>NC_138201.1:15839206-18491706 GCF_964194105.1 Spermophilus citellus
GTTAAGGGTCACAAGGAACCCATAGTAACACTGACTTTTATCACAAGACAGATCTTGAGAACTCAGTCCAAGAGAATCTCTGGTGGCTGGCTAGCCACAGAGAACAGAGCCTCTGAAGAAATATGGAAAGAGCGACTGATGAGCTGAGAACAATATAAAAGCAATAAATGTTTACTGCTATGGTAGACATAACTTCCTGAAACTTAGAACTTTAAGTAGTATAAATATGACAGAATACTTCACTGAACCATGAATCAGAACAGCCTGGAACATGAGGTATTTTACCTTGCTATGCAATATTGTTTTTTCACTTTCCTTACAATGACCTTAACTACATAACAATTTTTTTATATAATTACATAACAAATTTTCATTTTTCTTCTGATTTTTTTCTATTTAACACACAAATAATCTGGATCCTAATTTTATAACCTCTGGAGAAGGTACGCTTTTCTTTATGTGACACTTTATAAGAAAAGTTTGGAGGAATCTGAGATACAGATCTCTTGTCTTTTGGCATTTGACACTTTTGCCTTCAGAAAGACAGATTCTCAATGCTCCAATGAGACTCAACAAACACATGGGCTCTGGTCTACAGAAATCCATTTCACAGGACCCCCGTCAAGACTTAATGTATCCATTCCAGGATCCCCAACTGCCTGTGTGCTGGCATTGCAGGCTCTTCTGTTTATGGCAAGGAGCAATGTCACCCCAAAGTCTATGGAATCAGCTGCTGAAGAGTTTTAAATAGTAGCAAAGCCATGCTGGGTGAGGTCATGGTGAAAACCAAGGGGCAATAGTCACAGTTATTCTGGGAGAGAAGGAAGCTGTTACGCAGAGTTGTACAGCCTGGCACAAACCAAGTGCTCCAACCAGGCCAGGGCTGCTGGCAGGACCTGACCAGACCTGCTGTTTCTTTGGCTAAGTGCTGTAGTCTGGCTCTTCTCGACTTGGGTCCAGCTAGTCAGAGGCTCAGACAAGACCTAGGTATGTGGGAAAGTGTGTGGACCCTGCTTGCCTGCCCTGCTAGAGTCTGTGCCTCTAACTCTTGGCCTGGGCAAGTGTTTCTTTTTTAGGACTGCAGCCAGGGAAGTGGACATCACCCAAATGACTATGCAAATATTTTTGACTTGCCCCTTCTTCCAATGCACAGCTTTCTGAAACTCAGCTCTGATTTGTAATTAGCTCACAGAACAGTTAGGAGTAGCTGGTAGAAGAACAGGTAGGGGATTCAGTGGGGAAAGACCAGAGGCGGCCCGCAGTGAAGCAGGTGGCTTGGCTCTCGGATCAAGCAAGGCAGTGGCGTGTGCATGCGCTGATTTCTAACATGCATGACAGGCAGAGTGGAGGTGGGGCCGAGGGTGCTAACCTTAACAGAGATCTGTGACCATCATCGCCCCTCCTTGCAAACGCAATCCTCAATACGGCACCTTTCTCTTTAACACCTCAGTCACACACATCTCTCACACGGCCCCTGCTTTGGCAATTCAAAGTTTAGTATAAAGAAATACTTGGCTGTAAACATGCGTTTCTAGCCTACACTGTTATATTTAGAGACAGATTTTTTTCTTTCTTTTTTAGAAATCAGAGTTCAAACCTCCAGCCTGACAGCAAGATACAATTGCTCATGATTGTTTCATTCAAAAAAGAATAAAATGCATCATATTTACCTGCTTGGCTCTGTCTCCAATCCCCAAAGCTAACTGGGCTAGCCAGTGAAGCAGAGCTCTGACCACTGGGGCAGGGAACCTCTGCTGGGGGTGTCCTGGCCATGTGACCTCAGGCATGGCTCAGTTTCCCCAGGACTCTAGGCTCTGTCTGGGCTGCTGGGAGAGGACTCGAGGTGTGTGAGCTGGGCCAGTTCTCTGGGGCCCTCGGCAAATGGAAGTTGTGAACCTTAACACTGCTTCTGAACAATGCCAAAGGTTACATAAGCAACGTAGCGGTGCCTGTCGCGGGGCCTGGTTTTGGCTTTCTGAAACACTGATTTTGAACAATGTCAGAAGTTGCATAAGGACCCTGGCTGTGCCTGCTGTGGGGCCCAGTTCTGGCGTTCAGGAGCTCTGCCTGCAGTGGCATTTCTGCAACCGGAGAGGGAACACCCTTCCCACGGCGCCGCCTCGGTGCAGTGGTGAGTCACACACTGGCAGGGGACGTGGGCGGGAAACCACTTAGGCATCACCATGGAATCTGACAGATTTGCCCCCTTGGAGTTACTTTGTCAAGAAAAGGGGAAAAGGGGCTCCCTTTTCCTCCTGCAAGGTGAGTGGGGCATGGAGGGGACAGTTCTTCTCAGCCAAAGCCCCTCACCACAGAGGTGGCTAGAAGCCAAGCCTGGAGAAGGTGGGAGAGTCCTGCATTCCTCCCAAAGTGGATGCTGGCACTGGCTCGTGGGGTGGGGAGCAAACCCCACCTTGTGACTGCTGACCCCAGCCCTGTCCACTTCAGCCCATGATCAGGTTCAAAGGCTCCTGACGTAGTTAAAGTCAAAGGTGAGCACTGTCTGTGTGCGGGGCTGGGCTGACGAGTGCCTTGTGAAGTGTTTTACTCCATTGCAGCCTCAGAACAGCCTGCCTGCTCTTGTTCCCATTTCACAAATGGAAAAACTGAGGCTGGCAGATGCCAGAGATCATTGCTGAAGCCATGAAGCGGATCTGTGATTTCAACCCAGAGGAACTTCCTGGGCTCTGAAGAGGGTCAGGAAATCCCCAGGTAGGTGTCTCCAGGCAGCCGAGAAGCAGGTGAACAGTTTAGGAAACTGCTGGGGCCACCGCACGGCTCAGCGCGGAAGTGCTCATTTTTGGCATCTGCCGCTTTTTAAAGTACATTCTACGGGTTGCCCTGTTTCCTTTCCAGAACAATTCCATGAAGCAGGTGCTAGTAGCTTCATCTCACCAGTGAGGAAGTGCAGGTGGAGCCATTTCCCAAGACCACCCAGGCGCTCTGCCCTCATGCCCTCTGACCTCCAGCTTCCCATCCTTGCAATGGGGCTATATTAGAATCCCAGCCTCCGATGATGTCAGGGTTAAATGAGGAAACGCAGGGGAAACGCTTTAGAAGCTGCAAAATGCCACTGGAATACTAAGGAGTATTATTATTTACTAAAATAGCTTAGTGGGGACAAGGCAAGTGAAGCAGAGAATTACAAGGTTCTGGATTCAATCCTAGATTTCTGCAGAGTGGTTGAGTGGCACTCTTCCCAAGACTGGAAGCTCCTGGAAGCAGAGAGCGTGTCTCGTCTGCCTCAGTTTCCCTAGAGCCCAGCTTCAGGTATGGCAAAGAGAGAGTCCTAGAAAACCCTTGGCTGAACGATTCAGGATTAATTCCAGGGCTCCGGAAGAGGGTGGAGGGGAAGAAAAATGGCATCAAGGGCTAGCAGTGGCCTTAGCGGTAGGTGACCAGAAAAGGAACCTTCTAACTGGGATGCTTTTGAGAATGACAAGGACACTTTTATTAGTCTTGATAAAGCGTGACGCATCATCACACTGTCATTTGTGATCTGCTTGTTTCATCTGATCTGCATATTGTTCAGGAAACTGAGGCCCAAGAGGTGAGCAAAGCTGGGTGGGAGTCCAGGGCTCCCTGTTCCTTCCAGCTTGCTCTTGGAAGAGGGGACAGCAGCTATGAGTGGGTGGGGCTTGCTTAGGAGGCTCTGCAGTTCTCTGGGAAAAAAAAACAACAACTGGGCATTATCAAGAAAATCTAAAGTTTCTGTTGGATAAATATCAACACTTCTGGGCTGGTTACTAAGGGCCTGAGCAGTTGCTAAGTGGCCGTCTGACCTCATGAGGGGCCATTGTTCCGTGCTCAATAGGCATCCTTGAGTGACATTCCCCAACTCCCAAATCCCAGGGGCCCCTGGGGTTCTGTGAAAAGAAGCAAGAGATTATAATGAGCAGGAACAGTTCACAGAACCACGTTTGTTTTCTGGGGGGGGTGCTGCATGGAGGTGGGGGGGCAGTTTTTCAGAGCAAAGAGTACCAGTGAGAGATCCTCAGCTGCTGCGACTAGTGACAGAAATACCCTAGGAATAAAGAACTAGCCCCATGTAGAGGGCCTGACCCTTTATAATCCACTTGATCACACGTCACCCCACTTTGATTTTAGAGCAGCCACATGTGGTGGGGGTCAAAATGGTCACCTGCATTTCATAGAAGAGAAACTGAGGCTCAAAGAGGGGAAACGGCTTGCCCAAGACCTCCCAGAAGTGCCTTCGTTTCTAGGCTTGGAAGACAGAACAGCAGCTACCCAAAGAAGCCCGCGTCCAAGTTCCAGGAACCATGACTATGTTATGCTACAAGCAGAGGGGGATCCGAGGTTGCTCATCAGCTGACTCTAAGACAGAAGCCTTGTCCTGGGTGACCTGGGAGCCCAATCTAATGACAAAGGAGGCTGCTGTGGTTTGGGAGAACTTGAGTGTCTCCCATGTGTTAAAGACTCGGTCCTCAGCATGATGCTACGAGGAGGTAGTGGAACCTTTTAAGAGGTGGGGCTTAGTGGGAGGTCTTCAGGTCACTGGGAGCATGCCCTTGAAGGGGACAGCAGGACCCCAGACTCTTTCTCTTCCTCTCTCTTGGCTCCCAGCCATGGTCAGCAGTTTTGCTTTGAGACATGCTCCCTGCTATGCTGTACGGCCTCACCTGGGCAACAGGGCCACTTGATCCTGGACTGGACCTCTGAAACCACGAGGCCAAAATAAACCTTTTTTCTTTAGTAAGGTGACTGTCTTAGGTATTTGTTATAGTGATGGAAAGCTGACATGGAGACAGCAAGTCAGTCTCCAGGACTTAAGGAACACAGGCAGCTCCTAGAAGCTGGAAAAGGCAAGGAGACACATTCTTCCCTAGAGTCTCTGGGAGGAACATGGCCCTATCTTGATGTTAGCCCTATAGACCTAAGTCCAACTTCTGACCTAGAGAAAATGGTCAATTTTAAACCACTTCATTTGTGGCAATTTGTTACAGCTGCAACAGAAGACTAACCATGATTAGAAATCCACAAGTCTAAGCCAGCGGTGGGGCTCAGAGATCATTTAGCTCCTTGGAGCTAAGGAAGCAGGTGGCCTAGAGAAATAAAGTGATTTGCTCAAGGTCCTACAGCAAGTGACAGAAATAGTGGCAGACCTCTGGGTGTGGGTCATGCCTCCTGAAGCTACTGAGAATGTTGTCAACCAAGGAATTGCAACTTCTGGGACACTATTCTGCTAATCCACCCTCAACAAACCTAATGAGGGCTCTAAGCTGTGAACCCTCTCCCCTTCTGCATCTCTCCTGGGCAGAGGAAGGAAGAAGGCCCATCCTATGACAGACAGGAGGGCATTCTCCTCTCCTAGCCCCTGCCAACACAGGCAGCCTTGGACCCAGCACTGGGATTGTGATTTCCTCATCTGAAAATGTTTATAGCACCCTTCACATTAAACCATGCGAATGAGGTGGGAGCGCACAGTGGGATTCAGTGCCTTCTCCTCTGGGTCTCTCAGCCAGCTCAGGCCCTGCCCTCACAGGCCTCTGGCTCCTCAGCTCAGCTTCCTTTGTAATCTGAGGATTCCTGCCTCACTTTGCTTTATCTGGGGCTGGCACACAGAAGGGACCTGCTAGAGGCATGCTGAATGGACCACAGGGTCCATGCCTGAATGTCCCTCTCTCTCCTTGAAAGCTCTTATTCCTATTGATTTATTCTTTCCTATTTTGTTAGTAAGAAACTCACAGCATTAATATCTATCTCTCTCTCTCTCTCTCTCTCTCTCTCTCTCTCTCTCTCTCATATGAAACTACTGAAGATTCGCAGGAACCCTCTGCAGTGAATATAACATTCACTGCAGATGCACAGAATTTTTTGCAGATACACAGAATTGAGGTCCAGGGAGGTGAAGTGTTTTGCCTAGGATCACACAGCAGACAGATGCCTAAGTCAGGATTTAAACCAAGGACTGTGTGATCTATCAGTTTATGTGTTTTCTACCAGGACTCTAGGCTGTGGTGGTCCTTGGGCTCCCAGATTCCTGCTATCCCACTATAAGTCACTGCTGTCCTGGAGATGATTCGCTCCTTGCCTTCTGGCTGGGCATTTCTAACTGGCATCCTGGGCCTCCCAGCCTGGGTCTCTGTTCTGATATAAAGAGGCAAGTGTGTGGCTTAGGGTGGTCACCAAAGGCTCTAGGAAGGCAGTTCCAGGGGCCCCAAATGTCACTCACTGAGGAGGCAGATGAAGACGCCACACAGCAGGAAGATGCTTTGGAAAGTGTGAGAACTTATAAAAAGTTCATCAGAAAAGTGGAACTGCTCTGCTGGGTGTGCTTGAGTTTCTCACAGCCCATGCAGCATCTGTGCTGCCTGAAAGAGGCTGGGTTCCCAGGGAGGCCACGCCCCTGCAGCTCAATGGGACCTTCTGGTTAGAGACTGATTAAGGCAGCAGGCAGTAATCCCAGGGGAGGGTCCCTGGAGACCATCACGCTGCAGTGAGATGCAGGGCGAGGGCCCCAGGGTGGGATCTTAGAGGACAGGGCACTGGAGTTGCCTTCACTGAGTTGTGGGGCAGAAGGAACAGCCTGGGATTCAGGGGATTTTTGTGGGGCACAGCTGGGCACAGCTGTGGAGGGATGTGTTCAGGGGTGGAGAGAGGTAGGGGGTAGCTGGAAAGAGGCGTGTGCCGAGGGCAACCTCCTGTTCCCCTATTCTGTCATCATTTATCTTGGTAAGTGGCAGAGTAGGGCTTTGAACCCAGATTCGAGTGATCTGAAGCCCATGCTGTTTCTAGGCCAGTGTGCCAGCAGCAGGAGTGGGGAATCATCATGGTGGCAGGACCAAGGTGGCTGGGGAGGAGCAGAGACAGGAGGTCACATGAGGGTCCCGCTCAGAAGCTGCGGGTGTGGGGCTGCCTTCTGGCTGAAGATGGTGCCCTGAGGCACAGTGGCCAGTTACACGTGGATATTCTGCAGGAATAAGGTGACAGGGCGGGGAGAGAACTGTACACTGAAGAGCACTGTGGGTCTCAGCTGGCACCTGTGCCTCCTCCTTCAGGTCAGGGCAGCTTGAACTGCTTTTGAAGAACTGCTCATCCCCGCTCCCCCATCCCAGCTTGTGCGGCTTTGAGGGGGCTGACTCTAATTGGGCCTCCCAGGATGGGTAGGAGTCCCAGCCTTGGTTAAATGGAACTTTATAGTATCCAGCCAATGATCAGTTGGTGGAAGTGTCTGTGACCCGTGAGCCTCTGAGTCACTTAAATATTTTCCAGGATTGCAAGGATCGAAGCACTCTCTTTTCTCTTTCTGCGCGGATAACTGAGCCAGTAGGATGTAAGGATGTAAACTTGAGCTACAAAAAGGGGACTTTTGCTACCACATAAGGAGCAGTTGCCTGAGGATGCAGCCAACACAGGGGTACAGGAGAGAGAGAGAGAGAGAGAGAGAGAGAGAGAGAGAGAGAGAGAGAATTAATTAATAAGTGCTGATGACATTGTTCTACCCCTGGATCCAGCTGGGCCTGAAGCCCATTACCTTGCCACGTCTCAGTTACTCAACCCAATCAATTCCTTTTGTGCTTAAGCCAGCACAAAAGGAAATTGACTCTTTGACAGAAAGTACTAAGCGAAAAAGCTCATAGCCTTCTTGGAATGAAAAAAGGAGGGGGGGGGGATTCAGGAAAAAAAAAAGATAGGTGAGGGAAGAGAATAGAAGGATAGGGAAGGAAGGCAAGAAAAGGGAATGGAGGGGTAAGAGGAGAGGAGAAAACAAGTGAGGAGAGTAACAGAAGGTGGCCCTGCACCCTCCAGGAGTGAGGCCAGCGGCTCCTGTCACCTCCTTTGCTATTTATATACTTTGTGGCTCTCCACGTAACTTCACACCTGTTATCCCTGCCCTTCAAACACAAATTTGTTTTCAAACATTTTAGAGATGCTTTTCCTCCCTGAGAAATACTGCCAGCTTCTAGGGGCTCCTTGTTTCTGAAGTACAAGTATAACCCTAGAAGGGGCAGTAAGATGAATGGCATTAACCACAAATGGGCTTTCATTAACAGAGCATGCTCACACACGCTGCATCTGATTTACTCCTAGCAAAAGCCTCGTGAGGCTGACAGAGAAGTTTCCAGCCCTGTTTCTCATGCGGGACACAGAATGACTTGCTCAAGGTCTCCCAGCCTGTGGTGCTCTGGTTTGCATCCAGGTCCCTGGTGGGAAGGGAAGCCATCTGGGAGGACGAGCAGAACTCAGTGGCTCTTGGGATCCATCCTGGGCTTGATGTTCAAAGATAGCGCTGCTTGCGACCTCCCATGGGGAGCTTAGGATGTATCCGGGGTGGTCCATTTCCAAAGAGAGACCATTTAAAATGCAGCCGGCAGTTCAAATGCTGGGAACTGTGTAACACTCTTCCTTTCAAGTTTCCACACTGAGCAATTTGGTTTCCATTTTGGGAGGAGAAAAGTGGCTCCGACTTTAAGGAGCTGTGACAAGACCGAAGCTGGCCTCTTGCAGCCTTTGATCATGGCGCATTTAACTCTGACTTCCCAAACCTGAACAGCTGGTCCAGACCCTCTCAAATCTAGAAGGCAATTAAATTTCCACAAAAAGAAGTAGGAACTCCAGGGATAATGAGACGGGAGCAACTCAAAGGCGGCCGCTGAGCTCCTGAACTTGTGACAGCCACCGCGGAGTCGACGCCCTTTATAATGAGGTGTCCCACGTGGATCTGGACAGTAGATCAGGATGGGAAACCCTCAGAGCTGGGGTTCTGCATTGGCAGTGTCCCAAACTTCTCCTGATGGTTGTGGCCGGGCGAGGGACTGGCCTCCTAGCAGGGTCAGAGTTGGGCAGGTGTTGAGGACAGGTGCCCACAACCAGTACCTCACCTGGACTCTCTGATGGGATCCGAAAACCAAAAGAACATCTCATGGCTGGTCCATTTTTCTGAGTGCCAGAAGCATCTCAGATGTCACATAGACCCAACTGGACCCCATCTTGCCCCCCCCAATTTTCTCCCTCTGTCTTTCCCATCCTGAAACCTGCTTCCCTCTCTCTCACCTCAAGGCCATTGCCAAGTCCTCTGAGTCTGCATCTGACACCTCTCACATTCTCTCCCCCTCTACCGCCATCACCCTCACCGGTCATGCATCCCTGATCACCTGAAGGAATGCAATCCCTCCCTCCTGATCTCCACGCTTGCCCCCTACAGCCACTCCCCAAAAGAAGGGTCTTCTGGAAGCCAGATCCTATTACACTGAAGCTTCGACCCCTGGATGGCTCTGCTGCAGCGAGGATGAAATCCAAACTGCACTCATTTCCCAGAGGCATCTGTCCGCCCTCCCTGTAACACCATCTCCTCCCTAAGTTCTGGAACTCTGGCTTCCTTCAGTGTCTCCAGTGTGCAAGAAGGGTTCCTACTTCAGGGCCTTAGCACATACTAGACCTGCCTGAAAAGCACGTGCCCTGCATTCTTCCTCTTGTAGCACCTCACCTAGAGTGGCCGTTGTATAGTACTTGTGTGACATTTTAGTTCCTATCTCCTCCATGGGGCTGAGAACTCCTGGGAACATAGAATATTTGTCCTGTTACAATTATAATGCACAGTGGTTTAAATGAGTGACAGGGAGAAGTCCTTCCACCTGTCCACCCACCCATGTATCTGTTTGTCCCCACTTATTTTGTCTATGTCTCTGTTCACCATCCAGCCACCATCCATTCATCCATCTACCTACCTTCCCATTTACCATCCATCCATCCATCTATCCACCCATCCATCCATCCATCCACCCATCCACCCATCCACCCATCCAGCCTGCCAGCCATCTGTCTATTCATCCAAATGCCCACCATCCACTATCTGTCATCACCTACTGTTTACTCCGTAGTCTAGTGGGGGGAATGAGTTAAATAAATGAACTCAATGGCTTGCAGGTGGGAACTAATATTCACTCTTAAATTTGCATCCCAGCTAATTAAAGGATAGAATTTAGGGCAGGGACCCCATTTCTGTTCAGTATGCTGGTATTTCTCAGTCCCATTGGATCCAACACCCCTTTTACTATCTTCAAAACAAATTCACAGATACTATAACCTCCCAATATACGTAATTTTGAAATGGTATGTAGTATCCCTGCTGTAGTGTAGGAGAGAAGAGAAAAGCCAATAGCAAGTGAATGAGCATTTCCATATCCACAAGGCCTCTGTGTGACTCCAGTAGGAGATGTTGCCAGACTCTGGGTCCTCCCTGGGCTGGACAGGTTTACACCGAAAAGAAGACCATGTTCAACCGAGGACCATCAACTCCTCTCATTGTATGTGACATTCTGAAGTGAGGGATAATTACACATATTTGTAGATGTACATCAAGCCACTAGGAATTTTACAGCTACTGACACAGGGCTGTTATGTCAGGGTCCTGGGTACCTGGAGGTTTTAAAATAGGGATAGTTGTTGGTGAAATTGCAGATAAAATGAAGTACAGTTTTCTAATAATTTCCTTGATAGTTTCATTCCTGGAAATCCCAGGGTATATTAACAGGTTGAGATGTCACGGTCAGGAGCTGGGCTCAGATGTGTACAAACAGGGTTTTCATGGACATCTGTATCCAGTGAGACATTGACATTCAACACTGTGCTGGCTGCAGACAGATGGTCAATGTGCAGGGCTGTCCTGTGCATCATGGGGCAATAATAAGTTAGGTCCTTGTTCCTAACTATTGTGACAACCCAGAATTCTCACCCACTCCCAGAGGAGTGTAGCACAATGACAACCAGATTTGGTCCCCTCCTTCCACAGCCATCTCTCCTGGTCCCAGCCTACCTCCCAGCCTGACTGAGAGGGACAGGGCTTTCTCCTGGCCACAGATAATCAAAGCCCACCAAAGGACAAAATGTCCTTTTGGAAATTGGGGGCCACATGTTGGTAGATTCGCAACCTCAAGTCCTGAAGCCAAAGCCTGCCTGGGATGAGTGACCTGGGGGAAGTCTGGTGGCCTCTCTGATTCTTAGATTTTTGAATTGCCAAATAGGAAGAATAATCTCTCCTGTTTGGAGCTGGTCAAACCATACCTGCACTTTCTACTCCTAAGTCAGGTTCATGCTCATAGAGGAGGCACAGAGGTGGGACAGGGCTCAGGAGCCTCCAGATCTTGCTTTGCAACCCCGCTTATCAGCTGAGTGGCCTTGGGCAAGATGCATAACTTCTCTGAGCCTCAATTTCTTTACAGGTAGTAGGGGCTGCTTCACATGGCAGTTGTGAAATATTTGTTAGAAAATCTGTGCAAAGTATTTCTCAGAGGTTCTTCCCCTACAGTAAGCCCTGACTGAATGTTAGCCATCCATATTTATGTCGCAATTTGTATTTTTTAATACTTATGGAACATGAGAAATAGTTGTGTGTAAGAGGAATGGGATGCGGTGGTAGAAAACCAGTCAAGCCACCCTGCTCCCTGCAGTGCCAGATTCATCACCCTCTGCAGCCCACACTGCAAAGGCACGTGTGTCCAAGAGGACAGCTGCAAAACCACCCCTGGCTTTCAGGTACCTGGGAGGAACAGAGGCTAGGAGTGGCCATGGCGTGAAAGCCCACACACTTGATATTCAAAGAAAGAAAAGTCTCCTGAGCTTGAGATCAGCAAAGAAAGTCTCAAAGTTCTGGGCTGCAGAGATCCAGGTCCAGGGGGCTGGAACTCAAAGGAGGAAGTTTCCCTCTCCTGCCTCTGTTCTGGCTGGTGAATGATCAGTCCACAACCCGGTATTTTTGGCTCCAGCTGCTTCAGAAATGCTGTTTTGGAAGCAAGGCCTCGGGGAGCCACAGCCTCCTGTTCGGCTTGAACATCATGCGTGATTTCCCCAATAAGATCAGGCAACATCCCTTAATTGCTGCTCAAATGATTCTCATAATGCGCTCCCAGCCCTGGCTACTTGTTCCGACCCCAACACGATCGTTTCCACTACTCAGCACGCAGATGTGCGGCTCTGGGGGTCACGTAGCCTTGCTTTTCCCTTCTCCCTGCCTGGCGTTTGTTTGAACAACAGGCAGGTGGAATTCAAACCTACCCACCAACCAGTGTTGGGGGGCCAAAAAGAAAGGATATATATTTTCAACCAACTGGATAAAATGGGCTGAATATAACCTCTGTAGCTGCTGCTTTCTGCAGAGCCTTTCTCCATTTCTACAGAATCCTGTTCACTCTGTGATGTGGTATCGCTCTCCTCTTTTCACAGATGAGGAAAATGAGGCGCAGGGAGGTGACTGGAGTTATCAAAGCTCACCCCCTCAGGAACATCAAAGCCAAGCATGAAAATTGTATGTGGCTCCTAAGCCCCCTTTCCATCCAAGAGTAACAGTGATGGAAGTGACAATCAGGAAGGCAATAGGTGCCTTTTATTGAGCACCTACTGCATGCAAAATGCTATCCTGGCTATACAGGTGATGTATTAATTGGAGCCACTCTTCACTCACATCCCCAGGTGGAAGAATGAACCCTGTATTGCAGGTGAGGAATCCAAAGCAGAAGCTTGGGAAGGCAAAGTGACTCGACTTAGATCCCCCTGGGAGCATGGGTTGGAGCCAACTCATCTTACTCCTTTCTTCTCTCAAAGAGTGGTACAGGTGTTTCTAAATGGCATCTGGACAGTTTTTTTTTTCTTAAAGTAGTTTTCTTAAAGTAGAAAGACATTCCTGGACATGATATCAGTTAAACTTTAACTACTTTAAGAAAAAAGATTATTTTATGAACAAGACAAAAATATACAACTAGAACTTGACCTCAGAAGTATTATTCCTAACGATAAAGCCAAAGAGGGAATCCAAATGATGAAAACTAGTGAGTTCAAGAAAGAATGCTGACCTCTACCATTCAAACCTTTTGGGGCACTAAGCTAGAAGGGGCCCAGGGTCAATGCTCTGGAATGATGGAAGGAGGCTATGCCTCAGGATGGAAGGGGTCTGCTAAGTGTCAGCAGCTCGAGACTGACCCAGAACTTGACCACAGAAGCTGGGTTAGAACTCCTGAGACTGCTGCCACCTTTGACACTATTTCCCAAACCCTGACAGGGACAGCTGGTCAGCCAGAGGATGGGGGGGGGGTGTATTTTCCAGAATGGAAAGAGAAGAAATGAAATTGGGAAGCTAAACTAGTAGCCTAGTGAGGGGCCACTTTGATGGTTTCTCTGGACATGGGGAGAATATTTAAAATACAGCCCAGCCTACCACATTATTCCTGGGGCCTTTATCATTTACCTTGGATACTTAGAGTCTGAATCCCTTCTTCCATCTTGGGAGCTGCCCATCCTGAGACTCAGAGCCCACATTCCCATTCTAGAAGCTGGAAACACCTGAAACTGGCCTCTCTGGCTGCCCTGGACATGACATCAGGAGCTACTGAATGCAGGGCAGTGGCCTCTTCCTCAGGCTGGTTTGGAGGCCTTGCTCCTCACAATCCTGAGCTTGGTTTCCGATCCATGCCTAGGGTTCCTACAAGGCCCCATGGCTATTATTAAATTTCTCTTTTTACCCAAATCACTCAGGGTCAATCCCTGTTATTTGTAGTCTAAAATCCTGGCAGATCCAGTACTTCACGGGTCACTTGTCCAGGGGCAATCTCAATTAAACTAGGAGGCCCCACAGGAAGAGGTCAATGCTTAACTTCCACAGAGGGAAAGGTCACGACAGGGGAATGACCAGAATGACAAGAACTGCAGGGACCCAAGTTCCAATGCTATTCCAGAGGTACTTTACCTACATCCCCAGTCTTTTTTATGTATTTTGAGACAGGGACTCACTAAGTTGCTGAGGATCTTACTAAGTTGCTAAGGCTGACCTTGAACTTGGAATTCTCTTTTGGCCTCTGCAGTTGCGGGGATTACAGGCATGCGCCCCTGCACGTGGCCTTACACTGGTCTTGCTGGACATAGTATCAGTAGAACCGCATTCTTCTCTGGAGTTGCTTATCTTCTCCAGCTTCTGCAGCTGTGAACATTCCTTGCTGAAGCCCCTTCCTCCATCTTCAAAGCCAGCAAATGTCCTATCTCTCTGACCCCCTTTTCCATGGCTACAGCAATACCTGACCAAAGCTGGGAAAGGTTCTCCACTTTTAAGAACCTAGGTGCTTAGACTGGGTCACTAGGATAATCCTGTATACTTTCACGCATCAGGTTCTTTAATCATACATATAAAGTCTCTTTTGCAAGATAAGGTGACAAATTTAGAGGTTGCAAGGATTTGAGTAATGACATCTTTGGAGGCTGTTATTCTACACACCTAACCATACTCAATTCTATTACCTAACCCCTGAGCCTATTTTCTCATCTATAAAGTGGGGATATTAAGGTCTTTCCTAGTATTAACAAGAGGATCGAGCGAAAGCATTATCAGAAATGCAGCATTTCAGGGCACACCCCAGACCTACTGACTCAGAATGTGCATTTTTAACAGCATTTCTAGGAGGTCAAGAGGGTGAGTTTGAGGCACACTGGGATTGAGGTATGCCAGGGTGGGACTGAGAATCTGATCACTTGGATTGAAATTCCAGCTCTGCCACTGGTTTACTCTAAAACTGAGTGAACAACACTTTGAGCCAAGATGTTGAACTAGATATGATCCAAGGCTAACTGCAACCTGGCATTTTATGATTTGGTGACTGCAGTGTTAATGGTGAAATGGCAGGCAAGGGATTTTTAGCAGGATGAGCTTCCTGGCTCTCCTCAAGTCATATCACTAAGGTGACCACCCACTCTGCTTAGCCACATGGACAGCCTGGTCCATGGTTGAGACTCTAAGGAACCCAAGTCTCCCCAGAGGGCTGGGCTGGAACTATAATAGGTCCTTCTTATGGAACTTGAAACAATGTAAGTTGTGAAATATCACAACTGATTTTTCCCCATAATTAAGGCAGAGTTATGAATGCAGATTTGTCACTTTTCTCTAGAAAAATTGTCTGAATGCAAAAGTGGAGAGAGTTACATGGAAACCACCTGCTGTGTTGAGCAGTCAACCGGCACAAGTCAGTCCCCACTGGAGCCAAGCCCAAAGCTCTACTTTCAGAGTCAGACTTTCTGTCCCCTCCAATGACAGACCCACTTTCCTCATGACTTCCGGCCCCCTCAACATGGCGCCATCATGATCAAGGCTTGAAAGGCCCTTCTCTCCACCATGCCCAAAGAGACCCACTTTGCCCACCTAAGGCTCCTGCTCCCCAATCCTTAAGGAAGATAAATTCTCACATAGAGAAAGTTGGGTTTAAATATGAAATTCTGGGTTACTGAAGTGGTTAACTTCATCTTTTATTTTTCATTTATCACAAACCCTAAATGAAGAGAGAAATGGCTCTGTATTTTAGTTGTTCCAAGAGTCCACAGAGGACTCAGATGCGGGGGAGGAGGAAGGTGTTCTGGAAGTTTCTTCGTGGTGTAATTACTCCAAGTGAAGAAGGGAGATATCCCAAGATGATCTTGGTGCTCACAGGGCCAGTGTCATGGCCTTGGAGTTCTCCAGCTCCTCCAGATGGGCAGAAGCTGGGGAAGGCCCTTGTCTGGGGCCAGGAGGACTGCCAAGTGTGCCAGGGACTGGAGAAGGTGACTTGGGGCCTCATGCCCCATGGGCTGTGATAACCCACTGTGCCAGGGGAACTAGCACCCTGCCTGCAGTCTCTCATAGCAGACTTCCTGCCATGAGATCCTTTCAGAAGAGATCCTTTCAGAAGGATTTAGAAGCCTCCATGGTTTTATGAGAGAGTCCACATGAGCCAAGCACGGGCATGGGTGTGGGGCACACAATCTGGCAAGATCTAGGGCCTGGAAGGGGCTCAAGCTCAGCAGCTCCAGCTCAGCTCCCAGAAGCCCTGAGTGCCAAGCAAGATGCTCTGGGTAGGCTGGTAAAGTGTTGAAGAAAGCTGAAATCATTGTGGTAGCAGGTGGGGACTCCTGTTCTTAAAGGCACCCTGGACAAATCCTTTCTTGAAGGAAACAAGCTTTGCAGGCGCCTACCCAGCAGGCAGTAGTCTCCTGGGGGACTTCCCACAGCAGCTCAGCTAATCCTTTAAACAGTCTTGTGAGGTAGAAATCATTAAAGGGAGGGAGAAGGGGAATAGCATGGATGGTGGAAGCATTATACAAAATACATGTATGAAGATGTGAATTTGGGGTCAACATACCTTATATACAAACAGAGATATGATAAATTGTAGTATAAAGGAGTACTAAAAATTGTAATGCAAAAAAAGAGAGCTCATTTATAATGGCATAATTTGGCATAAACATACTTTATATACAGTGTTATGAAATATTGTGCTGTGGGCTGGGGATGTGGCTCAAGCGGTAGCGCGCTCGCCTAGCATGCATGCGGTCCAGGTTCGATCTTCAGCACCACATACAAACAAAGATGTTGTGTCCGCCGAAAACTAAAAAATAAATATTAAGGAATTCTCTCTCTCTCTTTCTCTCTCTTAAAAAAAAAGAAATATTGTGCTGTGAATGGATAATTATGATTGTAATGCATTCCACTATTGTCATGTGTGTAAGAAATAAAAATAAATAAATAAAAAGAAATTATTAATCTCTAAAATAGGGCTCTGGAAGATTACACAATCCACCCCAATTCTTGAGATATCCCAGAATCTGTGTTTTTGTTAAGTTTCTTCTATTCAAAGAGTGGAGTCCAGCTCGCTGTGGCTTGGATTTCCATTGGCCATTTGACTTGTTTTGCTCAACAGAACAAGAGGTATACCAGATGGAATCTTGACCTCAAGGGGCAAGGTGGGCTTCCTCCTGCCCCTTGTGTCTCTGCTGTGACCACGAGAATATTGCTATAATGAACTTGGTGGCTCCAGGCAGAGAGGCTCAGAGACCAAGGAAGCCAGCCAACCCCAGCCCATCTGCAGACTGGTGAGCTGAAGAAGTGCCTATGATTGAATCATTGTGTCTGGCTGAGAGACTGTAGTTATTTTTGTACAGCATTAGTATTTCCATGGATAACCAGTATGCAGGGAGAACAGCCCCTACCTTCTAGAGTTCTAAGGAGGATTCTAGGCAGACAATGCCCGTAAATGCTTAAACAAGTTTCCTTAGGGGAAGTTGAAAGATTTCTGGAGATGGATGGTGGCAATGGTTTTGCAATGACATGAATGTATTTAATGGCACTGAAACATACATTTTTTAGAAATGGCTGGAATGGTAAATTTTAGGTTATGCATTTTTTTAACCATTGAAAAACCACAAATAATAATCCTGGCTGGCATATATGGAAGTGCTTGGTAAATGTTATCAATTATTACAAGGTTCCAAGATTATGGTGAGATTACATACAAGTCAGAGGAACAAATGGATCTGGAGAGCATGCCTGGCCTCTCCACTCATCTCCTCAAAGAAGAGGCGTTCATTCATGCCAATGGGTAGAAGGCCATTGACCATGATTGCATGAAAAGGAGAATAATGTTAGAGTTAGGAGACTTCTTGGCAGGGTCTAGCTTCAGCCTCCTTATTGCAGGAAACTGAGATTGAGAGAGGCAACTCAAGGTCACTCAGGAACTTGGTGGCTCATCTAAAATTGGAAGCTGGACTCCTGACTCTCAGTCCAGGGCTCTTTCTGTTCTGCTACAGGCAGGGACATCAGGGCACTTCATCTAATGGCTCATGGTGGAATTTCAGGCCCCTGCAGATGGATTTGGCCATTCCATGCACATCTCTGGCCACATGAGCAAGGCAGCCACCACTACACAGAGCAATTCCTGCCTGCGGGTTCCTCTGTCACGGTGATAATGAGGTGAATGCTTTTTTATTTTCCCCCTCCTTCTTCCTTTTTATTCTTCTTTTTCTATTTTTTTTAAATTAATTCAAATACATTTCTTCATGGGATCTTTACTCTAGTTTTAGAGTTAATTAAAAGAAAAAATACATATTAAAAGGCCAATTTGATTACTGCTACATATTACTAATGTAATGAATAATTGATTGGATGTCTGTGTTAATTGCTTCCTGAATCTGTGATTTTGCTGCTAAATATCGAAGAGCTGTTGCTATTTTGAAATTCGTAATGATTCCCCGCGCCCGATGACAGAGCTTGCCACACAAGAGTATCCCCCTGGGCTTGAACCCGCCCCTGCTTCCTTTTCATCTGCTCCGCCACTGACTGCTGGTTCAGTTTCCTCCCTGGATCCTTGTCCACGACCTGCTCCTGAAGCCAGCAGGTCTCAATCTTTGGTCTATGTCAAACTCCCCAGGGAGCCAGTTAAAATGAATTTCCTATCCCTGCCTGGGTTTTTGATCTGACAGGCCTGGAAATCTGTGTTGTTACCAAGTGTCCCAGAGGCTTGGTTGGGGATTTCCTTGTCACAAGAGCTGGCTGGGGTAGAGACACCCTCTGGGCACCAGGCTCCAAACTGAGAGCAATGGTTTTCTCTCCCGGGGTTCAACCCACTGCTTCCTAGCTGGTGGGCAGGCAGAGCTACCAGGAAGTTCTGGAGCCCCCCGAACTCCAGTTATCTAAAATGAACTCATCACTGCCCTGCTTCAACTTGCCTTCTTTTGCTATTAGCTCCCAAAGATGATCTCTGTCTGGCCCTCCTTGCTCAAGCCAGAAGCCGCTTCTATTTTCAAACCAGCGCTTCCCCAAAAGTCCATTTGGGAACCAGATCCTGCCCATTGCCCTTATAAATCCTACTGACATGCTCATTGCTGCTACTTTAAAACATTTGTTTCCAAGACTCTTTTTTTGTTCTCCCAAGGATGCTTTTATTGCTTCATTGGTAGTATGCAGCAGCATCTCTCTCTGAGATGTTAATTATACCGGTATTGGAAGTTTTCTTCTGCTAAGTGCATCATCTCTATTTTCTCCCTGTTCCTTTTTTTTTTTTTTTTTTTTGTCTTTTTTTGGTCCCTGCTTCCCTCAGACAAGGGAATAGACAACTGCTGAGCCTGGATGTCTATTTCCACTTGAGGGAGAAGTGCTTACCAGCTGGCTGGGCTCCTTGGAGTAAGGTGAGCTGGATGGTGGACTTCCCTGAAGGGGCAGACCTGTGCCCGGAGAGGCCCCATGTGGCAGTAGCGAGGGGTGTTTCTTTGGGGGCTGGTGAGACATCCTGCCTGGCGGTTGAACTTCACCCCATCCCATCCTTCTGCAAGGCCTAGGTGATGGTCACCTCCCTGGTGAATATTTTGAGTGGTTATTATTTTACCAATTTTCCTATGTCTAATTTCTAGTGGGTCTTTGGGCTTCTCTATACATATACAAATTGTGGAGCATGGAGAACGGATACTTTTAAATAATAACATTTTCTTTGAATGATGTTTTTAAGATTAAATTAGGTCAAGAGTGGAAGGAACTCAGCAAAGCTTATGTTATTAATTTAAAAAGTAAACAGGTCTCAGCAGGGTGGAGGAGGAAAGAGTGGCTCACTTAGGAGGTAGGAGGCTTGGGGGAACAGGAAGATACATGGGGGTGGGAGACCTGATGAGGACAAGGGATGTGGAGATGGGATTCTTGGGCTTGCAGGTATGTAGTGGGGACAGCCAACACACAAGGGGCTAGCTGATTTGCCTCTCAGTGCCTCTGGGGTTAGGACACACCTAGTCCCCTCTTATTAACACTCTTGGTGAAATCACCCCCTCCTGGCCGCTGGATGCTTGGGGTCACAGTACTTCGACTCTCCTTTTCTCCATGAGAGAAATGTAAAGGATAGGGAAGGGATGAGGGTCATGTTCATGTCCCCTTCCACTTAGGTGCCATCATTAGACAAAGCCACCCAATTTGGCCGAATAGAAAACTGAGGCAAATGGAACTCAGATGAAATAATGACAGTAAGAAATCACTGGGAAAAGCATTAAGAATGATTCCAAAACCAGGGCCCATGCACGATAGACCCAGGCCTTAGCAGAAACTGAGAGCTGTGGGAGGTGGGGCCAGGAGCTGTAGAAACCTGGAAATGGGCACGTTCAGGGAATGTTCTGGGGTAAGCAAGTTTCTCTGTTTGATTAGGATGTAGGCTGTGAGGAGGGAGCAGGGAGGCACAGGAGTTCTGTTGGAGCTTTGGGTGTATGGGGAGAGTCTGTAGAGGATTCCAGAGGCCATGGGGATCTATTGAAGGTGCTTGAGCAAGGTGGACCTGCCTCAGGTAGACTTAGCAGCAGTTTGTGTGGGCACATGGTATCTGGTAAGGTCCTTGTTCTCAGCATCAATTGGTGGGGTGAGAAATTTCCCTGGGCTGCCTGGCTGGTTGCTCCTGCTGTCTCCGGCAAAGCTGGGCCAGAGTGAGGCTCTGGCTTTATGCAAGGTCATGTTTTGGAGTGTTGCCTAAATCTATAGCCTTCTAGGACAAACTAGAGGTGGGATGATCGTTTGAGGGAGAATATGGCTTCTGGAACATTCCAAAGTCTGGGTCTTAGAGGCCCCGTGTATTCAGTTCCAAACAAGGAAGGGGAATTTGAAAACACCCTTACACAGAGGTGTGCATTACCCTTAGTGAGCACTGGGCGTGAATTGCCTGTTCTTCTGCACAATGGCTCTGGGCTGTGAGTGCTGCTGATGTGTTCATTCTGAGGCTTTGAACAGTCCCGGAACTCACTGCTGGTGGAACCAAGCCTCAACCCCAGATCTGAAAACTGTGCCCAGGCCTCTAGAGAGTGCTGAGACCCTGTGCTGCCTTCCTGTGTAGAGAGATCCACCTGGAGAAAAGGCAGGGGCAAGGAGGTCCGCCCAGGTGTGGGCAAGCCTCTCCTGCTGCTTTCCTACCCCAGCTGCTGGGGCCAACACTAGGGTCAATGCTGAGCTCAGCCAAAGTTTTAATTCCAAGGTCCAAACTCCGTTTGAAGAGATGGACAGCAAGATGTGTTTAGCGTCAGGTGGGAAGCTATCTTCTTATCAATCATTTCATGTTTGTCTTGTTGTGCACTTGGCAAAACGTACACCTGGTACTTTAAAAAAATTTTTTTAAATTTGTTTTAGTTAGTTATACATGACAATAGAATGCATTTATGTACTTTGATATATCATACATAGATGGGATATAATTTCTCATTTTTTGAGTGTACATGTTGTAGAATCATATGGGTCATGCAGTCACATATACATAAAGTAATAATGTCTGTTTATTCTACTGTCTTTCCTATCCCCACATGCCCTCCTCTCCTCTCCCCTGCCCTCCCCTCCCTTCACTTCCCTCTACCGAATCTAAGGTAAACTGTTCTTCCCTAGTGCCCCCTACCTTATTATGAATTAGCATCCACATATTAGAGAAAACATTCAGCCTTTGGTTTTTGGGGATTGGCTTATTTCGCTTAGCATGATATTCTCCAACTCCATCCATTTTCTGGCAAATGCCATAATTTCATTCTTCTTTAAAACTGAGTAATATTCTATCAAATATATATATATATATATATATACACACACACACACACACACACACACACACACACACACCACATTTTCTTTATCCATTCATCTACTGAAGGACACCTAGTTTACCTGGTACTTTAATCCAGTAATGCATCTATATTACTTGGTAGGATGCACCTAAATTTTAAAAAATATGATTTAACGACAAACATGGGTTGGGGAAGGAGGGCTGAACTCCTGGTACCCAAAGTGTGTCCATGACAGTATCCATACCACCCAGAGCCAAATGGAAATCCAGGACCTCAGACACCAACCCAGAGCTATTGAATTGGGTTCTGCATTGAACAAGATCCCCAGGAGAATCAGGTGGATGTGGGAACTTGCGGAGCACTGGCCTGGGTGGTCCACTAAATTGCTGCTGGAATGCCTGAGACTGGTGCAGAAGTCCCAGGCACCAGCCCAGACTATGGCTTCTTAGTCCCTCCGTGTTATGGGTAGCGGCTAGGGCTCAGAGAGTGAGTTGTTTTCCAGAGAAGAATAATCGATGACTTCGGGGACAACAGAGCCTCTGGGATAGGGACTCCACAAGGGCTCCAGGCTGCACAAGGGCTCTGGGCTGCCAGCTCCCAAAAGAACAGTCTCTCCTGGCAAGCCCATGGGGTTGGTTGTATTTCCGGCAGTGTGACAGGGAAGGTCAGGGTTATCGGGCAGCCCGGGATCTCCCTGGGGGTGCTGGTGGGGCCCAGGGCACCATGCCACAAGAAGATGAGCACTGAGCTGGGAGTCCGTGGACCAAGAGCCTGGTCCAGTGCTGCCACTGATGGTTTTCAGTCACCACTGCATGTTCAAAAAACATTTTACAAGTGCCTCTAATTCTAATGCTGTCCTGAGTTCCATACCTTTAATTGTGGCTACATAGTCCCAGGATTCAGAATCTCACCAAGCAGCAAGTCTGTGCTCTATTATCAGAAGCTGTATGATCCAGAGAAAAGGACTCAGTAGCTCTGAGGCTTAGTTTCCGATTCCATGATATGGGTATAGTTACGTGCCCACCAGAGTGGCTAAAATTAAAATGACTGGCTGTGTCAAGGGTTGATGAGGCTGTGAGGCTACAGGAACTCTCATACATTGCAGGTCAGAGTATGAAATGGACCAGCTATTCTGGAAAAAAGAGTTGCTAGTTTGGAGTAAATCTAACCCTACACCTACCCTATGTCCCAGGAATCCCACTCCAAACAAGAAAAAATGAAAATAAATGCCAACACAAAGACTTTTGCACAAATATTTATAAAGATGATTCATAATAGCTTAAGACTGGAAATAGCCCAAATGCTCACTGCAGGATAAGTGAAAAACTTTTGATAAAGTCACACAATGAAGTATTACACAGTCCTGAAAAATAAAGGGCCATTAACATGATTGCCTTCGGAGGAGCTGGCAATGTGTTACAACTAGGACTGGGTGGAGGGTATGCAGCTATGGACAGGTAAAATCCCCTCAGTCATGCACCTGTGATGTGTCCATTTAATTGTGCAATTTTACTCAAAAAGAGAAAGAAAGGGTGAAGGTGTGTACAGGAGGTAGAATATCATCTCTATTCCTCAGGGGCCCTGAGAGCAATGGTGGAAACAATCACATGTCCCACTCCCAGTGGGTGACCAACTGATGAGTGCTACAGAGAAGCTGGAGGCTAGCACAGGAAGCACCTCTCATTCCTTCAGGCCTGGGTTTCTTGTTCTGTAAAATGGGTACACTGGACTCAGAGAGGCCCCGAGGGACTCATGATGCCTGACCCAGGGCTCTAATAGTGAGGACACTCTGAGACCCCAACTACAAGGACCATGCTCCCAGGAGCCTACATCAACAGGAAGAGCACAGAGGACCCTCTGTCCCACTGTAGCAATAGAAACAGAAGAACAGCTAAGAACAGGTCCTGCTCTGCCACCCTGGAGAGTCACCAGCCTCTCTGGGCCTGCTCCCCTCCTCCACTGGCAGGGAGGGCAGGGGCTTCAGAGTCTTGCTCCCCTTGGGTTTTCAGCACACAGCACAGTATGGGGGACAAGGCAGAGGCTCAGCCCTGCAGAATCCGGATGCTGTGATTCACGGTGCTATTCAATGTCAGCGGGCCTCCACTGAGGTTTCCAGGCCCCGCCCAGGATACTCCGCACCTGCACAGTGGGCTCCCCCGCCCACTTTCCTATCTTTGGGTCTCATCCCTGTGGGCAGCACCTCCCCACTTCCTTCCTCTCCTTATCTCTCTGCCTTGTCCTTCTTAGAAACTTTCATGACTGAGAGGAGGGTAAAAAAATTTTTCCCATCATTTGTAGCATTTCAGAGATAATAATAAAGGTTGCTCCATAGACCAGGTGTGGGCAAAGCATGGTCTGTATCTAAATCAGGCCGCCATCTGTTTTTGTAGATAAAGTTTCATTTATTTGAACACAACCACATTAATTTATCTGTGTGTCTATGGCTGTGTTCACATACAAGAGCCGAGATCAGTCGTGGCAACTGAAGTCATTCAAAATAGTTGCTATCCTAGCCTTTTAGAGGGAAGGACTGTGGACCTCTACCCTAGACAAGGTTCAGACTATGAGATTTACATGTACTCTTTTATTTTCTCTTCACAGAAACCCTACAGAAGCTCAGGAACTCCTGTTATGCCCATTTTATGGATCTGGAAAGTGAGACAATGGGACTTGCCCAAGGTTGTGCAAACGGTAGACAGTGGTGCTGGGATCTCAGTCCACCAATGCACGCCCCTGTGCTCTGAGCACACCCTAAACACAAAGCCTAGGCAATACAATGGGACTAGCTTGCCTGTTGCAAGCAAAATCCACATGCACAAGGGAAGTTTTGAAGAAGAGGGTAAATGGGGCCAGAGAAGCCCCAGAAGGCTCTTGGAAGAGGTAGAATCTGAGCTGAGTCATTTAGGGAGAAGAGACTTAGCCAGATGGGAGGAGGGTGAGAAGAGAGGTTTTGGAAGAGCCCATGAAAGAAATCCAGAAGAGCGGGCCAGATATTTGGGGCAAGGCCAGGGCACAAGCCACCCAGGGATGGTGGCTCAAAGCTGGTAGACACTCAGAAAACAATGTTTGTGAATGATTCATTCTCAGGGTCCCAAAAGGCTGCTGGGTCTACAGACTGGAGAAGGAGGGAAGTGGGGTGAGAAATTTGTCCCTAGGCATTGGAGGGAATTTCAAATTCCCCAAAAGGACCCAAACCAAAGTGGGTAGCTTTTCACAGGGTGGGTTACAAGCAAGGTCTTCCCTGTGGCCAAAATGTTAACAAAAACTCCCTGAACTAATTAAAAAAAAAAAGAGCTTCCTGAGGTCACCAGCCACCTGAACTTGGCCAAGCGGTTTAACTCATGGTGCCTCAATTTCCTCAAATGTAAAATGGGGAACGCAAGGGGCTGGTGTGAGGTTTCAGGCATTGATATTTGCAAAGCACACGGAACAGTGCCTGGCACAGAGTAAATATGGAGAAGGGTTTTTAGGTAAATACAGAACACAAATAAGATCCAACTTCAGCAAATATCAACTCCCAACTTTTTTGCCCCAAATGATTCACACGCTGCTCGGAATTCGCTGGGCGCGCAGTGTGGTTAATTTAAACACTGCGGCAGCGTGGCGAACCTGAGCAGCATTTCAATGAACACAAACCTTATTTTTAACAAGACACACTTTGGCACTTGCGAGAACATTTAAAAATACCTTCCCTGTTCCATAGCAGCATTGTGTGGCAGCCAGGTCCAGGGAGAAAGCCTTAGCTTTGGGGTCACTGTTTTCTTTGGGACTTGGGCTCCAGGGTGTTGGCTCCGGGGTGTTGCCCATCTTGGGTTGAGAGAGGGAAAGAGACTTTGCAGGTGATTGTTTCAATTCCCAGGGTGACAGCCACGGGCAGACATGTCTGCTCCTCTCTGGATGGAGGGACTCTGACTTCTTTGAACAAACACATAGGGATGCCTGCTATGTCATGGGGACCTGGGGATGGCACAGTGGAAGGGTCCTCGCTCCCAAGGTTGATGTCCCAGCTGGGAGACAATGACAATGGCAGTAAAGATCACTACAGAGAGTTGCACGTGCTTTGGAGAAAATAAAATAGAGAAGTGGCACAGAGGGCTGCTGTCTCTGGTGGCAGGAGAAGTCTTCAGGTGGGGCAGAGAGGGACTCTTGGAAGAGGTGACCTTTGAGCTGAGAATGGAATAGGGAAGAGAAGTTGGTCATACAAGAGCTGGGAAGAGTGTTGGTGGCACAGGGAACAGCAAGCACAAACTCCCCGAAGGGAGCTGAGTGTGCAGAACCGAGAAGAGGTGCCGTGGTGCTGAGGGATGCACCAGGAGAGACCCGATGAGGTCCAGCAGGAGAGAGAGGCAGGCCAGACCCACAGGACAGAGACCCATCTGAGGGTGCTGGGTGGCCTGTGTGGTGTGGGAGCCAGAAGCCCGGGGAACAGTGGGAAGCCACACCATGTGACACCAGTTGGTGCCACTGCACTTGGTGTGGATGGTGGTCCTTGTCTTGCTCAATGTGGCTGTTGTGATGGTGCTGCACTTGACACACAGAATGTACTTAATAAATGTTTAATGAATAGACACAAAACCCAGCTGGCCGCATCCTCCTTCAACAAGCACACAGGGACGCCAGCTAATGTGCCCACACGGCAGACCCAGAGACAGCACCGTGAACGGGCCCTTGCTCCCAGGGTGCAACAGGCCTTCAATCCTTAGCACATTTGCCTGTTTTTAAGTTGAGCACATGCTTCCTGCATTTTCTTCCTTTTGGATGGTTCCTGTGCTTTTCTTCTTAAGACCTCAGTTGACTTGACTGTTGGGTGAGAGGAGCACTCGGTGTGATCTAAACCACGCAGCACCCTGAAGCGCTGGCAAGGAGGCCGGAGCTCTCGGCTTGGATGCTAACTAGCCCCATGGCTGGGAAGGATGAAATCTGAATTGAGGCTTGGAATTGCAGTAAAATGTTGATAGTCCAAGTGTTTAAGGAGCCATAAATAAAATAGAGCCTGCCCACTAACAGATTACTTCTCTCAGAACTTCCCTAACATCCAACAAAGTACATGTGGAGTATTTAATGTCTCCTTCAATATATCCAAATATTGCCTCATGAAGGAAAAGCTGATTCCTTGACCAGAAGCTCCATTTTGACCCCCAGCATATTTGGGGCCTTCACAGTGAGAGAGGGCTTGGATCTCAGGCCCCCATATTTCATGCAGGCATTTAGTATTCAGGTGGCTGATGACAAACGATGCAAGTTATTTTCAGTAAGTCTCATTAACAACTTAGGCAGCTTTATCAATGGAAGCCCACTAATCCCCCCATCAGAGATTCCCAGTTTCAAGATGAGGAAGGTGAAGGCGGAGGAAGTTTAGGGATGGACGAGGACAGTGACTGACCTGGGTCTTCTCCCTCCCGATCCTGCACTCTTTTCCCTTAAAAGGGGCTAACACTGTGCCAAAGCACTGTCATGTCGTGGGGCCAGGAGAGTGCTGTGCAGGACACTGATCCTCAGTCCTTGGTAAAACCTCAGCACAAAAAGGAGACCAAGCAGAGGGGCTGTGCCCACAAGCCTGAGGACAGCTCTTGGGAAAATATAATTCTGTAATTTCTCGCCAAGCGCCTACTACTTGCTGGGCCTGGGGAACATTGTGGCAAACTAGACAGATGCAGCCATTGCCCTCCAACAAGGGACAGTTTGACCAAACAGTAACTATTAAGCCAAAGAAATATGGTAGGGAGTGAGCTTTCAGCTTGGGCTGCAGGGCAGAACAGGTGCTGGCCAGGTGACAGGGTAGGAGGCTGCAGGGAAGCTCAGAGAGGGACAAGACATGCAGAGGGAGGGAGGCACCAGCCCCCTTGGAAGCTGGGGATGGGGAGGACGATCATTTCTGCAGATAGTCTGGTAGCTCCTCAGGGCAGGGAGGAGCATGTGGTGTCCAGGTCACACCTAGTGCCATGAGGCTTGAATTCAGATAGGGTTTCGTGCCAAGACCTTTCTTGTTTTCCTCTGTAGATCCTGGCACAGCCCACAGGTATTCAGACCTCAGAGGCTCCACAGATGACATCCTGGAGCTTTCTAGGTGCTTCCTAATGCCTACAGGTACTTCCATACCCAGTGGTTACCTTCATGTGCTAGAGACAGACAGACTGCCTCTGTACATCTGTGCAGGGTGGGGCTGACGGCTCAGAGCTGAACTTCCTGCCAGAACTCCCTCTTTATGACTTTCTCACTCTGGGCGGTCCCAATGCTCCACCTTTCCATGCCACATCCCTCAGCGTTCAGCCCGGATCCCATGTGCCCACTCTGTCACCACACCCCCTTCCCACCTCCCCATTTTAGCAAATGTCCACCCTCCTCCCAGACAAATCCTAGGAAGTTATCCTTGATTCCTCTGGGTCCTTCCTCCACCAGCAGGTCTGCTGGCTGCATCTCCAATAGCACTTGCATCTGATCCCTTCTGCCTCCTTTTCTGTCCTACCCAGGTCCCAGCTACCATTGTCTGTAATCTGGATGTCTGCAACTTATTCTGCCTTGCACACCTGCACAGGTGTGGACAAGTTCCCACCGTGTGTCCAGAATGGGTCTTTCAAAGGGACATCAGATTGTATCACTGCCCTGCTCCAATCCTTCCAGGGGCCCCCACTGTAATGAGAATCCAGTGGGAGCTCCATTCTCTGGCCTGCAAGAGCCTACATGAACCAGCCTCCACCCACCTCCCCAGCCTCTTCTCTACCTTACTTCCACAGTCACTGACATGCAAGTTTACTGCTGCCACAGGGCCTTGGCACTTGTTATTCCTTCTGCCTGGAATGTTTCCTCCGTCCCATGATTCAGAGTTCAGCTCCAAAGCTCCTCCAGTCCTTAAGGCCTTCCCTTATCACCTTACTTAATGCTGTCTCCCTTGTCACTTTCTATCACATCACTCTGTTTTGTGATGATCTTAAAATCACCTTCTGCATTCGTTAGGCATATGTACGCCTCTCTCCCACTGCTAGGGAGCAAATTCTAAGAGAATGTTTAAGTCTAAGACCATGTAGACTCCTCTCTGATAACCACTGGGCTTCTCTAGCATCTATTATTGTGCCTGGCAAATAAAACAGCAGGTGCTCAATAAACATCTGCAGACTTATTGCCCTCCGCCCCCATGCTCTTGCTCAGGCTACTCCCCCCCTTCCTATGCTGCTCCCCCCTGAGAAGTCTTTTTTTTTAATTATTTTTTTAGTTGTACACAATACCTTTATTTTGTTTGTTTTTTTATGTGGTGCTGAGGATCGAACCCAGGGCCTCTCATGTGCTAGGTGAGTGCTCTACCGCTGAGCCACAACCCCAGCCCCCTGAGAAGTCATTTTTTAAGAGTAAAAGACATCCTTGGAGAAGATAAGTAGTAGCATTTGTCTGCTTTTGATCAAAACCATGATGTTGTTACTTTTACCCAGTTACCTCCTTATTCTGCCATGATTGAAAAAAGTAGCCAGGTGCAGTGGCACATGACTGTGATCCCAGAGACTTAGGAGTCTGGGGCAGGAGGGTTGTAAATTAGAAGTCAGCCTTGGCTATTCAGGAAGACCCCATTGCTAAATAAATAAATAAATAGAGCTAGGGATGTTACAACTAAACAATAAATATTTTTTTAAAAAAAGAGCTAGGGTTGTCACTTGGTGGTAAAGCATCTCTGGGTTTAATCACCAGTAAAAAATAAAAAAAATTAAAAATAGAAAAGAAGAAGAAAAGCAAAAAGTAGTATTGGAAACTTATTACCCTATGTCTGCAACTGGGGCCCCTTAACTCAAGTTGCCAGCCAGAGTGAGACAATGCTGAACATGGGGCGGGGTGTGTGTGTGTGTGTGTGTGTGTGTGTGTGTACTTGAGCCTGACTGGGAGCTTTCCTCCTGTCATCTCATCTGAGGATCTGTCATCCCAGTGGGGCAGACGTGGTTGCCATTTTGTAGATTAAAAAAAACTGAGGCTCAGAGGGAGTATAAGCAACCCGCCCTGCTCTCACACCTGGGAAATGGTGGGATTTAGACAGGAGGCTGCCTGCCTCCGCAGGTGGAGAACCTCTAAGGTTCCTCGAGGGAGTCTTCTATTTCCATCCTTGAGGATCCTGTTTTTAAACACCTGTGCATCCTCTGGCTCCTTCTAAGACACTTCTAAGACAGTCGCCTGCAGCCTCTTTTCAGAGGTGTTCAGGGGGAATCTTGATGGGTTGCAGTTCCAAAATAAGAATTCTGCTATTTCTCGAAGCTGGACAGAGACCTTCCAGAGAAGGTAGCTTTGCTTAAACACACACAACGCCCAGACATGCTCCATTTATCATGTCATTTTTCTCAGATTCACTCAGGTGGCTTCTCAGATGTCACCTGCTCAGCAATGTCTCCTTCAAGTAACCAAATTCCCCCTCTCCACCCCTTCACATTCCCCTCACCGGGCTTTCCTCACAGCCCTTACTGTCAGTTGATTTGATCATACTATAAGCATCAAATATTTATTTGTTTGGTTCTTTATGGTCTCTGCTAAAATGCGAGCCCAATGGATATTCCCCACTGTTATATCCCTACTGCCTAGAACTGTGCCAGGTACAAATTAATCACTACTGGTTAAGTGAATGAACGATCTTAATTACTGTATAATATTCAGTATATATTTTATGCCTTTATGATGTTATTCTGATTTTACTTCCTTTAAATGAAGGTTTTATTGTATAAGTCACAGTGGGAAATTTAAAAAAAAATACTGTATAGATAAACCCAGAGGAAAATAAGAATCTATGTTAATTCCACCATGCTCCTGGTTCATGTAGGAGTACTCTCTTCCAGATTTTACTTATCCATAGATGCATATGTATAATTTTGTAAATTCCTTCATTGAGATACTACTTATCACATGTTCACTGTGTTCCAAGCATGGCTGTTACTGAGATCCTAGATTAGAGCAGGGTTTCTCAACCATGACATGATTGGCATTTGGGGTTGGATAGTTCTTTGATGTGAAGCCACCCTAGCTCCTACCCACTAAATGCCAGTAGCATCTCCCTAGTCATGACAATGATAAATGTCTCTAGACACTGTCAAATGTCCCCGGGGGCAGGAAGTAGGCAAAAACCACCCTACTGAGACCTGCTGGTCTAGAGGAGGAGACAAGTTTTAAAAAGGATCATATGGTACGTTGTCTCCAGTGCCCAGAAATTGCCACTTGCTGTTATTTGTGTCCCTCTTTCCACATCTCTAGACATGTTACTGATGGCTGCCTCTTCTGTAATTGACACCAAGTGTCCCATGGCTGGACACTTAGGCTGTATACCTGATTGTGTTTCAAAGTCAGACGCAAGGACACATAGAGCCCCTCTGTCTAACTCGGGATGGGTCTTGCCCAGCCTGACCATCAGAACTGCCACAGATTTCTGGAGGAAAGGATCTCAGGCCCTGTGCCTCTCCTCCAGGACCCTCTGAGGGCTTCTTGGAGGTCCCCCTGCTGAGTGATTGAGAGGTACAACTTCACTGCATCTCTACCACAATCCTCAGGGCCATGTTCTTTAGGGGTAGCGACTGACTACAAAATGATCGGGGGATTCTGGGGTTGATGGAACTGCTCTACACTTTCACTAGGGTGATGGTTGCACACCTGTATGCATTTGTCAAAACTCACAGTGAAAACTTATGCCTTAATTTTTTAAATTGAAAAAAAAAGCCCTCTGCTGTGTCCTTGGCATAATGAAGGCTCCAGAACCCCCTCTCCCACTCTAGGTCAATCTTGCAAGCCCTGGGCTGCCCAGAGTTGGGGGTCCTTTACTTTCCTTGCTTGGAAGCCAACCCTTTTCTACTCAAGGTGAGGAAGGATGAAGAGCTGCTCTCAGATGGACTGTGCCCCCTAATTAGCATGGGTCTTCTGTCAGTGGCTGCCCAGGGCCATGGGAGCAAGGGGTTGGTCCTGCTCAGAGCATGCGACGAGAGTCTAAGACTAAGGTAAGAGTCTCAGAGAGTCTTAGAGTGAGTGTTTACAATTGTGCTGCCCAAGATGGTAGCCGCTAAGCACACAGCTTGGCTACAGAGCACTTCAGATGTGCTTAAGATTAGACATTGAGGGGCTCCAGGTTTCAAAGGCTTACTATGAAGGCAATGTAAACCAACTTATTGTTTTTTTCCTACCATAATGTCAGTTACATGTGGAAATAATATTTTGGGTATGGCTTGTTAAATAAACTATCATTGGAATTAATTTCAACTGTTTCAGTTTCCTTCTTTTAATGTGGCTGTTTGGAAATTTATAGTTACTTCTCTCGTTTGGGTCTGGAGTGTCTCCCAAAAGTCCTTGTGTTAAAGGTGTGCTCCCTCGGATGGCACTAGGGGTAGACGATGGAACCTTGGTGGCGGTGGGGGTGCTATTGGGAAGTGTTAGGTCCCTGGGAAGGAGATTATGGGGCCCAGATCTCCTTCTATGTGTGTCTTCCGTTTCCAGGCCGTGAGTCAGCAGCTTCCTTGGCCACATGCTCCCACCATGATGTGCTGCCTCGCCACAGGCCCACAGCCATGGGGCTGGTGGATCGTGGATTGAAACTGTAAGCCAAAATAAAGCTCTCCTCTTTGTAAGTTCACTGCATTAGGTATTTTGTTACCATAATGAAAAACGAATATAATTCCTCACAGTGGCTGTTCTCAATATTTGAGAGTAATATGGGTTGCTCAAATTCATTTCTATTGGATAGTTATGGCTTAAAGACTAAGATATTTCACATAAAAATCTAGAATTTGGAATCCTCTTGAAAGCTCTGGGAGCCATGAGCCTGTAGGTCAGCAGTGAGCCTGGGCTGAGTATCTGCTGAGCTCTTGAGATGGGACATGTGCCTCCAGTTCGCCACAGTCCTCATTATTTCCTTATTTATGCAATATGCTGGTCCCTATAGACACATGGGTTTACAATTCCTGGTCTACCTACACTTATCTGAGCAATTCCCTGCCCCCACCTTCCACATGTGAAGTAGCTGCAGTGCTGTGTCCCTCAAGTCAACTTACCATCCCTAGGGGACCTGTCGTGGACTTCCCACCATGCATGGACTTTCCCAGAGGACATCCCAAAGCCCGCCAATACTTCTTTCATGAATATTTAGTTGGATCCCTAGTAGGGCCAGGCACTTGGGATTCAGTGAGGAGTGGACACGGGTTCTTTTATGTGCACACTCTCCAACTCCCTCAGTTGTTCTCCTCAAGCAATGTCACTCTTCTCATCCTTCACACAGCAGGCACGACTTTGTCCCCTGTCTCAGAACTCATCAGTGGCTCCAATTTCATGATCAGGGTCAAGGACACCTGCTGACCCTTGAAACCTCCATGACCAGGGGCCCGAGGACAGTCAAGCCTCATATAAGAACTCAGCTAGCGGTAGCCTGGCTCCCTTCTACCTCAAATCACCCCTTTAGCTCCCTCTCTACTTATCATTCCCATCAGCTTCCAAGTGTGCTGTGCTCTCTCCCATCTGGAACATTCTGTCCCTTGCTCCTGGGCTTCGATTGCTCCCTTCCTCTGTTTCCCTCGATGACTAAAATCCTCTCCTACAATGCTTACTCCAAAGAAGATAAAGAGCAGAATGTCAGGCATTATAACAGTCTTAACAGCTTAAATTTCACAAAGTGCTTTACAATACAAAGTTGGTATACTATTCCAGATGAAGAAGCTGAGTGAAGATCTTTTAGCTAAGGTGCTAGAAATCCATGTTTCCTGACTTTCAATTTTTTGTTATATTCATTAGTCATCAGATACCCGAAGGTGAGGGGCAACTAGAATAATGGGTTCAAGTTCCTGAAGGTAGGAGTGCATGCAGAGGTCAAATATGAGCAGAAGGAAGACCAGAGGACCTGAGTGTGAACATCACTTGTTCAAGTCTGTCCCCATCCAGGGATCCACCAGATGAGGGTCCGGGAAGGAAAGGGAAATCACAGATAACTAAGAACTTGACCCCTCTATTTCTTCATTTCCCAGACACCCCATCCTTTTGGTATCACTGTTATCCCTGTTTCACAGCTTAGGAAGCTCAGACTCAGGTGAATATTTAATGCCTCTGGGCTTCTCTCTATAACACAGGAGAATGGAGGGAAATGGATGGGGGGGGGTAGATGAGATTATTTTTTTACATGTTTAAAATCTGCCATAAATATAGTTAAACACAAATAAATTCACCCAGCTAAGTGGTGGAGCAGACATGGGAAGTCAAGCCCAGGTGACTCTTGCACCCATGTCCTTTCCTTTCTTCCCCACAGAGACTCTGCCCATCTCAACTTTATGGTTTTCTGCTGGAAACATTGTAGACATCCAAATGACCAAGGACCATTAATTCATTCTTTTTTCCTTTTGAAGATGGAAACTTGGCGACCTTTTTTCCCCCCAATCACATCCTAGGGCATTATCCCTTCTGAGAAAAGATCTCTCTCTCTCTCTCTGGAATGAAACACAACCATGGAACGCCAATGGTCATGTGTCTTAGATGCCCCCCAGGAGCAAGGACATTCCCACAGTGGCTTTACCTCACCCAAATGTAATATGTAGTATCAGCCCTGATTTACAGATGTAGAAACTTAGACTGGGGTGGTTAAGAAACTCACAAGATCAGGAGGAAACAGCTGGAATTTGAACTAGATCTGAGGGACCCTAGGTCCCATGCTGTCGTAACCAATACCTTGACCTAGAATAGGCTTCTCTGAGAGTTCAGTGCCTGGACAGAGAAACATCTATTTAATGAGAATCTATATTTGCCTGGCATTGTATTACATTCTTTCAGTGCATTTATCTACACAGCCCAAAAGAGAGATATCATCACCCCCATTTTATAGGTGAGGAAGTGGGTTTAGGAGTTTTAACTCAGGTGTGCCTTATCCCAAATGCAGTTCTTTTCCAGAAACTCATTCTCCATCCAGATGTGGCAACCACAATTATATGACCCATGCAAAGGCAGAGCTACAAACTGGGATAACAGCAGTTTTCTGGGAATCCTCAGCTGATCTGATCAGGACCCTGGAGAGCTCCAAGTGACTCCATGTTGATTGGTTCCAGGATGCTGACTTCAGGCTCTCATAGGCCCACCCTGGACAGGTCCTCCTGCTCCAAACTGGAAGCCCTGGAAGGGGTGGCATCTTCAGGCCTTTACTTTGAGGACCCCATCAGGTATCTGGGGGCCTTTGGGGAAAAGAGGCATGGGGCAGATCCTCAGGTTGTGCGTGAAGCAAGGTGTTCAATAGTTAGATGCGTTTCTTATGTACTCCGGGAGTTGGGCATTTCTGCTAGGCATGATCTAAGGTTCTAATTAGTAAAGTGTGCTTAGTGGAGAGTTCCCAATGGGATAATAAGCTCAAGTTCATAAAATGCTTCTCTGTGGCATTATCACTTCTATCTTCACAACAGCTTGTAAGTCAAATAGTGTTCCGTGTGTGCCAGATAAGAAAACAGGATCAAAATCGTAGATGACTTTCCCAAGGTCACACAGGACATCACAGAACTGAAGCTTAAACCATGAGATCATTACGCTAAGTTGCCATGACTCATTTAAAGAGACCCTGTCAGCTTCCATTAAGGATATTGTGCTCATTAAAACTGGTTACTGATGCTTGAGAATTTTGTTTTGAGAGCAAAATAGTAAATGTGACCATATTCTATCGCCTCTCCTGGATTCCAACATCAATTGTTAGTCAACAGAAATGCAGTCTGCTTACTAGAAGAAAATACTGCTTTTCCCTGTGGCTTGCAAGACTTGTCCTGAATTGGCCCATACTCTGACCTTATCTTTAATCCCTGTCCCCTTCAGGCAAAAAACTCCAGCCACAGCACCCTCCTGGCTGCTCCTTGAAGTCACCAAGCTCATTTACAACCGGACACTGCTGCACTGACTGTTCTCTCTGCCTGGGATTCTCTCCTCTCAGATCTCTGCATAACTGGCTGCTTGTCCCTCTGCTCTCATCTCAAAGTCCCCTCTTCAAGAGGCCCTCCCTCAGCTAAGTGGTCTCCTGTCACCCTATCACGTCACCTTTTTCCATACCCTCCCTGGTACCCAGCAGTATCTGAAATGACGGACTCAGTTGATTACTACATCATTTTCCTTCTCTTTCTGTTTAGAACCCAGCTTTAGGAGGGCAGGAACTTTGTGGGTCTGAACATCAATAGGTCTCCAGCACCATGCATACTATAGACACCTGGTATGCGTCCACTGAAGGAATAAACACCATTGCATCTCAAGCAGGCAAGACATTCTTAGATTTAGATGGTGCAGGTCTTCAATGTGTCTGATTATTTTGAGGGAGATGCCAAGGCTTTGAAAACAAAGTTCTTAAAACTTTTTTTTTTTTTTTAAGTAGCACACCTCAAATGACAGTTGTAGAGGGTGGGACTGTCACATCAGAGTAGTTAAGTGTCACATTAGTTGTAGTCAGAAGAGTCCATATTTCTTCAAAGAGGAGTAAAAACAGCCCCAGACAAGGCTGTGAATTCCTTGGCCATTGATCTTCCCTGGCTCAGTTTGAAAAGAAGACCAGAGTTTCCCAGAGATGGGCCACTTCTGTTCTCAAAGATGGAAACTCCATGGTTTGCTGTCAGCAACAGCCCAAGAATGGAAGAAACAGCCGAGAAAACCTTCACCCCCAGAGTGAGTCAGAGGGAGCCGCGAGGGGTTTGCCTTCCCCAAGCACACTCAACATGAAGAATTCTTGGCAGACCAGGGCACAGGGCACAGAACAGGCACGAGCCCATGCAAGTGTGCATGTACACACACACACACCATCATATCATCATCATCATCACCACCACAGGACCTATACACAGCCCCCTCAGCATTCAGAATTCAGGTATCTCAGGGCCATCAGAGGGAGACACTACGTTGAAAAGAAAAGAAAGAGGAAACAAGGAATGGAACTAAAAGAGAGGTCCGAGATGAGCAATTAAAGTCATTTTCAAATATTTGCCATGTGCACGCTCGCCCCCATGAGCCAGCCAATGGCAGCTGAATGAGATGGTTGAGTGTGGATTCTGGAGCCACCCTCCCTGTATCTCAGTAGCTGCCTCAGTTTCTCCATCAACTAAAATAGAACGACAACAACAACAGTATCTCTGGTTTATAAATAAGTTCTACATGCATCTTAGCTGCTGCCCTTGTCATTATTGTCTGCAAATCTTTGAGCTTTGGTGTCTTCCTCTATCGGCTGGCCCTTTAGCCACCAACCCTCAGAAGGACCTGGCAAGGAATAAATGGGAAAAGGACTTGCATACAGGTGAATATTACATCATTAGGGCCGGGGAATTAGAATTGGACCTTGGGTGACACAGCAGGCTGGGCTTCAGGGAGGAGAGGCACAGAGTTCAAAATTTCTGTTCAAAGGCAGATATCAAGGGCAGTGGTGGTTGACATCAGGATTTTGTGGAACAGAGTTCCTGGGTTCAAATCTCAGTTACTCTGCTTCTAAATCAAAGGATCTGATCATAAATAAGTGATTCAACCTCTCTGTGACTAAGATCCCTCAACTGTAGATGCCATTAAAATACTTCCAGGGGTTGTTACAGAGATTGAGAGAGGTGATACACCTTAAGCACTTAGTCTGATGTCACAAACTTTATATTCTTAAATGACAAAACTTCAGGAAAAACAAGAAGAAGTGTGTTGTCCATATGAAGGAAAAGGAAAAGAAAACTTCACTCTGAGGCTACAGGGATTAAATATAAAAGATCTTTAACCTCCTCCTTAACTTATCTCAGACCTATTCTTACCTCTATGCCTTTGTCTACACTTTTCACCTCGACTTGGGTAAGTTGTAAAAGGATCTTTAGTTGAATAAAATTTACAAACAAGTAAGCAAGCCAACAGAAAACTGGATCTGCACAAATGTTTGCTGATTGACAGTATAACACATGTGACTGAGGGCACAGAGGATGGCATCTCTAAGGTGGTGTCTTAATCCTAGGACAAACCAAGCAGAGGGTGATGACCTGTAGTCCCAGGTTACAGTGATGCCATACCTACCCTCTCAGCCACTAATTTAATAAGACATTCATCCCCTCTGTGGAAGGCATATCTTATAACAGGTAAGTGATCCCCCAGCCCCTGCATTACCAACCTAATCCTTTGCTGAGACTAGCACTGAAAATAATCCTCAGAGAAGGACCTGGTGCCAAGAATCATATTGCATTTCCCCAGGGGCAATAACCAGAGGCCCTGAATCTTTGAGTATTTGGTCCATACTCTAGGCTATAGCTTGAGTAATCTTCCTGAAACACAGCTCTGATGGGAGATTACCCCAACTGAATAACCTCTAATAGTTCCCCAAAGTCTAGAGTCTGGGTGTGGCACTGGAAGCCCCTTAGAGTTGGTTTTCACTTATTCTCCAGCTGTGCCTCCCTCAATCCCAGATTTCTCAGGGTTGCTTCCCAGAACTGGCTGCTTCCTCCCAAGCACTCCATCTTGGCCATGGTCCCTTCTTTCCCAGGTACTCTGGCTCACCTTCCTCAAGGACCCCCTTTTCTCTTCCTCTGCCTGGATTCCCTCTGGCCCTCCATGACAGGCTGATCCCACCAGACTGTGATTTCCTGTCTGGCTTCCCTCTGGACTGGGCACAGGAACGATGGGCTTTAACCAGCACTAACCAGCACAGGGACTAGCAGGGAGAGAGGCAGGGCTCAGTAGCTTTGCTGATTGGATGAGCCCCAGCATCACAGAGTTCAAGATGGACTTTAACACTATTGAAATTGGGTAACTTTTATTTATTTGTTTATTTTTGGTGCTGGGGTTGGAACCCAGGGTCTGGTGCATGTTAAGCACCTGTTCTGCCACGGAGCCACACCCCCAGCCAGGTCATGTTTTATGTGGAGACTCTGCCCGCAGGTTTTACTTAAATGTATTTATTCAACCATTTCTGAGTTCATGATCTGTGCCAGGCACTGAGTGAATAAAACAACATCCCTATCCTCATGGGGCTTATGTCCCACCAGGGGGAGATAGTGAATATGAAAGAATTCAGGCAAGTACACAAGATCCATTCAGAAGGACGAGATGGCGTGTGGTGTGAGAAGGGATAATCTGGATTCCAGAGGGCTTCTCAGCGGAGAACCTCAAAGACACAGGAGGAAGGGGAAGGGGAGCAGGTAAGTGGGCTGGGGCCTCTTGGTTTAGGGATTTGACTGCACTGTTTTGCTGAGTAGTGAACGCTTTCAGGGCAAGAAGTCAGCCTAGGGCTGGTGCAGAAAGGGTAATTGACAACCGAGGGGCTGGGGTCCTCAGGGGTCCACAGCTACCCACCTGGGGAGTGAACAAAAAAGTTTCCCCCAGCACAGCTTTATACCTGAGCCCCTGCTGGACCTGAGTAACATAATAAAAAAAAAAATCCTTCTTCTGCCCTCAGGTTTAACTTCCCTGTGAACTAGAAGATGTGTTAATCAGTGGATGCCCAAGGAAGGTTGGCATCCTACAGGGTGAATTCCTCTGCCCTGAGCATTAACCCACTGTGGACCAGCTCACAACTATGGCCCTCGCATGCTCCTGGCCCACCCCCTGCTTGCCATTTTCTACAGGAGTGGGGTCCAGACACTGGGCCACACGTCACCTTCCTCCTCAGCCCTGGAGCAGAAGGCCAGGGCATCTTGTCAGCCCCAGCCACTGCATATTTAATTAAAATGGAATCACAGCTCACCCAGGAACCAGGGAGGGGCTGGGATAAAACAAAAGGCCCTTTCATGGTGTGGTGGGAGCTGGCTCCCCTTACAGAGGAGGCCATGGGTTTATTCAAAGCCTCTGGTTTCAAACTCCAGACAGGACAGGCAGCTTGGTTCCCAATCAGTAGGATCTGCAGCACTCTCCCTGCCTGTGGCTTAGCAGTACCTGCTCTGCTTGGACGGGTGGCCTGTGAGTGACTGCATGGAACTGCCCTGGGGCACCTAGGGGTCACTCTGCCACTCACTTTGCTTTCCAGAAACTCACTTTTTGTGTCTATGAAGAGGGCTGAGTTAGGATTGGGCGAGTGCAATAGTGGGGGGGGGGGGGAGATGATGAGCTAGAATGAGGGCGGCGACAAAAGAAAACAGACAGATGTCATAGAGAAGCCCAGGTGAATTCCTGGGGCAGGGCAAGGCCCAGAAGTCCCCCCAGGAAAGAGGCTGGCTCTGCAGTCATGGCTAATTACCATGCAGCTAAGGACCCACCTGACCTGCTGCCCTGCATTCAAACAATACCCCCAGATTCCAAGACCTGGAAAGCCCCTGAGCCTGCAAAACAGAGGAGGTCCCAAGGTAACAAAGGGTGTCAGCTGGCAGTTCCCCTGTGGGTGCTGTGTACCTACTGTGCACTGAGCACTGCCCTGTGGCTGGCCCCAGTGGTCTCTGAGGAGTCTCTGAGGAGGAAACTGGCTGCCAAGTCTGGCAAAGGGCAGGGGAGGTAACCACAATCTCTAGGCAGGAAAGGGAAGATGTTCCCAGAGGCCATGGTTGGAGCCGAGTGTGAGCAAGGACGCTCCAGGAACACTCAGAATTGGCACAGATGAGTCAGGTTGGGTCGTACCTTGTGCCTGAGGCCTATAATGGGAACACCATCTGGCTGGTCCCCAGGACAGACTCTGAAGCCAACCACAGCATAAGAAGCATCAGCCCTCTGAGAGGAGGCGGGAACGTGGAGGGAGGGGAGCCTGGGCTCTGCCCCATACCAGCTCTGAGGCCTTCCCCTCCCTGGGCCTGCCTCAATTTCTTCAGCTGTAAGATGGAGGGCATGATTTGCTCCCTGGTTGTGCAGTAACGGTGAACTAAAGGTCTCTAAGAACCTTGCAGTCTAATATTTAGCTGGTCACCGAGAATCAATCTGTCCTCCCCTCACCCCCTGCCACAGTTCTTCCTATGGTCAAGAGCTGACCAAAGCCCAGCAGGCGAGGAGAGGGCCATCTATTATGTACACACACACATTCAAGTTCACATGGGATGGCCTGAAGGGGGAGTCCAGGAGCCTGGAATTTACAGCTCAGACCTCAGAACAAGCCAGAACTCAGACTCTTGAAGGGAGAATTCAGCGAGACTGATCCCACAAGGAGCCATCCTCCGGTTCCCGCCTCCCTTTTCTCCTGGGGAGAGAGGGGAGCTTGCTTACTTTTCTTCATTTCCCCCCAACTGAGCCTGTTCTTGGGCACATAATTCATTAATATGGGATTAAAGGGATTATAGGCTGCTCCACTCTAAGGTGACCCAGGGCAAACCCGAGGACATGCGTGAAGGGGGCCTCAGGGATGTCCTCCCTCAGCGTGCAGAGTCAGAAACTGAGGCTTGGAAAGCAGAGGGGGGCAATACGGTGACACCTCCTCTGAACCCCCTTCTTGCCTCCTGCTCTGGCCTCTGCCCCTCCCCACCGTCATCACAAGGGACACTGCACCAAAACTGTTCTCACTTTCTGAGTCACAGAATGTGGGGGCCTGTTCTGCAATCACACTCGCTCCCCATGCTCTTTTGTTCTCTTGTGGGCTCTTCCGCTGTCAGTTCTGGAAGGGTCATAAGACCACTCCTGGAAGTGGCTTTCTGTACAACATGACCCCAAATCACGAGGTTCAGAGAAGTGTTTTTTTGGAGGCACTAAATGATGAAATGATACCAACCCACGGCGTGGGAATGGGTTCCTGTTCCCTTTGATTCTTGCTGCGTATCTTCAGGAAGAAAGGCTCACTCGGGGTTAATGTGCCTTCAGCCCCTCCCACCTTTGCTGAGCCCTCCCTGCTAGCCAAGAGAGACAGAGCAGACCTCAAGCCGCCACCAAAGGTAGAACTTAATCATATTATTAATTTCTTTGTATTGATTTTGATGGATAAGCTTCTACTTATTTGTAAAAAAAATGCTTTTAACTGTCGATGGACCTTTATTTTATTTATTTGTTTATTTATATGCAGTGCTGAGAATCAAACTTTGTGCCTCACATATATCAGGCAAGTGCTGTACCACTGAGCTACAATCCCAGCTAGCTTCTATTTATGACAAGTGATATTATTTCCATTTAAGTTGCATAATAAAGTTTTTTTATTTTTATTTTTATTTTATTTTATTTTTTAGATAATGGAAACAAGTAAAATGGTGACCTGATGAAAAGAATAAAAGGGTAAGGCTAGGGATGTGGTTCATTGGGAGTACATGTGCCTAGCATGTGTGAGGTCTTGGGTTCAATTCCTAGCACTACAATACATAAATAGATGAATTTTTAAAAATGGGAAATGATGTGGGTGGTTTGAAGATATGATCAAAACAAATGACTGATGCTGGGAAAAATTGATACGAAGGGCCAACGAACTCTACTTTTTGTAGACCTGTTCAGGACCTGCCCCAGGTGAGCTAATGGCACCTCTGGGATTCGGATGAGGCCACACCCAGCACCACCCTCCAACTTTCCCTCCTCCTCCACTCTGGGGACTGATCCATTCTTCTCCCTGTTCTAGGCCTCCTCCTCCTCCTCCTCCTCCTGAATGCTCAGCTCCTTCTCTTCCACCTCCCCTTCTTCTCCTTTGTGAAAGCTCTAGTTTGGACCATCCTTGCACTGATCAAGGGGAAGAAACCTGAATTAATGGGAAACCACTGGGAGACGGCTAGAAAGAATGAGCCCTTGTGGCCAGCCACGGTGACCCTTGCTGAATGAACCTCCCTCCCCTGGCAGCTCACCTTCTTTGGGCCTGCCTCTTTTCCTCAGTAAGAAAATGACAAGGACTCCACTCCCCAGGGACTACTTGGAGGCTTAAATGAGCCAATGCCTCTAAAATGCCCAGCCCCGCGCCTGGTGTACTTGGCAGATGCTGGCTACGGGTTGGTTCTCTAATAGAATGCAGTAGTTTCTTTTTCGAAGGATCCAACATTACTGTGAATGTCCTTGCTATGTTCAGTGACACTCTTGACAGCAGATGAGAGTCTTAAAACTGCTTTAAAAATAGATACGAAGCCATTGATAATGTGTACACTCATTGTTGGAATGAAAATGCTGCTACTGAGAGCCTGGCCTCCTAAGTGGGCTTGTTAAGCCATCAATCTGCTTAGCAAACCCTTTTGTCCTCTCAAGTGCAAGTGAGACCCATGTGTGCAAGAATTCAGGGCGACAGAGCTCAGACTGGCTCCTGGGAAGGAGATGTTACTAATGTGGGAACTTCAGGGCCTGCCTGGGTAAGCAGGTGTTCTCTGCCCTATTTCTTCCAGCTGCCCAAATCATGGAGTAGGAGGATGGCAGGTCTTTTATAGTCAGCCACAGTCCCCACCACTCCTTAGTTCTGGCTCTAAGTATCAATCCATCTTGTTGCCCTTCAGCCTTTCTAGAAATGAAACCCAAATCTGAGAAGAAAACTTCTTAACCTTCAGGCCACAGAGCAACCACAAAGACCAGGATCTTAGGGGCCCTTGAGAGAGTGAGAGGTCCATCTGGGTGGGGGTGTCACCTGTGCCTTGAGCTCTCCCTCTCCTGAGAGCTGCATATTCAGCCAGAGTGGGTCCCGTGGGCATCTAGACTCAACAAATCCTGAACCAGAGTCGCCGCCCCTCCTCCCACTATCCCCACTCTCTTCCCCCAGATTCCACACTTTGGTGAACAGTGCCCGGAAGCCACCCACCTGGGCCAGGGAACTGGTGGGCACCCTGGTCTCCTTTCCCTTCCACTCTCCAAATCAATCTCTGCATAGATTTGAACGCTCTGGAATCCTTCCTCTCCTCTCGCCCCAGCTAAGTGGTCCAGACTCCCCTGACCTCTGTTTAGAGTCCTGCTGAGCACCTCAGCCCACATACCTGCCTCCCATCTCCCTTTCCCAGGTTACCCTCCACATAGCAGTTGGAGGGATTCATGAGACCAACTGCCCATCACTTCATGCCTTTGCCTCCAACCTTACAATCTCCCTGAACCTTTCAGGTGAAGTCTAGGCTTTCCAGATCATCTGTAGAATAAGGTTTGATAGGGCTGGCCTGTGGCCCAATGGTCAGACACAGCCCTGCTAGCACAGAGCTTTACCTCCTCTCATGCCACCAGCTACCTCCTGCCCCACTGTGAGGCCCTAAATCAGATCCTGCAAATTGGTAGCTCCCAGGTTATATTTATTTTATTTGACTTCCCCAGGTTTCTAAGTTGGGAGATTCCACATAAAACCCTGGGTTCCTGGAATCTCTGGAAAATTAGAAGACCTGGCAATACTAGGCCCTTAAGAGCAACCATTGTGTGGAATTGGGCCCTACTTTCCTTTTAGAGCTGATAAGCACTTTACAGTCAGCCACAGTCCCCACCACTCCATGTTGTCTGTTTTTCTCACTTAGCTCGTATGTATGGGCCCAGGGGATACCAGAACCTGCTCCCCCTGCTCCTGGTACAGTGCATTTCCTGGAATGTCCGTTTCACCATGTCTGATGGCAAACATCGTCCTCTTATATAAGACTCCTCTTTAGAGCTCTTTAGAGCTTCAGCCTCTTGACAAAACATGCTATAGCCTTTTGCGCCCCGCATATTCAGTATATATCTCCTTCCAAGCCTGGATGGCAGCAAAACCCCCTCATGTATGAATCCTTCCATCTTTCCCCTTAACCTGATCTGTGCTGGACTAGCCAGCCCCAGGCAGCTTCTCCCGCACTCTCGGCACCCTGTTCTAGGCATGCTGGCACCTGGCCAGGAATCAAGGCCATTCCAAATGGTCAAGATCAAGCGTAGGCTTTTAGGGGCCACCAACATACCCAGCAACATTTGCATTCAATATCTGGAAAATCTGCCCACAGCAGGACACGGTACCCCTTTTTCCTATTTGTACTTAAGTCCCAGCAGTGAGGGTCAGACCAAGCATGCAATAGGTGCAGGGTAAGCTCCCAGTGTTTGAGCGATAGCTGATACTACAATCTCAGTGACTACATGTGGGCCCATTAAGACTCTGGAGAGCATGTGGGGGACACAGCTGGCATTGACTCAGCTTGCCCAGCAGCGTGCCATGGAGCCTGCCAGAGTACAGCACCGTGAGGGCCTGCAGATGAGGCTGTTTTACCTCTCCTACTCCCACCTCCATCTGCTCCTCCCATGTCCCCTCTCTCATTAAGAAGTCCCTTCACATACCCAGGCCCCACGGTCAACTTTGAAATCATCCCAGATTCTCCCTTCCCCCTCACCATGGGTCCTTGTCTCTCAAACTCTGTCCTCTGTCCTCTACCTCCAGACTCCACTATCCTGGCTCAAAGTCAATGCCTCCTTGAATGTGAAAACGTGGCTTTCTCTCTCTCACCCAACTTGCAGGGCAGATTCCTATGATACAAAACTGACAGCCAAGTGCTTGCTTTAAAATTTTCAGTGCCTCTCACCTGTCTGAGGATCAAGTCTAAGTTCCTTTATTGGGCATCAGAGGCCCTTCAGCATGCACCCTTGTCAGTATTTGCTCATGTCTGCCAAGCCTGTCACCACACACTGTCACATTCTGTATGTCCAAATCTCTTTATAGTCACTCATAATGTCTTGGCTGCCTTTGGTCCTCTGAGGAGCTCCTACTCAGCCTTCAAGACCCAACTGAAATGGCCCATCCTCTGTAAAATCTTCTCTAGCACCCTGAAGATTCTGGGCAGACCTTCTCCCATCACAAATTGCATAACACTAGATGGTTAAAATAATCACCCTCCTGGCAAGCTATGGGTATTTCTGGGTAGAGGTTCTGTTATTGTCCTCTTTGAATCCCCTGATACCTAGCAGGGAGCCTGGCATGTCTAAGGCCCTCAATAAACATCTGGCAAAGATTAAGGGAAGGAGCTAAGGTCATTCGGGGAAGTCCTATAACGGCCTGGCTTTGGGTGCCAGCCAACAGCAACCTTCCTTCCCCAGAATTCTGGGCCACCTCAAGTTTGGGCAGAGCCAAGTCTTGCCGCTGCTGCACAGAATTACCAGGAAAGTGCTCTCGAGCTATGACCTCCTTCAGTCTCAACAGGAATAGTCCAAACACAAGCAGCTTCTTCAGCTGTGTTTTTCTGGAAGTCCCGGAGCCAGTAGCTCCTCCTGGCCTCTGGGGACCCACGGCACCGGTAGTCCCGCTCACTTACCCTCCAGAGTGCGCCCTGGGCAAGCTCTGCAGGAGGAGTGGGCTTGTCCCAGCCCTGCGCTCCAGGGCTCCAGGGCTCCGAGGCTTCGGCTGCAGGGTCTGCAGGGCCAGGAGCTGTTGGGCACTCTGGCTGCCAGCAGCAGAGGCGCTTAGAGTCGCTGCTGCAGAGCCCGCAGCCGCCCCCACCCAGGACTGCGGCTCTGGCAGCCGCAAGGAGCCTGGCGGCATCGATCAGTCCTGCTACTACAAGCCTCCTCGGCACGCCTGGCTGAAGCCCGGAGCTTCCCAAGTGTGTGAAAAGAAAGGGAAAATTAAAGAAACACATCTAACAAAGGCCACTGGAGGGGATTTGGACAGCAAACCATTTGCCAATACAGAAATGCCACCAGATCGGGCCAGGGAGGCCCCCCTGACAAGTATGTGTGAGGGGAGTGGAGGCCAAGGGACTCCGGATAATGAAGGTTAACCCTGGAAGAGCCAGCACCACCAGCATCAGGGTTCTGGTCTTGTTCCACTTTCACAGGCATGCCATGCCATCCCACTCACAACGAGCAGCAGCCCTTGCTGGTAACACCAGCATCCTTTAGTGTCTCAGGGCTTAAGAAGAACAGAACTGTCATCTAACAGGCTGTGTCCCTGCAGTGCCTGCCATTGATTCACGGGTCAGTGGGCTGTTTGGCCAGATGCACAATAACCCTATACCACTGGCTCATGCTCCGAGGGCTGGACCTCCCTATGTCTCAGCCCCTAGCACACTGTGCAGCCTCTGATGTCAAGTCATGTTCCAATTTCTATAAGAGGGCTATCATAGTTCTGGAAAAATCTAGGATTCAGTCTATAATCTTACCATCCCGGTCAGAGTGTCTATTTCTGATTCCTTTGTATATATGATAGAAAAAAACACATACAGTATGACTGCATATGAACACACACACACACACACACACACACACACACTTTTCCTGGCCCATTATTCTAGGCTCTGACATTGGCCATCCATCTGATGATCACATTCTTGAAACCTGACCATCAATTGTGCTCTCTGCAACTACGATGTCTCCATTTCCTTGGCTTATTTTGTGGGGATAGCCCAATATGGGAGTATGTCTAGGATCCTTGGGGCTCTCCCAGGGTTTGAGGTCAAGGATTCCTAAAGTGGGGCCAACATGTACTGCATTTGAGAAGACTTGGCCACTGGGGCTTGTAAAGATGATGGAGTGGTAGGAGAAAGCAAGGTGAGGGACAATGTCAGCACTGGAACCCAACATCCAGCCTGAGAGAGGATGCTCAGGAAGGGCGGGTGCCGCACACTCAGACCCAGGCTGTGGTCCCGTGGACCAGCTTCCCAACCAACACTGGCCACTCATCACTAACTTGTCCAGAGCAAGCAACTGAGCCTCTCTAAGCCTCAGTGTGCCCACAAGTGCATCAGAGAGAGCGACGCCCACCCCGTTGAGCAGTAGAACAAGTCTTCTATGAAATCATGAGCAGCAAACTCCCAGCTCAGTGCTCCGCACATTGCAGCTGCTCCACAGACCTGGTTTCCTCTTTCCTAACTGACCCCTGCACCAGATCTCCCAAGAGGTTCATAGAAGACGCTGAGAACCAGTCAAGGAGGTTCCAGAAAACTGTGAAATATGACCATAGCCAGAAACAGGCCAAGGAGGCATGCAAATCAGGACTTCTGGCAGGCAGCATGGAGCCCCCTGGGAGAGAAGAGCAGGCGCTGGGTTTTTAAGAACTGGCTCTGCAGCTTCCAGGTGAGAGTGGACACCCCAGGAGGGGTCAGGAAGTCCCCAGACTCACACACTGCCTGCCTGCAGATCGCACATGTTTTCAGACCCAGTCCCCCAGCCCAAATTTCAGAACCTCTTTGGAAAGCACATGTGCGTAGGTGTGGCACATGATTCCTTCCTTCTAGAGGCTTCTCCTCATCTCCTCTCCCACCTCCCACCCTCCCACAGAGTCTGTGCCCACACCACTGACATATTCACAGCACAGGAACAGAACAGGAGGGTCATGCATTTCCAGGTGATCCTGGATGTTCAGGTTCCATACTGAGAATGTTCTAGGTCTTGTTCACTCTCCAGGTGTTTGATGGAGCCAGGATTCCTAATAAGCAAAGGTGAGTCTTCACATCACCCTGGGTCTCCTCCCTCTGCTCTCTGCTCCCTCCTTCCCTCCTTGCCTTCCTTCCTTCCCTCTGCTTTCAGGGTATAGCAAAGATTGGGAAGGAAATGGGCAACAGCTGTGAAAGGGAATGTTGGGCCAATTTCCCTGGGCCTCAGTTTCCTCTCTGTGAATAGTGGCATGGGAAGGCCCCCTGATTGCCTAGATACACCATGTGTCAAGGCAGGCAGGACTGTGCCCCTGCCAGGAGGACCCGCTGGAGCGCCTCTTTCAGCAATGGCACTAGCTTATATAAGCACCTGCAGCCCAGCCAGGCTCCCCCCCAGTCCCTCTTGCCCTTACTCAGGTGGGATGCACCCGCTGTGCTGGTGGGAAACAGGACTTGTGGGCTCACAGGCCTCCGTAGAGGCGATCCGCTGCAGAATCAAACAGCTGCTTCAAGTGGCCACACCTCCTCTGTCTCCCGACTTCTCAGTCTGTCAGAATGAGTGCTGTGCCCCACTCCCGAGTGACAGTCGTGATGCTTGGCTTTGGCTGGGCATTTTTCTTCCCAAATATCATTTCAGGTCATACTTATGCACCCTGGCAGGGGTGGCCAGGGCCCACTGCTCCCATTTTACAAAGAACATGAGGGTTGTGAGCAGAAACGCAGCCTGCCCTCGGTGTGTTTTTGGAGCAGGGTGTGGTTGCTGAATGTGGCAGAGGGAGTGGGGGCTACAGCCCTCCCCCAGGAGGTTCCTCTCAGTCTCCCCTCTGCCTCAGTCCTGTCCTCCTTGCACCATGTCCTGACTTGGGGGGCAGGTCACCCTCCCCTTACCAGATGAAGACATGCCAAAGGGAAAGTAGCCTGCCGGAGGCCACATCACAGGTGATCTGTGCGGAGTGTGCTCCAGGGGGACTGTCACTTTTCTGAGCTATTCAGATTGGATTTAGGAATGGTCCCACTTCTGCTCCATATGGGTCCCTGCCCAGGGCCCTCTGCACTCACTGTCCCTGAGTCATTCCAGCCCATTCCTTCTCCCTACTGACACTTGCTTGAAAAATCCCTGGAAACCGGCCTTCATCCCTAACTCTGGAAATGCCTAAGAATGGACTGGATGTAAGCTTCGGTTTTCTCACCTGTAAATGGGGGACCATGTCAGGACCCTAAGGATTAATGGATTTCAAGGGCCAGGCACACAGAAGGTACTGCACAGAGATAATTGAACTAGTTGTGATGTCTGCCCTGATCATCTCGTCACAAGTGATGTTGCCTTCCCTGTCACCCACATAGCATTTCTCCAACATGTCTCCAACACACTCTGAGCTCCCAGAAGACACCATAATTTCTGGCTCAGAACTGGGCACACAGGAAGTGTCAGATCATGCTCTCCAGCCACCAGACATGCTGTTGGAGCTCTCACCTGACCCGTTCCTGGACCCACAGTCCCTCTGGGGTCTTTGTTCCCTGCCTTTGCTTCCTTATCAACCATTATCACCTTGGTCTTATCCAGTTGGCCCTCATCATTTCCCCTTCCCTGAAGCCACGTGGCTCAAGGTTTCTGTGGTCTCCATCTGGCCAAGTCCAGCAGCCACTGATGGTCCTCTTCCTTGACTTGCAGCAGCATTTAATGTCACTGGTCAGCTCTCCCTGTGGACCACTTTCTTGTGGACCCTCCTCCCTCTCTGGCCCTCCTCCTCTGTCTCCATAGCTGCCCCTTCTTTTCTCCAACCACTAACTAGATGCCTCCAGGTGCACCTACCTGCTCTTTTTTTTCTTCCCAATTGTACTCACCTCCTGAGCTATCATCGCCAGTCCCATGGCTTTAAATAAGATCCATATAATGATCTTTCCCTGAGCTCCAGACTTCTAGATCCAACTGCCTGCTATACATCTCCACTTTGATGTCTATTTTATTTTTTAAAAATTATTTATTTATTCTAATTAGGTATATATGATAGTAGAATGCATTTTGATTCATTGAATAATTGCAGAACAGCTTTTTATTTCTCTGGTTGTACATGAGGTAGTGTCACACTATATGTGCAGTCATACATGTACCTAAGGTAATGATGTCCATCTCATTCCACCATCATTCCTGCCCCCATGTCTCCTCCCCTCCCCTCCCTCCTCTTGGACCAATCAAAGTTCCTCCATTATTCCCACGCACCCCTCAGCCCCATTATGGATCAGCATCCACTTATCAGAGAAAACATTCAGCCTTTGGTTTTGGGGGATTGGTTTACTCCACTTAGCATGATATTCTACAACTCCATCCATTTACCTGCAAATGCCATAATTTTATTCTCTTTCAATGCTGAATAATATTCCATTGTGTGTGTGTGTGTGTGTATGTATATATATATATATATATATATATATATATATATATATATATATTACAGTTTCTTTATCCATTCATCTTTTGAAGGCCATCTAGGTTGGTTCCACAGTTTAGCTATTGTGCTATAAACATTGATGTGGCTGTGTTACTATAGTACGCTGATTTTTAGTCCTTTGGGTATAGACCAAGGAGTGGGATAGCTGGGTCAAATGGTGGTCCCATTCCACATTTTCTAAGGAATCTCCATACTGCTTTCCAGATTGGTTGCACCAATTTGCAGTCCCACCAGCAATGTAAGAGTGTGCATTTTCCCCCACATCCTCACCAACACTTATTGTTGTTTGTATTCTTGATAATTGCCATTCTGATGGGCATGAGATGAAATCTTAGAGTAGTTTTGATTTGCGTTTCTCTAATTACTAGAGATGTTGAACATTTTGTCATATATTTGTTGAACAATTGTATATTTTCTTCTGAAAAATGTCTGTTCAGTTCCTTAGCCCATTTATTGATTGGATTTTTTGGGTTTTGGTGTCAGGTTTTTGAGTTCTTTATATATTCCAGAGATTAGTGCTCTGACGAGCATGTGGCAAAAATCGAAACACCTTGGAGTTTACAGATCCAAAACATTACTCTCCGCTTTGCCCTAGCAAACATATTCCCTCCTCTCCAAGAATTCTGCTAATCCTGGCCAATGGCATCACTATCCATCCTGTTAAATAACAAAGAATTTGACTGTTTTTTTTCCTTGATCTTTGGGAGGGAAGACTTTACATCACCTGGAATTTCCCAAGTGATAAGATTGCACCTGAGTTCATGCCAGGATACAGCATGTAAAGCTGAGCACCAGAAACACGAACTAGGGGATTAGAAGGGAGGTGCTTTGAGCTATTCAACCTTGGGGGAGAAGATAGACTGGAGATTGAGTTCAATCTCATGGCCAGTGAGTCCATCGATCAGTTAAGTCTATGTCATGAAACCCTAATGAAATCTCAGGACACCAAAGCTCAGTGGAGCGCCTGATTGGTGAATACATTAATGTCTCAGGAGGGTGATGTTCTCTGATTCCCTGGGGAGACGGCATGGGCACTCTGCATTTAGACCTTTCAGACCTCTGCCTGTTGTGTCACATCATTTGGCTGGTCCTGATTTCTATCCTTTGTAATGACGCTACAATCATAAGGACAGTACTTTCCTAAGTGCTGTCAGCTGTCACAGTGAATTATCCCACCAGAAGGAACTGGTCTGAAGTGCCAGTAGCTTGGGGATTCCACATGTGGCTGCCATCTCAGAGGAGGCAGTCTTACTGGGGACTTAACCATGCCCTTTAACTTGTGGGGTTTGTACTGATTCCTGGTGGCTTGTGCTGGAATTGAATGGCAAAACACTAGATGGTGTCAGGGTGTCTCTCGGTGACACCCAAGTGTCACTCTTGGTCCTTCTCATTCTGTCTCCCCCACACTAGTGTAAGAGTAGGTGCTGTTAGTTCTACTGTTGCCTCTATTCAGAACATGGCCCTTCTCGCCTCCACCGCCACAGGCCTGATTCAGCCCCTGCCATCATTCTCCATGTTACAGCAACATTCTCCCTGGGACCCCTGCGCCCACCCTGCCCCCTTCAGTCTACCTTACAAACAGCAGCCTGGAGACCCCCCCCTGCTTGAAGCCTGGTGTGTCCCATTTCCCCTGGAATTAGGACAGAGCTTTTGGTATCTGGTGCCTCTCCTCCTTCTCTGACCTCGCTTCCCACCGCTCTCGGCCCTGTTTGGGATTCCGATTCTTTGATGTTCCTCAAACACCCTAAGCTTCATTCTGCTTCAGGGCTTTGGCTTTCTCTTGGAAATATTCTGGAATGTTCTTCTGACACCTCATTACCCTCCATTCTAGTTGGAAAGTTCACCTCCTCAGAGAAGACTTCCCTGGCAGTTAGTTCCACCCGCCCAGCCCTTCTCTCTCCTTACCCTGCATTATTCGTCTCAATAGCCCATGGGACGTATTACGGCTTGTTCATTTGTTCACTAACGAACTTTCTTAGTGGAATGTCAGCTCCCTGAGGACAGGGACCTTCCTGAGGCAGCTTTGTCATGTTCTCTGCTGTATTTCCAGTACGTGGCTCAACACTCACTTGTCAAATGAATGAATAAATGAATGAATTAAAGGTTCCAAGACACCAGGCAGCCACAAGGAAAGGCACCGTATCAATGATTTGGCGCCTCATGGAACACTTTGCTTTCCAGCTGATTGTTATAAAGACGTATTTACACAGATGTGGAAGGAACCTCAAAAGGGCTTACAGTTTCAACAGTGTGAGCAAAAGCAAAAATATGTTTGGTTAGTAGCTAGCAAACAGACACTCTCAAAGCAAAATGTGCCAGGTCGTTTGCTTCCAAAGTTGCTGAGAGATTAAAGAATAAAACACAATTGAGAAAAATATATTGAACATGTCCCATGAGTTGGGTTTCATCTGTTTCTCCCATTTCCTAGTTGTGTGACCTTGAGCTGTAGCATCCTCTCCCTGGGCCTTAGTTTTGTTGTCTGCAGAATGGGGAGAACAATAACACCTCCCGGCCTATGTCACAGAATCCCTGTGAGAGGTGGGACAGTGGGAGATTCTCTAGTTACTCATCTGCTTACATCTGCCAGGACAGGAAGTCCCAGGACATTTGGGCAAGAGACATAAGGAAGTCAAGACAGAGTGGTTATCTAGAAATATTAGCCATTTCCAACCTCCCAGGAAAATGGCCAAGACACAAAAAAAATAAAATACTTGGGAATCAACCTAACAAAAGAGGTGAAAGATTTTTACAATGAAAACTACAGAACCCTAAAGAGAGAAGTAGAAGAAGATCTTAGAAGATGGAAAAATATACCCTGTTCATGGATAGGCAGAACTAACATCATCAAAATGGCGATATTACCAAAAGTTCTCTATAGGTTTAATGCAATGCCAATCAAAATCCCAACGGCATTTCTTGTAGAAATAGAGAAAGCAATCATGAAATTCATATGGAAAAATAAAAGACCCAGAATAGCAAAAGCAATTCTAAATAGGAAGTGTGAATCAGGCGGTATAGCGATACCAGATTTCAAACTATATTACAGAGCAATAGTGACAAAAACAGCATGGTACTGGTACCAAAACAGGCGGGTGGACCAATGGTATAGAATAGAGGACACAGAGACTAATCCACAAAGTTACAACTATCTTATATTTGATAAAGGGGCTAAAAGCATGCAATGGAGGAAGGATAGCATCTTCAACAAATGGTGTTGGGAAAACTGGAAATCCATATGCAACAAAATGAAACTGAATCCCTTTCTCTCGCCATGCACAAAAGTTAACTCAAAATGGATCAAGGAGCTTGATATCAAATCAGAGACTCTGCGTCTGATAGAAGAAAAAGTTGGCTCCGATCTACATATTGTGGGGTCGGGCTCCAAATTCCTTAATAGGACACCCATAGCCCAAGAGTTAATAACAAGAATCAACAAATGGGACTTACTTAAACTAAAAAGTTTTTTCTCAGCAAGAGAAACAATAAGAGAGGTAAATAGGGAGCCTACATCCTGGGAACAAATTTTTACTCCTCACACTTCAGATAGAGCCCTAATATCCAGAGTATACAAAGAACTCAAAAAATTAGACAATAAGATAACAAATAACCCACTCAATAAATGGGCCAAGGACCTGAACAGACACTTCTCAGAGGAGGATATACAATCAATCAACAAGTACATGAAAAAATGCTCACCATCTCTAGCAGTCAGAGAAATGCAAATAAAAACCACCCTAAGATACCATCTCACTCCAGTAAGATTGGCAGCCACTATGAAGTCAAACAACAACAAGTGCTGGCGATGATGTGGAGAAAAGGGTACACTTGTACATTGCTGGTGGGACTGCAAATTGGTGCGGCCAATTTGGAAAGCAGTTTGGAGATTCCTGGGAAAGCTGGGAATGGAACCACCATTTGACCCTGCTATTGCCCTTCTCAGACTATTCCCTGAAGACCTTAAAAGAGCATGCTACAGGGATACTGCCACATCGATGTTCATAGCAGCACAATTCACAATAGCTAGACTGTGGAACCAACCCAGATGCCCTTCAGTAGATGAATGGATAAAAAAAATGTGGCATCTATACACAATGGAGTACTATGCAGCAATAAAAAATGACAAAATCATAGAATTTGCAGGGAAATGGATGGCACTAGAGCAGATTATGCTTAGTGAAGCTAGCCAATCCCTAAAAAACAAATACCAAATGTCTTCTTTGATATAATGAGAGCAACTATGAACAGAGCAGGGAGGCAGAGCAGGAAGAAAAGATTAACATTAAACAGAGACATGAGATGGGAGGGAAAGGGAGAGAAAAGGGAAATTGCATGGAAATGAAGGGAGACCCTCATTGCTATACAAAATTACATATAAGAGGTTGTGAGGGGAATGGGAAAATAAACAAGGAGAGAAATGAATTACAGTAGATGGGGTAGAGAGAGAAGATGGGAGGGGAGGGGAGGGGGCGATAGTAGGGGATAGGAAAGGTAGCAGAATACAACAATTACTAATAGGGCATTATGTAAAATTGTGGATGTGTAACCGACGTGATTCTGCAATCTGCATTTGGGGTAAAATTGGGGGTTCATAACCCACTTCAATCTAATGTAGGAAATATGATATGTCAAGAGCTTTGTAATGTTGTGAACAACCAATAAAAAAAAAAAAGAAAGAAAATGGCCGAGACAAAAGATTTTGCTGAATCAGAGGGAAATGCTGAGACCAAGTTGTGAGATGTCATGGGGCCAAGTTTACTCAATCAACTGTCTCTTCCACAATGAAAGGATCCTAGGAACAGTCCTGGGTCCCACCCTACAGAGCAAGAAGATTGGAAATACAGAAGTTGAGAGTCAGTAGGATGCAGAGAGAAACGGGGTGCTGGTGAGGTCAGAGGTCAGAGGTGAAGGCAGAGGGCAGCACCATACAGTCACCATCAGCAGGAGTTTGGATTTTAGCAGGAAGCTCTTGGAAGGTTACATCCAGGAGTAATATGAACTGGTTTATGATTTTTAGATTGTTTTGCTGTGGGTTGTAGAGATTTTATGGGCCAGCTGGAAGGCTGAGGCAGAGGTCCAGCAAGAAACAGTGGTGGCCTGGACTCTATGGTGGCTATAGGTGGCAAAGAGTTGGTGGAGGGAAATTATGGTCAAGACATGGGCAGAAGTGGAGGGGGAGTCAAGGGTGATTCCAGGTTTGGGGTGTAGGCAAGGCTAAGAAGCAGGGCATTGGAAGATATTTGTGGGTGCCATTGCCAAACTCTCACCCCATGCTGAACTCCAACAGTCCAGCTGCCAGCCCTTCACAGTGGTTCAGACCCACAGAGACCCTAACAGATTGTCCATCAGGGCTGGGGAACTCCTTACAGCTTGTGTCAATGTCCTGAGTGATAAAGCATTGCTTCTGCTAAAATCAACAACTTCTATCCTCCATATCCATCTTCCTGTTGCCATGACTCAAGTGGGACCCCCACAGGGTCAGCTGCTGGAGGCTTGGTCCCTCAGTGTGGGGGTGTGGAGAGGTGGCATCTTGAAAAGGTGGAGCCTAGAGCAAGGTGAGTAGAATATCGGGGCGCTGCCCTGGACAGAATTAACGTAGTTCTTGAGGACTGTGGTTAGGTTAGTTCCAGGGAACAGTGAGTTGTTATAAAAAGAGCAAGCCTGGCCTCTGAATCCCCTGGCTTCCTGTCAAACCATGTGATCTCTTCCTGCATGTTCCCACCATTGTGCTGCCATCTACCCTGAGACCCTCACCAGAGGCTGAACCTAATCTTGGACTTTTAACATCTAAAACTGGGTGCTAAATGAACCTATTTTCTTTTCCTTCTCCTCCTTCTCTTCCTTCTTCTCTTCCTCTTTCTTGTTATTTTATTTTTTTGGTAATGTTGGAGCCTGTGCATGCTAGGCAAGTGCTCTACCACTGAGCTATGACCCTGACCCCCAAGCCTCTTTTTTTTATACAGTGCACAGCCTCAGATATTTTGTTATAGCACCAGAAAAATGACTAATACAATTGTCCTATTCCTTCTCTGCACCACTGATTTTATCAATCAAGATCACTTTTGAGTGGACAATAATAAATATTAATTTATAAATTCAAATTTTAACATCTAGAGCCCATTGTAAGTATTTCATTTTTTTTTATAGCTAACTCCTTGCTTCTCACCTCAGTGAAACCACTTGACAGTTTCTTAGTAAAATAAATCTTTGCAGGCTGAATTATTTTGCTCTGACCTTGAGTACCCCGTTATGGTGGATGGGATCACCTAGGGAAGGCTACACAACTGCTTTTGGACCTTGCTGGAGAGGTGAAGGGTAAGACAGGTGAGTGGTTTTCTTGGGCATTTGCATCACACCTCACTAGGTCCTCTTAAAGACGGGACCATGTCTTCTGCATCGGCACCCACCTTCCTCCCTCAGTCCCGCTCCAGCTCCAAGCTCAGCATTCTGCAAAAATAGATGGCCACAGTCACCAGAAGAGGCTGCCCCTATTTTGGGCTGAATTGTATCCCCTCAAATTCCTTTGTTGAAGCCCTAGCCCCCAGTACCTCAGAATGTCACTGAGCAGATGGTCCCTGACTTAAGATGGCTCACTTACTATTTTCTGACTTGGTAATGGTGCGAGGGCGATATGCATTCACTGGAAACGGTACTTCCAGTTTTGAATTTGGACCCTTTCCTGGACCAGCCTTATGTGGTACAGTCTTCTCTCTGGCAATGACGGGCAGGGTGGCGAGCCGCGGCTCCAGCCAGCCCGGCCATGGCAGCGAGCTCTGTCGCTCAGCAGGCTGGCTGCATTTTATGCATTGTCAACTTTCAATATGGAAGAGCATCTGTAGTTGGAGGTAGGGTCTTTAAAGAGGTGACTGAATTAAAATGAGGTCCTTAGAGTGGGCCCTGATATCCAATCTGATGGATGTCTTTATAGGAACAAATCTGGACACCAACAGACACCAAAGGAAGACCAGGGGAAGACACCTTCTGCCATCCGAGGAGAGATTTCTCAGAGGACACTAGACCTGCCAACACCTTGACTTTGGATTTCCAGTCTAGAGAGAATGGTGAGAAAACAATTTTCTGTGGTGTAAGTCATTCCTCTGGGGTATTTTGTATTAAGGATGCCCTAGAAAACTAACACAGACCCCAAAGCCAGCACTCCTAGGACCACAGTTCCAGGGACAGAAGGGAAACAATGTGACAAGGACACTGGCTTTGGTTAAAAACATATTTTGAGAAAAATCACGCTTTAGAATGAAAAGTGACAGCAGGACCATTTTTTTCTCATATGGGAGATCGGCAAAAAAGTCTGTGACCAGGACACATGGGTGGGAATAGGCATTTTCTTAATGTGACTACTCTTCTGATTATATAAACAGCAAATGTCTCCCCGTGGGAAATGGAGGAAAGGCAGAAAAGCACAAAGAAGGGAATACATGACCTGGATCTTCCTGCACTTCTGTCTCTGTTTCTCCAATCTCCTCTCCCTCCCTGCTCTTTCCGCCTTGCTCACTTGTGGTTTTTTCCTGCATATTTATAAAAACAGTTAGGACTAATTTTGGTAAATCACCTTTTCCCTTAACACTGACAAGTGAAGATAACCCACTACATTATTAAAAAATTCATCTCAAACACAGACTGCCGGAACCTCCATACCTGCATGTGTCAGGATGGGTCTCTAACATCCCTGGCTGCTGAGTCTTCTCATTGTTTTCTATTTTTAACTAATATAAATAAATAACTGATATAAATAAATATCCTTGGAGATAAATCTTTGTACACATCTTGGGCGATTTCCTCAGGGCAAGATTTTCTAGAAGTAGAATTACTAGTTACTTCTATTTTGAAAGAGGAAAGATCTTTAAAATGTTCTAGTCAGTTATGCAGTATCTGGGGTACAACCACGTCTGACCACACCTGTTCAAAGATTCTTAGGGTCCATGTTGTAATTTTAAACATCGACCAAAAAGAAAAGAAAAATGAAAAAAGGGAGAAAGAGGAAACCTAGATTATCTGTTGATAGCATAAGAAAGTGACATCCAACCTGGCAGAAGAGGAGGTCCCCTCAGGTGGGAATTTCAGGAAGAGCTCAGGAAGAGGGGACTCGGTTGCATTTACAACATTCTGTGAAGTGGGCACCCATTTTACAGGTGAATAAACGAGGTGCAAAGTGGTAGAGCCACTTACTTGCCAGCAGACATCAACAGCTTGTCCAGAAGCAGCAAGTCAGGGTTAAATTCAGTTTTTCCTGACTCCAGAGACCAAGGGCTTCACCATTAGCCCCACCACCCCAAGGGAGGGGCTGTGGTCACTGGTCTCCCCACAGCACAGGCAGCTGGACGGGGCAGCTCCAGAACCAGCCCACATCAGTCCTGCTCTGCCTTCCCATCATGCCAACATGACAAGGATGTGGGTGTGCAGGACTGGGAGGATGAGGGTGGCCATGTGCCCTTTACTGGGGAGCACAAGATGACAGTGGCTGCCTAAGCCCCACCAGGTGACAACCAACATGCTCACCCTGCCACACTCATCACCGCAATGACCTCACTAGGCCAGCCACAGTGGTGCTTCAGTCCAGAGAAGAATATACCAACAGGACCGTGTCTTACAGGTAAAAGTAGGAAGGGACACAAGGACACCCCAACATGCTCATGGCACGAAGGTGATGAAATAGAGTCATTTTCTCTATTTCCTAATCTTCTAAAACACGGATTTAAAAACAGGGATGCAGTGGGTCTCTGAAGTCAGAAGGTCCTGGATTCCAATCCTGCCTCCTACTCACTGGGTCACCTTAGGCAAGTCACTGCATTCCTCCTGCTGGACAGGGATCATCCTTCCACCTCATGATCTGAAGGAAGAGATTCCTGTCACATCCTTAGCACCATCCCTGGATGGGGGAGGAACTCAGCAATACCAGTTCCCACTCAGATAAGCACCTTGCTGACCCCTGGAAATGCAGAGGAGACAGCTCCTGCCTCAGGAGGAAGAGAGTGTGACGAGGAAGAGCTAATGACAGGCTGAGGTGATGAACACTGGAGCAGAGAAGATGAACCAAGTCCACATTATTTTCAGAAATATCACGATTTGGGTCTCTTGCTCCTGGTTGCAAGAAAATGAAAGGGGGGAGGCATGGGGGGAGAGGGGAAGGTAAGAGGAGGTACTGGGGAGTGAAACTAAAAAAAAATCATGTCATATGCATGTACGAACATGCCACAAAGAAATCACCATGCTGTAGAATTAATATGCACCAATAAGAATAAAGGAGGCCTGTGCACCTTCCCCAGTATCACCGTTTGCTTTTCCACCAAGACTTACCTGTCCCACAGCCCAGCCCCAAAGCCCTACTATCCGCTGGAGTTAATCTGGTCAGATAATTTCTACAACACACAATGAAGTCCAGGGGTTCCTAGACTACCTCAGACAGCACTTGGGAACACATGAAAGTAACATGCATTTATTACATAAAACGCGGAAAACCTCAAGTTGCCCACAATCTCTTAACTTAGAAATCGCCACAGCTAACCCACAGATGACATTTTGATGGAAGCTCGAAAGGCTTCTTCCTCATCCCCTCCCAGGGGATGACGCAAATGGTGGTGATTTAGGCACCTACTGGGTCAACTGGGAGCGGGTGTAGGATGCGGAAGTCTCCCCTCCTATCAAACTCCCTGGAGCGACTTCTGATCCTGTCCAGGAACAAAGCCAGCTCTGCACACACCCACCCCAGGGAAGGAGGGTGCCAGGGAAGTAGCAGCCTGGGGCTGCTGGCAGCCATGTGCTGGCTGGTCCCAGAGGACTCCCAAGGCAGCCCCCAGGACAGGGGCTGTCTCTGCAAATGTTTATTTGTAAACAGATGTTCTGGACCCTCAGGTATGCTTTCAGAGGATGGTGAGGGTTCCAGGCTGCTCCACAGAGCACCCACCAACTCAGGACAGGGACCAAGGACAACACCTCCAGGGCCAGCTCAGAGTCGTGGCTGAGCTTCCAGGAATGTCCTCTGCAGGCTTGCAGGCTGGTCCCAGGCTGAGCCAGTGCTCTGTGTACAGTGTTCCCCTTTCTCAGACCTCTCTGTAACCCCCACCCCCACAGGCTGACTCAATGAGATAATAATGAGCAATTAATCTGATGTAATTAAAAGATACTAAAGTACGAGTGACTGATATAATAACCATATGACCCTCATCAGAGTATTGTTCTTTGTCTCAATAAGACATTGACAAGTAAGTGTACCTTTCTTTTCAGGGAATACCACACCAAGGTAAAGCTGTTAACAGGCAGGCTCTGGGGCAGGGTGTGGGGGACTGGGAAGCCGACGTCACCAGAAGGAAACTGATCCACACTACAGCTTTCAGACCAGCGTCCAGCTTCCCTCTTCCTCTCCTGCTACCCACAGGGTTTGGGGAGTGGCAATAAGAGGTAGTGAGGCTGGGGTGGTTTGGGCAGGGGTGGCTGACTGCACACACAGGTGGTTTGCAATCAGGGCCTCTCTCACTCTGGGCTGTTGTCATTGCTAATGTGTGTACACAGGGACAGATGGGATTCTTAGAGCTCTCCAGGTGAACCAGAGGTTTGGGTTGTTACACTCACCTGTCTTCTCTGCTTCTCCCAGTCCACGCTCTGAGTGTGGGGAACTCTACAAGAAAACGAGATCAGAAAGGTACATCAGGGGGGCTTGTATTTTTCCAAGTCACAGACTAGTGGCCAGAGATTCAGATCTAGCTGCAACAATATTTAGAATTTAATATTTGAAGCAACTCTAGCATTTAGAAACTGAGGGATTTCAAGCAGAAGACAGGCTTTTGGACTCCTCTTTGGAGATGTGAACCTCAGAGTTTCCCCAGTGCCCAGCTTCTGGTCCCTGGAGACTGGAGCCCAAAGCCCCTGCAGCAGCTCTGACGATGTGACCTACAAGGTGCAGGTGGGCTTCCCTTTTGGTAGACGCCTCTCCTGAGCTTACAGTTTCCTCCTGTCTCTTTTTCTTTCTCCTTATCCAAACCTAGAAACCCAGAATTCAGGAGGGAGAAAGCCAGGTCAATCCCTTGAAGAAATTGAGGGTAAGAAGATAAAGTCACATTCTGCACAAAGCTGGTGAGGGTACTGCTGTCCTCACTCAGGGTTCCTTTTTAATATCTGGGGACACCTGCATCATTTGAGGAGTTTAACCAAGACAAAGAGCAGAGGAACCTCCATGTATAGTGCAGCTCCCTGGGAGAGCAAAAGTGGGGGGGTCCTAGAATCTCTAGTCCTGGGAGGAGAGAATGGGTTCCAGACCCAGGCACAGAGAGAGCTGTGTGGAAAAGACCCCCCCCCCCCCCCCCGATAGCAGTTGTCCCCTGTGGTCAAGACAGGAAGCTGGCCCCAGATGATTCTGAGGGGTGAATCTGGGAGACTAAAGCCTGAACATCTCTGCCCCACCACCCTCTACATTCTACCAGATCTCCCCATTAGCCAAACCTAGCAGCAAGCCAAGGAGTGAAGAAGTCTGGTGAGGCAGCCTACTGAGGCCATCTCCCAGGGAACATGGCAGGCTGGAAAGGCAAAGAAAGCAGACCTTAAGAGGCAAATGGCAGCTGTCTAGCCCAGCAGCTCTGCCTCCCTATATTGTCTTCACCCACTGGTCCATATCCATCAGGCTTCAAGCCAAAGTTAGCCAGTCCTGCAGTGTCCGAAGGCTGATTCCATCCCAATGATTATGAATTGGCACTGGGTGCTTGGTATCCACCCTTTCTGTGACTCTGTTCTGCTGGCCTGAGCCTATGTGGCCTGCTCCGTTCTCCAGGAACCCATCTCCCAGCCCCACTCTGGCACCAGGAGCCCAGCCTGTACCCTTATCTTTCCTGCCACCTCCCCAGCCTGTTCCTTTCCACGTACACCCTACTAATTCTTCTCACTATTGAGCCAGGCTGTCCCTTTCCTGGAAAAACAGCCCAGCCCAGAACTCACAGAGATCCTGGAGCAGAGCTGCAGGGAACCCACAGTCACGGGGCTGACGCAGCAGTCACAGGGCCAGAGTGGGCAGCCTGGAACGCTCCCTCCCCAGATCCCTTCTGGGAAAAGCACCAGCCTGACAAGAGGCAGTCAGTTACATATAGGATTTTGTAAAACACCAAGCTAGAAGGGATCATTTATTTAGCATCTGTATTATTATTTTTTTTAATCGATGGAGAAGCTGAGGCCAGGAGAAGGGTGGGACTTGCAATGGTCACACGGCCAGAAAGCAGCAGAGTCAGTGGTGTGTTTGCCTGCTAGGTGGTCCCTTCTTCCTGGCCTGGGACACATGAAGCCACCCTCATGTCAGGAAACTGGAGCTCAGCTGGGATTGTTCACCAGCAGCCTTCCAAGCAAGGCCAACCTTGAGTGATTCCTTTGAGCCACACGAGGCTCCTTCACTCCTCACCCCACCTCTCTGAGGCAGAACTGTCATGACGCCCATGCTACAGAGGAGGAAGCTGGGTCTGGAGAAGTTACCTCACAGGCCTAACTCACATGATAGGTGAGGGCTGGAACAGAGGCAGCTACGTTCCCAGTATGGCTAGAATATCAATTAGTGTCCCCAACTAGTGTGCTTCCCTTCTCCACTGGGCCTCCGCTGGGTCCTCACAAACATCGTCCCATTCAGTTTTAGTGGGAGAAGCAGAAGCCACATGATGAATTAGATGCCTCCTGACCATTTTGCTCCACACACTGTTTCTTTCTTATTTTTTTAAATATACACTTTAAATTTTTACTTGATACCTAATGATTGTACATATTTAAAGAAAAGTTATTACTTTTCTTTTTTTGGTACTAGGGATTGAACTCAGGGGTGCTCTACCATGAAGCTATATCCCCATCCCCTTTTATTTATTTGTTTGTTTGTTTGTTTGTTTTTTAAAAATATTTATTTTTTAGTTGTAGTTGGACACAATATCTTTGTTTTATTTAGTTATTTTTATGTGGTGCTGAGGATCGAACCCAGGGCCCCGCACATGCTAGGTGAGTGCTCTACCGATGAGCCATAATCCCAGCCCCTTTATTTTTTATTTTGAGACAGGATCTCACTAAGTTACTCAAGCTGGCCTTGAACTTGCAATCCTCCTGACTCAGTCTCCTAAATCTTGAGGATTATAGGTATGTGCTACCACGTCCAGCTATGGTGTGATATTTCAGTACATGTGTACCATGTGTAGTGATCAGATCACGGTAACTGGCATATCCATCATCTCAAACATTTATCATTTCTTTATCTTGGGAACATCCAAAATCCTCTCCACTAGCTATTTTGAAATATACAATGAACTGCTGTCAACCCTAGTTACTCTAGAATGCTATAGAATACCCAGCCCCACCCCATACCCAGTAATTATCCTCTCTCCTTCCTCCCCCAACTTCTACCCTCTCCCCAGCTTTTACTATTCTACTCTCTACTTCTGTGAGATCAAGATTTTTAGCTTTCACATATAGGTGAGAATGTGCGGTATCTGTCCTTCTGTCTCTGGCTTATTTTGCTCAACATAATGTCCTCCAGGCCTATCCATATTGTCACCAATGACAAGATTTCTTTCTTTTTATAGATGAATAATATTCTACTTCTACACTTTTTCTCTGACTCTCTGTGGACCGTTCCCTGATGTCTCAGCCCATATGAAGTAGAAAGTTTGAGTTCATCCACCCATCCTGCCCAGTGCTCTTCCTGTGATGTTCAAGGGGCTTCCACAGGCTTGATTGGGCCCTTCTGCCCCTGTCCAAGGCCCTGAACTAATGTAAATGGTGGTGATATCCCCAGGTTATGGGGCAGCCAGGTCATCAGCCGTGGCCCCATTTTCTCCAATAAGGACTGTTGGGATGAAAGATTGATGAGTGATCCGTCCTCACTGGTGAATTTTTAATTATGGAAGAAAGGAGACCCCAGCCCTCAGCCCAGCCTAGGAACTCTGGGAGGATGATTGTTGGATGTCATTGCTGTTAAAATTTCATCCACACTGACAGCAGCCATGAACCCTGCAGCTGAGCTTGTCTGTCCATACACAAAGGAGAAGGTGGGATGGGGAGGAATTGGTGGGATACCCCCAACTCCCAGTCTGGAGTGAAGTGGGGAATGTAATCAGGATATTAGAAAGCCAAGGGCAGGTCTCAGTGCAGGGCCCTGGGACAGGAGCCTGGAGTCATCCCAACTGTCAGTCTACGCTGCTCGCCTTTCTACTTTGCAGGTGACTGCACCTCTCACCCCAGATCCTCTTTCGGTCAACAAGCTGAGATGGGGCTGATCTCAGAGAGAGGTCCCAGGCTGGAGGTCCTGACCCCAGCCTCATGGAGACCTGGACAAGTACACTACTGCCCCAGAAAAGCAGGATGCCTGTGGGATGACCCAAAACCAATTCCATCAACTAACCAAGAAATAAAAACCAAGGCCTGGGTATGAATCTTGGCTCTAGCATTTTCTGAAGCAAGTCATTTTGATCTCCTAAGCCTCAGTTTTCTCCTCCATAAAATGGGGATGGAAATGGATCCTGGAGAGAGCTGTGGTGAAGATAAATTAGCAGACTATGGAAAGCACCTAGTGGTGCCCTTGGCACTTAGGAAGTTCTTAATAAACCACTATCACTAGGGAGAATGAACCACCAATTCTGATCTCAAATGTCATAAACTACAGAGATCTCACAAAGTATACACACAAAACTTGCAAGAAAGAATGGAGCAAGGAGCAAAGACAAAACAGCACCATCACAAAGACCCAGGTGAGGATTCCAAGGCCGGCTGGGGAGGGGTCACTTAGGTGTGGGGGTGGCAATCAGGTGAGGCTTCATGGAAGAGGAGGCCTGGACATGCATCGCCAACATTTCCATCCTTTACAAGGTCAGAGACTAATCTGCTGTCTTTCACACTGAAGTCCCCTCTAGGAAAACTGGGTGGTAATGAGGTTCCAGTATGTACCTGGCTCTTTGGGATATCAGTGTTCAGTTGCTAATACCGTGAGTCACTGGCTCTCAGGGGCTCCCTGGCTTTCCTAGTACAAGTCCCACCTCCCCAGAAATTTTCCCAGAATTGCTTCATCCTACGTGAATCCCAGTATTTTCATGTGCCAGTTGCATCCAAGATTCAAAATGTGCCCTAAACAGGAGGCTTGCAAGAGAGGAGCCCTGGGTCTTGTGAGACACTTGGAAAATACCAGCCCTTCTCTGGCTTGAACAAGAGTCCTTTAGAGTGAGCTCTTGGGGAGCACTAGCCTTTCAAAAAGCTTCCTAAACCAGACACCATGGTGGAAAATATTTGGGAATTGTTTCATGCTGTATCACCCCACCTCCCTTTCTAAAAATTCCACAGGCAACGAATACATCAAAGCTCTGATAAGGTCTTCAACACAAAGACCAGTTTAGTTTAACTTGACCCAGCCTTGCCCATACTAACTTAACCTTGGATCATTTTTTGGAATAAACTAACATTCCTCAGTCCACACACTGTGGGGAATGGGAATGGTAGCCTCAAAGATGTCTCAGATACCTTCCTGCTCTGTCATTCTCATTCAGAGATTCAATAAGAGCCTGGGGTGTGGAATTTCACCTCTGAGTAACTTTTCCAAAGTGTCTCTCTTTCATTTCTGGCCAAGATGTGAGGGCACCTCTTCCAGCTCTCAAGGCGGGCAGAATGCTGGAGTTTCCATCACAACAATCTTTGCGGCGCAATCGCAAGTGTCTCCTCTGCAGCAGACCATATGCTCTTGGGGGAGGACCATGCGTGGACACTAGGGTTTGACAGGCTTAGATCCTGAAACCCACGTGTATATTCAATTACTATTCTTACACGTGGAGGCAAAGTTGAAAAAATAAAGTGAGCAGTCCAGCCTTGGCACGTACCCAAGGAGGACATCTTGAAATAGCTTACAGGGCTTTCCTGAATTGCTTGCCGATGAAACATCAGCCCTGGTGGAATGAATGAATGAATGAATGAATGAATGAACAAATGAACTGCAAGACCTGCACAAGGGACTGCAAGTGTTAAGTAGAGAAAAAATGTATTAAGACAAAGCCCCGTGCTAGGTTTTGAATGATTCCCCCCTCTTCTGGGCTTTTTCTGGCTTATTTTCTGGAGAATGGGGACTAAGAAATACAAGGACAACCCTTCCCCTCTCACTGGCACCTGCTAAAGTGGAGGTGAGACGACAAAGTGGGCTTCTTTTTGATCTTAACAGAGCTGGCAACGGCGTTAGTATTTCAAATATCCTTCTGAAATCAAAATCCAAAATGGAACATTTTTTAAAGTAAATAATATCGGTGATATCAGTGTAGTTGCAGGAGGTGCCGCACCCCCCAGAGGCTCAGAGGTAGGGGTTGCAGGGAGGCCTTGGGGCAGAGTGCCACTTCAACCTGGGCCTTCTGGCTCCAGTGGGCCACCTGCCTTCCAGGCCAGTGAAGAGGCAGCCGGGCCCTGAGGGCACTGGCGTAACTAAGAAATGCATTTTTTTTCTGATTATACTTGATAATGCCACAGGGGCATTCAGAAAGGCTACACTCTGGGGACCCTACGCTGTCATGGGCTTTGGAGACCTGGGTCAAGGGTGGGAAGGGGAGCCAGAGGGTGGCTGAAGGTAAGATTAGACAGGGTCAGGGCTGTCTCTGAGTGATGGGCTGCACCTGATGCCCACTAAGCTCCTGGATGGGAAGGCTCAGATTTCCATATTGTTTTCCCTCCTCGGTCAGGATTTGACGCAGATACCACTGGCTTGAATTACAGAATCCGGCTCACAGCTTCCTGACCCCTGGCTCCTCAGGAGGCTTGTGGAGGGAGGGGGCGAAATTTCAGCAGGGGCTGGGCCCAAGGTGCATCTAGAGGGCTCAGAACAGGGTGGCCAGGACAGCACCTGGGGAGCCCCTCCCCACCCCTGACCCCATCAGGAGGTGCACCACCATGTGTAGAAGGACCCTTCAGTGGTGACCCTCTCCTCATTGCCACCCAGTGATAGTGAGGCACACTGCAGAAACACCTCCCAGGAGAAAGCCTCGGTTCAGTGTAAGCATCCTGTGCATATGACACCTCTCTAATGCCTGTGAAATTCTCTCTTGAACAAGGAGAGCAGGTCTCCACTAACAGGAAGCAATGTCTCTCTAGAATTTAATAACAGTGGCAATCTGCCTCTTTTAAAAAAAAAAGTTTTTGTTATTCCTTTCTCTTTATGACAGGGGTTACCATTTTGTCCATTTATGGTAGTGATAAAGTGTCATTCTAAAATAAGTTTAGTTTGGTTAGAAAAACAGTGAACTAATTTGAATAAAAAGATGAAGGGCTTTTCAGTACAGGTGATCTGATCTGGAGGTGTGGGGGGAGGCCTATGGATGACCAGAGTCTGGGAAACTCTCATCTAGCCCAACCTACCCACACCTCAGGTGGGTAAACTGATTCCCAGAAGAGAGGGGTGGTGTCCAACCATACCAAGTCAGACAAAGACTGAAGAACCCAGGGCAGGGGAGCGAAGACTTTCCACTCGGTTGCCTGGGCTTTGTGAAGCCAGGATACGAAACCCTCCCTTAGTGTGGCCCTCACAGTGTGGGGAAGAGTGGGGTTTTAGATGCCTGGGTCCTGGGGGATCTGGAGAGGCTGGAGCAGAGTGTGATTCCTCTCTGTCTCACAGAGCAGTCACAGAATTGGTGTTCAGTGCCAGCTGGTGAAAGGATGGATGATGATTAGATAGTTTCAGAGACATAAGTGGAGAGAGATGGAGATGCAGATGGAGGGAGAAGGGGATGGAAGGCTGGGTGGAGGAATGGAAGGAAGGATGGATGAGGAAATAAATGAATAAAGTTTCTGGCTGATCACTTGAGGCACCCCCTGCTCCACTTCACCTATCCAAGGGTATTTCCATTCCATTAGAGAACTAGCAGAAATTTCTCTAAGACTGAAGAATTAATGGTGGTATTTCAGATGCCATGATAGACTGGTAGGGACAAAGGACCTTCCTCTGCTCCATTCTCTGCTCCTCATTCCTCCAGTGAGACATGGAGCCCAAGGTGAACACCACAACCCAGAGAGTCCAGAGTCTTCATTCTCTGACCTTGGATGAGCTGCCTCCCTACTCTGAGCCTCAGTTTTCCATTATTTCAGGAGGAGTGTGTGGCTCCCCCAAGGCCTGCCAAACACCAAGCCACCCCGATGCTGATGACAGGCTCTGAACTGTCAGTGGGACTTGGCTTCTCTAAAAGGTGAGCCCTTTTCTCCAAAGAGATGTGTAAGACAGACAGACAAGCAGGCGGATCCCTGGGACAGCACTGGGTTGGGCTCCAACTTCCTTTGCCTTTGGAGCAGAGAGGCTGGTGATATGAGGTCAAGTCCGCAGTTCCTAAGAGATGCATCCCTTCAGATACAAGATCACAATAAAGAGGCACAGACAAATATGTCAGAGAAGAGGCAGGAAGGATAGGATAGGCTCCAGGGTCAGCCAATCCTGGGTTCAAACCTCTCTAGCTCATTGGGCTGTTGTGCACGGCTGGGCTCAGCAGACCCTCCTAGTATGTGAACTTCGAGGGGGACATCCTGGATCTCGTACATTAGGATCTTCCTCAGGTGGGTAACATGGGGTGGTGTCTTCTCACATCCACATTTTGACTGAGCACGTAGAATGTGCCAGGCCCTACACTCTGAAGACTTGGTGGTGAGCCAAGGCAGCCCAGTGTCTGACCTTGTGCACTTTACAGTCTGATGATCATTTAACAAATGGTCACTCAATTAAATGTGAAAAGTTTCTGAGACAGGAAACCTAGAGGGAGACTGGGAGCAGTGTGGTGGCTGTGCTGCTGTCCAGGCAAGACACAATGGTGGCCTGGCCTGAGTGGTGGCCACAGAGTGAACAGCAGCCAGGAAAAGCCCTCCTCCAAGCTCTAGAAGGTGATATGAGGAATGCAGGCAAGTGAGGGATGGGAAACCTAGCAGGACCTCCTCAGCCCCTCAGTGGGTCTCTTACAGCCCCCAAACTCAACAGCCCCTCCTCTCCTGGAGCCTCAGCACAGGACAGCTTCCCTGGAGCAGGATGCCCATGCAAAAGTTAAGGCAATGACATTCACAATTCCAATCCAGGGACTTTACAGTCTTTCCCTCTTTCACAACCTATCTTATATTTTATCCTCACATCAACTATCAACATAGGAGAATTCCAAGCTCCAACCTCTTTCTTGACTCCCGATGAAACATAAAAACAGTCATCATAATAACTAGTAGTGCAGCTGATTCCCCTATTCAAGGCAGGTCTGTGCTATAGTCTCTGTAAACACTGAATTAGTGAACATCAACCCGGTCCCCGCTAGCTTCCTGAGAGCCCCTGATCACCACGTTTTCATCAACTGATTGATAACCTTACTTCATGCATTTTCCTGTGTAAAGACATCTTATTTACTATCTATTGTTGATTCCTTAACACTGAATTCACAACCGAGCGTGTCAGCACACATGCCCATGCAAAGGCTTTTCCACATATGGATTTCTCTATGAGGCACACAGCTGCCTTCTCAGCTGAGCAACACGAGGATGAACTCACCAAGGCACTTGGGGTCCACTTGGAACAGCTAAATCATCAACAGGAAGCGCCAAATGTGACAATCATGGCACCAGATAGAGCACCAAAGCACACGTGCTTCTCATTGGAGCAGAAACACGGAGGCAGAGTGCTGCCTGGGTCAGGCCATCTGGGAGTGTGCAAGCCGGGCGCCTTGACTTTTTCACTCTGCGCATGTTCACAAATGACCATGAAAGCATCACGAATATTGATTTTAGGGTCACAAATAATCCTGTTAAGCAGGTGAGTTTGCAAATACAGACTGCGAGTGATGAGGATGGGTGTGCTGGCATTCATTTGTTGAGGGCTTTCAACGAGGCACATGTCTCGAGTGTTGGGGCGTCCAGGGCACTCTGTGAAATTCATTTTTTTGCGTGCACAGTGTTGTACTGCCCTGCCACATACATTGTGTCCCCCATCCCCATTCTCCCTGTCCTGTGAGTAGGGACTCTCGTTTTCTCGGGGAAGAAGGAGGAAGATTTGGTTGCAAGGATCCCACAGGGGGAAGTGGTGGAGCAGCCAGCTAAGCTCCATCCCTCTAGGCGTTACCTGCACGTCTTCATTCTAAAAACTGTTTTCATACCGAAGTTCTTAAAACTCTGTTTATTTCCCACTTCCTGCCAAGTAAGCAGTTCAGCTCACAAACTATATTAATCCCTGGCATAAATTCATTTAAACAAAATATTGCCAAGCAACGCAAAAGCAGAAATCCTCTTACAACCCACATGGGTATCGATGCTATGCATAGACAGAGGACTGAGCCTCTTAGCGCTGGATTGTATATGCACCCAAATCCTCAAGCACAGGCTCCAGGCAGTGCCAAAGGAAAGCCACCAGAACAAGCCCCTTGGCCTAGGAACAGACTGACCACTGGCCTTGCGTGGTTACAAGTGAAGGTCGCTGCTCTTTGCTTGTTGGTTTGACTAAGTCTGATGGATGGTGGTGGGCAATGCTTAAGTGCAACCGCTTTAGTGACAACAGTTTTATAAGTTTGGCTAACTTCCTGGAGCCCCAGCTTTCTCATCTGTAAAACAGTTTAGGGGAAGTTAATGCTATTCTTCTTATTATTATTTATACAGCATTGCAAACTTTATAAAGCACTCTCCTGTCCAGTGGTGGACTCCACTTTCCTCCAATTGAGATGATCCCAATTTAGAGATGAGGTGAGCAAGGCTGCGAGGGGGTGGGGAACTGCTTGCTGGTTGCATCACACAGCCTGCCAGAGGCGGAGCTGGGATTTGAACCCATGTCTCTCATCTCCCAATGGAGAGATGAGAGTCTAATGGTCGACTCCCTCAGGTAAGGAAAGAATGGTTTCTTCCTTCGAATGTCTCAATTCCAAACTGGAACCATTTCAGAACTAATCAAGCAGAAAAGGATCGGGGAAGTGGTACGAGCCCAGATTCTCAAACACCCAACTTGGATTTGCAGCCTGACAGTATGTTCTTAAGCAAATTGCTGCTCTATGTCTCAGTCTCCTTATTTGGGAATTTGTAGAATAGTACCTGGCAGCCAGGTGGTTGCAGGATGAAGCAGGGCAATATCTGTAAAGTGCTTATCATGGGGAGTGGTGTACTTAGTAAATGCTATATAAATATTTGTTAAAATTTGGTTAAAAATTAAATTAGGTATAAATCAGAAGAGGAAAGCATTTGTAGAATTTGTTGTTACTCAACACTTTCTGTTTCTTAATTCAGTTGAACTGCAGGTTGACATGCTGCAGTTAACATTACCATTAATCATCAAGCCATAGGCCCATTATTCTTGTCTTTAGGAACTTTAAGTAGGAAAATAACCCTGCATGTGTATATTATGAATCCATTTTACAGATGAGGAATCCCTAGGCTCAGAGAGGGAGAAGTGACTTGCCCAAGGTCACAGAGCTGCCAAGTGAGAGAGCCAGGGCCCAAATCCAGCTCTCCCAGGTCCATGGTCTGTGCTCCACATCACTTGCTGGGCCCAAGCCATGGACAAAGGCTCAGTCACTGACTATGTCTTGGTATGGTCTCTCCAGTGTCACTGGGCCCCTTTGCTGCAGTGGCTCAGGGAAAGTGAGGCCCATTTCTGCTACCAGGGCCAGCTCTCCCTGTGCTGCCTGGCTGGAGGGCTCAGAACTGCTGGGAGGGCATCTGAGGACATGCTAATGGAGAGAGCAATGTCTTTTTGTGACTTTGGATCAGGCCCTCAAGAGACGTTGGCTGAGTCAGAGCTCCCTCAAACTGAAGAGGATAAAAAGCAAAGATATGCAGGGCTGGATGGGACCAGTGACTCTGAGCAATAGGGGACAGGGATGGGAGTCCTCGCTTAGCCACTTCCCCACTGTATGATCTCAGACAACTGACTTAACCTCTCCTTATCTACAAAACAGAAAATCGAATAGCCACTTCACTGGGCTCCTGTGAACATGAACACCCATAGATGTTTTTCTCTACCCTGCCCACACACTTCTACAAGTTTTCCCAGGCCAGGTTGATGTCCATTGGTGGAATACAGCAGATACAATTCCTTCCATCCTGGACTTGCCACCACCCCCAGAAACAATATTTCTCTTACCCAAGTCTCATCCTGCTGGAAATCTATGAGTAATGGTTCATTCTTCGAAGTTAACAAGTTCTAATTTGTTAATGGACATAGACCAAGAAATGAATCTATCAGTCACTAATGCTTTAGTGTGAATCTGTTCAAAATCAAATACATTCTTTCCTGAAGGCAAGATACAGGGATGGGGTTTAAATGAGTATGATACTGAGGTAGAGGGTGCTTTCAGAGATTAGCAGGGTGGGCAAGAAAAACTATACACTTGCCAGGGAAGGTGAACTAACTTTACCTTTCACATTCTAGCACATTCTGAAATAATAACACTGAGCATCAAAGCTTAGACAATGTGCATCTTTAGGCATCTTACAGGAGCTCCACAAGATCCCCAGCCCAGCCTCCAAACTATCATTGAGACAGGGCAGCCTTCAGAGGTTGTCCACCCAACAGTCATTGTCTCCTCCTTCTTCTCCATGTTGCCAAAAACTAACAGAGGCAAGAAATGCCCAGTACTCTTTACCCTAAAGTCCCTTCCATCTCAAGATGCTCCTTGAATCCATAATAGCTAGTAAGACTTCGGCTAGAAGGATCCCAAGAAAGATTTCCCTCCCCAGTCTAAAACAGAGCGATACAAGGAGAGCCCTTCCCTCTGTTTCCTTGCTTCCCATCTTTGGATGCTGCTGTGTGGGAGATGAGACTTAAAGCTGTGGAAGCCACTTTGCAACCATGAGGCTTACACAATGAGATAGCATTTGGGTTCTTCCTGAATCAATGCTGGAACACTGATTCAGAAACACAACGGTAGTAAGTTATGAATCACAACATTGCTTCAGAACACAACAGTAGTAAGTACTCTCAGGTACTTATTATTAGTACTTCCATGCTCGGCTACCTATATGCATATTGCTCCTAAGTGCTGCACAAGGCAACTCAGGTGATGTGACTTGTTTACACCGGAGTCACTGTTAGTCGGTGGCAGCTGCTTGGTGAGACCCTAACTTCACTGGTTCTAATACCTGTTACATCCCAAGGCAATACTGTTCAACTCAGGCTGGGACACATCCTGAGGGGGGGCCCAAGCTAAAGCTTCACTCAGAAAATGTGCTTTTATAGCCTCTCAAAGAGGTTCCAAGCCATCCCCAACCAACTGCACCATTTCCCTGATATCAAAGAGCCCCAGGATCCTCTCTCTGCTGCTGTGGGGAAACTATGTCTTGGCAGTGAGTCACAGTGACATTGAGAAAACATAAAACACATCACCTTGGTGGCCTCTAATCATAGGCTTAGAGAGCTAAGAGCCTAGAACAAGCCATTTAAGTCATACTCCTGCCTTCAGAGGAGTGACTGTCCTTTTCGAGAAAGAAGAACACTTGAATACCTCCTGTACCCAGATACTATGACAGGCAACCACAAGGGACTCCCACCTGCCTCCCTAAGTCCCTGGTACCATGAGCCTCTGCACACCCAAAACTCCATTAAGAGGTCATACTTTCAGTTTAGGGCTTTGCCCACTGCCAAAACACGAATCTCCCCTCCCTTCCTGAGAAGGAGCCCTGGATGACTTTCTGGAGAGACAGGTTGGGTGGGGAGGCTCTATCCCAAGTATAACCAGGGCTTTGCTTTTTGTTCATATGATCAGAGGTTGGGTGGGGTGTCAGGGAACACAACAGCACAGAATCAGCTTGAGGCTGTCACAGAGAAAAAGGACAGGATCCACAGGGGAGGCTGTGGCTTCAGGGACCCTTGAGTTGAATGGGAGGGGGAGTGGTCCTGCAGGATAGAAGCTGGCACCTCTGACGCTCATAGGGCCATAAGGTAAATGTCAGCAGGAAGCAGGTAACTGGAGTGGGTGGTCCTGGCCTCTGTATGGGAGGTGACAGGGAGAGGTGGGGCTTGGGAAGATGCCAAGATTTCTCTGCCTCTGCTCAGGGTTGTAATGAGCTTCTAATTGTCCACACAGAAGTTCTCACGTGGTGTCTTCCAATTTGAAGATGGTGGTGACTAATTCCAGTTTAAAATCCTGGGAGGAATAACGCCATGCACACATAATTAAACACATGTCCACAGAATTAGCCCAAGGACCCCCATTTGGAATTTAGGGTTTCAGTAGTTATGAATGTTGCAGGGGACTGGGGTGGTGGCTCAGTGGTAGAGCGCTTGCCTAGCATGTGGGGCACTGGGTTCAATTCTCAGCACCACATACAAATAAATAAAATAAAGGTCCATTGACAATTTAAAAAAAAAGAATGTTGCAGGCCCCATAATCAGCAAACAGATCTAAAGACCATGGGCATGTCCCCTGGTGCCACTGATGGCACCCTGAGGACACGAGGCAATACCACTTTCTAGTTGGGCAGTGTCTACAGTGGCGAAGTGGCCCATCCTGCCCTGTGCCAAGAGATACACTCAGACTCTTAGGAATAGTACCTGCTCCCACCTCCCTGATCCATATTCTGAGCTCCCTGGGTTGTGGGGAAAGACAGGAGGCAGCAGTCCAAATGGTCTGCCCCAGCGTGGCCCTGGTGGAAATCCCACCAGCACCCTCAGGCAGTATTTTGCACATGACAATGACAGCATCCACAGACATCTGTTCATACAGGCCTGCTCCTGCGTGACCAGCATGGTGCCCTGTGGGTCACATTCATCAGTCTCTGCCAGCTTTGCCATGACCAGGTGAGGCCACCTCAGCAAATGGTCCCCCAGGGGGTGTTTACCAAGTGCTCCCTGGCCTTGGCTCAAAGTGATTCCTGCCAGCAAGGGCTAGAAAGGCAGCAGCGGTGACAGCTTCAAGAGTCACTCCCAGGCCTTCCTGCTGAGGCTTTAAGGGACATAGGCGGGGATGGAGGACCCCTTAGGGCCACCCAAATGGGATCCTGGGCCTCAAATCTGGCACAAGTGCTCAGAGACAGACACTCTGCCACTTGGCAGCTGGGCGACCTCCTTCGCCTTCAGCCTTCTACGAAGGGGATAAATATGGTGGCCTGCCGACTCCATGGGGGTCAGGATGCGGAAGAGCCTGGCAGTGATGTGCTGTTCCTGTGTAAAGGTCATTGTCTTCTCCTGGGGCCCTCGAACGTCAGCTCTCCAGCTCTTGCCAACAGAGTGACATGTTGCATCACTCATCCAAGCACTCCCTGCCCACCAAGTGCCAGGGACCTGCAGACAGGGATGTGAGGTGACAGCAGGACAGGCTGGGCTACCTCCCAGAAGCTGCAAAGCCTCTCATCTTAGGGCTGCTCTTGAAGGGCTGGCTTCATGCTGCAACTGCCTTCCTAGGCTGCAGAGGCCAGGAGAATTCGCCTACTCAGGCCAAGGGGCCTGCAAGTTGGAGACCACAGGGGAGGCCAGGAAGAATTTCTAGAGACAGGGATGGTTCTAAAAGGCAAATCTGGTCCATTGCTTCCCTGATGGACCAGATTAAGTCAAATACAGTTTTCCCTCAGTAACATGTGGGGAGCAGGTTCCAGGACCCCTGCAGATACCAAAATCCATGGGCACTCAAGTTCCCTCATGGAACTTCAATTCCAGCCAACAGATTTACCCTCCCACCTGCAAAAAGCTAAAAATGGGCAAACTACATGAAAAGACAGTGGGTTTGCCAGATCCTGGGCATGAGATAGCAATAGTTCAACAATAACTGAGGTCAAGAGATGAGGCCAGTGACTGGCCAGCTCACTGCCTTGAGAGAGTTTCTAGATCGTGGCCTGGGGAGGGGCCCCCAGTGGAGACTAGCAGACTTTCTGAGTGGAGGAGGCAGAGTTAAGAGTCCAGGACAGAGCCACTGGAGGGGAGAGGGCTGCACGGAGAGAACCCTGGACACTTGCCCAGGACCCTAGAATATTCAGTGGAGAGCTACATACTTCCCTAATGGGGTGAGGAAGCTGTTCAAGGCCAGGAAGAAGACAAATGGAAGGGACTACAGGGAGCAAGGCCAGGCACTCAGGGCTGGAAAAACTGCCTGTCACCATCAAGCAGACCAGAAAACCTCAAGATTCATGAGAGATTAATTCGAGTACAGTTGTCCTTCAGTAACATGGGGGTCAGGTACCAGGACCCCCACAGATACCAAAATTCATGGACACTCAAGTCCCTTACCTGGTATCTGCATGGAACCGATGTGCATCCTCCTGCAAGCTTTAGATCATGTCTAGATGACTTAGAATATCTAATACAGTGTAAATGCTGTATAAACTGCTGCCACACTGCATTGCTTATGGAATAATGATAAGAGAAGGTGGTATGTTAACATGTGGTTTGGATCTGAAATGTCCCCAGAGACTCATGGTTTGGTCTCTCATGCAGCAATGTCCAGAGGTGGGGCTTCAAGGAAGTGACTGGTTCACGATGGCTCTGACCTCTCAGTGGAGTTATCCACTGGTAGCTGAATGGACTATTGGGATGGGGACCTAAACTGGAAGAAACAGATCACTGGGGAGTGCCCTTGGGGACAATATCTTGTCACTGGCCCCTCCTCTCTCAGTTCCTGGGATGCTAGGGGCTCACACCTTTCCTTTGCCATGCCCTTCCACTATAACAGTCTGCCTCACCTCAGGCCCACCCGACTGAAACCTCTGAAACCATGAGTCAAAAGAAATCTTCCCTCCTCCAAGTTGTTTTTGTCAGGTATTTTGGTCACAGCAACAAAAAGCTGACTAACGCAGTACATGTTCAACAAAGATGAAATTTAAAAAAAAAAATTTTTTTTTGATCTATGTCTGAATCCATGGATACAGAGGGCTGACTGTACTCAGAAGAGTTTTGACTTAGCACTGAGGAACAGTTAGCCCTATGTTGAGCACGGCTTTGGTCCTACCTAGCAAATGTTAAAAGCAAGACCCAGGGTAGGGTATAGATCAGTGGCAGAGCAGTCGCTTAGCATGTCCAAGGTCCTGGGTTCAATTCTCAGTAGACATGTGCACAGGTACCCATACACATACACACACACACACACACACATACACAACACAACCAGAAAGGGGAAAAACAAAGCCACAAGACCCCAAAGAATAGAACTGCTTCCAAGTAGCAGTTCTATTCCTATACAAAACTCAAGAATCCGTGGGCTGGGGATGTGGCTCAAGTGGTAGCGCGCTCGCCTGGCATGCGTGCGGCCCGGGTTCGATCCTGAGCACCACATATAAACGAAGATGTTGTGTCCGCCAAAAACTGAAAAATAAATATTGAAATTCTCTCTCTCTCTCTCTCTCTCAAAAAAAAAAAAAAAAGAATCCTTAATGGAATGCAAAACTGCATTACCCTCAACAATATAAAATACACAGGGTCTGACACCTAACATAAAAATTACCAGGCATGCACAGAAGCAGAAAACTGCAATCACACTGAGACAATAAACGAATTAATAAAACCTGACCCAGAACTGATACAGATGTCAGAATTATTAGATAAAGACATTGTAATAGTTGTTTTAACTTTATCCTATTCTTTCAGAAAGTTAAGTGGAGACATGGAATATACATTAAAACACACACACACAGAGTGAACTGCTAGCAGTAAAAACTACAATGTGTGGCATGAAAAGACACTGGATGGGGTCCACAGAGGAAAGTGTTTACTGCAGAAGGAAAGATTAGTGAAGTCCAAGATGGCAAGACAAACTATCCAAGAGGAAACAGAGAGGATAAACACCTGAAAAGGTCATCAAGTGAGCTACAGGACACCTTTAAGTGGCCTAACAGCCTAACGTCGGTGCAAATGGAGTTCCCATAGGGGAGGAAAAAGAAGAGGTAATGCAGAAAAAAGTTCCCAAATTTGACAGAAAAAAAAGATAAAACAAGATTAAGAAGCTCAAAGAACCCTCCACACAAGAAGCATTAAAAAAACTATACCAGGGCTGAGGTTGTGGCTCAGTGATAGAGCACCTGCCTAGCATGTGTGAAGAGGCACTGGGTTCAGCACCACATAAAAATAAATAAATAAAATAAAGATATTGTGTCCATCTACAACTAAAAAATATTTAAAAATAAATAAATAAAGGTATTGTGTCCATCAGCAACTAAATATATATATTTTTAAAAAACTATACCATGCCTCATTACAATCAAATTACTCAATGCAATAAAATCTTAAAAGTAACAAGAAAAAGTGCTTTATGATAAAACAAAGATAACGATGGATTTCTTATAAAAAGCAATGCCAGTGAGAAGACTTTGGAATATCTTTGGATGAAAAGAAATAAAAAAAAATGTAAATCTACTAGTGACAGTATTTTCAAAACCAAAGGAAAAATAAAGGTATTTTGAGAGACACAAGACCTAATAGAATTCATCACCAGCAGATCCACACTGTAAGTTGAAGGAGGTCTCTAGGATGGAAGGAAAATGACAGATGGGAATACAAATCCTCACAAGAAACAGAGGGCATTAAAAACAGCAGTAATATGGCACAGATAAAAAAAACCTTAAAAATTACTCAAAGCTTCAAAAAAATGATGAGCTGTTTAAGCAAAAATAATAACAAAGCAGCATAGTACTAAAATATGCAAGAATAAAATATATAGCAATAGTAGCATAAAGGTCAAGAGGAGGAAAAGTAGGAGTATACTATCATGGGGCACAGTGCACATGAAGTGGTTTAATATCACTTCAAAACAGACTTGATAAGGTAAAGAACTATTCTACAGATCCAGAACACACCACTAGAATAAGAAAGAACTAGAGCTAGTAAGCTAACTAAATAAATGAAATAGAATCATAAAAATTATTCAATTAATCTAAAAGACAGAAAAAAGGGAAAGGAACAAAGAACGGATGAGACAAATAGCAAGATCTGACAAATCTAGACAAAGCTAGAGACAAATAGATTTAAAGTTAACCCTATTGATGATCTCAATAAATGTAAGTGGTCTAAGTCCCTAATTAAAAGACAGAGACTTTATTGATGTACATAAAGGTAGAATTCGCTCTGGCATGTTTATCTACATATGTAGCATAATTTGGTCAATTTCATTCTGCAGTTCCTCCCTTTTCCCATCCCTCCTCTCTTCCCCTGTCAATTCCCTTCCTCTACCTCACTTATCGCCTTTCTGTTATTATAGCCTCCCCCCCACCTGCCGCAGTCTTGGCTGGGCACAGAATCACGAGCCACTCAAGCAGGAACAAAACTTTATTTTGAAAAAGCCGCCAACACTCTCAGCGCCAGCAAGCAAAAACCGGTCCTCCCACGCGGGCGTCTAACCGGAACCGCCGTCTCCCGGGACCCGGGTCCCCCGGACCTCCCCCGGAATTTCCTCCTACTATCCTTCCCCAACCAATGGGAATTCTCCATGAGTCCCCGTAACATGAGTCCAGTAGTAGGCCAAGGTGAACAGCAGGAGCCCAATTTGCATATGAATGTAAATCTTAGCATAATAATACCTCAGTGGCTAGCTGGCTTTACAACCAAAGGTGCCATACATCATATATTTTGCTTGTGGCTCCTAGCACCCACCATCTGTAGGAAAGATGCCTACATCTGTCACTAATAAAATGCAAATTAAAACCATAAGGTAGTGCAGTGGCACGTGCCTATAATCCCAGTGGCTTGGGAGGCTGAGGCAGGAGGATTCCGAGTTCAAAGCAAGCCTCAGCAACTTAGTGAGGCCCTAAGCCACTTAGCAAGACCCTGTGTCTAAATGAGATTTTAAAAGGGCTGGGACTGGGGCTCAGTGGTTCAATGTTCCTGTGTTCAATCTCTGGAAACAAAAACAAACAAACAAAAAGCCCCACAATGATGGTTGGGGTTAAAGGTCAGTTAGCCCCTGGGTTCCACCCCCAGCATTGAAAAGCAATAAAAACAAAAACAAACAAAAAACACCACAATTAGATACACTACCAAAGAATTAGAATGACTCAAAAGATCAACAATGCCAAGTGTTGCTAAGAAGGTGAAGTAAGCAGGACTCTCATATACCATTGGTGGGAATGTAAAATGGTGCTGCTACTTTGGAAACCAAGTAAGCAGTCTCTTAAAAAGTCAGGCATACATCTATGATACGATCTATCCACTCCACTCCTCTTTACCCCAGGAGAAATGGAAGTATATGTCCACACAAAGATTTATACACAAATGTTCAGAGCAGCATTATGCATGATATTCCCCAAACAGAAATAACCCAGTTGCCCATCAACAGATGAATGGATAATAGTGGCATATGCCAGCTATGGAATACTACTTGGTAACAAAAAGAAAGTACAGACATATGCTATGACAGGGAGTAATATTAAAATAATAATATATTGTGAATGAAAAAAGCAAACCCCCCAAAATTTTACAAATGATATGACTCCATTTATATAAACCTCTAGCACATGCAAACTTGTAATTTAAGGAGACAGAAGGCTGATTAGTAATTGACTGGACAAGGGACCTAGAAGCAACAGGAGTGGGGGGGGGGCACAAAGACACAAGTAAACATCTGAGGTGACAGATGTCTTCCTTATTGATAGTGGTGATGGTTTTATATGACAACATTTGCCATATTGCATACTTTAAATAAATATATGCAACTAGTCATATGTCAGTTACATCTTCATACAGCTTCTAAAAATTTAAGCAACTAAAATAATCTCTTCAGGGGTCTGCACTATGCTTATGTTGATGCCCAGATGTCTACAGGAGGCTGCAAGACCCTGGGAGGACAAGCTAGTGCCCTGTTGTCTCCAGCCTTGCCACAGCTAATCCCCAGGCCACCGTTGTCCCCACCTCCCCAACAGACATCATGTGCCAGCCTCCAGCCAGGCTCATCTTCTACTTCCCCAAGGATGTGTACACAGTCTTATCACTAGGCTTTTGTATCTGAGGTTCTCTTTGCCAGAAATTCCCCTTCCACATCCAAATTCACCAGGTACCCCCAGCTCATCCCTTAGTTCTGGAAACCTCATTCTTTTTTTTTATTGGTTGTTCAAAACATTACAAAGCTCATGACATATCATCTTCCATACATTTGATTCAAGTGGGTTATGAACTCCCATTTTTACCCCAAATACAAGTTGCAGAATCACATTGGTTACACATCCACATTTTTACATAATACCATATTAATGACTGTTGTATTCATTCTTTATGCACCAGGAATCACGCGTATCAGTTTGTATCATAATCATTCAATTAATCTCTTATAGGAGGTTCCAAATCAGTGTTGATTAAAAGATCCCCATCCTACCCCCTGAGCTCTGTAAGTCCAGACACCGAAGTCTGATCAATTTACTCTATAATCCCCAGCACCATGTACATGCATAGAGAATTTATTATGTAAGCCACTCTACAATGACTGACTCATTTAATCTCTAAAGCATTATCACAAGGTAGAAACAATTATTACCCCATTTTTATGATGAGAAAACTGTAGCTCAAGGAGGTTAATTAACTTACTGAAGGTCACACAGTCAGAAAATGGTATGTCCATCACTTGAACCCAACTGGTCTGGCTCTTAATCACAATGCTATGATGAGGTGTATAAGCTTCAAACATTAGAGCTCAGGCATGGCTTGGCCATTGATTCCAGCCTCTTAGTAATACGGTTCATGATGGGAGGGTGGCGGCTCCTTCTTGTGCCAAGTTAGGTTGGAGGCCCCAGCTAACCAGATCATCGTATCCTGTTGACCATGATGACTGGTTAGAAGTGGTCACATGGACCAAGTTTGTTCTACCACGTTCAACAAAACCTAACTGCAGGACTTTTGCTGGAGTACTGAGTTGGACTTGCTTTCTGCTGGTGTAGCTGAGCTGGTAAGATATAAGCTTGTAGTTTCTGGGGGACATCTATATGACACTGTGGTGAAATCCTGGCTGAGCAGAATCCAGTGTAGAGGCAATCAGAGACAACAGATGGAGGCAGTCAAATAGGTAGCAACTGAGCGGATGTCTCTGGATCCAACTTTGCCTGAAGCTATCCATTTTAGCTACAAGAACCCATATAATCCCTTTTTAGTTTACAACTGTTGAAACTGAGTTTGCTCAGCTTACAATGAAAATGGTAAAATAAAGACACCAGACAGGGCATGATTAACAGAAACTAACGTGACAGGCCACTGAATATAATAACAAGCGGCAAAGAAGCTCAGAATTTCAGAGCTGGAAGGAATCTTAGAATTTAAAGTGCATACTGTGTACTAATCATTACACCTGCGAGGCCACATCAAGACCACTGAGCTGGATTTGAGAAGAATGTTTTCTAAACCAGTGTTCATCCCTGAACCCAGATGTTTTTTTCCACACCTCCCCAGTAGACACACCAGTTGTGTTTACAAAACAGCGGTCCTCAGATTCAGCTCCAGCTGACACAGAGGGAGCTCTGTGGAAGTGCGGCATTCCCAGATGTTCAAATGGCCTCTGGAAAACTTCGCTGATCAGGGAGCTGGTGGGAACCGACACGTCACACCCTGCCAGATGCAAAGATGGGTGCAGCTGAGCAGGAGGAGAGCGCAAGAAGCCATGGGGCTGGGGCCAAGAGAGAAGCTTTGACTGTTGTGCTTATCGCCAATGCTTGCATGAGAACAAATGAGAGCAGGCAAGTGGCATTTCCTCACTTGGACATGTTTTGGGGGGTGGGGGGACAGAGGAGTCCTCACCCAACTCACACAGCAGCAAAGGCCCGAGGAGGGCCTCACATTGGTTACTTTTTTTGTACACAGGGTATGGACCTAAAATTATACTGACATGTCTGAATTTCTAAATCTTCCAATTTTTAAAGAAAAAGCTGGATATCAAAATTCAACTCCCTGTGTAAATATTTTTTATGTCATTTGCATTATGTTTTGGTGGCCAAAGAGAATAAAATAGTCATAGGCCAGGTCTGGCTCTCAAGATGATGGCTGGCAACATCTGGTCTCAGAATAAAGGTGGTGGCCGTCCCCGTATCTCTGATCAGCTGTAACTGGGAATACGATTTCGGGAGATAACGATGTGAAAGGGTGTGAATCCAGAGGGACCGGGAAAGGAGGACATAGATACACTCTCGTCGAAGAGCTAGTCAAAAGGAGTAGGAAATGGGGCTGGGGCTGGGGCTAAAAGTGATAGAGTGCTTGCCTAGCATGCACGAGGCACTGGATTCAATCCCCAGCACCACATAAAAAATAAACAAATAAAATAAAGGTATTATGTCCATCTACAACTAAAAAAAATTTTGTAAAAAGGAGTAGGAAATGGAAGGGCCACCATTTGGGGTTGACTCATCTATCACTCTTCCACCATCTATCCATCCATCCATCCATCCATCCATCCATCCCTCTACCCATTTATCCATCCTTCCTTTTATCCCTCCCTCCCTCCCTCCCTCCCTCCCTCCATGTAGCCACCTACTCATCCACTCATCCACACACTCAGCTATTCGGACATGCACTGTTACAGCCAAGGGCATGAACTCTGGAGCAAGACTCTAGGAGTGAGGGTGGCTCTGCCACTATTTGACTCTGTGATCTTGGGAAAGAAACTCAACTTCTAGCAGCCTCAATTTCTTCATCTATCAAATGGCACTGATGACCACAGGACTGTTGAGGGAACTGAGAGAGTTAATTCATGGAATGTGTGTTGAAGAGCGGCTGGCATGTTGAAGCTGCACCATGTTGGGGGCTATACCTGGCTATTACCATTCACCCTTCAGTCATTTACAGAGTGCCAGTCACATGTCAATCACTGTATTTGGAGCTCCGTGGTGAATGAGGCCCAGTCACAGTCCTCGGGAGCTGATGGTCTCTGGGAAGCACAGATCAATAAACAGGTAACCTCATAATCTCATTCTATGGAACAAAAAAAGACACTGCGTAATGTACACAGCCACTCTCTCACTCAAGCACACATAATGTATCGTCCCCCAGCTCATTAAAGTACTCCATTCTTATGTTTAAAGAATACATGATGTTTCATGGCCCATCCAGCTGGAAATAATCCCAACTATGCACAGAGATTTGGAAACAAAAGTGCATGCAAAGTAACGCGTGTGCTGAACTGTTTTGAGTACTTGCCATGGTGGCCTGGATGTCACACCCTGTGACCTCAGACGATTCCTTCAGCATCAGAGTAAGGTAGGGGAGCAGCTCTGGCCCACAACCCTGAGCTCAGTGCCCCCTGCCACTCCCCATGGCACCCAGATCTTGGTCTGACATCATTTCCATCCAACAGGAGCCAGAGATCCTTGGAGAAATGACAGCAGGGCTGGGGAAGGACAGCTTCAAAATGAGCCAGGAACATCCTGTTATGCCAGAGAGTTAGGGGGAGCTTAAATACACCCACCCCCACAAGAAGATGTAGGCAGGCCACAAAGACACACATGTCAGGTTGTAGGGATTCCCAGGAACCAAATATGGAATGATTTGGTAATTAAACAGGGTAAAGAAAGATATGCTTTGGTGGGGGGGGGGACAGGAATTCATGAATTCACCTAGAAAAATGGATACATCAATGAATCCCTGAGAGAGAAGGGAGGGTCCTTGCTTAAAGCAGAATGCTGAGGCCCGCCTGGTCCATGCCCAGCAAGTGCTGCAGCAGCAACAATCAGAAGATGGATCAGGCAGAGTCACCAAGACAGGCTGCTCTGGGGATTAAGAAGCAGGATTATTTGCATGGTTTCCAAGGGCCTCCCCACAGACTGAAGAGAAGACAGTAATAATACAGTGGACAAATCAAATGACACCTCGCCTCGGTAATCAAAATAACCACCTCCAGTGCTGGGCACGAGGGCATCATGTGGCTGTGGCTGTGGCAGCCCAGGAAGAGCGTCATCTAGGCAGTGTTCCAGCTAAGACATGCATAACTGGAAGCTAATCCCAAGGAAACATCAGACAAATCCGAAATGAAGGACATTCTATTTTAAAAAAGAAGAAGAAAGAAAAGCAAAGCAAAGGGATATATTAAAAAATTTTTCAATGTAATTAAAGACAAAAAAAGACTAGGCACATGTTACAAATTAAAGGAGCCTGCTATAGGTTTGGATGCTGAATGTCTCCCAAAGGTCCATGTATATTAAAAGTCTTGGTCACCTGGGTGGCGTTGTTAGGAGGTAAGGCCTATGAGAGGTCCCTTAGGTCATTGGGAACATGAGACCCAAGTTCTTTCCTCTTTCTCTTTGTTCCCTGACTCATAATGTAAGTGGTTTTGTTTTGCCACATGCAATCTACCAATGCCATCCAGCACCCCCATCAGGGGCCCAAAGCAATGGGTCTGCCTGATCATGGACTGCAACCTCTGAAACTATGAGCCACAATAAACCTTTACGCTTTATACATCAATTATCTCTGGTATTTTGTTATAGTAATGGAAAGCAGACTAACACAGAGGCTAAGGAACATGACAACAACAATCAGATGCAATATCTGATCTTGGTTTGCACCCTGTGCTGGAGGGAAAGTAGAGTCAATTGATGAAATTGAAATAAGGGAAGCAGATTAGATAGAAGTAATATATCAGATACCCAAAGCAGAAGCAAAGAAAGAAAAATAGATTATATTGGACTTCATTTAAATGAAAAATCCTTTTGTGCATCAAAGGACATTATTAAGAAAGTGACATGACAATCTACAGAATGGAAGAAAATATTTGCAAATCATTTTTCTGATGAGGTCTATTATCCAGAGTAAATAAAGAACTTCTGGAACTCAACAATGAGAAGATAAGTCATTGTAAAAATGAGTGAAGTATCTGGATAGGCATTTGTCCAAAGAAGATAAACACCTGACCAAGAAGCATGTGCAAAGTTGCTCAACATCTTAACCATCAGGGACACACAAACTGTAACCACAATGAGATACCACTTCATACCCACTACAGTGGCTATCATAAAAAATGCTTTGGTGACCATGTGGAGAAACTGGAAATCTTATACAGGGCTTGTGAGAATGGAAAATGGCAGCCTCAGGAAAACATATGGAAAGTTCCTCAAAAAGTTAAACATAGATTTTACCATCTGACCCAGAAATTCTACTTAGGCAGATGCCAAAAAAAGATGTGAAAACAGGGACTCGAACAAAGATGTGTGCCCATGTTCATGGCAGTCACAGTCACAGTAGTCAAAAGGCAGAAACAACCCAAATGCCCATCAGCTGAGGAGTGGATAAACAAAATGTGGTATATATACTAATGGAATACTATTCAGTCACAAAAGGGAAAGGAGCACTGATATATGTCACAGCAGGGATGAGCCTTTAAAACATCATGCAAAGTGAAAAAAAAATCCAGATCTGAATATTCTAGGATCACATTCATATAAACTGTTCAGAAATGATAAGTCCATAGAGACAGAATGTAGATGAGTGGTTGCCAAGGGCTGGAGGTAGAGAGAATAGAGAAACTGATTAATGGATATATCGTTTCCTTTTGGGGATGAGGGAAATATTTCAGAACTATACGGTGGTTAGACAACATTGTGAATGTTCTAAATGCCACTGAATTGTTCACTTTAAATGGTTAATTTTATGTTATGTGAATTTCCCTCTCCATAAAAATATCATATCAATGTTAATTTTATGGAATGTATAATTTGCACTGTGGCTATATAGAGAATCTCCCTCTTAGGAAATACGCTCTGAAGTATTTCAGGGTATGGGCATATGTTGAATGCAAATTACTCTCAAATGGCTTAGGAAAAAAAATACTATGTACATGGATAGATACACGAAAGGCAGACAGATGATAGATGACAGGCTGATAGATGGAAAAAATTGGGATATAAATGTAGGAAATAATGTATGTACCTGATAAAGCAAATGGAGTAAAATCCCAACCACAGTTGAGTGTAGGTAAAATACATAGGTGTTCTCTGCAGAATTCTTGCAACTATTTTGTGAGCTTGAGTTACCACCAAGTCAATAATCAAAACTTGGGGGTATACTCAAAATAAGCCAAAGGACATTATTCAGGCGGTGGATGGGGTGTGGGTACAGACAGTGGGTCAAGCAACAGCACTAGAATCACGGAAATTTCCCGTTTGATGCCCACACAGTGTTCTGTGTGAGGGACATCTTTTTTCTCAGGAAGTACATGCTGAATCATTTAGGAATGAAGGGTAACGAGGTCTGCAATTTACTCCAAAGACATATACCTTCACACATGTGCGCACACAGTTTAAGCTCGTGAGGAGACTGTAAATAACTGATGCTTCTGGTTAAAGTATACAGGAGTTCTTTCTGAAGTTACACCAGAAAAAAAGCCACGAAAAGGGAAAGGTGGGGTCGGGGTGGGAGACAAGGCCTGAGAATAGGTTTGCATTTGTCTCACCTAACGTTGCCCCCAGATGATGTCTAGAAAAATGGTAAACAGGACTCCTAAGAGTACCACATTTCTTTTTTTAATTTATTTTTTTATTAGTTCTAATCAGTTATACATGACAGCAGAAAGCTTTTTGATTCGTTGCACACAAATGGAGCACAACTTTTCATTTCTCTGGTTGTTCACAATGTAGAGTTGTATCACGTGTGCAGTCACACATGTACCTAGGGTAATGACATTCATCTCATTCCACCATCTTTCCTACCCCCATTCCCCTTCCCCACCCTCCCCTTGGCCCAATCAAAGTTCCTCCATTGCCCTCCCCGCTGCATTATGGATCAGCATCCACTTATCAGAGAGAACATTCGGCCTTTGGTTTTTTGGGATTGACTTACTTTGCTTAGCATAATATTCTCCAACTCCATCCATTTCCCTGCAAATGCCATAATGTTATTCTCTTTTAATGCTGAGTAATATTCCATTGTGTATATATACCACAGTTTCTTTATCCATTCATCTATTGAAGGGCGTCTAGGTTGGTTCCACAGTTTCGAAGAAGCCCCATTTCTTCTTCATCTTTCGTTAGTTCCAGATGGGTTCTAGATGGGATTTCCTTTTGCCCTTGAATATCTAATGCCTCTATATGTGACTAGAATAGAACCAAGGAGAGGGCTTGGAGGCAAACCTACAGTGTTTGCAACAGAATGCCCACGGCCTTGGGGTGCTCACAGTACCTCTGATGTGTTCCCACCAAACCTAGGAGGACACACTTGATCCTGGGAAGGACCCGTGTTGCACAGGTGTGGACAACAGGAAGTACTGTTGGTGGGCAGATATATTCATCTCACAGTGTTTGTGGGAGATTTGTTCCAGGATTTCCTGTGAATCACAATTTTCTTGAAATCCGAGGATATTCACGTCCCTTACACAGAATGATGTATGTACTCCCATAGATCATTTTAGATCATCTCTAGATTACTTACAATACCTAATACAATGTAAATGCTATGCAAATTGTTATTACACTATATTGTTTAGGGGAAAATGTCAAGGAGGAAAGTCTAAACATGTTTGGTGCATTCGCAATTTCCCCCCAAAATATTTTCTATGCATAGCAAGTTGAATCTGCAGACACTGAGGGCCAAATGTGCTATCCATCCCAGGTTCCTAAGAGCTCCAGCCAATGGCTTCCTTAGAGACCACACAAAGCCTTTCTCTTCTGCATCTCTGGATTCACCTGCCTTGGAGACAGGAGAACCATATTGACAGAGGGTATAGAGAAGCACGTATTATTGTGAGAGTTTGCATTTCAGAGTCAGAAAAATTATTTATTTGGGGACATCAATGATCCTCTTGAAATCCAGAAAGAATCCTAGGTTTCTGCAGATCAGGCTGTTTTCCAACCTTCTCACATTGTCCAGGGGATGCCCGAGAGGGTATGCTTGCTGAGATGCTGGAATATGAATCTCTTTGCCTGCGTGTGCCAGGCCCTAGGAGCTCTTATAGGATGGAGGCCTCTCTCTGCTATTTCTTCACTTAGCCCCCCCCTTCATCTTCATCCTTAAAGTCCCTGCTGGGTACTACCCACCCAGTGGACGTTCAATACTGCTAAGTGACTAAAGCACAGAAGCCAAATGAGTTACATAATGAGAACAATCTTTGGGAAAGATTTTTCTGACAGCAGGATAAAGGATGGGCTGGAGAAAAATCTACAAGTCCATCCATCGTCACGCGTTCATTGAGCGTCGCGTGTGTGAGCCACTGCACAGAGCTGGGAGGATGGAAAGCCAGCTAAGGTGCTCCGGACTCCTGCCCGGAACCTAATGCAGCTTGAAGAGACACCACGTGGGGCGTTACACAATAATACAAGGCAGGAAGCGCCCGCACACGCACAGCATCAGGATGGCGCAGCAGGGTGTAGTTAATTGCCAGGTGAGTGATGGACTACAAGGAGGGTGGTGTGATCTGTGATTCAGCAGAGCTGTAGGGCTCTGGTGCTCAGTGGGGCTCTGGGGGCGAGGATGAGTGTGGGCAACCTGCGCTGCGGTGCTGCAAAAGGACTCAGGAAGGGAAAGGGAATGAATGGAGTAGGTCCAGCCTCAGGTGGGGAGGTGAGTCCTGCTGAGGCTTCTGAGGGTGGAGCAGGGGTTCGAGCAGCAGATGCTGAGTTCCCATTTGGAAACACAGGGTGGGAAGCCAAGGAAAGGGTAAAAGATGCTCTCTGGGCAAGCTAAGCAATGTTTTTCACTAGAGTAGAGAAACCTGAATAGGTGTGGGAAGAGAGGAAGTCAGTGGTGAGGAATAAAAGAGCAGGCAGATGAGGAAATAAAACTCCAGTGGCGGAGACCAGAGAAGGGCACAGAAAGAGAAGTCAGTCCTCACAGGGAGGGAGCAGGAGGCTATCTGGACCAGGTAAAAGGGAGGATGATGGACTTCACATGCTATGGTCTTATTTGATTCCAGGCTGCCCTCTATTTTTTCAAAAAAAAAAAAGGAAAATGATCCTGTAATCAGCTGATATGAGTATTTTCTGCAAATCTGGACCAACTGAGGAAGGGAAGGGAATGGTGATGAGCTATAGAGGGGAGGCATCAGACGGGTGTTTTATGGTCCATATCTACCTGGCCAGTCCTTCCTCAGGAAAAAAAAAATCACCTATGCACACTTAAATCTGTGTTTGAAACCCCAACTGGACACCTATTGGTTCTGCCCAGTAGGTCCAGCCGTTTCAGGCAATTTGTGCCTCACTTTTCTTTGCCCACAGGGTTATGGAGGGAGCCGCCATATGAATACAGCATGGCCCCACCCCCAGAGAAAGCTGGCCCCAAATGGACCAATCAGAATCTTTCCCTGAGATTTTAGAATCTGAATTGAGAAAGTGAAGTCTGTTTTCCTTTTTCTTTTTTGTTTTCATCAAAAAATGATGACTGAGGCTGGGGTTGGGGCTCAGCAGTAGAGCACTTGCCTCACGTGTGTGAGACCCTAAGTTCCATCCTCAGCACCACATTAAAAAAATAAACAAGTGAAATAAAGGTGTTGTGTCCAACTACAACTAAAAAATAAATATATAAAAAAATGATGACTGGGGGCTGGGGTGAAGCCTAGTGGTTCAGCACTTGCCATGTGCCTAGCCTTGGGGTCCATCCTAGCACAACAAAAAATAAAATAAAACTGATGACTGGAAAACTCAGGAGTTGTTAGTGGAGTTGGGACAATAAAGGGCAGCTGATTTCAAGAAAAAAAAATGAGAGAGAGGGAGAAAGAAAGAGAGAGAGAGAGAGAACAATAACAAATGAACACAGGTCGAGCCAGTCAGAGATTCTTCCAGGCTTCTTGGTTGTCTTCTCTGTCTACATCCACTACCAACATGACTTCATTCCATTCTGAGACATAAATGCTTTTTCTGTGTTTATGACTCACTAATTAATATCTCCAGGATGGACCATGGCATCTACCTGCCTGCTCTGCATTTCTCCTTAGTTTCCAGTAGGCATCACAAGCTGAATACATCCCCAAACAAACTCCTGATATTCCTCCCCTACCAAGCTTTCCTGGTCATTGCATCCTCCCTGTTTCTCAAAGTCAAAACCTTAGAGCTGTCCTTTGCCCCTCTCCACATCCAATCCACACAATCCAGAATCTGACCCTCTCCTTCTCTACCTACCAGCTCTTTCCACCACTGTCACCTCTGTCCTAGATTAGGACATCTCTGGTCTCACTATTTCTTCCCTAATCATCATGACACATGACTCCTTGACTCAGAACCTCCTTTGGCTCCTGACTGCTTCCAGAATGAGAGAAAAGGGCTTGCATGGCCCCTGGGCCCCTGTGTGGTGTCCCCCAATTCCCATTCTGATCTTTACACCATCCTGCCCTCCATTCATTCTACATGCTTTACTCACATGGGTCTTCTTCCCCCTTTCCAGGCTTTGTTCAAAAATTACATCCTCAGGGAGGCCTTCCCTGACATATCCAAATGCAACCTTTTCCATTATCCCCTGATCTTTCTCCTTGCTCTATCTGCCTCCATAGTACTTATTATCATGTAATATACAGTATATTTCATTTATTTATTATCTGTCCCTAGGGTCTAAAACAGTGCCTGGCACATAGCTAGATCCCTAAATAAAGGAATGCATATACACATAAAAGAACAAATCCCTTGCAGCATGCCAATTCCCCTATTTTGGTATATGGAAAACAGATTTGGATTGTATCCAATCAAGATATGTTCTAGCACATATGGAAATTATTGGTAAAATAAGGTGAATAACATATATGTGGAAGCAGAAGACAAAGGAGATCCAGATGTAGAGTTCAGAAGGAAGTTCTCAGTCCTTCTAGCTCTAGAAGAGAATAAGGATGGTGGAAATGCAGATTAAGATAAATTAAGAAAATAAAGGGGCTGAACCAGCTTCTTTTTATAACTGAATGTGAGGGACTAAATTTCTTCTTTGAGACGGAATAACTACTAGTACTGTTTCTAGAACTCGGGTTACAATGCCTCCAAGAAGGTGGAAGGAACTATATGCTGGTCAAGAGCCTTACTATAAAATTGGCACCCATCAGGACTGGGTGTACAAAGTCACCTTAAACTACTTCTCAAGCCTACAAGACTTGACAGCAACTCAGTGGGAGATATGAACCACCAAAGAAGTGCAGTGTGGGTTGGACACAGGCAGGCAGATATCGGAAGGCAAGGACAAACACTAGCTGTCCCCAGCTGACTGTGTTTGAGCTTGGTCACCATGACATCCACGTCTCTACCTCTGATGAATATGGTCCTGCTCTCGGCCAAACTGACCTCTCACCAGTTCTCCAGCCGATTCCCACCCCTCCATCTGGAAACAGGCTCTTTCCTTGGCTTCCATGACCACCACCTCCCTTGTTGTCCCCCTCTGACACCTCCTTTGATGTCCTCTCCATCACCTCTACAGATGCCCCTTTCTGCATCCAGCAGATAAGTGGGAGGCCCTCAAGGCTTAGGCCTAGGCCACCTCCTCTTCTCAGATTCTCTCCCACCCAGGTTGGGGCTTCAATTTCTACATATTCACAGGTGACTCACAGGTTTCCATCTCCAACCTGCACTTCTCTCCAGAGCTCCAGCTTCCCAATAGACACTTCCTCTCAGACAACTCAAAAACCACTCATGCTCCATGTGACCTAAGCAAACTCTCCAAACCTGGTCCTCCTTCATGGTTCCCTGATCTCAGAGACAGCATCACTCTCTGGCCTGTTGTGATGGCCAGAGACCTGGGGGCTATACCAACACCTCTTCCAAAGCACCAACCCTTCCCCATGTCCCAGTGCTGTTGATCCACCCCAGCCTCTCCCAAACCCCTTCCTTCTCTCTCCCTCCATCTCCAGCCAGGGTCCCCATCCTGTCTTCTCTGGACTATGGCAGAAGCCGCCTCGCTGAGTTTCCCTGCATCCGTGCATCCTCCTCCATCTGTTCTTCACACAGCAGCCAGAGACAACGGTGACCTTGTTGAGTCACCCCTTGCTGAGCCCCTCCATTTCACCTCCCACTGTTTTTAGAGTATAGATCTGGGCTGTTCATTGCAGCTGCTACTAGCCACTGAATGAATTAACTAAAACAAAATAAAACAAAAAGTTCAGTGCCTTCTTCATATTGGCACCTCAAGTGCTCACCAGTGTTAGCTAGTGGCTAATATATTGGACTGCACAGTATAAAACATTTCTGTCACCACAGAAGGTTTTGCTGGATCTAGGCAGAGCTCCCTGTGCTGTGCTTCATGTCGCATGGCCTGGCTCTCGCTCACCCCTTCAGCCTCATGGTGTGTCATCCTTCTGGAAGGGCCAGTCCCCTGATCCTTCTCTACTAACTGAGAAGTTCCTCATCATGGCCCTTTTGCATGAGCTGTTCCTCCACCTTGGTGTAACCTCTCTTTTATTAGAAGAATTAACTCCTATTCATTCTCAGACCTCAGCTCAGGGATGGATGGGTGGGTGCGCGAAGGAAGAGGGTAGTATATCTAGCTATTGTCAAGGATTGTAACTTTCTGGAAAGCCGTTTGCCTATTGTGAGAAGGAGTCCTTTAGTTTCTGTCTCATTCCCCTACTTCATTCCAGGGCCACCGTCTTCTGATGCTCACATAGTTTTTTGAACCAGAAGAGAATGGATGACAACAGTTCTAGGTTTCTATTTGGAATGATGTTACTTCCCTGGCAAGTCAACACAGTATGTCTTACTCATCTCATTTTCTTCTCTGTAGAGGCTGAGGCTTCAAGGATTATTGGGATTATTTTCCATGATAAATAATAAGACTATTTTTCATGGTAAATGAAAGAAACTGGCCTTCCTGTACCCACTCTGCCCCAGAGATGGCCTGGTTGGGTTGGTGTGAATCTACCTCTATGGGCCAAGGACTGCAGGCTCTGCCCAGAGGAAGTCCCTGAACCCCCAAGAAGAGGGGGCAGATGCTCTGCACCATCTGTCAGCAGAAACATTTCCATGTTTAAGATGCAATCCATTACCCACCCACCACACATCAGGGAACACAGAATAGTGTGCAGTTGTCTCTAGAAGCCAAACATGAGGCATGGCTATGAGGTAAGATCTTTTCAACTCACAAAGTAGTTGAGTTTCTGGTTACTTTAGCAAACTAGACTTTAACTGTAACTTAGTCATTTAAACAACTAGAATAACACCATGCACCAATGCCACAGGGTGACCTGAATCCAGGGAAATTTTTGGTAAATCAATACTTGGATAAATGCATCAAAAGTCAGTCTTTCTGATGTAGCCACTGTGGGAACCGGTACAGAGGTTCCTCCAAAATTTAAACATAGTTACTACGTGATCCAGCAATGCCACTCTTGAGTATGAAGCCCAAAGGATGGAGAGCAGGAACACCAATAGATTACTACATTTATGTTCATGGAAGCTTTATTCCCAATAGCCCAAGTTGGGAACAACTTTGGTTTTGAATGAAAACACAAAATGTGGCATATCCTGGAATATTAGCTGGGTATTAAAAAAAAAATTCTGATGCATGCTACAATATGGATGAACCTTGAGGATATCAGGCTCATGAAGTGAGCCCATCAGAAAAGGACAGATACCATATAATGCTACTTATGTGAGGTCCCTAGAGTAGTCAAATGCATAGAGACAGGGGCTGGGGTTGGGGGAATGGGAGTTAGTGTTCAATGGGTATAGAGTTTCCATTTGGAAGATAAAATGTTCTGGAGATGATGGTGGCGATGGCTGCACATACTGTGAATGTACTTGCTGCCATTGAGTTGTAGCCCTAAAAATGGCTGAGATGGTAAATCTTACGCTTACATATTTTACCAAAATAAAAAAAGCAAAAAAAAAAAAAGGTGTTTTTTTTTTAAACAGGGAACTTATTCTTTTAAAATTTTAAGGGGAGTTCTTTAATAGGGGGTTCTAAGGCCAGCACCCAGAGCCACAGGCTAGCATGAGTCCTACATGGGTTTGTACCAGACTGACCAATCAGGCCACCAGTGACTTCCCTTTAATGGGAGTCCCCCAGAGCACTTCAGTGCAAGCCATGTGGTGGCTTTAATTGCATAGCTGCTGCCTATGACCACCCTGGGAACACTCTGTTCAAGACCTTTTTAAGAAGTGCCCAATCTTCGTTAGCTATGGGTGAGCTTGCTTTCCAAAGAGCCCAAAGGCATCCTTAGCCACTTGTGATAGAGATAGGACTGGAGAGGGGAAGGAAGTGCTGAGCTGAGTGACCACTCGGGGTTCAGACACAAGGCCAAGCTGGGATGCAACGTAGCTACCTCCCCTGCCCCCCTGTGGCTTCTGCAACTCACCCTTGAGGTGGCTCCCAATGCAGTTTCTGGAGTACTCTGCCAAAGACAGACTCCCTGGATATAAATAAGCACTCAGGTTATAGCTCAGTGGTACAGCACTTAGCAAGCATGCACGAGGCCCTGGGACAGATCCCCAGACCTGCAAATAAATAAATAAGTACACTTTGTCCATTCACCAAAAACATACGCTCATCTTGTAACCCAGTGCGTCGCTAGGACCTGACATACAAAAAGTGTTGATAAACAGTTGCTCAATTAGTGACTGACTAGCTCAAGGAAGAGACAGTTTCCTGTAGCTCTGAATCACTCTGGAATTGTTTCACAAATGGTATTTCATCACCTCTTCTGAAATGAGAACCACCACCACAGGAGAAGGCAGGGGAAGGAAAGACAGATATGGGCCAGGAGAAGGCTGCCTGGAGTCCTAAAAGAAGTCCTAAAAGAAGGTTCCCAGGTGGCAACCTGCCAGGAAAAGAACTGGGGAAGCAGAAATTTCAGCAAGAACCTGTGAGAAGAGAATCCGTACTCAGCTCCCTCCAGCATGGAATTATCTTGTGCCATCTGGGGTGGAATGAATGTGGTGAAATGAACGCTGGGAGTCCTGCGGAGTGTGTAGGGAGGCTGTCCCCATAGAGGAGTGGTCCCCAATATATCAGAATCCCCTGGAAAGCCAGTAAAACAGTGCAGACTCTGGGATTTCCTGGAGATTCATAAGGCCCAGGGCCAGGGAATCTGAATTTTTACAACTCCTGAGAGAGTGACAAAGCTGTCACAAACACACTTAGAGAAATGCTGCCACCGTGACTGACAACATGGCCCCTGTCCTAGCAGCTGTCACCAGAGGCCCTCTCAGGTCATACCTGATATAAAAATGCCAGAGAGCACAAGAGTCTAGTTTTTCTATGATCTAGAGCTTGCAAATAAAACCAAAAATGTCTGACAGATCACAGCTTGCACAGAGATCCAAACATAAAATAACCTTGGTCAAATGGAAAGGCCGAGTTAAGTACCTTCTCCCTCAGCTTCAATTGTACAGTGGCTGCTGGTCTTACCTCTGCTCCTCCCTCTCCATCCCCTCCCTGTTCCTCTGCCTCCCACTGGGATTCGAAGACAGTCTGGCTTCCAAGGTATCCCACTCCCTAACCTGCCCTTCTTCTCCAGCACCTAAGTGTGGCCTACCACGCACTGAGACTCTGGCCTCATTGGGCCTAGAAGACACCATTCTCCGGCCCACCCCAGACCTGCCCAACCAGAATCCCCTGATTAGAAGCAAACAAACTCTACTTTGTAAATCCTCTGGGTATTCCGGAGAAACCTGGTTGCCACCACTGTATTCTAGTCCTCTAGACCCTTGCTACTTAAAGCACTGTTTAGGGACCAGGAGTGACAACTTCTCCTGAGAATTACAAGAAATACAAGTTCTGAGTCCCCTCCAAATCCACAGAGTAATGAGCTCCATGTGCACACTAATTACAAATGAATGAGCCCCAAGTTGCCTCGTTTGTTGGGAGTCACCTGCCTTACACAGCCTCCTTTGTCCCACCCTCTCTGCTTATCTGGGTTAGAAATGATTCTTTCCCTCCTATTAAACAATACTTGCCTTCAGGAGTAACAAGAGAAAACCTTCCTCAAGATCAACTGTGGAAGCCTGATTTTAAAAAGTCTACTCAACCTCTTCATCAATGCTTGTTTACAAGTTGGTAGATTTCAGCTCTTTAAAATCCAGTGCCAGAAGCAAACAGAACATTTGTCCTCTTGGAAAATAAATGTCAGGGAGGGGAAAGACAAACCTTTGAGTCTTCATGGAATAAGGTCTCAGGGCCCTTGGGAAAGGTCTATGCTGGAAAAATTTGAATAAGTCTCCTGTCTTATCAGTGGGACAGCTGGGGGTGGGGTTTGAAAGCAGCAAGAAAAATCTAGAGAGGAAATAAACATCTGTGAATGAAAGAGAAGCTGAGGAATGATCCAAGAGCATCTCTCTGTGGGTCTGGTCCAACTTCTATCATTTGTCTTCCGTGGCACCCTAAAACAGGATGGGGTCAAGGAGAAGCAGCATGGATCCAGAGCCAACTGGTCCAGTCCTGGACCTCCCAGGGCACCCTGGCCATGTTCTCCTTCCTTCCTCTCCACATTGGAACTGGCTGAGGCAATGTCCTTAACTGGCAGCTCCCAATACTAGAAGGACAGTGTCTAATACCTTAGCGTGGTATTCAGGGCTTCCTAACACCTGCCCTGCCCACCTCAGATCCCCCCACACTCTGTCAAATGCAGCAAGTACTCATGAGCACCTACTATGTTCCAGGAGCTACTATGTACTAAAGGCACATGGGATAAAGAGGGAGAGAGACAAGGGCCCCATCCTCAGCTCTAAATCCCATAGAGAAACTGCCCAGGGGCCACCTCCCTGACATCTTCCTGCAACACAGCTGCCCTGGGTGCCAGCACCACTAGATACAACCATCTCCTGTAGAAGACCCTGGATTCTTTCAGGGCAGGACTGGATCCCCCTACTCTTTGTTTACTACCCTGATGGTGGAAGGACATTACTGTGTGAAGAAACATCTTGCAGTCACCAACTGTGCTTTACAATGATAACAACTTGCCCCCAAACCCACAAGCCAGGCAAGATGGCAGTTAGTTCAGAGGTGATCCTGTGGATGGTTCCCATCTACGCTAGATGGTCAGGAATACCAGGATGCCCATTTCATGGAGGTGGAAGCTGAAGTTCAGGGAGGAGCAAGGTCGTAGAGCAGGGGAGTGGTTCCCTGGGGATCAGAACTCTGCACTGCTTAGCTCTGGGGCCAGTGACTTGCTTCCTTCACCCTTTGCTCCTGACACCTCCCTCCCTGGTGTGTTTCTTAAGGGGAGATCACATCTGCCTCTGCTCGGAGGCCATCTGAGGCCCCACCCCACGGTGGTGGCAAGCAGTTGTGTGGGCTCAATTTGTCCTTAACAACAGAGCAGCTTCTGGGTCCCCAAGGAGACCAATCCCTATATATCCCCTTCCCCAAAGCAAAGCCCCTCTCCCAGGCCCCAAGTTTGGGGGAGTCGAGCTACTTACAGAGGTTTGCAGCTCCTTTTTGGAAAGATTTGCCTCCAGCCACAACCAAGCGTCACCCAAGGGCACCTCTGCAAGGCTCCGTGGTCATGGGACTCGGCTCCCCTCCACCCAGCGTGGCCCCGCCAGCTTTGCTGGGACTTAGGGACTAATCCTATTCACCAAACACTTGTGAGCCTCGGGCCTGGGTCTGTGGGGCATATTTTTCATTTGCTTGTTCTCAGAGTCAGAGAGATGATAACAGATCGCTGGAGACACATGAGCAAAGGCATCTGATCTGCCTGGTGCCTTGGAAGGAAAAGGGGACAGCCACCACCTTTGCCTAGTTGGGGTAAGAAGAAAAACTTGATCTTCTTTTCTACAAATTCCAGTCTTCTTCCAGTCTCCCCCAGCTCAGGAAGAGCCACAAACATCTACCCATATGCCTAAACCAGGACCTGGGAGACAGCTAGGCACCAGCTCACCCTATCCCGCAATCTCGAGCATCCCCAACAACCAAGCTCAAGTTGCTCTGAAATCCAGCCTCTCCTCATCTGAGCCACTAGCACTGCCCTTCTGGACAATCGTGGTGGCTCCCTCCGGGGCCTCCTGTCCACCCCAACTGTTTACCATCTGGTCTTTTGATAATGCAAACTGAACTTCATCCTCATGCCTGCTCCCCGGTTTCCCTCCTTTGAGCTCCTATGTAGCTTCCCTTTGCAGTGGAGATGAAGGATAAAATCCACACACATCTGGTTCCCACAGACATTTGCCTCAACTCACTTGTGAAGCTCTGGCCAAGCCACAGGCTCTTCCCATAGGCCAAGCTCTCTCTCTTCATTTTCCTTAGACCAACCCCTCGAGCCTCCACTTGATGCCACCCACTAGAGACGACAATCCTGACTACAGTGTCCTGGCTGTGCTTCTATTCTCATTGTCAGAGAAATATGGAGGAGGGATTGAACTCAGGGCCAGTTAATAACTGAGCCACATCCCCAGCCCTTTTTTACTTTTATTTTTATTTTAAGACAGGGTCTCAAGTTGCTTAGGGGCTTGCTAAGTTGCTGAAGCTGGCTTTGAATTTGGGAACAATAGGAAGGACTTCTAAGAGCTGCTTGAAGGATCCCCCACTTCATACAGAAAGAAAGCAAAAGTCAAAGAAATGTAAGGACTTCCGTTTTGTTTTATAAAGTCGGCAGCAAAGGAGGGAGATCTCCTGTTCAGCTTCTTAGGGCTCCCCAGCTTCACACTACACCCCTGTTGCTCCAACCTGGGCCCTTTGGGCATTGGGTGCCCAAGGACATTTACCAGCAACCTTTAGTATCTGCAGAAAACTGGTTCTAGGACTCCCTGCCGTTTTGAGGAAGCTCAAGTCCCTTATACAAAATGGCATAGTATTTGTGTTGAAGCCCACACATATTCCTGTGTACTTTAAATCATTTCTATTAATATATTAATGCCATGTGCATAGTTATATTGTTTAGGGAAGAATGACAATTTTAAAAGTCTGAACATGTTCAGTATAGATGTAATCTTTTAAAAAAAATCTTCTCTATGGGTTGAATCTATGGATGTGGAACCTGGGGGCTGACTGTAATCAGAAGTAGTGTGGGGTTTTGGGGTCACACATTCCCTCTCCCTCTGCACCCCGCCACAGCTGCTTCCAAAAGCAGAGACTTGGTGATAGCCACAAGGTAACCAAGTGGGAGAGGACAGTGACTCCAGTCAGGGGTGAAAACATTATCACCCTGGCCCTGTGCCAACACTGGACATGGGACCTGCTCCTCTGCCCCAAGAGTGCCTTCCGCCCACAAGCCAGGTGCTTTGTGCACAAGCCACTACTCAGAGCGTCATGATCCTCCCATTCTCCTCCCTGAAGCCCAGGCCCTTCCTGTGCCATGAGGCCACCCCAGAGGCCAGGGGTGCCCAACTGTCACTGGTTCACAGTCCCTGTGGCCTCTGGTTCACCAGGAATTTCCATTTGTACTTCTGCCCTCCCCAGTTAAAGAAATCTGGAGCAGATTTGATCTTCTCTACTGTCAACTCAGCACCCAGCAAGATGCCTTGGTGGAAGCTCAGGAAACAGATGAATAAGTGAGGGAACAAATCCCTGCCATCTTTCTCCTGCTCCCCTCCTGGCTCAGGAGGCCACTGCCTATGCTTCATGTCATTCCTGGAGAGCCCACAGGTGGCTGTCAGGCACCAGCCCCCAGTCTGGGGTCAGGGGAGGGATGGCTGGCCAGGAGCCACGTCTCTTCCCTTCAAGAATGCCCCGTTCTGCCCACACTACTCTCCAAATTTTGAGATCCCACAGTGGGGTTGCCAGGCAACAGGAACTCTCGCTTCCACCCTGTAGCCTCTTGTAAGGGTCCAGGCAGTGCCTCCATCCTTCCTGGGGCTCTGAGTCCTAGAGACTCAGAAGGCCCCACCTGGCTTCCTGCCACGGTGTGTCCTTGAACTGAGCCACTCCCCTTGGAGGCCTCAGTTTCTCCACCTGGAGCATGAAAGAACTTGGCAGGACCATCATGGAGATGGTCCCTACCAACAGCTTTTCTTTGGGGAATGCTTTTCAGTGGTCCTCACAATGGCCAGAGGAATTAGGTATTTTCCTCATTTTACAGATGAGGAAACTGAGGCAGTCACTACCTCAAGGTCACCAGTTGGTCAAAAGTGGCAGGGGATTTCTGCCTGGAAAACTAGTATTCTCGGGTACCACAGCAGGATACCCAGGGGGGCTTCTGAGACATCTCTGGCATATGGTTGGGTAGATGGGTCCCTGAGGCCACACTTTCTTAGTATAAATTTTCCAGAGACAAGGCAGCAGGGAAGGGTAGGTTTAGAGCCTGGCCCTTCTGGACTTTCTGTAGTGAGCATGCAGCTTGGCCTGCATTCCACCTCTGAAGTCCCAGCAGAGTGCCACCCTGTCGGGATGCACCACCCACTCCATACCAACTGCAGCCGGTCACACCAACCGTCTCTGAGCCTCAGAAAGAGCTCCTGAGTGCAGTAGAGTAGGTGAAGGGAACCCCCTTCCTCAGATGGAGAGGGGACCCCTGCCCAATTGACATGTCCCCCATTCAAAGCCAAATCCTTGGGCTAGGCCTGGGACTCAGTGGTAGAGCGCTGGCCTAGCTCATGTGAGGCACTGGGTTCGATCCTCAGCACCACATAAAAAATAAATAAAGTAAAGGTATTGTGTCCATTTACAACTAAAAAAAATATTTAAAAAAAACAACTAAATCCTTTGGCGGTGGTTCCAGTGTGCTCTGACCAGGAGTAACATTCAGGATGACCAAGATGGAGAGAGCCAGGCAGGTGGGACGGTGGCCAGAGGAACTCTGAACTCAGCACTCTCTCCTGTCTTCAAGGTAAAATAAATAACCATGACAACCTAATTAGAGGGGGAAGAACTCAGGGATCTATTTTCAAAAATCAAGGACTGCTGTTCCATCTCCAAAAAGAAATAGCTGAATTAGGTGAGCAGGGGTGGGGGAACTCACTATCCTGGCTTCTGGCCTCCTTGGGCTATGTGACCTTGGGCATGTGGGCTGCAGTATTGGGTTGTGGATTCCCAGCCTACAGAAATGGGAGAGTGACACTGGGGACTCACAGCAGCTCACTGGTACCCTACAGTTCAGGGTCAACTCCATGCTTCTGTGCACTTGAACTGTAGGTCTCATCAGTATCACCATTGGGGGAAAGTTCAGAGAGGTTAAGTGGCTTGGACGTGATCACACAGCTTGAGAATTACAGAGCAGGGATTGGAATCCAGATTGATCTAACTCCTGAATCGCACCCTAACTGCCACCTGCTTCCAAAGTGATATTCTAAGACTCTTACTAATAAGGATAATAATGATAGTGTTGAGCAATTTAATCACATGCTATGTGCCCCTTGCCTCCAGGCCTGCCCCTGCTTTAGGGCCTTTGTGCTAGTTGCTCCCATTTCTGGAAGGATTCTTCCCAAATATCCTCCTGGCTCTTTCTCTCATCTTCTTCAACTCTTTGCTCAGCTGTCACTTTTCCTGATCCCTCATTTAAACCCCCTGTGCTGCCGCTTCTGCACTCCAAACTCCTTGTCCTTTTTTTTTTGGGGGGGGGGAGGCACCTCTCACTGTCTATACATCCCTGGATTTTGTTTGCTGACTGTCTTCATGAGACATGCTCAGGGCAGGGGTCCTCCTCTTCTTGCTTCCTGCTGTGTCCCCAGTCCCTAGGACAGAGCACAGCACCCCAAAGGCAGCAAATAGTAGGTGCTCAGTGGATCATGGCAAGTCGTGACTACTCATGGCAACTCAGGAGGAGAGACCCTGTCCTGAGTCACGGGGACAGGTGGTATAAGCCTCTGTAAGTGGTGAAGCGCTGCACTCAATCCAGCCTGGGGAAGCAAATATCCAATTACTGAGGTGCTGAGGACACAATGGGGGCTGGGGGACATCCTTCTCAGAATCGGGGGCAGAAGAACCCCTGGGAAGCCACCGTCCTTGAAAGATCAGAATTTGGAGCAATTCATCAAATGCTTTTCTCTTCTTGGCCAAAAGCGGACTCAATTTGTTACCCCAGGTGCAACACTGATGGCACCCTGGACTCAGGACCACATCTTTGGGATGCAGTAAGGAGAGACTGGAGGACCCTCCTGAGTCAGCCGGGGTTAGTGTGCAGTCTCCTGGGAGCCCCTCCCTAGCCCAGACACACACTGTTCCTATTCCACAGCTCTTGAGGACACTGCCCTACCATTTCCCAGCTTTTCTCCAGGCCCAGTTCCTTGATCCCTGTGTCCTGGGTCCCCTTTCCATTGCCCTCACCTGCTTCAGCCCTAGCTGTGGCTTCTAACTGCAAACACAGGACCTGGGGTCCTCCCCCAGACTCCAGGTCAGACATCTGAGTGGGTCCAGGTGTCTGTATTTTTGACAAGTTCCCAGGAAATTTTTTATGTGGGTGATCCATAGACTCCCTAGAATGTGGGGTCCCTTGGAGGCTTGTGCCCCAAGATCCTGGTCTTGGTTTGAGCTGATCTCTGTGCTCTGGAGGGTGGTCTGTAAACCTCCTAAGAGACAGGAACACACGCCAACACTATTATTCTCTCACTCTGACCTTCAACTCTCAGTAGGTGCTCAATAAATTCCTGTGGGTCAACTGAGGTCAGCCCAGCTGGGAGAGATGACAAATTCACGAGGTAGAAGACTTGAGAGCCAAAATTATCCCAACAGGCAGAAACGCTGGGCCAGCCAGAGAGAAAATGATATTCAAGGATAAATGAAAGTCAAGCATCTGTACTCAGAAAATTAAGCACAAATCAGTGGGGAATCTGCTTGGTGGTGGTTTATGTGAGAAAGACTTGAGAATTTGAGAGGTATATTTGACAGGCTTACTATGAGTTAACAGTGTGATATGGTTACTTAAAAAAAAAGTCAAGTTGAAATTAGGTTGTGTTTAAAAAAGTAAAGAGTATCTAATCAAGAATGGTGGGCTGGGGATGTGGCTCAAGCGGTAGCGCGCTCGCCTGGCATGCGCAAGGCGCTGGGTTCGATCCTTAGCACCACATACAAATAAGATAAAGATGTTGGGTCCACTGAAAACTTAAAAAAAAATTCTCTGTCTCTCTCTCTCTCAAAATAAAAAAAAGGGGGGCTGGGGTTGTGGCTCAGCGGTAGAGCGCTCACCTAGCATGCACGAGGCCCTGGGTTCGAACCTCAACACCATATAAAAATAAATAAACAAAATAAATGTGTACAACTAAAATAAAAAAATATTTTAAAAAAAAGAGAACGGTGACCATACCCCTTTGTTGGAATAGGCAAACCTCAGCTGGTGTATATGTGACTCTCTGTAAGACAGACATTGGAAGACAGCTATCACTCTGAAAATAATGACAGATGGCAATTGAGGTTTTTCAGGTGGGAAGTGCGGCACCTAAGTATCATTTTACTCAGCAAATAAAGTTTAAAAACTGGGGCTGTTTATCCTGGAGAAGATAAGTCTTGATATTAGGTTTTTAATATCTGAAAGACTCTGTATGGAAGAGGGCCTGGGCTTTGTGAACTACTTAAAGAGAGTAGGGTTAAGATCAGTGGGTAGAAGCTGCAGCAAGAAGAAATGAAATCTAATCCTGGAAAAGAATATGCAAACAATTAGTGGTTTTCCAAGAAGGCAGTTGGTGCCATATGAGGTGGTGACTTCCTTGTTACCACAGGTATCCAAGCAGAACTGGTGGCCATCAAGGCCACAGGGACGCTGTGACAGGGCTTTCTGCATTGAGTGGGAGGGCACCGATCAAAAGACTTCTAAGGTCCTTCAACTTTTGAGTCCTCAGACATTTTCAGGTTCAGGCGAGGTCACCTCTCATGTGAACAGAGTTCTCTCTGAGCATCAGATGAGATTGGCAGGCTTGTCTAGAGACACCCTAGGAATTCAGGAACCCCTGTCCTCCCTTCTCCTGGTGATTCCCGGAGCAGTGTAGAAAGCTCAGTCGGAAGGCAAAGAGAGAAAGGCAGAAAACCAGCGATCCCAAGAATGGGCTCCAGTTCAGCTCCTGACTTGCTGTGGCCTGGGTCCTGCTCTGCGCCTCAGTTTCCAAACAGTACAGTGGGTTCATGGCTTCTCCAACTTCCCTGGGCACAGGGATCACTTGGGGATCACGTTGAAGTGAAGATTCTGGATCAGTTCAATTTAAACCCTGAAATCCCTCAACCCAAGAAGTCCCTATGTCCTGGGCAAGCTGGGAGGGTTAGTCACCCTAGGGAGGGGCCGAGGTTCTGCATGTGAGGGAAGTGGTGCTGGTGGCAGGCTCCCATTGAAAGCAAGGATCTGGAGTCTCATTCTCTTCTCATTTGGACAGTCCAGTCTGTGGTTCTAGAATCCTTTCTTCTGCCACACAGGAAAGGCAGGGCTCGGGGTGGGTGCCAAGGTGACTTGCAATTGCCTCTTCTTCAGATTAGGAGACTGATGGGGAAGCTCAGTGGCCCCCTGGTACAGGGGGAGGTTGATGATCACTCTGCAAACTTAGCAAATGAGAAACCTGAGGACTCTGGTGGCCTGGAAGGAGCCCCAAATCCCTAAAGTCACCATGTTTTGACATTTTCACAAATTCCAACCTATGGAGGAGGCAAAGGGACCCTGGTGGTTTGCAACATGGGCAGAAGGTCCTGACTTATATTGTAATATTTATGCAAATGTCTACATTTACCTGCTAGAGAGCCTCAGAGCAAAAGCAATGTCATTTCATGCAACTCAACAGCTGAACGAATATCCGATAAGGTGTTTTGGGCCTGCAACTTTCTGGCGATCTTTCAAGATAACACTCCTCCACCAGTTAAAATCAGAGGCTTGAGTTTCTGCTGAGAAAGAACCGTGAGCAAACAAGATGCCAAAACCCCAAGCTGACCTCCGCTTTCCCAACCTCTTGGTGCTCTATTTTCCAACCCCATAAGCAAGGTGTGGACAAACCGTGAGCTCAGGAGAGGCCCTGGGATTTGACCCACAGTAGCGGCTGGTGTCGGTGCAAGCTTAATTTGAGGCTCCTAGCTTTGACAATTGTGGAGGGACAGAAAAGTTCAAGAAGAAAAGATCAGGCAGGTGCAGCTAAGTTTAGTTAACAATTGGGCTTTTCCAGAGAGCCTGAGTGTCTCCCAGTGCCTGCTCTTTCTAGGATTCCCAGCCCAACAGCCTGCGTCAAAATGCGGCTTTGCATTCGGCACAGGGCGGTTTGGATTAATCATTACTAAGGCCGTTCTCATCACTTAGAGTGGTACGCCTGGCGCGGGCCCAGGACACAGCCACTACATTTTAAAGGTTTGCAGATTACTGGCCAGTGAGCAGTAATCTGACCGGGGTGTGCAGAACAAGATTATTAGGGTCATAAATTTTTATTAAAGGTCACTAACAGATTTATAGAAAGCACTGTAAAATGACACTTGTTTTTGTTAGCATGAATCCTACCACTTGACAGAGAAGTTCCTGGGCTGAAGCGAAGCCTAAGAGCTTTCTCTAACAGAGAGGCCTTTGATTCAAGTTCTTATTACCCATGGGGGATCAAGACTGAAATCCCCAGGCTTCTGGGTAAAGGGGGAAGGGCGCCCCAGGCTTATTCAGAGACCCCCTGGCTGTGATGAGCAGAAATAGCACTGGGGGGCTCAGCTCCCGCCTCTACGACATGCTGGCTGGGTGACCTGGAGGATTCGTGTCTCCTCTCAGCCTCAGTTTACCCTCGTTAAGAATGGAGTGGAGGCTCACGTGACTGCTGAGAATGAGACAGTCCTAAACCCAATAGTCTGCCACTACTGCTTTCCCACATGGGTGCCAGCTGCCTGAATAGCACGGGAAAGACACATCTGCCATCCTGTGCTGGAAAGGGCTAACCTCCTACTCAGGAATCTCTGGACACTTGACACTGGGTGCTTCTGAGTGGAGGGTGTCCAGGTTGCTTCAGGGGTCGTCGGAGTTCTCACATTAACATCTAACTTCAGCGTGTCGGGAAGGAAGAAGGAAGAGAGGAAGGAAAGGATAAACAGGCCTGTGGAGAAAGACTAGAAAGGCTCAGAGATGAAGCTGTGGGGGTGCAGGGCAGGTGTCCTTTTCTCCTGCTATATTTTTCTAGACTTTCCATAACAAGAAAAGTGGTGATATAAAAAGAAGCCCAGTCTTAGGCTTTGGGGGCAGGCAGACTGGGATTCAAATCTCAGAAGTCCTTTCCTTATAAAAGTCTTGGAAGAATCATACAGTCTCCGCGAGTTCCTGATAGGCACAACAAAGTAAGACCATGGGCCTCGTGGATGACATCCAAATACAGGAGCCATTTGAGGTAGCCTTCCAGCATCCTCTCCCTCCTCCCTTTGAAGAATTTTCCCTCTACCTGGTTGGTCCTGATGCCATCTTATTATGCCCAGGAGAAGAGAATATGTTTGACAATGAAACCAAACCAGAAAAAGCAGAGCTGAGAAAAAAGAGGGAGAGAAAAATGGGTCACCTATTTTAAGTCCTGGATCAAACCTGACCTGAAGCTTTATTGCTCCTGGATTGTTCAAATATGTGGGTCAATGAACACCCACTTCAGTTATTTGATTGGATTTTTATTATTTATAAAGACCTAACTGGCTCATGAGAGTATATACAATGCATATAAAGTTGCCTAACACAGCACAGGACACATACATAGCTATAGCATGATGAAAGTGGTTTTAAGTTAAAAGGAAAATACTAGATTTTTCTTTCATTTATCAAATTTTTATCTTGAAAAATTTCTATCCTACATATTTTCAAGAACAGTTCAATGAGTACTTACATAAATATCCTTCACCTACATTCACTTGTTGTTAACATTTTACCCCGTTTGGGCCTTCTGTGTCTCCCCATCCCACCCGCCACACACACACACACACACACACACACACACACACACACACGCCCTTTGCAGCTGTCGGGCCATTCGAGACATCAGTTCATTTCAATCCGACTTCGACGCCATAGGAACCAAGTTGTTCTCCCACACACCCACAACTCAACCATCCCATCCAGGAAATTCAACATGAACGCAGACAGAGTGAAACCCACAGCCCATATTAAAGCCTCCCCAGCTTCCCGATGGCTTTGCAACGATTTTTCTCCCCACAGTCATGCATTAGGCTTAGCTGTCATAAGTCTTTAGTCTTCTTTAATTTAGAACAGTTCTCCAGACTACTTCCTTCTTGCAATGTTGATATTTGGGGGAGCCCCTTAATTTGGATGTGTCTTGTTTCCTCATGTGCAGATTCCTATTGAACACCTTAGGCAGGAATACTACACAGCAATATTGAAAATGGGGTTTAATTGTAGCAAACATTTTATGGAAGTATCACTGGTATACAGAAACGTGACCAGATACTGCATTTCACCATGTTTCAACGTCTGTCTGTGGTTCATGCATTTATGATTACTCATTTCTCACAAGAATAAAGAGTAAATCAGGTCACATATGTTTGCAGCCATAAAAAATAAATTTGAGGTTCGGGCATTGTCCTGGCCCACTGCTCGACAGGTACCTCTTTGCTCATAAGTCAAGCAGGAAATACTACCAGAGGCCTAGGGCACAGCCCAAGAGGCCTGCTGTTCTGTTCCTGGCCTATTCTAACTCATAACAGCTTAACTCATCTTGACCTTGACCGTGAGCCAGGCCACCCATCTGCCTCTGGATTCAATGTTCAGAACTGCGAGGCCCCGGTCATCTGCCCACATCCCTCCTCATTGACTAGTTCCTCCCCTGGTGCACTCTAGCTACATGGCCTCCTTTATTTTCTTATCTCAGGGCCATTGCACATGAACATTTATCTGCCCACGTGGAATGAACTTCTCTCACTCTTCTTGTGATTTCCAATTCATCTTTTAGGCCAAGGTATAACTTTCACTTCCTTATAGAGATCTTCCCAAGATGATGGGTGCTTCCCCATTACTCGCTCCCATAGCAACATCAACTTTCCCTTTAGGATTTGATCACAATTTGCAATGCTATATTTGTGAATTTATGTTTTTGCTATCCATTTCTTCCACTAGTTCCAGGAGGGCAGAGGTTGTATGTGTTTTGTTTTTATGTTGTGCTGAACACTTAGCACCGGATCTGACATTTTCTAAGTTCAATGAAGATGGGAAAATGGAAGGAGAGAGCTAAAGGAGAGAAAAAGTAGAAGGCCAACAGGACTCTGGCCTCTGGATCTTGGTTTTTCCCTTGGTGGGTTCCAGCCACTTCTACTGGTGGGGTTGGGGTGCCACAGAGTTCTGAGAAACCCTGTGACTGTCCCAGGGTCTAGCCTCAGACCCTCTAAGCAAGACAGTGGCAGATGGCTGATTCAAACGAGTTATTTCCCCCAAGGAACAGCATCCCCCTCCTTCACCCATTGCCTAATGGGTCAAGTCTGGCCACTGATCCCCTATGTGGGGGCTGAGGAGCGACAGAACCACACACACTCCTGGTGAGGGACGAACTGGAGACACAGAGCCTCTGAGAGACAATCTGACTCCAAATTCTGGCAATCAGTAGGAATGCTATGACGACTTCTCCAATGAACAGAATGTCTCTTCGGCCCATTGATTCCACATCTAAGGATCCATTCTGACCAAGGAAAATCAAGGAGTAAGGGTGTGCCCAAAGACCCGGATACAGGCAGTTCCCTACAGCATTATTTATAATGGTTAAAGAATGAAAATTTATCTAGATAAAAAATCAAGACTTGTTTAAATAAATTATGTCCAAGGTGATTAGCCATTTAAAATTATGTCCCAGGTCGTAACTACTAGCCTGCCTAAAATCCAGGACACGGACAACACCAAAGGCTGGCAAAGATATGGAGCCACAAGAGCTCTCACTCATTGCTGATAGAAGGCAAAATGGTACAGCCACTTTGGAAGACTATAGCAGCTTCTTACAAAATGAAATCCACTCTAACCATAAAGTCTAGCAGTCACACTCCTTGGTATTTACCCAAAGTTGCTGAGGACTTTTGTGTACACGAAATCCTACACGTGGATGTTTATAGCAGCTCTATTCACCATTGCCCCAACGTGGAATTAACCATGATTTCCTGCAGTAGATGAAAAGATAAACTGTGGTACGTTCAGAGAACAGAATATTATTCAGCACTAACAAACAAAGGAGCTATCAAGTCATGAGAAGACATGAAAGAGCCTTAAATGTATATTATTAAGTGAAAGCAGTCAATCTGAAAAGGCCCTGCAGTGTATGATTCCAACAATACAACATTCTGGAAAAGTCAAAACTTTGGAGACAGTGAGAAGATCAGTGCTTGCCATGCGTAGGTCAGAGGGATGGGTGAATAGGCAGAGCATGAGGATTTTTAGGGCAGTGACACTACTTCCTGTGGATCTGTAATGGTAGGTATGTGTCATTATGTATTTGTCCAAAAGCAAACAATGGGCAACACTGAGGACTCTCAGTACACTATGGACTTTGGCTGATAATGTTGCTGTTGGTTCTTCTGCTGTAACAAATGGACCACTCTGGTGGATGGTGTTGATAGTGAGGGGTGTGGCGGGGTAGACAAAGGGCCCTCGGAAATTGTCTGTGCCTTCCTCTCAATTTTGCTGTGAACAAGTTTTAGCTCCAAAAATAAAATGAAAAATTGTGTTATAGATGGGCATTTATTGGCAAGGAGAGATACGTGATGCAAAGAAAGGTTAGAATATATTGAATATGATCCTATTTTTATCAAAACAACATTAAGGGCTGGGGCTGGGGCTCAGTGGCAGAGCCCTGGCCTAGCATGTGTGAGGCCCTGGGTCGATCCTCAGCACTGCATACAAAAATGAATAAAATGAAGTCATGCTGTCCATCTACAACTACAAAAAAAATTTTTTTTTTAAAAATCCAACACTAATGACTTCGAATCACATCAAACAAACCGTCTGTTAGGCCCTGTTCTCAGCACTTTCTATCCACCACCTTGTTTACTTCTCCCACAGCTCTGCAAGGCAGAATTATCGATGTGCCCATTTTATCCATGAGGAAACAGAGGCACAGAGAGGTTAAAAAATTGTCCAGGGCCATCACAGGCAGGCAATAAGGAACCAAAACTAAACCCCAGCTAGTGTGGCTCCAATGTGTGTGTTCCTAACCCCTAGGCTTCACTGCCTGCAGGAAGATACTAATATGCAGTCAGTGACTCTGGCTGTGGAACCAAGGACTAAAAAAAAAAAAATTTAATTACAATTGACCCCCCGGATTTATGGATCTGTATCCATGGATCCAACCAAAATCAGATTGAAAATATTGGCAAAAAATGTTCCAAACATGTATAGATTTTTTTTGTCACCATTCCTTTAAAAATACAGAACAACTATTTACACAGTATTTCTACTGTGATACGTATTATTAGTAATCCTGAGATGATTTAAAGTACCAGGAGGAAGTGCTGGGTTCTGTGCAAATACTCCTCATTTTCCATGAGGATCTTGAGCATCTACAGGTTTCGGCATCCACAAGGGTCTTGAAACCTGCTAGAAAAGGAGGCCTCCCTCTGTTCTGTTTGTTGGTATATATTATAAAATGTATATTTATTGTTTTATAACTTAAAAACTATAAAATCTTTGATACTTACTGCTTTTATAATTTTAAAAAATGGAAAGGTTTGATAAAGTCTGGGTGACATCGCTAACTTAACTGGATCATCGTGTCCTCATGACACTGTGAAATGAAAAGCTAATTCAAAGTGGGTGTTCTCTGAACTCCAATTGTGGATCAAAAGATGGACTTAGCAGCCCCCAGAGTGGCTGACTAGCAGGGAAGGTTAAAAAAAAAAAGAGGGAGAGAGAGAAAATAAGCTACCCACGGAGAGCAGACACTTCAGAGCTCAGCTCTGGGTCTGGGGGCCGAGGTGCTGGTCCTGCCTCTGGAGTTCAGGTGTAGCTGAGGAGCATGGGCGCCGGGAGAGCACATGAGGCCGGGGACCCTTCTCCACTCTTGGAAAGTGGGTTGAGAGCTCCTGGAAGCAGCAGACAGCTTGCGCCTCCCAAGTTAGACTTGAATTTGACTCGGTTTCCACCCACCTGCTCCATGTGTAATCTGGGTTAAGTAACTTAGCGAGTTAAAACCGTAGGGTAACTGTAGTTCACAAAAACCTATCATATATTTTGTGAATAACTAAAAGAGAGGAGCATGCAGCCTCCAAATACTAAGCAATGATAGGAGATGGAAACGTTAATTACCCTGATCAGTACATATCATAACATGTACTGATCAGGGTAATTAACTAAATATGTACAATTATTACATGTTAATCATAAGGTTTTCAAAAAGTTTAAGGAGGTGAAAATATTAATTACCTTGATTTGGTCACAGTTTACATACATCAAATTATCACATTATATCCTATACATTTGTACATTTAAAATAATAATTAATAAAGATATGGACAAAATAAAAATAGATACAATAATAGTATCAACTTGTAGCAGGAACGGTTCTAAATAGTCCCCAAGATTTCCACCCTGTGGTGCATACACCCTAAATAATCTCCTTCTCCCCATGAGTGTGGGCATGACTGGTAAATACGATATCACTTTCCTTGGTCATTTGAAGTTACATAGTAAAGATGAAGGAATTTTGCAGACAAAATTAAGGTTCCTAATCAGTTGACCATAAAATAAACCAAATGGAGATTACCCTGGGTGGGCCTGATCTAATCAAGGAATCCTTTAGCATGGGGTCTGACTTCAGAGACTTCTAGTCTCACTTCTGTTTGCTTCAATGCACCATGCGTTCTATGGAAATGGATTCTGTTGACAATCATATGAACTTGGTTGAGGACCTTGCATTGGTAGATAAAACCCCAGAGTCAGGTGATTGCAGCTTTGTGAGACCCTAAGGAGAGCATCCAGCTAAGCCTTGTCTAGGATCCTGACTCATGGAAACTGTGAGACAAGGCATGTGTGTGGTTTTAAGCTGCTATGTTTGTGATAATTTGTTACACAGCAATTGATAATCAATACACTCTGCCACAGGAATGTCACTGAGATAATGCAGGCTCTGTTTCATGCACACACACCTGTCCTATAACCAGTTATTTGATTCCCTTTCCCTTCCTCTAAATGACAGGGAGCCAGGGTATCTCTAGGGTTGTTAATGTTGTCATATCCTTATACTCTCTCATCAAACCCACTGCCTGAGACCCCAAAGGAGCCTCCAGTTCCTGTCAAACTTGGGAGATAAACATTGAAGTTCAAGCTGGATGGGAAGAGAAATTCTTGCCCATTTGCCTAACAAGAGACACACAGGAATATCCATGGCACCTGGATCTGTGAAACAGCAGGAAATACCTCCAGCAGGAGGATGGACGAATAGTGTGTCACCTAGTCATACACAGAAGACAATAGAGCAGCACAAGATAAACTAAAGCCTGAAGTTTTTGTGGGAATACATCCTCACATAATAATGACTTGCAGAAAGATACCTACAGCCCAGTGCCACTTATGAAAAGTTTAAAAACATGCATCTGATGCCTGGGAATGGCATCTGCAGGGTGGGGGAAGAAGGGACAAAAATAAGAGATTAGGAAGGTTTTGACTGGGGTTGTGACTCAGTGGTAGAGCGCCTGCCTAGCACAGGTAAGGCACTGGGTTCGATCCTCAGCACTGCATAAAATAAATAAATAAAATAAAGGTATTGTGTCCATCTACAACTAAAATTTTTTAAAAAGAGAGAATAGGAAGGTTCAATGATATCTACAATGTTTTTTTTCTTAAGCTAGAAGTGGGTACATAGTGTGAAAATGTTAATAGAATGTCAGCTCCAAGAGGGATTTTTGTATTGTTCATTGCTGAAGCCCTAGCACCTAGAAAAGAATTGGCACATAGTAGATGCTCAATATACTTTAGTTCAATGAATGAATGGTATTGCTTAAATTATTTTCTGTTAGATTCTGTCATGCATATTTAAAAACAAATTTGATGGTCCTACCAGAGATATCCAATTTCCAACCACCAACTTGCTATATGGCTCAGGGTCTCTACTTTGACATCTATAAAATGAGGGAGTCCACAGACTAGTCTCAGTTTTCCTCAGGGCTCTGTGGTTCCTGAGGATTCCATGGTTCTGATGAATGGCAGGCTAGGCTATGGGGACTGTGACAGACCACTGTAACTGAGGTCTGTCGCTGAAAAATTTACTCCTCCATTGAACCCTTGGTTACTCTCATTTTTGCAGGACAGGCCAGACTTCGAAGTGGGATATGGTGGCAAGTGCCAGCTCTGGTCTGAGTGGTGGGATCTCAGGCAGGCCAGCCACCCCTGAATGCCATTGTGTTCTTGCATGGAAAATGAGGACTGTAACCCATCCTCAACATGCCAGTCAAGGGCTATGACCTGTGTGGCATTAGGTCTCGCTTCTTGATCCCAAGATGTAAGGATCAGAGAAGGGCATGCTAATCCTCTCCCACTGACTGGCAGAAACTGCTTTGTACACACTCGTCCACAACAGAGTTCCTTGGGACGTACACTTTCCTGGAGAGCAGGGGATGCTCTCCGGACTCATCTGAGGCTGGCCTCCTGTGGGCTGGATACCCCAGTCAGCAATTTCCTACACCCTCTCCAACCCTCCCTGAGTGCACACTTCCCTGGGCAGCCCCACACTGGGGTCTCAGAGACCTGGTCCCAGGCCATTGTCACCAGAGGCATAAGATTGCAATCTCTCCTCTGTGTGCCAGCCACTTTCTGGTTTCCAAGGTGCTGTCACATCCCATGCACCCCCATTAATCCTGGAAACAGGCTGGTAGGCAAACATCTCCCCATTTCGTATATAAGGGGATTCAGGAACAGAGGATGAAGCGGCCACTGTCACTCAGTCACCTGTTCACACAAGCATTCGGGGTACCCACTGGGTGCAGGCACTGTGGTCCTAAAGATACAAATATAAAAAGCAATTCATAACTATCAGTAACATTTAGGAATCACCTACTGCCTGGCAACAACTATTTGGCACCTACTATATTCAGATGTATTAATTTCTGTCCTCTTTGAAGCACACTATGAGAGGCAGGTACAGATGCACGTTGAGTGTTTGCCGGGTGCACTACTCCGCCTGACCTTACTTGATCATCTTGGCCCCTCTGCCAGGTAGGTGCTAATATTAGTTCTATTTTAAGGATCAGGAAACTGGGGCTCAGAGAAGTGAAACCACGGAGGACTTTCCTGGGCTTAGAACCCAGGTTCATGCACAAGAAGCTACAATCTATAATCCCTTGGATGAGTCAGATAAAGAGGCACAGGAGGAAGAATGGGAGGGAAGATATAGCTAACATAGTATGATGGTGGAAAACTTCCTCACAGGTTGCAGAGGAGGGACTAGGGACAGTGTTGATTAAAGATAAGTTTTGCTGGGCCAGGTGCACACCTGTAATCCCAGCAGCTCAGAGGCTGAGGCAGGAGGATCGTGAGTTCAAAGCCAGCCTCAGGAAAAGTAAGGTGCTAAGCAACTCAGTGAGACCCTGTCTCTAAACAAAATACAAAATAGGGCTGAGGTTGTGGCTCAGTGGTCAAGTGCCTCTGAGTCCAATCCCCAGTATCAAAAAACAAACAAAAAAAGATAAGTTTTATTGTTGTTTACTTATTTCTTCATGTAAAGTTGGGGAAGGGGTGAAACACTAATAGGATAAAATGAACACCAACCTTAAGATTCTCTTAAGCGTCAAAGGAGTTCCCTGGAAGGAGCTACACTTGTTCTTTTGAGAATTCCACCACTGAAAATATCATTCCCAAAACCACTTACAAGATTAGCGGTAAATCATTCATGAAAATACATCTCATTATTTTATTTATCTCATTTTGACCTAAAACCTTATTGCTTGAATTATGATCTCTGTTAGACTGTCCTGCTGACACTTTGCTCTTTCTAGAAACTTCTTCTGCCTTTAAAGTGAGCATCCCCAGTGGAGAATGATCCACGGCAGGAATTGGGCAAAGCTGTCAATACATGCCTCCCTTACTCTCCAGCCTCAGGGGTGGGCAAGTGACCTCACCTGGCCAATCTCAGCCATCTCTCTGACCTCAGTGACTCGTCTCATGGGAGGGCACATGACTCCATCTAGGCCAATCGCTGTCCTCTAATCATTTGTTCTGTAGAGACAGAGAAGGAGAAGACTGGTCTTTGTCTAAGTGAACTGGCCAGAACCATATCAGTCTCACAACTACTAGAAGACATCTGACCCACCAAGAGGAAACAATGAAGCTAACACTGAAAAGTAGAGCTGAAGGGAGAGGAAAACAGGACCTGAGCAATATGGTTTGAGCCTCTGAATTTAGCTCTGACTGATGTCTTTGCTCTTGTCGTTGGCAGATGTGTGAACCAATAATTTCATTTTTTTTTTTTTTTGCTTAAGCGAGTTTGTGTTGTGATCCAGTCCCCAGCCACTGAAAAAGTTCTATCAAATACCACCCTCCAAGGAATCATCAATTGTCGATTTATTCAATAAGTATCTATTCAGTACTCATTCTGGGCCTAGCACTGATATGCTGTCTGGCTTTAATGAAAATTAGGATGACAATTTATCATTGATGGAGTCTTTGGGGGAAAGGGGACCCAGTCTCTGGAGGCGATTTCGAAAGAAAAAAAAATGTTCAATATGTCTGACTCAAGTCCATTTTGATAGCAAATGATGATGGTGGCAATGACTGCAACAGGGATTGTGCTAGCAACAAAATCTAACTGAGTTCATGGCAACAAGTTACAACAGATATTGCCCACTAGATGGCTATTTGACTTGAGATAATACACAATCAAGACGACAGATCAGTCTCTGCTGTTGTAAGTTCATTACGGAAGACAGTTGGTCAGGATGGGGTTCAGGTCAGGTGGACAGAGGACAACAAGCGAAGACTGAGAGATCATGAAAGGTCACACTTTCCATGGAATTACCTGAAGACAAACTGAGCTATAGAATCACCCAAGTCCAGGTGACAGAGGGCAGACACTCTGCATCCAGGTCTCCTTCTCTGAGGTTCTTAGTGTCCATTTCTTCATCTGTAAAATGGGTGCATTAATTCCCACGGTTTAATCCTCAGGCCCTCTGGGAGGATCACATGAGGAGTTCTGCAAATGGGAAAGGCTCACAGCTTTGTTTTCTAGCACAAGCAGGTATCCAGCCAACTGAGGAAATAAAATCGTTCTCCAGAGTGAAACCAACAAGTGTCCTCACTGGGACCAGATGGGTAGTGAAGAGGCACAGGACCAAACAGATTAGCTTCAAGACGGTGGCTGAACAAGCAGAGTGAAGCTGTGGGTTTTGCAGAAATGACTCTTAGAAAGAAAGTACTGCTGGCATCCTGTGGAGACTGGCAGAGGTGTTTCCACTCACTGTGAGATTATCCGAGCTCAGGGAAACGTGTCCTCACCCTCCTGAGAGAGGGAGAGACTGTGTGCATGTGTGCGCACATGCACAGCTCCACGCAGGCCAGGTAGACACGAGGGGCTTCCGTCCAGCTGACTGTCCACTTGCCAGAGTGCCACAGGGCCTCTTCTGCCTTTTCCTAATGTGCCATAGAGCACCATCTGGTCTAGTGGCAGGCATGTGCGTACACACAGGACTGTGCCCATGATCCCACAGGTGTGTGACAGCAGCGGGGACCTATGTGTGAACCTTTATCATGGATAACTCTTTGGCTACTAGAATTCTATTTCCATTCCTCACCGATTTCTTCTGTGACCCCCAATGAGAGGGTGTCCCATTTCTATAAATTTCTTCTTAAGTGACATCTGGGCATCTAAGCTAAAGTCTTGTGAGTACCACCTTTAATCAGAGGGATCCATCTGGAGCAATGGTGACTTTGTTTCAATGAGCCTCACTTTCTCTTGTGGCTAAATTGCAAAATGCTTATGCCATTACTTCTTTCTCCTTCTGTTCCCTTGTCCCTGTCCCCTCCTTACTGGCCTGGAACTCTGTGATTGTCCCACTTGAGGTATGTAGGATGGAGACTTTCATTTGTTTAGCAGTGATAGGTCAAAATGCTTCTCTGACAAAAGGCAGCCTGGTTCATTCTGTTCCCCACAGAAAAGTACCAAGACATCCGTTAACCTCTGTCCGATGGATATTAGGCTTGTGGACAGGGACAATGTATTGGAACCTCCATGAGTATCTTTGACAAGAGTCTCTATAGAACAGTATCACTTCTGTTTTCTAAAGTGAGCAATGATAAGTCAATTTTTGTATTATGAGCACCATGCTAAATGCTTGTCACTGTCCTGCTAAATCCTCACAACAACTCTATTTCACAGTTGAGTAAACTGAGGACACTTTTTAACCATTTATTTCTATACCTTGTAAAAAATGAACTAAAAACCAGGGAAGTGAGACTCAATCATAGAATCTACCAGTTCTGGGACAATGGGGTGAGTGTGGGGTGCATTATAGAAGCTACCTAATATGCCCGATTTCAAACGGGTATATTAAGGCCCAAGACAGAGGCTGGGATGTTAGAAAGGCAGGGTCGAGGATCTGGAAGCCTGTCTTCTGAAAGCAGAAGAGGCTATTAGAATATGGGATTTAGGGCTGACATGCACCATGTGTGGCCCACACAGGCAGGATAGAGAAGTGGCAGCTACACAGAAGACCTCCTCGTACATGTGCATATCGAGCAGCCACGAACCCTTCTGCACCCAGGTTTTCTCATACACAAAATGGAAATGATACAGATACCGTCCTCAAAGTGTTGCTGTGAAGACTAAATGAGAATCTTCGTAAAAGCTTAGCACCTACTAAGTGCTCCAGTACTGTAAACTTTTATGGTCTCAGGGGGCAAATGACAGTTCTTAATGATTCAACTTCCAAATGAATCAAATGTCCAATGCTTTTCCAGTGTTATTTCGGGTGAATACCATTTTCTTCAATTTAGAATCTGCTAAAAACAACTGTAGAAGAAACATGCTCTATGCAGATTCTTGAAGTTTAGGAGAAAAAAAAACTAATTAGGTGATAAAATGGTTGGAATAAAAAGGGCCATTGGGACTCAGGTCATCTGTCAGCTGCTAGATGTGTGACCTTAGAAATAATAACTGCCAGTAGCCAATATTTATTGAATAATTCCCACATGCAAAGTATTTATTTTATTATATATATTCATTATATTAAAGATTAATAATTAACATTTTCTATATTAATCATATGACATATTAAGCACTTATGAATAAGTAATATACTCATTAAATAATTAAAATAACCCACTCAATAATTAATATTAAATATATTCATTATCTTTATTCATATATATTCATTAGATTCCCCCCACCATCCCCATGAGGAAGGTATGAGATGTCATTTCCACTTATAGGGAAGGAACTGAGGCTTTGCCTTGGTTTATCACTTTCCTACTTCTCGCCTCAGTTTCTCCAATCACAAGGCTAGTCCACTCCTGCCCATCTCGAGGAGTTCCAGGAGGACTCAGAAACGAATGCATCTGAAGTTGATCCTCAAAGCCCAAATCCTGGAAAGCCAACAGACACCAGCCGTCGTGAGCTGAGGTGTGCCACACAGGAAAGCAGTGCAGTTCCAAGGGAGCCCTTCCTCGTCAGCACATGGACTCCCCTGCACACACACTTCGCAGAAGAACATGTCTGCTTTCTTTCCTTCAGTGCTCTTCTTGCTTCCTTGTCTTTAACTCCGACTACTCAAGTCCAGCAGGGAAAGTGTTTATTTAGAAATCGGTCCAACTCTATTTTAGTTATAGATTTGTTCCTGTGGATTTACACCAAATGACCCGAGTCCTCCACAAGAGCCACAAAAGAAAGAGAATTTTCTCTCAGACATGGATGGCGAGAAGGTGAACACCTCTCCACATTGGCATGATCGGTCCCTCAGTAGGCCATTGGTGGCCAGCCAAACCAGCAGAGTCACTTTACCAAACCCTCAAAGTGCTTACTCACCAGACTGCGGGCCATTCGCTTCCCCTGCATACCAGATGGGCCTCGAGGAAGCCCTGGCTTGACTGAGGATGGAGTGCAGAGGAGACCAAATGGAAGCAGCCCACACAGCCATTAGAGTGGCCTCCAGTTGAAAAGGACAAAGCAAAGCCATTGTGAGAGTCTTTCTCTTTTCTGCACCAGTGTAACCACCTGGGTGATGTTGATACTGCTGGGCACGTGGCAGGGCAGAGGGGAGGCTCATGATGCTGGGAGGGATACAGTCTGGGCAATGTGTGAGGGTTTGACTGAGCCAAAGACATCAGATTTGAAGATCCAATGCTGTCACCTCATTTGTTGGCACAATGTACCTAAAAGGGTTTCTTGGACTTTCTCATGAAACAAACCCTCAAGCTACCTGCTATAGATCTCAATATATCCTGCTAAATTCATCGTCCTGGATCATCCTGAGCCTCTCTCAGAGTAGCCTGGGGCTGAGCCTTGGCGTGTATCAGAACCACGTTCAAGACTTGCCTTTGCCACTGTGGGCTCTGGGAAAACCCTCTCTGTACCTGAATTATCTCAATAATTACAGATGGGGAAACTGAGGCTTCTATAGGTTGTCACTTGTCCTAGTCACTCAAACTTTGGAATGACTTTAACCTCTCTCCCTTTTGAGGAGTGGGAACAATTATATCTATTTCATGGAATTGTCAGAAAAATTAAATAACGGTTCCTCCTGAAATAGAATAACTCAGTCTTTCCCAGATTTAGTGATGTCCTGGGCCACTAAAGAGAGCATAAAACAAAACAAATAATGGAAAATACTAGGTGAGTCCGTCTAGCAAGGCCAAATAGAAACATAAAGAAAAAAAAAAGCTTTCTAGCATCAGTGCCATAAAAGACAGGCCATTTTAACACAGAAAGAATCTTAGAACAAAATGGCCTTAGAACAAGATGAAGTACTTGGACACAAAGAGAGAGCCCAGTGGGTGCCAGTTCCCTTCCCTGCTTATCCCCTTCAGCCATGCTGTCGAGGTGTTTCGTATATCCTCCCTCCAGGGGTGAGCAGGACCCACGTGCCCAACAGAGGAGGGTGTCAACGAGGGTGGGGTGAGCGAACTAGAGGAGGAAGAACATCCCAGAGAGAACAAAACTGAAGGGAGGGGGAACACTGCTGATCCACTGACTTCCCACGGCTGCTCCCCACTGGCAGAGGATTCTGTTCTCAAATGGCAAGGCAAACCCAAGGGCTCCAGGGGCAATCAGACTGCAACAATAATGGTTCTGTCAAAAGAATACCATCCTTCACTTCGAAAAGGCAAAGCAAAAAGGCACTGGGAGGGAGCCACATCACAGCCATGACTTTGTCCACCATCTAGGACTGACACAGACAGGGACAAAGCTCTGATTCCCAAAGAAGGTCCCTTGAAGGTTGACAAGAGGCACAACATTCTGTCTGCTGGGCCAGCAGCCATCGCTGTGGAAGGGCACAACTGCACTTCTTGAGCATGTGCACATGGTAGTGTAGACTGAGTGACTGACAGACGAGAAAAACAGATAACGGGCATATGTCTACTCCACGTCTCCACTGCTCCTTACAAGAGTTACTCTTTGATCCCCAGAACCAGACACACAAAAAGGAGCTACTGCGTTTCCCACTTTACAGATGAGGAAACTGAGGCTTCTATAGGTTGTAACTTGCCCAGCTCTTGAACAACTTCAAACTCTTTCCCTTTTGGTGATTAAACGGAATGAGGCAGGTGCCACCTCCAGAGACAGAAAAGTGACTTTGATGGGTGCACGGTCAGCCTGAGTGCAACAATGTTAAACAGAGAGGAAGGGAAGAGAGGGGGAATCAGGTCTTAGAGGAAAATAACTCACTTCATGACAGGAAGTGGCGTGGTACATTGATTCTTACCTGGTTATGAATTACAGGTTAAGCATCCTAACTGGAAATCCCAAATCCAAAGTACTCTGATACCCAAAACTTTCTGAGTGCTGATATGATGATCAAAAATGCTCAGATTGCAGAGTATTTTGGGATTCTGGAGTTTTAGATTAAGGATAATCAATTGGAAAAATCCATACAACTATTCCAAAATCCAAGAAAGTTTCAAAATCTGAAACACTTCTGATCCTGGGTATTTTGGACAAGAGATATTCCACCTGTACAAATATCCACACCCTTTTAGAAAAGCCTTTGAGTCAGATATTTAAACTCAAATCCATCACCACCTATTGAACCCCTCCTTTGTTCACTGATGAATTTGTTCACAAATTCCTAGCACAGTGCCTGGTGTATAGTAGGTGCTCAGCAAGTATTTGGTGAGTCTCAATTGAGTTGTTTTTCCATGTGAGAGTCACTTTCTGAAGGCCTACTCAGTATATTCAGTTCTTCCTAACTGATGTTTTCAAGTCAGAATGAGAATATTTCTTTTAAAACAAGAATGTGAACATCAGGATTGGAATTGTAATGGAGCACTTGCCTCACACATGTGAGGCACTGGGTTTGATCCTCAGTACTATGTAAGAACGTGCCATGTGCCCCTGTAGCTATGGAAGGATCAAGACTAGTGGCCCCATCTGGCCAGGAGAGGGCTTCGGCTCCTCCCTCTTCCAGCTGTGGTTCTCTGTATCCTAGTCAGCTGGTAGGGCACTTGAGTCCCATCCTCAGCCTGTTCTGTTAACATCCAGAAAACATTTACTCCTGTTCCTCCACACCAGCTCCTCCAGCCAAATACCAGGAGGCCCAGCTTTATCCATGAAAGCAAACTGCTGCTTTTCAGAGAACAAACATCACATTGAACACAGGTTGATTTCTATTACATTTGGACCCAGTCCAAGGGCTAGCACCAGAAGTCCCCTAGATCTCCGTGTGCCTGCACACTTAGAACTTACCAGAAAAAAATACGTGTTCTCCAATGAATGTTATATTTCCATTTCTGTGTCCCAGACCTGGACGCTGACGCAGAAGGCTGGAGATTTCCCATACTCCCACATCACAAGCTGGTGAACCAGGCAATGAAAAATTCCCCAGATCTAGCATCAACTCACACAAACCTCGAAACCCAGACACCGTGGTGCTCTTCCCAGGAAGGAGAGTCACTTTCGTTGCAGACAGTGGTGATGATCTGCTTTATAAATAGTCTAACATCAACTAAGGGTTTGCAGGAGCTGTGAGCTTTTCCCAACAGTATGGATTCTTGCTAAATCTTCCAATGATGCTATGGTCCAATCCTCACCTTACAGCCGAGAAAACTAGAGCCCAGACAGATGTAGCTAACAGAATGTGGAAAAGTCTGGATTTGAACTCAGGTCACTCCAACCTCAGTCTATTTTACTGGCTGGTTTTGAGAAGGTTTTGATGAATCATATTAAGTCGGGGAGTGCGGGGAGGAGAGGAGACAGAGAGAATTGGTCTTCACAGTAGCTCTATTTTTTTTTCATTAGTTCAAAATCTGCATATTTTTATAAGACACACAAGTCTGGAGTTGGCAAGCAAACAAAACCCAAGCCAACGTGATTTCGATTTCTGCTCAAAGGGCGGGCAGAGTTAACACACAGATGCAGGCATTAGGATCTGCTTTGGCAGAACGAGCCTAAAATAGCTGCTGTCTATTCCCTGCCTCTCTACCCAACCATCATTCATTAATTTCTGCTTTGCGGGCGCGGAGGCTCGCTGGCTGCAGACAAGTTATCTGGCCTGGCAGCCTTTTTCTGCAGTGGGGTAATAAATGTTCACAAGGACCTGGCGGGAAATGGATGAGGGGACATGTCGAGGTCACGATCATAGCTTCCGCTGTGCACGTTCTGGGGGATCCCTGGGTCTGAAATGATTATCTCAGTGACCCCAAGAGCATCTTCATGTTTCATCATCTTGGCTGGACAGTCTGCAGTCCTATGATGAGGACAGCAAGGCATGGCACCAGCTGGTGGGATGTGACTTCTAGGATGTTAGGTTCCTGGGCTCCCCAGAGTGACCATGAACACACCTCATACCTGTGACCTCGTCCTTCCCACTAGCCTGCAAGCTTATTAGGACAGTGCAAGGCTTGGTTCAAAGCCATAGAGCCAGGAGCAGTCACAGGGCCTGGCTCAGTCCAGGCCTTCAGGACATATTTAGTGAGTGAATGAATGAACAAGCAGCTTTCAGTTTTCTCCCTGGTTCAGTTTTACTACCACACAAACTCTTCTGGTCGTTTAATGGAGATGAACATTCTTCTTCTTTTTTTTTTTTAACTTCAGATACTATGTACTATGCAAGCGTTCCTTGTGATTGAAAATTCAATACTTGCCTTTTTGAAAAAACTCAACTTATATCAACTCAACAATCAGTCCCCCAGGGTCTGTTCTGTGCTAAACCACACATGGGGACAAAGAGAAGGAAACAGCAGATTTCAGAATCATACTCCCATCTGAGTGGGGTGCCTTCCTCGTAGCCCACAGGACACATGTGGTGACTGAGAGCATAGGCTGAGCAGGAGCAGAGAGAAATGAGAATGCATACCTGTCTTGAAAGGCCTTTGCGTAGCTGAGCACCGTGGCACACACCTGTAATCCCAGTGGCTGGGGAGGTTGGGGCAGGAGCACTGTGAGTTTAAAGTCAGTCACAGCAATTTAGTGAAGCCCTAAGCAACTTAGCAAGATCTTGTCTCTAAAATAAAATTTAAAAAAAGAAAAAAGAAAGAGCTGGGAATGTGGCTTAGTGGTTAAGTGCCCCTGGGTTCAATCCCTGGTATAAAAACAACAACAAAAAAGGCCTATACACATGGGCCATATACTCTGTCACAGACTATGTAGGTGGGTGGGGTGGGTGACTGGTCCACACTGTGGCACTGTGTCCCTTGCTTCCTGTCATCTATCATTGTGTGCCTACATGAGGGACTAGACACTGACATCAAATAGGACACATATATGTGTAAACATTTCCCCCAAAACAGGATTGAGATAATGCAGAGGCTGTATCCCAAAGCTCAAAAGTGTAGAATCATTCTCCAGCCAACAGCTAATGGACACATAAGACCTAAGACTTCTTGGGATTGGGGTAGGAAACAGTTTCCTGGTGAAGAAGTTGAAAGAAATGGTATCTGGTATCCTCAACCACTTGTGAGTTTTGAATCCATAGTTCGCAGTTCTTTGGTGTGGAAAAGCCAATATGCCATTGCTCAGGACCTCACGTTTCTAGCAGCCAATCTGCAAAATGGGTGCAGCATACTCTTTGCTTCAGCGGCTGTTTGAATGCCTTCTATATGCCGGCCTTGCTCTGGAGTGGGGGGCACCACAAAGAAGAGAAAGAACAAAACTGCCTGCCCTCATGGGGCTTCCATTCTAGTGAGGTGGATGGGCTTGATGGCAGCCAAGGGCACACCGACACTTGGCTCTTCCTTCACCCCAAATGCCTGAGTCTGCTTCTTGCTCTTTCCTCGCAGAGACACCTTCTGGAGCTAGAACCATGTTAGCTCAGAGACATGGATCCACCTCATTTCCTTGCTTCTGCAAGGTGGAATTCTTTGGTGTGGCTGCTCCATGGAATCAGCTCCCTTTTGTGACAATCATCAGAATGAAAACTCCACAAGGGCAGGGGCCTGGCCTGCATTGTTCACTGTTTTATCCCCAGAGTCTGGCACAGTGGCTGGTCCACGGAGGCACTGGATAAATGATTATTAGGTGACTGAATACATTCACGTTGTTCTCAATGCTTCAATATCCAATAGAGTTCAGTGACCATCTGCATAAGCCTCCCAGACACTATGCAGTGGACTTCCCAGGACACAGACCTGCGTCTTTATTTTTAACTTTTTATTTGGAAATAATAATCGATTCAACAATAGATTGCAAGGAAAAGTACAGGGAGACCTCCAACTTCTCCCAGAGTTAGCACCTTGCATAAATCAGCACCAAGAAACGGGCATTGGTACAATCCACAGAGCTAATTCAGCCAGTTACACAGCCAGTGATACAGACACCCATTTCTTTTTTTAATATTTTTTTTTGTTTTAGGTGGACACAATATCTTTATTTATTTTTATGTGGTTTTGAGGATTGAACCCAGTGCCTTGCGCATGCCAGACTAGCATACTACTACTTGAGCCATATCCCCAGCCCCAGACGCTCATTTCTGTGTTTGTGTGCAGGTGCACATGCGTACAAGCACTATGCAATTTTATCACATATGACCTTTGCATAATCACCACCATCAAAGTATCCAACTGTACCATCCCCATAAGACTTTCACATAACCACTAATCTGTCCCCTTTTCTGTAATTATGTCATTTCACTTATGTCACATAAATAAAATCATGCAGGAGGTAATCTTTTGGATTTTGGCTTTTTTCACTTCTTGAGGTTCATCCAGGTTATTGTCTATGTGAATAGTTTGTTCCTTTTCATTGCTGAGTAGTATTCCATGGAATGGACATACCACAGTTGTTTAACCTGGATTTCAGGTTAACTTAAATAGATGCTGCCCAGTTTCTATTGCCCTAGCATAGACACTGATCATCAGAGCATACAGTTAGTATCTAATTCCTCCCCATTTTTACCAATACTTGATAGCATGAACATTTTAAACCTCTACCAGTCTGATAAGCAAAAAATGATTTCTCATTGTTTAAAGACAAATATTTTCCTAATTCCACTAATAAGATTCTTCTGTAAAACTCATGTTACATCAAGGGAGTCTTGGACATCACAAATGCTTTAAGGAGGACGGCTGCCTACCCTGACATCCCTGAAGGCCAATGCTCAGGTAGACTGAAGGCACAGATGGTTGTAGTTAGAGACTTCATGGATTCAAGCCCTTTCCAGTCTGACTTTGTGGTTCCTTGCCATCCAGAAAGGAGGTCTATTTCCCTTCACCTTACATTTTTGGTGATTCTCTGACTTGCTTTCTCCAACAGAGCAAGTGACACTGCAAATTTTGAGCCCAGGTCTCATTAGTCCTTGAATGCTTCTGTTCTGTCTCTGTCTCTCTCCCTCATAACTCTGCTGTGATCAAACTCAGGCTAGCTGCTTGAAGGATGAGACACCACATGGAGCTGAGGTACATGACCCAACTGAGGTCAACCTAGATCAGCCTAGAGTCAGCCACTCTCACCATGTGAGAGCCCCCGAGGATCCACAGAGCTATCTATGTGACTTAGAGCAGACCACAGAGAAGCAAGGGAACCCAACCAGTACCAGCACCACTCAGCTGACCCATATGTTTGACAGTGATAATACGTGCTTGTTCCCTTACGTTTGAGTTTGGGGCAGCTTGTGGCACACCAAGAGCAAAGCCACAGCCACATAGGAGGACTCTCCAGCCAAACCAAACTCCCGGAGCACTGTGACATCCCCACAAGTGGCATCTAAAGGAGTTTCTGGCAAGTTGAATTTCAGATATTTTGGTTCCAATGTGAAAAAGTCCCAAATAAGTTCTCTGGCTCCATCCCCGGCCTCCAGCCACCCACTCTAAGTAAGAAACTTGAACAACTTCTGTCAAAGACATTTCGCATCTTAACACAACAGTGGGTGAGAAACCCAAAGTGGTGAGCCGGCCTCCTCCCTGGGCCTCACCCTATGAGGCACTGGGGTTTGCAGATAAAAATACTCTCCCCTCCTCTCCAGCATGGAAGCTGTCCAGGGTCAGCCTCCCACACACTTCCACTCAATTTCTGACTCTGGTTATAAAACCTTGTGCCCAAAAATAGAATTCAAGGGGATTTCATAGACATGTTCTCTGGCATAATTGCAGTATTCCTGCAAACTTTGAGAAATTCAATTTCAGGCTCTGAATACACAATCTTCAAAGCCCTGCCCCCCAGGTATGAAACATCAGGATGAGCTGATTGATCTCTCCCAGAGACCCCTTGCTTCACGATGAGGGCCACTGTTCTCAACTTGCTTCTGCCTCATTTGCCTTCCGTTGTTCACCCCGGCACCCTCCTCCAGATTGCTCAGCCGGGGTTGTTGAACCTGCCTCGTCCTCACTGGCTGCTCAGCCTGCTCTGGCCCCCAGGTACTCTCCTGTCCCTCTTCTCCCCTTGCCCTTTCTTTGCTCTCCCAGGACAAAGGCAACCCCAGACACCCCTTGGTTCTGATCCCTTTAGTCATTACAGCCTCTCCTTTCCACCTCACACAACACAGGATTTGGAGCAAGTGCTGATGCTACAAAACATCCAGCATGCCCCCCTTATTTTACATCTGGGACTGGAAAAGCCCCGGAGGGGGAAATTCAAGGTCAAATGTGCAGGTAGTGACCAAGACAGAATAGAACCCCAAGACCGCACACCAAGGAGTCAGCTCTAGGTCTGGTTACCCATGAAATTACAAAACAAGAGTAAAAATAAGGCCCATCATAAGAATATCTCTATTTATTAAATTCCTATAATATACTAGACACTGAACACACTGAATTATCATCGTCATTTTATAGATGGAAAAACTAAGCTACAGAGAAGGGAAGTGTCCTGTCCAAGGTCACACAGCTGTTAAGTGACAGAGCAAAGATTTGAAATCAATGTCGCGGCCTTAAGCCCACCTTGAATCTTGTTATGAATGCTTCTGCCATCCTGCCTTTTTACATCTGCACTTTTGCTGAGTCTAGTCTCTCCTAGGTCCTCCTGTCAGTTTCTAGGCTCCCCTTTGCCCACTCATCTCACCACCTGCTGGTCTTAGGTGGGCCCTCAATGGCCATCAGAATGGATCTACCTTCTCGACAGGCCCCATCTCATCCCTTACTGGCTGTGCAATGTTGTGCAAGCAAACTTCGTATTTAGTTTCAGCTCCCCTGATCCCTGGCACATAGTAGGCCCTCAAGAAGAGTCCCCTTTAGGCTCTCTCCCCCTCACACCTGTTCTCTGAGGACATAGGTGATTTTTTTTCCACCACATACCTCTGCTCACCACAGTGTCCTGTCCCTGTGGGGTCTCCTCCCACTTCTCTGGGTACCAATGGATACCTCCCTTGCATGTTCAGTCTACATTAGAGCCCAGGACCAATGACATATCTTTCTTTCTTGTGTTTACTACCCAACTAAATTGCAATTTCCTTGTAGCTGGTGGCATTCCTATACTCTCTGAAGTACCTAAACCATCCTGCCAAATTGCCAGAGTATTGGGCATGACTGGTGCATTATGAATCCTAAATATCAGGATTCGATGGAGAAACACCTACTGATGCATTTCATTCATTCATCCAATTAATCAGTACTTTTCTCTCTCATGGGCCAGGCCTGTGACAAGCACTAGGATAGAGGATGAAATATGCCCGAACCTCTTTCCCTGCCCAGCTCCCTGCCCAGTGAGCCGTCAGTCGGCAGTCTCTGGGTGCTGCCTCCCCAGTGGCTTCTCCCTCCACCTTCCCAGCTGGCAGAGCTCTGACTATGATCAGGTGTTCCCAGGCGCCTAGCTCACTCAGACAAACCCTGGTCCATTTATGCCCCACTGGTCCCATTCTCTTGGCAATGATTGGTTTGGGCGTGGCCACATGACCCAATTCCAGCCAATGAAACACAAGAGGAAGTTGGCTGGATGCATCCGGAAAAGAGCTCCCTGATTTAAAAAAAAAAAAAAAATGCCTTCTGCATTTTTGTCTCCACAATGATCTTCTGTAAAGTCGAGATGGAGACTTTCCTCTGAGAGTGGAATAGGTTTAAATGAGACTACATATTTGAAAGTGCTAGTAATTGCCTGGTTTTGTATAGATTCTGTCACCCATGAGTATCCTTTTCACTACTGGAGCTCTCTTAAATCGTCTCCCTGTACTTCCTCCCCACTCTCTTCTATTCTCTACATCCGGGCCCCCCTAACCTTCCAGCCCAGGCGTAATCCCTCATTCACCTCTCTTCCTTCAGACACTTTTGCATGATATTCTTCTTTTATTCTTTCACCCCAAATGGTTTAGTCTGATTCAGTGACTCCACTCTGGGAATTCATCATCAGGAGACGCCCGCTCATTTGCCCAGGGGCTCACATCAAGAATGTGACAGTGTTGCCTATGATAGCAAAATTCCGGACACAACCTAAGTACCCATGAGGAAGGGATTTGTTCAATTAATTATGGCAGAGCCACTTATAAAAGATGAGGTGGAGACATATTTATTGATATTTAAGATGCCCATACTCTATTATTATCTGCGTACCTATCAGTCATAGAGAAACATCTGGAAGAACATCTGACAACATGTTAACAGGAGCTAGCTGTTCCCTGGCATTTTCATCTGAGTTTTACTTTCTTCTTTATACTTTTTGATACCATTTGAATTTTATATAATCATTATGTAACAGCTCTATAACCAGGGGGAGAAAAAGCTACTTTTATTTTGAAAAGAGAAAAAATACATATAGACTGGCAGCCAAGATCCACCCTCTTTGGGCAGTCTTCCCTACAGTCATGTGAGGCAGGATTGGAGAGTCTGCTGTACTCCTGCTAACCTAGAACCCCCTCCATGACACCTGCCTCTGCCTGGAAGCTTTCTAGTGCTGTGAACACAGTACTGGGCCGGGCCAAGCTCTATGGGCTAAAAAACTCTCTCTCATTGAGCAGGAACCACTCTTGGTCCTAACTCTGCCTTCAAAGAACAAACCCAGGGCTCCTCTCTCTCTCTCTCCATGCACTTGTCACCCTCCACCTCAGACACTCAGCAAGTGACAATGATTTCCTGGTGGATGTCCCATTCAGGGCAGAGCATGAGCAAAAGCCTGGAGATGTGCAGGCACAGGGCCTATTGTGAGGATGCTCTAGACTAGTGACACAGCATGAAAAGATGAAACTAGGGCAAAACTAGAAAAGTCCACATTGGCCATGATGGGGAGGTTGGCTGTCACCTCACAGGGCAGTGGTTACAGTATATTCAAACACTAAAATTTTTGGCACCATAGCCAAAGTAATTAAAAGACTCAAATGTATCTCAATAAATGCCAGGCACAGTGGCGCATGGCTGTAACTGCAGCAGCTCAGGAGGCTGAGGCAGGAGGATTGTGAATTCAATCAGCAACCTAATGAGGCCCTAAGCAACTTAGCAAGACCCTGTCTCTAAATAAAATATAAAAAAGGGCTGGGGAGGGCTGTGGCTGCGGCTCAGTGGTAAAGCACATGCCTAGCATGAGTGAGGCACTGGGTTCGATTCTCAGCACCATATAAAAATAACTAAAGGTCCACCAACAACTAATAAAATATTTTTTTAAAGGTGGGGGTGCTGGGGATGTGGCTCAGTGGTTAAGCATTCCTGGGTTCAATCACCAATATAAAAAATTTTTTTTTACCAAGATATTACTATTTCACCTTACATCCTACCTAAATCAGTTAGTGTGGGCTAAGTTAATCTGCAGTGACAAACAAGTCCAATACATTAGTAGCTTAAAACAAAGGCATTTTCCTTACTGATGCTATAGGGCCATTACAGCATGACTGGGGGTCCTATACTCTGGTTATTGTTCAAATAATCAGACTGGGGGAGGCTCTATTCCATGCTGTCTAAATAGACAATAAACAAAAAGGGGGAAAGTGGTAAACAGCCTGTTGGTTATTAAAGCGTCATACAGAAAAGATGAATCACTTCATCTCAAAGTTCATTTGCAAAGGCAAGACAAATGGCTGTAACTAATATCAAAAAGGAGAAAGTTTTCAATACATCAAGTGACTAGAGAAGAAGAAGTTGGAGATACTTCTATATTGCTAATGACTAGCCAAATTCCTACTTTATAACAAAAAGAGAGAAGAGGAAGGGGGGAAGGAGGAAGAGGACAAGGGAAAGAGATGACGTGCATTGATTTTTTGGAAAGAGTTGAACTCTCCTAGCCTCCTGCTCTTATCTACTCCTGATGGCAACATTCTGGAGATTTCATTCATAGTGGCATCTGTCCCTGATGCCAGTTCTCAAATACTGCATCTCTTACATACCCTGCCTATAGGCGTGCCCTCTTCACATCCTCACCACTAAAAGCTTGCCCGTCATGATCACTGACTGTTCACCTCAACATCTCATTTTCTCAAATAGCATCAAAAGCAGATTTTTCAGTTGATTACACTTTGATGGCCCACCCTGAGTCCCTACACAACACAGAACAACAGTCACTGTTTAGGCATGTGGACTTATCCTAGAGTTGTGTTGTCACTGTTTTTTTTGGGGGGGGAGGGGGCTATTTGAATTCATAAGAAATAAAAAAAATCCATCTTATTTTCGTGAACCACCTACTATGTGCTAGGACCCAAGAACGCAAAGAAGGAAGAAAGTTAGGAAGGAAGGTTAGCTGGCTCAATCAGTCCCACTTTCTCTAAAGCCCAGTGACAACTGGGCAACAGATGTTGAGACCTGTTTCCCTTTGGGGGCATGGCCTATTCTTCCCACAACTTTGCCCTACAAGGGCCTAAAACTTGATTCTTTCCAACCTCCAGCTCATGCAACCTGGGGGGATCCGACAGCAACATCTTTGTACCAGTGAGCTACTGGCTACCCAGAGTGGAATGAGAAACCCAAGGCCTGGATTGAAGATCTGGCTTCATCAAGTAAAACCACCTTATGAGGAAAGGAAGTTGATGTTTATAACGCCACATCACAGGCTAGCTGTGAGAATGAAGAGATCAACATATTGGTGAAAAGTCCCATCCATGACAAGGTGCGTTGGTGAGAAAGAGCAATGGCTGACATCGTGAAGAGCTTCCTGGGTGCTGTTTTGAGGACTTCTATCTTATCCATGAGATAGGTACTATTCATATCCTTTTTTTACAAATGAAGAGAATGAGAGCCCAGAATCCACTTTCCCAAGATCACGTGGACATAAATTTGAGCTCTTCAGGCTTGAATGGTAGGTGCTGCTTTACCTGCAAATGTGGACTAAACAGCCATTGTTTTCTCCTTCTAGAGACCTTTGGGTTCTTCACAACTGGTGTTAGCTTTGGGGAAAAGGAGAGCTTATTGGGTTGAATTGTGCCCCTCCCAAAGGATAGGCTGAAGTACCTGCCATGTGACCTAATTTGGAAATAAGGTCTATGTAGATGTAAAAAAATAAGGTCAGGTGAAACTCACAGTGGACCCCAATCCAGGATGACTGCTGTCCGTATGAGGAGAGAGATTTGGAAACAGAGAATAAGACACAGAGAGAAGACAGCCTTGTGAAGACAGGTAGAATTTGGAGTGATGCAACTACTAATCAAAGAATGTTAAAGATTGCCAGTGACTGCTGGAGGCTAGGAAGTGGCAGAGGATTCTTCCCTGGAGTTAGTAGAGAGAGAACAGCACTACTGTCACCTTGATTTGGGGCTCCAAGCTTTCATAACAGTGAGAGAAAAATGTCTGTTGCTTCAAGCATCCAAGTTTATGGCAATTTGTTACAGCAGCCTTGAGAAACTAATATAATCATGCATTGAGTGTCTACCATTTTCTGACACACTGGGGAGGTTGAATGAAACAGGAACTCAGAACCTAAAATGTTCAGTTTGGCAGATCTGGCTCAGTCATAACTCTGACCTACATAAAATAAATAATAACAAATCTTTTCACTTTTTCTGTCAGATCAAGGAGTTGGACCAGTTATTCTCCTAGGGACCTCTTGGTCCTAAAGTTCTCTGGCCTGCTACGGTAAGGATGGGTGGGAAAGAGCAGGTAGAGAGGCAGCCTCCCCTCTTGAGCCACATGTGTATCATGGCCTTCTCTGCTCCTCTGCCTCCAGATTCCTGCAGACTGCTGCCACTCCTTCTACCCAGGACTGAGCCTAGCATCCAAGTGCCTCTACAATCCCATCCCTGCACAATTCCCTTTCTCTATTCTGTCCAGAGCTCCAAGAAGGATATCCATGACTTTAGAATCCAGAAATCTAAAGTCCCCCAGCAGGGATGGTGTAAAATGTTCAGGAGATGTTCAGAAACTCTGGAGAGATGGGAAACAGCACCCTGGTCCTTGGGCATCAGAAGGGGAACATCTGAAGACATAACAGTGAGCAAAGCAGAGGCCAAACATCTAGAGGTTAATCATAGGAGTTGAGAGGGCAGAGAGGCATTGAGATATGCCTACAGTCTCATTTGCCATGTGACCATGGGCAGTTTTCCAAACCTCTCTGGTCCTCAGCTAACACTCCCTGCTTTTATTCAGTAAAGCTGATGATAAAAAGTACATCACATGGCCGGTTCACAGCTGATGAATAGCTACCTGGTTATGGATTCAGGGCCCTAGTCTTCTCCTAGGTGAGTGTGTGTGTGTGTGAGATAATAATATGAAGACAGAACCTGGAGGTGGCAGAGGAAACTGCTCACCTGGGGGTTCAGAAGAAACACTTCTGATTAGAACTACCCATTAAAGCCATTTGTGCTACTACTTGCAGTCCCTGATTCCTTTCTGGGCAGAAGGATATAAAGAGGACAAAGCATCAAACAGGTACAGATCGTTATTTTCACTTTTATCATTGCACAAGGACACACAAACTCATCTGCTCAGTCTTTGTCATGTTCATCTACCAAACCCACCCCCATCCCTCAGCCATTTTCTTAGGCTGAGCCCTGTACAAGCTTTGATCATTTTCCTAAGTCACACCTTTTGATTTTTAAATAAGGAGGCAGGTTACTCCACCACTATAGAACCCTGCCTAGATGTTACATTACAACATAACAATCATAACAATGTTTATGGCACCTGAGCTGGGACCAGAAAACACAGGGAGGCATTCGGTTTCCCTGCCATATTCAGGCTCCTAAAACCAAAGGGTCTTCTCTTCGCTTGGTAATGAGGTTAGCTGTGGCTTGCTCAGCGCCCACCCCGCACCCTCACCATTTCTTTACTAACTCAGGGCTGCTTCCTGTTACTTAGGAATCCCATGAAAGCAATGGGGCCCTTTTCCTTATACTCCAAAAAATGCCCAGCCTTATAAGATATTATGTTTGGTACCGTCTTCTGCCTTCCTCACTTACCTGGGTGCTTCCTCATTCCCCAAGGTCCCTTCTCTAGGGGGAGAATCCTCAGAGTTCACTCTGCCATACCCCCCCCCTCTCCCTAGCTCTGCCCCCAAAGAGGAGGAGTCTTATTTTATTGGTCAACTTGGGAAGAGGGATGGGGGTAGGGTCATCAGAACTGCCATTCTTCCTGTTGGGAGGGAGCTTCCTTGACCATAAGCACTGTCCTCTGCTCTGCCTCTCTCCCTGAAGGTTTATCTGGGCAGGACAGGGCCTCCATGTGGACACCCTCTTGGAGGTCACCTGGAAGGCCCCCATTTGATACCTCTCCCAAACTTGAAGCCTTGACCACTAACTTTGCCTCTTTGTCTCTGGAAGAAAAATCATGCCTTCATCCCTTGGTATCCTCAGTACATTGGTTCTAAGACACTTCCCCATGCCAAAATCCACAGATGCTCCAGCTCCCTCATATGACATTGTGTACTATGTACACTGACCTTCACACATACTTTAAACCATCTCCAGACCATACTAACACAGGGTAAATGCTGATGTAAGTTATCATGCTGTATTGTTTAGAGAATAATGATAAGGAACAAAATTCATATGTGTTCAATCCAAACATAATTTTTTTTCCAGTTTCCATCTGTGGTTGCTCAGATCCACAGATGTGGAACCTGTGGACAGGGAGGGTCAGCTGTATTTTCTTCCTCCACTTTCCATCCCTCAAATTGTTGTAGGTGTGTAGAGGAGAGATTATAGTTATGAGGGCTGCTCATGCACAATCCCGACTCTTCCCATTTCTGAGAAGTCTGAAAGACATACCTTTCAACCCAGCATCACCTCACCAGTCAAATGATTTGGGTCTGGACTCTAAACTTCTTTGAGTCTCAGTTTCCTCACTTATAAACTAGGGAATTGTAATAACTGTTTTTTAGTTTCTGAATTTGACGCTTGACATCCTGAGGCCTTGCTGACCCTGGAGGGACTCCCCACCCCAGGGATGTTCAGTTTCTAGAAAGAGTAAAAGACTCACCTATGAAAGTGTGCCTTTCACATGTAAGCCACCAATCCGGGACCCACGCTCCCAGACACCTCCTTTATGGAACTCAGGCATTCTGGGCCACTACTTCCCTGCCTTAATCATCCCAGATTTGGTACCAGATAACTAGGGACAGCCATTATGCCCCAGAGTCTGCTGAAATGAGCCAAACTGCTTCCCCTGTCCCACCTGTGTCTTCCCGAAGAAACCACAACAAAGACTCCTGCGCCCTTTCCACTTGCTCCCTCTGCCTCCTGACTGCCCCTGGGGGCTTCCCCAGGCCCTGCCTGGTGTGGCATACCCTCTCCTCTTGGGAACTGTAACTGTCTTTTCTATGTCTCCTGATCTGTTGGCCTTACCACACCTGAATAATAATAAACCTACATTTTAAAACAGGGAGAAGATTACCTCTCTCATGATTGCTATGAAGATTAAGATAGATAAACAGCATACAGCATCTGGCATAGGGAAGGACTTCTATTTATTTTTTAATTTTTTAAAATTCATTTTATTTATTTATTTTTTTTGCAGTGCTACACCCCAGCCATAGCTGAGCCTTTTAAAATGTTACTTTCTTTTCTTTTTCTCCTATCTCTATCTTTCCCTGCTCTTTCTACATCTTCTGGCCCTCAACTTTCTTCCTCCCTAGATAAGTTAACTAATTTGTAGGAACCAGTGTAAACTGAAAAATCTCAAAAATGACTGAGATTTGCAACATGATGATTGGAGAGCATTAAGTCAAGTGCAAGGATCCTTCTCAGTGCCGCCCGCCCCCTCCATGTCACTCTCACAAAACTGGCCCTGCTCCCTCCTCCTTTCTTCCTTTCCATCAACTTCTCTTTTGCTTCCCAAATCTTTCTAGCCTGACTTTCCAATCCCAGGCCCTAAAAGTTAATCACCCCCTCTTTGTTCTTTGTTACTAGATTCAAATTTTTAGATCCATCAAACTTTAATAATTCCACTTAATTCGGGAGGGAGGAAAGGAGGCCAATCTAAATTAGTAAGAAGTCTGATAAATAAGTCATTACTAAAGAAATGCAGTTTTATTGCTCTCAGATTTATATGGCAACAGAGAGGTGACACAAAGAGGAGGGGAGGGAGGAGGAAGTTAGATTTTTCTGGTATGTGATTTAACAAATGGAAAAGATTTAATTTATAATGAGAATATTTCTATTTGCAAGAGATACAGCTAAAACCTCTCTCCCTCAACTAAGTTAATATTTCTCTTCTGGGCAATCAGTTTGCTTGGTGAAACCCCTTTGCTGCTACGCGCTGATAAAATTCATCTGCACTGATTCTGTATAACAAAATGACTTCCATGACCTTGCAGGCAGTCCATAGTATAGATTGGATTATGGAAAAGTCAAACAGAAATTCTGTATGACAAATTCTCTCTCCTGCTCCCTTCCTACTGAATCGTTAAGTCTTCAGAACATCCTAAAATTCAGAAGGTCTCACTTGCCACTCCACGCCATGCTTGGACTTAAACTCTGCTGGCTTGTAGTGTTTCAGAGCTAACACTTGTCCTGTCGCAACTGGATCTGGACCTATTTGGGGAGTGGTATCCCCAAACAGACTGCATAGCTCACACCTCTAAGCTTTAGCAACCTGGACCTGGAATTATTCAAACCCTCTACCACTACCATCCCCGAACTCCGACCTCCACAATCTATCAAACTCCTAATTTATGTTTCAAGATCCAGCATAAAGGAAAGTCCCCTCCTCCATGAAGCTGTCTGATTTTTTCCAGGCAGAATCTGTCTCCCTGTCTGCTTCCAAACCACATCAATTATAGCATTTGCGCTACTGGCTACCAGTCACCTGCGGGCCTCTTTGAGAGGACTATGAGCACCCTGGGCTCTGGTGTCACCATCTTTGGGAGGCTATGCAGTCCATCAGTTAAGTAGCAGAAGTGGTCCCAGCACCACAACCACCAGGGGCATGTACATGGTAATGCCAACTTTGCAGCCTTGTGCAGATTAAATCAGTTGACAACCCAAGCGTGCTTAGCCACAGAGCCTGGCAAAAAGCAAGTCCTCAAAAAATATTAACAGCTCTCTCAGACACGGGCCTATAAACTCCACAAAGTTACAGGGTGGCCATGTATCCCAGTGTGACTGACCCTTTCCATTTATGCCTGTGGTCCTGGTACTGTTATCAGTCTCGCCCCTCTTCCTCTCAGAAGTGTCTCAGTTTGGGTGATAATTTATATAGCCCGGCTACCTGACTGGAACTTGGGTCTGTTTTACTTACCAAGGTGTTTCTGGCATATCAAACAGTGCTTAGCACATAGTAGGTACATATTGCAAATGTGTCCCATGAATGAATGTATCTTCAGTGCCTAGCAAATGCCTTGAATCTGGTAGGAACTTTATTGCTAGTTATAGTTGACCTCTGAGTTATTTACAAGTACTTTTTCACTTAGAGAAGGCAAGAAGCAAGGTTTGGTGAGTGAGTGAAGAAGCCCCATTCCCCACCTCTGGTGCCAGGAGGGCATGCTGCTCCCACCAGACTGTGTGGCAAGAGGGTCTCTTCCTGGGGCTGCAGCAGGGCCCTGTTTTCATTTCCCGATTAGAAATAAGGTATTGATTTCCCTGTGGAAGCAACAGGAAAGCATAGACCAGAGTTGGCCCACGCAGCCAGGTACAGTGGGTTCCACTGAACATTGTATGTAGAGGCACCGGTTCCAGCCAGGGCTGCCCCCACCAGCCCCACCACCACAGGGGAGAACCCACCTAATCTAGGTGCCAGAAGCAGAAGGAAGAGAATGGGAATGATTAACCCTTTCTGCCCTCCCTTCCAGGCTCAGAAAGGAAACTCACAAGCAGGTAGCCAAAATATTTTGGCCACAGACCATGCATTAAGCATGACGGTAAGAAGTTTAGGAACATTCACTCCTTCCACCACCAGAAAAGCTCTACGAAGTGGCTTCTCCTGTTTCACATGAGGGGGAAACTAAGTCAGAAAGAGGACGTCACACAGCAAGTAAAAGACAAGAGTCCCAGAGCCCAAACCCCTCAGGTGTAGAAACCAAACAGGAGTCTTCACCAATTTACCTTAACCCATCCTAAGAAAGCCCTGTTTTCCTTGTTCCTGACTGTGTGACCTTGAGGCTAGCTCACCCTCTCTGGGCCTGATGTACCTTTTCTGAGGATAATGTTCTAGGAGGCTGTTTCGAGAGCTAGGACATCCCTGACCACCAGGATGTCCCTTTCTCCTGAGGCCACAGGGCAGCGGGGATGATCAGGCCTTGCTTGAGTGAATCCAAGTGTTCAAGAACTTAGTGGTCCACCGGTGAATGCATGAAGCATTCCTGCCCAAGTCCCCTTTCCCGAGGAGTCTTTGACACCTGCCTGAAAAACATGACATTGCGGATCTGAAAGCTCTACTTACTGAAGAGGGGCTTCTGAGCTCCGTGTGGAGGACTGGCATGTGTTTAGGGAAGGGCTGTGGACAGGATGGGGGATACCTGGAAAAGGTGGTGAGGCCAGAGATGCGAAAAGCACTTTGCACTGGATCCTCCACCATCTCTGCTCTTAGAAGCTGGAAACCACTTTCGTGGAGGGGAGAAGACCCCAGCCCAGAGTCAATGTTCATAGCTCTGGACATGTCCCTAATCCAAGGGAAATAGCCAGAAGAAAGGATGTCCCCCAACACTAAAGGGGAGCCAGGTAAAGAAATCAAAGGCAGCCGGGAAGGAGGAAATTTGGGGGCTTCTAGCACCACGGACGACCCCCACCCCCAAGTTCAGCGCAGCTGCTCAGCCCAGAAAGTTTGCGCGCCACAGGCGCAAGGCTTGCCCCCTCCCCGGCCACAGCAGGCGGGTCTGCAGGCGCCCACCCCCGCCCGCCCCGCCCGCCTCTTGGTGCCCGCTCAAGGTCACTGCTGACAAGGCGCCTGCCTCCGCGGAAAGAGGGGACCCAGGACCTGCTCTGGTTAGGGCTCAGACTCTTGCCCGGTGGGGGTCCCCAGGGCGAGCGCCCAAGAAAGAGCAGCCAGCCGGGAAGGAGGTAGAGACCGAGGGAGCAGGGAAGAGGCCCAGAGCCCCGGGCCGGCCGCCCCTGCCTCACCTGCGCTGGCTCCGGGAGCGAGATGCTGCCGCCTTCGCTGCCGCTGCCGCTGCCGCCGCCACTGGTGCGCGCCCGGCCCGGCCCGGCCGCCCCGCTGCGGCTGTGGCTCCTCGGCCGCGGCTGCCCCGCGCTCGCCTCGCCCCGCGGCCCCGCCGCCGCCCGCCTGCCTCCTTCCCTCTGCCGCCTCTGCCACCGCTGCACTGCGCTCTGCCCGCCTCCCTCCCTCCTCCCTCCTCCCCGCTCCCTCCGCCCCCGCGCGCTCCCCTCAGGCCCTCCCCAAACTCTGCACTGACAGCGCCCCCCTGGATCCAGAGCACACCATCCCATCCCATCCGCGCCCCCTCCACGCACGCGTAGGGGCGTCTGGAGAAGGGTCTCCAGCTTCTCCCTGGGGCGCCATCTCCAGGTACCTTCATCAGCACCAGCCCCTTACTCACCCCACCCCCATCCGCAGCCTGGCCCTTGAAGGCACCCCTCCCCACTCTTCTCCGTGGGTCACAGTGCCCCAAGGCTCTCTGGCACACTAAAACCTATGGACCGGTCACACGGGGTGGAGTGAACAGGGATGTGGAGTTGATATAGAGGGAGGCTAGCTCAGGATCCGGAGCTGGGGACCACTCCTACGGAGTTTAGTCCAAGGGCTCTTAGACCCTCAGGAAAGGATCAGGGAGGGAACTAAGGTACTGGCTGGCCCAGCCTCCTGCCTGGCCCTGGCTAGGGCCTGACAAGTCTAGGACAGAGGCCCCAGCATGCCTGCAGAAAAAGAAAACCCCAAGCACACGCGGAAAGCACCTCCCCAAGTCAGGCTTCCCCTCCTTGGCGCAGGCCCCAGTAGCTGAAAAGCCGAGCTCCACCAGGAAGCCGGGAAGGCCACCTGACTCCCATCGCCTGGGTCTGCTCCATGGCATCAATTAATCATGCCCACTTGCTTATTTATTTATTGGCTTTATAAAAAGCCAAATGCACTGCTCACAAGGAGAGAGGAGAAGATGGGCCCCCACCCGGTGGGAGGGGAGTGGGAAGAACTAGACCATGGTAACTGCCCTCCTCTGGTCTTGACTTAATGAGTGAGGGCCTCGGGGAGACCCTGGGTTCTGGGTATCTCCAACGCCTGCTTCCTGAGAATGGCTGGGACCTTGCCACCATTCACAGCACCTACATTGACCATGGCCTGCCCTCTGCAGTCCTAGGATGGGACAGAGGTTATTCACTATTGGGGACTTAAGTCTAAGAGGAAACAGAGGCAGCCTGAGAGACCAGTGACCAGAAGGAAATCCCACAAATGTGAGCCGAGGTGTCTCCTGGCTCTTCTTGGCTCAGAGCACTGCCTTCTCACTGTTCCACATTCGGCTTGGCACGTGGCACTTGCATCTCCTGCTCTATCCAGGAGCACCCAGAGGACGTTCCTCCACAGATGCCCCACCAACCCACATCTCCTCCCACCTTGATATCGCAGTAAATGACACTGCAGTGCCTCCTGATGGCCAGCGCTAGCCATTCCCACCAGGCCTTCACTGAGGGGGCCTCCACGGTCTCCCCATCAGTCTGCTCTCTTCTCTGTCGAAGAGCTCAACACCTTTCAGATTCTCACAGTGACATGCTCTCAACCTCCCTTCTGCTGCCACACGAAGCCAGATATGGATTATGCCCAGTCTTGCTTTAAAACCTTTCAGAGCTCCCCAATGTCCTCAGAAGTCTCACAGCCTCAGAATGTCATTCCAGGCCTTTCCATGGCCTTTTCTACCTTGATTAACAATGTCCTTCCCCATATGCACAAAGCACTGTGCCATGTCATCCTTCAATGAAGATGTCTTTCAATCAGTGTCTGCCTAGTCATGCTGCTAAGGCTTGATCTTAGTAGTGATCTCTTTCTATGAAAACTTTAGAAACCAGAAAACAAGTTGAAAAGGCAAAAGGAATATGCAGCAAAAGCCACAAAACAAGAGGAATCTCAGTGCAGAAGTGGGTGGCATCATAAAAGTGCCAGTGACAAAATTCATTAGCTGTGTGATTTGGGGGCATGGCCTCAACCTCTGTGAGCTTACTGGTGCATCTGTTAAAAGGCTGACCAATTGCATAGCCTCATTTGGCTATGACAAGCATTTAATAAACGTTTGCTACAGTTGCTTGTGAACACCTATTATGTGCTAAGGCAGGGGGGTTTTCAAAGATGATTGGGTAAGGACTTGGGGGACAGCGAGGATTATCAAATGCCTGTAAGGACTATGCAATGCCAAGCAAGGTGGTTTTGCTCTGGCTTATGGCTCTCTTTTCTGGAATCTACCAATAAGAGAAAAGCAACAATGTATGTGAGGTGACAAATAGCAGCTGACAGTGGCTCTGTGTTGGAAAGTAATAAGGCCTGATGGGGTCTGTGGCATCACCCAGTGGAATGGGTACAGCTACTACTCAGCGCGATTCGACTGTGGCCAGGCAGGGTCAACCAGATTGCCAGTTTTGTGTTTTCAGGAGAAGGTGGACGTCTGAATTTTTATGTGAACATTCTTGATTTTTCAATGTCATCAATTAACTTAAAAAATTTTAAACTCTTAAGACCAAACACAACGTAACTGTGGTCAGCTTTTGGCCATCAGGCTAGCAGTTTATGACCTCTAGGTCAGTAGGTGGAAAATCAGTGCTATTTGTTGTCTCCCCCGGACACACACACAGACACCCTCTTCTCTCCCTGGAAGACTGTGGTCATCTCCGTCTCAGAGACACTGCAGACCAGGGGAATGGAATGAAAGAGGTGCCTCAGTACAGATGGCGGGATGGGGAAGGATAAGCAGGCCTGCTCTGTCCCTACTGCACTTGGAAACTTAGACAAGTTCCCTGTCCTCACTGAGCCTCTTTCCTCATCTGACAACCACCAGGCAGTGGGGAAGGGGAGGGTGTAGACCTACTCCCATGTGGCAAAGGTTACTTGAGGTGACCAGTGTGTGAGAGCTGAGGACACAGGAGGCTGCACTCACAACTCAGAAGCCCATCTGGCGGAGAGGAAGTGTAGCCAATCTGGACACCCAGGAGAAGTCTTACTCCACTAAAAATAGGACCTTGACAGACTCTTAAAATTTGAAGACTTCTTGAGAGATGAAACTGGCAGCAAATGCCAAAGGAGATGGCCGCTTCTCTCTGCTGGATGAGGAAGAAGAGATGGGGAAGTGGCTGGCACTTGGCGAGCCAGTGCGCATGTCGCCCCGAGTTCATAAGAAGAGAGAGAAGCTGGGTCCCTACTGTCAGCCTGTGAGCAAGGCAGGAGCCAGAAATATTTAAGAGCAAAACTAAGGATGGTTGTGCAATCTCAGGTACAGAGTCAGAAGATAAACACAGGGCTCCTTGGAAGCCCCTCAAATCTAGTTCTGATGTTCTGGGATTAAGGGTTCCTTTGTAAATTTCTTTGCTTCCCACAATGATGTCATGTTGCTATTTTAGTCAAACTGAAAGTAAGTGCCCGTGCACAAAATAATAACCTTATTAACAACAAAAAAAGGAGACATCTAAATAAATTAGTGAGATAGACATTCATTAGATGGAAGCCACTTTTAAAAACATGCTCTCAGGGGCTGAGGTTGTGGCTCAGGGGTAGGGCACTCGCCTAGCACATGAAAGGCACTGGGTTCGATTCGCAGCACCACATCAAATAAACAAACAATAATAAAGATAGTGTGTCCAACTACAACTGAAAAAAAATGCTCTCAGATGGATTTTTACCTAACTTACCTGTTACCAGGACCTGTAAAGAGATCCCTGAGACTCAGGCAGGTCTCCTTATGGGAATCTCCAGGAGGAGGCTGGAGGGGTGTATCTGACACCTCACTCCATCCCATCCTATGATCTAGAAAGTTCGGCTCACACACTAAGCAGACATTTCTTAGAAAAACCCAACCCATATACATAGCCAAGGTAAAAGTGCCACCACCCATAAAGATTTCACAGGGCTTTCCTCCTGCTAGGACATGGGGCGGGGGATGAGGGGATGTCCTCCTCTACACATTTCAGATGCTGTAAGGGTCTTTTACAGTAATGATGGAGGCAAGTCCTTCTTGTGCAAATTTAAAACTTAAATGAAAAGGAAAAAAAAAATACTAAGTGCTGAAGCAACCTCAAGAAGGAACAATTCAGTCTCCAGAAAGCCGTTGATGAAGACTTCGGGGGTGGAACTTGAGCTGGGTTTTGAAGAAAACAGTGAAAATGACCGAAACCACAGTTAAACACTGTTGGGTTCGATGCTTGGTATTTTCAACATGCTGGTTTCACCCTCCTAACAATTCTGCAGGGCAGATGTGTGTGAGCAGATGCTGTTGATAGCCCATCCCGCCCTCTACCTGGAAGGTACACCCAGCCCCCAGCTCTGAGGGTGCTGCCTGTACCCTTCACCTGTACCCTTCTCTGGAGGACATTCTCTTTGGCCAGTGGGAACCACGAGTTGGCAAAAATCTTCTGAGGTGCCATTTACACTCCTGGGCTCCCCACTGGATCAGAGTGAGAATGGTCATCTCCATACATTTATTTAACACATGCGCCTCCCCAGCACCACCACCCCCACTGCCCCCACAAGACACACAGCACGCCAGGTCCTTGCAGGTGCAACACAGGGTTCAAAGACATGCATAACCTTAAGCTGAGATATAGACGGGGATCTGGGAAGGGGACAGGTTCATGAAAACCCCAGTTTACTCAAGAAGGCAAAAACTGGACCACTTTAGGAGGGTTTTGGGGTAAGAGAAGGTAGGCACAGGTGGACATAGAGGGGCATAAGGGAGAAATGAAGAACTGCTTGGAACTCCACTTCTCCATGCAAAAGAATAAGCTTTAGGCTGAACTTAGACCAGTATGGCAAGGAAGGACAACTCCAGGCTTGCAAATATCTTGACTGGCTGATTCCTCCATGGTTCTGTATCTATTAAGGTAAAATTAAACAAGGACCAAGAGCTGGTCCTGCAGTGTAGTTCTAAGGATGCAGTCCCCCTCGAGATCAGATGGGGGCTCTTCACCTCACTTGAAAGTCACAGATTTGATGGAGAACACTGGGGATTCAAATTGACTCAGATTTAGTATTTTTCCAGGGATGGCTGTGGGAACAGCTAATGCAGTTGTGGGCAGGAAACCTTGTCAGGGACTGCAGACAGTGCTTGGGATGGAGAGGAGTTTCCTGGCCACATTTGGGTTGTGATGAACCAGAGGGACAACTATGTTCTGCAGGACCAGGGAAGATAGGGTGGGGCTACCAGAGATCAGACTGCAGCCCCCAGAGGACATGGTCTTTGCAGAGACCTTAGGCTGAGCCCCTCTGCTGGGAGAGAATGTGGACCGAGTAACCTCTGGCTCTGTGCTGGGAAGCATAAGGCCCAGTGGTGGCAGTGGGTACAGCCACAACTCAGCCTCATGTGTCTTGGGCCAACCAGGGACACCAAGCTAGATTTCCAGTTTCCAAGAGAAGCTGGACACCAGGATTTTTAGAAAAACACTCTTGGTTTTTAAATGCCATCAAATAATTAAAAACTTTCTAAATTCTAAGAAGACCAAACACAATACAGCTATGGGAAGATTGGACCGAGGATGTGATTTAATCCAGACCTTGGAGAACCTGACCACCCAAGTAGAAGAAAGAGGGTGGAGTGTGGAGGGTGGCTGAGAAGGAAAGGACTTTCTCCCATAAATATTTGGTCTTTAAATGTCATCTTGGAAGAAGATGCAGCAGCCTTTTGATGGTGAGACTCTGTGTGGCATTCAGAAAAGGTGTTGTTAGTGCCTCTCTGTGTTCCCTTGGCAAATAAGTTTGTCTTTTTGCTGGAGAACTTTTGTCTGACCACCAGCCCACATGCAGGGCAAGCCTGTCCTGTGAGGGAGCTAACATCGGCTGTGAGCGGCTCTCAAGGAGGAACTGATGGGAGCAGGTGCCCAGGTTCTCCAGTTCTCTTGCCCTCAGGCATGATGACCATGAGGTTTGTGATCTCCAATATCCTCCACCCTCTGGTTACCGTGGTGGTAAATGGTTTGATGACACTCCCTTGGCCGCCACTCTCCCTGACTCACTCCCTGCTCCTTTTCTGATGGTTCCTGGAAGAACCTCCCTGCACCCGAATCTTTGTTTGTCTCAGGGTCTGACTCTGGAAGAACAGAAACAGTAGAGCATCCCAGTTAAACTCATGGGCTTTGAGGCCCAAGAACTCAGGTTCAAGCCTCAGTTCTGGTCCCTACCTGAAGCAGGTTCTCAATTTTTCCAAGCCTCCATCTTCTAAGCTTAGGTCTGGGAAGTCCCCAAAAGGCCCAGGTATTGAAGGCTTAGACCTTCATGTAGCACTCCAGGGAGGGGACGGAAGCTTTAGGAGGCGGTGCCTGGTAGGAGGAAGTTAGGTGGTGGGGATGCACCTTGGGATATTGGGACCAAAGCTCCCTTCCAGTCTCTCTTTGCTTCCTAGCTGCTATGAGATGCACAGTCCTCTGCAATATGCTCCTGCCATGATGTCCTGTGCCAACACAGGCCCAAGAACCATGGACTGAAACCTCTGAAACATTGAGCCAAAATAAACCTTTCCTCCTTATAAGTTGTTTGTCAGGTATTTTGTCACCGTGACAGAAAGCTGACTAGCACAACTTGTGTTTCAAGTGAGGGTGACACAGTAACTGTACCAACCTCATATGTTTGTAATAATTCATCCATTTATGTATTCATTCATTCCACAAATGTTTATTAAACATCTGTGATATACTAGGCGTTGTTACAGGCTGTGGAGACACAGAAGGGAATGAGACAAAATTTCTGAGCTCATGAAGTTCACATTAGTGAGGAAATCAGATACTAAATAAACATAATAGCAGGCAGAGATGCAAAGCTAAAGAGAAAATATAAAACTGAATAAAGAATGATTGGGGTTATTTTAAACTCCAGCAAATTAAAGGAGATAATGCATACAAAGTGTTGCACATGCTGTACGACACATAATAAGCACTCAATAAATGTTTGCTAATAAAATATTCACTACTGTCCTTATTATACCCTTCTCTCCCCTATTCCCTCCCTTCTATCTGCTCATTAATTCAGCTAAGAAATATTTCTTGGTACCCTCCTCAATGTCAGGCCCTCTGCTAGGCTCTAGGGATAGTTTGATGAGCAAAATAAATATCATTCTGACTTTCTTGGACTCATAGTCTGTGGAGAAGATGGTAAAAACACAGATGATAACACATTTGCATACTGAAATAAGCAGTTAGTGGGAAACTAAACTAGGCACTATGAGGGAAGAAATGGGCCTCTACACAGTTCCTTGCAATTCCATACAGATCTACAATTGTTTCAAAACCAAAGTTTAAATGAAAACGGGAGGGTAAGCCATGGGGAGCCATTGATAGTTAATAAGTCAGGTGGTCTGAACAGACTGGCAGTTTGAAAAGATCCTATCGATTTCCTTGAGGATGTGAGGGGGAAGCAGGTAGGAGGCCTGAGGATGATTCAGGCGAGAGAAGATGCTGGCTTGGACCCTGGTGTGGCAGTGGAGGTGGTGGGAAGGGAAGGCATTGAGAGCTGTTGGGAGGTTTATGGTGACCAGTTATGGACTGGCTTGCTTGGAATGGAGAGAGGGAGAGAGGGAAGTCAGTGATGCTGGTGGAAGGCCAGAGGATCTGGTTTCAGTCCTGCTTCTGGCTCCCTGGGACCCTGAGTGTTGTCACTTCCTAGCTTCAGTGTTGTCATTGGTACAATGGGGTGAAGTGGTAGAACAGACAGGCTCCAAGTCTACCCCGGCTTGAGAAAATGCCCTCGTATGGTCACCTCTGCATCAGGAAGGACAGCGGGGACTCAGCCAGACCACCCCGTGGTATGAAATGGCGTTGTGTGGGGGTTTTGTTTTCTCGGTCCATCCAGACCACTCTACTAAAAATGAAATTCTTTTTAAGTTCAAACTGGAGCCATCTGATGTCCCCTGGCACCCGGCTCAGGTTTGGTATGGGGGTCAGGCTCCAGAAACATTTGTCAAAAGCTGGGCAGCCCTTAAAGCAGGACCCTGATGTTGTTTTAAAAGAGCAGATAGCCATGGACTGGCCCAGATTTGAAAAAAAAAAATCTCTCTGAGGTCAACAGGGAAGGTTTTTTCCATTGTAGGTTTCAGGTGGGGCATGGCCACCCAAAGCAGGGCAAAGAGCCCTTCTTGTCAAGCTGACAGAAGAAAGAGTAAAAAGAACTCAAGCTCCACTTTCTGCACAAAGAGAGGGAACCTCCCGCTGGACACAGAAGAGCTGGGTTCATGGAGCTTGAACTCCAAAAGAAGAGAGGAGGGGTAAGCGCCTGGGGGCCCTTGAGCATCCCAAGCCTGAAGAGGACCCTCAAGTCCTGAAAAAATGCCCAGATACACAGCAGAGCCATCACCTGGGTCCTGAAATATCTCAGAGGGAGAAATGCCAGAAGGCTGGAGGCAGAGAGATCTTGTCTTGATTTTCAAATGAGAGAAGTGACATTCTGGAAATTACATCCCCGGGCACTTGACTGATGGCCATTACTGTGATGGGAGGGACCAATGTGGGTGTCAGTGGCTGCCCCATGCTGGGTCCCATCCAGGCACTGCAGGTGGACAGTGATGGACAGTCAAAGGTGACAGAGCTCAGAGTCGGACAGAGCTGTGTGGTACACTAAGGGCGAGGCTTTGGGGAGGGTCTGTCAGCTCAAGAACACCTTGGAAAGCTTCACAGAGGAGGTGGATTAAAATTGGATATGCACTGTAAAGCCTCAATTATTTCATCAGTGTGGTACCTGCAAATGAATAGCTAGGCCTACCAATGGTCCACAGAAACAGGCTCCCATCCACACAGGAGGCTGGTAGAAAATAAAAACACCTCCAATCAGTGGGGTTTTAAAATACATGATGCTGAGACAAATAGGTAGGCAAATATCTTTCCTCAGTTGAGGAAAGATAGATAGGTTTTGATCTATATACCACATCCTCCACCAAATTGCTCAAGTGGATCACAATTTCAATTTAATTGCAAAAATATGAGACTATAAAGTTCCAAAACAGAGTGTGGGCAGACTCCTTTAAATCTTAGGAGTCAGACCTTTCTAGCCCTCAAAATCCAAAGGGCAGAAAAGAGAAAAGTGATGAGTTTAACAAGATTAAAAAAAAATCTTAAGATTTTATGGGGCCATCAAAAACCAAACAAAGTATCATGAGCAAAGTCACAACAATGCAAATGACAAACTGGGAGAAAGGAATATCACAAAAAGTTTAATATGAATAGTTTCTAGAAATCAAGATAGAATAGACCAGCAATCTAATAAAAATGGACAAAGGAGATGAAAAAGTAGTCCATATGTTTAAGAACCTAAAAGGTTTTTTAAACATATGTAAAGCTCAACCTCACACATCAGAGAAACATATTTAAAATGATACTGGTCATACCAATAAGGCATGGGGAATCAGGCACTCTCACACACTGCTGGTGTACATCAGCATGGCTCCACGGAGGGGACTTTGTGATACCTGTCAAAATTACAAATGCAGCACTCTGACCCAGCGATCCCACTTGGAGAGGTTTGTTCTATGGTTATGCCACCCCATGCATGGAATATGTTATTCCTGCGGTATTGTCTGGGATAGCAAAAGTGCTGGAAACACCCCAAGTGTCTGTCAGCTGGAGACACAGTAAATAAAGGCTGGTCAGCTCACACAATGGAATACACTGCTGCTGTACAAAGAACAAGGAAGCTCTGAATTCAACGATCAGGAAAGAGCACAAGCTACATGGCTATGTGAGAAAATGCAAAACTCTGTCTCTCCATATATTTAGCAGTCTGCCTTTTTAAAAAATGGCTTTACTGAAATATAATTTGCATACCATAAAGTTCACTCACTTACAGTGACAATTCAATGGCTTTTAGCATTTTTACAAAGTTGCAAAAATAATCTAATCTTATAACATTCTCATCATCCCCAAAAGAAACCTTAGTTATAAGAAGTAGGGGGAGGATAAGAAAACACACACATGCATACACACAAAGGCATCCACATAAACATGGATGTACACATACCACATGTATTTGCATGTGTTTATGTAAGAAAACTGTAGAAGCACATGAGTTACTACCACAAGTATGATGGGAAATTGTACTGTATGTGAACAGACTGGTGGGAAATGAGCCAGACAAGCCAGATGGGGCCAGATTATTTAAGGCCTTATGTACCTGGCCAAAGAGGTTTTTACCCATTAGAGTCTTGTGCTGTCCAACAGAACTTTCTGTGAGGAAGAAAATATTCTGAATCTCTGTTTGTCCTATGGTAGCCACTAGCCACATGTGGTTGTTGAGCCCTTGTAATGTGGCTTGTGTGACTGAGGAACTGCATGTAAAATTGTATTTAACTTTAATTAATTTACCTATAAATAGACATCTGTAGCTAGTGGCTACTTTACCAGACAGTGCAGCCTAGGCCATAGGGAGCCACAGAAGGTTTTTGCAGGTGAAGAGGGACATAGCCAAATTTTAGTTTGAGGAATTATGTGAAATATAATTATGTGAGAGAGTCCAGAGGGGCCAAAAGATGTTGGGTTATTTGGTTGTTGCAACAGCAATGTTTTATGAGGCATTATGGGGGAGGGTGGCCACTAATCCAAATTAAAGGTTCAGCGCTAAATGAGAATGTTCTTGAGAAACTTCTGGAAGAGTATAAGGATAAGATTGCAGATGGTCAAGGTAAGAGAAGAGGTGAAGATGACTCTGAAGTCCAGTGTGAGTGGCTAAGGAGACCAGAAGAACATGACGCAGGGCATGTTCTGCTATAAGTGAGAATACTAATAAGCTTGGAGTGAAGAACATTTCCTGAGGACACCTACTTAAGAATATATAATCCAGGCTCCTTACAGGGACTGCCACCTCCCCACACTCATCTTCTTCCACTCCTGCAGCCTCACCCAGCTCTGGTCATGATGCCTCCTTACTCTTCACCCAACAAACCAAAGTTGTTTCCACCTCAGGGACTTTGCACTTGCTGCTGGGAACACCCTTCCCCTAGGTCTTCACATGGCTGATGTCTTTGTTTTATTCAGATCTGAGCTCGCATCTCATCTTCTCAGAAGAGCTATCCCTGACCACTTTTTCTAAAGCTGCCTTCTGTACCTTGCAACCTTATTTTTTTCTGTAGTCCCTATCTCTTACTTAGGTCCTGACTTGTTCTCCTCTCATCCTGTAAAGAGGGGACTTTATCTTTTTGGTCCATGTTAGCATCCTTACCACTTATCACAGGGCCCAGCATAGAGGAGGGTTCAGAGGAGAGATGGTGAGGAATGAATAAGGCCAAAATAAGGGAAGATGGAGAGAGATTCCTACTCCTAGTTTTTTCCCAGAGAATGTTCCAGAGACCTGGGGAGGGGTGCTGTGGCCATCATGGTGACCAGTATCTGTGCCGAGGACATAGGTTCCAGATGGGAAAGACCCAGGAGACAGGGCTTGACTGACAGCAACAATGATCAGCCACTAACAGTGGCTGCTGCTCCTTGCTGAAGGAGATGTCACGTGACCAGAGTGAGGATGGAGCCCCATCAGAATCCTCAAGGAAGAGAGGCCACTGTAGCCCTTTGGCTGCATCTACGGAGTACATCATCCAGTGACAATGTGGGGATGAACAGGGAGTCCTGGTCCTGCCACCTCTTGACCCTGCTTTTCTTCCTGATTCTGCCTCGGGAAGCTGTGGGACTGAGAACCTCCATGTTCTCATCTGAAACTCTGGGAATCCTTCTTATTTTTCACAATTGTCTTTAGTAGTATAGGTAACAGATATAAAAAGCTTGGCACACAGTAGGACTGCAATATGTTATTAACTGGGAACCCCTATGGCTTATGGGGCCTCATCACTGAATAAAAAATGTGGCAGAAAGTCCAGCACAGAAGGGGTGAACACAGTTAGCCTGGAAATGACAGGGCGTAGTCAGAGACAATAGTCAACATCATCATTATAATAATAATGGCAGTTACAGAGCACTGTGGTGCCAGGCACTTTGGAGTGCTTTGCTTTCACCAGCTTATCAAATCCTCAAACAGCCTCTGAGGTAGGTTCCATTCACAGATGAGGAAACTGAGACAGAGAGCTTAAGAAACCTGCCCAGGACTGTACAGCCTCTACGTGGCAGAATCGTCCTGACGGTCTGTGGCCTGCATGAGCTCAGCCCAGACTTCCCCCTGGCTCTGAGGAGATACATCCTTCACATATGGGGCCCAACTCTACCTGTGAGCCAGATAACTACCATGATGGGGCCGCACCCCAGCCATCTGGCAGTTCTATGTTTGTTGGTCAGGAACTGGGATGCCAGGCAGGTGACTGAGCCAGGATTTAGAATCAACTGCTTTAGGAGAAGCCAAGATGCCAGGCCTCGGAACTGAAAGGCTGGATGGGTGGACAGGCTGCCTGACTTCTGAGCCTTGGTTTTTCACAATTGCAGGTAAATGGTGCCTTCCATGCAGGGCTGCTGCCAGCACTCATGGGCTGTCCATGGGCAGCACTAAGCACACAGTGGGGCTCCATGAAGTCCAGTCCCTCCCCCTCAGGAACAAAGCCAAGTGTGTGGAGATGGCCTCGGGGTGCTGGAGACTGGAGGGGCAGTGGAAGCAAGACTGGAATGGGGTCAGAGCCCAAGCACCAGCAGGGGAGGGTCCAGAGTTCAAGGCTGTGCCCAGGGTTAGGGGGGAGGCTGTCAAGAAGAATGGAGACCCCAGATTTCAACATCCTGGCCATGACAATATAAAAATCAGGCATCCGCGTGGACAGTGAGAAGGAAAGCTAGAGAATAAACATAGTTTTGCATCATGCATCACATCTTTTGAAAATGCTACACATTTATTAGTTAAAGGGACGATCATGATAACCTCTGTCCTCCTGGTCTTTCCCTTCTATTTTCTGCCCAATACGTGTGCCTTTATGTCAACTGAGCAGGGACCACAACCAAGTCTCCTCAGTGTGAAAGCCCCCAGGAGCTAGTGCTGTATGCCTTCTGACTTGCACGGTGGCATCTGAGGTGTGGTCCAGCATGGCAGACCTCAGAAGCTTGGACACAGACTCCAGGAACCCCTGGATGGCTTCAGGCTCCTCTGGATTGTGCTCCTGTTTGGGGTGGGCTGCTAGGACAAGACACCACAGACTGGGTGGCTTGTAAACAACAGAAATGTATTGCTTACAGTTCTGGAGGCTGGAAGTCCAAGATCAAGGTGCCAACAGATTCAGAGTCTGGTGAGGACCCACTTCCTGGGTCATGGCCATCTTTGGCCATACGATGGAAGGGGGAAGGGAGGCCTCTTTTATAAGAACGAGTCCCATTCATGAGGGAATCCATCTCCATGAGCAAATCAAATACCAAAGGACCTCCTTCCTCCTACGACCACTGTGAGGGTTAAGATTTCAACAGAGGAATTCTGGGAGGACATAAGCATTCGGTCTGTAGCACTGTGTTAATGTTTGTGTGTTTGTGTGTGTGTGTGTGTGTGTGTGTGTGCATGTGCACGTGTGCTCAGATGCTTGTCGTGGATGCAATGGAAGGAAGGGTGTGCCTGGGAGCAGGTACAGCAGGAGCAAAGGCAGTGAGGTGGGAAGTAGAATGGTACATGGAGGTTTCTAGAAGAAACTCAGATTTCTGGAGTTCAAAGTGGGAAGTGTGAGGGGAGATGAGATGGAATGAGTAACTGAGGTCAGAATGCCGCAGGCCTCAGGAAACCACGTGATGAGGCTGGGTTCCACCCGGAGGTGGCCGGGAGCCGTGCAGGAGCTCACGGGGTCTGATGTGATCAGAATGGCAGAGGGGCTTCTCTGGGAGAGCTTCTGCTACCCCGCACCCTCCTCTGCAATGAATACTTGTGGCCCCAGGACCAAAGTCCTGTCATCCAGGTTTCCACACTCCCCCAGCAGTGGCTGCCACCCAGTGCAGCACAACCTTAAAAGTCCTGACGTTCAAAGCTTCAGGTTCCATGAAACACATCGGTGACCTACTTTTTATGTGCTGAGTGAGAAATGTGATAAAACAAATGCTCCTGTAGATTGTCCCAGGGAAGACAAGTGGGGCGGAACTGAGGCATATAAGTGCCAGGGCCAGGCAGGCGGACATGGAACCAACAGAAGAGTGAACTTTCTCATGGTCAGAACGGCCCAGTGACAAGATGGGCTTCCTGGAGCAGTGAGCCTGTTAAGCTGTCTCCCTTGACTTTCCAACAGGCCTGGGCTGGGTGGTTGTCTGCTAAGGCTAGCGGACCAAGACTTCCACAAATTGGGGTAACCATATTCAGAACAGAGCCTCTTAAAAGTTTGCTGAGAGCAGATGAAGACCTGTGAACAATCTCCGATCCATTTGTTAGAAGTAGCTTGTTGAAAACTGAGTTTGTTTTTTTTATCTCCTTTCTTTTTGTTTAGCTCCCTACTATAAATATTTATTATCCCCTCTGGGATTCAACTACACCAAAAAAGAAGTCGATGGGGGGGGGGGGAGAACTCTGAATAATGAGTTCTCTGCAGGGTGGAGAAAATGTTCATTTTAAAAATAACTTGAGAGTGCAGAGAGAGATAGTCCTCATTTCTTCAAGAGGAGGCAAAACCTAAATGACTCCCTGAAGTGTCCAAGGGATTTTTGTGAGAGGTAGCCAATAAAATTGAGCCTTGTTGATTTATTTGTTTGTTTGTTTTGATGTTGAAATGGAGCCCAGGGCCTGGCACCGACACATTTCTTAGAGCATATCCCTATTGTTGAATTCTGCGTTTGGTCACTCCGGGACCTCTGGATTCGCAAATTGGATGTGCAAAGCATCCAATCTACCATTGAGCTTCCCCACTAGCCCAAATTGAGCACCATTTAGAAGATACCTTCCTTCACCTCTGATTCTGATCACAAAAGTAGCTGTTATTTCCCAGTGTGGTGACTTGTTCCTGTGACCATGTGAATATGGCGGATACTTGTGTCTCTCTGGTCAACACTGTGTCTTTTTTTCCTACCTAATATCCTTCCTTGTCATGGACATCTTTTGGCTCTCTGTGCCCATGGGCATCTGGACCACAGTGAGGAAAGTGCTGGGGTTGGTGCACAAACTTGCACTCTAGTCCTGGCCTTGTTCCTAGCTTACTATGTGAACTTGAGCAAGTGGTTGACTACACTGAGCCCCAGTTTCCTCATCTGCTACCCGGAATTAATAATTTTTACCTCCCTGAAGTGTGGGGCAAAGAGTAGTATCAAAGTGTTTCAAAGTCCCTCAGGCAGGGTCTGGTGCCCAGGCTGCTCAGTAGGACTGAGCTACATTCTAAAGGGATGTGTCCAATGCATGGGACAGCAGGTAGGGGGTTCCAAATAGTCCAGACATGCCCCCGCCCCTCCCAGTCTCAACTTGGGGCCACCTGAATAGCTCTGGCCCATGGACTGGGAGCTGGGGAATGTATGTCATTTCTGAGGGGATGCAGGCAAGAACCAACACACTGTCCCCAAGTCTCCCCTTCTAGTCACAGACATGTGCAATTCCATAAGTTGTGATGATCGAACCCAGAGGTCCCTGAGTGACCAAATGCAGAAGAGACTGCAAGAGCAAGAAATGCACCTTTTGTATACAAAGCCACAGAGATTTCAGAGGTTTGTCCAGTCCATTAATTAAAAGAACAGGTAAAATCCATAACAAATATATATTTTTTAAAAATAATACTTACTGAGCAGTAACTAAACATATGCAATCAAGCATCATTCAACAATAGGGATATGCTCTAAGAAATGCATCATTAGGTGATTCTGTCACTGTGCATACTTGTTAAGAGTGTATTTACACACACTTAGATGGTCTAGCCTACTACATGTGCACACTACCTATTGCTGCTCCTGGGGCCATGCAATGAACAGAATAACTTGAGATTAGATCAAGCACAGGAGAAAATAATACCAGGAAACAGTAAACACAAGATGTATGAGACTATTGCCAACAGAACGCATGCAGCACAGCTTTATAGTCAACTTTCGTTTTATAAGAAGAAGCAGTGAATTCTAAAATAATGATTACGAAGTATGGTATAGCAAATATATAAATCAATAGCATAGTTGTTTTGCCATTGTTAAGTATTATGTACAGTATGTAATTGTACACACTCCACTGTTATACAACTGGCAGTAGGTTTATTTGCCCAGCATCACCACAAACTCATGAGCAATGCTGTATTATCAACGTTACAATGACTACAGTGTTGCTAGGCCATAGAAATTTTTTTCAGCTCCATTATAATCTCATAGGATCACCGTTGTAGGAGGGTGCATGACTTGCATTTACCAAATGTTGGGCTAGGTGCCAAGGATGCAACAGTGACAGAAGCAGATGCAGAGCAGAATGGCATGTGCCATGAGGGAGACAGGGTCTAAGGTGGGCACATGAGGGGAAAACAAGGCAGGCCACCTGTCCCTTGTAGATCCTACATGTTGCACAGGTCTTGAGAGCACAACTCTATGTGCCTTGCTTTTGGGTACAGTAAAGTTTGAGAACCAGTGATCTAGAGGAAGAAATGGAAGGGAAGTCTGTACACAGGGGCCTGAGTGTTCTCAGTTTTGGAGTTGAAGCTCATGAGCTCTGGCCTGTCCCCATGTTCACAGAGGTGTTACAGCTGGGCTCCCCCTAACAGATGAGTAGATAGGTAGAACTAGGATGAGACAGGTTCAAAAGTTGACCTCTAGTTGTACATGATGTAGAATCACACTGCTTGTGCAGTCATATATGTCCACAGGGTAATATATGACTCCTGATTCATTCTCCTATCCTTTCTATCCCCAAGCCCCCTCCCTTCCCTTCACTCCCCTCTGCCTAGTCCAAAGTACCTCTATTCTTCTCTAGCCCCTTCCACTTATTGTGAATTAGTATTCGCATATCAAAGAAAATACTGGACCTTTTTTTTTTGGGGGGGGGATTGGCTTATTTAACTTATCATGATATTCTCCAGCTCCAAAGTGCATTCTACTGTCATATATAACTAATTAGAACACAAATTTAAAAAGTTGACCTTCAAATTATATTAAAAAATGTAATAAGCTGGTGTAGTAGCACATGTCCGTAAGGCTGAGACAGGAGGATCACGAGTTCAAAGCCAGCCACAGCAAAAGCAAGATGTTAAGCAACTCAATAAGACCCTGTCTCTAAATAAAATACAAAATAGGGCTGGGGATGTGACTCAGTAATTGAGTGCCCCTGAGTTCAATCCCCGGTACCCCACCAAAAAAAATGTAATTGTGGACCGTCCTCTCTGCTATCAGGGGATCATGGTATGGTGGTCACCTACAGGAGAGGTGGGAGTTTATTTGGGATGTTTCCTTCCAGAGCCTTTTCTTTGTGGGACTGGTTAGATGATATGATCTTTGCCATTGCAATGGTGCCCTCATGTACCCAATGACCACTTTTCTGAGAGCCCACCATGTGCTGAGCCTGTCCTGGATATTAAGGGACAGAGAGGAAGGTACATCTCTGAGACCCAGAAGCCCAAAGTCAGCAGCTTAGAGATGAGCTTGGCACTAATGGACATCCCCTTACGCACTACTTGTGAACCTAAAAGCATACATATGGCCCCATACAATTTTTATTTGATGTAAAGAGTTCAACAACAATGCTTTGTGCTTGCCTCATGCTTGCTTCTGAGACTGAAGTCTCCATCCTGTGAGTGAGAAGCAGAAACTTGAAAAAGTCACACAACCACTTGGAGATCCAAATGGCACATCACTTAATTCCTAATCCAGGCTTCTTTCCAACATACAAAGAGGGAAATAAAATCTCAAATGCACCTAAAGAGAGATTAGGACAAGCTCTGTGCACCCCCTCCAATGTTGACGTGTCCTGTTTACCCAAAGGAGTGGCTAAACCAAAACTTAGCAAATGGAATCACATCTCTGCCTCAGCATTGTGCTCCAAAGTGCTGAGGAGGCCATATTCTTTCCCAAGCATCCCAGAAGCACCGGAATGTAAGGTACTATTTGCAGCCTGACCCATGAATCATTTAGAGCCTGAGATCCAGCTGGGAGAGTGACTGGGCGTCCACTCATCCATCCTCACAAAGCACAACCCAGATCGATGTTCGCCTCAGAGCCTAAATCGGAAACTCAGTCAGCCTCATTGGGCAGGCCATTATTGGGAGCAGCGGAAAGTGGAAAGATTCAGAGATTGCAGGTTCTGGATGGGGGCCAACACTGGATGGTAATGCCTGATAATAGTGCCCTGTATGTGTGAAGCATTCCCAAGGTTACAATGCTCCTTCATGCCTATTATCTGGAGAATCCTCCCTGCAAACCCCAACAGGGGTGAATCCACCAACTGCATTTGTAGACGAGGCTGTTGATGCGCATGCCATGTGTCTGGGGAGCAGCCCATCCTCCTTTCTCCCACCCTTCCCTGCTCTTCCAACTTCCTTAGCAAAAGCCCATAACCCCTGCAGAGTGGGCATTAGAGAAAAAGGTGGGAAGACACCTGGGAGGTAATTTGAGACAAAAGCAAGAGTACGGGGGAGAGGTGCCAAGGAATGTACTCTGGGCCATGGATGGGTAACAGAAGTTTGGGTCTAGTTGTGCCTTGGGAAGCCAGTGGCCATACTGCAGGGGCTGGATTGGAAGGGAACAGACTGTAGGTGACAGGAGGACAGTGGTAGTAAGAGGCAGGGCAGTCAGCCAGGGTGGGGTACCAGGAAGATGGAAGGTCAAACAGGGCTGTGGACAGGAGCTAGAAAAAAAAAAAACATTTAAGAGGCATTGTTGTCTGGCTGGTTGGAACTGAGCAGGATGAAAAAGCTGACCATCACACCAACCTCAGCTCCAGCAAACAAAAAGGAAGAACCTTATGTAAGAAGAAATGCTTCTCCCATGGCACATTTACAGAGCGTCTACTCAATGTTATGCATAGTGGTTCTGAGCTTAAAGTCCAGGACTACAGACCCTTGGAGAGCAATGGTTCACATCCAACACCATACAACTACACTGAACTCAGAGAATGACAGGGCTTAACGCTAGCCTGCACAGCAAAGGGAGTCAGATGCAGACCTCTCAAGGCTCCCTTCTCAACACTTGTCTGGTGCGGAAGAATCCACACTGAAAGCATTTTGGGGTCTTGGATCCAGCTGGTCTTGGATCCAGCTTAGCATCTAAGCCAAGACCCTGTATTTACAGGCAAGCTTAGTGCCACTGCTCTGATTTTTGGGTGCAGGATGGCTTTGTTTGGATACTTCTGAGATTAATCCTCCTCACACAGGCCACTGGCCTGTGGGACCCTGTTCTTTCTAACCAGTGAAAAATGACAATCCTGTGAAAAACAAAAGAGAAACAAGAAGAGTGAAGCAGGTAGCATCGCTATACCAGACCTTAAACTATTCTATAGAGAAACAGTAACAAAAACAGCATGGTATTGGCACCAAAATAGACTGATAGGCCAATGGTACAGAATAGAGGACACAGAGACTAACCCACAAAATTACAATTATCTTATATTAGACAAAGGTGCCAAAAACATGCAATGAAGAAAAGATAGCATCTTCAACAAATGATGCTGGGAAAACTGGAAATCCATATGCAACAAAATGAAATTAAACCCCTATCTCTCACCATACACAAAACTTAACTCAAAACAGATCAGGGACCTAGGAATTAAACCAAAGACTCTATGTCTAATAGAAGAAAAAGTAGGCCCTAATCTTCATCATTTGGGATTAGGCCCCAACTTCCTTAATAAGATTCCTATAGCGCAAGAATTAAAACCAAGAATCAATAAATGGAATGGCATCATTTATTAAAACGTTTCTTCTGAGCAAAAGAAACAATCTATGTGGTGAACAGAGAGCCCTCATCCTGGGAACAAATTTTTACCACTCACACATCAGATAGAGCACTAATCTCTAGGATATATAAAGAACTCAAAAAGCTAAGCACACACACACAAAAAAAACCAACCAACAAACCAACAAACAAAAAACCCAAATAACCCAATCAACAAATGGGCCAAGCACCTAAACAGACACTTCTCAGAAGAGGATATACAATCAATCAACAAATATATGAAAAAATGCTCATCATCTGTAGCAATCAGAGAAATGCAAATCAAAACTAAGCTAAGATATCATCTCAATCCAGTCAGAATGGCAGCTATTATAAAGACAAACAACAGTAAGTGTTGGAGAGGATGTGGGGAAAAAGGTACACTCATACATTGCTGGTGGGACTGCAAATTGGTACAGCTAATATGGAAAGCAGTATGGAGATTCCTTGGAAATCTGGGAATGGAACCACCATTTGACCCAGCCATTCCTCTCCTCAGACTATACCCAAAGGACTTAAAAACAGCACACTACAGGGACACAGCCACATCAATGTTTATAGCAGCACAATTCACAATAGCTAAACTGTGGAGCCAATCTAGATGCCCTTCAGTGGATAAATGGATAAAAAAAATGTGACATTTGTGGAATTTTACTCAGCATTAAAAGAGAATAAAATCATGGCATTTGCAGGTAAATAGATGGTGTGGAAGAAGATAATGCTAAGTGAAGTTAGTCAATCCCAAAAAAACAAATGCTGAATTTTTTCTCTGATATAAAGAGGCTGACTCATAGTGGGGTAGGGAGGGGGAGCATGGGAAGATTAGATGAATTCTAGATAGGACAGAGGAGTAGGATGGAAAGGGAGGGGACAGGGGGGGAAGCAAGGGTGGTGGAATATGATGGACACCATTATCCAAAGTACACGTATGAAGACTCTAATTGTGTGTCAACATACTTTATATATAAACAGATATAAAAAATTGTGGTATATATGTGTAATAAGAATTGTAATGCAAAAAAAAAACCCAAAGAACATGTATAAAGGCATGAATTGGCATGAACATACTCTATATACAAAGATATGAAAAATTGTACTCTATATGTGTAATAAGAACTGTAATGCATTCTGCTGCCATGTATTTAAAAAAACAAAATCAATAAAACTAAAAAAAAAATTAAAATGTCCTATCCTGTGGGCCCTTTGAGGCAGAAAAAAAAAAAAAGGTCCAAAATCAACATATCAGCAGGATGATGATCTCTCTGGAGTCAATAGAGGATGATTCTTTCTTCCCTCTTCTAGCTTCCATCGGTTTGCAGGAAATTCCTAGCATTCCTTGGCTTGCACCTGCAGCACTTTGATCTCTGCCTTCAGTGACACATGGCTTTCTCCCATCATGTGCCCATGTCTCTATGACTCCTGTTACCTTCCTACAAGGACACCAGTCTTATTGAATTCAAGGCCTAGCCTACTCCAGTAGATCTCATGTTTATTAATAACATCCACAATGACCCTATTTCCAAATAATATCACATTCTGAGGTACAGAAGCTTTAGGACCTCAACATATCTTTTGGGAGGACATAATTCAACTCATAAAATATGCCAAGATGAGGCTGGGCATGGTGGTACATGCCTCTAATCCCAGCCACTTGAAAGGCTGAGGCAGGGGCTGGGGATGTGACTCTAGCGGTAGCACGCTCGCCTGGCATGCGTAAGACCCGGGTGCAATCCTCAGCACCACATACAAACAAAGATGTTGTGTCCGCTGAGAACTAAAAAAAAATAATAATAAATATTAAAAATTCTCTCTCTCTCTTTCAAAAAAAAATTAAATCCAACTTTAAAAAAAGAAAAAGAAAGGCTGAGGCAGGAGGATCACAAGTTCAAAGCCAGACTGCACAGCTTAACAAAACCTTCAGTAACTTAGTGAAACTCAGTCTCAAAAATTAAAAAGGACTGGAAATGTATCTAGTGATAAAATGCCCCCCGTGTTCAATCACCAGAACTCAAAGCAAACAAATAAACAAATGCTAAGAACCAGAGTCCTGGGAAAAGAGAAAGAGAGGGGTGACATGTCAGGCCACCCTTAGTTCAGGAACAAGGCTGAAGCCCAGTTCTCAGAAGAGACCACATGATCAGGGTAAATGCATCAAGAAACTCTACACAAGGGTCTGTGCTCTACTGGAAACAGGAAATGTGTGGTGACGATGATGATGATCTCTGTCAATTACCATACTGTTAAATGCTTTACATAATCTCAATTAATCCTAATCATAACCCTATGAGTTAGATAGTAGGACTACTGACATTTTATAAATGAGGACACAGAGGTCCAGAAAGAGTAGCAACTTAAAAAAAATGTATCACAGTCAGTGGCAGAGGTGAGATTCTAATTTGGGCTTGACAAACTACAGAGTCTCAGTCTCAGAAAGAGATGTAAGTGGGAGGGTGCATTAAGAGATTTCAGGCATGAACATTGAGAGGTGTCTGCAATAGAGAATTCCAATCATGCTTTGATTTTGTTACCAGTGCTTTGCTTTGCATGGAGGAGAACCCAATCTCCATGTCCATGCTGGACTGAACAAGAAGCCAAAACTAATTGGATATTAGAAGGATGGGATGTGGTGATGGGCAATGAAACATTAGAACATGTATACTATAAACCTGTGGGAATTAAGAGATCCATCAGTTCATTTGGGCCATTAGAGCAAAACAACCAATGACCAGACAGCTTACACAAACAAACATTTATTTCTCAGTTATAGAGGCTGAAAAGTCTAAGATCAAGGGACTGGTAAATTCAGCATCTAGTGGGGGCCCATAAATGGCTTCCTTCTTGCTATGTCCTCATATGATACAAGGTGTCAGATAGTTCTCTGAAATCTCTCTCTCTCTCTTTCTTTCTCTTTTTAAACAGCATGAATCCCATTCATAAGAGCTCCACCCTATGACTTAACCATCACCCAATATCATCACATTGCAAATTATGATTTCAGCACATGTTCATAACAGTGGTTTTAGAAAAAAATAAAGGCAAAATTTCCTATGAAATGGAATAGAGCTTAACAAAAAGAGCCAGATCAACCATACAATCACCCAGGGAGGAAATGAACCCAGATCCCTACCTCACACCATATGCAAAAACTGATTTCAAATGGACTTTAGATCTAAATATGAAAGATATAACAAAGCAGTGTTATTCAGTAGTCCCATAGCAGTAGCAACTTAAGTGTCAATCAATAGTAAAACATAAATTATCATATATTCATACAACAATAAAAAGGGACAAATTACTACTATGTACAACATGAATATATGTCACAATCAGAATGTTAAACAAAAAAGTTAGAGAAAAAAACAACATATACTACATGATTCTATATATAAAAAGTTCAAACAGGCAAATCTAACTGATACCATTAGAAGTCAGGATATTGATTATTTTGGGGGAGGAAAAGGAGGATAATGAATGACAGGTGCAAAGGAAGTTTTCTGGGATCCTGGTAAAGGTGGTCACAGAGGCATGTCCACTGGGATAATTCATCAAGTACTTCCTTATGACTTGTGTACTTTTCCATATGTATATTACAATTAAGTTATTTATCTTTAAAATCACCAATTGAGAAATTATCTGCAACAAAGTAACAAAGGATAGGGTAATAGCCTTAAATATAAAGCAAATAAAAGCCCCCTAAGCAAACACTAAGATAACTCACTAAAGAAAAAATTAGCAAAGGAGATGTGAACAACTGGTAAAACAGACATTATAAATGGCTTTGTATGTACTAGAAAACAAATCTTTACCCCAGATAATAATGAAGCAAGTTAAACATTTAAAATAATGTCATGATTTATATTCACACCAGCCACAGTGAAAGGACTTTGTAATACACAGGGCATTTAGTACACTGCTTAGAAGGTCACTTCCTCATTAGCAGAGCCAAATTAGGTCTAGAGTAAAGGATATTCTGTCCCCACATAGTAAAGTTTAAAAGCAAGCCTCACAAGTATCAAACTGTATTCTAGTGATTTAGCTGCATCTCAGAAAAAAAGTTCAAAATACTCAAAGAATTCCATCACCATTTTATCTAACAAAAAAATTCACAATAAAAAAATTAAAATTATCTGGTAAGCAAATAAGCAGAAAAATGTGACCCTGCTGTGGTTTAAATATGTTTTATTCCCTTAAACTCATGTAGAAACTTAATCTCTAAAGTCAAATGTTAATGGCATTAAGAGAGTGAAAACTGAATTTGGCCATGTTGTATGGAGGTGAGAGCTTTGCAAAGTAACAATTAGATGTTAGGATGGGACTCCCATGAGTGAACCCTAGTAGCTTTATAATGGAGGCCACACATGGATAGAAGTACATATGTACTCCCAAGACAATGTGATACAGGCAAGAGAGACCCTTCCCAGAGCCTATACCAGGCAGTTTAGATGTCCAGTCTCCAAAACTATGAGCCAAAATATTTCGTCTATTCTCTTTATGAAGTATCCTGCCTCAAGTATTTCATTACAGCAATAAAAGCTGTCTAATACAGATCCATAAAGAGCAGAACACTTGCCCAATTGAAAAACACTCACAAATTATGCAGATGATAAAATTAGTAGAATGACATTAAAATACAATTCAAGTATTCAACAAATACTGTATGTGTTCAAGAAAGTAAGGGAAGCATAGGCATGTATAGGAGAGATATAAAAAGTCCCAAATCAGACAAATAGAGATTAAAAGTGGAATGTCTGGGATATACAGAGGATTAAGGGTAAGTTAGGTCCAGCAGGAAAAAAAAATATTAATGAACTCCAGGAATAGCAATAGAAACTATCCAAATGAAACACGGAGGGAAAGAGAAGGAGGAAAAGGAGGAATAGAAGAGGAGAAGGGGAAGTAGCAGGGAAGGGGAAAAGGAGAAGGAAGAGCAATCTGTGAACTGTGGAATAAGGGACCTAATGTTCATAAAACTGGAGTCCCCAGAAAAGTGGGAGAAAGGGATGAGAGGGGCCAATAAATATTATATCCAAAGAAATAATGGCCAAATATGTTAAAAATGTGGTGAAAGCTATAAATACATAGACCCAAGAAACCCAACCAAGCCCAAACACTAGAAAAAAAAATCACAAATCTATACTATACCCACACTGCTTAATAACTATCAACAGAAAATCTTAAAAACAACCAGTGAAAAGGCATAGATCAGATAGAGAATCCAGGAAAAGAGAAGACTAACAGGCAACTTTTCACTGAAAACAATCAACACCAGAAGAAAGTGGATCATTTTCAAAGGATTGAAAGAAAATTGACAACCTAGAATTCTATACATAATGAAAATATCTTTCAAAGGAAAAAGAAAATAAACAAAAGGTGTTAATGAAGATGTGGAGAAATTGGAACCCTAATATATCGTTAGTGAGACTGTAAGATGATGTAATTACTAGGGAACCAGTGTGACAGTAATTCAAAAGGGTAAACAGAGCCATGCATGATTCAGCAATCCACCCCCAGGCAGAAGAGAGTCCAAGAAAATAGAAAACAAATTTCCATACAACATTTGGTTGTGGGTTCTTACACTCCATAATACTGATTATAATATTTAAGGCATAGAATGTAAATCCTAAAATAACACTAAAAATTAGGTAATAAGATAAAAGGGAAATGAAATAGAGTCATAAAACCATCCTCAGTTGGTCCAGAAAACCAGATAAAGAGGAAAAGAATAGACAGAACAACTAGAAAGCAAATAATAAGATGAGAGATTTAAACTAAATTATACCAATAATCACATTATATTTAAATGGCATAAATACCCTAGTTAAAAGGCACATGTTGTTAAATTGGATATTTAAAAAAATACTAGACCCAATTCTATGCTGTCTAGAATAAAACCACTTTGACTATAAAGATAACAATAGGTTTTAAGGAAAAGTACAATAAAGAAAAGGATATACCATCAGATATTAATCTAAAGAAAAATTGGCATGGGTCTGTTAATAGCATGATGTGAATAAAGATTCCCTGGGGGTAAGTTGGTTAAAATGTGGATTCTGGGTTCTACTTGGGGATGGGACAATCCTGCAGGGCTAGTATGCTATGGGCTCTGAACAGCAGGCTAAGAAGCTGGTGTGGACTTTAACATATAGCCAATTCACAGAAGGGTTTGGAATACACTGTGTGGACTACCTGGGTTGTGCTGCAGAATGGAGACAGACCCAGTGAGGTGCCCAGACATGGGGTAATGGAGGCCCCAGACCATTGTAGTGGCCATTAAAAATGTAGTTATGGTCTTGAGAGACCACAGAGGTGAGATTGAAAGATAGAAACCAAGAACAGAGGAGAGGGAGAACAGAATTTGTGCCATAGGAATGCAGAGACAGGTCCATGCCTAGAAATGGGAATATAAGGAGAAGTGAGGAGAGAGACATTAGAGGAAGGAAGCTGATCCATTTAGCATTTACTATGCATCTATTATATGACAAGCCCTGAGCTAGTGGCACCACAGAGAGGTTAGAGATAAGGAAGGTTCAGATCTAAATATACAGAAGCAAAATGAGTCTGCATGACCAGGATCTGTATTATCCTAACCTGCATCACCAATCTCTTAGAATGCTATGGAAGACAGCATTTCCCAGACTTCTTTAGCCATTTGAAGGACAGAAGTATAGCAGTGGTTATCAATTACTGAACCTTACTGCAGGCCAGATACTTTACCTGTAGAACACTCTCACTTTGCCATACATGTTAAAGATGTGAAGCACTCCCCACCTAAAAAAAAAAAAAAAAAATCTCAACTGCAAGTATGTCTCATTCTTACAAATGTCCATCATTGCTACTGATGAGGTTGGAAGACAGGGAATCAATGTCAAGTCCTGTTGCAAGGAATGAGATAGGACTTCCCACAGGTATAGAGTTATCCCACACGTGAGCTCAATCAAGTTAGGGTCTCTAACTCAGCTCTACCCTCTGACAGATACAGAACCCCCTTTGTCAATTTCCTAGACTGCTGGCTACATGGTTGTGCTGGCATAACATGAAAAGAACAGCAGCTAGCAAAGCAAGCTGCAGATGAATTCTACTTTACCTTTAAGAAAAATTTCCTTCATTTCTTCCCTTATAAGACTGTAGGACTGTTATACCCATTTTATAGATATAGAAAGGCTTATGGACTTGCCAAAGGAAACACTACTAATAAATGGTAAGATCTGAATCTAGGTCAATGTGACTGCAGAGCCCAGCCTGTGTAGTGTGGCTTCCTGGGGTTAGGAGTTAGAGGGACAGTGTTTGCAAAATGCTTCTGTACAGGACAATAAAACTATGGTCCCTTTAAATAGATTACTTGGGCAGTAATACAAGATGTGCCAGAAAATAAAGAGATGTTCAAAGAATATTGGGACATGTGAGAACGGCATGCAAGATGGCTGGAGAGACTCAGACTGGCCAAATCTGGGACAATGCTTCAAATAATGGATCATAACCCATTAAATAAAATTGGAATCTGCAAGTCCTTACAGGACACATACATAGATAAGTTAATAGAGAGAAGAGAGAGCTTTTCCTTATGTGGGATTGCTGACTGATAAATGGAGAAGAAATGACAGAATCAGAGAGCCCACTGTTTGCTAGCCATCTTGATACAGACTGTCCCTGACTTACGATGGTGCAACTTAGATTTTTCAGCTTTATGATGGTGGGCAGGCATAAACATACAATGACTGTTTTCAACTTATAGTACAGTAGTCAATGAATCGCATGAGATTCTCAAACTTTATTATAGAATAGTCTTTATATTACGTGGTTTTGCCCAACTGGAGGCTAACATAAGTGTTCTGAGCAGGTATAAGGTAGACTGTGCTGCGCTATGATGTTTGGTAGGTTATGTGTTTAACTGCATTTTCATTATACAGGATTTTCAACTATGGGCTTATCTGGATGTAACCCCATCATAGGTCGAGGTTACATCCAGACAAAAATCCTCTAAAACCGGTAGATGGAAGTTTGATGAGGAGTGGAATATTCACATTATTCCAAAGTATCTACCCCACAGAATACTTTCTGATGACAAAGGGGAAAAGAGTAACTTTGCTGCAGAGAAATCTAGCAGGTACTACACTCTAAGTGATCAAAGCAAAAATGACTAGCAATAGAACAAAGAGAAATTTGGTGCTGCCTGAGACGCTATGAGAAGAACATAACATAATTTCTGTTCCGACCAAAAATAGGCAACCTGAATCCAATAATGAAGACATAGCAGCCAAACCACGGTTGAGGGACATTCTGCACCATATGTTCATGATCTTCACAAGGGTCAAGGTCGTGCAAGTCTGTGGAAGACTGAGGAGCTGTTCCAGAAGGAAGGATCCTAAGGATACATGACAACGAAACACAGTACATGGTCTAGAACTAGACCCCTAGCACTGAGGGCATCTTTGGGATAGCTGGTGAAACATGGAAGGGCTCTGACCATTAGATAATTATAATGTACTGATGCCAATCCTCATTTGGGTGCTTGTGGTTATGAAGAAAATGCCCTTGTTTGTAAAGAACACACATGAAGTATTTGGGGTGATGGGGTATTGGGTTAATAGCTTACTCTCAAGTGACTGGAGTGGAAGAGCTATTTGCACCACAGCTGTGAATTTCTCTAAGTCTGAAATTATTCAAAAGGGGAACAAAAGCGAAGCTTCTTTGGGGAACAAAGATGTTTCCCATGGAAAGGAGAAGAGAACTTTCTGAGAAGTGCCAAAAGCTTCCTTTGTCATCCCATGCAGGGACTACTGAGGCTCCTGGGCCTTCCTCCCATGACAGAAACCACTGCCTCCACCAGTGGCCAAAGGTGTCAGGAGGCACCTGGCCACAAGCATCCCAGGAAAAGGTCCAGTAGATTCCAGAGATCTGGGCTGCAGCCACCTCTGCGTAGACACCTGCAGCAACTCAGAGCTCATCATGTTACTGTAAGTTGATTTTCATACTAGCCCATTCTAGTTCTTGTAACCTGTAACTTCTTGCTAAAAGAAGGCTGGTCTTTCTGATCTAATCATCAGGTCAATTTTATCCTTAGGTATCTCCTTCCCTCAACCTCTGAACGCTGGGTTTGGCAGTGAGGGCACCCCCTTGTGTCCAAAGGGCAGGTGCAGCTGCCTCAAGCCAAGATGCTTCCAGGATAGAGGCATCTCTTCCCTCAACCCAAACACAGTTCTCCTTGAACCATCAACTCATTTACTCCCGTTCATTTAGGCATTCGTTCTTCATTTCATTCATTCATTTGTTCAAGTGGCCACTGCATACCATGTACTGAGCTTTACTCTGGAAGTAAAAGGATAGATCATTCTCAGGCTTTAGCACCCAGTTCTCAGTCTGATGGAGGGACAGACTTACTGTGCCCCCTAAAATTAAGTGCAAGGACTCTGGGAGTACCCATAACAATCTAGAAGTATTCTAGGAAAAAAAAATGATCATAATTCATCTCCCTTTTATTCCCTGTTGCTGCCAGCATGGATTTCTCCAAAGCTCTGCCCTCTGCCCTTGAGCCAGGGGCCTTCTGCCCTTGCCTGGAGGGTATCCTCCTCTGTCTGTACCTGGCTGACCTAGGGATGCTCTCCCAGGGCCCTACAACTGGCCACAGAGGCATCACTGCTCAGTGGATCCCTCCAGGCAGACTTGATAGACAGTTTCCTCTGCTCATATGGTTATTGATGACAGTGATGGATAATAGTAGTTCCATCTCGTGAGTGCTTAGCTCTTCCAGGAGCTGTGCTAAGAACTGTATGTTACACCATCTAATCCCTGCAACTGCCCATGGATGTGGATTCTGACATTATACCCATTTTACAGCAGAGGAAACTAAGGCTCCGTGAAGTTAAGACAGAGCAGATCTCACCAGTGACCTCCAGTCACTGAGTGTACAACTTCTTGTGATCTGTACCACATTCCTCGTCCTCCCCACAGTTCGCCCACTTAAGATCCCCACTCTCACCAAAGGTCAGCTCTGGATCCCATCTCTGGGCAGGTTCTAGAAGGCCTGGCTCTATAAAGACCTTCTAATACTTAACTGCTGTTAGCTATTGTCCTAGTCCATGTTGTGGCTGTTATAGTAGAACACCTGAGAGTGGATAATTTACTAACAATAGAAGTTTATCTGGTTCCTGGTTCTGGAGACTGGGAAGTGCAGGGGTTTGGTACCAGTGTATGGCAAGGGCCTTCCTGTTGCATCATCCCACAGCAGAAGGTGGAAGGGCAAATGAGTGCATGAAACAGAGAGAAAGGGGGCCAAACTCACTTCAAGAACCCACTCCCATGCTAATGACATGAATCGATTCATGGGGCATGACCTCATACCAAATCACCTCTTAAAGGGTCTACCTCTTCAAATAAATTTCAACATGGGTTTTGGAGGGGACCTTCCAACTACAGCACACATCTCACCTCCCTTGGGAGATTGTTGTGTGCAGGGGTCTGGGACTTCCCCAAAACACAAAGCTAGGCAAGACCTCTGTATATCCTGGGGATGGTGACATTTCCATTACCCTGAACTCCCAAGTATCCTGTCCTTAGATACTCATTGAATATCAGTTGCTTAAAGGAATTCGCTTCCTGTTTTAACACCTGACAGTGGTCTAATACTATCAGAACTGTTGTTTCCAATGCTGAGACTGATTTTGTTTTTGATATCTGGCTAGAATCCTCAGACCATGCCCCATGGGATACTGAGCTGACACCGGAGGGCAATGGTGTACACTTTGCTGGTGCTGGTGTGTCAGACATAGTTATGTGCCTTGTATCATTGATTCCTTATGGAGGTCACTTGACAGATAAAGTAGAGTTTGAGAGCTGAGGACCTCCAGTGCCTGGGGCACACTCAGGTCCACTCCTCAGGACTCCTGTTCCCCTAAAACTCTATGCTCATTCTATCTCCAGACCTTGCCTGTATGCTTTTTCTCTAGACTCTTCAGTAGGTTGGTTCCTTCTCATCTTCAGGTCTCCACTCGATGTCACCTCCTCTGACCAGTCTCCCTACCCTGTATCACCCTCTGTCCCACCATCTTGCCCAGCATGATACTGATTGTGCTCTGCAGCCCTCCTTAACTTACGTGCTTGCTTGTTCATTGACCTTATGCCTTACAAGCACATAAGCTCCCCAAGAACAGAGACTCTATCATTGGTGTCCCTGGAACGAAGCCTGGCCCATTGTAACTTGTCTTAGTCCATTTTCTGTTACTAGAACAGAATCCCAAGATTGGGAGATTGAGATCTTACAGTACTGGAGGCTGGAAAGTCCAAGGTCAAGGGTCTGCAAGTGATGAGGACTGTCTTGCTGGGTGGGACTCTTGCAGAGTCTGGAAGTGACACAGGGCATTGTATGATGATAAAGATCAAGTGTGCCAGAGAATGCTCATTTTTATAATAAATCCACTCTGTCTATGGCCCATTAATCTCTGGATCCATGAAGGCAGAGCCCTCATGACCCAATCACCTCCCAAAGGTCCCACCTACAAATACCATTAATGTACAACTTTTGGGATTAAGTTTCCAACACATGAATTCTGGGGAAAAAACCTTCAAACCACAGCACAGATGCTCAGTACATATTTGTTACATGAGTTAACTCCTCCTCCATCCCAGTCCACTTTTCCCATTCCCTTCTCCTTACCACCACTCTAGTTACAACTGTAATCCGGGGAACTCCACCAGGTGTTGAGACATCCTATAGTGCAGTCTTTCTAGTCCACACTGTCAGACCCCCTCACACACGCACACACACACTCATTTTAATGCAGATGGTAATAAAGTCTGTCATCAGAGCTGCATTAAATGTTCCCGAGGTTTATATCATCTCAGTTTAGAGATGGTGGAACAGACACTCAGGTGGGTTAAGTGACTTGCACAAGCTCACATAGCAACTAAATGGCAGATCTGGGATCTGAACCCTCTGTGATCCCCGAGCCCCTTCTTTGCTGCTGTCTTTTGTAGTGCATGGTTTTCACATGCATCAAACTTGAGAGTGCATTAGAGTCATCTGGAATGCTCATGAAAACACAGATTACTAGGCTGCACCCCCAAGTTTCTGACTTGGTTGGCCTGGGAATTTGCATCTCTAGCAAGTTCCCAGAGCAGGCTGGGCTGTTGGACTCATGTCTCAAAAACCACTGCCTAAAAACATGTGTATCAGCTCAAACATGGAACTCTGTCTATAGTTTCAGGAGGTTCACAGACCTCTTGTCACCTCTTCAGGCAATTTGGCAATGGGAGAGAGTCCGTGGACCTCACCTTAAGAACAACCATTTAAAGAAACAATGAAAGTCTGACCTATCACAACCCCAGGCCCAGAATTCTGTTCAGTGCGTTTTCCTTTAAGTGAGGGACACCTAAGTCTCCATCCCTATTCCCTCTGCAAATCTATAATAAAGTTAATTATCTGACCTTGAAACTTACTGTGGCTGACACTCCATGGAAAGGGCCTCAGCGTGCCTTACCGACGCAAATGATAAATATAGAGCCCGGAGCAATTTCTCTTGGAGATTTCGTGTCAGTATTTTAATAATCGTTGAGCAGAGCCTTGGGAGCCAATTACAAAACTAGGACAGGTTTTTTTTTTTTCTAAAACTATTTGGTTCCAAACTCTGAAAACTTGTGGGCGTCTGATACTGACAGGTCCAGAAGGGTTTTGACATAGTTTCCCCCAAGCATGATTGATGCATAGAGTCCAAAATTTTGTTCCGGTTAAGCAGAGGCCAGGATGCTCCCCAAGTCCTGCCTCCCACCTTAGCCTCCCTTCGAAGCAGTCTCAAAACACCTCACTAAACCTAAGTTACCCTAGGATTTGAACCTGAAGGTTGGAAGCCTGCCCGATGGTGAGCCATGGGCGCTGGAAGCCCTCAGCCTTCACTGTCCTTGCTCTCTCTCTGCATGTCCAGGGCTGGGGAACCCAGCCAACTCACTGGGCTGCAGGGGCCAAGGTATGGGGAAGCTCTTGGGCTGTGAAGAAGGCCAGGCCTCCTGGGGACAGTCTCAGAGTCCAGGACCCTGGGGAGGTTGCCTGGCTTCCCCTTTCCCACTGGTGATTTCCTGACTTCAGGTGCACAGCTGGCACAGGCCTGAGTCCTGTTAAAATTAGATCATCTTCCCGGGGTGCTTGTAGAGCAGGGTGGCCCTGTCAGTGACGTCAGCATTGATGGCCATTATCATTTGGTCATCAGTATTAGACTTCAAAAATGTCAATTAGACCTTTTAATGACCCACCACCCCCTGTTCATTGTCTCTCCATCACAAGGGCAGGAAAGCAAAACCTCCTCTAAGTCCTGCTCCAGCAAACCTCATTGACTCCGTTTCTTTACATTCTCCGCTTTACTCTGCCCATTGGCCACATGGGTCTCCTTGCTTCCTGTCCTGTCCTTTCCCAGGGCCTTTGAACAGCAGTTCCCTCCTCTCCAGAGAGATGCATGGTAATTCCCTCACTTGATTAAGTCTCCATTGAAAGGTCACCTTCCCAGATACCCCCAGCCAAGGACACCCCTCTCCCCATAAGATGCACTGTTTTATCATGATGCCAATTATTACCCATGTAATCCAATTTACTGTGTATATTTATTATTTGTCTTTTAAAATATTTTTGTAGATATATGTACCTTTATTTTATTCATGTATTTATATTTGGTGCTGAGAATCAAACCCAGTGCCTCACATATGCTAGGCAAGCACTCTACCACTGAGCCACAGCCTCAGCCCCTGTTTGTCTTTTTGTCTCTCATGAATGCTGAGGCCAAGTCTAGTCTTTGCTCACCGTGGCGTCCCTAGTGCTGTGCTCATAGGAAATGCTTGCTCAATAGTGGGTGCATGGATAGATGGATACTGGACAGATGGATGCTCCCACTGAAGGAGGAGACAAGGAGAACTTGCATCGATCTTCCCACTCACCCTACAAGGTGGGATTGCTGGCTCTCTTTTTAAATGTCACAACGGCTCACCCAGGAAAGGAGACTGACTTGTCCAAGGTCACACAGTAGTAAGGGGGGCCCGGACTAGGAATCCATGAGTTCGTGACTCCAGGGCTGTGCATGGGTGGTTACCTACTGAAAGCTCAGATCAGGCACACTGCAGGAAGGACCCTCTGATGGTGATGGAGTACAGGTAAAAGGTTAAAAGGTCAGAACCTGGGGGTCAGGCAGATGGGGTAGCTGTTGTGAGGGGCCTGAAGGGTGTCCCTAAAGGGAGACTGAGGACCAAGGCAGGGATATGGGTGAACTTCATGGTAGGACTTAGAGCAAATGCTCAGTTCCCAGAGTAGGGAGGGGGCTCTGAGAGTCTGTCTAGGGGCCAGGGCTGATCAGGACCGGCTGGTCTCCAAATCCTTTCAACTCCCATACCCATGATTCATGGAGCTAGGTGGCCCCCATGATTCCACCCTGCCAGGATGGCCTTAGGCAGGGCTGATGTAAGAGGTGGGGGTGGACAGGCTGCACTGGGGCTACAGACCTTGCTGGTGAGTTGTCCGCTTCCAGCTAGGGCAACAGCAGACACTGCAGAACCATCAAGGGAGAGAGGCACAGGTTCACTACTCAGGGCATCCCAGAGCAGCAGGCAGGAATGAAGGGCCTTGGCATCCTCACTGTGAGGACAGTGCGGGGCCCAGCACACTCCCAAAGGCAGGCAGGAGAGAGTGGTTAGAATTTCTCCTCTCCAAGCCATCCAGCTAAGCACATGGGAAAAGGAGGAATGTTGCTCCAGCCCGCAGAACATCCTCCATGCTCACTCCAGGAAACACTGCAGGGACACTGGTATCCTAAAAGCAGGACAAGCCTGCCACCCAGTGCTGCCCAGCATCACCACAGCAGCCAGACAGCAAAGCTGCTTCTGGTGGCCCCACCTGGTGGTCCCCCCAACCATGTGCCTGGCTGCTGAGAACAGCCAAGGCCTTCAGAGTTCCATGATGAACCGGAATGGCCTCAGTCCCTTCTTACCTGAGAACAGGTTCTCACATCAAATCCGTCAATCTCCATTGTCTTGAAAGTTCAGCGGAAGGACAGGAGACCCCAGAAGGGAAGCCCTGTGGGAGATGTAGAATGTCACGGCTGGAGCAATTTAGAGTCACAAAATAAATGAGCAGCCAGGACAGGGGTGGACTGGAATATCAGGGTCCCATGGATAAAGGTCACTGTGAGAATGGGGTGACCATGGGGCGGGGCAGGTGCTCAACCGTAAATGGAAATCAACATTCTGCCTGGCTCATCCTTACTCTCTGAGAGGGATAGCTTTGGAGTGGTGGAAGGATTATACCTATTTTTTAAATGTTATTAATATATAATGTTACATAGCATACATTTTATTGTATTTCTATGTTAAATATAATCATATATTATGTATTTTACTTATATTTTAATAGTGTTTAACAGAAAGGTAATTATAATAAAAATATAATCATGCACTGCATAATTTTTAGTCAATGATGAACGGTAACTAGAGAATCCCATGAGATTCCATCACACAGGAGTATCACGGCCATCTTAGTGTGAGCATGCTCTATGGTGTCCCACAACATGTTTATTAGAATGTCTCCCCATCATTAAGCAATGCATGAATATAATTAAAATAAAATTAATCATAATTTTCATACCACACTATGACCTGGGAACCCTCCTTACCTGTACTTTGAAGATGAGGAAACTGAGGCACAGAGAGGTGAAGTAATGGGTCCAGGGTCCAAGCTAGGATAAGCCAGAGCTGGGATTTGAACCCAGATCCCCTGGCCCCCGGGGCAGAGCTCAGTAGCCATCATCTCACAGAGGCTTCCTGGCCATCCGTACATTCCTGGAGAAAAAGACACTGACTTGAGAAAACTTTCCAAAATTACCACCATCATACGGTTTTACAAACACTGCTCTTTAGTTGTACATGATAAGTACTTTTATATTTCTAAAGGAAAAAAAACAAAGAAAGGAAATAATACCACTGACAGGGCTAGTTGATGGTGAATTTGCGAAGTTGATCTCATCTCCAAACCTGTGCTCTCCCCCTCTCTCCCTTTCTGGGGTCCTGTCCCAACTGCTAAAGCTTGGATCTGGAATGTCTCCCAAAAGCCCAAGTGTTAAAGCCTCCATTCCCAGTTTGGTGCCAGTGGGAAGTGGTGGAACCTTTAAGAGCTGGGGCTGGTGGGAGGTCTTGGGTCATTGAGGAGGTGTACCCTTAAAGGGGACTGTGGGACCTTGGTCCCTTCTTCTTCCTCTTTTTCACTTCCCGGCCATAGGCTGAATCATTCTGTTCCATGACACGTTCTCATCATTGCCATCTGCCCCTCCACCAGAAGGGCCTGGTCTGCCTGATCATGGACTGAGCCCTCCATGATCATAAGCCAAAATAAACCTTCTCTCTTTATAACTTAATATCCCAGGTTTGTTACAGTGGTGAAAAGCTGATGGACACTCCCATCCTTGGCCACCTCTCTTAGTTCTTAAAAATGTGCATGGATCAAAACACAGTTACAGGCAATACGGCTTCAATAGTGGGATTTGTGGTCAGGTGGATGGAAGGCAAGAGAGAGGAAGGGTATTTAAAAAATAAAAGCAATTTAAAAAAAAAAAAAAGAAGAGGCCAAGGGAGGGAGGAGAGAGCTGACGTTTATTATGCTCCTGACAACGGACACTGACGTTCCAGGGGTGTTCCCTTAAATGGACCTATTGCCATCTCTGGAATAGACATTATTTCCTCCATTTAAAAGATAAGGAGGCAGAGGCTCTGAGACATATGGAGATGAAGCCAAGCAGCTAGAAAGTGGCAAAACTAAGATTAGCATCCAGTTCCCTTGATTTAACATATAGAGTTCACTGTGTATTCCCTGAGCCCCTGGGGGTGCCCAGACAAATACAGTCCAATTCCTGGCCTCCAACAGCTTGGGCTATACTGGAACTTATGTCCAGTGGGGTTTGTATGACCAGATCTCTAGTTCAGACTGGGCCAATCCTGTGTTTTGGATTGTTGAAATATCATACACCCATCAAAAAGGATCACTAAGAAGACAGTGCTGTTCAAAGAAAGGAGAGAGAGCACATGCCGAGAAAAAAGATGAGATGTGGTCTTTTTTAAAAAAAATATTTTTAGTTGTAGTTGAACACAGTATATTTTATTTATTTATATGTGGTGCTGAGGATCAAACCTAGCACCTCACACGTGCTGGGCCAGCACTCTACCACTGAGCCACAACCCCAGCCCTGAGATGTGTTCTTTTAAGTGACTCTGTACTTGGTTAGCTTTGTGACCGTGGGTAGGTCACTTAATCTCTTTGGTCTTCTGTTTCTTATCTCAGCCAATCCCCTCATGGTTCCGGGAGAATTGAAATAACATAATGGGCATTAAAGCAACTGTAAACTGAAAATGTTTCACTATCTAGGTAAAATTTCGATTATAATAAAGTGCTGCCAGTTGATTTCTGAGTAATTCTTATCAGTTTAGCTAGTGCTAAGTGCTCAGTCATTACACTTGGAGAATGAGAGAGCGGCTTAGATCATGGGTGACTCTCCTGTCTGCCTCCCAGCCTCCATCACTAAAAAACTAACTTGCATATAGGTCCTCAGCACAATAGGCATTCCCTCAATTTACAGATGGGGAAAATGAAATTCAACCTGCCCAACATCCCTCAGCTTGAAAATCGGGGTCCAGATACGCCAGGTTCTCTGCCCCTTTCTGTGGCTCTCCTGCCCCTCCAACCTCCATATAAAAGATGAAGACAAGAAGTGAAGCTGTACGTGAGTCTGCCATAAGAAGACAACCCCACAACCCGGGACCCAGATCCTGACGAGTGAAGACCTCATTTATCCAACCAGAGAGAGTCCGGAGAAAAGTCAACTAGAGTAACGAAATCCCGAAGAATTTAGCTCTCCGTTTGAGAAACTATTTTTGTCTGAACCAAGATGAAAAGACAAAAGAAAGCACACCAAAAATGAAGAGAAAGTAATTTGGAAGACATAATAGAGAGCAAACTTCTCAAATTTCCTCAGAGCCCAGGAGACGGTGATTATTCAAGAAATAATTAGATGCTATCCTGGGGGTAATGAAAGCTAAAAATGAAGAGGAGAGAAATTGAAAACTGCCAGAAAGGTCACGGGCTGCTCTCAATATATACATTTTTTTTTCCTTTACAGATTTGAAGATGCCAGAATTAATTTGCAAAAGAACAATGAAAGCTGTTTAAACTAATCAGGGAGGAAACTCAAGTGGGAGGAGCTAAACATCTCACCCATCTGTTCCAGATGATTCTACAGGGAAATCCTGGGCCAGATGAATCCTGGACCTAGAACCAGCAGACCATCCTTTTCTCAAGTGGCTATGGGAGAGCAGAAGCATGACCCCTGCCCAAAGCTGAACTATTCCTTGGCAAACTTTTTTTCTGTAAAAGGATAGTGAATATTTTTGGAGTGGAGGAAATATAGTCTCTGTTTCATTTACTCTCTTTTACTTCTGTAGAGTGAAAGCAACAGTAGTCAGTATGTAAATAAATGAGTATGGCCATGTTCAAGTAAAACTTTATAAAAATAAGCAGTAGATTCAATTTGATCCGTAGGGCATATCAAATCAGATTCATTCTGTTCACCTGAATGGCTACAGTAGTTCCCATGTGGGCTTCCCACCTGCAGTCTGACCCTGTTCCCACCCACTCAAAAACACTGGCTATTAGAAGAATTTTTTGAAACGTAATAAATGGTAGTAATGATGATGATGATAACCACGACAATAATAACAACAGTAATATGACAGCTTCTAGCATAGAATAAGAGTGCTTATGTGCTAGGGATGGTTCTTAGCCCTTATATAACATTTACTATCTTTTAAAGAAAAAACCCTTATGAAGAAGATAGGGAACTAAGGCTCAGAGAGGTTAAAGGAACTTACCCAAGATCTCACAGCCAATGAGTGTCAGAGGCAGGATTTGAACCATTCAGACAGCCTGGTTCCAGAGTACATGTTTTTGACTTATATGTTACTTTTTAATTATATTTTTTCTTGTACTTTACTGTCTCAAGTATGATTTGCTCCAAATTCTTCAGTAGGTTCCCACAGCTTACAGGGTCAAGTCTAAATTCTTCCATTCAGCACACAAGGTCATCTGAGGCTTGGGGCATCTCACCTCTCCAGCCTCACCCTTCTCCAGGTCTCATCCCTGCCCTAAACACTCAGAACTGCTTAAAGAGCCCTAAACTCCCAGGCCTTTGTTCATGCTGTTCCCTCTGCCTAGGGTCCCCTCTCCTCCTTCATTCATTAATGCCTGTTCTCCCTTCCAGACTCAGCCCAAGAGTCACCTCTTCTAAATAACCCTCCTTGACTCCATTTCCCATTCCAGGTTGGTCAAGTCACTTCATCTCTTTGGGACTTAGTTTGTATTCCTACAAATTGGTGGAGAGTAGTGGAATGGCCGGTTCCCCAATTGCCACTAACACTTTAGTATAAATTAGCCTATAAGATTACCTTGGTTGCCAAGGAGTGTTTAGAAGAAATGAAAAACATAAAAAATAACTTGAGGGTAGAGGAGAGAAAGGTTGCATGTTGTGTGACTCAATTTTGTTAAAACTGATACTCCCCAAGACCAGAGCATGGCTCAGTTTGCCTGGGAGCCTGGCAGCCCCATCTCTCTGATGTGTTTTCCCAGGACCAGGCTCTGTACTCTGCATCTGTTTAAGAAGAGAAGCTGCTTGACTTGAACCCAGATTTCCTAACTCCAAAAACAATGATTTTCCCAGCCCTGTACTGTATAAAGAAATTGCATTTGTCAGGCCGAGCAGGTTGATGAAAGCATTTCTTCAGAATCCCAACTCCTTCTGCTCTAATTCTGATCCTCCAAGGAACTTTTAACCTATAAATTAGTTGCTTGAATCTGATCTAAATCTGTTGTACGCCAATGCACTATTCACTATTTTACTCTTTCTTCGCCTATAAGCACCTGGTTTATTTCACTTAGCATGGTAGACAAATACTGCATGATCTCATATTTGTGAAATCTAAAATAGTCCAACTCCTAGAAGTGGAGAGTTAGGGTGATAGTTACCAGGGGCTACAGGAAACAGGAGATGTGGAAGACTTTGGTCAAAGGATACAAGGTTTCAATTACACAAGATAAATAAGTTCTGCAGACACAAAGTACCATAGTGTGACTGTTATAGTTAATGACACTGTATTGCATTAATGACTTGAAATCTGCAAGAAGGTAGATCTTAAATGTCATGTTCATTAACTTGATTGTGAGGATTCTTTCCCAATGTATGTCAAATTATCACCTTGTTGTGTAACTTAAATACATGGAACTTAATTGTCAACTGCGTATCAGTAACGAAGGGGGGAGGGTAAAAACTAACTTTGAACCTTAGCCCAGGATTGTGACTCCTATTCCAATATAGAATGTAATTCTCCCATTCTTCTATCCACATATCCCTCCTCCCATCTTTCCTCCCCATCAGCCTCCCATCAATTTCTCCATCCTTCCCTCCATTTATTCTTCCTTCCATGCATTTTTGACCCAACTCTCTTTCCATGCCTACTTTCACTCATTCGTTCACTTGAAAATTGCTACTCTAAGCCACCGACAGTGGACCTGGCAAATGAGGTTCTGCTCTCATGGGGCTTCCACTGTAGTAGGGAGGACAGACATGAGCAAGTGCTCTCTACCCTGACTGTGGATGTCCCCTACTCGGCCACTGACTGTAGCCCTGTTTCCTGGGGGCACCCAAGGTCCTGCCTTCACCCTCATCCCCATCCCCCCTCCCCCCTCTTCCCACCTCTCTCCCAGGCTAATTCTTTCCTGGCTTCCTGACCTCACTTCCTCATGCCTTTTTCAGTCCTGGTCTTTCTCCATTATCAGTTTTCTTACTTATTTTAATATTTACATTCACAACTACCACCTTGGGCTGAACCACTGGGCTCTCTGGTCTAATCACTGCAAGTGCCTCCTCGCTGGCTTGTCAGCCCTCCCCCTGGTCTTTTCTCAACGTGCTGATCCCATCAAACATCAGTCAGATATCGATGTCTGCTTCAAACCCTGTAGTGGATCTCCATCTCTCTTGGAATAAAAGCCAGGGTCCTTACACTGTCCTGTCAGGCTCCACATGATCCTGACCCACCACGTCTCTGGCTCTTCTCCAACTGCTCTTCCCCCCCCCCTCACTCACAGGCCAACCACACTTTGCTGTTTCTCAAACACACCAAATGCACCTGCCTCAGGGCCTTTGCCCTTTCTTTTCACTCTACCTAGAACAGTTACCTTCAAGACCTCACAGGGCTCAGGCTCTGAGTCCACTCAGGCTCACTCAAGTAGTCCTCATCAGGAGGGCTTCTCTGACCAGCACTCAAGAATAGCATCTCACCTGCCCAACAGTCTCCGTCTTTATTCCTGCCTTTTTTTCTCACAGGGCATTTTTTGTCTTTTGCTGTCTTCCCCTCATCAGAAAACAAACCCCATTATAAGGAAGCAGGGTAGGGGTGGGTTTCTGCTTTTATTTATTGTGATAGCTCCACTATCTAGACCAGTCCTTGGCACACAGTAGAACTTAATACATGTCATAGGTAAATGAGTGAAAGAATGAATGAATGTCCACCTCCCTACTGAATCTTTCCCCTCAGCCTAAGACATGTCCAAGGCGATATTGCTTAAAACAAAAATTGCCTCTTTAGCTTATCATCTTTGTTTTTCCTTCCACCACTTTTTGAAAAATTACTCAAAACCTGTGTGTTGCATTACTAAAAGCATCTCTATTTCAGGGCCCTGTTCACAATAGCCAAGACAAGGAATCAACCTAAGTATCTGCACAGAAGTGAATGAATTAAAAAATGTGGCATGTACACGGTGGAATATTATTCAACCATTAAAAAGAATGCTAGTCCGTCATTTGCAGCAACATAGATGGACCTGGAGGATGTTACACTAAGTGAAATAAGCCAGACACAGAAAGCACACACTGCATGCCTTCACTTCTATGTGGAAGCTAAAAAGCTGATCTCAGAGAAGAACAGGACATTATTAGCACTTGGGGCGGCCAGATGAGAGAGGATTCCAGTTAACAGCTACAGGATACAGTTGTATAAGAGGAATAACTCCTCAGGTCCCATAGCACAGTAGGGTAATTATAGGTGACAACAATTAATTGAATAATTCAAAATAACTAGTTGGGTGGATTTTGAAAGTTCCCAGCACAAAGAAATATATGTCTGAGTTGGTGGATACGTCAATTACCCTGATCTGATAACCAGGCCTTGTGTACATGGGTTGAGATGTCACACTGTACCCCTCAAGGAAAATGGTTGCATGACGCAGAGCAATAAAAATTAAAAAAAAAAAAAAACTTCATGATGTCACAGAACTAAAAAGGCCCTCCCACGATCCCATCACGATCCACAGTGACTACATTTGTCTTTCTCTGTGGCCTCTTTGAATCCTTAACCAGGTGCAACTACTTCCTACGTAAGTGCTCTCACCTACCGTCCCCTGCACGAGCTGACAGATGCTCCAGGTGTAAGGTGGCTTCAGGACAGCAGCTCCGAAGCTTCCTTCATTTTCATTCCACTCCTGATCTTTCAACACTTCCTCACCCTCCCCCACTCTCTTTAATTCAACATTTTTCTTTAAAATAACTCATTTTTAAAATTTAAATAAAGTTCTTTTTAAAAGAAACTTTATGCAAAAAAAGGTGACAGGCCAACATTAGAATGTAATTATAAAAATAAAGTAAAACAAATAATGTGATTAAATTCTAGATGGAGACTGTTCGGGGGGGGGGGGGGGGTCTGGCCCTGGACCTTCCCATCCTGACCCTTGCTCTTCATGAAAAGTGATCTGAGAGTGTCAGAGACACATTAAAATCCCATGAGCTCCAAATTGAAATCCTCCAAAACTCAAATCTTTTTCTGAGAGGAGCATGAACCACTCTTTGGAAGATCCTTTCTGTCACTCTAACAAATATCTGAGATAAACTAACTTATAAAGAGAAAAGCTCTGTGTTGGCTTACAGTGTTGGAAGTCTCAGTCCATGATCAGCTGGCCCGTGGCTTAGGCAGCAGATAATGGCGGAAGTGCATGGTGGATCGCAGCCACTCACCTCATGGTTGAGAAGAAAAAAAGATGAAGCAGAAGGGGTCAGGATCCCAAGATCCCCTTCAAGAACATAACTTCAATGACCTGAAGACCTCCCGTAGGCCCCACCTCTTCAGGGTCTCATCCCCTCCCCATGTGTCAAGCCAGGGACAGAGCCTCTAGAACATGGGCCTTTGGGGGACCACTCCAGACTACAGCAGTCCTGAGATGGTGGGAAGGACAGCAGACTTCTAGACAGCGTGGGGCTAGTCCTGCCCAGCTATGAACCTGCTCACCGCCTCAGTCACTTCTGTCCCCTGGAGCTCAGCTTCCTTGTTTCTAAGAGAAGCAAGTTACTTGTGGGATTTCTAACAGTTACAGTCCACTGGGTTCTATGTCATCATCGTGGAGCATTTTAAGTGAATGTAATATTCCACAAAATTAATATACCACAACCCCCTGAACCTTACTATACAACATTTATATGGTTTCTGGACTTTCATGATTCTAATGTCCCCCACTCCAAGAAAGTACTTCTTCTATTTTTAAATTATTTCATATGATAGGTGTGTAGAATTGAGATTCCCGATTCAAAGCACATGGGTCTTGAATCTCTGGGGCCAACACTGCCCCCCGGCCCCTCGCCAAAACACACACAAGGTTTGTAGCATTTCAGAGCTGCAGACACAGTCTGGGAGGATGCTCTGGAAATGGGCCGTGAATGTGAACATTAGGAATATCTGACATAGTTTTAGACACACTAACTCATCTGGGGCTTGGGGTAAAGGTATGAATCGAAGGGGAAGAGCTCATTCTCCTTCAGGCAAGATTGTGCTTTGGCTCAGAGCTCAGCTCTTGGAAGCTCTGATGGCTGCCAATGTTTTCCCTCTTTGCCCAAATCGCTGCTCTTCCCTTTCTCTAGTTCTCTGACGCCAAGAACAAAGTAAAGGATTCAGAGAGAAGCTTTTCCTCTTTGCTTTCTCTTTCCAGCTGTTCCTTAAACCTGTTTTCCTTCAAGGAGGAGGCCCTCAGCCCTGGTGCCCCTAGCTCCCACCAGGATGGGAAACAAAAAATTCACCCAAGACTTTTGAGATTGGCTTCGATGTTTGGGAATATTTTATCCTTTATTCAGAGGGAAGATGTGTGATTTTTCTAGAAGTTTCTCTTGTTGCTTTCTCAGACATGATTTCTCAATTCCACACAGCAATGGCAAAGCTTTCCTCTAACAACCTCCCAATATTGACTCCTGTGTGCGTGGGTCAGCTCCTTGGGGGAGGGACTCAGGTCTGTCTTGTTCACAGCTGGATTTCTTGTCCAGAGAAATGTATGCCTGGCCCATAATGGGGATCAGTTCCTACTTGCTGAATGAATCAATGTTGCAACCATGTTCCTCCACTCTGTCTGGGGGTGGTGTAGGAATGGGGTTGCTAGAGTTTGGATCTGGAATGTATGTCATGTGTTAAAGGCTTGGTCTCCAGCAAGGTGCCACTGGGGGGTAGTGAAACCTTTAAGAGGTGGGACCTGGTGGGAGGTCTTTAGTCACTGGGCTGTCCTCTAGAAGAGGATTGTGGGACCCATGCCTCTTACTCTTCTCTTTCGGTTTCTGGCTGAGGTGAGTGGTTTTGCTCTGTCATATACACCTTTCATGATGTGCTGCCTTTCTAGAGGTCCCAAAGCAATGAGACCAATCCATCATGGATTGAGCCGTCCAAAACTTAAGCCAAAATAAACGTTTCTCTTTATAAGATGATTATGTCACATATTTGTTTACACAAGAACAGAAAGCTGACTAACACAGGAATAAAGCCATTTCAAGTCAGCTCTCGGCCTCAAAGAGAAAGGAAATTTTCTAACCCCATGGCGGATTACAGAGAAATAAGGATTTTCAAGATAGAATTTCAGGATTTTTCAAGTTCAAATTCATTATGTGAATAAAGTGAAATCAATACTAATCATTTTCTTCAGAAGATAATTAGAATGCATAGCTTTCTGTCCTTGGAGAAAGAGGACACTCCATCTAAGAAGAAAAGGGAGAGAAAAAGACGTGAGAAAAGAGAAAGAAATGAAAGAAAAGCAAGAGTGATAATAAAGAAGAAAAAGAGAATGTGTTAAAGAATAAAAGCAATCAATGAATAGAAAGCAAAAAATTCTAACCCTAGGTTGAAATAATTTAAAAGATAATTTAAAAACATTGTAGGGGGTAGTTTTAAACCTGGTTTAAAATAGGTTTCTGAATGTTTTCAGGGTGATGTGCAAAGCTGTCCCGAGCTCTGCATTCTGACATTGGAGAGCAGTGCCTTCCGGGGAAAAGTGATACAGGGATGAGGAGCCGGCATCTGGTACAGGAATGGAAGCCAGGAGCGGCTCAGGACCCTGGAGAGCTCCAAGCTCAACCTTGTCAGGCAAATCTGACCAAGCCAGAAATGTTTCTGACATTTCAAGTTCTGGAGCCTTCTGTTCCTTGTGTTAACAGGGATGCAGAGGCTAAAAAAATGGAATCTTGGAATACTGGGGTTGAAAGTGCCTGTTGCTGATCTCCCTCCGAGATTCCAACCTCTGATCTGACTAGTCACCTGATCACCACCTTTGCTGCCAACTGCTAGGTCCAGTTATATTTGATTCTAAGGACCGGCCCCTACTTTGCCCATGTTATAGGCAACTTAGTGCTATAGAAATGAAGTAAATTGTCATAAGACAATGTCTCACATTCAGAATGAAAAGCAGATGTACAAAATGTTGGGGGCTGTGGCTACAATTCCTCCTTAAGAGAGTAGAAATAGATTCCTTGGGGGTTCCCATAAGGGAACCTATCTAAATATCCAATCTAAAGGCCCCATTCTTGTGGTCCAGTATGTGCAAGTTCTTTGGACTTTACCTTACCTTGTTTTCCTCTTTCCCCAGAAGAATATCTACAATGAAAGAGCTACTTAAAAATCCATAAGCTGCCTACTTTCTATGAGTAATGGTCATCATGCTTGTCGTAGCTCACTGGATAGTGGCTGACTCCTCACTGCTTAGAGAACATATAAGTCCCCACTCTGTACCAAATTTTCCTTGGCTTAGGTCTGGCCATAGCTTACTTCTTCTGGGGCTCATCACTGGGAACTCAACGGCTGTGAATGCAGAAGTTATAAGGCCCCAGTGGCCACAGCAGTACAGGACGGCTGGATCCTGGAGCCACTTTGCAGCCGGAATCACAACACAACTTAGAAAAAATGCTCAAGGTCAACAGTAAAGACACAGATCTCAGCACCATGGTAGGGGCAAGAAAATGAAGTGTTCTGGATTCTCAAAAGAGAGCCAAGCCATCAAAGGTGGCACATCTCCCAGGGCCTACAGTACACTCCTGTTTACCCCCAGCATATACTACAAAATGTATGAAAATGTGGTCTCCTGTCGCTGAGTATCCCCTCCCCTGGTCATGACAAGGTCAAAAATTCCACTTGCAGATGACAGGTTTTATTGGGGGTTGTGCACTACCGTTTCTGCATGCCTTCATGTAGAAGGCAACCACTGTCTGAGGGACTTCCAAAGCTGGCCCCTAGTTTCAGGTGGAGCAGGGCTTTGTGAAGCCCCCTTTCCTCTCATGACACTTTCAGTCCGTGGCCTGGGTCCACTCCGAAGCTCTCCTAATACTGATGCTACTTGGTACTATTATCTAGGAGAGGTTGGCCCTCCAGCTGCATGTTGGAACTACATGGGGAGATGAAAAGACAACCCAATGCCAAGGCCACACCCAGACCTCCAACATCACATCAGAATCTGGAGATCAGCCAGGCCAAACCACAGTGGTTTTCAGAGCTCTCCAAGTAAGGCCAGTGCAGCCAAGGTCAAGAGCCACAGCCCTCCTGGGCCACTGGATAGTTCTCCTCCTGGGAGAACGGCAATTCAACCACCTCTATCTCCACTGGGCTGAGCAGGTGCCCCACCCACAGAAAGCAGTTTTTCAATGCCTTTTGCACTGGTTTCTATTGCAAGTAAAACTCACGGGATCTTAAATGGCAATGCTGAGGGCTGGGGTTGTAGCTCAGTGGTAGACCACTTGCCTCGTATGTGTGAGGCCCTGGGTTCGATCCTCAGCACCACATAAAAATAAATAAATAAAAATATTGTGTCCATCTACAATTAAAAAAATATTTAAAAATGGCAATGCTGTCCATTTTAAGGTTTATTATATGGAAAAGATAAAAGTCAGGGACAGCATTAAAAAAAATGATATAGAATGCATGACCACCAAAGCTGCCTCCTCACAAGGATCCTGAGAGGCCGGGTGAGATCTCCAGTACTGTGTCATATCAATATGCTTTTCCTTTCATATCAGGAACAACAAACATCTACACTTAAAATATTATAACCAGAAGCACAAAAGGAAGCATCGGTGGGGGCTTCTCACACCCTGGTGGTCACGCAGGCACACACCTGCTACACAACCAGCCTCCACACAGAGCTCCCCCAAGGGGCTTGTGGAGCAGGTGCAGGTCCTTAGGGACATCATTATCAACAGACAAGGCTGACAGGCTGACACAGCCAGCTGAAAACTGCCTCAGACCACGGCTACAAATCAGGACCCTCTTGCCTTCATGCCAGGGTGGGGGGTCAGAACTGCATAAGTGCACGACCTGTCACTTCAGCAAAACAGCCCAGGCTGATTCAGGACCAACTGCAATAAACTTTCAGTACCACTTAAGTAAAATGTGCTGTCCTTAAACCTTGATATTCAGGGTATGGTCTTCCACCCACAGCATGAGGGTCATCTGGCAGCTGTAGCAATGCAGAATCTCAGGCCCCCTCCCAGGCCTATTAATTTAGAACCTACATTCACTCAAGTCCTCTGCACAGTTATGTCTGAGGCTTCAGCCAGTCCCCACACCCACCAAATCAGCTCAGACCGGCTGGGGTCTCCTTCATGGGCTGACCCAGGGTGGGGGGTGGGGAGAGTACAGTTCCTATGGTCTGGTCCACTTTGAAGGGGTCTCTGCATTACTGAGGGCTGGGTGACTGTGCTGCTGGCACAGGGTCACTGGTCCTAGGGGTCCATGAGGACACTCCCACGACTGTCCCTTTTCTTCTACCCAACATGAGAATTCAGATGAAGTCAGATTAGAGCTACAGTCGGTAAAGCCTTCAAGGAGAAATCAGTATGACAAATTTTATGTTTATACTACTCATCACAAAAACAGTTAATACTGAACACCCATCTTTGAATCAACCTATCAGCTAGCACTGATTTGGGCATCCAACCCGTACCAGGCACTACACCAGTGCTTCGTCCACATTAGCCCATTCCTCTGAACAACCCTACAGAGTAAATGGTTGCTATCCCCATTTTAGATACGTGGAAACTGAATCTTAGGTTAGGTATCTTGTCCAAGGTCACAGACTAAACAAGCAGTGCCATGACATGGATTCAGGTACATGATTCCAAAGACTCCACTCTTATCTCCTGCCCTGCTCTTCTTTGGGAATTGACCCCACTGAACATTCTGGGGTTACAGAAGCAAACATGCAGCTATAATTTGTGCCTTTGTGAATGCACCGGCCTAAAAAGAGGAGTCATTTCTGTGAACATGTGGCATAAACTCAGCTTTGCTTATATTCAATCATCTATTTATATGAAAATCCTAAAAGCCACACTGCAGCAGGGTTCAGAGAGGTTGAGTAACTTCCTTGGGGTCACACACAGCTGGGCCTGGCAGGGTGTGGAAGGAGAGGGCCAAAGCTGTGCATTCCTGAGCCAAAATTTTGGAGTCCTCTACACTCCCATGGAGAGAGGCTAGTGTCCTCTTTGCCACATTCCCAGGTTCCTTGCCCCACTTAGCTGTGCTCTGCTTCCTTACCTAGGAATCTCTCCCTTTACCTGGTATGACCAATGTGATGGTCAAATGAACCAGTTCATGGAGGAGTATCATCAACAGTGGGATCCTGACATGTGTCAGTTACTTCTCTCAAATCTCATGACAGCTTTGAGGTTGTGCAAAAGTCACACCCCCTTTGGGAAAACATTAGTTAATAGGAAGTTAATAGGGAGAATGAGAATTTTTGAACATCAGCAACATTTTTAAAAAATATATTTAGTTGGGCTGGGGATGTGGCTCAAGCAGTAACGTGCTCGCCTGGCATGCGCATGGCGCTGGGTTTGATCCTCAGCACCACATAAAAGTAAAAGATGTTGTGTCCACTGAAAACTAAAAAAAATAAATATCAAAAAATTATCTCTCTCTTTAAAAATATATATATTTAGTTGTCTATGAATATTTATTTATATGTGGTGCTGAGAATCAAACCCAGTGCCTCACACATGCCAGGCAAGCATTCTACCACTGAGCCAATGCAATAGTGCAATGCAATCATTGGCCACATGAGGGCAGAACATACCCATACAAAGCCTGGCTCTAGCCACAGTGGTTCTTGGGATGGGGAGTTTACAAATGTGTCCAGAGGAAGGAAGAGGTGCTGAGCTCATGCACGGAGCACCATGAGAGCTGCAACCGTGGTGCCCACCCTCCCTACTCTGCCCATTTTTCTTTCTCCTTCTCCCCTACTCACAGACAGCACCACATCCTCTAAGGTCAGTGCTTTATTTGAGGGTTAAAGTCACAGGCTAAGTACCTTCCTGTCCCTTTCCATTCAACAAATAGGCGCTATGCACCTGATTCATGGCATACAGTGTAGCAGGTGCTGGAGATTCATTTGTCACAACATAGACAAAGATCCCCGTCCTCACTGAACTCCTGGTCTAATGGAATTTATTAGCTGCCTTCCTCCATACTTTATACTATGTAAAATGTTCAAATCTGCACAAAATCTTTTTTTTTTTTAATTGAAAAGTGATCCTCATAGACCTACCACTTTATTAAATAACGCCCTATCCATACATTCTAATTTTTGATGCTTTCAAAATAAGTGTAGACATCCCTAAATCTCTGTTGAAAATCATCATTACCTAGAGATCAGTGTTTACCCGATTTTTTGTTTGTTTTTTTTTTTGTTGTTGTTGTTTTGTTTTGTTTTTGCTTTTGTTTTCTTGTAGTGGTGACTGAACCCAGGGGCACTTTACCACTGAGCTTCATCCCCAACCCTTTTTAATTTTTTGGTTTTGAGACAAGTTCTCACCAAGTTGCATAGGGCCTTGCTATGTTGCTGAAGCTGGCCTTAAATTTGCCATCCTCCTGCCTTGACCTCCCTAGTTTCTGAGATTACAGGCATGTGCCACTGCATTGGGCTCATTTATGTTCTTTCAAAACATGAATCAAGGTCCAGTAAACGCCCAGATCTTAAGTGCACAACTGAATGAGTATTGACAAATGCAAACATTTATGCTCCTAATATAATCAAGACATAAATATCATTAGCTATCTGACTAGTTCGGCAACTTTGGAATGGTTGTACAACTTTTGTAATTAGTTTTCTTATTTAAGAAAATAAAGTTGTTGAGGAAATTAAGTTAATAACATATGGCCACAATAGACATGGGATACGGAGTCAGCATGTCTGAAATGGAATTCTCACTCCACTAATTTCTGTTTGACTTTGGGAAAGTTGCTTAACCTCTCTAAGTTTCTGTTTCCTCCCCAGAATTTAGTCATAAAACTCACTTTTTAGCACTAGTGTCAACCCTGGATGACCTGAGGAACTTTTAAACATGACCAGCTAATTGATTCCTAATTATTTGGAAGTAAATAAATATATGTTCTGATTGGAGAATGATTGGAGTTAGAACTAGGTTCAGGTAGCTCTTCTGCAGACCTGGCAGACATTGGTTAAATACACTTAAACTCTCCGGGCCTCAGTTTTTCCATCTTTCAAATGGCTGCATCATAGGCTTGTTGTGAAGTACAGATGAGCTAATAGATATAAGAGGACAAGTTTCCACCCTTGTGAAATATTATTTAGAAACTCTGGGATCAGAAAGCACCTCCTAAGTCTTAATTTGACAGAATTAACCATTTTACATAAGGATAACTAAGGCACAGAGAGATAGTAAACTTTTTATTATACCTGCGTTAATGCATCCTGGCCCTGCTGACGCCTCAGACCCCTGAGGTGAATGACCCTAAACCACTCATGTCTTCCTTCCTTCCGATAGCTCTCCTAACCATCCCAGTCTCTCTTTCCTATTTTGCTTTCTTTACATATTAATAACTTGTTACAAACACGTACATTCTCTATTGTGTAGAAATAAAGAAATGAAATCTGTGGCACGTAAATCTCCAGTACCCATTCCTGTGCCCAGGCATTAATCACGGATGATTGACAACCTTTCCCCACTGAGTCTGTGGCTGTCTTAGATGTCTACTCCACAGACTCCTTAACCAAACATGGCCAAATCATCAGGGTTGACAGATGAAATGAAACCTCTCTTGCCATTTTGCTGATATGAAATTTGAATAAATACTGGCTGGCAATGTGAGCTGCCTTGCTTCTCCAAAGAGAATCAATTCTTCAAGGATAGGACCATGTATTATTTTCTTTTGCATTTCAACAAAGTTCCAAGCATGTTAAAAAAAAAAAAGGCATCCTTAAGTACCCCTCTTTGGCTGGAAAGGTCGTGTGCCATGGTGCGGAGCTCATGTCTCTGGATAAGACAATCCTGACTTCTAAACAACAAGACTCTGCCACTTACTGGGGCAAACTAACTTCCTTTCTCTGAACTTGGTTTCCTCATCTGCAAAATAGAGGAGCACACTGTCTCTCTTGTAGGATTCTGTGAGCCCCTGTAGGTAAGGTCCTTTACATAGTGCCTGGCACAGAGCAGGTGCTCAGAAATGACATCTTACATCAACAGCATGCTTATAGAGGTAAAGGAAGAAAGATGTGAGCCCAGTGTAGAAAATAATGTCAGATTCACTCACTGGAGCCTGAAGGAGAATTTTAAAAGATAATACTACTGCTGGAGATAGGTGAGTGCATGATAAGTACATGTCACTTTCCATGGTGGCTGATATAGGTATTGGTTATTGCAGAACTGGTATCTTCTGGGACAGAACTCTATCAAGAAATCCTTGGGTGAATGTGTGTCTGCAGAGCACATGGTATGTAGGAGACAAGGAAGTGAAGGTAAGGCCATGCCAGTTAGCTCACTATGCTGAGAAGGTGATGAAGAAGGTGAGCCTGGCAGGTGTCAGGAGAAGGCAGCAGGTGAGCCATTCCTATCAAGGAGCAAAACACTACCTGTGGGTGTCCCTACGGGTGAGGAAATCCATGCAGCCACCTGGGAACAGGTAAGAGCCAGGGATCTAGGGAGACAGGTGTGAGAGAGTTGTCACCCTCTGAGTATGGAGCTGTGGAAGAGGGTCCCAGGCTTAGGGCCAGGGATAGTAAAGAACAAGAGCAGGGATTTGGGTCAAACAATGAGGCTTCACTCAGGACAGTCACCAAAGAAAGTGCAAGGTCAGAGAGCTGGGTCACCTATGTCCCCGAACCAGCAGTCAGCTGCAGGGGCAGGGGACGGTGAAGTGTACCCACCCCTTCCACCCCTTTTGTAGCTCTAGAGGTGCCTTGGCCTACCCGCTTTCCCGAGCAGCCCCTCTGGCCCAGCAGGGCTGAGCAAACATCACTGGCCTTCCTTGTCAGCAGCTGTCAGAGCACATTTGTGACAGCAGCCTTCATCCACGCTCCAGGAAGTCAGCAAGGCTGGGTGCTTCAGGGAATGGCCATATTTAGTGATGCCTAATATCCCTGGATGACATCAGTGGACTCATTTCCTGGCCCAGGCAGTGGAAAATGGGACTGGGATAAAAAGAAGAAAGAGAAAGAAAAAGAGGTAAAGGAAAGGAGGAAGGAAGGGAGGGAGGGAGGGAGGGGGAAGGAAACTCATTGGAAGGAGGAAACTCATGGCTCGTCTGCTCTGCAAATGTTCTAGAACTCCAGAGTCCCACACAGGGTTGGTCATGATCATGTGCTTGTCCCTCAGGATCCCAACCTCTTGCCAGGTCTCAAACCCATTTGGGGGACACCAATATTGGGATTCATTCTCCAGGGCCTTGAAGGAAATGGGGAAGAGTGGCATGAGTGTCAGGCCCCACAGCCTGCAGTCCAATCCAGCTGGGCTACTTCCTGGCTTGGAAACCTCTGGGCGTCTCTGGGCCTCAGTTTCTTCACCTGTGCATTCCCTCTCAGCCCCGTGGTTACAGGTCTAAATCAGTGTAAATATATGAATGGGGTCTTTGGCCTGCAAAGTACTAGATATATATTAAGCCCAGTCCTCCCCAAAAAACATATAGTAATTCCTAGGGGCTTATTCTGGCAGGGCAGACTGGGAAGTAAATGGCTGTGACTGAGTCATATCACATGGTCATCCACCTTCTTTAGTGTCTTATTTTCAGCTGGGTTCTTTCCTTATAACAGTTGAAAAAGAGACTTTCAATTACTCTCTAATCATACCACATACTTTCAGGCCTCAGGGCCTTTGCTCAAGCTGGTGCTCTGGCCTGGAATGCACTTTTCCTCCCCAGTTCGCAAACTCCTATGCATTCTTCAAGACCCAATGCCAGTGAAGACTCCTCAGGGAAGTCTGTTGTGTGTCTGAAAAGCCCTCCCCCAGGCAGAAATGGGGAAGCCTCCCTCCCACAGACCTCCAATGGGAAAGCTGTACCAGAATAAGACCAGTGAGAACAAACTAAGTTGTCATGGTGTGTACCTCTCCCACACTCTCCCAGCTACCCGGCAAAGCCGACCTGAGGCAGTCTCTGCCTCCATGATGCTGTGACTCTCTGTGTTGGGGGTGTGTGGCCATGGAGGGGCAGTGGTCACAGGGGAGCCAAGAGGCAGCACCGAAGGCCGCTTGTTGTCATGGAGACAGGGCCCCGTGGGCCAGCCAGGCCCGGGCCGGTCAGTGAATGAATAAACGTGGCCCATTTTTCTGCCTTTGTTTGGAGCCTCCCTGCGGCTTCCTGCTGTCAGCCCCAGCTGTGGGGAAGGCGGAATTTGCCTGATATCGCTGAGCCGCCGCCTGGCAGCGCCAAGCCTGGCCTGGGCCGCCCCACGCCAAGATTCATGCCCAGCAAACAAGTCGCACTTTGTTCCTGTGGGAAAGTCCAGCCTCTCAGGAAAGAGCCCTCTCTCTGCCGGCCCCTGGTCTGGGGACGCAGTGAGGCAAACAAAGCCTCCATCCGCTGGCGACAATTCATGGGTCCCAACGTCCACCTCCGTACCCAGCGAGAAGACGGATCTGCTCTGGGAGGTGGAACTCCGGGCCATCCCTTTGTCCCCCTTATCCGGAAGGCCCCAGATGCGAACTGTCTGGCAAAAGGCTTCTCTGGCCTGCCCTTGCCTGCCTCTGGTTGCAGAGTGTTCGGGGAATGGGTGTGAGGCAGGTGGGCCTATATGGGGACAGCATCACCAACAGAAGCCAGCAGCTGCCCAAGGCTCCACAGAGGCCAGCCTCACCCCTGCACCCTGCACTGAGGCCAAGGGGAGTGGCAGCCTGCTCATGCCCTGGTGCCGTGAGAAGTCCCAAAGGGCACCACTATCCAGATGGGTGGCCTTGGCCTCATCACAGGCACTCTTCTGCCTCAAGAGGCTGTGCCCTCCTGGCTCCTCCCAGCTGCCTCCCAGGATGTCTCAGTGGTCAGTCACAGGAACAGCAATGGGGAGTGACTATTTAGTACTGGTGTGTGCCCTCTCAGCCAAGGGCATCCTAAGAATTACCCCACTGGAAAGGTTCTCAAGATGAGAATTCACAAGCTCAAATTCACAAGCAAAGGTGTCCACAGGAGAAAACAGGCTGGTAACAGGACAGAAGGATGCCATTCAGAGGGAAGGGAGCGGAGGCTCTTGGGGATCCCTGCTCCACCTCGTATCCAATGACCCAGCACTGGCAATTGTGACCGTGTGGGGACATGGGTCCAGCTATGTTGAATCTTCTGTTTTCTAAGGAAGTTGGAAATACGGATTTTGATGTGAAATTTCCCAATTTGTGAAATGTGAAACTAAACAATATATTCTTCATGTCTAAAGTAAAACTGTATATAAAACTTGGGGATGAGAAACATGAAGTTCAGCATGTTGATTACCTCTTGGGGATGGAGGGAAGGGTCTGGGAAGGGGCATTCAGGGGCTCAGCAGTCTTGAGGTTGGTCTGTTTCTTTATCTGGGAGGTGGATCCATGGACAGTTATTGTGTGATTCTTTGTCTTATGTGGTCATGATATATTCTTCCTTGGAGGAATATGTCATAGAATCAGTAATAAATTTTGTAAAAACTACCTAGGAACCAGATCACACTTATTTGAAGACTCTATCCAATCCCCAGGTCACCCATTTGTGACACCTCCCCTGTGACTTAGGTACTACTTTACTGAGGAAGAACCTTGGACCTCAGGGGTTTAGGTCACATACCCAAGTTCACTCAGTTTTCCCTGATTCTTCCAGAAGCAGAGTTTGAGATGAAAGTTTGAGGGATATGATCCCAGAAAGCACCAACTGCAGAGTGGACAATGAGAGAAGGAGGGGGAGACACCAAAGTAAGGGAAGTACATTAGGAGCCCCCAGGGACAGAACAGATAGAATATCAATAGAGACACACATGAGGGGAGCTATTGGGGGAACTGGTTCATGGGATTATGAAGGCTAGAAGCCCCACCATAGGCCTTATGGCTGGAGACCCTTGGATGTTGGCAGCATGGCTTTGAACAAGTCCAAGGATCTCAGAACTTGCAGGGGGGTGGCTATAGTGTAACTTGTACTCCAAGACTGAAGCCTGAGAACCTTGGGGAGTAACTGGTGCCAATTCTGGAGTCCAAAGGCCAGAGGAACCTAGAGTTCTGATGATCAAGGGCTGGAGACGAGTGACCAGCACCAGGAGAGGGAATGAATTCATTTCCTTTGCCTTTTTGTCCTGCCTGGGCCCCTAGCCAATTGGTTGGTCCCTGAAATACTGCCATAGACATACCCAGAAATCATATTTTAGCAACTATCTGGGTAACCCCTAATCCAGTCAAGTTGACACCCAAATTAACTATCACATCAAGTAAATAGTCCCTTTGGGCAAGTGGAGTTCAGTCCTACCTGGGACTTCTGGGAAATAGTATAGATATTCTGTCCAAAGGACAAGGTTGCTGAGGTTTTCCCCTCCCACTTCCATCAGACATTGGTTCAGGGCTGCTCCCAGGAGGCACGCGTTCCACAGTATGACTAGCCCTTGGATTGCAAGAATTGAGTGTCTCTGAGGCCAGAGAGAGCCTTCAAGAAAGAGATTCAATGATGGCTGAGAGGTGTGCACAAACAGGTCAGAGTGAGGAGCTAGAGCAGGACACTGACAGTGCCTGCTACAGTGCTTGGACCATTTGAAAGCCAGGTCGCTGGGCTTCTTTCACTATGATGTCACTTGCCTGCTCAAATTCTCATACCTGAGTAGCTCCCTACTCTATATCTACTGAACAAAAACGTTGTTTCACCCCCATTCCCCAAACACTTCACAACCAGAGGCTGGGGGAAGGTCTAGGGTATCGTGTTTCCAACAGTCCTGTGTGATCCTGATGAACACTGGAGTTCCAGAACCATTGGCATAGGAGAGAAAGAGTGGGGCTTAGCCTGGCATCCAAAGTTGCCACCACACTCTGCTTTCTACCCTGCCCTGCCCTTCCCTGTCTCAGTCCCCTGGGCCATGCCCCCTCAACCTGCTCCATTATGTCTCAGAGGAACAGCCAGTTCTGGAAAATGCAATGCTTGCAGGAAAGTTCATGCACAGCAATTTCAGACTTGTGGGATTTAAGAAACTGCCCAAATTGAGGGTTTTTGAAATTACTCCACTTATCTCTTCTTGGCCTTAAGATTTCTTTTTATAAATTGAGATGATGGAAATGTTTCTCCCTTCTATGGAGAGGCATAAAGGGAAGCAATTCCGTTTTGTAACCCAAAACACAAGCTTTAATTTTCTATTTCCTCTGTAGCCACAGTAAAGCTGTTAATCTTTAAACCTGCACTGATATCCCCATCTTGGATGTTAAAAGGGAATCCAAAAGCTCCCTCTTCTTCCCTCTGGTTTATCTGAATAGAACTCTGTGAAACAGACATGGGCAGCCAAAGCCTTGAGATCATTAGGGAGTCCTTCAACATGAGGAAGGTATCTGTACTCTGTGGTACGATATTTAGTGAGCATCTACTATGTGTCTGGCATGGTGCTGGGTTGTGGGAATACCAAGGTAAGCACATACCAGCCCCCACCTGCTGTGAGACAGCTGGAACACTGGATGACTTCCCTGCCATCCAGTGGGAGGGGAGACACAAGGTACAGGGCTTTGACCCTGATCATGGTACCCTGCCCCAGTGAGATATACCTAGAGCCATAGTGATAACACTCACTTCCTTGTGTCATTTGGGGATGAGCCATAATCAAACCTGTTGCAGAACCTGGCTGGGGCAGTTTCTATGCTATCTCCTTCCTCACTCTTTTTAGGCTCCTTCTGAGCATTTGGAGAGTTTGCACAGAATGCTCAAGTTTCAGTCTCTGTCTTCCGGGTCTTTCAGTTTCTACATACACTGGGAAAAACACCCTGGTCGAGAGCTAAGATGTCTTTTATATCAAACATTCTGGTTCTCAACAGAAGATCCCTGGCTGTTTCAGGGATCAATGAAAGGGTCATTCAAACCAGTGGGGTATGGCTTTCCTTAACATCAGTCTTTTGGTGATGACTATCTCACTATTCTTGCAAGGAAGGTCAGGGTACATGATCTGAAAAGTAGAAGAGTATCTCATTTTAAGTGGGTTCCTCAGTTCCCCCTGCACACTTAATGACATGCTGGGCATGGAGCATGCACTGAGCAATGAGGGTGCATAGAACAACAGATTTTCAGACAAGCCTTTCTTTAGGGTAAATGGGGTCCAAGGACCAGTTGTACCTCTAGGAGAAGGTTTATGATCCAGGAAATGTGAGAACATGTACATTGTTGTGAGGGTCCCAGCAGGATGAAGATGATATTGACAGAAAGTCACCATTAATGTTATAAAAAGCTCTAAAGGGCTGGGGTTGTGGCTTAGCAGTAGAGAGCTCGCCTAGCACATGCAAGGCCCTGCGTTTGATCCTCAGCACCATATAAAATAAAATAAATAAAATAAAGGTATTGTGTCCAACTAATACTAAAAAATAAATATTAAAAAATATCATCATTCAAAGTTCTAAAAAAAAAAATCTAAAAGTTCACTAAAGGCAAAGTCCAAAGAAATGGACCTGTTTGGTCTAGAGATCAGTGATAAGCCTGGTGATAGTACAGCATATACCCTAGTGGGGGCTCAGGTCTCTGCCACCTCCTATGTCCCCGTAGAGACAGTGAGTCGTCCATTCTAGCAGCTTATAGTGTGAAGCTTCTGCCAGCATCAGAATCTTGATTCTTTCATTCTCTGGGGTCAATATTCTCCCGTGACCTATCTGGCTGCAGTCTATCTGCTCAGCAGGAGCAAGAATCTTCTTGAAGTCAACTGCAATCCCTTACTGAATACTGACTGCTGCTCTGCTAGACCAAGTCTGTGGAAGGGCAATTTCTAGATTTATCATCACCCAGCAATGGTTCCCAAATGCAATTGCCCACTGGAATATCAAAAGGAGTCTTAAAAACACCCATGGAGAGTCCCCCCAAAGGGATGCTAGGTGTTGGTCTGGGGTGGAGCCTGGGTGCCATGATTTCTTTAAAAGTTAATCAGGTGACTCTTACATTCAGCTAAAATTGTAAATGCTAACACAAAACAAGAAAGAGGTCCATATAACTATCTTCTTCTTGAAAACCAACAATGCACATTATACGAGAGGTCCTGAGAGAAACTGAAAAAAAGACCCGTTTCACAAACTTATTTTGCTGTGGGAAACTTTTGTCTCCTGATACGGACAGACATGGAGGAAATCAGCATCTACAGAGCACATGTTAGCACATGCTGGGGACACAGCCGAGGGACTGCAAAAAAAGGGAACTTTCAGACAATCTGTAGGGTGAAGTGGTCACCAGGGCAGTGGGAATAAAGGTTCTACAGAGACAGGACATTCTGATATTTGCACAAATGGAAAACTTTGGAATTGATCAAAATAGTAACTTTCCCTACACTGACCTCTGGCTTGGTCATCAGACTTGTTAATGAAATGTGAGAAGGAATGACATATGTCCTTTCTAGTGTTAAAATATGAAGAGCCACTTCCTGGTGTCACTTAAGTTCTCTGATTTTCTTCTATCATGAGGCAGCAACATATCAGATAGAGGCTTCTCCCATAGCCTGGATCTCAGAATAAAGGAGACATGAAATAGAAAAAAGCAATCTGCAGCAGACAAGTAAGACTTGCACAAGAAAAAAATCTTTGTAATTGCAAGCCACTGAGATTTGGGAGACATTTGTTACTACATCATAACTAAGCTTAGACTGACTGATGCACCCATGGACATGGGACTGATGACATGCTTGTTCTTGCCATAGGAGCTAAGCATTTAAATTAAGTGCTATTCAAACTGTCTGTATGATTTGAATTTTTCCCTCTTGAGCATGTATTTCATTAGAAAATTTAAAAAGTATTTAGAAGTGTTTTAAGATTGACCTTCACAGATGAAATCTTCCTTCTGCTCAGGCTGGCAGAGTTGATTGGAAGCTTTAAGTGCATTCTTTGCTCAAATAAGACAACAAAATGCCTTTCCTGGAGGAGATGCCTAACCTTTAAAAAATATCCTTTCAGAACTTGGATGTGCAGAAGGAAACGCTTTGGGGGACATGACTTTAAAATCAGTGAACGTTATTTTTGGTCTGTGCCCAACACACACAGGCTCTGGGTCACCCACCTGGAGGGGAAATGGCTCAGTCAAAATGTCAAGGCAATAACTTCCACAAGACCTTTCAGTTTCCTGCTCTGGGGACAATTAGGCAGCAGAGAGTAATGTATACCCAGCCTCAGAAGAGATATCCAAGAACAGCATGGAGCTCATCCTTTGACTGGCTCACTTAAAGCCAGCTGGATCCCCTAAGTTTGACCCCTATTGAAAAAATATCTCCCTCAATTAATCTATCACAGCGTTTGTGATTCCACCATTAAAATTTTATCCTTCAAATCCTTCAGGCCTCCCACAAAGCTCTATGATGGTACTTTGCCAAGTAGAATCTGTGAGGGAGACTGTTTCCTTGTGAAGAGGAACATGTAATTGGCATCAGGTTAGGGACCTAAAGGGTGATATTATGGGATGGAAGTGAACCATAGGAATCACCAAGTTCTGCTCCTTCTGGCCATCTAGACATTCTCTTTGTGAAGACCTGGTCAGGGTTCTGCAAAGGGCATGATTAGTGTTCAGCTGAAATGAACAAGGCAACTCAACCTACAGTTAAAAAGCTGAACCAGTTCCTTCCTACTGCAAATAGCAGCTATCATTGAGGTAAAGCTTGAATGGGGAAACCCTGAGCATAGAACAGTGGTGGGAAGGCCTTCTGAGGTCTAACTCCCACCTCACTCTTCCAACACTCCTCTCTATTGAACAAACAAAGGGTATGGAGCCACATGGTCAAAGTACATCTTAAAAGTGTAGGGTGCTTTGTTTTGTTTTGTTTTCCAGCTGAGAAAAGGCCCAGGGAAGCAGAACCTGAGTTGTAGTTTACCAAAAAAAAAAAAAAAAAATTAAAAAGAGGCATAGAGGGAAGGGGTGGGAACTAGAGACAAAGTTTTCCAGCTTCTCTGTGTTCAGAGGAGCCACCTCATACTATTAAGCTGCTGTTCAGAGTAGTTGGGGAGGTGCGAGCCTCTCAAATAATCACACTCAATGGGTTTACGTCAGGACAAGAGCTCCCAAAGTGAAATGTCTGAACGAGAGGTGGGGAACTTTTGAAAATACCCTAAATACCCAAGTATCTATCATATGTGAAGAACTCCTACAAATCAATGAGAAGACAGATAGCCCAACAAATGCCTGGGTTAAGGACTTAAACAAGCACTTCTCAAAGAGAAGTTCCAAAAAGCCATTAAGTATGTGTAAGAAGGTACAGCCTCATTACTGATCAGGGAAAGGCAAATTAAAACAACCAATATAACACTGAAGAACAGAAGCTTAACATGGAACATTATATACTATAGGTATTTTTGACGTCATGTTAGAAAGCAGAACGGTGGAACACAAGTCCACATGCATCCAAGGTGCAAAAGCTCTTCCTGTGCTCCCTCTCATTCCCTCAAGATACTCTGGTGTCCCCAACTCCTTCTGTCCTCCCATCTTCAGGGAAAGGCTCCATTATCCCATTATATGACTTGGCTAAGATCCCTTCTCCCTACAAGCCTCAACCATCTCAATCAGAAAACAGGAAATTTGAACAATATAAATTTCAGAGTCTCTTTCAGCTTTCATATTTGGAAATTTCCCATTAAAAACCAAACTCTCAGCCCCTTCCCTTCAGATTAAAATTAGGTCCAGGTTCAGGTCAGGGATGGAACTTCCTTACATTTCAATATGACCCCTAAGCAACTCTCTAATGCCAATTAAAGACAACCCTCTATGGCAATGGGTCCCAAACATGGTTCAGAATTTCTTGAGAGTACAGGCTAATAATCTGCATTTTAAAATGTTATTGTATGCTTCATTGACACAAGATAATTGTACATATTTATAGAGTGTGATGTATACATTTTGATAGATGTATACAATATATATAATGACCAAATCAGGGTATTTAATATATCTATCACCTCATACATTTATCATGTGTTAGTGACTATAGGTAATTATATTGTAGTGAATATGCTAAAATAACTAGAAGAGAGGATTCTGAATGGAAATCATCATTTTTAGACACCTCCCAGGAGATTCTGATGAATTGAGGTATGAGAAATACCAGCCTCCCATTCAGAGAATTTCTGCTGGCCCAAGCTTCCCTAATTGGCACCCAAGTCTTCCTACCTACCTGTGCCTCAGTTTCCTTAGACTCAGAGTGGAAATAATGACTTCATTTAGCCTCTGTCAGGCGGACAGAGACACAATTGGCTCCTGGGGCAGTGAGGCAGGGTGCCTAATCCAATTCTCCTACCAGGGAGAATTCTAGGCTCTGTGGCTCCTGGCAAGGCTGGGTTGGGGTGAGGAGGAGGAGGCCAGCGCAGGCCCACCTCATAAATCACAGGCCAGGAAACCAGGGCAAGCGCCCCTGCCTCGATATATACTACACATTAGATGCTTCACTGGTGTCCCACAAGCGAGCTTTGTGAAACAAAGCTCGGGGAAGAGGGTGGGCAATTACCAGAAATCAAACTATAGGCCAGCTCGCCCCCAGGGTCTCCAGTTCCACAAACCTCCTCAGGCAGGGGCTTGAAACATGGCTTTTTTTTTTTTGGACGGGGAGTTTTTGGCTCTGAGTTTGAGGGCACACAAAAGGCCCTCAAAAAGGAGACAGAAATCTATTACCCGCCTGTCCAGAAATAGCCCCGGGTGAGGCTGGGCTATAGCCAAGTGCTGAGAAGTGGACCTTGGGGAAGGGGAGGCCTCTGCAAGGGGAGCAGGGACTGCTGGCTGTAGGGAAGGGCTGCAAGGGAACACTTTAGCCTCAGGAAATCGTGGAACAGTGGATTTCATTCCAGACTCCCCAGCTGTTGAGGAATCCCTCATGATTGTAAGAAGCAGTGATGGATCAGCATTCAGGTGCCCAAGCTATGCATCAAGTAGTGGGTTCAGGTGAGTCTGTACCAACCAGAGAGGGCGCCCTTGACTCATTCGTCTGCCAGAAGGGGCGCCTTTGCCTCATTGATAGAAAGGCTCTATATAGACAGTAGGAAGCTCTGGCCAAACCTACCTCCAAGGCTGCTTTGCCCAGCCAAGGGGAGTGTGGAAGGAAAAAAACAGGGTGTGCCTAGTGGCTGAGCAGGGATCCACAGACCAGTCAGCACCCGTCAGCATACAGAGAACATCCAGGTCAAGGTCAACAGCACCTGCCCACTGGGTATTATCCTAGGGCTCAGAATTGTAGGGAGGGACTAGATGTTGGCACCCAGGCTACTAGCTTATTTCCTGAATGGGCTTAGAGGTTGGGGTGATCCTGTAAAGGTGAATATGTCCTCCTGAGATTGGGGATGAAGGTGTAAGGAGGATGCCTGACTTAGCCACCCTGCAGGGTTCCCCATCATCAGAACTCATTAATTTGCACTTTTTCTCACCATCTTTGCACCATCCAAGTCTACATCTAGACTGCCTCATTCCTATCCATCAACTTGGCAAGAAGTGGAGGAGGGAGCCCATAGCACAGCGATTTCCTGAGCAGTAATCAGGATGGTTAAGCAGGTACCAGGTGGTCAGGGAGGCTCCTACTAAAGTAAACAGTGCCTCCCCTCCATGTGGCTTGCCCAGCCCAGAGGCCACCCTTGGAATCACACCTCAGAGGTTTTTTTTCTCTCCTACTTTGAAAGGTTCTGGGGAGGCCAGGAAGAGTGAATGCTCAATTAAATGCATTTAAAGGTAATGAAGTGTAATGTTCATGCTGGAAATGCAAAGGCAGCTGGGAGATGGGGAATAGCAGCACTTCCAGCCAATTCTTGGGGTCCCAGATTTGTGGCCAGATAGGGGTGGAGAATTTGGGGGAAAGGATGTCAGATATGGATACATGACTCTGAACAAGGGCACCCAGTAGATGGAGGGTAGACAAAATGTTCTATAGAAAGGAAATGAAGGCTGACACCTAGCAGTGGCAATATTGGAGCCCTTTAGCCTGTCTATAGAGGGCTAAGAGGAAAAGGACACTTGGATTGGAGGTTTAACTTGGAGACAGCCTATGTGCCAACTGTTGAAGACACTGAGCTTTGCACCAGATACAACTGGGGTCAAATCATTGGGGTTTTTTTTGGTAGGAGGGGTTACTGGGGGGGTTGAACTCAGGGGCACTTAACCATTGAACCACATCCCCAGCTCTATTTTATATTTTATTCAGAGACAGAGTCTTACTGAGTTGCTTAGCCCCTCACCATTGCTAAGGCTGGCTTTGAACTTGAATTTTGCCTCAGCTTCCCAAACTGCTGGATTACAGCATGAACCACCATGCACAGCTGAATCCTTGGTTTATCACACACAATTTAGCTGATCTTGACTAAAAGATTTCACCTCTCGAGTCTCAGTCTTCTTATCTGTAACATGGGAAGCGATAGTTTTGTACTTACTTCTAGGGTGGGCAGGAAGGTTAAATGGGAGAAGGCATAGAGTACTTAACATGTAGCTGACACTCAATTGTCACTAAGAAAGACAGATGTTTGTGGTCTGATACAATAAATAATAGCACCCGTCAGCATACAGAGAACATCCAGGTCAAGTTCAACAGCACCTGCCCACTGGGTATTATCCTAGGGCTCAGAATTGAGCCTACTATGTGGAGTTCTTGCCAAACACTCTTATGCATTTACTCATCTACTCAAACTGTGAGCAGGGAGAAGCAGAGCCTAGACAGACTAATTCAGCAATAAGGAAGGGTTCACATGATAGTCAACAGGGACAGAAGGAGGGCAGTCATTAGTCATCCATGTCAGAGGAAAGGAGGAGACCCCAGGTTGTATTGGTCCTTGGAGGCTAGCAGGTAGCAATCATGCCTTTATTGGGATGCCAAATCTGTGGCCTGCATGCTACCACCCTGAAGCCTGTGTCTTGGGTCAGTGTAACCAATCCATCACAGACTGTTCCCCCCCTCCCCCTCCCCCCCCCGCCGGAAGCCTCCAAGTCTTTCTCAATAAGGGTTGCAAAAAGATGTTAAATCATCTTGCTGTCTTTGTACTCAGATGAACTCACAAGGAAGAGGTGGTGGGTGTGAGAAACATTCTTTCACCTTACATAGGGGGTATTGCTCTAAGAACACCAGCCTTCAACAAAGTGCAACCTCTATGGGCCAGTGGGGTGCTAATTCCCTTTTTTGCCATAATGTACACGACTCTGTGGGTCAGGATTATCTCAGGAAGGAGCAGGGACTGAGTCTGCAAGTTTAAGAGCTCTAGGACTGCAGCTGAGCACAGACTGGAAGAGGCAGTGGCCTCCAACAGTCCCTCTCTCAATCAGTGCCTCTGTTTCCCGATTTGGAAAATGCCAAGAATGGTACAAGCTCTCAAACAGCCTCAATTTTTCTAAAACTAAGCTGTCCAACCCACCACAGAGTTGTCTCTAAAGAAGACATTTATGGCAAGGAGCAGCCTTGCGTCAAGCCCCAAAGAGCTTCCCGAGAAGAACTGAGGGTTCAGAGTCAAGGTTAAAAATCTCCAAAGTCAGGCTGGGGTTGTAGTTCAGTGGTACAGCACTTGCCTAGCATGTGTGAGGCACTAGGTTTGATTCTCAGCACCACATATAAGTAAATAAATTCTATTGACAACCCAAAAAAAAAATAATAATTTAAAAAAATCTCCAATGTCTGACAAGAGCCCAGCTGCATTAAGCATATTATGGCATTTCTCAGAGGTTCCTCTGTTGTCTAGTTCCAGGTGTGAATTGTTCATTTTATGCTTTCCCTGATTCAATCACTCATTTACCCAGCCAGCAGGTGCTGCCTCCTCTATGTCACCCTTAGCATGACTCAGGAAGAACTAGAAATTTCTGCCTTCCAAGGACTGGCATTGCTTCTGTTTTACGTTCTCCAGGAAAATATGCTCCCCTGCCAGGTTTTTTTATTTTCACCCTTCATTTCCATGATTGTATTTTTTCACTTTTATTCACCTTTCTCAGCTCAGGGTGATATAACTTGAAGTTAGTCTGCACTATTTTGAGTTCATTTGGACTGGGGATAGGTGTCTTGATTCCTTCTTATAGGCTAGTCAATTAATTAGAGAGAGTATGCACACATATTTTTAAAAAGGATGAAAAATAGTATAGATGAGATGTAGAAGCCACTACTGAGACTGTCTTAAGTGACAAGTCTTCACTTTATGTCTAAAATACTCTTTTTCAATGCTCCAGCTTTTGGTTCTCTGGACATTCCTTCCCTTTACACTTGATCATAACATGCTCAGAATGGTTTTTGCTTCTTACTACCATCTGGCAACAGACCAAGAGCTGGTGAGCAAACTGCAGTGTAGCTGGAGGAACCACAGCCAGTAGGGGTTAGGGGAGGAGTTTGCAGATAATAGCCAGGATGGATGGTGAGGCTACAGGTCAAGGCCCAGGACCCAGGAATGTTTAGCTGAGGATGCAGGGTGAAAGCAACAGTTAATCAGTTACTAAAGCAAGACTGGGCTGGGTGTTAACAATCAAGAAAACTATGTCCTTGAGTGGTATCTGAAATCAAGGTCTTCACTGTGAATTACACAATTCGACTTCACTGTGAACTACAGAATTAGACTTCACTCCACACAATTCAGTTCCCCCTAGCAAGTTAGTTATACAGGTGTTTTTGAGAACAAAACCCGATTCACATTGCAAGCAGGTATACTGCCTTACAAGGCTCATTGTATTTACATGTGTGCACATCTCATACTGTAAGCTAAACTGTAAGGTTGGAGGCAGGGGGCATAGTCCCTGACTTCTTTTTAATGCCCATAGAGGGCAAAAGCAACAATGACCTTATAGGTGGCTGCTTCTACTTAGGGCCATTTTGAGAATTGGTAAGATTATATATAAATCACAGGGTACCTGGATGCATGTAAAAACTCTCCAATATGGGCTGGCGTTGTGGCTCAGTGGTAGAGTGCTTGCCTAGTATGTGTGAGGCACTGGGATCAATTCACAGCATCACATATAAAAAAACAAATGAATAAAATAAAGGTCCATCAAAATCTAAAAAAAATATTTTCAAACACTATCCATTGTCTGTTATTCTTCCTTACTAATCAGTACATGTTTACTAATTGCTTTTCTTATTTGTTTGCAAGTATCAGGGCACAGAGACATAGGAAATGTTCTTATCCATCAGGTAGCCTCTGATATTTTGGGGTGAAGAAGAAATTCAGAAAGCAGGAAGTGACTGTTGGAGGCAGGTATAGCAGCATGAATCACAGATACTATAACTTAAGGATTTGAATGGTTGCCTTCTCTATTAGATTGCTTCAGCTGTCAAATCAATGTACCTTAGATCGACTGCAGCCATGGACATTTGTTTTCTTCCAGTTCACGAGGCTGGCAGCTCAAGACTTATGTGTGGTTTCCTTTGAGGCCACACTCCTTGGCTGTCTCTCTTGTTGCCTCTTCACATAGTCAGCCCTCTGAGTGGTCACCTCTGATGACTTTGTTCTTATAAGGACACCAGTCACTGGATTAGGGGCCACCCTGATGGTCTTATTTTACCTTACCCACCCTTGTATAAATTCCATCTTCAAACACAGTCATATTTCAAGATACTGGAAATTTGGGCTTCAACATATGGAACAGGGAGCGGAGGCACAAGGCAGCCCTAACACCTTCTACTCTTTCTACTACACCATTGCATGGGTTTTGTGCTCTCTAAGAGTGCTGCAGTTTGCCCACTTCCCTGACAGCCACAGCAGCCTGTGAGGCCTGGTCCTGGGCATCACCTTTACCAGGGTCACAATGTCTGTCTCCATCTTGCCCTGTGGAACCAGCTGGGTGCAAACTTACTCTCATGCAATGCTTGAAACAGTCCCTGTTCTCTCCCCACCATGCTAACTGCTTCCCAAAGAACAGCACACACCTTCTGAACAACACAAGAGGGCCAGAGTCAGAAAAAAAGTTGGTGTGAAGCTTTCCATGGCTCTCAGGTCCCCTGGACTCTTCGAATCTGAAATCTCCTGATCCAGAGAGTGGAGGGAGACAAATATTGGCCTTGCTGATGGGTGGGGCATTTTAACAGGGGTGGACCACTTACAGGATCCAAAATATTCCTGACTTACTGTCTGACACTACCAGCTGACATGGGAACTGCAGGAGAAGCCTGCACTGGAGTCCTGGCTCTACCACTAGGAGTAGTGTTGGGAGTCGTCCCTGCTCCAAAGACTAACTTCCCCATCCCCCAAGAAGAGCTGTCCAATGGTGAGCCCTGCTGGCTCACATGATCCTTACCCACCAATAAAAAAGCACCCCATGCCAACTGTCAAACTACCCCGGGCTCTATAAATATGCAGAGCTGTTCCTCAATAAACAGGCATTTTCTCCGATGGCAAGCCTTGATCGTTCTTTCAAGTAGTAGTTACATTCCATTCTAACTTTGGTTCCTTGTCTTCAGAATGGGGTTACAGGTTGCTGTAAGGCCAAAAAAGGACTGTGGAATTTGGATGGGAGGAACCATTCCTCATGCTGGGGAGTGGTGTTCCATCTAAGAGTGAGCACAAAGCTGTCAGCCCTGCAATGCAAGCTTCAGTGATTGGCCCAAAGACCCACGTGAGGCCCTGTACCCTTGGGCTCCACCTTCCTAGACTCATCTGATGTTCCCTGGCAGGAAAGTCATCTGTGCCTCTCTACTCTTGCTCAGCAGTAACTTCTACCTGAATGCCCTTGGCCTTTCTTCCAAATTCCTGCCTCTCCTACCCTGTTCTGCTCTGCTCCTTCAATATGGGACTCAGTGCTTTGGGAGCAGACATTGGTTCTATCCCCTGTGCCATCATTTACCAGGTGGGTGGCCCTGGCCATGTTATGAAAACATACCAGGCATTTTATCTCTTTTTTAAATTCTCTTTTGAGAATACATCTGGAGTTAATTCAGACCTCACATTAAACTTCCTCTGTCTTCCTAACTCATCTCTGTATCCAACCGAAGGACAAACTGGGACACATGACCAACTTTGATTAAGAAAGACGGATTCAGCAACATTTCCTGGACACATAGATGGCACAAAGCCCCTGTGGCTGGAATAAGGCATACTGAGTGTGGGAGTGCCACATCCTCAGCTCCTGAGAGCTTGATACACATGGTCCCCATTTCTGATGGTTCAACTGAAGACATTTTGACTTCAGGACTGTGTGAAGGCAAGCCATACTACCATGCTGTTTGTCACTTATAGTACAGTGCTCACTAAGTTACATGAGATGTCCAAACCTTTATTAGAGAACACACCTTGTGTCGGGCAACTTTCCCAACTGCAGGCTAATGTGAGTATCTGAGCACATTGAAGGTGGGAGAGCTGAGCTCTGATGTTGGGTGGCTTAGGTGTATGACATGCACTTTGGAGGTGTTCATTTGGATATGTTCAATATATTATGAGCTCACTGTACTCAAAGAGTACACTAAATCTGTTGCTCCACCAAATCACTCACAAGTGCTCTTCAGTGCTCAATTCAACATGTTTTCTCTTAGTTATGTCACCCACTTCCTCAGTTTCATGTCCACCATTACTCCAATGACACCCAAGTACATTTCCCACATGAGCTCTCCCACAAACCCAAACACATGCAGCCAAGAGTCACCTGGATGCATCCACCAAGATACCCCACAGACAGTGCACACTTAGCAGGTTCAATGTTAAAGTGATCATTTCCTCCCCTAGCCATTAACTCTTTCTCCTGGGTCCCCCAGGTCAGGAACAGAGGACCTATCAGTTACCCAAGCTAGCACTTGCTATTCTTTCTCAAACTCATGCTATTCACCAGGTGGCTCTTCCACTGGAGAACTTTCTTGATCTCCAAATGTCCCTCCAAGATGTGAGCCACTTATATCTGTTGCCAAGACAACAGGAATAACCCCTTCTCATATTGCCCTTCTCTTCCATCAAAACTTTTCACCTGCCATCTAGATGATTTTTCCAGAACATAAATATCTGACCTGGTCATTCTTCTGCCTTGGCAAGTTCAAGATGACTAGATGATGTGCCAAATGAAAGCTGGGACCTCATTTACCATTTTTATGATTCATGGTCCTGGGAGAAGATAGATGGTTCATACACTAAGGTGGATATTGGGGGACATTTGATAACAGGACTCGTGACAACAATGTGAGCAGAATTTTAAAAGGGCAACAAAGAAGGCAGAGCACCCAGGGCAAGAATATTGGAAGCCTTGGCCAGCCTAGGCCTGAAGAGTCAGGAAAGGTGGTCACCTTCACCCAGAGAGAGTGGCCTGCCAACATCTGTGGCATGGGAAATTTGTTCACTGCTGACCTCCAGGGACAGATCTGGGGTGATAAATGTCTCTCCCTTCATCCTTGGGTCTCTTGCTAGAGCCTTTGTCACCTCAAATCAGCAGCCAGAGGCATATATCCCTACTGAGGCAGTCCATCTGCAAGGTCAGCCTTTGGGGACACAGAGCAATGCAGAGAAGGGTGACCAGTGGGCCCAAAGGAAGCAGTAGAAGAGGCCTGTGATAAGGATGGCATCCCAATGTCTCGGCTTGGCATTTGAAGTCCTCTTAAATCTAACCCAACCCCCATTTCCACATGTCCTAGGCCCAACTTCCTCCTAGGATGCTGCTTCTTGTCCAACAAAATGACACCCTGTCTAGGAAGCCAGTCCTCCCTGTCCTGGAAAGTTAGCCTCTCTGTTCCCATTGACAGAACTTATTCCTTATAGGATAAATCACTTTCTATTCAAATTTCTTTACATGTCTCTCTCTCTCTCCCTATCATTAGAAGCACCATCATATGTATCTCTATATCCCTAGCATCTGGTACCTATTACATGCTTAGTAAAACATTAATTAGTAAATTAATTTTAAATGACAGAATAGAATTATGAAATATGATCATTTCTAATGCCTGAGTTGGAGGTAATGAGTTTTTCTCTCCCTTGCCAAAGATGGTGAGGGTTCTTGTACCTTCTGGTTTTTAAAAATTGATGCAATGTCTTATGAATTTGCAATCAAAAGTTGATTCAGTTTTATTAATGAATACTCAAGGTAAAAGACCCAGAGGGCGCTTCAATTCAGGCCTAAGCAAAGCCAGACACAGGGAAGTTGGAATCAAGGGAACCATTCCCTCAGTAGCAGTAGACTATGCCAGTTTGCAACTCCTGCTTTGGCATCTCAAGCATCATAAATTAATGGAATTGAAAGCCACTATTTGGAAGCAAAGTTTACAGTCCACTTACCGGTAGAGAGGCATTTTGTGGACATGGGCTATAAAACTTGTTTTCATTTCGATGTTTTTAAAAATCTAATTTCCATGCAAATAGGAAAGGATGTGTTTAGGAGTGTCAACTTTGGGATTTGTTTGAGCATCAAGCTGCATGACTAATATTTGGGGGTTGGACTGTGTCCAAGGACACTTAAGGAATTCCAGTATTACAAAGGAAGCCAAATATGTTGTGATGAGAGAATTTGCTGTCCCCAGCAAATAAATGAGCTGGCTCAGAAGAAGAGCCATTTTGCATTGTCCATTAGCCTCTGAGCAATTTTGTTCCCAACAACCTGAAATCATAGAAGGAGATTAAAAACTCTCAGTGGTTAAAAACTCTTTTATTCAAAGGATTTTTATTTTATTTATTTTTTAGTTGTATTTAAACACAAACATTTATTTTATTTATTTTTATGTGGTGCCCAGGATCAAACCCAGTGCCTCGCACATGCTAGGCGAGCACTCTACCGCTGAGCCCCAGCCCCAGCCCCTTATTCAAGTGCTCTTAAAGTAGGATTTTAAACGTTCAGATGAAGAAAAAAATGAAAAATTATAGGCCTCATGTGGGACAGTCTCACTAATAGAGTTTTAACAAGTAATTCATTTTTAAATTTAATGCAGTGAAAAACACTGAGAATAAACCTGAACTTTGACAATGGTGGTAAGGAGGAAGGTAAAGATTTAGTTGCCCAGAATCGATCTCCTGATTAAAAAGGAAAAGAGTCATCAAAATCAGGTGGAAGGAAATTGGGGTACAATCTTAGGTTTAAGAAATCTTTCTCAGAAGATGATACACAAGAATTCAGCTTTGCCCTAATGTATAAAGAAAGGTCTTTACATTTGAATGAGAAAAAAATGAAGTAAGAGAGGTGGGTAGCATTGCAAGTTCTTAAGTTTGAAAAGTGAAGTTAACTTATTCTATCTGGAATAGCCAGTGAATATATAGTTAAAAGATTTCTGAAATAATCAATTTCAGTGCTCCATACAGAGAAGCAAGCAGTTGAGCTAAGGACCCAGGAAGCCCTAAAAGCATTGTTTCTTCCTAACATCACTCCAAGACCAACATCAGCATATGTGACATTTGAAATCAGTTCAAGTTTAATATGAGAAAAGATGCAGTTTGGATTTGTCATTTTCTCTCTTATTCTAAATCTAATAGAAAGACCTCATATTTCAGAGTAGTTGGATGGTATTTTCCATTGATTTGATAAAGAGTTAGATCTTCCTCAAAGAGAAAACAATAATACATACATATGATTTGTTCTTAGTTATACACTCTGGGTTAATGTCCCAAATCTGCACTCATTTCTGCCTCCCCTAGCAGCCATCTCCATAATTGCAGGCCTGCATCATTTTACACACCTTGGCCAAGGTACTCCAGGGTAAAAGCTATCAAAAAAATTTGATTTCACAGAGATTCTTGGTTTCTTGTTTGTCTTAAGAAAGACAAACTTAACACGGGGGCTTGCACTGACACAGGGGCTTGAGTACAAAAGAGGCTTTGGACCTTTCTTCCCAGATTAGAAAGGTTGGTTGTACCTGAAAGGTCTGCAGCTTGTCATCTAGTGATCTGAACCTTTGTTTTATTCTTATTCCTGCTCCAAGAACCCCAGGTTTGCATTTCCAGGTTGCTGTTTTAGTCTAGTAACCCAACAACCACTCCAAGGTACTCGATGACCAGAAAGGCAGAAGGGATACAGGGAGAGAGGATTTTTAAAGATGTGTGTGTGAAGAGGAAGCAGGGTGGACATGAGTGAGAGTAAAGTCGGGAGGAAAGGAAGAAGGAAGACAGGGAGGAAGGAAAAGGAGAGAGAAGATGGGAATGATGAGAAAGGAGATCATTATGGTTTGGATATGTGGTGTTTACCAAAAGCTCATGTGAAAGACAATGTAAGAACATTCAGAGGCAAAATGTTTAAACCGTAAGAGGTGTAGCTTAATCCATTGATATGGATTAACTGGGTAGAAACTGTAGACAGGTAGGATGTGGGTAGAGAAGGTGTTCTTTTGGGGTATAGTTTTTGTTACTGGTGAGTGGATCTCTTTCTGCTTCCTGATTGCCATGTCCTGAGCTGCTTTGCTCTGCCATACCCTTTGGCCATGAAGTTCTGTCTCATCTCGGGCCCAGAGATAATGGACTGAGACTTCTGAAGCTGTGAGCCAAATAAACTTTTCCTCCTGTTCTTGTCAGGGCTTTTGGTCATAGCAATGAAAAAGCTGACTAAAACTGAAACATGAATAGAGAAAATAAATGGAAGAAAGGGGGCTGAGACAGAGAAAGGGCAGACAGGAAAGAAAGGGCCTATGTCCCCTGAGTTAAAAGTCACCAACAGGATCCAACCTCTCACGGTGACCCAAGACCAGAAATGGTTGAAATCAATGCCCTGACATTTACCCTACATAAGGCAGATAAGGCTCATCCAGGGACACCAGGACCCAGGGATGCTAGAACACAGGACCTCCCCTTCTCCCCAGACAGGAGCGCCAGGCAAGCTGTTGCTCAGGGTTAGAGTGCCCTCCATTAGGAGATGGGTTTAGGGGTTGGTGCCTTCCCTTTGCTTGTTTCTGACCCTGACCTTGCTATCCCCACATCTATATCCTGGAGAGTTCTTCTGGGTTCTGTTTTATTATGATCCCAGCTTCCAGGAAGTTCTTGGCCTAAGTGTTTTGGTAATTGAAGGAAAAGATTTTCAGAGAGATGCCTTTACAGTCTAAAAGAACTCAACTTCTGGCTACTCTGAACCTGGTGGAATATGTTTAAAAGTTTCCCCTGAATGCTAGGAGACTTCCAGCAACCTTTATTTCTACCACATGTTAGCACAGAAGATGGGTTTAGCAAAAGAATGCCTCAGGCCCTCCAAAATATGTCCCTACACTACTAAAACAAACAATCTTTAAACATGCACTTAACAAGTAAAATGTGGTCACACAGTACTACAATATTTTCTTCTCAAAATGTTGAGATGACCTTTCTGGACTTGTCCATTGGCAGAGTGAGTATATTGATGAGCCACTTAACATGGAGCTGATGTTCACACCAAAAGATTGAAATCAATATGTCATAGGGATATTTGTACTCCCGTGCTGATTATAGCAGTATTCACATTAGCCAAGATATTGAATCAAACTAAGTCTCCATAAATGGATGAATGAATTTTTGAGAAAGTGCTATATATACTCAATGGAATACTATTCAGCACTAAAAACAAGGAAAGAACATCATGCTAAGTGAAATAAGCTAAACACAGAAAGACAAATACCATATTTCACTTATATATGTGGAATCTTAAAAATATTTTTTCAGGGAAGTAGAGACTAGAAACCAGAGGTTGCAGGGGGGCGGGCATAAGAAGGGTGGGAAGAGAGATCTATTAATCATAGAGTACAAAGTTTCACATTGATATAAGGAATAAATTTTGAAATATGTTGCATAGGTTGGTGACTAGAGTTAACCATAATGTATTGAATATTTTAAAATAACTAAACTAAATTTCAAATGCTTCATCATAAAAATGATAGGAAAGAGAGGTGATGGATATGTAAATTTGTTTTAATCATTTCACATTGCAAGAAAACATATATATGAAAATTTACAATTATTATTTGTCAATTAAAAATAATATGAATACAAAAATATCAATCCCACATCATCTTGTACAGAAAAGAATAAATATTTCCCAATCTTTTATTTTGAGATGACATAATCCTGATACCAAAACTGATAAGAATACTACTACAAGCAAAGAACATGATAGGCCAGTATCGTTCATGAATACAGATGCAAAAATTCTGAACTGTATATGATGATATATAAAAAAGAAGATATAACTAAGACTTAATTTAAAAATGTAAGAATTATTTAATATTCAATCAATATAATTCACCATATTCACAGGAAAAGTCATTTTTTCCAATAGATTTAGGAAAAGGTCTCCACAGCTAACACTGTAATGAATGATGAAATATTGCACTCTTTCCCCTGTGTGGTCGGGAACAAGATAAGAATGTCTATATCTGGCTCCTAATCTAAGGGACAAAGTAAACAATTAGAATAAATAAGTGAAGTTGTCAAGGTCAATCGATACAGAATCGATACACACAAATCAGCAGGTATAAAAGAACTTGAAAAACATAAATTATGTTCTTAAATAACAATGGAATAAAATAAGAAATTAATACTATAAAGATATATAGAAAATGCTTGGTATTAGGAATTAAACACACTCCTAATTAATCTATGGGTAAAGAAAAAATTACAAAGGAAGTTAGAAAATATTTTCAACCAAAGGAAAATAAAAATAAAATTTATGGATGCAGCTAGAACAGTGATTAATTGAATTTTTATACTGAGAAAAAGCGTATATTAAAAAAGTAGAAAGATTCCACAACCCAGGCTTTTAACTTAAAAACCCAGAATAAGAACAGAATATCAAATCCAAAAACAGTAGGGAAAAAAATCATGAAATAGAATAAAAGAAATACAATAAAGAAAAGTAAAATTTGATTCTTTAAGAAGATTAATAAAACTGATAAACCTCGAGCAGACTACTCAGGAAAATAGAAAAAGAGAAGATATAAATTACCAATACAGGAATGAGAGCGGATATCACCACTCTACAGACATAAAGGTTTGTTAAAGAGATATTTTATGCAAATTAATATCAACAAATTAAAAAATTAACTGGACTGGAAATTTCTTTAAAAAGACATTAATTAATAAAGCTAAACCAAGATAAATATATATCCTAAATAGACAAAAATCTAATAAGTAGTTTAAGTTTGAAATTAAAATCCTTCCCACAAAGAAAACTCCACCCAGATGGCTTCACTAATAAATTATTTAATATCTTTAAGGAAGATAATACCAACTCTACATTAGTCTCAGAAAATTGAAAAAGGGGATCACTTCCCAATAGATTCTATGAAATCAACATTAACTTGATAGCAGACCCAGGCAAAGACATTATTAAAAACCTCAGCAACAAAAAATAATATCTTTTATGAATGTCGAAGTAAAAATCCAAAATTTTAGTAAACCACAACTATACCATATAAAAAAGTGGAGTTTATTCTAGAATAAAGGTTGTTTTTACATCTGAAAATCAATCAGTTCACCATTTTCACAGCATTAAAAAAGAAAATAACAGTGAAAGCACTTCAATAGATGAAAAAAATTAAGAAGCATCTGACAGAATTCAAGAATAATAATCTATAATAAAAACTTAAAGCAAAATACCAATGGAAGGGAACTCAACCTAATAAAGATGATGTACAAAAATCTACAGTAAGTATCACTATACTGGATGATGAAGACTAAATACTGTCTCCTAAGATCAGAAGGGAGGCAAGAATGACATCTCTCACCACTTCCATTAGATACGTCAGAGATCCTAGCCAGTAAAAAGGAAGAAGGGAAGAAAAAGGAAGAAGAGGTATAGAGTTTGGAAAGGAGATACAGAATGTGGAAATACCTGTCTTTACTGGTAGCCAACTAAAGTCTTTGTAGAAAATTCATAAAAATTTACAAAAATGAAAACAAACAAAAACCCAAGAACTTATAAGTGCTTTTAGAAAGGTTACAGGTACAAAGTTAACACAAGAATTAAGTGTATCTTTATATACTAGAAAAAAACAATTGGAAATTAATTTAAAAAAACACCACTAACAATGGCATCACAATATCCTCAAAAACAATAAAATACTTGGGAATCAACCTAACAAAAGAGGTAAAAGACTTATACAATGAAAACTACAGAACCCTAAAGAGAGAAATTGAAGAAGATCTTAGAAGTTGGAAAAATATACCCTGTTCATGGATAGGCAGAACTAACATCATCAAAATGGCGATATTACCAAAAGTTCTCTATAGGTTTAATGCAATGCCAATCAAAATCCCAATGGCATTTCTTGTAGAAATAGAGAAAGCAATCATGAAATTCATATGGAAAAATAAAAGACCCAGAATAGCAAAAACAATGCTAAGCAGGAAGTGTGAATCAGGTGGTATAGCGATACCAGACTTCAAACTATACTACAGAGCAATAGTAACAAAAACAGCATGGTATTGGTACCAAAACAGGCGGGTGGACCAATGGTACAGAATAGAGGACACAGAAACCAACCCACAAAACTACAACTTTCTTATATTTGATAAAGGGGCTAAAAGCATGCAATGGAGGAAGGATAGCATCTTCAACAAATGGTGCTGGGAAAACTGGAAATCCATATGCAACAAAATGAAACTGAATCCCTTTCTCTCGCCATGCACAAAAGTTAACTCAAAATGGATCAAGGAGCTTGATATCAAACCAGAGGCAAGGCATCTGATAGAAGAAAAAGTTGGCTACGACCTACACACTGTGGGGTCGGGCTCCAAATTCCTCAATAGGACACCCATAGCACAAGAATTAATATCTAGAATCAACAAATGGGACTTGCTCAAACTAAAAAGTTTTTTCTCAGCAAAAGAAACAATAAGAGAGGTAAATAGGGAGCCAACATCATGGGAACAAATTTTCACTCCTCACACTTCAGATAGAGCCCTAATATCCAGAGTATACAAAGAACTCAAAAAATTAGACAATAAGATAACAAATAACCCAATCAACAAATGGGCCAAGGACCTAAACAGACACTTCTCAGAGGAGGACATACAATCAATCAACAAGTACATGAAAAAATGCTCACCATCGCTAGCAGTCAGAGAAATGCAAATCAAAACCACCCTAAGATATCATCTCACTCCAGTAAGATTGGCAGCCATTAAGAAGTCAAACAACAACAAGTGCTGGCGAGGATGTGGGGAAAAGGGTACACTTGTACATTGTTGGTGGGACTGCAAATTGGTGCAACCAATTTGGAAAGCAGTATGGAGATTTCTTGGAAAGCTGGGAATGGAACCACCATTTGACCCAGCTATTCCCCTTCTCGGACTATTCCCTAAAGACCTAAAAAGAGCATGCTACAGGGACACTGCTACATCGATGTTCATAGCAGCACAATTCACAATAGCAAGACTGTGGAACCAACCTAGATGCCCTTCAATAGATGAATGGATAAAAAAATGTGGCATCTATACACAATGGAGTATTACTCTGCATTAAAAAATGACAAAATCATAGAATTTGGAGGGAAATGGATGGCATTAGAGCAGATTATGCTAAGTGAAGCTAGCCAATCCCTAAAAAACAAAAGCCAAATGTCCTCTTTGATATAAGGAGAGTAACTAAGAACAGAGTAGGGAAGAAGAGCATGAGAAAATGACTAATATTAAACAGGGATGAGAGGTGGGAGGGACAGGGAGAGAGAAGGGAAATTGCTTGGAAATGGAAGGAGACCCTCAGGGTTATACAAAATTATATACAAGAGGAAGTGAGGGGAAAGGGAAAAATAATACAAGGGGGAGAAATGCATTACAGTAGAGGGGGTAGAGAGAGAAGAGTGGAGGGGAGGGGAGGGGAGGGGGGATAGTAGAGGATAGGAAAGGCAGCAGAATACAACAGACACTAGTATGGCAATATGTAAATCAGTGGAAGTGTAACTGATGTGACTCTGCAATCTGTATATGGGGTAAAAATGGGAGTTCATAACCCACTTGAATCAAAGTGTGAACTATGATATATCAAGAACTATGTAATGTTTTGAACAACCAATAAAAAATTTTAAAAAAAATTATGAAATATTTAATTGATGAAAAGTTTAGTGATAGATTTGAAAAAATACACAAGCAAAAACTTCAAAATATTACTGACAATAATGAAAGAAAACCTAAACAGATGGAGAAATATATCATGTTCATGAATTGGAAAACTAAGTATTATAAAGATGTTGATTCTCCCAAATTGATCTACAGATTCAATCAATACCAATCAAAAAATTCCCCATAGATTTTTGGGTAGAAATTGAAAAATTGATTCTAAAATTCATATGGAAATTCAAAGAATCTAAGATACTCCAAACAATTTTGAAAAAGAACAAGTTTGGAGGACTTACATTCAAGACTTATTATAAAGTAACTGTGATCAAGGTAGTACAGCAAAAGGACACAGTATCAACAAAAGAGAATAGAAAATCTAGAAATAGACCAACAGATATATGGTCAATTGATTTTTCAACAAAGTATAAAGTTAAGTGAAGAAAACATTAATGATCCTTGAACAACTTAATATTCAAAAGCAAAAATAAATCTGGGCCCTTAGCATATCATATCACTCTATAGGCAAACAACAGTTCAAAATGGATCACCAACCTACATATAAAAGCTAACGCTACAAAACTATACCAGAAACCATGAAAACAAAAACCTTTGTAATGAACCTTGGGTTTGACAAAGGTTTCCTCAAAAAAAATAAAAAAGCATCAACTATAAAGAAAAAGAGTAGGTTAACTGGACTCCTATCAAAATGGGCTGGGGTTGTAGCTCAGTGGTGGAGCACTTGCTTAGCACATGTGGGGCACTGGGTTCGATCCTCAGTACCACATAAAAATAAATAAATAAATGTATTTTTAAAATGTAAATTGATACTGTTAGAAAAATGAAAAGGTAATATCACAGGCTAGAAGAAAATACTTGAAACATATATGTCAACAAAGGAAGTGTACCTATAACCCAAGAAAATTAATGGGCCAAATCTTTAAACTGACACTTCACCAGAGGAGATATATGGAGGGCAAATAAGTGCATAAAAAGATGCTCAACATCATTAGCCCTTAGAAATGCAATTTCACACCACAATGAGATGCTATCACCATGCAACCACTGGTGTAGCTAAAATTAAGATGGATCACTTCAAATGTTAATGATGATATGGGCCAACCAGAAATTTCATACTCTGTTGATAGCTTTGGAAAACAAATTACAGTTTCTCAAATTGTTAAATATACTTCTATCACAGGAACCAGTCATCTCATTCCCTCACTCCCAGTTGTATACCCAAGACAAAAGAGATGAAAATAAGTGCCAACAGAAAAGCATGTACATGAATGTGCATAGCTGATTTATCTGCAATAAGCCCCAAACTGGGAATATCTCAAATATGTATCCATAGATTTAAGTGAGCTGTATTGTATCTATGCAATGACTACTCAGCAATAAAAAAGGAACCAAGTGGTTACATGAAGCAAAACATGGAATAGGAAGGGACAAATTGCAAAGAGTCATAAGGAAATTGGGGAAGTTGATGTTTTCATTATCTTGAATGCAATTATGATTTCTGTGTGTGTGTGTGTGTGTGTGTGAGAGAGAGAGAGAGAGAGAGAGAGAGAGAGAAAAGTTACTCAGGAGGTTAAGTCAGGAGGATCACTTGAGCGCTGAAGTTCAGGCAGCCATCTCAAAAAACAAAACAACAAAAAACCTTATCAGTTGTCCACTTCAATCATATACAGCTTTTTGTACCTCAATTACACCTCAGTAAATCTGTAAAACTCAATCGTATTTACACAACTATATTTTTATAGCAATACACAACAGGAAAATGAACTTTTTAAAATGTCATTTACAATAACATTGAAAATGAAAAATACCTAAGAACAAATCTAATCAAAGATATGCAATCTCTCCACATTGACTACTATGAAACATGACTGAAACATCAAAAGGGACTTATGTCAATGGAGAAACATTCCACATTGATGATAGGCAGAATCAACATTGTCAAGACATCAATTCCCCTTGAAGTGATCTAAATTCAATGCAATACCAACAAAAACCCAGTGATTTCTTTTAGGAGAAACTGAGAAATTATTTTTAAAATATATATGTAGGGCTGGGGCTGGGGCTCAGCGGTAGAGCACTTGCCTAGCGTGTGTGAGGCCCTGGGTTCAATCTTCAGCACCACATAAAAATAAATAAATAAAACTACAACTAATAACAAATAATAAATAAAATAATAACTAAGACTATAACTAAAAATAAATTTTAAAAATTTTAAAAATATGTATATGTATGTGTGTGTGTATATATATATATGTAAATGCAAAAAAATCTAGGATATCCAGAACAATCTGAAAGATCAAAATAAAGTTGGACAACTTAGGTTATCAGGTTTCGAGATTTAGTAAAAACACAAACAAACAAACAAACAATGACAACAAGAAAAAGACTAGAGAGTAGTTAGGAGAGTGTGGTACTGAAATAAGAATAAACAGATATCCATGAAACAAAAACAGAGGTTCCAGAAAAGATCCACACCTATATGGTTAAACAGGAGAGCCACTGTAATTTAGTAGAGAAAGGATTTTTTAAAAATGCTGTTAGAGCATTTAGATATCCTATATCTAATTGAAATGAAGAAAAGAAATAAAAAATGAATCTTGACATCTTGCCCCCTTGCTCATATCTTAAATAAGAGTGAATTCCAGATGGCTCATAGATTTAAATATGAAAGTTAAAACAATATCACTTTTAGGAGAAAATACATATGCCTTTGAGTATGCTAAGATTTCTTAAACTGAAAGCAAAAGCATAGGACTTGGAGAGAAAAACAATGAATTGAATTAAATTAAAATAATTAAAAGGTTTAAAGGAAAGATACATACATAGTGGTAGAAGATGCTGCAATACCCTATATGTGATAAGACTAAAATGAAGACAAGAAAAACACCTAAATTTAATAAAAATTCCACATGAAGTAAACAACCCAATGGGAAAATGGGCAAACAACCTGAAATAAGCATTTGCAAAGGAAGGTATCCAAATGGTCAATGAATATTTGAAAAGTACTAAATATCATTATTCACCAGAGAAATGCACAACAGTAAATTAAAAACCCAATACAATATTGCTACACACCCTGGAGAATGGCTAAAATTTAAAAATGCAAACAAAACCATATGCTGGAAAGTATATGGAGGAAATGGGACTCTCATATCTTACTGGTAGAAGCACTGACTCTCAAAACCATTTTGAACACTCTTTTGTAGATTGAATGAACTGGGATACATATACTCTGTGATATAGCTTTTCTACTTCTTAAATATATACCTAACAGGAATATGTGCATGTGTTCACTGAAAGATGTATATAAAAAATGTTCCCTGTAGCACTATTCCTAAAGCCTCAAATGGAAACAACTCAAATGTTCATCAACTATAGAATAAACAAAACTGTAGTATCTTCCCACCATGGATTAAACAAATTATAACCACATAGGTGAAGTTCAACCCAGATAATGTTGAGTAAAAGAGCAAGATACAAAGAGTACATATAGTAGGATTTTATTTATATAAAGTTTATGCAAAGGAAAGAGTAATCTATAATGTCGGAAGTCAAGGTAGTTGCTATTCTTATAAAGGATGGTGACTGGGAGTGGGCATGAAGAGTTCTAGGTGCTGGCCATTTTGTTACTTGATCTAGGTTCTGGTTTTGCAGGTATATTAATTTTGTGAAAATTTACCCAGCTGTACAAATAGATTTGGATATTTTGCTTATGCATGTCACATTTTTAAAAAATTAGACTTACTGTAGAAAGCTCTGTGATGGGGCTGGGGATATAGCTCAGTTGGTAGAGTGATTGCCTGAATTCAGTCCCCAGCACCAAAAAAAAAAAAAAAAAAAAAAAAAAAAAGAAAAAAGAAAAAAGAAAAAGAAAGAAAGAAAGAAAGCCCTGTGATATAAAAACCACCATGATGCTGGAGACAGAACTGGTTGGGGTAGTCAGTCAGAAGGGATCCTTTGGGGAAGGGGAATTTGACTGAGAGCTAGAAATAGAGAAGAAACCCACCAGGAAAACAGCAGCAAGAAAGAGCTTCCTAGCAGGTGCAATAGCATCCATGAAGATTGGGAGGCTGGGACTGACTACAGCAGGGAGCTGTGGCTTGAGCCTGTTGTAAACATCTCAACTCCAGTGAGGTCACTTCTTTTAGTCAGCTTTGTCATTCTTGTAACCAAAACACCTGAAAAGAACACTTTTAAGGAAGAAAGGTTTATTTTAAGAGTAAAGAGTTTCAGAGGTCTTAGTCCCTAGACAACCAACTCCAGGACTGGGGATATGGTTCAGTTGGTATACAGCGCACCATGCACAAGGCCCTGGATTTAATCCCCAGTACCACACACACACACACACACACACACACACACACACACACAAAGATAACCAACTCCATTCTTTGGGGCCCAAGGTGAGGCAGAATATTATGGAACAAAATATATACCCCAAAGCCACATGCCCTTGATGACCCACACCCTACCTGCCTACAGTTACCACTCGGTTAATCCTTATCCAGGGATTAATTCACTGACTAGGTTAAAATGCTCATAACCAATCAATTCACCTCTGACCTTTCTTACATGGTCCCACACATGAGTTTTTGTGGGATACCTAATATCTAAACCATAACAGTCGTGTTGGTAGCTTGGGATATGCAAAGAGCATGGGAAATTAGCAAATTACATAAATCTGGACTTTTTCCTTCCAGTAATCAACTGGCAGGCGGACAATGATTTTAGTGTAACAGACTTACATCTTTAAAATTCACTCTATCAGGTCCTAAGATTGTGGCTTTGGTACTCAGCTTTCTTCTGTCTGAGAAAAAGATGACTTTCATTGAAGGCAACTGAAGAAGAAATATGCTCTCACTTGTCAGTTCATTATTTTTCTGTAGTACAGAACAGAAATTGACAAACTACAGCTTATGGGTCAAATTTGGCCCATGTCTGTTTCTATAAAGAGATATATTTGTGTATGTATTTTCTGTGGTTTGTATTTGTGTGGCAGCAGCAGAGATGAGTTGTTGCAACAGAGCCCACATGGACTGAGAAGCCTAAAATCTTAGTTATCTGACCCTTTAAGTAAAAAGTACGTTAACCTCTGTAGCTCTGCAATAGTCATCCAATCCCATTCACCCTTGGGACTACTACTTCCTGTATGTTTGTCAAAAACCCAATGCAGCATGCCTGCCAGTATGTTCCTTTCCACAAGTACATCCTCCCAGTACTCCACTTGAGAAAGTGGGCTGCCTCTGCTCAATCAGACACCAGGGAGGGGGACCTTATCTTAGCCAGGCAGTAAGTGATTCAACTTCCAAAACCTGCCTTTTCAGACCAGTTCTAGCACCAGCTATTGAAGGATGGGTTCCCCAAAAGTGCTGAGATGGGGGTTAAGTTCAGATCTTTATTAGGGATCAATACCTATGAAAAGAAGAGAAAAAAGTTAAAGCCCAGTGAAAGTTTGATAAAGACTCAGCTAATCATGGTGGGCGAGGAGAGCTCTGGTTCAATCTTAATCATCAGTGTCCTATGCCAGCTATATTGGTTGGACCTCTGTACCCCCAGCTGGGAAGGAATGACTTGGGCGAGGGCGTGTTCTACTGCTGAAGCAGATGCTGAAGGAGCTTACAGCTGGAGATTATACCCTGCAGCTGGGAGGCAAGGCCTCCCTGAAGCAGGGTCTGGGCAGCATGAACCAAGGAAAGTCTATCAAAGTCCCATCACTCATGATGTTTTGATGTCCCAACTTCTTTCCATAGGGATGCCCTTATATAATTGCTTCTGCCCAATTTCTAAAAGTCTGTGCCTAACAAACTAACCACATTGATGAAAGGAGGTAAACTTATAATTATTGGTGGACTACTGTGTACTAACTGTTTTATAAATATGACCTCATGAAAGTAACCCCATCATACTGCAACCTTCAGATGCAGAGACTGAGATTGCTGTGTGAACTGACCTGCCCAGGATCACAGAGTTAGGGAGATGGTATTAAGATATAGTCTGAGCTAGATGGGTGGCACACACCTAATCTCAGTGGCTCAGGAGGCTGAGGCAGGAGGATCACAAGTTCAAATCCAGCCTCAGCAAAAAGTGAGGTGCTAAGCAACTCCGTGAGAACTTGTCTCTAAATAAAATACAAAATAGGGCTGAGGATGTGGCTCAGTGGTTCAATGCCCCTGAGTTCAATACTCCCACCCCCCAAAAAAGGATAGTCTGACTTTAAACCATATTTTTCCACTATAGCCCACCACAATAAAACAATTATTGTGTGTTATAACAATTTATCAAAGACAATGGGGCCATTGAGTCTGCATGAGCTGGCAAAGTAATTCACAAAGACATAGGGACATGTCTCACTGGGTATCAGACATTGTGCTAAGCATTCAACATGGACAACCCCCACAGCAGCTCCTGGAGAAGGTGCTAATTCATTCTCCTTTTGTAGATGGAGAGGTTAAGTGACTTGCTGAATGCTAACTGTCACACATGGTCTGTTCAAGAACTGCATACCATTTCTTTCTATCCTAGGTAGAGGAAAGTCCATCTCCAACAAAAGCAAGTACTGTTAGTTTTCTGGTGTCCTCCTAGCAACAGGAGACTACAAAATTTAAGCTTGGGAAACATTTACAATAACACAAGAAGTCCCATAATTGTGTTCATAGAGCCCCTGAGACCCAGGTACACAGGATGCAATCTACTTGATATAGTAATGACAGGGTTTGGAAAAGGGGGACAGAAGTGGTGTCTCACGGGAGGAATATAGGAATGATAGTCAATCAATTTGGGGATCCTTTTCTTTGTCCAAAATTTTTATCTGTTGCTTCTCCACTTAAAGATCCAGCATTATATGAAGTGGCATTTGCCTAATTTCATTTTATAATATGATAGTGGTAAACAGCACGGGCTCTGGAGTCAGCATTCAAATCTGGACTCTGCTCCTTACTAGATGTGACATCTGCTAACTACTTTTACTTCTCTGAGCCTCAGTTTCCCCACTGTCAGGTCTGGCTTATAATATCCACATTTCCTGGTGTTTTCATGAGATAATTTATAAAGTTAAACACAGAACAAGCATGCAGTAACACTGAACAGATCACTACAGGACCTGGGCACTACAAGACCTCAGTTCTTTGGCCACTCAGGTAGATGCCTCTCACTTTCAGCTCAACATCCCTCCTCAGCACAGAAGCCCTGTCCCAGTGGGCTGGGCTCACACTCACGTTCTCCCATTCCATCTTCAACTGCAGACAATACTACCTCCCTGATCCCTGACCAAATATGAATTCTTCCTACAACCTATCAAGAATAACATCTTGAAGACGCAACATGAGAAGTTGGCCTCTCAAGCCAAGTTCAAGTTGATTTGAATTGCATATCACTCACTACTTGTTAGCTGTGTAGCCCTGGACATGTTTCTTAATATCTCTGAGCTTCCAATTTATCCTATGCACTATGGGAATAAAATCATACCCACTTCATGAAATTGTGAGATCCATGGGCATAGATATGAAGGTCTTTGCACCTAACAACCATACTGAAGGTGCTCAATAGATGTTTGCTCTTCTCTCCTTTTTCTATTTCCACCTATTCAAAGCAAACACTTTCACTAATAACCCCTAAAAGAGCCTTTCTATACTTAGCAGAGGACTTTCTACACCCCTGGTAGCATGTTTGCTACCAAGAACAAAATTCAACATTTATTATCTAATCAACTGTAACAATACAATAATGGTTAATTGTGTTATGTTTGAAAGTGGAACCCAGTTCACACTCCTAAAATCCACACAGTCTTGCGAGTAGAGACTGATTCATAAACCATAATTTCTGAGAATTAGAGGAACATGTAATAGAACATTTACTTCTCATAAGAACCTTATAACCTAAACAGTATTTTTGTACTTATGTGTCAGGTGAAGAAACTAAGATTAAAAAGGCACAGTGGTAAGAGGCAGAAGTAGGATTTGGGCTCAGGCCCTTCTTGCCATAATTTAGCTATAATAAATATAGGGTCAATGGATGAACCTCATCAAACTTTCAATAGAAAAGTAGGCTAGTCATTCAAAACTTTTTTATCTTTGATTATTTTCCATGTGCTGATAATTGGATTCAGAGCCTTAAACATGCTAAGCATATGCTTTTCCCCCCAAGCTACACCCTCAGCCTCAATGTTTTAAATAGGAGTCAGTTTCAGTTATTAATACTACCATTGGAGAACTATCTGAGAAGGAAGGAAGACACATGCCCCCAAAAAGCTAGGTCTATGATACCTTGTTTTGAAAAAGAAAGGTCTGCTGGAATCATAAGTCAGAGGTAGAGGAGGTCAAGGTGGCATGTGGTCTAATCCCTTCATTTCTAAGATGAGTGAAATGGGGCTGAGATCCTGGCTTAGCAGTAGAGCACTTGCCTAGCACGTGCAAGATGCTGGGTTTGATCCTCAGCACCACATAAAAATAAATAAATAAAATAAAGGTATTGTGTCCAACTACAACTACAAAAATATTAAAAAAAAAAAAAAAAAGAAGAGGGCTGGGGATGTGGCTCAAGCGGCAGCGCGCTCACCGGGCATGCACAGAGTGCTGGGTTTGATCCTCAGCACCACATAAAATAAAATAAAGATGTTGTATCCACTGAAAACTAAAAAAAAAAAAGAAAATTAAAAAATTCTCTCTCTCTCTCTCTCTCTCTCTCTCTCTCTTAAAAAAAAAAGATGAGTGAAATGGGGTAAGAGAAGGGAAGAGAACTATTTAAGGTCACAAAGAAATCACTGCAATGGGTCTCCATAGTGGCTATATATCAATCCCAAGGAATATTATTATTTTTTAAAAATATTTTTAGTTGTGGATGGACCTATTAATTTTATTTATTTTTGTACATAGTGCTAAGGAGTGAACCCAGTGCCTCAAATATGCTAGGTTACTGCTCTACCACTAAGCCACAATCCCAGACCCCCAAGGGAGACTCTTAATTGGCTCTTTGGGGTGACATGTTTATTCTTACACAAATCATATGGCCTTGTAGCCAGAGGGCAGTCCTAGCCATGAGAAGGGGACAGGACAGAATTCCTGAGTGACAGCTGTACCAAAACACTCTTCCTGAGATGCCACAAAACTGGCTTATTCTCAGGACTTGGGTGTGAATGTTCTCTCTTCAGACAGGCCACTCCCAACCACTCTACCAAAAGTAGAACTCTCTTCTTACCCTGTTGGTTTGTGTAGTGTTGTCTATATCATTTCATACTTGGATATTAACTTATTTTTCTTTCCTCATTAGAATATAAAGAAGCTCATTGACAAGAAAGGCCTTATCTGATTTATTCAGTACTGTATCCCCAGTGTCTAGAATAAAACTTAGTAAATAATGGTGCTCAGGAAATATTTTAAATTGAAAAATGAGGACATCAAGAAATAAGAATGATCTCTTCAAAAACTGTGGATTGGAAACTCAACAGCTACAGGCAAAAGAATTAAACTGAATCCTTATGTTATACCATATACAAAAATTACCTGAAACTGGATCAAAGACTTAAGTATAAGACCTAAAACTATAAAACTCAAGGAAAAAGCTTCATGACATCAGTCTTGGCAAAGACTTCTTTGATGTGACACAAAAAGCACAGAAAACAAAAATAAAAATAGACAAAAGAGATTTCATCAAACTAAAAATTTTCTTCAGAGCAAAAATAAACATTCAACAAAATGAAAAGGCAACCTATAGAATGGAATAAAATATTTGCAAACCATGTATATAATGAAAGGTTAACATTCAAGATATTCAGGAAACTTCTACAACTTAAGACAGAAACTCCTGAAACTCAATAGCCAAACAAATAACCCAACACATTAAAAAATGAGCAAAGGAACTAACTGAGTAGACATTTCTCCAAAGAAGACAAACATGATGAACTGGTATATTAAAAGGGACTCAACATCACTTTCAGCAGGGAAATGCGAATCTCAACCACAGTAAGACACCACTTCATACTAGTTTAGATGGTTATTATCAAAAAAGCAAAATTAACTGTTAGTAAGGATATAGAGAAAAAGGAAGCTTTGTACACTGTTGGTAGGAATGTAAATTGCAGTAGCTACTATGTAAAACAGTACAGAGATTCCTTCAGAAAAAAATTTTAAAACTACTATATGATCCAGTCAATCTATGTTTAGGAATGTATCCAAAGGAACTGAAGTCAGGGTCTTGAAAAGATATCTGCACTTCTATGTTCACTGCAGTCTTATTCACAATAGGCAGGAAGCAAGATAAACATCCATAAATGGACAAATGGATACTTTATATACAAACAGAGATATAAAAAATTGTGCTCTATTATGTGTAATAAAAATTGTAATGCATTCTCTGTCATGTATTTAAAAATAAAATCAATTAAAAAAGAAAAAGTGATATATAATACAATGAAATATTATTCAACCTTGTAAAAGAAAGATATCCTGTCATTCGTGACAACATGGATAAATTAGAAGACATTATGCTAAGGAAACAAGCCAGATGCAGGACAAATACAAAAATGAGGAATCTATAACAGTTAAACTCATAGAAGCAGAGAGGGAAAAGGGTTTGTCAAGGGGGAGGAGAGAAACAGTAGGTATCAGTCGAATGGTACAAAGTTTCAGTTACATAAGGTGATTAAGCCCTAGAAATGTACTCTATAGCATGGTGCCCGCAGTTAACAGTACTGAACTGTATACTTGAATATAATACCCTGAAACCTGTTAAGAGTACAAATCTTGCATTAAATGTTCTTATCATCACCATCATCATCATCATAGCACAAGAGGAAACTTTAAGAGGTGATGGGCATGTTTATAGCACAGATTATGATGAGGGTTTCACAGGTGTATACTTTGCTCCAAATTCACCAAGTTATATGTATTGATTTTTAAGTCAATAATCCCTCAATAAAGTGCTTTACAGAAAACAGGGAGTGGGGGAGAAGTTTCCCAAAAGATCTGACGAAAAGGGAGAAAGGAAAAGCAGGCTACCCAGATGGAATGACAGCATCTTATGACACCCTCCTATGATGCTTTTAGCAATTCATTTTTAGGAAAATCAATAAAGCAATTACTTTTTCAATAATAAAAAGTGAGGTCAGTCAGATGTCTGGAATCTTTGGTTTCTCATCTACTTCCCTAGCTAGATGGCAGAAATGAGGACATATTTATCTCTGCATGCTTGGCACTGAAAGAGCCTGGGGCAGAGTAGTTACTCAAATCAGGGTTTTGGATGAGTAAACCCACTTGTAACGTCTTAGTACTGGTTTCTAAAATGTTAATGTGCATTTGAATCATCTGGGGATCTTGATGAAATGCAGATTCTGATTCAGTAGGCCCGGGATGGGACCTGAGATTCTCCATTTCTATTAAGTTCCTAGAGGCTGTGCAAACCACACTTTGAATAGCAAAACTCACGTCTATTGACAGGGAATCTGTGGGCATTCCACTATAAAACAAAGATTCAAGAAGGATTTTCAGAAAGAAAAATGTCAGGGGGATCAGGGAGGTGGATTCTAGTTCCAGATCTGCTATTTAGGAGCTGTTCAACTTGGAAAAGTTTCTATACCTCTCTGAATCTCAGTTCCAGTTGCTAAGTTGCCCAGCCCTCCTCAGTGTCTGAGCTGCCATAGTTAGGGCTGGGAGCTAGGGGCAGAATCTAACGCCAACTGGATCCCTCACTGCCCTTAATAAGCTTTAAGATCTTATGCAGGGCTGGGGCTGTGGCTCAGTGGTAGAGTGCTCACCTAGCACGAGTGGGGCCTGGGTTCGAGCCTCAGCACCACATTAAAATAAAAGTGAATGGAATAAAGGTATTGTTTCCAACTTAAAAAAAGATATTATGCATTAATATGCAATCAAGAGTTAAGACCAACACATGCCATAGGAAAGAATCCTAGAATTCTCCCAGCTGCCACCCAGCATGCTGACCTCTAATTTTGTATTTAATCCTACTTTATAAATTATCTCCCATCCACATTCTGATGGTTTTCTTCTTTCTTCCTTTCTCTTTCTTATTGAAGATTGGATCTAAGGGCACTCTACTACTAAGCTACATCCCCAACCCTTCTATTTTGAAACAGGGTCTCACTATGTTGCCCAGGCTGGACTTGAGCTTGCAACCCCTCCTGAGTTGCTGGGATCACAGACATGTGCCACCATACCCAGCTGTTTTCATTGGTCTAACAGAGTTTTTTTTCTAATCACCAGAACCCCATTCTTTTTTTTCATATTCCAGTGCTAGGGATCAAACCAGGGCTTTACACATGATATACAAGAACTCTACCGCTGTTGGATTGTGGAATATTTCTTATATATAATGTGCTAATCTGGGGATGGCAGCCAAGCTGAAACATAAAATTCATCAATGTTTCATTTACACCTGGTACACAAATGCTGAAGGTAATTTTAATATATTTTCAATGGGACTTCATTTTGACTGTGACCCATCACGTAAGCTCAGGTGTAAAGTTTCCTATTGTGGCATCAGAAAGTGTTGAATTTTAGAGCACTTTGGATTTTGAATTTTAAATGGATAAATAAAATTTAATAGAACACTATTCATCCACAGAAAGAAATGCAGTACGAATAAATACTATAATGTGGATGAATTTTGAAAATATTATTACATGAAATATGCCAAATACAAAAGGCCACACGCTTTATAATTCCACTTATATGGAGTACTCAGAATAGGCAAATCTATAAAGAAAAGCAGATTAGTGATGTCTAGGGCTAAAGAGATGGATGGAGAGTGATTACTAAAGGATAGAGTTTCTTTGTGGGATAATAGGAACTAGGGTGTTTGAGTTTCCTGTACTAATGATTGTACAATTTTGTGAATATACCAAAATCACTGAATAGTACACTTTAAATGGACAATTCCATGACATAAGAATTATGTATCAAAGCTGTCACTAAAATGTATAAAGATAATACTACAGTTGGCACATGAATATGAAAAACAAAACATTGAGGAGAGATGGCAAAGTCTGAAAAACAGTGGATTAGATCAGCCATCAGTCTAATAACCCAATAAGTTGAATGTTGTTTTCCTATTATAGAGGAAACTAGCCTCCAAGAAGCAAATCACTCACCGAAGGGCATAGAATGTGTGACTTTTGAACCCAGACAGCTGACTCCAAAACCAGTGCTCTTACCACACATGCTATTCTGCTTCCTAGGCCCCAATTCCCAAATCCAGTATCCAGTCATACTCTTCTCTCTTATACCCGACCTATACCAATAAGCATCACATACTGCTCTGACTTGGGCTGGAGGCTGCGACAGATGGTAGTTTCCATACAGTGGGGATAAACAAGCTCATTGTACAGAGAGGGGCACTAAGGACCAGGTCACACAGGTAGTCAGAGACAACACTGAAACTCCTGGGAGGGGGGTCTAAGGCCAAGATAAACAGCTGGTCACTAAATATCCAAGGGCACTCTACTACTTGGAAAAGTTTCTATACCCATATGTAGAACTATCTGGAAGAAATGTGTTCCTACTTGAGACCACATTTCCCAGATTATCTTGCAACTAGGTGTGGCCCCAGCTGAGCAAAGAGCTCAGATGTGGATTTACTGACCTTTACGATAGATAGTCCCAACTTTTCTTGCTTAATGCTAATTGGGCTGCCACAACTGGGGGGCTTAAACAACAGAATTTATATTCTTATAGTTCTGAAGTCTAGAAATATTGAGATCAAGGTATCAGCAGGGTTTGTTTCTCGTCAGGCCTCTTTGCTCTTAAAAGAAGCAAGAGGAAGTTTGTTTTAGTGCTCTTTATGTGACTTTCCCTGTGCACATGCATCACTGGTATCTCTTCTTATAAAAACACCAGCTCTCTTGGATTAGGGCCCCACCCATAGAACCTCATTTAACTTTATCATCTCTGAAAAGGTCCTATCTTCAAATATAGTCACTCTAAGGTACTGGGGGTCATGCTTTAACATAAGAATTTTAGGGTGACACAGGATTCCATAACAAATATTTAAAGTGTTTTACGTGTCTTGTTAAAAATTAGGGAAAAGATGGAATTAACTTAATGTTATATTTTACTTAATGTAGTATATCCAAATATTGTCATTTTTCAACATGCAATCAGTGTTCCAAACATTTTTATTTTTGGTTATTAGTACCACGTCTTCAAATTGCAGAATGTGTTTCACATATCAGTTGGGATCAGCTACATTTAAAGCTCTCAGTAATTGCAGGTGACTGATGGTAGCCCTATTGAACAGCAATTTTAGGAAGTGGCATTGCCAGGCCTACCAGGCACTTCTATGCCTTAGCCCACACTGTTTTTTGGACATGAAACAGCCTTCTCTCCTTCTCAGATCTGGGCTCTTGCTCAAACTTCAAGGGCTTAACATAAAATGTTACCTCTGCCTTAAGTCTTAACACATCTCCAGAGGAGGGGTTCACATTCCTATTCCTACTGGACCTTGTACCCACCTCTTCTTGAGTGACTGCCATGCTGAATGATTAATTTTTTTAATATTTATTTTTTAGTTGTAGTTGTCAATACTTTACTTATTTTTATGTGGTGCTGAGGATCAAACCCAGGGCCTTGCATGTGCCAGGTGGGCTAAGCCACAACTCCAGCCCCTGGATGACTAATTTTTATGTCACTAAAAAGCATGACCACTCAGGAATCAGTATGTTGGGTTATCAGAATTTCTTTAAAAGTTCCAGTGAAAAGAGAGGGGGGGGGAAGGAGGGAAGGGGAGAGAGAGGAGAGGGAAAAAGAGAGTGTTATAATTTTAAAAGTGATAGAAAACATGGCTTAGAGTATCATTGTTACCAGAAGACTGAACCAGAGAACTACACATTTGTACATGCACACAATACAACAGTGTGGGATTGCACGTATCCTTTTTTTTTTAATTAGTGTATTTCTCTTTTACATAACTGTCAAAAAATACATTGAAAAATTGGAAGGATGACTCTTTCACTAATTTGTGGCTTTCATCACTGAGTCCAGGCAGGAAACTCTAGTCTCAGTTCTGAACCAGGAAGCAGGTAGTAGAGGCAGGTTGCACATGGTAGAATGCACATCCCATCCTTTTTTTCAATAATTTCCACATTTTTTATTGGCACATTATAGTTGTACACAGGTGGGATTTGTTGTCACATATTTTTACATGCACACAATATAACAATATAATCTGGCCAATATCACTCCCCAAGACTTCCCCTCTCCCTCCCCTTCCTAACATTTGGTCCCCTTCCTCTACTGATCTTCCTTTGACTTCCATGAGATCTGTCCCTTTCTTTTCCATTTTCCTCTAGCTTCTGCATATGACAGAAAACATACGTCCCTTGACCTTCTGTGTTTGACTTATTTCAGCTATCATGATGGTCTCTAGTTCCATCCATTTTCCTGCAAATGACATAATTCTATTTTTCTTTATGGCTGAATTAAACTCCATTGTGTATTCCTCTCATCCTCACCATCTCATTTTCTTCATACCACATTTTCTTCATCCATTATCTATTGATGGACACCTAGGCTGGTTCTATAGTTTGGCTATTGTGAATTGTGTTGCTGAAAATATAACATTCCGTTCTTATTAAGGCAAGGTCTTAGAAGTGGTCTACATCTCTTCCAGGTACCTCCCATTGTGCATATCTTAGGAGCTTGGCCACACTTACCTATAAGTGGAAACTACACTATGATAAGGGGAAAATGATGAAGTTAGGGGTAACAAGAGAAAGAACATGAATATCCAAAACTAAGTCAAAGATTTGAGTGCCTAGATTTGCAGCCATCCATCATGGGGGTGTCTGGCCATGCAGAATGCAAGTGCAAATGGCAGTCAGTGAATGCTCCCCAAAGCAACCTATAACCAAAAATGAATGGAAGTTATTGAATAAACATGCCCACTTTTTAACCCACGGTTGGCATAACTTTGAGACATTCTAAAATGTTCCCAGAGTCCCCGGAGGTACTGAGCTAGTTGCCTACATGGTAACCTGTTTTCCTCCCATTTCATTTCCTGAATCCTCTATTCATGCTTCCTGGGATCACTTCCAACGTACAGTGCTTGATTCTAGTTTACTTCTGGGAGATCCCAAATGAAGAACAGATCTGGGATTCCTGGAAATCCAGAAGAAAACTAAACATAACTGTTGTATTTAGAAAGCAGAAGACAAATCAGTTACTCAATTGAAGCAAAGCATTTTTCTCCTCCCTACCCTTTTCCACTTCATTTTAAGCAGCTCTACTTTCCCACTGTCTGGTCTTTTGTGGTATTCATTCACATTTGTTCTCCCTCGGACCTATAAGTTCCATGACCATTCATTCGCTGCCCCCTTTTTTTAAAAAGCTATAATTGTTAACTCTAATTATTTTGTACATATTAATTGTACATGAGAGAAAACATTCAATACTTGTCTGACTTGTCAGTTAAGATGAAGATCTCCAGTTCTATCCATATTTTCTTGAAAATGACACACAATTTCATTTTTTTGGCTGTATAATACTCCACTATGCACAGATACCACATTTTTTAAAAAGAGAAATAGAGAGAATTTTTTTAATATTTATTTTTTAAATTTTCGGCAGACACAACATCTTTGTTTGTATGTGGTGCTGAGGATCGAACCCGGGCCACACGCAAGCCAGGCGAGCACGCTACCACTTGAGCCACATCCCCAGCCCCACACATATACCACATTTTATCTGCTCGTCTGTTGATGGGGATCTAGGTTGATTTCATAACTTGGATATTGTGAATAGTGCCCTGATGAATATGGGTACCCAGATATCTCTATGGTATATTGACTTTTAATTCCTTTGGACATATACTCAGAAGTGGTATAGCAGGATCATATAGTAGTTCTATTTTTAGTTTTTGAGGAAATGCTATACTATTTTCCATAGTGGCTGTACTAATTTACATTTCCACCAATAGCACATAAGGATTCTTTTTCCTCTCATCCTCACCAGCATGTGTAATTTTTGGTTTTCTTGAAAATAGCCATTCTGATTCGGGTGATGGAATCTCAGTGTAGTTTTGATTTGCATTTCTCTGATGGATAAAGATGTTGAGCATTTTTTCATGTATTTACTGGCCACTTCTTCTTTTGACAAGTGACTATTCAGCTATATTGCCCATTTATTATTAGAATTACTTTTTTTGAGGTCTTCATATACTCTGGATATTAATCTCCTGTCAGACAAATAGCAGGCAAGAATCTCTTGCCATTCTTTAGGCTGTCTCTTCATTCTGTTGACTGCTTCCTTTACTGTGCACAAGTTTTTAATTTGTTGCCATCCTACTTATCAGTTGTTACATTCCCTGAGTTATCTGAGTCCTGTTCAGGAAATCATTGCTTATATTTTGAAGTGTATCCCCTATGTTTTCCTCTACTAGTTTCCAATTTTCAGGTCTTACATTAAGGTTTTTAATGCATTTTGAATTGATTTTTTTGGGGGGGTACAGGGTGAGAGACAGGGTTCTAGTTTCAATCTTCTACAGAAGTTGAATCTTTCCAGCACCATTTGCTGAAAAGGCTATCTTTTCTCCAGTGTATGTTTTTGGATCCTTTTTGGAGAATCATATGGCTGTAGATGTGGGTTTATTCCTGGGTTTTCTATTCTGTTCCACTGGTCTATGTGTCTATTTTATGATAATATCATGATGTTTTTATTACAATGACTCTATAATATATTTTGAGATAAAAGATTGTTATGCCTTTGGCATTGTTCTTTTTGTTCAGAATTGTTTTGGAAATTCAAGATATTTTATGCTTCTATATGAATTTTAGGATTATTTTTTCTAGTTCTGTAAAGAATGTCAATGGGCCAGGTGTGGTGGTGCATGCCTGTAATCCCAGTGGCTCAGGAGGCTGAGACAGGAGGATTATGAATTCAAAGTCAGCCTCAGCAAAAGCGCTAAGCAACTCAGTGAGATCTTGTGTCTAAATAAACTACAAAATATAGGGCTGGGGTTGTGGCTCAGTGGTCAAGGACCCATAAGCTCAATCCCCGGTAAACCCCACCACTACCACCAAAAAAGAATGTCATTGGTATACTGATGGGGTATTACATTGAATCTGTAGATTGCTTTCAGTAGTGTGGCCACTTTAACAATATTAATTCTCCCAATCCATGAATTTTGGATGTATTTCCATCTATTAGCATCTTCTTCAATTTCTTTCATCAGTGGCAAAACCATACTAAATAGGAAAAATCTGAAAGAATTTCCTCTAAAATAAGGAATAAGAGTGTCTCCTCCCTTCACTCTTATTCAGTACAGTACTGGAAACTTTAGCCAGAGCAATCATGCAATAGAAAGAAATATAAGAGTTACAAATAAGAAAGGAGGAAGCTGAATTATCCCTGTTTGAGGATGATAGGACATAAAATCAATATACAAAAAATCATCGTCTTCCTATACACCAACAATGAACTTGGTTGAAAAAGAAAACAAAAACCCCATTCACGAGAGCCTCAAGACATAAATAAGCAGATTGTTTTTTGCCTGGCAGGTCCAGTGTGCCTGGGCAGAGGGTATATGGGGGAAGACAGAGCTTGACAAGTGGGGCTCCAGGTGGGATATTCTAGGGCAATGTAAGCAGATTTATCATCTGGGGAATCCCATGGCTGTTTTTAGTGGACTCTGGGGTCCTTTTACTAGTGTAAACAGAGCATTCAGCTAGAGCTGTTTTAGTACCACTGGGAGCCTAGGTGTGATTGAGAAGATGACACAGTTGCATGTGATAGACCACAGCACCCTGGGGAACACCCCATATCATCACCCTCCTTGGTGTACCTATGTCTATATCAAGAATGGGGTGGGCAAAGTCAGCAACTGAATACTGCCGGTCATTAGGGAACAGAAGAAAAAGGCATTCATTGTAGGACATCACAGGCCTGGCCACTGAAGGACCCCCAAGTTCGGCTCTAACAACATGGTCCTCACTGAGAACAATGGGAACCCTGTAGAGATCCAAATTAAAGTACCCATACCCAGAAGCCTGCGCCAGAGGGAAGGTGAGTATTCCATGGTGCCAGCCATTGCCGGGAACATTGTGTGAGCAGAGCCCAGGCCTTCAGCTGCAGGGGACTCATGAAGAGAGCAGTTTCAAGAACTGCATCTTTGCTGAGAGGAAGCCAGGTTGCCAGGCGGTTGCTATGCTGGATCAGCGTCCTGGGAGAGAATAAATATTTTCATGTAAAAAATAATAATAATAAAAATAAATAAATAAATAAATAAATAATGCCTAAGAGTTAATCTAACCAAGGAGATGAAAGATCTCTATAATGAAAATCATGAAATAATGGGGTTGTATGTATCTTGAGGAATCATTCAGTCAGTTCTTGATCTATGATCATAAGAAATAAGTATCTGAGCACCCTTGATATATAGTAGTCCCCCTTTATGTACTTTCCAAGTCAACCACAGTGTGGAAATATTAATGGAAATTTTCAGAAATGAATAACTTGTCAGTTTTAAATAGTTTTAATTATAATAAATTGTTATTATTATCATTGTTAACCTTTTTTTGTGCCTAGTTTACAAACTAAACTTTATCATAAATATGCATGTATAAGAAAAAACAGTAAATCAAGGGCTTCCTACTGCCCATGGTTTCAGGTCCCCACTGGGAGTCCGGGAATGTATCCCCTCAGAATACTTTACAACTAAAAGGCACTGTCTCTCTAGGGCCAAAAAGATATATGATCAAGAAATACATGATTCATTTGACAAGGGACAGCATGGCCTTTACCTGGGTCAGTTGTGGCCTATCATAAGGGGCTTGGGATCATCCTCTTGCACAATTCCAGGGGGTACTACAGAGTGACAACATGAATGGTACCCCAGGAGTTGAGCTTGTGTGGCAGATTCAATAGCCCTGGGAGCCCTATCTATAGGTAAATGTAAATATCTGCAATGTGACACTGACTTTAGACATCTGAGCCAGGTAAGGGAGTAGATAAAAATCACAGGAAATCTTAGAACATAAGGAAGCATGTGTGTTCACACACAGAGATGCTAGCCAACTCCAGAGAGAACTATGCAAGTATAAAATCAAGTGTTTTGGAATTTGGAACGCATTCTCCCATAGAAACAGGACCCAGATGGGGGCTTCTTAGGTTGGCATCCAGGATATAATGATTAAATTCTGAGCCAATGTCTTTGGGTTAGTTCCCCTTAGAAAAGGAAGAAGTTATGAATTTACCCCTTCATCCCCTACTTTTTCCACCTAGATCAAAAAGAAGACAACAAGTTTATGTGGTTAAAACCACGAGAAGAGTCCTGAAGTCAGACATTGCAGGATGTAGAATATAAATCAGAAAACTTGGTTGAATTCTGGCTCCACTGTGTGATTTTGAATAAGTAGCTCAACCTCTCTAAGCTTCAGTTTCTTTATCTTTAGAACGTAGGTACTGCCATGCTGATGCCACAGTGTGCAGTGTAAGAGAAATGGGGTGTATGAAGGCGCAAACACAGCCTGTGGTGAGTTTATCAATCACTTTTACTATGCAACAATCTCAAAATCTCAGTGGCATATAAGTAAGTATGTCTCTGGGCCTGAGGTCTGGTTAGGGAAATCTCTGCTCCATTACCTCTTTTGGGGACCCAAGATGGAGAGGCAGCAGCTACATGGAGCAAGCATGGTTGCAGAAGATGAACATAAGGAGTAATCACTACATGGACAGGATAATATTTTGATTAGCTTTTATGCTGCTATGACTAAAAGTTCTGACCAGAACAATTTTAGAGGAGGAAAACTTCATTACAGGGCCCACAGTTTCAGAGGTCTCAGTCCATGGACAGCCGGCTCCATTCCTCAGGGCTCGAGGTGAGGCAGGACATCATGGTGGAAGAATGTGGTAGAGGGAAGCAGTTCACATGATGATCAGAAAGCAGAAAGGTCTCCACTTGCCAGATGCAAATATATACCCCAAAGCCATGCCCCAATTCCCACCTCTTCCCTACCACTTCAGTTAATCCCTATCACGGGGATTAATTCACTGATTGGGTTAAGACTCTTACAACCCAACCATTTGTCCTCTGAACTTTCTTGCATTGTCTCACACGTGAGCTTTTGGGGGATACCTTACATCCAAACCATAACAGATAGTTTCTAAAATGTGTTAAGGTTGCAAATGTTGTTTTATCCTGGGTGTTACTATCACCAAAGAGTCCTGAGCATTTCCTTCAGAATTCATGAAGGGGAGCATTAAACTGGGTTTATAAGAGCTATATCTGATGAGCAAAGGGGAGGATCTGAGAGGACATGAGCAAAAGTCACTCCTGAAGTAAGGCAGCTGAGGTGCATAGGCACAAAACAGAGCAGAACCATCAACTGTTTCATAGGATGTTGTAGTTCAATGACTCAAAAGATGTGCCTGATATCTTCCCTTCCTTTCTTACCACCTCCAATCCTAGATCAAGTCTTTGGATGTACTCCCACAATATAACCTTTACCTTCCTCTGTCCATGGTCTAACGTGTCATCATCTTTTGTCTGGACTACTGCAGTACCTTCTTCACCATTACCTGCCTGTCCTGTAATCTATTTTCACACTGGTTAACAGTGGTCTTCCCAAAGTGAATATGCTCTCATGTCAATCCCTGATAAAAATGCTTCATGTTCAGGAGTAACATCCTCCACACTGTGCATTCCAGCTTTGATCCCTGTGATTATCTTCAGGACCCCAAACCCCTCATAATCCAATTCATTACTCCTCTCTATTCAGGCTTCCAATTATCTGTCACTTATTCAGAGAGCCCTTCCTGCTCTCCTCAACAAGATCAGAGCCTTCAGTTACAAGCTCTTCCAGCACCACTGACCTCTCCTTTGTAGCATCTCCTATGATATGATATGATATGATATGATATACCTAAGGTCACAGAACTGTCCATCAACAGAATCAAGTCTGGGTGCGAGCAGATGATGTGGTCAGTACTAGGCCTCTCTTTGGTTCCAAGTTACTTTCCAAATGTCTTGTAGAATCACAGCTGCTCAAAGCAAGTAGTCACTGGAGTTAATGATGCTGTGCACCACTACAAATTAAAAATGTAATTGGATTTGAAGATTTACAAAGATCTGGGGTGATAGGCTAATACTGCAATATTAAGATTCAGGAAAATGCCTCTAACTTCTGATGTAGTTATTGACTTAATAGATGAGTCCCTATCTACTATGTGGCTACTGAACACAGGTACTATATTCAGCAATGGGGCATCACCTAAAAGAAAATGGAAACACTGATAGTTTAGCATGTGAAGAAAATGGCATTTATTTAGAAGGAAAGGCTGGGACAATCAGATTATGGGACAATGTGAATGAGAAGGTCAGAAATTTGGTTTCATCCTATAGGAAAAGAAAAGCCAATGAATGAAGGCTTTTAGCAAGAGATCCTTTTCTTCCTCCTCCTCATCACAATAAAAATAATGGTGACTGTTCACAGAGCACCTACTGAGGCTATTAGTTCTGACCACCCTTTGGGATCAGAACTAATATTAACCCCAACTGAGATGGATAAGGAGCCTTAAGCAAAGAATTAACAGAACCCATGTCAGAGTCTGGGTGCAACGCCCTATCTCACCCTGAACACCCTATAGAATCTTTGCTTTCAAACATACTCCAGACAGCATTGGGGGGGAGGGGGCAGAGATTTGGGAGCCATCAACATTTCACTGGGTTGGTTCAAGGCAGGAGAAAAGCCAAGCTTCAGGAGAGAGAAAGGGGAACCAGAGAAGCAGAGAGAGAAAGACAGCTGAGGCTAACAGAGTTCAGGAAAAACCACACAGGTGGAATTTTCCAAAGTTCAGGAGGGAGAGCGGGGCAGAAAGTTACCTAGTGGTCAGGCAGGATGGGGATGGGAAAAGAACCACAGGATCTGTCAGATGAAGAGGGCTCTGGGGACTTTACAGGCAGGATTTTCAGAGGAGTGGTGGGGGAGGGCGCCAGATTGCTGTGGGCTGAGGAACGAGTGGGAGGTGAAGACAGGGCCGATGCTGCAACTCACTCTTTCAAGCACTAAGACCGGAGGGGGAAGGGAAGATGGCCGAAGGGAGGGTTTTCTGTGGGGATGGAGAAAGACTGGTGCCGCTGGGAGCCAAGATGAAAGGAGAAGCAGGCAGGCGTTTGAGGGCTGCAAGACATGGGGAGCCCTCTAAGGAAGGACCGAAGGGAGGGCATTGAGCCCCAGCTCTGGCGGGAGCTTCCCCCGGGGCTGTGCAAAGACCAGAGGTGGCCTTGGTTTTCTGTTACCCTAACAAACCTCAGGTAATCAACTTATAAAGAGGTAAGATTCATTTAGGCTCACAATTTTAGGTGTTTAAACCCAAGGTAGGCTGGCTGCTGACTCGTTGAGCCTGAGGTGAGACAGCATATCATAGCAGAAACAGGCGGAAAGCTGCTCCGCTAGAAGATGGCGGGAAATGAAAAGAGGAAGAGGAAGAGGCGGGGCCAGGCTCCCACAATCCCCTTCGAGGCCACACCTCCAATGGCCGCAAGATCTTTCACTTGGCCTCACCTCTTAAAGGTTCCACAACTACCCAATGAGCACCACAGGCTCTTGACCAAAGCTTTGACACATGGGATTTTGAGGGACACCTATCCAAACCATACCAGCCTCTTTTTCTTAATAGCCACAGATGTTGACTGAGCGCCTACTCTGTGCCAAGTCTTGTCCTAGGTTCTGTGGCTGTTGTAATGAAGAGGAGAATTATAGCATCCTTACAATTGACGGGAGAGACAAATATCAAGGTGCCTAATTAAGATGTGTGTGTCTAAACATGGTGACATTAATAATGGCTAACGTTCATTGAGCACTTCCAACGTGTTGAGTACTTTATGACCATTTTCTCATCAACCTTTCACCAAAAATCCTATGAGGCATTCACTGTTGGAATTACCTTTTGTGGATCAAGAAACTGAGGCACAGATAGGACAGACGACTGCCCAAAGTCATCCAATCAAGATGAGCAGAGCAGGAATTTCCTCCTAGATTTGCCTATCTCCAGACACGAGCACTTAACACCTCAACGTCTGACTCAATGTGTATTTGAGCAAAGGGCACTAGGATGAACAAGCCTGTGTCTGCGGGATGGGAAGAAGCCTAGCCCAGCAGAATGGGCTTCACCTGGAACTTGTTAGAAACGTAGTCTCCAGCCCACCGCACCTACCAGGCCAGGATCTGCAGTTTAACAAGATCTGCAGGTGTCGAGCGTGCACATTAAAGTTGGAGATGTCTGGCCTACTTCTTAGTAGGGATGGGAAACTGAGGCCCCACCATTAGCAGGTTACAGAGAGTGGTGGAACTTCAGGGTTTGGTTCTGGAGTCCACCTAGTCCTGACGGGTGCTTCCACTCTTGTCCTAAGAGGATAATAGGACAGCAGAAAGGCTGGGCACCGCGGGCGCTTGGCGCGCGCAGGGAGCTCATCGCGCGCAAGGTGCGCTCGCAGGCTCTCGGGGCCCAGTTGGGCCCCGGCAGCGTGGGCGCCCTGCGGGCCGGGCCGCAGCGTCCCATTCTCCGCGCTGGCCCGGCCCGGTCCCTCAGCTCCACCCCCTGCCTCCCCCTCCCGCCCGCTCGCGCCTCCTGAAAAGCCAGCCCGCCCGGGGCGGCGGCGCAGAGCCGGGCCGGCGCACGAGGCAGCCAGCGCGGCCATGACGGCGGAGAAGGCGCTGCCCCTGGGCAATGGGAAGGCTGCCGAGGAGGCGCGGGAGACTGAAGCGCTCGGTGGTAGCGGCGGCAGCGGTGGCGTCGGCAGCGGGGGCGCGGCGCCCGCGCGCGACCCGCGAGACAAGCGCGACAAGGCTGTCCACGAGCGTGGCCAGTGGAACAACAAGGTGGAGTTCGTGCTGAGCGTGGCCGGGGAGATTATCGGGCTGGGCAACGTGTGGCGGTTTCCCTACCTGTGCTACAAGAACGGAGGAGGTGAGGTGGCACGCGACGGGGAGAAGGGGAGGGGGTGCCGCACGCTCCGTGGGGGTGGGGAGACCGAGGGTGGGCGAGCGCGAGACCCCCCCCTCCTGCGCCTGCGTGCAGCGGGACCCTAAGGAAGAGCCTCGACCCCAGGCCACCTGAGTGAGCTCACCCGCAGGCACGACCCACCTGTTCCACGAAGCGAGCGTGCCTATGGGTTGCTTCGCACCTCAGTGTGCCACCTGCCAGTGCGCAGGGACTTGCCTGCCAGGAGAGATCTGTCCCCAGCATGAGGTAACAGCTGAGACCAGCAGGCCTTTGATTTTGGTATTTTCACTGGCATTCTGACAGGAAACATTTAGTCCTTTTGAGCCTCAGCTTTTTTTCCCTCCCCACTGGAAAGGGACTCTGGTTTATTGCCTCAGTGGTCTTGGTTTGGGGGAATTTGCTCAAGTGCCAGGCACCCTATCTCGCCTCAGCTTCACTGTCACCTTTGGAGGTGGGGGCATGCCCCGTCTTGCAGACGAGGAAAGTAAGGGTCAGAGAAGTTCCTCATTTAACCAGTGATTCTGGGACCAAAAGCCTTGTTTTAAACTGGAATTGGGCTGACAACGGGGAGAACTTCTTACGTGAGCCTTTGCTGTTAGCTTTTCTGCCTCACCTTTTAACTTTGCTCTTAGGGTCATTTCTGGGGCCAATATATTGGGACTCTGGTGGAAGAATTGGCACCAAGCAGTCACATTTATTGACCTCAGAGTCACCCACAACACAGAGCAAGGACACTGATTTAATGTTTTTGAGAGGTTAGAGATTGTGGAAGGGGGAGAGGGAGAGGAAGGTGTTGAGAGAGTCATTTGTAGTAACAACGTCTCCAAGTCAGTTTGCCAGAAGAGGCAGTGGTAAATCTATGACTCTCTCAGTTCAGAGAAAGGGCTCCAGACTTCAAGACTTCCTTCTGTCACATCAACAGGACAGCCCTGCAAGTCCATGGGAAGGGATCTTCCAAAATCTTCGGTGGCATGTTTCTCCAAGAGAAAGCCTGTACCAGTTCAGTCCCCCCTGACTCTTTTATGGTACCCCCCCCCTTTCCTCCAGTAAATCCTTAAACAAGGTGGCTCAGAAGTCGGCTGGCAGGGCCAGTGTTGGACTTCCTGCGGGAGCTGCTTGCAGGGAGAGCAAGAAGGATACTGCTGGGCCCAGGCCCTTTCTTTGGAGACATTCATTTTGAAGGTATAGGCTGCTGCAAGCCTGCTTTGCACTGGTAATGAAGTGGCCACTTATGTTGGTGGTTTGGCAAGGGGGGTACAGAGGGAGTGGACATGGAGACCCCAAAAGTGCCCTGTGTCCTCAGCTGTGAGTCCTGCCTCTCTTGATAGACTCAGCCTTTGTAAATTGTGATGTGCACTTGGAAACCTGTGGAAACTCTTAAGGGGAGGCCCAAGCCAAAAAAAAAAAAAAAAAAAAAAAAAAAGTTTGAATATATTTGTTCATCCAGGCAATTATTGTGCCAAAGTAATAAGTGTTCCTAAAAGCAAAAATTGGGTAAATTGGGTTAATTACAAATTCTGCCACAGATTTAAAAAAAAAATGTTGTAGTGAGTGAAGTTTAAAAATGAGTCATTGCTGGATTTTCTTTTCCTTTCTCTGATTTGCCGAGAGTCTCCATTGGGTACACAGATACCCTGGCTTGATTGAGTTAGTTATTTTAAGGATTACAGTACAAGCTTTATGAATACACAGGCCAGAACGCTTTTATGAAGTGACATCTATTAGGTTTCAGAGGGTTCCCAGGTAAATTGCAGTGTATTAAGGAATGATTTCAGCTTTTTAATCAATTAGATTTAGATTCAGTAAACAGATACTCTTATTTCCTTTCACACACTTTTGCCTTTTTATATAGTTCAGCTGTCTGTATATCCACAGTTTCTCTTTTTTTTTCAAAAATCTACATAGCTGAACTCATAGATGCCAGTGATAGTTTAAAGTATTTCTTTCCCAATGTGAAATTTTGAATTAGTTGCTTGCCCAGAAAAACCTAAGACCCTTTCAAAACCTGGTAGATAGGACCCTGTTATCAGGATTGATCAAAATTGTTGCTATTAATCCTTGCAGTTAAAGAGGCTTCATTTAGTAAAAAGCAATTTCAGTTAAAGGCTTCATTTGTGAGATCAGATGGTCGGAAATAGCATGTTTTCATGCTTTGTTATTAGACTGGAGAAAGAGGACTAGGGATTTGGAAAAAATCCCCTTCTGTTTGTAATAGCCCATGTTCACCTCAGTTATTTAATTTGTTTTGCAGAAAGGCCCAGGCAATGGATATTGTGTTTCAAGATAGGAACACTAAAACTGAGGGTGGTCTTTTCCTAGACTGATCCCAAGCCAGACTTACTGGATAGATTCTTGTTGTAAACTCCATACAATTCAACTGAACAACTGGGACTTGCATATAGGGATGTTTAACTCTTTGAAGCCTGATATTGTTCATGATATAATTCCCTGAGAATGCTTTTTCATTATGAAAAAAAATATATTTTCAGATCATTCCAAAAGTAAATAATAGGGATCTCCCTTACCTAGACTGTTGACATCACTTTAGAATGAAAAACAAAGGGTATAGTATTCAGGATGGTAATCATCTTGACCTATGTCAAAGCACAGAATACATAAATTAAAGAACTGAGCAAATAAAACGCTTTCTTTTATATTGTCTTCATAGCTACCCATTAATTCTGGAAGGTAAGCAATATAGACATTAAGGATTAAAGTCCCATTTTACAAATGAGGGAGCTGAGAATCAGAACTGTGCGGTAGACTTGCTTAAGGTCATAGATGGCAGAGAGCACAAACCTGGGGCCACACTTTCTGACCCTAGTTCCTAGCTGAACTGGAACTCAAGCTTAGAGACCATCACATCTTGCCTGTGGTAGGTGCATATTAAAGATTTCCTGTGCCAAACATGGAATGATGAGAAAAGTTTTAATCTCACTCCTTCATCTTCTTCCAGGGGCATTCCTGATTCCCTATGTGGTGTTTTTTATTTGCTGTGGGATTCCTGTCTTTTTCCTGGAAACGGCTCTGGGGCAATTCACAAGTGAAGGAGGCATTACGTGTTGGAGGAAAGTCTGCCCTTTGTTTGAAGGTAAGTGTTGATTTAATGAGAAATAAAGTTTTGCCCCCAAAATGTCAAGCTACAAAGAGTAGCTGAAGGCCATTAGGAAAAGATAGAAACTCAAATTGTTCCCTTTCCTTTATCCTTTCAGGAATTGGCTATGCAACACAGGTGATTGAGGCCCATCTAAATGTGTATTACATCATCATCCTGGCATGGGCCATTTTCTACTTGAGCAACTGCTTTACCACGGAGCTCCCCTGGGCTACCTGTGGACATGAGTGGAACACAGGTATGGACTGCAGGGAGGGTCTCTTCTGCTGGTGCTGGTGGAGGACCCAGGATTGGGGTCTTATCCTTGGCCTCTGGGCTCTTGTCATGAGTCCAGTTTCCTAGGAGTGGCTTTACTAGCCTGGGTCTGTTTTGTTAGTTACAGCCTAAACTGAGCTTTGGTCCAGGGTTTGGCATGGTTAGGAGAATGGAGATGCTCTTGGCTTACTTTGTTAGATGCAGAGAATGAGCCCCTGGGGGACAAGGTGTAGAGTATGAATAAGTGTTAGATTCAGAGAACTAGATCCCCAGTTTCAGCCGTACTTCTCCAAATGGCCAGTTTTCCTCTGTAACAGGAAGGGGTTAGACTAGATTAAGGGCTGCAGATGAAGGGCCTTTAGGCTGATCCATCTTTAGATCAATGAACAGCAAACTGAAAAATGTATTTGTTTACCAGAATTTTAAAGCCTGAATGTTTCATGTGAAAAATCCAGACTTCCAGCTTCTCGTTAAAAATTCAGAGATTTGGCAACATTGCTACTTGGCAGCAATGGCTGCAGCTGAGAAACAGCTATTGCCTTTGGGTGACACATCTGTCCTGAAGTTTCCAGTGATCCCACCCAGATTACTTTGTTCATTTACTTTACCTGTTCAGCCTAGCTTGACATTTGAGTTCAGCAGCTGCCCCTTTCCAAGAATGGATAATACTTTTGATTTGATAGACTGTTTTGTTTTTCAGTTTTAGAATTGGGTTTTATAATCTAGGGAAGAAAAATCTGTCCAACCTATTTCTGAGATGGCTGTGCTTACAGCAGGCATCACTAATTGATTACAGCAATCTCTTCTTTTGAGTCTAGTCTTAGGCTTGGAGCTCTTATCCATGCTCTGGGCAGCTGCTACCTTTTGACTAGAATTGGGGCTCACAGTTAACCCACTCACCATCCATTTTATAATCTGTGGTGAGATCATGTCTGGAAGTGTCCTCTTAGCAAGACTGGTAGGGTGCTGGTCACCAGCAGACAGAACTGAAGGCATTAGACCTGGAAATTTCTGAGATCTATTTTCTATCCCCATATGACTGTCCCCTGACACTCACATCTTGTGGTAGCTTCACTGTCTCTCTTCAGAGTGTTGTTAATCTTCCTTTCGCAAGGGACCTTAGATGTTCATCAAACTCAAATTCAAGGGCATATTCTTGGAGGCCTGTGAGTCTTCCGTGATAATTTAATTGTGGATATTATGAGAATACTCTGAAAATATGTGCATGTTCTGAATCTTAAGCTGAAGATGGTCAGGAGAGTCCACTACCTGAATTTGCATGTGTTTGTACTCTAAGAGCAATTCATGGAAAATAGAATGATAGTGGCCAAGGGAAAGAGAACAGAGAAAGGTTTAATTCATAAATGGTCTGCTGGGGGAGTGAGGGTTTGGCTTGGTGGTAGAGTGAATGCCTGACATGTGTGAGACCCTGGGTTCCAACCCCAGCATGCCAAAAAATAAATAAATAAATAAGATGCATTGGTACTAAGCAAAGTCCAGTTGAGAATGCAGTTAACTGTACGAATGTAGGTTTTGCACAAGTGTAACCAGCAGAAACTGGTTGTAGAATTGAGACTCAAATAGCCTGTGGAAGAATGAGGCAGATGATCTCCACAGACTCTACTGTTTACCTGTCAGGTGCATTTTTTTTTTTTTTTGGTTGGGGAAGCAATTTAATTTCAACAAAGGGCATTATCTACAGTCATGTGATATTATCACTTTGAATTGTGTTGGTTCCATAGTTGAGTTGGTATTTGGCTTATAAATTTAATCTTGCTTTTCTAGTTTTATGACTTATAAAACACAAAGAATTCACTAGCCCATTGTCTATTTGTACATGATTAAATATCATTTTAATAAAAATAACTCATGAACCTTGGGTGTCTGCAGTTTTTTTTTTTAACTTTAGGCAAAAACATGAGAAACTTTATTTTATTAATTGATTTCTTGTATTTTATTTTGAGCCCAGGAAAAGGCCCAAGACACATCAAGTCATTTTACTTATAATTTCAGTTTTCTAGACTCCTCCTAAGACTGACTATGAACCTCTAGACCGCTTCCTTTCAGAATATAGTTAGTGCTTGCCAAAAAGAACCATAGAGGCATTTCTCCAGTGGACCATCAACCTCTTTCTTCCACCAGTTTGCAGTCCCCTTTCTCTAAGGCATGTGAACCCTTGCAGTATGCAAAATATTATACACAGGATATAATTTCTTCCCCCAAAGATGGTAGATGTAATTTGAATGGTTCTTACACACATGAGAAGAAAAAATGTACCAGAGCCAAGTGGACGCTGGCCGCTGTTCTGGATGCATGAGGTTCTGAGCGAGCCAATTCAGGAAGCCCTGTCCCTAGGCAGCTTGCAGTCTGGTGGCCCAGGCAGCTCTAAACAGAGAAGCACGGGTTCCATGGTGGCTGATACTACCAGGCATTCACCATGCCAAATAAAATGGAGCCCTGGCTAGAATTTATTCTCAGTTCCTTCTTTAACTGGTGGGTGGCTTTCTAGAGGAAGGAAAGGGTTTGTGTGGGGGGAGGAAGGTGTTCCTTGACTTTTTCTGAACCTTAGATTCTTTCCAAAATAGATGGAGTTAGAGAAGGTAATTCCTGGGAGGGCTTTTGAATTCTGGCTTGCTTAGGATTCAGGGGAAGGAGATCAGGGTTGGCTTCCTGGAGGAGTAGGAGAGATTAATGGGTTGCTCTGAGCCTTGACCAAAGAGCAGTAAGAGATTTTTACTTGAAATTCCCTTGGCCATCAAGTTTCTGAGGAGAGGTCTTCAGTAAGTCCTTTCTGATGAATTGGATCCTGTAAGGGAATGATGGAGAAACCAAGGATCTTTTACGCATATAGCTTCTCACCATTTTATCCAATCCTGACATCTTTATAAGGCAGATTTTTTTTACATAGAAGAAAAATCTCAACTGTATTTCTGCCCTATGGACATCACAACTAGATCATTTCCTTAAATCTCCCCCTTCAGTCCAGTGAGGGCCACTGGGTAGGAGAGATAAATACCACAGACAGGACTTGGGGCACAAAAGTGGAAAAAAGCAAAAATGGTTTGGGAATAAGGTTGGAGGAAAGAGCGGGATGGGGCCTGTTGGCTGGGAATGGAAGAGACTCAAGTCCCCTGCCCCCAACCCTTTCCTCCTATCCTGGTCAGACCGAGCCTCTCGTGAACTATCAGGAAAGCATTGATTTCCACCCCTAATGCTCTTGGAGTCATGTTTGCTTGGAGCGGCGAGTTAAAGCTACCAGCATTGCACCATCAGCGCTGAATGTTTTCCCAGCTTTACCTCTCGCGAAGGTTAATTTTCTTGTATGTCTTGTCTTTTTTCCCACTGTAGAGAATTGCGTGGAGTTCCAGAAACTGAATGTGAGCAACTACAGCCATGTGTCCCTGCAGAATGCCACCTCCCCCGTCATGGAGTTTTGGGAGTAAGTGGAGAAGCACTTGTCTCCCTCAGTTGGTGGGGACTCTGTCCTGCTTCTGCTCATTTGACCTTGTCCCCATGCCTGGGTAAAACCTGACCTTTCCTCCAGCCTGGAAGTTCCTGGCTTCTGTGGGCTTTTTCTTTTTAAAAAAAAAATAAAAAAGAAATGTATTTTCTTTTAGTTGTAGATGGACAGTAATACCTTTATTTCATTTATTTATTTTTATGTCATACTAAGGATTGAACCCAGTGTCTCACGTGTGCTAGGCAAGTGCTCTACCACTGAGCCACAACCCCAGCCTCTTTTGTGGGCTTTTGATTATTTGAGAAACAAGTGTGAAGATCCTCTGGGGTTTCCTAAAGGGACAACAGAGAGAAATACCTTCTTGTTTTTTGATAACATGTCAGCATGCCTAGTTGCTTATTAGGGCAGGAAGTGTGTGATAAAAGGATAGTTTAAAAATTCATCTCGAACAAAAGAAGATAGAGCATGTTTGCAATAAGTGAAGTCAAGAGTATATTTAGCCTCACAGAAGTCTCCAGGGGGGACAGGTCTGCTTGCTCTCCGTAGCTGAAGTGGCATGTGGAAAGGAAGCAGATTCACTTTAATGGAGAGAAGTTTCAAAGAGGCAAGTTTCAAATGTGCTTAAGGAGGAAGTTGGTCTCACAGTGTTGTCTGAAACTACTTCAGAAGATTGTGAGCATCCTTTACCTGGAAGTGAGAATCCTTTACCTGGAAGTGTTTGACTGGCGTTAGACTACTGATTACCATCAGAGATGTATCAGAATCCCCTGAAATTCTAAGCAGGACTGTATGGGTGGGCATTTCCCTAGAAATGGGCATAGTTTCATCAGAGTTCCAATCATACAGTTGTCTTAGTTGCACACTTTACAACCTGAGGAAGCATTATGTACATTGTGAAATGTGCCCTCCAGGATTATATAATATACAACCTGTATAGCCATACCCAGAAGCCCTGATTTTGGAGTTTCTAAAGTAGAAGAAGGATTATCCCCTGCCCCAGGGTATTGAAGAGATGTTTCCTTTGAGTCAAAGTCTGGACTGAATGCTTTCTGAGATTTTTTCAGGCAAAAAAGACCTGGCTCCATTGAAGAACCCTCTCCTTCCCTTATGCTAATTAATAATAGCGTGTGGGGGGACAGTGTTTCATGAAGGATTGTGTTTTATCCAAATACCATTTTTCTCTTTCCCTTTCTAGAAATCATTATGCTGAATTTAGATTTGTAATCCTAAAGCACATCTTCAGCTTGTTTCATGCCTCTAATAGTACCAAGGTCTCGCTTACATTTTTTTTATATATTTATTTTTTAGTTGTAGTTGGACACAATACCTTTATTTATTTATTTATTTTTAGGGGGTGCTGAGAATTGAACCCAGGGCCTCACACGTGCTAGGCAGTGCTGTACTGCTGAGTCACAACCCTAGCCCTCTCTTAGATATTTAAAAAACAAATTATATCGATGGTATCCATTACTAACATGTTTTACAACAACTTTGTTTCTTTGATCAGTGCTGGTTTGGAGATGTATCCATATGGTTAAGTGTAGCTTTGGTTCTTTATTTCCCCCACACTGCGGTACATTGTTGTATTATATGAATAGCCTACATTGTATTTATCCAGGTCCTCTTGATGGACTTTTAGCATGTTGCCACTAGTATTAGGCACACTTAGTGAATGTCTTGTCCAGTGCTTTCTTTAGTACCTGAGTGGTTTCCAAGCCGTGTAACTGTCTTGTCTGTTAGCTGGTTCTTGTCAGAAAACCTCAGACCTGGTAACTCACAAAAAGTTATTTCTTGTAGTTCTAGAGCTTGGGAGGTGCCAGGTCGAGAGCCTGGCATATGGCAAGGGCCTGCTGTTGTATCATCCCATGGTGGAAGGCAGAAGGGCAAGAGAGCATATTTGCTTGAGCAGTCAAGGGGGCCAAACTCATCCCTTTGTCAGGAACTTACTCATCAATAACTAACCCACTCCCATGGTAATGATATTTATTCATGGGGTCAGAGCCCTCATGATCTAATCACCTCTTGAAGGTTCTACCATTCAAAACTGTTGCATTAAGGATTAAGTTTCCAACATGGGAATGGTGGGGGATCATAGTAATACCTAATAGTGGCTTTGGTGGTTTGTAGGGTACATGCATGGTAAGTTTTATCAAATATTAGATAATACAAAGTGATTCCCTAATTTACATTCTAAATATGTATGTGTGCAAGAATTTCTGCTGCTTTATGTTTATGGAACACTTGGTCTAGTCAGTCCTGTTTTGTTCATAAAATGGGTGTGATTGGTATTTCACCATTTTAAAGTTGTATTTCTCTAATTACTTATGAGGTTGAGCACTTTTTCGTGGTCTTTTTTTAAATGAATTTGTATCTTCAAGTTCATACTCTTTTCTATTTAGATTGTTTGTTTTTTTCCTATAGAAAGGAATTCTTGGTACAGGCTAGATGTTAATCATTGTGCTGGAAATATATTTTCCTAGTGTATGGATTTTCTTTCTCATTTATGGTGTACAGAATTTTCAATTTTATTGAAGTTATATTTGTCAATCTCTAAAGAGATTGGTTTGCATAATTGGCATCTAATTTAAGATATATTTCTGTACTCCAAAGTTGTAAAAAAAAAAAAAAAAGAAAGTTATGTATTTTCTTCTAAGAGTTTTGAAGTTGTTGTTTTTTCCCCCACATTTAGGAACATAGTCTTTTTATTTATTTTTTTACTTATTTTTTATTTACTTTTTAGCTTTAGGTGGACACAATATCTTTATTTTATTTTTATGTGGTGCTGAGGATCGAACCCAGTGCCTCACGCATGCCAGGCAAGCGTGCTACTTCTTGAGCCATATCCCCAGCCCCAGTCTTTTTATTTTTTATAAATTTCATTAAAAATTCTTAAAATTTTTGCTGTGTATAAATTTTGTTCAGATTTTTATTTTTTTATTTTCATATAAATAACCAATTATCCCAACAGTACTTCCTGATCATTCATCCTTACTCTACTGACTTACAGAGCTATCTTTTATATATCATTTTCCTAAAAGCACGGGTCTGTTTGGGGCTCACTGTCCTGTTTCATTGTCACCTTAGTCTATCTCTGTGTCGATACCAAAACTATAGTTTTATGTAAGACAAGCTCTGGCAAGGCAGCTTCCTCATTTTTTTTTTCCTTTCCAAAGTGTTCTTAGTGTTCCAAATATATTTTAGAATCAGTTTGTTAGATTAAACAACAGTAACAACCCTAAAGAGAAACAAAAACTCTGGGATTTTGATTGGAAATCTATTGGAGAAAAGTGACATCTTCATGATTGAGCCTTTCTACCCATTTATTTAGGACTTTTAAAATGCTTTGTTAAGTGGCACTACTTAAATGTGTTCTACCTAATAGTGGAATTGGTGGGTTGTAGGGTACATGCACTAGCATTCAAAACTCCTGCTTATCTACCCCAGACCTAGTGAATCACAGTCTCAAACTGAACATCTGTAAAATATGTACTGGAGAGGGGGCTTCTGTGCTAAGTGAGACTGTGTGGTTTATTCCTGACTTCAATGAACTATAATCTCCTGAAGGAATGTCACAGAGACATATTTTTGGACTAGCACCTTTAAAGGGTCTACAAAATGCAGTTTCCATACTTCCTTAGGGAACCCTTTCCAAAGTCCTAGACTAGATGTGGTCTCTATGTAAGTTCCTGGATTTTTTTTTTTTTTTGCACCATTCATTCCCTTTGTATCATGTATACAAACCTTTAGTTGAATATTAGTTATATTATATATTTGTTCATTGTGTTCACTGACAGGCAGTCATGAAGCAGCACCTGTCTGGTTTTACTCACCACTGCCAGGATATGGAAAACCCTCAATGAATATTTATAGAATAGATGGATAGATAAGAAGCAGGGAGGCAATATGTTCTAGAAAATACTATAGGAGATGTGCCAAGGGGCCCCTGGCAAGAGCTCATGCTGTCATTAATATTCCCACTCACCAGCATTGATTAGTTCCAGGACCTGTTTGCAGTATCCATATCACTCACTCATTTTGGCCACCACGTGGCAGGAAGGGACAGATGGTCTGCATTCTCTGTGTAAAGACCTTTTTGCCAGCTACTTGGCCATTCTAGATGAATATGCATGGGAGAATGAACTCATGAGTTGGTTTCCTATTTAGATTGCGTCTGTATTATCTACACAGTGTTGAATTCTGTATTCTAAAAGTACTCCAATAGTGGTGTGACACTCATCCCTTCATGACATGCTTTTGTCAGACAGCTCCAATTCATCTTTTCCCCAGAGATGAACTTGGGATGCAGAGACTGTAGGAGATGTTGATAGCATCCTGTGAAAATCTGTTGAGCCACAGAAGCTTGAGGAGGGCTGAAAACTGTCTCTTGGTGAGAACATCCATGTACCTGAGGGTAACCTAAAGCCCCAAACTTATTCTCCTGTAGAATAAATTGGAATAATTTCCCTCCTCCCCCTGAAATCTAGCATTTCACTAAACTTGTCTGGGAAACACTTTGCTATGAAGATTTTTTTCCTTAAATTCAATTGAAAGTTAGTTTCTGGGGCTTTGGATAAAGCATTCCTAATTCCTTTTCCATGTGACAGCCCTTCAAATATTGGACCCACTTTCTTAAAAAAAAAAAAAAAATTTTTTTTTCTTACCAATTCTCTTTGCTTCCTCTCCCCTGATGTGGCTTGTTCATGGATTCTCCAGTTCTGTCCATAACTTTGGTGTGCTGGCTTCTGTCCTTGCCATGCCCCCAACTCCAGGGGCCTCATTCAGGACCACACTGCTTGGTTAAAGTAGAGGCCGTGGCTGACTGCTAGTTCATTCATTGCACAAATGTTTGCACTCCTGGTGTGCATAAGAAAGACACTGTGCACATTCAGGCCAGGCAGAGTGAAAGATAACATTCTAGTCTCTAGACGCTGAGGTGAAACCCAGCCCATAGATTACCATAAAGTCAGTAATAAGGTGCCACTTTCCTATCCACAACTGGATGTGGCTTTGCCTTGCCATGGGCACCTGACCCAACCCACCTCCCATCTTAAAATTTCATTTCCTTTTTCAGGACATAATTCCTATTACTGATTTAGTTAGTGAGAAACACTCGGGCCCCTCCAGGCGGTCTTGATTCTGACCCCGGCAGGGGGCCTATGGGGCAGGGACAGCTTGTCTTCCTAATGTCAGGTTTTAAAACCAGACCATCCTAGTTTCCCTTAGTAACCCATTATGCATTGGCATCCATGCATTTATCTAAATATGTTTGCATTTCTAAAATTTGAGTCTGTAACCTCCAGTGGGATCAAGTGCTCTAAAGTGTGTAACTAAAGTGTCATGACATGAAGTGGACCTGGATTTGTCTTCCCTTTCTCAGACCCCATGTCCTGTACATCCAGGGGTTTTTGAGCAACCTCACTCTCCCTTCGTATACAATCAGAATTGCTTTTGCATGCCTTCCAATTGAGGAACATGTGTTGAGCACATATTGTGTACAGGGCCCAAATTAAGCTCTAAGGGTATTCACTTCTTCTTTATTCAGAAGGATGAGGCCTTGTCTTTCTGGATTATCTTCATCTTTTTTTTTTTTGTCTTTCTAAGTCACATGGACATTTTAATTGATTTTCTTTGAACATGAAATTTGGGATCAGAGGTGCTGGAGTGAGAACTGGTTCTTTTGGGGGGATAAGGCACCTCCCTGCTTCCCTCCCACACTCATCTTCCTCTCTGCCTGCCTTTTGGACATCCTGGGTTATTTGAGGGTCATTTGGCTTTTGTGTTCCCTTTGCCTAGAAGAACCCTCTCCAGATCCTCATGTATCCGGCTCTTTGTTATCACTGAATCTTAATTCCAATGTCATTTGGGAATCCCACCCTGACCAACCCACCAGGATCAGCACCACAGACAGCTCAAACCCATCCCTCTGTTTCAATGTCTACCTAGTTCTCATCTGAAATCATTATATCTTTGTTAATATGTTAATTCTCTACCTTCCTCCGTTTTTAAGCTCCACGCTGGCAAAGACCACATCTGATTTATTTGTTATTGTTTTGCCAGCACATTCTAGGTTCCTATTAATAGTTATTGAAATGAATAAATGGAAGCGGGAATGAATGAATGAATATTTCCTAAGCCCTTGGAGTTCAGTGTCCTTATCTATAAATTGCAAATGAGACAACACCCACCTGATGATAATGGCCATGATAATAGTTTTCCTGTACTCCACACTTCTTTGGAAAGCATTAAATGCATAAGTAGAATGCTTATGACTGGTTCTCCCATCTGTGAAATGGGGATTGTCTTAGTCAACTCGCTGTTGCTATGATAAAATGCCTAAGATAAACAATTTAAAGGAGAAAAGATTTATTTTGGCTCACGGTCTAAGAAGTTTCAATTGATGGTCAGTTGTGGCCCTATTGATTTGAGACTGTGGCACCACAGTATGTCATAGGAGGAGCAAAGATGCTCATCTCGTGATGAGAGAGACAAGGAAGGGGCCAGGTCCCCAACATCCCCTTCAAGGGTGCACCCCCGTGACCTAACCTCCTCTCACTAGGACACAACTTTCTAAAGGTTCCACCACTTCTCAGTAGCACCATGGACTGTGGCCCAAGCCTATAGCAACTATGATGATTCCCTGCCTTATCAACCTCTCTGGGTTGCTGTCAGGATTAAATGATGTAATATATTTTGAGAACATTGTAAGTGGGGTGTGTGAGATAGTTCTTATTATCTGAGGCACAGTATCCCATTCCAACCCTTTTGCTGCAGGTGCAGATTCATAGCTGGGCCTGAACTGCCAAGCCCCATGCAGAGCCTGCTCCTTTACCTCAAATTTCAGGGTCAGACATGCTTCCCAGATCTTCCCTCACTGAGCACTGTGCATCACCACCTAATTTCTGCTAGTGTTAGGTTACCTGCCTCCACTCGACTCAACCCCAACCCCACCTGATCACCCTGCACATGACTATAGATTTTAGTGGGCAACTTCGGCAGCCCAGTTTAAGTCATTGCCTCCTCCACCTGTCAAGTGCATGTCCCTGGGCAACTTACATATCTTCTCAGGGCCTCACTGTGCTCCTCTGAAAATGTAACGATAATTCTCCCTACCTCTTGGGGTTTTCCAGAGCATTAAATGAGTTGATGTTTATAAAGCATCCAGTGCATGGTCATTGCTCAATAAAAGGTAGCTACTAACAAGGAAGTCTTTATCCAGATCTTTGAACATCTAAATGGCTGCTTTTCAGCCTTGTTCAGAGAAGGCTCATCACCCAGACCTTGGTCCCTCATAGTGGTTGTGGTAAACTCTCTGAATACATTTTGATTATTTCTTTCAAAGTTCTCTGAGCATCTACTGGGTGCTGGGTACCGAGTACCTCATCTGTAGCCAGAGAGATAAAGATGACACTGTCCCTCCTTAAAGGAGCTGTGTGAAGAAGCAGCCCTCTAGGGAATGCTGGGGAGTGATGGAAGAAAAAAAATTTTTTGAAATACCAGATAACAGGTATCTGTAGGATCCTTGTACAGAGCCAAGTTGCCTGGATGCCTGGCCTTTGGGAAGAGTTTCCTGCAGATGGTGATACTTAAACTGGGTTTTGAAGGGTAAATATAAGTTCATGTGGAGCACTGTGGACTGAGTGAGTGGCATAGCAGGTGGAGGGAATGACAAACTCAGGGGTCCAGAGACCTGAAGTTGTATGTTGAGGCATGTACATTTCACCTGCAATGCTCCTACTGTACCTGGAGGCCGGGGAATGATGGGCAACTTTGCTGAAAGGCAAGGCAGGGCCAGAGCATCTGTTCAACTCCAGTAGTTCTCCCCTCTCTCTCTCATCTTGGTTATCAGATCAGCTGTGGCAGTATTGCAATGCTTGTGCTCAGGTAACTCTTCTTTTATTTTAACAATGGCCCCCGAGTACAAGATTAGTGATACTGTAAATTCAGAGATGCCAAAGAGAAGCCATGAAGTGCTTCCCTTAAGTGAAAAGGTAAAAGTTTTTTGACTTAATAAGAATCACATGCTGAGGTTGTCAAGATCTATAGTAACTTATTATTATTAATCTCTTACTGTGTCTAATTTATAAATTACATATTATCATGGGAATGTATTACAGGAAAATGTATAGTATATATAGGGTTTGGTACTATCCGCGATTTTAGGCATATAGTGGGGGTCTTGGTATGTTTACCTCATGGATAAAGGGTTATTGCCATACAGGTCTTTAGTGAGCACTATATCAGGCATCAATTTAAGTTCTAGGATGCAGCATGAGCAAAACAAAGACTCACCCTGGTGAAGCCGACTATGCAAACCGCTAAATAAGCAGAAACTATGACATTAAAATGAAACCAGTCTCTTAAAATGCAGGCAGGGTATGGGATTAAAGAGTGTCTAAGGGTCAAAGTGGATCTCTCTGAGGCAGTGGGATTTGAGCAGAGACCTGAGAGAAAAGGCAGTGATCTGTGGGTATCAAGAATAAGCTCTGAGGCCAACGGAACAGTGGGAGTGGGGAGTGACCTCACATTGGGAGGATATATGCATGTTTGGAAAACAGCCAGGTGGCCAGAGAGACTGGAGCCCAGCAGAAAGGACCTGGGGGCCCCTCTGAAGGGTTTTCAATGATTCTGTGGGATGCCTTGAAAGGAGCCAGACATTTGAGTCTGGGAAGAAGGCAGAGCCCCCAGGTTGCTAGGAAGAGGTGCATGGTGTGGTCCAGGTATAGGAGGCTGAGAAAAAAGGAAGCTGGTGGCATTGGGGCCCTCAGCTGTTGGAGAAGGCAGGGGCAGAAGCAGTCTTGGAGGGTGATGAGTCCTTTGGCTTGGCTGTGGCATGCACCTGTCCCTCTGATTTATTAACATTTCTGTAGCCACCCACCTGATATAAGGTTCCTTCTAACTTCGCATGTCCTTGGAGGGCTTTTCCTGATAGAGGCAGATGGGAAGCTCCAAATTTGCTTGGACTCCATTTTTTTTTTCCTAGACAGAAGTAGCAGCCAAGTTAGCAATAGCTGTCAGCGTTTGGGCTGCACATATGCTTCATCCCCAAAATCCCACTTGTGGAAGTTTATTCTGGGACATGACCACATTAATTATGTACATCCTGAGCATGTCCATGGCAGCACTGTTTATGGTACTTTAAAAAAAAGACAAAGGAAGTGTAAAATGGCTTTATATATATATATATGATATCCATTAGATAAGTTATTCAACAACTACAAAAAAAAAAGAATGAGGCAGAAGGTGTGTTAAAACAGAAATGATTCCTAAAATTAAAAGGTGAGGTAGAGAAAGTTGTATATGCAGGTTGAGCATTCTCCTATGAAATGCCTGTGAGCAGAAGTCTTTTGGACTTTTTTTTTTTTCATTTTGGTTTTGGACTGTTTGTACATCCATAATGAGATATCTTGGGAATGGGACCCAAGTCCAAACACAAAATTCATTTCTGTTTCACACACATATCTTACACAGCCCGAACATAATTTTATACAGTATTTTTAGCATGCCTGCATTTTGACTGTGACTGTCACATGAGATCAGGTGTGGAATTTTCCACTTTTGATACCATGTCCGTCCTCACAAAGTTTTGGAGCATTTCAGATTTGGAATTTTCAGATTAGGGATGCATAAAAATACACGTGTATGCCTTTGTGCCCATGGGACATCTCTGGAAGGATGCACCAGATATTCTTCACAGATTACCAGAGAGTAGGACCAGGGGATAAGGGAGGAGATGGCAAGAGAGAGAAAGAGTCTTGCTTTTTTTTATTGTACTGTTTTGTAGTGTTTGAATTTTTAAAAGCTAAAGCTAGGAACATGATTATTTTATAATAAAAAAAATCACAGGAGGGCTGTGGCAGAGCGCTTGCCTAGCACACGTGAGGCACTGGGTTTGATCCTCAGCATCAAATAAAAATAAGCAAATAAAATAAAGGTATGCTGTCCATCTACAACTAGAAAAAAATATAGGACCTATGGAATTACAGAATAAGCTTTAATTTATTATAATGATTCCTCCTATTTGTGGGACAAATTCCATTTACAGCCCAGGTTTTACCCCACTAATCTTTATGTATTCATTTATGTATTAAATCAGTTTTGTTAACGTTGGCTCATTTAAGTGTTAAGTTAGCCCTGTGAGGTGGGCAGAAGAAGAAATCTCCATTTGCACTTAACTAAACACAGTCTTGGAGGCACTGAGGGGTTGCCCCAGCTCGTGTACCCAGAACCCAAAGCCAGCCCGTCTTTGGTTCCCACAACACCTAGGCGTCTCCAGTTTCTCCTGCCTCTTGCTGTGTGTGCTAATCCTGAACACAGAGAAGCTCATCTTCTCTTTAAGAAGGGGTCCTTTTGCTCTCTGTCCCCACCAGTGAAGCACTTGAGACCCCTGAATACAGTCAAGAGAACAGGAGATTCACCAAAACAAACCCAAATCTGCACTTTGTTACCAGAGTGGGATCATGACCATTTTATTCTAATCGTTAACTGTTTAACTGCAAAAACAGAAAATGAAATAAGCAATTAATACCTAAAGGTATATATTTATGTAACAGATTATAAATAACTTATAAACATATTTCTGCACACCCCACCCCCTAAGAGATCATTCTGTTAACAATTCAGAGTCTCTTCCTGTTGGCATTGCCTGTACTTTTAGGATCATTCTCCTCTCTTTAAATTCTTTGTTCTGAAATTGAATTCAGCTCTTGTACCAGCTCCCTTTCATAGACCTGGTTTCTCCAGCAGATCCTTGGTTTCCTTATTGCAAAGGTGATTTCTGTCTTTTTTTGTTTGTTTTTTTGGAAGAAAATGTGGAAAGTATATTTAAGTAAAAGGAGAAGAAAAACACACAATAGGATTTCGGTTTCCAAGCTGCTGAAGTAGGGAGGATCGTTGCCAAAGTTCAGCATTCCAGCTTCCTTGTGTCCACCGGACCCTCCACTGGTGGCCATCCCAGAAGCCCAGAGCAAGCCTTCCATTCATCAAGTAGCATGAAGCACTCCTCCACTGCCAAGGAAACTAGAGAGATGGAGGCCCAAGGGGGAACCCAAGGTCTCTCTCTTGCCCCTACAGGGAGCCCTCTCCCCTAAGTCATCTGCACCAGGGGTGTTCCTAGGCCCAGAGCCCCTGCTCCAGGAATGACTAGTTCATGCTTCTGAGGATGATGCAATCTCAGCACCTCACTGCAAGCCCTGCTGAAGGTAGAGGTGCTGTCTGGATGCACAGTTGTTGCAATGCTATATACAAGTACCATGGTGTGGGGACTAGAGACTTGGCCCTAGGAGACAGACAGCAGGGATTTCAGCTCCATCCTTTCCACTTATTAACCTTGGGCTTGTTGCTGAAATCCCCCTCACTGTCTTGGTCTGCAAAATAGGAATAATTGTTTTGGCAGCAGTAGTCATCACAACTACTACTATCTCGATTCTTTTAAAAAAAAAATTTATTTTTTAGTTGTAGATGGACACAATATCTTTATTGATTTTTATGTGGTGCTGAGGATTGAACCTAGGGCCTCGCACATGCTAGGCAAGTACTCTACCGCTGAGTCACAACCCCAGCCCTACTATCTTGATCTTTAGGGTATTTTGCCTGTGACATCAGCAAGGCAGGTATTGCCATTTTCACCTTGGGTTTCTCCCACTCTATAATGGGAAGGAGTTATTTTCTAAACTGATAGTTTTGTCTGAGGTTCCTTCTAGGTCCTGATGGGTGCAATGGGGGAAGGGAGGTCCCATTTAGTTATTAAGCACCTACTGTGTACCCCAGCCTTGCACACAGCCCTCTGGGCATGTTTCTTCCTTTAATCTACCCGCCCAGGAGATGAATGACATGACACCACTGTCTATATCCACATCCCACACAGGGAATCTGAGAGGTTAAGGGACTCATCCAGAGCTCCACTCATGGTGAGCCAGAGCACCAGTAGGACTTCCACCTGGCCTCTGATCCCCACCTGGGTCTCTGCTGTTGCATGCCCTTCCAACCTGGGCCCCGGATGCATTCAACTGCCTGTGTTTCCACAGGCACAGAGTTTGATTGGCATGTGCCTACTCTCTGCAGCCCCCTCACCGCAGCCTAGTGCATCAAAGCTTGTGAAGGATATTTTTTTTTAGCAGGTGGGGAGTATATTTGATAGAAAAAGGAAGAGAGGAAAGAAGGAAGGCTTCACAGAAGGCCCCAGTGGGTGGCAGAAACAAACACAGCTGTTGGGTCATGTCTTCCTCAGGCTTCAGAGTGTTCCTTTAGGTTCAATGACTTGAACCTCATTTTAGAAAGAATACTGTGGCTTCCAGCCGAGCTGAATGTGAGACCCATCCTGACTCTAATCTGCTGTGAGGACAAGGGGTAAATTGATGCTTGCTTGTGATGTGTACCCTGCAGCAGTCCAGCTGGTGGCAGGAGGCATTAATGAATCGATGACTTTAATTCAGGGCCAGGAACAGAAGAACTCAGAAATGGCATCATCTTCATTTCATATATATATATATGTATGTATGTATGTGTATATATATATATATTTTTTTTTTTTTTTTTTTGGTACTTGGGATTGAACCCACGGGTGCTTAACCACTGGGCCACATCCCCACCCCTTTTTAATATTTTATTTAGAGACGGGCTCTCACTGAGTTGCTTAGGACCTTGCTAAGTTGCTGAGGCCAACCATGAACTCATCATCCTCCTGCTTCAGAGCCTCCCAAGCAGCTCAGATTATTTTTAATAAAACTATACAGATTTGTGTGTGTGTGCGCATGCATGTGTGCGCACACACACACACACACACTTGCTCACTGAGTAGTAGAAGACATCCAGGCTAGGGAAGGATCACTCTAGCTGGGGACAGTTTAACTCCTCCACCTCCTAATGGGACCTTGAAGAAGTCGTCCTGAACTTTCACTCCCTCCTGGTTAGAACAGCAGAGCTATAGACAGACCCGAAGTTGAGCATCAAGTTAAGATTTTCAACTTTATGCTGGCATGAAAGTGATAGGCATTTGGTAGACTGGGTTTTTGGATCTTGAATTTGGACCTTTTGTTGGGATAGCAGTATGTGGTCACATCCCTTCTCAGTGCTGGGCAGAGCAGCCAGCCACAGCTCCCAGCCAGCCCCACGACCGCAAGGAGAAACAAGTGACCCTCTACAGTGTACCATGTTGCTCAACCATGATGCCCAAGAGTTTTAGGTGTATTTGGTGCATTTTCAATTTAGGGTATTATCAATTTCATGAATTTATCATGTGGGATCCGATCGCCAATCTGTCTACCACACTCCAAGGTCAGCATTTAGGGGGCAGTGGACAATATACCCCCCTAGGCCTGGTGAGCTCCTCTCAGTCCGTGCAGGCTCCTCACCCCCACACTCACTTTTATTTTGGAGCTGAGGCAGATGAGGGTGACACTTGAAGAACGGACCAGAGGGGACCTTCAGCAGACCCCACTCCCCCCTCCTATATCCTGTGCCTCTCCTGACCACTGCCCAGCTGTGACCAACCATAGCCCTCAGCCAGCCTCCACACAGAGACCTCAGAGGGTCTGAGTGGGGCAAAGGGGTTTTGCCTTTGTCTGAACTCTGGGTTATTCATTGATGTGGAGCTGCTGTACCTGGGGACCAGGGGTCTGGGAGAGACTTTTGGGCCACCTACGTTCTGTCGAGGAGGAGATTAAGTGCAGGAATCGAGGCCCTGAAATCCCAGGCCCGAGGCCCTTTCTGCTGTATGGGATCCAGATTTCACTTGTGGGAATAGGCTGCTATGACCCGTGCTGGGTTCCAGAAGTTGCGGCAGTCCCCCTTCTGTTTCTCAGCCTTCCCCCGATATACTCTGCCCCCTGCCTTCCAGAACCTCTTCTGAGGAGGTACAAGTTTTGGGGGCTTTCCCCTGTGTTCCTATTGCTCAGATTAGCCCCACTTCTAGACTCTGTCTCTCTTTCTCCCTCCCTCCTGCTTCCCTGGGTCTTACCCTAAAGCAATGGAGCAGCTGGACAGGCATTGAACTTGGGCTGGGGAGTCTGGGGTGCAGGCATTAAAAGTGCCCAGTGCTTTATCCTGAAGAATGTGTTCTGCATGATGTTAATAAGCACAGCAATTCCCTCTTATTCCTGGGGAATACATTCCGAGACCCCTGGTTAGATAACTGAAACTGTGGATAGTACCAAACCCTATATTTTTTTCCTATACATATATACACACATACCTATCCTAAAGTTTAATTTACAAATTAGTCACAGAACACAATTAACAACCATAACAATAAAATAGAAAAATTATAATGTGCTGTAATAAAATTACCAGCATCACTACTCTCATACTTTGTGGTCATTAGTAAGTAAAATAAGGGCTAGTTGAATGCAAGTTTTGAGATACTGGGATAGTAGAGTTGATAACTGAGACAACTGCTAAGTGACGACAGGTAGCATATACACTGTGGATACTTTGTAAAAAGGATGAAAGACGGGGGAAAGTGGGACAGTGCAGTATTTCATCACTGTGTTCAGGATCCTTTGCAATGAGACACCTACAAATTGTTTATTTCTAGAATTCATTTAATATTTTCTGACTATGGTTGACCACAGGTAACTAAAGCCTTGAATAATGGGGAGTGGAGCTACTTTATTGTTTTGGAAAAAGTGGAAACATGCTGGGAGGGTGTATCTTTCTTAATAAGTTTTTAATAGGTTTATTAAGGAATGATTTACATGCCATAAAAGATACACCTTTTAAGTATACAGTTCAATCATTTTTAGTAAATTTACCGGGGGTGATGCCATCACAGTACAAGTGTCACCCAAATAGGACTTCTCACACTCATTTACAGTTCATTCCTACTTTCAAGCAACTACTCATCCACTTTATGTCTCTTGCTTGTGGACTTGCTTAGTCTAGATATTATATACAAAGGGAATCATATAACTTGTGGTCTTTCATGATTGGCTTCTATCATGAAGCATGGTAGCTCCAAGGTTTATCCATGAAACCTATGGCATGCATGGATCAGTACAGATGCCCCTTACCTGCAGTACCCGAGACCAGAAATGTTTCAGATTACAGATAGTAGAATATTTGCATATGCATTCTGTGATATCTTGAGGATAGGTCCCAAGTCTAAGCACAAAATTAATTTGTGTTTAAGAGACACCTTGTACACATAATGTCAAGGTAATTTTAGACAATACTTTGAGTGTGTCTGTGGTTTTTTATTGTTACCTGTCCCATGAAGTCAGGTATGGAATTTTCTACTCATGTTGTCATGTCAACACACAAAAAATTTCAGATTTCGGAGCATTTTGGATTTGAGATTAGGGATGCTCAACCTGTACTTTATTCTTTTTTGTAGTTAGATAAAATTCCATTGCATGAATATGTCATGCTATTTACCCATTCATCAGTTGATGGACATTTGGGTGGCTCCCACCTTGGGCTATTAACAATAATGTTGTCATGACATCTGGGAGGATGTGTGTTCTTTAGGAATCTTTAGCCGAGGTCAGGGGTCAGCAAATTATCTTCCAATTCCCATCTGCTGCTGTGTTCTTTGTAAATAAAGTTTTATTGGAAGACAGCCACACCTCTGCTTTTACAAATTGCCAGTGGTTGCCCTCACTCTTTAGGGACAGAGCTGAATGGTTAGAGAGGGACTGTGTGGCCTGCAAAGCCTGAAGTATGTACTGTCTGGTCCTTTATAGAGGAAGCTTACTGAACTCTGGCCTGGGAGTGCCTGATGCATAGGGAAGAGTCCACTTCACCTGTGGATTGACTTGATACTATGTCTGGGACCAAGGAAGCACCTGGTGAGGTGCTTGTGGGATGGATAGAATTTTGATGGCTTGGGAGAACCAGGAAGGACATTCCCTGTTAAGAGACCAGCAAATTGAATGCTGGAAAGTGAAGAGGTGCTGGGGACTGATAGGGACTTATGTGGCCAAAGAGGAGGGTTTCTTTTCTTTTTTCTTCTTTCTTTTTTTTTGGGGGGGTGGGGGTGGGGTACTGGCGATTGAACCCAGGGGCACTTTACCACTGAGCTCCATCCCCAGCCCTGTTTATTTTTTATTTTGAGGGTCCCACTCTATTGCTTTGGGCTTCATTTAGTTGCTGAGGCTTGCCTCAAACTTACTATCCTCTTGCCTCAGCCTCCCAAGTCACTGGATATGTCACCACTCTCAGGTTTCTGCAAGGATAGAAGAAATTGGATAGGTTACTTCAGACTCCTCAGGCCAATTTAGGTTCTCAGTTCTGCTCTTTGGCTCCCAGAGGTCCTGACTCTATTCACAAGGATACAATTCTGGTCCATCTCTCCCAAGATAAGGTGGAGGTTCTGAACTGTCACTGGAATTCAACATATGTGGCTCCCTGTTCTGTCTCTGCCTTCCTGGACATGTCACCTCTCCTAAGCCACAGTTTTCTTATCCATAAAATAGGAAGAAGAGTTGCCTTCCCCTCAGAAGATGCTAGGAAGGTGAAATGACCTTCTGCACTTGGTATGCCAGGCCCTAGTGGGCAGGTGGGACATGGCAGCTGTCACTGCCCGTGGAGTCTTGTGACCCATGTATAATAATCTCCCCGAGGGCAAAGCAGCATGCTCATTCGTCCCTGTAGTTATGATGCTTAGGGGTGCTCATCATATAGGTGTCACTCAGTAAGTGTCCACACAAGGAATGCATGATGTCAAGCCCTAAAATTCATGCCGAGAAGGGGCCTTGCTCTATCTGCATCCCCAGCTTGGTTTCGGGCCCTGTGCTGTGGACATTATAGGAGTCCCCCTGCCCCCATGCACGGGAAGAACTGGGGGAACTGCCCTTCTCTCTGCACTGAAAACTGTGAGCAGAATCCCCAAGGCGGCTCCCCCTCCCCACCAGGGGCAGGAAAAGCACACTTGTTTTGGTGATGGGCCTTTTTTTGTTGGTGCGTTGGTTGCTTTGGGAGACCAAGCAAAGCTATTTATAGCTTCGCCTCCATGCCAGCTTTTAGGGCAGTCTCTACGTCCCTGGCAGCACTTTCCTCCATGGCAGGTTAAAGAAAGGTGATCTGTTTGTGGGCTCCGTGCAGGGCATGAAGATGAGGCCTCCCCAGGCTGGGCTGGGAGCTGTTCCCGCAGGGCCTCTCCCAGGCTCCCAGCTGGAGGGAGGGGCCCATGCTGTTCTCCAGCTTGGCTGTCTCTGGTCACACCAGCCCTGGCTGCTCTGGGAGGCACTTTTCCTCTCCCCAGAGCCCGCCCCTCTGTGTATGTGAGACACCAGGAGGGAAGCAGGTGTGTCGGCATCAGAAAAGAACTTGGTTCCAAATTCTGACTCGGGCAGGCTGGGCAATTGGCTTCACCTCCCTGGGCTTCAGTTTCTCAATATATAAAAGGGGTCAGTAGTCGGTCCTCCATGGGTTCTGAACCCCCAGGATTCAACCAAGCATGGATTGAAAATATTCAGAAAAAATTATACCTGTCAGATCTGTTTTTTCCCCCTTGGCATTGCCTGAAAGAAAAGTGACCACAACACTCGGAGCAACCAAAAGATCTTTATTGAAGCAGTGCAACAAAGAGAAAGGAAAGAAGGAAAGAAGGAGAGGGGGGGGGAGAGAAGAGGAGAGGAGAGGAGAGGAGAGATGAAGAGGGAGAGAGCAAGAGCAAGAGAGAGACAGAGCACGCAAGAAAGACAAAGAGAGCAAGAGAGAGAAAGAGAGCAAGAGAGAGGGGGGCCTGGCAGGAGGGAGTTTTTATAGCCCAAATCTAATGGGGCCTCTGGGTCTGCAAGCTGCCTTGTTGGCCCAAGGGGGCATTAAGTGTTCAGCCTTGAACGGGGTTGAATGTTCAGACTTGAGGCAAACAGGTGATAAAGGACCAGATAGAGAGGGTTTGAGTGCGTGGGCTATCTTGCAGCCAACATCTGTTCAGCCTGCCCTGCAGACAACACAGTTCAGCCTGCTCTGCACCCAACATTGCCTAAACAATACAGTGCATTAACTATTTGCGTATCACTTGTATCTTCTTGGGCAGTGGCGGTAATCTAGAAATGACTTCAAGTACACAGGAGGATGTGCACAGGTTATGTGCGAATACTGTGCCATCCTTTATAAGGGTCTCTAGCGGTCGTGGACCTGGTATCTGCAGGGTTCCTGGAACCAGTGCCCTGCAGAGACAGAGCTGACTGTGATGATCCCCTAGCAGCAGTTAGTGGCTGTGAGGACCCAGCAAAGGGGGATGGGAGCCTCTCCCATAGCACCCTCCACTGCCAGCTCCTTTCTATTTGGTTCCTTCCCCCATCTCTTAATGTGGACGCATTCGGTTTGCTTTTAGTTCACCTCTTGGTTTCCCCCGCTCCTTCCCTCCCTCTCAGCCCTGTGGAAAGGATGTCTCCACCCCTAACTCCTCCACCTGTGGATTCTTTCTCTGCCGCATCTTAAAGCCATTACCCGCTTTCTTCCTCTCTCATCCTCATTCCCTTCTGGAAACTTCTCCCTCCCCATGTACCATCCCGGTCACTCCAACCCGAAAACAAGCATGGCTAAGACAGGCTGGGAACCCCATGGCCCCTGTAGTTTCCTGTCAGAGCTAAACTTCCTAAAAGAGCCACCTCACTTAAGGTCCCCCCCTCCTATCTGCTCCCCACCCAGTCTCCCCCACCAGGCCCTTCTCCCGTCCCTCCCTAGGCTGCATCAGGGCATTTGGCACTGAGCTGATTGACCCCAGGAGACTCCATCTTCCTTTGCCTCTGGGGGCACCCCTCGTATGGTCACCCCTCTGGCTCTCTGCCCACTCACTCTTGGCCTCCTTCAAGGGCTCCTCCATTCCTCTCTGTACCCTCGAATGTCGGGATTCTGAGGACTCAGGTGCAGGACCTATCTCCTCCCCTTCCCCAGCTCTCAGGGTCCTCAAGTGTGAATGTCCTCCCTGCCTCTCTCATCAAAACTTTGCCTCTGGGTGTTGCATTGACCTGGTGGACCCCCTGCCCCACCCTCACCTCAGAATCATTTTGTCTTAACAATTGGCCATTTATCACCTTCTGCTTCACCCTGTTTGCTGCCTTTCACCTGCTCAGATGATGACCCGCCCTCCTCATCTGTCCAGGCATCCACAGCGGGAACCTGGTGCCAGCCCAGCCCTCTTCCTCTGCTACCCACCATGCCAAGCAGTCACTTTCTGACTCCACCACATTCAAACCCATTCATTTCTCTCCAGTACCTTTCCCATTCCTGGACCCAGACCCTCCCCATTAATTGCCTGAAGGCAAAATCCTCTGCACTAGGCCCCCTGCCCTGCCCCACCCTTCCTTCCCATTCTTCCTGCTACAGCCAAAGAAGATTTCCTGAAACATACATCTGGTGGGGTCTTGTCCCCATTTAGACCTTTCTAGGCTTCCTCCATCCTCAGGATGCAGCCCCAGCCGCTCAGCAAGGCCTACACTGTACCTCATCCTTGTGCCACTTGTCACCCCAACTTGGCTGCACCGACTGACCAGAGACACCATGCCCTTCCCTGGCCTCACAGAGCTTTCTCTGCAGCTTCCCAGCTTTTGCCCTTGGTGGCCTTTCTGCCCCAAGTGCCCCCACCTTCTTTGCTAACTTTCCTCCTACTTTGAAGGACCCAGCCCCATCCCCCAAAACTCTGATACTGCCCTCAATCCTCAGAGAGGGTCCCCTGCCTTGCCTCGGGCTTCACCACCCTCACCTCTCCGAGCTGTGTGCTCTGACTGCTCCTTCTCTGCCTTTCCCATTAGGCCTTGAGCTCTTTCAGGACCTCCGGACTTGGCACAGAACCTGGTGTGCTTGATGGCACTTTCATAAGAATTACTTGAATAAATTAATACCTGTATGAATGGCTAGTGCTATACACTCTTTTTGTCTGGCGCGCAGAGACCTATAAGATAGCTTTGTGATGTGCATGGACAGTAGCTTTAGTCTATAAAGAATGAGGAAGGCAGTGAGTGATTCCAGGGTTAGGAGGAACCGGGGGCAAAAAGTGTGGGCTCTGCAGACAGAACCCCTGGACTCTAGTCCAAGCCCTGTTGCATGCTCCTGATGTGACTTCGGTCAAGTTCCTTAACCAGTCTGCACCCCATTTTCCCATCCTTGAGATGGCAATGGCTTTTGAACCAGTCTCAGGGACAGGGGTGGGTTAGATTCATGTATGCTTGGAGAGCCATTGAAGGTAGACATCCTTATTCCCATTTTACAGATGAGGAAGCTAAGACCAGACAGGTGATGTCACCTACCTAAGGTAGAGCAACAAGCAAGATGCAGAGCTGGGATTTGAACCCAGCGTGTCTCTGCTTGTGCCAAGGGCTGGAGGTGCCTGGACACTATACCTCCAAACTCTGATTTTAGCATCTGGGTGGAAATCTCCAGAAATACGTTGCTATGACCTAAAAAAGGTGCTTTAGGAAGAATATGTTGTAGTGCCTGGCATATAATAGATATGCAATAAATATTATTTGCATACATGAATCCCCCTGGAGAGGCCCAGCTCATCATCAGCATTTCCTACATCGTGAATGCTGTTGGGAGGTTCGTTCCTGGGCCCTTGCTGATCAGAATGTTGGCAGTGAATTCTTCCTTATTCAGACCTCTCTTCTGTCCCAGGGCTTCATCAGGGAGGGTCATTAAGAAAACTTTTTCCCAGGAAGAGCTGTGCCTTCCCCCAAGTCTCAGAGTTGATTGTCCCAGCCCCCACACTCTCAAAGGCTGCCCTGTGGGTTTCAAAACAACCCAGCAGGCCGAGAACTGGCTGCTGAGCCCCGCTTTTTTTTTTCTGGAAACTGAAGGTCCATTCCTGGTGAAAATCAGTATCAGTAAATTCATCCTCCGTGGCTTTCAGTACTCTGCTTCCCGTTCTGACAATGAGGTTGTTCAGTTACATGAGAGGGCACCAGGGCAGACTGCAGGACTCAAAAGTTGGTAGCATCCAGAATGTGGAAGAGAGGGGACCGAAGCCAGCTCCCTCCTGGCAGCGCTGCCCATCCTGTCTCACTCCATCGCTCTGCAGTTTTAATATTCGTGTCTCCGGTTCAGAAGACAAGCATATCAAAGTATGCATGGATGGGGCGGGGTGGTGGCTCAGTGGTAGAGCGTTCGCCTAGCACACTTGAGACACTGGGTTCGATCCTCAGGACCACATAAAAAATAGTAAAGTTATATATTTAAAAAATGCATGAATTTGTGTGCATGTGCCCCTGCTAGCTATGAAGGCCCTGTAAATATGTCTTTCATGAAAAGTTCTGAGTCGGGGGTGAGAGTCACACTCAGGTTACTACCATCTGCCGTGACCCAGTTTCCTCGTTACTCTGGTTATACCTTCTTACTCACCACCTGATGGGCTGTCACTGGGATTGCTTTGGGTGACTATATGTAAGGCAGTACATATACGTCAGCTATGAGCCTCCTAATCTGGGGACAAGAGAGTTGATGGGTATCCTCAAATTCCCTAAAGAATCTCAGAAGAGTCTATTTCTAGGGAGAAAGTCTATCCCTGCAGTAACCTCTCAAAGGATCCTTATAGTGTGAGCAAGAAATAAACTTTGTTGTTTTATACTACTGAGATGTTTGGGAGTTCTTGTTGCTGCAGCATAATCCAACCTATCCTGACTACTTCAGGGGGTCTGGGAAAGTTTCCTGGAGGAAGATATTGAGCCACACTTTGAAAAATAAATGCAACTGAACCAGAAGAGGAAGAAAATAGATGCTTCCTTCCCAATTTCCCTTTATTTAAAAAAAAAAAAAACCACTTGGATGGCATTTGTAGCTCATTCCGTTATGAGCAGGAAATCTCCCTCTATGGTGCTCAAACCTCATTGTGGTTTAGAAACTGGGTTTGTAGCTTACTGGAAGCCATTCTGCAAAGATTGGGGTTCCATGGGTCTGGGGTAGGGCTCAAGAATGTATTTCTGACAAGTAATCTAAGGACCCTGTACTGGGATATGCTACTGTTATAACATGGATTCTCTTAAAATCCTCTTCTATAATAATGCCTAACATTTTTAAATCAAATCAAGCAGGAGAGCTAACACAAAAGAAGCAAATCAAGTAAAGGTCATTATCATAAGTGATCGGCTTCTTTCTTAGAAGAAGTAGTAGCTTGAGCTTCTTTTCTATCCAGCTTCTTCTAGTAGAGTGTCAAAGTCATATCATGCTTACCTTTAATCCTCGGTATCTAATAGTGTGCCTGGCACATAGTAGGTGCTCAGTAAAGGTGTATCGAAACGGCTGCTCCCGCTTCTCCTGATCCAAAAAGCTGGTTTCCTTTCTAGTAACTCTGATTCTGCACACAGTCTGATTTTGTTTGGGGGCCTGCCTGATTTCTCCCGTGGGGGTTGGGGCTGGAGGAAGCCTGCCGACCAGTGCTAATTGGTGTCATTGAGTAATTAATGCAGAATCAGGCCCGGAGCGGATTCCCAGGGAGACAGACACTGAGGGCTGCTTTCATGCTTGGTGGGATGGGAGCTCCTTTCTCAGAGGACATTCTCAGAGCACCGAGCCGACTGGCACAGACTGGTGGGGGGTGGTTTGGCAGCCAGAATGGGGTTCGTGGAGCAAGTTTAGGGGGGGTTTGTGTTGGTGCCACGGCTCTGCACAATATGGAGCGTGGCGCGTTTGACTTTAAAGAAACACAAACCCAGGCGTGGGCTCTGGGAGCCAGGCCTGTGTTGACTCTGAAGAACTGATGGGTTCCAAGGGAAGGCTGTGGTTGGAGACATTCGCCCAGCACACCCAGGTCCCCACTGTCTTGTGGCCTGGGCCCTCTGGGATACCCTTAACCTATGGCATGATATCAAAGGCTCCAGGTATACCTTCCCTTTTAACCCTTCCTACTATTTCCTCTCTCCCACTCTGCACACCCAGCTTTCAGTTCCCGAAGTGCACCCGCCCCTTCTTCTGAGTTGAGTTCAGCCCATTTCCTTGACCTAAAACAATATGAATTCCCTCTTTCTGTTGTCTCAGTTCCACTCATCTTTCAAAAAGGGGTTCACACATCACTTCTGTCAGGAACATTTCCAAACTCCCTGAAGCAGTCAGGATGGGATGGTTTTTGCTGCAGTAACAAGTGCTCAGAGAGCAACATAGCTTAAAACAAAAAAGTTTAATTCTTGCCTATTCCATCTGTGACTTGGGATGGCATGAGAGCTCAGGTTCTTCTTCAGGGACTCAGGCTTCTTGAGGCTGTGTCTTGACACTTTTCAATGTTTCAATAATGATAACAAGGGAAAGGGAGGCTGGTGAACCATGCTACCTGCCTGAAGCAAATCCTGTGGTTAACCTTGAGTTTGTCAGGATGGGGGTATGCAGTCTTCCCTTAGGGATATGGAATGTTGTGGATGGTAACATGATCTCCCAGGCATCCTCAAGATAGGTGGCTCTGGTCTTCCCTAACCCCCTGTGCCACATCTTTTTGCCCCCAGGAGAGAGGATTCATAGAGGCAAGGGGCTAATTCTCATTACTTTGAGACACCCAGGCCCAGCCCAGGGTTTGGCTTAGAGAGGATGCTTGGCGAATGGCAGGGGTGGGTGCATCCCTTCCCTTCAGGCTTAGCTTTGGAGCACGTGGACCGCAGTGGGCCATCTTCAGCCCCATGACTCTCTACCTTCCCTCTGCAGGCGCCGGGTCCTGGCCATCTCTGATGGGATCGAGCACATTGGGAACCTCCGCTGGGAGCTGGCCTTGTGTCTCCTGGCAGCCTGGACCATCTGCTACTTCTGTATCTGGAAGGGGACCAAGTCGACAGGAAAGGTAAGAGTTCTCAACTTTGAACGACCATGGGCAGTAGAAGGCGTGAATCATCCTTGTGTAAGCTCACAGTTGACCTGGAACATTCTTCAGGGTTCTGATTGTGAATACCAGCTTTTAAATTGAGTGGTAGGAAGAGCACTGGACTGGAAATCCACTCCGGAGCCCAGAGTTAGCTCCACTGCGTATCTCCACGCACCTCACGGCTGTGCATTTTTACCTTCTGAGCTTCCGTTTGCTCATCTGTGAAATGTCTGATCCTTTTTGAGTTGAGAGCCACATAAGATAAGGTGGAGTTAAAGTGGGAAATGCTAAACTGCTAGGATTGATTCTTTTATCGAGACACAGCTCCAGGCATGCACCAGGGCAGGGGGTGCCGGCCGTCGCCACTGACAGACTGTCTTTCTCACCTGCAGTCTGTGGAGGGAAGAGAAACAGCTTCTGTCTTGCAGCCTCACTGTGCCACATGCACCAGGTGGCCTCCAGGGTTGCCACCTGATTAGGGAAAGAGAAGTGGAAGAAGGCGGCCAGCTCATAACCACATTAGCCTGAAAGTTACACGTGTAACTTGGCTCTTCCACTGACAGGACTGTGGCCAGCACCCAAGGCACAGCCTTACCTAAACCACAGGGAAAGCCAGGAGCTCTAGGGAAGCACAGAAACCTTTGGCCAGTGAGCATATCATGTGCCATAAGGATCAATACAGAGGTTAGAAATGTGAATTTCCTGGAAAAATCCAGCTCAGTTATGTATTTTACTTCAAAAAAAAAAAAACAGAAGGGGTAGGGCCCAGGGAATTAAATGCCAACATTTAGAAATTAGGAGATTTCACATAGAAATTCTGATTCTCTTATCCCTTGGACAGTAAGATTTGGCCACACCAGACTTGGCATACCCACAGGAGCGTGTGGGTGAGTGAGCAGTAGCCTCCTCCTTCTGGGAATGTTCTGGATGGCCACAGTCCCCACCATTCCTTATTGCCCCTGATGCTGTGGCTAAGTCTCAGAGTTGTTAGTTTCCTCTTTCTTGCATCACAGAAAAGAGGCAGATGAAGCATTCTGCATGCCTGAGTGAGCCCCCATCACTCCTTGGCCTCCTGGTTGTGATTAAACATGTTTCTCATAAGCTGGGTTCTAAGTGTTTGGCTGGGGCAGGGGGCTGAAGATAAAGCCTTCAAGGAAATGGGAACTTAACCACTTGGGGCCCTTATGCAAAAGATGGGTCTGCTTTATTCCTACAGGGGTGGGTAGGATGAAGGGGAAACTACTGGAACGTTAGAGGTAGGCTGGCCTGTGGGGGGAGGCTAGGAGAACAGAGCAGCATGTGAAGAAGGAGAGTTTACTAAACCTAGTCATACTGGTGCCTGGGGACCACAGAAAGTAGAACGGGAACACGCATGTCCCTTCAGCCACGGTGATTCTACTCCTGTTTGCTTTCTGTAGCTTGTATCATAAAGGCAAAAGGACTCGCCTCTTTTTCCAAACATAAAATCGTCGCATTAATATTTGACTTCGGTCTGCATCCAGGCTGTTCCTCATTCCCCTCTTTGCTGCCTCTTCTGGCCAAAGAAGAGGGGACCCAGTGGAGGGGTTAAGAAGCAGGGTCTGCAGTCAGCACTCAAACCCCAGGTCTGTCACTCACTTGCCGTGACCTGGGGCACATCAGTTCACTTCTCCAAGTTTCCATTTCCCTTTCTAAGCAGCGAGATGGGCAAGAGAGCGCGCTGAGTGAGAGTCAACTGCGAGGATGTGCCATTGAGTGCTTAGCAGTGTGTGTGACTCATAGTTGATACGGATTAAATGGGGGCTTGTAAATTTTTTGTTGTGTAAAGATAAAACATTCATTCAAGAGAAGTAGTTTCTGAGTATCTACCACACATTTAGCATTATTCATGGTGTATCCAAAATCGAGTACAGCACAGCTGAAGTCTCACCCAGGTAACACGTGGACGTGCCTGTGGTGGCAAAGAGAAGGGAAGAAGTATTGTTACCATGGCTTCCACGGCCACCACTTCTTGGGAATCGATGTGGAGACCTTTGGGGCCTTGCGGGACTTTATGTGGTCAGGAGAAGGGCTTCTTGGATGAAGTTTTGGTACACCGGCTGTGCCCGCATGTGGCCTCCATCTCTTGGGTCACAGTAGAATCTGTTTCCACCCAACCCTCAGGAGAAAGCTCAGTATCATGGTGGGGCCACATGACCCCTGGCTGGGTGACAGAGCCCAAGCGATGGAGAATTACAGTGTGAGAACTGGGGTTTCCAAGAAAGGCAGGCAGGCTTTGGTCTAGGAGATTTCCAAAGAGGCTTGTGGGGAAGGCAAGGAAATAACCATTCATCCTGTCTTTTATACACTTGGCATTCTGCTAGGTGTCTTCCTTCTATGTTAGTGCATCACACCTCCCCAGTGGGGGAAGTCGTTGACGTCTCTGTAGGTGGACAGCCAGAGGATAGGAGCCATTAAGCAGCCTGGAAATAGTGGTATGGCATCTCTGCACCTCAGCACTGACCACAAAGCTACCCGATCCTTGCCTCTCTTGGGCTCTTGATTGGCGTGGGAACCTTGTGTTGTTTTGAGTGATCACCCTACACACATCTTCCCGAGCCTCCGTTTTCTCATCTCCAGTAGAAGTGGTAACGGTAGCAGTAGTGACAATGATCCACAGTAAATAGTTAATTATTGTTTTTTAAATTTTTTAGTTGTAGTTGGACACAATACTTTTATTTTATTTATGTATTTATTTTTATGTGGTGCTGAGGATCGGACCCAGGTCTCGCACACACTAGGCGAGCGCTCTACCGCTGAGCCTCAACCCCTGCCCCAAATAGTTAATTATTTATTGAGTATTTCATCCTGTCTCACATGCCTGTGCCACTCAGGCATGTGGAACAACCATGTGAGGCAGGAGCTATTAGCGTGTCCATTTTATGGACGAGGAAACTGAGGCTTGAAGGAATTAGGTAACTTGCTCAAGGACCCTCCAGTAGGAAGCAGAAGATTGGGATGAAAATCCAAGCATTGGTGACTACACAGCTCATATTCTGGGTATGTCATTGTTACGCTGCCCTCTGTAATGTGGGTATAATTAATGATTTTCCTGTGGGCTGGTTAGAAAGTGGCGATTAATGAGATAGCTGAACATATCATAGGTTCTCTATGATTATTGGTTGCAGTATCTAAATGGTACTTTTAAGGGAAATGCTGAAATCTAATCAGCCAAGGATCTTCTTTTTTTTTTTAATTATTTTATTGTTGGTTGTTCAAAACATTACATAGTTCTTAATATACCATATTTCACAGATTGATTCAAGTGGGTTATGAACTCCCATTTTTACCCCGTATACAGATTGCTGTGTCACATCAGTTACATTTCCATTGATTTACAAATTGCCTTTCTGGTGACTGATATATTCTGCTGTCTATCCCATTCTCCACTGTCCCCCCTCCCCTCCCCTCCCCTCCCCTCCCCTCCCCTCCCCTCCCCTCCCCTTCTCTCTCTCCATCCCCTCTACTATAAATCGTTTCTTCCACTTATATAATTTTTCTCCTACTCCTCCTTTCCTCTTATATGTAGTTGTGTATAACCCTGAGGCTCACCTTCCAATTCCATGCAATTTCCCTTACCTCTCACTTTCCCTCCCGCCTATCATCCCTGTTTAATGTTAATCTTCTTCTCAAGCTCTTCGTCCCTACCCTGACCTTGGTTACTCCCCTTATATCAAAGCAGTCATTTGGCATTTGTTTTTTAAGGATTGGCTAGCTTCACTTAGCATAATCTGCTCTAATGCCATAGCCAAGGATCTTCTTGAAGGCTGGGTTTCATAGATTGCTACATGTCCCACACCCAAGGCCAGCATTAGCATCCAGGATGAAATGTGGTTTTCCAGAGCTGTGAAATTCCTTAGAAACCATCCGGTCTACCTGTTCCCTTATTTTATGCATGAACACACTGAGGGTCAGAAAGGGGAAGGGACTAGTCCAAGGTCACATAGTGTCGGGCCAGAAACAGGAGCCTAGACCCTCAGCACTTTATAAATGATGAGGTCCAGTGGGTCATGTCTTGACAGTTGAAGAGGGGTCCAGGAGTCCCTGAATCATCAAGTGAACTCTTCAGAGGACGATGTGGCACATTTGTTTCTGTTTATTACTTGCTTCACCTTGGAGATAAGCCCAGTGTCCAAAGGTCTTTTGGGTTCTGTACAAAAACAGCTAAAAATAAAACACTGGGTCATCTGAGACTTCCAAAGCAGGCAGAGTGGCCCATGGCCCCCGACCACGGGACCCTAAGCAGAGCCACTTTCATGGAGCTGTAAAGGAGGGACAGATCCATTCCCCTGGTATCATCCAGGTGGTAACTGAGTTGCCATTCCATCTTCGTCTCCTCCCTGGAGGGTCCAGCCTGCTTCCCGTGGTCAGACCTCAGCAGAAATTTCTGTGTATCATAAACGTTCATTTAAGGGATTAAGTAACTGGCTCAAGGACACTCTGGTGGGAAGCAGAAGACTGGGGTAGAATCCATGCATTGGTTCCTAGTGCCCTCCAGCTTCAGCCCAATGCAGCCAGCACTTCCTGTGCTCAGGAGGTAGACATCATAAATCCGGCCTTTCAGCCGACAGATTTGGGATCAAGTTACACATTAACAGGTGTAGGAACACCCCAAGTGAAGTCCCAGCAGTGCTCTGTAGCAGGGTCGTCAATGCATGGACCACAGAGGCTTTGCTGGCATCAGCATCTCCCCCCCGGAGACAACTAACATCACAGAGGCTAGTGTTCCAGACTGCCCCAGAGTCAGAAGAGCGATCCATAGTCTTAGAGAACCTCCTTGGAGCCAGAGAGGTATTCAAAGGTCCCAGCTTAAGTGCACCGCAAGGAGCCTGCTCTGTACCTGTCGCTGTGTAAACCCACATAGAAAGCCTGAGTTCCACCCATGCTTCTAGCTCTGTGGGGGAGGTGGGGGATACCGTGGTGAAGACAGTGGTTGATCTGGTCCCTACAAAGCCTACAGCCCTCTAGGGCAGGACACAACCAGGAAACCATTCCTAATGCAGATAGTGCTGGCATTAAAAAATACAACAGCTAAGCCAAGCAGATTGTAAAAACCTGGGGATTCTAATGGCAGAGAATTGTCTCCCATAATATTGCCATATTGCATGTCAGAGCCGGGAGGCATCTAAGTTTCCTTCAGTAGAAACCCTGTTTTATAGAAGTGGAGGCTCAGAGAGTGTGGTGAAGTTTGCCCAAGGCTACCTGCTTGCAAGGGGCAGAGGTAAGATTCAAACCTGGGTGTGACTGCCTTCCCTAATTAAGGTCTTCCATTGGTCTGCACCTCCAGCAAGGGAGGAATGTGCACATTCGAGGTAACATGTCCCTGGTAGTTCTGAGCACACGGGAGGCACTTATTAATCTTTTTTTCTTTCTTTTTTCTTTTGTGATACTGGAGATTGAAGTCAGGGGCACTCAGCCATTGAGCCACATCCCCAGCCCTCTTTTGTATTTTATTTAGAGACAGGGTTTCACTGAGTTGCTTAGCACCTCACCTTTACTGAGGTTGGCTTTGAACTCACGATCCTCTTGTCTCAGCCTCCTAAACCGCTGAGGTTATAGGCATGTGCTGCCTGCCCCAGTAAAATAGCTGCAGTTTTAGTGCTATATAGCTATTCTTTCACTTTCTAGACTCTATTGGAAATTCTATAAATTCCCTATGGACTTTAAAAAAAATACTTTCTCAGCCAGGCACAGTGGCACATGCCTGTAATCCCAGTGGTTTGGGAGACTGAGGCAGGAGGATTGTGAGTTCAAAGCCAGCCTCAGCGAAAGTTAGGGGCTAAGCAACTCGGGGAGAACCTGTCTCTACATAAAATACAAAATAGGGCTGGGGATATGGCTCAGTGGCCAAGTGCCCCTGAGTTCAATCCCTGGGACCATCCCCCCCAAAAAAAAAAAACAAAAAAAAACTTTTTCAATCATATATTAAGTCCTGAGAAACAGGAAACTTCTAAATTGTGGCTTGTCAGCTTTCATTTTCACTCAGGATATTTGAAACCAAGTGACCAGAATGTGGAGACATCTTTGTGGTTTTCCTGTGTATCCCTGTTTTGTTGATCACCCAATGTCATCTTTCCCACTGCTGCCACCTGCCACTGCTGCTCCTCTTCCTGGTCTCAGAGACCTGAAACTAATATAAGTCACACCCACTTACACATTCAGCAAGCATTGAGCATTCAGTAGCTCTCCAGTATCTCCTGCGGGAAAATTGATTTCAGAACTATCCCTTTTGCACAAGCATCTCACCAGGATGTACATGATGCACCTGAGATCTTCATATTCTACAAAACAATGATTTCAAATTATTTTGAGGGATTCTTCTGTTCATCCTATTTTATCACACTAAAGCCTGTATAATAATGTTACAGTTTTGTGCTATTTTCTTAGTAACTCTATACATATTTGTTGAAGACTGAAAGGCCCTTACGCAACTTATTGAGACTCTGTCTCAAAATAAAAAATTAAAAGGGCTAGAGATGTGGCTCAGTGGTAAAGCCTCCTTGGGTTCAATCCCCTGTTCAAAAACTAAATAAATAAATAAACAAAAGCCTGAAAAGAAACTTTGTATTACTACGTATCCTCCTCTTGCAGCTCTTTTAGGCCTGATATAATCCAACATTTGGTTGTCTATGCCTTGAGGGCCAACTGCCTGTGTTTAGAAGTAAAGTTTTATTGGAACATAGGCACATCATTTGTTCACATTATCTTTGGCTGCTTTTGTGCTACTAAAATGGCAGAGTTGAACAATGACAACAGAAACTGTGTGACCCACAAAACCTAACATACAGGTTCAATATCACTGATCTAAAAATCTGGAAGTCCAAAATTCTCCAAATTCAAAGCTTTTTCAGTGCTGAGATGATGCTACAAGTGGAACCTTTCACATTGTGAAACTTTGTTTTGTGTACCAAATTATTAAAAACATAGGTGGTTTTAGAAGAGGTATTTGAAACAAATGAATTCATATTTAGACTTGGGTCCTATTCCCAAGATATCTCAGTATGTATATGCAAATATTCCAAAAGTCAACCAAAAAAATCCCAAATCCAAAGCATTTCTGATCCCAAGAATTATTTTTTTTTTCCTTTCTTTCCTTCCCTTTCTTTTTGGAGGGGTTACTGGAAATTGAGCCCAGGGGCTCTTTACCAAAACTGAGCAATATCCCCAGTCTTTTTTTAAAAATTAAAAAAAATTTTTTTTTTTAGTTGTTGATAGTCCTTTATTTATCTTACGTGGTGCTGAGAATCGAACCCAGTGCCTCACACATGCCAGGCAAGTGCTCTACCACTGAGCCACAGCCCCAGCCCATCCCCAGTCTTTTAAAATTTGTTGATTTTGAAACAGAATCTTACTAAATTTCTGAGGCTGCCCTCCAACCTGTGATCCTCCTGCCTCAGTCTCCAGAGTCACTGGTATTACAAGTGAGCACCCCTGCACCTGGCTGGTCCCCAGTCTTTTTGATAAAGTTTGTTTATTCAACTTGTATTCAGGATTTGACCCTTGACAGAAGTCATCTGTGGACGGATAGTATAGTCTAACCTCATGAACTAATTTATGTAAACTTTCCCACTTCACAAGAGATGAATATGAAAACTGCTGTCATCCAAAGTATGGCTTCTGGGACACTGAGAAGTGGCACTGGTGGTTTGCAATGGAAAGCTTTTCTGAAGAATCCTTAAAATCTCCTCCTTTTAGCCCAAAGTGTTTTGTCTTTTCTATTGAGATGCTCAAGTTTGCTAGGGATGTTGTTCGTTCACACAGTCATTCTGTCACTCATCCCCTGAGTGTTTATCGTGCACCTACTATATTCCAGGTACTAGACTAGGGCTCCTTTTCAGTGGTGAACGAACCAGACTCTGGAGCTTATGGTCTTTGAGGTCAGAGGTGGAAAATAAGCTTCAGAAAATGCTGCAGGAGGGAGGGAGCGGGCAGTGAAAGGGTGGGACCTCCCCAAAGAGGACAGAGCCTCTTCATACCACAGGAAGGGCAGGACAGAATGGAACACCATGAGGTTCTCAGGTGGAGAGGTCCCGGTGAATTTGAGAGGCAAAACACAGCCAGGCCTGGAATCAGTGATGGAGGGAGATAGCGGCATGAGATGAGCAGAGACATGGGCAGCGGTCAGGTCTCATAGGCCACGAAGAAGCGAGAAGGATTTCATTCTGAGTCCTGCAGAGAGCCCCTGAATGTCTTTAGGTGGGAGGGTAGCATGGTTTGGTTTTCTTCTTTCCAAGCTGCCTTCAGATGCTTGATGTGGATGGATTGGTGGGGGACAGGGGCCACAGACATCAGGGACTTGATGGTCACAGGATGGACAAAGGTGCTCAGACAGAGCCCCTGTTTAGGGTGGGCATCCTCATTCTGTAGGATGCACTGCAGCATAGGATTCTGAGACATCACCTTTTGAATGAGAGTGACTACCCAACCTCTGGCCTAGACACTCTGCCCTCCATAGACAGCCATCCCCGCCCACCAGATAGTCACAGTGTCCCTCACGTTGCTCCCATGCCACCTCCCCAGCTGGCTGTCATTCCCTGCTCTCCCTCCTGCCTGGTCCTCCTCCTGTCCTCCTCTCGGTGGATGATTTATGGATTTTTGCCCCTCGTTTCCTGGTCTCCAGGAGCAGTGGTTGGGAGGGGAGGGCCCTGCAAAAACAATTCTGACCCTTCCCCGCCTCCTCCCGTTGCCCCTTTAAAGGAAGCTGCAGGATTAGCTGGGATTTTAAGAAGAATCATGCCTTTTCACTGCTTTAGGGCTCTGTTTTTATTCTTTTCAAAGCTCTAGGACACCAAGGCAGGAGGAAGAAGAAGAAAAAACAAACCCACACACAGACAGACACACTCACCCAGAAACAGCTGCAAATAGCCTTGAATTGATTTTTTTTTTCATTGCTTTCCCTCATTCACCAACAAGTGGAAGGACTGGAGGTGACACAAGGACTCCCAAACAGACCATGCCGTCTGGATAATGGTAATACTAAAGCAAAGGCCGGAGGGGGCGCCTTCTTCCACCAGGGATGTGTTCTGAGGCCTTAACCCCTTCAGGCCTCAGAGCACACCTCAAGGAAGGCACTGCGGTCACACCCATTGCACAGATGAGAAGACAGAGGCTCAGGGGGCTTGTGCTTTCAGACCAGGGAGGGGATGAAGTCAGAGCCCGTGGGGTGGGGTCGGGGTGGAGCCAGGTGGGCCCCAGGCTGATGGGAAGGTGCGCAGCGGTTTGCAGACCCCGTAGCTGCCAGGTGCAGACCCAGCCTGGATGGGGCTGCGGGAGGCTCCTCCCCCCCCCCCAGCAGGGGAAACCATCAGGAGCCCCACACAGACAATTTATTCTTCAGGAGCACCCTATAAAGTGTCTAATGGGTTCAATGAGGCATAAAGCAAGAGTAAAAAGGGGGGGGCAGAGAGAATAAAAGGGAGAGATGTGTGAAAGAGCAGAGAACAGGCCCACGAAAGGAACTGGGCAGCGCTGTCCCTCGGCCCTCAAGTGGCCTTTGTTGCTGCCTGAAGCAAGCCGGAGAGCGGCCTTGGTGGCGGGCTCTCTCCCAGCGGCTGGGGCTGATGTCTGCATTCAGAGAGGAAACTAGAGCGTTCATGAGGTGCATGCAGAGCACCCAGGCAGCCGGCTCGGGGAGATCCCCTGCCCTGGGGTCCCCCAGAACCTGAGGATACTCGAAGCCAGGGCCGAGGGGTCCTCTGTGCAGCACTGGAAGCCCTTCTCACACCACTGTGCTTCAGGGAGAGTGGTAGATGGTGACATTAAGTCAAAAAAGAGCCCAGCATCTCGATTCAACCCTTTCTCTGGCCTTGAATGACGGCGCTTCACCTTTAGCAGGAACCCTGGCAGCGAGGAAACTTGGAAAGGAGGGAGGCTTTGCGACTCAGTAACACTGTCTTTATTAAAGCACAAAGGCCCCCCAAAGTCTGAGTGATTGCTGGAGGGGGGGGTTGTTCTGCGGGGCTGGCCAGCTCTGCAGAAAGCCTTCAGGGCCCCCAAGCAGGGCCTGGCAGGAGGTGGGCACTGTTAACCCTTCCTGAGCGCCTCCCGGGCACCTGGTGCTGCGCCCTGCATGCACAGGTCTCCCTGGGATACAGAAAGCACCTTCCCATGTGTGGCAGGCACAGCTTTGCCCTCAGCACAAGATGAAACACAGTGCTGTTGGGAAAATAAAACCAGAAAGGAGTGAGGAGTTTATTTTGCACCTGTCGAGTGTGAGCCCCGTGGGAGACACGATGAAGACGCAGTGAAGGGGCGTGGGATGAGCAGGTGTGGGGACTTGGGTCCTGCCCAACCTCTGGCCAACCATGTGCTTTAGTCCAGGCCACCCTGGACTTTTTTGGCTCTGGCTGTTCATGTCAATTTACCTCTTTGGATCATTTACCTCTGTTTACCCTAATATTGAGGTTAGTTCTGAAAGTGTGGTGACCAGTAGGGAGTTGTCCCCAGCGAGAGAACGAGCCCATGTTGGGCATTCAGAACAGGCAGCAGGGCTGCAAGACACTGTGTCTTATCTGTCCAAGAGACTCTCAGCTGGGGGTGACTTGTGGGCTGGTTCTGACAGGTGACAGGAGCACTGATTAGCAAAGGCCCCTGGGGGGTATTTGAGGTGACAGTAAGGGATGATGTAAACCTTGGCAGATAGTGGACTAGAGAATCGAGCCACAGCTGGCATGTCACAGAGGTACCTGCTTGCTGTCACCAATAGACAGGTGGCCAGCATCCCACCCCCACCCAGTGCAGGTGGGATGGATGGAAGCTGCCATCTTCCTCTAGAGCACCTGCCAGGTTCTTCCTGCCTCCCCATCCCCATCACCACCTGAATGGGCCAGGGTCCAGCTAGAGAACAGACCCAGCAGGAGAGAATCCTGTGCTGGGGAAGGATGTTTTAATCCACAAAAGACCACATGGACAACAATGGTCCCAGAGATTAATCACAAGGTTAGAAAATTCCTACCACCTAATGACATCATAGTGATCATAATGTCACAGCATAGCCTGTCACTCACGTGTTTGAGAGGATGCTGGTAAACATAGCCACTGTATTGCTGGTTGTATAAAATATGGCACACACAATTGTTTACAATGCATACTTGATGATGTTCCTGGTTCGTGTATTTACTGTACTTCTTACAGTTATTTTCGAGCACATTCCTTCTACTCATTAAAGAAGCAAGTTAACTTGAAACAGTCTGCTACATTATAGCCTCAGCCTCATGCATCCTGTGTCCACTACATCTCTTGATTGCCTGTAGAGGCCACATGGAATGAGTGACAGAGACCATCCAGGTTTATGAAAGTGTTTTCTGTGATGTTCCTCAGCAGAACCACCAAGGGACGTATTTCTCAGAAGATGTCCCCATTATTAAGTGATGTGTGACCATGGAGGAGGAGCAGGAGCAGGAGGAAGTGGAGGTGCAGGGGCTGGCTAGACAGGGCGGAACCCCAAAGGGCAGGCAGTAGAAAGGGCAGGCTGAGACCCTTCTGCACAGGCAGAGATTTCTGCCTCATCCGGGCAGTCTCAGCCACACTCTGTGGTTTGCCACCTGATGGGTGGAGGCTCACCCAGGTGGTCTAGCATAGTCCCCCTCTCTGACACTCAGCTGACTGTGCGCAGGTCACATCTGCAGAGCTCCTTCACAGCAAGAGCTTAGGTGAGTGTTAGAATGGCTCGCAGGACCTAGATGCCCTGAACATTTCAGTATCTCCACAGCAACTTCAGGCAGGTGGGTCCCACCTCACACCTGCGTGATGGCACCAGAGAGCTACCCTCCCCTCCCAGGCTATTTTGCCTGCCACTGCCAGGCTCCACCCCATCACGGTGGCTGGCATCCTGTAACTCTCCTTCCCAGACCTCTAACAGTAGCTCCCCATCACCCCGAGCGCCAATCCTGGTTTTTCAAAATCACCAACAGTAGTAGTCTAACATCAGCTATTTCAAAATAAAAGGATAGTCTTCCCAACTCCCACCACCATAAATTCTTTCTTTGCTCTTTGCCATACGTGTTTGTTACAGCTGTCTAGCCAAAGCAGGTCTCCATGCAGATCTGTCTCTCTGTGCTGAGGTGAGTGCTAAACCCTGCGCAGCAGCATCTCCATTAACTCTCACATCAGCCTTCTGGAGACCACAGTAGTGTCTCTGCCTCCTCTTGTAAGGCAGGGCCTTGAAGCCAGTGCGAATATTCACACCCAGATGTGTCTGATGCCAGAGCCCTTGCTTCAGTATCACTCGTTAGCCTGGCATTCAAGTCCCTTCTCAGTTGTAATCCAGGCTTCCTACCACGGAATCATAGACTTGGTGCATTTATAAATTTACTATGTGTTTATACACATGTCTGAGCTTTAAGAAAATAAACCTCTGTAATTCAGGGTTGCTAGTCCTGAACCCAGAATTTAAATTTAAAATGATGGGTAGGTACGTAGGTGGGTGGGTGAACAAGTAGGTGAATGGGGGTCTGGATGGATGATGCATAAGGAGGTGGCTAGGTGACAAGGTGGCTAAGTGGGTGACAGTGGGCAGAAGGCACCTGGATAACCACATGGACAGGTGGACACCTTTTTCACTGCTCTGACTTAAAGATCAGAACAATTGTAGAGGAGGAAAGTGTATATCAGGGCTCAGGGTTTCAGAGGTCTCAGTCCATGGACAGCAGGCTGCATTCCTCGGGCTCAAGGTGAGGCAGAATGTCATGGAGGAAGACTGTGGCAGGGGGAAGTGGTTCAGGATGATCAGGAAGCAGAGAGATTCCACTCACTAGATACCAAATATAACCCCCAAAGGCACAACCATAACAATTCACCTCCTCCAGTCACACTCTCCCCACCTTCAGATACCACCCAGTTAATCCCATGAGGGGAAGTTAATTTGCTGATGGGGTAAAGGCTCTCATAACCCAATCATTTCTCCTCTAAACCTTCTTGCATTATCTCACACGTGAGCCTCCGGGGGACATGTCACATCAAAACCATAACATGGACAGATAACTAATCCACAAACTCAGCCCTGTTCTCTCTTCAGTGAGGTCCTGGTGTGCTTGAGAACACACAGCCAACCATCAGCTACATAAAATACCTCCCACCGAAGGAAGTGGGTGCTCATCATCGCTTGTTTTGCAGACATAAAAAAATGGAGACTCCAAAGGTCTAAATCACAGGTCAAGGTTAGTTCCTGGTGGTGGAGCAATGATCTTGGTTCCAGAGCAGCTTGCTGGCCCCAGAATAGGCAGATTCAGACTCTCCATCCCTGGTTTTTCCTGCCATACCCTGCCATCTTCTGCACCTCCAGGAAACCCTGGATCTCCCCCATCCTCAATCTTCTCAGTCTGTTCCTCATTCCCACGACAGCCCTTGTCAGCATCAGCAGCTGCCCCAAGATCACCTCAGCTGCTGGGTCATGACCGTCAGGCTTGGGGGCCCAGAGAGATTTCTCATCGCATGGGGCAAATATTTGCTGAGCGTGTCTCGTGTACTGTGCCCTGTGCCAGGGACTGCAGATGCCAACTCTAACGGAGTTACAGGCTGGAGCGGGAGTCGGGTCAACAGGCAGTTATAAAATCCCCCTGGGCCGAGGACAAGCAGCACCCCAGGAGGCAGTGTCATCCCTCACTGGAGGGTGAAGTAGGGACTGTTTAGCTGCTCACAGGAGAGAAAGGGGACTCTAGGGGGAACAGGGACAGTGTAGACATGGCTCATTTCCCTCTTCCCTCCCTCCTCTCTTATGCTTTCCTTCTTTCCTTCCTTTCCTCTCTCCATCCCTCTTCCTTCCTGTAGATAGATAGATGGATCAATTGGTCGATCAATCAAGGAGGTCTTGTTGCATATCAGGGATGCCAAGAGCATCTGTTACCTTGTCCCTAGGGTAAGTCACATAGCATGTACTGTAAGTGGTCACACAGTCCATTTCAAAGTAGCACTAAGTATGTTAGGCCTGTCGTGTGCTAGGACCTGTTTGGTTGATGGGGGTGACAGTTCCATAGCACTCCCCAGGACAAGTCTCCCTCTCTGCCCACAGTGGCTAAGGAAACAGCAGATGGGGAAAATTGTCCCGGAGAAGACGAGTGAAGATTAAAGCAGAAATGTGTGCGGCTCTGAGTGTTCTCAGTTCCCTTGTCTGAGAACCAGGAGCAAATGGAGGGTAATCCCAGGTGGAAGGGGAGGGGGCGTGGCACAGAGCAGCAGAGTCAGGGAGACCCAGGTTCAAAGCTCAGGATCTCTCTGCAAAACTCGGGAACATTATTTATGGAACACCTGCTGCATGCCTTCTGTGGGGTTCAGCACTCCCCTTTCACCACTTAATTCAACCTTCACAAGAAGCTGGTCAGGCAAGTATTGGCAAATCTACTTTATAAATGAAGATGCAAAAGCCCAGAGAGAGAAATGATAGGCACAGAGTCACAGAGTGAGGGAAGGATTCAGCATTTGAACTCAGTTGTGCTCAGGTGGATCCCAGACTGGCGCTCGGTGGTATATGAGTACCTATCTCCTCCTCGCCACAACGATCCACCATTCATCCACCAGGCAGAAGAGAGCAGAGGCCTAGGGCTTTGCCTCTGGATCCAGGCCAGGGTGGGCTTGGATCCTAGCTCTGCCTGCAGGGTGGTCTTGGGCCTTTCTTTGCCCCTGAGCTGCTTCCTCAGCTTCAACTGAGGACACAAGAGCACCTGCTTCATTCTAAGGCTCATGAGAGAGGATAGCGTGGAAACACAGGCAAGGCGCTGGGCGCTCCAGGGAACACACAGCTGTTAGCATCACCATCGTTTTAACTTTATTGCCTGTAATTTTTATAAACCCATTCCCAAACTGCAAAGTGTTCTCAATCTGATGGGCGAGTGAGGTTGAATTCACTCACCTGAAGACAACCCGCGTAGTAAATACTCCTTGTCAATGGCACCGTCAGTTTGGCTGAGGGAAGTTACTGTGGCCCTCCCGGTGACTTGGAAAGGCCTCCCAGAAACAATGAGACTCAAGCTTCCTTCGGAAGGACAGGTAAGAGGAGGGCTAGAGCTGGGCCTTCCAATGGATGAGAGGTGAGGAAGGTGGAGTCTAGGGTGGCTGTGAGGTTGGGAGGCAAGTAGGCTGGGCCAGACTGCAGAATAGGGGGACAGAGGTGCCAGACCAAGGTCCATGAGCATTGGGGAGCCCTTAAAGGTTCTTGAGTAGGGGCATATTCTGGGAAAGAGGAGGTGGCTCCGAATAGCCTCACACGGTGCCGTATGCTGTGACAGCAGCTGTCTTCTTTCCTGTTTGACAACCCCCGATGTGTGATGAACTAGAACCCCCAGTGAGAACACTGGCGCCAACGAGAATACACTCTGCAGAAGCCAGACAAGATCTTCATCCTGAATCATAATTATGTCATGTCACAGTGATGACTGGCCCTGTATGTATTAATAATCAGAGTGCCAACATCCAAGACAGAGTGCTTACTCTGTGCCAGCCCCGATACTGGAGCCTCTTCAAACCCGTAACGATTCTTAAGCCTCTCATGGACCCCCAACCCCTTTCTTAGGACAAGGAACTTAAAACAGACCTTGACCAGCCTGAAATGCGATTCATTAACAGTCTTCCTGTACAGAGCAGTTCAAGCAAATAGCTTACCTTGCTGGTGCACACCTGTAATCCCAGTGGCTCAGGAGGCTGAGGCAGGAGGATTGCAAGTTCAAGGCCAGCCTCAGCAACTTAGCAAGGCCCTAAGCAATCCTGTCTCAAAATTGAAAATAAAAAATGGCTAGGGATGTGGCTCAGTTGTCAAGCACCCCTGGGTTTAGTCCCTCGTACTTACATAAACAAACAGAAGATGGACACAATGCCCTAGTTACGTTACAGGAAAAACCAAAAGGCAGCAACTTCTAAATAAAACAACACACATCCTTCAGTATTTAAAAATGCTCAGGCACATCAGAAACCATGATGAACTAAAAAAAATGGGCATGAATTGTAAGGAATGTGTACAGATGTGAGATGGGAAAGCCCATGATGTCCCAAGGCATGTTGTCAATACTATTCTTCTGTGTTGGACATCTTGAAATAAGAGCTAAGCGCATAATAATATTTTTGGATCCCCAATATTGCAACAGTGACTAGACCGACAGAAGACTGTTGGCATTGGTCACACGGATTCCACGGGGCAGTATTTACATTAGTGATACAACTTTCTGAAGTACTGGACGATGCTTGGTAATGTACTGGATAAAAGAGGGTATGTCCTTTTCTCAATTTATATGGTAAATGTGTTTCTGGAAAATTCAGCATAAATTAAAATGAGGTTAAAAAAATAAATTCTTTGGTGCTCAAGGCCCTGGATTCAATCCAACAATTCATTGAAATCCGTTATTTTTGTTCCCACATTATAGATATGCACACTGAGGTGCCAAACCTGCTCTAAGTCAGAGCTAGAAGTGGAACCTACTCTGGGTTTCTACTTCACCATTTCATGTGATACTGTTTTGTTGTTTTATGGAGTAAAATGGCTTCAAATGAATTCAACTTGCATTTTTTAAAATATTTACTTTTTAGTTGTAGTTAGACATAATACCTTTATTTTATTTATTTATTTTTATGTGGTGCTGAGGATTGAACCCAGGGCCTCACATGTGCTAGGTGAGTGCTCTACCATTGAGCCACAACCCCAGGCCCTCAACCTGCATTTATTAAACACCTCCTGGTTCTAAGTATCCTAGTAAGTCTAGAAGACACAGAAGTAAATAAGACTTGGTGGGGTGGTCCAGAGAGAGAGAGAGAGAAACATGGCAGAGAAAATGAATGGAAGAAGATCTGTGTGTCCAGAGTGGACGGTCCTCAAGGGGGAGTAAAGAGAGGCTGCAAGGGTTGGCAGGGGGCTTGTTGGCGACCCTAATAAGAAGTTGAAAATAATGGAGAGTCACTGAAAGGCTTAAAGCCAACAGATGATGTATCAAGCTTTCTTTTTACAAAGCCACTATGACTGTAGAATGGGCACCAGATAGAAGACAGCCACAGCTAAAACACAGGTGGTTCCAGTAAGAGACTGTGATAGCTTTGAGCTGAAGAGCTGAGGATGGGATTAGGAAATGCAGAGGAGTGTGAATTCACCACCACCCTACCATGTCTGAACACAGAGGGTGAGGGAGATCGAGAAGTCCAAGATGAAACCCAGGGTCCAGGCTTGAGTGACCAGTGCTCTGTGGGGCTGTTGGGTGAGATGGAGGAATATAGTAGGAGGCAGAGATGTGCTGGGGTTGAGGGAGAACATTCATTGCTTTGGAGACTCATCAAATTAACAGAACAGGAAGGAAGAGCATGAGGAAAAGACTACAGTAAACAAAGACAAATGGGGGGAGAGAAACGGGGAGAGAAGGGAAAGCACATGGAAATGGTAGGAGACCTTCAATGATACATAAAATTATAAGAGGTTATGAGGGGCAAGGGGGAAGGAAAAAGAGGGAGAGAATTGAACAACAGCAGGGGAGGTAGAGAGGGAAGATGGGAGGGGAGGGGAGGGGAGGGGGGATAGTAGGGGATAGGAAAGGTAGCAGAATACAACAGTCACTAATATGGCATTATGTAAAAATGTGAATATGTAACAGATGTGATTCTGCAATCTGTATTTGGGGTGAAAATGGGAGTTCAAAACACAATTTGAGTCAAATGTATGAAAGATGATATATCATGAACTATGTAATGCCTTAAATAATCAATAAAAAAAAAATTTGCAAGTGATGATATTTGGGCAGCAGACAGGAACGTCCAAGCTTAGGAGGCAGGCCTGTGGGGTGGAGCCCCCTGCCTCTGTGTTAGGATTCCTTTATCTGTGGCCCATGGGTGCTTCAGGGGGCCTGTGAATCACACACATATAGATATCAATTATGGGGTCATATGGATATCTACATTTTTCTAGATGAGGATCCCTAGATATCATCTGGCTTTCACAGGGACCTATGTCCCCCAAAGGAGAAACTTCTGATATGACATATTTCAAATGATCTGAGTTATGACATCCTTTTTATACAGCCAAAGTTATCTGATGTTTCCAATTAAGAAGGGCATTTATCGGAAATAACAATACCTCCAATTAATCTGCTGCACATTACCTTGGCATTATTTCTGTATGACACGTGAAGTAGTCACACAGGACTCTGGTTACTCTGAAGTGTTTTGCTTTGTTTTGTTTTTAACTTCTCCCAAAGGAATGGGCAGCTCCTCTTGTCCTCAAATGTGTCATTTGCAGTATTATTTGACAATCAGTTTGCATGTCCAGCAGTATCAGAACATAAGGTAGCTTTCATCTACTTGGGGATGTCTTCTTTTTACTCTTTTTAAAAAATGTTTATGGGGCTGAGGCTGTGGCTCAGCGGTAGCGCGCTTGTCTAGAATGTGTGAGGCACTGGGTTCGTTCCTCAGCACCACATATAAATAAATAAATAAAGGTCCATTGACAACTTAAAAAATATTTTAAAAATGTTTATATATATTTAGTTGTTGATGGACCTCTATTTTATTCATTTATTTGTAAGTGGTGCTGAGAATTGAACCCAGTATCTCATACATGCTAGACAAGCACTCTACCACTGAGCTACAACCCTAGCCTTCTTTTTGTTTAACTTTTTGTTTTGCTCTATTGGGGTTTGAACCAGGGGCCACTGAGCTCTATCCCCAGCCTTTTTTGTTTTGTTTTTTTTTTATATATTTTTTTTAAATATTTTTTTTTTTTTAGAGAAAGAGGGAGAGAGAGAGAAGTTTTTTAATATTTATTTTTTAGTATCGGCAGACACAACATCTTTGTTTGTATGTGGTGCTGAGGATCGAACCCGGGCCGCACACATGCCAGGTGAGCGCGCTACCGCTTGAGCCACATCTCCAGCCCCATTTGTTTTATATTTTGAGATCGAATCTCATTAAGCCAACAGAGTCTGGCCTTGAATTTGAGAGCCTCCTGCAACAGCCGCCTGAGTTGCTGGGATTACAGGTGTGCACCACCATGCCTGACTGGGTATCTTCTTTTGCTAGACCCTGAGACTACTTGACTGTTTCTTTTCAAGAAAATATTAAATCATGATCATCTCTCTAATGATTTAAATTTGCTTCATGATATTAAATTTCATCCCCTATTTCTGCGCCTTTCTCTAGAAACATGGTGTGATATTTTTAGGACATTCTAAATATTATACAATTGGTTGAAACTAATCTAAGATATATTAACCAACAAAGCCCATAGCTCAGTGGTAGCAATGACAATGGAAACAGCTAGGAGTTTCTAACACTTTGGCAGTGGAAACTTCTTTATTGCTGCCACCTGGGAGTTTTCCTGATTTACAGAGATAATAAGGTAAACAACTGCTATGGATTGGGTATGATTTATCTTCCAAGGGTTTGTGTGTTTGGAAGCTTGGTCCCCAGAGTGGTGGTGCTGGGAGATAGCGTGGAACCTTTAAGAGGTGGAGCCTGGTGGGAGGTGTTTAGGTTAGTGAGGAAGCTTCCCTCTGAAGGGATTAAGATAGCTCTCATAGGATGCCTGAAGTCTTGCAATAGCAAGCACAACCTCTAGATCACTCTCTGGCTTCCAGTTTTGCAGTGTGGCCTCTTATTCATGCCCCCACCATGATGTCATGAGGTCTTCATGAGAGCCAAGCTGAGGCAGGTGTCATGCCCTTAAATCACCCAGTGATCTACACAAACCTCTTTTCTTTATTAATTTAGTCTGCATCCGTTATTTCATTAGTAACAGAATACAGCAATTTTAAAAACACGTGCCTTAGAACTGATGGAGTTGCAGTGCAGGAATAGGCAGATTCCTAGGAAGAGAATGCAAGAGAGCGGTAGAGGAGGGAAGAGGAGACCTGGGGCTAAGAGGAGGAGAAACCAGAAAAGAAAATGATGAAAGATTCTCTGAAAAATAGAGAAAAGCCAGGATGGTGGCTTATGGAGATATGAAGAATTCTAGGAAGTGGGAGGAGGGCTAGAATACATGAACTGGGAATGTCCACTGGAGCCAACAAGGATAAGCAAGAGCATGAGCAGCACTAAAGCTTCATGGAAGTGCCTCTCTCCATCTCAAAAGATCAACTCATGCAGAGGGGAGAGAGCGGGAAGCTGAGATCAAAGAGGACATATCAGGTGTCATTGAGTGATACCATTGTCCAAGAAGGGGACACAGAAGGGGAGTTAGATCTGGGGAAGAAAATAATGGCTTTGGGCTGGGGATGTGGCTCAAGCAGTAGCACGCTCGCCTGGCATGCGTGTGGCCCGGGTTTGATCCTCAGCACCACATACCAACAAAGATGTTGTGTCTGCCGAGAACTAAAAAAATAAATATTAAAAATTCTCTCTCTCTCTCTCTCTCTCCCCTCTCTCTCTCTCTCTTTAAAAAAAAGAAAGAAAAGAATGGCTTTGGAGTTGAGCATATGGAATGATAGGTCATCTTCTTGGGAAATCCATGTGGGTAGACATATGGGATTTGAAAATCTGAGTCAGAAACTCCAGGGATACCACCTGGTTGATGGGGGGAGGGGGATGGAGAGCATCAGCACATTGGTGGCTCCTAAGAGCATAGAAGAAAGTAAAAAAACCCAAGAGAGTGTGTGTGAGAGAATAGAAGAGGGGTGTCTTAGTCTGTTTTCTTCTGCTATAACAAAATATCGAATCTGGGAAATTTATAAGGAAGAGAAGTTTATTTGGCTCATGGATCTAGAGGCCAGGAAGTCCAAAAGCATGGCAGTGGCATCCGGTGAGGGCCTTCTTGCTGCATCATAACATGGCAGAGGGCATCACATGGTGAGACAGACCCAGCATGCTAACTCAGGTCTTCTTAAAAAGCCACTAGTACTCTTATGGGGGGTCCCATTCCTCATGACCTCATCTAATCCTAGTCACCTGCAAATATCATTAACATGTGACTTTGAGGATTAAGTTTCCAACACATGAACTTTTGGGAGGTACACGGAGGAGACCACAGCAGGGGTAAGACTGGACTTTGAGGAAGCAGCTTAGAAATCTGCAGAGAGCAAGCCACAGAGCTAGAGGACAGGGCTTATTCCTGGACCCAACAAACTATCTGGTACTTAATACGTGCTAATCAGAATTGGCTGAAGGATTGGTTGATTGACAGATTGACTAAAAGAATGCACAAAGAAATGAATCTGTTGGGAAAGAGACTTTAAAAATGGAGAAGAGAAACAGAAAATTAAAGTCTAATCAAGAAAAGTTTTAAATCTGCCAGGATAGAATAAAGTCAAGCACTAAGAAACCATTAGAATGGACTATTATGGGTGCCCTGCTGTCCTCTGCAGTTTCCTCTGGGTAGAGAAGTGGGAGCAAAAGAGAGATTGCCACCAACTAAGAGAACAGAAGGTGAGCATAGATTTTTTCCCCCCATGAAATGGAGCAGTTTGGGAAGGAGCACCAACATAAAATAGCCTGCGAAGGATCCCATGGTGCTCAGGATTCCTGAAGAAAGACCCAGAAGAGCCCAAGTCCTTGACTGATTAAGCGCATCTGCCTTTGAGAAGAGGGGATGCACACAGGAACCAGGCAGCACCCCACTGCAGGTGTAACCCCTGAATATTGCTCTCTTTGCATCCTCATCACCCACCCGACAAGTGTAAAGAGTAGAGGGACGCGGGGTTGTATTTCTCATCCAGCAGCGACCCCACCGCTGCTGGTGAATCCATACCAGGGAATGGTTGCCATGGAGACACCAGCCTTCCAGTCCAAGAAGACGGACAGAGTTTAAATCATTCTTAGCCAAGGTACCGAGTGTGTTTTCCAGGCTATGAATAATAGCTCCAAACACAAGTGCAAGCTTGGCTGGGCATGGCATAGAATATTTATGTTGCCTGGGCTTGTTGTTGGATTTGTTTTCATTTTTGTGTTCTTTATGGTGGAGCTCTGCAAAAAAAAAAAAAAAAATCAATAGCATTGACTCCCTGGCTAATCTTAATTCACCATGAAATAGGCTTAAACAGTAGCCTCCCCGATCCAGTGACTTCCAGATATCCTGTAGACAAGGATTTAAATTGAGTCCAACCATCTTAATGAGCGTGGTTGCTATTTTAGGATCTCGTACCCTGGCATGCAGGGTTTGTTTCTTAACCTTGGAGGTGACTTTTCTCAGGTCAAAGAACCCCGCCTGCTCCATGTCCTGAGTCCTTCTTTTTAAGGAACTTTCTTTTTCCATGCAGTATGCTCTAAATCCGGACTCTGGGAGCAACAAGAACATGCTGTTCCCCCTTCTAAGCCAAGCTCCAGGAGCTGCTGTCTTGAATGTTCCCCCAAAAGACTCAGGTGTTGAAGGACGAGTCCCAACCCATGGTGCTTTTGGAGGTAGTGGAACCCTCAGGAGATGGAGCCAAATGGAAGGAATTTGCTGAAAGTCAGTGTTGAAAAGTATCAGGGACTGGATGTGAGCTTTGGTTTTTCTAAAGTCAAGACCAGTCCCTGAATCTATGCCATTATCGCTCAGCGTGCTATGGGCTATTTGAGGAGTATTTCATTCTGCCTGAGTGGTTGGTGCTGAGTCCTGGGAGACATGGTAATGATTGAAATGGCCTGGAAGGTCAGCGTGATTTTGGTAGGTAAGGAAGGAGGAAAGGATCTTCCAGGTGAAGGGTGTGGCAGAAGCAAAGGTAAGCAGGCAGGAAGTGCAGGGTTTGTCCAGGCAATACTAGAAGATGTGGCATGAGATGATCCTGGTTGGGTCAGGGAGGCCTTGGAGTCAGATGGATCTGATCTTGAATCCTGCATTCCTCTGCCCACGCAAACCTGGACCAGTACATAACTTCTGGGTACCTCAGAACTCAGTGAAATGGGCATGATACCAGTCTTTGTTTATATGATTGACATAAGAATAAGGCACACAGAGCAGATAATAAATATGAGTTTCATTGGTAGTAGCTCCTGAACTGGGTACTTTTCCTTCCTGAGTCCTCTGTTTCCAACCTGACACTCCTTGGTTGTTAAATAATGGAGTCATGCAATCTCAGAGTTGTAATGAGCCCTGGGTGTAGGTGATCTTTACGGTCTCGATCATCATGGAAAACTAAGAATAACCCCATTCTCAGAGCGCCTAAGTGATTTGATTCCTTGCTCCTAAGGCCCCTGGCACTGAAGATTCCCTGATGGTCTGATTTCTTCCCTTATGAACTATCAAGAGCTGGGAATGGGCAACTGGGTTCGTGGCTCAGTGGTAGAGCACTTGCCTAGCATGTGAGAGGGCCTGAGTTTGATCCTCAGCACCATATAAAAATAAATAAATTAAATAAAGGTATTGTGTCCAACTACAACTAAAAAATATTTTTTTAAAAAAAGAGCTTGGAAAGGCATTTTAACATCAGTATCTGAAAAGTCTCAGCCATGTTACCTGGATAAACTGTGCCTGAATTCCCAGCAACAGAGAGCTCCTCAGTCTCTTACCTTGTCAGGTTCCTGGTGTGTCATCAACTTTTTTCCAAGTTCTCTGGGGATATAGCTCAGAAGTAGAGTGCTTGCCTAGCAAGGCCCTGGGTTCCATGCCCAGCACCACACACACACACCAAAAAAAAAAAAAAAAAAAAGAAAGAAAGAAAAAAGAAATGATCAAACATTTTCAACATTTTCATTGTCCTTAGCTTCTCCTGAGAGTCTGGCTTCCCCTTTTATAGGGCATGTTTTGTCCCCGTCTATTATTTGTCTGTCATGAACACACCTGGGTCCCATTCTTTTCTTAAACTCAACTTCTGAATGTCTTTTTTTTCCCTCCTTTTACATTGGAATTTGTTTGTAACCAGGTTTCATCCTGGGATGATTTCTTCCATTCCATGTAAGTACCATCGGTACCCTAGCTCCTGAGCTGCCCCAGCTGATGGCTGGAGTTGGGACTCCAGCGAGGATTCTCATTTCTAATGGCCACTCTGGCTGACTCTTGATGCCCTCTGGCCTTCCTTTGAGAGTGGCTGCTGCAGCTTCTTCTAAGGGCTGTGTGTACTTCCTTCTGCCCTGTGATTTTTTTCTTCTCCCTAGATTCTGTCCACCCAGATTTTCCCAGCCATTGAGTGATTCCAGCCTTCCACTCTTACCACATTGCCAGCCACCCCCCATCTGTCAGAAGAACCTATAAGGATTCCCAAGAGCTACTTCCTATCCCCGCTGACAGCTGAAATGAGGCTGACTCTGGCTGCTCTGTCTGCATTCTTGAACCCCCCAGATATGCTGTTCTCTGCCAGCCAAGGCCACTCAGTCACTGGGTTGGAGAGGCCTTGCTTTGTGCCCAGTGCTGGCCAGCAAAGGCCATCCCCAACTTTCTCATTATTTTTTTTAAAGATAGAGTGAAAGAGGAGAGAGAGAGAGAGAGAGAGAGAGAGAGAGAGAGAGAATTTTTAAATATTTATTATTTTTTAGTTCTCGGCAGACACAACATCTTTGTTGGTATGTGGTGCTGAGGATCGAACCCGGGCCGCACGCATGCCAGGCGAGCGCGCTACCGCTTGAGCCACATCCCCAGCCCCCAACTTTCTCATTATTAAGCAACTTGTTCGTGTCATGCTTTGCATGGTAATCTCTAATCTACCTCACGTCATCATGTGAAATAGACATTATCCTCACCTCACCCCCATGGGGAAGAGGGAAGCTCAGTCAGGTCTCACTGATCTTTCAACCCGTGCCCATACCCTTGTGGTTGGTGATGGGGTTCATACCAAGTATAGCTCCTCCACCTGTTTCTAAAACCATCCAGAGAAGGCTAACACAGTGGCTTCCAAGAATTGGTGGTATCCTTGGCAGGTCTGCTCCAACTGCTCCTTTAATTTTATAGACTAGACCTATCTAGAGGCTTCTTGATTCTATTTGTTGATGTTTCTGCTCGGTTCCAGGTGGAGAAGGTGGTCACTCTCAGTGGCCCACCTTCAAGATCCTCAGTTCATCCTCAGAAACTTCTCTTCATGTCTGAGTGGAAGGGAACAGCGTGGGCCATAGGGGAAGTGCCTCCATTTAACAAGAAATAGTAGAATGGGAGAGGACCTCCCCAAGATCACAGAGCCAATGAGTGGTTGGGTCTTTAGGCTCCATGTTTCACTCTTATTATGGAAACTTCAGAGAGCAAGAATGTCAACAGTGATTTGTTTCTCTTTCCCATAACAGTCCAGGTGTGAGCTGCTGAGGTTCAGGGACCTAGTCATCTTCTCTTTTGTTGCTCAGACTTCCTTGGGATGTTGCCTTCATTTATAAAACCTAAGAGACCTTGTCTTCATTGCAGCCCATGGAAAGGGCAAGAAGGTAGGGATAAGATACAGCCTTTCCCTTGAAGGACCTGACCTGGAAGTTTTATGTAGCACCTTCATTCGTACCTTATTGGCCAGACATGGTCACATGGGCCCATTTAGCTGCAAGGGAGTCAGGGAAGTGTTGTCTTTTCTAGGTAATCAAGGATCCAATCAGAAATGAAGGTTTTGTTACTGTAGAAGAGAGAAGAGATATTAGCAGAGGGCTCATAGTCTCCATGCTGATAGAAGGGCAGATAAAACTTTCCTTTCCCATCCCATAAACTCCTCCCAACTCTGATCCTGTTCTTCAGTACCCACCCTGTGTGCCTCCACAACCAAGTTCAGGGATGATGCCCTGAAACCTGCATCCTAAGGCAGGCCATGTTTTGTTCTGTTATTTTAGTCACTACACAAGGTCTAACTTTCACAGCAAAACCGTTGCTTGTTCAAAAATTATGACTTCAGTTTCTTGTGGAAATATTGCTGCATCATTAAAATACTATTACCTGCTCAGAAGAAATACTTTTATTTCATGATGAAAACACAACTCTACCTATTAAGAATTTGGTGGCTTGAAACAAACAAATTCCCAAATTTACAATTTACAAATGTCCCACGTTTACAATTTCTGTTAGAATGTTCTAGAATGGCACATCTACAAGTGGGAAAAAAAATTGTAGGGAGGCCAGGTATGTCTATGGTGGCCTCCTTTACTAGAATCTTTTCCCCAAAGATTAGTGATACCTTATTGGTGGCTATGCCAGACTATTTGGTGACTGCTGTAGTGTTCTTTCCTGGGAACTTGGGTAGTGGTGTCTAAAAAACTGAAGATTGTGGGGAGGGATCTGTTAATATTCAAAAGAGTGGTTGTTTAAGGATTGGATGTTCAGTGCAATGCTTGGCGACCATATGGGACCGCCCCAGGCACAGAGGTGGGACTAATTAGAAAGAGAAGTGGGCGGAGCTTCGTGGTGTTGCCCTGCCTAGGTTAGTGGGCAATGAATTTCTGCCAAAAGTCAGGTGAAAAGATGCTCGAGGTTAAGGACAGTGAGAGAAGACAGGGGTTGAAAGTAGCTATAGAGAGCACATGTAGCATGTGTGGTGGAGAGAGGAGACTTCCTTCCTAGCTTTCCTGGGTTTTGTCTGCAAAGTGGAGACAGAACCCATTCAAGTGGTATGAAGATCAGTTAGAGACAGTATATGGGACACCTCTGGCACCCAGTAGATGTTCAAGTTAACTGCAGCCTCTTCTAAGGCTCTGAGTAGCTGTCTCAGAAGATTCAGGCCAAATCATTTTAAGGACCCTGGAGAGCTCCAAGGGAGGACTGGATCTTTGAGAAAAGGGTTGCAGTCGACAAACAGACTGTTCTAGAAAACACTGTGACAGCTGGGAAGTACTTCATAAATCGTCCATCTGGTCTTTCTCACAAATGCAGAAAGAAATCTTCCCATCCATGGGATGATTTTAGTGATGCACAAATGCAGATTAGACAGCATCCAGTCACCTGGTGGGACAGCCACTTCCTTTTCACATCTCCTGAAGCAAAAGGGATGTTGAAATTCTGGTTTACCTTAGCACCCCTGTTGGACTTGCTGCTTTTGCTTTGAAGAAAGGCAGAGCATGGCTCTGACTCAACACCTTTGGATAGCATTTAATCACATTTTATTTTTACTGTATTTATTTATTTGTGCTCAGACATAATAGTTTTGTGTGTAGTGATAATTCAGTTTTCTAATCCCGCATATTTACTAGCATAAGATTTCTAAGTGATTGCTAGGTATGGTGGGGGGTGAAGGCCTGTAGTCCCAGAGGCTCAGGAGGCTGAGGTAGGCCGATTGCAAGTTCAAAACCAGCCTCAGCAAAAGTGAGGTGCTAAGCAACAAAGTGAGACCCTGTCTCTAAGTAAAATACAAAATAGAGATGGGGATCTAGCTCATTGGTCAAGTGCTCCTGAGTTCAATCCCTGGTACTGCCCCCCCACACACACAAAAAAAAGACTTATAGAAAATGTTAAGTAAGTAATTTAGAGTAACACACATACATGGGACAGTAGTTAGAAGAGTGATTGAAGTTTGGATTAGTCTGCCGCTGCCTCTTTACTGGTAGTAAAATGCCATCCCAGAGGGGTCAGTGCCTGCCCCAGCTGCCCACATGTTGCATCTGCTGACCCTGGGTTCTCACCCCCATGCCATTTCACTTTTTCCAAATGCCTTTTGAACAACACTCAAGTTTCCAACTGACCCCATTAGCCTGAAAAACTTCGGGAGGGGCGGCCTTTCTCTGGCTTCACTGGCATTCCCAATGATCAGACAGTCTCTCTGTTCTGAAATAAATAGTTGTATCCTGGAAATAGGGGGAGAAACAATTCCCCACAATTCCAGTATTGGAATGCAAATGAGCAATTAGAGTCAATTAAGACAGGATACAGTATAATTACCACCAATCGCACTAACCTTTCTATTCAGAAGGACTTGACCTGCTAAAGGGGAATTAAACAATAGTAAAAATCCCTTCTTAACCAAGGGGGTGTATTTGGGGGCAGCCAGGCCTCCTGTCACCAGACCTGAGATGTCTGACAGGTTAGACCCGCCTTCCCCCACGCCCACTGCTCTGAGTCTGAACCACCCCTGGCAGCAGCAGTCAGGCTTGATGGTACCTTGTCAGAGACCTTATTGTGCCCATCACTGAATGCTGCATAATTTAGAAGAATGCCTGAGCCCTGCAGCAGCAGCCTCTTGCCTCTTCCAGACAAATCCTAGGTCCTTAGACACATTCAGCGGCACCCAGCTTTGCCAGGAATACCTTGCACTTGAACTTTCCTGCCCTCTGAACCTGACCTCCTGGTCTCTCTTTCAAAACCAAATTCCTCATGATATTCTCACTGATAATCACACCTCTTAAAATCTGGCCCAGATTTCTAAATCCTGATTTATGTGGATCCTGCATTTCCTGTGGAGACAGAACAAAACCGTGTTCTTAAAGACCTACGTTCTAACCTGAGTTCCACCTCTCAGCCTGTTTTTTTCTTTTCTTTTTCATCCATCTAATAAGTATGGATTGAGCACAGCTTATGGTTTTGCAGGTGTAGCTTGGAAAGTAGAAGACAAAAATCTTATATTTTAGAAATCTTAAACCTTTATGAGGCAAGGAAACTGCTGGCAGAGAACACTTCTTGGTGCCAGGAGAATTCTGGAATGGCCTGAGTGATGAATGTGGGTGAGTCTCGGGGAGAATGTAGCAATGGTCCTCTCTACCACATCTGGGCAGACAGCATGGTTTACAGGTTCAGAGAAGGGCGGTGCCTATAGTAAGACAAATTTCAAATTGACCACTCTGAGCCCCTATTTCCAGACCTATGTAAGACAGGACGGTGACTTCTCAAGGGAGGGCTGGGCATTTGACTTTGAGGAGTCCTCAGTCCTATTGTGGGGATATAGACACACAGAAAATGAACACCTTGGGTGGCCAAGGGCTGGAGACAGATCCTGTGGACAGACAGAGGCTAGGAAGAGGCAAGAAGTCCTTAAGAAGCCTGGCGTGGGGCCAGGTGCCATGTCTATAATCCCAGCGGCTCGGGAGGCAGAGGCAAGAGGATCACAAGTTCAAAGCCAGCCTCAGCAACTTAGTGAGGCCCTAAGCAACTGAGCAAGAACCTGTTTCTAGATAAAATATAAAAAGGGCTGGAGATATGGTTCAGTGGTTCAATCCCTCATGCCCCCAAAAAAGAAGCCTGGCATGAAGAAGGATAGAGACAGACCAGAGCCACACGGGAAGTTTGAGCAGAGCCGATTTTTTTTTTACCTTTATTTTATTTATTTATTTTTATGTGGTGCTGAGGATCGAACCCAGGGCCTCGCACATGTGAGGCGAGCACTCTACTACTGAGCCACAACCCCAGCCCAAAGCCGAATTTGATTTCAGGATTATCTCACTCAAAGCCCAACCTTTTCACTAGATCCCACCACCTTGAATGTGAGGCTGGGTGGGGAGTGGGTAGACCCAGAGGAGCCAGGAAGAGACATAGTCGATTAGTATTTTTGCACCTTGGGCTGCAGCATGGACAACATCAGGCTGTCACGGTGACTAAGAAGGAAGCTGATAAAGGGCCCTGTGAAGGGGAGGGATGAGGTTCGATTTCAGAATACAGTTGAAGATGAGATGGGAAGGATTTGGTCCCCGACTGCATGTGGGACAAGCTGAGGAAAGAGGCGAGGCTAACTTGAGTCTGAGCCCCTGGGTCACCACCTGGGGGCTCCTAGATGTCCCAGGGGGCAATGTTCTGTGGCCATTTCTGCATCCTTGGCTGGTTCCATGTCTTCCTTGCCTGAATCAGCCTCTCCCTTTCCCGTTTATACTTGGCCACTCAGCTCCCACTCACTTTGACAGATCCCATCTCGCAGACCCTGGAAGCGCTTTTCCCACTATCTCTGTAGCCTTTTTTCCCATGAGATCCTGCCTGTGCATTATCATGACCTCGGAAGTCTCGTGCATATATGCATGCACACAGGCACCAGGTCTTTCCTTGAGGTCAAGGCTGAGGTCTTAATTTGGTAGAGCAAGGCAGGAACACTCGCAGCTAAAGAGCTGACAGGCTGTGGGTTTTGCACGCTGACACACAGCTCTGCTTACTGACATTTAACCCTGGAGGCTTGCAACGGCTGACAGGTATCTGCAGAAGATAAACCACGGTAGGAGAAGCAAGAAACAAAGCAATGGAGAGAGAACAATCCCCCTTTAGGCTTAGTGCAGTAAAAGTCCCTAAGACCTGTGAGCTAAGTGTCCCTAGGCTGTTGACATGCTTGCACCCATATAAGGAATATAGAATGCTCCCTCCAATAGAATTGCATTAACTTCCTTGCCTTGATGTACCCCAAATGTGCTTATGTATAAAAGTAAGAGCTCTGCTATGCTCGGGACTCAGAATTGGGGAATTATTCCTCTGGGGAATGGTGCCTCTAATAAAGTTGCTTCCAGATCTCAAGGGTCCTGACCCTCATTTCCCACTATATTACCATTCTGTTAAACCTCAGGAGACTCTTGAAAATGTATAAATGAAACATGGACAAGATCACAGGTCGCAGAGAGAGGGATTCCATCCCCGCTGATTACAGGGTCTGCCTGGAGGACTGGGTGGAGGTGTCTCTGTGGCTGCATCCAGGCTTGGCTGCAAAGAATGCTGTGATCAATTAGTGATGCCTGACAAGAGCACAGGAGGGGCGAATGGGAGCATTTGAGTCCTTTATGAACAATCTCCTGATGACAGGACCTGTATGGGTTTTGACAGCCTTCAGCTGTTCTCAAGGAAAAAAAAATGAAATGAATGTCCAAGTGTCTGGTGTGGCCAAGGATAAACACAGATTAGAAGGAGCTTTTTAGAAGAACCGGAACCAGCAACAGATTCCACTGTGCTCTGTGTTGCATTTACAGCTTTCATACCACCCTCCTCTGGTATGCATTACATAATGGTGCCCCTAAACCACCTTTTGTACCCTAACTCGAGGCTCTCAAACCTTAGCTTACAAATGAATTTTTCTAGGGTAATGTGTGCCAGCCAGTGGTTTACTCTTGGCAGCTAAATGCGTCTGCACTCAGGTCTTTGGGCAATTCATTTGAATATTTTATTTCCTTTATGGTTTTGTAAAAGGAGAATAAAAATGAAGTTTTGGATTCTAGTGGAGGGAATGTGGCTCTTCTAAAAGTAATTGAAAAAGCAAGAGCATTCATTTAGACCTCTAAACAATAGAACGGCTTCAAAAATAATTATCAGCCACTTAATGAACCATGTCATTGTAGTGGTCAAGGAGTCACTTATGTAGATTGCCTGGGTACAGCCTGGGTACATTTATCCAGGGTCATAAGTGACCCCCCGCCACCTACCAACACCCTAGAGAGACCCAGTCCACTCCATGGAGACTGGGCAGAGCAAAACTGGCAAGGTTAGTCACATTAAGGCAGTCTTGCAGGTGAAGGACAAATCTCTTAAGATTTTGAGTTGTTCTTGTGTTTGACATGGTAATGTTCTGTTCTTAAATTGTCTGAGCATGAGAGGTTAAGGTAGCTAAGCTGGAGAGAGATCATGAATCTGGAAGAGGTCGGCTCCTGGCCATTGTGGATAAATTAATCTGTCACACGACAGAGCAACTGGAAATTATTCTGTGAAAGCAACAAATTGTTAGCCTCAACCTGTCTTTTTGTCAAGTTAAGCTCACTGACTGGGGACTGGCATTCATCTTGGAGGGAAAAAAAATCCAAAATTGATATGAGATGCTGAAGATCTATCCTAGCTAGTGCCTAGAAAGCCTAATGAAAGTGGAGATTGTATAGTACTGGGCAGGAACCATCAAGCATTTATTGGTTGCTGGCCTCTTATTTATTATTAATATCAATTGCTGACCTCTTTTTTATTATTAATATCAATTGCTCTTCTATGTTTGGCTTGTGTGCCCCTTTTCTGGCTCATATATGACAGCAAGAAATTATGTTGAGTATGTGACATGTCAGTTGAACCAGTGGTTGACTTGGAAACAGGGATGCAGGAGTTGGTGGCTCTAGGGACAATGCCATCGTTGTCATTGAATATAGAAATGTGTGGATAAAATGATCTAACCTTCCAGGTTATGTCCACAGGACCCATCATCATTACCCCCTGTTGGCCCCGATTTCCTACTTCTGAGGTCTGGGTTTAAATCTCTGCTTTCTCACATATTCAAGGAACAACTTAGCTTCTCTAAGAGTCTCATCTCCCAGATTGAGAAAATAACATGGTGTTCCTGTGGCTCTCCTGATGGGTGAAAACGTGATCTTGGAGTCAGGCAGGGCTTGCTGTGAATCCCACATCTGGTCACCATTTGTTGCTGGGTGACCTTGGACAAATTAATGGTGATCTCTCCCAACTTTCTCATGTGTAAAAAGAAGACAGCTACACCTTATCAGGAAATGAAGTCCTGACCAAATGCGATCTTCGTGTGTACCTGGCATAAAGCAAGAACTCTGCTTCCCTCTTCCTTCCATCCCCGTTTTCCACGTCCTGAACTCCTCTTACCCTCTGTGAGCCAGCATCTCCTCTTTGGAGGAGCCTTCCCTGACTGCTCTTGTCACGAGTTGCTTCCTCTCCGTCCTCTTTTGCCCTCCCCTGACTCCATGACCCCATTATCTGTTTTCTGCATGTCTGTCTTTTCTACCAGTTGAAAGTCTCTTGGAGCAGAAATCCCATCCCCCAAGTCACCCTTATTTATACATTCCCAGGGCTTCGCTCAATGCTTGGCCCTTAGGAGCATCTGTGGTATCTGAGTGAGTGGAGCGAGTAGGCAGATGGCTGAGCAAATGAATGAATGAATGGAGCGAAGGACTGAACTCTCCTGGCCATAGAAGCCTCGGGCTGAGCAGGAGTGAGAAGTGAAACCAGAGCCAGGCTCAAAACACAGGGGTAAACTGAGTCTGCACCATCACAGAGGATCCTTCATCTCTGGGTCTGCGCATTTGCCGGGAAGGCCCGGACTGTCCTCGGATTCTCAGAAATATCTCTGGCTTCTTGCCAAGTTGGTGGTCTATAGTGGTGGAGCAGTAGGCCCTGCCCTGGGGGATGCAACCAAGGCATTGGAGAGAAGGTGACAAAGGAGAAAATATCAGACCTGGCAGGACACCAAGCCCCACAGGGACCTCAGGTGGGAGGTATGTCCAGTGCCTGCGTGCAGCCCCCAGGACTGAGATTCTGGTAGCGTGCGAAGGTCTGCCTGATCCCATCTAGGCAGCGTTTGTGCAGGGAAGGTTTGTGTGTCTTCCACGTGCCTCAGCTCTTACCCTGAATCTGCCAGCAGAAGAGGTCTCTCAGGTTCATTGGATCCAATCACCTGCCTCTATAGCTGAGCAAGCTTAAATGACTTCAGGCCCATGCCAGCGGCTTTTCTACCCCAGTTTTCTTCCCTCTCCTCCCTCCCTCCACTCTGTTCTCTTCTTCCTTCACCTCTCCTATCCTATCTTGGGATCTAAAACCTTGATTTTTATTAAGAGCAGTATTATTTTTCAAAACTGTGGGTTGTAGCTCATTCATTGGTGCATTATGAAATGGATTTTAAGGATCATGACCAGCCTCTTAGAAAATGAAACAGAGCCAGGCATGGTGGCACACACCTGTAATCCCAGTGACTCTAGAGGCTAAGGCAGGAGGATCACAAGTTCAGAGCCAGCCACAGCAACTTACCAAGGCCCTAAGCAACTCAGCGAGACCCTGTCTGTAAATAACAATAAAAAGGACTGGGGATGTGGCTTAGTGGTTATGCACCCTGGGTTTAATCCCTGGTACGAAAGAAAGAGGGGAGGGGGGAGAGGGAGAGAGGGAGGGAGGGAGGGGAAGGAAGGAAATGAAACGATGGACAATATTACCATGTGTCACACATGCAACTGATTTTGTGAAACTCCTTTTCAGCTCAGTGTGCACTGGGTTGTGATAATATATTTCTTTCCATGGGCTGTAGTCAAAAATGTTTGAGATGCAGTACCATCAAGCCGATTGTAGGCCTCAGTAGGTATTTTCCAGAAGATCCAGTCCTTGAAGGGACAGTGGTAGGAGACAGTGCAGGACAACAGGCTGCATCTGGGGTCCATTCTTATTGCCTTACTAGGAAATTATTCTTCCCATTGGTCCCTGCAGGGCCCACCACTGTCACCGGTTTTTTAAATTATTTTACTATGGTTAGAATCTTAACATGAGATTTACCGTAACATTTTTTTTTCTTTGCATGCAGCACTGGAGATGGAATTCAGGGCCTCACACATGCTAGGCAAGCATTCTACCTCTGAGCTACATTCCCAGCCCTCCCTTAAATTTTTAAGTGTGCTGGGCTGGGGTTGTAGCTCAGTAGCAGAGCACTTGCCTAGCATATGTGAGGCACTTAGTTCAAGCCTTGGTACCACATAAAATACATAAATAAAAAATAAAGGTATTGTGTCCATCTATAACTAGAAAATAAATATTTTAAAAAATTAAAGACGGGTGTGGTAGCACACACCTGTAATCCCAGCAGCTCGGGAGTCTGAGGCAGGAGAATCCCAAGTTCAAAACCAGCCTCAGCAATGGCGAGGCCCTAAGCAACTCAGTGAGACCCTGACTCTAAAGAAAATACAAAATAGGGTTGGGGATGTGGCTCAGTGGTCAAATAACCCTGAGTTCAATTCCCAGTACCCCAAAATAAATAAATAAATAAAAATGAACTTTTAAGTGTGTAGTACACTACTGTTGACTCCAGGTACAGTGCTGGACTGCAGATCTCCAGAGCACATGCTTCTTACTTGATGGGAACTTTATGCCCATTAACAAATGACTCCCTATTTTTCCTCCCTCACAACCACCAGTTCAAGTTCATTCTTTGATTCTATGAATCTGACTGTTTTGATACCTTGTATGAGTGAAATCACACAGTCCAATGGGCTCTTAGTGTTGCATCTGTGGATTTTACCCAAATAGATAGAAACTATTTTTTAAAACCTGAGGATGTAGACTTTTCTGTTGCTGTTGTTCCCTAAATAATGCAATCAAATGACTTTTTTTTCCACGGTTGAATTGCATCAGGTATTATAAGACATCTAAAGATCATGTCAAGGATACGAGAGGATGAACCAAGGGGTCTCTGCAAATACTAGGCCATTTTATTCATGTAAGGGCCATGAGCATCCACTGATTTTGATACCCATGGGGCTGCTGCAGCCAACCTGCTTGGTTGCTGAGGGATGGCTATGTTTGTTTTTCTGTGACTGTGATACACAGATGAATAAAGAAAGAAAACATAGTGTATACATACAATGACATACCAGTCAGCCTTCAGAAAGGACAACATGTGATGTGCAGCAAAATGAATGAACTTGGGGATGTTGTGCTAAGTGAAGTAACCCCGACATTGTCACCCCTTCTTGAGTCTGTGCTCTCCTTTTCCCGGGCAGGTTGTATACGTCACTGCGACATTCCCCTACATCATGCTTCTGATCCTGCTGATCCGAGGGGTGACGTTGCCAGGGGCCTCTGAAGGCATCAAGTTCTACCTGTACCCTGATCTCTCCCGGCTCTCAGACCCACAGGTAAGGGCTGTCTACTCAGTGTCACCCACAGCCAGTGGAGGAAGCTTTCTGCAAACCCCCAGCACCCCTAGAGGCTCAATGGCCAGTTAAACAAGTTGGAAACCTGTGGACCTCTTCTCAGGACACAAAATTTTAATGCGTCCATTAAATTTGTAGGAAATCAAAGATATCAAAATACAGTTACATTTATAAAAGGCAAATTTGTCGCACAGGTTATAATATAGGCACTTTTTTTTTAATCAGTACCTTAAACAGCAAGATCCACAAGCAGGTCTGACAACTACCAGTTGAGGATTCCTTATTCCAAGTGCTTGAGACCAGAAATATTTCAGAATTTGGATTTTTTTCTGATTTTACAATATTTGAATATACATGATGAGATATCTTGGGGAGAAGACCCAAATCTAAACACAAAATTCATTTGTTTCATGTATACCTTGTAGACATAGTTCAAAGGTAATTTTATACAGTGCTTATAACAGTTTTATGCATGAAACAGTGTTTCATGGTATAGGATTTTTCACTTGTGACATGGATGCTCAAATTCCAGAGACTCGGGTGGCTGAGGCAGGAGGATCACAAGTTCAAAGACATCCTCAGCAACTTAGTGAGGCCCTAAGCAGCTTAGAAAGATCTTGTCTCAAAATAAACTATAAAAAGGGCTAGGGATGTGGCTCAGTGGTTTAATCCCCATTACCAAAAAAAAAAAAAAAAAAGGTCAGATTTTGGATTCTGGATAGGATGCCTTGTACTGTGATTTCAAAAAAACTCTGAGCATACATGATATTTTAAGATGGCAGTGCCACAGTATGAAAATATCTAGGCTTTCCATTGCTAATGGTACTGGAAGTTATTGTCTGCACTTGCATTCGTAACTGAAGAAATAGTAAATTAGGAGTTAGTTGAAAGTGCAAACTTTTTTTTTGCCTACCCAAGAGAACAGACCTCTGCAGAGGTGCATCTTAGGGAAAGAAACTACTTCCTGCAGGGCTAGCTTGCAGAAAGAAAAAAAAAAAAGGAATTGGAGAAATTGGCTAACTTATTAGTCGTCTTTGGAAAGGTATTGACTGGCCTGAGTAGCAAGTACTAGTGTTTATGCCTAAGCTTCTCTAAGTGGGTGCATGGTGATGTGCCTGGGAGTTCATTAAACAAAAGAGATGGAGACTGAACATGTAACCTGCCAAGCCCAGTGGCTTTCAGCCTCCACTGCATGGCAGAAGTTTCTGGGGAGCTTTTAAACATTCCAGTTCCAAGAGCACAGCCTAGACCAATTAAAAGAAACACTCTGGGGATCGTTCCCAGGTATCAGTATCTTTAAAGTTCCCCAGGGCAATTTCATCACGGAAAATAACGTACTCAGAAGACATCGGGGTGGGCGAGGAAGCACCCATCTTTCTCTTAAACATCGATGAATCACATGCAATCCCTGTATAATCTTCAAGGAGAATTGAAACTTGGGAGAACTTGCAAACTTGAAACTTGCAATGTCAGGTCTGTGGTTTTTGGCCTCCCTGTGTTAGGGGAGCTTGGGTGGGAATGTCCATGGAGTGCTGGTACATGGACCTCATCACAGTGAACGAAAAGGAACGGTGGAGTGGAAAGAGTGCTCATTTTTGTCTCAGTGTGCCCTGCCTTGCAGCTCAGGGCACCTCTAAGCACCTCAAGTGCATCCTGAGCTGTAGGCAGAATTCCCAGGAAGAAGGAAATTGACTCGTGACCGTTGGTCTTGCCAAACCCAGCCTCTCAGGGCAGAGGCTCATGTGAAGAAGCAGCTTTAGAAAACATTGGTCTGTGTATTTTTGTGACATCTGTACTTTCTCTGCCTTGATCCAGAGCAGATTTACTCTTGTCTCTTTTGCTCCTGGACTTCCTTTTCCTGGTCTTTGGAAGGGGTGGTCGTGAGCATTCCCCAGAGTTTCTAAATCTGATTAATCATCAGAATACCTGGGAGCATTTTTATTTATTTTATTTATTTTTCACTTGTAGTTGGACACAATACCTTTATTTTATTTTATTTTTTTTATGTGGTGTTGAGGATCGAACCCAGGGCCTCACACAAGCTAGGCAAGTGCTCTACTGCTGAACCACAACCCCAGCTCCTTGGGAGCTTTTTTAAAAGGAGATTCCAGGCCACAACCCTGGAGATTCTGACACCTGGGCATCTATCTGTCTGTTTTTGTGTGTATGGACATAAAATCCAGGGCCTTGTACATGCTAGACAAATTTCTCTATCACTAAGCTACATTCCCAGCCCCTGGACGTTTCTGTTAAGAAGCTTCAGAAGGGGTGAGGATTTATTTAGCCTAATGGCAGAGCTCTTGCCCAGCATGCACAAGGCCCTCAGTTTGGTCCTCAATCCTGAAAAAAATAAGCAGCTTCAGAGGTGATTTTGATGATGGAGAAAAAAAAAAAAAAAAAGGTTGAGAATTCGAGTGCTCTGGTGCATGCCTGCAATCCCAGCTGCTCAGGAGGTTGAGACGGGAGGATCACAAGTTCAAAATAAATAAATAAATAAAAGGTCTGAGCATATAGCTCCATGCTGGTGCACTCCTGGATTCAATACACAGCATTGCAAAAAAAATAATAATAATAATTCAGAAAATCTGGTTGGTACCTATGACCTTAGAATCCTATACAGAGAGAGATGGACAAATAGGAGGTAAGAGGTAAGGCCAAGCCATTCACCGTTCATCTCTTCTGCCCTAATCATCCCAATTTCCTATCATTTCCTTCCTTTCAGGCCCCGGCTTCAAGGCCAGTATGTACCCACAGGGCTGTTCTGGGGAGCAGTCACTTGGGGTACCAGGGAGCACACTGAAATGGGAGTTGGGAAGTGGGTTCTCCTGGGTCTGCCCCTCATCCTGACCTTGGACAAGTTCCCTCCCTTTCCCCTTCTGGGCCTGAGTTTCTCCCTTGATGGTAAGAAAGGTTGAATTCAGTCTGTGATTTTCAAAGTGGAGCCAGACAGGCCACTTGTGCAGGGGCTAGCAAACTATGGCCCTTAGTCCAAATCCATCCCTCTGCACATTTTTATTTTGATTCCTGTCTGCAGGAGTCCAAACACCTCTACTCAGGTTCTTTTCCTTCAGGGGAGAGGCACCCAGAACATACTCTTCCTTTAGAATTCCAGCATTGAAGTACAACAACCATGAAGCTTTTCTACCTCGAGACACCTGCCCGGGGACTCTGAGTCTGGAGCAGTTTTTGTTTCTGACATTATTTATAATAGCAAGATTTTGGGGAAAATCTTGTTTTTCCATTAATAACAGATTGGTAGAATCAGCAATGCTACACAATGAATTACATAATGAAACTCCATGGAGAAATAGAATAAGCCTCTCCAACGATAGATATAGAAATGAGTCTGTTGGTGGCTTAAAAATGCAAGGTGATGAATAACTTTTTTATTAGTACATTGTAACTTTATATAATGGTCAAATTGTTACATATTTGCACATGTGCAAGATTTAACAATATAATCTGACACTGAGTAACTTTTAAAGTTTCTGACATTTTTCTAAAAGAAGAAGGACTTCAGAGTAGATATTCATGTTTGCTTGAATTTGCATAAACTAAATAAAAACTAATAGAAGTCATTATTCATAGTGAATGGGCCCAGAATTTTAAAAAAAGAAAAGTCTATTTTAATAATTCCTAGTCATATTTTCAGAGTCTGGAATTTTTATGGGGCATTTTATTGAGTGCAGTTATGTCTGCCTAACATGACCCATTGCAACCTGCAGAATTCCAGGCTCTCAGAAGGAAACGTGTGCCCTACAGATCACACAGCTCGTACAAATGGTCTAAGTGTCAGCCTCAGTGGAATTCCGTATCCCAGGCATGCAAAAACCAGCCACCTCAGGGAGTGCCACGGGGAACCTCTTAGAAGCTATGTTCCCAAATATCAGCCAAGAGCCAGCCTACAAGCAGGACTTCCCTGCATCCCTGCAAAAATCTCAAATATTTACTCTTTGGCTCTTCCTAGAAAAAAAGTTCGCTGACCTCTGCCCTGGAGAATCCCCATGGGCACATGAGCAGGGAGAGTGGCCTCTGACCCTCACATGACCCTACTCTGTCCATGTGGCTCTCTACTTCAGGCCACCACCATCTCTCATTTGAAAGCTAGACTAGCCTCCCAACTGGTCTTCCAGAAATAACTTTTGACCCCTCTAGGCCACTCCCCATCTAGCAGCAGAGTGATCTTTTTGAAATGTGAATCCATCAGGCACCTATTGCTTATATCCCCTCTAGGGTTCCCTGTGGTCTTTGGAATAAGATCCAAATAGTAGGGCCCCCAACATCTTCCAGAAGGCTCTTTGTTGCTGCATCCCCTGTTACACTCTCCCTCTTTCAATTCATTCCAGATAATGGCCTCCTTTTGGGACCACAAATACATGTATTCCTTCTGCCTCAGGGTCCTTGAACATGCCTTTCCTATATTGGAACTGTTGATCCCTTCCCCCACAGAACCTGCCTTCCCCACTGTGGCTAACATCCACTCGTGCTTTAGGATTCATTTCAACCAGCCTTCTCAAGCAAGTCTTTCTCAGCTGCCCACCATGCACCATTACCACCCAGTACTCCATACTTATTTTCCAAAGTACCTATGTTTGCAGTGAAATATCTATATAATTATATGTGTATGTGTGCACATTTTTATTCATTTGATATCCATTTATTTAACAGGTATTTTCTGAGTGCCTTCCTGGTGTCAGACATTCTTATGGGTATTTAAGATATGGTAGTCAACAAAACGGATCCCCGCCTCAGGAAGCTTATATCATAGTTAGAGCAGAAGGCACTAACAAAATTGAAATGCAAAACCTAGAATCTACTAGATGTGACAGGTACCCTGCAGACAAAGTAAGGCAGAGAGAGGGGTGGACTGCTGGAGAGAGAGAAGGATACTCCACAGGGTGACCCAGGAGGGCCTGGCTGAGGAGACAGCTTGGGACAAAGTCTCATCTGTCCTCCCCACCAGTGGCCCAGTGCCCAATACATAGTAAGGTGCTCAGTAAATATTTGTTTCAACGAGTATAAGAGACAGAGCTCTTTCAGTGTTTGAAAATGTTGTGTTTCTTTAACAAAAAAATCTAGTAACCTCAGGTTACCAAATCTGTAAGCTGTAATGTGCTTTGATTCTGTCTTAGTGATGGCAGGAAACCTAAGGGCATCATGTGCATGTTCTCAAAAGCCCCTGTTAATCGTCAGGGGAAGAGATAAAGATAATGGCCCCAAGAGGGAAAGAGGAAAGAAAACTGCTTGTAAGCTGGGTTTTGTTTATTTGGAACCCGGGGTGTGGTGCAGGAAGAGCCCCAACACGTCCTGGTCAGCTAGCCCCATCTGTGAATATCCCAGACCATGAAAAGACAGGAGGGCTCTGGGTTTCATTCCTGCCTTCCCACTCTTGGTGGTGTGCTCCTGAGTTAGGTCCCTTACCTCTCTGGGGTCAAATGCTCTCTTCCTTACAGTGAGGATCACAGATGGTAGGTACCTGCCTGTCCCAGCAGATGGCCTTGAAAGTCAAATTGCCAGGAGAGCCAGGGGTGTAGCTCAGTGACAGAGGGCTTTGCCTAGCATGTGCAAGGCCCTGGGTTCCATCCCCAATCCCAGAAAAAGAAGGAAAAGAAAGGGGCAAGTCCAGCATGGTGGCTCAGTTGCTAGAGAAACATTATTTCTTGTTTTATAATTATGCATTTAGTTAATTTGCATTAGGAGATAAACCTCAGATATAAAAGATATTAAAAGCATGTCCTCGTTGTTGCAATGGCTAGAACGAGGCCATATATGATATGTATATCACACAAAACTCATCCATACTAACGTATACATGCTATGCATGCGTGCATGTGTGATTTAAAAGAAAGGTTCGTTTTAAAGGCGAATATTAGGTAAACATTAGAACAAATATAGACATGACAAAAATGGCTCAGGCGGAAAGCAGTTGGCTGTCATTTGGGACACATTGCTGCTAGACAGATTCTTCCAGGGCTTCAGGCAGCCACAGAGTCACCCTGGAGTCGCCAGAGGCACAGCTCCAAGTCAGGGCAGGTTAGATGAGCTGCCTGCTGCAAGTATTTTCTCTCAGGAGGTCAGTATAAGGTTCGGTCTTATCTCTCTGGTTGGCATTCTCCAAGTTCTGATTGTTTTTGTCCCTGGTATTTTTTCTGAGTAATGATCCTGACTTGGTTTCCCATGTGCACTTCAAACTGCACCCGGAATAAAAGTTCCCAGAAGGAGCAGATAGGCCCAGTTGCTTGGCTGGTCTGGGAGTGTGGGTACCCCCATTTGTTTGGGGATAATCTTGAAGTTGCAGTATTTAGGCCTCCTGAGCCCGGGATGCACTGAAGAGGATCACTTTGTCATTGCCAGAATCCTCCGGTGGCTGGTCAGTCAGGAAGGAAGGCTGATGGAGGGGAAGGAAAGCCCCTGGGACCCCTCGGGCCTCCGGGCTACTCCATCCAGTCCCTCGGGATGGGGCCTCCAGTGGACTGGGGGCTAATAGCAGGTAAAACTAGCACTTAAGGGGAAAAGCCTCCAGGTCAGATGCTGAGACAATCCCGCGTACATCTCATCTGTCACCAGAGCCCAGCAAATTTATCCCACCAGCAGTGATCAAGTGTGGGTGCGCCCAGGTCCTGGGTGCAGAAGCACATCTACCCTCCTGTCTCCAGGAGCCATAGTCCGTGGGGAAGTGCAGGCTCACCGCTCTTCTTCCAGGTGGTCCCCATGGTCTAGGCAAGAACAGAGCTTCTGGACCATCCTTGAGGTCCGTGAAGGGCGGGTGGCAACCTGTTGTCGGTGATCCCCATGCCCACACCTGCCAGCCGCACGTGCCTCTGGTGCAGCAGAGTGGAGTTCAAGTGCGGGTATCCACACCCTCCCTTTCCCTTTCTTGCCTTCTCATGGAGGAAGCAGGGAAGGCCGGTGGCTGATGGACCTGGCATTAGACAGCACCTGGGTTCCCTGTCTCCTGGGGCCTGAGGGGCCAGCCAGACCCTGTGCTGCCATCACAACTGGGGTGGTCCATGTCATCATCATCACCAGCGTTGACTTCTCTCAAGATAGGCCTGGGACCAGAGGGGTAGGACATGTGCAGGTCACAGGCGAGGCGGGTCAGTCCCCAGGGCGCCTCCTCCCACTCCCCCAAGGGAAGCCAGGAGGATCCCCAGTCCCGATCTCCATTGCTTGCAGACCAGGGCCACCTCCCCTTCCCAGCAGGCTTGCAAGGGGCTCGAGGTTGCCTGTTCTTCTGTGCTATGTCATTGACATTTCTGAAGGCACATCAGGTATCTGGTGCAAAGCTCTGGACCTTGCTTGCCTCTGGGGTCCAAGAGGAAAGTCCCCACCCACCAGGAGCCTTCCCGTCCTCTCTGGGCTTCTGTGACAGGGAATCTGCTGGAAGGCGGTGCAGTGTTGAGACAGAGAGCACGTTCACAGCAGCTCCCTCTGCCTCTCTCCCCGACTAGGGAAGCCAGAGAGTTCTAGAATGGGGTGTCCACAGGGAGCTCAGCCCACCAGGAGGCAAAGTGAATTATTCCCACTCCCCCCTCTTTGAAGCCTCGCTCATCTGTAAAATGGGGTGATACCTTCTTCGTGGGTCGAGAAAGATAACCATGAAAAGTGTGTAAAAGCCCATCAGGGGGCTGGGGCTGGGGCTCAGTGGTAGAGCACTTGCCTAGCGTGTGTGAGGCCCTGGGTTGGATCCCCAACAGGGCCGGCACCCAGCCATAGTAGTCCCGGAGCTCCCTGACCACCATATATAAATGCCACCCTCTTCTTCATCCTGGCACATCCCGTCCAGTCCCCCAGCTTGGTTCCTCCCTAGCCTCTGTCAACATCTCAGACACTGTTCCAAACCACTGTTCTGTGTCTGTTCCATCACGGTGGAGTCTCCAGCCCCTGGGACAGGACCTACAACAAAGGAGATGCTCAAAGTAGATGTTTCTGAAGAATTTAAGGAAAAAAGGGAGGGAGGGAGGGAAGGGAAAAGGAGAGAAGGAAGGAGAAAAGGAAAGGAAGGAAATTTCTAGCCGGGCCTGTGTTATTTTGTGTTAGATGACACAGCTTCCCTGCAGTGGCTTTGCTAATAGAGCCTGATGTCGAAGGAAGCAAATTTGAGTTCCTCTGCCATTTCCCAGCTGGGTGACCTTTAGCCGGTATCTTTCCCCCTCTGGGCTCAAGGTCTCCACCTGTCCCTCTGGAGTAAGAATACCCACCACACAGGGTGGCCGTGAGACAAATGTGCAGACAACTGCCAAAGCACGCCTGGTTCTCATTTTAGGTGCCCATGCCCAGGGCCTGGCACATAAAAGGGTTCCAGGAACACCAGTGGGTGTTCCCCATTTTGGCTTGCACCTTACTAGCTCTGGGCAGGACAAGTCCGGGCCCCACAGCCCAAAGGGGGGCTTTGAACTCGGAACCAAGTGCCTTTATTTTAGGTCCAGTAAATTAAGTTTCTCGTCAAGAACTTGAAGCAACACAGCAGCTCAGCCTCTTTGTGCCCCTGTAATTTGCATTCTGTGGTCTGTTATAACTTTCTAAACATCTATTTGTCTTCCCTGTCAGCCCTCTGTTCTCTCTGAAGTGTGGACTGCTTCCACTCCATTTTGTTTTTCCCCCCCTCAATTTTTTTTTACTTTCTTGCCTTTTCAGCCTTTGGGGAGCCAAAAAGGGATCTTGTAAGAAAACCCATTGTCCCTGCCCCAGATTCCTGCCACTCTCCCTCTGCATTGTGTTTCGAGTATGTACTTTCAGGGCAAGAGCAGAAAAGGCCGGTCACAGGTCCAGGGGTCTGCTTTCCCAGGGCACTGGGACACCAGTTACCAGAGTGTGCCGCCAGGGGACCGACCGGAGCCTGAGGCCAGAGGTGTCTGAATCCTGGGGCTGGGGCAGACCTCAGAACCTCAGATCTCCTACCTCCCCGCCCCCTGCCACCCCACAGGAGGCCCAACTAGGGGAAAGTAAGACCTAGTTCAAAACCCTACCTGCGGAACCTTGCAAATATGACCATGGAATCTGCTGCCACCTGGTGGCAGTGTACTCTGATTCTCAGCCAAGGACCCAGGGAAAAAGAAACCTCTTTCCGGGCTGCGGGAGCTTTCAAAACAAAATGTCTATATCAACCTTCAGTTTAGAGACAAATGTAAAAAGATTGTAAACATCACCGATGCAGGGCTCACTCCCTGGCCTGGAGAGCCCGCAAGGTTTCCTTTCAACCTATTTGGTTCTGGGTTTGGGTCCCTGACTGTTTCCACCAGGACTGGTTTGCTGTGTACTGGCTTCCAGGCGCTGGAGATGTTCAGTCAACTCACACATGGTGGTTCTTTTCAAAGAAGTCCCAGGCTCTTGGGAGAGATACAATTAAGTGCCTGCAACAGTGGTGAGGGGTGGTGCTGGATCGGAATTGACCTGGCCATGTGCTTCTTCGGGTCTGCAGTTCAATTCCTTGGGAATTAAAGATGCATTACTCATCTAACATCATGCACAAGGTAGCAGATCTTTCTTTTCTTGGCTCCTTAAGATTCCTTGAGTCGCCCCCCTGTGGGATCAGAATTCTTGTGTATACCCCACTGGGATTCTGTGCATTGCTGAGATTCTGTGACGTTAAATAGTTCCACCTACAGGTTTGCTCAAGATGAAGTTTTGTGGTTTCTAGTTCCAAGCCATTTTAACAGCACCATATAATCAGCAATCTTGGAGAATGAAGAACTGCATGGGTACCTATAAAATTAGTGATCCTGGGGCTGGGGTTGTGGCTCAGTGGTAGAGCACTTCACTAATACACGTGAGGCACTGGGTTCAATCCTCAGGACCACATTAAAAAAATAATTTTAAAAGCTATAAAAGGGCTGGGGTTGTGGCTCAGAGGTAGAGCACTCATCTAGCAAGTGTGAGGCACTAGGTTCTATCCTCAGCACCACATAAAAGTAAAATAAAGATATTGTGTCCATCTATGACTAAAAAGTAGACATTTTTTAAAAATCTATAAAAAATTCTTTAAAGCATCATTCTCAGAACATTTAATAAAAAATTTTACGATACTAGAGGCTGAGGATGTTAGCCCTGTGGTAGAGCATGTGCTTAGCACATAGGGATTTGATCCCTAGTGTAAGAAAAGTGTAATCACATTAGTTAACATATATGCCAGGTACTGTGCTTTAGAAACATGTCACTTAATTTATCCAGTTTACTCAATCAGCAAATAATTAATGAAAAGATTATGTTCTGAATGTGGAGGCTAAGTACCATCTACAAGTAAAATTCCCATGACCTATGAGGTTTATACCTGCATCTTCAAGGTTTGATAAATGAGGGGACTGTGGTTCACAGAGGCTAAAGTTTTCATGGTTAACCCTTGAACCCAGGTGAGTCTGACTTAGAGGTCACAGGGTGCAATGTGGAAACTCTGTTGGATCTGATTTTCTCACTTCTCTCTGTCTGCCCAGCCTTGGGTTGGCAAGGTTGGCTTGGAGTCTTTGAGATCCCAGACCTGGATGTCTAATTCACCAGGTTTAGTCCCTATGTAATGCAGAAATATCCTCAAGGATAATCTGCCTCTGATGGATCCCTCCTGCGATGGGGAGGCCTCACCTTCAAGTCTTGGGATATATTTGTAGTACCTATCTTAAAGTCTATAGTAAATACAGAGTCCCATTTTTTCAAGAGTGTGAATCCTGTTTTCTTATTTTTTTTTTTACTTGACTGATAGCTTTTGATGAAATACTGCATTTTATGAGTATGTTGTAGACACTCTGGATTCCGTTAACTTCCCCAGAATATTTTTTTATTTTAATATATTTTTTTAAATTATTGGCTAATCACCTTGAACTTGCTTAGGCTCACCTGTGTTTTCTGAATGCAGATGTGTGGTAATCCAAAGTTGTTTTCCAAGCCCTTCTAACTTCATAGGACCCAGTGGGACTTGATAGCATTGCAAACTCTGTGTCCCTTATAGGTCTTGTCAGGACATGGCTTTGCACTTCATTAAGCTAGGTATAGAGTCAAATTTGACACAGTAACAGTGGTTCTCAACTGGGGAAACTTTGCCTCCCAGGAGACATTTGGCAGAGCCTGGAAATATTTTTTCATGGTCAGAGTTAAGGGTGCTACTGGCATCTCCTGAGCAGAGGTCACAGATGCTGCTGAAACATCCTACAATACACAGGGTAGCCCCCACAATGACGACAAAAAATTATCAGAGTAAAACGGTCAGTAGTGCCAAGGTCAAGAAACCTGTGGGTCATTCTGTGTCTCATTTGAGTGCCAAAGATGAAAATCTGGTGTGGACTATATCTCCCCCGCCCAGCAGGGGAGAGCCTCAATCCCCTGGTGGTGTTCCTCCACAGCCAGTATTTGGCCCCCAGCCACTCTCCAGGGGAGTTTAGGTGGTCTCACACCAGGTGTCAATCGCCCACCCTGTCACAGCCTCATAGGAAACCTCCCCATGCCCTACCACCCCATGCACCTCTCCCCTAGTTCCTAGTGTCCCTTACTGTAGATTCCAGCTATTTCAGCCATCCCACTCTTTATCCTCCATCCTGTGCCTGGTGAGAGCACACAACTCTGCTCGAAGAACCCAGGCTTTCTGCACCCTGTTCAGGAAAAGTAGGCCGAGCATCTTGCCCTGAAGATTTTCCACTGCCGGAAAACAGCTGCCTCCTATATATTTTTCTGCTTTGACAGTTGCTGTGTCAGGAGCGCTGCTGTGATCCCAGCTACTCCAAACCAGAAACCAAGGTCTTCCTCCCCTGCTTACCACTTTCCTCTATAGTTGAGGTTAAAATCCAAACTGCTGTCTGTGGTCAAGTCTAGTGCCTGGTCCCCAACTCCTGCATGGCCTGGGGTTCATTCCTACTTTTGGATTGTGACAGCTGCCTGGGCTATGCCTCCTTTAACTATTCCTGTGGCTGGCTATGTCTCATTCTGCAGGTTTCAGCTCCAATGTCGGGTCACCTCTGACCAGCTGAGTTCAAACATCCCCCTGTAAGTCTCATGGCTTTAACAAAGCCCTGTTGTCCTTAATTCACAGGGCTGATGGCTTTCTGGAGTGTGGATGTGTTCAATGGTAGTCCCCTCAGTTAGAATTTCAGCACTTTGTGAGCAAAGAGCGTGTCTGTCTTGTCTACTTCAGACTCCATAGCACCGGGCAGAGAGTCAGGTACGGGGGAAGCTCCTAGGCAGCACTGGATGGATGAATGGATGGTTGGTGGACAAATGGATGGATGGTGGGTGGATGGATGGATGAAGGGTGGGTGGATAAATGAGTGGATGGTGGGTGGTTGGATAGATGAACAATGGGTGGGTGAATGGATAGTGGGTAAATGCATGGTAGATGAATGCATGGTGGATCAGACGGTCAGATGGTGGTTTAAATAAAGGAATAGAAACAGAGGAGAAACAAATTATTTCTAGTTGCACATCCTACAGAAGACTTTATGAAATAGGTAGTCTTTGATGAGGAAGGGACGGCTGCTTACTTTGGGAGTTAGCAAGGACCGGAAGTAGGAAAGTCTACGTACATGCAGGATTTGGTCAGCAGTTCATTGTGGCTACGGGATAGATTTTGTGATGCCTAAGACATCACACAGACTGACCACCCTTCAGTGGGAACCTGAGCTGTGAAGCCAAAAGGGTGGAGACTTTATTCAGTGGTCTATAAAGAAGTTATTGAATGTTTCTGAGCATGAGATTGGCATGAAAAGAGCTGAAACTTCAGGCAGTTACTCAGACAAGAGGGAGGCTCAGTCAATCTGGGCAGCAAAGAGTACACCTTTTAGAGTCACTGCTCTGTTTTCGAATCAACAGAGCTGCTTGCTGCTCCCTGCTGTGTGACCATGGGCAGGAGACTCGCCCCCACTGAGCTTCAGTTTCCTCTCTTCCAGAGAGCAGGGTCCCATCTTTTATTCATCCCCTGCCCCCATGCAGACGTGTCAAGTTTAGATGCAGCCATACATGTAAGCTCCTCCAGATGTTATAGAAAACCTGAGCAAGTAGAGGGAGTGGGGGAGGGGGATGAAAGAATTAGAGACACATCAAATGACCTTGAGATTGGTGTGTGGGGGTCATCTAGTAAAGGAGGAGTCTTTGTGCTGTGGATGGGGAAGGCTTTGCAGTCTGATAGGGGTATGTGAAGAAGCCCTCCAGCTGTGATGTTATGGGCAGCTGTGGCTGGAGCTCAGTGGTTGTCTAGCTGCTCCTAGGAGCTCAAAGTCTCAACAAATGAAACAGATAGCAGGGTCACTTCAAAGAGACGTCCGTAAACATTCAAAGTGCATGCATGGCTGTGCTCAGGAGCATAAGGGGTGAACCGGGTAGTGCCTTGCCCTTGAGGATTTTGCAGTCTCCTGGAGGTGAGAGCTGTCACCATGATGTAGTCGTAGCAAAGACCTAGGAGAGCTCTGGATAGCAATGCGCCAGGCTGCACCAGCACAGGAGAAGATGGACCCGGTGCCCATATCCAGAGATTCTCATAGGAGGCATTTTGTTAGAAATCTTGCCTCATGTTTATTCATCAGGAAAATATTTATGGAGCACCTGCTCTGTGCTGGGCATTGTGCCAGGCTCTGCTTTTTAAGTGAATCAACAAAAATGCACCAAGTTGTCTATTCCCACTAGACATTTGCTGGGCACTGTGGGGGAAGGGGTGGATGCGTAAGACATATTTTCTGTTTGCTAGGACAGGAGTTTTCAACTGGGGGAGGGACCCTCCTTCCCCCAAACTGTATATAAAATATTGTGCAGATTAACGCTTCAGATTAATATATTTTAATTTTTTTAGCAGTTTTGGGTTTGCTAAAAAATTAAATAGCATTCTTAGTTTCCCTCATGTCTCAGTTTTCCCTATTATTGTTAGGATAGTCTATTATTATTATTATTATTATTATTATTAAAGCTGTATTGATACATTACTGTTAGCTAAAGATTAGTTTGCATTATAATCCCAGTGGCTCGGGAGGCTAAGGATGGAAGATCACAAATTCAAAGCCCCCCTCAGCAAAAATGAGGTGCTAAGCAATTCAGTGAGACCTTGCCTCTAAATAAAATACAAAATAGGGCTGGGGATGTGGCTCAGTAGGTGGTTGAGTGCCCCTGAGTTCAATCGCAGCTACCAACAACAACAACAACAACAAAAAGACTAGTTTGCATTAGAGTTGGCTCTTGGTGTTCTACATTCCATGGATTTTGACAAATGTACAATGGCATGTGCCCAATATTATAAAATCATACAGAGCAGTTTCCCTGCCCTAAAAGTCTTCTGCATTTTGCCTATTTAATCCCTCCCTCCTCCTGAACTTATTCCTATCTCTCTATTTTTACCTTTTCCAAAATGTTACATAGTCGGAATCATTCCATAGTTGGGAAAGTATGTTGCCTTTGCAGATTGGCTTTTTTTTTCCCTCCACTCAAACATTACTACCTAAAGTTCCTCCAGGCCACCCACATGAGGGAGCTTGTCAGATGTGCTGACCTCAGGACTCATCCCAAATTGCTCCATCAGAATCCCCATTTTAGCAAACCCAGCCACCTCTGCACCACTAGTGGATTTGTGCACACATGAAAGTTTGAGGAGTAAGAAAACTTGTTATGGTGTGGATATGAAGTGTCTCCCAGAAGCTCAGGAGTGAGATGATGTGAGAAGGTTTAACCGGGCATGCTGCCATGCACCTCCAATTCCAGCATCTCAGGAGTCTGAGGCAGGAGGATTGCAAGTTCAAAGCCAGCCAGTCTCAGCAACTTGGTGGAGGCCCTAAGCAACTCAGCAAGACCATGTATCTAAATAAAATGTAAAAAAAGGGCTGGGGATATGGCTCAGTGATTAAGTATCCCTGGTTCAATCCCTAGTACCAAAAAAAAAAAAAAAATACTTTAGAGAGCTGGGGCTAGAGCTCAGTGGCAGAGCACTTGTCTGGCATATGTGAGGCACTGGGTTCGATCCTTAGCACCACATAAAAATAAATAAACAAAGGTATTGTATCTCACTACAAATAAAATATTTTTTAAAAAATTAACAAAGAAATGCTATCCATCTACAACTAAAAAAAAATGTAAAAAGAAAAAAGTTTAGAGCTGAAATGTTTGAGTTATAAGTGCCTTAACCTAATCAGTTCATTAATCCATGGATAGTGATTAAGTTGTAGGTAACTGTAGGCAGGTTGCGTATGGCTGGAGGAGGTGGTTCACCAGGGATGCACTCTTGGGCTCCATATTTTTTCCCTAGTGAGTGAAGCTCACTCTCTGCTTCCTTATTTCCATGTCCTGAGCTGTTTTGCTCTACCACACCTTTCTGCCATGCTGTTCTGTCTCACCGCAGGCCCAGAGCAATGGAGTTGGCCATCTATGGAATGAAATGGGCCCCATTTAGGAGTTGTTCACCTTCTAGAACCACAGGAGTGACACACCATATCAAATTATTTAAATTGAGATTAAGGCCAGGTGTGGTGGTGCCCACCTGTCATCCCAGTGACAGGGGAGGCTGAGGCAGGAGGAGGATCGCAAGTTCAAAGCCAGCCTTAGCAAAAGCAAGGCGCTAAGCACTCAGTGAGACCCTGTCTCTAAATAAAATATAAAATAGCACTGGGGATGTGGCTTGGTGGCCGAGTGCCCTTGAGTTCAATCCCAGTACCAAAAAGAAAGGAAAGAAGGAAGGAAGGAATTAAATAAAATTTACAGTTCAGTTTCTCAGTTTCACTAGTCAAGTTTTTCCACGTATGGCTAGTGGCCACCATATCAGGGAGCATAGAGACAGAACATTTCTATCATTTCAGGAAATTCTATTGGATGACAGTGATTTAAAAGAAAAAGAAAAAAAGACCCCAAAAGCAGGACAGTCTGTGGAAACTGGAGCTCAGATTGAACTGGGTGCTTGAAAATGGAGAGTACTGTCAGCCCCTGAGAGTTTCCTCCTTCTGCCACTCGGGGGGCCTGCTTATTCCCTGCAGAGTTCCAGGAATGCACCTTGAAGACTTAGCACCAGAACTGTGGCGATGGTTGCCTAAGGCATTAAGGACTGTGGCTGAGATTCACCTGTGCAGCGCTGCAGGAGGCCATGGTGGCTGCATATGCAGTAGCATCCGGGTGGGAGGAACCGGTCTTCCCTTGAACTCGGGAAACACGAGAGATGTAGGTGCTGACTCAGTCAGTGTGACCGTGACTAACTTTACTCTCTTTCTGAACAAGAAAATTCCCTAGGACACGAATTTCCCTCCAGATTCCATACTACTGTCATCATCCCTGTTTTATAAACTTCTTAATTCTGCTTTATTACTTCTTAAGACTCAGTACTTGGATTTTACAACATGATTTACCAATTTCTTCACTCTTTATTTTCATTCCTCTCTACAGGATTGAATTTTCTTCTTATTAAAGTACATTCTCTAGTACTTTTTTTTTCCCCACAAGGACCTCAAGGAACTAATCACTAATGGTGTGTTATCACCCTCTTGGCTAGAAAGACGTTTGTTTCACTAACTCTTGAGTGGTAGTTTAGCTGGGTATGGAATTCCAGAATGCTGTGGATGTCTGCATGTGTGTGGTATTGGGGATTGAGCCCAGCGGTGCTTTACCTCTGAGCTACATACCCAGCCCTTATTTTTTTTTTTTTTATTTCAAGTCAGGATCTCCTTAAGTTGCCAAGGCTGACCTCAAACTTGCAATCTTCCCACCTCAGCCTCCTGAGTTGCTGGTATCATAGATGTGCAGCACCATACCCAGCCAGGATGGTAATTTTTGAGTTATGTTTTTGAACTTGGGTGCTCATATTGTGGGAGCAACATATGGTCATAATCATACATGGCAATTCCATGCTGAGTCATAGTCTTTAGGATGGGGTTCTCCATCTTCTTCTTCACTATAAGACATTCCCTTTCTGGCTTCTAGTTTTTTGCAGTTAGCCCACTCAGCTTTTTGTCATGCCTGAAGCCTGTAAAATCTTAAATCTGTTCTTGGAAAGGAATTTAAATCCTAGCTTTTCAAGCTTCTGTTTGGTCCCATGGATTGCTGGGTCTAATCCTCCTCCTCAACTTTCAGCTTTATCTCCTCTTAATTGTGGCATCTGGAAGAAGTTGCTATCTTCCTTTCAAGCCAGGCTATGAATTTAAAATGGCAATTATTTATCATATGTGTTCTGTATATTCCATAATTTTTAAACTGTCAGCATTTGCTTCTCTTCATATGCTAGTCTTGATCATGACAGTGAGTATCCATAAGTGATCCAGGGAGATTCAGTAGAATGTTCAAGTAACAAATTAATATTAAAGAAAAGAGGGCTGGGGATGTGGCTGAAGTGGTAGCGCGCTTGCCTGGCATGCGTGCGGCCTGGGTTCGATCTTCAGCACCACATACAAAGATGTTGTGTCCGCCGAGAACTGAAAAATAAATATTAAAAAATTCTCTCTCTCTCTCTCTTTAAAAAAATATTAAAGAAAAGACCCCCTAATCATGCACAGTAAATTCAGTAGCTCAGTTTTAATCATAACATCGTATGTCCTTGGTGATGAGGTCCTATTTCATAATGTCCATTATTATATTTTTGACAGCAAATTTGGTTTCTTACACATAGAGTGAAATTATATCCATCAAGATAACTGGGCAAAGAACCACATGTAGCTCGTTTATTTGCTCCTTTAGCAAGTTGGAAAACCAATACATACGTCCGGCTGCTGCTTTTGTAGATGAGTAGCTGGGTTATCAGTGGTGCCACCGATGGTGAAGAACTACTCCGGGTCAGAAGAACCCCCATTTTAAACATCTGCCACCTTTCCAACTTTGAATCTGTTTCCTCACCTGTGAAATGAAGAGGTCCAACCCATGTGGAATCAGGTCCTGACTCACTAGCTCTGTGACCTTGAGCAGGTTGCATAACCTTCTGGGCTTCCGTCTTATAAGTGCTACCCTCTCTACATCAAAGGGTTGTGGAAACTATCAGATCCACTGCCTTGTGGGAATGAGCTCTGAGAAATACAAGGGCTACCAAGAGGTGGACATAACTCTCATCACTAAGAAGCCGGGACCAGCTTCTGTAACTCCTCCATGATTCAGAAGGCATGAGCTCTGCAAGCTCCGGCTGTTCTGATGATTTCTGACCCAGCACAGCTTCAGGAGAGAGCAGGGATTTCTTGTGTCCGTAAGCTGCAAGCTGACGGGGCTTTGATACCTCTTGGTTTGCTGGGACTGTGACATTTGATGTCCTCCTCTGTGAAAACTCAGTGGTGTGTGAATCTCGTGTTCCATTTCTCTCACTTCTCATATGCGAGCCACACACTGGAACACCCTGCAGGGCAAGTGCCCAGTGCCGTGTAATGTTCGCAACGAGGTCAGACGGAGCTCTGCTCCTTGATCAGAGCCATTGTGATGTTCCAAATGGCAGAGGACAGTGGGCTCAGCTCAACCTCCAAAGTCACGTACGCCTCGGTCATCGCATTTCCCACCCCCACCCTCAGGAGGCAGTCCTGCATGGTGGGAAATTTCCCATCTTAGAATCAGGGGACCCAGCTCCGTCACCAGCATGGAGCAGATATTGTCCCTCCCTTGTGCCAGTGTTCCCTCAGCCATAAAACGAGGGCACAGAGTAAACACTGGTTGTCAATCTTCGTACTGCCCATCACCCCTTATTTTTGTCTCTCCCCTTTAACCCTGCCCCGTGGACTGCCTCATGCTAGCAGGAAGCTCCTATTAGCAGTTGTATTTGTCTGATTGATGAAAGGTGACAAAGCCCAGGAATTAGTCCTTAAAATGTCCTTTGGGAGAAACAAATTTCAGAGAGAGGAGGTGATTTTATCTGTGGTCAAACTGATGTTTTTACATCTTGTGTTGGCTTTTCATTGCTGTGACCCAAAGACCTGACAAAAAGGAAAAGTATTTTGAGCTCACGATTTCAGAGGTTCAGTCCATGGTTGGTCAGCGGACTCCATCACTTTGGGCTCAAGGTGAGGTAGAGTATCATGGCAGAAGGGTGTGGCAGAGGAAAGCTCATGGCAGCCAGGAAGCAGAGAGAGCGAGCGCACGAGTGAGTGCCCATGAGTGTTCCAAGGACAAGATATGAACCCCAAAGGCACGCCCCCAGTGACCTACCTGTCACCCAGTTAGTCTATTCAAATTATTAATCCTTCAAATAGATTCATCGACTGATTTGGTTACAGCTCTCATAATCTGATCGTTTCACCTCTCCAAACATTGTCTCTGGACCTTTTGGGGGAACACCTCATATTCAAACCATCACCCATTATAAATCATCGGAGAGGGGGGAACGTTTTACCTCTAAAGTTTACACAGATGATAAGATTTATTAAGATTTCCCAAGGTCATGGAAGTAAATAGACCGAAAGGCCTGGATGAATGTCATTCTAAGCCAGCACATGGTTAGCATCCTTGGGATGATCCCTGGCTGCTCTTGATCGTAACCCAAGAGAATCAACCAAAACATGGACCGTATCTTACTCAATTCTGCTTCCCCAGGGCTGCTTTCACCTGGCTTATAACAGGTGCTCATTGAATGCTTATTGTCAGATGCGATCATTGTGTCAGAACCATACTCCTGCCCAGGAAGGTGGTACCATCATAATTGTTTAAACCTCCAGACAGGTGACAGAGCTGCTGGAAAAGACCCAAAATAAGGGGGCAAAGAAAGGGTTCCTTAAGAAAGACCAACGAAGGAAATAAATAACAAACATGGGCTTCTTCAGGGAATGCCTCAGAGAGAGACCCAGTATGGAAGGACGCCCGAGAGTCGTGTAAGGTGACACTCACGGAGGCAAACTTGGCCCTTCTTGTTCCTTACGGTCTTTTCTCCCTGGAAGACTGTTCCACCTCATCCAAAAGGGAATTTGTGACTAAAAGTCAGGTTTAAGAACAGCTCAGATAAATCCCCACTTCACAGAGGGATGACAGCAAGAGTTCAGAGTTGTTTTTAATCTTTAACGTGCTGTCACAGGAAGAGACACCCAAATCCCAGAAATTTCTTAAATTTTCGGGTCAGTGACTGAACACTGGTTCTGGCTCCTGGCATCACCTGGGCAGGGCAGGGATTGCCTCGGTTTACCCTACTGATGCACAGGGCATCACAAAGTGCGTCTTCTCAGCAGATCATCCCTGGGAGTGTCCCCCCTCGCCCTCCTCCCTGACCCCGCCAGTCCCCACTGCTAGGATGGGAGTCTCCCTCTGCCCCACCTGGTGGGTTCTGCCGCACAGGGAACACCCACGTGCCCACCCAGTGCATGCCACCAGTGCCATTCCTCTCCATCCACCTTGTGACAGACCTCTGCAGCCTCCTCTCCACCTGTCTTAATTCTTCCTACATTTCAAAGTCAGACGTAGGCGTCGGTGCACTTCACCACCACCCCCAACCGCGTCAGTGTTCATCTCTCAGTGTTGTTCTGACCGACCACGTCAACATCCATCTCTGGGTTTGTTTTTAAAATGATCCTTCTTGGTCTTGCTGCTCAAGGCAGAACCCTGGGGGAGGCGCCGCGGGAGGCATGAGGAGTGAGAACACGAGTTCACTCGCGGTGGCTTTGCCCCAAACCCAAGGCCAGTGTCCCAGAGCACCCTTGGGAGGGAGTGATGTGACCGCCTGTCAATCCTCCTTCATCGCTCTGGAGTTAGCCACCCGTCCTGTTGGCTCGCCCTGAGAGACCTCGCTGTGATGAGGACTATGGCCTCAGGGTGGGTGGGGTGTCCAGCCGCCCCGCTGTGGTCATTCAGTCACCCCCCCCGACTGCTGCTCCCGCTGCCTGGGCACATTGACTCCCCAGTATCTGACTTTGCTTAAAGCTATCCACTCTTCAAGGAGCAGAGGATAGGCGTGCGAGCGGGTGGCCATGTGACCTTGAGGGCTGGCAAGAATTCTGAGAGGTAGAAAGAGAACAGTCCATGGGAGGAGGCAGCCAGTCGCCCGGTGTTGAAAAACAAAATCTATGTGATTGCTGGATCCATGGACATTGGAAAGTCCGGCAAGGCATGGGGGCTGAGAAGGGACACAGGTGCCTAGCTGCTCTGCCCAGTCCCACCTCTTGGTGGAGGTAGAAGTGAGGGCTTGGGGCAGGCATAGGAAGATAAATGCCAAGTGATGTCACTCATCTGTGGGATCTAAAAACGTCAAACTCATAAATGCAAAGAATAGAATGGTGGTTACCAGAGGCTGGGGGTGGACACGGACTGAGGAGATGCTGGTCAGCAGACACAGACTTCAGTTGGATTGGAGTGAGTTCAATAAACCTGTTGTACAACTTAGTGACTCTTATTCATAGTAGTGTTTGAATACGTTTGCCTCTACCTTCACATCTGTGGCCTCTGCACCTGTAGATCAAACCAACCTTGGATTGAAAATATCCTATAAAAAGAAAGGAATTGCATTTGTACTGAACAATTGCAATACAGACTTTTTCTTGTCATCATTCCCTAAGAAAATATTGCAACTATTTGCATTCCATAGCGCTCCTTCCTAGGAGTCAGGAGCAGGATAGTCAGGGCTCTGGGACTAGCTCCCGCCCAGGAACTAAGAAGGTTGACTTTTCTTCTGCTTCCTCATACGGGGCTTGCTAGCTCAGCCCCCAGACCCTATGAAGATGCTGGCTCAGGATCAAAGTAGTAGCCTTTCTTGGTCCACATTTGCATTTACTGTGAGCCAGGGCCACACTTCATCTCATTTTTTTCTTCAGAACAGCCCCGGCAGCTTTTAGCTGTTCTTATCCCCATTGTGCCCACAAAGAAACTGAGGTTCAAGTAAGTGACCTGTGTCTGTCACCCAGCAGAGCTGGAACTCCACCAACTTCTGTGCCTCCTGGGCAAGCTCTTGTCTAACTCCTTGTTCCTTGGTTACCTGCTAAGTTCCAGGAACCTACGCAGAGGATGGGGGGCGTCTTAATTCTGTACATTCTGCATATCTGGCAGGTGTATAATGCTCAGAAAATGTTGAGGGCCATAGTCCCACTGACTGTGAAGCTTCCTAGCAGCAGAAAAACCCAGATACCTTATACCCCAAATTCCAGTGCAGTGCAAGAATTTCCTCACCTGCATCCCCAATTCTTGGTTATCTCTAGCCACAGGGGGCTCTGCCCAGGAAGCTCTTCCACTGTTGGCTGGGATGGTCCCCATTCCCCGGCCAACATGGATCCCCTCTGGAGGCTCTTGGGGGCAGAATCTGGGGCATGTTCACGTTCACTGTCAGAATTCTACAGGAATGGAGGAGCACCTTTCTGCTTCCTTGCTGTAGCTACCAGGGGTGTTTTTCTGCATGGGACCTTCCAGCCAAAGATGCACCGATGGATAATAAAACACCATGGAGCTCTGGAAGGTCCATTCCATCCCCTTGCTGAAAAGCATCCCTATTAGGAGCAAAGGTCCTCTCTGTCAGGTTTTAGCTCGCTCACCATCTCTGGTAGTAGACATCTCTCCCCATAGCTGGACTGAGAACAGAAGAGTGCTGGGATTGATTAGCAATGTCTGTTCCATGCATGGGGATGGGGGGTGGGGTGTGCATGACACATATTTGCCCTCTCCATTGCAAATCCAGCTTTCTTATTTTACAGATTGAATGACAAAAGCTAGGAGAAAAGAAAAAAACTTTGGGGGATACCACACAGGAACTTTGGGGGCAAGCCAGAAAGGGAGCCAGGTGTCTTGTCCCTTTCAATCCACCAACTCGCCTCCCTTGGCCTCATAGTTAGGTCTCTCCCTGAGCCCTGAAGCCTCCCTTCCCATGTGCTGGAGACTCTACAGACGCTCAACAAACATTTCTCTAATGCTGACGCAGTGCCAGGCAATGCGGGAAGTGCTGGGGGTGCAGCTCTGTGGACACTAGCCTGGCATGTGCGGGTTCTGGGTTTGATCCCCAGCACTGCAAAAAGAAAAAATTCTTAAAGATCTTCATTTCTTTGCCTGAGGCAGAAATGCACCCAGAGGTGGCTCCCTCCCTATCTGCTGCCCCATGGCTCTTGCAGGGCACAGGGCATCCTGGCTCGCCATTTCTTTTCCTGACTCTCTACCTTTGAGCCAATGCCATGGTTATTAGAGGAGAGAGTGGCTGCAGGGGGCAAGGATGAGGCTCCCTTGCAGGGCCTGCTCGGCGGACACAGGAGAACGTGGCAGCTCAGGGCCCAGAGGACCCTGGCCAGGTGCTGCCCTGTGGGACATGGGTTCTGCAGCCCCAATGCTGCTGCCAGCTCAGGCCCCTGCCTCAAGGTCATTTGGAAACCGATGGGGACATACTTAAGGTTGCCACTGCAGGTACCTCTAGCCTCTAGAGAGTGGAAGCCAGTGAGATAAACAATTGTTATGGAGCTTCCAAGAAACTGAGGCACCGTTATAACCCCCACCTCAAACCCTGATGAGTCAGAAAGATTTTCAGACATGTCACTCAAAGTAACAGGGATGAGTTTATTGAAGGCTAGAATTATTCTCTTAACCTTGTGTTCCCATCAGCCTCATCTGTCTGTTCCCCAACACAATGAACAAGACAGTCTTACTTGATGAATTGCATTATCCAAATGCCAACAGCAGGACTGGGAGGTAGCTCAGTGGTAGAGTGCTTGCCTAGCATGTGTGAGGTCCCCTGGTTCAGTCACAGCATTGCCAAAAAGGGGAAGGAAAAAAAACTCAAAATGCCAGTAGCATCCCCTGGTGAAATTCTGCTGGGGGGAGGCCTTGGCCCAGAGCAGAGCCCATGAGCCTGTGTGGGCAGCACTGGAAACCCTCTGGGCTGAGAAGTCACAGCCCAGCCTTGCTGACACTTGTCATTTCTCTGAATGTCCTCCATTTAAACTCTTTGGCCAATGAGGCTCAGGTGTCCCCTGTGAGGGGTTAAGGGGTGAATATGCACACAGCGCCCCCAGGATCCTAACCACATAAACCAGAAGTCACTGCCACCTGCCCAGTGCCCGCAATTGCCCACCCACTTCCTCTGTTCCCTGTGCCTGGGACATGGCTGTCCAGCCTCCCGGGCAAAGCCCCAGCCACAGTGTCCACCTGCACGCAACAGACTCCCCCACCAAGAGACAAATGGCTTCTCACCGCCCACCGTGCAGACCTTCAGCCCAGTGACACTTTACTGGCAGGGTCCCCCCGGGTCTGCCCCAGGGCTGGCTGCCCCAGGAAGGGCTTGGCAGCTGAGCCAGAGGCCACAGAACATGTCTCCAGTGGGCTTCCAGGCCAAGAGCCCCAGCCCCTTCCCACCACTGCCCTGCCCGCCTGCCCAGCGCATTAGCATTTAAATGCATCCAAAGTCATCTCCACCAAAGCCTCTTCCCCCATTGAAGCCACTGGGGAGGGAGCATTTGAATCCTTCTCTGAGACTCCCCTTCCCTCAGAATGGCCATACTGTATTCATCTGCTTCTGTATGTGGCATTAGCAGAAAGAGGGAGAGAGGGCGCCTAGCAACCCAGAGGAGGCTGAGAAAGAGGTGGGAAGGAAGTGATTTTCATGTAATTATTCACTTCGACAAAAGCCGTTGTCAGGTACACACTGGAAACACAGCTGTTTTATTATTCTCCTAACCTACTTTTAATCTTTTGAGAATCCTTCCCAATATAAAAGGCAAAAAAAGAAAGGGCTTAATTCAGCCATTTTCTGCCCGGGAGCCGTATAAGTTATGTTTTTGCCTCAGCCGAAGGGCCTCACTTAACAAAAGTTATGTTGTTGTGTTGTTGGTACGTGTGTGAGTACGAGAGTGTGTGTGTGTCTGTCTGTCTAAAAAGAAAATATGAAAGAACGAAATGGCTGTGAGCCCTGAGCGCAGGGAGGGCTCCCAAGCCTGGTCCTGGCTCCTTGGATCCAAAAGCCAAAAGCCGCGTCTGCTGTTGGGGCTGGCGGTTTTCATGATCTTCTTGGCCAGAGCGTGGGGAACCGCAAAATGTTGACTCTTTCCACCCATCACTGGTGCCTGCGCGCATGGCCCTAGGAGGCAGGTACCTCTGCTCTAGAGCTGCGCAGCCATAGTATTTGGTGCATCTTAGAAATCCGATGAGCTCACCTGGGTGGGGAAGGAGACTGGGATGCTGGGAATAGCCCAGGAGCTGTTGTGATAGCGTCAGCCACCGGAAGAGATCAGAAGGAGGGGATGGAACACACTTTCCATCCATTACATCTTGAGCCAGAGAGGCTCAGAGAGGTGAAGAATCTTGCCCAGGGTTACACAGCAGGTAAATAGAAGAGCAGGGCTCCACCCTGGGTCTGCTGGTCCCAAAGCTTTTGTCCTGTACATAAAGCCCCTGCAAGGGTCAGAAGGAGGCACCTGATGACAATGTTGTTTCATCTGGTCCCCTTGTGCACAGGGTTTTGGTCAAGGGCAGGCCGTGACTGAGCATTGGCCACCACATGTCTCTTTAAAGATGAATGGACCAGGATTTCCCCTCTCTGGCTGCTGGCTTTCGCATCAATCCAAAGGAGATGATAATAGCAGGGGCCATGACTGTGAGGATGAATGAAGCGAGTTTAACACTGACAAAGCCCCCGTGTATTGAAGGTCTAGTGAAGGCCATTGACTTCACTGCGGTCATCGGTATCGCCAGCGGCCGGCACCTCCTCTCACTGTGCTTTCCCAGCGGGATGCACCGATGTGTGTTTGTCACCTCAAGGCATCAGTGCAGGCCACTCTGGGATGGCCTGCTGGGCCAGCTTCCGGGCACCGCCCTTTGGCCCTGCCCAGTATCTCTGTTTGCAGACCTGAAAGCATCTCTCTGCAGAAACTTCTTTCTCTAGCCTGAGCCGCCTTGGATGCCCTAGCAAAGCTCACCTTCTCCTCCAGCTCCCTTTGCACTCCCCAGGGCAAGAGCTGCCCCTTCACCAGGGAGGGTGGGGCCCTGGCCCCCAGTGCCCTCCTCTTCCCTGCTCCTCCCCAAACTCGACCCTCCCCGCCCAATGGTGTCGGGCAACATCCCTGTCTTTGCTTATTGCCAGTCTGTCCTGCTGGAGTGTAAGTAACTTGCAGGGAGAAGCTGGGTAAAGTTTGGTGCCTGCTGCAACCTTAGCTATAGGAAGTATGCCTGGCACACGTGCATATTTATTGTGGTGGAAAAAAAGAGCCTTTTATTTGATCCAGGTTTTCAAATATCTACAGGGATGATATGTGGACATGGGGAAGGGCGGATTTTTTTTTTTTTTTGATAGAGAGAATTTTTTTTAAATATGTATTTTTCAGTTTTCGGCGGACACAACATCTTTGTTGGTATGTGGTGCTGAGGATCGAACCCGGGCCGCACGCATGCCAGGCGAGCGCGCTACCGCTTGAGCCACATCCCCAGCCCAAGGGCAGACGTTTGAGCAAGCGTCTCCTGCTCATTACTGCTGGTGGCTGGGCTTCCCAGTCCTCTCCTGGGGCTCCTGCATGGTGTCTAAGAGCTGAACCCTGTGCCCCCAGTGACGTGTGCACCACCACTGGGGATGACAGTGCCCACCTCGGGCAGTGCTCAAGACACATAGTCTTGTAAACTACAAAGTGCCATCCTTACGGTTGGAAGCATCCATCATGACAAATGGGACTTCTGAGTGTGGGGTGGGGAAGAATTTGTTCTCATCTACCACCGGCACGTCCTTGCTTCTGCCAGCAAATGTCATTGAGGACCTATGCCGCCCAGCCCTGTGCTAGGTCTAGCTGGGACAGCAGGCTACACCCTGATTCATGCTCTATTGTATACCTATTGTGTACTGGGTCCTTGAGAACCAGCTCATTAGAACCAGTTGCCCTGAAGGAAGTTAGGTGGAGCCAGAGGGTGGACCCACCTCCTCTCAAGGGGCTCCACTTCCCTATTCCCATGCAAATCTGTCCTCCTAACTTCCGAAAGCCGACCGCCTCCGTCCGTGCTGCCAGAACGCCCCCCATTCATTGCTGCAGAGCACGGGGAGTGATGGGTGGCTCGGTGGCTGACCCAGCTTCCTTGGGGTTCGCTTTCTGGAGATTATTTTCCCTTCAAATTGTGTTGGGGAAAAAGAAGAGAGGGCTCCTTTCTCTCTGCAGGTTCCTGGGAGATGCTGGTCAATGGGGCTCAGTTGCTGGGTCCTACCTAAAGCCGCAGCGCGGTTTAAGTCCCAGCCGAGACTCCAGGCCTACTCAGCAGACCACATGGCCCCTGCTTTTCTCCAAAATGTAGAGCCAGATCTCCATGAGTGGGTTCAGACCCAGCTCTCCCCTTAACAAGCTGTTTGACTTTCTATGGATCCATTTTGTCTTTGGTAAAAACGGAGACTGCACTACTTAACTGGTAAGATCGTTAGACAGATTATGAGATCTGTACATGAGAGGCTCAAAGACATAGTAGGCTTCAGCAGATGTTAACCCGAGTTTCTCGCTTCCTAAGGCACCATCAGCATGATGGACGCATCCATGGATGTTGGATCAGCCTGGTCTCTTTTCTCAGCACCCCCAACCCTTTCTTCTTTAGTCCACTCATGCCAGTGGCCGCCGGGATTTTGTCCGATCTCTCCGTGTTGTAGAATTCCTAGTTGAGGTGAAACAGACTTGAGGTGATACCTTAGTAGCGGTAATGCTCTGTGTCCACCAGCTATTTTTTTTTTTTTTCTCTTCTTGGATAAGTTGGAAGACGACTTTTCCCAGATTGTCTTGCCTGTAGGTTGGGACCACGTGGGTTGGCTCTAGTCAACAAATGTAGGCAGAAATGACCTAGCAACTCCCGGGGCAAGCTCTTTAATACTCCTCCAGAAAGCCTCTGGCTCTCTGTTCCTCTGCCTCCTAGGCTGTGTTGGAAGCTGGTATTGAGATGGCGTATAAGTAGGAATTCATGTCTGGCCAGTGATGGAGTGGAAGAGAGTCCCTTCACAGTCTGCGTGGAGCTTTGTGTAGTGGGTTAAGCCACTAAGGTTTCAGGATTTAATGTTTAACCCAGCACGGCCCTAGCAGAATCATCTTAACAAAAATAGCAGCTCACAGATGAGTTAATCAGCCCTTTCTAGACTCGTGGCAAGGCTGACCATTGCGGGGTGGAGGGGGCTGTTGCATTTTTGCAACCACAGGCATATGGTCACAATCTCTCTCCTGTCAGTCTGTTATTGAGCTCAGTGATGCAGAATCCATGTGAAGACCTAATGTGGTTCTTCATGGGACCTCTTCAAGAAATCTAAGGTTGATGTTCTCAGGCTTTGCTCTTCTCTACAAGCATGTGCCTCAGCAGAAATGTTGACATCAACGAGCAAAGGAACTGAACAGACACTCCACAGAGGAAGAAATGTGACTGGTTAGCAAATATATGAAAAAAAAAAGTTCAGCATCTCTAGCAATTAGAGAAATGCAAATTAAAACTACATTGAGGAGCTGGGGCTGGGGCTCAGCGGTAGAGCGCTCGCCTAGCATATGCGAGGACCTGGGTTCTATCCTCAGCACCGCATAAAAATAAATAAACAAAATAAAGGTATTGTGTCCAACTACAACTAAAAGTAAATATTAAAAAAAAAAACTACAGTGAGATTTCATCCCACTCCAGTCAGAATAGCAATTATCAAGAATACAAGTAGGGGCTGGGGTTATGGCTCAGTGGTAGAGCGCTTGTCTCACATGCATGAGGCCCTGGGTTCGATCCTCAGCACCACATAAAAATAAATAAATAAAAGTAAGGATATTATAAAAAAAAAGGAATACAAGCATCAATAAATGTTGGCAAGGATGAGGGGGAAAAGGTACCCTCATACATTGCTGGTGGGACAGCAAATTGGTACAACCACTATGGACACCAGTAATGAGATTCCTCAGAAAACTTGGAATGGAACAACTATTTGACCCACTTATCCCACTTCCCGGCATACACTCAAGGTACTTAAAATCAGCATACTATAGTGACATAGCCACATCAATGTTCACAACAGCTCAATTCACAATAGCTAAGCTATGGAACCAACCTAGGTGCCCTTCAAAGATGAATGGATAAAGAAAATATGGTATATATTCACAATAGAATATGACTCAACCTCAAAGAAGAATGAAATTATGGCATTTGCCTGTAAATGGATGGAATGGGAGTCTATCATGCTAAGTTAAATAAGCCAGTCCCAAAAAGTCAAAGGTTGAACCTTGTCTCTGATACATGGATGCTGACTTTTAATAGGTGGGAGTGGGAGAAGGATGAGTGGAGGTTCACCAGATTGGACATGGGACAATGGGGAGAAGGGAGGGGGAATGGGAAAGATAGTAGAATGAATCGGACATCACTTTCCTATGTTCATATGTGAATACATGACCAGTGAAACTCCACATCATGTACAACCACAAGAATGGGAAGCTATACTCCATGTATGTACAATATGTCAAAATGCATTCTGCTGTCATGTATCACTAAAAATAACAAATTTTTAAAAATTATTTTAAATGTTGAAATCAACATGCATAGCCCAAATGTGGAAAATAGAGGAGACCAGTGGAGAAAGTTCTGGACTTGGAGTGAGGAAGACGTTATGTTACTAGTAAAATCCTGATGTTTTTCGAATCTACATCTTTGGCCCAGACCTCTGTGTTTAGCCCTTGATCTGGTTCCTGAACATCTCACTTGATGTCTCAGACTTGCCTTCTCTAGATTAATCCTTACCCATTTCCCCACATTACACCTACCACCTCCTTAAAAAAAAAAAAAAAACTCAGATCATTCTCTAGTGTTGCGCCCCTATCTACCGTATTACTTAAATCTGGATATTCTTCTCTGACCTTCAATCAACAACAATTTTATATAATCTTCCTTGTAAAGATTTCTTGAGAATCAATAAGACAAGTTGAAAACTGAAAAAAATATATATTTTTTTTAAATTTCCCCGAATGTCCCCAAACAGAAATAAGATAGTAAAATAAATAAATGAAATAAAAATAAATTAAAAGCAAAACTGTGAACAGTAGCTGCAGCATAGTAAGGTGACCCCAGAAATGGTCAACAGACGTGTGAACGGCGGGCCCAACCCCAGCTGCAGCAACATCTGCATGATTTTAGTTCTAGAGGAGATGAAGGTGAGGAGGAAGGCAAAGGGAATTTTGCAAACTCAAGTGCAGGAAACTCAGACAGCTCTAATACACTCATCCCTAAGAAAGGACCCTGTGGGGGAGCAGAAGCCTGGTGGGCCTGAGAACAGCAGCCCACACTAGGAGGGTCCTGTACAGACCCCAGGTCCTCGGTCAGTAGGGAGAGCTGCGGGTTTAGGCAGAGTTCTAGGCCCTGGGAACCGTAGGGACAAAGAGCTGAACCACCATTGCAAGAAGACCGACCCTGCATCAAGGAGAAGTTACTGGAAGCAGAATCCAATTTGAGCAGGACAGAAACACTAGAGGAAATGAAAAGAGACATTTTGGACAAAATTGCAAAAAAAAAAAAAAAAAAAAAAAAGGAAGAGATGATAATAATTTCAAAGAGTACTGTGTGTGCAGACATAGTTTTAAAGACTTATTAGTAATAACAAAGGAGGGAGCCCTAGAACCACGAAGATGGGAAATCTACCCTGAAACGCCTCTGATCCTAAGAATAGGCAAAACTTCATCTCACTTACAGGTCTGCAACAGAAGAGGAGTATGGTCAAATTTCATGCAAAGCTATCATAAAAATATTATAAGATAGTGTCCCCACAGGTAATGAATACATTCTACAAAGATGGGCCCATGAAACAGCTCAACATTGGGAGGGAGTACCAGGGATTGAACTCAGGGGCATTCCACCACTGAGCCACATCCTCAGCCCTATTTTGTGTTTAGAGACAGGGTCTCACCGAGTTGCTTAGCACCTTGGCATTGCTGAGGCTGGCTTTGAACTCACAATCTTCCTGCCTCAGCCTCCTGAACCGCTGGGATTACAGGTGTGTGCCACTGCACCAGGGAAACTTAATATTTCTTGTTTGGTTGGTTTGAGTTTTGGTACTGGAGATTGAACACAGGAGCACTTAACCACTGAGCCATGTCCCCACCCCTTTTTATTTTTTATTTTGAGACAGGGTCTTGCTAAATTACTTAGGACCTTGCTGTGTTGCTGAGTCTGACCTTGAATTTGCAATCCTCCTGCTTCAGCCTCCTGAGTTGCTGGGATTATGGGCATGTACCGCCATGCCCGGCAAAACTTAGTATTTCAAAACAAGCTAAAAGAGAACCAAAGGATACTGTGAGTAAAATAGCATAAATGTAATTATCTGACAAAAAAAATTGAAAGGAGTGCCAACAAGGATAGCTTACAACAGGAGAGTCATTTCAGAAAAATAAACTACATAGGAGGAGTAAAAGAATGAATAGTGACCTTGGGTAACATCATAAGGTAAGGACAGAAAGGAAGAAAATAAAAAATAGAGCCAGATAAAAATGAACAAAGGGATTTTTTTTCCTCCTGAAATAAAAAGAAGACTTGTAGTTGAATCTTTTCTTAAATGTATCTTAACTGATGCATCAAAACATAAAAATTGTACCTAGCAATGGGGTACCATGTAATGTTTTAATGCATATATACATGGTGTAATGCTTAAATGAAGGTAAACATATCTAACTCCTCAACTGATTGTTGTTTCTTTTTTTTTTAAGAGAGAGAGAGATAATTTTTTAATATTTATTTTTCAGTTTTTCGGCAGACACAACATCTTTATTTTATTTGTATGTGGTGCTGAGGATCAAACCCAGCACCCCGTGCATGCCAGGCAAATGCACTACCGCTTGAGCCACATCCCCAGCCCCTCTTCTAGTTTTTTGAAATGCTCAGTACATATTGTTATCTGTAGTTGCCCTGCTATACAATATCCCACCAGAATTTCTTACTCCTCACTGCAGCTAGGAACCTGTTGATCAGTCCTTCCCCATCCCTCCCACCCTCTACTCTCCTCAGCCTCTGGTAACCACCATTCTACTCTCAACTTCTATGAAATCAACAATCTTAGATTCCACACATGAGGGAGATCATGCAGTTCTTGTCTTTCTGTGCCTGGCTCATTGCAATTAGGATAGCACTCTCCAGTTCTATGTCCATTGCTGCAAATGACAGGATTTCATCCTTTTTATGGCTGAATAGTATTCTATGATGTCTATGTGCCACAATCTCTTTTTCCATTCATCGGTTGATGAAGACTTAGATTTTTTTTTCCATTTCTTGATTATCTTGAATAGCACTGCAATGGACAGGGGAGTGCAGAAGGGTGTGAACTTGATCTTGAAGAAGCACACCACAAACATGAGAAAATCAACCCCAAACAGTCAACATTAAGACATGGTCCAATAGAACTATTGGGCCGCCAAGAGAGAAGAAAAAACTCAATGGGGCATCCAGACAAAAAGAAAAAGTGCATTTTAAGGGGAAGCTAATTAGATTGGCAATCAGTCTTTTCTACAGCAGCACTTAGTGCTGGGAAAAAAACTTATTTCAGATGGTCAGAAAAAGAGAAGTGAGGATTTAACGTGCAGCCCAATGGACTTTCAAGTATGAAAGCCACAGATGAATTACTATGCACATACAAGAATCCAGGACCTACTCCCATGATGTTTTCCAGAGAAATTTACTAGAAAACAAGCTACAGATAACCAAAATAACTGGCAAGGTATTGATGGAAGGCCTAGAGATGCTCATTTAATGTATAGTCACCTGTAGAGTTTACAGATAATGGGTGTAGGACAGAACCTGATGTGTGTTGGTTTGTTCTAATAATGCATATAAAATCTGTGTACTAAAAATTAGAAAGTATACAGGAGAAGTATCACAGAATAATTTCACAGATTGACTTTTTTCCCTCCATACCAGCGTTTGAATCCATGGGCACTTAACCACTGAGCCACATCCCCAGCCCTTTTTATTTTTAATTTTGAGACAGGGTCTCACTGAGTTGCTGAGGCTGACTTTGAACTCAGGATCCGCCTGCCTCAGTCTCCTCCCAAGCCGCTGGGGTTATAGGTGTGCGCCACCCCATCATAGAATGACTTCTTAACTGGAAGCAAATGAATATTTCTTCATATTTGATGCTAGGAGAGAGGGAACGAAGAGAAAGATAGTCTAATGGCTTAATTTCTTATATCCCTCGCTGTAGGGAACCATCAGACAGGAATAAAAAGGAATGACTAAAGGTACTGTTTAAAGGTTAGGGTTTAATGGTAACCATTAGAAGGAAAACAACAGACTTTTTCCCTACAGAAGTAGGAGAGCAAGAAGGAAAAATCATTTGAGTACACACACACCCCCTCTCACCTGGACAGCATGCCCTCTTCTGCATCTTGTCCAATGTTGAAAGAAATGTCTCCTCAATCACTCCTCAGCCTTTTGATGAAGATCAAGTGTAAAAATGTCTCCTCCAGGAGACATTCAGCCTTCTCTGATTGCTGAAGCAAATAGAACTCTCTCTCTCCTCCAACCCTACTTACCTCTCTCGGTACTAGACACCAAGTTTTGTGAATGTTTCATTTATTTCTCCTGAGGTCAGAGATGAAGTGCTGTATAAAATGGTATGATACCATTTTGAGAGTTTGGCACAGAATTCTGCACACAGAAGGTGCTCAGTAAGTGCTGGGTCATCGGTAATTCACCATTGATTGAAGGAGTAGGGTTTACACACTCTGAATTTTTCTAAGAGCTTACCATTGCTATTAGGCAAAAGATATCAGTTTGAAGTGACCGTAATTCAATTTAACTGACTTGGGAAAAAGAGAAAATTATAGACCTCTGAAACTGAATGCTCTAGGGCAGCTAATTTCAGGAATGATAGGATCTAGGGACTCAAGTCATAGCACCAATCTCTGTATTTCTTGGTTCTGGACTCCTTTCTTTCCTGTATATTGGTTTTATTCTCAGGCAAGCTCTTTCTTCATGGTCAGTTATGGCCTCTGTAAGTTAAGGAGCTTAGCATCCCCATCAGAAAAGAAGGTGTCCAGTTTGCAAGAGTCCAGTAAAAGTTCCAGGATTGTGTCTCATTGTACAGGGAACCAAATGCCGCAGTCTGGCTGGGCACAATTCAGGAGCCACTTGTCAAAAGAAATGAACTTTATTTTTAGAACCACACACTGCACCACACAGCTCCTCAGGAAAAACCCTCAGAGCCCAACTGCCACCACCAGCTTCCCACAAGCCTCTCAACCTCCCTCACTCCTCCTGCTCTTGAGGCCGATTGGCTAGGTCGCATGGACGGAGCCAAAAAGTCCCCCAGTGAGCAGCTCCGTGGTCTGAAAGGGCGGGGAAACAGCCCAATGAGCATCACCACAGAGGAACCAATCAGTTGGCAGCTAGAAGTTTGCTGGGCCGCTGTGAGCCAATCATCAGCTGGCAGCTGGAAGTTTGCTGGGGCCCCTTGGCTGTGGCTCTCAACATCATTGGCTTAGCTTGCATCATCTGCTCATCCCTGAGCCAATCACTGGGGTCAGGAGAAACGCTTTGTTTTGATTGGCCAGCTCTGCGTCCTGGGACCTCCCCTGAAGCTCCCTGTGAGTGAGGGAGAAGGGACTCCCCAAAGGGAAATTGAGCTGCCCCTGGCCACAAAGGGGAGGTGGATGCTGAGTAGGCAAAAAAATGGTACTTTCCCTATTTTAGCGTTGTTTCTAATGAGCAGACTGCAAGAAAATGACTTGCTAGTGATTTCACTGGTTTGGGGGCACATCTTTGGGGCATGTGGATTAAAATTTCCTTTTGGTATTTCTGACACAGAGGGTTTTTACCACTGTGGTATGAGGGGTGGAGAGCGCGGGAAGAGCCCCTCTACTGGATGGCAGGGTGCTGTTGTGAGGGAGCAAGCTTTTTCTCACCTATCTCAGGGACTCTCTCTCTCTCTGGTCTGCCCACTTGGCCTGAGGACAGTGAGGGAGGGACCCTCATTTGCAGAAGACTCCAAGGTGAGCGCATGTGCAGGAACCAGGCGTCTCAGTGGCCACACCAGGTCCCTCCTGCTTTCTGCATCTCTGTATGGTTTACTCGCCTCTTGAGTGGAAAGGGGAATTCACTAAAGATAGCAAATGGGGAAACTGAGGCATAGCAGGAGGAATTAAAAATACACCCATTTTTCTTCTGAACCCGCCACATTTTATTTCTCCATAGGACCCTTCCTATGAATATTTAAGCAACCTCAATTTCCCACTTGTAGCAAAATTTCTCAAGTTCTTTTTGGAGGGGGTAATGGGGATTGAACTCAGGGGTGCTCAACCACTGAGCTAAATCCCCAGCCTTATTTTGTATTTTATTTAGAGACAGGGTCTCACCGAGTTGCTTAGCACCTTGCTATTGCTGAGGCTGGCTTTGAACCCACGATCCTCCTGCCTCAGCCTCCCCAGATGTTGGGATAACAGGCCTGCGCCTCCACATCTGGAGAGTTCCTTTTTTTATTTTTAATTTTTATTCCCTCTTTCCATTGCTTCCTCTCTGGTCTGCTGGTGTTCTCCATCCCCAGCCCCACTTCATGAAATAGCTCTCCCTGAATTCTTCATGGAGCTGCAAGATCAGACCCAATGAGCCAGCTTCGAGGAGGAAAAATAATAATAATCCATGCTTTAGATCAAGAGGCAAGCCCTGGAGTCTGTTGAATGATGTAACGGATTTGAGCAACTCCAGAGTAGAGTGACCTGAACCAGGTAATCGGATCCCCAAGAGAGAGGACATATAGATAGTTGATCTGGAAATGAGAGAGGTTGGGGGTTCAGTAGAGAGCCACGGTTTCTTCAGACCTCTAAAGTACTGCCAGGCAGAAGAGAAAGATGTGGTCCAGTGGCCCCAGCAGTTGGAAAGGAATCCTTCTTATTTTAAAACATGAGCTAACAGTCTGACTCTCTAAAGAAGAAATTATCTGTGTCTAGAGATGGTGCCCTTCCTGTCATTGACGGCAATCAGAGAATCTTCTATCAGAAGTACTGAGAACAGAGTCCTGTGTTGGGAGAGAGGTTACACCAGGGGACTTCTGAGACTAATTCCAAATCTCAAAATTCAAGCTGTATCTCAGTGGTAGAAAGCCTACCCAGCATGTGTGAGGCCCTGGGTTCAATCCCCAGCAGTGCTAAAGAAAAAAAAAAAATCTGAAATTCTGAGACCAGTTAAGCATGCATCTCTAAAGATGGGCCTCCATGGATTTGCATCCACCCCTTCCCAGCTGTGTGATCTTGGGCATGTTACTTACCTTCTCTGTTCCTCAATCTTCTTAGGCTGTAAAAGGGAGCTAATAGTCCCTCCTGCACACTGATACTGTGAATATTCATGTGGTCATGTGTCAAGGTTCAGCAAGATGCCTGGCACATCATAAGTGCCTAATAAGTGCCAAATGCCATTCTCTAGAGGGTACATAATGTCCAAGCATGAGTCTCATCAGCTGCATTTGGGCTCTAGCTGTAGATTTTCCTAGGTAAATTCTGGGAGCCGAGCTCCAAGAGAGCCCCTGATGACCGCTTCCCTGCCTCCTCTGTGCTCAGGGAGGCTGTCCAAATGCAAGCCTTGAAGAGTCTCCTGACTGTGTTCCTGTGGTCCTCTTAACCACGAGGAAATGACAGTGTTTGTTTGGCTTACACATGACTTACCTTAGGAGCAAGCGTGCACCCCCACAGAGGGGTGGTACTCCTTGCTTGAATGACAGACAAGTTTTTTCTCCACTTTGCAGGTAAGGACACTGTGCCTCAGAGAGCTTAAGTCACTTTTCCAAGGGCACACAGCTGAAACCAAAGTCCTCAACATCCAAATTCATTCCACACTGTGAGCTTTTATCCATAACCTCCGGAAGATTCTGGAATTCACTTAGAGCGTCGTATGTATTTCATCAGGAAGTCCACAAAACTAGGACTTTTTAAAAGGTGGTCCTGAGAAGATTAGGAAGTTTGATGATCCCTTTGTGGACGATTTTATGGTGGGTGGGGGATATCAGAAAACAAGACACCCCCCCACCACCACACACACACACACACACACACACACACACCTGACCTCACCTCTCTGCCCACTTGTTTGTCCTTCCTGCAGGTGTGGGTCGATGCTGGGACACAGATCTTCTTCTCCTACGCCATCTGCCTGGGCTGCCTGACTGCTCTGGGAAGCTATAACAATTACAACAACAACTGCTACAGGTGAGCACCCCCAGGCCCCGCCTGCCCTCCTCCCTGCTCCCGGGGACCCTTCTGCAGCATCACACCAGTCCCTTCAGCTGCCTGCCTTGCAGGACCCAAGAGGGAACATATAGGCTGTTTGCTGACCTCCTCCTGCCCAAGGGTCAAAGAGGGGGCCACCAGAGGAAGTAGGGCTACTAGAGCAATCAGAGTCTGCGGCAAGGTGAATCCGCCCCCCAGAATCTCTCTCTAGCCTCTGTCGGTGTCACCTCACATGGAGGCACAAATTTAGCCCAGAGCCGTCAAGGAACTTGCCCAAGGTCACGCAGCTCACTAGTGGCAACATCAACAGGTGACCCAGGTGTTCCAGCATAGAAGGGCTTATCCTTCCACCATCTATTCAGAAATCATCTTCCTTGCCTGTCTTACTTGACTGTAGGGTTCTCTTCTGTCCCACCTGGAGTGGCTGCTGCCCAGCCTTGCCCCTTGGCCTGACCAGCCTCCCTCCCTGACCTCCTATAGATGGCCACACCCAGGTGACAAGGGGAGCCCCACAGCAGGGCTGAGACCTGCACGTGCCCAGAGTTTCCCAGCAGCACGGGGGCAAGTGAAATCTGTACCGTGATTATCTGTTGGTTGAGGTCTCTGCACCTCTGGACTCAGAGCCCTGCACAGGTTAGGGGAGTACTTACAGGTGGATGGTAGAGGGTCTCTTTCTAAGACCCCCAAGATCACCAGAGATAAGACTGTGGAATAATGACAGCAAAGCCGTTCCCTGTCACATGTTGGTGGAGAAAGGAAAGGGGTTGGCACAAGTGATTCTGAGATGAATATTTGGGGGAAATAAGTTAGATCCTCAAACCTCATCCCATATAGTCACATAATACAATTGACTAAAGAGTTAAATTTTGAAAGGGAACTATCCTCAAATAAGGAATAATAAAATACTTAATTTCAGAATGGGAAAACATGTAAAAATCATTAGAAAAAAAGAAATCACAAAGGAAGAGAGTGACATTGGCTCATGTAAAAATCTACAATTTTTTTTTTCTCTTTTGGTACTGGGGATTGAACCCAGGGGTGCTTAACCACTGAGCCCCATCCCCCAGCCCTTTGTATTTTTTATTTTGAGACAGGTTCTCACTAAGTTGCTGAGGCTGGCCTTGAACTTACAATCCTCCTGACTCAGCCTCCTGAGTTGCTGGGATTATAGGTGTGCATCACCACACCCAGCAGAAATCTAGATTGTTGAGGCTGGGGTTGTGGCTCAGTGGTAGAGCACTTGCCTAGCACATGCAAGGCCCTGGGTTCGATCCTCAGCACCACATAAAAGTAAATAAATAAAATAAAGATATTGTGCCCAACTACAACTAAAAAATAAATATTTTTTAAAAAATTTAGATTGTTAAATGTTAGACTTCTAAACTTTAAAATTTTCTACAAAGAAATTTTTTAAAACTGTTCAAAATAGCCTAGAGACTGGGTCTGGGAAGTCAGAGGGCGGAAGATGTTCCCCCCTCCTATACCATTAAGACATTTTTCTTTTTTTTTCTATTACTGTGAGTACCTATTGACTTTAATTTTAAAAAAAAAACAAGTTAGTACAAATATCTACATGTTGTATTTTATTTAGATGTTGATGGACATTTATTTTATTCTTTTTATTTATATGCGATGTTGAGAATCGAACCCAGTGCCTCATGCATGCTAGGCAAGCACTCTACCACCAACCACAGCCCCTGTATTTTTTATCTCTAAAAAAAATATGAAAATCATCCTCAAAACTAAAGGGCGTAGTAATATATAATATGTGGGGTTAGATCCATACTATGTTAAGGTGATGAATGTGTCAATATGAAAAACACTAAAATACAAAAGAAAAATAAACTATAGCGAGGCACAGGGGAGGGGCACATGCCTGTGATCCTAGCTACTGAGGCAGGAGAGTGCACAGGGCAGGATAATGGGCAATTTAGCAAGACCCTGCGTCAAAATAAAAATTAACAAGGGCTGGATGACGTGGCTCAGTGATAGAGCACCCCTGGGTTCAGTCCCCCGTACAATGAAAGAGAGAGAGAGAGGGAGGGAGAGAGAGAAGTCCTATTAGGGTTGGGTGTGCAGCGTGGTGGTGGAGTGCATGTCCAGCCTACATGAGGCCCTGGGTTCCATCCCCAGCACAGCAGAGTAAATAAATAAGAAGAGAAAAGAAAAATAAGCAACAGACTCTTATAAAAACAAGATGGTTTTTCTCAACTAGATCATGAGCAGTAACCCCAAAACGAATCCCCGTTCAGTGTAGGTGAGGGCTTGTGGGAGGGGCGCGTTCCCCTGGGCCGGGAACTGATGACCACAGAACCTAACCGCGACCTGGCTCCCGTGGAATCGCCACTTGAAAGACCTTTTGTGGATGGTCCATCCCCTCCCCCATTCTCCCCGTCTCTGAGAAAGGGAAATCGGGGCTCCCGGAGGTGGTCCCCAGGTGGAGGTGGTGGAGTCTGGGCTCTGACCAGGCCCTCTCTGCTGTCCCTCCCAGGGCTCTCTGGAAGTCACCTTTGTGCTCACTTCATGAACCCGTTTGTTAAGTCTGCAGGGTCTGCCGTGACATCTGTGCGTCCGCAGGGCATGAGGCAGTGGAATGGGCAGCACAGGAGACCGACAGTAGTGACCCAGTCTGCTGAGTTTGTCATTTGGGGAAACTGAGGCACAGAGGAATTTTTTTTTTTTTTAAGTAGACAGATCCAACATGCTAACGGCACACTAGGCCACAAGTGCCATCGTTTCTGGGGCCCTTGGGCTGAGGAGCAGTTGAGTATGGCTGGAAGGAGGGATGCCGGAGAGGTGGGCGGTTGGGCCAGGTTTCTGTAAGACCCTCGCTGTGCTCCAGGCTGTCACAGAGGAGATGGGTCTCGGGGTTGAGAGGTCAGGCAGTTTGTCAACCACAGTATGAAGTGGGAACCACGGGCAGCAAGGGACAGGCCCTCAGCTAGGGACAGCAGCACAAGCAGGCTCCCAGCCCAGGCTGACGATGACCCCCTTGGGTTGTCTCAGAGAGGTGCTGGCACTAAGCACGGGACCCTATAATCCCAGCGGCTTGGGAGGCTGAGGTAGGAGGATGGTGAGTTCAAAGCCAGCCTCAGCAAAAGCAAGGCCCTAAGCAACTCAGTGAGACCCTGACTCTATATAAAATACAAAATAGGGCTGGGGATGTGGCTCTGTGGTCGAGGGTCCCAAATTCATTCTCTGGACACTGGGAATCCCGTGGTCACTGACTATCCCCTCTAGCCAGGTCATCAGGAGCAAGAGGACACCAGCAAGTTTCCTCATTCTCCCTGTATCCTGTGGGCCTGGTCTCGTGCTGGCTTTCATGCCATAAGACACCCATTTGTCACTTGTACCCACAAGGAGACAGGGGCCCATGGAATTTAAGTCACTTGCTTGTGTTCCCATAGCTGGTGATAGAATATGGCTTTCCTGGCCCTGGTACTCCTATTCCTCACTACCACGGATGGCCAATTCCTTCCAGGCTATTAGAACTGAATCTGGACGAGGCTGTCTTGTCACCAGTCTGGGTCCCTGGGCAGTTGCTTCTTCCAAATGTGCACACGAGTGACCAATACCAGCTACCCCCCAATCCCTCTGCATTCCCATCCAACAGCTAGGGATTTTTTTTTTCTTTTCCTTTCTGTCTCTTATCAGCAGAAGAAAGCAAATACCCTAGGTGACATTGCAAAAATCAGAAGGCTCATTTTAGTCCTGTTTCAAAATCGTTCTGCAAGCGGGTCTTTCCCATCTCAGACGGAGTAAATTAATACCCTCCCTCCTGACAGCATAATCGCTTCTGGAGGTCTTACCAGCCCAGCTGAGCTCCTGCTGACTTCAAAGCACTGGTTATGTAAGGCTTTCACCTAAGCAGTGCTCAAGCTGGCGCAGGGAAGGAATTAGAGGGATGGGAATGGACCCACGCGGACAGGGGCGAGCGTCCCCTCAGAGCACACAGCACTAGGCTACAACTGCCTGATTGCATGGATGCCCTGGGCGCTGGCAAGCAGGTCACAGGGATGGAAGGGACCCTAGGACCCTTGAGAGCTTCCCTCTCTGGCTGCCTGTCACTCTGTGGTTGGAGGAAGGCACCCAAGAGACCTCTGCAGGAAGATGGGGATTTTGTAACTGGGGACATTTTCTTTTTCACCCTCTGTATGGATGCCCAGAGATAACTGTCCAAAACCCGGGCTCTGGAAGTCTTACTTCTTGGGGCACATCATTTTTGTTCAGCTCCTGGAAATAGCATCTGAGAAGCATCCCAAACTTCACAAGTGACTGTGAGACTTGCAGTAGATGATTCTCCTTTTCTGGTCCTCCAGGTCTGAGTGAAACCTAGTGTAGGGCCTGACACGCTGGCTGCAGCTCCTTTAAAAACAATATAGGAGCCGGGCATGTGGGGGTGAACACCTGTAATCCCAGCAGCTTAGGAGGCTGAGGCAGGAGGATGATGAGTTCAAACCCAGCTTCAGCAAAAGCAAGGTGCTAAGCAACTCAGGGAAACCCTGTCTCTATATAAAATACAAAATAGGGCTGGGGATGTGGCTCTGGGGTTGAGGGCCACATCCTGAGTTCAATCTCTGGTACCCAAAATAAATAAGAATAATTCAGGAGAAGTCCAAAATGTGGCCCACATGGAGGCAATGCATCCATTGCATTCCCAACATATCTCATGTCACTCTGTTCAATAAAGCAGGCCCATTTTACCTCAGACTCCAAGACCCAGGCAGGAGAAGCAGATTTGTCTCTGCCTTAAGAAGAGCTTGGCCCTCATCCAGGCCTGGACTGAGTTTCATTAGCAGAGGCAAATGAGGTTTGCAGATAATGTGGCAGGGTTACCAGCCCAGCCGGCATTCACAGAGCGATTAAAAAAAAAAAAAAAAAAACCTGTATCAGTCATCCACTGCCACATTAATGCTGTGTAACAAACAGCCCCAGACCTCAGGGAAGTTTGACCGTAACAAACATTTTCCCTTACTGCTCTCCAGGCTGCCGGTCAGCCAGGGAAATTCTCCGGGCTGAGGGTTGGGTGAGTCTGACTCCTGGCCAAGCTCAAGTGAGTGCCATGTGTGTGCATTCTGGGGTCCAGGCTGAAGAGATGGCAGCTCCCCTGAGGAATTCTTCTCATGGAAAATCACAGAAATGATAAAGGACAAGTCCAATTAGGCCAGCACAACTCAAGCCTCTGTTTGTGTCACATTGGCTCACGTCTCGTTGTCCACAGCAAGTCACGTGGCCAAGGCCAGAGTCGGAGGGGCAGGGAAATACACTCGTCTCCAGGGAGAGGGGAGCAGGAGTGACAGCTTGCTGAGAGTGATTTGATGGGACACAAATCCCAAGAGACCCAGTTACCCAAACAGCTGGCTCGTCGTGGGTGAGATCAGACCCCAAATAAAGATACTGCAGGGAGAACTGGAACCCACGGGTCCTGACTCCTAGTCCAGAGGCTCTCCCTTAGAATCATCGTGTCAGTCGCCAACCATGTTCTTATCACCTTTGGTTGCATTTCATGAAGCACAGTGTCAGGAGAAGGGGAGGTGAACGTCTCACTCCGTGTCTGAGCCTCGTGCCCGGGTATAATAATTGAAGAGGGGCTTGGCGAACAGGGTACATTAGAGATCAGGAGCAGGATGAAGAGCTGGTAACAGAACTGGGATGTTGAACTGGGAGAACAGAAAACTCAAAGGGATATAAGTCCACTATCTTTAGATCTCCCCAGCCTGAAGGCGCGCCAGGCTATTTTTTTGAGGGTAAAACCAAAACTTCCCAGAGGAAAGCAGGTTTTGGTCTCATGCAGTCTAAGCAATTGGTGTAGTCCAACAGGGGGAAAGGACTACTGAGAACAGGGGAGGGTCCTGCAGAAGCAGGCTCGCCACCCACTGGGTCACTGTCCCGCCCCGAGTCATGGCAGGGCATTGACACAGGCCGTGTGCCCAAGCCACAGCCCCACCCATGCTCTTTGGTGGCTGGGATTCTGGGAGGCGGATGCCCCAACTTGGCAACAGGCTGAGACGTCAGGGATCCGTTTTCTCCAGGTTGACAAAGCCCTGACATTTGTAGTCTGATTTCTCCTGGGCTTTGTGCAGCGAGTCCCTCTCCAGAGCAGATGAGAGCCGCTGCCCCAGTAAATCCCTCCACGAGGGGGTCCATGCTGGAAGGGGCTGCTCCTCATAGCAGCAGAACAGAGACTGATCCGTGAGTTCTGTGAGATGTGGCTCTGGTCGGTAGCTGGTCCCAGATGGATGTCACAATAAAACCTCTTCCTGAAAAGCAGCTGGAGCACCAGGCATGAGGTCCGGGGTGGTCCCCTGGCTCAGAGGCACCATCTCACAGGGAGGCTTCTCCCAAACTCTCAGTTTTTAGTTCCCAGGAATATAATCCTCTCTTTTCCCTGGCTTTCTCTCCTTCCAGGGATTCAGGGGAGTGTTGGTTTTTCTCCCAAGTTTCTTCTCACTCGATCTGCACTGTACCACATGCCAGCCTCCGTTCCTTCCTTCACCACCCCCTCTCCGTGCTTGTGATCCATGCCCTACCTAATCTTGGAGAAATGCAGGAGAAGCTGTGTGACCGTGGGCCAGCCACCTAACCTCTCTGAACTATGGGTGCTTCACCAGGGAAATGGGGCTGTGCCTGCCCACACTTCCCTGCCTGCCCCCCCCCCACGGTGCTCAGGTGGACAGTGTTCCGGCAATGCACCTGTCCCGCCCACTCTGACCTGAGTCCCTCTTGCTGCTTCCCCACAGGGACTGCATCATGCTCTGTTGCCTGAACAGCGGCACCAGCTTCGTGGCCGGGTTTGCCATCTTCTCAGTCCTGGGCTTCATGGCATATGAGCAGGGGGTACCCATTGCCGAGGTGGCAGAGTCAGGTGAGTTTGCCGCAGGTTGGGGGTCTAAGAGGCCCCGGGGGAGATGGATGAGCAGAATGTCGATGCGGTCTTCATCTCCTGGGTTCAGGTCCTGAGAGGTGGTTCCACCAGTCATCCACAGGCCGGGACCTCAGGAGGGAGCACCTTCACACTTCCCCTCACTCCTGTAACCCAAAGCCTTCCTCGGCCGCTCCCATGCCCACTCTGCCCAGTTTCAGTGGTCTGTTCCCTTTGGCAACATAAGTCACTCCCTCGTACCGCAGGGCCTTTGCACGTGCTGCTCTCTCTGCTTGGAGAGTCTCCCTCCCTCCCCTGTTCTAGATGTAGGATAACCCCAGTTTGTCATGGCCTTAAGTGTAGATGGACGTGTTTGTGTCAAACCCAGCGTGGGCAAGGTTGTGGTGCCAGTGGTTGAAAACCCTTCCCTTGTTTTTCATGGTGTTTGAATTCTGGGCAGATAGAGTATATATTTTAAAAAAAAAATAGTTTTGTTTGCATGACATAGGAAGCTAGGCTCCAAACTCAGAGAAGTGCAAATAGGTTTTTCCCATACAAGAATGTCCAGGGGGATGGTCTGTCAAGGGCAGCACAGGGCGGTCTAGCCTCCTTGGCTTCCATCTGCTCAATGCCAGTTGTGCCCACCTCCATGGTAAACAACCACGCTGCCCCCCTGGTGAGCCCCAGTGCAAAGTGTGGCTACCTCTGTCTGCTGTGCAGAGTCAGGGCCAGCACCCTCTGACCACCAGGCTGGGCAGGCCGGCGAGTGTGGACTTCACAGGAGGAAGCTGTACCTGCTCAGGGCCCTCCCTTCTTGGGATTGTGTGTATCAGACATAGACATGGCCCCTGCAGAAACCAGGGGTCCAGAGCTAGACCAGAGGTTTGCAAATGCAGGCAAAGCTCTGTCAATGGGCTCCTGCTCTTTGGGTAGGAGATAGCTCACATGTGACCTCATATGATTCTTAGCTCAAAATACCATGATTAGACAGCTGCCAATACACTTCAGAGGAATGTTCCAGAACACCTATGAGGCTGAGCTAGGGAGGCAGAAAGTGCAAGACTCGCTCTATCCTGCTCTAATCCCAGTGCCCAAGATTTGCTGACCTTCCTCAAATATCCCCTAGTCTGTCTTTCTGGTACTCCTTGCGGTCCAGGTGCTCTTTCCTGATATAGAGATTTTACACTGCTTATAGTTGAGTCTTACTTTGAAATCCAGACTGATCATATTCTGCCTTCTAACTGGAGTATTTGGTCCATTTTTCAATTAGTGATATGATTTGGTCCTGAAGTCAGCTTCAAAGAAGAGAATGTCAAAATAATAATCAGAAATGGGAAGGGACAGATGTGTAGAGGAGGTACAAAGGGATATGTTGTTAACTTTAAGTCGACTCTGCTGAGTTATAGATGTGTATTGTTAGCCCAGCTCCTTAGAAAATAATAAAACAGAGCTAAAAAAAAAGCCAACAAATGAAATAAAACCGAGTATCAAAAAATACTGAGAAGTTGAACAGAAAGCTGGAGATGCACAACAGAGTAGAAGAAAGCAAAATAAACAAACAAGAGAAGACCAGAAGGAAAACAAACACAAAAGGCTAGGTGGGAACGTAACTGCATTAGTGATTACACTAAGTGTGAATGGATCAAATATGTCAACTAAAAAGGAGAGATTGTCAGACTGGATTTTTAAAAAGTGAGATCCGATTATAAAATATCTAAAAGAGGCACCTATTAAATTTAAAGACACAGAGAAATTTACCAAAAAAAAAAAAAGGAAGAGATATACCATCCAAACAATAAGCATAGAAAACTGGCTTTGCTGTGTTTGTATTAGAGAAAGTAGACATCAAGTCAAAGTCAAAGGGTACTATTAGAGAAAAAGAGAGATGTTTCATAATAACAAAGGGAACAATTCATTGGGAAGATCTAATGATACTAAATGTGTTTATGCCAGATAACAGAGATTAATACATAAAGCTGTCAGGCATGGTGGCACACACCTGTAACTCCTGTGACTGCTCAGGAGGCTGAGGCAGGAGGATCACAAGTTTGAGGCTAGTCTCAGCAACTTAGCAAGACCCTAGCAACTTAGAAAGACCCTTTCTCAAAATAAAAAAAAAATTAAATAAAAATGGTTGGGAATGTAGCCTAGTGTTAAAGTGCCCCTCGGTTCAATCCCCAGTACCAAAACCTGGAGGGATGAATGGACAGACGGACAGATGGACGGATGGATGGATGGATGATAAAAGCTAAAATAAATAAAGCTAAAACAGAAAGAACCAAAGGGGGAAATAGACAAATCCACAATCATACTTAGAGATTTTAACATCCTTGACTCACTAATGATAGAACAAGACAAATTATCAATAAAGACGTAAAATATGAACACTGTCAATCACATCGACTTAATTGACATTTACAAAAATCTGTACCCAGCAACTGCAGAGTATAATTCTTTTCAAATGCACATGAAATATCCACCAAGATAGACCATGTCCTGGGCCATGAAATAAGTCTCAAAATATTTCAAAAGAATGAAATTATATAGAATATATTCTCTGGCAACCACCGAGGTAAATCAGAAATCCTTAACAAAATAATATCTAGAAAGTCCCCAAATGCATGCAGAGTAAGCAACACGTTTCTAAATATTTCATGGTTCAAAGAACAAAACATTTCAAGCTTCACAGTAACGAAAACTTAACATATCGAAATTTGTGGGATGCAGTTAAAATACAGTGAAGTTGACAGCTTTAAATACCTATATCAGAATGAAAAAAAAATGTTTACATTTTTAAAAAAGTTAAGTTTGAATCTTAAGCAGGAAAGGAAATACAAATTAAGCCAAAGGTAAATAGAACAAAAAAAATAATAAAGATAATTGAGTTAGCTTTGTGCTGCTGCAGGGGTCAGAATTCCCAACCAGAGCAGCTGAGAGGAGGGAAAGCTCATGTTGGCTCTTGGTTTTAGAGATTTAGCCCACGGTCAGGGGACTCCTTTGCTCTGGGCCCCAAAGTGAGGCAGGGCCTCATTAAAGGGACAGACATGATTTATAGGAAAATGATCATAGCTTCCAAGTGAGAAAAGAAGGCAAAAGGGAATGAAAAAAAAAAAAAAGCACCCTCCTACAAGTGGGTGGTGAAGGAAAAAACAAGAAAGAGGTAGAGCCCCACAAAACAGCCATGACAACAATAGAGAACCCTAAAATCCAGAAATAAAGAGGAGAACTCACCCTTGCCCCCACCAGCAAGACAGAACCGTGCTGAGTCCTCGGACTTTACAGATGAAAGAGGAGGCTGTTAAACCAGGAAGATTATCAAATACCCAGCAACCCCAAAATGGACTTGACTTCATGCATACACAGCTACCATATAAAGTCAGGAGTAGCCAGTCAGAATGGCAATCATCAAGAATACAAGCAACAATAAATGTTGGCAAGGTTGTGGGGGGAAAGGTACTCTCATACATTGCTGGTGGGATGGCAAATTGGTGCAACCACTCTGGAAGACAGTATGGAGATTTCTTAGAAAACTTGGAATGGAACCATTTGACCCAGTTATCCCACTCCCTTGTTTATACCCAAAAGACTTAAAATCAACATACTACAGTGACACAGCTGAATTCATAATAGCTAAGCTATGGAACCAACCTAGGTGCCCTTCAATAGATGAATGGATAAAGAAGTTGTGGTATATATTCGCAATGGAATATTACTCAGCCTTTAAGAAGAATGAAACCATGGTGTTTGCCAGTAAATGGATGGAATTGGAGATTACCATGCTAAGTGAAATAAGCCAATCCCAAAGAACAAAAAGCTGAATATTTTCTCTAATGTTAATTCATAATAAGGGGATGGGGCTGGGGAAGAATTGAGTTACTTTGGATTATACAGAGGGAAATGAAGAGAGGGGAGGCCATATGGAGGTAGGAAGGATAGTTGAATCAGACATTATTTCCCTCTTTGCATATATGATTACACGACTGGTGTAACTCTACATCATGTACAACCAGCAAAATGAGCAGTTATACTCCATTTATTTATGATGTGTCAAAAGGCATTCGACTGTCATGTATAACTAATTAGAACAAATTTTTAAAAACATTAAAAAAGAATAGAAGTTTCCCACAGATCAACAAACAACCATACCCTTCCTCTGAAGACCAAATATGAAGTAGAAAGAGATTGTAAGTCAGCCCTCACATGTCTCTGTCCATTTTCCATGGCTATCACAGAACACCTGAGATTGGGTAATTTATAAAGAAAAGGTTTGTTTAGCTCATGGTCCGGGGACAGGAAAATTCAAGAATGGCAGCTGCTTTGGGTTGAGAGCATTGTGCTGTGTCACGTAGCATGGCAGATTTGGCGCCTATGCAAGAGTAGGGAGCAAGGAGGGCCGCAGAGAGGGAGGGGACAAAGGAGCCCATTCACTTTTGCCACACCCTGCTCTCAAAACACCACTCCATTCTCAAAAGAACTAATCCCTCTCCCTGACTTGATCACCTCTTAAAGACTGTCACCTCTTGAAGGTCCCACACCCCCAAAACCACTAACCAGACTTCAATGTGAGTTTTGTCAAGGTCAAACCGTATCCAAACCGTAGCACCAACAGAACTAGACATAGTCAACTGGGAATCTGAGGATGCGGAAAGCAACTTAAACCAGAAATTCCAAACTAACAAGTGATGCTGGGGGCGGAATGGGAGATGGACAGGAAGAAATGAAGAGAGTTAATTGAACCCAGGGGGAAAAAATGAAGAAAAGAAAAAACAAATCATCTAGAACATGAAGGAAAAAAATGACAAGGTATCCCATAGAAAACAGTCTTGAAAAGGAGCATTGAAGAAAGACAGAAAAACACTGTGGAATGCAGGCAAAGAAATAATATTTATATTATCAGAGTTCCCGAAGGGGAAAAAAGATAAAAACTAGTGGCACAGAGGTCATGTTTAAAACTATATTCCAAGGAAAATTTTCAGACATGAAGAGCCGAGTCCACACATTGTAAGAAACTCCCTCGGATGCCAGGAAAAATCAACCCAGAATAATGAACTCTGAGGCATTCTGCTAAAGCCGCTAGCCTTGAAAGATAAAATCCTCAAAAGTCTGCAGGCAGAAGAGATCAAATAACCTGCAAAAGCAGGAGCCCGGCACCCCAAAATCGACTTACAGAGTGCACACAAGGCAACGTTGGAGCAGCCCTTTCATCTCAGATCCCGAAAAAGGAAACTTGGATCAAAGCTTTAACACCTGGCCACAATTTTATTTTTCCACTATCAAAGCCCCAGAAATCCATTCTCAGTGTTGAAGAATGTGGGAGCTCTGCGCACATCAGTCCTTGAGGGAACTTGAGTAGGGGCGACTTCAAGCCAACCTCATAGTGACCAGGAAAATGTCCAACAAAAAGATGCACAGTGAGGGCTTAATGGTGCTTAATTGGGGCTGGGGTGATGGCTCAGTGGTAGAGTGCTCTCCTAGCATGCATGAGGCACTGGGTTCGATCCTCGGCACCACATAAAAACAAACTAATGTATCCACCTAAAACTAAAGATACATAATAAATATTTTTTTTTAAATGGTGCTTAATTGTTGCTGGGGATGTAGCATGGTGATACAGTGTGTGCTTCGTGTGCACAAGGCCCAGGCTTTCATCCCCAGCACCAATAAATAATAAGAAGAAATTAAATAACACACGTGTGTGGGTGTATGTGTGTGTGTCTAACACGAAAAGCAATGCAGAGAAGAGAGAGGAGACTCATGTAGAAATGCTGGATATTATCTGTCATAAAGTAGAAATTATCCAAATAACACATGGAAGGAAAAAGGAGAAAAATAAAAATAAATTGAAAAAAAAAACCCCTCTGTTTTATAGGCAATAGCTCTGTTAAAGAATATGGAAAGGAGAAATCTGGGAAAGCTGAGTAATAAAGAAAACAAGGGCTTAACAGCATTTATAAAAATAACCACTGGAACACAACCTTTCTGAATGCAATAAAAAATATATAGATGGAAACAACACTTAAGTCATTGAAAAATGTAACAAATACTAAAAAAAAAATGTAATAAGAAAAATTACTCAAGGGGCAGTTAAGGTCAAACGTATCAATCATATCAATCATATCAATAAACGTGAGTAGGCTTGACTTACCTATTAAAAGGAAAAGATCTTTGACTTGACTCACAAACCTAGATCCAAGTCTGTCCTGCACAGGAGAGTCACACCTCAAGCAAAGTTGGTTCACAAAGACTGAACATAAAGGGCTGGACAGCCAGAGCAAAGCTCAGGTCATAGTAGGATCCACACCCAAGGGTGTTAAGCACTACCAAGAAGAACACTTTTTTGTTCCAGTTTACAACACACAATGTAATATATGCACCAAATAACACAGCGCAGCACAAGGCAGAACCTGCGGGAGGTGCAAGGAGACTTCATAGAAACAGAGAAAGCACACCATACTAAGCACATTTATCATTAGAGATGAAAGAATGAAAATAAACTGACTTCCCCGCTCAAAACAACACAAAAACAAACAAGCAAAGTGAACCACAAAAATGCATAAGGAAGCAAATAGTCAAAAGAAAAGCAGAAATTAGTGAAAGAGGAAAAGAATTAAAATCCTGGTTTAAAAAAAAGAATAGACAAGTCACCATTAAATCAAGAAAAAAGGGAGGGCAGGCATGGTGGCCCACGCCTATAATTCCAGCAGCTTGGGAGGCTGAAGCAGGAGGATCACAAGTTCGAGGCCAGCCTCAGCAACTTAGCAAAGGCCTAAGCAACTCAGCAAGACGCTGTCTCTAAATAAAATATTAAAAAGGGCTGGGGATGTGGCTCAGTGATCGAGTGTCCCAGAATTCAAACCCTGATACCAAAAAAAAAAAAAAGAAAGAAAGAAAGAAAATTGGGCACCAGCCTAGTACCAACCACACAGGGACTGACTCCACCAGCAGCTCTCTCTCTCTCTCTCTTTCTTCCCAGGTCCTGGCCTGGCCTTCATCGCCTATCCAAAGGCTGTCACCATGATGCCTCTCTCCCCGCTGTGGGCCACCCTGTTCTTCATGATGCTCATCTTTCTGGGCCTGGACAGCCAGGTAAGCAGCCCAGAGGGAGAGGGGCCGGGGAGGCTGGATGCTCTTTTTTATTTATTTTTATTTATTGGGACCAGGAATTGAACTCAGGTACTCGACCCCTGAGCCACATCCCCAGCCCTATTTTGTATTTTATTTAGAGACAAGGTCTCACTGAGTTGCTTAGGGCCTCGCTTTTTGCTGAGGCTGGCTTGGAACTTGTGATCCTCCTGCCTCAGCCTCCCAAGCCACTGGGGTTACAGGCGTGCACCACTGCGCCCTGTGGCCAGGCACTCTTCCTAGGAGCGACCTTTGGTCCCAGCCACCACCCCTCCTGGTAACACAGAGTCCCACGCGTCCCAACCAAATATCCAAGGACCCCAGAGAACAGGAAGGCACCTCTTTCTTCCTCCCTCTGTGTTGGGGTCGCCATGACACAGCCTGGGTGGCCACTTGGTTCCCTTGGCATGTGGGAGCTGTTCTGGGTGGGAGGCTATACAGGCAAGATGCCCAGTTTTAACAAGATGGTGCAGCCCCCCCCCACCCCCGAGCCTCCTGCCCAGCCAAGCCTGTGCAGGACAGTGTCCAGGATGGCCCAGCAGATACTGCCCCAACCGTGCCTCTGCACAAGTCACTTAGCACAGTCAGTGTAGGCGTCTGTCAACCCAGCCAAGCTCAATTCTCCCCCTGAGCCGTTCCTCCTCGGAAACTGCTAAGCCGGGCTGCAGGAGCCCGGGTGCTTCGGCTGATAATCTTCTCATTGTTGCGGGCAGAATCCTCTGAGGGACTTTGGAATCGGGCAGGGCTGGATTGGAGTCCCAGTGCCAGGACTCTCAACCAGCTGTGTGGCTTTCGGATAATCACTTTACCTCTCTGTGCTTCCTTCCTTTGGTCTGCACAGTAAGGACGGAAATACCTTTCCTAAGAAGGTAGAAATGAATCATAAAGGATTTAAGACCAAGAAGTCGCTCCAAGGAAGGGGTCTGCCAACATGGTGCCCATCAGAAAAAAAAAAATTTTTAAGTTCTTCTCCAGAAAAGGGGTCATGCAAGAGATCTGCCCTCCGTTCTCTGAGAACCTGGGAGCAGGGGTGGGTATGGTGTTGGGATATTGAGTCTGGGTATTGACAGGCAAGGAGCTGGCCTGCCTGATTGTGTCCAACACTTGGGATTCAGATGCTTCAATTCAGCCATCAATGCCTGGACAGTTTGGCCCAGAGATGGCAGAAACACAGGAGCTGGGTGTTGTCCTCGAACCAGCAGAGGGGCGCTTGCCCAGCAGAGCCAGAGGCCAGGGAACTCGCACAGCCCTGGAGATCACAGAGCCTGCCTCCAGGACAATGACAGAGGGAGAGACCCCTGCCTTGCCCCAAGGGCCAGGACTGGGTCTCATTTAACTCATTAACTCCAGGAAAGGGGCCAGCACATAGACAAGACTCTGCATGCTGAGTGACCCTGGGCAGGTTCCCTCCCCTCTCTGAGCAACTTTGCCCTTGTGTGTTAAGTGGACAAGCCAGGTCCCTATTAGTGCTGGGGTAGCTGTCATGATTCCCGGGCCCCCCATCACGGGAGTGAGTGTGGGAACGAAGCCTGAGCTGGGTAGAAAGGAGGCCGGGGTTTAACCCTCCGCAGCACTCACCCAGAGCCAGCACCCCCAGGAACAGCCTTTTTCTTGGGTTTCACACCATCACATCTCCCCCGACCCACTCCATCCAGTTTGTGTGCGTGGAAAGCCTGGTGACTGCCGTGGTGGACATGTACCCCAAGGTCTTCCGGAGGGGCTATCGTCGGGAGCTGCTCATCCTGGCCCTGTCGGTCATCTCCTATTTTCTGGGCCTGGTGATGCTAACAGAGGTGAGTGGCACACGTGGCCGGGTTCAAACGCCAAGTACCTGGGCTCTGGGGCAGGCAGGTCTGACGTCACGTCCCTCCTCTGGCCCTGCCTAGCTGCAGGAGCCTGGGCAGGTCTAGTACCTTCTCTGCCCCCCAGTTTCTCCTCTTCCCAACGGGTCGAGGTGAGAATGGAAGGCAGGTTCCCATCAGGTCGTTGCCACAGGGTCTGGCATAAGCCGCGCTTGGCTGACGGTAGCTGCTGTTGCCAACAGAGAGGGGTAATGCCCAAGGGGGCCCTTGGGTTTCGCCAGTATTTAAGAGCGTGGGGATGCCTGGGTCGTGGCTATGAGTAAAGTGGTTGCCTTTGATCTCTCTTTCAAAGCAGGCTTTTCTAGGGGGACATCTGAGAATAGGCATAGGTGATATTTGGGACATCCGGGCACTGTGTTCCAGCTCCGGTTTTGTCCCTGGCCCCGTCTTTTTTTTTTTTTTTCAATATTTATTTATTTATTTTTACAGAGAAGAGAGGAGAGAGAGAGAGAGAGAGAGAAAATTTTTAATATTTACTTTTTAGTTCTCAGCGGACACAACATCCTTGTTGGCATGTGGTGCTGAGGATCGAACACGGGCCGCACGCATGCCAGGCGAGCGCGCCACCGCTTGAGCCACATCCCCAGGCCCCTGGCCCCGTCTTAACCAGCTTTTTCATTGCTGTGAGCAGAGTACCCCACAAGTCCAACTCTGAGGAGGCTTCCGTCCATAGATGGCCGACTCCTTTGCCATGGGCCTGGGTGAGGCAGATCGATATGGTGGAGAGGTGTGGTGGAGGAGAGCAGCTCAGCTTGTGGCCGGGTCAGGAAGCAGAGAGAGAGGGGGAAAGGGGGCTTCGGGGCAGATGCACCCTTCCAGGGCACGTCCCCAGTGACCCTACCTCCTCCAGCCACACCCACCTCCTACAGTTACCACCCAGTCCGTCCATTCAGACTGGGGTGGACTGCTGAGGCGACGGCTCTTGTGATCCAATCATTTGATCTCTGAAGAGTCCTGCATTCACAGGAGCTTTGGGGGACACCTCACATCCAGACCAGCATAGTCCCTATGTTGCTCTGCCTGGGCCAGCAGGCCATTAAGGAGGGTTTTCCACGGTCCCCCAAAGACTGTCTTGAGAAACCATGCTTCTCCCCGCTCCTGCAGCCATCCTGGCAGACACTTTCTCAAGTGCCTCGGGAGGGTGCAATTTGGTGTGTCTCTCTCCCCACATGCACAAAGGTAATTAATTAAAAAAAAAAAAAAAAAAAAAAAGAACGTCGCTGAGAGAAAAAGGTATTGTAAGAAAGAAAGACGGGAACTTGGCATCAGTCAAAGCAGCTGATGTGACGCTGGGGTCAGCCTAGAAAGCGAAGCCTGTGAGCGGGTTGACTCCTCCTTGGTGAACCTCCTCGTCTTCCACCTCCAGCTCACAGGCCACCTCCTCCTGGGGACACCGCTTCTGCCCTTCTTCTCTGTCACAGCCCCCACCAGCAAGTCGCTCCTGCTCAGACCAGCCTCCCTCCCACCCTAGGTCCTTAAGTCCATCCCGTGTCCTAATCCGCCCTTCACCCACCTCCCTGACCAGACCCAGGGTCCGTGAGAACCGGAGCTGACCCTTGTCCAGCCTCATGGCCCCACAGCCGGCTCAGGCCTGGCCCCAAGCCGAGGATGCTCAGTGGCATTATTCCAGAATCTATTATTGCTGCTTCTCGCCATCGTCAGCTTCGTGAGCCTGACAATCAGCACCTAAGCAAGTGAAGGGACAGGGTGGCGCGGCATTTCCTGGTCCCTCTCACCTCTCCCCACACAGGGCACCCCGGGCGCTGCAGTGAGCAGAGCCTCATTAAAGCACCCATTAATTACTACGCAGAGCAGAGTCTTTTGTCGCAAGCAAACGTGGGGGTTAACCCAATGCCTTGAAGAGGCCAACAGGGACAGGGTTACCAGAAGAGCAAAGCGCTGGCACGGGTGTCCCTGTCTTGGAGCGCTGCCCACCCCCAGCTGCCCCCAGTTCGCAGAGCCTCTCCCCTGCCTTGGGTCTGCCCACGGGGTGCCTCAGGACCTCCAGGGACCATTAGGAAACCAGCGCTCTAGCCAGCCGCAGTGCAGACGCCCTGGCTTCACACGCCAACCTTCGGCCTCTGCAGGGACGTATCTGTGGGCCATTGCACCAGGGAATTTCTTTAAATTGCCAAATGGACCGTGTCCGCCTCCGCCTTCGTGGTAATTGCTGGCCGGATTTTCTCCCTCATTTATATACGTTAAAAGCTCAGCTCCCCCTGAGCCCTGCAGCCAGACCGCCCCTCCGAGAGCCCGCTGCTGATGACCTGCAGGAAGGGTTCTCACCTCTCTGTGCCGGAGTTTTCCCCCAGTAATCACTGGGGGATAACAATAGTCCCTATCTTGTAAGTACCTGGGGACAGTCAGACAAGTGGATCAAGACCCAGGACGCAACCGGGCCTACAGTGGCACACATCTATCATCCCAGCAACTCAGGAGGCTGAGGCAAGAGGATTGCAAGTTCGAGGCCAGCCTCAGCAACTTAGCAAGGTCCTAAGCAACTTAGCAAGACCCTGTCTCTAAATTAAAAAAAAAAAAATGAAAAGGGCTGGGAATGTGGCTCAGTGGTTACATACCCCAGGGTTCAATCCGTAGTACCAAAAGATAAATTTAAAAAGAGAGAGACAGACAGAGAGAGAGAGAGAGAGAGAGAGAGAGAGAGAGAGAGGGAGGGAGGGAGGGAGGAAGGAAAGAAAGGGAACAGCCGGGTACTGCTGTGCATGACAGGAATGTGTTCTGAGAAGCCTGTCCTCAGGCAACTACTTTGTTCTGTGGAGCATGACTACAATGTCACCAGGCAGTACAGTCTTAGGAGACTGCATATATGCAGTTCATTAAGAAACATCATCAGGGGCTGGAGCTGTAGCTCAGTGACAGAGCACTTGCCTAGCATGTGTGAAGCACTGGGTTCCATCCTCAGCACCACATAAAAATTAATGAAAAAGATAAAGGCCTTCTGTCCATTCACAACTCCAAAAAAAATCATCAGTTGAGGCATAGCTGTATTTGACAAATGCTTCGTAAAAGGTTTCCTTGATCTTTTTGATAGTTTTGTTTGATTTTGTTTTGGTACTAGGAATGGGACCCAGGAGCGCTTCCCCACTGAGCCATATCCCCAGCCCTCTTTATGTTTTATTTTGAGACAGGATCTCCCTAAGTTGCTGAGGGCCTCGCTGAGTTGCTGAGGCTGGCTCACCATCCTCCTTCCTCAGCCTCCTGAGCCACTGGGAACCTTGTTCTGTTCTTCACAGATAACGTGCATAGAAGGAGAGCAGTTAGGAAGGGGACCTTAAGTTGGGACTGAGAAAGTCAAACCCACTTCAAGCCTCAGGGGTGCCTCAGACCTGCCTCATCTGCACTGTAGCGGTCACAGACAGGAGACCGTAGATCAGATATGGCCCAGAGGGTGGTTTTGTGTCGCCCCTAACACATTTCTTTAAAACATGAAGAAGTCAGGCTGGGGTTGTAGCTCAGTGGAAGAGCACCTGCCTAGCATGTGTGAGACACTGGGTTCAACTCTCAGCACCACATATAATAAATAAAATAAAGGTCCATCAATAACTAAAAAATATTTCAAAAAAACATGAAGAAGTCACCAACAAGTCAAAAAATTTCCTTGAATATGTGGCCTTCTGACGTCTTCTAAAAAATCCACAGATCTGGCATCGCACCTACACACCCCTTCCCCAACAGTCATCACCCAGAGCTATGTGGCCAAAGGGGCTATGTCTCTCTGGTTAGCCATGCTCCCCACCACTCCCCTATGCCCATCCTCCCATAGACTTTCAATCATCTCTAGATGATGTATCACACCTACTACAGTGTCAGTACTGGGAAAGTAGTTGTAATCTAGGGAATAATGTCTATCCATGTTCAGTACAGATGTAGGGTTTTTTTAAAAAATTTTTTCCAATTATTTTAGTTCTGAGGTTTGTTGAATCTGTGGATGCTGAACCTGTGGGTGCAGAGGGCCAGCCATATATTACAGAGGCAGTGCATTCATCCCCTTCATCCCACAAAGATTGACTGTGAACCTACTGGGTGCCACCCTCTGGGCCAGAAACTGGGGCATAGTTCAGGACAAGCCAGAGCCTTTGTCCCACAGACCCACACTCTGCATGATTCCACGTGCATTTATCAGGGACCTACTGTGTGCCACGCCCCATCCAAGGGCTGGAGGCAAGAGAAGGACCGATGTGTGGGGCCAGGCCAGCAGGAGTGAGTGCTCACAGAGCAGCTAGTGGGGAAGTACTTTTTGTTTTATGACCATGAATCCCTAACACATGTTTTGGAGGCCGAAAGAAAGAATGAGGTTGAGAGGGGTTTTTTTTAGAGGAGGTTACATTTGATCTGAGCTTCAAAGGAACTTGACAGGTGAAAGACTGAGTTGTCCCTTGCTCTGTCCAAGAGGGAGTATGTTGAAGAAGGGAGGAGGACAAGTCCCAGCCCTGACTCAGAGAGCCCCAGGGTGATTTTAAACTATAGAGTGACACCGGTGGAAAGGTCCCTCAGAAAGCTGGTACCCAAAAGCATTGCAGAGAGTGAGGCTGGAGTCAGGGAGGCTCTTCAGGAGGCTGTTAGCACCATCCAGGGAGATGTGCTGTGGTTTTCCAACCTTGACTCTGATATTCTGTTCCATTTTTTTGGCCCTCGGGCAGATGGAAAAGAAGGGGCTAAGCCACGATAATCCCCCCACAGTCCCAGCAACCCCCAGAGGACGGGGCTTTGGGGACACCCAGGTGCAGTGTTCAGGGACAAGCAGACTCCCGACCAGTGGTAGCTGCAGAGCTGCAGAGCAGAGGGGCCCGCCCAGAGGCCTGCTGGCTGACCCTGCTCTTTCCCGTGTCTGTCTGGCGTCTGTCCCCACACCTGCAGGGAGGCATGTACATCTTCCAGCTGTTTGACTCCTATGCGGCCAGCGGGATGTGCCTTCTCTTCGTGGCCATCTTCGAGTGCATCTGCATCGGCTGGGTGTATGGTGAGTCGACAGGCACCTGCGCACACTCGGGCTGCCTGTCTCGGCCCCGGTCCTGGCTGGGCTCTGGTCTCCATGGTGGTCCTTGTCTGTGTGAGCCTCTTCCCCTTTTCTCTTCTGGAGCCCCTTGGCCCCTTCCCACTGTGGGGGAGACCTTCCTGCTTGTACATACCTGCAGCACAGGGGGAGGGGCTCAGGGCCCAGGCACTATGACCTCGGGCCAGTCCTTCCCTGAGCCTCAGTTTCCCCCTCTGTGAAATGGAGCAGCCATGGCCCTGTCTCTGAGTAGGAGACAAGATAGGTGAAATATCCTGTGCAGTGCCTGGCCCTCGGTGACACCTGCCTCTGATCCTTCCATTCCCCAAACCAAACCCAAGTGCAGGCTGCCAGTCTCAGGGTCAGGTGGAGTGTGGCTGGGAACAGCCACCTCTGCTCAGGGTCCGTCAGCTTCCGCCCTCTGCCCACGCAGGTCACCCCCCTCGCTACACTTGGCCTCTCCAGAGGGCTCACCTTCCTAATCTTTCTCCAGAATCTCCTTGCTGTTCTCTGGACCTGGCTTCCCAGGTCAGGAGAGCCCTTCTCCATCAGCCGTCCAGAATCCCTCCTGCCCACAGCTTATTCCAGACCGCGCCCCCTGTGTCAGTCACCTTGGCACCACTGTAACGCAGCACCTGAGACAGGCTCCTCGTGAAGTGAGAGCTAAGTTCATGTTGGCTCCGGGGTTCAGGAGACTCACGTTCAAGATCGGGTGGCCCCATTGGTGAGAGCCACACAGTGTCAGGAATACATGTCAGGGCCTCTCAATCCAGAGAGCAGAGAAAGAGAGATCAGGCAGGGTCCCACAGTTCCTTTGGGAACCCCCCAGTGACCTATAGGCCTTCCATAGGCCCCACCTCCTGCAGGTCCAGCACCGCTCCCAATAGCACCGCCCTAGGGACCCAGCCTTTAGGGAGGTAACTTTGGGGGACATAGGACATCCAAATCCTAGCACTTTTTGCTAGGTGTTAAGTATTCAATAAGGTCCCTGCTGCAGTTTCTCTATCTCAGGGTCAGACAGAGTATTGCCTTTGGGGCAAGCACTTCTCCCAAGCAAGCAGACAGACACCTAACCTCTCCTGACTTGTACTTGGCTGCCTATCTGCTTTATTCTGGACAGGAAGCAACCGGTTCTATGATAACATTGAAGACATGATTGGCTACCGGCCACTGTCGCTCATCAGATGGTGCTGGAAGGTCGTGACCCCTGGGATCTGCGCGGTAAGAGCCCCACCTGCAGCCCCTCCAGTTCCCCGCCTACTGGGTCACCCACTTTTCCACATTGTAGCCCTGCAGCCTAGCAGAGGCTGGTACTGAGAAGGCTCATGACCCCCTGTGTCCAAGCCACCTGACACCCTGGGAAGCTGGGGTCACAGGGCCAGACTCTGGGCATGGCAAGGCAGGACCCAGCTCTGCCACCAAATCAGGGTAGGTGACCAAGAGCAAGTCTCCTCCTTCTCAGTGCTCCAGGTTCAGAGTACTCAAGCTAGGTGCTGGAATCTGCTCCTTGGGGGTGGAGGATTATGTGAGTGAGAAGGTGTTGCCTTGTCATTAACAAAGAGGGTGACAGAGGTGGGGAGAACTGGGACTTGTGCTCTTCCCTAAGACCAGACTACAGAAGGGCTTCAACGAGAGCATTTTTATTTAATTTTTAAAAAGCAAAAACAAAAACAAAAAAAAGCAGCCAGGCACAGTGGCTCACGCATGTCATCTCAGCAGCTCAGGAGGCTGAGGCAGGAGGATCGCAAGTTTCAAGCCAACTTGCCTCAGCCACTTAGCAAGACCCTGAGCAACTCAGCAAGACCTATCTCTCAATAAAATATAAAAAAAGGGGCTGGGGATGTGGCTCAGTGGTGGAGGACCCCTGGGTTCTGTCCCTGGCACAAAAAAAAAAAAAAAAAAAAAAACAGACTCATCACTGAAAGTCTGAAGAACATCTTTGAAACTTAAAGAAGTAGATAGGAAAAAATTAAAATTCCTAACTGAACAGAGGCTAGGGAAGAGACTCCTGGGAATGGGTAGGGAGCGCCTCAGCCCTGGTGACACCTCAGGATCCCTGGGAGTCTGGAACCCAGGGTCCCATTCCCTGTATGAAAGATGACTGTGGGGAGGGTCTCCAGGTCCTTCTGCCCCACACTCACTGTGGACATAGGCAAGGGGACCTGGACCTATCTTGGGTAAGCGGGGCTGAAGACCCTCCCCGGGGACCTCTCTGTCTCTCTGCAGGGTATCTTCATCTTCTTCCTGGTCAAGTACAAGCCCCTGAAGTACAACAATGTCTACACCTACCCTGCCTGGGGCTATGGCATCGGCTGGCTCATGGCCATGTCCTCCATGCTCTGCATCCCGCTCTGGATCTTCATCAAGCTGTGGAAGACAGAGGGCACGCTGTCCGAGGTGAGACGGCTCTGGAGCAGGGTCAGGAGGGCGCCCACGGGGGCAGAGAGGGACACAGGGAGGGCTGGTGAGCAGGAGCAGAGCCCGGCCCGTCTTCAGGCCTTAGCTTCCTCATCTGGATCACAGGCCTGATGGAACCTGTCCCTACCCATCACACAGGGAAGCCATGGCAGACGTTCATCATTCCAGTTGTGTTGAGCGTGTCTCTGTGAGGCCCTGGGGGGGTGAGCCAGGTGTGAGCTCAGCCTCAGTTTCCCCATCTGTCAAGTGGAATAACAGCAGCTCCTAACGTATAGGGCCGATGAGGATGCTGGAAGTCCACACAGGGAAAGCACAGGACCAGGACCCAGACCGGGAGTAGCCAAGTGTTAGTGTTCAGTCTTCTGTTCACTCTATTCATCCTGACATTTGGGGACACCTATTCTGTGTCACCCCCTGACTGGGCTCTACCCGCTGCATCTTTTGCACTCCTCAGAGCAAACCAAGGCCCTGCAGTTAACAGGTAAAGGAGATGGAGGCTCAGAGAAGTGGAGTCACTTTCTAAGATCCCACAGCCCAAAGTTAGCAGAGCAATTTTTAAAAACAGCTTTAAGTACATATCACAGAATTCATTCATTTCAGATACACAGATAAATATTATTTTAATAGCTTTCCATATAGTGCAATCATCACCCAAAATCAAAAACTGTGAATCATTCACAGTTCACCCCTGTTCCCACCTTAGACAACTACTAATTCACTTTCTCTATCTGTGGATTTGTCTATTCTGGTCACTTCTTAAAAAGGAACCATACAGCATGTGGTCTTCTATTAGCAGACTTTATTTTAAATAAACCCGTCTTATCCTTGGGTACTTGCTCTCCCCTTTACTCTCCTTCCCCATCTGCCAGTCAGAGGGTTGAAGTCACTTTCTGCAAACCACAATGTTTGCTTCATGCTACGCACTGTCCTATGTAGTTTACAAATACTAAGTCATTTAATCCTGTGAGATGCAGATGCTTATCACCTGTACAGATGAGAAAACTAGCACACAAAGAAGTAAAGCAACTTTTTCTGGTGGGTGCACACCTGTCATCCCAGCAGCTCGGGAGGCTGATGCAGGAGGATCACAAGTTCAAAGCCAGCCTCAGAAACTTAGCAAGGTCCTAAGCAACTCAGTGAGACCCTGTCTCACAGTAAAATACAAAAAAAAAGGTTGGGGATGTAGCTCAGTTGTTGAGTGTCACTAGGTTCAATCTCTAGTTTAAAAAAAAAAAAAGAAAAGAAAGAAAGCAACTTTCCAAAGAGAGACAGCCTCTGAAAAATGGAGCTGGAACTAAAGTCTGTGTTCCTGAGCTTTGCTGCCTCAGCTTCTTTGACTGAACTGACCATGCTCCATTTCAGGGCCCTGTTTCTGCCCGATGGCCACATCACACGGGGATGGCAGAAGTTGGCTCTTGTCTCCTAGCTCAAGGAGAGAGGGAGACAGGAGTAGGAAGTGTGTGTGCAGAAGCAAGTTCCAGCTCAGAGTCAATGTCACCCAATTCACCTGCTCACAGAGGGCCCTGGGCACCCAGCCAAAAAGAGCAAGCCAGGAAGGAAGGTCCCTACGAAGCCTGCTCATGCCCAGAGCAAGTCAGGCTCCTCATTGCTTGTAAGGAATGTGGGTCGAAAGCAATTTGTTAATTCTGATCTGAGACCTAACACTTCCAGAAGGGAGCTGCCCTTGTGGCTTTAAAAGTTCACCCACTGGACGCCCGCGCACTGACTGAACTTTCAGATGACCTCTGGATGTTCAGAAATGTTCGGTGCTTTCTGCTAGATCCCCCAGGGATTTTTTTTTCTCAGCCCTTGTGTGCTAGAAAAGAGGGGGAGAGAGTACAGGCTGCTTTCCTGAGCTTCCTCCATCTCCCTAAACTTACACCCCTTCTGACCCAATGAGACAATCTGACCCTGGACAACATGACTTATGAAAGAGCAAAGTCTCTGAAGGCGGTCAAACCCAGCTCCCAGGCCTCACAAACTTCTGCCCACAGACAGGAAGAATCTGGAGGGTAAAGTGGGGACAACAGGACCTGCCTTGGAGAACTGCCCTGAGGGAAAATCATACTCATAGAAGTAATGTGTCAGTACCGGGGCTGGTCACCTCATCTGAGCCTCATGACAATGCCAGACAGCCAGTGCCCTTATTTTACAGATGAGGAAACCGAGGCACAGAGAGCTGAAGTTTCTTGCCCTTGGGCAGCCGTGGAACTGGGTCAGAGCCTGGGCTCTAGACCCTAATCTAAGTCAAGAGCCTGACACACAGGAGGCACCTATCAATCGGCCCCAGTGCATCAGCCTGACGCTCCTATGCGGACACTGTAGGTTTAGTTTCTCAGGCCTGGCAGGGTCTGAAAGAGAAGAGCTTGAAGGAGTTACCTCCTCAATTCTTTGCAGCCCCCCCCCCCACCTCCACTCAGGAAAGCGTTTCTGATTGGAAAGGGCCTCCCAAATCCTGGCCTCGTGTCTTTTCCTCGAGGAACCTGGGAAGTCCTGATGAAGTTGATGTGGGGTCCCATTTTGAGAGGCAAGAGGTGGGGGATGACAGCCATCCCACTGTGTCCAGCCTGCAGGGCCGTGAGCATTGGCATTCCTGATCAAGATTAGTGATCTGCATTTGAGCAAGGCCCCAGGAGCACATTACACGCCCGTGCATTGCCCTGTGTGCTGGCAGGGTGAGGACATCCCTTTTGTGGGACAGGTGCCCATCCATCTGGGAGTCCTTGTCTCAACAGCCCCTCCAGGAAGGAACTGTTAACCCATTTCACAGAGGAGGAAAAGGTAGCTCACAGAGGTTAAGTGCAGTGGCTGAGCGGCGATTCAAACCTCAGCTCCTGGGTCCCCTCCCGTGGGTCCTGATCATAGCTCTCAAGTCCTGATCACCTCTCACAGGCCACGCAGTAGGCCTTCTGCACATGCCAACGTTGCTCCTTACCTAAGGCCAGGGGTAGGGAAGACCCACAGGAGCCAACACACCATTCAGATCAGATCAGTATGGCAGAGGCTGAAGCCCAGACCCCCCCGCAGCCCCTCTCAGACTGTTCTCCTCTCCAATCACCTAGAAACTCCGGAAGTTGACAGTCCCCAGCGCCGACCTGAAAATGCGGGGCAAGCTTGGGGCAGGCCCACGGACGGTGATGGTTAATGACTGTGACGCCAAGCTCAAGGGTGACGGCACCATCGCCGCCATCACAGAAAAGGAGACGCACTTCTGAGCCACCTCCCGCCACCTCAAGGCTTCTCTTCCCTCCCGTGTGTTTAAAAAAAAAAAAAAAAATGAATACCTGAAACACATACTTCTCCTAATGCTAGGGGCTTGCTCGTTTTGCACAGGATGTATTAACAAGTTAATTTCCAGCCGGCCACCGTACCCTCTGGTTTAAAGCCAGAGCCCCCTGCCTCGCCCTCTCCCAGTGACCATGGAAGTATCCACCACAAGATAATACTGTACAGTGACTAGCACACCCTTCTTGCCCTCGGGTGGTTTTAATTAGTGTTTTCTAGGGATTAATGTATCATATTGTAAAACTTTTATACTTGGGCCTGGGGGCAGGTGGGATGGGGAGTGAGGCCTGGCCTCCTCTGTTGGCCTTTGAACCCACCGGTCCACATCTGCCACATCTGCGCTGGTCCCTGACTGTCGGCAGCCGCCCCTCCTCCATGCCCCCAGGGAGTGTTTTACTCTGAGCCTTCCCTTGGCCATGGACATGGGGTCTGCAGACTCAAGGTCATGTGGCAGAGAAGGACTCCTGATTTGTAGGACCCCCCCACCCCGCCTGCCCTGATCTCTTGGGCACTACCTTCCCACCGCTGGGCTTCAGTGTTCCCATCTTCCCAGCTGGGGGAGGAGCTAGAGCGGGTGACCTCTTTGCCTCACTGCCTTGCAGAGCTGCCATTGATATCAGCTTCTCCTGAAGACCCGCGGGCCACCTCTGCTCTCCCCTCCAGACCCCCATTCCCACCTGCTTCTTTACAATCGGATGTATCATGGGACAATGTGGTGGCGATGTGTATTTTCCCCAAACTCTGTTTGATCTCATCCCTATTCCTAGAGATGGGCGGGGCTTCCTCCCATCTGGGCCTCCCCGTCTCCAGGCTCTCTGCTGTCCCCCTGAGTTCTGTCCCTCCATCCCAAGCAGGGCTGTCTGGAGCAGCCATGGGGGCTGGTCTCTGGAGTCAGGAGGCAGCATTTTTTTTCTCCTTGCAGCTTCCCCTGCCAAGACCTGCAGCCTCCCAGTGAGGCCCCTGGAGCCAGGTTTCAATCTGAGCCCCTCTGTGTGCCCAGGGCCACTTCTTCTCCCTCTTGTTGCCCCTGGACTCACCATCTTGACTGTGCTGGAGGATCTTGTGTGGCGGCTTCTTCCCCACACTTTATTCAGGGGCCATCCCATCTGCCCTCTGTCTTCATCCCCTGCTAAAGAGGAGAACTGGCCATTCCTCCTGGCTCTTCCTCTGTGTGAACCTGGGGTCTTCAGGGGAGACTGGTACTGCACCCTCCCCGCCCGGCTCCTGGCCTCCCTGGCTGGTACCCCCCCTTCCCTGTTCCCCGGCTGCTGGAGGTCAGGAAGGTGAATTCTTTTTCCTTTCCAAACTAAGGCTGCATTTTCCTACAGGGCACCCACGTGTTGGATTCACCCCCAAAGTTTCCAAATTGCCAGGTTCTCTGCTCCGACCAGCCCCCATCTAAAACTGGAAATTTGCTCCGAGGGATGCCCAGCTCCCACTCTGGGCAGGTTGGGGCACCTTGTTCTGGAGCCCCCTCTTGGGCACACAGCTCAGGCCTGCCCATTCATTGGTGGAAAGTCCAGTGTCCTCCTCATGGGAAGGCCAGTGTCACCCTGAGCTGTCTGGCCCAATGGACCCGGGAAGATGGCCTGCGTGTGTTGGTCTTCAGCTGCTATCCTCCTGGCAGTCAGGGAGGGGGCTTCCCAATGCTGCTACTGTGTCCTCCACCACCAGCTCCCTCACGGACGGACCGATAGATCTCTGAGGTCTCGTCTTTACGGACACACACGGGGTACATCTGGCACTTAACACTTGACACTTAACACTACTCACCGGGCAGGGTGGAGGGAGGCCGTGGGTGTGGGAGTTTTTATTTCTTTTTTTTTTTTTCTTTTTTTTTTTTTTGTAATTTCCTACTAGTGTGTTTGGGTAACTTTAGGGGGGTGGGGCGGGCAGCGTGGGGGTGGGGGGAACACATCATTGTGATGACATTTTTGATATTCATTAGAAACAATACATCCTTTCTGAGATATTTACAGTATTATTAAAAAATGTAAAAGGTTGTACTGTTTTGCATAATGAACGTTTTTACTGGGGATCCAAAGGGCACAAGACTGCTTACTCATTTTTAAAAATTAAAGAAGTGAACTACCACATTCTTGTTCCCGGCAGGGTGATATTCTTTGAGTTTTTCTTGTTGTTGTTGTTGTTGTTGTTGTTGTTGTTGAGGGGATCGTTATTTTACTCCCGTGATATGCCTGCCAAACCATCCTGGTTTCATGTTTGGAGTTTGTGGTCAGTATTGCCGATTGGAAACAACTGGAGCTGCCATTTCTTTCCGTTCACTGTTGATGTGGCACAGTCTGGTCACTTGGTAGCTGCAGGTTTTCCTCCATTTGCCCACACGAGCTTGTAGGTGGCTGGTAAAGCTCTGAATCCACACTGGCTATATCCTGAAGGAACAGTTCCCGAGCTCCAACAGTGTTTGTAATATTGCTTAGAACTTAGACAAAAATCTCTAAATTTCTATCTGACATTTCCAAACGTCCGCTCAAGACCACAGAGCACATCTTGTCCTGCCAGTCCACAGTACAATCAGCTCATCTTACAGTGTCTGCTCTTTGCTATCCCACATTTTTTTTTTCTTCCAGTCCTGATCTCAGTGTTTACTTGAACCTGTCGTGGTCTCTCGCTGTCTTTGAGGTGGTGATACCCGCTCAAGAGAAAGCATCCCACTAATGACATACACAGAGGGTCCCTGAGGACCTTGTAATTTCTTAGAGCTACAGGGATTGGTACAATCATCTGTTTCCTGCCACCTTCCCTCCCTGTGTCTGAAACACACATGTATGGGCAGCAAGACAAGAAGAGGTTGAATCACAGAAATGTGGGTCTGTCTCCAGGAAACCTGATTGGTAGACCTTGAGTCTACAGAATTGGTAACATGAGAAATTATTTTACACTTCATATCTAAACCATAACAAGTTCTGCTGACTTGAGGGCAGGAGATGGATGTTTCAGCTCAAGCTGAGAGAACAAGTTCACCCTTTCTCCACCTTTCTCTTCTACCTGGGCCTTCCACAGACCAGATGTTGCCTGCCACCCATTTTGGCAAGGGCCATCTTTTTTTACTTGGTTCAAAGATGCAAATGAGCATCACTCCAAGAATCACCCTTGCAGACACACCCAGAGGCAATGTTTTACTAGCTATCTGGGCATCCCTTAGCCCAGTCAAGTTGGCATGGAACGACCATCACACACCACTTTTGGGAGCCTCTGAGTGCCACCCCAACTATCACTACGGATGGATCATCAAGGCCATGGAAAAGCTACAGAAGGTGGTGAAGACCTTGCAAGAAACCCTGAGGGTCTTTAGCAGCTTCAAAATCCTTTGGTCCCACAGGGTACCTCTTGAAGCCTCCATAATTTCTCAGAAATGACAGAAGTCCACTGGAACTTGCTGAGTGGGACAAGGGGATATATGAGACCAGCGAGAGGCATTGAGGACAGAAGGTACCACCAGAGCCCCTGGAGACCTGAAAGATGTCACAACGTCCTGGGAAGCCAGTAGAATCATGGAGCCATCAGTGAGTGATACAGGTGTTTGAGAGTTAATGACGGCTGAGGGACAGGAGTTGTAAGGGGCTGTTGAAAGAAAGGGAGAATCACTGGAGCTGTGGGGGGCCTTCAGGGTACTTAGTCACTATTGAAAGTCATTACAGCCATATATCTATCTCTCTCTCTCTCTCTCTCTCTCTCTCTCTCTCTCTCTCTCTCTCTCTCCCCCTCTCTCCCTCTCTCCCTCTCCCCCCCCATTAGAGGGTAGAGAGAGGGGACAGAAAACTGTAGTATGAAAGAAGAATCAATTATTGATCAATTAAAGGATGATTTACCTGGGACAAAGCCAGGCATTTCCCATAAGCCTCAATACAACCATAACTGTGTTTTTTTCCCCATTTTAAAGATGCATAAAACAACTCGGAGAGACAGGAGGGAGAGGAGCTCTTTGAAGCCAGGCAATTCAACCCAGAGTCCTTCAGTTTTTTCCTTTATTTTTTTTTTTTCTTTTCTTTCATACGAGGCTTGGCCCCAGCGGCTATGGCAGGGAATGGTCAACCCAGAGCCTCTCCTAATCCTTTGCCTTCCCACCCAGAGTCCTGGGCACAGACAGGTTGCAGAAAGCTGGCCACCAGGTGGCGCAATTGCTAAACCCAGACTGGTGAGGTCCAAATGGAAACAAGGACCCTCCCAAGAGACCAAGGGTCCAGAGGTCCCCACCTGGGTGCCCCAGTGAGGGACAGAAGGCTGCCTTTGACAAAAGGGTGTAAATCATTCTCATAAAGCCCCGCCCGTACCCCAACAGCCAGACACACCTGGGTTCAGTTCTGAACTCCACCTCCTGGCTGGCTGACCTTGGGCCAATGACTTTACCTCTCTGGTTTCAGCGTCCTCATCTATACAAATGGACAGAATCAGCCTGTTTTGGTCAGCTTGTTCGCAGTGATGACCAAAAGACCTGATAAGAACAATTTTGGAGGAGTAAAAATATATTTGGGGGCTCAGGGTTTCAGAGGTCTCAGTTCATAGACAATTGATTCCATTCTGGGGGGGGGGGCGCTCTAGGTCAGGCAGAATATCATAGCAGAAGGGTGCAGCTAGGGAAGGCAGCTCAGGACATGGTACTGGGGAATCAGAGAGGTGTGTTCACCAGTGACAAAATATGAGCCCCAAAGACATGCCCCCAGTGACCTACCTCCTCCAGCCACACCCTACCCTCCTAAGGTTACCACCCAGTTAATCCCTGGATTAATGCACTGATTAGGTTAAGGCTCTCAAAACCCAATCATTTCACCTCTGAACTTTCCTGCATTGTCTCACACATGAGCTTTTGGGGGACACCTCACATCTAAACCCTAACACAGTCCCTCTGGATTAAATGAGATGACAGTATGCACCCAAGTGTCTTACCCATAGGAAGAATGAGATCTCACTAAGTTCCTCAGTCCTCACTAAATTGCTGAGGCTGGCTTCGAACCTATGATCCTCCTCCCTCAGCCTCCTGAGCCACTGGGATGACAGGCGTGCACCACTGCACCTGGCTTTTACTAATTATTTTTTAAATGAAGAATATTGATTTTACCTTTGAAAAAAAAATCAATGAAGCTGTTTTTAAAAATCCTCTCTAGGCCACTGAGAGGTTGGTCCCAAGTGAAGACTCTGAGGGGAAGGAAAAATGATTCTCTTAGGGTTAAAGAAAGTGGTGAGCAGGCATGGGCAAGAGCAGAGCCTTGTAGACTCTCCTCCAGTCCTGGGCTCTGGCCTCTCCTGGACAGCACATGAAGCAGCACCCCTCCTCTGGGCCACGTAACTCTTCATGACATCCACAGGCATTTCCTGGGCTTTTGATTTTGATTTTTGATTTGCCACAGCTGGTGGAGAGGGAGAGCAGTGTATCATTTGCCAACAGCTGATGCTATGCAAGGTCCTGATTCTATCTCATTTGTGCATGGGGCTAGTTCTCCCTGCAGACACCCATGGAGGGAGCTGGGATTGACAGCCCAATGGACAGATAAGGAAACTGAGGCACGTGCTTGCACCTCTCACTGCCTTCTGGATATTTCCTCTTGAATGTTCCTTTGGGAATCTCAAACCCCATTTTCCCAGCGGAATTCATCTCCTCCACCTCCACCCCCTGCTGGTCTGTCACTCCCCCTCTCAATAAATACCACCTCCATCCGACCACATATTAGTGATGCGCCCACCCTGCCCTCATGGAGCCTGCATTCTAGTCAGTGGAGACAAAATAATGAACATCTAAAAACGTAGACATACACAATGTAGCAGAAGATGATAAATAAATAAAGAGGAGATGAAAATAAAGTGGGGAAGAGGCAGAGGGGAAAGCCAGGGAGTATGGGTGGGGAAGTTGGAAAGAAAGGGAGCTCGTGGCTCATGGGAAAGGGCGGTCCAGGCTTCAGAAGCAGCATATGCAAAGGCCCTGGGGCTGAAGTCTCTCTGCAGTGTTCACAGGGTATTTTGGAGGCCAGAGCAGTAGAAGTAAAGCCAGCCAGGGGAGAGAAGAAAGAGATGATGGGCAGATCAGGAAAGGCCTCAGGGACTGGTGTAGATGTGTATAGAGAACGCCATGAATCACAGGTGAGTTTTCAGCAGAAGATGGACACATTCTGATTTCTGTTTTAGTAAGACCCCTCCAGCTGCCATTGGGGGCTTTGGGTGAGTCGGCTGTTGTAATCCAGGAGAGAGAGAATGGAGTCTGGGCCAGGGAGACGGAGGGGAATTGTGAACTGGTTCTGGATATTTTGAAGGTAGATAAACTAGAATTCCTGGTGGATTGGAAGTGGGGTGCAGAGAGGAGTCAAGGATGATGGGGGAACCAGCTGGCCAGGCGGAAAAAGCTCCTCACTGCCGGACTCCTCCCTCAGTGAGTCTCCCTGGCTCTTACTCCTCTAAGTTTCCAACCCACTCTCTTCCCTCCATCCCCAGCCACTGTGCTGGGCCATCCAACCATCTGGACCACAACCACAGCCCCCTCCTCACCTGCCTGTCCTGCCCCCTCTTCCTGTGCATCCTCCCTCAGCACCTACAACCAGGCACTGGACACCTGGTGATGCCCAGCAGGGTGGACCTAACCAGAACACTCCCCACCACACTCCCGCCAGCCACCAGGGTGCCTGAGAGTTCCCACCCAGTAGAAATGGGGGGCTGGGAATCAGGGTGTCAGTTGCAACAGAAGCCTGACTGATTCTAGGTCACCAAAGCTCCACTGTCCACTCCCCCACCTACCCAGCCCCCAGGGCCAGCTCCATGATCAGCAGGCCCCATGGCCAAAGAGCTCCAGTGGGCAAGGGAGGCTTCCTGGGGGCCATGGCAAGGTGTGGGCCATCAGAGAAGCTCAGAACTTAGTGATATCAAATGTCAGCTTTGGATGTGGTGGTGCATGCCTGTAATCCCATCGGCTAGGGAGGCTGAGGCAGGAGGATCATGAGTTCAAAGCCAGCCCCAGCAAGTTAGCAAGACTCTAAGCAACTCAGCAAGACCCTGTCTCTAAATAAAATATTTAAAAGGGGGCTGGGGATGTGGCTCAGTGCTTAAGCACCCCTGGGTTCAATTCTAGGGGGAAAAAATGATCTTTGACATCTCAAAGACGTGGATATAAGTCCCGGCTGTACCACTACTACCATCTGGGTGACCTTGAATAAGTCCCTTCACTTTCCTGAGCCTCACTTTGCCTCATCTGCAAATCAGTACCCATCATTTCTAGATCTTTTGCAAGACCTGGGAGTTACATTAGAGCGTTGGCTTATGTTAGCCCAGAACTGCGTCTCTTAGGACCTGTCCAGTGACTTGGGTAGACCCCTACCTCTGAACCTTCATCCCCTCCCCTGCAAAATAGAATCCACCTCTCACTCAAAATAATAATAATAATAATAATAAAGAAAAGAAAAAGCAGCTGACTGTGCGCTCAGCACATAGTAGGTGCTCAGCCAAGGTGCTAGTTTGGATCTCACCCCAGAGGCAGCTGGACGCATTGCTCCAGTGCCCCCCTTCCCAGCCAGGGCAGCTGCAGGCCCCAGGGATGGGGTGTTTTGATCTCCAAGCCGCAATGCGCTCCGCAGAGCTGGGCAGAGTCCCCAGGCGAGCGGACAAAGAGCTGTTGTTCCCGCAGATCTAAAATTGCCTCCCCCTGATTGCTGCTATACAAACCCGGGCTGCGGCTCGCTTCCCTATCCAGTTGGGTCTATTTCAAGAACACGCTGATTAGCGCTGATTGCGCTTTGATTAGGTGGCGAGCGCACCACCCCGCCCCCTCCCCAGGCTCCCTGGGGAGCGCATGCTCCTGCGCTCCCTCCCCCACCCCTGGGGCCACCATCCTGGCCTGGGGTGCATCACACCGCGATGGGGTCCTCATTCTGCCTCCACCACCATGTCGGACTTGGGGAGCCCCTCTCCCTTCTCCCAAACCTCTCCTGTGAATACCAAAAATGAGGGACAAAAGATCATCTTGGAAAGGGTGGCTTTCATGGTGGGCTTAGGGACCCTGCGCTGGGTCATTGAAATGATTCTTCCAAAGGCCCCCATCATGCACACCCTTGGGCACACCTAAGCACCCACATAGAGACAGGCACGCAGATACTGTCCTGGGGCCTCGCCCTTGGTAGGGATGGATGGAGCTTTAATAAGCAGACCTTCCCTTAAGCAGCATGTGACATTGTCCTTGGGCATATGATCACATGCAGACCCCGCCATAGTGTTTTGAGACATCTATTTTGGGCCCGTTTTGCAGGTGAGGACCTGCCTGCAGCTAGCGGAGCTGATTTGAGGGTGCCCCCAAATTCTAGGTTATGGCCTCTGGGGGTGGGGGGGTTGATTCTTGGAGTAACCTGGAAGTGTATTTTATTAAATGCATATTCTGGACTCCATCCCTAGAGATCTGGAATCAGGAGGTCTAGGACAAGCCCACAAATCTACATTTTAAGACACTGTCCAGGTGATAATGGGTATTGGAAGGTTAGTGGTTGGTTCTCTTTGGGGAAAGCTGCCTTCCTCTGATTGGTCATCTTAAGCATCAATCAATCCTGCCCCAGATGCCCTACCCGACAGCTGCAGCCATAGGCAAGACCTATTCTCAGATGGTCTCTTCACACCCCACAGTGCTACCCACCCTATAGCCCAAGCCCCCATTATCCCACACCTAGACCAAGGCCATCTGTGATCTGTTTTCTACACAGCATATACAAGTGTCTGCTTAAAATTCAAAATATGAAATACCAGCCCTCTCTCCCCCACTGCCAGCTTAAACCATCAGTGGCTCCAAGGATAAAGATGATTAAACCCTGCACTGTGATCTACAAGACTCTGTGAGAACTGGCCCCTGCCCTCTTCTCCAGCCTCACTGTCCACCCCTAACTCCCTTTTTGCAGCCAGGAGACATCTAGTCTTCTCTAGATTTTTAGATCTCAACCCATTCTGCATCTGTCTACCCCAGGGCCTTTGTATTGATGTTCCTTTTCTCTCCCCTCTTCTATTTGCCTCTTACCCATTCATTGGACAGAGCTCTAAACTCCCTTCTAGCAACTACCCTGAGAAGGATTGGACTGGCCTGGGGATAATAAGCTCCTGGTGCAAAGAAGGCAAGATTCTGCAAATCTGTCTAGAAGGAGCTTATGGAGGGAGTGTCTGCTTTCAATCCAAGCTCTGGATCCTTCTCCCTACTTAGGACAGCCTGGGCTTCTCTGGGACAAGTGAGCCTGCCGTCCAGGGGTGGGGGCAGTGTGCATGCAGAGGAGACCAGACCTTGGTCCCTAGAATCTGAGGCAACCTCAGCCAAGCCCTGTCAGCCTGCAAGGCTTTGGCTCAGAGACTAGAATCCTCATTCGATTTTCCGCTTGGCCTCTGGGGTCCGTAACAGAGCTGGGACGTGGAACAGTCACCTGCCCCCCGCCCACCTCCTGCTTGGCAGGGTTTTGCAGATCTGGAGATTTCTGAAGAGTGTACAGATCTGCTCTCTCCTCCTTTCTCTGCTGCTCTGAGGCCCCCTCCCCTCCCCTCCCCAGCACCCCACACCCTTCGACGACTCCCTCCTCTGCTCCTGCCCTCTTTTCCTCCGCAGTGTTTCAGATCCTCTCCAATCCCTCCCCTCCACAAGCCTCCTCTCCCCTCTCTCTCCCTCCTCGACTCCTCTCCCTCTTGCCATCTTCATACTCCGCTCCTGGTCTGACCACCTCCCCTCTCTGTTGCCATCTCTCCCATATATTTGCCAGACCCGGCGGGGGGGGGGGGGGGGCGGTGGGGGCTGCAGGCATCAGGACCTGCCAGGATATTCCTGCAAATGGCCTGAAAAAATGACCCTGTGGGTTAACACGCCCCTGGGCATGGGGGACTTAAATCCTGCTTCTAGCCAAAGCCCCCAAGATCCCTGTTTGGGGATGGGGCTGTAATGTCACCACACTGAGGAAGGACAAGAGGCGAACTCAAGCTCACAGTAGCCCTTCCCTGATGTCTTGGAGCAGAGCAGAGCATTCTGGGGGCCAGGAGTAGGCCACATGCAGGTGGGGGAAGCGAAGGAGGGGCCCAGGGGAGAAATTATAAGTTTCAGAGTCAAGAGTGCAAGATCTGGAGTCCAAATCCTGGCGGTGTGACCCTAGACGAGTCACCTAACCTTTCTGGACCTCAGTTCCTGCCTTCCAGAAATTGCAATCAGGATTTAAAGAGCTAACGCATCACTAAGTGCTTAGTTAGCCCAGGCCAAGCACACAGTGGGTGCTCAGTACCTTTAGTAGGTTGTTTTGGAGACTGGCTGGGTCCCAGGCTTCACATCTGGGATACAGGGTGGACCTCTGGAGCATTCTTTGCATTTCTAGATGAGCTCTCAGAGGAGGAGGGGACTCCAGGTCTGAGGCCCCCAAGGCAGCTCCACACTGATCATCTTCATAACCTTCCCGATGACGGAGCCAATCATGGCAACTCACTGCCACACAGCGCACGGAGAAGCTCACGTGGGCCAGGACTTGAACCCCTCAATTACCTGGCATTGTACCCCAGCTCCAAGGCTGGCGTGGTGTCTCCACAGCCCACATCTGAGATGCGGGACATGGGCAGGAGGCTCGCCTGGATCCCAGGATTCGGTCCCCTACCCCCGTTGCTAGGCAACAGCTGCTCACTGCTGAGGGGACCATGGTGGGGGGGCTGGGCGCTGCAGCAGCTGGCTCTGCCCTTCACAGTGGCACCCATGGGAGCTGTTCCCCGTGAGGCCCAGTGAACGCTTCAAGATGAGCAGGGATTTGCCCAAGGTCACTTGAGATGTGAGTCCACCCATCCCAGCGCCAGAGCTTCAGAGCAGAGAGACGATGTGTGTTACAGCCCCAAATTCCCGAGCCCAGTGTAGACGCTTGCTCAGCAATGACCAAGTTCCTTCCCGTTGTAAAACACACCAAAGCTGGTGTGCGTGATGGACCTATTTATTATTTCCTTTCTGCCCCAAGCCCCTCATCTTACAAGTGGAAAAAGAGCCCTAGAGAGAAGATGCGGAAGGAAAGGAGAATCAGGATGCACCCAGCCCCAACTCCCAACCATGCCACCCACCAGGCCCTGCCTGCTCCCTTCCCCAGCGGCCCTCAGCATGGAAGCCCTGAGTCCCTGACATGCAGCTCACCCAGTCTCCCCAGCCAGATGGGACTCCCTGGAGTCTGAGCTGCAGCTGAGGGGCTCTGCTCACCTGGAGTGCACAGTGGGTGCTTTGTGTAAGTGCCCAGAGCGCACAGTAGGTGCTTTGTGTAAGTGCCCAGGGCTGGCCTCCGGATGCCTTGCTGAGTAGATAGTGGGTACGTGAGTGAGCATAAAAACCCTGCTCCCGGCCTTTCTCCTTCTCTTCTAAGCTGGGCCATGTGGTAGCCCAAGCCTCGAATTGGGCCGAATTCTGTCCCTGGGGCCACCCCTCGCCTCTCCAGCCCTGTTTCCTCCTCTGTCAGGCTGAGAAAATGCCCAGTCCTGTCCCCCAGAGTGTCTGCCTGCACCCCCCGGGTAGAGGTGGATGTGCCCAGCCTTTGCCAGGACAGGTCATTGCCTGGGTCAGCAGGAACATGATGGCATTGTCTGCCCAGTGACCTGGGGGGTGTGTGTGGATGGGGCCGTTCAGAGGAGGGTGGCGTTGGAGGGAGCTTCCTGTACAGATTTTCTAAAGAGGAAGGTGGGATCTGAGAAGCGGTGGTACGAGGAGATGTGAGTACACTTGACCACACACGTGGATGCACATACACACACGTGACCCAAGCCCTCCACACCCACACACATGCACAATGATCGTCTTGGTTCTCCCCCTAAAATGTTTCCATCGTCTTGATCTCATCTCAAACATGGTCCTCCCAATGCAGCCAAGGAGCACAGGCGGTTCTGACATTGTAGACAGACAGACAAGCCTCCCAGAGGGGCAGGTGCCCACAGCTGAGAGGAGGCTAGGAGGTGCCATGTGCCCATCAGCAGTTGCTCTCCAAGGCTGGGGACTGGGCAGGTTTGTCCAGTCAGCAAGGAGGGGCCTGAGGCCTTACTGAGTGATCGAGGGACTCCCTGCTGTGCCCTGTGGCTCTCTCTGCCCAGCCCCTCCCTCTGGACCTGCTGCTTCTCCTTCCTGATTTTGGTGAAGGATTTCACCACAGCCGTTGCACTGAAGACTCCCCACAGAACCACTGACCGCCATCTCTCCACATCTCGTTCAGGACAACTGTTTACTCTGTCAGTCTCTTTTACATACAGAAACAGCAGTGAGACAAAGACAGGAGAGGAGACACCCAGTTGGTCCCCGTGGGGTTGAGAACCTTCAAGAATTTTCCACCAATTTCATTGAACAAAAGCTAAGGAGGCCAGGCACAGTGGCGCATGCCTGTCATTCCAGCAGCTCCAGAGGCTGAGGCAGGAGGATCATGAGTTCAAAGCCAGCCTCAGCAAAAGCAAGGCCCTAAGCAACTCAGCGAGATCCTGTCTCTAAATAAAAAATATGCAATAGGGCTGGGGATGGGGCTCAGTGGTCAAGTGTCCCTGAGTTCAATCCCTGGTACCAGCCCCCCACCAAAAAAAAAAAAAGCTTATAGAGCGCCTATTCTGAGCCAACCACCATGCTAGATGCATGCTTTAGCCTTATGGAGTACAGATTTAAATTAGCAATAGAGGGCAGACATCCATTGGCAAATAAAATGACGGTACAGCGAAGTCTAGAAAGGGATCCTGGGACTGGAATCATAAAGCCAGACAGGTCACCTGACAGGTGGTCCACAGAGGATGCTTAGAAGAAGACTCAAGGGACACAGAGCCAGACAGCAGCATCCCAGGAAGAAGGAAACAGAGGTGGATGAAAATCCAGAAAGGAGGCAGGGCCACCAGAGCGTGTGGAGAGATGGTGCCACAGAGCGCAGGCAGCGGGCCAGGGTCTGGCGAAGGTGAGATGTGCTGGGCAGGAGGGTGGGGGAGGAAACAGAATCCCAGCGAGCTGATGTCTGCCTTGGACAGCTGGACGCCATTCCTGCAACCAACAAAGGGCCTACTATGAGCCATACCAAGATGGCCCCACCCTGTCCCTGTTTCCAGGAAGGTTCCCCTCAGCAGGATCCTAGCCCCAGGGCTGAGTCCTCCTGCCACCCTCGGCCTCAGCTGAATGTTCAAAGAAGCAGCTGCAAAAACAGACCCTCGGTGCTCTCCTGGCATGTGGGCCCCCAGCAGGCCGTCATCTGAGGCCCCCATGCTGAGGCCGAACCTGGAGAGCGTTCAAGAGAGCTGGGATTCCAGGAAGTCTGGCATTTTGTTCCCTAATCCAGGGGGTTTAGGCCAGGGAAGGACAGAAAGAAACCTGGTCCCAGTTACCAGGAACCCCCCCAAAACTACCAACCTAGAATTTACCCTCCACATTCAGAATGAGTTCCTCCTTCAAATGGAGCTCCAATCCTACCAGAAATTTGAATCCAGAGGCGCTTAACCACTGAACCACATCCCCAGCCCTTTTTTATTTTTATTTTTTTATTTAGAGACAGGGTCTTACTAAGTTGCTTAGGGCCTAAGTTGCTGAAGCTGGGTTTTGGGGGGGGGGTTTTTGAGAATTTTTTAATATTTATTTTTTAGTGTTTTTTTTTTTTTTAAGAGAGAGTGAGAGAGGAGAGAGAGAGAGAATTTTTAATATTTATTTTTTAGTTCTCGGCGGACACAACATCTGTGTTGGTATGTGGTGCTGAGGATCGAACCTGGGCCGCACGCATGCCAGGCAATCGCGTTACCGCTTGAGCCACATCCTCAGCCCAGTTGAGGCTGGTTTTGAACTCACAATCCTCCTACCTCAGCCTCCCAAGCCACTGGAATTATAGATGTTTGCCACCATGCCCAGTGAAATTCCCAAATTTTTAACAAGCTCCTTCATGATTAGGAACCACTGCTCTCAAATAGAACAAGTCTCACCATAGGATAGAAGGGAAAACTGGGGCCCCGAAATTAGAAAGCCCCAGGTTTAAATCCTATCAGACTCCCTATGTGACCCTAGACAAGTCGCCTAACCTCTCTGAGGCCTGTTTAATGGGGAAATGGAATGTAACTGCAATCCCTCCCTCCATTGCAAGGAATGTGTATGAGGTATGGCCAGTTACTGGTGCATTGTGGGTGCTTAATCAGTGGCAGATGTTTTCCTAGTTGTCTTTGAAGGATGTCCTTCTAGATGTTTAGACAAACAAACAAAAAACAAAAACACAAGACCAAAAAAAAAAAAAAAACAACCAGCGGTTATCATGGTTCCCTAATAATTTCCAGGGCCACTGACAGAGCTGCCTCCTTGTTCCTGCTCAGATGGGCATGCTGGAATCTCTCAGGCAGGTCTCCCTGGCTGCAGTGGAGGGGACCAGGCACATGCTTTCCATAGCAGAGGCAAAGGGGCAGAGAGAGAGAAGGGTCCCCCAATGTCCCCGGCAAGCTGGTGGGTGGAGGGACCAGTCCCTCACACAGCCCTGATGGGAAGAGGAGGAGGGGCCCAAGGATGGCTTAGAGAGCACACAGGCCCCAAAGTGGGTCAGCGCCATCCTGGGCACTCCCCCTCCTGCCCACAGGCCCGCTGGCCATGCTGCTGTCATCTTGCAGTGTCCCCTCCCCTGCCTAGGCCTTCGACAACATTTTTTCCCTTACCTTTTGAACAGCCAGGCACACAGCACAGTACTGCAAGGGAGGCCCGTGGCTTGTCATCCACATCTTCTGGCCTCATTTAGTGGGGGACTGGGAATCAATGCAGTGGCCAAAATCGTTCAGGCTTAAGGGCACCCAGAGGAGGATTCTAAACCCATCACACTCTCCCACTTCCGAACTTGAGTAGTCTTGTGTACGTGGCCCCATTTCTTCCAAGTCTTTGTTTCCTCATCTATCCATTGGGTTGCTGCAAAAATGAAGTGAGATGGTTTCTAGAGAAATCCTTACTTGGGGCTTGCATTAGAAGTTGGGGTTATTCCTTAGAGTACCTTAGTAACACATGCTATGCATCTAGGTTTGGGAGTTGGCCAGACCTGGCTGGAATCCTGGCTTTGCCCCTCCTAACCATGTGACTTGGGACAGGAGACAGAACTTGTCTGTGACTCTGTTTCCATATCTGTAAAAGGGAGACTTTCACCTCCTGGGCTTCTTGATCCTCAGATCACACGCAAAGATGTTCATAACAGGGGCTGGAGATGTGGCTCAAGCAGTAGCGTGCTCGCCTGGCATGCACGGGGCGCTGGGTTCAATCCTCAGCACCACATACAAATAAAATAAAGATGTTGGGGCTGGGAAATGTGGCTCAAGCGGTGGCGCCATGCGTGTGGCCCGGGTTCGATCCTCATCACCACATACAAACAAAGATGTTGTGTCCACCGAAAAATAAAAAATAAATATTAAAAAAATTCTCTCTCTCTCTCTCTCTCTCTCTCTCTCTCTCTCTCTCTCTCTCTCTCTCTCCCCGCCCTTAAAAAAAAATGATGTTCATAATAGAACGTGGTATGGAGGACACTTGCAGCCCAGGATAGCTGTTAATAATAATTGGAATTGATGTGTGGATTCATTCACTACATGCTTATCCATCAATCCATAGCCAGCAGGGTGCCGGAATCTAGCAGAGAAAAAGACTTATGTGCTCTGGGGCCCAGAGGAGCTCACCGAGAAGGGGACAGATGATCCCAGTACAGGTTGGCACTGAGACTCGAGCTCCAGGACTCCTTGTGGGGATGCCTGGTTTCGTTCAATCCCTTGTTCATCAGAGATGTCTGAGGAGGGCGCTGGACCTAAGTTACCCAGCTGGGGGGAGAGGCTCTCGGCCTCAAGACCCCACACCACCTCCCCGACAGCCTCCGCTCCTCTCGATAAGCCTCTGCTGCTGCTGCCCTTAGGGATGGGGCCTGAGCTCCCAGAGAGCAGCCATTCAGAAGCAATCAGAGGTACTTGTGACTTGGCCAGCTTCCCGGCCACCCGTGGTCCAGCTGCTCAAAATGAAGCCCAGAGGCCACTTGATGTGGGTGGCTGTTTCTCAAGAGCTCTCGTGCCCATATCTCCAGGAAGTGAGCACCTTTTCCCACCAGCCCTGGGTGGCAAGGCCCTGCTGAGATCCAAGTCTGGGTGCTTGGCCAGAGGCAGAGGGGAAGAAGCACAGGGAGAGGAGGAATCCACAGGGAGAGGAGGAGTCCACAGGGAGAGGTCTCAGAGGAGGCCCGTGGGGAGTTAAAAGGGATACTGCTAAGTTGGGAGCCCATTGGGAAAGAGACTGGATATTTCTAAGTGTTGGTATCCTCATCTGTAAAATGAGACAAATGATTTCCCTCAAGATTCTAAAGAAAAGCATGTGATATGCTTCCAATTTTATCCCTGGCATAGAGAACATGGTTTAAATAAATGATTTTAATTAAGATGGTAAGAGATGGGGTCCAGAGTCTATGGCCATAGATTCCCACCTTCCCTCACTGCTGCCCCTTTGCTGGTACTGGTCAGCCCCATGTCCTTAACTCTCCAAGAGGGATGGCAGCACCCTGGGAGGTCTCATCTGCGCCCTCCCCGACATTCACACACCACTCATAGGCAGAAAATTGAGGAAGGCAGCAACAGCACTCAAGCCCCCTCCCAGCCTCTCAGAGACAAAAATAGAGTGTGTTCCTGTCAGACACATTATGGCGCTGTCAAAGGTAAATGAACTCGCGCCCTTGAATTATTAATGTCACAGGTCTATTCCGATACAGTATGAAAGAGACATAAATGCTTATCAAGAGATAAAGAAATTAGAACAACAAACATGACAAAGAACTATGATGGCCCTTGGGAATAGTTGATCATGAGGTTCCCAGAATCCAGGAGCCAAGAAGGTAGGGAAACCCTGGGTCCCCTGTAGGTAGCGTTTCAGGACCATGGAAAGCAACACAGGTAAGGAAAAACGTGGTCCTGGAACAAGTAGCGTTTCAGGACCATGGAAAGCGACAAAGGTAAGGAAGAGAGGCTCACCAGCATGGTGGCCAGGCTTCACCCAGGTGTATGGTCTAGGTGGGGCCCCTGGGGGAGCAGGTAGCATGGCTCGGAAATCTCTCCCCTCCTGCCACCCTGGATCCTCTGATTCTGAGGACAACAATCACACCTGTGTCGCCCCAGCTCAGACGCCTCCTGCTCAGACTGTGATTGCTTTTGCCTATGCCACCGTTAGAGCCTGGGACCCCTCGGGCTACAGCCTTGAATCCCCAGACTCTAGCTCACCGTGGAAACCACTGGACCCCGTGCCCACTCACCTCCTCCACAGCAAGAGGGACTGGAGCACCAGTTGAGGGTAATTGTCTTTCAATTCGAGGTAACTAATCAGCACCATGATATATATATACATATATTTTGGCTTGGCAGCTGTGACTGCTAATGGAGTTCAAAGCTGTCAGATTGAAGGTAATAATTGTCTCCTTTAAAAAAAACCAGTTAATTAGCATAATCAGAGAATAAATGGGCCAAGATTCTAACCCAATGTGGGAGATGAATGTGAATCGTGGTACCCTGGGAGTCTCCAGTGGAGATATTGACACCAGCCAGGGGGTGGAGGTCACCAGTTCAGAAGGAAGAAGAGAAGAGTGCAGGAAATCTTGTGTTGATGTGTTTGGGGGCTGTGACCACCGTGTACATGTCCCCAGGAAGCGTTATTTTGCGTAAAGCCCACCCCTGTTTTGAAGGCAGCAGTGTTCATCTTGGCATTTTTCCAATCCATCCCTTTGATGTGTATTTACTGAGCACCTGCTGGGAAAAGAGCCAGGATTTGTTCTTGGCGGAAAAAAAAAACAAACATTTAATTGGAGTTCATAGAGCAACCTCTCCACACACCCCCAGTTCCCTCTTCTGCCTTCCCACCCCCAAAGAGGTTCACTTTCTGGGTTGTCAGCAGGAGAAGGGAACTTATTCTAAGTGACACGTGTGGGAAGGGCACCTAGAGGGCTCTGGGAATTGAAGGAAATAATCTCTTACATCTCTCAACATCATTTCTCAATCATGGCAGGCAATGACTTGCCTCATCTTGGGCTTTTGGGGAGACTGGGAAAAAAACATAACCAATCACAGGAAAGCAGCCTTCCTATGCACTTGCATAAAAAGTGAATGTTCTATGTGCTTGAAGTTGGCCAGAACATTCCTTTAATCCTCCCCATAACACTATTGAGGGGTACCCTTAGTATGCCCATTGTATAGATGAAGACATTGAGGCAGAATATGGTTAAATAACTTGTTCCATGTCACCTTTCTAGTGAGTTCCAGAACTAGGATTTGAATACAAGAAGCTTTAAATCCAGAGTTCATGTTCTGAAGCCTCAAGAGAATGCAGTCAAGTTATGTTGGAGAAGATCAAACATCCATGATAAAGGGTAGGGAATAGAAAGGAAGTGACATCTATAAGGTGCCACATACATGGAAGCACTGATCTGAATCCTGAGGACACACAGGCACTAAGACCTGTTCCCTCTCACCAAGGCATCTGCAGGCTGAAGTCAGGAGTGACGGACACACACTCACCTCTGGTTCTTGGGGAGTTATTTCCATGCCCTGGTCTTGTCTGGGCATTCTTGGTCAAGGGTCTGAGTTGGGGCTGTCCCCAAAATAAGGATTCAAGTTTGCATAGTTTGTTTGGGAAGTAACCTTAGGAAATATTGATACCTACTGGTTAACTAATTACCCCCCCCCAATGTTTAGTGGCTTAAAACAGCAAACACTTATTATCTAATTGCTTCTGAGTCAGGAATGTCAGAGTGGTTTAACGGGGTGGTTATGGCTGAGAATCTTTATTGAGGTTTTGGTCATGTTGTCACCTGGGCCTGCAGTCGTGGAAAGGTTTGGTGGAAGCTAGAGGATCCACTCCCCAAATTATGCACGTAGTGGTTTGGGGCTTCAGTTCTGCACCACATGGACCTCTCCATAGGGCTTCTCAGAGAACATGATAAGACAGAGAGAAATGAAGTGACATGCATGTGACGATGTGGCTCAGGAGCGTCACCCCAAAGGATGGTCACAAAGATGGGGACAACATCCTCATCACCCTGGCTAAGTCCCCATCTTTCCAGCTCCCACATATCTCCTCTCAGTCTCCAGACACCCATGCTCCATGACTCAGAGCTCTGATGCTCAGAGGAACCCAGAGACACACTAGGGATGGGAACAAATTATTACAAAAGTTCCTGCCAACTTCAGTGCGTACACACACACACACACACACACACACACACACACACCACTGTACTTGAAACAGTTCATTTTGCAGAGTGCAGACAACCAGAGAGAGCTGTCAGTAGGAGCTTCTGGCTCTAGGAATGAAGTTGGGAACCTAAATGGTCCCCAAAGACCTCTTATTTCCAGCCCATGAGGTCTGAGATGCTCTCTGATTCCCATCTTAGGAATTTCTCCTCCTCCTTCCTCATCTCCATTTCTATCGCCATGCTCTCTCCCTCTCTCCATCTGTGTTTATCATGCCCCCTACACCCTCTCATCCTAAGAAGACCCAGCCAACTAGCTGACCTTGGAGGCCTCCCTGCCCTCTTAGGCTCTGATCTCTGCAGCTTTTACCCTCCTCTGAGAAACAAAAGCCCTGAATGAAAACCCAGAAACCAGGACTTGGCTTCTCTCTCTGCTGAGATGAGCAAATCTCTTTAAAGCTCTATCGCCCCTTCCCACAGGGCAACTGGAAGAACTCAAAATACCAGGAACTATAAAAAGACCTTCTTAATGTAGCCAAGGTGGCACCAGTACCACCAGCCAAAGGCACAAACTGTGATCAATACTGCCACTTTCTCAGAGCAGTGCCAGAGACCCTCCGGGGAGGGCTCAGCTGGGATCCCAAATCTAATAGACTCCCAACTCTGGGGAGCTCTGAATCCTATAGCTGCTGTGGCCCTGGAGCATCCTTGATGTTCTTCAGCCATGTCTGTCTTGTTTCCCACTATGTCCAGTGGATCCTGACACTTGGGGTGGGGGCTCCCCAATAGCATATTGCATGAATGAATGAGTACTTGAGTCCATGCACTAGCTCAGGAGCCAGAGGGGCTCTCCCTGTAATTTTGCCCCAATGTATTTCCACAAAGTCCCTCACTCCTGCACCATGCATGGTGTGAGGGAACTATGGAAGAATCTACCACCCACCCCCACAAATAGGACATTGGTTCAGCCAAAAACACCTCCCATGGCCTATGATAATTCTATCCAGAGGGAAGAAAGTTCTTCTCTACTTTAATTTACTTCTTATTTTCCCACATGGCCCACGTTCCAAATGGAGAGCGTGTGGGGTAGAATTTCAAAGGAAGCGGGGCGCAGTGGTGCATGCCTGTAATCGGCAGGAGGATCCTGAGTTCAAAGCCAGCCTCAGCAACTTAGTGAGGCCCGAAACAACTCAGTGATACCCTGTCACTAAATAGAATACCAAAAAAAGAGGGGACTTCAGTTGTAGCTCAGGGGTAGAGCACTTGCCTAGCATGTGTGAGGCACTGGGTTCGATCCTCAAGACCACATAGAAAAAATAAATAAATAAAATGAAGGTATTGTGACTACCTAGAACTAAAAACATTTTTTTTTAATTTAAAAAGGCTGAGGATATGGCTCAATGGTTAAGTGCCCTGATTCAATCCCTAGTACAAAAAAAAAATGGGAGCTAGGGTTGTGGCTCAGCGGTAGAGCGCTTGCCTAGCATGCGCAAGGCCCTGGGTTTGATCCTCAGCACCACATAAAAATAAGTAAATAAAATAAAGGCATTGTGTCCAACTACAACTAAAAAATAAATATTTTTTTAAATGAAAATTCCAAGAACCACAGGGAGAACTGGGCAGACTTAGCAGAGCTGGTAAAGAATTGGTAGATGTTTCCCATCAAGACGTCACCTCAAGAACCTGTCTCATGTTGGGTTCCCCCAGGAACAGAGCTGGAGGTAAAGAGTCAGAAGACAAGCAGCTTATTTGGGAGTTGAGTCCATAAAGCCTGATAAAGCTGTGGGGAGAGGAGAAACAGGAAGGAAGTAACGGAATGGCCCATGGCCAAGCAGGCTGGCACATGGGCAACCTTCAGTCCCTCAGTGGGGAGCACTTCCAAGCATCCCACAGAGGAGGCTGGACGCTGGGTGTTCATCCTCCAACTCATCCTCCAATCTTTGTCCCACATGGACCAAGGGCTGCTTCCAGGGGTGAGAGGTTCCAGCAAATCCAACATGCCCAAGGGGACCAGGAGAAATCCCTTGGGTGAAGAGCTTTGCCACCAGAGCTACCCACAGCACGCACCATGGCTATCACGTAACATTAACCACGGGGCCCGGGGTGGAGCCCTCTGACCTTGCCGTGAGCCACATTGTCAGCATCCATGAGCAGCTCTTTCTTCCCTTCCCAGTCTTCACACAGCCCTGGAAGGTTCTGGAAATTGCCCCACGCCTTGGACAGACCAGGAAACTGAGATGCAGAGATGACATAACTCCCCCAAGGCTGCCTTGTCAATAAAAGAACCAAAGCAAATTAAAATCCCTGCTTAAATCCTAGAGGAAGAAGACCGGCAGATGAATAAAATATGTAAGGCTTTCAAAAGTGATAATGCTATGTAGAAAAATAGCAGGGAGCAAGGGATTGGGGAGATGTAGGGGGAAGGACTGAAGTTAAGTAGGGGGATCAGAAAAGGGTTCCCTGAATGACAGCATTTCAATCAAGATTTGGAGGAATCAAGGGCAGGAGGCATCCGTGTGGCTGTTTGAAGGAACCAAGTACCAGGGAGAGGAAACGGTAAGTGCAGAGCCATGGAGCAGGAGATGGTCCAGAGAGTGGAGAACAGAAGAGCAGTGATCAGAGGGGACTGAGAAACAGAGGCGGACCTCTCAGGGGATAGGGTTAGATCGCATAGATCCTGCAGGGTCTTCAGTTTCCACTTGGAGGTGGCTTCTGAGCAGAGGAGGGACCAGTTTTTTTTTTTTTTTTTCTGTACCAGGAACTGAACTCAGGGGTGCTTAACCACTGAGCCACATCCCTAGCCCTCTTTTGTATTTTATTTAGAGACAGGGTCTCACTGAGTTGCTCAGCGCCTCGCTGAGTTGCAGAGGCTGCCTTTGAACTCTCGATTTTCCTGCCTCAGCCTCCCGAGCCACTGGGCAAGGGACCCAGTTCTGATTGATATTTAACAGAATCTTCTGCGGCTACCAGGTTAAGAAAAGAAGAAAGCAGTGTATGAATGAATGAATCAATGAGTATCCGGATCCCTTTTCACAGATTAGTTTTATCTACTTTAACCGAGTGATAGAAGGCAAGAAATAGAAGGGCGACCCTGGTGGAACACGCACGCCACAAAAGAGTCTGGACTTGTGCCCAGCACATTGGCAGCTGGACCTGGCGGGAAGTGGGACTCTGTGGGGTCTCTGTAGTCCTCCTGCCCCCATGCTCCTGCCACCCACCAGCACAACCCCAGGCAGCTGGTGTGATCACAGACATGAAAGCCGGTTCCATGCAGAGAAGATGATCAGAAGCCTTGTGACAACTGTTTTTGCTCCGAGAACAGCTTTCAAGATGCCCTGGGCTGTCCCGGGCAGCTTTCTCATCTTCCCGAAGTCCCGGGCAGCAGGCCCAGACCTTCATAGTCCTTCCCAACAGGACAGCACATGAGCTCACAGGTGCCCAAATGATAACACACCTCGAGGGTGTCCTGCTTCAAAGGGAGGAGAGACCTGCAGCTGCCTACACAGCAAACTGCAGGGCGCTAGTTCAAAATGTGGCCAGCAGATGCCTGACATTCCCCCAGTAGAGCATTTGTTCCCTTGAACTAAGCATTGCATGTTCTCTCTCTCTGTCTCTCTCTTTCCCAGGAAGGGAAAAAAAAATAAGGGAAGAAAGAAGCAAGGGATGGCAGGACAAAAAAAGAAAAGAAATGGAAGACCCTAGTGAACAGCATCTGCAGACAAGATACATCTCCAAAGGCTTTCTATTCATTATTTCACTGAATCCATGCAATGGCCCTCAATGGGCCCATTTTGCAGATATGAAAATTGAGGCTCAGAAAGTTTCAGTTATTTGCCTAAAGACACAGTGGAGGAAGGGATGGAGCTAGGGCTCTGTGTTCTGATGCTGATCCTGCCTATATCTAACATTCTGATGTGGGGCATGCTCTGTGGTTCCTTGGAAGGGTCAGGCTCAGGCAAAGGATCCTGGAAGAGGGGAAGATACAAGGTGAAGGGGTCAGGGATGTTTCTGTCTTGAGACCCCAGATCTGGTCCAGTCACCAGACTGTGATCAACTCCAAATGCCCTGGTCTCCTATTCTTTTATCTCTTCTCTTCTCCCAAGTGGTCTCCCTCCCTCCCTCCCCCCCACCCCCCATCTCGATAACAGGAATTGAACTCAGGGGCACTCAACCACTGAGCCCCATCCCCAGCTCTATTTTGCATTTTATTTAGAGACAGGATCTCACTGACTTGCTTAGTGCCTCGCTGTTGCTGAGGCTGACTTTGAACTCGAGATCCTCCTGCCTCAGCCTCCCAAGCCACTGGGATGACAGGTGTGTGCCACCACAACAGCCTTCCCACCTGGTGTCTTAAAGTCCCTCTACCACTGGGACCATTGCATTCAGCCTTCAATTTGCATCCTTCAAGTGGTAATTAGTCCAGCATTCCCATTGGAGATCTTATTCCCAATCCCACCCGCTCCCCCCCCCACAAAAAAAGAAAAAAACAGCATACAATTATTCATCTGAATAAAACAGATCTCTTTCTTTGTGGGAGGAAAACAGGCTGCTGAGAACATATGATTTTCTGTACATTGTTATTCTCCTACACACAAATAAAAGGAAGAATATTGTTTGTTTCAATTGAGGGACAGAAATAGAGGAAGAGGCTCCCATTCCATTCCAGCAGGGGAGGCTGGATGGACCAGCGTGTGATCAGAGTGGATTAGGGCGCCAGGGAAAGTGCATGGGAAGGAGACACTGGCCAGACCGTAATGAGGAGGCCAGGAGGCCAGGCTGGGCTGCCGGACATGCTGATGGGGCAGCCTGTGCTGCGGGCAGCATGGCTGGCCTGGGCCCTGGTGGCCCAGCCCGTGGCCATCTCCGTCTTCCTCTGGGTGAGCACAGAGTCGCTGTTTGGAACTGTCAGAAGTGATTAATTCATCAAAAAAAAAAAAAAAAAGACAAAACCCCAGCACACTGGAAAAACTGGCTCTGACTCAATGGCTCGTTAATAAGCCAACCCCGATCAGCTCCCAGATGCTAATTAAAGCCACTCTAAAGACACGGTGGCCTCCTGAGGGCTCCTGCAGGAACTTCTCCCTCGGTTCCCTTTGCAAAGGCACCCTGTAGGCCCGTGAGAGGTGAGCATGGAGCAGAAGGAAGGACAGTAGGAGGAAGGAGCGAAGCCACAAGCTTCAGCCTGATCCCCAGTCAGCGGGGCTCAATTCTGGCAGCAATTTCATCATATCCAACTTTGCACCCAGCCCTCGGCCCAGCGCCTGGTACAAAGGGACTCGACAGACTCATGAATGAGGGGGCTCTAATCCACGATGGAACCTAGAAAGGTGTTTGAATCAGGACTCAAGTTCTCTGTGAGTCCAGAGGAAGAGGAGATCAAGGCAGGCTTCCTAGAGGAAGAAGCATCAGAAATGGGCCTTCTAGGAAAGAGGCAGAGTCTGATCCCAACCTGCCTGGGGATGCTCTGAGCATCTTCTCATTTCATCCTCAAAATAACGTAATGGTTACTAGATCCATTTTTTAAATATTTATTTTTTAAGTTTTAGGTGGACACAATATCTTTATCTTACATTTATGTGGTGCTGAGGATGGAACCCAGTGCCTCGTGCATAGGTGAGCACTCTACCACTGAGCCACAAAATATCCATTTTGCAGATGGGGAAACTAAGGCAGGGTCAAGTTAAGTCCTATACTCAAAAGTCCCACTGCCAGGAAATAAATGAATTGGGACTTGAATTTAGGTCTTTCTGACATCAACACCACGGTCCCATGGATATCTGGAAGAATAGCTCTGAGAGCTGTACCCAGGAGACACCTGCCCAGAGTCCCCCAAAGATGGGGCCACTCACTCCTCAGGATCCCAACCCCAGTCCATCCCAAGACCCCTTTTTCCCCTCCTGCTGTGGGCTCCGGTCTATAAAGGGGGTCAGGCTGTGAGTCCCACAGAGGTCTGCAAAGGGCACCTTGATGCAGATGTGTCCCCCAAGGGCTCCTGTGGGGGATCTCATGAATAGATGTGCTCAAGGTGATGGGCTCAGCTCTTGGACACAATCAGCACTGTCCCAGGTCAACGGGGAATTTGCAGGTCGCCTGTGGCTCTGCCTCCTGAAGACTGCACCCCGGGACCCAGATTGCACGGGAGGATGCTGCTGCTCACCATGCAGAGGGGGAAGAGAACTTGAAGGGGCCCGGACCGCCTCTTCACGCTCCTGCCCAGCAGTGACAAGCAGCAATTTCATTGCCAACACTGACATGTGGCCAAGCCTGGCTCCAACAGTAAGGGAAGTGTCACCTTCCTTCCTGAGGAGGTATAGGACTGATCTGTGAGCCAGAACCCAGCCCGAACTGCTAGCATCCCATGCACACAAGAAGCCAATGCAAATGCACATTTGCTCAGACATGGGGAAGGGGCTCCCTCGCAATGGTTTGTGGGAGAAAGCGCAGGGGTGTCCATCTTCCTGTTGGAGCGCCTGTCCCCTGGGTGTGGACACAAGCCCGGCTGGCATTTCTGAATGCATGAAATCGTGCAAGAGGGGTGTGCAAGAGCCTGGGGATGAATGGACAGATGTGAACGTGAATGTGGTGGTGGAGAGCGCGGGGCCGAGTGTGTGACTGTACGCATGCGCACTCACCCTGGTCCCAGCCCTGGCGCGGCCCCTTGTATGTACACAGACAGGCCCCCGCACTCCCACCCGCGCATGAGCTCCCTTCCACGGGAAAAGGCTGTCACAGATGGGAGGCGAGATGCTCAATTTCCCAGCTGATCATTTAGCGGGTTCCTTCACCCCTCATTTGCAGCCATCTGTCACCTCCCACGTGGTGGCTGTCTCCACCTGGCTTGCACTCGGTGACTGTGGCCCAGATTTGGTCTGTGGCTACCAGCTCTGCAGATAGAGGTCCCTCTCCTGGTCTCAGGATGACACCTAGGGATAGGAGTCAGAGGCTGGGGTTCGGGACAGGTCCAGCCTTGAAATTTCACCAGGAGGGGACTGGAGGGTTTCCAGAATTCTCTGGACTCCCCCCAAAGCTTTCAGCAAAAATTTCTCTCCTCCTGGTCCGGCCCTCCAGCCAGAAGGAGCCAGCCCTATTGGTCACTGAAAGGGTGGCCCTGTCCTTGGGTATTGGACCTGTGACAGGCTCTTGTGGTCAGCATTTGATGTGAGAGTCTCAGTGGAGCATTGCAAACCCCAAAAGACAGTTCTCCCCATTGACAGATGAAGAAACTAAGGAACAGAGTGGTGCCCAGTCATGCACAGGGCACTTACAGCCAAAGTGAGGCTGGGCCATGGCCTCTGTCTCTTCACACCTTCTAAATGGGCCCAGGCAGCTCACGCAGCCTCCAGGAAGCCTTCTCAACACACAGCCTGGTGACACCCAGCCTGGGCTGTGGCAGGACAGCAGTGCTGGGGGTGGACATTGGGAGAAACAGAGCAGAGAGGTCAGGTCACCCTATCTTCTTCTGTGTCAACCACCCCATCCTTCCCCTAGGGCCAGAGCATCCCCTGGGCCAGGACCCTCCCTGGGATTTGATTTCTGATTCTAATAGATTCTTGATATGGGCCCTCCCACCTGGTTCAGCCTCGAACATGCTACACGAGGTCTCACCACCTGCGCCCTTAGGTTCCGAGCCCCGCCGTCCTCTTGCTTCAAGTTCCCCACGCCTGCCACAACGGATTCTTTGTATACACTGTTCCCCTCCAAGGACTCTTCCTGTCTCCCCTGGCAGCTCCTGACCACCCTGAACTCCTTAGAGGTCAGTGATATAAGGAGGAAAAAAGGGAGGCTCAGGTAGGGCTGTGAGACAAGGACAATGACCAGGATATAGAGACTTAAATAATCAGGAGGAAACAGCCAGGCAAAACTCAGAGAAGGGTTGCAGCAAGTGCAAAGGCCCTGAGGTAGAGGAGGGGGTTATGTTATATTCAGGGCATACACCTATGTAGCTGGAGTGAAGAGAACTAGGAGAGGTGAAGGACCACTAAGGTGGCAAAGGGGTTTATGGACATTTTTTTTTTAATGTGCCCTCTGAATTTTCTAGCCTCTCTCCTCTAGAAAGCCCTCTAACGGCTGCCCATCCCCCAGCTCCTATGCCCCAGTCCTCTCTTGGTTCCATTAGATGGAGGAGTCCCCAAGCTCTTGCCCGATCACATAAAGAGGATGGAGAAAGCAATTTGCAACTGGACCTTCCTCCAGTCCTGGATTCCACGGCTGGAAGGCATCCGTGGGATTTGGAGAAGGTCCCAAGCAGGACACTCTTCTCCATATCAGCCCTGGCTCCAAGCTCCAGTTAGCAGATCCCTAGGCGACGGGGGCTGGGCTGGGCTGGGCTGGCTGGGGTGTGAGGCTCAGTTATTTATGGATTTCAATTTCCCCCGGCTGGCTCCTGCGTCTACCAGGAGCATCACAGGGAAAGCTTCAGAAAAGAATTTTGTCTAGGCCTAACGGAGCAAGACAGTTGCCAAGTGAATCAAGCACCTTTGGAAAGCTCAGGGACAAGGAGAGAAGCAAAAAGGGCTTCCAGACCTTGAATCAGAAAACCCTGGGTAGCTGTGCCCCAACTTTAGTAGGCAAGGCCTTCTCTGAGCCCCAGTTTGTACCTCTAAAAGGTAAGAAGAGATTAATCTAGAAGATGAATCTGGAAGATCTTGTTTGTGAAAGTCCACATAGTAAATATTTAGGTTCTGAGAGCCATGTTGTTTCTGTCACAACTGCTCAACTCTAACTCGTAGTGCAAAAACAGTCAAAGATGATATGTAAGCATGCCTGTGTTCCAATAAAACTTTATTTAAAACAAGGAGGTAGTAGACCAGGGCTGGGGGCCATGGCTTAGTGGTAAAGCAGTTGCTGAGTCTGTGCAAGGGCCTGAGTTCTATCCCTGACACCAAACAAAACAAAAACGCATACATAAGGCAAATTTGGTTTATGGGCTGAAGAATGCTGCCCTTTGACCTAGGTGCCCCTGCTGGTGTATTGGGCAGGACTCTTTCGGATAGCCAGCAACAGAATCCCACTGCCAACCAAGCTTGACATAAATACATATTATCCGGGGCAGAAAACCTTCTTAGGTCACGTAAGAGAAAAGTTCATGGCAATTTCAGGCATGGCTGGATCCAGGGACTCAGAGGATATCATTAGGACTCACAATGACTCTGTTCACTGCCACCACCACTATTTGCCCCTATTCTAGCTTTATTTTTAGACAGATAAGTGGTTTTTTTTTTTTTTTTTTTTTTTTTTTTTTTTTTTTTTTTGGTAAGGGACCACAGGGCTGTCAGCTGCAAAATTCCCAGGATTCATTCTGATTGGCCCACTTTGAGTCACATGCTCTTCTCTGAACCAATCACCGTAGTGGAGAAGATGATTGGCCAGGCGTGGGTCATTATTCATTCCTGAATCACTGCAGCCACCAAGTGATGCCTCTCAGTCCCCATCCCCTCTCTCCTAATATAGCCCACACCACATACCATCACCAGATTAATTTTGCCAAGGCTTCCAAATCATTCTCCTGCTCAAGAACCTTCCTTGGCTACCCACTGCCCCATGAGGACTTTGTCTTCATGCCTCTGTCTAGGACTCAGGATTCCCCATGGTCTCTCCTTACTTCTGCTTCTTAGCCTCATCTCTTCCACTTTTTGATGCTGGATTAAGAGCCCAAGACCCGAGTTGGCATCAACATTCACTAGCTGTGTGACCTTGATAAATCTCTGCCTTTCTTTGTACCTTCAGCTTCCTCATCTGTAATTTGAGGGTCACAATAGATAAGCCTTGAGAATCACAGTCATTTTTAAATGTAAGATATTATTAAAGTATTATTAAATTCTTTAAAACTGATGCTATAGGTCAGGCACACATGAGGACAAGAAAGTGCCCTCTCTCCCCTCCTTGACACCTGTTCCCTGGAGCTTCACAAGGTCACCAGGGACTGACCCTCATAGCAAACTCTGCAGAAGGGACCCCTCTAGCTTCCAAAGTGGCCACTTGTATGTCCAGCCCAGGGACTCCTGCTCACAGGCCATAGTGCAGAGGGAACTCAGGGCTCTGTAAACTTGCATGAGAATAGCTTTTTATATTCTTTGCTTTCCATTTGGAATGAAGGTCACAAACCACAGACATGTGAGCCATACCTGTGTGACCCTGCAGCCAATAGAAACCACAGATGTTTTAGTATCACTTTATGGTTGTTGAAGAAATCTCTTCCATGTTGTTCACATTCATCGCAGCTTTGAAATTCCATTAGTGGCCAGGCACGGTAGTGCATGCCCATAATCCTGCTGAGGCAGGAGGATCATGAGTTCAAAGCCAGCTTCAGCAACTTAACCATGCCCTAAGCAACTCAGTGAGACCCTGTCTCTAAACAAAATATTAAAAAGGGGCTGGGGATGTGGCTCTGTGGTTAAGTGACCCTGGGATAAATCTCCTGTGTGAAAGGAAGGAACATTTGTCTTTAGTTCCTTTTTTTTTTTTTTTTTTTTTTTGGTACTGAGGATTGAACCCAGGGATGCATAACCACTGAGCAACACCCCCAACCCTTTTTAAAATTTTATTTAGAGACAGGGTCTCACTGAGTTGCTCAGAGCCTAGCTCAGGAAGGAAGGAATTCCATTAGATTTGATATTAGAGCTCATGGCTTAATGCATTAACAGAGAAGGGCATATATGTAAATATCACAGTTTCAATTTTTAAAATAGTTTGAAGACCATCTTCCTTTGCCATCTCGTGTATTGTATTTTATGCATTTGAAAGTGTCATTCTGAGAGGGGGGTCCCTCGTTACACTAGCATGCCACCAGGGTCCATTATGCACAGAAAAGTCTAGCTAGACACTGCATTTTAACATCCGGGTCTCTCCCATGCCTTCCCCTTTGCTCTTCTTCCTCCTCTTCCTCCAAATGCAGGCAAAGTTCCTCAGATACTTTTGCCCATGACATGGCACCTGAGGCACCTGGCCCTCCTCTTCCTCCTGGGCCACGCCCCCCCCTTCCATCCTGGTTCATTTAAAGTGCTAAAGCACCGGCCACTAGGTCAACAGCAAGAGCAGCTCCCACCTGTCTCTCTGCGCTCAAGGGCTCATGCATCCCATTCACGTGGCACAGAGAGAGCTTGGTTCTGTCCACAGGGCTGCTGTCCTGTTCTGCATCCCTCCCTCAGAACACCATTGCCCCGCTGCTGAAGTCAGGGACTCTTGAGTCACGGTCCCTTGGAAATTGGGTTTGGCTCTTCTGACCTAGACATCACAATGATCTGTTGGCTGGGTGTGGTGCGTACATAACTAAGTGCAATGATCAAAATCAACTTCTGTGTTCAATATTGGAATAGTTTCTAAGGCGTAAATACCTGAAATGTCTGCATGCTTTAGAAGAGGGAAAGGGAAGGAGAACAAAAGAAGAAGAGAAAGAGTCTGAGGCAGGAGGATCACAAGTTGGAGGCCAGCCTCAGCAACTTAGCCAGGCCCTCAGCAACTCAGTGAGACCCTGTCTCTAAATAAAATGTAAAAAGGGGCTGGGGGTGTGGCTCAGTGGTTGTGCACCCCTGAGCTCAATCTCCGGTACAAAAGAGAGAGAGAGAGAGAGAGAGATAGAGAGAGAGAGAGAGAGAGAGAACAGAAGACAAAATGGAAGTCCAAGAGTTCTGGAGAGAGGGAAGAAGCAGGTGCAGACACCCCATGTCCCCTCCTCCCCAACCTGCCACCCCTCCAGCCCCTTCCCACAGGCTGCACTCCAAGGACTCAGTAGTTCCTGTCGAACCCCAGGCCCTGGCCTCCTTTACCCCCCCCCCCCCTTATCAGAGAGAGCAAGAAAGGCCCCCATGGCTGGCCCCAGGCCTATCCCACTGATTGCAAATTGTTTCTAAAGGGGCCTAGAAGGGTGGGCTTTCCCGTTCCCAGAACTATTCTAGGAATGTCAATAGCTTCCGCTTGGAATGAAAGTGCTGAATCTGTATTTGTGTTTCTCTCATAAATAATGATATTGTGATTAGCTGCCATTCTGACGGCAGATAATGAGCGCGGAGCTCACACTCGCTGTTTGTGGGCTTCTGAAGATAGAGGCGTCCAGATGCGGCCAGCCCAGATGGGGCCTTCGCTCCATGCCAGGCCCTGAGTGTCATGAACCCCTCCCACCTGTCGACACTGATCCCGGGGAGTCATGGCTTTGCCCATGGAGGAGAGGAAGAAACCTAGGCCCAGCAATGACCCCCCCAGCTGGGAAGTCCCAGGATGAACCCAGGACTTCTGGCTCCAAGGTCTGGATTCTTGATCCCTATGGTCCACTGCCCACAGCTTTTGGAAGGCAAAAATTCCAAAAAAGGAGTAGCCTTTATGGTGCCCAAGCACTAGAGCTAAGATATGGAGTGGTCCCCAAAGATCCATGTGTTAAAGGCTTGGTCCCCAACCTGTGTTGTTCCTGGGAGGTGGTGGAACCTTTAAGAGGAGGGGCTTAGTGGGAAAAAAAATGAGGTCATTGGGAAGCATGCTCTTGAAGGGAATTATGGGATGCTGGTCTCCCTCTCTTTCTCTCTGTTTGCTCCTTGGTGGCCACAAGGTGAAGAACTGCCCTGCTATATGCTCCTCCTGCCATGATGTGCGACCTTACCACAGGCCAACAAACCATGCACAAAACCCTCTGAAACCATGGGCAAAAAGAGACCTTTCTTCCTTATAAATCGACCATCTCAGGTATTTGTTGTTATAGTAACAGAAAGCTGACCCACATACCCCAGCAGCTGCCTTGCTCCTGGGGAAAGGATGATTCTGAGGAGAATGAGACACCGTTTCCTAGAGTTTCTCCATGGGATGAAGCTTTAGTCGCCTAAACTGGCAGAGCTCAATCATGTACCCTCTATGGCTACCCTCTCTTCCCGATCTCCCATCTCACTCCCCTACCCATGTTCCCTGCATCCTGAATGAGCCACTGTGTCCAAGTTCTTTCCGACTGTTTCTGGAGAAGCCCAAACAAAGACTCCATTAATGAGAAACTTTCTAATGAAGCTTCATTCCCCAGCCACATGCCTCTTAGATAGAACTTTCTAAGATTCAGATCTGATCTGCACCCTTCTCCAGGGCTCCCAAGATTAAGTTCAAAGGTCAAAGGTGACATTGGGACACACAGAGGTTTTGCCTATTCACCAACCATTTCCCCAGTTCTGGTTATAATGCTCCAAATTAGGCATGGAGGTGAGGTTGGGAATTTGCCTCTCCAAATACAGCCCACACAGGACACAGTGTACCATCAAGGTCAAGACTGTGGTTAAAAGAGTGTGGATTTGTGGGCTGGGGTTGTGGCTCAGTGGTAGAGTGTTCCCCCGGGATATGTGAAACCCTGGATTTGATCCTCAGCACCACATAAAGATAAATAAATAAGGGTATTGTGTCCATCTATAACTAAAAAATATTTTTTTAAAAAAAAGAGTGTGGATTTGAAGCCGGGCACAGTAGTGCAAACCTGTAATCCCAGGTACTCAGGAGGCTGAGGAAGAAGGATGGCAAGTTCGAGGCCAGCCTCACCAATTTAATAAGACATATCTCAAAAAAAAAAAAAGTGTGATCTACGAGCAGGACTGCCCTTCACCGAGACTCTCTTCTTTATATATTGGATGGACAAGGGTGGGACCTCCCACATAGGTCTTGCAGGGGTTAAATGGTTTTATTCACACAAAGTCTTGAGGACTGTACCATGCATGTGAGTCAGTGGGATGATTCTACTCTCATTTCCATGGAAATTGGGTGCATAGGACTGAGGCTGGTCAGTGGTAATGTGCTTTATAACTTTTTTTTTTGGGGGGAGGGGGGTACTGGAGATTGAACCCAGGGGTGCTTAACTACTGAACATCCCCAGCGCTTTTTTATTTTTATTTTTTTTGTAGTTGTAGATGGACAGCATGCCTTTATTTTATTTGTTTATTTTTATGTGGTGCTGAGGATCGAACCCAATGCCTCACACATGTGAGGCAAGCGCTCTACCACCGAGCCCCATCCCCAGCCCTTTTTATATTTTATTTAGAGACAAGTTCTCGCTGAGTTGCTTAGGGCCTCACTAAGTTGCCAAGGCTGGCTTTGAACTCATGAGCCTCCTGCCTCAGCCTCCCGAGAGTGGAAACCTTTTGAAGGGCACTAAAAGTAGCCTCACAGGGTGGCATGCCAGTAATGTATGTGGAAGGGGATCCAAGAGTCCCAGGCTCCCTGAGAGTCAAGGTCAACAAGTATTAATCCCTAATGTGTACAGGGCTCCACGGAAGGACAGTCTCTGTCCCCACCAAAGAGTCCAATACCGAACAGAAGCAAAACCAAGATATGTGTGAGAATTCCAGGAAAGAAGAAATCACACACGCATGGAACAAATATCAGGCAAGATTCTTAGAGGTCGAAGCATTTAAGAATGACCTTGACCCTCAACTAGAACCTGGGGGCATGACCTTGACCCTCAACTAGAACCAGATAGAGCATAAGGATTATGAAGACTCCTTACAAATGACAGCATCGTTATAAATACAGACTGAGCTCCTACCACATAGCAACTTTTTGAGACCCATACAATTTTAGTTCTCATTTTACAGATGAGGAAACCGAGGCCCAGAAAAGTGACACTCCTTGCCCAAGGTCTGTCTAGCTCCCGAGTCTACACGTTACCCTCAGTGCCGAGAAATGTTGGTCAAGCCATCCCCTGGAGAGTGAGGGGCTGTCTCCAGGGCTGCTCCTAGGCCATATTTGAGGAGGGCACCGTGTGGGCATCGACTCTGTGGAAGCATCAGCCTGTTGAAGTCTTTCAGTATTGATCCCAGCGTGGTCTGACCTGCACAAATATTTAACAGTCAGCAATAAGCCGCAGCCAGCAGTGATATGCCCCATTGTGACTCGGGGACAGGATAATGAAATGGTCTTAAGTTCTATTATCTCCTGCGAGGTTTACTGTGACTTTTCAAGTGGTTGCACATGTGACTGCAGCAACTCTCCTACCTTCAGGGACAAGTGTTCAGAGGTAATAGCATTCCTTCTGAAAGCAGCACACAAGGCCCATCTCCCCCAATGGAAGAGATCTGCTGTGTGTGTGTGTATGTGTGTGTGTGTGTGTGCATAGGAGGAGGGGGGTTCCTCCATCTTACAATAATTTTGGCAAGTCTGGAAGATGGAATTGTATGTTGTCATGGAGACAAAGCCTGCTATGAGCAGCGGATGGGGGTCCTGAGCAGGCTGAGATGAGAGGTAGGAGAACAGACCCTCAGCACAGCCTGCCCCACAAAGCATCTCGCCCGCAGCCTGGTGACTTGGGATGGTAGACCAAAAGTGCGAGTCCTTTAATGTGCTGGGAAGGAAATGGGTTCAGAGAGGGGAAGGGATTTGCCTGAGGTCACCCAGCAGGTTTGTTACAGCTTTGTGCATTTCCAAACCAACTCACTTCTCACAGCAGCACCTTGGCCTGATGAGAGGCAGTCTGGCATGGTGAGAAAGTTCAGGGACACAATTAATAAGTTACTGGCCCTAAGCTCTGGGTTTAGAGGTGGCAAAGCTTCCGTTTCTCTACTGTGTGTCTCTGAGCCAGTGACTCAATCTCTCTGTGCCTTGGTTTTCCCACGTGTTAGTGATTAACATGCAGAAAGAACTCAGAAACATAGCTAGTGGCCATGGGCTCCCTGGCTCTGCCACCAGATAGCCAGGTGCCCTCAGGCAAGTCACTTCTCCTCTCTGGGCCTCAGTTTACCCATTAAAGAGTTCACTAGGAATTATCTGAGGACCATTCCCAGTCGGATGGCCTTCGAGTCTATAACTCAACTTCCCCAAGTCAAAAAAGAGAAAGGACAATAATAATGACATTAATAGTAATAGTGTCAAACTTTTACTGAGTATGGACCATGTGCTGGGAGCTCAGGTGACTCCACCCCTCACATCTATGATACTACAACTAACTCCATTCAGTCTTCTGACTCCCAATCTTCTCCCCTTCAATCGATCCTAATCGATGGCCAGTCTCAGCTTTCCTTTTTTCGAGGGGCACTTGACCCCTGAGCACAACCCAGCCCTATTTTGTATTTTATTTAGAGACAGGGTCTCGCTGAGTTGCTTAGTTCCTCACTTTTGCTGAGGCTGGCTTTGAACTCATGATCCTCCTGCCTCAGCCTCCCGAGTCACTGGGATTACAGGCGTGTGCCTCTGCATAGGTAAGTCTCAGCTTTCTTAAACCCTACTCTTCAGCTCTAGAGTATTCAGAGGCACTACCCTGCCCCTCAAGGTCAAGGTTCAATCCATTAATATGGTACTCAGACCTGCCCACTCTAATGGAATCTTCCAGAGACTCTGGTGTCTCTTGGTCTAGTCCTCCTCCATACCCGGTGCTAAGGAGATGCACATTTGTGGAGTGAATGGACACATGAACTATTTCGCTGAATTAGACCGCTCAAACTTTTGCAAACCAGCCACAAGGGTTTAGCAAAAATCTGTGCACCGTGTCTATTTTTATTTACTTAAATATTTTCCTTATTTAGATTAAATAAATATATCTCAAAAGGAAACTTTACATCACACTGTCACTAGAAGACCAGTATTACTTGCCAGAAATAGGTTTTCAAGGACAAATGAAAAATGCATCTAATGCACATTGCATACCATTTTCTACCAAGGTTGGAGGCCCAGGGCTTACTGCCCCCTCTTTGTTTTAATGTGAATAGTCAATTCTTTAAAGAGGTAATAAGTACTGGTTAGCATTTCTACTCATTGGTAGAAATCAAAAGAATGTCTCAGGGAGATGGTAGGAAGAGACTTTTCACCCTAAGCCATTCCACTCTACCAAAAATTCTCCTGGCTACCACCAGCAGTTGGTAGTGTACATTCCTGGGGAATGTTGGTCTGCGGAGCTTGCAATCCTAGCTCACAGGGGGCAGTGGGGGGATGCATGTGAGTTCTCTGAAAGATCTTAAGCCAGGCTTTTTGGAAGGGCACAGAGGCCCTTCATGCAGCCACCTCAATTCCCCAATACAGTGGCCCTTAGCTGAAGTCCCATGCCCTCCAAACAGAGCTGAGAACTCTACTGTGCTAAGAGTCTGTTGTTTGAAATCATCTGCCTGGTGGAATAATGAGCTCCCCATCACTGGAGAGATGAAGACAGGTGCTGGACAGTTACAGAGGGGTCAGGTGAGGAGTGGGGAATGTGGTGGGGATCATTCAAGTGTCAGATGGTCAACATCTAGGAAATTGACTTGGCATAAATGATGAAAAGAGAGAGGAATTAACTTCTGATCAAGAATATAGGTAGAATTGTGCTGTCACCTGAGAAAGTTGAAATGAACCTAGGCCAAGCAAAACTAGCCCTCTGTTCTTGCTACCCTCCTCGATTTGCTCAAAGCTGTGCCCCACCCCTGCATCCAGAGAGCTCCCTTTCATTCTTTGGCTCTTGGGTCCATGGTACTTCCTTAAGGGAAAATTCCTGCACCATTCCAAAATGGACAGGACCCCTGCCCGTGTCTGGCAGAGCTGGTGAGGTTGGCCTCCTGTGGCTATTTGAGAAAGCCTGTCTCTCACACTGGACCTGGACCACCCTGAGGTCTCTGCCTACCTGTCTTGTCCACCACCATGTCTGCTATGGTTCAGATCTTAAATATCCCCCCAAAGGCTCACATCTTGAAGGCTTGGTCCCCAAGTTGATAGAACTATTGAGAGTGGTGGGAACTTTCGCAGGTGGGGCGTAATGGAAGGAAATTAGATAGGTCAAGGAAAAATCCAGGAATCCATGTTTATGGGTGAAAGTGTGGGGAAAGAGATGAGAAGTCAGGGTGATCTTGGAGAGCTCTGGATTTGGGGATCCCAGTTCAGATGAAGCAGGAAGGGTAGGTAAAGTGGAAGAATGGGGTGTCAATTAGCAAATGCCAGTTCAGAGGACAAAGGTATAAGGTCAGATTAGGTCAGACCTGGACAAAAGGACTCTTTTCTATGAGTCCTTGGGAAACCCAGAAGGGAAGGCTGTGGTGGCCATTTTCAGGAGCCTTTGTGAAAGAGGGTGGGGCCGTCAGGGCTTTGACAGGGTGAGGCAGTCTCCAGATTGGGATTGGCTGAGAGGGCAGTTTCTCTGGGACTGTTCCTCAAACCTTAAGAGCTGGAAGGTGGAGGGGGTCTGAGTCCTTGGCCGTCCCTGTTTGTCAAGGTGCTGTTTCCTTTTGGGGTCCTGTTTACCACCTGTAGAGACAGACAGACAGACAGACACACACACACACACAGCTCCTTGTTTGTGTCTCCATGACCAACCCCTGCAGTGGACAGTCCTACCCATCTACCCACCCCCCCAGCTTGGTACCAAGAGTCCAGTGATTCCCAGTGATATTCAGTGATCTCACGGGAAGCCCCCCAACTACAGACATCCAATCATGGAGAGAGAGAAGAGAGGATGACAGAACCAGAGAAACAAAGAGGACAGATAACCAAGGCCAGGTAAAAGCCAAGCAGGAAATCCAAGTTGAAAAAGACAGGGACCCCACCAGGCAGACAAGCGGACCAAGGCAGGGGTGAGGCCAACAGACTGAAGGAGAAGGAAGGAGGGAAAGAAAGGAAGACAGGGGAGAAGGGCCTTGGGAGAGGGAGGAAGGGAGGGAGGAAGGAAGGAGGGGAGAATGGGAAGGGGACATGGAAAGGGAGGCTGAGGGAAGAACAGCAAAGAAGAGGAGAGGCTCACGCGAAAGAGAGGGGGCGCCCGGGCAAAGCAGCTGCAGACTGGGCGGTAGGGGGCGGGGCTGCGGGAAGCCCCGCCTCGGGTGGGCGTGTCCTCCGACTATGCTCCGCCTCCTGGACCCTCCCCCTCACCTCCGCCTCGCCCTCCCCCGCCGTCCCTCCTCCCGCCCTCGAAGACCCAGCGAGCGGCGAGGTTGCGGGCGAGCTGCGCGGAGCTGCGGAGCTGAGGAGCCGGCAGCGCGGCGCGGCCCGAGCCCGGAGCGGCCCCGCGCCCCGAGCGCCCCGGAGTGGCCAAGCCGCCCCGCGCAGCGCCCGCCGCGGGCCGCGCAGCCAGCCCCGGCCGCAGGTAGGAACAGGCGGCCGGCGTCGGGGCGCAGGGCGCAGAGCCCGGGACGGCGGGGTTAGACGGGCCATAGCCCCCAGCTGCCGCCACGGACCCGGCGGGAGCGGGGGCGGGCTCCGGGAGATTCCAGTCCCCGCGCCTCTTCTCACCCGGTGCCACAGGAAGGAGCCGGGCGCCCCTGCGACCCCGACGTGCGCTTCTGGCCATTCCCCCCCCCCCCCGGGGACGCGCGAGAGGGCGGCAAGGGGGCTCGAAGGAGGGTCGCGAGAATCATATGTCTGTCCCTTCCCTGAGGCAGTGCCGCCTGGACCCCCAAGGTGGTCTGGATTCTGCTGGAGCCGTCGAAGCGCCCTATTCATTCCTTAGGGGACAGAGGGTGACAGGGACTGAACTGCGTTTGGGGGCCGTGCGCCACTTGCCCAGTCTCCGAGTCCTCGCCTGAGTGGAGATAGTGTGGTGCGGTGCGCCTCATTTATTCTCTGAGCGCTACTGCGGGGTTGGGGGGCCACCTGAGGATGGTACACCTCCCTCCCATCCTGGGACATCTCAAGCTCTCAAGAAACCCTGGCTTAAAAGCGTGCTACAGCTGGGACTGAGCGCACACACCTCTCGCCGCGCTCTCCCGACTTTACCCGAGGGATGTGGGGTGCCAGAGGCGCCTCAAAGGGCTGGAGGACCCTGTCTTCCTGCCGCCGCGAGGAAACAGGGTCCTCCAACCCTTTCCTCCCTGCAAGAAATAGGGTCCTCATTGCCCGCCTAGGTTCTCCCGGGGGGGCATTGACCATGAGTTCGTCATGAGCCACTGTCCCTTTGTACCTGTACATCCCCCGGGTGGGTTGGGGGAGGCTCCCACCGATGTCCTGTTCTTCTCTTGGCTTCGTCTCCAGACAAGGAACTCCTGACTCTCTGAGCTAATATCCTCCCGAAATAGACATGAACCCTAAGGAGAAGATTGGATTTTTTTAAAAAGCCAAAAGATAATGCCAAGTTCCCTCTGGATGTGGGGTGGGAGCATTCACTCACTCACCAAGAAAGCTGGGGTGGGTGATAAAATGGCTCCTAAGCTTTGGGGGCACCCCCCAAATTAGAGACTGTGTCAGGCTGAGTAGAATTTGGGGTTGACCTTGTTTTTTTTTTAATCTGTGACACACACAAGGTGGGTGTTTGGGCAGGAGACAGGGGATACTAATGCTGAATATTGCCTTATTTTTTGTCATTGAGAACTTTGTGGGGAGGGATGCATTCATAAGGAAACCTGAAAAGTCTACCTCAAGTTCCAAATTCCAAAACAAAGAAGGCGAGTGGGAACTATCCTGTATTGCAAGCCCTCTCTTTCTCTCTGGAGCACTTCCTGCGGGAAGGGTTGAGCCTGCCCTCTCAGGTCTTCATGAGAGCATCCTCACCCTCCAAAGTGGCCCTTCAGAGGTGTGAGCCCCTAGGGAGTGGGAGGGGCTTTTCCCAGAGCAGCCAGGCCAAAATGGCTGAGCCTCTCTTGAGTCTCAGAAATAAATCGTCAGGCAGGCTGCAAACAAAGAAAGCGCTCTGTCTCCATCCAAGTGCTGGCTCAGTGGCCAGTCCTTAGAGGACAAACAGTGAGTCCCAGGCAGGGAGACACAGCTGGGCCTGTCTAGTGGAGCATCCGAAGAGTGGGGTTCCCTAAGAGCTACACCGGATAGGGATAGGGGCAGCCCCTATGTGACATGAAAGGAGAGCCATCTGTCCTGATGTGAGACCCTTTATTCCAGGGCTCTAGGCTTGGTGAGAAGTGGGTCCCTAGGGACTTGGATGGAGCTAGGAGAGAGGGTCTCAAGGCCAGGGAGTAGGCAACGGAGAAGATAAAGACCAGGCAAAACCAAGTTCATCAAAGCTGAAAGATGCACAGTAGCTGTGTATCTTCTGTCTGCCCTGGATTTTACATGGCTAGCGACCCAGGAGCTTCAAGGATGTGAATTTATTTACGCATGGCCCAGCACACAGCAGGAACTCAATAAATGTCTTAGAATGAAGTCTGCCTGGATGAAAGGTGATGGAACCTACAAAACCTACCTGTCTTATTAGGCCAGGAAGGCAATCAAATGTCACCTCCAAGTCCACAGCCAGGAGTGAATGAGCTCTGTAGGAGGGTTTGCTTTGAGCGCAGGCACTGCCATTTCCTGGCCCGTGACCTTGGCTAAGTTCTAGTCCCTGTTGACGGGAAGGAATGAAGTGCTGGAATCTTTCAGTGTACTGGATTTATAATCCTTACAATGACCTTATTCAATGGATATTCTCTAATACCTACTTGGGCAAGGCAACTTGGAGACAGAGAGGGAAAGAGATTTGTCCAAGGTCACACAGCTGGGAGGAGGCAGGACAGGGATTTGGACTCTGTTCTTGTCATTCCCAAGCCAACTTTGCCTTATTGTGGGTCTCTGGGCCTCTGTTTTCACATTCATAAATTGAGGTAGTGGGTAGGGGGATGGTTATTGAGGACAGAATTTAAAGGTTGACAGTGAGTCACCTTGGACTTGCTCTCTGAGTGCTATCTGAGCAATAGACGTTCCTCTACCTTCCCAGCATATGATATGCTAAGAGCAACACTAAGTAAATCACAAATTTCAGGTGGCTTCTTGCCATCACATAAAGACACCATTCCTAGGCTTGGCTGTGAGCTTAGCAGCTAAGATAGAGACGTCCCAAGCCAGCTGGAATTTGGAGATGTCTTCTCTTTCCCCTCTTTTGCTTGTATATGGCTCATAGGCAGAGTGCAACCCCAGCAAATTCAAATTCAGCCTTGCCTGACACTTCCAGCCTCTCGAATCTTGAAATCCAGCCCCCCACCCCATCCTTGGGTGTAAGAACGGTGCCTGAGCCTGTCCCTGTTGCCTGGCCCAGGGTGTGTTCAGCTTTCCCTGGACCCCACACTCCATCAGCACAGCACCCCTCTCCCCCCGTTAGATCCCTGATGCCAAATCCAGCAAGAGCCCCAAATCCAGCAAGATCCCCCCCGCTCCCCAGTGTGAGTGGCAGCAGACCCATTTTTGCTCAGGCCGGAGCTGAAATTAACCATGCCATGTTGCTGGGGCATCTCTGCGAGGGGAGAATGGTAGGCAGGGTGCAGCCCCTGCTAGAAGGGAAAAAACCTTGAATCGACTCCATTTGTAAAACTCATCCCCTACCTCCACCACCCTCCAGATGTTGAGATCGCCACGTATCCACTGCTCCTTGGCACCACCTAAGTGGTCCTTTTCGCAGGCTTTGCCCCCTTCTCTGAAGAGAGGTGGAGGGGAAGGGAAAAGGCTGAGAGTTCAGATGTGAACCCCAAAATAGGACTTCCCAGGAAATATGTCTCCATGATCTTTCTGGACATCCAACACCTTCTTCTATATCCTGCCCAGCTGAAGACCTTTGGAACCCGTGGGAGGGGGACATGGCATCAGCGGGAAGCCAGCTAATAGCAGAGATAAGCGATTCCTGGCATAGGCTGTAGGTGTGAACGCAAGCTGTGACATTTTGGCACAGTGCTAGGATTCAGACACAAACAGGAAAAAAAAATACCCACTCAATATCATTGCAATGATAATATTGTCAATTACGCTAATAATTGTCAGTTCTTGCAGGTTGACGATGTGCCAGGGAATGTGCTATGTGCTTTACTTGTAAGGCTGCAGGTAATTTTCACAAGATCCCTGTAGACAAAAAGATACTGACAGGCAGGATCAGTGAAGGCACTTGGTACTGGATCGCTAGGCTAGTCAATGGCATGGAGCCTCACTTACCTCCGTGGTAAATCCATGTTAGATTCCTGCCACAGGAAGGCCACTGGTATTGCTCCCTTGGCAGTGACCACAGCTCCCCCATTTAAGGAACTGCAGGGTTTACAAAGCAGTTCCCCATTTGCGCTGTCAATTGAGCCACAGCTCAGGGACACCGGGTGGCATGATAGCTGCTGTTTGTTAACGGGGAAAGCTGAGGGACAGAGAGATTGAACTTGAGCCCAAAGTCTCTCAGCTGCTAAGTTGCAGAACTGGGTTCGAACCCAAGTGTCCAGCCTGTTACAACATATTTGTGACCTAGACTTAAAATCCATTTAAAGCTGGCGCTGATGTTCTGCACCCAGCTACCTTTCCCTGACTCTCGGGGTGCCTCCTAACTCTTCCCTACCGTCCCCCTGCTTGGGAAGCCACCCGGAGCTGCCCAACGAAGCCATCAGCTCCGTTTACCATGATCTGACATGACACACAAAGTGGCATCCGATTTGATGCGAGCCGCCTGCAGCGAATGGCCTTCTATTTTTACATTTCTCACAAATTGGAAATTACAAGGAGGCCAGGTCTTGCAGAGTGATTGGCTGTGGCACTCTGGAAGCAGGGGATGAGCAGCTAGGTGGAACGGACCAGATTAGGGTGCCAGAGCCTTCTCAGCTGTGAAGAGGGGGCCCCCCATCTTCTGGGGCCGGATGCGATCCGGCACACAAGCCCGGGTGGGGGAGGCAGGAGTTCTCGTGGCTGCCTGGGACAGTGACCTGCAGCTCTCCCCACCTGTCGGCTGCCTGGTGTCTGCGTGATCTGTGTCTTATGCCAGGTCTTGAGATAACGCAGACCTGGCCAGAGGGACATTCAAGGTCAAAGATGCCCTGAAAGAGATATCGACAGCAGGTTGCTTTCGTGGCCTTCTTGTTTGACAAAGAAGATCTGTGCAGAGAGGGCACAAGGAGGTGAGTGGAGACCTTTGGTGTCAGTATTACAGTTTTGCTGGGACTTAGTGACCACCATGCTGCTCTCGGGCATGAGAATGGCACTTTACAGTTTGAAGAAAAAAAAAAAAACTTTTTGCAAATGCTCTATCTTTTTATTCTGTGTGAAGTACTGTGTAGTGTATGCGTGTGCAGGGGGATGATCCTTGAGATTCCGGAGAAGAATCCTCTGTCAAATAAGGAAAGACTCTGTTAAAGCTAGTTTTCTCATAAGCCCAAATCAGAATGACCTTGACCCAAATGAATTCCCTTTGGAACTTAAAAATTAGGCAGAATTTCATAGTTTTCAAAACATTTTCGCAGTCAAAGCTTGCCACGGCCCTGGGAGCTCCCAGTGAAGTTATTGTCATCAGTATTATTACTATTCTTATCCCCATCTTTTGGATGGGGAAATTGAGACTGAGAACCCCAAACCTTCATCTCCGTTCCCTGGTTTCCCAGCCAATAGGAATCACCTTTACCACACCAAAATCGAAGTTCACCAGGTATCCCCACTAGATGGAGCCCAGAAGAGCCCGATTCTGGTAGGAAGCAGAACACCGAGGGTCCAGGGACTGAGACTTGCTGGACAGCACGGCAAGGCACAACCCTGAGGTTTGCATCTTGTTGGAGGCTTATCTGAGCTCTGGCCAGAGAAGAATATCTCCTGGGTCATTCCCAGAGTTTGGGGTTCCAAAGTGTGATCATTTGGTCAGAGTGCCCCCAGCCGTAGCCAGACTTTGGCAGGGAGAAGGGGGTTGGTTGCTCTCAGACACACCTGCATGCACGCAAGCATGTTTATCTGAAAGAATTCAGATGAAAACAAACACCAGGGCCCCGTGAGCATGTGTAGAAGGACCTGAAAGTGTTGGTCACCCAGAAGGGTGTGGGAAAATGTTCTTGTGTGAGCCTTGGGTTTGTTTGGGACCCAGCGCAGGAGCCAGATGCAAACAGCCCAGACACCTCCTCACTCCCCTCTGCATTTGGACTACTGTCATGGTAAAGATTGTGACCCTATCAGGAGCTTTAGGAGCTTTTCTCTGGGGTGCAGGGGGAGGATGTGTCACACCCTCTGGCTGCAAGGTGAAGCGAGAACTTGCCCAGTGGCCCGGATGGATCACTGAGCCTGGAGCACTAACTGGGCCCCCGCCCCCTGGGTTGGGACTTGTGATTCTTACTTCACTGATGCTGCGGGAGGAGTGCTATACCCTCTCCAGCTGCCAGAGGACCCTAAAGCTATGGGCAGTGAAGACACTCATCCCAGATAGCACCTAAGTTCTGATATATCTTGCTGATGCCAACCCTTGGGTTCTGTTCCCTCCATTCACCCTTCCAAGAAACACTTGAGTCATCAAAACTGTGCAGGGAGACGCAGGAAGATGAGGGACTTTTTTCTTTGCATTTGCCGTCTCTGTTCCCAACTTTACCATGCAAGGACTCAGGCTAAGTTAAAACAATACACAAGTGACCAAAGCCAGAAAAACACCAGCTTCCTGGTGCTGTCTACGCTCCAATCCTGCTGTTGCACTTTGTCTTCTGCCTTAGCTGACTGTAGGGCTTTGGCCAACTAAGTCCCTAGGTTGGATGTTTCTAAATCTTGAGATCAGGAACCCTCCTATGGCTGGGTGTGGTGGCACATGCCTGTAATCCCAGTGGCTCAGGAGGCTGAGGTAGGAGGATCATGAGTTCAAAGCCAGCCCCAGCAACTTATGGAGGCCCTAAGCAATTCAGCAAGACCCTATCTCTAAATTAAAAAAAATTAAAAAGGGCTGGGGATGAGGTTCAGCAGTTATATGCCCCCTGGATTCAATCCCCAGTACCTTTTTTTTTTTTAAGTGTAGCTCAGAGAAGGAAAAGAAATAGTCATACTGAAGCATAGTCTGTAAAGATGCCATTTAAAGGCATGCATGTATGACAGAAACATTTTTAACAGGTTGCTGCATCCACAGGGCTGTGCAGAGATATGGACCTCCTTCAGTGTTGAACTGTGACCCAGATGCTGAGCCCAGCTCTATCAATCATTGCCCCAGGATCATCAATAAGGAAACTGAGGCTCTAGGAGCTCAAGGGGTTGCCCAAGGTTTTAACACAAGGCAGAGCTGGTGCCGAGATCCCGGTGTGTGGAATTTGGAGGCCAAAGCTCACATTCCTGAGAAAGAGGTGGGAGAGGCCCCCTCCTGCCTGGCTTCTTGTTCACAGGGGGCCGTGGGCAGGTTCTTGGTCTCTAAAGCCAAGAGGTTGGGGCTGTCAGATGGGACAATCTGCTGCTCCCCGTGCATCTCGATGCCAACGCTCCAAGTAGGATTTGGGGGGAGGGAAACAACACACCCCACTTCCTCCCCTCCTCCTCCATTTTCACCATAATAGTCTCCAAGACTAATGATTGGGGAAGATAAGAACCCTTTCTCCAAATGGCAGCAAATGCTACTAATGACAGAGCAGATGCTGCACTGTTAATTATGCCGCGGGTATTCAATGAAAACTCCAACCCAGGAGGAGTTCAATAGCATGGCTGGGCTGCCATCAGCCCGGGCCAGGGCAGAACGGCCCCCTCCCCGGCCTCGGAGCCAGACAGGAGTCACAAAGCCAAGGGGCCTTCCTCAGCTCCGGGTCTTCAACTGTTCTGTGGACATCAACCCGCGGCAGCGTCCAAAGTTTTTCTTAGATGCCCCTCAGAAGGCTAGATGAGTTATCTTCAGAAGCAGATGTGGGCAAACAACTGGACCCAATAAAATTTTGAGCTGCCTATTGTTTGGCAGGCTCTCCTGGGGAACATGAAGATAATAAACCTGGCATTGTTTCTGTCCTGTAAAGAGCTGCTCCCAGCCAAGACCAGGAAGACAGTACCTGTGGACTTTTCAGGTCCCCAGCATAGAGAGGGGCACAGAATAGGTACTTCCCTCTCACTTTTGATTGACGGCTTGTTTCCTTAAGTAACAGCCAGAGGCCACACAGGTGGGGGCCAGAGCAAGATGAGCTGTGGGCCGAGGGGGCAAAGGGACAGGGCAGGGGGCCTCTTCCCTAGGAATGTGCAAGTTGGCCTTCGTAGAAAGCATCCCTGTAGGTTCTGAGGAAGAGCTGGATTTGCCACGAGCCCAGGCAGATCCCTCTCTGAGCCTCAGTCTGCATGTCTGAATAATGGGCTGGCCTGGATTTGGGCAAAACTACATCTGCTAACCAATCCCAGCCCTGATCCTGGAGGATCACAGTGATCACATAAACATCTAAAAGTGGCATTATGGAGACGATCTAAGCACAAGGAGAGGTCCATGACCAAAGGCAGCTTCTAGCTCTTCCTGTGGATTTAAATCCCATTCACATCTCCCACCCATCTCCAGTAGCTCAGGTCTACTTGCTCCTTCTTCCTGGAACTGGGAAGCTGTTTCTCAGGATGTTTTTTTTAATATTTATTTTTTTAGGTGGACACAATATCTTCATTTTATTTTTTATTTTTATGTGGTGCTGAGGATCGAACCCAGTGCCTCACGCATGCCAGGTGAGCGCGCTACTACTGGAGCCATATCCCCAGCCCAGGATTTTTTAAAATATATATTTTTTTAAGCCTGAGAGCCATAGAACCCACCCATTGCAAAACACCCGTGTTACGGATGGGTAAACTAAGGCCTAGCAAGGAGTCCCAGGCCCCGCAGGTGCTAGGACCCGGAGCCTGTCCCCCCTGGCCCGTGCTTTTCCCCTGCCCCAAGCCGGCCCAGCTCCACTGTTGAGAAATTATTAAATAGAGTTGGTGGAAGGACTCGGTTGCCGTGACAACGGAGCCTGTGTCCTCGGGAGATAATGGCATTGCACAAGGAGAGTGATGTGTGTTGAATGCTGATTTGGGAGCCGGTGGAGCGAGAGAGAAAGAGAGAGAGAGAGAGAGAGGGGGGATTGTGTCTAGGATTTGAGGTTCTGCAAGACGGGAGTGTGGGATGTCAGGGGAGGGAGGGCCGCAGGGAGACTCGCCTTATCTCGCTCCTTCCTTCCTCCAGACTCCTGGGAGAGGGAAGCTTCCATGCACTTCATGGACATGTGGAGTCAGGTGAAGAGGGGGACTTGGCTCAGGTCACATGACCAAGAGGCAGAGCTGGCATTGAGCCTCCAGCCTCTCCAGTGCCAGGGTGGGGTGGTTGAGGGACAGGGGCTCAGAAGGGGCCAACTGCAAAGGCCCATCACTTGGACCACTAAACCTCTCTAAAGACTCGAGGACACTGCTCATGGTGATCCTGATTGGGCCACGAATGACAAGTCTAACTCAAGACCAAGGGGCAACAGTGTGACCAGGGAGCTGGGAGATATCAGCTCAGGAGCCAAAGTCAGAGCCCTTCCTGCCTTTTCCCAAGCCGTGGGTGTGACCTTGGGCAAGTCCCTTCATCTCTGAGCCTCTGTGTCTCCTTCTGCAAGACGGGGTTCCAACCAGCACCCGCCTCTTAGGATGGTTGGGAGGATGCCTAAGGGCAGGCAGATGAAGCACCCCGCCCCATCCCAGCTGTCACTCAACCCAAGGAGAGGTTCTAAGAGAAGGATCCCCTCCCAACTCTGCATTAGCTTGTCATTTGTGCATTTGAAAGAGGGGCAGTGGCTAAAACAAACGCAAGTCCTGCAACAGGACTCTTCATTACGCGCCAGGAAATAGCAGTGGAACAAATGAACAGCCCCTGCCACCTAACATATTCATCAATATTTTGCATTTGGAAAGTATGAATGTGTGCACCTTGGGGAAAGTCTTTTTTTTTTTCCTATCTATTTGACCCCCTCCTGCAAACCCCGTTTGGATAATAAATACTGTCACCCGCGGCCTTTATGTCTGTTTCCCCACACAGCTGGCAAAATCCATTCACCTCCCCCATCGGGGATCAGAGAATAGGGGGTTAACACCCCAAGAAACCCCAAAGCGCCTCATTTGCATGCTGGCAAAGAAGCCAGCTGGCAGAGGAGTCTATTCCGTTTTGGAAGCGGAAAAAGGGTTCTGGATCCAGGCATTTGGCTGTTTCCAAGGCAGTAGAGAGAGCAGGGAGCCTGGTGATTTAGATGCAAGCAACCATTTTGTTTGCTTCTACAAACCTGTCTGAGCAAATCCAGCTCCAGAGATAGCAGACTTGTCCTGGGGTCCCCCAACACGGAGGGATATTTTGTTCTTTGCTGTTCCTAGGGGGCTGGAGGACAGAGTATAAAGCCATCAGCCAGAGAGAGAGACCTCAGATCCTGACAGTTCTGTCCCATGCAGGCAGGAGAGGGGTCAGGGAGACTCATTCATCGAACAAATAAAGACGATTGACAATAAATCAGGATTTTAACAAATGGGATTGCAGCATAGTATACGTTGTCTACTTTGGAAATCCTGTTGGATGAATGATTTGCTGTAAAAAGTTGATTTGATCTGTATCTTCCAGTAAATTCTACCATCCCCTTGTATGGACCACCTCTAGTTTAAGATAATGCTGGCATTCTGCCAAGGACTTTTTTCTCCACTGCTATCTTAAAAAAAAAAAAAAAACCTGCTAGCGATAGTCAGGTCATTTATTATAATATCTGTGCGGTACCAAGCATTTACTGTGTCTCAGGTATTGTTCTAACCACTTTCCTATTCTTTCATTTAATTCTAATAGCAGTCATGAAAGTAGATATTATCACCTCTATTTTAAACAGAGAGGTGAGGTGACTAACCTACAGTCCCACGGCATTGGATTGGTGGACTCCTTTTGCCTGCCCTATTGTAACTTATGACAAAGCAACCTCAAATCACCCCTTGACATCTCCACTGGAGGTTATTCCTAGGTTTTCTCATTGTTTGGGGGATTTAAGAAAATTTGCTCAACTACCTTGGCACACGCCTGTAATCTCAGCAGCCCGGATGAGACAGAAGGATCCCAAGTCCAAAGCAAGCCTCAGCAACTAAGCGAGGCCCTAGCAACTTAGGGAGACCCTGTCTCAAACATGCAAAATTAAAAGGGCTCGGGATATGGCCCAGTGGTTAAGTGCCCCTGGGTTCAATCCCTGGCACACACAAAAAAAATTGCTTATCCAAAATCTGATTTCCCAAATATGTAGTTGATTCTCTCTCTCTTTTAATTTTTCTGATTTATAATCATGTTTAATTGAATCAATTTAACTTAATTGAATATTAAGTGATTTACTGTGGAAGGATTAACAAAAAAGCAACTGTGGTGTAACATAAATCAGTATTTTAAGTATTATTAATAAAAGTCGGCATTATATTTCTTTCCATAACTTACTCTTATTTTCTTTCCTTTTATATGTTGGCTTAAACTCATTCAATAGACTGGTCATGTCTCTTTGTTTCTTCCTCCTTTCTTATCTTTAATTTTTAAAATACCTTTATTTAATTTATGTATATGTGGTGCTGAGGATTGAACTCAGTGCCTCACACACTCGAGGCAAGCGCTCCACCACTGAGCCACAACCCCAGCCCTTATATTTAATTTAAAAAAATTAGTGCATTGGAGCTATACATAATAATGGAGTTTATTTTGATATATTCATAAATGCATGTAGCATAGTTTTCTCCATCTTAATCCACGGTATTCTCCCCTCTTCCCTCCCCGATCTCCTTCCTCTACTCTATTGATCTTCAGTCTATTTATTTTTTAATTGATGCATTATAGTTATACATAAAATTGGACTGTGTTGTGATCTTCTCATGCCTGCACATAGCATAATTTGGTCAAGTTTAGCTGATTCTTGCCACGTAAGTGTTTTTGCTTTTATTAAAAAAAAAAAAAAAAGGTGTAGGGATACATACTATACAATTTTTTTCTTTTCAAACCGAAGTGAAGAAATCAGCAACAGCTGCTGGTAAAAGTGGGCATGGCTTTGAGTCTTATAAAATTAAAATCAGCTTTGTCTTGTGGGAAAATATTTCAGATGTTGGAATGTGACCCTTCAACCCTGAAAATTCACGGCCCCCTCGTCCTTGCAAAACACTCCACAGCAGTGTCTCTCTCAGACATTGTGTTTGTAATCCAACTGAGCCCTGATGTAAAGTTCAGTAGGATTGGTTGTCTTCCAAATATTAAAAGTGCAACACCGAATATGCTTCTCAAACTTTGAGAGTTTGACATGCCCCTAGGGAAGGGGCCACACTACCCTTGCCTGCCCTTCTTCTAACTTCTAGAGAAGGTGCTTTGTTGAGTGACTAAGACAGCAACTGAGCATGTTAGGATCACAAACTGAAGGCCATCAAGGGCCAGGCAGGTCATGCAAATGAGGAGAGAGGTCAGGGACAAAAGGATCTTAGTGGCAGGGCTTGGAATGAACAGGAAAACACGTGCTCACGCCCCTCTCTAAAACATGCAAATTCGAGTTTTAAAATTCGAAGCAGAGAGCCACTCAACTGGAACACATTTAGCCCAAAGGCTGCTGGTTTGAGATCCCTGGTGGCTCTTAACCGTGACCTTGTGTGATGCTGTTCCAAGGAGTTTATCTCTGGGGCTTGGGGGGGGGGGTGGGTTCCTTTATAGAATGTGAGAAGGGGAAATGGGGTTCTAGGTGTGAACCCTGGAGCTTCTGGGTGCGGTGGTGCAGCCCATTAACCCCAGCGACTCGGGAGGCTGAGGCAGGAGGATCTCAAGTTGGACATCAGCCTCCATTAACTTAGCAAGACCCTGTTTCAAAATTTAAAATAAATAAATAAATAAAAAGGGCTGGGGATGTAGCTCAGGGGTAAAGCGTCCCTGGATTCAATTTAAAAAAAAAGCTGTCCCAGGGTGCCCCTGTCATTGATGTGCTGTTCTGTGTTGCTGAGACAACGCTCCATGGGGGGCCATCTCAGTGACACGCATTCCACATGCATTTCTGCATGGGACTTATTAAAGGTCATCATTTAGTTCCACCAGCCCCGGCTGGTGGAATTATTTATTTTTTTTCCCAAACTTGAGTTCTTAAAGGGCCTTTATCGTAATGCCCTTCGGAGTGCTTCAGGCAGATCTTGAACATGACTGAACAGCTCTTAAAGCCCCGAGGGACTCTTAACGAGTGTGTTTTACAAGGCGAAGAGCCGGGTAGAATAATGCCAGGTGGTCATGATGTCACTCTTCTTTCCTGATCTGAATGAATCCTTTTTGGCCCTGTGAGCTCCAGAGGCATCCCCTGGAATCTAAGCCCCCTGGGAAGCTGGCACCAGCCGGAAGGCAGGCAGGGGAGAAGGATCCCAGAACAGGACCTCATGGGTGCAGAGGCAGAGACCCTCCACCAGAGCCCCTGTGGTCCAACTGGGCTCAGGCTCAGCACAGGGTTTGTCCTCAATAGATGCCTGAGCTGGTTTGGAGAGGCAGCTGTCTGCAAGGAAGGCAAAGACTGAGGGGCTGGTCCCCATGAACCCAGGCAAAACCAACAGAAGGGCGCCTTGCAGCCTGGGTTCAAATCCAAGCTCCTCATTGCTTCTACCGACCTCAGATTTCTCGCTGCTAAAAATTGGGCTCCCTGCCTCCTCCTGTTCTTAGGAAGATTGTACAGCAGGCAGGAAGTGAAAAGCATCCAATTTCCCCTCCTCCCTTTCTTTCCTTGGCTTTCTCTGGGTCTCATTCCCTCCCCAGCTCCATTTTCCTCCTCCAGCCTTCCTTCTCCACATCCTCTTCCCCTGGCCTCCGCCTCCCAGGCCTGCCTACTGCGCAGCCTCCTCTGACTCCCATCCCTCTCTACTCCTTTCTCCTCCGGATCCATCCCGGGTGTTGGCTCTGGCCTGAGACCTCCAGGTCCCTCCAGTCTGATCCCAGGAGGCTGATGGTCAGGATGGCAGTCGGGCTCCCTGGCTGGCACCCTGGAGGGCTGCAGCGCGGCCCCTAGGGTCAGCTGAGGAAGTGATCAGCACAAAACCACTTGGAAGGCGACTTCAGATCCTCTCGGAAAATCACGGCTCACTGCGCAAAAAGAAACGCATCCGAAGCCACGGACCGCGTCTCCTTCCCAACCCTAGGACCTCACTGTAGCATCTCAAATCAGCCCAGATGGGACTGATTGCTCCACGGGAATCAGTTGACGGCCACCCGTTGCAATTTCTGCTGCATTTCCCGAGAGCCTGTTGTTTAACACTTAGCAGCACAACCCTGATTTGGAGACCACAGCACAGCGGACCACCCAGGGCCGAACTCAGGGAGGTGCACCTGCCTCTAGCACTGCGCCAGCTGCCATCGGAGGACACCCAGCCTGTGCAACACCCAGTCCCCGTCTGTGCAGAGGCGGCTGGATAGCTAGGGAGCTGCTGTGACAGCAGTCAGAATGGAAGCCAGGGCATGTGGAGCCACCAAGCCTTCCTTGTCCCCGCTTGCAGCTCTGTTACAACAGCCTCCTCCCATCCCACCGCCCAGCCTCCATCTCCCCACAGCTGACAGGTGGCCTTGCCAAACAGGCATCACCCCAGCGTCCTGCCCCAGGGAAAGAACCGATGAGGAGCAAGAACCTTGCAATCAAGTTTCCTCCCTGTGGATCTGGGACCGCGGGCAGGTGGCTTCCAGCCCCTGGGTTCCTCTTCTGGGCAATGCCACGGTCCAGCAGTGAGGGGCACTGAACCGACTAAACACGTGGTGAATTTATGACGTCATCGATTCCCATTCTCATCACAGGATTGAATGCACCCCCCTGCCCCCCACATTCACAGTTCTTTACAGCCCCAGGCCTGCTCCCTCAGTCAACCCCAGAGTGCAGCCAAGCACACCTGGATCCTCACTGTCTCTCAACACGTCAGACATTTGCACCTGTTCCCACTGCCTGGCACAGAGCAGAAGCGGGTGAGGTTGTGGCTAGGAGTGAGGATTCTAGAACAGCTTCTCCAGCTCCGATTATGTGCCTCCGTTTACCTGTCACTAAAATGGGGGAGTACTGATAATAGCAGGTTAGTGGATACGAAGCATTTTGAAGGGGAGCCTAGCAGGTTAGAGTGTCCAGCTCACCTGCTGTCCTCTGAGTACTGGGGAAGAACTTCGAAGGTGCTTGTCAGGGGCCCCTCTTCCAACTGTCCTGAGAGCATGTGGGGGCTGACTCCCTGGAGGCGCACAGTGGAGGCAGGTTGGATTGGATTGAAAACTGTCATGACATAGTGAGGTGCTGCCTGGCATTGCAGGTACTTGGGGGGTCAGCACAGATGCTAGCAAGCCATGGATGGTGTGAGCGAGACAAAGAGGATGACTTAAGGGCTGCCAGGCCAGAATCTCAGGTGGCCTCACAGAGACTCCTGTGAACCAGCAGCAGGGGCACAGTGGTGCACACCTGAAATCCTGGTGACTTGGGAGGCTAAGGCAGGAGGATTGCAGATTGGAGGCCAGCCTCAGCAATTTAGCTCGACTTGTCTCTAAATACAAAATAAAGGGGGCTTGGGATGTGGCTCAGTGGTTGAGCACCCCTAGGTTCAATACCCAGTACACCCCCCAAAAAAGCAGCAGGGCTTTTCCTTGCAGGGTTTGTCCTGGAGAAAGCCTCCTGCCGCGGACGGGCCACTTGCACCCATCAAAGGTGAGGGGCCTGCAGAGCCCCCCATCAGAGCCATACACACAGCAGCCTAATTGCCTGGGTTTGAGTCTTGTTGCTCCTATCTTCTCCCTTAGAGACCTTTGACAAGCCACTTTAATCTCTGTACCTCAGTTTACCCATCACTAAGATGGGGCTGTATTGAATATCAAGTCATGGATAGGAAGCATTTTGGGAGGGCCCAGGCATGTTGGCGTGTCCAGCTCACGTCCTCTGGGTCCTCTGAGCTCTTCCGTTTCCTTCCCAGTTGTTGATAAAATACAAGGCATCCTCATCTGGATGCAGCTGCAGGAGACACAGAGCCCTGGAGTTACCACCATGGGGATGGGGCACAGGCATCCTGTGATTTAGAAGGTGATGCTGTTTCTGCCCTCGGGTGTTGGGGTGGGGGCAACCTTAGCTTCTCCATCATTGTGCTTTTGGGGGTGACCACCCTGCCCAGCCCTCAGAAGCTGAAAGCAGATTGGAAGAGCTGGAGCCTCGGCCTCTCCACTGGTCCCCGGGCAGGGGAGCCTGGCGAGCCACATGCTCATGGCTCTGCCACTTTGGTCCCACATGGCAGGCTCAGCTAGGTGACAAGGCCACATAGTCTAATGGCTTCAGAGAATTCACAAAAGCCAAGGGCCTAGGAAAGCAGGTGACTGTGAGTTGGAGGGCCTGGGTCAAGTCCTTGGGCAGGTCGTGTGGCCTCTCTGAAGCTCATATCATCTGCAAAATGGGAGAGTAATGATCGTTTTTGCTTCGGTGTATTTAGTGCTTACTGGGCTGGGCTTGGAGCTAGGAAGTTCACGCGCAATGTGAAGTGGTTTCTCTTGACCCTATTGATAAGGGAACAAAATCCTTGAGAGGGGAAAAAAATGTGAATTACTTGCAAGTCACAGTGAGAAGCTATGAAGAGCAAGCACCCTGCATAGGAGAGTAAGAAATGTACCTGAGTCTACAGGTACCTCTCAGGTGGGTCCAGGCAGCCCAGCCTTGCAGTGAGTTGTGGAGAGTCTTTCCTCCATCCCTTGAGTAAGAGCATGCAGTGGACTGGGAGTGGGGCAAGGAATAGGGAGTCTGGAAGGACCAAGGCATTCTTATGCTGTGTGGCATTGAGCCAGTTGCCAGCCCTCTCTGAGCCTTTTTCTTCATTTGTAAACTGCAGCCATCTTTAGCTGTTAATTGGCCCCCAGCCTTGCACACCGTTTTGCTACCACAAAGCCCTTGCACAGCCATTCAGCTCTTTGAATGGAAGCCGGAGCTGCCTTTTCCCCCCCCCTGCACTTCCTGTGAGCCAGGCTCTCCATGCTCACCAGCCCCTTCCCAGGCATCCTCTCCAAGGGCTATTCTGCAAAGTTCAAGGGTCCACATTTGCAGGAGAGGAAACTGATATCCAGCCCGTGCTTACATAGGGACAGGGGCCAAGCCCCGGGAAATACTCTGGGTCATCTTATCTCACAGTCAGAGCCTGCTACAGAACCTGGCTCCAAATCGGCTTCTGATTCTCTAGATCTGCAATCAGACCTCGGAGTCTTCATTCCTGGTAGGTGCCCTGGGGGACATGGATGCTGTCCCTGTCCCTTAGAGAACCACCCTTGGAGTAGCAAAGCCCTGAATTGCTAAGTCACATGGGACTCCTCCACCACAGCTGCAGGCTGACAGCCTCAGTTTCCTCATCTGCGAAGCCAGCGAAGCGCCTCTCGATTTGCAGGGACGCACGAGACCCAGTTGATAAAGCATCCGTGACGTGGCCCGGCACACAATAGGTGCTCAATAAATGCTGGCTCCTCTCCCTTGATAGGAGCTGGCGCGGGTTTGGGTACCCAACAGATGCTCACTAAAGCCTCGTTCGAGCAGAGCATTCTTCCCTCAAAGCAGAGAAAAGACTCCATTATGTTTTGGCTTGGCATGAAGCCAGACCCCATATTAAATTTTTTTTTCTGCCTTAAACCGCTGCATTTCAAAAAGAAATAAAGGCAAGTAGAGCGATTGCAGTCTGAAGCAAGGCTCTGTAATTTCTGTAATTACAGAACGGGAGCCAATCGGAGCGGGAGAGAGCTGGGCTTCCTCACCCAGGGTCTGCTCCCTTCCCTCCCCTCCCCCTCCTCCCCTCCCCCTTCCCTCCCCCTCCCCTCCCCCTCCTCCCCTTCCCCCTTCCCTCCCCCTCCCCTCCCCCTCCTCCCCTCTTCCTGGAGCCCCTCTGTCTCATGGCCCCCATCCTGTCCTGTGACAATACCAGCCCTGAGACTCAGGCCTTGGCCTTTCAATCTCTGCCTAGATCCCCACCCCACGCAGTCGCCTGTCCCTCTGATGCAATGGGACAGAGAGAGAGAAAGACTGTCCACACATTCCCCTTCTCCCTGGCCTGTCCCAGGGCTGGGCTGCTGACAGCCAGCCCACTAGCCAGGCCTGCAGGTCTCTGTCTCCAGAAGAGACCCCCCAGGCCCCTCCCCAGCACCTGGGCCCTGCCTGCCACCATCCAAGTCTCCATCATCTCTTGCCTGGATTCGAAAGCTTTTTTTTTTTTTTTTTTTTTTTTTTAAAGATAGAGTGAGAGGAGAGAGAGAGAGAGAGAGAGAGAGAGAGAGAGAGAGAGAGAGAGTTTTTTTTTAATATTTATTTTTTAGTTATCGGCGGACACAACATCTTTGTTTGTATGTGGTGCTGAGGATCGAACCCGGGCTGCACGCATGCCAGGCGAGCGTGCTACCGCTTGAGCCACATCCCCAGCCCAATTCTGAAGCTTTGAAGGCGCCTCTCTGCATCTATTCCTGCCCCCCAATGCAATCTTTTTGGGGCAGCCTGAGTGAAACTCCTCAGTCTAAGCCATATTTCCCATCCCTTTAGAAAAAAAGGCCCACCACCTCTGGCTAGCTCTATTCTCTCTGTGCGCTCCAGCCACCTGGACCATGCTGTCTTTCAAACACAAACGAGCTTTCTCCCGCCCCAGGGCCTTTGCACTTGCTGTTTTGCTGTCCTCTCTGCTGTACCTCCGAGTGTCATATTTCTGGCTCCTAATTCAAACTGAATTTTTTTCTTCCTTTTTTTTTGGATCTGGCCAAATAAAACAAGCCCAAGGGCCCATTTTGACCCATTTTGCCACTTCTGATCTGGGTCTTCCAAACTCCACATGTTTTCTTTTTCTCACAAAGCATCTCCTCATTCAGGGATCGGCAGAGGTGTTCTTTCTGCACGGTTCGGCCCCATTTTGAGCCATGGCTTTAGGACTCGGTCACAGAGCGTGCTTAGAGGAAGGATAGGGTGTCACGGGGATGTTTACCACCTCCCTGGCTCAAGTCTCTTCCACCCCTTCCCTCCACAACACTTTAATACATTTTTATTTTATTTTAAATTTTTTTGTAGTTGTAGATGGACAGAATGCCTTATTTTATTTATTTTATTTTTTTTATGTGGTGCTGAGAATTGAACCCAGTGCCTCATGCACACTAGGCAAGCGCTCTACCGCTGAGCCCCAGCCCAGCCCTAAAACATTTTTATTAATGTATTATATAAGTACAGAGGACAGTAGCAGTCCTTGTTAGGTACTGGTATCTGCAGATTTTGTTCGTGCATTTCCATCCACTGGGGATGCCCTTTCCCTTTTTGAAGGCAGATGGACTCCTATTCAACCTTCAAAACCCAGCTCCAATAGTCCTCACCTGGGATGCCTTCTCTGACTCAGTTAACTCCTTCCAGGCCCACACGGCCTTGCTCTTGTACTTTTTTTTCTTTTTTTAATATTTTTTTAGTTGTTGATAGACCTTTATTTTATTCATTTATTTATATGCGGTGCTGAGACTCGAACCCAGTGCCTCACACATGCTAGACAAGTGCTCTACCACTGAGCCCCAGCCCCAGGCCTTGTTCTTGTGCTTCTTGCAGCCCTTGAATCACAGGATATTATGGTGAGCTGTTGGGAGAAGTGTTTCCCCTTGGAGGCCGTGACATTGTGAAAGGCAGGGGCCTTGTCCTGTTAATCCTTAGGCTCTAATTGTCCCTACCAGCTCCATGCACGTGGTAGGCCCTCCATAAATATGCACAGAATGCATCTTGCTGCTGGCAAGTTGTCAATTTGCTGATGCAAACCCGTGGTGACCAGGGTGTAGCTCAGAATGCAAAACGCTTTCAAAACTGTTCTGCGGCCATTTCAGCCCTGAGCACGGGCTCAGTGAGGACCTGCTGGATGAATGAAGGCGTGAGTGAGTTGGTGACAGAGAAGAGGACTTGTCACTCATGGTCTTGTATTCACTGTGCCCTTTTGAATGTGGCTTATGGTGGAATTCAGTCCAGGGTGGTGTGTCAAGCACCCGGAGGAATGTGTGGGCAGATTCTCCATCTTCAGATGAGCAAGAATAGAAGACTCTGGAAGCAGATCAATCATCAGGAGGCAGGAAATGTTCTTCCCCCTGCTTTACCTGCAAGTCAAGAAGGGTCACAACCTGGCCCTGGCAAAGACATTACAGACACATATATCTCCTAGAGCTGTTCTGCAACACTGTCCCCGAGAGCCTCCAGGCACAGATCTGTGTCTCAGGAAAGGGGAAGTAACAACTTGCAAAGAGTTTTTTTTTTTTTTTTTTCTGGCTGGGCACAGTGGTGGGGCTCACCTGTAATCCCAGCAGCTCAGGAGGCTGAGGCAGGAGGATTGCAGGTTGGAGGCCAACCTCAGCAACTTAGCGAGGCCCTAAGCAACTCAGTGAGACCCTGTTTCAAAATAAAAAATAAATATTAAAAAGGGCTGGGGGGGTGTGGCTCAGTGGTTAAGCTCTCTGGGTTCAATCCCTGGTACCAAAAAAAAAAAAAAAAAAGTTTCTTCTGCCTCAGAGATAAGCAGAGACAAGGAATGTTCTAGAAAGACATTGCCTTTACCTGAACTTGCACACACCTCTGCTTTTCTGCCTGCAGATTTTCATAAGAAAGGGAAGTGACACATTAACTGGTATCAGCAATTAAAATTCCCAAATAGCTATGCTCTGGCCCTTCCTGAGATGCCCCTCGATGGAATTGAGGGCATTATGGTCATGACAATTCATGGATGACCTCGTCTCCCAGAAGGGTTCCACTTTTGCCTTTCCGCCATCTTCCCATGGACCCTTTTCTTTTTAACCAAATTATTTATAACAGAATCTTTCTTTGTTCTATTAACCAAACACACATGGGCACCACTCCTGGCTTGTGGCTGGCCCAGAGGGATGAATTGGTAGAAAGCCACCCAAAGAGATGAGGTATTTTTTCTTCACTTGTGTTCCCTATGGGGGACTCAAAGAATGATTCCCATTGGGGTTTTGAAAATGCTGAGAGACCTGAGTAGGAAGCCCTCGGTAAGTGTTAGCTGCTGTTATTATCATAATTGCTGGTGGCCTTCTGGGAATCGAGGCATGCTGGGTTGAAAACCACCAGCCCATACATCAATGGTAACAATCACAGTGACATAAATGGCTGAGATTTCCTAGGACCTAACTGGGTGACAGGCATTACTTAACATGCATCACATGCATGACGTCACTTAGTCATCGCATCCCTGGGAGGGAGACATGGTTATTATAATTCTCCCATTTCACAGAAGAGGATCAGCAAGGCAGGGTAACTCATCCAGCATTCCTAGGTGCTGGAGAGAGCCAGGCTCAGTCCCTGGCTCAGCACCGAGGTGATCCTGCTGCTGGGTAAGGGGAAGAGCCTTCTCAGTCCCGAATCCTCACAGAAGCATTGATTGTGTTCATTCGGGGTTTCAAGTCCTCTATCTTCATTTATGCTGCATTTTCTCAAAGGGAGAAACCATGCATGGGTGGGTGGCTCTTGCTAGTGGGTAATACATTTGGCTGAATCCAAATACATGTCCCCCTATTCTGGAAATCACACCAGGTATGTCCCCCTCACCCGGAGCTCTTCAGAACAGTCCCCATCTCTGATCCCTCAGGGCTTGGCACGAGGGGGTGTTGAGAAGAACTCATGACTGGGACTTGCCAGAGGGGCCAGGCAGAGATTCAAGATGGTACCAGGAACCTGAAATCCAGTGTCAGCAAGGATGTATGGCCAGGGGCGCTGCCTTAGTCCACTTTATGTTGCTATCACAAAATACCCCAGACTGGGTCATTTATGATGAACAGAAATGTGTTGGCTCCTGACTCTGGAGGGTGGGAAGTCCAAGATGGGGGAACCAGCGTCTGATGGGGACCTTCGTACTGTTTCATCTCATGGCAGGACAGCGAGAGCAAGAGAAAGTTAAAATTGCTTTTTGTAACAAACCCACTCTCATAAACAAGAATGACAATAATAAAATCCATTTAATGTACCCCATGACCTAATCACCTCTTGAATGTCCCACCTCTCGGCACTTGGCATGGGGATTAGCTTTCTAGTATATGAATTTTAGAGGACACTTTGACCCATGTTTTGTAAAATCCAAAAGCATAAGGAAATCTGGAACTGCACACCAGAATGCTTTCAAGACTCTGTCCCTGCATTTTGATCTCTGTTTTCTTCCTCCTCAGCCGACCAACTCTCTCTCCTACTCTGATAGGCAAAAGATGGCTGCCTCAGAGTTCCAGAGCCACTCTGAGCCTGCCCCTTCCTTAATCACATGCCAAAATCCCAGGGAAAAGATTTGATTGGTTAGCCTAAGTCAGGTGATCAGTCCCAGGCTGAGGTGATTGGATCAGTTGGAACAAATATGGCCGCTGGAATCCACAAGATGAGATGGTTGGAACAATTAAAGGCATTGTGGTCATGACAATTCATGGATGACCTCGTCTCCCAGAAGGGTTCCACTTTTGCCTTTCCGCCATTTCCTGAGGCTACTGTCGCCTGCATATCCCAAGGCTCCTTGGTGGACTTCAGGATCAGCTGCCTCCTACTCCCTCTATTCTTGAGCATGGGAGGAGGGCCCCTGGTCAGGCCCAGGACTCTCTCTGATGTGGCCATGCCCATGCTAGGATCTAGACGGGTGTCCAAGACAAGCCTGTGGGCCGTGGAGGATCTCAGACTGAGCGGGCGATCCCTGAGGACAAGAAGCAGGGGTGGCAGCACAGTATGGATTGGCCGAAGGTGCTCTGGGTCTCCGTGAACCCTAAGAGGAGACGATGGTGTTTGGTAATGGGTACTGCATGTGAGGGGCTGGAGGGTGAGTGCACAGAAAACTGGGGGTCCCCTTTGGGGCAGAGCCAAGGGGAGGAGGTCATCTGGGTCAGGACACAAGGCCCAAGGCCCGCAGCCACACATTGCTTTGGCTTAACTACATCTGAGAATCCACAGGGCAGTGCTTCCTCCACGTGCTGCAATCGGTTCCGAGGGTTCCATAAGTTTATTTTGCCATTTTATTAATTAAACTAGATGGTTGCCGGGTGTGGTGGTGGTGCAGGCCTGTAATCCCAGCAGCTTGGGAGGCTGAGGCAGGCTCAAGTTCAAAGCCAGCCTCGGCAAAAGTGAGCCACTAAGCAACTCAGTGAGACCCTGTCTCTAAATAAAATGCAAAATAGGGCTGGGGATGTGGCTCTCTGGGCAAGTGCCCCCGAGTTCAATCCCTGGTACCAAAACCCAACAATGACAATAACAAAACCCACTTCTTTGGAACATTCTAGAAAAGCTCAAAGAAGAAAACCAAATATCACTCAAAATTGAGTCACTGTTGACATCTTTGGGTAATTCCTGCCCGTGTGGTTATTTTTGTTTGTTTCTGTTTGTCTTAATGACCAGATCTGGTGCAAGGACAAAAACAGGATCATTAAGAAAACAAGTTTTCAAAATCTGCTTATCTCATTCCGCAACACTCTTCCCCCATGTTCTTACATGCTCTTGTATAACATTTCTGCAAATTCTGGATGGAGGATAGAGAAAAAATATCAGCTAGATTAAACTTTAAGCTGGGCACCATGGCACATGCCTGTAATCCCAGCGGCTGGGGAGGCTGAGGCAGGAGGATTACAGGTTCGAGGCCAGCTTCAGCAACGTAGTGAGCAATCTAGTGAGACCCTGTCTCAAAATAAAGAATAAACAGGGCTGGGGATGTGGCTCAGTGGTTGAGTGCCCCTGGGTTCAATTTTTAATATATTAAAAAAGAAAGAAAAATATCAGCTGCATTCATTGACTCCTAGTGGGGCCTGAGGACCTGCAGCCTCTTTGTTGGTTTCTCTTTTCCTTCTGATAAAATTATGGAACATCTTCCTCACACGCCCTCGCGCCCACCTCCACGGCTGTCCTATGTCCTGCATGTTCCCAGCACGCTGTGGGCCAGTTCCATGCTGCAGTCCCCTGGCTGGGGACGCTCCGCAGACACATGCACAGCCCAGATCTCCTGGCAGCATCCTGTCCCCCAGCTACCCTCTGCCTGAAGCTACCCTCAGCCCTGCCTGTGCCTTTACCCTCTCTCCTCTCCCCCTTTTTATTTGCTTTGTAGGTTTTCTCCAGCAGAGGGAGCCATTTTGGATCTGACCCACCATAAAAAACCACCAGGTAAAGTCCACCCACCCAGCCAGGCAGGGGAATGACACCCTTGCAGCCAGAAAAGCTCATTTTTTTTCACCACAACTTTGCTAGCCAGAGAGATTTGACCCTGTTTTCTAGGTGGGGAAACTGAGGTTCAGAGCCATCAAGAAAAGCATGCAATGGGAGTATTGAGTAAAAGTACTAAGTCACAGTACTCCAGCGGGGTCAGGCAGACAGGAGATTGGAACTCAGGACTGGTCTGAGTCTGGCTTTGTACTCTTGTCCTCTACCCCATGCTCCCTTTGAATTTAAAGAAATGGGAAGGGCGCAGAGTGTGGGTAGGACACCAATTTTTTAGGGGCTAAAAAAATCTCATCGAAGCCAGTGGACCTTTCTCAGTTGAGAGACAGAGACTGGGCCTCCTGTGTAGAAATCTCCACTTACAGACTTTCTTGAAAGTGCAGACTCAGGGCTTCTCCACAACCCAATAAAGGATGTATTATTGTTATCCTTATTTTGAAAGCTAGGGAGAGTGGGGCACAGAGAGGTTGACAAGCTTACTCAAAGTCACACAGCTCAGAAGCAGTAAAGTGGGTTATGCACAGGTCTCAGCACCTCAAGACCCTACCACTCCCCCACCACCTGCAGCCAGGACACCTCTGCATGCAGCCCTAGCGGGAGCTCCTCCGCTCCTTGCCCTGATCACGGTGACCTTGTGGCAGAACAAATCCCCTAACCGCATCTTTGGAGGCCAAGATGAGGATCTTATCACTGAATCTTATCACTTACCTTTGCTTAAACCCCCCCAGAGTAACCTTCAGCCGCAAAGCTGTTGTCCACGTGGACCGGGGCCGACATCGCACGTCCATCCGCCAGGACCCCCGTGTCCAGATTCAGAGACATGGCCACCAATGGCAGCAAGCTGGCCGATGGGCAGATCTCCACGGAAGTCAGCGAGGCCCCCATGGCCAACGACAAGCCCAAGACCCTGGTGGTGAAAGTGCAGAAGAAGGCCGGGGACCTTCCCGACCGGGACACGTGGAAGGGCCGCTTCGACTTCCTCATGTCCTGCGTGGGCTATGCCATCGGCCTGGGCAATGTCTGGAGGTTCCCCTATCTCTGCGGAAAAAATGGTGGCGGTAGGTGGTGGCCTGGTGATCTCCCAGCTGGGACGGGACCCACAAGAGAGGGTCCCGCTTAGGCATTTTCTGGGTCATTCTTAGCGGGAAAGGCTCCCTGAAGAATCCAAATCCTGAAGAATCCTATTTCTTGCTTCATGACATCTAAAGTCCATCTTTTTTTTTTCTTTTTGGTACTAGGAATTGAACCCAGGGGTCCTTTACTACTAAGCTACATTCCAATCCCTTTTAATTAATTTATTATTTTTTAAAATTTTGCAACAGGGCCTCGCTAAGTTGCTGAGGCTGGCCTCCAACTTAGGATCCTCCTGCCTCAGCCTCCTGAGCTGCTGGGGTCACAGACATGTGCCCGCCATGCCTGGCCCTCATCTCTCTCTCTCTCTCTCTCTCTCTCTCATTTTTTTTTAAATTTTAGCTATGGACACAATAACTTTATTTTGTTTATTTTTTTATGTGGTGCTGAGGATTGAGCCCAGTGCCTCACACGTGCTAGGCAAGGGTTCTACCACGGAGCCACCACCCCAGCCCCTCTCATCTTTTAATTTAAAAAACAACAGGGATATATTTTGAGCAAAGGACACCCTTTAGCTTCCGGGTGGCTTTGGATGCTGCTTTGGAGGCAGGGTATAAGGAAATCCTGGTGGGGTTCCCTCTGAGACAGGTTCCCCAAAGCCTCAGGGCCATGAGCGTGTGTCTTCTCCATTCCGCAGGGGCCTTCCTCATTCCCTACTTCCTGACACTCATCTTCGCGGGGGTCCCCCTCTTCCTGCTGGAGTGCTCCCTGGGCCAGTACACATCCATCGGGGGCCTGGGCGTGTGGAAGCTGGCCCCCATGTTCAAGGGTAAGTGTGCAGAGCGGGGCGCTGGGGACGTGCCTTTGCCCCTGCCTGCAGCCTATGGGACCAACACCCCCAGCCCCTCTGCCAAGAGGGAGCGGCTCTGTGCACATCTGAGCAGAGTGGCATCCATGGCAAGGGGCCTAGTGACACCTGATATCACTTATGGAACATGTGTTTACCATGCCTTGGATCCCACCTGCCGCCAGCCTGTACCGGGCCCTGGCACCGGTACATGTGACCTCCCGCCAGTCACTGCCTCTCTCCTAGTCTCAGTGTCCCCCATAAGGCCCAACTCCAAGGTCAGTCATGTCCCCCGTGCTGTGGAACAGGCCGGGCAGCGGCTCTCAGGACTGTACGCAGTGGAGGTGGTGACCGTGTCTTCTGTCCCCAGGTGTGGGACTTGCCGCCGCTGTACTGTCCTTCTGGCTGAACATCTACTACATCGTCATCATCTCCTGGGCCATCTACTACCTGTACAACTCCTTCACCACGGTGAGTGGCCCCTTTCGCCTCTGGCTCCCGCAGGGGACCAGACCCCAAGCGCATCCTGTGTCCACTGGGACCACCCACCATTCTGCAGGCAGAGCCATTCCTCAAGGGATCAAGGGAGTGGTTTGGCTTCTGTAGCCCACGTCCTCCCTGCAGTGGTGAAGCACTGGGCACTGGGCACTGAGCACCTTCTCTGGCTAGGAGCCTTGGTGGGGGCCAACATCAAATCCTCCAGACACACCCCCAAAGAATTGGTAACAGAGTCACAAAAGAGACCCAGAGAAGTGTCTCTACACCCCAGTTCTCAGCAGCGTTATCCCGGCAGCCAGCAGGCGGGAGCAACCCACCTGTCCATCAGTGACGAACAAGGGAACAAAACGTAGCCCATCTGTTCAGTGGAATAGCAGGCAGCCTTTTTTAAATATTAAGGGAATTCTGACGCCTGCTCCAAGATGAGCCTTCAGGATGGTATATTAAGTGACAGAAGCCATCACCAAGGGACAAATGCTGTCTGATTTCCCTTATCTGAGGTCCATAGTGTCATCACACATGTAGAGATGAAAAGTAGGATGGACGCTGCCAGGAACCAGGGAAGGGAATGGGGACTTCACCGTACAATGGGGATGAAAAGAATTCTGGAGATGGGTGGTGGTGACGGGAGCACAATATTTTGGATATATTTAATGTCACTGCACTTAAAATGATCATGATGGGCCAGGTGCAGTGGTGCACACCTGTCATCCCAGCGGCTGGGGAGGCTGAGGCAGGAGGATCACTAGTTGGAGGCCAGCCTCAGCAATTCAGCAAGGCCCTAAGCAACTCGGAGAGACCCTGTCTCTAAATAAAATATAAAAAGGGATGGGGATGAAGCTCAGTGGTTAAGCATCTCTGGGTTCAATCCCCAGTACTGAAAAAGAAAAAGAAAGAAATCATCAACATGGTATATAATATTCTGTGACATGTATTTTACCACAGAAGTTGGAAAAAAAAATCCAAACTGAACCCACCGCATGAGGTTGTTGTGAAGGTTAAGAAGCAAATACTTGCCAAGTGCCTAAAGCCAGCCCTGGCAGAGAGCAAGCGCTGTGCTCTCATTGTCACCATGCAGAGAATCAAACAGAGAGGTCTTCTGCCCAAGGTCACATAGCTGGGAAGTGACTTCAGGGTGGACACAGCATCTTGACAGTATAGCTCAGAAGGCTGGTTCTCAGAGTGAGCAGAGTGAGGTTGAGATTTGGGCTCTGACACTTAGTAGCTGTGTGATCTCCAGCAAATCGCTGCCCCCCTCTGATCTATCAAATGGGAATCACAGGGCTATCCTGCCTCCCAAAGCTGCTGAAAAGGAGAGGTGGGATGATGGCTCTGAGGAGGCTCAGGGGACAGTTGAGGGTGGATAAGATGAGTGGGACCCTTTTGCTAGCCCTCGGGGGCTTGTCGAGCTTTGTCCTCATGACTCTGTCCTTGCAGACACTGCCCTGGAAACAGTGTGACAACCCCTGGAACACGGACCGCTGCTTCTCTAACTACAGCATGGTCAACACCACCAACATGACCAGTGCCGTGGTGGAATTCTGGGAGTGAGTGTGGGACCGTCCATGGGGGACAGGGAGGGCAGGTTGGCAGGGCCTTGCAGCCAAGGCACCCTCCAAAGAGTAATGCAAGCCAGATGCGGTGGTGCACACCTGTCATCTCAGTGCCTCGGGAGGCTGAGGCAGGAGGATTGCAAGTTCCAAGCCAGCCTCAGCAAAAGTGAGGCTCTAAGCAACTCAGCGAGACCCTGTCTCTAAATAAAATACCAAAAAAAAGGGCTGAGGATGGGGCTCAGGGGTTAAGCGCCATTGGGTTCAATCCCTGAGACCCCAGTCCCACCAAAAAAAAAAAAAGAGTATTGCAGGAACTGGGTGACAGTGGTACTTCCAGAGGTGTGGGCAGGGCACAGGGAGCTCAAGGCATTTCTTCCTCTAGAGGGCGCCAGACTGTGAAGGGGCCATTTGACATGACCAATGGTCTCCAGCAAAAAAACCCTTATTGGACAAAGCCACAGTCCAGCAGGGAGGGTAACTCCCCTGATCTCTCTCTCCTCCTGTCCCCCCATATCCTGCCAGGGCCTCCCCTTCATCAACCCAATCAGAAACCTGAGGGCAACGGGACATCCCCCGCCCCAGTGTAGCAGTCAGCCTCTTGGGGCACAGTGCAGGTTAGAGAAGATCACAGAGTGTGGATGCAGAGGGATAAATGGAAGGGAATGACCCACCTAGCCCAAAGGGTCACCGGAGAGGTTGGCAACCCCTGGGTTCATCTCATTTTTTTTTTTGAGTTGTAGATGGACACAATAATTTTATTCTATTTATTTATTTATTTATTTATTTTTTAAAGAGAGAGGAGAGAGAGAGAGAGAGAGAGAGAGAGAGAGAGAATTTTTTTAATATTCATTTTTTATTTTTTTTTTTTTATTGGTTGTTCATAACATTACAAAGCTCTTGACATATGATATTTCATACATTAGATTGAAGTGGGTTATGAACCCCCAATTTTACCCCAAATGCAGATAGCAGAATCACGTCGGTTACACATCCACAATTTTACATAATGCCCTAATAGTAATTGCTCGGCGGACACAACATCTTTGTTGGTATGTGGTGCTGAGGATCGAACCCGGGCTACACGCATGCCAGGCGAGTGCGCTACCGCTTGAGCCACATCCCCAGCCCATATATTTATTTATTTTTATGTGGTGCTAAGGATCAAACCCAGGGCCTCACACATGCTAGGCAAGTGCTCTACCACTGAGCCACCACCCCAGCCCTGGGTTCATCTCTTTGGCATAAAGGAAGCCCCTGTGATGGGCATCTTTGAAGGATCTGGGAGCAACTCAGAAAGTTCTGGAACGCCGGGCATAAGCTATTCCCAGCAGGTGTCCTCAGTACAAGCAGTGCCTAGTCTCTTTTTTTAAAAAAATATTTTATTTTTTAGTTGTAGTTGGACACAATACCTTTATTTTATTTTTATGTGGTGCTGAGGATGGAACCCAGGTCCTCGCACGTGCTAGGCGAGCGCTCTGCCACTGAGCCACAACCCCAGCCCAATGTCTAGTCTCTTTGCCATGCGATGTCCTTGAGAGTCACTTTCCTCATGAATAAAAACCAATTCTGCTCTGGCTGGTCCTGCTCACCAGCATCTCCCATGTGGCGGTCTCTCAAACACGTTTGCAGGCTTCATTCCAATGCTGGTGATGAGAATCCATCAGCGCCGAGTCCCAGTTCCCCAGATGTTGGAGACTGAACACCCCAAGAAATGCCGAGGCAAGCGTGGAAAGCAAGTTTTATTTAAAGGATAGAATAGAGATAGACTTCTCCACAGTAAAGGGGCGCCAGAGCTGGGTGTCCTGCCCCTTTTATAGGTTTTAGATTTTCTTTGTCCTCATGCCCTTTTTCTAGTGACCAACAGGTGGGCCAAAAGGTGGGGAAGGAAGCCTTTTAGGGGTACCCTTCCATGTCTGCCCAAACAGGCAGGAAAGGAGCCACACAGGAGGTACTGCATTAACTCATTAACGACTTCTTGGGAGGAACAGTTCCCGGTAGGCAGGTAACCTTGGCAACAGGTGGAGGAGGAGGGGGACGGGCTCTGGAGGTATTAGCATTTGATTTCCTTTCCTTTCCAACCAGCCCCCTTCTCTCCTATGTGACCCAATCATTTATAAATTTACATTGACTATCCTTTTGTCCCCCGACTTCAATTCAACCTTTTATTCCTTAAACATTTCTTGAGTACCTACTATGTGCCAATGTGATCGTAGACCCAAGTACGCAAACAGGCAACAGCAGTGTCAGGTGATGGGGGCCATGGGGAGGGACACACGGGAGCCCCAGGGAAGAGGTTGGACCAATCATGGCGTTGGTAAGGCAGGTGATGGCAGAGGACAGAGTGGGTCGGGAGGTGCAGATAGCAGGCTGAGTACAGATGGGGATTCAGCCTGATGGGGTGCGGGAGGGAGCTGTTGGTAAGTGCTGAGACCAGAGGGGGAAGCAGGGGCCGGCTCATAAGACCTTGAGAGGCCTCCAGGGAGTGAGTGTTTTATTCTGGAAAACAAAAGGGAGCTCTTCTTTGCAGGATTTTAAGCAGGAAGTTGACATGGTCAAACTTGCAGTTTAGAAGGATCCCTGGGGCCGCAGTAGTGGCAGAGTGAAAGCAAAGGTTGGGTCCCCCAGGAGGCCACTGTGGCCCCAGGTCCAGGTGAGCAATTATGGCTGCTGAACTAAGGCCCCGCAGGTCTTGCTCTCTTTGACCTCTTCACCAAACAGCGCTTCTCTAGTTATTTCTGTAACAATCTTCATCGTCTCCATCCAAATTGCAGGGATCAGCAGGTCTGCTCTTTCCCCCGGGAGGATATTGTCTGTGCTCATGCCCTGGGCACCCCAGGGTCCCTCCAGCTCCCTCTGACCCACATGACTTCTCTCTTCTGTTCCACCAGGCGCAACATGCATCAGATGACAGACGGGCTGGACAAGCCAGGTCAGATCCGCTGGCCGCTAGCCATCACCCTGGCCATTGCCTGGATCCTTGTGTATTTTTGTATTTGGAAGGGTGTCGGCTGGACCGGAAAGGTAGGGGATGTGGGTGCAAAGAGGGGATGGAGGGACGGGACTGGAGAGGATCTGTATCCTGGGCATGGATGAGTGCTTTCCCCGGAGCCCCATCTAACCTTGAGTGAAGCAGGTTCTTTTAGCTCTCTGGGGCTCAGTCTCCTCTGTAGAATGAGAACTATAAGATCCCCCACCTTCTAGATCAATTGTGAGCATTGAAAGAAGAGATGCAAGTCAGGCCCTAGTATAGCATCAGCCTCACCCTGAATCCCATGAGATTCCACTGGGACTGGTGGCCATCACAGAACAGGAGAGAAAAGTTGCTCAAGGATTACTGAACACACTTTTCCTGAGCATCTACTTTGTGCCAAGCTTTATCCTCGGCGCTGAGTCCTCAGAGATAAAAAGTTCACATTCTGACTCAGGGACAGACATATGAATAGTTAATGACTCAGGCTCTGTATTCTAGTCCTGAGTTTGGATTCTGACTTGGTTATCTGTGGGTCCTGTGACCTCAGGCAAAACACATTACCTCTCTGAAACTCAATTTCCTGTTCTGTAAAATTGAGCTAATAAAGATACCCATTGATTAGTTTGTTACGAGAATCAAAGGAGCTGGTGATTCTGCAAAGCAAAATCTCCAACAAAGGAGATTGTCATTCATTTCGTTTTATAAGAATTTTTGTTTATAAAGAATTTAACCTTTATTTTATTTGTTATTGTTGTTGTTGTTTATGGGGTGCTGAGGATCAAACCCAGAGCCTCACCAGTGCTAGGCAAGTGCTCTACCACTGAGCCACAACTCCAGCCCCCCAATCTCACTTTAAGAAGCAAAAAAGAGTAGAGTTTGAAGGCTTTGGAAGAGAATTTGAATCTCAGTTCCCCTGCTTTTAGTTCTGTGCTCTTGGGCAAGTCATTTGACCTCTCTGAACCTCTGTCTCCTCCCCTGTTAAAATGGTCCCAATAACAGTATCTTACAAGGTTGGTACAAAGGGGGCTAATTTGTGCAGAATGCTCACTTGACACATAGTATTAATTATAATCATTTGGAGGTGGTATCAAGGATTTCTGCAGTAGCGCTGAGGATATGGCTCAGTGGTAGACTGCTTGCCCAAATGTATTCCTGTTTTCCTGTACATTAGAAGACTGTACTTTGGGGGACAGAGAGTAGGGCCTCCTAGCTGCATCTTTTGGAGGTGTCATCAATATGTATTTATTAAATGCTTACTGTGTGCCTGGCTCCATGTTGAACATAGAAGACACAGGGAAGTACTAGATGGAGCCAACGTATTTTAAGCAGGTTGTATGTCCTCATACAATCAAAATTTCTGAGTAGCAAGGGTGATTATACCCATTTTTCCAGAGAAGACAAAGTGAGACTCAGAGAGGATAAGACATTGACCCAAAGTCCCACAGCCTGTAGGTAATACAGATGATGCTGAATTCCCCTTTGCCTAACTCAAAGTGCAGTGGTTTTTCTAGAGGGTCAAGATTGCCTTTCCTAATCCTGAAGGATCCTAGAGTCAAATCAGGGAGATGAAAGTAGTTAAAAAAAAAAAAAAGCATGCTGGCATGGAAATAGGGGAGACTCTGAGATCCAAAGGTCATTGAACTTGAAAATTGCTCTTCTATACTAGTGAGCTAAGAAATGCAATTTCACACAGCATCAGCCTTTTGATGACCAAACTGACAAAATCATAATTTTTAATATTGCTCTACTTAGGGCAGGCACTGCCAGGAAGCCTCGGTAATGCTGAATAGAATTCCATTTCCAGAACCAGTCGGGCAAGAGGGATCAAGAGACTTAGAGAAGCATATTCCTTTTCATCAGTGATCCCACTGCCAGAAATATTTCCCAAGAGTGGTGTAATAATTTTGTAAATCAAGATTCATATACAGAGATGTTCCATGTGGTATTTAGATTCACATAAAATTGGAAGTAACCTAAATGGTAACATCAGGGTGTGGGCGGAGGACTTAAAAATAGATAGATTTCCCCAGGGACTACTTTCTATAATGAACAATCATATTGTTCATGAAAGAGTGAAAATCTATTTAGTAAACAAAACCGTATGTACTGTGGTTCTCAACCTTAAGCCTGTTAAGCAAATAGACAACTGCAAAATTTGAGTCTCGTTTTGTAAGAAAATGAAAACAGGGGCAGGATTTGTGGCTCAGTGGTAGAGCGTTTGCCTAGCATGCCTGAGGCACTGAGTTCAATGCTGGGCACCACATAAAATAAAAATAAAATAAAGGCATTGTGTCCATTTACAACTAAAAAAAATTACAAATAAAATAAAAAGAAAATGTAAACAGACATGCCTAGAGGAGTCTCATAGGAGGAACACTAGAATATTAACATCCATGCTGCTACATAATTGTCAGACACTTATAGAGTGTCTACTGTATACCATGGACTGTCCTAGGTATTTGAAGAGCAGAGAGGTGAAAATATAAGTCCTGTCTCTCATGTAACTTTTATTCTTGGTGCTGTTGAAGGCTGTGTGTGTGTGTGTGTGTGTGTGTGTGTGTGTGTGTGATTTAAAAATGTTCCCAACAGCTGGGCACCGTGTCCCATGCCTGTATCCCATTGGTTTAGGAGGCTGAGAAAGGAGGATCACAAGTTCAAAGTCAGCATTCATAAGGGCGAGGCACCAAGCAACTCAGGCAGACCCTGTCTCTAAATAAAATACAAAATAGGGCTGGCAGGTGGCTCAGTGGTCGAGTGCCCCTGAGTTCAATCCCTGGTACCTTTCCCCGCACCTCCTCCCCTCAAAAAAAATGTTCCTAACAAAAAGGGAAAAATTAGGTGCTGAGCTGATTGGTTCAGAATGTGGGGAGGGGCTTCAGAAAAGTGGCCAAGCAGAGCAGGTTAGGAATCCAGGAGGGCTTCCTGGAAGAAGAACTGGATCCAAAGCCCAGAGCTAGGAAAAGCGCTGGAGCTTTGGAGCAAGTGTGACCGGCCACTCCCTCTCCTTGCAGGTGGTCTACTTCTCCGCCACGTATCCCTACATCATGCTTATCATTCTGTTTTTCCGTGGAGTGACGCTGCCTGGGGCCAAGGAGGGCATCCTTTTCTACATCACCCCCAACTTCCGCAAGCTGTCAGACTCCGAGGTGAGCTGTGCTCCCGGCGGGGGTACCCCGGAAAGCAGAGCCCAGGTTAAGAGCAAACCTGAGTCCTGAACCCCCACTTGCAAGTTACTGCCCCTCTTTGATGCGCGCATGCAAACTGGGGTCGTTGTTAGGTAGCGCTGGTTGGTGAGCACATTGAAAAAGACCCCAAGGGGCTGGGGTGGTGGCTCAGTGGCAGAGTGCTTGCCTAGCATGGGTGAGGCACTGGGTTCGATTCTCAGCACCACACATACCAAAAAAAAAAAAAAAAAGTCCATAAAAAACTTAAAAAAATAAAAAGACCCCAGGGGGCTGTGGCTGTAATACAGTGGATCATTTTTGATCGTTCTGCCCATAGGTGTGGCTGGATGCAGCTACCCAGATCTTCTTCTCTTATGGACTGGGCCTGGGATCCCTGATCGCCCTTGGAAGCTACAATTCTTTCCACAACAACGTCTACAGGTGCAAACCCCTTCCTTCCCGGCCACACCCTTTTATCGCCACGCCCACTCGCGGCCACGCCCACCCATGGCCACGCCCACCCACAGCCACGCCCCCTGGTGGTCAACCTGTTAGGTCCCTCTCTGACCTCATGCCCTCTGAGTTATTTTCTGATACACTCCCTCATGGTCACCTGTTCCAGCTTCTGCCTTTCCCTGACCCTTCTGGCTGCGCCCTACCCTGGCTTGCTCTGGGACCTAAGATTCTGGGGCCACCCTAACCTGTAGACACCCTCCCAGGTACCCTCCTCCCAGCCCCGCCCCTGAATAACTGCTGCCCGCTAGCTCCGCCTTCTTAACAGCCCCGCCCTCCCTGACCCCGCCCCTCCCTCTCTCCAGGGACTCTATCATCGTGTGCTGCATCAATTCGTGCACCAGCATGTTCGCCGGATTTGTCATCTTCTCCATCGTGGGCTTCATGGCTCATGTCACCAAGAGGTCCATTGCTGATGTGGCGGCCTCAGGTCAGCGACACCCCGTGGAGGGCTCCGGTTGCTGGGGAAGGAGAAAGCTAACCCCCCTGGCATGTGCAGTCATCAGGAATGTACATTTGTGTCCACCTGGAACGTGATTCCTTCCATGATACAGAGTCCCCCAAATTCATGCCTTTGTCCTGGCTTCAAAAATATTCTCACCACGTGGGCTGTACCCACCCTGCTCTCCACACCATTGTCCATGACAAGGGCCAGAGGAAAGTCGTCACCTGATTTCCTGTGCAAGCAGTCCTCAGGAGGGACTCACTGTGTGCATTTGCAGAGGCCCTTGAGACTCAGAGAGGTGATACACATAACTTGTCCCTTAGAGAACTAGGTTGGTCATGTGGGAGGGAACAGTTCCCAGCTGGGGTTCTAATCTCCCCTACAAGGGCAGCTCCCATCTTATGACTCTGGAACTCTCCATTCACCACCATTTCCGCCCCACTCTCAGAGCCAGACAAAGAGAGGTTAGTCTCTTTCCTGCTCATTCCAAGATTTCCCCCTGAACTATTATACTCAAATACAATATGTCCCTACCAGACCTCCCCAGCCTTCTCCACCCCTGTGTTCCCCATCCCAGAGGGGTCCCTCATCCAGTGCCCAGGCCAGAAACTCAGCATCACCCCTGATCTTCCCCCCACAAGCTAGCCCATACCAGTACCACTCCTACACTGTCCTCTGCTCCTATCTCTCCATCTGCACCTCTCCGAACCTACATTATCCCGACTACTGGCCAGATCATTGCAATCCCTCATTGGGATGATGGTGACAGCTTCTTACCAATCTTGATGAACCACAAATTTGGGTCACCTACTCTGTTTCCTAAGTGGCTGATGACACTCACTGAGAAAATGAACTGAAATAAAGCTGGGAGAGCGAATGGTATGTGGGTACACCATAGGTGCTCAATACCCTTTGTCTTGCTTGCTCTTCCCCCCACAGGCCCTGGGCTGGCATTCCTGGCATACCCGGAAGCAGTGACCCAGCTGCCCATTTCTCCCCTCTGGGCCATCCTTTTCTTCTCCATGCTACTGATGTTGGGCATCGACAGCCAGGTGAGGGCTCCCCCTTCAAGCACCCTCCCACCCCCAGCCTCCTTAGTCCAGGAAAAAGTAGAGAAAGGAGGCCACCCTTCAGCCCCCCAAGAAGATGACCAAGAATTCCAGACCCCTAGAATGTTCCACTGTATGATGCTTTAGGAAACAACTCGGCCACTCTCCCATTTCCCGGAAGTGGAAAATGGGAGAGGTGGCTGAGCCCAGAGGGATTGTGCTCTCTGAGTTTGCAAAGTGAGCCAGAGGCAAAGTCAGGCTGGATCCTGGGGTTGTCCCAGCCCTGATCTCTCTCTGCTGCTGGGCCTCCTGTCTTCTCCTCCAGGGACAGGCTTTGGGTGAGTTGGGGCTTGGGACTGCTGTAGATAGCTGACCTCTGTTCCCCCTGCAGTTCTGCACCGTGGAGGGCTTCATCACCGCCCTGGTGGACGAGTACCCCAGACTCCTCCGCAACCGCAGAGAGCTCTTCATTGCTGCCGTCTGCATCATCTCCTACCTGATCGGCCTTTCTAACATCACCCAGGTGGGTTCAGTGGTCACCTGATGCACCCCAGAGCTGCCCCAGGGCCTCCATCACCATCCCAGTCAGTAACCACCTTCCATCCCTGCACTGTGCTCCAACTGTGCTGAGCAAGGAGTTAGACAGGGCCTCAGGCTGGTGACAGACACAGGCATGGAGCCAGAAAGTATAGGAAAAAGCCACAGAGTGCAGCACCTAACTTGTCCTGGGCACCAGCAACTGTTTCCTGGAGCTGACATGCAAAAGGCTCTCATCCATGAGATAATCAAGTTGGAGTTGGACCTTTGAGGTTGACACTGCCCAAAGTCTCCTTTCATTGTCACTTTTCTTTTTGTATTGATATTCATGAGGAGTGTGCTCTGTATTCCAGGCCCTCCCAGTTTAGTTGGGAGGTATACACATAATAAGTGAATTGTACAATAAATATAAATGCTCTAAAACCATAAGCTCAGCTTCTGGGACTCATCTGTGATCCACCAACGACCCCTGGCTCTAAATACAGTTCTGATCCAGAGTCATTGTTTCCCCATTCCTGGATTCACAAAAAAGGGGGGATAACAGGATAGAAAATGACCGTCAGGCCTGAGAGGGACTCAACTTGGGACAAGGTGATCAGGGCAGGTTGATCAGGTATTTAAATAGTGAGGAAGAGCCAGTCAGAGGAGGATCCAGGGTAAGAAAGCAAAGCATGTGCAAAGGCCAAGAGGTGAGAATGAGCTTGAAAACCTTCATGGAGAGGAAGAAAGTCTGCATAGTGGACCCAGAGGGAGTGAGGGCAGCACATGGGGTGCAAAACTAGACCATGCCAGACCCTGGGGGCATTTGGATTCAATTTGATTTGAATTGATATCTCACTAGTTATTTATGTTATTATCTTCTTTAAGCCAGAGAAGGTTTTAAGCAGGAAAAAAGCATGACTGATCTTCTCTACGGAAAGATATCTCTGGTCACCAAGTCCTCATTCTGCCCTCCAGCCCTACCAGAAGTAGGGTGTCTCCCTCTACCACCTGGACATTTTCTTCCCAGTCCCCATAAAGTGAACATCTTCATCCTGTCATGCTTACAGGGCCCTTAGTCCTTGCTATAATCCACCCTAGAGCTTTCTTGCTGCAGTGTAGCCTAATCCCAGCCTCTTCAGGCTCTGAAGCTGAGTGCATGGGGTGCTGGGGGCGGGGAAGCGGATCTGCATTCACCCTCTTTTCCTCTTGCAGGGGGGTATTTATGTCTTCAAACTTTTTGATTACTACTCTGCCAGTGGCATGAGCCTGCTGTTCCTCGTGTTCTTTGAATGTGTCTCCATTTCCTGGTTTTACGGTGAGCACCATCCCTCTTCTCTCATTCATTCATTCATTCATTCATTCATTCCTTTTTTCAATCATTTCTCAACAATGCAGTTTGAACACCAAATCCCTTTTCCCCACAGTAATTTATTTAGTCTCCACACCATTCAGTGAGATTAACACAGGAGACCCCCATGTTTAGTAGATTTGAAAAGAACAGCTAAATAAATTCATTTATAACACAAGCTAACATTTCGCCTTCTAGCAAAGCCATGGAAGAAATGGCTGGGAGGGATGTCAGGTGGGAGGGGCATTAGGAGTAGGGAAGACACATTTTCTTTCCTTCTTTCTTTATTTTTTTGTTACCAGGGATTGCACCCAGGGGTGCTTAACCCTTGAACCACATCCCCAGCCCTTTTTATATTTTATTTAGAATGAGCCTCACTAAGTTGCTGAGGCTGGCCTCAAACTTTCAGTCATCCTGCCTCAGCCTCCCAAGCTGCTGAGATAACAGGCTTGTGCCACTGTGCCTGGCTGGAAGATACATTTTCTTTTTTTCTTTCTTTCTTTTTGGTGGTGCTGGGGATTGAACCCAAGGCCTTGTGCATGCAAGTCAAGCACTCTATGAACTGAGCTCTATCCCCAACCCCTGGAATACACATTTTCTAAGTATCCTTTTCTTAGTATAAAGCTTCACCATTCAGGTATCTTGCTTTCTTACTTGCTGTAGGCATTTGGCTGTTGAAAAATGCTTCAATAACAGTAGCGTCAGTTCCATGTTCCAGACAAGGAAACTGAAGCTCAGAGAAGTTAGGTGAAACAGTAGCGTCAGTTCCATGTTCCAGACAAGGAAACTGAAGCTCAGAGAAGTTAGGAGATTGGCTTCTGGTCACAGTGCAAGAAAGTAGTGGAGTTGGGCTTTGAACCTGTGGTCCCTACAGCTCACCCATTCCTCCCACCCTTGCTCTGGATATCACAGGTGTCAACCGATTCTATGACAATATCCAAGAGATGGTCGGCTCCAGACCCTGCATCTGGTGGAAACTCTGCTGGTCTTTCTTCACTCCCATCATTGTGGCGGTAAGGACAAGGCTTGACCAGCCCATCTGGGTCTGGCGACTACTCAGCTCCATAGAGAAACTTCTGGAGGCAAAGGCAGGAGGAAGAGGCCCCTTCATAATACTTCTCCCTACCATTTGCTGAGCTCCTGCTGTGGGACCTGCTCATGTGACATCCCGTTCCCGTCCTCCGTGGAACAGGCGTTATTATCTCACTCCACCACGGAGGGAACCGGGGCTCACCCAGCCAGCCTCACTCGGCAAGTTAGTGCTGAGGTTCGAAGCAGCTCAGCTTGACCCAGAAGCCCGAGCTCTTGGCACCAGGAGACCTATTGCCGTCAGCGACTCCCATTCCCTCCCACCAGGAGGAGGTGACATCCAGGTGGCCTGAAAGAAGCCACCACAGGTCCCTGAAGTGGAGGCTGGGCCATTGTGCCCACTGTGTCCTGCACAAGGGCACCCAGCCTGTGGCCTGCAGGGAGCTGACACCTAACCCTTGCTGGGAGGGAGGGAGCCCCCTTTCTAATGGGTCTTGTCAGAGGAGATGGCGTCCTGCTGGCCTCCCCAGAGAAGTGCATTTTCTATTATGCACAGAGGAATCTTATGTACCAGCAGTGGCTTTGGGTACAAGACTCCTGGGATGCTGGGCCTTCGTGAGGGTCAGCCTTGGGAGGAGGGTGGAGTGTCTAGGGAGACCTTCGTTGTCCGGTCTGGGTGACTGACTGCTCCCTCTCCTCCACCCTCCGCAGGGGGTGTTCATTTTCAGCGCTGTGCAGATGACTCCTCTCACCATGGGAAGCTACGTTTTCCCCAAGTGGGGCCAGGGCGTGGGCTGGCTCATGGCTCTGTCTTCCATGGTCCTCATCCCCGGGTACATGGCTTACATGTTCCTCACCTTAAAGGGCTCCCTGAAGCAGGCAAGTGCTTTCCTACACTTGGAATCCATTGCTAGTCCTCTTCTCCCACTGTGCTGGACACACAAGGTCTAGCTGGGGAGCCCAGAGAAGTCAACAGCCAGTGACATACGAGTGTTAGAGAGGCATCGTTGGGGAATGAAATGGGGAGGAGATGGGAGCAAGTAACCCTGCCTTAGCCCTTCCTAGATTGAGGAGGATTAGAGAGGGCTTCCTGGAAGAGGGAAGGCATGAAGATAGACTAAACTTAGTGATAGAAGCAGAAAGAATGTTTCTAGAAGGGGAAGGGGAGAGAGGAGAAGTTAGGAGGCATGTGCAAAGGTCCAGGGGTATAAACTGCATTTGGTGAACTCAAGGGACATCTGTGTAGCCGGAGGGAAGGATGAGGAGGGGTAGAGGGGAGCAGTAAGAGATGAGATTGGAGATGTATGAAAGACAGGTCAGATCATGAAGGGCTTTGAAAATCAGGACAAGAACTTTAGACTTCATCCTGAGAGTTATGAGGAGCCTGCAGGGGTTTGGAGCAGACGAAGGGTGGGATCAGGTTTATTGGGGGTGTTTCTATAGATCTCATTCATGGGCTCGATATATATAGGAAATATGGTCTGACTCTCAAGGAAAGGTGCATCGCCCCATCATTATATAATAATATAATAGTTGAGGATCCCTTATCCAAAATGCGTGGGAATAGAAGTGTTTTGGATTTTAAAGATTTTTTTGGGGGGGGATCGGATTTTGGGACATTTGCATATATATAATGAGATATCTTGGGTGTTGGAACCCAAGTCTAAATGTGAAATTCATATATGTTTCCTATATACGTATTCATGGACAGAACCTGAAGGTGATTTTATACAATATTTTTAGTGCATCTCTGCTTTGACTTTGACCTGTCACATGAATTCAAGTGTGGAATTTTCTACTTGTTGTGTCACATCAATGCTCCAAAAGCTTCAGGTTTGGGAGCATTTCCGATTTCAGATTTTCGGATGAGCAAAGTGCAACCTGGTCCCTGCCGGGTGGTCTTTGTTGAATTGCATTGAATTCCTGCATGAAGCAAGGCACTGCTGGAGGTGCACAAGGAAAAGAGACACTGGTGGGATACATGCAGGCAGAGATCGCTCCACCAAGGAAGGGGGACAAGCAGACTGTAGAGGGCAGGGCGTCCCCTGCAAGGCCAAGGTCAAGTGGTTCCCCTTGAAGATGTATTTGCCAATTGCAGCGAGAAGGGGGAGCTCCAAGGTCGAAGGCTTGGGGAAGATGAGTGGTGGGTAGTTGTGTCCAGACCCTGGGCTGCTGGGCCAGCCTCCCCCTTTCACAGATGGAGAAACTGAGGCCCCAAGCTGAGAAGCTGCTTACCCAGCCTTTGCATTAAGTTATTAACAGCGCCGGGGCATGCAGCCCTTTCTTGTGACTCCAAGTCCAAAGCTTTTGTTTTCCATGATCTGCTGCAGAGCCCCAAAGGACAGTTGGGTCTTGAAGTGGCAGAGAAGCAGAGGGAGGGCATCAGAGAACGCAGCCCATGCAAAGGCCCGGCGGTGGAAAAGGCAGAGGGTCAGGGGAGTCAAAGCTGACAGGGCAGAGTCATGGAGGATGTGTGTAGCAAAGGTAGCCAGGGATTCATCCACTTAGCAAATTTGCAATGTGGCAGACACTACTGTTAATGTTGGAGACACTGTCATGAGCAAAACAAGCAGAAACTCTGCCCTCATGGAGCTTCTAGTCTAGCACAGGAAAGATGAACAATTAATAAAATAAGCAGAAATAACATGGGAGTAACTACCATGGAGAAAAAATAAAGTAAGTAGGGGGTTAGGAAGTACAGGACAAGACCTCACTGAAAAGATAAGACACTTGAGCTCAGATCTAAGGAGATAGAGAGCAAGCTGTGGAACTATCTGGAAAGAAGGATGTGCCTGGTAGAGGGAGAGTGTGTGCAAAGGCCCTGAGGCAGGAATGTGCCTGGTTTATGTGAAGAACGATGTGAGCTGGAGGATGAGTGAGGGTGGATTGGAGAAGAAGGGAGCAACCCATCCTCCACCACCCAGCCTTATACCTCCCTCACTGGTCCCCACAGCGCATCCAGGTGATGATCCAGCCCAGCGAAGACATCGTCCGCCCGGAGAACGGTCCGGAGCAGCCCCAGGCCAGCAGCTCAGCCACCAAAGAGGCCTACATCTAGGGGCGCGGGGCCGCTCGCCGACCCAACACTGTCACCCCCCCCAACCTGGTTGAAGGCGACCACCACTTGATGACTGAAGATAACCTTCTATCTCCACCTACCTCAAGTGGCGAGTCCAGATTCCAACACCACACAAAGAGAGGGGAGGTGGGGGGGCAGTCAGACCCCTGGGGGGGGGGCCATGTAACCCAGTGGCTTCCAGCATCCGGCGGGCTGGTGACCTTTCTCCTGGGGGGACCCCATAAGCATCAAGCGGTCCGTTGACATTCGTAACTGCTGTGGTAGCTCATTTTTATCCGACCAGCGAGTGTGACCCTGTGACCCGGCCAGGCCATAGATACACACACACACATACACACACACACACACACACACACACACTCCTGGCTTTTAGTCGTATTCTTGACTGTTTTCTTGCCGAACCCTGTGACTGTTATCTTGGACTTTGCAGGAAGGTCGGTTCTGCCAGACACTGCTCTGGACAAAGGACAAGGGCGTTTTGTATACGGTGGGGACTGCCAGGGACAGTTTACTCGAGGTGGCAGGGAGCCCGCGGGGAGCTCTGACTTTTCTTTCTTTCTTTTTTTTTTTTTTTTTAATTTTCTCCTTCCCGAGGCAGCTGGACAAAACAACCCCCAAAGACCTCAGTCTGTGTGTGTTCCCAGAGCTGTTTCACAAGCAGCACGCATAGCATCCTTTCTTTCCCCAGGGAATGGACACCTCTGCAGCTCCGTGTCCCTATCCCCATCCTTGCCAGCCCAGGGCCCTTCTGATTGGTGACCATCTAGGCCCCAGAAGGGCTTAAAATGCCACAAGCACAATTCATTTCTTTTGATCGCCATTCCTAAAGAACCTCAGGGCCCCTTGGGGGACATTCCCCAATTGGGATCTCTGGTTTGTCGCAAGCAGCCCAGTTTTTCAGAGCACAAAACCACTGCAGAGTTGAAATCAAGGTGGACGGTGTGTGTCGGAGGGTCCAGACCATTCCAATTATCCTTCTGTTTCCCTCTTAAAGTCTCACTCTCACTGCCAACCCCATTCCAAGCTGCCATCCCCCCACCCCACCCAGTCCCTTTCCTGGAATCTCCTCACTGCAGGGGTCTCCTCACTGCCACTCAAATCTACCCAGCCCGTGAACCAACCCAGGAACCAGTATGAATCCAGAGACTCCACCCCTACTCCACCCCCAGATACCCAGACGATGATGATGTGCTTCCGGAGATTTCAAAGTGCTTCATTGGGGAAGTGTTATTTATTCCTCTCTGGAATCGGGCTCCATGGTGCTGGCAGCAATGAAGCGGGTGAAGACAGTGTCTCGAAAGTTCCAGCAGCTCAGTACCTTTTGCATTGACCAGGAAGATGGGTTCCCATGTAGCAAAGCTGTATGTCGTGCCCCCCATAGCTCCTTAGCTCGTTAGCTCACAAACTGTGTTTTATTATGACTAATCCTTAATAACTATGATAAATAACTGTGACTGTGAGGTTTTTTTTTTAATCTTGTCATTCTCAGCTGACAGTGACCAGCATACCAGTTCTTGCAATAAGGTATTACCCTCAGAGTATTAAGCACATTATCGTAGAGAATAAATAATATGTAATGCACCTAGAAATGCACACACATGCACACTCATTCTCACGTGTGGCACATAGGGTCCCATGTGATATTGTGTAGGAAATCTACAACCTTCTCCCAAGGTTGCCTGTAAAAAAAAATAGTCTCATTGCTAAGGCATCCCCGATGCCGAGTGGCAAAGCCATGTTCAAGCTGCATATGTATTAAGTCCTAGGTTTAGAATGAAAGGACCCTGCACTGTGTCTCCTGGTCCCATCCCATCCCCATCCGTGTGTGAGTTCCTTTAGAATTAAGAGCAAGGAGCCTTCTAACTTTCTCTTTGTTCTTCAATGTGAAACCGAGATCAAGTCTTTCTAAGTATATTTAATGTTTGTAAGCAATTCTAATTGAGATGTTTGGCAAGAAATCCCCTAACTGATTTCCATCCAAACTTACCTTATAGAGCACAATAGTGTAAGTGTCGTACATTTACTGTGAGAACTGTGAATATGTGTAACTTTTTTCCTTTTTTTTTTCTTTTTTCTTTTTTTTTTTTTTAGTATTTGCCCAGGGAGGGGAAAAAAGATATTGTATTATCATATATGCTTTTCTTTTTTGCAATAAGGATTTATTCTCAGAACACCAAGTAAATCTATCTCTATATAAAAAATATATGTAATATATACATATTCAAAGTATATACAGAGCCTGTTTTAAAAAAATTACAGTATTATTTAGTAAAATTATCTGTTCTATGGACCAAATGTAAAATATTTATAAATGAAGATACATTTTAAATGTCTATAAATGATGTCATAACCAGAGCACGGGCGTTATGTACGCTTCTAAGAATTTAGAGGAAAAATAATAAAGGTTCTATGATATACAACATCAGACCTTCTATTCTTTTGGGGGCGGGCAGGATAGCCTCTTTCATCAAAGCAAAAGAATGAACACACAAAACTTATTTTTCCCCCCCTAACAGGGAGAGATTTGAGTGCAAAATTCAGTGAAATGGAGCTGGACTTTCCCAGTCTTAGAATGAATAGAAAATGAGTCTGAGCTATGTAAAGGAGGGGCATTTGGTCAACTTAATAAAGATCTAAAAACTGAAGGATGGCAGCAGCTTGTTTAGTTAACAATGACATTCATTCACTCACAGACTCATTCCTCAAACTTTTAAATTTTTTCTTCAATCTTATTTAGAAAAATGTGAGTTCTACAGAGGGGTCATAAGAATAGTTCAATGGATGCCTGTCTATGCTTCACCCAGATTTACCACTTATTAACATGCTGCCACATTGATTTAAACCCTCTCTCCTCTCTGACTCTTATCAGACAGGGTTCAGTCTGGAAAGGGGAACTGCTATGAATATTATGGAACAGGGATTTGTTACAGAGTCAAGACCTTAGGCAATTGTGAGATTGGGACATAAAGATCTGAAAGGGGAATTGGGGGCATCAGAGCAAATGTCCCCTGTGTTCCTTGCCACCTCTCTTCCATAGGACCTTCAAGATGCTGAATCAATATAGAATTCCACTGGGTCCACAATGCATGGGGGTTGAGTGAGACTCAAAGTCAGTATGTGGGAAGCATCTTATGTCCATAGTAAGTTATCAGGGTCTCCCAGAATCCTGAGAGGTCATACTCTACATTGGAATTAAGAACTCGCTTCCAACTTGCCAGAAAGAAGGCAATCCAAGAAGAAACGTAACAACCAGGGAACCCTCTCATACTTTTGTATGCAAGTGCTATGGTTTGGTTATGGTTAGAGTGTACACCCAAAGGTTCATGTACTAGAACCTTGGTCCCCCAGTGTGAAGAGGTGGAGCCTATTGGAAGGTGCTAGGTCATTGGGAATATCACCCTTTTCAAAAGGAATTAATGTTGTTCTCCTGGGAACCCAATTATTTCTTCCAAGAGGATTGTTATAAAAGAGCAAGAGGCTGGCCCTTCCCCAGCCTCTGGCTTCCTGTCTTGCTGTGTGATCTGTCCTCTCTTACCTGCTCCTACCATGATGCCCACTGCCATGAATCCCTTACTAGAACCGACACCATGCTGTTTGGACTTTTGGCCTCCAAAACTGTGAGCTAACTAAATCTCTTTTCTTTATAAGTTACTTAGCTTCAGGTACTTTATTATAGCAAGGAAACACCATAAAACAGCAAGTTACTTCTGCGGAGCTTTTACACTGAAAATGATGGCATGTCAAGGAAGGAGGGGGAAAGACATGGCCACCCATACTTTATTTTTCTTACTTATATATTAGCCAAAGGTAATGAGTTTTGGCACAAAGAGAAACTTGGGCTATGGCTCTGGCTCAGTGGCAAGAGTGCTTTCACAGCATGTATGAGGCTCTGGGTTTGATTTTCAGCACTGTGTAAAAATAAATAAAGGTCTATCGACAACTGAAATAAAATAAAGGTATGCTGTTCATCTACAACTACCGAGAGAGAGAGAGAGAGAGAGAGAGAGAGAGAGAGAGAAAGAAACTTAATTTTATTTTATTTCACGGCTCTCATAAGAATGAAATACACATTCATGTTCAAGCTTTGAAATACGTATCCTGTAATTTCACATGCAATTTGAATGATCTCATATCTGTATTTGCATATTGTAAAGATGAACAGGAAACTTTATGATACCAGTTTAAATTTTCCTTTATTTAGAACATTAAATAGCAAATAAACACTAAGCTCAGTGGAAAGAAAGACCCCAGGAGGAAAGAGAAGTTTTGTACTTGGTCACCTGTAACAGCATTTTTTTTTTCCTGCTTTTGAAACAAGATGCCCTGCACTTTCCTTTTCTCCTGCAACCTGCAATTGCTGTAGCTGACCCGGAGAATAGTCTATAGTTCCAATCTTTCAGGTCTTCCAGTCTCACATATTAAAGGTTGGTCCCCACCCACTGATGCTAGTGGTGGAACCTTTAAGAGGCAGGGTCTAGTGGAAGGAAATGAGGTCACTAGGGGCGGGTCCTTGTCAGTCATCAGGACCTGCCCCTTCCTGTCCTGCTCTCTTCTTCCTGCCTGAAGGCACGCGGCTTGTCTCCGCCTTATGCTGCCGCCATGTTGTGCTGCCTTGCCCGACGCCCAAAGTGGCAGTCGTTCTGAAACCTCTAAAACCGTAAGTCAAAACACACTTTTCCTCCTTTATGTTGCCAGTTTTAGGTATTTTTGTCTCAGCGGTGAGAAGTTAAGGTAGGCAGGGCTCTGTGTAGCTAACACCGCCACACGTCAGCAGAGCACAGAGCAGGGGTCAGCAGGGGTAGGCCGGACCGCTCTCCCGTCTCAGTGGGCACATGTTTTTCCCTGCATAGGACTCCCGAGATCTCCTGAGCTGGATTTCTGTTTCAATTTTGCAGTCCAGGGTCCAGAGTGTGGTCGAAGTTTACTCGTGGTTACTTCTCACCTAAAGCCCTACAGAGAAGGGCATTCTGGGAAATGTTTCCTTTGGGGCGTGGCATGGGGTCGGGTGGGAGGATGCTGGGGATTGAAGCCAGGGAGCTTTACCATTTGGCTAACCCTTTACCATTTGGCTAATCCAAGCCTTTGTGTGTGTGTGCTTTTTTTCTCCCTCCCTTCCTTCCTTCCTTCCTCCCTCCCTCCTTCCCTCCCTTGCCCAGGCTGGTCTTAAAGTTGCCATACTCTTGCCTCAAGCTCCATGCCACTTGGATTACAGGTGGTGAACTGCACTCAGTTCGGAAATGCAGTTTTAATCTTAGTCTTGCTTTTCTAGCTATCCTGTGCTGGCACAGCAGAAATTCTATTGTTACTATTTTGCTAAGCCATTCGAGAACCACTTGCTGAAACTTGGACCTGCCCTTCTTAAAAATGAACATGTCTTCTCCAAGCAAGGATGTTCCCTTACATAACTATGATAATTTGGCAAATGCAGGGAATCTCAAACTGCTACATCTAATTTTTTAAAATTGCCTTAGTAAAGTCCATTGTAGTGATTTGTTCGATCCAATATCACAGATTGCACCAAGATATTGTGTCCCTCAGCAGATACATTTTTAAAGTTTTATTTGTTCTTTTTAGATATACAGGACAGTAGAGTGTATTTTGACATATTACACATGTAAAGCAGAAAAGGTGTGTGAGATCAGGAACCATGGAACAAGAATAAGGCACCGCAAGAAGATTTATTGCGGGGAGCTCCCTGATGAGGTTCACTGGTCTGCAAAAGGGTGAGGGCTGGAGAAGTCGCATGCAGGAAAGGCAAGCACAGTACTTATAAGGGTAGCTGGAGGCGGGAGGGCCTAGGCCATCTAAATTGCTGCTACTGACAGCGGGTCGGCTGGGCCAAGTTTAGGGGCATCGTGTCTGTTGCTGGTTGGTCCGGACTGATATGAGTTGGCAGGGTGATTGCTTCAGGCAGTGGGAACCCTTGGTTGTTCGGGTCTATTACTGTGTCAACTTCTTTTTTAATTTTTTTGTAATTTAAAAAAAATTTTTTGTGGTGCTGGAGATTGAACCGAGTGTGAGAAGCACTCTGCCAATTGAGCTATATCCCTAGCCCCCTGTGTCAGCTTCTGATTGGCCATTTCAGGTCTCCTCAGCCAGGTGGAAAGTCCCTGTGGAAGGGGAAGGGGAAGGGAAGGCTACCAACCCAACATCCCAACCTCTTTGATGTTATAGGGCCCTGTTGTCATCTGCTTCTTCCTGCTGGTAGGGGGAATCATTTGGGGAAGGTCAGGAGTTGGGGGCCCATTGGGAAGGCGGCTGTAGGGGTGGAGGAACATCTGATTTACCATCACCCTTGAGACTTTGCTGCTGCGGTTTTGGATAAATCTGAGGAGACAAGGAGCATTCATTAGCAAGACACAAATTATAAGGACAGGGCCAATAATTGGACCTAACCAAGCAGCAAGAGCAGAGTTCCACCATCCCGGGAGGAGTGAGGTGGACTGCTGCTGCCTTCATTTCAGTTCTTCACTCAGCCAATGTAGCACATCGATGTTTTCTTCTACTAGGCCGGTTTCGTTGATGTAATAGCAACATTCTTCCCTGAGGAACAGATAGGTACCACCTTTATCAGCAGTGAGTAGATCAAGGGCACACCTGTTTTGGAGAGTGACTCCTGCAAGCGATAGTATTTGTCTTTGGAGAGATGCCAGGGAGTAGACAGAGACTTCAACAGCTAGCTGTAATTTTTCTTCAAGCTCTTTAGTTATAGTTAAGCTATGACCCAAAGCCCCGGCCCTGATGCCCGAGGCGACCAGGGTCAAGGCAAGGGAAATACCCACAACCACTGGAAGAAAGACAGCCTGTTTAGATCTAGTGGGTGGAGTCTCAATGAGAGAAACTCAGCCTGTCCATAGAGTGTTAGTTGAGGAACTAGGGTAACAGGGGTGCAGAAAAGAGTGGCAGTAGAGGAATTCATGACTTTTGACATGTCCCATTACACCAAAAAAAAATCCTGGGGGTGCATGGACTTGGGAGGACCATGTATCTGGGGTAGGCTTGGGAGGTATAACAGATTGAAAGATTTTGTTGCTGCTGCAGGGGATTGTCAAAGAGGGGAATCCCCATCAGAGGTAGGGAGGCATCACCCCCTTGGGAGGTGTTAAGGGGAAAGGTCAGAGGGACTGTCGTTAACGGGTGGGGGGCAATCCAGAGTAGCACATGGAAAACAATCAGAAATATTATTGACCCTGGAGTAGTGTAGGAGTTGTAACCCCTGGTGTACAAGGGCCGGCCATGAAAATGGATCGCCCATCTTTATCTCGTGTGCCCCTAGTTGGTGAGTGAGGGCAGTTTTTTTCTGGAGGATTTCTTGGTGGAGCTGAGGAATCACTCGGGTATAGGTGTGGAAAATCTTAGAGTTCTGGAGGGGGAACTGTTCCAGGACCAGGTGTACAGCTTTCCCTCCACTCCTGCTGCCCAGCAGTTGTCCCAGGGATCTCTGGTGTTCAGGTAGGTGCTACCTCCAGAATAATTGTACAGAAATTGGGTTTGGGTGGTCTCTTTGGCCTTGTACATATTGCAGGAGGAGTGAGGGCATCTTCCTTAGATATCTGGTTGGGATTTGTAGTACTCCTTGGTGTGGTCATAGACAAAGCAGAGGATAGGTGCTTGGCCAGAAAGACTGAGGCCGGTTAATAGAATGGGGATAGTTGTTTGGCCACCAGTAGGTTGGCAATCGCTGGTTCCTAATGTCCAATCATACCATCCCAGATCCCTTGTATGTGGAAATGCCAGTGGTAGGGATTAGGCAGCCTCATTCTGATCAGGGGCACCTGTAGGAACAGACTCAAGAGGAGAAGAAGTGGGAGGCCCACCAATTGGGATGACCAGGACTTAGGATCTGGGGCAAGCTTGAGGCGAGAAACATGATACCAAGGGGCATGGCCTACTATTTTTTCTGATTTGGGGGTGGTGAGAATCATCATATGGGATCCCATCCAGTATGGTTGGAGTGACCGAGGAAGGATTTCCTGTAAGAGGACAGAGTCTTCTGAGTGGACCCTCAGAAGGCGCAAGTTCTGTTGGGGCAGGAAGATGGTGATCTGTGTGTTCTTGGAGGAGGTTGCGGAGTGAGATAAGGTAAATATGAGGCCAGGAGTGGGAGTTGGATGGGAAGGTTGTGATTAATCAGGATGGGGAGGCCTTAGAGCAAGCAGTTTGAAGGGCTAAGTCCTGTGGGATCCCTAAGGGCAGCTTGGATTCAGGTATTGGGCCAGGAGATTCGAAGCTCAATTGAGAGTTTTGTAAGGTAGTCCTTGAGAATCCCATGGGCCCGCTCAACCTTACCCAAGGACTGTGGCCTGTAAGGAATGTGAAGTTTCCAGGACATGTTGAGGCTTTCTGAGAACTGTTGAATTAGAAGTGAAGGCAGGGTCCTTGTCTGACTGGGTCGATGTGGGAAGGCTGAACCTGGGGATGATCTGCTCAATGAGTACTGAGGCCACAGTGTCTGCTGTTTCTCCAGAGGTTGGGAAAGCCTCAGTCCATCCTAAAAAGGTATCCACCAGGGTGAATAGGTATCACAACTTTTTATGTCTGGGCATGTGAGTAAAATCTACCTGCCAATCTTTGCCTGGTTGGTGTCCTCGGATCTGATGAGTGGGGACTTTGGGTCATACCCCCCCTTGAGGTGAAACAGTGGAACATATGGAGCATGTGGAATGGACCTGCTGAATTAAGTCATGCGTGCCAGGTAGGTAAAAGAGAGGTTGGGAGAATTATAAGAGAAGCTGGGGACTGATGTGAAGTGACTTGTGGATGATATCGGAGTGGATATCTTGGGTTTAGAGTTGAGGAAGGGCAATTTTGTCCCCCAGGAAGATTTAGCCCTTGTCTCTCTCTTTTTTTTTTTTTTTTTAATGAAGTTTATTTTTTAATTTTCTTTTAAGAGAGAGTGAAAGAGGAGAGAGAGAGAGAGAGAATTTTTAATATTTATTTTTTTTTTTAGTTCTCGGCGGACACAACATCTTTGTTGGTATGTGGTGCTGAGGATCGAACCCGGGCCGCACGCATGCCAGGCGAGCACGCTATTGCCTGAGCCACATTCCCAGCCCTAGCCCTTTCTCTTATCTGGCCCCCTTGCCAGGAGGTCAGTCTGTTCCTGCCTGGTGTAAGCCAGTTTGGAGGGCATAAGAGAAAGAGAATGGGAGCTATGGGCAGCTCACTGGTTAAACTTCTAGCCACTGCATCAGCCTTATTATTTCCCTTGGTTATGGGGTTGGAAGTGGTTTGATGACCCCGGCAGTGTATAATAGTAACTTGGGAAGGGAGGGGGAGTGCCTCAGGTAGTTTAGAGATAAGAGGCCTTAACTATAGGGGAGCCTTTGGTAGTAAGGAATCCTCTTCTTCCAGGTGGCTGAGTGAGAATGTGCAATAAGCAAGGCATATGGAGTCATTATAGATGTTAAGTGACTTGCCTTTTAAAAGGTGGAGAGTTTGGATGAAGTCAAAGAGCTCTGCCTTTTGAGAGGTTGTAACTTCAGTGAGGCGGCTGGCCTCCAAGACTGCGGAAGCAGTAACCACCACACAGGCTGTTCTGTGGCGATTGTCTGGCCTGACAGTTGAGCTTCCATCTACAAAAATTGTCAAATCTGGTGCCGACAAGGGATGGTCAAAGAGGCCTTCCCAAGGTAGTATGTAAGGCCTCAAGTGCTGCTGCGGAAGGGGAGGTGGAGGGGAAGGCTGCTGATCCAACAACACATACCTGGAATATAAATTATTCTAGTTAGGATCCCATTTTTGTGGTTGAACATGATATGGAGTTACACTGATCCTGGGCAGATTTTTTTTTTTTAGGCGTATTTGGACACAATACCTTTATTTCTTTTTATGCGGTGCTGATATCAATCAAACCCAATGCTTCACAAATGTGCTCTACCACTGAGTCACAACCCCAGCCCCGAAGGGCAGATATTTTTTAGCACTTATTACCTGCCAGGCAGAGTTGATACAACCAGCCTCACAAACTCAAAAAGGATTAGTCTGGCAACTCAGCCCTTCCTCCCCAGCTCTCTACTACCACTTCTCTAATCTTCACTTCTCTAATCTCTGAATGAAAAACAGCAAGACCTCTCTTTCTACCACTCTCTGCTCTTACCTGAAACAAAAGCCAGAACATGGTTGTGGCCATTTCAAAAAAGAAGAAGAAAAGAAAACAGAATTGCACCCTCAAACAAAGGGTTAAATACCTCAAGGAAGGTAGGCAAGCTATCTTTCATCCTCTCTCTGGCTATTTCTTTTTCTTTCTTTCTCCTGTACTTACTTCCCTGAAAGATCTTTTTCATAAGTACTTATAGCTCCAACTTTAAAGGAAATCTGAAGTGGGAGCCTCACACCACAGGAGTATAATGGTTTCACTTAGGGCCACTCTGTCCTACCCAAGGTGCTTTCTGCACACTTCTTCCCAACATCCATCCTTTTCAGCTTTTCATAGGAAAGTGGGAAACAGGTTAGAGGGCTCAGGCTAGGGAGAAATCTTAAAAGACATCTATTTCTGTTTGAAGCTTGAATTGTTTTTAAGGAAGTATTTCTCCAATTGCAATGTGCATTAGTATCTCCTGGGGAGCTTGTCTAAATGCAGATTTTAATTCCCTAGGTGGGAGATGAGATCTGAAATTCTGCATTTCTAATGGGTGCTCAGGTATTGCTGATAGTCCTTTATTTGAACTTTGCATAACAAAGATTCAAAGAAAAGCATTCAGTCTCTTCTTAAATACTCTCAAGGAATTTACCACCTGCTTAGGAAACTGTCAGAATCTTTAACTCAGACTGTAAAGCATAAAAGAGAGTTTGTCAACTCATGAAAATTTCCGAAGGGGCTGGCTTCAGATAGAGCTGGATCCAGGTACTCAAAGAATGGCTTAGGGGGAATGAATCAATCAATATCTATCTATCTATCTCTATCTCTCTCTCTCTCTCTCTCTCTCTCTCTCTCTCTCTCTCTCTCTCTCTCTCTCGACCTCTCAGTTATGCTTTTCTCTTCCCTGAATTTACCCTTAGATTATCTTTACTTTTAATATTGGGGAAAACAAAAGAGCTTAGAGCAGGTTTAAGCAGTAAGCGTTTTGCCCCAAATATGACCTGTAACACTTCTCAGATTGGGTCTCATTCAAACAGCCTATGACACATGCCCATCTCCAAATTTATAAGTTTGGGAGGATAGAATGTACTGAATGGCCAGACCTGGAAGGTCAGAATGACTGGTGAAGAAGGAGCCACCTGTGTTAGGAACCAAAGGATGACTTAGTCATAGGAATTTTAGTCAAAATGTGGTCCCAATCCTTCCCACAGCTAAAGGATGAGGAAGGGTTGATAAGAGAAACAGAGAGGATAAACAGAAATGCAGGGGCTTGAAACACAGGGCTCTGAGCATTGCATACTGGCTCTTTAGGGAAGTCTTGGGCCTTTATCCTTGGTGTTCCTGATGTAGTAGGAATTCAATAAAGATGGATAGATGGTGAATGGATGGAGAGAGGGATGGATGATGGATGGAAGGATGGTAGTTAGAGGGACGGATTGGCAGGTGGGTGGAAAGGTGAGTGGGTGGATGGATGCATGGTGGGTAGATGGATTGCTAAGTGCAGGGATGAATGGATGAGTGGGCAGACAGGAAATGGCAGTGTGACAGCTATCAAGGCCATGGATCTGGAGTCAGGCAACCCTCCATGTGAGTTTTGGCTTTGCCACACACTGTCTGCTACTCTGAACACATTACTTAAATCTCTTGGCACTCCAGCATCCTCACAAAATTGTTAAGAGTTCAGTGTGCTAAAAGTAGGAAAGTACATAGCAGAGGGCCTGACCCCAGCCCAGTATTGGGAAATAGCAGGTGCTATTATAGCAGCACTTTCTGAAATATTCCTCTGTAATCATGTTCATCCCCCACTCAGGGCCCCATGGTTTGAAGGATTTTGTCTGTCAAACTGTCACTTAATAATTAAGCTGTTCCCCCCCCCCTTATTATTAATCAGATGTGGCTGCTAATTAGAGCTTCTGATTAGCATGAGGTAACCAGGGTGACAGCACTGAGTTGATATCATTCCAGGCAAAAGCAAAGAAATATGGCATTTTGGGTTCTCAGCTTTCCCTGATAGCACGTAGTTATGTGATTTCCTCGGGGCTTTCTAATACAAAAAAAAAAAAGAGGTTCCAGATCCCTATTGAGCTCTCCAGGGACTCTCAGAGATCTAGGACCTTAGGTAGGATCTATAATTCTGTCAGCTCACAAAATGTTTGATTAGGGTTGTGGCTGTGGCTCAGTGGTATAGCACTTGCCTAGCACATGTGAGGCACTGTGTTCAATCCTCAGCACCACATAAAATAAATAAATAAGGTATTGTGTCATCTACAACTAAAAAAAAAAAAACATTAAAAAAACTAAAAGAAAATGTTTGACTAAAGATTTAATATTACTGCTCTTTAAAATCAAAGCCATGCAGATTGCTTTGAGGGACAGACATTTTCTAGGACAGGTGACCACAATTCTTGATCCACCTAACAGAAAAGATCATAAAAATGCCTCGTAGTCTTAAAGCTCAGATTTTGCACACTTCTCTATCTCTTTCAGATAAGCTTGCAGTGGCAGAATCACTGAGTCTGAAAGTCTGTGGTTTTTAAGTTCATTCATACTTAGTAATGAGTTGCCTTCAAGAAAGTTTGTGTTTATTTTTACTCCCCCAGAAATATAAGGCAGAGATAATTTCCCTTATGCCTTTTCCAAACCAGATCTTGTTATTTCAAAAGATCTTTTTCAGTTTCATAGCTAAAGATAACTTAAATGTGAACTTATAGTTCTTTGAAGTTTACTGATAATGGATTTTTTTCATGTACTTTCTGCTCTTTTTATTTGGTAAGTTTACAGCTCATAGATATCTTGTTTTTTGTATGTTTCACTAAGATAATTAACATAAAGGTTTATCTTGTCCCACGTTTTCAGAGGTTTTAGTCCATGGTTGGCCTGTGGTGGCATAGTACATAGTGGGAGGAGTGTGTGGTGGAGGAAACCTGTCACCTCATGGCAGCTGGGAAACTAAGAGCAGGAAGGGTCCAGGTCCCAGTATCCCTTCCAGGGCATGTCACCAATGATCTAACTCTCTTTAACTAGGCCTCACTTCTTAAAGGTTCTAACACCTCCTTTAGCACCACAGGCTGAAACCAAGCCTTCAACTCATGGGACTTTCTCTCCAGATCCAAACTGTATCATATACTGAGGAAATTAACATTTTTTTATGTATGTTGAAAAATACATACTAAATCTTAGGTAAAAATTTACATGATGCATATGTACATATATGATGCATGTGCATATGTATTTCATGTATACCCGTGTGTCTTTTCCCAGTTTTTGGCTTCTCCACCTTCATCTCCTTTCCAGTTTGACATGGATTTTGAGTTCAGTGGTTCAAAATTTCTAGCCATCTCCTTTTCCAATCTTGTGTTGGTAGTGGGAAATGTGGGAGTCCTGCTACTTCTTGTTGCACCTCCCTGACAGAGCAGAGGAATGGTGGCCTAGCAAGTGTCATATGCTTGAACAGGGCCTAGTATACAGTGAATGCTCAGATTGGGCCTTTTTGACAACTTTTGTGACATCAGAATAGTGACATCTGCTCACTCCTCTGTTATCACAAACCAGCCTGTTCGTTATGCTCTTAGAACCTTCCCTGGGACACACTTCAGGCTCATTGAACTTTTGTCAGAGCTGCTTGAAGATGTGGGGTACTGGAGTAACGGAAATAGTCATGACAGTGATACTGATAACAACTGTTCTTGAGGCTCTTCTAGGTTTGAGGCCCTGTACCAACCATTTCCCAAGCATTTCCTCGCTTAACCCTTGGATAGCCCATGGGGTACAGACAGCCCTCAGGTTACCACTCTAGCTATATCCCCTCAGTTCCTTCTCTATTTTCTTTTTTTGTACACACTGGTTCCTGGTGAACATTCTGATATATATTCAGCATCTCTGTCTGTCACAGACATGGGTATTATTTTTGTAATGAGAAATACATGATAAATTATATTAAAAAAAATAAAACCCACAAAGTCTCACAGGCTTGCTACTGTGGAGGAGGACAATTTACTGACAAGAATGTCTCATTACAATGCACATACAATTAAGACTGTGCCTATTTTGCTTTTGGAGGAAAGTTTTCTGGTGATAAAAAATGCTAATGGGATGTGAGTTGGGAGACCAATCATGATGGACAACTCTAATAATATCTAACATATCTCAGGAGACATCCAGGGTTCCAGCCATGTTTCCCCTGGGTGTTTTTCACCTGATGTTTTCAAGAGAATGTCTTGGTGTTTTGCTTGAGTTTGGTATCACTTCTTGTCCACTGGGGACTGCAGAAGATAGAGGTAGCATTGCAAGAGATTTGTTGCGTGGATGACTTTAATGACAAAGGAAATAAGGGGCAGGAGTGAACAGGGAGGTATCAGCCATTTTATTGAGTGCCTGTGAAAGGAGAAGGAGGGACCTTGGGTAGGAAGACCCTTAGACCAAAGTGCAGTGCTGAGACATTCTCAGCTAGACCAGTGTGGACCCCTGGTGCAAACACTGTCATTAAAGGGCTGTTACCCTAGAGAATATGCAGGCCCTAGTACATTTCCTAAATTAAATGTGCCCAGGACTTTTTCATGGAATATTGTTAACTCCCAAAAACCTGTAAAAGTTATACATTGTTCTTTTATTTAATTGATGAGTATCCTCAGGCTCAGATGCGGAAAGTAACACCCCCAAGGACATACAGCTGCCAGTCATGGGACTGGATGCCTAAGTCCAGATCTTTCCTTGACATCCCACTTGCCTCTGTGGGTAGAGATAAAGCACAGTGTACAAAGTGAAGAGCTATCACTAGCCAGAGTTTAAGGTGAGGGAGATCAAAAAAAGCTCATGGCATGGTCCTAAGGGCTTTTGCTCCTTTTCCTTCAGAGCCTCTGGGATGAAACCCACCTCTTCTGCCAACCCCTCTGGAGGGCCTGAGCTGACTAAGCAAGCCTTCAGGGGTTGCCAGAATAAAAATGCACAGGGACTTCACTAGGACCAGGCCAGAAAGCACCAGGTCAGAGGCCAGAGCATGAAGAATCTTAGCTGTGTCTTCAGAAGAAGAAAGCTTCAAGTCAGCAGTGCATGTGAGAACGAGAGAGTGGGAAGCAGTCCCAAGGTCCCACCCCCGTCATTGAGATTCAGGAAGTCTGGGCGGAAGGCCAGAAGTTGCATTCTAACAACTCCCAAGCCTTTGAGGGAGATTCAGCCACCCATTACATCCAGAAGTGCTGTTTAGATCAATCCAGAAACCAAATTGAGGGATGGTCAGCATGACAACTGACCTGTGCTCTTGAAAAATGTCAAGGTCCTAAAAGACAAAAAATGAAGAATTATTCAGATTAAAGAGATGTGACCAATGAGTATAATGCATGTTTCTGAATTGGATCATGGGGGAATTTTTTCTTTTGCTCTCAAAGGCTTTAGTGGAATAATAGGTGAAATTTGAATAAGACATGTAGATGAGATAACAATATCCTATCAATGTTAATTTTCTGATTTTGATCAGTGTACTGTGGTTATGTGAGAGAATGTGTGTTTAGGAAGTGCATGCTGAGGTGTACAGGAGCAAGGAATAACATGATATCATGTTATTACAACTTAATATCCAGTGACTGAGAAACAAGTAAACACATATATGTGTTGTGTGTGTAGAGAGTGAGGAAGAGAATGATAAAACAGGCAAATATGGAAAAATACCATTTTGAGGATTCTGGCAGAAAGAATACAGAAATTCAGTCTACTTTTTGCAGCTTCTGAATCTGGCATTACTTAAACTCATGACAATCTGAGAGAACTTGGATGTCATCTTTGTGGAAGAGAGCCATATAGGATGGGGTGTAGGAAAGGACACATGGCTGTGATCTGAGACCTCTCCCACCTTGTATATTCCCACTCCTGAAATAACCTCTCTTTTGGTAAAATGTCAGGAGAAACATTTGTAATCACCTCATTCAGGAGCTCAGAATGGGCCTGATCATTTGTGTGTCCAACACATTGCCAGATGAGGATACTGTGCTGGATGGGAGCACCCTTTGAGGCCTTGAGGTCCTCTTTCTTGGGGCCACACATCCCTAGCCCTTTTTTGCATTTTATTGAAAGACAGGGTCTCACTGAGTTGCTAGTACCTTGCTAAGTTGCTGAGGCTGACTTTGAATTTGGGATCCTCCTGCCTCAGCCTCCTGAGCCGCTGGAATTACAGACCATGCATTTTAACTTACAGTATTTTCAAGTTAGGATGGACCACAGTATAATCTATAATGATAGATTATATATGTAATATGTAGTATAATGTATTATATCTTATCATATTAATATATACCTAGAAGGAAAGCCCCAGGGTTTATCAGTGTGTGCAGCAATGCCAGGTAGGAAAGATACATTATAATGCCATTTTATAATAATGTTCATAAACAGTCTGGCATAGCTGCTGTTGCTTGGTTCCTGTTCCTCAGATGGGACCACCAAGGCACAGGAAATTGAGTTTCTTACTGCTGTAGTATGGACCTGGAATGCCCCTCAAAGGCTCATGTGTTAAAAGTCTTGATCCCCAGCTTGACACTATTGGGAGGGGGTGGAATCTTTAGGAGGTAGGGTCTAGTGGGAGGAAGATAGTCACTGGGAGCCTGCCCTTCAAGGGGATGTTGGGAGCCCAACCCCTTCCTCTTGCTTTATTTTGCTTCCTGACCATCAGATGGCTTTGCTCCACCACATGCTCCTGCCATAACATGTTGTCCCCATCAGAGGCCTGAAAGCAATGTTTCTTCTCAATCATGGACTGAAATCTCCAAAACTGAGCCAAAATTAGTCTTTTCTTGTGTTGATTATCTCAGGTATTCCTTATAGTAACGTGAAGCTGACTGACATCAGTCAGGATCGGACTGTCTGGCTCCAGATCCCTTGCTTATACCCACACCTCTTATTACTCTGCCACTGTCACACAGTCTGGGGGCATGACATTATGAGTATATAGTTCAGAATGTTTGCATACTTTTAAAAACTCTTTTAAGGCTGTTTTCAATGAGCATTTATAACTTTTATAATCAGGATGCGGGAGGAGGCAATAAAAATCATTTGTTTGTGCAAAGTGTCATGAAAGTTCCGGAAGGCTGTATATCCCCAGGTGTTAGCGATGATTATTTCCAGCTGGCAGGAGGACAGTCATACTCCAGGCTCTTCATTTTATTCCTTTTTGTCATTTTTCTGTGGAAAGCACATGAGTTATTTAGAATTATGGTGTGTTTTGTCACCTGGGATTTCCATTAGAGTCTCTGCAGTGACTAGAGGGGTCCTTCTCTGATTGGGGGTGGCATCTCTCCACCCCTGTCCCACCTTCTCCCCAGCAGCTTGGGGTATGGTGCCCCTCTGCACCGGCGAATCTCGGGGCCAGCACCAGCTTGTGTTTCTCTTTGTTCCCTCCCAAGAGGGCCATGTCCTTGCTCATCTGTAACTTTCAATTAACCAAGCACCAGGCTTCTGCTCAGAGGCTGAACAAATGTTCTAAGGAGGGAAAGAAAATCCAGCCCAATAGCTCCAGGAGGACATTTTCTTTTAATTAAAATGAGAATCAAGGCAGTGCTAAAACCCCTTTCTGATGAGACGGAGGGTGGTCAGGGAGGTGTCCTTGAGAGAAAAGGGGTGGGTAAAACAGGGCTGGCAGAGTGTGGGGAGGGAGCCACCCTCCCACCCCTGTGTTTCTCATTAGGCCCCTGCAGGACTAGAGTCTGCTAATTGTACTGAGGAAGGGCGGTTGATGTCAGATGGTCCTGGTAATTAGAACCCAGGACCCCTCAGAGGGCTGCCATACCCAGTCAGGACTGTGCTAACACTAGTTGTTAAAGTGGAGTGGAAGGGAGCATGTGTGCAGATCAAGTTTGGAAATAGGGCTCTGGGTTAGCTCTGCAGAGCTCCCTTACGTCTGTTCCAAGGACGAGCCTGTTCAGAAAGAAGGAAGAAGGACCCTGCTGGCTTCTCCTGAGCCAACTTCTCACAGTCCTACAGCCCATAACAGAGAAGGACTTAGCTTTTATTTGTGGCTCACATGGCTCCTTGGCAGCAGAACTGGAGGTTCCCAGGAGATGGGTGACAGTGGTAGTAGTTGCTGTAGCCAGCATCTGCTGCTCATAACTGCTGCTTCTGGGTGCATCCTAAGGACCTGAACTTTGGAGCTTGGTCTTTGTGAGTGTAAACCTACTTCCACTATCTCCTTCCAGGGTGGTTGATGGCAAACTAATTTTCCCCTTGGCCTATTCTGTAAAATGGAGATGATAGTGATGCTTGCTACTACTGTTTGAATATGGATAGTGCCTCTAGAGGTCTGTGTGTTCAAGGCTTGGGCACCTTTAAGAGGTTGTGTCTAGTGGAATGTCCTTAAGTCATTGGGGCCATACCCTTGAAGGGGATCCTGGGATCCTAGTACTGACTTTCCCCTCTCTATTCCTGATTTTCCAGAGGCCTAACATTTGGGGCTGCCCAATCTTGGACTTGAACCTCCAGAAATGTGAAACTAAAGTAAACCTCTGTAGTTCATGAGTAGTCTGTGTCATTTTAGTGGTGCAGAGCTGACCGATCCCATGCTGTTGTGAGGGTGGCCAGTACTCAATGAATATAGCAGTTCTTAAAACACAGTATTTATAGAGTTTCACTCATTAATCCATCCCAATATCCCATTTGATAATCGCCTTCATCATCCTTTTTGGTACATGGCGAAACCAGAGGCACAGAGGTTAAGTAACTTGTCCAAGGTCACACAGTTCTTAGTAAGAGGAACCAGGATTCAACCCTAGGCCCACATGATTGGCCACATTATAGCCCACATGATTGGCCATTATTTTATTCTGCTTCTTGGTATGGATATGCAGATGTGGAAACAGGTGTGCTGTGCTTTGTAGCAAAGTTCTTTAAGATGGCAGACATTAAGGGAGTGGTTTAGAGTGGACAGACAAGGGCTCAGGGATCAGATTCATCTGAGTTCAGGGCTTAGTTCCTCAGCTTTCCTGGCTGGTGCCTTTGGACAAATCACTTTGCTTCTCTCTGCTCCCACTTATTCATCTTTGAAATAATTAATAATCCTGTCCTGGTCCTTTCCTAGAGCAGCAACAGAGTAAGAGATGCAAGAAATGTCTCTGGAAGAGGATGTAGGGTGAGAAGGGAACACCAGGAGAAGGTCTGTCCCCAGTGGATCCTGGACCTCTGCCCCTGGATAGGCATCCCCCTCCCTCCTCCATTCCCTCCTCTCTCCCAGCATCCTAGAGCCCTGGAGGCGAGGAGCCACAGCTCACAGCCATCACCTAATGCTAAGTGATAAAGTAGGAGTCTCCAAGGGCAACAGATCCCAGCAGGCTTGGACTTCAGGTGGCGGGAAAGGGGTCCCTGTTAAGGCAGCTGGAGATCGAAGGGACCAGTAAGATCACCCATTGCTGAGGCCATCTCAGTCCTGATGGAAAATTGCCAGGGCCCCTTCTTCTTGCACCTGCCTTCTCCCCATTTCCTGCTTCCTGCCCCACCCCTTCCAATCCAGCCATGGAGGAAACTGTCTAAAATGCAGATCTGATGAGGTCATTCTCTGGGATAAAACCCCCCTGTGACTCCTTCTTGTCCCCCACAGAGTCCAAACTTTGAACTTGTGATCTTCCTGCCTCAACCTCCCGACCTGTTGGGATTACAGACATGCACCACTGTGCCTGGCTGGTTTTCTCTTGTGTAGTCTTCACATCTATATTCCAACATAGCTTCCCTGTGGGAACTTCCCCAACACTCTCCAACTCTAAGTCACTGAGCACATATCATATGATGTTGTCTTAGTTAAGAGCATTTGTCTTCTGTTGGACATAGGGGCCTCCTAAAGGATAGGTACTGAGTTAGAGTTGTTTAATATTAAAATCGTGGTGCATGGTGCTTGAGGCAAAGAGGGAAAGAAAGGATCTGCTAGGTGGGTGGATGGATGGATGAATAGAGAAGTAGATGGTGGGTGGGTCGGTAGATGGGTGAATGGATGGGTGAATAGACAGAAGGAATAATAGATTGATGGATGAATAATAGGAGAATTTATAGGCTAATAGATAAATAATAGAAGGGTGGGTAGATGAGCATGGGAATGATTGGACACAGACAGATAGGCACATGCCGTGCCTTTCTCATCATAGGGAGAAAAGCTTCAGTCTTTGGATTTCAAGGTTGGAAAGGCTACTATACCTGTCCCTATTCCCAGTGGTCTCAAAAGTAGTGATATATTTGAAAGATGAAATTGACATAATATAAAATTAACTATTTTATTTTATTTTATTTAAAGAGAGAGAGAGAGAATTTTAATATTTATTTATTTAGTTTTCGGTGGACACAACATCTTTGTATGTGGTGCTGAGGATCGAACCCGGGCTGCACGCATGCCAGGCGAGTGCGCTACCGCTTGAGCCACATCCCCAGCCCTAAAATTAACTATTTTAAAGTGAAATAATTCAAAAGCATTGAGTTTATTCACAATGTTGTAAAATCACCAACTCTATATAGTTTTGAAACATTTCCATCACTTCTAGTGGAAACCCCATTAAAGGAGTTACTCCCCTATCTCTCCTCCCACATGCCCTGGTAACTACTCTGTTTCTTGTCTCTATAGACGATTTGTCCTTTCTGGACATTTCATAAAAATGTAATCAGATAATATGTGACCTTTTGTATAATCTGGCTGCTTAAACCAGACTCAGGCAGTAAAAACTAGTTTTTCTGAGGTCAAGAGAGGAATCTGTAAAATGGGAATCTGGCAATCTCTGCCTACCTGCTTCTGTTTAGATGACAAAAGAACTCTCAGAAGAGGTGGGTCTGAGGAGTGGGTAAGAGGACTCCAGAGGTGCAGAAGGAGAATAGAAATGAGCTTAGAATGATGATAATAAGTAGGAGCTGGAGTGACCTTTACTGAACAGTGAGGAGGGAAGATCCCTCTTACCTCCTGGCTCTGGAATGGTCACAGGTGAAGCCTGTCTGTCTTTGGTGTCAGTCAACATGGAGGGCTTGCTGTGTGCCAGAAGCTTTAGCATGCCTTTCACTTATTCTTCCCAACAACCTTCCAGAGATTCAGAAGGGTTAAGAAATTCGTTCAGTGCCATATAGCAGAAAAGTGGCCAAGCTGAACAGGAGGGCACCCACATATGTCCAGGGACAACCTCTGATCTCTGCTGCAACATATTGCCCTTCCTGTCCTCTTCCTTTTTGTTTGACCTTGCTGCCTGCATACAATTCAAACCCTGAAGGACCGAGGTTTCTCTATCCTACTCCCAGGAGCCTTCATAAGCCTTTCCTGCTGTCCCTGGAGCCCCCATAGAGGCCCTTTCCCTGGCGTCTCTCAGCTCCCCTCTGCTGACAGTAGCCAAGGGCATCTCTGTGGTACGAGGCTGCCATCTGGTGTCTCTGTAGAGTATAGCAGCCACTTCCCTGCCCAAGGTGGTGCAGCCTTAGAGAGGAGGGTGCAGAGAATGGGACCCATTTCATCTGGGCTCTTCCTCTGTGACTGGCCCTGTTCTTTATCTGCATTGCTCTTGTTCTGTCCTCACTTTGTCTCTACAAAACCTACTCCCTAATTGTAACAGATACTCAAGAAGTATAGGCAATAAAAGGACAAATAATGTATGATTCCATTTTTATATGAGGTCTCTAGAGCAGTAAAATGCAGACACCAAGAGTGGAATGACAAATACCAGGGACTGGAGAAGGGCAAGGGGAGCTAGTGTTTAATGGATAGGGAGATTCAGTTTAGGAGGATAAAAAGCTCCATAGAGAATGATGATGGTGATGGCCTACAACAGTGTGAATGCACTTAAGGCCATAGAATGCACACTTCAAAATGGTTCAAACGGTAGATTTTGTGATGTATATTTTACCAAAATAGAAATGTGAATTAACTAAGAGATAAGCAAATAAATAAATGTATAAGTGAATAAATGCATGCATAATGATGGTAATGACAGCATTTCTTGAATCCTTAGTACATGCCAGTCATTGTGCAATGTGTTTCAAGAGATAAGTGTCTTTATTAAGCTCTGCTCTGTGGCAGCCACTGCTTGAGGCTCTTGGGATATAACAGTGAGCAAAGCTTCTGCCATGACAGAGCAGGCATTTTTGTGGGAGAGCTAGTAAACAGGGAATTTTAAAATGTCAAATGGTAGAATGTGCTATCAAAAAATAAATAAATAAAAGGGTAGAGAGTGGCTTGGTAGAAGAGGGGGCTCTTTGGATGGAAACAATCTTGTGGGGGACTTCACTGAGGAGGTGCTATTTGAGTCTTACTTGTTTAATCATCATGACAATCCTAAGAGGTGGGTACTATATCCCCGTTTTATAGATAAGGCATCCCGGACTTAGGGGATTGGTGAGTGTCACACAGTTAGGAAGTGGTCCAGGCAGGAATTGAACCCAGGTCTGTGAGAGATCATTCTTGGAGTTCCTAGCCATGCTGTGCACAAGTAAGGGCATGGTCGAGTCTCTAGGCTCCCACCCCATGGACACACACTTCCATCTCTAAGGGTCTCAAGGCTAAGCCTGTGGGTGTGTATTTGTTTCCCTTCATGTAAGTTGGTCATGTGCCCAGCAGGTGGCACTGCTGCCCAATCCAGGCACCAGAGCAGGACAGTCTGGCAGCCCAGGCCTGGCAGGTTTTGGGGAGACCTGGGTGGGAAGCTTTAAAGGTGAAAAGCCTCACACTCTTGCTCTTGCACTGCAGTGGGACAGTCCAGTTTTCGACTCTCAGCCTGTGGATCACTTCTAATGGTGTGATCCCTGGCCAAATTATGTCTCACTTCCTGCTTGAAGATGGGTCTATTGCATGAGCTTGTGTATCAGTGTCATTCATTCTACAGTATTTCTTGGGAACTTAATATTTGCCAAACTCTGGGATTTGGACAGAAGGGTGGGGGAGGCAGGTAGCTTATGCAAATGTACAGCCTCCTGGAGGAGCTCTGTTTTAACACCAAGTAAACAAGGAAAATCAAGTGTGTATTATGTTAGGCGAAGGTGTTGAGGAAGAAAAAATGAAGCAGAGAAGGTCAGTGAGAATGTGTTTTCTGGGTGTTGGGCATTTAGAGTTGGGTGCCAAGAAAGGCTTTGCTGAAAATGTCACAGCTGAGGGGAGGAGAAGGAAAATCACAAGGATTCACAGAGGAGCAGTATTCTAGGCTGAAGTTATAGCAAGGAGGCCAGTAGGACTGGAGCAGAGGAAGGTAGGAGGGAGGTAAGCTCAGTGTGGGCACAACCGTAGATCATGGTGGAGGCAACTAGGCTTTGCCTCTCAGGAGGTGGGAAGCTAAGAACCTTTGGAGCGGTGGTGTTAGATATGACTTTGGCTTGTACAGTAATAGGATTCTAGTTGTTCTGGCACAAAGTAGATGTTCAATAAACTGTAAGTTTTTATAGCCATCTGGATTGCCTGGGTTATGCTGTGGTGGCAAATAACAACACATCTCAGTGACTTAAAGCAATAAAGGTTAATATCTTGCCCACATTATATGTCCAACAAAGGTCTGGCCCTTCCCTAGGGGTCCAGCTAATAGAGGGGCCACCACATTATGATTCTGATATTTCTCACCTGAGGTTTTAAGCCAGGGGAAGAGGGTGATGAGAACCTGAGGAGCAGCAACTAATGCTTGTGGTTGGGAGTGATGTATGTCACTGCCTCTCATACGTATGTCACCAGCCAGAATTCATCACAGGCCCACACCTGGCTCTAAGAGGAAAGGGGAGCACAAGCCTCCAGGCACTCAAAGAAAATCTGATGAATGCAACACTGCTTTTAGAATTTCCAAAATCAGCCTCTATTACTGGCTTAATATTTTTATTTTTATTGGTGCATTATAATTATATATAATAATGGGATTCTTTATGCCATATTTGTATATGTACATAACACAATTTGATCATCTCATTCCCCAGTACCTTCCTTTTTCCTCCCTCTCCCTTCCTCGTCTGCTTGCTCTATTCTGCTGAACTGGCTTAATTTTTTAAAGAACATGAATTATAAGGGTTTTAAACTTCTCACATTTGGAGGGCTGCTAATTACCTCTGTTTCCTAGAGGGGAAAGGATGTGTTCATATCAGGAGGGGACCCTGAAAAAGAATAGAATCAATGGTCCTTAATTTTAGTTAATAGCTTCCCCCTCCAACTCAGCTTCCTACATCAGGATCCTGGGCATTATGTTGGATAACCTCCCTCCCCATGTCCAGCCATTATTTCTGTTTACTTTACCTGTTAAAACACATCTTAAGTTGGGCATGGTGGCACACATCTATTATGCTGGTGATTTGGGAGGCTGAGGCAGGAGGATTGCAAGTTTGAGGCCAGCCTGAGTAACTTAGTGAGATCCTGTCTCAAAAAAAGACCGGGGAATGCAGCTCAGTGGTAAAGCACTGCTGGGTTCAGTCCGAAGAACAAAGCAAAAAAATAAAAAATAAAAAATAAAAATAAAAACAATAAGCAAACAAAAAAACTACCTCTTAAGCAGATCCTTAGCTTGCAACCCCACTGGATGGAGACCATACCTTGCTCTAATTATCACCATCCCTCAAATTCTCTATAAGTAAATAAATGAGGGAATGTTGTTATGGTCTGTCCACATGGCCACTGTGACCATGTCACATCTCTGCTTTCTCTCCAGTGGTTCCATGTAATATCAAAATATAGCTCAGCACTTTCCTTGGTACTCAAGACTGGAATGGTTTGAACATGTCTCCCAAGGCTGCAGGTGTTGGAATTGAATCTTCATTGTGAGATATAAGACGGTGTAAACTGAATCTCACCTTGATGTCTGGGGCTGGGGCCTTAGAACGAGAAAAGGTCATCAGAAAGGAACCCTCTTGATTGGATCCTGGTGGCTTAATTAAAAGGGGGAGAGAGACCAGACAGATAAAAAATATATTTGTGCTTCTTTGTGTCTGTCTTGCCCTGTGATGCCCTGTACCACTTGAGACTCTACCAGTTAGATTGTTGTGTTAGTCAGCTTTTTGTCACTGTGAGCAACATACCTGACAGGAACAGGTAAAAATTAATGTGGGGCTTACAGTTTCAGAGATCTCAGTCCATGGTTGGCCATCTTCATTGCCCTGGGCCTGAGTTGAGGCAGAACATCATGGCAGAAGGGTATGATGAGGAGGGGCTGGGGCTGGGGCTCAGTGGCAGAGCACTTGCCTAGCTTGTGTGAGGCACTGGCTTCTGTCCTTAGCACCATATAAAAAATGAAACAAAGGCATGCTGTCCATCTACAACTATAAATTTTTTTTTTTTTTTAAAAAGGGGCATGATGGAGGAAAGCAGCTCAACTCAAACCTTCCAAGACTTGTTCCCAGAGACCTAATTCCTGTAAATAGGTCTCACCTTCTAGCCACCCATTCACGAAGTCAGAGCCCTCGTGATCCAATCATTGCCTGAAGGCCCTCTCTAACTCGAGGTGCATGTAGAATCAAGCTTCCAACAAGTGAGTTTTTAGAAGACATTCCAGATCTAAACTATGACAATCATCATCAGATGCAGCTTCTTGGCCTTGGTCTTCCAGAATCATGACATGGAATGAACTGCTTTCTCTATGTGGTTGTAGAGACAATGTAACACCAACCCATTCTATGGTGTTATGTTACAGGCAACAGAAAATGGACTAATGCAAAGGCACTTTGAGACCCAGCCTCTCACCCCTCAGGGTCCTCCCACCATTTCCAGGTATATCTCCTGTGCTCCAGGCCTGCTGGCTGCTCTGCTCTTTTCTTAGCTTGTCCCTTTAAACTTTCTCACATGCTGTTCCTTCTGCCTGCCACCTGTTTCCTATCTTTAGTGGAAAAAGTTGTGTTCATTGTTCAAGACCCAGTTTAAATGCAGCTTCTATGTGATGCTTCATTGATGTTGCCTTGACAGAGGGACTGGACTCTTCTAAACATGTCTCCAGTATGGCACCAGCATGTTTACAGCTGCCACTCCGTATATGCAGGTTCTGTCTTCATGGATTTGAAGATAGAAAAATTGCAGATAGAAAATACTGGGGGGGGGCTGGGGATGTGGCTCAAATATTAGTGTGCTCGCCTAGCATGCGTGAGGCACTGGGTTCAATCTTCAGCACCACATAAAAAAATAAAATAAAGATATTGTGTCCACCTAAAACTAAAAATAAATATTAAAAAAAAATACTGGGGGGGGGGATTGCTTTTGAGCACTTGCCTAGCAAGCATGAGGCCCCAAGTTCAATCCCCAGCACTGAAAAAATTTCTTTTGTATTAAACAAATACATATTTCTTTTTCTTGTCATTGTTCCCTAAATAGTAGTATATAACAACTATTTACACAGCATTTACATTGGATTTGGTATTTTAGGTAATCTAGAGATGATTTAAAATATACAGAGGATGTATCTAGGATATATGCAAATGTAATCCCATTTTACATAAGGGATTTGAGTGTTCATGGATTTTTGGTATCAGTGGGGATCCTGGAACCAGTCCCTTTCAGATATTAAAGGACCATATTATCATCTACTTCCATGCTCCTTGACCCCCATCTTGCTGCCTGCACATTAATATTTTCTATTATAGTTCATTCTGATATTTTTTAAGTACATGCTGGTCCATCTATTAACATAATTTTACTATAGTTAAAAAAAATCTGCCTAGGTGGTAGGGACTAAGTCCTTAATTATCTTTCCATTTCCCAGAGCTTAAGATAGTAATAAATGTTTGCTTAAATAAATGAGGGAATGATTATTTAAATGGGAGTGAAAGTATCACTTGAATGAATAAGCAAATATGTCAATGAATGAATAAGTGGATGAATGAGCTGGTGAGTGAATGAAGAGGCTAGTGTGTTGTGGGAACCAGCAGCATCAGTCAATAGGTTCCCCAGCTCTTGCACCCTTAAGTGCAGGGCTTCTCCAGCTGGGATTCTTGGTCATTCACCATCAGACTGTCTTGGAGAAAGTAATAAAATGTAGACCCAAGCCAGGTGTGATGGTGCACGCCTGTAATCCCAACAATTTGGGAGGCTGAGGCAGGAGGATTGTGAGTTCAAAGCCAGTCTCAACAGATTAGCAAGGCACTTAGCAACTCAGAAAGACCCTATGTCTAAATAATGTTCATAGCAGCACAATTTACAATAGCTAGACTGTGGAACCAACCCAGATGCCCTTCAATAGATGAATGGATAAAAAAATGTGGCATTTATACACCATGGAATATTACGCAGCACTTAAAAATGACAAAATCATGGAATTTGCAGGGAAAGGGATGGCACTAGAGCAGATTATGCTTAGTGAAGCTAACCAATCCCTAAAAAACAAATACCAAATGTCTTCTTTGATATAATGAGAGCAACTATGAACAGAGTAGGGAGGGAGAGCAGGAAGAAAAGATTAACTTTAAACAGAGACATGAGATGGGAGGGAAAGAGAGAGAAAAAGGAAATTGCATGGAAATGAAGGGAGACCCTCATTGCTATACAAAATTACATATAAGAGGTTGTGAGGGGAATGGGAAAATAAACAAGGAGAGAAATGAATTACAGTAGATGGGGTAGAGAGAGAATATGTGAGGGAAGGGGAGGGGGGATAGTAGGGGATAGGAAAGGTAGCAGAATACAACAATTACTAATAGGGCATTATGTAAAATTGTGGATGTGTAACCAACGTGATTCTGCAATCTGCATTTGGGGTAAAATTGGGAGTTCAAAACCCACTTCAATCTAATGTATGAAATATGATATGTCAAGAGCTTTGTAATGTTGTGAACAGCCAATAAAAAAATGTAAAGAAAAAAAATTTGTAACTTTAAAAAATATATATTTTTAATATTGTTCTAGTGCTAATCTCTTCCATTATGTTAGTAAACTGGCTATTTGCTTATAGAAAAACTGATTATTGTATGTTGGCTTTGTAAATAATAAATTTACTTGTGAAAATATATGCAGCAATAAAGCATTACCTTTGTAAATTCAAAAAAAAAAAAAAGAAAAGAAAAGGGCTGGGGATGTGGCTCAGTGGTTAAGCACCCCTGTTATCCACCTTAGACCTGCCACATCCACCTTTCTGGGTGAAGCACAGGAGCCTGCATTGTTTAAAGCTATCCAGATGATTTTGAAGTGTGCTGACTTATGAACTGACTATTCAGGGCCTCCCTGAACTGGAGGATGGCAAGAGAACCAAGTTGGCTATAACAAAGGTAAAAGCCTCATTCCATCCTTCTTGCCCCACCACAGAAGGAAAGGGACTTCCTGTGAGCCTGCCCCTCCTCCACCATATCCCTCTGGCCAGCAATGAGGGGGCGATAGACCCATCCCACACTGCAGGAGAGCAGAAGACAGGGTTACTATAGCAACATATTAAGAGCTATGAAGCCACTTCCGGTCTTCTCATCTGGAAAGGAGTCAAGCTTTGGGGCAGGAATGGAAAGGGAAGATCACTCCCCTGCTCCCCACATCTCCATAGCTCACAAAGCTGCACGTAGTTGTATGTTACAAAGCTCTTTCACAGGCTATACCTTCCAGAGAACTCACAGGAAACTAAGAAGTGGTATTTGCATTTTTACAAATCTGAAAATGGGGCTAGAGTCACCTGCCATGCCAGTTGGTGGCAGAGCTGGTTTTGGAATCAGACTTTGTGATTTCTAAGCCTGTGCTCTCTGATAGTTGCCTGCCCTGGGGAAGTGACAGAGGAGGACTCAGAGCAAGGATCCCATTGGTGCTGGGAGATTGGGGTATATATATTGGCCCACTAAACCTGGCACCTCTCTAGGAAAGCTCACAAGCAGAAAAGCTTCCAAAATATGCCCATGCAAGCACACATGTAGCACATGTATATATACCGAAAGAAAGTGTTAATACAACAGCCTCACATGCAGATACCTATGCCTGAATGTACGTATGTTTATATCCAGATACACAAACAGCTGTAAATATATCATTGGGCATATATACCTGTCCATACATGGAAACAGACATAAATTGATTGCCTTAATGACTATTTCCCTTTTTTTCATGTTTTTAGTTGTAGATAAACACAATGAATTATTTATTTATTTTTAAGATTTATTTTTTAAAGCTTTATTTATTTATATGTGGTGCTGAGTATAGAACCCAGTACCTCATACATGTGAGGCAAGTACTCTACCACTGAGCTGCAACCCAGACCGACTCTCCTCTTTTGTCATGTGACTTTGTAGCACCTCTCCTCTGAGAAGGGGCATCTAGTCCCCCAGCCTCTGAATCTGGTCTTGGCCACATGACTTGCTCTGGCCAATGCAATGTTAACAGACACCTTGAAAAAATGATCCTGTGCTCTGCTTCTTTCCTGATCCTTGCCTTCTTTATGTGAGATCCTGCCTAGGGTGTTAGAGGATTGGATACAAGGTACAGAACCAAGTCACCCAGTGTATCCCAGGGAGACCATCCTAAATCAGCCAACCTATGGCCAACCACCAGAAGAGTAAGACTGACTAAAACGAGAACTGCAAAGTTGAGTCATGAACCAGACTGAGTCATGAGCCAGATTCATATTTATTGTAATGTGGCACTGAGGGTTTATGTTCAGTTCATTATTATACAACGTCACTTTACTAATAGATAATTGATATACATATATACCAGTGGGGAATTTATCATGGAAAGAGGCCTAAGCAATGTGTTCATTAGGCCGTATGGTTTTGTAAGATGTGTAAAAGTATTATTCTCTCTTAAATAACAGCTTCATTCAGTTATATCTCATATACAATAAGATTCACCCTGTTAAATGTACAATGCAGTGGCTTTTAGCATTTTCACAGTTATACAACCCTCACCATCATTTAATTCCAGAATTTTTCATCATCCCAAAAAGAAAACCCCCATGCTCATTAGTAGTTACTCCCTACTCCCTTCTACCCAGCCCCTGGAAGTTGGTAATCCACATTCTGACTCAAAAGATTTTCCTGTTCAGAGCATTTTATGGAATCATACAACAGGTTGCCTCTTGTTCTCACTACTTTCACTTAGCATAATGTTTTCAAGGTGCATCCATGTGGTAGCAGGTGTTATCACTTCATTTCTTTTTATGGATGGATAATAGACCATCTTATGTATATGCCACATTTTGTCTGTCCATTCACAGATGATGGCCATTTGGGAAAAGCAATACATTCTTACCATTGTCAGGACTGATAACTCATTCTACTCTGACTTATTTCCTGTAACACTTCCCTTGTGATTTAGGCATTTGGGGAAAGTTGTTTGGGGGTAGGTTTAGTGTGAAACCAGTGTGATGCACAGATGTTGTTCATTGTCCCTGCCATATATAGGTTATTATTATCTATCCTGCTCTAGCATTGGCTTCCCTACTACCCTGGGGCCAACTTTTCCTGGGTCCTGATACAAAGCAGCACAACCTGAAGTTGTGCTGAATTATTTCAGTGAGATGGAAAACATATAAAATAGTTCGTTAGAATTCCTTACCAGAGGGACCCAGACCTGAAGTTGTCCTGTAAGCCACCAAGCACGAGTATCAAGTCACACATCTTATACATCCCAACTCTTGGTAAAAACAAATGTCACTCAACCATGCCAGGGGAGAGGCTGATTTATCATTCTTCCTTCTCCATTGAAGATATTAAAATATAAAAATTTCAAATAAAAAGTATACAACAAAAAATAGGAAATGCATTTCAGAAGCTATCAGAAAGTTAAAGCATTCATTATTTTCTTGGATTTGTGATGTTACTGTTACTTGCCAGCTTTGTATAATCTTGAAACATTGTGATTTTAAACATCTGAATATTCATATATATATAAATAAATTTGCATTGATACTTCTTAAGTCTTTTTCTTAAAGGGAGTCCCCCAAATTGCATAAACTTGACCTTCCTTCCCTAAAAAATTCAGATCCATCCTGATACAGTGCTTAAGACCACTGTGCATACACACACTGGCATATCCCCAAAAACAGACACTCTCCAGTGTCAGACATGAGAAGAAGAATCAGCTCTGCTCTTTTTTTTTTTTTAAGAGAGAGAGAGAATTTAATATTGAATTTTAGTTTTCAGCGGACACAACATCTTTATTTGTATGTGGTGCTGAGGATCGAACCCTGTGCCGCGCGCATGCCAGGCGAGCGCACTACCACTTGAGCCACATCCCTAGCCCTAGCTCTGCTCTTACAAGGCAAGAGACTTCTTTGGTCACAAGTATGAGCTCCAGGACAACTTGGAGACGTCCCCCTACTCAGCAAAATTGCTTTTGTTTACAGTTCTGCTTTTCTCTTCTTACCTTGGACCACAGATACTTCTAGTCTTTTAAAGCCCAGCCTTTCTACTCCCTTCTTCCTGGTTTCTGGAAATTTCCAGCAGCCTTGTCTGTTTCCTGTGAAAACTCATCAGCTTGTCTACACCCAGGCATGTAGCAAGGAGAAGTAACTACCCTGGGGAGATTTGAAAACAAGGCTTATCCCCCTGGAAGATACTGCTGATTGTGAAATTTTGACATGGTGAAAAATGGAAATAATTGTGGGATCTCCAGCCATTTTGTGTTTTTTTCTGTTGCTGCAAGAGTACCAGAAATTGGATAATTTATACCAAAAAGATATTTATGTTTTACAAAAGTCTTGGAGGTTGGAAAGCCCAAGGTCAATGACCAGAGTTTTCAGGGTCTTTCTTCTGTTGTGTGGGGAATCTCCAAGGAGAGTCAGGCATCACATGGTGAGTAACCTAGAGCAATTCTCTCCTCCTCGTTTTCCTGCTTCTCCTCCTCCTCTTCTTCTGTCTCTCTCTCTTTTCTTTTCCTAGTGCTGAGGATGAAACTCAGGGCCTCGCACATGCTAGACAAGTACTGTGCCACTGGGCTACAACCTCAGCCCTCTCCTCCTCCTTTTAAGTTCCATTAGTTTAGGGCCCCCAATTTATGGCTTCATTTAAATGAGGCCCATTTTAGGAGGCTCTGATTTTCTGTGCCTGTCTTGTTTCCTTCTCCTCTGTTCCCTCTATCCCATCTCCACATACTATCCTTGGATTATGTTTCCATTCTCCTTAATACCCCACAATGGGAATTAAATGTCAACATGAATTTTGGTGGAGACATTCAAACCATAGAAACAGTCTTTTCACCTCGCACAGGTGTGAGGGCTCCTCTCTGCCTTAGTTTCTCCCTGTGTGTATTTTTACCTGCTGTACTCCTCTTTGCTTCTCATCCTCTTTGTATCTGTTTGGCCTGTATTTCAGAATCAGCAAGCTTTTTCCATAAAGATCTGGATTGTAAGTATTTTGGATTTTGGAGGACACATATAGTCCTTGTTGCAATTCCCCAACTCAGCTAGTGAATGAAATCAACCCCAGACAACACTAAAAGGAACAAGCAGGGACTGGGGTTGTGGCTCAGTGGTAGAGCATTTCCCTAGCTTGTGTGAGGCACTGGGTATGATTCTCAGTACCATATACAAATAAACAAAATAGATTCTAACTTACTGGCCCCATTTTTAGAGTGTTAGATACCTGAGATCAGAGCCTGATTCTTTACTTACCATGGAATCTGCAGGGCTCAGGAGTGTGCTTAGTGTGGATTGAGTGCTCAGCCATACCAAGAGGCTATAATTCTTCCAGTCTGCCATGCTGTTTTCTCTTTTATCCCTTCTGTCTGTGAAACTTCAGCCTCTCCCAAAAGTCTGGGAAGAGAATTAAGCTGGAGTGACTAGGGGCACCCAGAAGGACCAGCTCCACCAATCAGGCTGTATCTCAAGGACACTTACACACCCCTTTCCCTTCCTTTCATTTGTTCATTCAAATGGGTAGTGATAATGTCACTGGCGGGTTCCTTTGTGCAATCAGCTCATCCTCAGAGTGGGAGTTGTATTAACTTCTGGACTTTGACATCAGTCCAGTTAGTCCTGTATCTGTGGGTTTCACTTTCACAGATTCAAACAATAGCAAATCAAAAAAATCCGGAGGGGCTGGGGTTGTGGCTCTGTGGTACAGCACTTGCCTGACACATGTGAGGCACTGGGTTCTATCCTCAGCACTACATAAAAAATAAATAAATAAAATAAAGGTATTGTGTCTGTCTGCAACTAAAAAAATTTTTTAAAAAAATATTTGGAAAAATAGTTGTGACTCGTGGCCACTTGTTCACACAGGTCCTTGAGGTACTTGAGGAGGACCACCGGCACCTGTACAGGAATCCCAGCCATGGCTCCCATGCAGGACACCCAGCCACTGCCCATGTGCCAGGAACTGTAGCCATTACTCCCGTGTGGACCCCCATCTACAAATGTGGGGCTCCTCCTGTCGCTTCCATCTTGGGACATTGCAACCACTGCCACAGTCCCTACACACAGTAGCCTGTACCTGGAGACTTTGCACTGGGTCCAGAGACAGCCACCAGCCACAATACTGCATGCTACAGAGTTGCATCTGAACACATCATTCAATGCTGCTGCCCGACCTGACACCCCATTGCTGAAAGCCACCACCTCCATCTTGGGACACCTTTGTTGCCATCTTTAGTTCGGCCAACTCCCAGCTTGGAACACTGGCTGGGGCTTAGAAGCAATATCAAGGTACCGAAAGTCGCTAACTCCCCCCTCAACCCCGCACAGTGCTTGTGGCTATGTGGCTGGTCCATAGCTCGCAAAACTGGGTCCTGAACTACCTAATATAAAACAGCTCTCCAGGACAGGTACGCAGCCCCAAGAATGCAGCCCACAAACCTCGGGAGAGAAAGGTTCCTGATTGGTAAGTAGAAATTAGAGACTAGGAATTTCAAGGTCTACAGGAAATATAAGAGATAAGACCATGTGCTCACATCACATGAGTGAGTGCCAAAGGAGATCCCTGGACCAACCCTCCCACCCTAACCATCACCATCCTGAGGGTGGAGATACCAGCAAACAGACAACCCGACCTATTGGATGAGAAGGGAAGCTGGAAAGATCCTCATCTCCAACAAAAACAATCCTTGTATCTTCCTTCAAGATTTTCTTTTTCCTCTATCCTCCCACCCTCACATCCCCAACATTTGTGAAACCCACTACTTTTCATGAATTAGGCTACCAAAGACTAGGATGTCTGATACAGTGGTATTGTATATTCTTTTATCTCCTATTTTTACATTTTTTACTTTTTCTTAATATTTGTTTGTTTTTTATACTCTACTGTCTTCCTAAAATCACTTTCTCTTTCTTCTCCTGCTCCTAACCAACTTATTTAGATTCCTCTTTCATGCTTTGTAAGATCTAATAACTCTATAACCTCACATCTTACCCACTCAACATTTCATTTACACCTCACTACCAGTTCCTTGTCCACCATTAGAAACTGTAGATCCTTTTGCAAATGTACAGTTTAAATTGTAGATAATAATTGAACTCATCATTTCTGTATATTGTAACAAATCTATAAACATCTAAATAGCAGCTATTTGGTTTAAGGTTGTATATTGTTTTTATTTGGATCTGTTTACATTGTGCTCCCTCTTAAAGGAGAGATATTGGAAATCTGCAGGGACACTATACGCTTATAGGGTAAATACTATAAAGCTTTGGATCCGCAGTGCTAGAAAGGAAGACACATGAACAACATGAAAAAACAAGGGAAGAATGTGCCCCCAAACAAATCAAGATACTACATTATTAGAAGCTATGGCCAGCACAACAGAAGAAATGACAGAGGAGTTCAGGATGTATATAATTAAAATATTCTGAGAGATCATTTCAATAAAGAACTACATAAGCAAATACAGGAAACAAAGATTACTTCAATAGGAAGATAGAGATTCTGAAAAAAAATTCTTGAAAAACAATAAACCAAATTAAAAGCTCAATAGAAAGCACCACCAACAGATTAGATCACTAGGAAGACAGAACCTCAGATAATAAAGAAAAAATATATAATGTTGAAAAGAACATTAACAACACAGTGAAGATGTTAAGAAACCACTAGCAGAACATTCAAGAATTATGGTATAACATAAAAAGACCAAATTTAAGAATTATCAGGATTGAAGAGTACCTAGAGTTCCAAACCAAAAGAATGAACAATCTATTCAAAATAATATCAGAAAATTTTTCGAACATGAAGAATGAATTGGAAAATCAAATACAAAAGGCTTACAAATGTACAAAATCACAACAGATCCATACCTTGTCACATTATAATGAAAAAGCCTAGCATATAGAATAAGAAGAGAATTTTAAAAGTCACAAGAGAAAGGAATCAGATTTCATATAGGGAGAAACCAATTAGGGTATCTGCAGATTTCTCAACCCAGACCCTGAAAGCTAGAAGATTCTGGAACAGCATATACTAATCTCTGAAAGAAAATGTATGCCAATCAAGAATTTTATATCTAGTAAAATTAAGCTTTAGATTTGATGATAAAATAAAAACCTTCCATGATAAACAAAAATTAAAAGAACTTAACAGCTAGAAACCCTGCACTACAGAACATACTTGGCAAAATATTCCATGAGGAAGAAACAGAAAACAACAATAAAATCAGCAAAGGGCAGTATTACACTAAAGAAAATAGTAATCAAAGGAGAAACTAAGTCAAGTTAAATACCAAAAATAAATGAATATAACCAGGATTTGTAAATCATGTCTCAATAATAACTCTGCATATTAATGGCCTAAACTTGCCAGTCAAAAGCCATAGACTGGAAGATTAGATTAAAAAAAGACAACAATAGGGGCTGGGGATGTGGCCCAAGCGGTAGCGCGCTCGCCTTGCATGCGTGCGGCCCGGGTTCGATCCTTAGCACCACATACCAGCAAAGATGTTTGTGTCCGCCGAGAACTAAAAAATAAACATTAAAAATTCTCTCTCTCTCTCTCTCTCTCCTCTCTCACTCTCTCTTTAAAAAAAAATAATAAAAAAAGACAACAATATGCTGCCTTCAAGAGACTTATGTCATAAGAAAGACATCCACAGGCTGAAGGTGAAAAGTTGGAAAAAAATATACCACTCACATGGACTGTGGAAACAAGCAGGGATTTCCATCCTCATATCAAATAAAGTAGACTTTAAGACAAAGTTAACCAAAAGGGATAAAGAAGGATATTTCATACTGCTTAAAGGAACCATACATCAACAAGACATAACAATTATAAATATATATGCCCCAAACAATGGAGCATCTACATTCATCAAACAAATTATTCTCCAGTTCAAGAGTCAAATAGACTACAACACAATAATTCTGGGTGACTTTAACATAGCTCTTTCATTACTGGATAGATCTTCCAAACAAAAGCTGAACGAAAAAACTATTACTCAATAATATAATCAATAACTTAGACTCAACAGACATATATATAGAGTATTTCATCCATCAACGAGCAAATACACTTTCTTCTCAGCAGCACATGGATCCTTCTCTAAAATAGACTCTATTATGCCACAAAGCAACTCAGTGAATACAAAAAAAATTAAAGATACTACCCTGTATTCTGTCAGATCATAATGGAATTAGATTAGAAACCAGTGATAAAATAAAAAATAGAAGCTATTCCAACAATGGGTTACAAAAGACATTAGGGCTGGGGTTGTGGCTCAGTGGTATAGCACTCGCCTTGCATGTGCAGGACCTTGGGTTCAATCCTCAGCACCATATACAAAAATAAGCAAGTGAAATAAAGGTGTTGTGTCTAACTACAACTAAAAAATAAATTAATTAATATATATTTTTAAAAAGACATTAAAGAGGAGATTTAAAAAATTCTTAGATGTAAATTAGAACATTGATACAACATATCCACATCTCTGGGACACTATGAAGGTAGAACTAAGAGGAAAGTTTATTGCATGGAGTTCATTCCTTAAAAGAAGAAAAAGTCAACAAATAAATGACCTAACATTACATCTCCAAAGCCCTAGAAAAGGAAGAACATATCAACACCAAAAGCAGTAGAAGACAGGAAATAATTTAAAAATCAGAGCTGAAATCAATGAAATTGAAACAAAAGAAACAATTGAAAAAAATTGATAAACCATTAGTCATAGTAATGAAGAGGAGGAGAGAGAGAACTCAAATTACCAACATCCATGATAAAAAAGGAAGTATCATGATGGACACTATAGAAATACAGAAGATAATTAGAAATTATTTTGAAAATTTGTACTCCAATAGAATAGAAAATATTGAAGGCATCAACAAATTTCTAAATTCATATGATTTGCCCAAACTGAATCAGGATGATATACACAAGTTAAACAGATCAGTTTCAAGCAATGAAATAGAAGATGCCAGAGAAGCCTACCAACCAAGAACAGCCTAGGACCAGATGGATATTTAGCTGAGTTCTACAACACCTTTAAAGAAGATCTAATACCAATACTCAAATTATTTCATGAAATAGAAAAAGAGGGAACATTTCCAAACTTATTCTATGAGATCAATACCACCTTGATTCCTAAACCAGACAAAGATACATCAAAGAAAGAAAACTTAAGACCAATATCTCTAATGAACATAGATGCAAAAATTCTCAATAAAATTCTGATAAATCAGATACAAAAACATATCAAAAAGAGTGCACCATGATCAAGAGGGGTTCATCCCAGGGATGTAAGGTTGGTTCAACATACGAAAATCAATAAATGTATGTCATCACATCAGTAGACTTAAAGATACAAATCATATGATCATCTCAATAAATGCAGAAAAATCATTCAACAAAATACAGCACCCCTTCATGTTCAAAACACTAGAAACAACTAGGGATAACAGGAACGTATCTCAACATTGTAAAAGCTATCTATGCTAAGCCCCAGGCCAAAATCATTCTAATGGAGAAAAATTGAGGGCAGGGCTGGGGATGTGGCTCAAGTGGTAGCGCGCTCGCCTGGCATGTGTGCGGCCCGGGTTGGATCCTCAGGACCTCATACAAACAAAGATGTTGTGTCCACCGAAAACTAAAAAAAATAAAAATAAATATTAAAAAAATTTATCTCTCTCTCTCTATCTGTGTCTCTCTCTCTTCTCTCTCTCTTTAAAAAAAGAAAAAGAAAAAGAAAAGTTGAAGGCATTCCCTCTAGAAACTGGAACAGACAGGGATGCCCTCTTGCACCACTTCTATTTAACACACACACACACACACACACACACAATGGAATATTACTCAGCATTCAAAGAGAATAAAATCACGGCATTTGCAGGTAAATGGATGGAGTTGGAGAATATTATGCTAAGAGAAGTAAGCCAATCACCAAAAACCAAATGCCAAATGTTTTCTCTAGTATCATCCATAATGGGGAGGGAAGAACATGGAGGAATGGAGGAAGTTTAGATAAGGCAAAGGGGAAGGAGAGGAAGGGAGCGGGTAGGGGGTAGGAATGACAGTGGAATGAGATGGACATCATTACCCCAGTGTACATGTATGAAGACGTGGATGGTGTGGCTCAACTTTGTGTACAGCCAGAGACATGAAAAATTGTGCTCTATATGTGTACTATGAATCGAAATGCATTCTGTCATATATAACAAATTAGAATGAATAAATAAATAAATAAAAAGAAATAAATATATATTTTTTAGTATCTGTACTAGCACAGGTAGGCCTTTTTCCTTGTCATTATTCCCTAAACAGTAGAGCAGAACCATTATTTTCATAGCATTAATTGTATTTGGTATTATAAATTATCTATGGATGATTTAAAGTATATGGGAGATTTGCATCGGTTATACACAAATACTGCATCACATTATGTACTGGACTTAAGAATCCACAGCTTTTGTTATCCATGGAGGTCCTGAGACAATAGTATTTACTAAATGCTGACACTGCACACAAGGCTTTCCCTTATAGTCTAACATGGAAACAGAAAAGCACTACTAGCCCAGGTATTGAAAACACCAAAATGTTGTTAATGAACAAATGGATGATTGGTTGAGCAGAGCATGTTTAGGGAAAAAGAAGGACTGGTTCTGTCAGCAGCAACCAGACACATTTTCTAAGAGGAAGTTGTGGGGCTCAAGGAATCAGGACAAGGTAGTCTAATTCCTTTCAACAAAGGGAGGCATTCCAAGAGTGACCATGGGAAACCCAGGACAGCTTTGTGCCAGATTCTAGCCCAGAGGAGGAAGCTATGCAAGGATGTGAGGTGCCAGACACTTTATAGATAGGGACACTGAGGCTCAGTGGCACAATTGACTGTTGGAAGGTACCACCAGGAGTCCAAAGAGAGATTTCTGGTACTTCAGAGAAGATAGTATTGTGCTCTATATGTGTGTTTTTGATTTTAGCAATAACTCCAGGGCAGGCAGCTGCTTGGAACTCAGTCCAGGGGTACCCAACCAGAATCCTTTCCAGGAAACCCTCACCAGAGCTCTGAAGTCACAAAGACAAGGGTTTTGTTTATCTTTAATGCTGATCAGTACCAGAATCTTTGTTGAGTAGTATAATGTCTGTTAAAAAAAAAAGTTTTCAGAGGTGAAATTGGTGACATGTTTGACAGCATAATGGATGCTAGAAACAGGCAGTTGGTAAAATTAGTGGGATTCAGAATATGTGGCTTGGTTTGAATACATTAGAGACCCTCCCTCCTCTGGCATGAACAAGGTGTAAGAATCCTGTAAGCTGTATTAATGGCACCTAATAGATCTGCATCCAGCCATTGGTTAAAGGTGATTCCGATCACCTGATCTGGCCTGGGACTTTTACAGAATATGACTCTAGAATATTCTATTTCTGCCTTACATTTAAATGAATTTAATAACATGTTGCATGTCCTGTTTGGGGACTACTAGCTCAAAGGACAGTTGCTTAATAAATGTCTTTGTAGAGACAGAATTCTGTCCATGGCCTGGTTATCTGAGAAATTGTGGGGAACCAGCAAATCCTTCCTCTCTCCTAATTGCTGGCTCCCACACAAGCCACCAAAGAGAGCCTAGAGCTGTGCCTTTCATATTGTCTTTGATCTCTTTATAATAATAGCCCAAAGAGTTACTGGGTCTCCTAACTCCCAGGACATAGCTATGCACATGTAGTTGGGAGGGGCTGAGAGGCAGCTCTGCCACTTTCCAGAAAGTGTCTTCATTCATCTCCACCACTGGACCTATAGCCAGAAGCCATCAGCCTAGCAAATGGGATGGTGAGGAGAATGAGACTGGGTGGCTACTGCTTCCAGAATTCCATTAGAGATAAAGATAGGTTTCTGGAGCCATCAAAGTAATTTTCAGAGCTTCCTCTCCATGACTCAAACCCCAGACCCAGGCATCCCTCTGTTCCATGGCTTTTCTGGGAATTTCCTCCTTGTAAAGATTGTGAGAGTCTGGGAGGCAAGGAGACCAGAGGAAAGGGAAAGGAATAAATCCACTTCACACCAAGATACCTTGCCTTCCTCTGCTGGACCGGTAGAGGAGGCCATGATGGAGAAAGCCCTGTGGCTGGACACCCTGAGAAAGCAGACTTGGGTGGAAGAGTGGGTGGACTTTGAGAAGATGTACATTCCTGTAAATTCTTTCACTCTAAGACAAAGTGAGCCTAGCAGAATCACCAAGGACTGGGCTGTGGCACACGAGCTGGCCCTCTGACAGGCTGGTGAACCTCAAGCTGTCTAACCACTGGCATAGTCCCCTAAAGCCTTCCAACTTCTTGGATAGTACTACCTGCTGCAGCAAACCCATCTAGTTCTGAACTGTGGCCCAGTTGGTTTGGGCTGGACAGCTACCCTTAGGCTCCTTTAGTGGTAGAGCCAGCTGGGTTTCACACAGGGTAATGCACCTCCTCCCTTTAGGTAGACACTACCCAGAGACTCTCTGGACCCTGAAGTGGTTCTAGGGTAGCTGGCCCAGTTGCCCACATTAATGACCCTAATAGTACCTTTCTATTGGTTGTCCCTGCATGTTCTCTCCCTGCTTCACTCCCCTACTTAACCCCCTTGCCACATTCTGAGACCCTCCTTGGGGAGGACTTCCTGATCTCTGAGGAGGCTTGGTCACCTTCTTCTACCATCTGGAATTTCTTGCTCATAGCATTTACTATGGTGTATATATGGTGTGTCCCCCAAGGGTTCCTGTGTTGGAAATTTGGTCCCAGTGTGGCGGTATGAGAAGCGATGAGACCTTTAAGAGAAGGGCTTAGTGTAAAGTTAATTAGATCATTGGGCGTGTTGCCTTCAGAAAGGAATGATGTTGTTCCCTCTCATGAGATCCTGTTTATTTCTCCGGAGACTGACTTGTTATAAATGAGCTTCCTGTGTGACCATGCAGTCTCTTGTGCATGCTTTTTCACCTTTGCAATGCCATCAGCCAGGAGTCCCTCCCTAGAACTAACCAGAAGTCTGCAGTATGTTCCTGAACTTCCATAACTGTGAGCTAAAGAAACCTATTCTTAATAAGTTACCCAGCCTTGGAATGGAATAATACCATATTTATCACCCCTGTAATAAAAACATTTTTGGTACCATTATTGATTTATGCCTCTTCCCCAACTATACTACAAACTCCACTAGTAGTGACAAGTCTATTCTGTTTATCACTTTACGCTCAGAACACATAGTAGGTGCTCAATAAATACTCGTTAAATAAATGAATTGTGTATGGGAAACAGATGGAATGGGCATAGTTGTTATCACATACCATCTTTGTCACATTGATGAAGCCACCAGAAGTCTCTCTTTTGTCTCTTGAGTTTCCTTCCCTGCATGTAGGGAACAAGGCCCTGCAGGACTACTTGAAAATATTTAAGTTTCTACAAAGACTGAATGGGAGGCAGTGACAACTGTATTGAAGTATATTGAAGTTCTTGAGTCTTCTCAGACCTGCCTGAAGGGCAGGGAAGTATGGATTAGCATTCATTGAGCAAATACCGTGTGCCAAGCACTTGGTTGGTCAGGGTTATCAGATATCCCTATGTTTACCTGGGCCCTACCTTGCTCCCTGGAGCTGTGAAGGAGAAGACATTGTCCAGGAAATCTTCGATCTGCTCTCTGCTAGGGCCTTCATTATTCAGGTAACAAACCTTATTTCAGGGCCACCTTTATCTTTAACAGTATCATTTACTGTGCACAAGCACAGCAGTCCAGTATGCCTTCAAGGTAAGGGCTATTGTTATTGCCATTTCACAAATGGGGAACCTGAGGATAAAGGAGATAAAGTCAATTGCTGAAGACATGCATCTCAAAATTAGCAAGACTGAGATACAATATCAGGTCTGTCTGACACCAAAGGCCAGACGTCTTTTCTTTCCCTCCAGCAGGCCAAGTCTCCAGACGGCCAGAGGAAGTCCAAGGAGCTGGGAATCTGGATTATTTCCTGGAACTTGGGCTCCACGTGCAGAATGAAAGTTCATAGAACAATAAGCAAACGCCAGAAGTTCATTACTGGCAGGGATTTGTCAGAATGCCCTTGAGCCAAAACGTTACTGCCATGGCAATGTGGTAATATTCAACATAAATACGTGCCAGGAAACCATAGTCTGAGAAGCTGGTCCTGGGTCAGAGGGTGCACTGGGGGTTATGCCCCCCACCCCATCTCATCTCATCCCCAAGGGGACCAAGAAATATCGCCATAATCATCTCCATTTTACAAAGAAGGAAAGATGTCTAAAGAGAGGAAATGACTTGCCTAGGATCACATGGCTGCTCTGTGACTGAATCACCATTCATTGTTCATTCTGAGTCCATATTCTTTCTAGTTGCTCTTCCAGAAAGAGAACAATTTTTAAAATACAAAAGAGGCTGCTTTAGTATGCCTGAAATGCAATTATATTGCTTGAACTGATTAAAGCTCAATTCTATTGCCCTGATTGGTAGACAGGGAAATGGATGAATAGTGACTTCTTGACCACAGTCACTCCCCCCAAGGTGATGCCTGCTTTCTGTTTAACTTTTGTCACTTTCTAGTCTGTTATCAGATGGGTTCTAGTCATAGCCTCATTTTACAGATGAGGAAACTGAGGCCCAAAGCTTAAGCATTTATCAAGTTAACACAGCTAGGAAGTTATGAAGATGGGTTGGAAACCCAGCTGGAATCCTGAACCCATTCGTTTAGCTACTGCACTTAATTGTGCTCTGTCATTAAGTGCTTTTCAGTCATTACTTTATTTAATTCTCATAATGTTCTTCCAGCACAGGGGCATTTATTCCATTCTACAGTTAAAGCAGTGAAAACTGGGAGAGGAAGACATTGTCCAGGAAATCTTGGCAAACACTGTCTGTCTATCAGGCAAGACACAGCGCTGGTTTTTCCTGGAATAATTGCAGCTGTGTTCTTCCATCATGTGTACTGAGATTGTCTCCTTGTCCTGGGGCTGGACATGGGGCGCATTGTGGAGATATCTGTGGACACTGCCTAGCTTGCCCTAGATCTGGAGTGGGAAGACTTAAGCAACTTAGTAGGTCATTTGGTTTACCTGGCCTAGAAACTTCTCAGCCATTAGCTAGATATTGGGGGAAAGATCATCACCATTCTGCCATGGTGGGCTCATTGGATCCTTGCAGCCCCCCAATAAAAATGAGTCCTTATCTTGCAGAGGAAGAAACTGAGGCTCAGAGAAGAAAGCTCACCTAAAGCTTGACAGGTAATCCATGAGGGAGCAGGGATCCTAACCAGGCCTGTCTGGTGAGCTGGCTTCTTCCTGTGCCCCAAACCTCCTAAATCTTGAGGCCCTCTTCTTGAGGGTCTCAAAGTGTGAAAAATCACATCACAGTTCTCTACTAGGAACCTTTTTCTTTCTCCCTGCTCCTCAGCCCTCCCCTGGCATAGTGCCAGGCTGGGGCTCCACTATGCCTTTGTGACCACCAAGGCCAAGTTCTTGGCCTTGTAGCCTAGACCACACAAACATTGCCCTTTTCCTGGTCTCTGTTTCTGAGATGGGACCCTAGGGAAAGCTAAGAAGATAAACAAGACCAGGCGCCAGAAAGTTGAAAAGCATAGAACTCTTGCCAAGGAGAATTTATGAGAGAAACAGCCTCACACTACAGCTCAAGTTCCCACTCCTTATCTTTGCTTCTGTCAGACCTTTGCCCTGTCCTCCCAAGGAATCCCTGTCTGTAAACTCAAACTTGGACCCCAGAAGGTTGTAATGGTGCTCCCTGGCACCATTGTGGGACAGATGTTATGATCATGTCCAGTTTGCAGAGAGGGAAACTGAGGCTTTTCCAAGGTAATGTAGGTGCCAAGGGGCCTGTGCCAAGATGGAACCCAGATCTATCTGACTTTCTGGGATTTTTTTCTATGGCAGTAAAAGGTAGAAACAAATGAAAGAAATCCTTCCTGGGGGACCTGTGGGCTGATGGGCTTCTGCTGCTTCTACAAGACTTGCTGAAAAATGCCTCCCCTTGTGGTATTTTTCAGCATGATGGACCTTGCTGAAAAGAGATTGTTCCTTGTGAATCATCTGCTTTTCTCTTTTTTGAACATTTACAGAGCTATCTTACTTTGTAACAGGCAAGTTTTTGATACCTTGGAAGTGAATTCTATTATATGCTCCTAAGAGACTGTATATAGAAAAACTGTTAAAATCCTTTTAGGAACAAAAGGGTTTTCACATGTGTTTAAGAGATGTAGTGACATGGGGAGTAAACAAAACAAAAACAAAAACCCAACTGGCCAGAGAAATAGAAGATTTAATTTGGCCTTAGGTCTGTCCTGACAAAGCTATGTGATCTTGGGCTAGTCACTTTCCTTACTGAGCTTCATACATAAAATAAGAAAGTTGAAACATGATTTCTGAGGTTCATTCTACCTATTCCTGAAATTCAACGTGACCTGAATCTATTGTGCTTAAAATAATATGGCTCTTGTCCATCAACTGGCAACTATTTAAGTAAGTTGCAATTATAGTGGAATAGTACTCAGCAATGAGAAATAATGGCTGCAGACAAATGCAATAACAGGGCTGAATCTCAAAATTATTATTTTTGAGTGAGAGAAACTAGACACTAAAGACTACTGACTGACTGATTCCATTATATGAAGTCCAAAAATAGGCAAAATATAACTGTAGTGATAAATGTTGAACAGTAGCTGCTTGGGGAAGGTGGGAAGGGGTTTTGGTTATTGACTAAAAAGTTGCACAGGGAGCTTTTTGGGGAAATGGAAATGCGCTCTTTGGGTGGGAGTTACAACAATATGAATAGGTAAAAAGTAATCTATTTTGCCAGGCTCTTAAGTCTGACAGACCTGAGTCTTTAATTATAACTCAAATACTATTAATATAGAAATACATAAATCCTAGTATATAAAAGTGTGTACATGTATGTGTGTTGTTTCTGGAATTATGAACAATAACAAAATATTAGGAAATCTCCAAATGCCAAGTTTTCCCAAAACAATTGACTAAGTCTACCCCTTGGGGGTGATCCTGCTCTGAAAGGAAGAGAAATGACCTGGCCCCTCTTGATAAGAAATGCTTTTGGTGTGGTCAAGCATTGGAAAATGTCCTCTTGTCATGAGACAAGGATTGGAGGAAGTGTTTAAGGCCCAAGGGAGTGCCAACTTTGCCATGTGGCATAGAGACAGGAACGTGCTGGCAGCCCCTACTGGCGGGGAGATCTATGGTTTGGATTTGGTGGCACCACAACCCAGCCCTGTCCTCCTTGGCACAGCTAAAAGCTTTCCCTTAAGGGAAGCAGAGAGATGTGCCTGATGTATCTGATCTCAGGCCCTGCCTAGCCTCTGGCCCCTGAGAGCCACCTGGAGCCATCTGCCCATTGCTTTCAAACTGAGCCCCACCTTGTGTCCACCACCAGCTCCTTTGAAGTTCTTGTCCATGATGCCGGGTTCCAAGTAGGCTCCTCACCAACTTACCAGGGTTCTAAACAAAGGACAGAGTTTACTGGCAAAGTCTGTGCCTCAGCCAAACCAGCTTTTCAAGGAAAGCACAGCTGGATGGGGATACTAGAGGGTACTCACAAAAGACCCGAGGATCTGGCACACATAGGAAACAACTGAGAGGAAATAAGTGAGCCTTTTGGGGGCAGTTGCTGGAACAGGAGACAGAACAGAAACTGATAGCACAGGGGACCTTTGCTAAGAACGTGAAGAGGTCCCCAAGGACACATGGCAGGTTAAGTCTGACCCTGTAGTACAGTGATGAACCTGTGAAAGCTGCTGCCCAGAGATGGCAGGATCTGCAGATATAAAATCATTCCAGAAAAGGGAGGGAAAGCTGCCATTTGTCAAGTGCCTACTTTGTGCTGCTATGCACAGCATGTGTGAAGGCTCTTAATCCTCCCAGTACCATTTTAAGAAGGCACACTAGTGTATCTATGTTTTAGAGAGGGGGAAGCTGAGGCTCAGAGAGGGAAGGCAACTTGAACAAGATTGCGTAACTAACAGAAGACAGAGCTGGATTCAGACTTAGGTCTGTTGGACTTAAAGTCAGTGTTCTTCCATGGAGATATGAACATCCTGGGTTTGTTTCTCACTCGCTGTTTCTGGAAAGCCCCATTAAAGCAGAGTCCTATCAAGGTTCTTCCAAAGGGGAGGAAAGGTTGGAAGGGTATATGGGGGCAGAAAAGATGGTGGAATGAGATAGACATTATTACCTTAGGTACATGTATGACCACACATATCATGTGACACTACATTGTGTACAACCGTAGAAATGTAAGGTTGTGCTGCATTTGTGTACAATGAATCAAAATTCATTCTGCTATAGTATATACCCAATAAAAAAAGCCAAGTCCTGGGTTGGATGAATCAGGTGATGCCCAGTACTCTATTCTCAGGTTCATAGATTCATGTAATAAATGTTGCAGATGGGGATCAGTGAATGGTGGCACCTTAAGATACATGGCCTGGGCCATGGTCAATGTGCATGAATATCTGAAGGAAAGCAGAGTGATATGATAAGCTGGAGAGAGCAGATGGTGGGTCACCACTGCCCCAAGTCCCTACAGGAATAATCACCACTTCCCCAACCACCTTCTTGGGTCAACCCAAACCTTCCTATGATCAAGGGATTAAAGATCCTTAAGGATCCAGCTGTTCTGCCAGCATCTGGCTAAGTACTTTTGATATTGTTACTACAGAGACTTTGGATTCTCACCTTTCTCTGGTCCCTGAAAATGCTGAATCTGCACTAGACAGGGCTCACACATTTATGCTGCTAGATGCTGTTTCTCATGCAGGAAGAAAATTATTACTATTTCTTCATGACCTATGATATGAACTCAGAAGAGTGCTAGATAGTGGTCATTTTGATCCTTGGGGTAAGACAGCATTCCCATCCTTCAGCTATGAGTCTGTGGCTGCCAAGAGCTCACAGCAGCACCTCTGCTCCACAGAATTGCCTTCATTTGACAGGACCCTCCATAGGTGGCTATATCCAAGAGCATCCCAGAGTCTGTGACTGACAGAGGGGTATAGAACACTACCCAAGCCCCCCATCTCAGCTAGAGGCAGGAACAACTTCACTTCCACAGCACCTGGTGGTTCAGGCCAGTGTTAGACTTCGGTGAGGCCACACCCTCCCTCAGTTCTTCCCTCTTCCCTACTCCTGTCCAGTCTTTCTTGCCACTCATTCAAAACATTGTATTCACCCAGTGACCTGTGTACCCAAGTCCCAAAGACACCCACATTTCATTTTGCATTAGAGGAAACTGAGGCTTAAATAATATAAGCCTTGCTTGGCCCCCCCAAACTCTTTCTGCCCCTTCATCCTGGACAGAATGGACAGCAGACTGGTCAGGAATAGAAATCCTGAGTGTGTGCAGGGATGGGCAGCTCACCTCCCACTGCTGCTGCAGCCACTGCCTTCCCTGGCAGAGTGTTCTGTGGCCCCCGCCTCTGGCATTAGTCATCTTCCTTGCTGTTCAGAGAGAATCCCTGGAGCTCAGTCTGGGCTGCCACCTGACACTTGAAATGAGATTTCTCAGTCCTGTTCTTCTCAGGAAGTAGGGGTTGTGGGGGTGGCATTTCCCTACTCCCAGTGTCCTGAGTGGGGGACGGGGGCTGGAGCCAGAGAGGACCAGTTGCTTGGCTTTCAGCTGAGTCTTTCTTGGGGACAAAATTTCAAGGTATTTTCAAGAAAAATGAGGCAGATGAGAAAGCCCAGATACTGGGAACTAAGCTGATTCAGCCACCAAAGTGGCAATAGTGGGGTTGAGGGAGTCACAGACAATGTCCCAGGGATGTTTAAACACCTCTTGTGGCGACCTAGTGTCCTAGATTGTCAAACTATTCAGCCCTGAATTACCAGTTCTTTTGATTGGGCTTCAGATATCTGCCCTTCTGTTATTACCTCTGCATCTCATGTTTTCAGTTTTTTAGAAGTGAAACAAAATTTATATGTGCCGAGATGCACTAATCTTACATGTACAAATTGGTGTGCATATTTTATATATTTTTTTCAGCATATAGGACATCTCCATTACCCCTAGAAGGTTTTCTGTTTCTTTCCTGTTAAACCCTTTAGGCAATCATTGTCCTAATTCTTATCACTATGAGTTAGATGTACCTGTTTTTCCACATGATATAAATGGAATCACACAGTATGTTCCTTTCTAGGTCTGGCTTCAGGTCTGTTCAATGGCCGAGCACTTGCCTTGCATTCATGAGGCCCTGGGTTTAATCCATAGTGCCTGAGGGTTGGGGCCTGACTTCTTTCACTCAACATTGTGTCTGTGAGATTTATCAATGTTGGGTCTGTAACGGTGACTTGTTCCCTCTGATTAGAGTGGTATCCTATCATGTGAATCCAGCACAATTTGTTGATCCATTCCTCTTTTGACACTTTGGTTGTTTCTATGTTTTGGTTTAATGAATGAGGCTGGTATGAGCATTCTTGAACAAGCCTTTCTGTGGATATACTTTTCATTTCTTGTTGATTAATAAACAGAAGTGGGATATAGCTGGAAATATAGGTCAGTTGGTAGAGTAGAGTGCTTGCCTTACACATACAAGGCCCTGGGTTCAATCCCCAGCAGCAGCAACACCACTACCACCACCAACAACAAAAAAACCCTAGAAGGGAATCTAAGGTCATAGGGTGGGCATTGTTTAACTTTGTAAGAAATTAGCAATCTGTCTTCTAAAATGAGTCTACCATTTTCTGCTTCAACGATAGATATTTAACAACTGGAGGTGCTTTGTATCCTCACAAACATTTGGATTTCTGGTGATTTTAATTTTAGAAATGGTATTTCCCTGATGATTTATGAAGTTGAGCACTTTTTCAGTTATTCTTGGGCCATTGGTATACATTATTCTATGAAGCATCTCTTCAAATTTTCTCATTTAAAAATAGTTCTATGATTTATTCATTGTTAACTATTTTTCCATTTGCAAGTAGAAGTGAAATATTCTATAAATCATCCTTTCTTCAAAAGGAATGATTAAAAATTAATTCATTTGTGCTGCTGGGATACATATAATGTGTTTCAAGGTGGGATTTTATTGCTCTGTAGATAGTGTCTCTTGCTAGGAGATGTTTAGTTACTGAAAGATGGAGCTTTCCCAGGAAATTGGCATCCTGAGGATGGAAATCATGGTGCATCCTTGAGCAGTACTATTTCAGCTTAAGACTATTACTGGATTTATATTGCCCACACTTCTTCCTAGTTCATTGATTGTTCATATTAATATCAAGTAATTAAATCTATAAAACCAGGATCAGTCATATTCTATTGTAATTAACCTATTGGTTTCCTCTCCAGCATCCACTTCTCTTGTTAGTTCTTACTTTGCTTCATATTCTCTCCTTTCTCACTCAGCAATTGCTACATGGAAGGCTTATACCACCCAGAGATCTAGGCTGGGCCTCAGTGGTCTGAAAGGAGTCCTATTCTTATTTGCAGTGATTGACTGAGGATGGGCATAGGAACCAATTTGGACATCAGATTAAAGGATTTGGGGGTAAATTTCCTTTTTCTTAAGGAAACACAAAGATTAATTCTCTTTTCTTCCAAAGGATATTGTTTTGTCCAAATGTGATGCCTGGAATCATCTGAGATATCTCACTACTGGCTTAAAGATGAATCTGACAGAACTATAAAGCAGAGGGATTTTAAAACCTTGGATCTTGACACCAACACTCAGTTACTTGATCAATCAATCCCGGAAGCTCCTTCTTCCTCTGGACTCCCAAGTGTTATGAGTCAATACAGTTTTCTTATTGATTATAGTAATGGAGGTTATATTATTTTTCTTTTCTATAGCTAAAAGCCTCCTAACATAAATGCTGTGCATGCTTTATCCTTTTCATTATCTTGTTGAGGTATATAATAGTTTTATTGAAAGATATCATATACCATAACATTCACCCTTTTAAAGTGTATAATTCAATTTTAAGTATATTCATGATTATGTGACCACCACCAGCATCTAGTTTCAGAACACTTTCATCACCCCAGAAGAAATCCCATTCCAAATATCATTCACCCCCAATTCTCTTGCCACAACTCCTGACAACCATTAGTCTATTTTCCATCCTTATAGATTTGTCTCTTCTGCTTGTTTCATATTATGAATCATGCACTAGGTGATCTTTTGCATCTGGCTTCTTTTATTTAGCATAATGTTTTCAAGGTTCATTCATGCTGTAGCATCTTTCAGTACTTTATTCCTTTTTATGGTTAAATAATAACCATTGTGTAGACAGACTATGTTTTGTTTATCCTTTCCTCAGCTGGTAGACATTTGGGTTGTTTCTGCTCTTTGGCTCCTGCAAATAATGCTACAGTGAACAATTATATATAAGTTTTGTGTGTATACAACAATTATATACAAGTTTTTTCATTCTCAGGTACCCAGGAGCAGAATTGTTGGGTCTTAAGAAAGCTCTTGTATAACTTTTGGAGGAGCTAACAAACTGTTTGCTATAGCAGCTGTGCCGTTTCACATTCCTACTGGCAGTATATAAGTATTCCACATTTTCCACATCCTTGTCAACTGTTTTTTTCCCCCTTTTGTTATAGCAGTCATAGGAGATGTGCAGTGGTATCTCATTGTAGTTTGATTTGCATTTCCCAAATGACAAATAATGTTAAGCATCTTTTCATGTGCATATTAGCCATTTGTATATCTTCTCTGGAGCAATGTCTTTTCAAATTCTTTGTCCATTTTTAAATTGGATAATTTGTCTTTTTATTGGTGAATTGTAAGCATTCCTTAAGTATTCTGGATACCACACCTTTATTTTATATATGATTTGCAAATATTTTCTCCCATTCTGTGGGGGTGTTTCTCCACTTCCTTGAGTGGTAGCTTTTGAAGCACAAAAGTCACTGGAATTACAGGTTGTGTCATTTGCAACCAGCTCTTCCTTTTTTTCTTTTGTGGATTGCTTAGGATTTTCCATGTACAAAATAGTGTCTTATGCATTATAATTTTCTTTCTTTTCAATTTGGATGCATTTTTTCCTTGTTTACTTTTCCTGATTCAAATCTAAAGCAAAATGTTGAATAGAAGTGTTGAGCAGACACCTGGATGTGTTCATTAACTTGAGGGTTAAGGTTTGTCTTTTACCAACAAATATGATGTTAGCTGTGATGTTTTCATAGATGTGCTGTATTATGTCAAGGATGTTAATTTCTATTCTTTGTTGATATTTTTTTATCATGCAAGGATGTTTGGTTTTGTCAAAGTACTTTTATGCATCTATTGAGATGATTTTTTGATTTTTGTTTTTTATTCTATTGATATAATATACTAGATCACCTGACTTTTAAATGTTGAACTGATCCTGTGTTCCTAGGCTAAATCTCACTTGGTTATAGTGTGTAATCATTTTCATGGGTTATTTGATTCTGTTTATTAGTATTTTGTTGAAGACTTTGCATTAATTAAAAAAGGATATTGTTGGGCTGGGGATGTGGCTCAAGCGGTAGTGCGCTCGCCTGGCATGCGTGTGGCCCAGGGTTCGATCCTTAGCACCACATACAAACAAAGATGTTGTGTCTGCTGAAAACTGAAAAATAAATATTGAAATATTCTCTCTCTCTCTCTCTCAAAAAATAAATAAAAAAGGATATTGTTAAAGCTGGTGTTTCAATTATAAAGCATCCTTATTTTATATCTTTGAGAACTGTTATTATGTAGCTTTGAGATTATTCCAGATATTTACATAGTTTTCTATGCAAGCAAAATGTTTTAGGGTGATAAGTTGGAATCTGCCCCTTTCCCATTGAGAATTTTTTTTCTAGGAGTTTTATAGTTCTCAGCTTACATTTATGTCTTTAATCCATTTTGATTGATTTTTATATGGTATTGGATAAGGTCTGATTTCATTCTTGTGAGTATAGATTACCAACACCAGTTATTGAAGAGATTGTCTTTCCCCCATTATGTGTTCTTGGCACCTTGGTCAAAAATCAATTGTCCCTGAAAGCATGTTTTCTGAGCTCTCTATTGTGTTCCATGGATCTATGTATCTTGTTTTTATGCCAGTACCATGCTGTTTTGATCACTATACCTGGAAACATATTGAAGTTAAGTAGTGTAATGCCTCCTGCTTTATTCTTTTTGCTGAAGAGTACTTTGGCTATTCAGAGTGTTTTGTGGTTACATGTAACTTTGGAAATGTGCTGGATTCAGTAGCACATTCCTATAATACCAGTGACTTGGAAAGCTAAGGCAGGAGGATGGCAAATTTGAGACCAGCATGTGCAACTTAGCAAGACCCTGTCTCTAAACACTAAAAAGGAATGGAGATGTAGCTCAGTGTTAGAGCACCTCTGGGTTTAATCCCTAGTACTGCAAAAACAACAAACAAACAAAAGTCAATCACAATAATGCATTCACATCTGTGAAAAATATTATTTGGAATAGTTTTAGGAATTACATTGACTCTGTAGATTGTTTTGGATATGAAGGAAAGTTTAACAGTATTAATTTTTTTTTAATCCATGAGCACATGTGTTTTTCCATTTATTCATGCCTTATTTAATTTCTTTAATAATTGTTTTTAGTACCCTGGTCTTTAATCTTGATTAAATTTATCCCTATTTTACTTAATTTTTGTGTTACTGTACATGGGATTTCTTTTTCAGATACTTCCTTGTTAGTGTCAGGAAAATTACTAATTTTTACATGTTGATTTTATATCCTGTGACTTCTGAATTCATTTATTCTGAAAGTTTTTTGATGGAGTATGTAGGGTTTTTTACATATAAAATTATGTGGTCTGAAAGCAGATATAATTTGATGTCTTTTCCAATTTGAATATGATTATTTCTTTCCAATTTCTTTTGCCTATTGATTTGTCTATGGCTTCCAGTATTGTGTTGAATACATGTGATTATAGTGGGCATCCTTGTCTTATTCTTGATGTTAAAGGAAAAGCTTTCAAATCTTCATGGTTAAGCATAATGTTAGTTGTGGGTTTGTCATATATGGCCTTTGTTATTTTGAGGTATGCTTCTTGTATTAGTCAGTTTTCTGTCACTGTAACAAAATTCCTGAGATAATAAGCTTATGAAGAGAAAAGTTTATTTCAGGTCACATTTTTGGAGGTTTCAGTCCAAGTTGGGTAGACCCATTGCTTTTAGACCTATCCTAAAATAGTACATCATAGCAGGGAGCACATTATGGAGCAAACTGGTCACCTCATAGTGACCAGGAAGCAAAAAAGAGACAGGGAAGGACTTCATTCCAGTGAAGGCCTCTCCCAGTGAACTGATATCTACAAGCTAGGGACCCAAGCCATTCTGCCTTCCATGGTATCCTTTCCTTTGTTCATTTATTCAACAAGTATGAGCTTTGTAGCAGACATGGTTGGTATCCTGCCATACCCTTTCCTGCCCTTTCCTTGCTGCATAGCCTAGCTTCCCACTGCCAGTACCCGCCTCTCTTTGCCTAAGACTTGTTCCAGGTACCAGAGCTGACTATTCAGAGCCCATAGACTAGGACAGAATAGAGGGTAATTAATTCAGCCCTATCAAGGAGTGACCTTTATCCTGTGACTGATGGGAGTTGGTGGATAAAGAGCCCAGCTCCAATGCTCCTTCAGGTAGAATAACTCTGAGGTGTTGTACTGACTCCTACTGTGCCCACAGTGGTAATTATTGGTTACCTTTTCTTCCCTATCTCAACTCCACTTTGAAAAAAATATTTGCACTAGTATCTTTTGAATTTTTCAGGGACTGCTTCTGGGGTAACCTAGACAAACACTTGACATGTAGGAGACACTATTCTAGGCAATATTATTACTCCATTTTACAGAAGAGGATACTGAGGCATCAAGAAATGTCCCTTGGTTAGTATCTAGCAGAGCTAGGACTTGAGCTAGTGAATCTGGTTCCAGAGTTCTACTCTAAAATGAAATCATAACAGCTTTTCCCTTACCTATAATTTGAGAGCAATATTCTCTTTTTTCATAGTGATACTGTGAGGGCTAAATGAGATCCTACTTGCAAAGTGTTACTTGAGATATGACACACAGTGGGCATTCAGTAAATGGCAGCTTAAAGTGACACCACCACTACCACCACCACCACCACCACCACCACTACAGCTAGTACTACAGATGATTGCTCAAACCCAGTTCTCAGCCTGCCAGCTTAAAGGATATTGGTCACTTAGAAGGTAGAGACATTATCCAAGATGTTTAGCCCAACTAAGTGCAATGGGTATGGTTACAGCAACTGGATAGACTTTTTTGTGTCCTTACAGTAAAGTGGGTTGTGGAGCGAGGGAGGGGGAAGCCCTTTCCAGCCCTCTAAAGAAGCTGCAGGAAGCTAACAGAGTCAAAGACTTAAAGGAAAACCCCTTACAATCAGAGAAGCCCTAACTCCTTGCCTCATCTTGGCCTGGAAACCATGCGACCAGCAGGGATCAGACAGGCTATTGCTCTGGGATAAGAGATGTGTTGAGAGGCTAGATATTGAGGGGAGCACAGGGAGTCCATGGCCATCAGACTCTCAGCTCTGAGTAACTGCACACAGTAAGCTTTGTGGACCAAAGAAGACATAGCATGGGTGGAATGAGTGCTCCAGAATCACCATCTCAAGCACATAGTCTGGCAGCTCCATAAGGAATAGATTTGACCTGTTGTACTCCACAAAAAAGTTTGCTAATGGAATTTGTCATAACCACCCAGGCTAAGAAAACAAGTCACCTCTCAGAAGAGATATTGATTCATATCTATGCATTGTCATCCTCCATGAATGTTGAGTTCCTCATCCATCTGTTCATCCTTCAGTCCATCTGATCACCCACCCACCCACCCGTCTATGCACCCACTAATCATCTATCCATCTTTCTTTCCATTTGTCCATCCATCTATCTATCTGTTAATCCATCCATCCATCTATCCAACTGTTCATCCACCCACCCACTCACATATCAAGCTCTGCTGTATGCCCCAAAGTGAACTAGGCATGTAGGATTAAACTGTAAACAAAAGAATCATGATATCAGCCTTATCAAAACTGAGAGTCTTCTGGACAAGCAGACAGAGGAAGCAGGTAATGACTATGAAGATGATTCACATACACACACAAAAACCCACTCTCAAGTAACCCAATCAACAAATGTGTAAAAGAACTCAACAGACATTTCTCAAAAGAAGAAATACAAATGGCCAACAATAATATGAAAAAAGTTTTCAACATCTCTAGCAATCAAGAAAATGAAAATCTGGGCTGGGATTGTGGCTTAGCCGTAGAGCGCTCACCTAGCATGGGCAGGACCCGGGTTTGATCCTCAGCACCACATAAAAATAAAGGCATTGTGTTGTGTCTATCTACACCTAAAAAATTTTTAAAAACAAAGTCAAAATCAAAACTACATTGAGATTTCCTCTCACTCTGGTTAGAATGGCAGTCATCAAGTATATAAATAATAATGCTGGTGAGGATGTGGGAGGTAGGTACATTCAAATTGTTGATAGGGTTGCAATTTAGTACAACCATTTTGGAAAGCAGTATGGAGATTCCTCAAAAGACTAAAAATGGAACCACCATATGATTCAGCTATTTCATGCTTTAGTATTTATCCAGAAGATCGAAAGTTGGCTTACTATAGTGATACAGTCATATCAATGTTTAGAGTAGCCAGTTCACAATAGCCAAGTTATAGAACGTACCCAGGTGCCCTTCAACAGATGAATGGGTAAAGAAAATGTGGTAGATACACACAATGGAGTTTTATTCAAGCCATAAAGATGAGTAAAATTGTGGTATTTGCTCTGTAAATGAATGAAACTGGAAACCATCATGCTAAGTGAAATAAATATGATTCAGAAAGGCAAGAGTTGAATGTTTTCTCTCATATGTGGAAGCTAGAGAGAAATAAGGAAATTAAAAGGGTATCTCATGAAAATAGAAGGTCAGTCAGTGAAGTAGAAGAAAGGGATTGAGGGAGAGGGAGGAGTGATGTGAAAGAATGAAACTGGCCAAATTATGCTATGTACGTATATGAGTATTCCATAGAGACTTCTACCTTTATTTATATCTATAAAACACTGATTGAAAAAACAATAAGAGGAGTGGGGGAGGGAGGAGAAGAGAGAAAGGGGAGGTCTTAGAGATTGAAATGGAGCAAATTATATTACATGCATATTTGAACGTCAAAATGAACCCCACGATTATGTATTACTATAATGCATTAATACAAACATTAAAAAGAAGGAAGAACATGGTGTGAATGGTAGCTTAAGGGGGTTCATCCTGATGACCTATGGAATGAATTTAGCTCACTGATATATTTTATTTGGCTTTTTAAATGTAAATTTTCTGATTTTCAGGTTCTCATGAAAAAAATCAGGAGAATAATAGCTGAGCTTTCTCTCTCACAAGGCAATTCCCAGTTATGATAGGACAAGCCTAGGGCACAAAGACAGCTCAGCACCACCTTAAGCAGAGAAGGGAACTCAGAAAGCCCTGTGTCAGGCAAGCTGAAGAGACGAGTATAGCCTTGGAGAGACAGCTGGGACACCTGTGACTATTCACTAGCACTTACCAGCAGAATCCTCAAACTCTCCCCAGTCCCCACCATTCCCTATTCTACACCAGCCTGACCCTTCTAGGCATTTTAATCAGCGCCCAGCAGAAGTGTCAAGAGGTCTAAATACAGGTTAAGAAAAAAGGACCAGAACCTCAAAATTTTTCCTCAGAATAGTTAACAAAATTGAGCTGTATTGGAAATCAGAAGCCTTAGACTCTGAGGATGTCATGTCATGAAAAAAGGGTATGAAGGCAGGGAGGAGTTAGAGTATGAAGGGAGCTCCATCCTAGACATAGGTTCTGGGGATCCTCAAGTGAAATCACCAGGCATAGAGCTTCAGGAACATGGATCACGGCAGCCAAGACTCCCACAAGTATCCCAGCTGTTTCTCTAAGGCCACCTCTTCAACCTGCCTGACTCAGGACTTTCTCAGAGTTCCCTTCCCTGCTAAGGTGGTGCTTGCCTTTCTTGGCCCTCTAAGCTTGTCCTACCAGAATAGGATTCAGTCATTAATTGTGCGATTTGTTGCGAACGCTCCATGCTTTATTTAGGATTCTCAGGATGTGGCAACAGAAACAGACCCAGGCTATGGAAGCCAAAGGAAATTTAGTGGATGCATATGTGTTTTAGAACTGAGGAAAGACTGTAGAATCTGGTCCCAAGGCAGGATGAGAGCAGTGTCAGAGGGACCAGAAGAGTGGCACCACTGCAAGGGTAGTCTGGTTAGTGACCACCCACTGATGAGAAAAATTCAATCACTTGTATCTCTTGGCTCTTCTGAGTTTCAGATTCCAAGGAGGAATGACCAGTTAGCTAGTAGGTGGGTCATGGGTCAACTCTTCAATTGCAAGGAGGCCCCCTGACTCCTCTCCTGGTAGTGAAAGCTAAAGAGTGGTGGTAAGTCCTCAAAACGAAATCATCAGGAATTTAAACTAGATTCTTTTTATATTCATCCTGTTTTGTAGATTTCAGTTGGGAACCATCCAAATAGTTTAGCATTTATAAAGTATAGTCAAAGTTTTTTTAAAAAACACAAAAAATTTTAAAAATGAAATAAATGGACTTACAAAGACTAACCACATGAAGAAAAATTTTTAGGAAACAGTATTACAATTGTATTTAGTGCAAAGTTTGGAGGCTCAAATTTGTGATTGGGAAGCCCCCATTTTTTGAGCCTCTCGCAAGGGTGGTGCTTCATGGCAGGAGTATTGTCAATAGCAGGTACTCACCAATATCACCCATTATTGATCTTGTTTGATTTTATCCCCACCCACTTCTTCCCTCCTACATTATTTAGGATCAAATTCCAGGAAGCAGAGAGAGAGAAGAGACCAGGGTCCCACATTCCTCTTTGAGGGCACAGTGACTAGGACCTACCTCCTAGAGGTCCATAGCACCTCTGAATAGTGCCATCCTGTGGACCAAGGCTTTACAGGTGGAGCTTTGGGAGACCCTATCCAAATTCAAATGATAGCAAGTACCCACCATTTGTCATGTCTGTGCAAGATGCTCTGAAACAGTGATGAATTAGGCAGAGACTTCCTTTTCCTTTTGGACTTTCTTCTTTTGTGGCCTCCACTATTGTTTCCCTTTTTATAGGCATTCCAATTTCCCTTAATTTTTTTTTGTTTTTTGGGGGTGGTGCTGGGGAGTGAACCCAGAGTCTTGGGCATGTGAGGCAAGCACTCTACCAACTGAGCTATACCCAGCTACTGCTTTAATTTTTTTTAACTGTAGAATAAATACTTCAAAACTACAAAAGTAAACAGAATAGTACACACCTATGTACTCATCACTCAGCATCACCCATTATTGATCTTGTTTCATTTTATCCCCACCCACTTCTCCCCTCCTACATTATTTAGGAGCAAATTCCAGACTTCATATTATTTCAGTATGTCTTCATAAATATTTCATTATGTCCCTCTAAAAGATCATGACTTTAAGAGTATAACCACAAATACCAGTATCACATCAATATCATCAAATATTCAATGTTAAAATTTCAGTGTCTTACATAAACATTAGAAATGGCTGGTTTCAGCCAGGAATCAAGTAAGGTCCAGCATTATGACTACTTGCTAGATAACGTTTTTCCCCTTACAAATGTAGTTCTTAAAAAGGGGGGGAAAACCTGGTCGATTTTCCTGTAGCGTTCCCCACAGTCTGAATTTTGCTGATTGTGCTCCTGTGGTGGTGTTTAACATGTCTCTGAATTCCCTGCCACCTGGAGTTGATCTAGAACTCTGCTGTCCAAGACAGTGGCCACTAGCCACATGAGGCCACTTAGCACTTGAAATGTGGCTGATCCAAACTGAGATGTGCTTTAAATGTGAAGTATACCCCAGGTTTCAAAGATCTCATATGAAAGAAAAAGAATGGAGACTTTTGATTATTTTTATATCAATCAATTATATACTAGAATGATAATATTTTGGATATTTTGGATTAAACAAAATATTTAATTAAAATGATTTTTCACTTCTATTTTTACTTTCACATGTTTCTAGAAAATTTGAAATTACCTATATGACTGGTATAATTCTCATTTGTGTGTGTTTCTTTTAATAAGTTCAGGCTAGAGACTTGATCAGATTAGATTCAGTTTTCTAGCAAGACTTCTTTCAAAGTGACATTGTGTTCTTCCACAAGGAGGAACTTTCTGTGACATTTGCAGCCTCTGATGCCAAAAGCCTGCATTAATCCATGGGGGTTGCAAAATTATGAAATTCTATTATCTTTTTATTAGCTACCATGTTATAAAGAAAAGATCCTTATCTTAGGGAAATTAAGACCCCTCTTTAGAGAGGTTTTCCGTGATGTCTCTATGTCTTAGTCTATTTTGAAGAAATGGTATGTATATAGCTCACAGTTCTAGAGGCAGTGAGTCCAAGATCAGGGAGCCACATGTGCTTAGCTTCTGGTGAGGGCTTTTGTAGCTCCAGGCATGGCAAGAAAGCATAAGGACAAACTGGTCCATGCAAAAGAGGAGCATGTGCACTAGAGAGACCAAGGGGGATGCCAGGCTCTCTGTATAACAACCTGCTGTCAGGACAGTAATCCATTCCCACCAAGACCAATCCAGCCTGGAGAGAACATGCTTGCTCCAGGAGAAAAACATTCACAAAAAAAAAAAAGCTCCTGTGACATAACCACCTCCTAAAGACCCCACCACTTCTCAGCACTGTGACATTAGCAATCCAATCTCAACATGAGTTTTGGCACTCTGGATACAGCAGTGCACAGCAGTCTCTTTCATTGTACTGTTTGCTTCCTCCATGGCCCTTTCTACAATTTGCCGTCATCAGTTCGTTCACTTGCTTCCCTATTGATGGGAGTATCCCTCCACTGCAGGGTAAGACCCAAGAGAGGAGGTTCTGCCTCACATCATCTGTAAAGGCTCAGTCTCCCATGCTGGGACACAAAGGAATTATTTGTAGAATAGATGGAGGGATTCTGAAGTGAGCAGAGCCCAGACTCTGATACAGGAAACTGGAGCTCTAATCTTAGCTCTACCATTTGCTGAGGGGGGTCAGTTCTGACCTCTGGCTCAGTCCTACTTGGGTCAGTCCTGACCCCTGGGTGCCTTCATTGCCTTAAGAGAAATAGGCAGGTGAGGACAGTGGTCAGTGAGCATGATCATAGCCCTGCAGGGCTCTCCCTCTGAAAACTGGTCCTCTGTCAATTGATGCTTCTAGAGGCCTCTCTCCTGCCAGGGCTAAGCTGGGGCTGGGTGGTGGATGATTAAAGAGACACCCCACAGCTAAGAAGTCCAGAAGCTAATTAACCCCAGCCCGGCTGACCCAAGGGAAGCCAGTCTGGCACTGCAGTGATGGCAGGTGGCATTAGTACCTAATGGCTCCTTCTCATTGCTGTCTCTCTGAAGTCCTTCCTGTTTCCCAAAACACTTTCAATCAAGCAAGAGCATCCACAAAGCACCTCTGAGCCCTGGCCTCTAGGGAAAGAGGGCATGAGACAAAAAGCCACTCCACCAGGAGATAACAAGTGATCTGGCCAGACACTGCTGAACATTCTGACAAGAGCAAAAGAGCCATGCAGGGAAGGGTGAGGGAGCTGGCTGCAGCCGCCTCACAGGGTTGTTGGAAAAGCCAAGGGAGTGAGGGATATGAAAGCTTCTCACATTCAGCCTGGTGTGTTGTCAATGCTCACACCTAGTGTGGGTCTCTCACAATTCTGCAGGATCATCTGAAGAACAGGATTGTCCCCTTTTGGGAAACTGAGGCTCAGGATCAAGACCAACTTGGTCAGTTATGTGGCCTGTGCGTGCAAAGCTGGAAAGACAACTCATACTGACTGATTCATTCACTCTAAAATACCTCCTGGACACCTACTGTGTGCGAGGCCATAGGCCAGGCATGGAGCTAAGTGAGGATGGGGGATGGGAGCTAAGTGAGGATGCAGTTTCCACCAGAGGCTGGCTTCAGCCTGGTCCCACAAGCAGGCACCACTGAGTTGGTCCTATTTGGTGTGAAAGGCAGGACCTCCCAAGCAACAGGGCTTCCATTTGACCAAATGTAATTTTCAGAACGGAGAGGGCCACTGACAGCAACCCTAGCGGGCAAACAAATTACTCTTAAGGGGTGGTGGTTAGTGTATCAAAGGAAACCCTCAAAAAACTAAGACCTGGGCCTGGGGCTGGGGCTGGGGCTCAGTGGTAAGCACTTGCCTGGCATGTGCAAGGCACTGAGTTCGATTCTCAGCACGGCATATAAATAAAAAATAAAAGTCCATCAACAACTAAAAAAATATTAGAACAAAAAACCAAAAAAACTAAGACCTCCTGACAGAACCATGTAAGGATTTCACTTTTCTTTTCTTTTTTTTTTTTTTTTTTTTTTTTTGGGGATGAAAAAGGCAATATCACAACAGATGCTACAGAAATACAGAAGACAATTAGAAATTATTTTAAAAACCTATATTCCAATAAAATAGAAGATAGTGAAGACATCAATAAATTTCTTAAGTCATATGATTTGCCCAGACTGAGTCAGGAGGATACACACAATTTGAACAGACCAATATCAATGGATGAAATAGAGGATTTCACTTTTCATGGGAAACAAAAGGAATTAATAGTCATTAAAGAAAATTTCATGAGAACCTACTGTGTGCCGAGTACTTTCCTAAGCATTTACGAAAAAGGGGCTTATGTTACCATTGGGAGCAAGGCCACTCTGTTGTACAACTCTCTCCATGTGAGTGGTAACTTCTGAGGTTGTGCAGTGCACAGCATATGCAGCTGGTTATGGCTACCCCAGATGGAGGGCATATAACAAATAACATATACCATATTAAATGATGATAAATGATAAGCATAAGGAAGGAAACACAGGAAGACTACAGTGTTGAATAGGGCAGTCAAGTGCAGCTCAGCAAGGAAATCACACCAGTCAGGGTCCTAGCTGAAAGTGGGTCATTGGAGGAGTTAGCAGAAGGACTGTTTACAACAGTGTAGGCAAGATGGAGGGAAACTACAGGGATGGCGCATTGTGGCCAGAAGGGGAAGATGCATGACACACTACACAGAGAGAGGATGTGTGGAGAGGCTTCTTGGAGGGCCACAGCAGGGTCCTGGCAGGGAGCCAGGGAATAAGTAATTCAGCATCACTCCTCTGCCCACTCGTCAATCCACACACGGTCCTCTCATTGCCTGAACCCAATGTTAGCCAGAGGGAGACGGAAGCCATTGATTTTGTACCTCTAGTCAGTCCCTGGGGAACAGAGCAGGGTGCTAAGTGGATCCAGGTGGGCAAACATAAGATACATTCAGCCCATGTACCCACAGGTTCACATCACAGATTTGGCCACCCACAGACTAAAAATTCGGGGAATAAAAATTGCATCTCTGTTGAACATGTATAAGTTTTTTTCTTGACATTATTTCCTTTAAAAATGTAATGCCGTGCTGGGATTGTGGCTCAGCGGTAGAGCACTTGCCTAGCATGTGCCAGGCCCTGGGTTTGATCCTCAGCACACATAAAAATAAATAAATAAAATAAAGGTATTGTGTCCAACTACAACTAAAAAATAAATATTTTTAAAAATGTAATGCCATAAATCCATAACATTTACATAGTATTTGACATAAGTCATCTAGAAGTAATTTAACTTATACAGAAGAAGGTACAAAAGTTCTATGCAAATATGACAGCACATTTTAAAAGGGACATGAACATCTGCAGATTTTGGTGTCCAGAGAGGTCTTGGAATAAATAGATCCCTGTGGATTCTGGACACTGGACTCCCATGTGACATGCCTCGACCTGAAGGAGGCAAGGAGCAGGTCAAATGGACATTTGCAGAATATCCCAGGCAGAGGGAAGAGACTGGGCAAAGGCCCCCAGGTGGGAGGATGCCACACTGCAATGTCCACGGCAGGGGAGAGGATTACATCAGAAGGTAGCAGGGCCAGCTGAATGAGGTGGGAAACTCTGAACAAGAAGGACATGATCTGAGTTGGGGTTAACAAGGTCCCTGACTGTAGTGCAGAGCAGGCTACAGCAAGGCAGAGGTGGAGCAGGGAGGCCACGGAGGAGCCTGCTGCAGCAGTCCAGGTGAGAAATGATCAAGGCCGAGACAGGAGCCATAGGGGTGAGGGAATAATATGTGTCTGGATAGTGATTCTATTTTGAAAGCAGAGGATTTTCTGATAGGTTGTCTGTAGGGTGTGAGAGAAAAATAAATTGTGACTCTTGTCTGACATCCTAATGCAAGTTATTTACAGCCTGTGTGCATCCTTTCTGGGATTCTGGCTTGCTTCTTATTGGTGAAGGAGAACTTACAATGTTTCCACTTTCCCTGAGAAGTCTCTTTGGGGTTTATCTTTGCTTGGGAGTAGGGGAAAACCATAATGATAGTATATTGGTTCTGCCTAAAAGCAGGTACCCTTGTCATTTAGGGTTACATTCTGAAACACTTATAGATAAAATGATAAAAAGCCTTAGAGTTATTGAAAAATATAATATGAGAGTAAGTGAGGCTATGGAGGAAATTAAACAGGATAGTGAGAATTGATGTTGGGTAGCAGTATGTGATTATTTATTGCACTATGCTCTTTACTTTTGTGTAGTTTAAATTTTCCTCAAATAAATATATGGGCTATTTTATAAAAATCTCTTTTGGAAATCCTTGTGATGGAATTTTTCTGTATCTTGACTATAATAGTGGTCTTATGAATCTATGTTTATGACAAAATGCCAAAAACTACACATGTACAGACACACAGAAATGAGTGCATGTACAACTGATGAAATCTGAGTAAGGTTAGTGGATTGTATCTATATCCTGGTTAGGACATTGTACTATTCGTGGAAAATGGTTGGAGAGTATGTGGGCTCTCCATAGTATTTCTTACAAGTAGCTACACATGAATCTACGATTATCTTAAAATTCTAAAAAAAAAAAAAATAAGTCACTGTAAAAAAATTAAAGGAGAAAATAAAAAGCACTAGTGAAGATGTGGAGAAATTGGAACTCTTGTACTTTGCGGGTGCGATTATAAATGGTGCAGGGACTATGGAGAACATTCTGGAATTTCCTCATAGAGTTATCATATGATTCAGCAATTCTACTTAAGTTTTATTTACAAAAAAATTGAAAGCAGGGACTCAAACAGATGTTTGTATACTCATGTTCATTGTATTGTTATTCATACTAGCAAAAAAGTGGAAGCAGTCCCAGAATCCATCAATGGATGAATGGATAAGCAAAATGTGGTCTCTACACACAATGGAATAGTATTCAACCTTAAAAACGAAGGAACAGTAGTCAGCCTTAAAAAGGAAGGAATTGTGACATGTACTACAATCTGGATAGAAATATTATGCTACGTGATATAAGCCAGTCACAAAAGACCAAGTACTATGCCATCCCACTAGAGTAGTCAAATTCATAGAGACAGAAAGCAGAGTGGTGGGCGAGGAAGGGGAAATGGGAAATGTTACTGAGGTCAGAGCTTCAGTTGGGGAAGATGGAATGTTGTGGTGATGGCTGCACACAGTGGGAATGTGCTTAATGCCACTGAGCTGGGCACTTAAAAATGTTTAAAACGGTAAAGCTTATATCATGTATAATTGCCCCCCCCCCAAAAGGAGGGGGGAACAGGTCCATCAATTTCTCTTTTAAAAAAAAAAAGATAAAAGTGGTTTTGGTTTATGAGGGCTATGTCACCAGGGGCCCTTATTTCTTGTCTTGAATAACATGGTAGAAGGCAAGAGGAAAGCCTTTGACAGACACTCTAGGTGACCTATGATTACATTTCAGTGCCATGACAGGTATCCCAGGCACCGGGCCTTCTCAGACAAGAGTGCCATTCTCCCATGTGGGAGTCCTTGCATCAGTGAGAGATAACCATGGAACAGTCAGCCAGCCCCCATGAGGACAGCCATCCAGCAGGGTCAGCAGACCCTGAGAACATGCATGTGATGTGGGTGGGAGGATCTGACCAGCTAGTCAACTCCTATAGACACATCAGATCTTAGCTCACAAGTCACTTCTCAAGGAAGCTCGCCCTGATTTCCAGGATGAGACACATTTCTCTTTTTCAGGATCCTTACATATCTCAGTGTGTCCTGGGCAGCCCCAGTGCTTGCCAGTTGTCTAGGCACAATTGTTAATGGCCACTTTCACTCTCAAATAGGGTACAGATTTAGATGGCAAATCATATGCTCACCTCACATCTTATTCTCATTGCATCTCATATTTGTGACTGATACATGGTTCTGTCTGTCCCTAGCTTCTGGAGAACAGGGACATGCCTGTCTTATTCCCTGCTATATCCATAAGGCCTAGCACTTGGCTTTATATAAAGTAGGAGCTCAATAACAGATTGAGTGAATGAATATTTTGGTTATTTTTTAAATGCCTAAGGTGACTATAGAGCTGCCCCATTCAGATCCCCTGTCCTTGGCTGACAGCTGTCCCTTTATGGTGCACTGCCCTAGACTTCTCCCAGCTAATGACTCAGTAGAGTGGCACACCAGAACCCAGCATTTCCCTTCCACTGGGTCTCCTCTGATGTTCAGCTTTTGCTTTGAGGCTCCCCTCAGTGTAGCCAAGACTTCGGCAGCACTGTACTATAGTTTGAGGCTCTTCTTAGGCAAATCCTTTCCTCCTCTTTCCTTCTCAGGTGACAGCCATCACTTGCAATTCAGTCTTCAGAGCTTCCATGGGCTCTGCCCCCTCTCCCCTTCATTCCTTATGGAGCCTCCCCCAATAAATCCCTTGTAAGTCTGTCATCTTGCAACCGCTTCTTGAAGGATCCAAACTGATGTTCTCATCATGGCAGTAGGGCTGTGAAGTAGTATATTGAGTCTGTTTCCCTTATTCCTGCCAAGGTATTAGATTTTCCTCTGTAAGGAAGTAGCTCTGCCCAGCCCATTCCTCCATGGCCCACAGCAGTAGCCCAGGAATCCAATCTCTGGCCAGTTCTCCTATATACCCACAGATCTTTCTTTGTTATTTTTCCATTTACTGTTGCCCAGTTTAACACAGAAAATACCATTCAGCCAGTGCCAGTCTCACCCTCCCTCTCCAGTACTCCCCCTCTCTTCCTCTACCCTCCTTCTGTCTCCCTCTTTATCTTTTTTCTCTTACTTCTGGGTCTCAGCCTTTGAGAATTTCTCTTCACCTCTTACTTCCTTTTTTTCTCCGACAAGTAACTTTCCCCTCTGAAAATTAGCCTTATGACCATGCAGTTTTTTTCCCATGACATAGCTAAATTAAAAACAAGTAAGACTAAGATTAGAAGAAGTACACAACTTATGAAGCCCTTGAAAATGTCTAGACATTGTCATCCACATCTGTACAGATGTCTGACCTCCTGTAATTAAATCTGCTTTTCTTCAGGTGCAGTATTCAAGATCAATGACATAGATAAGGTGCATGGATTGAACTACTGTAGCTCAGCTGATGCACAAGCCTCCTGTTTACCAGATCCCCTAGGAGCTTCTTCAAAGCAGCCTTGAGATTCAGATTTGACTGTTGGGAGGTGAAGCCTGGGCATCAGCTTCCCTGGGGGAGAATAGTGTGAGCAGCTAAGTTTAGAAATCACCAATACAAGAAGTTTTCTGTCTGCTTTAACTGATTTTGTCACTTGAGCACTACTATTTCATTTGCATTGGGGCTTGGAGACCTCAAGAGAAGTAGAATAGTTGCCCCAGGTGCTAGATGTTAGGTCCTGTTACCTCCATCCTCCTACCTCTCCATTTTCCTTATATAAACATTCTGCAACAGTTATTATCAATACACTGGGGAAGATATTCTTTTCACGTCTCCCTCTCCCACCTCCCATGGGTCTGGGTCTTATTGTTGTGGATCTGACTGTAGAACCTAGCATGTTGCTTGGCCAAGGGTTGATGCCCCAAAAATGTTTGTTCAAAGATTGTTTGGACACATGTTGAATGGGACACATATGGACAAGGGTGGGAGCATAGCTCAGTGATAGAGCACTTGGCCAGCATATGTGAGGTCCTGGGTTCCATCTCCAGCACTGCAAACAACAACAACAATAGCAAAAAGACAAATGGACAGTTAGACAGACAGATATGAATGGGTGCCTGGGTGGGATAAACAGATAGATGTGGATAGATGGATAGGTGGGTGCAAGAATGAATTTGTCTTTGCTCTGCCTTGCATCAAAATGATTTGAGATAGTTCAAATATTTTGATATACTTATAGTAAAAGTAAAAAATAATACCTGGCCCCCTCCATTTTAGGTACTTAGAGTATGTAAATCAGTGAGCCAGAGATATTCTTTTCCATGTGAACTTTACATTTTGGCAGCATCAGATAAACAATAAACATAGTAAATAAGTTATAGAGTATGTTAGAGGGTTAAAAATATTGACAAAAGGAAGAAGGGAAAGGGAGGTCCCCAGGGATATGGGATTGGGTGCAGTTCTAAATGAGGAGGCTTTATGTTAAGAGAAATAAACCTGGTATGGGGGGAAAAAACACCACAAGACCTCACTCATGTGAAATACAAAAAAGTTGATCTCACAGAAGATGAGAACAAAATAGTGGTTACAGCAAAATAGTGGTTACCAGAGATGGGAAAGTGGGGACAGAAAATGTTGGTCAGTGGGCATTAAGTTACAGTTAAATAGGAACAAGAAGTTCTGGTATTCTACATAGGTGACTATAGAAAACAATTATACATTATAGATCAAAAACACTAGAAGAAAGGATTTTTGGATCCTTTGAATCACCATAAAGTTTGATACATATTTGAGGAGATAGATATGGGTAACCTGATTAAAACATAATACATATATTGAAACATCACATGGCACCCTAAAAATATGTACAGTTTTTATGAGTTGGTTTAAAGAAAAACAAGTGGGGAGGCAGGGAAGGCCCTCACTGAGATGATCTGAGCAAAACTTTGAAAGAAGTCAGGGAGGTGCCTGGCAGAGACATATGGGTTGAACAGTCCAGGCAAAGGAAAGGCTTGGAGTAGCAGTGTGCCTGCTGTTTGTGGGACAGTATAAAAGGCCAGAATAGCTGGAGCAGAGAGAAAAGAGGGTCACTGGTCACAGGGTGGTGGGGTCATGTGGGCCTTGGAAGGGATGATGAGGATTCTTATACTGAGTAACACGAGAACATGTTAAACAGAGGAGGGTCGGCCTGTGGTCTGGCTTTGATTTTGGAAGGATCCCTGTGGCTACCTTTTATAAATCTATAGACCACAGAAGATCAGGAAAGTAGAATAATGAGAAGCCATCTCCTGAGAGGGGATGATGGGTCCGATCAGGGTAGAAATGATGAAGAGCAATCTGAGTCTGACATAGTCTGAAGATAGATCCAGCATAATTTCATGGTGGTTTGGCTATGGGATGTGAGCAAAAGAGTTGAGTTTATTGTTAGAGTTTGGGACCTAAGCAATTGTAAGAAAGAAATTGCCATCACCTGAAATGGGGAAAGCTGGTGGAGGAACTGAGCATGTGGTTTTGGACACAGAGGTTTGGGTGTGCAGTCGACATTCTCCGGAGATGTCAGAAGACAGTGGCTATCAGAATCTAGGCTGGACATACCCGGGTGGGTATCACACATGGCTTAGCCACAGGGATCTTCCCTGAGAAATGCATCTTCAGGCAGTGTTGTCATTGTAAGAACATTGTAGGGTGCACTGTCACAGATCTAGGTGGTGTCTGTCAAACCCTGGATGTAGCCTCTCGATGTAATCAAGAGACACAGCAGAGTGGCAGAGCAGAGCACTTGCCTATCCTTGCTGAGTTCCTGGGTTCAGTCTCTAGAAACACAAAAAGCGAACAGACAACGATAAGAGAGATCGTAAACCCAGGGCATACTGTTCTATAGTCAGGATTTTTTTAATAAGTAGAATGACTATGCTCTAATGATAAAAAGTAAGATAGAGTGTGTGTGTGTGTGTGTGTGTGTGTGTGTGTATATTTAAACTAATAACATGGTTGCTTATTGTCATTATTTGCTACTATACATGGTACATAGTTGTATATATTATACTTTTATGCAACTAGCAGTGCAGTAAGCTTCTTTATACCAGCATATCCATGAACACAAGAGGAATACATTTTGCTCTGATGTTACTATGACTACAGTGTCACTAGGCAATAAGACATTTACAGCTCTATCATAATCTTATGGGACCACTATATATGTGATCTGTCCTTGACCAGGACCTTGTTGTGCGGTGCCTGACTGTAGATGGTATTTAAAGCAGTGAGATTGGATGGGATAACCAAGAGAATGAGCACAGACAGACAAGAGGATCAAGGACTGAGCCCTGGGTCATGCCGACATTAAGTGGCTGGGGAGAGGAAGGAACCAGTAAGAAACCTGGGAAGGGGAGAGCGGGGACATAGGAAGAAAACAAGGTGGGGTTCTGTACTCAGTGAAGAAAGGAGTGGTCATCTGTGCCAAGCCCAGCTGGACACAGGCTGAGAATTGACAGTGGATTTTGCTGTGTGGAGGCCACTGGTAACTTGACAAAGGATGTCAGTGGAGGAGTGGGAGCAAATGCCTGGCTGGAATGTGTTTAAGGAAAATCAGAGAGATGAATGGGAGCAAAGAGGATGGACAGTTCTTTGGAGAAGTTTTGATGCAGAGGGGAATGGGTTAGTCTGTTATTTGGTAGCCCCCAATGAATCTTTCCTCCTGATAGTCAAGTCTTTGTGTAGATCCCTCCTCTTGAACCTGGGCCATCCCTGAAATTTAACCAAAAGAATACAGTGGAAGAGTGGAAGCAACACCATGTTGGTTGTAGATCTAAGCCATAATAACATCTGGTAGCTTTAGCTTTTTTTTTTTTTTTTTTGGTAGTACAGGTTGAACCAGAGTCACTGAGCTATATCCCCAGCTCTTTCTTACATTTTATTTAGAGACAGGATCTCGCTAAATTGCTTACAGCTTCGCCATGTTGCTAAAGCTGGCTTTAAACTTGTAATTCTCCTGCCTCAGTCTCCCAAGCCACTGGGATTACAAATGTGCAGCACCATGCATGGGTCTGGCTTTCTCGATCCCCAAGCATTGTGCTATAAGAAGCCCAAGCCACACAGAGAGGGCATTTAGAAACCCTCTCCTCAACAACACCAGTGACCATCCTGTAACGGCCCAATGGAACCTTTCACTGTGCTCATTTAAGTTTCACACAAAGCAGAATAACCACTCAGCTGAGCCCCTGCCAACCCATTACATTGGAGAGTGGCTGTTAGAAAGCCATTTGGTATGGGGGGTTCTTTGTGACATAGCAATAATTAACCAAAAACAAAAGAGATGAAGGGGCAGTTGGAGGGGGAGGAGGAATTGCTGCTCCAAAGATAACAGAAATGACAGTATGTTTGTATGCTTGCTGAAAATAAAAAATGATGCTGTGGCAAAAGAGGATCATTTTCTGGAGAGATGTCCCTGAGCAGATGTTAGGAAAGGGTCTAGGGCACAGGTACAGATATGTAAGCTCCCCTGTGGCAATGGGAAGGAAGGCAGAGTATGTGGGTGGGAGGGTCGGCATCTTAGTTGGTTTCCTGTTGCTGTAACTGAATATCTACAGGCAGGTTATTGATAAGAATAGAAGTTTATTTGACTCTGGAGACTGGGAAGTCCAAAATCAAGTGTCAGCATTAGGTAAAGGCCTCCTTGATGCATCATAGACTAATAGAAGATAACACACAACAAGATAGAGCAGTTGTGCTAGCTCAGTCAGGTCTCTCTCTTCTTATAAAGCCATCATGGAGACCCCACCCTCATGTCTTCATCTAATCCTAATTATCTCCTAAAGACCCCTCTTCCAAATACTATCACCCTGTGGCTTTGTGAATAAAGTCCACAACACATGAAATTTGTTGGGGGGGGGATGACGCATTGAAACTATAGCAGTAGGTGTGTGTGGCAGAGCTCTGTGGATGTTCCACTTCCATTTTTTGATGAGTAGAAAGCGGAGAATGAGCATGGGTGAGAGGCATTGGTGTTGAAGCAGGAGAGCTGAGAGACAGCAACTAGGAAGGAGGAACATAGTCAAAAGGCAGTATTGAGGGCTCTTGCACAACTCAAGGTCATGAAACTTAAATGAACACTGTCAAGGTAGTTTTGTAAAAAGCATATGAAAAACATGGTTTTTCTCCAACCACGTTCAACTTCTGGGGACCGGAAGGTTTGGCTGAGAATGAGACATGACCAGAGTGGTGGCTTGTCTGAGCAAGTATGGAAAACATAATAAGTGAAGAAAGAAAGAATGGAGAAAATACAGCTGTGATTAAGAGCTCAAGATCAGATGCAAAATTAAAAAGCAGACCTTGCTGGGGGAAGGAAGAAGGAAGGAAAGAGAGAGAAGAAAGAAGGAAATAGGGTTATACTTTAAATTGACATTATTAGGCAATTGCACTTCTGTATAGATGAGTTTCAGATCCTGTATGGAGAAAATGTTTTGATGGGAATAGAGCCAGAGGAGCCTGAAACAGACATGGAGGTGACCCTTGAGGCAGCCACCCACCCTGGATGAACCTGACTTGTGTTTTCATTTGGTTTCAGTTCTATCTGCCCTTTCTTCCCTACTCTTCCCTCATACTCCTTTTCCCCATGGTCAGCAGGTCTCCCAGAGGCCAGGGCTGCATGCCAGGAAACACTTCTCTCCCAAATGTTCTCGATAGCCAAGTCCAAATCACAGTGGCCAGAGGGGTTTCTGTCCTTCTGCAGTTCTATAGCCAGAAAGCCAGTACTTGGCTTTCAGACAGTGAAAGCAAAGCAGGCCCGGCCACACACAGTGATCATCTGGTCAGAGGCATGCCTTGGGATTCTGGGAAGAGAGCCAGACCAGATTCCCACACCTGCCTACCACGGGTATCACCTGTAGGAAGTTAAAGCATGCTGGTGAATGGGCCCCTATCCTGGGCATTAGGCTCCTGGGATCCTTATTTTTAGCCAGCTTATCTGGTGATTCTAACACAGAGTTGGAAACTATTGATTTGTCTCCTTGGGCCTGTGTTTTTTAATATAAGAGTCTAGATATGCTTCCCAAACATAGATATCTTTTGATCCTCATGACAGCCTGAAAGACATCATTATTCCCATTTTTAAGTTGGGAAAAATGGAGTTATATAGAGGCAAAGAGATGAGGGGGTGGCCATGTGATCACTGAAATCCTTCCTGGCACTTGGGTTTCAGGATTCTGTGATGATCCAAGAGGGCCAGCTGAATCAGCTTCCTAAACCCATGGGGCTGACTCAGGTATTCACGTGTGCAGGAGGCTCAGCTCTGACCCATCTTCTCAGGTGAGTCAGATGAGCACCAAGGCATGCCTGCGTGTCCAAGAATGTTACCGCACATGAGGGATGGAGGCTTCCTCCACTAACTGTCCCCTCCTTTTCCATACTTCATTCCTGACTACTTACTGCTCAACTGTGGCCTGTTTTGGGAATCCCTACTGGCATCTCTGTACTTTACCTCATTTCAGATTATGTGATGCCTGCACATCTTGGAGGTAGAGTGACTTGGGAAATTCAGAAGGTTCAGTCTAGCTGCATCATTTCCAGAAAAGGAATGGAAAGAGCAGTCTGCACCAGATGACACAGAGTGGCTGACATCCATGGGAGTGACAACATAGTAGCCATTAAGAAGTTGTCAGCATCCCCATGATGGAATGTCCATTCCATTGTGCACTGCTAGAGAGGAGAATAGACTGGAAGAAGCAAGTCCAGGGGCCTGGAGATGGTTACAGAGCTCCTAAAATCATTCAGGTAAGAAGCCACATGCCACAATAGGGTGGGAGGTGGAGAGAACATAGAGGGCCACTGGACTACAGCGACTGACATAGCAGGAAGGAGTCCAGGCAGTGTCCATGTTTCTGGCTTGAGTGTCTGGATGATTGTTGATATAATTCATGAGCATAGGTAACATAGGAGGAAAGGGCCCGTATTATCTTCAGAGTCTTTCTGCCAGTACCTGGCACATGGAGGGGCAGCTGTAAAGGTATTGAGGGATTAAATGTTCTCTTGAGATCTCTGAGAGACTGTTTCTGTTTTCATGGTGGGAGAATGTTGAGTTCTCTGGCTGAGGGATTAAGCTCCAGCCCAGAAAGAGTCCTGGTATGAGTTAGAAAAAGGCAGTCCGCAGATAATGGGAGGAAATATTTTTAAATCCCCTATCTCATACAGATCTAGTATCCAGAATATTTAAGAACTCAAAAATGGGCAAAGGATTTAAAGAGATGTATCTCTAAAGAAGGTGTACAAATGACCAGTAAGCACATGAAAAGATGTTCATCATTGGCTATTAGGGAAATTGAAACCTCAAGAAGATGTCATTTCAAACCTGCTAGGAAGGCTAAAGTGAAAAAGATGGACAATAATGAATGTTGATAAGGATGTGGAGACTTTGGAATCTCAAATTTACTAATGTAAAATGGTACAATTATTTTGGAAAAAAATTTGGTAGGTCAAAAAATTAAACAGAATTACCATGTGGTCTACCCAGATACACACTCAAGCAGAGAATGGAAAACATATTCACAGAAAAACTTATACAAACTCATAGTCATAATGACTAATGAAGATAACCCAAATACCCATCAGCTACTGAATGGATATGCAAAAAGTTGAATATTAGTAGCCACAAAAATAATGAAGCAATAATACATGCTGCAACCTGGGTAAAACTTGAAAACATTATGCTAAGTGAAAGAAGATAAACACAAAAGACCACAAATCATAGGATTCCATTTGTATAAAAGCCCAGAATAAGGAAACTGTTAGGGACCAGATAGGGTAGTGATCACCAAGGGATGCGGGAAGGAGGGAATAGAGAGCTACAGAATTGTTTTGGCGGGGGTAATAGAAATGTTCTGGAAACTGGTAATGGTGATGGTTGCATAATATTGTGAATATACTAAAATCACTGGATTTTACACTTTGAAATGGGCACAATGGTGGATTTTAAGTTGAAATTTTCATTTGTGTGAAATTTAGCTCATAATTTAATAAACAAAACAGTGGCACTCCCTCTGGGCAGGTACAGCCTTACAGAGCCACGGTTTAGCAAAGGGCAGGCTGAATTCTAGCACCTTTGACCTTGTGCCTGTGTGCAGTGAGTGACCTGCACAGCTGTACTTGGCAACCTTGAGACAGGGCATAAAGGCTTCTACCCCATCTGACAGAGAAAAAAGATAATGGATTGAGTGCATTTGCCCATGCTGGAGGAAACCCCAACCCATCCCCTTGGGAGAATAAAACCATAGGGATGATTTTCATCCAGCAAGCCAGATAAGCCCCTTCTTTCCGCTCTAGGCATGGCAGTTTACTTTGGCTCCAGCCCCAAGATCTCTCATTCTGTGCACACCCTGCAGCTGCAGCTCCACCTAGCACATATGTTTCTTGGCCAACCCTCTTCCACACACCCAGGCTTGCTCATTCCTTTTATTCTGACAGTGTTCCCCTCTTTGCCTGGCACACATCTGGAAGCCTCTTGGGGGACGCCCTCTGATCCCTTTCAGACCCTCGAATGCTCCACCTTCTCTTCCAAGCCATCTCTCCATTTCAGAACCCTGCCCCTACTCACCTTTTCTAGTAACCTCCCTCAGAGGAACCCTGCCTGCCTCCTAGTGTCCCTGAACACTTATAAAAACACCATGTTGCTGGATTTTACATAGGCCACTAACAGGCTGTATGTTGCAACCATCACACAACTCCTCCAGCCTCAGAGTCACCATGTGTGATGTGTACAGTGCTATGCTAACTTGTCAGGTGGATTGCCACAGAGTGAGAAATGTGTAAGGTTTCATTGAGGCAAATTGACAAGACCCTGTGGAAGGTTGTTACTTTTTGTCATTACTATATAGGCATTGGTGTGTTTCCCTGCAGGGAAATATTATATATAATCCATAAGCAGCTAAGTTTCCTTTGATCAATTAGGGGCTCAAGGGCAGGGGAGATGTTTGCTATCTTTGTTCTTACCACCATCCCAACCTATTGAACTAGATTCCCCCTGGAGTAGATATCTGAACTTGAGACTCTCAGGCCTGGTTATGAAGTTCTTAAGATCAGGGACTCTGCTGGGAGAGAATTCACTGCTTTTAACCTGTTTCCTTACCTGTGAAGTAGAAATAGTAAGAATACCTATCTCATAGCATTGTTGAGAGGGTTGAAAGAAAACCATGTAGTAAGCCCTTGACAACTTCAGGGGATGAACATGAGGACAATGCGTTAGTTATCTGTTGCTGCATAATAAACTGCCCCAACATTTAATGACTTAAAATAACAATAATTTATTATCCCTCATAGTTTCCAGGAGTCAGGATTTCAAGGAGCAGCATAGCTGGGCAGTTCTAGCCCATGGTGTCTCATAGGACTGCAACTTCAGCCATTTCAAGGCTTGAGTTTTCTGAAAGGGCTACTCACAGATGGCTCACTCACCTGCACCTGAACTGGTACTGGCTGTTGCTGGGAGGCCTTGTAGCCTCTGCATCAAGCCACCCAAGTATATTCATAGCATGGAAACTGATTTGTGTATTGGGTAACGTAACAGATTGAGGTGGAAGCCCCGCTCTCTTTCATATGTTAGATTGAGAAGTTACACACTGTTACTCTGCAGTGATGTTGGTCATGCAGGTCAGCCCTGATTCACTGTGGGAGATGAAGGCCATTGGTCACCATCTTGGAGATAAGCTGCCTCAGATGACACCAAGTACATTCTTCATTAAGTTCGGTATAAGACAGCTGGAAAGGGGCTCAGCCAGTTTGTTTTTTGGGGGGAGGAGGATACCGGGGATTGAACTCAACCATTAAGCCACATCCCCAGCCCTATTTTATATTTTATTTAGAGACAGGGTCTCACTGAGTTGCTTAGCACCTCACCATTGCCAAGGTTGGCTTTGAACTCGAGATCCTCCTGCCTCAGCGTCTCGAGCTATTAGGATTACAGGCATGTGTCACCACTCCCAGCTGCTCAGCCAGGATTTCAAGTCAGGTTTGCCAAGCCTAGACTCTGGACTCTCAACCACTAACTCATGTGACACCTTTGTCTTTTTTTAATATTTATTTTTTAGTTGTACACAATACCTTTATTTTGTTAATTTATTTTTATGTAGTGCTGAGGATCAAACGTGCTAGGTGAGCGCTCTACTGCTGAGCCACAACCCCAGCCCCAACACCTGTTGTCTTTATGGGAGCAGTGGCTTTCTCATTTAACAAACCTTTTCTGAGCACCAGCTATGCTACTGGTGTGCTAGGTGTTGGCCTTGGGAGCTCATAGCCTGAAGGAGATGTGCAGGCTGAACTACAGCTCTCACAGCTTCTTTCTATTTCACTGCCCTTCCTTCCCTGGGATATTCATATAAGAGGAGAAAAATCACCAAATCCTGGTACGTTCTTTGGCAGAGAAGGTTGGAGCTGAATTATAGGAAAGGACTAACCTTGGAGCCAGGAGTCCTAGGTTCTGAGTCTGACTCTGACAATGATTCCAGGATGTTTTTGGTGAATCTCTTACATTTTGTGGATTCAGCTTCCCTATTTGCAGAATTGCCTCTAAAGACTTCACCTATCCAAATAGTTCATTCAGTTACCATTTTGGGGGCACCTTCTATGGGCCAGTCACTGTTCTAAATGCTGGGCATACAGTAGGGAACAAGATAGATAGTAGGGAACAAGTTACTTACACTCAGATTATGGAAAAGACCATTTCAGGCAGTGAGGGGAACTAAGAAAGGCAAAGTGATAGGGACCCTACTGCACTAAGCAAGGGCTTCTCCAACAAGAAGCGAGGGAGTAAAGAAATGATGATGTGATATCTAGGAAGATTTGGAGGATAGAAATATGCAGGCACAAAGGTACTAAGATGGGGGTGAAAAGTTGAGGTGTTTTTAGGGCATCAGGAGGGCAGCGAGCCCAGGGAGGAGTGGTGGGAGACAAGGACAAAGAGGGTCAGGCAACATACAGCCTGGTAGACCACTGGAGATGTGTGGACTTACTTCTAAGTGATGAGAAGCCTTTGGAGGGTTTTTAGTAAGAGGGATCATATGTGTGACCCGAGGGTGCCTAGCCTGGTGTGTGGAGAGGGCTGGCAAGGGTATTGGTTCTTTTCACTTATTTTTGAGCAAGACCCCTAGATGTCCCAGACCCCTAGATGTCCCAGCCTGGAAAGACTGTATGATTTGGAACAGGGTGTGAGGGATACCACTATGCTATATGCTGGGACAGTTTACTGTTCTCTGAGTTCACTGTGTGTCCCGCTCTTGTGGGAACTTCCTGATGCCTTTTCTAGTCAATGGAGTCATTGGTTGGATTAATATAAACTCACCTTGATATTCAAGGCCCTCCTAGTCTGGTTCCCAGTCTCCCAGATTCTTCTCCCACCATTCCCCAGGTTGGCCAGGCCAGCCTGACTACTCACCATTCTCTGAATGCTCCCTTTTCCTTCCCACTTCCAAGGGTTTGCTTGTGCTGTCCTCTCCACCTGAAATACTTCACATCAGATCCTGTTCAGGACATCTTTCAAACTCTATCTCAAAATTCATGTCCTTCAGGACGTCACTTAGTGTTTCCTTCACCTAAAGCTTGTCTCTCTTAGTATGGTCACAAAAGCTTTTTAACAGAATTTTTTAAATTGAAAATAAAAATTTACCGTTTTAACCACTTTAAGAGCACAACCTAATGGCATTAAGTGCACAGTGTTGTGCAACTATCACCTGCTATCCATTTCCAGTATTTTTTTATCATCCTGATCAGAAACTTTGTACCCATATAAAAGCTTTTTAATGGAGCCTGTATTCATGAGAATACTTCAGATAAAAGGCATGTGCGCGCGCACGCACACACACACACACAGAAGAGGGGAGAGAGAGAGAAAGGGGAGACTGGTAGTAAGTGCATTTGTGCAATTCCAATTCAACAGAACTATTCCAAGAAGATAATCCATTGGCTTATGAAAATGGAAAGTCCAGGTTAGTCTCCAGGCATGGCTGAATCTAAAAGTCTAAAAATTATCACAGGCATATGATTCTTTCTTTTGGTTCTGCTTACTCAAGTGCTGGCTTGATTGTCAGCCAAGCTTGCTCTGTCTTGGTGGCAAAGATGTCCATCTGTAGTTCTGCCAGCTGAACAGTCCCAGCAGGAAAGATACACTTCTTTCTCGTCAGGTTCAGCAGAATTTCCAGGGCCCTCATTCCTCAGTCTGGGTCATATACCAATCCCTGAGCCAATCATCGTGACCAGAGAGCTGGAAGTGCTGATTGGCCAGTTCTGAGTCACTGTCCTAGAGCCCAGAGAGGAGTTTTATGACCTAAATGCAAGGAAGAGTAGTTCTCCATAGGAAAAACAGGATTCTGTCACAAGAAAGAGGAGAAGCAGGAACTGAACAGGCAAAAGCATCTGGCCCATCATAAGGACACTTAGAAATATACCTCCTTCTGTTGTTTTCTCAATAAGTGGTTCTACCTTCACAGGAAAGGCAAGGAATCTCTCCTGTTCCTAGTATTGTTGGTCACCAATGCTGTCCTCCTAAGTATTCCTAGAAGCACCTCTTCCCACTCTGGCTTCTATTGTTCCAGCCACAGTTCAGGGAACACACCTTCTCTCCCACATTCCTGTAGTCCATCTAACCCTGCTTCTCCCCATGTCCACAGAGATCTTTTTTAAAGTCTAAATCTGCCCACAGCTCTTGAAAGCCCCCCTTGTGAACTACCCTTTGGCTTACTAAGCTCTGTCAGATCTTACTCCTATTCACATCTTTGTGGCCTTGTCTTTTGTCTCTTCCCCACACTCATCCTCTCTCAGTCAACTTCTCTTGGGGCACAGTGAAAGCCTTTGCATGCTGTTCTTCATGTCTGGAATGCCTTAGCCTTCCTTGCTTGGCCTTCATCTCAGGTCCTTATCACCTCCCCCAGGAATTTCTCCATGAGTAGTACCCACTGTTCCCACCTCACAGTGGGCCTACACCTCCCAGGGGCTCTCATAATAGTACTGTCCACTTGCTTCTTCATGGCACATACAGTGGGATGTTATATTTGAAATGTTAGCCTCTATGGGTTTTTAGGGAAAATGAGGTTTTAAAGTTTTGGTATAATGTACTTTTGGTAAGCTGCACAAACATTTAATGTAGAGCTCAATGAATTTGTATCAATCTATACCTGTGTAACCATCCCAGAGATCAAAGTGCAGAACTCTTCCAGCACCTTCTTCCAGTCATGAAAAGTATCTCTTCAACCCCAGAAGAAAACACTTCTAAAACCAGTTATCAAACTTCATATAAATAGAATTCTATAAAAATTACTTTTTTGTGTTCTTTATAATCAAAATAATGATTCCATGTTGTTGTGGACAGAAATAGTTCATCTGTTTTTATTGTTGAATAGTTTCTCAAGAGTGTGAATTAACCAGCTTATTTATTCAGACTCCTATTGGTGTGTATCTAGAGTGTTTCCAGTTTGGGCAATTAAGAATAAAACTGTTATGATTTATGTTCAGTGTTTAGTAGGCGTATGTTTCCATTTCTCTTGGAGACATCCCTAGAGTGGAATTTCTGAATCATAGGATAGATCTATATTTAGTAAACTGAAGAACAGTTTTCTATAGTGATGTACTGTTTTCATTCCCATCAGCCATGAATGGAGTTCCAGTGGCTCCATTTCCTAGTTAATACTTGATGGTGTCAATCTTTTTGATTTCTGCCAATCTGGTAGAGATCAGGAAGGTTTTTTTTTTTTTTTTTTTTGATAAATTCTGTTACTCAGGAATCTTACATTCCTTCATTTTAGATTATCATCTTGATGCTGCTGTCCCTTTTTTGGCTCTACAGAAAAAGAGAAGTCAGGTGTTTTTCCCCCTGGCTTTTGTATTCCTAAAGAATAGGGGTTTATGAGAAATAGGAAAAAGCTCTTGTGCATTGATGACATGGTTGATAGGGGAATATTCAAGGGATTTAGGAGAGACCCAGAATCTCCAGATAAGTTCCAAAGAACCTGAATGTAGAATGGACCTGTGTCGTCCTCCTAGGCAGGTGCTTTAGAGGAGAAATGGCTGTGGGGAGCAAGGCAGAAGAATCTCATGTTTATAACAGAGCTCGCTGAGGCCAGATGCCATTGGGGCTGAGCAGTGTTTCCTACGCACTTGAGATGTGTTAAGACCTAGGAATAAGGGACAAACAATGACCTCTGTGGGAGGGTGAGCCCTCCTCAGATAGGAACAAAGATGTACTAACAGGTGCCAATGTAGCTAAGTGATGATGTACACCAGATGTACCCCATGAGGTCCCCAGAACCATGCTGTGCACTAGAGGTACAGGAGAAGTTTGGCTTGCCTGATATTAAGATTTTCTTCATTGTGAGGGGAGACCACAGTACAGACTGAGTTCACTGACCCAAAGATCAAATTATCTTTCTTGCTCACCTGAGCTTGTGGACTGAAATTTGATCATGGTCCCCCTTTTGACACTGAATTGTCCTTATATTCCAGTATTTTCCCTTTCTCTCCTTGAACTGAAAGCAGAGAGAAGATCTGATTCTTCCAGAATCAGTGACCTCCTGTCCCAGGGCTTGACACAGAGTAGGGGTCTGGGGGAATCTGTCAAATACCCTTATCAATGGGTATTTATATTTCTTTGGATGCTTTGTGCGTGCTCCATCGAATGGTTTTCTGCCCATGGCAAACCTCTAATAATTCTTCAATGGAAAGAAATTTAAATGTTCTTGACCTCAATTTCCCTGATTGTAAGTTCCTCCAGGGAAGAGTAAGAAGGAGCTACCTGGTTTAGCACCCACCATGGTAAAGTCCTGGGAGGCAGGACTGTGTACACTACACTTGATAGATAAGCACTGAACCCCAAGGAAAGTTGACTGAGAAGGGGTAGGTATGGGGAAGGGACAAAAAATTTATTGAGCCCTCACTTTGTGCCAGGCATTGGTCTAAGCACTTGACATGCATTAACTTCAGTGACCCTCACTACAATTCAGTGATGTTGAGTCTGTGGTTATCTCCATTTTACAGATGGAGATATTGATGTGTGGATTCTGAATACATGTGATTGCTGAGGACGGTGGTGAGATTTCAGTCCAGGCTGCTTGATTCCAGTGAACATGTTCCTTTTCCCAGTCCTGTGCCTGGGCTCTGCATGATCCGCTCTACCCAAACCTTCTCCTTTCCTACCCATCTCATCAGTCACCTCTTTATATCCCTTCACCTCTCCTGACTTCCCTGATGCCACAAGTAGGAAATGTTCATTCCTCTCTCTTTATTTCTTTGTTCCCATAGCACTTTATTTTAAGGATTCATATAAGTAAAGATTGTGATTTTATCTGTATTCGAGAGAAAACGTAAAGCAATAGTAACATAAGCAAGATAGAGGTTATTTTTTTTCTCATGGCTGCTCTGCCATCCTAGTTTATCTCTCCTTTAATAACCAGTACACACATTCCAAGGAGCAGGAAAAAAAAGGAGAGTTTGCTCATTCCCTTTAAAGAGATGTCCCAGAAACAGCAGTTTCCCTTTTATCTCATTGGTCAGAATTTAGTCACATGGCCACATCTTACTGCAAAGGAGGTTGGGAAATACAGTCATTTAGTGGGATATGGGGAGGACTGGTTAAAAAGAAAACCAGTTTCTAAAGTAACATTGTTATCTTAGTATGTATCAGTCATACCCAGGACGGCTTATTTAGCTTTCTCTTCAACTACAACAACTTAAAGGCAGCTCTTCATCATCTTCATCCTTAGCTCCCAAAGTCTAGCCCAAGTTGGAGACACCTGAGATGGGGAAACAAGTGATTACAGGTTGTTTCTTTGGCTGCTCTGTGGTCCATACCATACATAGTTCTCTGCCCATGGCAGACCTCGAATGTTGTTCAGTTGAAGGAAACGTAAATCTTCTTGACCTCAGTTTTTCTAATTGTGAAATGGGTATAAATGACCTCAAAGGTCAACTCCAGTTTGGACATTCATGGTATGTATGAATGTAAAATAAAATTTGAAAAATATATGTCATTAAAGAAAGAAAGCCTAGCCAGAGATGGCTATTGTGAACTGCCTTTGCTCTTTCTGTATTTCTTCTCCATAAGCACATATACATGTTTGCAGATAAATAGAATCCCATTATACACAACCATTTTATAACCAGTCATTTTCACTTTATAACATACTAAGGGACTTCTGCCTATGAAAAAGCCAGCTTGTAGAGATGATACTCTCAGTAAACAGCTGGAACACCTGCATGAAACTGTTTCAAAGAAAATAAAAATCAGTTACAAGCTATCAAAATGTTCTCCAGAAAGCTAGGGCTTGAGGGGCCAAGATCCCAATGTGAAGAGAAGCACAGCGAGATGAGCCTGACATGCTTTGTATTTTTTTTTTCCATGAATCTGCCAGTTCATACAAGGCTGAGAAGCACAGAAGAAAACAGAGGCTAAGACCCGGGAGTAAGCAGAGCTTTCAGCAATCTCATGGTGCTAGAGAGAGAAAAATAATTCAAACTAAGACCACTTCTGGGCCATTATACGTTCTCTAAAACATTTATTGAATTCATAAAATTAATTGAAATCATAAAATTTTGACCTTTCAAAGAACCCCAGAGATAACGAAACCAAACGTTTCATTTTATGGATATAGTGGCAGAAACACAAAGACATTGAGTAACTTTCCCAGGGCCCCACAGAAAATAGGCACAGCCTCCTAGTACAGACTTCTGTCACTGGAGTGCTCTGTGGCTATTGCTGCTGTTCTCAGCTTTAACATCCCCATTCCTTTACAGCCATCCAAGCCAAAGAGAGAGAGAGATAATTTAATCTTAGTTCTGGTTGAGGCCTTTTAATAAATGAAAGTGCTTTTCTAAAAGGAAACCAAGCACAAATCCCTTTATAAAAATTATTGGTCATTTTTTTCTGATTACCAAAGTAACATAAATTTACTTTAAAAAATGAGAAAATACAGATAAATAAAAACCCAAGAGTGCTCACAAACTTTTCTCCTTCCCACCAATCCTTGATGTAGATACTTGAAGCTTTTTTATGCATAGGTATAATTTTTCACAAAGTGAGTTCATATATACCTAGTCTTTTATAACTTCCTTCCTTATTTTTTTGGTACTGGGGACTGCACCCAGGGGTACTTTACCATTGAGCTACATCCCCAGCCTTTTATTTTATATTTTGAGATAGGGTCTTGCTAAGTTGCTGAGGGTCTTGCTAAATTGCAGAGGCTGGCCATGATCTTGCAATCCTCTTACCTCAGCCTCTGGAGGAACTGGGATTACAGACGTGCACCACCACATTTGGTTCATAACTTACTCTTTTCTTGGTTGGTGTGGTGATGCTGGGGATTGAACCCAGGGCTTTATACATGCTAGGCAAGTGCTCTACCAACTGAATTATATCCCCAGCCCCTATAACTTGTTTTTTAAGTGATCCTTCTCATCATGGTCAGTTTTCACATAATTCTATATTCTCTTATGTGATTTTAACAGCTGGTTAATATTGTTAGTAGTCTATTCTATCATTGTGCCATAATTTATTGGGTATTGTATTATTTTTAGTCTTTTACTGTTATACACAAAAATCTGCAATAGACATCTTTATGCTTTTCTTGGTGGTGTCCATGATTATTTTATCAGAGAAAAGTCTCAAAGTATGGAATAGCAGAACTGAACCTTTTTAAAATTCTCAACATCTGGTTATAAATTACTCTCCATTTTATCGGTGTATGTTTCTCTAGCAATATGCACATAAGTATGGACGTTACTTAAGAGGAGATGGGGGGCAGATCTTGTCATTCCAGCTTGCCATCTACTTTTCTTGCTCACTTTCCTTTAAATAGATAAAGAACTAGGAATGTAGCTCAGTGGTAGAGCACTTGCTTAGGATCTGTGAGACAGTGGGTTCTACTCTCAGCATGATAGATAAATGGATGGATGGATGGGTGGATGGGTGGATGGGTGGATGGATAGAAAGACAAGCTTCACAGCATATAGTGTAACCAGATTTCACATGCAGATGTCAGACTAATCACTTAAGGCCAAAACTTTGAACTGAGCCAGGGCCAAGTTGAAATAGCCAATTTTGATGACTAAATAACCATCTGACCACTTGGTCCACTTTGGTCCTGAAGGATGTAGTCCTACCCTCACAAATTGAGCAGGAAATAAATCAAGATAAGGGCTATCTTGCTTACTTTAGAAAGCTACATTTCTAAAAAATGAGCTTTTGGATCTCTCAGTGCCAGAGTGTGCAGTCCTCAAAGGGGTTGGCTGACTTCATGAAGTGATGGGTGGGGATCTGACTGGGCACTCTGCCCAGACCTACCAGTCCACAGTTTGGAGCACAGCCTGGGAATCCAATGTAAGTGGCATTCATTTCCTCCAGGTCTTTAGGGCTTTGTTATTATCTAGTGTCCCCTGTGCAAATGAAAGATAATTCCTTTGGTTAGTGGGAGACTGAAAGTTATTAGCATTAAGTGGGATTTGTTTCAGAGTTGGGGGATATGGGTTCTATGGCTGATTAGGTGGGATACCTTCAGTAAGACCCTTCTCTCTGGGCCTTCCTCAGTTTCCCTATGTGAACAAGGAAGTAGTTGCCCTGGATTTGGTGAGACTTGATTCCTGTTTTCTAGAGGAGGAAGGAAGGGAGGGGACTCAAGTACTCGGCCCCTACCAGAGCCAGGCACCAGTTGAGCACTTTGTACATCTGAGTTTATCTGCTCCTAACAAAAGCCCTATAAGGGAGAGGACTTTTGTGTTTTTACTTTTCCTGCACTGATACCTCATTAGCACCCTGATTTTCATCCCTTACCCACTCCTAGTCCCGGTGGTTTAAGAGTGGCTGAAACTGCCTCCTTGCTAGGGGTAGGCATGCAACTGAGATGTGGCCAATGAGAGAAGCCATAATGGTGCCCAGACTGGGCATGTGACCCAGGCCAGGCCAATGGGAGTCAACCCTGGGATTTTTTGCTGGAAGTATTGGGAAGGAGATGATCTCTTTGGCAATTGGCCATTCCTGCCTTTTTGTGGAAACAGCCTGCTAATAAGAGAGACACAAAAGAAGCAGTCAAGATTCAGAGAGAGGGGCTGGGGTTGTAGCTCAGTGGAAGAGTGCTCGCTTAGCATATGTGAGGCACTGGGTACGCACCACATATAAATAAATAAAATAAAGGTCCATCAACAGCTAAAAAAAAATATGTGTATATATATTTAAAAAAAAAAGATTCAGAGGGAGATGGGTTCATGACAACTTCATTTGAGCCCTGATATGGGCTGTGCTGAATCCAAGCATGCCTCTTATACTTTTTAATTCAAAAACCCTTTTTGACTAAGTCAGTTATTATTGGTATTATGTTACATGCAACTGAAAAAATCACTAAGATCCTGGATATAGCCTAGGCATTATTATTCTTGTTTTGTGTGCAGATAGAGAAACTGAGTCTCAGAGATGCAAAGTAAATGAAGAGAAAGCAAGTGGCAGAAATATTTTTAGTCAGTGTTTTTCTCCTTATCTGTCATCTCTCTGCCAGAACTCAGGCTGTCTTGATTTCTTTCACAAAATACAGAAGTAGGAGCAGGGTTGGGGGCCCAGACTGATCCAGGTTCCAGAACTGGTTTGGCTGCTTCCTGATTGTCTGATCTTAGGATAACTTACTGAATCTTTATGCTTTTGTTTTCTCATCTGGAAAATGGAATGACAAGAAAATCTACAGCATGGAACTGTTCTGAGGAGTGGGTGTACTGAACTCTCTATGTAAAGCTCTTCAGATAGAGCCTGGCCCAGTCATTTTATATAGGGGCTAGCTATGAATTTTTTAATTTCCTGGCTGTATATTGTTATCCTGCCCCTACCCCATATGGCCTGGGTTACCTAATGATATATTAGTTCCATATGTCACAAGATAACACATACCCTGGTCACCAGGAGCTTTAAATGTCTGATCTTCGGTTTCTAAAATTAATTCTTCTAAAGATGCTGATCACTATGGGTTTAGCAGCCCTAAATCTGTCCCAGGAAGTGAAACTTTGGAGAGGAATTCCAAATAATCAAGCCTTTGCTGACTCGCAAGAAGGGAAGAGAAAGGGGATGGAAGTTGACCCAGCCATTTCCGTGGCTTTTACCCCGCCCCCCCCCCAATTCTGTAAGCCCCACAGCTGTGCAGAGGAAATATCTTTCCTTTAGAGTTTATAACAGGTGTGACCCTGGGCGCCAATTCAGTTCCAAAGAGTGCATTAGCCTGATAAAGTGTAAAATACAAAGGAATCCCTGAAGAATAACCAGGGAGTGGGAGGGGCTCGGTGGGGTTTCAGGGTGGGTCCTGATTGAGGGTTATGTTAAAGTATAGAGAGATTGTCAGAGAAGCAGGTGGGAAAACCTTGTTTCTATGATTTACAGCAGTCAGAGGGGGTGCCCAGGAAAGTAATACGTCTGCTGGGTATCATGAATCAAAAGTCTCATGTCTCTGGACATTACTGATGACCCTTGAATCCCCACCTTGCAGACAGGCTTGGTGTCTATGAGCTACTATTTGTGGAGCACTTACTAAGCCCTTTAAATAAATGGCATCATGGAATTTTCCAACAGCACTGCTAAGATGAAGATAATAGCATGACCTTGGAACTTGGGGTCAGGCAGCATTGGATGGATTCTCAGTTGTTCTACATGTGGCCTTGTGCGAGCCACTTGGCCTCTCTGTGCCTTAGTCGTCTTATCTGTGAAGTGATGGCTCCTACATTCAGGGTGGTGTGAGGATTTGCTGGGTCAGCACTATAGAGCTTTGAGGACCCTGGCAAGATGATGGCTACTTCGTTTTACAAACACGGACCCTGAAGACAGAAAAGGGGATCACTCATCCACAATCCCCATGCATTACCTGTGAAAATGAGCCCCAATCTTCTTTTGAGTTGACCCCACAACCCCTGAAATTGCCTTGTACTGGGAAGAGACTGAAATACTCCCATAATATCCAATCCTCCTTCCCCATCAAACAATCTCCTCTGAGCTTACTGAAGTGCCAAGGTCAGATCTGAAGTGATAACTGTTAAGAAATTCAAATGGGGTTTTCCTGGTACTGAGGAATGAGAGAGAGTGGGGTGGGGAGCGAGAGGGAGGAAAGGGGTGAAGGAAGGAAGGAAAAGAAAGAAACCAACCCCAATCTCTCTCAGCTACAGGAACCAAAGCAGTAAGAATCTGGGTGGTGTTCCTGAGGTCCTAAAGAACTACACCCCGACTCGAGTTGGCACAGGTTGCTGCTTGAAATGTATGTTGAAATGTAAACTCGGGCTGGAGGTGTAACTCAGCACAAATCCCTGGGTTCTAGCCCGAGCACCGGAAGAAAAAAGTAGGGGAAAGAAGAAAAAGAAACCAACTCATTCATCAGAAGGGATTAAATAGGAGGGTGTAGGGTTTTTGACCTGGGGAAGGGGGTCTCTCCCAGTGGAACCTCAAAGCCTCCAGGAGTAGGCTTCCCACTCTGTCAGTCTTGAAGTCTTGACTGTCTTTTCTTATCTAGGGTCTAGCAGGGCATCACAGTTTGTCCTTATCAATACATGTGCGGTTGACTTTGCCGAACATGGTCTCATCCCCATTCTCTTAACTATTTTCATGTGTTTGCGTGCCCCAGGTGCACGCGTGGCGGAGATATCTCTACTCTTACCTTTTCCCACACGCCAGGAACCATCCCCCGCGCGGAGCCGAGGCTGGTGTGCCCCACAGGAGCTAAGACAAGGAGGAAGGTGTGGGAGCTGGAGGCGTGGGATACCCCGCGCTGGTCCCCAGCCTCCTCCCGGCGGGTGATGGGCGGCCCGCTGTGGCTCCTCCCCCGCGCCCCGCCCCCGCCGCGCCCCCGCCGCACCGAGCAGCCTGGCCATAGCTGCCGCCGCGCCACCAAACTTTCCCCGGAGCCGGCACGGGTGAGTCGGAGTGGCGCGGGCAGGTCGCGGACGGGGGCGTAAGTGGGACCTCAGCGGCTGGGCGAGGCTGCGCCCTGCCAGCTTGGGATCCCCCAGTATCCCGGAGGGGTAGCGGAGACCTCCGGATCCGGCGGCACCAGGTGGGCGTGCTTGGAGACCCTGCGACGCGGCAGCCTGGGGAGGGTGGCAAAGCTCGCCTTGCTCCACAGCCCCGCTCGCTGCGCTGTGGTTGTGGCTCCAGCGCCTGGACGCGCAGGCACCTGTGGCTTCCCGGGGCATGGCCAGGGTGCGTGACCGGAGTTGTTCCTCTGGCCTTTGAAGAGGGAAAGGCGAGCACCCAGCATTCCTTGAACCAACCAAGGCCGAGTGCAATGCTACCCTGGTCCCAGCCTAGGTGCCGAATGTGTTCTCTGTGCCTAGGTGCTGAGCATCTATTGTTTCTTTCAGTTCTCCCTATAACTCAGTGAATCGAATATGGCCATACCCATTTTACAGAGGAGAAAACTGAGGATAGGGAGGGAAAGTGGAACCCAGGAGCATTGGCTAGTAAAGAAGAGAGCTAGGATTTTGAGCTGGAGTTCGGCGAACCTAAACCATTAACAATAGGTAGTGAAGCCCCAGGTTCAGTATTACTTAGTGTGGGGGTATGGTAACTTCTGGACCTCCACCCTTCCCCTCCCCTTCTCTCCTCCCTCGTAGGAGCTCCATGGAGTGTTGTGTGTGTGTGTGTGTGTGTGTGTGTGTGTGTGGTGGTGGTGGTGGTGGTGATGGTGGTGGTGGTGGTGGGGTCCTCCCGCTTGTGCCGAGAAAGAATCCTTTGTTGAAATGGGTGGATGTTAGGGCTAGAAAGTGGATTCTGATGGTAGAAGCACATGGAGGCTGCTTATTCTGGGTAGTTAGGGGACCCCAGATTCTGGAAGTTAATTTCCCTTACTCTGGAAGAAGTACTGGTAGGCAGGAGCAGGAGCTAAAGCTTAGCGGTTCTTGTTGAAGCTCTTGTTCTTTGTGTGATCTGGGGTCCCCTCACTGCCCAGAAGATCCCACCTTACCCTATCCCCATTCTGAGTCACCTGTTATCTTTGAAGTGTCTGCTAAGTCTGGGAGCTGGCTTGTGCAGGGATACCCCAGGCAGAGTTGCTGTCTTCCTGCAGGGGGCTCCCAAGTCAGACCCAAGCCAACCAGAGGGATTAGGCGGGGGAGTCCTGTGTGAGCAAGGTCCCCAGGCTGAAAGATGCCCAGAGAACTCATTCCCCTTTTGAGGGTCAGGGCCTTGTCCTTCTGTGACAATGAACAGGTAAAGTGTACCTCCAGAGCCTGAAAAACAGGGGGATTGGGAGTCTGATAAAGGCTTGAATTCCCCACCGTTGGCTTTTACCTTGGGGAGTCTGGGAGAGTGGAGAGAGACAGGCCAAACATCAGAGATCATCATGTATTATGCCATTTAATACAGCAGCCTTGCAAGGTAAGTATCTTTATTGCTACTGCGATTCAGAGAGTTGGGAATGTGAACACCAGTTTTGCCTCATCTTAGATTATCAATGAAACTTGGGTGGCAGATGGAACCTTAGAAACCTTAGATCCTTTTGTGTTTCTGGCTGCAGCAGCAAAGCTAAAGAATAGAGGGATGCCAGGCAACAGGATCCCCAATGCCTTTGCATTTTTCTCCAGGTCTCTTGGTGGACCTGCTGTTGAGGATGATCACTCATCAGAATCCCTGAAAACCCCATGTAGGTATACTACTGTGACTTAGAGTTTGCAGGACCCCCACATGCAAAACTGCCCAGCTGCTCCAGGAGGTATTTCCCCTAGCGGGGGAGAGTTAGTAGAAGAGAGCAGGGGATGCCTATACCATTTTCAAGTGAGTCCTACAAAGGCTGGAGCTGCCTGGTGAGGGAGTCCACATCCCAGAGAGGTTGGACATCCCTGATCTGGGTGTGGTTCCCCTAGGCCCTCAATTGAGTATTCCAAGGAACTTCCTCCCCTTGTACTTTGGAATTCAGTGTTCACACTTTGCTCTTCACAAACAAGGAGTGCCTGATCAAAGAGTGTGGCCTTGCCGTTGCAGAGGCAATGCATAGCAAAGGGATTCTGGAGCGGACACACCTGGGTTCAAATCCTAGTGCTGTCTCTTATGAACTCTGTGGCCTTGGGCCAGTTGCTACACCTCTCCATTCCTTGTTTTCCCCACATTTAGAATGGGGGAATTTGTGGCACCTTCCTCACAGGCTGGTGAGAGAATTGTGTTCATGTACATAATGCACTGAAATGATGTTCCATAATACATAAAAATGCTATTTAAGTGTAGTTGTTATTGTTACTAGGAAAGTCCTATAAGCCCAGGTTTGTGGGCTTGCAAGTGTCAGCTTTCTCATAAGTATAATGGTACTAATACAGGACCACTTTATCTATCCATCTAACCTCCATACAAGTCTGCCCTCTCATCTGTAAAATGGGAGCAGGTCTAGTTAGATTAGTATGTCTCTCAGAAGTCTTAGTGAAACCTCCAATTTTAACAAAGTCTCTATGCAAATTTATGCAAACTCCTGGCACTCTGCTTGGTACTTGGGAAGGACCAGGCATTGTCACCATTATCACTATATGGCAGACCTTTCCCCTACATGCTGCTGCTTGAGCTTCATGCTCTGCCTTGGTTTGGAGAGGCCTGGGTTTGAGACAGTTTTCAAACTGATGTTTTCTGACTCTTAGGGAGGGCCACGATGGGTTCTTCTTGCAAACAGAAGAAAGTTTCTATCTGTCTTTCAGCCCAAATGTTAGCTGTATGGTCATTTCTTGGGTCCTCCAGGAACTATTGGGGGTCTCTTGATGGTTGTAGGATAGAAGGGGGCATGTTTGAAATTCTTTTCCTAAGATCTTCTCACAGCTGTCCCAATAGAACATACCAGCCCGGCTGCCTTTCAGATTATACTGCTGCCTTGGAAGATTCTGTGCATTCTCCAGTGAGGAATTTTTATTTTTTCCCCTTGAAAGAAATAATGGTGGAGTAAAATTCAAAAATTCAGGGTTGCAACCCTTCTCCCTTTAGTGAATTTGGGCTTCAGTTTTCTCATCTGCAGAATGGCCATTAATCATATTTGCCACTATATTTCTCAGGATTAATGCTGGGATGGCAGGCAGAGAAAAGAAGGGGAGGGGAGGGAGATAGTATAACTGGCAAAGAATTACATGCAATTGTAAGTAATTCTCATTAGCATTCAGGCCAGGCATTAGCTGTAATTGCTTCTGATCCAAGACGTTTTATCTGAAAGCCATACCTGGCAGAGGACCATTGAAGCCCCAGTCACCTGCTGCCCTCCCTTTCACAATGACACTGAGCATTTCTGAATCTCAGGACGTAATTATAATAAAGCTGCTGTATCTTATTTATAAGTGACTCACTTCTGCCATTAATGGTGGCAGAGGACTCAGATGCACACTCTTTGGGAACAATGCTACTGATGCTGTCGGGGGGGTGGTGGTGGTGGCAGGATACCTCACCTCTTTTATGCATCCATCCTCCCAGCTGTAATTTACCAGTGATAATGCGGGAGGGTCACATGGGCCAGTATCAAAGCCCAGAGTTCTCAGTTTGTACAGCAGCTTGGATGGCAAGGCCCATTGAAACTCTTCACTGCCAGCAGAATGTATGTTAGAAACCTTTCCAGCAGAGAGGATGAAGCTGGAGAGGTTGATGACGGTACCTCCAGGATGAATTAAAAGTGTAGACTCTGGGGTCCAAAAACCCTGAGTTTGAATCTTGGTTCTGCCAGCTTATTAGTTAAGGTATGATTTGGGGCTGTCTTCCCAAGTAAAATATTAGCTCTAATACAGCTGGGACCATGTGGTCTTATTCATAGTTCCCATCACATAAAATGCACTCACAAATGCGTAATGGTTTAATGACTATACAAAAGATAAGTTGCTTAATTAGGCCTCAGCTTTCTCATCAGTATAATGGTACTAATACAGCACCACTTTATAGGCTGCTGTGAGAACTGGTCAATGAAATGTTATGAACAGAATAAGCATTCAGTAATGCCCATGATGACAAACAGGTGGGTGAAAGAAAGGACACAGCTGGTATAAGCTGGAAAATAGAACTGTTTTCCTACCCCCAGACCAAAAAGGAGCAATAGTACCTGTCATAAGAATGTCCTGAATACATACAGCACTCTACAAGATGTTTTCTTATCCATTGACTCCTAACAACTGGGCAAGAATCACTATTTGTTTTCCAAGAAGGAAACTGAGGTTCAGAGAGGTTGGTGGAATACTCAGAGCTCTCTCTTGCCTTCTAGAGGGTGGAAGGTGTAGAATTTAGACTTCCATGAACATGGTATCTCTCTTCATTACGTAAGGTGTTTTTTTTTAAAAAAAACAACTTTAAAGTCAGATAGTATCATTTCTTAATTTTCTCTTCATGATTTTTACACATCTTTTGTTAGATATAGTCCTAGTTATTCGATATTTTCTATGCTATTGTACATGTTTTGTGTATATGTATTTTAATTAATGTTCTTTTAGTTATTCATTGGGGAAATAGGTTTGCATTTTGTTTTTTTTTTTTTTAAAGAGAGAGTGAGAGAGGAGAGAGAGAGAGAGAGAGAATTTTCAATATTTATTTTTCTTAGTTCTCGGTGGACACAACATCTTTGTTGGTATGTGGTGCTGAGGATCGAACCCGGGCCGCACGCATGCCAGGCGAGCGCGCTACCGCTTGAGCCACATCCCCAGCCCTGCATTTTGTGTATGGGTTTTATATCCAGGAATGTTGCCAAAATATCATATTAATGTTTCAAAATGTGTAGATTCTTTTTAAAATACTCTGTGTATAATTATAGAAGGTGCATATATCAGTTTTGTTTATTCCTAATTCACTGCTTCTTTTCTCTCCCTTGCCTTAGTTTCCTGCTAACACCTCAGTACAGCAATGAATTGAAGGGGTAATGGTAGGCATCTTTCCTTATATGGACTCCTGTGGGGGAGCTGTTCACATTTGATTATTAAATATAATTTTACTCTAGGTTTTCCTTTTTTTAAAGAGAGAGAGAATTTTTTAATATTTATTTTTCAGTTTTCGGTGGACACAACATCTTTATTTATTTTTTATGTGGTGCTAAGGATCGAACCCAGCGCCCTGCGCATGCTAGGCGAGCGCGTTACTGCTTGAGCCACATCCCCAGCCCTTACTCTAGGTTTTCAATAGAATTTGTCAGATTAAAGGAGTTCCTTCCTATTCTCAGTTTGCTGAGTATTTCTTTTCTTTTTAGACATAAATGGAAGTAGAGTTTTAACAGATGCTTTTTCTGCATCTGCCCAAATGGTCACATGATTTTTTTCCCCAATCTGTTGACCCAGTGCATGACCTTGAGTTTGACGTTTCTGAAGTGAACCCAAGTTGCATCATACTGTAGCATCTTTATTTCGAGATTATCTTTGCTAACCTTTCGGTTTAGGATTTTTTTTTTTTTTTTTTTTTTGGGTACTGGGGATTGAACTCAGGGGCCTTTGAGCACTGAGCCACATCCCCAGCCCTATTTTGTATTTTATTTAGAGACAGGATCTCACTGAGTTGCTTAGTGCCTCACTGTTGCTGAGCCTGGCTTTGAACTCATGGTCCTCCTGCCCCACCCTCCGAGTTGCTGGGATTACAGGCATGCATCATCATGCTCGGCTTTGTTTAGAATTTTAATGTGAGTTCAAGTTCAGGAGTGAAATTCCCTGGTGATTTCCTTTTGTGTGTGTGTGTGTGTGTGTGTGTGTGTGTGTGTGCGCGCGCGCGCGCGCATGTGCTTCTTTCTCAGTCTTTGATGTCAAGGTTTGCTGGCTTATGAGACAAGGTGGGCAGGGTTCCCACTTTACTGTTCTCTGAAAACAATTGCATAAGCTCTGAATGTTGATCATCATTGAGTGTTTGGTGAACTCACCAGTTAGACCCCCAGTGGGTGGACACTGAAGCAGAGAGTGGGGAGGGAAACCAGTGTCAACTAAGTCTAAGGAGGAACTTTTCAACAGCCAGAGACTCAGACTGCCTTGGGTGGAAAGTGCCATGGGGAGAGCCCAGCCTTGGACACCGAATGAGGTTTCTGCCAACCAAGTATCCTAGATGAAGGGCACTCAACCCATGGTGAAATCCAGATGCTCAAGAGCTGCACTTGAGTCTCTTTGTGGTTTTAAAATTGTTGTGGCTGCTGTAGACTGTACATGTGAATTGTTATTCCATGGTGATCACAGATTGAGGGATTTTACTTTCTTGATTGTGTATTCCTGTTCCAGTTGATGGGCTCTCCTGTCCTGTTATCAGTTTTTGTGAAATCTCTACCTTATGACCTCTACCTTATGGTCACACCCTCTTCTGCAAATTCACTTACTTTCCCTACCAGTTAGCTAGATATGGGCTAGTTTCTTAGCTGGAATATTCCCTTAATTTCCTTTTTTTTTTTTAAATGCCAAGTACTGACCTAACTTGGGTCATCTCTTCTAACTCCCATAACAATGATATGAGCTAATTACTATTACCCCATTGTTCAGATAGGAAAATCAAGGTTTCTACTTGTTATCTTTAGTGGCTTCACATTTCACACTAAATTATCACTCTCTAACTTGGTGTAAAATGAAGGTCTAAATTGATTTTCTTTTTACCAAATTCTTCCATTGTGTTTATTGAGTCCTCCTTCCTTTCTCACTACCTGCACATCCTATGCCACCTGTACGGAATTACTGAATATCTTTGGAGACAGAACCCCAGGATGGCACACAACTCTAGGGAACACTGTTTTAATGGTTCTCAGCCTGAGTTCTCAGGGCTTATAACCTAGAAATCCATTATTAGTGATGGGGGTCTATCTAGGCTGTCTGTTCTGGTCTGTTGGATTGATTCTGTAGCTGACTATCAGACAAGGTGATGACAGGAGACAAAAGGCCCATGACAATGGGATGATTGAGAACAGTTTGATAAAGAAACTATTACCTTGTATAAACTTTTTTTTTTAATTAAAGATGAGAGAAATATTTTTTTAAAGAGAGAGTGAGAGAGGGAGAGAGAGAGAGAGAGAGAGAGAGAGAGAGAGAGAGAGAGAATTTTTAATATTTATTTTTAGTTCTCGGCGGACACAACATCTTTGTTGGTATGTGGTGCTGAGGATCGAACCCGGGCAGCACGCATGCGAGGCGAGCGCGCTACCGCTTGAGCCACATCCCCAGCCCACCTTGTATAAACTTTCTTGGTTTAGGGAACCACCAAGGGGTGAGTGGGACAATGCCCTAGGGTGTCAGTGGGGCGAGGAGAGATTTTCTACCTTTATGATTGGAGGGAAAGAGAAAGGAGCAACTCTTGGAATGTGGAGAGAGAGCTGGCATGTAGATGGAGTATGTAGCCACCTGGTCAGGAGGGAGCCAGAGCAGGAACACCCCCATCACACCCTCCTGTGGCGTCCCAGGGCTATACCCAGCCAGGAACAGAGGGAGGGCAAGCAAGTCTCTCCTGGGGTCCGTGTAAGCAGAGAGCAGGTATGATGGAGTGGGATTGCCATGGTGTTTGGATGATGATTTGTATTGTGTGTGTTTTCATAGCTTACAAACACATCTGCTGCCCCCTCATTTTTTTTTCTTTCAAACTTTTCCAGGAAGTTTTCACTCAGTTTATCCTTATTTACTGGCTGTTCTTTCACTGCTCCTGGAGAGACTCACTGACCATTATTAAATGAATACAGGCTGCTGCCCCTCACCCTGAGCCCATGTGAGGCAAAGTTCCAGAGCCAGCCCACACCTGTGGGCCAGAGGGTCTTAGAATATGGCTTGATCTCAGCTGTACAAGGGTAGCCACATTTTCTTCTCTCTGCAGCATCTAAATGCCTGTGTGCAGGGACCACCCTGATGGGCCTATGTGGAGGTCAGTTTCAGCCTCCCTGGAGGACTGACGACAGTCTAGCTCTTTACAGCACCTTCCAAGGTCTCCCAAGAGTGAATTTGGGAGAAATGATCAGTTCTGCATTTAAATCAGATCATCACAGTCTCTCCCTGAGAACAAGTTCATTCGAGGCCAAAAGAGACAAAATGCAATTGTATGTATAAATTGAGTTGCAGAAATGATGCTTGTAAATTCAGTGAACAGTTAAGAGCTAAGGCTTCAGAATCTGGGGCCATAGTTTTGGATTCTGGCCCCTCCACTTTCCAGAGTATATCCTGGGCAAGTCACATGTCCTGTCTGTGCTTCAATGCCCTCAAACATATGGTTGGATTGGTGACATTACAGTTATGCACCACATAGGGATGTTTTGGTCAGCATTGCACTGTGCATATAGGGACATGGTCCCATCAGATTATAAGGAGGCTGAAAAGCCCTTGTTATCATAGGAGATGACAGTTCCATGAGTGTTATTGCCCCTGAAGACCTTCCAATGAGATAAGATGTGGAAGTGGAAGACAGCGATATTGATGATCGTGGCCCTGTGTCAACCTAGGCCAATGTGTGTGTGCGTTTGCATCTTAGTTTATCCCGCAAAAGTTTGAAAAGTAAAAAAGCTAAGAACAAAAACTAATTTTAAATAGAAAAAAACTTATAGAATAAATATAGAAAGGGAAAAAATTCTGTCCAGCTGCATAACATGTATGATTTAAGTGAAGTATAGAGTCAAAAAGTTTTTAAAGTGAAAAACTTTATACAGTTAAAAAAAAAGAAGTTTCAATAAGCAAAGGTTAATTAATAATATAAAAATATAAGTTTTTTTAAAATATAAATTTCATGTTTCCTGAGGATAGAGTGTTCATAAAGTCTGCAGTAGTATACAGAATGTGTCTGGCCTTCATATTTACTCGCCACCGGCTCAGTGACTCACCCAGAGCAACTTCCGCACTTGCAAGTTCCGTGAATGGCGATGGCCCTGTACAGGAGTACCAGTCTTTTCTACCATACTTATACTATACCTTTTCTATGTTTAGATATGTTTAGATACAGTATTACATCCAATTGTCTACAGTGTCCATATTGTAACATGCTGAATAGGTTTGTAGCCCAGAGCAGCAAGCTATCCCATTACCATAGAGCCTGGATGTGTAATAGGCTAGACCATCCAAGTTTGTGTAAGTGTACACTAAGATGTTCCCATAACAATGAAGCAACCTAATGACATTCATCAGAGTAAACCCCCATTGTTCGGTGATGCATGACTGTATTAACTTCCAGGACTGTTTTTAGTCTTCAATGAGTCATGCGGTTTGAAAAAATGAATATTTGAAAAGTACTTACAAGAGTCTGGCAAGGCCTAATTGTTTATTAAATAAACCAATTAATATATATTATATGAATTTCTTTTCCCTTGAGATTGGGCATTATTTTGTCAAGTTCCAAAACAAAACCCATTGTGTTTTTAAAATTTGAAATTGTATTAGCCCTGTATATTAATGTGAAGACCTATTGAATTAAGGGCATTTCGGTTTGGTCCATCCTGCTGGTTGTTACTGGTGTTTCCTCTGAGAAGACCTGTTGTACATTATAGCTCCTTAGGGCTCTTTGCTGAGGCTGTGTGAGAGAGGGTCCTCATAGAAAGTGTTGGAACCTAGAGGCAAGAGGGTTTGGTGACCACTATGGGATTTCAGAGTCTTGACCTGGACTCAAATTCTAATGCTACCCACAGAGACATGTGTTTGATCCCAAAGGAAGCATTTTAACCTTCCTGGACTCAGTTTTCTCATATGTAAAAGGATAACAATACTAATACCCATCTAAAAGCCTCTTCCTCCTGATCCTAGGAAGACTAACAACTTCTATCACTGAGGACCCAAATGTCTCCTCCTCATGAGGCCCAACTAGTTTTAAGCTGACACTCCCACCCTAATCTAGCCATTCTTCCTTTCATTGTCTGCATGGCCCCAACCAGCCTGTCAGCCCTAGCAGTGTGGGGAAATTATCTCTCTGGATCACTGTTCCCTTGCACTGCCTTCATTCCTTTTGATACCTAGTAAGTGCTCAATAAAAACCTCCCAAAAAGAGGAATGAAAGATAGATCCTAAAACTCAGGTGGTAGGTGGGACCTTGCTCATGTCAATGGCTGTGCAGTCTACAAAGATGGTGTCTGTCTGCTTACCACAGCTCTGGCACTTGAACAACTTGCAAATCTTCAGATTAAATGGCTTTGAGGGCATTTTGGAAGTAGTAGGAAACACAAGGCAAGGATGGGTTCTTTTCACTGTTGATTCGGAAGCTCGATAAATATTTGTCACTTGCTCATTGATTGATTCTCACAGCACCTTGCACCAGGCTTGACCAGGGCTCTGAGAAGCTCCATTAGCAAGTCAGGAACACAAGACAGATGAGGTCCTCTCCTCCTCTTCTCCCCTTTGGGAGCTGGGAGGGGCCAGTAAATAGCATTGCTTCATGCAACTGGAGCTCTGTCCAACCGAGAATTAAGACAAAAGGCAAAGCAGTCAGAGAACAAAATGTCACCATTACCAATCAGAGTGATGTGGGGGCATGTTGGGTTGCCGATGCTGAAGGGCAAAACTGACAGGGTTTCCCTCCCCAGGTGCAGGCAGTACTGCCCAGAGCAGCCCCTCTCCTTCCTGGTAGAGAGCAGGAGAGGACCATGCTCCCTACTGGCAGCCTGGCTCCTAAGGCAAGCAGAGTCTGAGTTCTACTTGACTATTTAATTTCTTGGATTCATCCATAAATATGTCATACCCAGAGGGGCCCAGGGGACAAGGAAATGAGGAGATGGAGAGAAGCCGTGGCATCAGAGTGATGAAGCGCCACATATCATGTGGAAGGAGACAGAAGGATTAGGCAAGAAACATTTTCCTGTTCTTGGTGGGGGGATCCAGAAGTCTCTGATGCCTGCTTATTATTTCTAACAGCAGAGAGTCAAGAAACAGGGTCCCTAACCTTCCTGATCCTCCCTCTGGCTGACTGAGGAAGACATTCCAGACCTGGGCTTCTGGGTCATTACATGATCTGGTCTTCTCAACAGCTCTGAGAGGTAAGCTTTAGTATGCCCATTTTATAGATGAAAAACTGAGGTTAGACATGCTGATTCACATTCTAGAGTAGACCTGGGGAGACTATGACAGTGGCCCAGATGAAAGAGAATGGTTGCTTGACTGGGCAGGATGGTGACCATGGAGCAAATTGGAAGGATTGAGACTGTTTGGAGAAGAGGCAGGAGGGCTGGACAGGTGGATAGGTGCTGTGCAGTGGGATGTGTCATTATTGGAAGGTTGTGTTGGAGCTGTGCTCTTGAATAACTTGTTCTTATTTTGTTTAGATTGGGGGTTGGGGTTTGAGGTTTGGTTTATTTACTTATTTATTGCTTTTTTTTGGGGGGGGTTGTACTTTGGGTAGAATAGATGTGACCCTTCTAGGCGGAGATTTTGCAAAGAATTAAAAATTCCACAAGCATCGCAGCACCTGTGCTTCTCAGTGGAACTGAAGCTGGTGATCACTCACTCCTAATTGGAGTGGTGGCCGAGTGCCTTAGATGCAGTGGAAGCATGCAGGGCTGAGGTGGGGAGCTAACAAGAAAAGGTGCTTGGGTCTGTGAGCTGTCTGTTAATTAAGGGGGTCCTGTGACGCCCCTCCCCCACTTTCTTCTTGCCTTTCCACAGTCCCCTTACTGGTGACTGTTGCTGCATCCCACTTCCCTGTCATGTTGCCTGGCGCCTTGCCCCCTTCTGCATCCTTCCTGAGCATCCTCCTTTCTGTGGCAGCCTGAGCTTAGGCTTCCTCCTCCCTCCCAGGACCCCTGATACCCACTTCCCTGTCCCCAGGAAGCCCTCTGTTATCCCGAGGAATGAATCTCTTTTCTAGGAATGAATCTGACTGTGTTACTTCCCTGCTCACAGTCCAATGGCATCCTCTGCAGCCATCAGGTAGAAGGAATCCTTAGTTGTACCACTTGAAAAGATGTCTGTGATAAATGCATTGTTGAGTGGTAACGGAAGTGGCAGAGTACCAGAGACCGCATAAGATGGCAGAATGCCATGCATGGTCACAGGCATGGGCTCCAGGGCCATACTGACAATGTCACTAAGTAACTGTGTGACCAGGAAAAAGTGCTTCACTTTCCTCACCTATGAAATGGGAATGCTAATAATGGTTCTCACCCTTTTTTGCAAGGATTAAAGAAGTTAATGTGTCTAAAATATGAGCCTAGTGCTACTGTAAAATATGAGCCTAGTGCTTCGCTCCCAGTAGCACTAACTAAATGTGAGCTGTTGTCATGGCCACATCAGTGCCTGTCATTGTATATGTTTACAAATATGTGTGTGTGCCTCTCTCCTCTTTTACCTCCTTCAGGACTTGGGCTAGAGGTGTCCTCTTCCAGGAAGCCCTCCCTGATCACCTTTATCACTACCAAGACTGGGTTAGGGTCCTTCTCTGAACTTGTAGAACTACATGGACCTGTATCTGCCACACGCATACCACTCTGTAGTCACCATCTATCTCCCCAAGGCTGTAAGCAGCCTGAGGATGTGGGCCATGGCTGATTCCCCATTATATCCTTGACACCCCTCAGAGTGCCAGGAACATAGCACATCCCCAGGAAGTTTTAAATGAATAAATGAGTATGAACAGGGCTTTGAAACATAAGGCTTCAGTGGGAAGCAACTTGGAAACAGGACATTCCAGGCAGAAGGAACAGCAGGGGCAAAAGCACGGAAGTAGGGGGAGAGAGACATGACTGGGCTGTCCACATCATAGAATGTGACTTAGGAGGTTAACAGAAAGTAATTCAGGTGGGCAAGATGGGTAGGGGCTTTATGAATGTTTTGTGTAAATAAAGGAAGGTAGACGAAGTGGGGGTGGGTGTGAAGCAAGAAGATGTGCTGGGGGAATGAGTCTTCCATTTACACTGGGATCCTCCAGTCTGGGGTCAAGGTCAGGTGCTTCTGTGACACCAGGTAGTTATCATAATGTACGATAAACACTTGCTTTACCTGTCTCTGTCTACCACCAGATTGCAGATTCCTCTAGAGATGGAAACCTGGGGTAGGTTTTTTTTTTTTTTTGAACTCTAGAAATCTTGTGCACAAAGATAAGCTATTTCCTCTTCCATACCTCCTTTTTCTCTGCTACGTAGGGCTGAGGTCATAAAGTGTGTTGTGCTTCCTGACATCTGCATCCTAGCAGGTGTCACTCCAGTTCTTCTGGGAACAGCAAGTGTATGGCTCCTGCACTCATTTGAACTCATTCTCTCACCCCTGCCTCCTTTAGTTAAGGCTTGACTACAACTTACAACAGATGCAGCCTAGAAGTTCATTCCTAGGTGAGACTAGCAGGCTGCAGAAGAAAACGTTCTCTCCTAAGTTGTTGGGACTAAATTGAATATTGCTTATGAAACCCAAATTGGGAAAGACAGTGCCTGTCCCAGCAGCAGAGGTGGCAGCAAGGTGAAATAGGAGCCAGAGTCTGTTTATGGGTATGGTGAACTTACTGTGTGCTGGGGATTGCAGAGGACAGACTGACATGGCTGCTGCCCTTACAGGTGACATGATGGAGAAGACAGATGAGTCACGACAATTAAGTGGGGTGTGACAATCTCTGATGGGGCAGCACAGTGCCAAGGGAAGTTTAAAGAGGTTAAGTGACTCACCCAAGGTCACATAGAAAGTAAGTAGCCAAGTTGGGGTTTAAACTGAGATCCTCTGTGCGCTTTTCACTGTGCTACAAAACCCCTTAAGGTGTGATGCCAATTGCCTGAAATATTTTTGGCAGTTGTTCAATGGCAGTGTTAGTTAATCCTTCTGAATCTTCTTGTGGTTTCTTAGATTACATTCATCCTTTCATTTCCTTAAGGTTCCAGGAGCTGAATGTAGACCCTTTCTCCTGAGTTCCAGGCTAGATAATAGGAACAAGTCATGAAACTAATCCTTGGGTTTTTGAAGTTGAGTGTTCCCTGATACATAGAGTTTATTTCTCCCTTTCTCTATTAGAGGCAGGTGAAAAAAAAACAGTCAAGTAGGGAAGAGAAATCAAAAGAACATTTAGCTCTGTGGGTTGAAGCACAGCCATTGAGTGAGTCACAGGGATTTGGACACCCAAGGTTTGAAGCTGACATTGGGCCAGATTGTCCTATCAATGCCAAGAAGCGTTAAGGGTGACCTTCCTATGTCACTTCTGAATATGGAGCAAAGCCTTCTCTGCCATCTTGGTCCCTAGGAGAAAATCTGCATAATTGAGCACCTTTCTGATGAATACATTTTTCTGTCTTTGATCCCAGGCCCAGAGCTGTGTGTCTTCTCTATGCTCTAAATGGTACTTTGGAGCAGACCTCAACTTCCATGATTATTAGTTTATAAAATAAAACTTTCATAAATCTTATTAGCATCACCAAACACAGGGTAAGGTCACCAGGATATGCATTGAGCATCTACTATGTAGTGGACATTATGCTGAGCACTTCATGTGTATTGCATCATTTAATCTGTAAATAACTTTGTGAAGTCGAGATGGTTATTATCTGTACCTTTGAGACAAGAAACTGAAAGTTCAGAGACTTGAAATATCTTACCTGAGGTCACACAGCTAAAAAATGGAATGAATTGGGATTAAAGCCAGACCTTACTCCCACCCATGTTCTTTTCTCCACAAGTGTTTAGGGGGAGGTGGAGCTTTGAGAGATGAGGGAGGCAGCCCTGTCCTTCAGAGGAGGAACTTGGCCCCCAAGAAGGAAGGGACTTGCCCAGGGCCACACCTTCTGTTGGTGGCAGAGCTGGCTCTGAAACCAATTCCTCTGATCTGTAAGGCTACCTGTTCTGTTACCCTTTTGAGACTTATCAAGTCTTTTAACCAAGGCCACAGGCTCTTTGCAGCTGGCTCTTTCATTTGTCTGTCCACACTGGCCAGCAAGCGCTTTCCCACACTTGGTTCAGGCTTCCTCCCCATCACTGTGTCCTTGCTGCCCACAGACCTTCCCACTTTCTCTGTCAGTGTGAATTCTGTGTTCCTATTGCAGTGCTCACTTAAACTTAGTGATTTGGGGGTTAATATAATTTTTATGATAATAAAATATACATAATAAAATGGGCACATAAAATGGCATATGACTTGTATCTCAGTAACTCTGAGAAGGGACAGGTAGAAATGCCCCTCCAGGTCTCCCCTCCCATGATGCCTCTTCCAGGAAGGCTTTCCTTTGAGGAGGTTATTAGGGTTGCAAAGCTCAGAAGCAGGCCTGGTTTAGACTCTGCTAATGTGGCCTACTGCTGAATATGGGGATGTAAGCAAGACAGAACATAGTGTCACCACTATATTGCCAGGCCCCATGGGGAGCTGGAGGGCCATTTCGTACCAGACTGCTACTAGAGACCCATTATCCTGTCCCCTCTTCCATAGCAGCCCTCTGCCTTCCTCTCTAATGCAGGACAGTGGAGGTGACTGTCCTCCCTGCCCAACTATTGTTCTTCTTGCTCTCACCACCTTGTTCTTCCCTCTCCTTATCCACCTTTCGTGCATTCAACAACTTTTTACTGAGCACATTGTTTGCCCCAGCTGTGACTCTAGGTACTTGGGAAAGAAATGTGGCTGGAGGAGCAGACAATATTCCAACCCTAGTGGAACCTCATTCTGAGCTGCTGGCTTCTTCTCGCCTGTGACATCTACTGTCTCTGGCTTCTAAAGGTCCATAACATTGGCTCTTCCCTGGCTTCTGCAGGCCCATGGCATCCATAGTCCTTTCTCTCTGCTGGCCCATGATGTCTGTTGTCCTTTGGCTTCTGCTGGTGCATGACATCTGTTGTTCATGGTTCTGTGGCCTTGTGAACTTCTGCAGCTTCCTGGGTTTTGATTTCTGCTCCTGGTTCTTGTCAGCCTCTGCTTTCTGTATGTTAAATTTAGCCTTTCAAGATGGAATCTATTTCATTCAGCAATTTCTGCTTGACCAGAAATTTTTCCTGGGTCACCCCACAGATAGCACACCCATGACTGTCTTTAGCCCATGGCTGGTCCAGGTACCTGTGCTGATGAGTCACAGTCTCAGCTTATCAAAAGATCACATTTTATTGGTTCAGGTGATGCCAGAGACTATTCTGAGATACAGGAATGAACAAGAGGGGTAGATCCTGTCTGCCTAGGGCTTACATTCTAACAGAGGAATGTTCGAGAAATGAATTGACAATGACTGTAAAAGCAGTGTTGAAGATTTGTAACAAGCCAGGCGTGGTATGCATTCCTGTAATCCCGGCAACTAGGGAGGTAGAGGGAGGCAGGAGGATCATGAGTTCCAGGCCAGCCTTAGCAACTTAGTGAGAACCCTGTCTCAAAAAAAAAAAAAAAAAAGTAATAAGCAGATGGTGTGTGGGGGGGGTCCCTTTACATAGGATGGGAGGAGTTCACATTTGAATCAAGTGACGAATTGAGGCATGCTCCTGAGGGAAGAACATTCTGTGGAGATGGAACAGCAAGACCCTGGGCTAGAAATAGGTTGGAATATTCTAGAAATAGTGAGGAGCCCTGAGTAACTGAACAAAATGTGTAAGGTCTAGTGTAAGGGATGGTGTCAGACAGGTCACCAGCCAGGCATGGGAGGCCCATTTTTGACGGTTCGTCCCCAGCCTGTGGTGCTGTTGGAGGTTGTGGAACCTCAAGAGGTAGGGTCTAGTGAGGGATCTTAGGTTACTGGGGTGTGCCCTTGAAGGGGATAGTAGGACCCTGCCCCTCCCTCCCTCTTTTCTTGACCATTGTGAGGACTTGGCTTTTTCCTAGAGGCCACTGCTGAGGTTTGAGCTTCTAGCAACACAATTGGGTGTGGGGTGAAAAGCACCATCTTAGCTGCTGGGTGGTGGTGGTGAGGGACTCCATAAGAGACTAGTGCTGACCTCCAAGCCTCGGTGGCTATGGCCTGGACCAGAGAGCAGTGAATAGCCCCCAGGTATAGCTTGCAGATGAACTGAGCATAATGGATGTCTCTCTTGTGCACTTCCCTCAAGTCCCCAGGTGGACACAAGCAATGCAGTCCTTCTGCTCCTGCAGTGCTTATCCCAGGTGCCACAATGGATTTCTTGATCCTTAACCAGAAGACAATAATGGTGTCTTCCTCCTGGGGTCATTGTGGGCATGACAGGCCCTAGTCTCAGTAGGTGGGAGCTGTTATTGTTTAGGAACACAGGGGATGTGGGTGTTTCAGGATAGAGGAAACACCTCAGTTGGAGTTCTCTCAGTGGATTTGGCTATCCCTGACTCTGTTGTGACCAGCAACCCTGGAAATGGAGTCTTTTTAGTTGGAAATGGAGAAGCTACTCCTTTACTGTGTTCAACCAGGAGCCGGGGACTTTCTCCCACTTATTTAAGTCCATACAGCCCCTCTGAGCAATGGGAGTGCCCATCTCTGTTTTGCAGCATCTTGGAGGTGAAGGAATTCACCTCAGGGCCTGCAACAAGTGGCAGAGCAGGCTAATTGGCTGAGCCTCAGCCAAGAGGCAGAATGGTGTAGTGATTCAAGACCTGGGGTTGGGACCCACAGAAATCTGAGTTTGATGTTGGGTCTGCCACTGACTGGCTGAATGACCTGGCCATGTCCCTTCCTCTCTCTGTGTCTTGGTTTTCTTATCTGTAAAATGGGGTGATAATGGGCTCCTTACCTGCTTCAGGTGAGGAGTTAGGAGGAAATGGATGTGAAGTCTTAGGCAGAGCCCATATATAGTGGACACTGTGCAGATAAGAGCTCCCCTCTCCTGTCCCCTGGCCTGTGTGTCTGGCTCTGCATGGTATCCCTGCCAGCATTTTGAAGTAGATGTCTCATTGCCAGACGCTGTCATGGAAACCAAGAGATGGGGGAAATAGGAGGGGCCAGAGTCGGGGTGGGAAGGGGATGTCCTTCCCTTGCTCACCCTCTGGCTCACCTTAGCCAGCTCATTGTAACAAATGATGGCTCAGAAGAACAAAGTGGATATGAGAGGACAAAGTGATAGAGGAGACAAAGGCCAGCTGGGATGAGCTACTACCTTTGACTGTATAATTAGTAAAGAGTACTGAGTACAACCTGCAGGGCCAGGTGCAGCCATATCTCAGGCTCCCTGAGGCCCGGGCAAGCTGGAACAGGGATATGACTCATGCTGAAAATACTTGTCCATCTGCCATTATTTCTGCATCTGTGAGAGGCATTGCAGCCATTTCCCTGTGAAACACTCCTTACCCCATGTCTATCAAGTCAAAGCTGATGATCCTTCCAGCTGCTCCTCTGAATCGATGGCAAAGTGAGTTGTTCACTGTCTTGCAAACAAAAAGAGCTTGTTTGAGATTACCTGGTCCCCGTCTTCCAGTGTCTTTCAGTACTAGATCCTTTTTTGACACCGAGTTCTTCAGAGCTGAGTTGGAAACCTGACCTATGGATTAATGACCCTTCTGAATCTCAATGTTCTTGCCTGTTAAAAGGGTTGATTGCAGGACCTGCCCCACGGATCCAGAGAAGTATGTACAAGTGGTATTGTTATTACTGTCATTTCATACCCTCTAAACTCAGGAGCAAGGAAGGAAGCAGGAAAAAACTCTTAGGATATGCTTTGTTTATAAAATTAAATAATTTCTTTTTGAGATGAAATGAATCTTGCAAATGCTTTCTTCCTTGAAAGTTTTGGATCAGTTTATCAAGTGTTTATTTGTACCTACTATGTGCCAGAGCCCATGCTGGGTGCTGGGGAGATGAGTAACAAAGAATCATCTGACCTTTGAACTTGCAGCCTGGTGGGGAAGGCAGACAGAGAAATACAAGGTCACACGTAAGATGTGTGTGGTCAAGATGAACACAGGGCTTTGGATGCACAGAAGTTGGGGGGCACTTATCCCAACCTGAGGAACCTGGGAACATTCCCTGGAGGGAGTGGTTTGCCTGGAGAGTTTCAAAGCTGAGTAGAACTGCTCGGTTGAGTAGGGTGAGAAGGGCTTTCTAGGCAGAAGGTAACTCTAGGCAGAGCACGGTGGTCTGAAATAGCATGGTGTGTCCAGGAGGCCTTAAGGAGTTGGGATTTGCCAGAGCTGAAAGTCAAGGTTAAGGGCAACGGAACAAGAACAAGCCTAGAGAGGTGATCAGGGTCCTGTTGTTAGTGTCCCGTTCAGTGCTAGGATAGCCTACTTCCTAGACTCCTTCTAACCTAGGATCTCTTCATTGCAATGAGTGAAAGATGCTGTGTTTTCAATAAGTGTCTCCCAAAGGCCCATGTATTGAAGGCTTGGTCCCCAGCCTGTGCTGCTCTTAGAGGTTGTGGAACCTTCAAGAGGTAGGGCCTAGCAAGGAGTCTTAGGTCACTGGGGGCATGCCCCTCCCTCTCTCTCTTCACTCCCATGAAGTGCTCTGCTCTGCTGCATGCTTCGCCACGCACAGTGTGCTGTCTCACCACAAGCCCAAAGCACAGGCCCAACAGGTCATGGACTAAACCTCCAAACTGTGATGTTTAGTCACTTTGTAAGTTGACTCTCTAGTATTTATTGTACTGGTACATCGAGAGACAGAAGAGGGTGGTCAGAGAGTCTTGGAACTTTCCTCATCAGAGAGTGGCCCCACAGGCACCATTGTGACACTGGAGCTTGTTAGAAATGCAGAATCTTAGGGCTGGGGTTGTAGCTCAGTGATGGAGCACTTGCCTAGTATGTATGAGGCCCTGGGTTCCATCCTCGCACCACATAAAAACAAACAAACAAATAAATGGTATTGAAAAAAAGAAAGAAAGAAAGAATCTCAGGCTCCACCCCAGAATCAGAGTCAGCATTTCGACAAGCTCTCCAGGGAACATCCATGCACATGAAGGGCACAGGACTAGCCAGTACCACACCAAGTTGCCGCCAGCCATCACCTGCTCTGTTTCCAGGCCCTGGCAAAGGCGGACTTTTGCTTTTCAAGCAGCCCAAGACTCCTGTTCAGAACGAGGAAGGGACTTCCCCAGCTCTGCTCTGGAACTGCTTTAAAAGATGTCTAAGTCCCCCTTTTAAGGCCCCCCGCCAGGGGTCCTTGGTCAGTTCATCTCTCTTTTGCCTCACTGGAAGCAGGATCAAGTGAGACACTGAAGCACAACTTACTCATTTCATAAGAGGAAACTGTTCCTGACTCGTGTTAAAAACAATCTCTAGAGAAAGTTATTTGGGCAGGTACTTTTCGGCTCCTACTGTGAGGTGGCTTGTCTCCAAGGACAGGGCACCCAGACCTGTGAGTCAGTTGCTTCACAGTCTTCATTTATTCATTTGTGTATTCTCTTACAGAGAAAATGATGACACAGTCTCCTTCATCTCCAAGGACATAGAATACCAAGCCAAGTGATTTGCGCTTTTGCTAAGTAGGGAGCCATGGAAGCATTCTGAGGAGGAGAGTGGCAGGTTGAATATTGCCTGTTGAAAGGGCACTCTGTCAGCAATGAAGTAGGGAGAAGAAGGGTCTGCAGACTTTATTGTGGAGGCTGGTACAGGAACCCATGTGAGAAAAATGAGGCCTGGGTCCAGGCAGTGGCCCTATTTGGTCACACTGTATCAACTCTCAGGCCAAGCTTTGTCTACTAAGTGGGCTATGGCTTTAAGGATTCTGAATCCCTAATTGATCTCATTTGGTGGAGGCTTAAGCAGCTGCTGCCTTTGAAGCAGCAACTTACAGCTGACTGAGAATAGAATTTGGAAATCTTTCTGGGCCGTATGTGACAGATAAAGGCATCTATTTTGATCCAGACAGATTAGGAGTTACTGGCAGCAATTTCAGCTTGACTTGGGAATCCCTCCTAATGCTCACCCCAGCCCCTGGGGTTATGTGCAGAAGAGTCTTCTGAGGGACTCTGGACTCAGTAGAGAACAGGGAGGACTGTGTTAAAGGCTTGGTCTTCAGCTTGATGCTGTTTGGAGGTGGTGGAACCTTTAAGAGCTGGAGCCTAGTGGGAGGTCTTCAGGTCATTGGAGCCATACCCTCTCAAGGGGATTATGGAGCCCAAGTCTCCTTCCCTTTCTCTCTTTACTTCCCAGCCATGAGATCAGTGTTGTTGCCCTACCGTGGACTTCTCCACTTTGGTATAATGCCTCAGCCCAAAGCACCAAGGCCAATTCATCAGGTACTGAAACTTCCTATGCCCAGAAAAGGGTAGAGACTTTTGGTTAGTAGAAACTGACTTTGAAGCTCACCTTACCATTTACCGTGTGCTCTTGGATGATGAACTCACTTTGAGTTGACTTAGTCTTTTTTTCTGTACAGTGGGAATAACAGCAGCACTGATGATGTGAAGTTATTATGAATTCATGAAATATTACATAGCTCATATTTGGCATGTTATAAATAAAGGGTAGCTGTTAAATTATTATTATATTTTAATATTGCTATTATCCATAAAACTTTATTTACAATGGATAAATCATTTATTTTACCTTTAAAGACTCTGAAAGAAGTCCTGCAGTAAAATCTGCTTGATTTTCCTTAATCTGATATTTCTGAAATCTATTTGATCTTTTGGAGTCGCCTTTTTCATATAATAGCCAGGAGATTCTAAGGAATTCATGGTCTGTGAGACTTGCTTTGGGAAATACTGATTTTGTGTCTTGGAAACACCCTAGGAAGCCATTATCTCTGGGTCAAGTTTTAGTCCAAACATGAATCCTTTGATGTAAAGAGTTGTATCTCATTGCAGTTCCTCCTATTTCCTCCTCCCCTAAGACAGGCACTCGGAAAGAAAGGCATAAGGTAACCATTCCAGAATCATAGGGCTAGGAGGTAGAAGTGGACCTTGGGGTTTAGCCTTGCCCTAGAAAAAGGACTCATCCTTCAGTACCCCATTCCTGTGTTCACTTCTCTCAGAAGCTTATACATCTTGCTCAGAGAGCATTAATTGACCATTTCCACACGAGGTAGTAGCCCTGGTGGAAACCACCCATTCAAGACATACCACAGTGGACCATGGCTGTCTGTAACATGACTATCTCCCTGGCTAGACTGTGAACTTTTTCAGTGTAGACATAACATGTCATCTCAGGAACCCCAGCCAGGATTGATAAAGACCAGATTACATTCATCATCCTCTAGGGACTTCTGAGGTCTCAACCTGTGAGAGGAGGAGTGAAGAGTGAGCTCTGGGTCTTCTGAAACAGGAAGACATGGTTTGTCTCAACTCTGTCAGCTCTGCCAGTTCCCATAGCCTTGGTGGTGGTGGGAGTGGAGGAGGATCAGAGCTTCCCCAGATTGCCAGTACGTGATTCAAGACCTCTCTGAGATCCTGGAGTATAGACACCTAGGGGAAGGAACTAATACATTGTGGGGCTTCTCATCCTGGAAGAAAACCACTTCTATGACAAAAGGGCAGGGTTGACCACGAAGAAGTGATGATAAGCTCCCCATATCCACTCCAAAGCTCATATGCCAGATCTTTAAGTCTGGCTTATTTGAGCTAGATGGCAGTTCATGAATGCTTAATCTTGGAAGATGACTTTAGTCTCCAGTACTCTGGAGGCTGGGGTATGCTTCATGCACAGGAACTTGACTGAGCTAAAGGGCCCAGAGACCAGAACCAGACCCTGGGAGGCTGCTCTCAAACTGGCCTCAGGAGTAAGTGGGAAAGATGGGGAAGTAGTCTAAGCCACTGTGGAAACTGGGGGAGTTACTAAGCAATAGGCTGCCCCCCATCCCAGAGCAACATTCAGCAAAGATTGGGACCTGATTCAGATCAGACTCCAATATGAAATCATCTTAGTTATGGTTCCTTTGGATCAGGAACCCTTTCTTTTCAGTGTCTGGAGAGAAAGGAGGCTGAAGCACATTGGAGCTTGGGATGTGACACAAAGCCCTGGTTAGATCTTAGAGTCCCAGCTGGGAAGGATTCCTTGGAGAAATAATGATGATGATGATGATGAGGTGATGGTGGTAGTAGTAAGTGGTGATAATAGTGATGATAGCAGCTTCAGTTATTATTGAGCACTTAATTTGTGCTTTCTACAGTTGACCTCATTTAACCCTTGCTGCAACCCTTCAAGGTGGCTATTGCATCTCCATTTTTCAGATGAGGAAGTTAAACATCTGCAAGATTATACAAATTCCTCCCAGTTCATTTAGCTAGTAAGCTGTGGAGCTTTATTTTAAATCTGGGTCTTTTTGGCTTCCAAACTCTGGCTCCTGACCTTGAGGCTACATATACGGTCTGTCATATCAAGGGAAATGATTTAGATTCCCAGTTTAAGTATATACTGTGCCAGGGTCTGAATCTTTCAGATTTAATGATTTTTTTTATAACAAATCATTTGGAATGCCCTCTTAACCATTCCTAAATAGAGGTCATTGATTCTACTATATCCACAAACACCTAAAATAGTAGTAATAACAATAAAATACTAACCATGAAGTAAAAGAGAAATAAAAGAAGAACCACTTACAATAAAATAATAATGCATATGTCCCTACATAAGTGCTTGGGCATGCCCACACTCAAAACATCCTGAAGAGTCAGAAGCCAGGCAGCCACACCTAGAATCCAGGAAATATATAGCTACAAATCCAAGTTGATACAGATATGTCAAGTTAGCAACTCAAACACTACTGTGATTCCACTCATGGTAAACCTCCATACAAAACAATGTCTTATCCCCCTGCAATTTGTACAATCAGAGCCATCTTAGAAAATTCAAAGTGGATTGAAACTGTGCAATGAGGTTTTGTGTTTATATGTAAATGGAATTAGGCTTTATTAACTCAGGTAACTATGACGTTTTCCCACCCACATGTGGTTCAAGGAACATTTGAAAGGTGGACAGGACAAAAGAAAATTCATCATGTGGAATTTCACTGGGCACAAAATGCCAGTTGTGCCTTCCAAAATGCTCTTGTAATTTGAAATGTGCCCCCTCCAGATATTTCTAAACACCTCATGAAAAGCATGGAACTCTATCCCATTGAGAACCATTCTATTAGGCTAACGTGCTGGGGTGAGAGGCAGGTCAGTTCCACAGCCAGTTAGGACTGGGGAAGGGGAAGGAGAAATAATGAATATTGAGGATCTACTCTCAGATGGTCCCAAGGTCATGCTGTCATAAATGAAGCCAGAAGTCAAACAGGCTCCAAAGGGAATGCTTTCTACCTTACTTTTTTAAAACTAAGGTTAAAGTTTTTAAGGACTGATGAGATGGGAGTCTGAAAATAGTGTCATATAATGTTCAGAGCATATTAAAAGTCAAGTATAACCCCAGTTCAACTGCTCATCAGCCACATAACTTTAAATTGGCACTTCCCCCATTCTTTTCTGGAACTCCTATGCATCCCTCAACATCCAATTTAAACATTACCTCATTTGTGAATTATCCCAGCTTCTCCAAGATGAGGGAGTGTTTTCCCCCCTCTGAGCTTCTATGTTCCTATTCATAAAGCTCACCAGGACACTTGCCACCCTAATCTGTGATTCCTGCTGTCTCCCCCAACTTGATGAGGAGCTTACTGAAGGCAAAGACTTTGTCTGATTTAAGACCCTCAGTCCCTTTTCTCTACCCCCAGTGCCCAACACAACTGCTGCATCACAGATATTCGTAAATACGGAATGAGTGACTGGTGAAATGAAACCACTTTGCTTGCCAAGTTGCTCACAGAGCAGACCCTTCATGCTGAATGACTAAACCGAGTAGGTCAGAGTCACCTGGGATTTACTGGCTGTTGATGGCATCTCTTCAAAACACAGCAGCTTCTAGGTTGACACAGATAAGAGACAGGAATTGGTGCAGCCCAGCCTCCCTCTGAAGAGGTCTATCCAAAAGTGGTCACTCAGTGGAGCTTTTTCCAAACACGCCTGCAACCTGCAACCATTCCTGCTGCTTTGCACACCCTACCCAGAGCTTTCAGCAGCAGAGAAAGGGGACTGTGATGTCATTTTGATCCATGCAGCAAAGGGAGGGGATGCTGCTTGCCTTACTTTAGCACTCATGCTCTCCCTCATGCACACTTTGTACCTCTTCTGCCCCCTTGGGGCTCAGGTTCGTGTCCTTCTGCAGCCCCTGGCTACTTGGCACAATCCTCCTTTCCTTCTGATTCCAGCTTATCATCCCCACCCCTGTGATTCATTCATTATAAATTCTTCCCAAACCTTGTCTGTAAATGCATCCCCCTTGAAGAAGGTGGAGACATCATGGTCTTTGGGGGACAAACTGGTTTCAGATCCCAAGTCCCTTAGTTCCTATTTGGGTTCCATCAGTGTTAGCTAGTGTTCCATACACATCTCCTAGGTCTCTTTATAGTTCTGTTCAACTGTCCCTGAACCTGGCCATGCATGCACCTACCATGGTTATGCTACAGAACTATTTTGTCCACAGCAAAGATGTCCAAAAATGCCCAAGAATCCATGGCTTCCACCCATAAAGGTTGTGTGCTCAACCAATGGCTATCGGGTGCAGAAGTAGGAAAGCCTGTCTCCCTGGTCTTGGTTAAGTCAATTCTTGGCTGTGACTTACACTTCAGAGCTGCCCAGTGGGATAAGACAGGACTTTGCCCACACTCAACCGCAGTCTGCTTTTCCTGCAAATCACTTAAAAACACCTGGTGCCTGGGAATCCTTGTTCCTGGGTCTACTTCTGAAGAACCTAATTAAGACAGAGACTTAGACAGCATGCTTCATATCTGTGACTTTCCCATCTGTGACTTTGGGTGAGTAATGCATGCTGCTTAGAGTTGTTGGCAGGTTTAAATAGTGTGTATGTAAAGTGCTCGGTATGTAGTGGGCCCACAGTTCCTTTCCATGATTTCTCCTTTCAGAGAATCACCCAGAAGGGCATTAGCCTGGAACTTGGCCATCCTGGCTTCTATTCTGAGCTTACTGCTTGTTTTTGAATTAGGAGATATGTCCATTTTCAAGGTGAAGTCTCTTTAACTCTCTAGGCCCACATTTCCTTTTAAACAGCTTTATTAAGATATAATTTACATATTATACTATTCCCCATTTAAAGGATATAATCATTGGTTTTTAGTATGTTCCCAGAGATGTTCAACTATTGCCACAATCTAATTTTAGAACATTTTCACTGTCCCCCAAAGAGAGCCTTTACCCATCATAGACACCTTCCATTTCTCATACCACTCCCACCCCACAGCCCATGGCAGCCACCAGTCTCCTTTCTGTGTCTGTAGATTTGCCTTTTCTAAATATTTCATATAAATGGAATCACATACCATGTGGTGTTTGAGACTGTATTTGATCACTTAGCATGATGTTTTTAAGATTCATCCACATTGTGGCGTGCAAAGCCACTTGACTCCTTTCTATGGCTAAATAATATTCAACTGTGTTGTATGAAGATTCCTTAGAAAACTTGGAATGAAACCACCATTTGACATAACTATCCCATTCCTTGGTCTATACCCAAAGGACTTAAAATTAGCATACTATAGTAACTCAGTCACATCAATGTTTATTGCAGCTCAATTCACAATAGCTAAACTGTGGAACCAACCTAGATCCCCTTCAGTAGATGAATGGATAAAGAAACTGTGGTATATACATACAATGAAATATTACTCAGCATTAAAAGAGAATAAGATTATGGCATTTTAAAGTAAACGGATGGAGTTGGAGAATATCATGCTAAGCATGATATTCTAATCCCCAAAAACCAAAGAACAAATGTTCTCTCTGATAAGTGGATGCTGATCCATAATGAGGGGAGGGCCATGGGGAAAATGGAGGAACTTTGATTGGGCAAAGGGGAGGGAGAGGAGGGGAGGGGGTAGGGGGGCAGGAAAGATGGTGGAATGAGATGGACATTATTACCCTAGGTACATGTATGACTGCACATATGGTGCGATGCTACATTGTGTACAACCAGAGAAATGAAAAGTTATGCTGCAGTTGTGTACAGTGAATCAAAGTACATTCTGCTTTTGTATATACCTAATTCAAATAAATAAATTTTAAAAATGTCAGAAAAAATATTGTACCAAAACAATATTCCACTGTATGGATATATCACATTGTGTTTATCCATCAGCTGATGGATATTTGGGCTGTTTCCTCTTTTGGGCTATTCTGAATAATGCTGTGATTGAGTTTTTGTGTGAACTTATGGTTTTCCTACTCTCAGGAGTGGAATTTCTTGATTATATGATTAAGTATATGTTTAACTTCTGTGGAATTGCTTGTTTTCCAAGATGACTATACCATTTTACAGTCCTGTTGTTAAGGCGAGATTGCAATAAATCACGGGTAGATCTTAAAGCAGGAGACAGAAACTTTATTCAATAGCTGGCAGTCCAGATCCACCAGCTGGTGGGCCAAGGGGTAGGTTGCACGTCTGCACCCACCTCCCGGGGTTTGAGTACACCCTTTATAGTCCAAAACCATATTAAAGCATAAGTAGCTATTGCTATGGTTCAAAACCAAAAACAAATGTCGTGAGATCTAAAATCATAAGCAGAAAAGGGAGTGGCCAAAATGTCCCTAGTTGAGTACAAGTTAAAGAATGGTTACTAACATCTAGACAATCAATCACTGACAGGGTACATTGTCCAAGAAAAATGGGAACCAAAGAGAAAACACTAGTGTATCATATAAGAATTGCCATTTTGTGTTGCCAAATGTGCTATGCTAAGCAGCTGTTGATGAGTACAGAAGCAGGGCTTTCTATGGGAGAAGCATTTCTTCCATGATGTGGATTCTTGGGGCAAAATGGAGTCTGTTTGGTCATTGACCATATAGCCTTGGCCCATAACACTACTAGTAATATATGGAAAGTTCCAGTTTTCCCACATACCTGCTTAACTGTCTTTTTGAATTTATCTTTCCAATTAGGCATCAAGTTCTCTCTTGTGGTTTTGATTTGCATTGATGGCTAATTATCTGGAGCATCTTTTCATGGGTATGTTGATTGTTTCTCCATCTTCTCTGGAGAAATGCCCGTTCAGATTTTTTGCTCATTCTTTGATTAGGCCATTAGTCCATTGAATGTTCCTGTGTAAAAGCTCTTTATGTTTTCTATAGTATGAGGTTAATGGAATTGGCTATGTTCCCCAGATTAAAGACAAAGTTTGTAAGGGGCCTTGTAGGCACCAGGGAGCCAATAGTTGTTATCATTAATAGAACACTCTTTTTATTTGTTGATTTTCAGGCTGGATAAGGCTGCAGCTGTCATCCAGTCTGAACCTTCCCTGTCTTCCCATTTCATGGATGAAGTAGTTCATTCTAGGGAGGAAAGCTACATCTTGTTCTAGCTTTCAAAAACGGCTTAAAGCAGATCTGGAATCAGCCAGCCACGTGCCCTTGGGCAGGACACATCCCTTCCTTGCACCTCAGTGTATCCATCTGTAAAGTGGAGGTGGGGGACACAGATAGCCTGCACAGAGCATTTTATATGTGACAAGTGGTGACTAGAATGTTTTTATGTACATGTCCTGTCCAGTCCACCCAGCCTCCCTCCCATTTCAGACATGTGGAAACTGATGCAGAGAGTCGAAGTCCCTCACCTGATGGCTTGTGTCTAGGATGTGTCAGAATCAAGATCAAACCCAGGATTTTCATTCCGGATGCCAGTCATCTCTTTTATTGCCACATCCTGTCTCTTGGGACACCCCAGGAAAGCACTTATTCCTTTTTTTTTCAATGTTTTTTTGTAATTTTCTGATACTTATTGTTCTTCTACCAGAAAAATTTATAATAAACACAGAGGAAACCTGGGAAAAGTGGAAAACACACTCCCACCCCAGCTGTCTGTGATAAGTTTTATTGTCTCTCAGATCTGTTTGGAGAGTTCTAATGAGATCTGTGCTGTGCTAGTCCTGCCTTTCTAAAGTGGTGGCCTGGAGCACTTGGGAGTCTAGCCATCTCCAGGGTAAAACCCAGCTAGGTAGTGCAGAACTTTGGGGGACAAAGATCTCTGGGACTTGTCTTTCTAGAAGTCAGGCACATATGCTTTCTCAGCAAGTGGGACTTTGGGAGCATTGGGGTATCTCTTTGGGAATAGGGTCTGTCTCAGATTCTAAAGCAGTTCTTAGCCTCAGCAGTTGTTTTGCCTCCAGGGAACATCTGATACTGTTTAGAAGTATTTTGAGTTGTCACAACTTGCAAGAGAGCTTTGCTCCTGGCATGTTGTGGATAGAGGACAAGGATGCTGTTTAACATTCTGCAATGTACAGGGCATTCTTCAAAACAAAAAATCATCCTAACGCAAGGTATTGACAGAGTTGGGGACAGGAACCCTGTGCTGGACCAACACAAAGTTGGTCCTGCTTTCTTGTAGACCCAGCTGGGGCAGTGGCATACAGTGTATGAATGTATTGGGGTGAACCTCACAGCTAACGAAGACCTCCTTACTTGATTTGTGGGCATCCTTTTGTACTCCTGCTCCCCTTTTTGTGTTTTGGGATGAAGCCACACAGGGGGAAAGTGATGCTATCCCATTCCCAAGGCAGGTTCTTGCTGCTCAGAGAGGCAGGTGATAGCTTGTGGTATTTTGCAGATGGGGCCTCTGAAGGGCTGACACTGGGTGTCATTCATTGCTGTATCTGCAGTGACTGGCACAGTCAGTGAATTGAGCTGCTTCTACCGTCCACATCTAACTCATATAGTAACATAATGCTAACAAAATACTTTTATAAAACAGACATATAAGAACTTGGTCAGTCTTCAAAACTCTATGAGATATTTTTATTATCTCCATTTTACAGATGAAGAAACTTGAGACATAGGAAGGTAAAAATCCCACAGCCCAGATGTAGTAAAGGCAGACTCTGAACACAGGCATTCTAGCTTTCTGCCCTTAACCACTGTTCTTAAAATGGCCAGCAGGATACATTCTTTACTGCCTCATGTCTGAGCCCAGATTTCCCAGGTAGGTATAAGAAGTTCACAGAGCTCCACAGTGCCAGGCATTACAGTAAGAGTGGGGGGAACTTTCCTAACGTGCCCAGATAATGGTTTTCAAGCAGTGGGGAGAAAATTAGACTAAATGCAATAGACTAAGTGGGCATGAAGTTTATCCCTGAGACTTTAGCATTGTTGTTCCATTGTAATTAATTAATAAAAGCTTAGAGTTTTTATTAAAATGAACATGCTTGCTAAAGAATAAAGCAAAACTTGCCAATGCCTCTGAATACATATCCTCAAAAAACTTAGGGAATCATGAAATGTATTCTAATGCCTGGATTCCACTGCTGCAAATTTGGACTCAGAAGGTCTGGGCCAAGGAATGGTATTTCAAATAATTTTTCTTGGAAATTCTAAAGTATAAACAAAGAGGGCAAGAGCCTAAAGCACAGCATCAGGGCTCAGGAATTCAATGGAGAAATAAATTGTTCATCATTGATAACAAAAGTATTAAAAAAGTGTGCTTTACAAAGTTACCTCCCCTGGGAATCCCTCTCTCATCCATCTATCCATCCTTCTTTCTTTATTTCTTCCTCCCTCCTCCTCCCTCCCCCTCCCTCCCTCCCCTCTCCTTTCCATATGGTGCTAGGAATTAAGCCCAACACCATATATTAGGCAAATTCTCTACCATGGAGCTAAATCCCCAGTTCTTTTTTTTTTTTTTTTCCTATTTTTGTGACAGAGACTCACTGAATTCAGTCCAGCCTTAAATTTGCAATTCTCATGCCTCAACCTCCAATTAGTTGGGATTACAAGCGTGAGCTACCACACTGGCCTCCCTGATCCTTCAAAGGAATCCATTGCTTTTTTCCTGACCTCCCTGTTTTGTGGATATGACATTATAGGGAAATTTTTTGATTTTGGGTGCTTTGGAGCAAGAACTTTGTCTTATCTGCCTCTGTACACCTAGCACCTACCCCAGTGTCAACCCTAAAGCCAGTGCTCTGTGAGTGCTTATTTAACAAATAGATGAGTAGATGGTCCTCTTTGGCCTTCACCCAGTGTGCTTTGTGGTCTGGGCTTTAGACTGAAAAGATCTGAGTTTGATCTCTGACACGTTGGGACCCTCAAATGCCCCTTGTAAGTCTTAACTGGCCCATCTGGAGAATTGGGATGAAACAATTTCTCCCTCTTGGTGGAGCTCGATAACAGAGGCAAATCATGGCAATGACATTTTGCAAACCTTGAGGTATCTTGTTGAAATGTATGTGGCGGGGGGTGGGGGGGAGGTGATTCCTATTCTAGAACATTGGCACTCTCAGAGATGTTGTTTATGCAACTTCTGGGCTCTATGCCTAGCTTCCTATGGACTTCTGGCACTTGGGGAAGGCAGATGGATGTATCAAATATGGATGTGCAATTCTTCCAGGGGTCAGCATCCCTGGGTTTGTTTAGAGTTCTGTGGAAGGCCCCACTTCTGACCACTTCCAGCCTCCCTTGCGGATTTCCTCCTCTGAATAAGTTCGCAGCTCCTCTTGCCCACCTTGCAGGACCCTTGAGGGTTCCTTGGCCCCTCCCAACCAAGATCAGGCCCCCTATTAAGTCCTTTTCCACCAAGTCTGAGCTCTGAGCCTCAGACTTAGAACCTAAATGGTTCCACCCTTTCCTCTTCCTGGGTTCCTGCCTGTGGGAATTGTATATACTTGGGGTGTGAACTGCCAGAACATTAGATTTATTGACCTGCTGTTAAAAAGCTGTATAGCCTGTTTCCTGCCATATTGTAATGGAAGAAATGGCCATTATTTGCCTCAGCACCAGGGAAACTGACGCTGCCAAAATAATTCAGCCCTTAGTCAATTGCCGCTTTTACCAGTATCCTGTGTCAAAATATCAAACCCTTACAACATGTTGTAAGTATTGCTATTATTATAATTTTGTAGATGGGAAAATTGAGGCCCCTAGAAAAGATCTAAGTTAGCTGAGGCTAAACCACTTCAGTCTGGAGAAAGCTGGAGTCTATCCCAAAATGGCTGGTGCCACTGTCTCTGAGAGAATGAAGGGAAAGGAAGAGCCATGGTTTCCCTGTGCTGCAGAATCAGGGACCTCTCTAATTTCTACGCCAGGGTTAAGAGATGATTACCACAGAGTTATAAGTGATAAAAGTCCACAGAACGGCAGACCTGGGTTCTAGTCTCACCTGAGCACATGCTTGTTTTGAGTTAATCCACAGGGTACTCACTAAGTACTTCTGCATTAGATAGGCAGGCAAACAGGTGGAATAGGAGAGAGTTCAAAAGAAGACTTACATAGAACTTGAAATTTAGTGTGCATGAAGGGCACATTAGAAATTACTGGAGAAGAGGTACTGAATACACAGACTTTGAACAATTGGAGAATCTCTTTAAAAATATTAAGTTAGGTTACATATTACTCCTTTTACCAGAATTAATTCCAAATTGGTCAGAAATTTTAATTAAAAAAGATAAATACAATTACTGGAAGATGTGATATTTTCAAAATAATCTCAAAGAGAAATCCTTTCTAAGTGTAATGTACAATCCAAAATACACCAAAAAATTTTGATAAATTTTAGTGTTTAAAAAGTTGTTTAAATGTCTTTTTCACATGTTACAAGCAAAAGACAAATGAGTCACCTGGATAAAATAGTCATACAGGAGCTAATTTTCTTAATATATAAATAATGCCAACCAACCAATAAAAAAAGAACATTCCCCTAGAAAAACATGGTCAAAGAAGTTGAACAGAAAAGGAAGTTAAAACAGCATTTATATATCTACAGCAATGCTCAATTCCTCTCATTATAAGAATTGCAAGTTAAACTACAGTGAAATACCATATTAACCTGTCAGATTGACAGATTTTAAAAGTTACTTAAGGCATTTTGATACTTAGATTTTGCATAAGTGTCAGTGTTACAAAAATAGTACAGCCCCTCTCTATGGATCTTACAATATTTTAAATGCACAAAATCTTTGACTCAACCATTTTTACTTTAGAAGTCCATCTTTCAAATAAACGTGTGTGTGTGTGTGTGTGTGAAGTAATGATTGTATGTGGAGAGTCCAAAGCAACAGAAAGCTTGAAGACAACTATAAATATCCTCTCACAGGGTACTCACTAAGTAAATATTCCTGTATCCATATATGCTTCACTTTGCAACTGTGAAAAAAATGAAGCCAACTCACATGCCTTTCAAGGCCCATTTATTTAAAAGGAAGGAATGAGGAGGGGAGGAGAAAGAGAAGGAGTAAGGAAGGAGCATAGAGAAAAAGTACACGAGGAGCAAAGAGCTTATTTATGTACATGCATGTACTTTGGTGTGCATGCTGTGGCCCTGGAAGGACACATGGGACACTAGTCACAGGGTAATGAGAGCTAAGTGTTTGGGGCATAAAGTTGACTTTCACTCTATTTCTTTAGTGTAATTTCCTTCAAACGATGTGCATTTACCATATATTTAAGTAAAAACATACAGGAACAAAACAACACAGAAACACCTGGCACACAGAAGGTGCTTAATGTTACCATTTCACTTACCCTTCACTGAACCTCAGTTTTCCCTTTTGCAAAACTGGGATGCTGAATTCCAACTCTGTCTCCCTCTGTGGGCCATTGTAAGAATCAAGGGCAATGGTCAAAAGAAAATACGCTTTGAAAGGTGCTCTTGCTTTACCTCCATAGAGCACCAGCAGCAGTACTATCCAGTGTGGATAACAATAGCCAACGTCATGAGTATTGGAGTTTTGTGTGGGTGTCCTGCAGGCCCAGCCTGCTCATCCTAGTGGCTGAAAGTGTCCTTTGTCATTTGCAAAATGGCCCCTTCCCTGGGCTAATGTTGGGAGTTTCCTGACCTGGCAGGTCTGGAAGACTTCCTACGTGTTCTAGCAGGGGCTCCTCAACTTCTCTCTTCCTCAGTCCCCTAGAGGCCCCTCATGATTATGCACTTGGAGTCAGGCATGGGCACCTGCCTGTAATCCCAGCAACTCAGGAGCTAAGGCAGGAGGATCACAAGTTCAAGTCCAGCCTTAGCAATTTAGTGAGGCCTTAAGTAACTTAGCAAGACCCTTTCTAAAAATATAATAATAAGATTTGGGGATATAGCTCAGTGGTAAAACACTCCTGGGTTCTATTCCCAGTACCAATATATTAAAAAAAAAAGAAAACAATGTCATCCTAATTTTAGAAGGAATTTATGTTAACAGGTATTATTTATATGTTATATATACATATATCTGCACACAAATCCATACACACATATGTGTATATGGTCTTTCTTTTCTTTTTTCTTTTTTGGTACTGAGGATTAAACCCTGGGGCACCTTTCCACTGAGCTTCATCCCAGCCCTTTTTAATTTTTATTTTGAGATAGGGTCTTGCTGAGTTGCTGAGGTTGGTTTTCAAACTTGCAGTCCTCTTACCTCAGTCTCCCAAGTTGCTGGAGTTACAGGTATATGCCACTGTACCTGGCTACAATAAAACAGTCCATGTTTTAAGACATGTGATCATATATTTTTTAAATTATCAGCTCACATAGAATGTACAACTTTATAATCTGGTGAAGTCTTATCATGGACTATCATTAGGACTTGCAAACAGGTGGCCTGTGGACTAACGCCATTTGACAGACAAATTTGGTTTGCTAGGTCAGTTCAAATTTCACAGAAAATTTTGTGTTTCCTGCTTGCCTTGGGAAAATTCAAGAGATTTGTTAACAGGGCGCCCTTGTTTCCCCTTGGCACACTTGGCAGGAGCAGAGAGGCAGCTGCCCTGTTTGGTTTCCATAGTACTCCCGGATGACCCTTTTACCACCATCCTTCTTGTTGATACGTGGCCAGCTGACATAAACAGTGCAGGATGAGCATTGCTAATCCAGAAATTCAAAATACTGCAAAATCCAAAACTTTCTGATCCCCAGCATGATGCCATAAGTGAAAAAATTTTACACCTGTTCTCATGTGCCAGGTCACACTAAAAAATGCAGGCACACTCAAAATATTGCATAAAATTTCCTTCAGGTTATATGTATAGGGAGATAAAATATAAATGAATTTCATGTTGGGACTTGGGTCCCATTTCCAATATTTCCCATAATTTGTATGTAAACATTACAAAATCTTTAAAAAAAAATCTAAACTCTAGAACACTTTTCAGGCATTTTAGATAAGGGGTACTTGAGCTGTATCTGTGATACCTGCTTGACTTGACTCACTCTGTCTTGAAGTCAGGCTCATTACCTCTTCATCTGCACATTCCCAGCCCTTTCTGTTGGGCTGCTCATTGAGTGACTAGCAGGTGAGCCCAGAGAAGGTGCTGAGTTGTCTGAAATTTACCTAGTAACATGGTGGCAAAAGTCAGAACCAGAGCACATCTGTAAACTCTAAGGAGAATGTGGTATCAATGATTCCTTCTTGTGGGAAAGGATCTTTTCTGAGGCTGTTTCCTCTTCCTTAGTCTAGAGGGAATCAATCAGCTCTCAGGAATTCTCTTGAGCATATATATTGGACATATATTTGGTACTTTATAAGATATTTTCTATTAATGCGCAAAGAAAAAGAGGGTTTTGTAGAATGAAGGGGCTTGGGAAGGAAAGAGATGTGTGAAAGGAACATTGGTCTGCCCTTGTCTTGTTTGGGGTCCTTGAGCAGCCACACTGTCTCCCTGCATTGATATCCATAGCCTGAACCACCACCTACCCCCATGAGACTTCAGCATCCAGGGAGAAGGGTGGAAAAGGGCCAGAGTGTCATAAGAGATGTAAACATATTGTCATCTTGTCCTTGGCAGTTCCATCTGTTCTCTCCTTCCAAGTGTGAATTCAAGGCCTAGAAGTGACTTAGAGTTTTCCCTTAAGTCCAAGGGCATGTGCAGACTTCCTTGAAGCAAATGCTGTTTCCAAAAACTTCTGAAATGTTTACTTTGATGATAAATTACAGGGTGAGAAAACCAAACAACTACTTAAGGTTTTTTTTTTAATGAAAGGTAAAAATGTTTTGACTATAAAATTTAGAGCCAGTCTCAGAGAAATTTTCTTTTTTATTTGTGTCTTAGTTTCTCCAATAGGAGACATGGCATGTGTCTTAATTTCTCCAGTAAGATGCTGGCACAGACCCAAGCATCTCATATGCCTGGCATTGTGCTAAATATTATGGGGGAATCAAAGGTAAATAAAATGTGCTTCCATATCACATGAAGAATAATATTTACTTAATATTCCATAAGCTCCCCTACATTTCTCAATCCCTCGCAGCTAATGATGGCTGTGTAATGTTCAAGCTTGTCAAATCCAAAGCACTTAATTGGCCATTTGAGACCCTTCTGGCAAGCTCTTGTTCTGTGGTATTAAAGAATGTTTCAGATACCTTTCATCCTGGTTCCCTGAGTAACTACATGGAACAGAATCCCCTACCAATCTGCATTGACCATTTAGCATAAGTAGAAAATGAACCTTTGTTTTTTTGTGCCTCTGAAATTTGAGAGTTAAATCTTTTCTGCAGGTTAACCCCACCTTTGTTAATAGAGTCTTTAACCTCAGTATTAAGAGCTACCGGTTATTGTATGCCTACTGTGTGCCTAAGCACTTTCCTTGCCTTCTCCCATTTAATCCTCACAGTAGCCCTGTGGGATAGCTATTACTAATTTCCTTTTCTAGATGAGGAAGCAGAAATTCAGAGCCTTGTCCACTGTCACACAGCTAATTAACTACAAAATCCAGATTCAACCTCAGGTCTGTCAGACTTCAAGCTGGCCTTTTCCTCTAAAGTTTCAAGGGAGATTAGACATGAAAACACATTCTGTGAGAAGGTTTGAGCTGGAAGGCAGGGCTAAGGGAATTCCTTAGTTTAGGCTGAGAAGGAACCTCTATGCTCAAGATTCCACATTAGAATTCCAGTATTACAGAGAGGCAAAAATACTATTTTTAAAGCTGTAGTGGCCACCCTTGATTTTGGAAGTGTAGACTCCATCTGTCAAACATCACTGCTGTCTCCTTCCACCAGTAAGAATAATCCCTAATGTAAGTTACTTGCTGTGTCATAAATATATTAGCCCAGAGATGGGGTCAAAGTCATAAAAAACTAGAAGGACCTCCTCTGGGGTACCTTCTTTATGGTATAGAGGCAATCCTGTCTCAGATCACATGATACCTCCATTGGAGGCCTCTCTGTTTTTTTTTCTTTTTAATTTTGTTTTTAAAGAGAGAGAGAGAGGGGAGAGAAGAGAATTATTTATTTATTTATTTATTTTTAAGAGAGAGTGAGAGAGGAGGGGGGGAGAGAAGAGAATTATTTATTTCTTTATTTAAGAGAGAGTGAGAGAGAGAGAGAGAGAGAGAATTTTTAATATTTATTTCTTAGTTCTCGGCGGACACAACATCTTTGTTGGTATGTGGTGCTGAGGATCGAACCCGGGCCGCACGTATGCCAGACGAGCACGCTACCGCTTGAGCCACATTCCCAGCCCAGGAGGCCTCTCTGTTTAATCCAGAAGTTTGTGGGAAGTTTTGCACAGGTCCATAGAAGAAAGTGGGGCTCTGGTTTGCTTTTTCTTCCTGAATAATCCTGAATGCTTTCTGCAGAAAGAGGTGTCATCAAACTTATCCCCTCATTTCTGATCCTCCATGTATATCTGCCATCTATGAATAAAGCACAACATACTTTTGTACAGTATCTGGAGCATTTAAGAAACTACATCTGTTCGTGTTTGTTATCTCTTCTGACCTTCATGGAAATACTCTGCGTAAGCAGGGAAGGTCTCATTCCCATTGTACAGATGATAGAATGAGATCAGTGAGTTGAGTGTTTTGTTAAGGTCACAAGGCTTATGGGTAGATGGAGCCCAGAAGCTCTTAACTCTCAGACAGATGTTTATCATTTTGACCCCTTAAGCTTATATCATAGGCTCCCTGAGTGGGTGGCATGGCTTGGATTCCTCACTGCCTGGAACTGAATTCAGTTGTTAAATCATTCAGTGATTCAGTTTCCTCATCTGTAAAACTAGGAGAAGAAGAATTCAATAAGCTAATACATATAAAGTTTTTAGAATAGTACTGGGGACATGGTTAGCACACAGTCATTATCAGCTGTTATGGACAGTCCCTGACTTAACCATGGATTCAACTTAAAATTTTTTGACTTTATAGTGGTGCAAAAGAAACACAACTTCAGTGGAAATCATACTTCAGACTTTGAATTTGGATCTTTTCCCAGGCTGGCAATCCATGGTCCAATCCTTTTTCCCTGTCTTTTTGTCTGTCTCTCTCCTTTTCTTCCTCTTTCCCTTCTCTGCCTGGAGGCTGGGCCTGGCAGCTATGGAGCCACAGCTCTCAGTGAGTCACGTGTCACTAGGGAAACAACCAATGCTGTATAGTGTCCTGAATTGCCAGTGTTTTTTGTTTGGATATAGGTATTCAACAAATGGCATTGGATTCAACATTTTATTGTAAAATTAGCCTTGCCATAGTGTTAGACTAATTAGCTGTAGGCAAAGTAACATTAAGTGTTCAGGGCAGGAGATAGACTGGGCTGTGCTATGATGTTCAGTATGTTAGTTGTACTAAATGCATTTTTGACTTTAGGTATAAGTTTTAGGATAAGTTTATGGGGACATACCCCATTGTGAGTTGAGGAGCATCTATGCTTTAATGAGATCCTTGCCAACAGTGATTATAATAGTTCAGGGGACACCCCTGCCCCAGTTCATGGCATGCAATGATTTGTTGAGAGAAAACCTAACTACTTACACAGAATGAAGTTAGGATAATAATTTGTAAACTTGGACACTTCTTCATGCAAGATGACCACACACGCTGCCTTGAAGGTCAGCTGTGCCAAGGTTCTTGCTCAGGTCCTCTGAGGACAGGGCAGTGGCCGGTATCACGTGTTACGCATTACTCAGAGCATACCACTCTTTTCATTCTTTGTTCAGTGCTGTGCAGCCACCACCCTGGGTCCAGTGGCCAGCAGCCTCCTTGGCTCTGGAATCTGGCAGCCCTTTGCAATACTTCCTTCCCACCTCAGTCACTTTGTTTTGTCTGAGGATTGAAAGTTTGGGAATACTTAAGGAATCAAAGTATTGGTGTGCTCAGACTGTGCCAACTAAGACCTCATTAGCTGTGATTCAGTGTAAATATCCTACCACCTAAGCCTACAATGGACTGATAGTGGATGGAAAGTAGGAGCAAGTCCTTTATTGTCACATGTCAAGAATGAGCCACACTAGTTTCTAAACATACTGAAAGGGTCTTGGCGAAGGAGGTTCTGATTCAGAAAGAGTTGTCAGTCTCATTTCCACTCCTTTCCCAGTACCAGAGAACCAGACCCAAGATCTGTTTTTATGAATGGGAATTGGAACAGGGGATCAGTTTGGGAAACCATGTCTCAGACTTGGCCTGACTATGTCCACAGAAGTGCAGCAGAGAATCTAATTTTAAGCAATTTTATGGGCTTCCCAGGCCTCATGAAGTAGGTAATGAGCACCAAAGAGCTCAGACCCTACTGACCATTGTTGAGACAGTCCCAGCCTCAACCATTATACAATTGCTAATTAACTAGAGATAATTAGTAAATTAGTAAATAAGGCTAGTTCGCTTTCATGTTTTAATTCACTGTGGCCTAATGAGAGCACAATTGACGTATTAGGAGAGAGTTCTTCACCCAAGACCTGTGGGAGACCTGAGTATTTTGGGCCCCTCCCAAGGAATGCTGTTGGCTTGGGACCTCAAAAATGGTATCCCGAATTCCTTACAGGGCTGGCAGTGCTCCAGGCCTGGTTGAACTGAACACAGTGCTATTTTCTAACTACAGGGAAAAGAGGCTAGTTTAGTTGTTACAGTGAACAAAGATGGAAGTGGTTTGAATGACCCATCCCCTGAGGCTTTATCCTAACTCTTGCTGACCAGATATTCTTTGGATGTGATGAGATGACTATTTGTGGGCCTTTAGTAGTAGCAGTGGTACTTTTTTATTGAGGTATGATACACATATGATACAAACAAAGGCATCCACAGGTTAAGTGCACAGCGGGGTGGATTTTAACCAGTGAAGCACACTCAGGAAACTAGCATCCAGATTCAGAAAGACCCCACTGCCATCATTGCAGATTCCTCTTCATGCCTTCGTGTAGGGCAGCTCCTATCTTGATGGTTAGTGACATAGAGTTGTTGTACCTGCTTTTATGATGTTTGCCTCTTTCATCTCCATCCTGTGTTTGTGATACTTGTCTGTGTAGCTGTTGGTTAATTCTCATTACTGTGCCACATTCCATGGTCTGAATGTGCTGGAATGTATGAACTTGTGGTTGAAGTAGGTAAGAAGTGTCCCATTTGGGACTGTGGTCAGTAGTATTTCTTTGAACATTCATGCCTGTCTTGTGGGGTCATCGGCTCTCTTTTTTATTTTTTTGTTTCAAAAGAAGTCACAATAATTGTATCAAGTCTCTAAGCATCATCTGAGCAAATGAGATGGGTACTCAGTAGACTTCCCACCTTGGGTGGAACGAAGTCTTTTAGTGGTTCTCTATCCCGTCATCCATCACAGCTTGGCCCTCTGGTCCTTGATTCATCTCTCCCAGGGCTATTAGATGTAGGGGTTAATCTCTAAGTGCTTATTTCCCTCTCAGACCTAGCCAAAGAAACTATACCTCAGTAGCACTTGGCTCAATAATTTTATAATGTTTTAAGAGACCAAGTAAAGTAATAATGTACATTAAATCATGTGTATTTACTGGTTGGGCTGACCAGTACATATGATGAGCCAGAATTTTAGCATCTAAATATAAATGTGTTTGTATAACTCAAATTTTATTCTCCCTGAAGACAAGCTAATCATAGCAATGTTCTTTCGAGAAATATCCCATATGCAGGCTGTTGCCTGAGCTTTTTCTCCTCTCCTTAAGAGAAACTTATTGCAAACAGATCTCTTAAAAAAGCTCTGATTCACTTGGCAAAATGAAGTGAGTATAAGTTAGAAACTATTAATATTAGGCTAGCAGTTATTCTGCATTGTTTAGAATTTCTTTTTAAAGTGGGTATCTTAGTCTGTACAGGCTCCTATAATAAAATGCCATCAACTTGGCGTATTACAAACAAGAGGTAGTCACCATTCCAGAGGCTTAAAAATCCAGGATCAGGATTCTGGCAGGTTTGGAGTCCATGAGGACTGTCTTCCTGGCTCACAAAATGTACCTTCATGCCTTGGTGGCCAAACTTGGTGAAAGGGCCAAGGGGTCTCCCTTGGTCTTTTTCTGTAAGTGCACCAATCTCATTCTTAAAGGTCCTTTCCTCATGATCTGATCTCTTCACAAAGGCCCCATCTCCTAACAGCATCACCTTGGGAGTTAGGATTTCAACTTAGGAGTGGTGGGGAAGGTTGTACATAAACATTCAGAATATAGCAGCAGGGGAGAAAGGGGGAAGATTTCAGGCCATTTCTTGAGGTGTCAGCAAAATGTTTGCTACAGTGATGGCTTTTTTGCTTATCAGAGGAACATTCTTTCCTATAGGTTTGTGGGGAAATACAAATGATGTTTCTGGTCTTGAAGTTGGTTGGTTTGGTGTTTGGTTGTCCAAGCATAAATGCAAATTGGTATGTACACATGTGTACGCTGGGATCAAATGGGCTGTGCCCTAAACCTGGAGTCCTTATGAGGCATTTGGATGGGGACCTTGTCTTTGTCTTAGGAGAGAGGACAATTTTTTGTTAAGGTGGCACAGTGCAGTTAGAAAATTGGGGAATCAAATGCAAACAGACCTAGGTTCAAATCATAACTTTGGGTCCTTTTAGTTGCATTCATTTGAAGAAGTTTTTTCAGTTCTCCAAGACTTGGTTTTTTTCGCCTCTAAAAATAGAAATGCTGCTGCCTATCCTGTTTATTGTAAGGATTTAAGATGACAGAGGTATTCATTAAATGGTGGCCATTTCACATTGGGCTCCTACTTTGTCCCATACTCTCCTCCAGATACATACTATGTTAGTCAGCTTTTCATTACTGTGACAAATAACGGAGATAATCAACTTATAAAGAGGAAAAGTTTATTTTTGGCCCACAGTTTTGGAGGTTTCAGTCTGTGGTCAGTTGGCCTTGTTGCGTTGGGCCTGTGGTGAGGCAGCGTATCGTGGGCAGGGAATGTGTAGAGGAACAAAACCAATCACCACATGGCTAGGAAGTAAAAGAGTGAAGTGACTGGGGTCCCACTGTCCTTTTCAAGGTCACAACCCCCAGTGACTTGATGGCCCCCCCCCAAAGGTTTTACCATCTCCCAATAGTATCACACTGGGCACAACACCTTTAACACATGGACTTTTGGGGGGACACTTAAGATCCAAACTGTAGCACTTACCTACTTTTTATCTCAAAGATGGGTAAATTCCACGACTTTTCCCAGTACCAACCTTAGTTATTTATGTAATATCTTCCTTAATCAACTCACTTTTCAATTTAAGCCACATCCTGAGCACTAGTAGTTGTGAAATTACTGGTTTGATGTGTTTTTTTTCTGAATATGCATTAAAACAACATACTTTCTTTATAAGAGACAAAAAAAATCACTGTGATGACCAACATTTGTATGCATACCACACATCAAGAAGCTCATTTCGAAATTTAGTCTTTAAGACGGTCTGTCAAGGGGAACCCTGGATTTTTAAAAGAGATATAAATGGATTTCCCCATGAGTACCATGCAGCCAGCTAGAACCCTTGAAAGACTACTTTGACATCTTTTACAGACATTTTTCCTTTAAGAGAAATCTTTCAGATCCTGAATCCTCTTGCCTGAAACCAAAAAGAGCAAGCATTGTCACAATGGTTCTTTGGAACAGGCAGCTTCTGCAAAGTCTCTTAAAAAGATTCATATTCAGCTTAGTTTTTTGTAAATCAAACATGAGAATAAACCACAAACAGCTTTGCTTGCATAGCTCCAGTTGGATAGAGCTGGCAGTTGGCTTTCAAAGTCATTGTGTGCTTCCAGCGAGGGCCATATTTAGGCATATCTGCCTCATGCTCCCTCAACCCTCCACCCCCAACTTCTCACCCCTAGGTTGGCTAGAAATCCCCGATACCCCAGTGAAGGGAGAGGGAATGACCCAATGAGCTGGCTTCTGCTAGAGCTCCTGAATCTAAATGTGTTCATCAGAAGCAAGTGAATTTTCTATAGTATTACCTTACATATGGAATGTCTGGAGGCTCTAATCTGGGGCCCTGCTGCTTGTCTTTCTAGAATTTCTGTACTTTAAAACCCTCAATTCGGTATGCTTTGGCCTAGTACTGTGAATTAAACCTAGACCCTCACTGTTAAGCAACTGTTCTACCACAGCTTCATCCCCAAAACCAGTAATTTACTGTATGTCTGATTCTTTCTCATCCTAGCAGACCATCTGTCCCAGTTTCCAGTGACCTTGGAGCATAAAATGGTCAACAATGACTCTTGAGTTTTATTCCTCCTCAGAGACTGAAATGTTCTCTCTAGCAAACACAAATCCATATTCCCAGGGAAAGAACTTCATACTTTACCCCTCCCAACCCTTTTATTCCCTGCAGTCAGAGTGACCTTTGCAAAAATATGAATCTGACCGGGGCTCCCCCTTTTCTAACACTCTCCACCTCCCATGATGCTCCCAGGATGAGGCCGAAGTCTTCCCGGGACCCAGCGTGGCCAGGCTGCAACCTGACTTTCCAGCCTTCCTGCCCTGCCCAGCTTCACCGCAGCTCCCTCTTCCAGGAGCATTCTTTTCTCCTCCTCTGCTTCTCCCCACCACTAGGTCATATCCCCTCTTACTTATAGTCACTCACAGCATCTATCACAGATGCCCTTCCACATTGGCCCACATGATTATTTTTTCCCCCCAGCTCTTCATTGGGATAGGGAAAAGCCTCTTTATTACCTGGCACACAGTGGATGCTCCTCAGTGGTGGCAAAGCTTTTATTGAAGCCCTTTCATCTCTTGGGGCCTTTCAAACCTACCTGAAATGTTGGGGACACTGCCCTTTTGGAAACTGTATGATGCTTCCAGGGAATTAGTCTCTAAGTCATAAAAAGCTAATCAGCTACTCAAAGTGTGCTCCAGTCCTCTAACCAGTTTTTCTCCCTTCCTGAGCTCACTGCCCACTCCCACCTGGGATTGATTCTCAAACTGCTCATATCCAAATCCTTGCCTTTCTTCAAGGTCTGCTTTTGAGAAAATCCAAACCAACTTATCATCTTTCCCCAAAAACTGCTTCTCGTACTGTGAATTGCATCAGACTCCTCTCAGATGCCCTGGCTGGGTAACTGGGATCCCACTTTGATTTTTTCCCTCTATCCCACCTTCCACAAGGGAACCATATCCAAGTTCACAATTCCATCATGTTTCTAAATCATTTTGCTATCATTTGTGGTCTAGGCCATCATCGCTTCTTAGGTGAACAGTAGCCAAAGGCTTCTGTATCCCTTCCTTAATTCTTCATCCAGGTGACTCCCACATCTGTTCAGATCTGACAGGCCAGACCTATCTGTCCAGCCAGATTCTGGAAAAATCCCTTTGAAGGTACACCTCTGATCTGATCACTACCTTGCATTTCCAAGCCTCTTTCTGTGTTCGTGATGGGTCCCCCACTTTATTAGCCACACACTGCAAAGCAGAAAGCCATCTCACTGATTCTTGTTCCTCACTATTTCATTTCTCCCTGGAAAACTTCTCCCACATCCATCCTGCCTTTACACTTTCACATCTCTGCTTTAGTTTGGGTAGCAATGTCTCTTGATCCTTTCCTAACTGATGGGCCTGCCTCCAATCTCAACTCTTCTCTTCCTTTCTCCATTATTATTGAAATGATTAGCCTAAAATGCCTGTCAGATCACCCACCATCCCATTTAACTCTTCACTAGATTCTCATATGCCACAGAATGAATTTCTTCATTGACATTGAAGACCCCTTACAAATTGTCTCCAGAAAGCGTCAACTTTTAGCTTTCCCTACAGACACCTACAACTTCTGCCATACCCCATTTGTACTCTTTCTTGCCTTGAGCCCCACAAATATTAGGGTTAGACTTAAGACTCAGGGATAGGAATCTCACTCTTAAGCCTGGTCAGACTCCGCCCCCCCCCCCCCCCCCCAGTGCTGAGGATGTAACAGGGCCTCATGCTTACTAGGCAAGTGCTTCACCACTGAGTCACAGCCCCAGCCCTCAGGTCAGCCATTCTGATAGGAAGTGATCATCACTTTCCTAATTTCCTCCATTTCAAAGAATGACAGCTCCAATTTGGAAGCCAGGCAAAAATTGACATTCAATAAACAGCAGCAATTATTATAATAAGTTGTGGGTCTCTCAGGCATTCCCATGCTCCTGTCATCACATTCCTCCATAAAAGAAAATCCTGGCAGCAGGGTCCTGGGAACATGAAAATTATACACGGCACAGGGAAGGAATGTTTGGAGCCTGGGGACTTGAAAAGTAGGGCTGGGAGCTGTTTTGCCACCGAGACAGGGGTCCTGAGGAAGTCCCCCAAAAGGAAGTGGATCTCAACTCAGACTGTGGGAGTCCTTGATGTCATCACACAAGGAATTTAAGGAGAAGTCAAAGTGAGGCACAGATCAAATTTATTGAGATAAATAAGGAACAGGGTAGAGCATAGCTGTTGAAAAAGAATGCTCTAGCTACATCTTAGCTGGGCATGTTTATGCACATATGATTAATAGCACAGGGACACGATCTAAAAGGATGTTCTTAGTTCTCCTTTGTGTTGATACCTGGACATGTTGTCGAGTACTGGGACTGGGTCATTTACCGACTAGTTGACAGTTACCAGAATGGGATATTCTTTTTTAAAAATATTTTTTAGTTGTTGATATACCTGTATTTTATCTATTTATATGTGATGATGAGAATCAAACCCAGTGCCTCACACATGCCAGGCAAGTGCGCTACCGCTGAGCCACAGCGCCAGCCCCTGGGGTGTTCTATTCTTTTCTTCTTTATTTTTGATGCACACTGCTTCATGAATTTAAGCAGTACTACATTGGTGAATAAGTTCTAATAATTGATTTAATAGTGCTGCTTGTGATTAAGGCATGTGAAAGTGACTTTTAAATCTGGACTTAACATGACCACTCTCGAGTTGTCCTGTAGGCCTTCTTTTTACCTATCTTTATGTCTTCTGTCCTCCTTGGATGGAGTTTTGTGGGGTAGGGTGAACACTCAGGAGCAATGAGCAAGCATGTGGGCCTGAACTCTTGAGCACACAGAGTGCAGAACTGTGCAAGGACAGGAAGGGCGAGGACACAGTGGCCAAGAGCAGCTGTCATGACCTTATAGCTCTGCAGAAGCTGGGCCTCCACTTCCCCCTGTGTTACAGAGACTGAAGGGGTGTGGCTGGCTGAGGATACTGTGGTGGGGGGAGCCCTCAGATAACTGGAGGCCTTAGCTACATTACAGAATTTACCATTTTCCAGGGACAAGGAGAGTCCAAGAACAGTGTCCTCACTTCCTGGTGAGAAAATAAGACAAATTGAGAGAAAAATCTGCAGTCACTAGCAAGTGAAAGGCTCAGGGTGTCCTTCAGTAGTCACTGCTAGAGTATATCCAAACACTACCAGACTTCCCACTTGCACTGAATGGAGCAGAGGACTTCCCAGTCACAGACCTGCTGAACATGGCCCTCTCCCCTCAGCTCCTTGGAGTCAGTGCTACAGTGTTAGAAGCATCTGCAGACACCAGGGAGCCCTCCATGAGCTTGCCTGCCCTCCCTCCCTCCCTTCCATCACAGTGCAACCACACACTGCAACACTTTTAAGGACTGTCTTCACAAGTTATATTTGACATCCAGCCATTACCACTGTGAAGTCATACTTTTCAGAAGTGATTACTAAGCTGGATTGTATTTCTTTACCTATCTTTTTATTCAGTCTATTGAGTGACCACTATGAATACCAGCATTGAGGTCATTAGCAGATTTTTGTGCCTTTCCCAGATGCTTCCTTCCTTCCTTCCTTTTTTCTCCCATTCATTCATTATTTTTGTGAACTAAAACCATTTCCATGAATCAGGAATCCACGCTGGGCAAGGTGGCACACACCTGTAGTCCCAGCAGCTTGGGAGGCTGAGGAAGCAGGACTGCAAAAGTCAGCCTTTCAGCAATTTAACGAGGCCTTAAGCAAGACCCTGTCTCAAAATTTAAATAATAATAATAATAAAAAAAAAAGAGCTGGGGATGTGGTTCAGTAGTTAAGCACCCTGGATGCTTAGCTAGGTCCTCTGCTTCAGAATTTCTTACTGGACTGTCATCAAGTTTGGCCAGGGCTAGGGGTCTTCACCTGAGGCTTGCCTGCCTGGACAAGAGTTCACTTCCAAGCTCACATGGTTGTTGGCAGGAGGCAGTTCCTTGTGGATTATTAGATGAGGGTATTAGTTCTTGGAAACTGGCAACAAGTAGGCCTCGATTTCTTGCCACATGGATCTCTGCAGGGCAGCTTGAGTCATTAAAGCTAGCGAGCGAGAGAGGGTCATGGGAGTCTGCTAAGACTCTACAGTCTACTGTGATGTAGTTACAAAGGTGATATCCCATCACGTTGACCTTATTTAGTAGAATGAATTCAAGGGTTCTGCACAGGATATGAATTCTAGGAGGCAAGGGACCATCATTTGCAGGCCAAACAACACTTTGTCACAATAAAAGTGGCATCCCAATCCCATTGGGTCTCGGCTGCACACTCTTGCGTGTTTCACATTCCATTGCCCTCTTTGAATACTTCTGAAGAGGGTCTTGCAGAATATGCCTTTTGAGCAACTTTGTCATCCTACTTCTTGTGTATAGGAAATTGGGGCCCAGAAACTTTTTATAATTTGTTCCTTTTAATCCAGGTTAATGGCACTTTCATCAGGATAGTTTCCCAAAGTTTTGTGGGTTTTATGTCCCCAAACTGTACTTTTTGTTCAAAACAAAGTAGTTTCTAGAGCATTCTTACTATGAGAGACTTTGTGTGGACCCTTTTCTGGGGGGACAACTAAGGGCAAAAAAGCATCCTTGCCTATACATGCCAGGCAGTCAATATAACAGGTGCTTTCAGAGTCCCAGCCCTCGGGAAGCTCACAGATGAGAAGAAAAGGCAAACACTTAAAGAAGCAATTGTAAATGGAAAGAAATCAAGGGAAGTTCTTGGAATGTATAAAAGCAGGTCCAAATCTTATATTTCTCAAACTTTAACATGCACACGAATCACCTAGGGATCTCATTAAAATTCAGATTCTGGTGTGAGATTCTGCATTTTCAACTAACTCCCAGACACTCCTGATATTACTGGTTCATGGATCATACTTTGAGTAGCTGAGTGGTTATTATGATTTAGGATCTAGTTCCCTGGGAGCATCATACAGTTTCCAAAAGGGCAGTGCCCCCAACATTTTATCTGAGTTTGAAAGGCCCCAAGAGATGACTCAACAAAGGCTCCAGTAAGAGCTTAACCATCAATGAAGAACACCTACTATGTGCCAGATGATAAACAGACTTATCCTTGTCCCAATGTCGGGAGCAGCTGAAGGGGATAGATAGTAAAATTAGATTATATAGACCAATATGGAAGAACAGGGCCTCAGGAAGACTTTGGCCTTAAGCAACTTAGCAAGACCCTGTCTCAAAATTTAAATAATAATAACAAAAAAAAAAGAGCTGGGGATGTGGTTCAGTAGTTAAGCACCCTGGATGCTTAGCTAGGTCCTCTGCTTCAGAATTTATCACTGGACTGCCATCAAGTTTGGCCAGGGCTGGGGAGACAGTATTAGAGTAGGGGGACCCCAGCCAGATTCATAATTTTGCAAAGGTCACTCTGGCTGCAGGAAAGAAAGGGGCTGGGAAATGTCGGAGTATGGAGTCCCTCACTTGGGAATGTGGATTTGTGTCTGCTAGAGAGACCATTTCAGTCTCTGAGGAGGCATGAAACTCCAGAGACATTGTTGGCCTCTTGTGATCCAAGGTCACTGGAAACTGGGACAGATAGTCTTCTAGGAAAGAGAAAGAATCAGACACACAGGAAGTAACTGGTTGGGGGGAGAAGGTGGGGACAGGCTGAGGTCACTGCTGTGTGTGAGTGTCTCTTCTGGGGCATTAACTCCCCAGTATTCCTAGCTTACTCATCTTCAGGTGGAGTGAGCCCATCCTGAGGTGGAAAGAGATCACCCAATTATCCAGCTGTCTCCTAGCAGACTACAAGTCTCTGCTTCAGGTGTTAAGACAGATCAGATAGGTGGACTCCCAGGTACACGAGGCTGCCAGCTGGAGATGACCCCAAAATGGGTGTGCAGGCCAGATGATGGTGACACTCTAGTAGCTATCAAGGAAACCTCACCTCTGTACCCTGGAAGGTTGGGTGTCTTCATGTTTGTTTAGGGTTGTCAGGTATCCTTGACCCTGTTGGACCAGGCAGGTGGATTGTCTCCTTCCCCAGGCTGGCAGCCAAGCCAGTACTTTAAAGCCCAGCTCACTCCCTGCAGAACAGTCATCAACTATTTCTACACTCTTAACTTCCCTCCTTCTGGATCTTGAGTGCCACTTGTCAACAGTTCCAAGAAGTGGAGCTCATTAGGCAAAGAGGAAGCTGAAGGCTTGTGGGGAGATAGGTCCATCTGAAAGCAACCTGCAGACTGCAAAATAAGACAGCCAGGTTCCCAAGCAGCCTCTGTGTAAAGGGAGGGCGAATGGAATGAGCCACTGTCATTGCCGTGACCCCAATCCCTATTTCATCCTCTTAACCACAGAACACAGGCAGGTCATTGGACCAGTCTGTATATCAGTCTCTGCCTTTAAAAATGGACTCATTTGCCCAAGTCCAGCACTATCCAATAGAAATAGAATAGGCACTAAAATGTAATCAAATATCCCACTAACTGCATTTTTTTTAAAAAAAAAATTGTTATATATGAGCACAATATCTTTATTTTGTTTATTTATTTATTTATTTATTTTTTGTGGTGCTGAGGATTGAACCCAGGGTCTCACACATGAGAGGTGTAAGGAGTTGACAAAGGCATGTAGGAGAGATGCCAAGAGGAAGTCACTTGTACAGTAAGCTACAACCCCAGCCCCACTAACTGCATTTTTTAAAGTTAAAAAAAAAGGTATGATTAATTTCACTTAGCTCATTCTATTCAAAATATGGTCATTTGTACATGTCGACATAGTAAATGATATATCTGATATTTTACATTTTGGGGGGAGGGGTGGTACTATCTTCAAAATCTTCCTTTACAAAATATATCGGTTCAGAGCTGCCACATTCAAGAGCCCACTAGCCATGGGTGGCTGGTGGCTGCATATTAGATGTTGCAGGTCCAGCCTCTCTGCTATTGAGAACCACAGGGAGGAGGTAATTCAGTGCATGCATGTTATCATGCTGCACACCCACCCTCACACACCCCCACACACCATCTCTCCTGGTGAATCTTTTATGTCCAGGGCCAAATGTACATAATAATTGTATGATAGTTAAAATAGTGTAAAATCCTGTAATGGGAGCTTTATATATTTGACCTTATTTGAGCCCATATCAACCCTGTGCATTGTCACTTTTCTATTAGAGGTGAGACAGTTCAGGCAGGGAGAGGATAAGCAGTTGGCCTGTGGTCATATTTTCCATTAGTGGTGATCCCAGGATTCCAGCAAAAATCTCTGACTCAGGTCTCATGCTTCCTTGTGAAGCATATCGCCAGTACCAGGAGTTGCCTTGGTCTTCCTCACCTGAGGGTCTTTGCGCATTCTGTCCCCTCTGCCTGCAGTGCCCCACCCTCTCCCTGCCTGGCTAACTCCCACGATTCTTCAGGCCATGGTTTGAATTGTGCCTCTTCCACCAAGCCCTCCCTTCACACACCTTCCTCATCTTGGGCAAGAAGATCCACCTCCCCACTGTTCCCACAGTCTGTGCTTTCCTGTGGTAGCACCTGTGATACCATATCCTCACCTATCCCATCAAAGTCCTCCCAGTGTCTTATATGGAGCCTGGCAGGTAGTACAGACCCAGGTGTATTTGTTCCTGCTGCTAATGGATATAACAGAGTGTTTGACAGAGGAGGTACAATTTACCATCATTGTTGGTTCTGTTCCAAAGGTTCTTAGATGCAGAACCTGAAAAATGGTCATGCGGGGAAATGTATGATAGTCAACATTGGCAGCCACCCATCCTCCACTTCCTGGCTAATGGAATGCTCATTTTTTTCTGGTTAACTTCCCCTTAGGGAAGATGACCCCATTCTTAGCCAATTGTAGGAAACCTTATCTTGTTGCTGGGGGTCATTCAGTGCTGGACAGTTTGTGGGCCTGGGGTCCTGTGCTTTTTGATCTTAGGAAAGAGGAATGACTTCTTCATTACATGTTGTTGTGCTGAGCCCTGTGGCAGTCATCATGACCAGGAGGTGATCTGGTTTGAGAAGGCACCTGACAGATATGAAGATGGCAGAGTCAAAGATGCGAGAGACCAGAGTCCTAATATTGCTACTTCCTACCTCATAGGGGAAAGGCATTTCACCTAAAACTCATACCTGGCCAACAGGCAAGTCAGGCATTTCCCTCCTCTGGATATGTTTCATTTGTGAAATGGCAAGGCTGGACCAGATCCCCAGGTCTGAAAATCTCTGTGACATTATAGCATTATTTTCTATTTTGGGTGGGGGTGGGGGTGGGGGTAGTTCTGGGATTGGAACCAAGAACCTTCTGCATGCCAAGTTCTCCCTTTGCTGCTGAGCTACACCCCAGTCCCTTGATGACATTTTATATCAAGAGTCTATTATGTGCAGGGTTATGAAATACAGGAAATAATTAGACAAATGCCCTTCCATTGAGATGTGCAGGATATAGGGTGGGGGTTATTTACCTATAAAGAGAAGAGACTCCTTTGAGGAAGATGCTACTATTATCAAACTGCTCTATGCAGTTTTAGGGGATCCACCAGTGAGTTCTGCTAGGGAAAGGCATCTACAGGCCCACTTTGGCCTTCTAGCCCAAACAAAGGAAAAAATGCTAACTCTCTTAGAAGTCTAGAAGAAAAGACCAAGTGCAGATTAACCAATTACTCTCCAAAGGCACTGACAGAAGCAAGCCCTGGTGATGTGCAAGAGATGGACTAGACAGCTAGAGCCTTGTTGTTTGTGTAGGCGTTCACCGGGTACTTAGACATAGGAAGCTCTTGTATAGACAGAGAGGACTGTATGTGTACAAGCTCCAGTGGGTGAAAGGGCACTGGATATTATGGGATGGTGAGTTGCTGCTGCAGAAACAAAGAATGGGGGACCACAGGGTAGATGGAAGAGGGTAGGTGTAAGGAGTTGACAAAGGCATGTAGGAGAGATGCCAAGAGGAAGTCACTTGTACAGGATGCTTTAGGCTGCAGAACAAAGAGTGGGATTCAGAGCAGGGAATGTCTACAGAAGTTCCTTAGAAACTAAGGTCAAACATGGAGTTCCAAGAAACAGGCTGAAAATTCCAACACATCCTCAGACTCAGCTGGAAAAGATGTTAATTCAAGGTGTCACGTGGCTGTTACTACACCCCTGAGAGGGACTTTCCCAGGCAGAATGCTCCCCTGTCTGGGCCTTGTCATGTGCCTTCTCAGTGGCTTACAGGAAGTATGTCCAGCCTGGAAAAATAAAAGTAGAGCTCTTCCTTTGTGTGGTCCCACCACAGGAGTTTATATGGGGATGGAGGCTGGTGGCTACTAGGCTCCATTAACATTTCAGGGAATTAAAATAATTTGCTAGCCAGGCCTTGGGGTGCCATCAGGGAACCTTTCTTATTGCTGAAACTGTATTATTACTTCTCTCCCTTGGCTCCCTTCACACCAGACAGGGCCTGGGCCTGACACAGCAGGACACCTTAGAGACACTCAGAGGTGCAAAGGATGGTTCTTCTTTAATACATTCAGCTTTGTGGTAGATAAAATGATTTCATGACAGTAAAGATTAAGAGGAGCCTTTGCTGGGAATCAATCACCTACATGATCTATCTATCTTTCTTTCTTCCTTTCTTTCTTTCTTTCTTTCTTTCTTTCTTTCTTTCTTTCTTTCTTTCTTTCTTTCATTCTTTCTTTTTCTTTCTTTCTTTCTTTCTTTTTCTTTCTTTCTTTCTTTCTTTCTTTCTTTCTTTCTTTCTCTCTCTCTCTCTCTCTCTCTTTCTTTCTTTCTTTCTTTCTTTCTTTCTTCCTTCCTTCCTTCCTTCCTTCCTTCCTTCCTTCCTTCCTTTCTTCCTTTCTTCCTTTCTTCCTTTCTTTCTTTCTTTCTTTTTTTTTCTTCCTGGTATGGGAGATTGAACCCAGGGATGCTTAATCACTGAACCACATCCTCAGCCCCTTTCTATTTTTTTATTTCAAGACAGGGTCTTGCTAAGTTGCTTAGGGACTCACCAAGTTGCTGAGGCTAACCTTGAACTTGCAATCCTCTTGAGTCAGCCTCCTGAGTTGCTGGGTTTACAGGCTAGTTCATCAAGTATTTCTTTCCATGGATCGTGCCTTTAGTGTCTTACTGAAATGTCCTTGCCAAGCTCAAGAACTGTAGATTTTCTCCCATGTTATCTTCTAGGAATTTTATGGTTTTGCATTTTACACTTAAGCCTATGATCCATTTTGAGTTGATTTGTGTCAGGGTTGTGAGAACTGCCTATATTCACTTTTTTTGCACATGGTTGATTTTGGTACTGCACCATTTAGTGAAAAAAAAGTCTTTCCTGCATTGCCTTTGCTCCTTTGTCAATGATCAGTTAACTATATTTATGCGGATCTATCTCTGGGCTCTGTATACTGGTCCATTAATCTGTGCCCAATACTACACTGTCTTGATTCCTGTAGCTTTACAGTCAGTCTTCAAGTCACATAGTGTCAGCCTTTCAAGTTTATATTTATTTTTTAATATTGTATTGGCTATACTGGGTATTTTTATTCTCCATCAAAGCTTTAGAATCATTTTGCATATATTCACAAAATAACTTTCTGGGATTTTGATTGGGATTGCATTAAATCCATAGATTAGTTTGGGAATAGCTGACATCTTAATAAGGCTGAGTCTTATGTCCATGGATGTGGAATTGCATTAGTTAGGACCTAATTGATCCTTTGAACTAGCTACCTTTTTTTTTTTTTTTTTTTTTTTTTGTACTAGGTATTGAACCCGGGGGCACTTTAAGAGCTGAGCCACATCCCCAACCCTTTTTATTTTTTATTTTGAGATAGGGCCTCCCTAAATTACTAAGATTGGCCTCAAACTTGCCATCCTCCTGTCTCAGCTTCCTCAGTCGCTGGGATTTACAGACATGCACCACTGTGCTCAGCTCTGAGCTCGCTAGACTTCTGCTTCTAATTTTCCTTAACCAAAAGAAAAAAAAGTGGGGGAAGGGCCCATTGGGGATATTGTTCATCAGGTACCTACTGTGTGCCAAAAATCATTTGATCATTTTTTTAATTTCATGAGAACAGGATTATGATTCCCATTTGATATTCACTGAAGCTTAGAGAGATGTGTGTAGCCATCCATTAAGCAAGCATGAATTAAGGACCTGCTGCTTGAGAAGTCCTGAGTCAGGAGCTAGAGGTACAACAGAGAACACAATAGAAATGTTTCCTACATTCTTGGAGCTTACTGTCTAGTGGGGAAGAGGGGGCCACTAACTAAATAACCTTCAGGGATGGTTTGGCCGGAGGAGGGTGGGAAGGTAGGAGTGTGTGCTCCAGAAAGCTTCCTTTAAGAGGTGCTATTTGAGCTGATAATAGGATGAGTAGGTATCAGTCAAACAGAGGGAATACCACTTGCAAACCCTTGAGGCAAGAAGGACCTTAGAGATCCCTGAGGATTCTGGGTGTGTGTGGCCAGAGTATGGAGGAGGGCATAGGATGAGCTCTTGGAATTGCTGAAGGAGGAAGTGGGGCTATACATGACCTTGAGTCCTGAGTGCATAGAAGGAGGGTGTGAAGAAAGAACAAATTGGGCTGGGGATGCAGCTCAGTGATAGAGAGCTTCACCCAATGATAAATGTTAGCCCATTTGACACATAAGAAAACTGAGCCTCAGAGGGAGTTGGCCACACGGCTGGTCAGAAGCAGCCAGGGCTTCCCATGTCCACCTGACTCCAAAGCCAGAGCTCTCTTCAATTCAGGCTGGGGTGTACCAGCCCCTGCCATCGAGTGCTTCCACCCTCCTTTCCCAGGAGATGCCCAGCCAGGTTCCCTTCAGTCCCATGTTTTCGGTTTCTGGCCTCTGTGGCATCCTTGCTTAGACAGAAACTTGGGGTCTGGTAATTGTATTCTGTTAAGCCTAATTAAGATGCAAATTTTTACAGTTAATGAAGGAGGCAATTTGGAGGCAATTTTGCCAGTGACAGAGGACTCATCAGTGCTTCTCTTCTGGGTAGGTAGGTGGGGGAGATGGGAAATGTATGCACAGCTACCCACTAGGCTGCATCTGGCCTGTCTCCAGGGAGAATTTCTTTCTGATGAAGAAGGACAACACCCCAGCTAAAACATATTGTACAGAAACTGTTCCATTCACATGGTCCCTGGTGTGGGGATCCCCCAGCTCTGGCCCCTCAACTCCCAGCTGCATGTTCTGCTCAGCTGTGGCTCCCGCATGTGTGGCAGGAGGGCCTGTAGCACTTCTCTGGAGCCAGACTGCCTAGATTCATATCCCAGCCCCACCACTCAATAGCTCTTGTGTCTTTGGGCAAGTTTGTTAACCTCACTGGGTCTAAAATATCCTTGCCAAGCTCAAGGACTGTAGATTTTCTCCCATGTTATTCCTTCTCTGTGAAATGGGATAATAATAGCATCACCTAAGAAGATTCTTGTGAAATGAAATGAGATAAAGTACCGGGCATGTAAATGGAGGACATTTTTATTATCTCTGCCAGTCCCCAACATTCTGCATGTATAGGATTTCTAGCTCCCAAGCCCCAGCCTCACAGCTCTCCTGCTGTTGCCACCATAGGCCTTATTGGCTGCAGCTCTCCTGCTGTTGCCACCATAGGCTTTATTGGCTGCCCTGTTCCCGTGATCCATCTGGCTCTGAAGCTGGGTACCTTCAGCAGTTACCACTTTGTGTGGATTGCCATCTGTTGGATGGCTGTTTTTATATATTTGGATACCAAAGTTGACCTGCTGGTCAGGACTTCCTTCCAGTCTCTTGCTCCCCCTTCACCTCAGTGACTGATTTTGTTTCTAAATAAATTATTTAACTGACTTTATTATTATTAGAGCTAGTATCTATGAAATGTTCACTGTGCCAAACTTTGCCTAAAATTATTTCATCCTCTCAGTTTATAAATGCAGAAATCAAGGCTCAGAGAGGTTGAATGACTTTGCCAGGGTCACATAGCTGGTAAGGGACAGAGCTGGAACTCAAACCATGTCAGTCTGATTCCCAAATTCACTTAAGCCCTCTAGCCTACCTCTTCTCCAATTCCCAGGTGACTTCTGGGTGCCAAGCTCTGTGCCTGGTGCATGGGAAAAAGAAAGAGCACACAGACTTGAGCGAAGGGACAGATAAGAGGACAGAAAATGACAGAGCAGGGAGCATGTGCTGCAAGGGGAAGGGGGAGTCCAGGGAGAGAACTGGAACAGAACTGAGGAGGGACATTGTCTTCCACAGAAAAGTCAAGGAATGAAAAGACCAGAGGAGGGTGTACCCGGTCTGAGTGGTGAAGGGAAGTGGTCATCTGTTGGATTTTGCATTGGAAAGGGCATCATGCAGGTGTGAGGTACTCAGGTATACTAAAGTTTAGGACTGGGGTTGGAGGGAAGACGGAGTGACAGTAGAGAAGGACACAGAAAAGGTAGGTAGAGGCCAGATTCTGTTGTGCTTCAAAGTAGTCTCAGGCTGAACTTACTAGAGGTGGTGGGTTCTCAATTACACAGAGGAGACTGGAGTCTGAGCTTCTCCACTTAGTTGCTAATGACCTTGGACAAGACCCTTTACCTCTTTGAGCCTTGGGTGCTTCACCAACAAAATAGCAGAGGGGCAATTAAGAGCCCTCTCTGCTAGCCTGTTTGTGAGAAGATGAACAGGAAACAGTTCACAGTCTCTGTACACAGTAACCCCCTGAAACAACATGAATTGTTCCCCCTCGCTGCAAAAGCCAAAGTAGAGCCATTCTGCATAGAAATAGAAAAACAATCTTGATATTTCTATTTTATTTTATTTTTTTAAAGAGAGAAAGAGAGAGAGAGAGAATTTTTTAAAAATATTTATTTTTCAGTTATCGGCGGACATAACATCTCTGTTTGTATGTGGTGCTGAGGATCGAACCCAGGCCGCACACATGCCAGGCGAGCGCGCTACCACTTGAGCCACATCCCCAGCCCAAATCTTGAAATTTCTGTGGAACCACAAAAATTCCCATAGTCAAAGCAGTACTAAGGAAGGAAAGGAAAGGAGGAGGAGGAAGATCATACTTCCTGATTTAAAATTGTTACAAAAAGGTAATAATCAACACAGTATGGTACTAGCATAAGAATAGAAAGATAGGCCAGTGCAACAGAATAGAGAGCCTAGAAATCAATCCCAATATGTACAGTCAACTCATTTTCAGCAAGGACTTCAAGAGGACACCATAAGGAATGGATAGTCTTTCAACAAATTGTGCTAGGAAACCTGGATTTCCACATTCAAAAGATTGAGATTAGACCCTTATATTTGACCATACATAAAAATATCAACTTGAATTGACTAAAAGATGTAAATATAAGGTTTGAAACAAGAAAATTCCTATAAGAAAACATAGAGATAATCTTCTTCAACATTGGCCTTGGCAGTGATTTTTTTAGATATCACACCAAACCTCAGTATACAAAAGCAAGAAGAAATAAATGAGGCTACATCAGACCAAAACCTGCTTTATAGCAAAGAGAGCAGTCAACAAAATGAAAGAGCAACATGGGGACTTTGAAAAAAAAAATATTTGCAACACAAGTAAGTAGAAAAGTTTGGACTCTAGTCCTGGTCGCTCTGATTCTAGAACTCACCACTCTAAAACTCTAGCAAGTTCTGCCTTGGACTACCTTTGAATCTCAGCCGGATAAGGTGTTAATATCCAAAATTTACAGAGAACTCTTACACAATATCAGAAAAAGAAGTAAACTGATTTTTAAAATGGGCAAAGTACTTAAACAGACATTTCTCCGAAGAAGACAAAGGTGTATGAAAAGGTGCTCAGCATTAGTAAGTATCAGGGAAATTAAAAAAAAAAAAAAAAAACACCATATCACCTCACACTCAGAAAGATGGCTATTATCAAAAGACAAGAGATATAAATATTGGGGAGTATGTGGAGAAAAGGAGATTCTAATGTATTGGTGGTGGGAAAGTAAATGATTGGTATAGCCATATGGAAAACAATATGGAAATTAAACAAAAAATAAAAGGCTGGGGATGTACCTTGGTAGTAGAGCACTTGCCTAGCATGCATCCTGGGCTTCATCCTCAGCATCACATACACACACCTAAAACAAGAAAAAGAAAAAAGCCAGACAGTGGGATACAGTCATGTGTCCTTGTAGTCAGAGCTACTTGGGAGGCTGAGTCGGGTTATTCAGTTGAAGAGACTCTGCTGTCTTTTTGTTTTCTTCCAAAAGTTAGAAGCCAGTTTGGGGAAACATAGCAACACCCCATCTAGAAAAAAAAATAGAACTACCATATGCCTAGTAATACCTCTTCTGGGCATAGACCCAAAGGAAATTCCATGTTTACTGAGCATTTTACAGTAGTCAAGATATGGAGAAAATCTAAATGACAGATGAACAAGTAAATAGTTAGGAAACAGCTTATTAACATAAATATTTGGGAAGAATTGGTTTGTGATGGTATTTTTAATTGCCCAGAGATTCTTAACTTTTGTTTGTATAGTTGTTCTGATGATGAAACTGCTATGGCTCATATGATGGAATTAAATATATCTGGAGTTCACAGTGTTTGACCAATAACCCTATAACTTCCAGATTCTGTACTATCTTACTCTGTCAGGGCCGTAATGAATATCATAGATATTGTGACTTAAATAATAGACTTTAGTTTCTTACAGTTATGGAGGTTGGAAGTCCAATATTAGGGTGTCAGTGTGGTTGGATTGTGGTGAGGGCTCTCTTCCTAACTTGCAGATGGCTGCCTTCTTGCTGTGTTCTTGCACAGCAGAGAGAAGAGACTCTGGTGTCTTTTTCTTTTCTTATAAGGACACTGAGATCATTATGGGGGCCCCACCCTCATAACCTCATCTAAACTTAATTACCTCTGAAAAGTTCTATTTCCTGACCTTGTCACACCGAGGGTTTTCATAACATATGGATTGGGGTAGATATATAAGCATAAACATCTACCATGAAGACAATTGGATTGGATCATTGCTTTTAGTATGTGTCTTGTCTCTCCAGTGGTAGCCAGTAAGCTGGGTTTTTTATTGAGTGTTTACTATGTGCCAGGCTCTATGTTAAGTAAGCACTCCTTGTGTACTTTCTCTGAATCATTACAACATCCCTGTGTGTAAGAATTGTAGCTTCATGTGACAGAGAAAGAAACTAGGACTTGGCTACTAAAGGGGTGGAGGGTACTCCAATTCTTTGCTCTTTCCCACTCTGCTACACAATCCAGATAGACCATGGACTTCTGGGTATTGGAAGACTTATCTTGCTTGCCTCTGGATCCTGTCCCAGTGTCAACACAAGGCAGATAGCACCAAACTCCATCGTTATAAGATATAGTAAAGATATTGGCATTAGGTGACTTGTGTTTGAATCCTACCTCTGTCCCTTGCTGATAAAACTGATTTTGTCTTTCCTTCTATTAAGTGGGTTTACTAATCCTGTCTTTGCCAAACCATTTTGAGGATAAAAGGAGATAGTGTTTACACCCAGTACATAATTAGCACTAAATAAACCCACCTAATGTTATTTTCATATATACATTTAATCCCCAAAGACCCCTAGATCCAATGACTATGGAGATATAGATGGCTCTAGGACTCTGAAATGTCAGAGCACATCATTCACTCATTCATTCAGCAAATAGTTGAGTGCCTCTTACAGATGCACCTTAGTTTATCATGTGTTTTATCCTAATAAACCCATCATAAGTTGAAAATATCATAAATTGAAAATGCATTGAATACACCTAACCCACCAAACATGTAGATGTTTATAGATGTTTGTAGGTGATTTCCTGATTGTGTGACTTACTCCCCTGCTTCATGAGAGTATCGCTAGCCTGGAGAACAGATTGAAATTCAGAATTCAGGGTGTGGTTTCTGTTGAACCTGTAACACTTCTGCATTATCATAAGGCTGACAATTGTAAGTCAAACCATCCTAAGTCAGGGGCCATCAGAACAGTAGTGAACAGTGAGTGACATAAGATTCCAGCTCCTAAGGCACTTACCTGCCAGGGGATTGAGAAAGATGATAAAATAGCAAGGAAATAAATCTATTCATAATTCTAGTGGTGGGTGCTATGAAGAAAATAAACCAGGCAAAAGGTTATAAATAACCAGAGACAGGGTTTAGGGAAGAAAATTATTTAGATCTAATGGGCAAGAAAGGTGGATTTTTGAACAGAGATCTGAGTGAAGTGGGAGAAACTATGGGAAGATATTAATTAGCAATTTTGGTGCCCAGAACAAGCAGCTAAGGGGGGCTTTCAAAACAACTCTGTAATTCATGAAGGGGTATAAGGCAGGCCCTGCATCTCATAGTTCCAGTAAATTATAACAGACACTGAACTACTTTGTTTTCTATGGTTAAGGGAGTCAAACTTAACAAATTGACAAACTTAACAAATTAATTGACAAAACAGTATTTCATAATCACAGTTAGTCATTCCTGCCACCTTTGGTTGCCAGACCCTCCCATAAGGGTACCCTGTCCTGGCTGTGCCCAGGGCAGCTTCCAACGCCAGCACTTGGGACTTCCTGGGCATGACTCAAGACAACAAACCCTACGCCAAGTCAGGAGCTTATCAGGATAAATGAAACAAGCTGGCATGGACAGTGGCAAGCATTGGGGATTCAAGATTCTTCATTGCTCCAATTTGTCCAGGAGTGTTCTTACACCCACCAGGAGTGAAATGCACCTCTCTGTAGTCTGAGAAAGGATATGGGCCCACTTCATCTTGTAAGTGTAAATGCAGAAAGACAGGGCTGTTGGAGGCTATTCCTGTAGTTTGGGGCAGTGATTCTCAACCATCTGCACCAGAATAATCCTGAAGTCCTTATTTTAAATTCAGCTTCTGGGGCCGGAGGTATAGCTCAGTGGTAAAGCACTTGCCTGGCATCCACAAGGTCCTGGATTGCATCTCCAGCACTGGAAGGAAAAAAAAAAAAGAAATTAAATTAAAAAGAAAATTCTGGACTCTACCCCCAGACATCTTGATTCACATTTCCTGGAATCTGCATTTTAATAAGCTTCCTGGGTGATTCTTTTGCACTGTAAAATTTGAGAAGGGTTGGTTCATGGGGCAGCTGATGGGAAGAATATTTGCAGTTGAGGTTGTCCTGGGAAAGCCGGAGTACTGCCTGCTGTCCTGCCATCAGGAGGCACTTCAGGTTTGAGTTAGTGGGTGGGGGTGGGGTGGGAGCCACATCCCCAGATTTATCTTTTTGTCAGAGAAAATTGCAGTAGGAATAAAGACAGGAATTTCAGAAGGTGGTTTTAATCCTGCTGTGAGGCAGTATGTAAGAAGCGCTGCCTTACTTCAGATGAGAAGGCAAAAGAAAAAGCTTCATATCTATTTATTCTGGAGGCAAATGTGTCACTTTCAAATGGATTCTTTTCCAGCCTGGACACAATTTTCATTTCTATCTGGTGAAACACTGAAGAAGTTGCTTCTTCCTCACTGCCACTTGTTAAGAAAGGACATATTTCATGGAATACGTGCTAGGGACGGTCCTGGGAAATTTATTCTTTGTGAACCCAGGGAGAGGACCCACTTAAGGATGCCGCAGAACCGCACGAGGTGGTGTGGGGGCTACAGAGATCCTTGCCAACCAAGGAGAGGATAATTTCTACCCTTAATAATTAACTGTTTTTGTTAGCTCAGATCTTGCCCTCTCTGGGGCTGATTTTAGACTCTCTGGCTGCCATCCTGCTGATTTTAATGAGAAAAAGCCCCCAAGTACCTTCTGACATTCAGTTATGTGATCAATCAGTTGCATAGCATTGCAATTAAAAGTGTAGGCTCTTTGGGAGTCATCTCCCAGTGGCTGCCCATCTTGTTCAAAGTCACTACGAGAGTGCCTATCCCGACTAACTTTATGTCCCTTTCTCTTGCTCACTCCAGCTACTGCACTGAACTCCTCGACATTTATTTAACTTGTCAAGGGCATGTCAACCACAGGGCCTTTCCACAGGTTGTTTTCTCCTCCTGTGATACTCTTTTCCAAAGATCTCTGCATAATTAATTCTCTTACTTCCTTTAGATCTCTGCTGAAATCCTACCACATCACCATAGTCATCCTTTATAGGCTAACACTGTAAACCATCACTAATTCTTTCCCACTTCTCCCCTTAGCATTTATAACCACTTGACGCAGTATTTACTTACTTGTATTTTCCTGTATTGTTTGTCTCTCCCTAGTAGCTCTTATAGATGGGAACTTTGATTTCATTACTGCTATTTTTTCATTATCTAGAATATGTTTAGCACATCATAGAACCTTAATAAATATAGATTGTTTGATTGAATGTCTGGCTCTGTTCCTTACTAGTTTTGTGACCATAGGCTCCTTAGCACCTCTGAGCCTCAATTTTTGCATTTACAAAGTGATCCTGGATATACAGGTTTGCAAGCCAAATGACATAATGCATGTGTCTTAGGCTTTTGGAGCTGGTATAACAAAATGCCTGAGAGTGGGTAAATTATGAAGAACAAAAATTTATTTTCTCACAGTTGGAGGTAGGAAAGTCCACGGTCAAGGTACTGAAAGGTTCATTGTCCGGAAGGGCCCATTTGTCCTAGATGGTGCTATATAGGTGACCTCACATGGCAGAAGACATGGAAGGACCAGAAAAATTTCTAAAAACCTCTTTTATTAATCCTAATCATGGGAATAGAGTGATCATGGCCTAATCGTCTCCCAAAGGCTCCACTTAGTTATTATTATTTTTGGTCCTGGCGATGAAACTCGGGTTCTAATGTATGCTCAGTAAGCACTCTACCCCTGATCTACCAGCACCCCTCAAACACACACAGCCTGGCTCTACTTCTTTTAAGTTCCAACATGAATTTGGAAGGAGCACCCACATTCAGACCATGGCAGCATTTAAGTCCCAAGCATGAGTTTAGTTTGCATGTGAACCAGCATGTCCAGTTGTCAATAAACAATAGCCATCTGTAGATCATTATTACTAAGACCAGAAAAATAGTACAGACTTCCAAAGAAAATGAAAAAGGCTTGCAAAGGACTGTCACATTGAGATGCAGAGTCTGGCCATGTGGTTGGGATCAAGAAAGCCTCGTTGGCAGGAGTGGCATGTGAGCGAGGGCCCCTGGGCTGGGCAGACTCTCAGTGCATGCCATAGCTGACCTATGGGTTTGCAAGGGAATAGAAATAAATTATTTGACTACGTAGTTGGCAAAAGTGATGTGGCTGATAACTCACTCTAGGGAGCTGTGAAAATTTAGGACAATAAAGGCCAACAAGAAATGATGTCCCAGTGTGATCAGGTAGGTCTCTACAAAAAGATGATGTCCCCAGGCTTTTATCATTGTCTCAGAAGGGGTCTAGGAAGATAGAACAGCATGAGCAAAAAGAGTCAGGAGAAGAAACTGAGGGACTGGGAACGTGGGCTTCCTAAACTCCAGAGCCTTCAAAACACAAGGGGGAAGGAAACACAGAATAAGGAGAAGGAAGCTCTACCCTTCTTCTAGAAGAAGAGAGGTGGGCCACTGCTTGCCAACAAGCTGTACTGACTATGGAACCAAAAGGAAGTTCAATTTACAAGCCCCTCCTTGGATGTGAGTGCTTTGCAGTTAGTGAAGTGCCACCCTGAGCATTATTTTGTTGACTTGTCACAGCTCTTCTCAGGGGAGGCAGAAATTATTGCACATTTGTTATTCTAAAGCTGAGATCACCTGCAAATAACCCTGAATGGGATATCATGACCAAAGAAGCCAATTGTAATGGTGGGATTTCTGAGCACTGTGGCATCCTGCTCTAGTGTAGACCGGGAGGAAATTCAAAGCACAGGCCTAAGGAAGAACTAAGAAGGTTGGTGTGGTGAGGAGAGGCTGACTGGTGAGCTTTGGAAAGCAGAAAGCTGGGCATTTATTAATAATTCATTTGTTCAGTGAACACTGAACACTTACTATTGCAAAATTATATATTCAGGCCTGAGACTAGCACATTAGCCACTTTATACATGTTGAATTTTCTACCTGATTAAAAGGGGGCTGGAGGAGACAGCATAGGTTTCAAGTCATATGTCAGCTCCTGTTGATTCTTGAGGCCAACCAAAGAAAGCTCCTGAGACTACAACATAGGCTCTGCAAGAAGGAATCTGGTGATAGATTGGAGATGTCTGTCATGACTTTAGTAGGAAGGACAGCGGGGAATGTGCCACACATTTACCACTGCAAGGACAAACCCTTTCTATACCTGTCATAGCTGACCTGAGGGTTTGCAACAGAATAGAAATAAATTATTTGACTAAGTAGTTGGCTAAAGTGATATGGCTGATAACTCACTATAGGGAGCTGTGAAAATTTAGGACAATAAAGGCCAACAAGAAATGATGTCCCAGTGAGGTCTCTACAAAAAGATGATGTCCCCAGGCTTTTATCATTGTCTCACCTACCCCTAATGGGACATTTGTTTATTGAGTTTTCTCCAGTATTCAACTTTGTTCTCAGAGCAAGGCTCTTTGCACTCTATTTCACCTTCCTGTATTAAATTTAATTTGTTAATACCATTTATAATACAACCAGAACAAACAAGTTTTGAAACAACCACCTAATGATGAGGGTGTGTCTTAGTGATAATACAACTCAATAGTTTGAAACAGAAGGTACAAAAACCAGAGCCCTGGTTTAACAGATTGCAGGGGTGGGAATTTAAGCTGATTCAGTCCAGCAATTCAGTGGAAGTCAGCTAAGAGAGCCTCTTCTACCAATGTACAGTTGTCTTTGAGCTACAAATATAGATTCTTCCCACACAGTGCGTGCTCTTTTGTAACTCATACATGTTGGAGACATTTTTCTGTCATCAAGTACTCTTTTACAATATTTTAAATGGCTGCAGAGGATTCAGTGATATGCATATACTATTTAATGGAGTCCCCTATTGTTTGATTTTTATGTAGTTCCCTTATTGGGACTATGAGTGCTGAAGGGCATGGACACCCACTGGGTATGAGGGACAGAGGTGAACATTAAAAAGGAATAGAGGACAGGAATGTAAGATGGTCCAGCCTCTGTGGGGACAGTATGATGGCTCCTCAGAGTGCTGAACAGGATTACAGCTGATCCAGCAGCTCCACTTCTGAGGATCTGCCCCAAAGAATTAAAAGAAGGATCACAAAGAAATATGTTCATAGAGTGTTGTTCACAGTAGCCAAAGGATGGAAACCACCCTTGTGTCCATCAAGGGATGAACAGATAAACAAAATGTGTATATTCCTACAACGAAATATTATTCAGTGATAAAGGAAGGAAATCCTGTCACATGCTACAACCTGGGACCTTGAAACCAGCCATTCACAAGAGGATAAATAGTGTATGATTTCCCTTCCATGAGGTACTTAAATTAAGAAAGACAGAAAGTAGAAAGGTGGTTGCCAGGAGATGGGAATAGGGGAGTGAGATGTTTGATATATAGAGAGTTTCAGTTTTGCAAGATGAAGAGTTGTAGAGATGGCTCACAATATAAATATACTTAACACTCCTAAACTACATACTTCAGAATGCATAAGATGGTAAAATTTTGTATGTGTATTTTACCACAATTTTTTTGACATTTTTAAAGAAATGGAAAAAAATGGTGTAGTATTAGGAATCAGCAATACTAAGATCATTCAGAGCCAACCAGATGTTATATGCCTCCTAGAGAAACCAGCTCCACCTGCTGTCTTAACAAAGAGATCAAACCTGAATCAGAGCCAGTCTCAGGTTCTAGCTGCCAATTTGCAGGACATACAGGGACTGAGCAACATATTGAACTGAACCCCAAATGTGGCTTAGTGGTAGAGCACTCACCCAGTATGCATAAGGGCCTGGGTTCCATCCTCAGCACCAGGGAAGGGGGTGAGGAGAAGGCATTTCAGATTTTTTAAACAGAAGAATGTAGTGTGTTTGGATGCACATTTGGGTAATAAAACAGAAGTGCTTCTTAAAAGTCAGTGCCTCTTAAAATCAGAATAGTGGTTACTTGTGGGGGCCAGGAGTGGGACGGGCCACATGGAAAGGACTTATGGGGTAAGTGACAAAGTTTTAATTTCAGGTGTTCACCTTATAATAGTCCATTAATTCATATGGTAGATTTGTATGACTTTCTGGTTTATTTAAACAGAAGAACTTTGGAAAAAGGACAGGAGAGGAGGTGTTGGATACAAACAGGTAGAGGAGTCATACAGACCTGGGTAAAAACCAGCATCCTGCCTCTTATTAGTTCTGTGACTGTCAGCAAGTTACTTAACCTCTCTAAGCCTCAGTTTCCTCATCTGGAAAAGTAATTATAAGAGTAATTACCTCTTGGCATTGTGGTGGGGATGTAGAAGACAATGCGTTTTAATCCCCAAGCACCACACCTAATCCAGATTAAGTGTGATTAAATGCTAGTCATTTGGTCAGAGAACAAAAGTGGACTTGAATATAGAAGCCTCGGTGCCATTCGTACCTCCAGCCCTGACTCGCTGTCTTGTCTTGGTAAAGTGGCTTCTCTCTAAAGTCAGGTACCTCTGAATTATCCTGATAATCCTTGTTCTCAGAAAAAAACAATAGTAGTGAGGTTGAACAACCTGCTTGCTGGGACAGGAATGCCGGGGAGGAGTCTGCTGGGGCCCAAGTTCTTCCAGCAAGGGCAGAGAACTATGTTCCCTCCAGGAAATTGCAGAAAAGCAGAGGTGCAGAATTGCCATGTCATCCCAGGTAAGCCCAGCAGGTGACAACATGCCCCAGACACACAACTGAGACAGCAAACTGGTTTCTGTGCAGGAAAGTCATGTAATTTTTGTACCCTTCTAGGCTTGGGCTGCCTCCTGGAAACTTTGCCCTCTTTGTCAGGCTGTGCCAGACTCCAAAGAACAGATGAGTCAAGAGTAGTTATAGCCACTTCAGGGAGGGCTGCTACCTCTCCACTGCCCTTTCCCTTTATAGCTCTATTTTAAAAAATTGTAGATGTATACAATAACTTTATTTATTTAATTAATTTATTTTTATGTGGTGCTGAGGATTGAACCCAGTGCCTTACATGTGCCAGGCAAGCACTCTGCCACTGAGCTACAGCCTCAGCCCCCATATTGCTATATTTTATGCAAGTAGAATCATACTGTATACATTATTTTGCTCTGTTTCTTTTTTATTTCTTTTCTTTTCTCTCCCATCCCGCTTTCCTGTGGTGCTGGAGATGGAATCCAAGGCCTCCCATATACTAGGCAAGTGCTCTACCACTGAGCTGTGTGCCCAGTCCTGCATGTCATACTTTTTCAGATTATTGTATGTTAATTTTTAAATATTCACTTTTTTGTGGTATCAGGAATTGAACCTAGGGGCATTTGACCATTGAGCCATATCCTCAACCCTATTTTGTATTTTATTTAGAGACAGAGTGTTACTGAGTTGCTTAGTGCCTCACCATTGCTGAGGTTGGCTTTGAACTTATGATCTTCCTATCTTAGCCTCCTGAGCTGCTGGGATTACAGGTGTGTGCCACCGCACCCGGCTTAAAATTCACTTTTTATACTTGGGGTTTCATTTAGAATCCTGCTTCCCTAGGAACACAGAAGAGATTATTGACCAGTCTCAGATTCCTTGAGTGAGATGAGAAGAAATCAAATTAAAAGAGTGCCTAGAGTCATTGCCCCCTAAAGTATCTGGCATGGGAACATGTGTTTATAAGAAAGCTTAATTTTATTTTATTTTTTTATTTTTATTTTTTTTATTCCTTTTTTTAATTTAAATTTTTTTATTGGTTGTTCACAACATTACAAAGCTCTTGACATATCATATTTCATACATTAGATTGAAGTGGGTTATGAACTCCCAATTTTACCCCAAATGCAGATTGCAGAATCACGTCGGTTACACATCCACAATAGAAAGCTTAATTTTATATATAATGACTCAGCTCTCACACTAGCCTCTACAGAACACTCCCACCTGGTCTACCCTGGCAATATTTCTTCATAAGGCCCCTAAAATTGATGGATCCTGTAATGTTAGACTGTATCAAAATGCTTTAAGAAGCTTCTTGGTCTCATAATTATAATAATAGTGGGATTCATTGGGACATTCATATATGCACATAACATAATTTGATCAATTTCATTCCCAGGACTACTTCTTTCATTCCTCTCCTCCCCCTGGCCACCTTAATCTACTTTACTGGTCTCCTTTCTATTGTTTTTTAAATTGGTGCATTATGATTATATATAAAAACAGGATTCATTGTGGCATACTCATACATGGATATAGCATAATTGTATTTCTCTTTTATTTTTATTTCTCTTCATAACATAAGAATAATCCATTTTAACCATCTAAGTGTACAGTTCATTGATCATAACTATATCCCTAACCCTCCGGCCTTCACCACCTCCATCTGCAAAACTTCTTTATCTTCCCAAACTCAAACTGCCAAATTGAAAAACTTGGTCAACTTCCCAAATTGAAATCCATTAAACATTGACTCTTCATTCTCTTCTTCTCCCCTGTTTCTTGGCAGCCGTCAAGCTGCTTTCTGTCTCTGTGAATTTGACTCATCTGGGTACCTCATAAAGGTGGAATCATAGAATATTTATTGTGTGCATATGGAGTGGGGGGCACTAGGCATCAAACTCAGGGCCTTGAGTGTCTAGACAACTGCTCTATCACTGAGCTATTTGTAACCAGCTTGTTTATTCATCATAATATCCTTAAGACTCATCCGTGTGGTAGCATATGTCAGACTTACTTTATTTAAAGATTGAATAGTATTCCATTGTATATACAGACCACTGTTGGGAAGATTTTCTGGGGAACAGTTTATGAAAACTGATTATTTTTCCATTTCCTGATCTCTATGATTGTTTTTTTTTTCATAAGAAGCAAAGTGGTTCCTGTGTGATTATATAGCTCAGGTGCTGTGTAGAATTTTAACTAAAATACTGAAATCCAGGGCTATTTGGTTATCACTTATCTATTTGTTCAACTTCTTCAAACAAATTCAGTATATGATTTTAAATTCAGTGTTTATAACCAGTAGAGGTTTTAGTGAGTTCTGGAAAAAAACAGAAAGAGGGAAAAGTCAATGGGATTTAAGCAGATGCTTTTTTTAAAAGAAGGAGATGGTAGGCTGCCAGGAAGGTACAGTGGCCCAAGTTGCCCACTGTACCATACCATATGACTAGAGTGCACTTACATCAATAAAAGGCAGGACTAGTAGTCCCCTGTATCCAGTGTGGTTTGGAGGCAATGGGAAACATCTCTCCTAAGGCAACTCAGCCTCCCTCTTCTAATCGAGGAGCCTCACCTTCCACCATTCTAGTACATTAGGCACTCAATAACAGTTGTCCAAGTGCGTCAGAAAGGATTTTCTATTTTCAGAGCTGCTCTCTTAAAATGAAGTTGTTTCTCAAAGTGCTGTCTGAATTTTCAAGAAATTTTCAAAGTTCCTCTAGCTTGGTTGTCATTGGGCTTCTCTGGTGAGTCTGGGGCAGAGAGGAAGGGGAAGAGCTAAGCAAGTGGGCCTCTGGATCTCTCTGCTTCTCCATTCCAACAATAGCAATTTGCTTTTATCTGTTTTAAATACATTTTAATATAGGCCAGGTATAGCACTAGCAACAAAAAGAGGGGGAAATGTTTGAAAAATCTCTGATTTAGAGCATCCACCTTGTTTGACAGAGGAAGCCCAGAGAAGTTGAGAGAAGGATTCCAAGTTACACAGCAAATTCATTTAACAAATATGTACTGAGCACCTGGTATGGGCCAGATACATGGTAAACAAAGGTGAGTGCATAGATCTCCTGTTATGAAGAACAGGCTCTTCTCTCTAGAATGGTTCCTGTGCAGCAGTGTGTGTGCCTACTATGTGCTAGCAAGGCCAGCCTATGAGCTACAAAATTAAGATGTGGTTTCTGCTCCCAACCATCTTTCAACCCAACAGGGGAGAGAAAAGCTGTACATAAAATGACCACAGTACAGAGTCAGCGCTGCACACTGGAAGGAGGCACTGTTAGCTTATCAGCCTTGCAGTTTGGGTCAGGGACGAAAGAGGCACGTGTAGCCAGGGGTGGTATTGGAAGTGGGCTTCTTTTATCTTCCTACACTTTTAAGTTAAGAATGTAAATGTTAGGGCTAGGGCTGGAAAAAACAGAAAGAGGGAAAAGTCAATGGAAAAAAATGGGATTTAAGCAGATGCACTTGCCTGCATGTGTGAGGCACTGGGTTCGATTCTCAGCACTGCATATAAATAAATAAAATAAAGGTCTATCAAAAACTAAAAAAAATATGTATATATATTTATAAAAAAGAATGTAGATGTTAGAGTCAGGCAACCCCCATTTCAAAGCCCATCGAACCATGTAACTGTGAGCTGGGCTGAGGGACCTAAGCTCCTAGGTTCTCATCTGAAAATGTGGGTGATAACAGTAGTTTCTACCCCAGTTGGTTGCTGTGAGGGTTAAATGAGATAACTCAGGGCTGGGGCTATAGCTAGTCAGAACATTTGCCTAGCATGCTACAGCCCCTGCAGAGGCAGATGGGTTTTTTTGGAAGGAGATGGCAGGTTGACAGGAAGGTATGGTGGTCCAAGTTGCTGACTGCACCATACCATATGACCAGAGTACACTGCATATCAATGATAAGGCAGAACTAGTAGTACGAAGTACTGAGAGAGAGAGAAAGAGAGACAGAGAGACTCCACACATGTCCAACTCTTATTTTTAGTAGGTGTGACTTAGAGACTTCAGAGATAAGGTGAGGATGGGAGATGAGTGATCCAGATAAAGGCAGAGAGGGAAATGCAGGATACAGGATGCTCTTTCTGCTGGAGCCAAGAGCCACACTAAGGAAGGAGTGCTGGGAAATGCTACAGGAAAGGGGGAGCCAGCCAGGTGACAGAGAGGCCACTCTGAGACTAAACTGAGGACTGGAGCCCTGTGGCACTTATTTTTCTTAGCCCCAACGGGTTTTCTTTTAGTTTCCTTAGGTTTTCTAAATACTGGGTTACAGAGAGATAATCTTACTTCCTCCTTCCAAGGCATGCCTGCATTTCCTGCTTGCCCAATTGCTTAGCTGCCTTTAACTCCTTTTATTTTTACTATGTGTGGAGCAGGCCTGGCCGGCATTAGAGGGAGGGACAGACTGCTTCCTAGACGGACAAGGGAGGATATGCAGGCCTAGTCCAGTGAGGGCCAGGGCAGGTCTCTGGGCCTCTGATAGGGCATGTGCTCCCAGTTCTCCTCAAGTGATGACAGAGAGGAGAAATGGTAAATGCTTCCATGGATCATTCAGTCTCTGGAGCACATTTCTGGAGCATTCAGTAACTGTTCATTGAGCGCCTCCTTGGTTCCTGGCTCTGAGGACACAGACATGACTCAGACCTAAATTTGACACCCACAGACTGGTGAGAAATTCTACTCGGTAATTAAGCAATTACAACCCAGCTTGATATGGGTTATAATAGAAGTCTGTACAAAATTCAGAAAAACCCTAGAGAAGGAAGTGAATTAACCATGTGTGGTATGGTTGAGGAATGCCTTCAAGGCAGGGACGTCAGAACAGGGTTGTAAAATACTAATTGGATGTCCTGGCTGGCTAAGAGGAGGGGAACTGGCAGAGAAGTAGCGTTTTTCCAGGTACATGGGGTGGGAGCAAACTTGGCTTTTGCGGGGAGAGTGGAGTCCTCAGTAAGGAGGTCTTCCTCAGGATGAGGATGATGAGGCCACAGTATAGCTGGGCCTGGATGGGAAGAAGTCATGTATGAAGGGCTCACACGTGTTCACATGGGGCTGGCCACTGCCTGGCCCTCTGACTCAGGTTTGAGAGTGGAATCTGTTTGTCTCTTAGGCTTTTGTCATAGTGTTTGGAGAAGTGGATAAAGAAGAGAAGCTCTGGGGAAGCTAAGCTGATTTATGTTAGATAATGGCGAGGTGCCCTTCAGTGGATCAGAAAGACTCAAGAGTGGGTGAGGAGAAGTGTGGGGGACAGAGGTGGAGCCACGTGCTGTGAGATAGTGACAGGGACCTAGAGGGCAAGCAGTTGAAACAGTAAGCAACGCTGGAGTGATTAGTGGGAGAACTTCAGGATTTTTTTTTTTTTTTTTTTTTGCCTCTTTGAGAATCTACAGTAAAAAGTTTAAGCTACTTTTTCATAGATCTGTTTTCTGGATGTTGGGCTTGAATTTTTTGTGAACATGATGCCCCGGGCAGACTGGACAGACAGCTGGTCGTACGGGGGTCTACTTTGTGTTACAAGCAAGAAGGTTGCATTAAATCCTGGCAATGGCCAGCTTGGGAGGGTTCTGGGTCAGGGAAAGTGGTGATTGGAGATTTGGTTTTAGAATGATCAGCTGGAGGAGGGAATCACAGGAGTCAAGACTAGGAGCAGAAAGTCCAGTTATGAAACTTTTACAACTTGTCAAACTCTAAGTCAGAGCAGTGATAACACAAAAGGATGGGTATTTCTGCTCTTGGGTCATCCATAGAGTTTTAAAGTAGGGCTGGGCAGGCGCCAGTAAGGAAACTCCTTTTACCTGCTGGTCAATTAAGATCTTAATCATTTCCTGGGGCTTTGGTGTTCTTTGTGTAAAACACACACACACACACACAGCAAGGAAGTGGCAGGGGGGATGATGAGGTTTGTTTTGTTTTGTTTTGTTTTTAGTTCTGGGAAGTGAATCTAAGGGTGCTTTACCACTGAGCCACATACCAGCCCCCCCCCCCCTCCTTTTTAAATGTGGTTTTATGTGGCCAGTCTCAAAGGCAATTATTTCTCTAATGGTTGACAGGTCTCAGTAAGTTGCGTAGGGCCTCACTAACTTGCTAAGGCTGACATGGAATTTGTGATCTTTTTGCTCAACTTCCTAAATTGCTGGGATTGCAGGCATGCGCCATAGTGCCTGGCTTAGAAGTGTTTGAGCAGCACAAGGCTATGACCTGCCACCCAGTAGACTCACCCTTGCCTTTGCAGAGCTTTGAGAGGTCTAGACAAGACCATTCTTTTTTTTTGGTCTCTTGACTTGGCCACAGACCCCAGGAACTTCCTGTATTTGAGAGTGATTAGAACCTGTCCTTACACAGCCTTTTCAGAAGAAACAGCCAAAAGTGAGATCTGCTGTCAGCCACTAGGGAAATGATTACTGTTGAGACTGGCCAATTAACCAGCAGGACAGAAAGTTCCTGGAAAAACTAGGTAGGACATGGCACCCGGGAAATGGGGAGGAAGTGGGAGTCTTATTCATGTTTCCATTTCCAGCAGCTTGGCCCAGCATAACACCTGGTATCACATTTTTGTTTAATTAATAGTTCCTGAATATATTAATGAATTATCATAACATGAAGCCCTGAAATTGGTCATGTAGGGTCAGAACTGAGGTTTGTTAAAAGCAAGATTCATTCATTCATTCATCATGGAACACAGGGTTACAGTCTTGGTTGCAGAGGAGCCATCTGAAGAGTTTTCAGAGATCCTGATATCCACACCACACCCAAGACCAATTAAATCAGGATTGGGTCTGGGGATACAGGCCCAGGCAGCAGTGTTTTCTTGTTTTGTTTTGTTTTGTATTAAGCTCCCCATGTGACTTAAGTGTGAACGAAGGTTGAGAGCCACTGGACTAGATGCCGGAAATATAGGTGAATATTGACCCTACTCTTGCAGGATAAAAGTCTAAGTGACTGATGCCTTCTTTCATTAAGTAGAATACAGCATTAAATGCCTTAATAAAGATATGAAAACAATACTATAAGAACCCAGAGAAAGTAATGCCTTTAGATGAGGCTAAAAGATATAGGAAGGCTTCAAAGAGCAAGGAACTTTTAAGAGGGGTTTTGTCGATAGAGTAGAAGTTCATCAATATCTTCTCCTCCTTCCTCTTCTTCCTCTTCTCTTCTCATCTTCTTTATCAACCTTTCTCTCTCCCCTCTCCAGGCCTCCCCTCCCCTCCTCTTTTTTTGGTACCCGTGATTGAACGCAGGGGTACTTAACCACTAAGCCACATCCACAGCCCTTTTTATTTTTTAAGACAGGGTCTCACTAAATTGCTTAGGGCCTTGCTAAATTGCTGAAGCTGACTTTGAACTTGTGATCCTCCTGCCTAGGCCTCCTGAGCTATGGGAATTATAGGCACCACGCCTGGCTTCTTGTCTCTTTTTCATCCTTCTTATCTCCTTTGTTCCAGGCAGAATCTGGAGTAGGCCCAGAAGGAGATCATAGTAAATGAATGTGACATCCCAATTCTTAAGGTATCACTTTTTCAGAAAAAAAGAATAACATGTGCAGAGCTACAAACACTGAAAGACCCTGAGGTGTTTGGGGACAGTGACTTCATTTTTAGAGTGTAATGGGTCAAAAGTTGAAGAAACTAAACTGTCTTGCCTGCACCCAAGGAGTTTGAACTTTCCTTTCATTTAGGAACAAAACAATTTTATGATGAGATTTCAAACAGTGTTTACCACATTTTAGGTGGCACCTGAAGTGACTCTAAACGGTACACAGACGTGGCATTAATTAATATCGACTCACACTGGTTTTTGATTATATTTCAGTCCTTCTGATTACTTCTAGGAGAGTCTAAATTTAGCACTGGAAGGTTTGTAATACCTATCTCGCACTTGCTAATCTCTGTTACAAAGCAGAGCCTTCTATACAATATCTGGCCAGAATTTAATCACATTGTTCTATCACCTTATTCATTCCTATGGAAAGCATCTGAAGGTGACAAAAACAGATGTCTGTTTTTTGTTTGTTTTTGAGTGACATGTTGTAATTGTGCATATTTATGAGATATGGTGTGATGTTTTGAGGTATGTATACACTGTACAATAATCAAATCAGATATGCTAAATAGCCTATTTATCATCTCATATATTTATCATTTCTCTGTGGTTGAGAACTTTTAAAAATCTTCCCTCTAGCTGTTTTGAAATATTGTTAACCATAATTGCCCTGCTGTGCAATGGAACACCAGAACTGATTCCTCCTATTGAGCTGTACCTTTGTACCTATTGACCAATCTCTCTCTTCAGTCCCCACCTTCCTTCCCCTCCCTAGCCTTGGATAACCACTCCTCTACTCTGCCCCATGAGATCAGCTTCTCTAGATTCCACTTAGGAGTGAGATCATGCAGTATTTGTCTTTCTGTAGTTTTTCAAATGTGATCGTGAAATGAACTTTAGATAAAACAAAATGAATACATTTACAAATATATGAAGTAAACAATGGCATAAGAAACACGTAGATCCAGCAAAATTTTAACAAGGGTGAATAAATAACTAAAGGAGAGAAACACAGAGTTAGAAAAACTGCTTGCATATTGACATGGGTAGGAGCCAGTTATGGGACTGGAATCACGCCTGCCAGTTAGGAGGCTGTTGCAGTGGCCCAAGTAAAATTGAACTTGAACATGAACCTGGACCAAGGCAGCCTCCAAAAGGATGAACAAAAGGAGCAGGCAGCTGGCAGCTGGCAATGGGCAGGAGACCCCAGAGCATGTTTTAGTGAGATGACACTGGCAGAAGCCTCCTGGGCAGGCTGATCTTTCACAGGCAGGTCCAGCAGCAGATGACGGGAACTTATTCCAGGACCTGACCTCAGATATTAGAGAAAATATTGGGAAGGAAGAAAAGAATTTTTGGATTTAGTTATTGGCTGGAGAAGCCATGGTGAGCTCATTCACAGAAGAATATGGAAGAAAAAGGCATTTTATCACTGAATCCCAAACCTGATAAGCTACCACATTCATCAGGGTGATTATGGAAAAAAAAAATACGGTGTCCAAGGCCCCTGTCCAGACCATCTGAACAGATTCCAGAGCTGGGGCTCAGTGTTCTATATTTTTTTATAGTTACCCTGATAATTGCTTTTTAACTAATTATCTTTCTTATACGTACTATGGAATATAGTGTGACAAATTGATACACATGTACAATGTGTGATGATAAAATTAAGGTAGTTGGTATTTCCATTTCTTTAAGCATTTAAAAAATTTTCAACTAACATGTAATAACTGTACATATTTATGGGTACAGTGTGTTATTTCAATACATGTGTACAGTGTGTACTGCTCGAATCAGGGTAATTGATGTTTTCATGTCCTTATCATCACTTTGTTGGTAGCATTTGAGATTTTCTATTTCAGTCCTTCATGAAATATGCACTCTAGTCACTCCACTGTGCTACAGAACATTGGAACTTTCTCCTACTATCTAGCCTCCCTATTCTCACCTAGCCTTCCCAGCTTCTAGTAATCACTCTTCTCCTTTCAGATCAACTTCTTTTTAGCATCCACATAGGAGAAAGAACCCTAAATATTTGACTTTTCATGTCTGACTTATTTCACTTACATTAATGCCCTCCAATTTCGTCCATGTTGCTATGAATAAGGTATTATTCTTTTTATGGCTGAATACTATTCCACTGTGGGCATGTGCTATATTTTTAAAATCCATTCATCCATTGATGTTGCCCTGGTCATTCTGCTGATCCAACCTAGATGCAACTATTGTGCAGAGGCCCTGGCTCCCAAAGTGAGATTCATGGGCCAGTGGTATGGGAATGACCTGGAAACTTGTCAGAAATGCAAAATCTCAGGCTCTACCTCAGACCTTCTGAGCCATTTGAATAAAATTCTTAGAAAATGTATGTATAAATTATGATATAAGAAGCACTGACCTGGACCAATGGCTCTTAACCCTGGCTGCACTTTTGATCACCTGGGGAATCTTTAAAACATAATGCCTGTGGGGGAGGCCCAGGCATTAGTGTGGGTTTTCTTAAACCTTCTAGGCACATGCAGTTGTAAGAAATAGTACAGAGCGAGAAACAATGCAGAGCAGTCCCATGTACTCTTTCCTCAATTTCCTCCAAAAGTAACAGCTTGTAAGAATGAACTACAGTGTGATTCAGGATATCGACATTGACACAATCAAGATATAAAACATTTCCATCCCTACCAGGTGCCTCAGTAGCCCCTTTATAGCCACATCTCTTTTCCTTTCACCTCCTCCATCCCTAACCCTGACATGCACTATTCTCTGTTTCTTTAATTTTGTCATTAGAAGAATGTTACGTGAATGGAAGCATATAGTAAGTAAGCTTTGGGGATTGGCTTCTTTGGCTCAGCATAATTCTTTGGAGATTTATCCAGGTCCTTGCATTTATCAATTGCTTGTTCCTTTTGTGTCTATATTGGTGGATTCTGGGAATGGAACCCAGAGTTGTGAGCATACTAAGCCTTCACTCTATCTCTGAGCTGCACCCCAAGCTATCACTGTTTCTTTGTACTGCAGAGTAGACTACAGTGTAGATGCCACATGCATGGTTGGTTAGCCATTCACCCAATGCAGGTTTCCAAATTTTGACCATTATGAATAAACCTAGTATAAACGTTCAGCACAGGTATTTGTGTGAATTTAACTTTTCATTTCTCTAAGACAAATGCCAGAGAGTGCAATGGCTAAGACGTATAGTAACTGCACATTTAGTATCTTAAGAAACTGCTATCCTTTTTTTTTCCCCCATTTCACCTTCCCACCAGGAATAGAGTCTGAGTGATACAGTTTTTCTGCATCCTCAAAAGCATTTGGAATGGCTCTTTTTGATTTTAGCCATTCTGATAGGTAAGTGGTGATATTTAATTGTGGTTTTAATTGCATTTCTCTGAGGGCTAGTGATGTCGAATATCTCTTCATCTGGTATGTGCCATCTGTTTATACTCCTTCGTGAAACATCTCTCCATGTCTGGTCTGTTGCCCATCTTCTGATTGGATTGTTTGGTTGTTAGGTCTTTAGTGTTGAATATATGTGTGTGTGTGTTAATAACATATATGTTCATATAAATGTGGCTTGTCTTTTCATATGCTTTTTATTTTTATTTGTAGATGGACACTATACTTTATTTTATTTATTTATCTTTTTATGTGGTGCTAAGGATTGAACCCAGGTTCTCACTTATGCTAGGCAAGCGCTCTACCACTGAACCACAACCCCAGCCCTCTATTTATACTCTTAACAGGGTCTTTTGTAGAACAATTTTTTTTCATTTTTATGAGATCCAAAAATTGTTATTTTTTCTTTTTATCGCTAATGTTTTTGGTGTCAAGTCTAAGACCTCTTCATCTATCCCTGCATTCTGAAGGTTTTCTCCAACACATTTTTCTGAAGGTTTTATGGTTCCATATTTTATATTTAAGTCCATAAACCATTTGAGTTAATTTGAAATTAATTAATTTATTTCTTTATTGTGCTGCTTGGGATGGATGGAACTCAGGGCTTCATGCATGCCAGGCATGAGCGATATCCGCATCCTGAGCACACTTTTTAGATGGAGTATGAGTTTCAGTCACAGTTCAGGGTTTTTTTGCCAATGGATTTCCAAGTGCTCCAGCACTATTTGTTGAAAGACTTTCTTTCTTTTCTTAAATTGATTCCTCACCTTTGTTAAAATCAATGGGATATATTTGTGTGAGTCTCTTCCTTGGCTCTGTATTCTGTTCCATTGGTTCCTGTGTCTGTTCCTCCATTAACACCACAGAGTCTTGACTAGTGAGGCTAAGTAAGTCTTGAAATTGAGTAGCCTGATTTCTCCTATTTAATTTGTCTTTTTCAAAAATGTTCTAGTTATTCTAGTTTCCTTGCCATTCCATATAAATTTTAGAATAGTCTTGTCTATATGTATGACATCTTGCTGAGATGTTTATTTCAAGTGTGCTCACATTTTTACATGAAGCATTTTTTTGGCTATTACTTTATAACCTTTGTCAGATTAATCTCACATCTCTATTATCTTGTCATTGGTATCTATTGATTGCATTTTCTAATTCTATTTGTAACCTTTCCATTTTTTGATATAAGTGATTTTTTTTCATTGAAATTGAGCACTTTCAGGTATTGTGTTTGGAGACCCTGGAACACTTTTAAATCTTCTCTTTTATCTGGTTTTATCTGACACTGCTCTGACAGAGGAAGTAGGGATTGTGGGAGGGAAGGTGATGCCTCAGACTTCCAGGAAAAGTCCAGTTTTCCATTGGCTTCTGTTGACACCCGCAGGGTGAGGGTTCCTTGGCCTTGGGGCCTTGTGATACCTCTCTGACTGGGATGGGTGAGATGCCTCCCCTCCTACTTCTCTCATGCCCCCTTGGACACTACAGGGGTGGTGCAGGGCTTGTGACCATCTAATGGGGGCAAAAGACCCAACTCCCTACTATAGAAACATACCATAGCAGGTCATCTAATCACAACAGAGTGGGGCTACCAGTGTTCTGGGTGGCATTTGGCTAAAGTGCAACCATTATTATCTCAGTTTTTTCCTGTTTTGTGATCCTACACCTTTCCTGGTACTTCCCCTAGACATAGTAGGTTTTTGTTGGGTTTGTTTTGTGTGCATTGCTGAATTGTCAACTTCTCCAGTTCAAAGTTCCAGAAAAGCCAGACCAGGGAACTCATCATTGTGCCATTCTTTGGATCCCAAGGTTCATAGTTAGTCTGCCTCTGTCTCTCCCCTGTCAGAGTCGTTGTTTGTGTTAAATATAATGTTCATGGAACTTTCTGTCTTTCAGGTTTTTTAAAATTTATAATTTTGAGATGGGGTCTTGTTATGTTACTCAGGCTGATCTTGAACTCCTGGGTTCCCATGATCCTTCTGCCTCAGCCTTTTGAGTAGCTGGAACTACAGGTGTAAGTCACCTTGCCTGGCTTGTCCAGGGTTTTTGCTTGTACTCAGCAGAAGACTAGGGAAGAGTATATCCTCTCTATCTTGTAGGAAGCATAAATTTCCATATGTGTAAAAGTTCTTGGGAAGCCAGGGTTGGGAAGGATTGGCACAGGCTGTCCACTCCATGAGGACAGGAACTGTGCTTATATTTTAGGTATTATAATGTGCTCCTCATAAAATGTCAGAAAAGATATTATGAATGAACGGATGGATGAATAGAAGAATGAGCAAATGAATAAAAGAATGAACCACAACCAGACTGATCCACATTCACCTACACCTCTGAATATAAGGCATGCATGGCCCCAGAACCAGAGGAAGGCTGGAGCAACAAGTGGCGCCAAAGGGCCCCAGGTATGTGTGTTGGTGAGGGGCAGCAGTCAGATAGGAGGTTACTTGAACAAAGGATGCAGAACTTAAAGAAACTCCACTTACCCAGGAGCTCTTTACTGGAAACATCACATCTGCCTTTCTTTTTTGTTCTTCCAGATCCTTTATTTATTGCAACATCCTAAATAATTTATTTTTTAACAAAGAGTATATCCTGAGCAACTTTGGTCTTTGGAAGTGCCTTTCTCAAGACTTAATCTTCAGGGATTTGCAACAAAAAGAAAACATTATTCATCATGTCCTGAAATAATACTTGGATGAGTGCTGGGTCTGGAATTGTATTCTCTGTTGTATGTATTGTCTAATGTTCACAGGATGTTCACACTTGCGGTTCCATGAAATCTTTATTTTAAGTGTTTACTTATCTCTTTTTCTAGAAAAAAGGAGGATGGGAAGGGAAGGGGATGATGTGAAGGTCACTTAAAGGTCTTAGGTGGTTGTGCTATTAGGGCCTTTAAATGAGACTTGCTCTTCAAGCACTCTCAAGTATTTTTGTTTTAATCTGCGTGCTGGGAGGGAACCAAAAGTTATGCACATGCTAGACAAGTGCTCTACAACTCAACTACTTCCCTAGCCAACTCTTTGATCTCCTAGCACAAGGCACCAAGTTTATTTATTTATTTATTTATTTATTTATTAGATACCTTTATTTTATTTATTTATTTTTATGTGGTGCTGAGGATGGAGCCCAGTGCCTCACGTGTTCGAGGCAGGCGCTCTACCACTGAGCTACAGCCCCAACCCCAGGGCACCAAGTTTATAAGCTCTTAAGTATAAGTTTCCACATTGTTAGAAAATGGAAGGGGACATAATCATTTGATTTGTGAATGTGAGGTCACTAGCCCCATATGGACTAAATGAGACCCCAGCCTGCTGTTGGTGTGTAAAAACCCTGAAAATATTACTTTTCTTTTACTTCATTACTTTTTAAGTCTGGAGGGTGAGAGAGAACTGAACTGAGCTTTTAGTACTTCTTTTGATTGCCATTTAGTGGTAACTCTCCTTTAGCCCTGAATTTAAAAAAATTTAGTTGTAGATGGACAAAATGCCTTTGTTTTATTTGTTTATTTGTGGTGCTGAGGATCAAACCTATTACCTCACACATGCTAGCCTGAGTTACAGCCCCAGGCCTCCTGTCCTGAATTTTAAAAAATCCCAGCCACCAGAACATGGGTTCCCAACTTGCACATGGGTACAAGTTGGGAAAAGCAGAAAATCAAACAAGTCTTATTTTCTACTCTCTTAAACTGAATTATAGAATGAAAGGAGATCATATATGTTTGGGAGGGAATGTTTTAATGTAGCCAAGTCATTTTCCTTCTTCCACTTCTAATGAATAGCTTGGAAGAAGTTTTCTGCAACATCTCATTTCTTAACAAGAATGTGTGTGTGTGTGTGTGTGTGTGTATACACATATATATGTTGTTATTTTTTAAGTTTATTTTATGCAGTGTTGTGACTAGAACCCAAGGCCTCACACATGCTAGGCAAGTATTCTACCATTGAAGTATACCCTCAGCCCATGAGACTTACTGTATCTTAGTCTTAGTTCTAACTAAAGCTGCCCATTTGCCAAGCAACTAGTTTTTGCTTTCATCTGAATGACAGTGAGATCTTGGAACTGAACTTGTTTTCCAACACTGGTATAGAGAAGTAGATTTGAAATAGATAAATGGAGATCTGGAGCCCTGGGCAGCCTCTTTCTTGAGCCACTGAATGTTTTCTATAATAACTTGAGGTGTAGTTGACATAAATTCTAACTATTAAAAGCAAATAGCATTATATACATATACATATATTTTGGGGGGGTAGTCGGACACAATACATTTATTTATTTATTTATCTATATATCTATCTATTTATTTTTTATGTGGTGCTGAGGCTCAAACCCAGGGCCTCACACGTGCTAGGCAAGCACTGTACCACTGAACCACAACCCCAGCACCCCATTATTTTTTTTAAAACATCTTTTAGTTGTAGATGGACACCGTATCTTTAATTAATTAATTAATTAATTAATTAGTTAGTTTGTTTGTTTATTTTTATGTGCTGCTGAGGATTGAACCCAGTGCCTCACACGTGCCAGGCAAGTTCTCTACCACGGAGCCACAACCCCAGATCCCTAAATTTTATTCTTGTTAGTAAATTTACAGAGCTGTACAGTCATTATCAGAATCTAATTTTAGAACACTTACATCATTCTCCAAAGATCCTTTCATTTTCCTATCCCCACTTCCAGGCAACCACAAATCTTCTTTCTTTCCTGTATAGATTTGGCTATTCTGGACATTTCTCTCAGTACAATAAGACACTGTGTTCTTTTTTGTGCCCCTTTCTTTCATATAGCATAATGTTTCTATGTTTTAATATGTTTCAATACCCTGTTCTTTTTTTATTGACAAATGATACTACATTGTATGAACAGACCAACACATATTGATAATCCATTTATTAGTAGGTGAATTTAGGTTGTTTCCATTTTTGGCTAATTATGAATAATGCTATGAACACTTGGGTACAAATTTTCTGTAGACATGTTTTCAGTTCTTTTGGATATAAATAGGATCTATATATGGAATTGCTGGGTCATATGGTAACTATGTTTAACCATTTGAGGAACTACCAAACTATTTTACACAGTGGCCATACCAACTGACATTACCCTCAGCAGTGTATGAGGGCTCTGATTTCTCCACACCTTTACCAGCACTTGTTATTGTCCCTCTTTCTTAATTATAGTCACCCTAGTAGATAGAAAGTGGAATCTCATTGGGGTTTTGATTTGCATTTCTCTAATGATTAGTGATAGCATTTTCTCATGTGCTCATGAGTCGTTTAGTATCTTTGGTGAAATATCTATTCTAATCCTTTGCCCATTTTAAAAAATTGGATTATTGTCTTTTGTGATTTAGCTCAAGAGTTCTTTTTATGCAGTCATGCTTCATTTAATGATGAATATACATTCTGAGAAATACTTATCAGGCAATTTTGTTGTTATGTGATTATAATAGAGTTTACTTACGTAAACTGAAATGGCTTACTAGATTTGTAATCTTATGAGACCGTAATATTTGTGGTGCATCATTGAGCAAAAATCATTGTATAGTACATGACTATTCTGGATACTTCAGATATGTAATATATCAGATATATAGTACACAAATATTTTCTCCCATTCTGTAGCTTTTCACTTTCTCCTTGGTGCCTTTGAAGCACAAAGTCTCCCATCTTGATGAAGTTCAATTTAGTACCAGATCTAAAGAAGTCTTTGCCTAACTCAAGGTCACAAATGTTTTAGCTGTTACAATCAGGGCTGTCATCAATGGTGAGTTGATTTTATGTGAGATATGAAGGAAAGGTCTAAACTCATCTTTTTGCTTGCAGACACTGGTTGTTCCAATATATAAGTCATTATGCTTTGGCTGCTGCCTTCCCCCTTCTGTGACTTCAGTGTGCCCTTCCTGGGCTGCAGTCTCACCTGCCACAATCTTATTCCTTTGGTTCATTGGATCCACAGAGTGTCTTGAAGCCACCTAATTACAATTTTCCAGAAGAGAGAATTGGACAGTGTAGTCCATTCTAGATCAGGTGACAACCTCTGGTCCAATCACATGTGCCCAGGGGTGCCAGGCTGAGATGCAGTAACTCCTTTGGTTGACAGGACCTATCCCTAGGTGAGATGATGTCTCAGAGAAGGAGGCTTGTTGTAAGCTAGGCAAATTCCCTCAGAAGTGTATACTTGGGGGTCACTGTCGCAGATTCAGCTTTGTGAATCCCCTATGAACTATCTTTGATATTTCCAGCTATGGGTTTATAGGTCTTCTCCCCCAAACTTCTTTGGATTTCCCTATGAGCATTCAGATAAACATATGAAGCAATTGAATAGATGACAACATTACAAACTTAAATGACAACATGAAAAACTTTAAAATTTCATATAAAAATCCAGATTCTATCCTTTATTTTTAAAATAGGCAGATCTAGGCCTACTGCAGGTGGTGGCATCTGAGGGGCAGCAGTCCTCTGCAGATAAAGAATAGAGTCTGCAGGTTTTTCCAGTGTCACCACTCATGATCCCCTGTACATGGTCCCCTGTTCTCATTAGCTTTTATTTCTTGGCTCTGCAAAAGTTTGCATGTGTATGACCCCTTATATAAGTGCCATGTGTGCCATTGCCTGCTTATAATGTCATCTACCTCTCCAGTCTTACCCAGAGAGTGACTCAACCCAGCACTCTGCTAGATTCTGAGTCAGCCACATTCCTGCAGCATTGGGCTCTGAATGACATTTGCTATTTGCAGTCTGCTCTGTGTACCACAGAAGGTGGCATTGATAAGGCTGGATCTTTCATGGAAATTATGCTCTGGCCAGACTTATGAGAATATTCAGTAACTAGAGCACCCTCATGCATGGTGCCTTTTTCTTGGAATTAGAGCAAAGAAATTAATGTTCTGACTGATTTCACTAGAATAACCATCTATGCAAATTAAGAAGATGGTAGAGCAGCTTGCTTGGAATGGGGAGTGGTGGTGAGTTGGTTTAGAATGTACAAAGAAGGAATCCCAAATGCTTACTTTTTATTTAAGAAAATAAAATATGTACAAGGCATGTAGAAAGCATTAATTTTTTACTTGAAGTTATTATTTTGTTTTTGTTTTTTAAATAGGAATGCAGTTAGGTTTTTCCCTGCTATCAAACTAATACAATCTCATCATTGAAATCTTAGGAAATACCTAAGATAATAAATGCCATCCATTACCCAGAAAAAACTACCACTAACATAACATAGATTCACCCTAAGTCTGAGCTCATGGGTTAATAGCAACGGCATCATCCTGTATGAAATATGTCTTTTATGAATTTTATTTCATCATAAGCATTTTCTCATATCATTACCAATCCTCCAAAGATGAGATGATTAATGGCAGCACAGTGTTCTATTCTGTAGGTAACCTATTGTGTGAATCCATTTTCTGTTACCACAACAAAATACCTGAGGCAGGCTAACTGTATAAAGAAAAGAGATTATTTAACTCACAATTTGGGAGGCTGAAAGTCCAGAATCAGGCAGTCCTGTTGCTTTGGCCTTTGGTGAGGGCCTAACAGTGAATAGCATCATGGTGGGAGCAGGATCAATAAGGAAAGGTCACCTGACAGCACGAGAGAGAGCTTTTGTGGCAACTTGCTTTCTCAGGATTTCAGGAATCCCACAGAACTACCTTAATTGCTTCTAAGGGCACATCCCCAATAACCCAACTTTCTCCCAGGAGGCCCTACCTCTTAGAGGCTCCACCACTTCCCAATGGCCTCATAGACTGGCAACAAAGACTTATTAACACACGGGCTTTTGGAGGAAACTCATCTTACCACAGCTTTGGACATGGCGTCTCACTTCAGAATCAGAAATAATGGACACACTCCATGTCCTAGAGTGGCTGCTCCCTGTTTAGCTGAGGAAGAATCACCTGAAGAAAGAAGAATAATGCCACAGGAGAGTTAATAGAAAAGGGGGATATAAGGGGGAGTGTTACACATATTGTGGGGAGACAGGAAGAGGAGGAATTAGGAGCTTCAAGGCAAAAGGGTGTACCAGACATGGGCGGAAGAACCGGCCTAGGCACCGAGGGGTCAGAGTGCTCACTAACACTTTAGCCCTAACATATGTTTCCCAAACTTATCATTTTGTGCTTCAGGTACTGTCAGTGAATTTCTCCCAGTTCTTCAACTTTGGCTCCATGCTTCATTCTTTCTATATCTTGGCCTCAAGTAGCTCTTCCTTCCTCCTGGTTAACGTCTACTCATCCAGCTCACATATAACTTCTCCTGTGTCCTTCCTTACATGGCTTTCCACCCTGGGAGAGTCAGTTGCTCCTTCTTCTCTCCTGCCACCTACTGTGATCTTACTTCAGTCATCACACTTGTTCTAGATTCATTCTAGACTTCTTTATTGTTTTCGATTCTGTCTCTCTTGTGTCTTTTTTTCTCATGCTAATTTATAATTCCTTAAGGTCAGGAGCACTGTATCAGTTAGCATTTGGTTTGACTGTGTTTGATGGGAAAATCCAAGTAACAGTGGCTTTAGTGAGATAGACTTAAGGTTCAGAAGTGGGCAGTCCCATGTTGCTGCTTTCCCTTCCTCATTTTGTGTCTGTTCCGTATGGTCCCAAGATGAATGCTTAAACTCTATTCATCATATCTGCATCCCAGCCAGCTGGAACACTGAAGAGCCAAAGTACAGCACACACCTGCCCTTCAGAGTAGGAACTTGAAACTACACTTCCATTTATATTCCATTGGAAGTTAGTCTCCTGTTTACACCCAGCTACAGAGGAAATTGGAAAATATCTCTAGTCTAAAAAAGCAGTATTCTATTCCTAAATACCAAATGAGTCTATAAATAGCTTCTGCCATAGTGGAAAACAGGGAGAGATCAAGGATGATTCCTTTTAGCCTGACTGGGCCAGAAATGGAAGAAAACACAATAGTTGGAATAATTGAGCCCCTCTGTATGTGAGACACTGTATGAGGTGCTTTGGGTACTATATCTAAAACCAACATCTGCAGTTTTTACTTAAGTAAATAATTGCCTTTGAGAAAGATGAAAAATTTCTAATCTGGAATCAGATCAAAGCTACCTCTTCTTGCATGCTTCCCATGATGGAGAACTCGCAGTTTCTTTGCATTGTTGATTGCATTGGTTTTTAGAAAGTCCTCCATTGCTTTTAGCTGAAAACCATATTCCTGGGCTGGCAACGGAGTGTAGTAGTTCTAGGCACAAATTCTTCAGTTAGATCAATGGCCTGTCCTCCAGAAAATATCTGGCAGTGTCACATATTTAGTCATCATGTCTGGAGGGGGCGGCCACTAGGGATGCTGCAGAAAAGACAATGTCTACGGCAACAGACAGTGACTGTGTGAGTGTTTAATAATTGGTGTATGAGGAGCACTCAGGTTTTGGCTTCTTTTTTTCTTTTTTTAATTGGTTGTTCAAAACATGACACATCATCTTCCATACATTTGATTCAAGTGGATTATGAACTCCCATTTTTTACCCCAAATACAAGTTGCAGAATCACATTGGTTACACATCCACATTTTTACATAATGCCCTATTAGTAATTGTTGTATTCTGCTACCTTTCCTATCCCCTACTATCCCTCCTCCCCTTCCCTCTCATTTTCCCTCTCTACCCCATCTGCTGTTGTTTAATTCTCTCCCTTGTTTTTTTCCCCTTTCCCCTCACAAACTCTTATATGTAATTTTGTGTAACAATGAGGGTCTCCTTCCATTTCCATACAGTTTCCCTTCTCTCTCCCTTTCTCCCACCCCACTCATCTCTGTTTAATGTTAATCTTTTCATCATGCTCTTCTTCCCTGTTCTGATCTTAGTTGCTCTCTTTATGTCAAAGAAGACATTTGGCATTTGTTTTTTAAGGATTGGCTAGCTTCACTTAGCATTATATGCTCTAATGCCATCCATTTCCCTGCAAAATCCATAATTTTGTCGTTTTTAGTGCTGCGTAATACTCCATTGTGTATAAATGCCACAGTTTTTTAATCCATTCATCTATTGAAGGGCATCTAGGTTGATTCCAAAGTCTAGCTATTGTGAATTGTGCTGCTATGATCATTGATATGGCAGTATCCCTATAGTATGCTCTTTTAAGGTCCTCAGGGAATAGACCGAGAAGGGCGATAGCTGGGTCAAATGGTGGTTCCATTCCCAGCTTTCCTAGGAATCTCCATACTGCTTTCCATATTGGCCGCACCAATTTGCAGTCCCACCAGCAATGTACAAGTGTACCCTTTTCCCCACATCCTCGCCAGCACTTATTGTTGCTTGACTTCATAATGGCTGCCAATCTTACTGGAGTGAGATAGGTTTTGGCTTCTTACTGTCTTACTTTCTGAGCTTACATCTGCTTCCTGGGTGTAAAAGGAATGTTGACTGCCTGTTTATTTGCTGGCATGTGGATGTGATTGGATTAGAGTGTTTGTAGTCACTCTAGTAAAAGGCCCCACTCCAGCTAATGGGTTTGGTCTGCAGCCATTGCCTTAATTAAAAATAAATGATTTGCTTGTACACTCAAGTCTCTTAGAGAAGGGTGCATCTTTGCTTTTTACCTAATAGTCTTTGCTTTGCAGAACTTTCCCACTGTGCCATCTCAGCCGATCTTCCCAATGACCCAGTGCTACAGACAGCCTCAAGGTGTCTTCTTGCCATCCCAAAATATCCTTGTCCCAAGTGCCTCTGCCAGCATCCATTCTCTTGGCCCAGAGCACCCCCTCTTGCCTGCATCTTCTGCATTCTGGCTTTTACCTCATAGGGGATGTCCTAGATCCAGCTGGTATCTCCTGCGCCATGTAAGACCAAATAAGGATCTGTATGCCCATATATCTCCCACCCTCTTTGCTAGAGCCCCTGGATTTCTTTTTATAATGTGTACAGGGAAAACCATTCATGTGTTTGCTTTTCAATGTGGAGATGCCCAAGGGATGGATAAGTGCCTTACTTAATCATCTCACTGATTGGAGCCTGTTCAGACTGGCATGAGAGGCACAGTGCAGGGCTGGCTTCCTGGGCCCAGCGTACACAGGGCCTTCAGCCTGGTGGAATGCTGTGCTGTCACCATCTTCAAATTCTTAACCACTTAAACATTTTTTATTTGGGGGTTGGGGTTATGGCTCAGTGGTAGAACACTTGCCTGGCACACTTCAAGGCCCTGGGATTTGTCCTCAGCACTGCAAAAAAAAAATAAAAAGTTGATTTGTTGTTGTTTTTTTTTCCATTTTTGACTGGGCTTGGAAATTAGGTAGCTGGTCTTGTGTGGGACATTAAGTAGATGATGATTTCTACTGACCATAAAAGGAAAATCCCTTTCCACAGGCCCCTGGTGCTGCCCTCCCTGTGTGTTTGTAGTCTTAGTGCCTGGGTCCCATTGGTCCTCAAGGCTTCTCCTTCCTTGGAACTGTCCTACCATTCCTCAGATCGCTCTCTAAGGCTTCACCTACTTCCCTGGAACTCCCCCCAGCATTTTTCAGGCTGAGTGACACATCTCTTTGCTGCTCTCTCTTGTGTGCTTGGGTTTTTCTAGGCTCAGTGCCTGGGTCACATTACTCCCAAAGGCTTTTCCTCTTCCTCAGAACTGGTTCTGCATTCCTTAGTCCAAGCACTGGGAGTACCATTGGTACTGCAGTGGCCTTCCAAGTCCTGAAACTTTTGAAGACAAAAGTGGATTTTCTTCCTCCCAAAGCAGATCATGGAGCTAAAAGAAATCTTTCACCAGAAAAGATTTGTTGAATGAGTAAGCTCCTAGCAGAGATCCTTAAGAGCATTCTTGTCTCTCATTCAGTAATTCATTCTTTTTCTTTTTGCAGTGCTGGGAATGGAACCCAGGGCCTCTCACTTCCACCGAGCTACAACACACCCAGCTTCACATTTTCCTTTTTTTGTTTGTTTGTTTTTTTTGTTTTTGTTTTTTGGTACTGGGGGCTGAACCCAGTGTTGCTTTACCACTGAACTACAAGCCCAGCAGCCCTTTCTATTTATTTTTGCTTTGAGACATGGTCCTGCAAAGTTGTCCAAGCTGGTTTTGAACTTGGGCTTCTCCTACTTCATCCTTCAGAGTAGCTGGGACTACTGCTCACCACTGTACATAGAAGTCTTTTTTTTTTTAAATCAAAAATGAAAAATATAGATTTTTTTTTAACAAAGACAAACCATTGTCTGTCAAATTAATTATTACATGATAGTTTTCACAGAATTTTAAACGAGTAGTGCCCCTTTGTGTGTCCAGCACTAGGGCAAAGACAATTGAAAATCTTTGGAAAGAAGGGAGAACAGAGCTGCCTTGAGAATGCCTCCAGTACAGGATTATTTTAGGGAGCTACTTCCTGCTTTCTTCTCACCCAAACAATAAAAAATAAGTTCCTTCCTTCCTTCCTTCATTAGCCTCCTTTCTGCCTTTTGAAGGAGGCTGTGACAACTGCAGTGGATTTTGACTTAGTCAGGGCTGAAGATGAAGCAGCTGCAGTGAATTTGGCACTGGATGTAGGGATGAAGAAAGATATATGCTGCTGCTATAGGTTTGGGGCTTGTCTTCATAGAGGTGATGACCAAAACATAAGGAAGTAAGTGGAGAAGATCTCTGAGGCAGTAGAGTGACAGCGACAGGGCCCGACTTGGTGACGCACAAAGAAATGGTATTGAAGTCAGAGAAGCAGGGAGTGTTCTGATTGCAGGTGACTGTGCAGAGCTGGAGGGGAACATGGAAACCCACCTCAAGAGAGGCTCTAAAGAGGAGAAAAGCTCTTGGAGATCTTCCAAAGCTTTTTCAATGAAATATCTTGAAAAGGTTCTTGCACAAGGATCAGATGCCTTGGAGTCCTGATTTTTGTTTGGAATATGATGTGGATTTTGCTGGGCATGATAGGGTGTACATCTGTGATCCTGGCAACTTGGGAGCTGAGTCAGTATGATTGCAAGTTTTAGGGCCAGCCTCAGCAACTTAGCAAGGCCTTACTTCAAAGTAAAATAAAAAGGCTGGGGATGTATCTTAGTGGTAGAGGCCCCTGGGTTCAATCCTTAGTGACACACACATATACCAAAAAACCAAAACCAAAACCAAAAAAACCAAGTGCTTTGGGTTTAGCCTTCTGCTTGAGAACTTATGAATTTTTCTGATTGTAAAAATAATTTGATTTCTGCTAAATTATTCAGAGAAATCTGCCCTCTTTGTTAGTGTGCCTCAGTGTTCTTAAAATCATACTACTTATTGAATATTTAAATCTAACAACAACTCTTTCTATAAGTCTTAACACCTCCCTTCCCTTCCACTTCTTTTAGTTTGGGTCCTGAGTATTCCCCAAGGGTCTGTTTGTTGAAGGCGTGGTCACCAGGGTGGCACTATTGGGAGGTGGTGGAACCTGTAAGAGGCGGGGGCTACTACTGGGAGGTCTTCAGGTCATGGGGCCTGTCATTTAAGAGGATTATGGAACCTCAGGCCTGTTCTATCTCTTTCACTTCCTGGCCATGAGGTGGGCACTTTATTCTGCCATTTGCTCCCCACTGTTTTCATCCAGCATTCCTACCAGAAGCTTAAAAATAATGGGCCTGCCTCATCCTGGACTGTAACTTACAAAACCATGAGCAAAATAAACCTTTCTTTCTTCATAAATTGATTATTTCCAGTATTTGTTATAGTTATTGAAAGCTGACAAACAGCAAAGGATCAACAATAACAGAGGATACAGCCTGCTTTCTGTGTTGCCTTCACTTGCAAAGGTTTTGTTACATAGTTATTACTTGACACAGTTAGTGTAATAACAAAAATATTTTTTATTTATCAAATAAAAAGTAAATTAGCAGATACGCTTTTCAAATACCATAATCCTCTTCCCATTTCTCCTATTTTAAGTTAATTTTTGCATTGCTGGGGATGGAAATCCAGGGCTTTGCACACAGTAAGCACCTGCTGTACCACTGATGTACATCTTTAGCCTGAGAACCTTTGTTCTTAGGGATATGCTAGATTTGTTTCATGATTTCTATACCTTTGTTACATCCCCTTGACCTGCCTGCCCCCATATAAGGGATGCTTTCAGCTGCTAATAAAAATCCCCCTTGACAGTGACTTCAGTAAAAACAGGCATTTCATTTTTTCCCATGCTAACAAGTCTGGAGGGAGGAGATTCCAGGGTTGATTTAACAGTTCAGTGATAAGAGGTTTTCTTCGTATTTCCCTGATGATCCCACAATGACTGCCATAGCTACAAACATCACTACCTCACTTCCTTTCAGGAAGAATGGGACATGTGGGAGAGAATGCTTTTTCTTGTTTTGCTCCTTTGCAGAGATGAAGAACTCTCTCTGGACTCCACCTCTATTTCCTTGGCCACATTTGTGTCTTATGGCCACTCCTAGATCAACCACTTCCAAAGAAAAACTAGATTTCTATATTCAGCTTAGACCAATTAGGATGGATTCCACTTTCCCAGAATATGTGCAAAATGAGACTTTCATAAATTACTTACCTATTTTGTTTAGGCTAAACTCCCTCACTAGAACATGACTTAATGAGAGTGAATATTTTTTTGTCTTATTTAATTCACTGCCATGTCCCCAACACCTAGAGTAATGCCAGGAATTCAATAAAAAGTCATTTAATAAATGAGGAAGAAATGAGGTAGGTCACCAGCAGTGTCACTACCCACGACAGCATACAATCTAGTTGATGAACACAGTTGACTACCGATCGATCACCAAATCTCTGACCTTGATCCTTATCTTTTCTCCCAGGGGGTGAGCCATAGCTGGAGACTGCCCTTGTGCCGATGACCTTTCCCAATTCCTCCTGTGTCTTAGAAGACAAGATGTGTGAGGGAAACAAGACCACCATGGCCAGCCCCCAGTTAATGCCCCTGGTTGTGGTCCTGAGCAGCATATCCCTGGTCACAGTGGCACTCAACCTGCTGGTGCTGTATGCTGTACGGAGTGAGCGGAAGCTGCACACTGTGGGAAACCTGTACATCGTGAGCCTCTCTGTGGCAGACCTGATTGTGGGCGCCGTGGTTATGCCCATGAACATCCTGTACCTCGCCATGACTGAGTGGTCCCTGGGTCGCCCTCTCTGCCTCTTTTGGCTTTCCATGGACTATGTGGCTAGCACGGCATCCATTTTCAGTGTCTTCATTTTATGCATTGATCGGTACCGCTCTGTTCAGCAGCCCCTCAGGTACCTGAAGTATCGCACCAAGACCCGAGCATCAGCCACCATCTTGGGAGCCTGGTTTCTTTCCTTTCTATGGGTCATTCCTATCCTAGGTTGGCATCACTTCATGTCCCACACCTCGAGGCGCCGGGACAACAAGTGTGAGACAGACTTTTACGATGTCACCTGGTTCAAGATCATGACTGCCATCATCAACTTCTATCTGCCCACATTACTCATGCTCTGGTTCTATTTCAAGATCTACAAGGCTGTGCGACGACACTGTCAGCACCGGGAGCTCACCAATGGATCCCTTCCTACTTTCTCAGAAATTAAACAGAAGCCAGAGAATTCCAAGGTGGGCCCCAAAAAATCAGAGAAGGAGTCTCCCTGGGAGGCTCTGAAAAGGGAGTTGAAAGATGCCAGTGGTGGACCTATTTTTAAGCCATCATCCCAGGACACCAAGGAGAAGAAATCTCCAGATTCCTTGAGCCAAGAGGAGGATGGAGAAGCAGCCAAACTCCCCTGCTTTCCACTTGACCTTGTGGAGACACAGACTGCGGCAAAGGGAGATGGCAGGGGCTGTGAAGCTGTGGACAAGAGCCAGAGCCAGCTCAAGACAGAGGGACAAAGCCTAAACACCCGTCGGGTCAGTGAAATATCAGTGGATCACACGTTAGTCGAGAGCCAGTCCATTGGCCGCATGACAGACTCAGATACCAGCACAGAACCAGCACTGGGCAGAGACAAATTGAGAAGTGGGTCCAACCCAGGCCTGGACTACATCAAGTTCACGTGGAAGAGGCTTCGCTCCCATTCAAGACAGTACATTTCTGGTTTGCACATGAACCGGGAACGGAAAGCTGCCAAACAGTTGGGTTTCATCATGGCAGCCTTCATCCTTTGCTGGATTCCCTACTTCATCTTCTTCATGGTCATTGCCTTCTGCAAGAGCTGCTGCAATGAACACGTGCACATGTTCACCATCTGGCTGGGCTATATCAACTCCACTCTGAACCCCCTCATCTATCCCTTGTGCAATGAGAACTTCAAGAAGACATTCAAGAAAATTCTGCATATTCGCTCCTAAGGGAGGCACTGAAAGGTTTTGACAAAATGATACTTGATGTCCAAGAAGGAGGTGGAGGAGAAAAGCCTGGCATTGCCACGCACCTGAGCTTTCTGGAAAGGAGTTGAAAGCCAGTCTTAGGGGCTGCATTGTGTGGAAAAGTTCTCAGGTACTGTGGGAAGAACGGCAGTGGTCGTGGTCAGTGCAAAGATTGGAGTAGAAAGCAGAATATTTGTAAGAGAACAAGACCTGGGTGGAGCTGTCCTGCTCTCATGGGGGAAAAGTGGGAGCCTCTGACTCTTACTGTAATTTGAGTTTTCAGACTGGAATTAATTGGCAACTGAAGGGACACTGGATAGAGATCCACTGGAGAGTTGGGACTCTTACTACAACAGAGCTAGATATCTGTGCAAAGACATGCAAATAGCTGTTGCCCCCTTTCAGGGGTCACCTGGAGAGAGGCATGACAGTGGTTTCCCTGTGGCTGCCACTTCTCAGAACACTTCTCTTCTGAGCCCCTTCTACAGTTTTCTCTAGAACCAAGGTCTGATCCATGCCGAAGATTCTGCCTTACTCTTTATCACTCATGCATGTCTTAGAGTTGATAGGAAGTTATGCAGCTTTCCTGTCCATTGTTTTCAACCCAAGATTCCTTTTGGCTCTTAAAAACATGGTGACAAAATGCTGCCCTCAAAAGAAAGAGAAAGGAAATGTTCTCAAGTGTGTATTAAAAGCAAAACAAAAGAGTAGGAGCAAGAAAGCCATACTACTTTAGGGATGGACCAGGATTACCTCATGGAAGTCCCATGATACCACAACAGAAGGGGGCCTTATAGGTTCCAGTTCTCAGAGGAGCAAATGAGGTGAAATGAGGTGCCTAAGTCCACATAGCTAGTTATATTAGAAAGTTAGAATGAAAAACCCTGGGGGGTTCCAGTTCATTGTAACACATTTTTTTCTAAAAAGCAAAAATGCATCCTGTTAAGTACACACACAGTATTCCCAAGAGTGGTGACAATTTCCAAAATAATATGTTAAGAAGAAGAACAGCTGACATGGAACACATCTGTGGCTGCAGATGACCCTTTGAAGGGACTGTGCATTTTTTCTCTGTGAGTCCAAAAGTTATCATGTTCTTTTATACTTACATGTATTAACTAAAAATTAGCAAAGGTGTGAGAACATACAGTGAGTTATATTTGATGTTTATGTTGCAGTCTGGTTGTGATTTATGTTTTAAAACTTAATGTTAAAGTTTAATATGTGTAACAAATAGGGATGCCTGTGTCTTGTGTTCCTGTTTGCATGATCCATTAAAATGAAATATTTTTACCTACCTAAATATGATGTTTGAAAGGATACTGTTATGTGACTGATACTGTTATTTATTCCTACCTTTATAAGTATGTTGAACTGAGAAAATGTATTGAAATGTACTGTGGAATGTTATAAGACTTGCTAGGGGGTTTCTGGTCAACATTTGTGAATGTCTTTCAAAAAGGACTTATATTTTATAAAAAGCTTCATTCTCATTCTACTTTGCATCCTGGAATGTTCTTCTTGCTCAGATCGTGGGAGCTTCAGAGACTTTGTTCCTGGTTTCAGAAGCTGCAGCAGGTCCACTTCCAGCTTATATATCGCTTGCCAGAAGACTCATGAGAGAGACAGATGAGATTGCCCCCCAAGGCCCTCTGGAGCAGAGAACACATAAAAGGAACACTCCACATAGATAAGAGGCTAAGTGAGGAACAATCCAGACAGCTAGTCGAAAGACATGCTGAGGAGCTTTGATTTTGGGTCAAAGAGACCTGGATTTGAGTCTGAAAAGAACAAAAAAGGGTCAATAAATACATATGGGAAGAATCAAGAGAAACAGTTTCCATGCATTATTATTTGCAGTGTCTCTGGTGCTTGCATAGTGTTGGTATACATAGGACATTCATATAAATTTTAAAAACACCTTGAGCACATGCCAGGTGCCAGACTTTGTGCTTTACTGCACCTTTTACAATATCCTCCTGAGTAAGGTTTCCTTGTTACATGCAAAGGGAAACCTAAGTCCTTTCTACTTCTGTCTGAACATTGAATCAGTTTTTAAACTCATGAAAGGCATTGGACTAGGGCACAGAGATAACTCAGTCCAAACCTGTTAGGAAAGAATCAATGGCTGAAGGATTGCACATGAAACCAGACTTTCTGCCTTAAATATTAAAATAAATACCTCCTAGGAAAAAGTTGTTACAGAGAACAACTTTTGTTGATTGTTACTGACAATCTTGCAAATTCAGAAACTCATTTCTGATTCTTTTCATGGACTTGAGCATGATCAACTTTAAGACAATTCTTTGACCAATTAGTCAAATTTATACTTTACCAAACATTGGCTACTTAAACAATATATATTTTATGTATTAGTCTGTTTTTCTTTACTATAACATAATACCTGAGACAGGCTACTTTATAAATGAAATATTTTTATGCTGACTCATAAACCTCTGGAGATGCAAGATCCAAACAACATGGCATGAATTCTGGTGTAGATCTCCCTTGGCTGCATCACATTATGGTGGGTGAAAAGGAGAAACACAGAGTGAGGAAATTCCCTCTAGGATGCTACCATTGACCTCTGTTATGGTTTTTACTGTCTAGGAATGTCAGTTTAGAAATTAAAAACTTGGGGTAAAGAGTCATCTGATGTCCACTACTCCAAACAGTTTTGTTGGGTGGCTAAGACTGGTGTGGCATATGTAGTTACAAAATGGCTGGAGATAGTTCCCAGAGAAGTGGGAATCACTGTATCTTGGACAGAAACTCCATAATGTGGGTATCATAAGAAAGAACTCAAAGCCCAGCAGGGAAACAAACTTAACAAAGAACTAGCTTCAACCCAGGCTTATGTGTGCTCAATTACACAAAGGCTAGAAGGAAGGTATCAACTACATTTTCTGATAGTGTTATACTCGGGGCAGAGGCCTGGCACAAAGCTGAGGTAATCATGGAGACCCCCTCTTCACCCTGATTCTTGCCATCGTGCCAGAAATACTTCAGACATGTTGCTCAGAGTAACAAACATGAGTTTATTAGAAGGAATATGATAAAGGAAAAAAGGACACTCTCAAGGGACAGAGTAGGTCCTCTTAGGAGAAGGGCAGTATGCTTCTCCTAGCCTCCAGTTTTATTGGGGGTCCCATGGAAATTTCCAGAGATTCCCACCTAGGTTCACCTCTTGATCACCACCTCCAACACCTCTTTACTTTTGACAGCAGACTGACATGAGATTCTCAAGTCCCTACTGCACAAGACAACTCTAGGTCACTTTGACCCATAATGACTGGTTCTAATTAGACCCCGTTCTTACAGATTTTATTTGGGGTTAGGAGAAGTTTTCCTTATTTGCCTGAGTTCTGGGATCTTGTCTGTGTGGAGGATTACCAAATCCTCTCCCTTCAGGATAACTTGTGTTCTCATTGGAATTTTGGATCTGCATTTCTCCTGCAGGTAACAGTTAGTTTGCCGAGGAATGTAACATATGTTGTCAACTCAGGCTACTCAGGGCTGCAGGTAAATTCTTTTTTTAAGAGAAAGCATGTGGGGGTCAGCACAGTGGGCTCAGTTTTAGAATTATTCCCTTAACTTCACAGTTGACATCTGTCTGTTCTCTATCAATAAGAGGTCGCATTCCTACTGACTGTGTTTTGCTATGTTGCCCAGGCTGACCTCAAACTCCTGGGCCCAAGTGATCCTCCTGCCTCAGCCTGCGGAGTAGCTAGGATTATAGGCCACCACATCCAGCTCTGTCAAAACAAATGGATTACTGCCCTGGCCTAAAAGCCCTTTAACTGTTAGGCAAGATGCTTAAAATTTCCTGGCCTCTGTTTTTTCACATGTAAAATATAGATAATAATAAAACATCAACCTTGGAGGACTAGAGATGTGAAACCCAGAAAACATGATAGATAATAACTAGTAGTCATTGTTCTTATTGTGAGGCTATAGAAGGCCAGATTGAGAAATGCGTAATATTCACAGTCCAATCTTCAACGTCTATCCGGTGCTTCACAGATAGTGTATACTCAAGAAATAATTTAGAATGAATGACAGCGCTGTGCTCCGAAAATAATGACTGATTTCCGAGAAAAGTAGGTTGGTTATTGTCAACCTTCCGTGGCCTTTTCCTATTAAAATTTTCATCTCCTTTGTCTTCACGCCTGCCTCTCAAATAATCCTGGTACTACTTGTTTGAGGCAGGCCATCGCCGCCTGTCCTAGAAGATGCCAGAGGGGATGATAATTCCTCTCATCCTATGATATCAAGAGAGGCCACGGATCTTTTATTTATTTTTTTCTTTTGTAAAAGGCTAACCAGCATATAGACATTCCCATTCCCTAAGCCCAGATAGAGTCCTCAACCAGAGACCTCGCCCACATCCTGATGCCCGCCTTCCCTGCGACTGAAGCTCCTCCCATCCAAGCAGGTGCTAGGGGCGCATTTCACTTAACTGGTCCAGGGCCCTATGCGCATGCGCATAAATCTCCCACCCAGTGGCTGGGGGCGGGGCCCAGAACGTCATTCGGGCGCGCGCTGAGGGCGACGCTATGGTTGCCGGAAGTTGAGTGGCGGTAAGTAAGCAGCGGCTGCTGAGGGAGGAGTGGGCTCCTGCGGGGTTGGTTTTGGAGTCCTGAAGAGAAGGGGGCGAGCTCGGCGGCGAGGCCGAAGGTCACTTCGCGTTTCAGAATCCTCCAGCGCCCACCTCAGGGCGGTCCTCCCACCTCCGGGGAGTTACTGAGAACGCCTGTCGCCCCTCCTCTCCATCCACGTCCCCTCACACTGGTTCAGTCCGGGGTCTTTTGACTAGAAAACTTCTGCTTATTTCCCAAGTCAGTCCCCCTTCTGTCCTCTGGCAGGGAGTGCTCAGAATCCCGTGTTAAAACACAGGAGTTGGGACATCTGGGTTCTCGTCCTGGCTTTGCCCAAATTTGCTCTGTGACTCTGGACATTTCTTCCCTTTCTGCCCTCCTTTGTGAGGTGGGAGCGGTAATACATTATTTGTTAAATGAAGTTAAACTAAGTCTCCTAAACACTTTTTCTCTTTTTTTCCTCCTTCCATCCCTTTTTCTTGTGATATAGGGGATGGAACCCAGGGTCTGGCTTGTGCTAGGCAAGTGCTCTACCACTGAGCCACATCCCTGACCCTCTAAAGGCTTTTCTAAACTAAGGTTCTTGATTCCTTGGTTTTGTCCCGAAGTTACAAACCAATGCTTAAGAGAAATCAGTCAGGTAAGGTAAATGCAGTGTAAGAAAATTTCTTTGTCAGAAATAAAGTCATATTTTTACTGAATTGAATTTTTATAAGCACTGTACTTAATGGAGAAATGAAACTAAGGCTAGGGTGCATTTGTGCATATATGTAATCTCCTTATTTTTTAGCACCACTGATATGCTTCTCCATTGTTTCAAAAAGTTTTGGCAACTAATTCAGTGTTTCTCAAAGTTGTACATCTGTGCCCACGTGTATCTGTGACTGCAGTTTGGGGCCTCTGTCTTAGGCTTCCTTTACCATTGGCTACTTGGATATTTTTCCACGACACCTTTGCTCACTGGTCTGTTTCTTCAGTGACAAAAAGCTCAATACTTCTGGTTGCTTCCGTTTGGTCTTTCCTAGTTCTGACTCTTAAATGCTGAGCTAAAAGAAATTATCTAGTAATCTCATCAGGTTTCTCCTTTAGGTTCTAGAAATCACCCTCACATTTAATAGTTCTGTATGTCTTTGAAAGCTAAGAGTTTATCTTCCTGGTCTCTCCTTTCCTAGGCTAGCATATTTAATTTATTTACCCATAGTAAACTCCACAACGACAGAGGATTTTGTTTTATTTGTTGATTGACTGACTAAAACATTCCAGTGCTTGTTGGGTGCCAGACAGTACTATATACACTGAAGACAGAAATAGTTCTATTTCAGGGAGCCTGCTTTTTGATGGTGATAGCAGTGCTTGTCAATAAATATATATTTTTAAAAACATTTTTTTAGTCCTAGATGGACACAATACCTTTATTTTGTTTATATATTTTTATGTAGTGCTGAGAACCAGACCCAGTGCTCCACACATGCCAAGCAAGTGCTCTACCACTGAGCCACATCCCCAGCCCTATTTTGTGTTTTATTTAGAGACAGGGTCTCACTGAGTTGCTTAGCGCTTTGTTTTTGCTGAGGCTGGCTTTGAACTTTCAATCCTTCTGTCTTAGCCTCACAAGCTGCTGGGATTACAAGCGTGTGCCACTGTGTCTAGCAGTACATAATTTTTAAGGAGTGGTAGGTATTTCAGATCCTGATAAGTGCTACAAAAAAGAAAACAGGGTAATGGGGTAGAGAGAAACTTAGAGGACACTAAGGGAACATTTTTATTTTTATTTATGTATTTTTTATTGAGGGATGTTTTTAAAAATCCTCCTAGACATCCAGCTGGACAGATTTGAGTTTCTGAGGAGGTGACATTTGAGCTAATGTCTGAATGATGAAAAGGCCAGTCTTGTGAAAACTCATACTGCCATATTGTCCCTTATTCCGTAACTTGGCGCTCTAGTCTTATTAAATTGCTTGCCTCTAGCTCTCTGCTCCTGTAATTCCTGTTGCCCAGAATGTCTTACTCTTCCTTCCGTTTTTCTTGGTCAATTCCTATGTGCTTTCATGTGACATGATTTTGAAACCCTTTAAGGAAGTGAGTACTGAGCTGTATTCAAGCACAGCCATGTGAAGTTGATCTCAAGCAACTTTCCATTCTAGAGAATAAACATAAATGTTTATTGAGCATCTGCCGTGTGCCTGGCACTGAACTGCAAACTCGGAATGCAAAAATAAGTAAGATATGCATTCCTCTTGTCAAGGAGTTTACTTTTTAAAAACTATAGCATGGAGTTTATCATAGAGGTTTGGTGGAGGAGGTTTTGGTGTGTTTGTAAGTGAGGCTGAGACACCAGAAAGTTTGTATGAGGAGTTACTGCTTTATCACATTCTAAAGAATAAGCAGACTGTACCAGATGAAGAGGGGTGGGAGGTGGCATGAACCAAGGACTGTAAGTATACTTTATGGCCTATGAGTGGTTCATTAGAGAGGCAGCATAGAGTTGTAGGATGAGAGGTGACTACAGAGATAAGTGGGAGCCACATCATGAGGGCCTTATGGGCAATAGCATGTTAACAGCAAAGATTTTTGTGTCAGATGCCTGTATCCCAGTGCTAGCTTTGCCATTGAACTAGTTTTGTAACCTTGGATAGGTCACTTCCTTTCTAAGCTTTAGTTTCCTCTATGAAAAAGGAAAGAAGGGGATTTGAGGCGTTGCTCAATGGTAGAGCACTTGCCTAGCATGCACAAAGCCCTGGATTAGATCTGCAGCACTGCCAGGGGGTGGGGGAGTGGGAATTATAAAAATTGAATGAGCTGGTATGCTATCCACCTAGTTCTAATAGAAGATGGATGTTTAAAAAAATAGCAGTTAATGTTGTCAGGCTAAGAAGTTTAGATTTCATTTTTTAAATGTGGGAGTAGAGATCAGAGTACTGAAAATGTAAACAAGAGTGTAATTCTCTCATCAGTTTTAAATTACTCAGGCAGTAATGTGGTGGGTGCACTGCATATGGTAGGACCAGTAGGGGACCATCCAGGGCACATTGCAGCAGCCCAGGTCGTCCACCTTCATCCACAGAAGCGAAGTCAAGTCATGGCTTCTCACTTTTTCTGTATTCTGATCTTCCCACCTTTGTCCAGCATCATGAGGGCCTGATTATATAATCAAAGGAGAATAAATAGAAGTTTCTATGTCCATGGTGGACTGGGTAGCACCTGTTTCCTTTTCTCATACTTCTTCTGCATCATCCTTTGAACTCCTTTTGGTTTGTCAGTCTGTCTTCCAGCGTGTGTAAGTCCTCTTCCTCAAGGAGTCCTCCACATAGGGCAGGAATTGCTCTTTTTTGGGAAAACCATAGGCCCTGTCGGCTACATTGTAGACACATGCTCTTGATGCTGTCATCGACCATCCAGCCCTTGACGCTCCCCATGTGTGCTCAGACAGCTCTCTTGCCAATTTCCTGGTGTGTCTGTTTTTTCATTTCTCTCCTCCACCTCCAGCCTTGCTTTTTGCTTCCCTAAGTTGTAGCCCTTAGTCAAGGCTCTTTGATGTCCTCTTCTGTCCTTTCTCCAGCCTTTAATTCAAGTCAATGAAAGCAAGGGTGCTTGTTCTGGGGCTTGTTTCAAATGTGTACTGCCACCTCATCTCCTCTGTCTCAGGGACCTGGTTCTTGCATTTGTGAATTTTCTTTCCTGTTTACCATCTTCCCATTTAAGTATTTTTAGTTTTTATTTTACCTTGGAAAGAAACAACGTCCTCACCCATTTACACCTTCCCATTTTCCTAGCTGCATTTCTTGGAAGAGCGTTCTAGAATTGCCACCTCTGCTTCCTCAAATCATCATTTGCTGAGATCCTGCTTCTGTCTAACCGCTCCACCAAAGCTGCTCTCCCCAGAGTTACCAGAACTCCTGAGCACTTTTCTTTCTTATCATCTGAGTTCTTGGCACATCCATCATTGCTACTATTATCCTTGGTGTACCAGAACCAGTCCTACTTTTTATTGTCTCTGTTTCCCTCTCGGTTTTCATTATAGACTCTTTTTTTCTCCTTTTGTTCCTGAAATGCCATTTTCCTCTAAGCTCTGCTCACTCCTCAGTTCTTATCCACAGCTTTGATGCTCATTTATGTGCCCATGACCCCTGCTCTGTATCTTGAGCCCAGTCTCTTCTGAGTGCTCTCCTCAGACTCAGCAAGTCCAAAACCAAGCTCATCATTTTTCCTGCAGACCTGCCATTCTCTCTTCATCCTCTAATCTTGCCCACTCCCCTTCTTCCGTGTAGTCTTTCAATACAGAACCCGGGGCAACATTTTGGACTCTTCCTCTTGTACTGTTCTTCCTCCTCTCCCTTCCAGTCCAGGCAGGAGTCAGAGTTCTACCCATTCCACTTGTCCTGCCACCTTTTCTCCTCCATTTCCACCCTACTGCCTTCTTGCAGGCCCTCTTCACCCTGCCTGTATTTCTGTCCTATCTCCCAGCTGGGTGCCACACTTTAGGAGTGTGGTCCTCACTGGTGTTGCAGCATCCTTCTGAAATGCACATTTTTGCTGAAATACAGATCCATCACTTTTCTCATTTAAGTTCCATCTAGAGGTAGTTTTTAGTCAGTTTTTTTAAATGTGGTTTCCAGCTGCTTTGCCACACTTACCTCTCCTTCCTGCTATATAGGACTCGTTCATGTTTTCTCAAACATACTGTCTGGTTTTATTCATTCTTAGCTTCTTCATCATCAAGTATTTGTTAGTCACCCAGAGGGTGCTAGGACTGAGTCAAATGCTGGGAAAACAATGAGGAAAGGGGTAAAATGAAAACCCAACATGTCTCTTTCTCATAGAGCTTTGATTATACTCGGGTAGACTGATATTGAAAATGTGTAAGATAATTGCTTACGTGCCCTGAAGGTGAGGTACAGAGTGCTCTTGGAGGATCTGATATGGAATTGGCTTGTGTAGGAGGTAAGGCAGTCAGGAAAGTCCTCCCTCAGAGGCATAGTTGAGCTGAGATTTGAAGGAAGAAAAGAAACAGACTAGGTGATGGGCGTGAGGAAGAGGACAAGAACATTCCACGCCTATGCAGAGGCCGTGGGATATTTCTGGAATTGAAGATACGGAGCTGAGAGCTTCCTTTCTTCCACCTGTGGTCTTCCTCATCCACCGTCCTTGCCTGGAGCGGCTGCTGCTGTACATTCCCCTCTCCCATCAAGGAGGCATTTGGAAGTTGTTTTATTTTGCTTTGTTTGGTGACAGTAACCAGAGGGCATCACTATGTTTATTGAGAGGGAACCAGCCCTGCTGGTTTGCAGTATGCAAATACAGATCCATTGCTTTTCTACTGTTTGCAGTATGCAGGCTTGAAACAGAAAAGAATCATCTCTCTGAGCATGCCAGGAGGACTCCACTGCTAGGCTGCAGAGCCTTGGGCTCAAGGGTTTCTGTGGGAAGCCATCTAATGTTCTAATTTAGGTGTCCTTCCTTTCCCCTGCTCAGTATCTTGTACAGACAGCACATTGTACTCTGTGGTACTTGTTTTACTCCCAAGTTGTTCTGTTGTCTTTCCAATTGTGTCTTGTCTTCAAAACTATTAGCTTTTTAAAGGTAGGGGCCATAGCTTTTTTGCCATGGAATCCTGAATTATAGCACAGGGACCAGAAGATAATATAAATGTTTACCACAGGAATAACTAAATGGTAACTGTGACATCTTTGATGCAAGTTTTGATTGTGTGAGCTTTGATTTTTTTAATACCTCATATGTGCTGGGAACATATGTTTCCTAATTGGATACTCAACAGTAATTCTGCATGGTGGATAGCATCCCGGTGTGCAGATGAGGAGAAAGATTTCAAGAGAAGCCTCAGAAGTTAGATGACTCAGAGAAGTTAGATGACTCAGAGAACTTAAATAACAGCTAAAAAGTAGCAGAGGTTAGGATTTGAATTTGGATCTCTGGGCTCTGGCCTGTGCCCTTCTCAGTCTAGCATTCTGCCTGTATTGTATCAGACTATATTGTTGTCCAATTGTTTTCTTGAACTTAGATTTGAGGCCCTATATTTACCTCCCACTGTGGGGCGGGGGATGGAATCCAGTACATGCTAAGCAGGCGCTCTGCTGCCGAGCTGTACTCCCAGTGCTGTAATTTTTGATCTTGTTAAAATGGGGCTTTCACTGCAGCTGGTCAGAATTTTTTTTTTTTAATTCTGAATTTTAGACATCTTTTGCATTGTCCATTTTTTTCCTGCTTTGTGTCCTATGTGGAATTGGTACGCAGACCTTCTATATCATCATCCAAATCAGTGGCAAAATGTAATTAGAATATACAGGTTGAGCATCCCTGATTCGAAATCTGAAATGATCTAAAGCAAAAGCTTTTTGAGTGCTGACAAAGTGGCACAGAGCAGCTTCCATACCTGACCTCATGTGATGGGTTTTAATCAAAAGGAAGCCACACTAAAAATACTGTGTATGAGGTGCATATGAAACAAATGACTTTGTGTTTAGACTTGGGGGCCCATTCTCATTATCCTGCAGAGATCCCAAAATCTAAAAAAATCTGAAACTTCTGGACCCAAGCATTTTGGATAAAGGATACTCAGTCTGTATTCATGGGTTTCCCTCACTGTTAGTTCTTCCCACAGGGTTCAGCACACATGAAATGGTAATGTTAATGACTGTTCTTGTGGGTGTATTAAATAGAAGTAAAGGGGACAGGACCAAAGGCTGAGCCAAAGATTTATCAATATCCACTCCTTTCTTATAATTATCAATTTGTTAAACAAACAGATCTTTCTATAGGATTATTTTACCAGTTTTTAATCCTCTGATCTTATCTACGGAGGATTTCTGGAGCAATCTTGAAACATTTTTGAGGTTCATATAGCCTATGTCTATTATTCCTCACTGGTGAAGGCAGAAATACAGTTATTCTGTTTTGACTTTTTTTTTTTCTTTTAAAGAGAACCATATTATTCTCATGTGGTGCCTCAGGGCTGCTTCATAAGGGTGTGCACTGTACAAGAGACCATGTGAAAGTGAGTGCCATTAATGTCATAGGCATCGGGGTATGTTTTTGCAATAACAATTTTCTGGCAGATTAGGATAAAATGGCTTGAGCCAACCTGATTGATGTGTTACAATACTTCTCTAGCTAAAGGAAGTAAAATGTCTGGAGGGAGGGCTACCATTTTCTGGTTGTACTGAAGTTCTCTGTGGATTATATTGGGTCCACATGGTACCTTTTCTGTGAGCAAAATCTCTGTCCAGTGGTCTGTGGAACCTACCCTTATTCAGTATGATATTATAAAATCTGAAATCAGATATTTGCTAGGTCCAATCTTTCAGTACCTCTCCTATTTTTATATAATTCTTTGTTTAATTTGAAGGTTTTACTATGCACAAAGGAAAGAGGGAGCTCAGTCCTTGGGACTTCTCTTCTCATGACAGCCAGGACATTGCTCCATAGTTCTTGTTGCTTCTTGGTGTGGGTGTTTGTCTCCACCCTCTTTTATTGATGAACTCAAGGATCTGGTTGTCCTTGGAGATGTTGAGCAGCTCCGTGGCATAACACGCCCATGGAGCAAATCCACACACTTCTTGGATCCTGTACTGCCCTGAATGAGCTTGTGCTTCGAGGGTGGTGTGTTCGAGGGTTGTGTGTCTTGGCTTATTCACTGTCATAGGCATCAGGGGTGTTCACTTGTTCACTGTGTGGCTCTTATTGAGACCACTGTTGGGGTAATGGAGTAAGGCCTTGGGATTCTTCAAAGATCACAAGAAATGAAAACCACAGAAATAATCCTTCATATCAGTCAACTTTTAGGAAGTCACAAATTTTAGGCGTTTATTGATGGAAGGGCCCCACAGGCGTTCAGGTGAATCTAGGTGTCTGTCCTTCATGCACAGAACTGATCGAAATGACTCCATGGGTCGGTGGATGTAACAAAAAGAACTCAAAAGTAGGCATGCCACCCTCCTTCCTTGTGTTGCTCCTTTCCCTCCCTTGGGCCCACATTTTCTCAACTACCATTCACTCAGGGCTTGCCATACTCCACAGCATTGGCACCCAGTGCACCTTTCTCAAACACTGAGACTGCAGGACACTGGTGAAGAGCCAGGTGAGGACCACAGAGGAAAGCAGTGCGGAAGTACCTGGGTGCCTGTTCCCATGACTGACCTGTGAAGGAGCAGATGTCAGAACTGTAGGGCTAGAGGTGGTTCACTGGGAGGCAAGGGCCTCTACCTGTCCTTCGTAGCAGCTGTTCTAATTGCCAGCGTGATTGCCTGTTACCACAGAAGTCACCTGACAGAGACTCTTATTTACAGCAATGAATCTCTTTTTATTAAAGTCACAAAGAAAACAATTTTGGGGTCTTGATGTCTTCTGGACACATTTATTTGGCTTAGGAACTTGCCCTCCTCGAAGAGGAGGCTCTTTAAACCTCCCTCATTCACAGACTTGCACATGATTTCCAAAGCTTTGGAAGTTGCAGAGGTTTGTCTACAGAATGTGCATTGTTGCCCTGTGCAAAAGCACCTTCTCCCCACTCCTGGCCATTGTCCCTCCACTTTTTACACACAAGCAGCTGAGGACACTCTGTGTGTCAGCAGGACTTGGGGCATGTGGTTTGGTGCTTCTTTTAATGCTGCCTGAGCTCATGGCCCTTCAGCTGGGAAAATGAGGCTAGAAGCCTGCTCTCTCTGCTCCATTTGGGCCCAGAGAAGGTGCTTCAGGGCCAAATTGCCACTATTCTGGCACTTCTGCTAAGTGAATGCCCCCACGTGGTCCCAGAGAAATTGAACACAAGAGTGCTCCTGACCCCTGGAACTTGCTCCTTTGGCCTTCTCTTGAGGACCTGCTGTCAGCAATGGGGGGCCGTGTTTTAATGCATTGTCTGCTGTTTGCAGCACCCCTTTCAGGGAGGAGCAACTTCAGGCATATTTTATGCAGAGGAAGTTTTCATAGTGAACACTGGGAAGGGGAGCCGCGTTTGTTGGCTGCTAAGGGGAAGTGACAAGAAAAATGAATAGCAGCTGCCCTTTGTCGACTGCCTACTGTGCGCTGAGCACTATAGCCGAGATGACACTCATGTCCCAGTGCCATTCTGGGAGGACAGCGTCATATTTGACGGATGAGCAAATGAAGGTGCAGGGGGATGCAGGCTCCTGGTTCAGGCTTCTCATCGAGCTATAAGTAGAGCTGAAATCCATACTTGTCTTTCTGTGATTCAAGACCAGATTTCCACCTTTTATATGGTACCTCTGCTGTTAGTGTTTCTTTCTCTAACCCTCAAAAATTCCCTTACTCTCCAAATGCTGACAGAAACTCCAAAACACAGGAAAATTACAGCGAGAGAATTCTCAGCATGGTTAGGTTGGTCTGTTTATCGGCTGTCCCTTTTGAGAGTCTATTTCCCCTAAAGACAGGGCTTTTTGTCTTTGGTTTTTCCCTCTGATTGTTGTTTATTCTCTATCACTCTGATGTCTTCATTTCTAACAGTCCTACACTAGCTTGATATATGCTGTGGCCAATCCTGTTAGACCCCCGCGGTGGGAGAGTGGTTGGGCTACCTCACCCCAGGAAACACTTCTGCTTCAATTAATTTTATAAGCAGCTGAGCCAAAATACTTCCATCTTCAGCATCGTTAATAAGAAAATGCCAGAAAACGTTATGGAAATGATATTTCACAGAGGCTCCTTATTTACAGCAATGAATTTCTTTTCACAAAAGCTACATTTAAGTAGGTTATCTGTTGTTTGCTGAGTGAATACGGCACCTGAAGGTTCTTTGTAGAATTGCTTTAGATTGAACATAAGGGATTTTTGTTCTGCTCTTTAATTGAGGTATAACATACATTAGTAAAGGGAACTGATCTAAAGTATATCACTCATGGTTGTTTACATAGGTATATGCCTTGTAGGCACCACCCAGCTCAAGTTCTAGAATTCTTCAACTCGCCAGAAAGCTTTCTGACTCCCTTTCCCAGTCAGCTGCCCTGCCCCACCCTGAAAGAATGTTCTAGCTTATGTTACGTTGATTGGTTTTGCCTGTTGTAGCATAAAGCTGTATGCTCAGGTGGTAAAATATTTGCAATATTTTTGTTTATTTTGTGGTACCAGAGGTTGAATCCAGGGGTGCATTTCCACTGACCTATTCCTCCAGCTCTTTTTCTTTTTAACTTTTTTTCTTTTCTTTTTTTTTTGGCACTAGGACCTGAACCCAGAGGTATTTAAGCACTGAGCTACATCCACAGCTTCATATATATATTATTTTGAGATAGGGTCTCCCTGCATTGCTGAGGCTGACATCAAACTTGCAATCCATCTGCCTTAGCTTCCCAAGTCATCAAGATTACAGATGTGCACCACTGTACCTGGCATTAATATTTTACTTTGCAAACCTAGAAGAAGAAGAATAAGGTGTTCCATTTTCCCCTCTCCCAGAGACTCTATTCAGATTTTATCCCAAAAATACCCCTTGAGGCTGGCTTCATCCCAGGATCGTCCCCAAGCTGTCATGTCTTATGTCTTGTCTTGACTTCTAAGATCTTAAGACTTTTGAAGCTTAATAACCAGTCCCAGTAATTTTGTAGAATGGTTTTCAGGTTGCATTTGTCTGATGTTTGCTCCTGGTGAGACCCAGATTTGATGCTGTGTTCTTTTTGTCATTTTAGGTCAGCACACAATGTTTATTTTTCCCTTTACTGCTGATGTTAACCTTAATCCCTTCATGAAGGTGGTGTTTCATTGTTGTTGCAGGAACCCAGGGTCTCACACATGCTAGCATGTGGTCTGCCACTGAGCTACACCTTTAGCCCTAGATGGTGTCTTAATTAGCAGATTTTGTCAGTAATGTCACTTTTTTTCTCCTTTTAAATTGATGACCCTGCCTACCTTTCTCCTTCTTCTTCTCCTTTTCCTTCTTCTGTGTTGGGAATCAAAATCAGAGCATCAGGCATGCTAGGTGGGGCTCTGTCACTGAGCCACACCCCCAGATTCTTGATGATTTTTTTGTAGAGAGCTGCTCTGCAACTGTGAAGATAGGCTCTTAACTCACAGCCATGGGAGCACTTTCAGAGAGATTTATTTTTGTATGTGTTGGAGCGAGGTTTTATTTAAATTGCTTTGTACATCCATTTTCAGTCCTCTAAGATCTGAGATCCTCTAAGATCTAGTCCTAAAAAAACAACAATAGGTTTAGAGTCCTTCTGGGTTGGCTGGCCCATCTCCATTTGTCCTTCAGGGTTTTTTACTTTATTCTCCAAATTTCACAACAGTGAGTTTCTGAAGTTTGTCCTGCCAGTTATGGAAGTTGGGCTTATTTCTTTCTCTTCTTTGGGGAAGACACTCAGAAAAGGTTTCTAGAATGCATCTTAGAACATTTGCAAGCCATTCTGCAAAAGATTAGGGGTGTTGAGGGGAATGTGAGTCAGGATCTGTAATTTTGGAATTTATGATCCAGTTCATGGAAACAGATGGGGAAGCAGAGAGTTGTGAAATAGTACCAAAAGCAGAGGAATCTCGGAGCCAGAGCTGGTATCCTGTCACTGCCAAGGGAAAAGTAGGAGAAGAGTGAAGATGGTGGGAGGAGCTGGTGAAGGCTGTCCAGAGCTCTGAGATGCCAGCTAGTCACAGGGTCAGGGTGAGGGATACTTCTCGGAGAGGAAGGAGTGGGCCCAGCACTGCAAGGGAAGGAGGACAGGTGCTAGAGGAGCACTGGGTAGCTTGGCATTTTCTGAGCATCAAGTGAGAGGTGCAGAGTGGCAGTATCATTGGGGGAGACCACAAAAGGTGGAAGACAGTAGCAGTATCCAGGGGAAAGTATGGAGGAAGCCATTGGAGGCGTAGCAGTATGCTCGCTCAGGATGTGGGATGCTGCTATTGCAGTCTTTGTGGCTTGTTATGAGTTTCATGAAACATCAGGCAAGATTTTCCTTGGCCTAATGACACCAAGGCATGTGTGAGAGTGCTCTGTGTAGACTAGACTAACCAGTCCATGAAGAAGTACTTGCCACATCACAAGGTGCATAATCATAGACCAGCTTATGTGGTATTTGAATCCAGCTTTGTAGTCTGCTTCACCCTTAGCAGCTCTTGCTAATTTCTTCTACCCTGTAAAACATCCTGCCCAAAATTTCAGTCTTCCTAAAATCAAAATGCAGTATTAGCACCTTCAAAGCATCAAAAATAACCAGTTTGGAAGATCATTCAATCCAGGGGTAGACAATCTGCAGCCTGAGGAGCAGATCCTGCCTGAGCCTTTCTTTGTGTGCTGTCTATGAGCTAAGAATGGTTTTTACCTTTTTCAAACCTTGTTTAAAAAAAAAAAAAAAGAAAGAAAGTAGAAGAAGTATGTATGAAAAAAAACTGTTTGTAGCCTGAAGTTCTTAAAATGTTTGCTATCTGGCCCTTTTTTTGGGAAAACTTGCCAACCTCTGGTCTCATCTGATTGCCTGGTACTGTAATCCTTAATACAATATTACTTGGCCAGCCATCATCTATCTAATCCGTGCTCGAATGCTTCCACTAATGGAAAATTCATGATCTCTCTGATCAATCTGTTTCCTATTTGGACAACTCAAACTATTAGTAATTTTTAAACTCTGCTGAAATCTGCCTTACTATATAGTATTTACCTACTGGCCTTTTGTAGGGGAAGAGAAGTATTTCATGTCGACACTGAGCAACTAATATATCCTAGTCACTGTGCTTAATCTGAAGAAAGATGAATAAGACATGATTCTTATATCAAGGATCTCCCAGGTGTTATTTACTGGGATCAAAGCAGTTGAGCAGGCTGTATTAAGTCTTGTTATCTGTGCCAGAGGGTTAAGACAGTTTTTAAAAATTATTTTACTTATGTGTGTACTGTTGTTCTTTATACACAATACAAACACCGAAAAGCACAAAGGGCATATAGTACAGGAAATCTCTCCACCATCCAGAATTTTGACCCCCTTGCTTCTTTCATAGGAGGCCACACTCATACACTTCTTGTAAGAATTTGACATTAAAGAACTGCACTAATAATAAAAGGTTAGGTCCATTGAAACAGAAACTTTGATAATTGCTCATAAAAGCACATTTTCTGACTTTCTGCTCAAGTAGGTTGCTGAGTGTGACTCAGTTTTATTTTTATAAAAGTCTGAAATTTGGGTGGTGGACCTAGCCCCAAGGGGTTTGAATTACATGATCACTCACTCTGCTGGTTCAGCTTAATCTTGTCTGAAGTTTTTGGCTACTGTTGGGTGTCAGGCACTGCTGGGATTCTCATTCATTACAGTATAGAATCCTCATTAAAGCCTGTCCTCTTTAATTGGTTGTGACACAATCCCATCTTGCATGACTCTTGGGTTTGCATCCTGAATGTAATGGAAATTGTTTGAAATAAAATTGAAGCACACTTACGTTGATGCCTATGTCAGTGTCGTTCCCTGATATGTCAGTGTGGAAATATGATAGAAATAATCTTTGAGCTTTCCAAGCTAAGCAAAGGCCAGAGTCTCACCTACCCTATCCAGGGTCATACAGGCCAGCCTTACTTTAGGTAATGTTTGGATCTAGAACAGTTATGCATAAATAATTCTTTTGGAAAGAAGATTGGCATGCAAATGATTTTAAAACTGTTTTTTTTTTTTTAAGCATAACTAGGGCTGATGGCGCAATATAAAGGTTCTGAAAAGAGTTTTCTTCCTTCTGAGAAATATAGTTTAGAGATGAGAGCAGTGACTTTGAAGTCAGGGGCTTGGCTTATAATCTCAGCCCTACCACTTCCTGAATGTGTGACTTTGAACGAGTTACTTGACCTCTCAATGCCTTACTTTTCTCTTCTGTAAAGTAGCACTTAAAGATGGTCACGAGAATGATATGTATGTAAAATGTTTAACCTAGTGCTTGGTACAGAGTAAGCATGCAATAAGAACAGTTATTACTACTACCATTATTTTGAAAGGTTTCAAAAATGTTTTATCAGAAAGCAAATGTAATTCAAGGTGGTAAATGTTATGATGAAAGCTTTGATCTGTTACTGTGAACCATTGATACCCACAGGCTGGGAGTGTTAATGATGGATTCATAAAGGACCTTGACCAGGAGGAGGATGAAGGATTCTCCTGATAGAGAGGGTAAGGATTTCCTGGGAACATCCACCAAGGCATAAGTTCAGGAAACAAGCAGATAGGGCTGTGGCACCCTGTACTCTGTGTAGTAAGACCAGGAGGGGTCTGTTCATTTGTTTAAATGCAGGAGTGAGCTGTACATCATTCCTGATGGCAGTATGCCTTCTTGTGTAGTGAATACAGGGACTAAAGACAGTGATCTGTGAGCATGTTCCTGAATTCTCTGAGTGTGTAATGATATAGCCAGGCATGTGGCAGGGGAATGGAGAGAAGGAAGCAGACCATATGGGATGTGTGAAGTTGCAGGAGGAATATGAGTGTTGAATAGCCCTGGAGTTTGAATCCTATTTCTCCCAATTTCCTAGCTGTAGAATCTCGGTGATGTTTCTTTGTCTCTGAGCCTCAGTTTCTTCCTCTATGACATTGAAAGTTTCCATTTCTTCTACGACATTGGAGCTATCATTTCTTGGGGCTTCTGGGAGAACTGAATTCTGTTCTGGGACCTAGCCTATGGTCAGAAACTGTTAAACTTCATCTCATTCCTGAGGATTATTAAAGATTGAGCCTGTAGGAATTACTATTTTATTTGCAGGTGAGAAAGAAGAAAACTGAGACTGACCAAGAGGTTTCTCCCTTGGATACAGTAATACTTTTAAGTAAACTCTGAAACACAGGAAAAGGGACAGAATTTTGTGAAAAGATGCAGTCAGTTTTGGATCTCTTGACTTTGAGATGTCTGAGAGATCCAAGTCCTGGCTGTAAAAAACACATGTATGTTTGGAGGTCAGAACTAGAAATACAGGCCTGAGATTCATTGGCATATAGTTAGAAATTGTTGTTGAAAATGCATGATTTGTGGGATTGGGGTTATAGCTCAGTGGTAGAGCGCTTGCCTCACACTTGAGAAGTACTGGGTTTGATCCTTAGCACCACATAAAAAATAAATAAAATAAATAAAGATATTGTGTCCATCTTTTAAAAAATCTTAAAAAAAAAAAAGAAAATGCATGATTTGGCCTTGGAGAATGCTTGTAGACTGAGGAAAGAAAGGACTTGATCATGGAACCCTGCAGAAACTGACAGTAGAAAGAAAACTGGCTGCATTGTGGAGAGGGAGAGGAAAGGGAGAGAGTTGAGGCCCAGGAAACAAAGCAGGAAGCTGTGACACTATTCCTCCAAGTGTGGGCTGCGGATTCCAGGTGCTCACTAGGTGCTGGAGTCACAGTGCACAAGCTCTTCAGGGAACCAGTGAAATAGAAGTGGTCTGGAAAAAGGAAATGAGGGTTCTGAGTGTGCAAAGTTGAAGAAATCCATTTAAAACAATCAAAAGACAAAAAAAAATTATTGTGGGATGAGGGTGCTTTTAAGTACATTTGATTAGTTTAGAGGTGAGGCTTGCAAAAATGGGAATGACAATGACTTGGGGGCATCAAGGGAGCACCAGACATAAACCAGCATCTCCTGGGGCACTGGTGAGACTGGTAAGCTCCTATTCCTTCTCTGTCCCTTCTCCCTTCAATAGGAAGAGTGGCAGGTCCAAGCATCCTCATTATTAAGAGTCCCTCAAGGTGGGCTTGAAAGCCCGTGGCCAGACATTGTCTGGTGCCTGATGCCATAAACAGTATTGGAAAGCAGAGAATTTTAGGGACAATGATGGCTACCTTTGTGATCAATAAGGCTTATCAATGCTATAGAAAATATTTCATCATGATTACTACCATCTCTTGTTTTCTTTTTGTTTTTCTGAGTTTAGTAAGCCCCCAAATTTACAAATTTTTCATTTATCCACAATCGGACTTCGGTTGCCAAAGCATATTTTTAAATGTACAAAACAAAATTGAGCCTGTGGGAGAACAGCTGCCTAGGAGGAATCCAGCAGCAAACTAACCTGTCCCCCTGGGACTTGCTTGGGACATAGTCACTTCCCTGCTGTGATCCTGCCTTTACAATCTGTTCTTTTTTAAGCAATTTTCTATCAAATTGCACTTTGTAGAACCACCACTGAGCTCCTTTTAAACATTAAAATCCAGTGGCATTAACTGGACATTTTCTTTGACTTCTAGCATCTTTTCATCATTATTATCTTTAAAGTTTTTTTATTGCTTTGGGCTGATACGTAGATGGACCTTTCTGGCCTATCAGCTGCTGCTGCTGTCCCTATTTGTTTTACTGGTTCTGTTTCTTACTTCCTGACTGTGGACTTTCTGTAGGACTTAGTTGGTCTGGGCTTTTCTTCCTAGGAGCTGGTGTTTCTTACCCACCTTAGTTGTTATCTCAGCATCCATCCTAGTATCTCAGGACCCACCTTCCCAAGCTCACCTCGGTTTCCTTGGATCAGCTTCAAGTTGCCCTGCCATTGTATGTGGCTGAAAATTCCTTCATGTGTTGTTATTCCTTTCCTTCTGAGCCTGGCCCTGCCCTTCAAGTGTCCTTTCTTTCACTGGGCTTCATTCTTATATCCATTGGAATCTTGATACCCTCAAGGGCCTTTTCCTCTCCATCATTTCTTGAATCCACCAGGATGCTAAATTTGGTCACCTTTTGTTTTCTGCATCCCCAAGGACAAGCCCCTCCTTCACAGTCTCACTTCTGCTCTAATCTGGATCCTTATAGGTTCTTGAACTCTTTTCCTGATTTCCCTCTCTGCTTCCTTCAGAGCCTCTTTGCTACTGCTGAATTGTATTATAGTCTCATACAGAACTGCCACTGTCTTCCCTTGCAGAATTCTTCAGCCTCACATATGCAGCTTCTCCCTGTGTGGTCGGTCACTCATGTGACCCATTCAGCTTTGTGAGTGCTGCTCTTGCTCAGAACAAACCCTCCACTCAGGACAAACACTCCTGTTCCCCTTTGTACCAGGATAGTTCCTCTGATCATCTTGTCCCTTCCACTCTCTACCCACTGTCCTTGTCCTTACCATTCTTTTCAACCTTCTCTTAGTCTTAACTCCTTCACAGAGCCTCTCTTGTGGTCCTGCCCCAAACTCATATAACCATCTTGACTTTTTATGTAAAGCACTAGTGTTGCATTTTATTATATAGTTACATCAAAGCTCCTCATCGTTGATTCTAAAATCCAATAAAGTTGGAAAACTGAATGATGGATCTATCTGCTATCTGTCTATTTTTTAGTACTGGGGAATTGAACCCAAGGGTACTCTACCACTGAATTACATCCCCAGCCCTTTTTATTTTTATTTTTTAATTTTTTTAATTTAGTTTTTTAGAGAGAGAGAGAATTTTTTAATATTTATTTTTTAGTTTTTGGCAGACACAACATCTTCATTTGTATGTGGTACTGAGGATTGAACCCAGCGCCGCGCGCATGCCAGGCAAGCGCACTACCGCTTGAGCCACATCCCCAGCCCCCTTTTTATTTTTTAAGACTGGGTCTCGACAAGTTGCTGAGGCTGGTCTCAAACTTTGTATTGCTCTGCCTCAGTCTCCTGAGTCACTGCGATTACAGGCATGTACCTCCATGCTGGGCTGAAAGCTGTATGATAATCTTGTCACAAAACTTTGGCAAAACCTCTCTGGATATGAACTGTCTTTTTAATATTTGGTAGTTTTATTGGAGGATAACTATTATAGTAACAAAGCCATAGAGTTTTACAGAGACCACTAGCATGGAAATTTTTTATTTTATACATATAGTTTTAAAACAAATAAACTTACTAATAAGATTTCATCTATTTACTGACATTGTGAGTTTGATGAATTTACTGAACATTTATTATGGCACTCTTATGACCTCTTTCCTAACAAGATGGCAGAAACCAGGACTCATGCCCTTTGACCATGCTTATTAACAAAGCAAATACCATTTTTTAGCTAACATGCCACATATTGGATAATTCCTACTAAATTATGCCTCAGATCACAGTCAAGACACGTTCTTACCTCCTCAAACTAGAGCCTTTATTATGAATTGCATAAAGAATACTGAATGCTATATTTTACATTTTGGATAAAATATAACTATTTTGTTGGACATGGGCTAGCCTTGAAGAAGCATGATAAAATCTATTTTAAGTCTCTTAGTTATCATCTAAAATGTATCTTCAAAAATATATCAAAAGATATTAAGGTCCTCACTAACTTAGAAGTCTAAGAAAACCTACATTTTATTCTTTATAATTACCTCAGGATTCTGCTTAAATGCAAGCAACACAGTCCTAGAAAGGCATGATGGGTAGTTGATTGATTAGGTTTTCCACAGTAGTTGATGATTATTGACAGAATCAGACTGATATTTTTATTGCTTTTTAAATTTTTTTTTTTATTTTGTATGTGCGCTGAGCTTCAAACTCAGGGCCTTGTGTGCTAAGCTTATGTTCTTCCACTGGACTACACCCCCAAACCTTCATGCCATTTTAAAAGTTGGAAAATATATTTTTGCTTGAATATAAAGGAATTAGTTTTGAACATTCATTATGACATTGCCTGACCTACTATTAAAGAAAAACAATGGCTAATTAATTTTCAAAGTTGTAAGTTTTTTCTTGTTTAAATTTTGTCCACATAAAGATCAGTCTATAGAAAGTGATTAATTCAAAACAGATTTTAAATAAAACATTTTCAGATGTAAGTGATGTTAGAAAATTTTAGTTTTCCAGCCTGTAAAGCATATATAGTACTTCTTCCTTTTTCTGCAATTCACAAAGGCTATTTAAAAGTGGAGCTATCATCTCTGGCACATAAAACCTAATATACATGTATAACTGTATAGCTAAGTGAAAAATTAGGAATTAATGTACTCTCAGACAGAAGACCCTGAAAAATAATGAAATCTTATAGCCTGATATTGGAATTAACTCAAAGGGAATTAGCAAAGTTAAATTAATTGTCCAAACCCGTTGTTGGTTACCAAAAAATTGATTTAACTTTGATTGATTTAGCTTGGGGATGTGGCTAAGTGGTAGAGCACTGCTTAGCATTTCTGAGTCTCTGGGTTCCATCCCCAGCATAGTACGTGAAGGTAGATAAGTCTAATTCAAGAGATTTGAACAAGTCCACTGAAAATACTCATATCTAGGGCATAGACACAAATCTCTTTGGCAAACAGGACTGTTGCTGAGTTATTTTCATTTTTTTTCCTTTGGTACAGAGAGCATTAAGATATGGTTTTGTGTTATGGTAATTGAAAAGTATTCTCACATACAGTCAGAAACACCCTGAATGAAATAATGCTTATGCTGATCTCATTAGACTGCCAGGATCCTCTTGTTTTGAGCTTCTCATAATACAGTGTGTGTTTCCTGAGTGTGCAAAGTACACATGCCCAATTGCCAGGATGGTCAAATTTATTTGATGATTTGGGGGGGGATGAAGTTTTCAAATCTATACCATAGTGTAAAATGCAAAGTTGCCATGCATGTAAGGGAGCAAACATGAAATTTCAAAGAAATTAAAGGCATAGGAAGTAACGAGAAAATTGCCTTGTATTCTCCTCGGCTGGGGAGGACAATGCAGTACTCAGACAGAATTTCAGCAGTTGAATTGTTGTGTTTCTAACTGGCTGAACTTTGGATTTTGTACTTGTAGAGTTTCTTAGGACCACATGGATGGTGATGATTTCTGAGATCTATTTTTTTTTAGTGGAGGTAATTGGGAGATTAAACTCAGGGACACTTAAACCACTTAGCCACATCTCCAGCCCTATTTTGCACTAATTGTTTAATGCCTCATTTTTGCTGAGGCTGGCTTTGAACTCACCGTCCTGCTGCCTTAGCCTCCTGAATTGCTGGGATAACAGGTGCACGCCACCATGCCAGTAACTTCTGAGATCTTAACCATGTAGAAGAAGGAGTAAACACTAGTGCATCATCACTCAGACTGACTGACGTGAAAGGAAGAGGCACCAAAGTTAAGACCAAGGACTGGATTTGTAGCCCAGTGGTAGAGCACCTGGCTGACATGTGTGAGGCCTGGGGCCCATCCTTTGCACTGCAAAAATAAAATTAAGATCAGAAAGGGTTATTTTGGAAAGTCATGTCATGAGGAGACCAAACTTGACAACACAGGAAATTAGGATAGTTTACTCCACCCCACCCTCCATGTTATTTTGTTTTATTGGTACATTCTAAGTATACAGAACTTTGGGATTTGTTACATTTTTAGCACATGCATACAATGTAACAATACAATTTGGCTCTCCAGCACTTCCCCACTATGATAGTTTTCAAGGTTCTGTGTTCAGTAAAATAAGACAGTCATAAAAACACAAACCTGGTATGTTCCAGTTACATGTGGGTATTTAAGATCATCAAACTCATAGGGACAGAAAAAAGATTGGTGGGTGTCGGCCTGGGAAAATGAAATTGTGTAAAGGGTACAGAGTTCCACTTTTGCAAGGTGGAGAGATTCTGGAGTTTGGTTTTGCATCTGAATATACTTCATGCTACCAAATTGAAACTTCAAAATGGTTAAAAGGGCAGATGACATGTTGAATGTGTTTTACCAAAGTTTTTAAAAAGTCAAGTTGTAAGATGGTTCATGTACCTCTCCTTTTTGTTTGTTTGAATTAAGCTTTATTACAAATGTTTTTTTTTTTTTTTTCTTATGGGTTTTGTTTTGGAATGTTATTTCACTGTATTCTATTGTGTTTCTTAATAGGCACCAATTAAGAGCAGCAGCTATGGGGGATCCTGGACTCTTCAAATTGCAGTTTGCCCCCTTCAGCAGTGCCTTAGACGTTGGCTTTTGGCACGAGTTGACCCAGAAGAAGTTGAATGAATATCGACTAGATGAAGCCCCCAAGGACATTAAGGGTTATTATTACAATGGTAAGGTCGTAATAAACTGCCTCTCCTATCATCTTCTGGATCCTCTCTGTCCTCTAGTATAGTACCAGATTACTTATTTATCTATTTATTTATTATTTTTGTGGACCTAGGCCTTGCACATGCTACACATGCACTCGACCACTGAGCTACACCCCAGCCCTCAGCTTTCCTTTAGAAAGGAACTCCCATTTCTTTTATATTCAGTGCTCTTCACTTTCTTTTTTCCTTTCTGACTTTCGACCCACGTTCCTTTTTCTTTTCTCTTGTTCTGGGGAAAAGAAATTGAATAGTAAAATGCAAGTTATTAATCTGAATACTGATTAATTAGTTTTACGGAAAGAAGAGATCCAAAATATTTTTCTCCCCAGGAGTCCTTCTTATAATTTTGGTAAATCCCTCACAAAATCCCTGTCACGTTCTGCCATTATCCATACAGACATTATCTGTGTGTCACAGATAAGCAGGGATTGGATGGTGCCCTTGGAGCTCCATCAACAAAGAGAACAAAACGATTGCAAATATTTTTGTTATGAATGCTACTGTTTCTGACTTGTTATTGAAGATGCAATCATTCTTCTGTTCAGGTGATTCTGCGGGACTGCCAGCTCGCTTAACATTGGAGTTCAGTGCTTTCGACATGTGAGTATTTATTTTCACAATCTAAAGAACTGTTCTTGGAAAGGAGTGAGCATTCTCACCTCCCTCAGAGGTGGACCACAGGAGAAGCTGGAGAGGGTCTGGGGAGCAGAGCCAGGGCCTCAGGTTCCCTTGTGCCTCCTGTTAAGATAAGTGCTAGATGCTTAGGACTTTCTGGTTCATTTTTAAATATTTTTTTTTAGGTGTCAATGGTTCATTTTTTCAGCAGAAAAAAAATGAATATTTTTCAGAGCCTTGTAGGAACCAGCTACCATCTAGATTGAGACTTAGCGAGCTTCTCTCCTGATTTTGATTGTAGCTTATATTTTATCATTCTTTATTCTCTTGACATACTCCTTTAGTAGCGTATGCATTGATCAATGAATGTTTATTAAGCCAGATTGGTATAGGAGCCACTGCACAAGACATTATGGGAATGTTCAAAGGATATGACAGATATATTTCTTTTTTTAAATCCACTTGGCAACTAGGGGAGTTGCTGGAGAGAAGAGAGGCATATACTGAACACTTAACTGGCTAGGCATTTCTATAAACTTAATCCTTTCAGATCTGCCAAGTGTGATTTTTCACTTTTTCAGATGAAGAGACTGTGGGTCAAAAGATAAAATGGGTCAAAAAGTCACAGCTAGCTAAATTTAGAAAGCACAGTGACAGAGCACTTGTGTTGCTCTCAGTGAGAGAGCACTTGTGTAGCATGTACAAGGCCCTGGGTTCCATCCCCAGGACTTGGGGGGGGCCGGTGAGGGGAAAACTAAAATGTATTCAGAAGCGTATTTCTGAATTGTAGCAGTTTTGGCTTAGAACATGTTGAGTTTGAGTGACAGTGTCCCCCAGAAATGTCAGGATGGACTGAGTCCAAGAGAGGGGTGAGTAGTTGGTGTGGTGGTCATCCATGCAGAAAAAGCCATGAGGCCATATGCAGGAAAGAGAGCAGTGGATGAGAAGAACAGAGGGTCTGAGCAGTGAGTGGCCCTGATTTAGAGGATGCAAAACTGGGAAATGGATTGTCATAGGATAGTCTGAAAAATGAAAAGTCCTATATAAACTAAAGGAGGAAGGGCTTTGATGAAGGAGAAGAAGATCAACAATGTCAGAAGTCCAGAGGTCAGAGTTCAGTACAAGGGTCCTTAGGTTTGTGGATGAAAGCATTTGTGGTCCTTGTGAATTCATTTTCTCAAACTAAAGTTTACACAAAAAATTAGAATGGGGGGAGGGTTGCAGTTAGACGCATAACCATGTTGAGGGGCTTTAAGATTATGGAAGATTAAAGAAGTAAAGGCTCTGGTGAGATCCACTTCCACTGTCTGCTACCTCAGCAGGGTCAAGATGAGGAATTTTGGGGAGAGCAGAAGTCTTTGTAAAGTCACATGGTTTCTCCAAGTGGCAGTAGTATAGTCAGTGGTTAGGCTATTGCAAATAAAGTGTCTCTAGAATTCTTTGTTTTATTTCTCAAAAAAATCAATACATTTTATTCTTTTATCTCCATCAGATTGCAAAATTAAAAGCATAACACAGGGCTGAGGCTATAGCTCAGTTGGTAGAAAGCTTTCCTTGCATGCCCAAGGCCCTGGATTCAATCCCCAGCACCAAATACACACAAAAAAAATTGGCAAATCTTACTGTATATTAATTGAATTGTACCTCAATAAAATTGACACAAAAATTTTTTAAAAAAAGAAAAAGTATAACATAAACCCCAAATAGTGTTAGGCTTTATACATTTTTTTTTTTTTAAAGAGAGAGTGAGGGGAGAGAGAGAGAGAGAGAGAATTTTAATATTTATATTTTTAGTTATCGGCGGACACAACATCTTTGTTTGTATGTGGTGCTGAGGATCGAACCCGGGCCGCGCTGCATGCCAGACGGGCGCGCTACCGCTTGAGCCACATCCCCAGCCCGGCTTTATACATTTATGAAGTGTGTCTTGGCCTTTCTTTTCTCCTTTGGAACTTTCTTGATCCATCAAATTTCTGGTGATTACTTCTCAAAACTAGTAAGCTCTCTTGGTGTTTTGGCAAGACTGATCAACTTTGGGGGCAACTGCAATATAACAATGAAAAGACTGAAAATGTATAAGCATTAAAACTTTTATTCTTTGAGACATTAGTAAGAAAAAAGCAGCTCAAGGAAGTTAAATTTGATCTTGGATTTGTTACAAAATCCAAGCATACAAATCTTGAGTAATCCATTTTGGTCAAAGAAACTCTGTGATCCTGCAGCTATGACTGTCACACAAATTGCTTGATTACGCTGGTGATACATTTTCCTTTACCCATTCAGTACCACCAGTGTGTGAATCACTGTGGCAGACACTGGGGAGGTGAGCAGGAGGAAAACATGGCCCCTGTGCTGTGAAAATAGCCCTGAATTTGAAGTTTGAAGACCTGGGACTTATGGCTAATTAAGTGTGCTACCTCAAATAAGTCTTGTGTTTTTGTTTATTTGTTTTGTTTTGTTTTTAGCTTTTTTTTTTCTCTGGGCTTCTAGTGTTCCCACTACTATTAAACGTCTGTGTTTTTCTGAGTCTCTTTTGTAGCATGATTAGGAATTTTAATAAAAGCATTTAGGACTTTCCTCAGAAGGTAGGAGATATCTGTGTCCAAGTTATCTGTTATTGCTACTTTCTTTGTTTTTATCATCATATATCTGCATGGGTTTGTGGGGGGAATCTTTATGAATTTATTAATCAAACTGAATGTCTACAATTTGCAGGATTGTGGGTATTAGAAATGCAAAGACTTAGGACTCTAGGGCTCCACTGCAGTATGAGAGAGATGGGGAGAGAGGAGGAGAGGACAGATATTTGCATTGTAGTGTGCTCAGTGACTAATAAATGTGGAGAGGTGATCATTATTTCAGGAATACTCATTGATTGCTTCCTCTGTGTCTTGATTATATTGTGTGCACTAGGCACTGGGCATTCAGAGAGGAGGAGAAACAGTTGAGAGCGAACAGCCCTGGTTCTTAACTGTTGAAGCCAAAGGTGTCTCATGTTTGCATAGCACCAGATAAACCCCTTTGACTCTGGGCTCCTAGTCTTAAAAACAAAACAAAACAAAAAATTTTTTTTTTTTGTTTTATTTGGGTGTTTTTGTTTTATTCGGATGCTGTGGATTGAACCCAGAGCCTCATGTATGCAAAGTATGTGCTCTTAAGACTGAGCTACATCCCTTCCCCCAGGCTCCTAGTCTTAAGGATCTCTGTTAGCAGTTAGCAGCACCAGGATGCTGTTCTTTAAATTACATGGAGTGAGTTGCTCAAGCAGTCTTTAATCAGGTGCCATGCCTTGAAGATGAGAGTATGGTCTTAGAGTAGGTTGTGCCACTGAACCAGACCCAGAAATGGAAGAGCTCAAATGCAAAGAAAGTTTATTTCTTGCTTACCTAATAGTCAGGGATGGCATCTGGTTGTCTTCCACCTTGTGGCTCCATCATCCTCAAGGGCTTTGCCTTTGTGCTTTAGTTAAGTCTGAGTTGTTACTTTCAAGTAACAACTGGGAGATGGGAAATAGAGCCAGAGTGAAAATAGGTGGAAGATGGAGGCCCAGCCGGTCTCTTAAAGGGCCTGGCTGGAAAGGGACATGTGTTACTACTCCCCCTCAGATTCTTTTGAGAAGAGATGTGCCTTTCTGGCCAGAAAGACTGGAAAATGGTATGCCTGGCTATAAGCATTGAGTATGTCATCAATTTCTGTTGAAGAGAAAGGTCAGTTTTGGATGACAATCTCTGTACCAAAGTGAAATGGTTAAAAAAAAATCTTTCCTGGGCCCTCTTTATCCTGAAGATTATTTATTTTTATCTTTAATCATAAAGAAAATTTTTTTCTAAGCCTCAAATTAGATCTGATTGGAAGAAGATAAGGCGTAACTCTTGCCCTCAAAGATACTAAAAAGTAGTTGTGCAAAAGCCTGTGCGCAGGACACAGGTTGTGTCTATCTTGTCCTCTCCTGTGCTGCCTGCATCTACCATAGGGTTGGTGCATACTAGTTGCGTAAATAACTGTAGGCTGTCAAAATGGGATGTGATGTTTTTGGAAAGATACCAGTGGACTCCATTAAGGATGTTATAAATTAAAACTCAGAGATTATTAGGGAAAGTAGGAGAAAATGAAGCAAGGGTGTGATTCCCCAAGCTCCCCATAGTTATACAAAGCTGTTCGTGTGGAGTAAAGAACTCTGTAGGTATAAAACTCAACCTCTGTTCTTCTGGAGGATTTATTCTGTTCTGGTTACCCGCTGCCAGGAAATAACTGGTGCATACTACTGAGATTTTAAAAAACATTATGTCCCCACATAGGCCCAGAATTCAGGCCTTTGTGAAATCCATACTTTACCAGGTTTGTTAGTCAGCTTGGCATTACTACAACAAAATAACTGAGGCAGCAAACTTTATGAAGAGAAAAGATTTATTTAACTCCCAGTTTTGGAAGTTAAAAGTCCAAGATCAGGGATGGGGTGGGTTGGGGACCCATTTGTTTAGCCTCTTGTGAGGGAAGCAAGTGGTGGCACATTATGGCAGAAGCATGTGCAGGAACGAAAGGTCACATCTTCAACAGGATGAGAGAGCAAGAGAAGGATGGGGCCAATATCAGGCTTTTATAGCAGTGCTGGCAAGGAGTCCCAGGAGAACTGCCGAACTGCCTTAGGAGGGCATGTCCCTCCTAGGAGCCTCCCACTAGGCCCCACCTCCTAAAGATTCCATCACTTCCCACTAATAGCACCCTGAGGACCAGGCCTTTAACACGTGGGCCTTGGAAGGACATTTCACATCAAAGGGCACCAGGTTAGTATGTACATCATTGAGAATTCCTTCTTGGGTTTAGTATGTAGGGGAGATTTCTAATTCATATTCTTTTAGCAGCTTTATTGAGAGAAAGTTCACCTACTATGAAGCCCCCCCCCCACTTTTTTAAAATATTTTTTTTAGTTGTGGTTGGACGCAGTAACTTCATTTTGTTTATTTATTTTTTATATGTGGTGCTGAGGATTGAACCTAAGACCTCACACGTGCTAGGCAAGCGCTCTACTGCTGAACCACAACCCCAGCCTGAAGTTTCCCCTTTTAAAGTATACACATCAGTAGTTTTTAGTATGCCCATAGAGCTGTGCAATCGTCACCATTATCATCACTCCAAAAAGAAACCTCTAGTAGTCATTCTCCATCTGCCTCCTCCCTATACCCCAGCGCTGGGCAACCAAGAATCTACTTTGTGTCTGGGTGAATTTGCCTAGTTTGGACATAAATAGAATCATAGTAAACTAAACTACAAAATAGTGTCAGAACTATTCGAGTTAAAATTTCTCATCCCTAAGTATTGGGCTTTTCCTTCTATTATTATTATTATTATTATTATTATTATTATTATTAAATTTATTTTCCCAATAGAATTTTAGTCCTAAATAATGCTTCTCCTTTCCAATCCTCATCATTTATTACCTGGCCTAAGTGTTGGTGTTCCTGGGAGCCATCCTGGCAGTAGCTTGGGTTCTTAGGAGATAGGTTCCTCCCCTCTCAGAGCAAGGCTTTGACATGGCCCTCATGTACCTGTGACATTTGGACACTTGGGAAGAAGTGAAACTTCGTCTTCTGTACTTGTATTCGAATTAGTTCATAGCATCCTCCCTGTGTCCCAGGGTCCCATTTCAGCAGTAATTCCATAGAGTTAAATCTGGGGTGGAAAAGCCTAGCTTACCAACTGCTCTGCTTCCTTTTCCTTCCCTGTAGGCCTAATCTTGCCCACTGTGATTTCTCTTTCTCCTCAAGTCTATCTTTGATGTCCTCATCTTACCTGGATGAAGAATATTCCCTTATTGGAGGAGCATGGTGACAAACAACCTGTGATTTACTGACTCACAGCTCCCAAGGGAAGGCTTCAGCCTTTGAGCCATCACTCTCTGCCTCCCTCCCCCAACTTGGCATTTGAGTCTCACAGGCAGCGTTGGAGAGAGTTCTTATATCCTGTCACACCTGCTCTAGGTTTAGAGCTCTTCTCCTTCAGCTCCCCAAACCCATTTTTTTTTTTTTTTTTTTGCAGACTCTAAATGAAAAGACACTGGTTATTTACACCAAGCAGCTACCATTAGTGTAACGAGTAACAGTGCATTCTCTGCATTGGTTGTAAATGGCAGTAATATCAGGTCATTAATGAAATGCATATATTCATTTTGCATCTGTAATCTCTGAAACATAAGTTAATCATCTCAGGAGAGAGAGCAGATTTGTCCATGTCTGAATTTGTATTCAGAATCAACTCATCATCTCTTCTCCTAACTTTGATTTCTCTTAGGATCTTGAGGTCTTTGGGGGGCAATGTAGCGTGCATGAACCATGTGGTGCCATAGATTGACAGGTGGCCCAGGCACAGGACATATTGTCTGCTGACTCTGATGGCCCTTGGGGATTTGCTCAGCAGCAGCCAAGTGCAGAGCCCAGATCGTGGAATAAGCAGAGGAAATGTGCTTACAGCTCTCTGGGAGCTTAGTGTCCTCCACTTGGGTGTAATGGCCATTGTTCTTACAAATGCTCTAAAATATTATGTTTCATTTTATGTGTCCTCTATTACCAGAGAAAATGGGAGCTGGCTTTCTGGAATAGAGGATTAGAGCAGGGCCCTGCGGCCGGGCAGCACAGTGCCTTGAAGTCAACCAGTTCTGGTTTTAGATTTGACCACCCAGAGTTATATGACCTGGGGCAGGTTGCTTGAGTCTTTAAGTGGGGAAAAGAGCTATTAATAAGAACTCACACTTGGCACAGTTCTTGACCCAAGGTTTTCCCTCTTAGATTGAATATAGGAAAGAATAAAAGATAGAAAAGGAACTTCTGTTTGGGAGGTAGTGAGGAGCAGCATGCTGTCGTAGGCTTCTTGGGGAATGGCACCTGCTTCTCAGTCCTGGAATGATGGTGTTGGTCCCATGCTTAGTCTTCTCCCTTTCCGGCTGGGCGAAACTGGTTTCCTCGCCATTCCCCTGGTTCACACAGGGTCCCTGCGGTGCCTGCTAACCTAGTCTCTCTGTGTCTAGGAGTGCTCCCACACCTGCACACTGCTGCCCTGCTGTAGGGACACTGTACAACACCAACACACTGGAGTCTTTCAAGACTGCGGATAAGAAGCTCCTTCTGGAACAAGCAGCCGATGAGGTTAGCCATTTTCTGTGGGCCTGGCAGGTAACATGTTTCTGATCGGGCACATGGGTCTGATGCAGAAACTAGTATATAATAAATACTTGAAGATGTTTGCAGGTCTCTGTTTATTTCTCTATAGAGAAATAAATTGCTCCTTCTGTACTGGCAAGAAGATCAGGGAGAAGACTCTGGCTCTCAGCTGGACATAGGCCAGAGGGTGAAAACTCAGGTTTGCTGATTTCCAGTGAGCACTTTGGAGAAGCCTGGCCTCTCCCTGAAAGTTACATTCCTGTGGCTGAATGCATCCAGGTGCTCTGTGCCTTGGTCCCCAGAGAGGCTTGGTCGTCCTGTGCATGACAATGCCATGGGAGGTTAGTTATATAGAATCTCCAGCACCTTCAGGGCTAAAGCTAATCTGCTTCTGATTTATAAGGCCACTGTTGGTCTCTTTGGACTGTATTTGGTCACAGCAGATCAGCTGTAACTCCCATCACCTGCTTTCTCTTCTCTCTTGTCTTTTTGGGACATGATGTTCTCTATACCTGGAATATCTTTCCTTTGCTTCATAGCTGAGTTAAAAGAATTTAAATAGGGATAGAGAGAAAAGAGAGGGACAGTTTATCCCAATCCTCCTTACCACTCTTAATTGAGGGATCTTTACACCAGTGTTAGTAAAAAAAAAAATGTCATCTTTTAAAAAAATTTTATTGGTATGTTGTAATCATACGGAATTGTGGGTTTCATTCTCATATATTTGTATTGCACATAACATAATTTGGTTAAGACCAATAGAGTAGAGGATGGGCACTAGGGGGAGAGAGAGGGAACAGAAAGGCCATGTACTGGACAATGAAATTGAATAAATGTCATCTTGTATCCTGTTGATGGGAATGTTTATTTGTACAGCCTTTATAGAAAATAGTGTGACTATTCCTCAAAACTCTGAAAATAGAACTATCATATGTTCCAGCAATCCCACTTGTGGGTATATACTCTTATAAAGCCCATGTAAATGAAATGACTATATGGAAGAGACATCTGGACTCCCATGTTTATTGTAGCACTGTTCACAATAGCCAGGATGTGGACTCAACTGGGGTGTATATCAATGGCTGAAAGGATTAAGAAAATGTGGTACATAAATATAGTGGAATATTATTCAGCCATAAAAAGAGAGATCCTGTCATTTGCTGTGACATGGGTGGAACTAAGTGATATAGCCAGGCAGAGTATGACAATCACTGCATGTTCTTATCTTATGTGAAAGCTAAAAATGTTGATCTCATAGGAGTAGAGAATAGAAGAGTGGTTACCAGAGGTTGGGAATGGGAGAGGAGAGAGAAAATATAGAGAGGGTGGATTTTAGGTATTAACATGAAGTGAACTGGGAAGAATACATTCTAAGATTCTCTAGCATAATAGGATACTCAGTTTACAACAATTTATTGCATATCTCAAAATAACAAGAAGAAAGGAATTTGAAGGTTCCTGGCAAAGAAATGAATATTACTCTGATTTTATCATTTTCCATTGTATGAATGGCTTGAATCATTACACTATATTCCATAAATATGTATAATAATTGTATGTCAATTAAAAGACTTTTTGAAAGTACCATGCTTAAAACAAAAACAACAATTGTAGGAGAACAAAAAAGAGGGGGTTTCCTATTTTTGTGGGCACAATGGTCAGGGAAGGAAATCTCCCAGCCGGTCCCAAGGCAGGCTTCCCGTACATCCCTCTCAGTGGATGAGGCTCATGACTCAAGTGGTGATGGCTGGTCATTTTTCTGGACCTGTGACCTGACTGCCTCTGGATCTCTTGCCTTGGCTGCACACTTAAAAGAGAACCTCCAAAGAGTTGAGACAGTTCTTAATCTATCAAGGGGAAAAAGTAGGTTGTCTTCACAGGAATCCTACCCCTTGACACTTGACAGGGGCTCAGACTTCTGGCGGTTTACACCTTACCTCCATGTTGGCTCAGGAGAAAGCCAGGGCCGGCTGTTTCAGGTCCAGTTCCTCCAAAGCCATGATGTCAATGGGAAGGGCTTATTTCTCCTTGCTTTTTCCACAGCTGTCCTTGGGGAATGGTTCTTCTGTTGGGGTGACTATTTTGTCCTGCTTAGCAACACAAAGTTTAGCAGCTAATCTTAGCTACTAAAACATCTTGTGACCAGGACCAGCTTTAGCTTCCAAAGTTCTTATGGAGTGTACATAAACTTGTATTTCATTCTCCTTTTCATCTCTCAAGGCAGGATAATCCCAAGTCTGGCTTTGAGAAATCCCCTCACTGTAGTTGAGATCACTTCCTTCGAGAATCCCTGCTGGGTGATGTTACCTACTTCTATGATAGCAAGTCCAGTCTGTTGTTACCTACTTCTATGATAGCAAGTCCTACATGGTGTTGAACTTGTACATTTATGCCTGTCTCTCTCCCGAGATTATGAGCTTCCTGAGGGCAGGGGCTGTGTCTTTTATTTCTGCAACCCTGTTGTAGAAAATAAGTAGGTAGCTACTGAAGGATGTCAGGAATGCACAGGAGTGACCTGGTTGTCTCTTTTGTGCTGAGATTCCCATAGAGGAGATTCTTTGGCTGGAGGAGATGCTTTGGCTGGAGGAGACGCTCCCTTACTTGGCTCAGGAGCATGGCTGACAGGCAGTGTCAAGTGGGCCAGGAAGTAATGACCCTCTTCAGTGCCCAGGATAAGCAGTGCTGGGCCTCAAAACAAGAAGAGCCTGGGGCTTCTCAGTTTCACACTTTGCTTGACAGTGAGAAGCTCAGAGTTGCCGGGCAACCTGTCTTAACGCTTTTCTTTCTTTTGGCAGATCTGGGAATCCATAAAGTCAGGTGCTGCTCTTGAAAACCCTGTACTCCTCAACAAGTTCCTCCTCTTGACATTTGCAGTAAGTAAATAGGCTCCCTGTTGTATTGAGACTGGTGAAATCCCCAGTTCATTCTGGTGGACCAAGAGGACGGGCTGCTCTCTTCTCTCTGAAGGTGTTACCTCGTGTTATTCGTTATAGTTGACAAAGAAGCTCTAATTTGATTAGTGGCCAGATAGTGCTTTATTACAATGCAAAATGAATTCATTCATACTGATCACACTGTTAGTAGTTGCATAGTTTCTATCACACAGTGACCCAACTCCTGTTATTAAGGACATTATGAAGTCAGGCTTAGGGAGCAGTGGTTTCATTATTGCCAACTAACATCTTTGTTAAATACAGTCCTGCAAAGCTTAGTTGCTAGGCCCAGTGTGTTAACTGTCATTATGACAAAATACCTGAGATAATCAACTTATAAGGAGAAAATTTATTTTGGCTCATGGTCACTTGGCCCTGTTGTTGCCTTTGGACCTGTGGCAGCACTCATGGCAGGAGTTTATGGTGGAGAAGCTGCTCATTTCAGGGTGGCTAGGAAGCAAAGAGAGAGACAGGAAAGGAGGGAGGGGGTGTCCCAATATCCCATTCCAGGACACATCCCCAGTAACCTCAGTTTCTTTCACTATGACCCCTCCTAAATCCCCATCACCTGCCAGTGGGCATCACAGTCTGGCAACCAAGGCCTTAACATGTGGGCCTTTGGGGGACACTCCAGATTCAAACTGTAGCACCCCTTAAATAAGGGAAAAGAGCTTCTGGGTTAGAGGAGCTCACATGATGTGGCTTGACTATATAATTTTTTTTTTTTAACAAAGAAAGAACCAGGCATGTTGTCATATGCCTATACTTCAAATGCTCAGAGGGTGAGGCAGGATAATCACAAGTATGAGGCCAATTTGGGCAACATAGCGAGACCTTGTCTCAAAAAAGTTTTTAGATAAAAATTAATAAACAAAGGAAAATGCCTTCTATATATATGATCTAATTTTAAAATACATTAAGGGAAGCCTTGAAGAGGAAAAGGAATCACATGAGGGTAACATCACTGCCTACAGTGAGTAGAGTTAAGGAGCTGGAGGGAAAGACTAGGTCTCAGTGAAGAGGCAAGTTAGGGAAAGGTAAGGGCTGCTTGTAAAGATATTAGCTACGCACACACATGCAAATATGTGTAGAGATGGTCCCTGGCTTTTGATGGTTTGATTAGGATTTTTCAGCCTTGTCTGAAAGTGTATCCATACAACCATTCCCTTTCTCACTTTCAGTACAATGATCAATACTTTGCATGAGGTATGCAATACTTTATGGAAGAGGCTTTGGGTTAGATAATTTGGCCAATTGTAGGCTACTGTAAGTGGTCTGAGCACATTTAGGGTGGACTAGTCTAAGCTGTGATGTAGGTTAGGTATATTAAATGCATGTTTAACCCAGGTGATGTTTTTAACTTATTATGGGTTTACCTAGACATAACCCCATTGTTTATCAAAGAACGTGTGCGCACGCGTGCGTTCATGTTTGTAAGTGTAAGTAAAACTGATTTGTCCTTTATGTTAACTGTATAATGTTCTGTCTAGTATATATTCCATAGACTCCTGTTGTACATTTAGGTTGTTTCTTTTCTTTCCTTTTTTCCAGTGCTGGGGATTGAACACAGGGATACTTTACCACTGAGCTATATCCCCAGCCCTTTTTATTTTATATTTTGAGACAGGGTGTTACTATTGCCGAGACTGGCCTCAAACTTATGATCCTCCTGCCTCAGCCTTCTGAGTTGCTGAGATTATGGTATAGGTGTGTGCCATTAGGTTGTTTCTAATGTTCCCTATTATAAAAAATGCTGTAGGAAGCAATATTGACCATATTGATATATTTTTTTCCTGCTCATTTTATTTACTTAGAGTAAGTTCTTTGCTATGGATGAAGTATGTATCATTACAGCTTCATCTGCTTCTCCTAAATGCCACCTCCCTTTTTTATTGCCCAAGCACAGAGGGAATGGTGGGACCCCAAAGATTATAGCAATGTGTGGTTATCTACAAGGAGCACATTTTCTAATAAGTTATGGTAATCATTTTTCTGTACATTTGATTACTTTTGTAGGTTCTCTACTAGGATAGATTTATTTAAATATTGCTAAATATTTATGTTGTTTTAGTTGAACATTAATACATTTCTCATACCAAGAATTCTCTTTAATAGAACATAGATAACAATTTGCCCTTAATGAGAAAAATAACAGCTCTGACTTAAAGTTTGGAGGCATTTCTCAGAGGTGTTATGTGTGTTGGCCTCACTGCCCTTTCTGAGTGTTCTTAGCCTGATTTACAAAAGAAAAAAAAATTAAATTCTCTTTTAAAATCTTCAGGCTCAAAGAGCCTTATGTTTAATTTAACCAAGGTCCTTTGTATCCTGAAAAGAATCCTAAGAAATTCAAGCTTTTGGCTTTTGAAGCTGACCTGATAAAACTCCTTAGAATGTGTGAGGTCCTTCATCTTGAATTGTTTAACCTTTCGCTAAAGATCAGTTATGACAAATCATTTAAGTACAAAGAAGAGAGAATCATCTCTGGGGGATGTTTTTGCTTTCCTTTCTGCTGTTTTTAAGGCCTCAAAGGACCAGACACTTCATTAATTTCAATTTTTCAGTTTGTTTTGCCATCGTGAAAAGGGAGTTTTTTCTTAGTTGATCAATTAGTGGTAGAGTTAGACACTGTGGAAACTAATTAGTAGACCTTCTTATCTGGAAGCATGTTTATATGTAAATTTATATTTAAAGAGTCATCAGGTATGATTCCATTTGTATGAAAAGCCCAGAACAGACAAATCCATAGAGACAGATGATAGGTTAGTGGTTGTTTGCTAGAGGATAGAGAGGTAGGGGAGTAGAGAGCTTCTACTAGAAGGTACAGAAATGGCTATGGGCTGATGAAAATATTCTAAAATTAGTGGTGATGGTGGTTCAATTTTGTCCAAATTCTAAAAGAAAAAAAAATCCCACTAAAATGGACAGCTTAACATGGTGAATTTTATAGTATATAAATTATTTCTCAATTTTAAAAAGGTCATCTGATGAGCAAAATGGTGCATACCTGAAATCCAAGCAACTTGGGAGGCTGAGGCAGGAGTATCTCAAGTTCAAGTCCAGCCTGGGAAACTTAGCAAGATTCTGTCTCAAAATTAAAAATGAAAAAATCTGTGGGGGTGGCCCGGGGTTATGGCTCAGTGTAGAGCGCTTGCCTAGCATGTGCGAGACGATGGGTTCAATGCTCCACACCACATAAAATAAGTAAAATACAGGTATTCTGTCCAACTACAACTAAAAAATATTAAAAAAAAATAAAAGATCTTGGACTATAGCTCTGTGGTAGAGTAATCCTGGGTTCAATCCCCAGTACCATTGAACAACAAACAAAAAGTCACACCAAGCCACAGTTTTTATTCTTATCAAAATTCAAGAAGAAATATTAACTAGCTAGATAACTGTATTAGTGTCCAGTTGTCACAGATAAGTGAGGAAGCTGCTCAGTACCCATGTAAATCTGGTACTGTACCACGTGAGTGATGCAGGCCCCAAACACTGCAGGAATTCAAAGACAAGAAAGAGCCCAGGTGGGAGCAGTATCAAGGATAGCCTCATGAATCCTCTTCCCTGGGTCAAATCCCCGTCCTTGGGTTGCTTTAACCTGGTGTGGAAATGGCTTAAATCCCAGTGAAGATGAAAACACTTCTACCACTGTTGCTCCTTTGTATTTGAAACTTCAGTGTGACTCTTATGGTTAATCCTGCACACATTTTATCTCTGTTCCGCATAGAAAATGAGCTGCCCGATGGCTGGGCCGAGGTTGATTCATTTTATCAAAATGGCTCATATTTTGCCTTGTACATAGCAAGTGCTTAATTAATAGTTGTTGACTTGAATTTCACCAGCAAGGCATTTCAAAAAGCAATGATATATGGGGCTGGGGATGTGGCTCAAGCGGTAGCGCGCTCGCCTGGCATGTGTGCGGCCCGGGTTCGATCCTCAGCACCACATACCAACAAAGATGTTGTGTCCGACGAGAACTAAAAAAATAAATAAATATTAAAAAAATTCTCTCTCTCTCTCTCTTACTCTCTCTCCTCTATCACTCTCTCTAAAAAAAAAAAAAAAAAAAAAAAAGGCAATGATATGTAGGTTCAGCACCCTTAATCAGAAACTTAAAAAAAATACTCAAGCATCAAAACTTTTTGAATGGTGACATATGATACCACAGATGGAAAATTCCACAACTGACTTTATGTGATGGGCTATAGTCAAAATACAGGCACATTAAAAATATCATATAAAATTACCTTCAGCCTGTGCATAAGATGTATATAAAATATAAGTGAATTTCATGTTTAGACTTGGGTCCCCTCCCCAAGATATCTCATTATGTGTATACAAATACCTCAGTACTTTAAAAAAAAAACCCAAATCCATAATACCACTGGTCCCAATTATTTTATACAAAGAATTTTCTCAGGCATGGGTACAAGAATGACATGGTTTCCTCAATGATGTGCTTAACTTATTTCATTGTGAAGAGAGCTGTATGGGGATTGGCGTTCATTACTCCACCACAGATCCATCAAGTGTGTGTGGTACAGTCATGGAAGCAGCTGAAGTCATGGAAACATAGTTCTCATCCCTCCCCCTTTACCTCTTTTTGTTGTTATTGTTCAAGTGCTTTATCCTTTTCCAAGCTTCAGTTTCTGTCTATAAAATGGGATAATAATAGTTGTCTCTAAGGGTGGTTTGTATTAAAGCATGCCAATGATAATATCAATGACATATTGCACATTTTCTGTTAGCAAGTGATCAATAAAGTAGGTTATGTTTACCGTCACATTATTAGTGTGTACTGTGAGAGGGTACTTGGGATTGTTTATGGAGGGACAGTGCTGGGGATGCAGCCGAGGGCTTTGTGCCTACAAGGCAAGCACTCCACCACTGAACTATATCCTCAGCTGGGAGGGTATTTTGGGATCAAGGCAGAAATTCTGTGTTCTGTTGGGATTTCTGTTGGGATGAGAATATTTGACAAGCGAGGCATATTTTGTGTGCATCGCTTTCCTTTCTTAATTAGCTATGAGACATTACATTATTATATGCATTTCAGTTTAATTATTAGTGCTCTTCTGATATTTTATATGTTTTGTTCTAGGATTTAAAGAAGTACCACTTCTACTATTGGTTTTGCTATCCTGCCCTCTGTCTTCCAGAGAGTATTCCTATTATTCAGGGGCCAGTAGGTTTGGATCAAAGGTTTTCATCAAAACAGGTATTAGCCTATAAAACAAATTCAAATAAAGTTGAGTTTAAGCAAACAGGAACACCTCTGGATGAAGAGGTGGTACTAGAATCCTCCAAAGACCAGATGTATTCACAAATTGTAAAGTCATTTTCTAGAGGTAGAGAACAGTATTCCATGGTATGGAATTACATAGGTGTTCCATGGTATTTGGTGAAAGACTAACCCTGCAGGAAGGAATTATAGGAACATTTTGAAAGGCTGGAAGCATTTATCAAAATGTGGTTTTCGCTTTCAGTGTGGGGAAATATAAAGCAATATCTTTGGGGAAGAAAATCTTTGAAACAAAATATAAGAGCTTCCACCACCCTCACACTAAGTAGCAGAACGTCTCCATCATGCAGAACTAGGCATTGCCATTTAAGGAGGGCATTAGAGATCAGTCCTGAGAAGAGCAATTAAATTAATTAGGCTGGTGGAACACAGACCCCAAACTAGAGAATTTTGATTATTGTTTAAGGCAAAGATTGAATATTAAGATCATTTTAATTCAAGAAGCATATCAGTGACTAAAAGCCTATATTCTGAAGCCATAGAGCAGCTGCTAATGATTATAATAACAGTAATAATAATAATAATAATAATAATTAGAACAAATTCAAGGTTTTACCTGAATTAGTGGTTTTACCTGACTAATTTGTCAAAAAGAAATCTACATTGGGGTAAAAATAATTATGAATGAGATGGACTGCTTGTGGGTATGGGGTTTCTTTTAAGGAGGAGCAAAAATGTTCTGAAATTATCTCAGTGATGGTTGTACAATTCTGTGAACATATTGAAAATAATCATTGAGTTATATATTTTAAATGGACAATTTGTATAGTATATCTTAATAAAGCCATTAAAGATTATGGTAAAATTTATCAGTGGTAGGTTTATGTTCACAGGAAAGATAGAATACTTTGACCATCTCTCTCAGCCTCTGTGATTGACAACTTAGGGAACCACCACACTGTACCATAAAATGTCCCTTTGTTTCCCTAAGACACATCACCATACACATAGAAAGTGTTATGTAAAAGTCAAATGGTGTTATTGGGGGGCACTTTTGTGTTTATTTGCTACAAAAATCCAACAGGGTTTTGGTCAGTCATTTGTAGTCTTTTGGCTTTAAGGTACTTTGTATTTAATATCAGCTTTTAACTCAGAGGTAGATATGTAATTTTCTAGAGAGTAACTTCACATTTTCTGTTTTCAGATTCAAGCCCTTGAGCGGGCATATGATGATCTTTGTCAAACAGAAGGTGTCACAGCCCTACCATACTTCCTAATCAAGTATGATGACAACATGGTGCGAGTTTCCTTGCTTAAGCACTACAGTGATTTCTTCCAAGGTCAAAGGATAAAGGTCAGAGAAACTTTGAGTATTTAGTTATCTGGTTAAAGAAAAAAATCTCAAGTTCATATTATAATAGACTGCTAAAAAACTTAAAATTAGATTTCTTCCACCCTCCAAATGATGTTGTTGAACATTTCTTATATCTGTCCTCTCCTACCCTTACTGTTCTCAAACCAGCTCCTCTTTTACATTGCTCCAGTTCTCTTATAGCTCCCAGTAATTTTGGATTCCTCACTTCCTATTAGTGATAAAGGTATTTCGATTTTCTCTCCTGATGTATTTTACTCCTGTGTTTTCATTTTTATTCTCGGTGCTAACACTGTAGCTCAGGCCCTCCTTTTCTCACTCCTGGATATTTGGAATCTTCTTGCTGCCATCTTGCATGACTCTAATATGGAAAAATCTTCCTCAAACTACTTAAATTCACTCTGTTGTTCAGTGGCCAGAAGCCTAATGGTGACTTCCTTCTGGCTCAGGCTATCTTTCAGTCTCCTACTATTTTCCTCATAAATATTTGCTCCAGCTAATCCTATCTGTTTTTTACCAGACCATCCCTATTGCCACCCAATCAAATATACATAGACCTTTTTCGCGTATCTTCCTTTTCCTCACACACTATCATCTTCCTGAAACATTTCCTGAGAAACTCTTGCTCTCCTTATTGCAGTTCTCCTTTCATATGAAGTGTTCTCATGGGGCTGGCCATGTATGATCTCTCCTTATCTGGACTCACTACACTTATTCCTAATCTGCATTTATAGTACCTTGTCTGGATTCCTTTTCATGCAGTTTTAGACTGTAAGCTCCTGGAGGGCAAGGCCCATGTCTCATGGATCTGTGTCTGCATAGTGTCTAGCATTTGTCTGAGGCCCCCAGTAAAGTTCTTTTGAATGAATGAAACAGTCCTGTGTCTTTTAGAAGCAAGGATAACACTAGTAAACTGTCTTAGCTGTATGGGAGACGGTGAAAGATCCTTGAGTATTGTGAAATGAAGTGGAATAATGTCATAGCCATGTACATATATCAGAGCTAAGAAAAGAGAGTCCCTTAACTGATGGCCCAATTATCCCTTAGCCTAAATTTAGGATGTCCTTTTTTTTTTAATCAGCAGCAGCATTAGCATTTTTCACAGTGAGGACCAAGAATTGAATTTTTATTAAAATTCTTAATTTCTCCAGATGATTTCATAGAACTACAGCTAAATTAGTGGCAATAAGACTAATCACTGATAATTTTCTTTTTTGGTGCTGAGGATTGAACCTAGAGCTTTGCTCATGTAAAGCACACACTTTGCCATAGAGCTAGCCCTAAACCCAAGTGTGAGGTTCTTTTGTGACAGCAGGCAGGGCTTGCTCAAAAGCAGCCATAGGTCAGGTTGAATGTGGTAAATAAATACCCCCCACAAAGTGCCACTCTACCAAAATAATAACAATCTGTAGAGCAGTCTACACTTTGAAAGGGGCTTTTGCAAACTTGATGTTTTTATAATAACTGTGAAATAGGTGTTACAGTGTCTGCATTTTCCATTTGAAGCATAAGAAATTGAAAGTCACCAGAGTCAACAGTCTGCTTCCAAAGCCCCTGTGCTTTCTGCCATCTCTCTTTTACGTCTCTCAGGTGGAGGCTTGACCTTGGGAATCTAAAAGAGATCTATATTTGACACCAGCATTGCCACTGTTAGTTCTGTGATCTTCGGAAAACTACATAACCTGTTCTCACCTTAGTTCTTCTTTTATATGTTACCAACACTACCTCTTTACACACGTTTGTAATGATTAAATATGATAATATAAAATGGCTGGCATGTAGCAAGTGCACAGTATGTATGCACTTCCCCAAAAGCAGCATATTTTTGAAAGACTGAAGAGATCTTGAGGCCTCCTCCTAAGTGCTCTTGGGGATTCACTAGTATCCAACCCTGAGACTCTGCCAATGTCAGGCATAATGCCCTTCACTTTGTTAGAGGTGTATCAGTTGGTTAGAGCCAGGCTTTAGAAAAGCCTGGAATTACTCACTACATATGTTGAGCACCTCCTTCTGGGCTAGAAATCACAAGATATGATTTTAGCTGTTATCACAGAACCTAAGTCTTCTGTGGGAGATGTGGCACTCACTGACTTATGGAAAGTTAACCAAAAGTTTAGGTAATGGAAGAGAAGGGCCATAGAAATGATACTTGGGTTGTTTGTCTAGTAGGGATCACCAGAAGCTGTGTAGACTGATGACCTCATAGGGATTCTCATGGCCTCCCAGCCACAGGCCTGAATGTTCCCTCAGTCCTCTGCAGTGCTGTACACAGGCATGTTCTAACATTTGATTATGTCACTCTTCTTCTTGAAAAACCCTTACTGTGGACTTCAGGATGAAGTTAAAACTTCTTGGGCTGGGGTTGAGGCTCAGTGGCAGAGTGCTTGCCTAGCACATGCAAGGCACTGGATTTGATCCTTAGTACTGCAAACAAAAATGAGCAAATAAAATAAAAGTCATGTTGTCCATCTACAGCTACAAAAAAACGAAAAACAAACCAAAAAAAAAAAAAAAACCCACATGTTATCTTAGAATTCAAAACCTCTTCATATCTGGCTTTTGCCATTACTCTAGCCTTACCCATTGCTCACCTCTTTATATTCCCCAAGATGGAGCCTGTGCCCTGGCTAGTGATGTGCTCTCCAATGCTGCATGCTTTTCCCACCTCTCTGCCATCAGATATCCCTTTCATGTCCATCTCCACATCCCCCTCCTTCTGTCTCTGTCTGGTGCCTTGCTCAACATTCTGATTCATCTCTCCAGGAAGCACCAGCTGACTTTGCTGTTTCAGAGGCCTCTTTTGGGTTCTCCTTCCCAGTACCATCTGAGCTCTGAAGTGCTTGCTGGTTTGCTTATCTGCATGTCCACATCCCTAGCCCTCACCCCCTCCTCTTACCAGTACTTTGATCCCCAAGATGTCACTATTCCTCTCTGAGCTTTGTGTGTTCACACATAAAAGAATGGAGAAATGTTGGAATCCTGCCAGTGTTCTCTCTTTTTCAGTGTATTTTCTCTTCTGGGCAATATCATTGTGTCCACGTCTTCGGTAACCATTTCCTCATGCATGACCCGCTTTGCTACCACCAACCTGAACCTCCCTCCGGACCCCCAAACCACTTTATCTAGCCTTCTGCTGACCTTCTGCAACCCCATGCATTCAACACACACCACCTGAACCAGCCCAAGTCTGGGCAGCACCATCTCAGAATGACAGTGCCTCCTTCCAGTTGCAGGAGCCAGAAATCTGGATCTCCTGCTGGATACCTTTCTGCCTCTCACCACCCCCATATCCACTGGATTTCCTATCTTGAACTTAGTCTGCTGCTTTTGGATTTCTTCTGCCACCACTCCCATCTAATCTACAATCATTTTTCATCTGCGTCACTGTGGTATTTTCCAAATGGGTCTTGTCTGATTTACTTTGGCCTCTTGTTCATTCCTACCTCATCTAAAGTGATCATTGGCAAAGCAGATCGGATCACACCCCACCCCCCCAAATGAAACACCTGATTGCCTTCACTGAACTCTAAGAATAGGAACTAGATTTTTTATTATGGCACACAGAGTCAGTGACTTGGCCCCTGTGTGGATCCATCCTCAAGTTGTACATGTCCCCTGTCACAGGGTCTTTTGCAAGCTCTGTTAGCCTGGAACACCCTTCTCTCTCCTTTCTCTTCTCCCCACCTCCACCACACTCACACCCTTTTTCCCATCAAGGGCTTACTCTTTCTTCAAATTTAAATGTAATCATTATTTTCTTAAGGAAAATCCTTTGACCTCTATTAAAAAGGTTTATTTCTCTTGTTGTGGGCTCTTTAGCACTGTATAACCCTTCTTTGGGGTATTTATTTAGCACACTAGTAATTTTATATCTTCTTGAGCAATCTTTGATTAATTTCTTTTCCCCCATTTAAATGTAAGCTCCCAACTGGGTGAGGTGGTTTACACCTACAATCCCAACTAGGGGGGCTGAGGCAGGAGGATGGCAAATTCATGTTCAGCTTGCAAAACTTAAGCTAGATTTTGTCTCCAAAAATGAAAAAAGCTAGAGATGTGACTCAGTGATAAGAACACCTCCTGGGTTCAATTCCCACTACTGCCAAAAAAAAAAAAAAAAATAAATAAATGTAATTTCTGTCAGGACTCTATCTCTGATCTCCCACCACTACACTTGCGACCTGTGGTGTCGTGCCTGGTGTGTAAAACATGATGGAAGAATGAGTTCAGGTATGAATGAGTTGTGAGGACTGGGGAATTCCATTTTGGAAGCTCCTGAGTCAGTGCCTCCCACACAGTGGGCCTTAAGGAAGTCAAGGCAGCTCTTAGGATGGCTCATTGTAAGTGCTGTCTTTTAACATGAACATTCCATTCTGATGTAGGCCAGGAAGTTTACAAAAACTTTCCCAAATTGTCTATATACCTGAAATTTATGTGCAATGAGTCAGAGAGGTCATTAGTGTTCTCACAGGAGAGAGGCTAGAGGGCAAGTATGTGATCTACAATGGGTAATTTAGTTTTGGGGTCATTGAAACAAATGCATAACCTCTGAGAATTCAGTAGAAGCCATGAATCCCCTGCAGAAAAGACACACCCGCATCCAACTCTACATCTAATGTCAGGACTCACAGAGGGCTGAAACCCATTCATGGGTCCTCTCTGTACCCCTGTCTTGAAGAAGGATGAAGGGAATTTTGATAGTGGTTAGCTTTCCTGGGAGGGAGCCTGTAGGATTGCTGGGGTCAGGGGGCAATAGACCATCTTAAATTTGTTCTAAATTTAAGTGGGACCTTTGCCTCCAGAAGTGCTGTTCACTTGTGTGAGAAGGCTTGGCTGGCTCTGGGTAGTGGGTACCTGTCCCTGAAGAGGGCACTTTACTAGCCATCAGCAGCTACAGTGGCCATGATCAGGGTTCTAATCATGTGCCAAGCACAGAGCTAGGCACTCACACACCTTACTGCTGATCCTCAAAGTGAGCAACATTCTGTCAATTTTGCACATGAGGAAAATGCAGAAGAGGTTTGGGAACAGAAGACTCACACATAAACTCTGTGACCTCCTGCAGTCACAACTCTTCCTGCTGTGGAAGACACACAGCCCTGTTTTCCTCCCTAGCTCCCAACAGGCTGTGGTAGAGTAAGAAGCCAGACTTCAAGTCCCACTGCAACTTAAATGAGCCAGTGACCCCTCTGATCCTCAACTTCCTCATCCTAAACAAGCGTGCAGTAATAACACCCCCTTCCTCAGGAGTGGCTGTGAGAATTGAGAGATGATGAATAAAATAGGCTTCATTAAGTTTTATTCACATGTTCGAATTGTTCCCACAGTATTTTCTTAGAATAAATTGTTCCGATTACATTTTCAGAGGAAACTGTTCTTTGGGTTAACTTGTCTTCGGTTGTTGCATAAAGTGAACTTTTGAGAGCCTGAGTCATGCAAATGAAAAGGCAACCTTCTTGCCCTTTGTGTTTGAAAAAAATAAAATAAAATGAAGAGATGAAGAGTAGTCTTCCTGCCAGAGAAGCCACTCCTGAGATTGTCAGGGTTAGGGCTCAGCAGCGCCAGTGCATCTGGACAGTTTTGCCAGTTCACTCTGATGTGACTTTAAATTAAAGCTAACTTGATAAATGTTTCTGACTGATTTTCTGTCATTTCTTGGATGATGTAAGATTGGTAATGTGATTGCTTAATGCCAAACTTCTTTGTGATTAAAAATACATGTGACATTATGACTCAGTACTTACTTATGTCTTTAAATGCACACACACACACACACACACATACACAGCTTTCACAAAATAATACTATTCTTTATTCTATTTCATCTTTTTCGAAAATTCTGGTTGTAACCCACTAAATAGTTCAAGCCATAGGGAGCTCACCATGTGTAGTTTGGAAAATGCTAAGTGACAAATGTGTGACTGACTACTTTACAAATACAGGCAAATAAGTGAACTGCTTTAGGCATGGTTCCAGTTATTAGTTTTGCTTTTGGTTGCATCACTGTTTTTAAAATTTTACAAAGTTCTTCATGTATTCTTTTATGTGTTTGTATTGTGTGTGTGTGTGTGTGTGTGTGTGTGTGTGTGTGTGTGTGTACTGGGGATTGATTGAACCCAGGGGTGCTGTACTATGGAGATACATCCCCAGCCCTTTTTATTTTTTATTTTGAGACAGAATTTTTCTAAATTGTTCAGGCTGACCTTAAATTTGAGATCCTCCTGTCTCAGCCAACTGAATAATCGGCATTATAGACATGTGCCACTGTGCCTATAGTGAATTTTTTAAGTAAACTTTTTGTTTATTTTCTTATAATCTCTTTCTGTGCATTTTTTGAAACTAAGACTGTGATATATCTATATCTGTATTTATATCTATCTCTTTCTCTGTGTGTATACACACACACACACACACACATATATACATATACATATACATATATATAACATCTAATCATCTTCCAGGCCAGTTTTTTGTGATTATGGTTTTAAAAAACAGGCCGTTACACTGTCTCATTGCCGATCTTGAGGAAAAACTTACTTACTTAATTCTTCTACTTTCTTCACAATGGTTTTCAAAGAGTGAATGTTTGGTAAATGATTCGTAATTTACAACAAGGTTAACCTTTAATTTTGGGACTATAACATCTGTGGACAAGAACAGTAGGAAATGCGTAATATTTTTTTTCCCTTGGTACTGGGAATTGAATCAGGGGCACTCTACCACTTAACTACTTCCCCAATCATTTTTATTTTGATACAGGCCTTCACTAAGTTGCTGAGGCTGGCCTTGAACTTGTGATCCTCCTGCCTTAGCCTCCCAAGTTGCTGAGATTATAGGCATGCACCACCACGCCAGGCAGGAGCACCACTTTATATGATATTAGTTGTCTCTTTCTTCACTTAGTGATCACTCTGCATCTTAGAAGCTGGCTGTGACCTTGAAGTACATTCAGTATTTGAATTTTAAAACATGTGATTTCCTTTGTTCATTTCCTGTTATTTCAAGTATTTGGGTAATAAATACAACCATTTGTCACATAAGCATGTTTTATGGGATCCTCATGGAACTTGTCCAGCCGAGGACAGTCAAGTTGATAATTTTGCACTCTTCTCTTTCTCATGTTGTACTTTTTCAGCAAATTCCTTGGTGAACTATAGCCAGAGCATAACTGGCCACTTCAAATATATCATGTATGCTCTCAGTCAAGTGCAAAGGAATGCTTATTTTACAAACATTCAAAGCAGAAGTATTTTTTTAAATTACATTTTGCTTTTTCCTGCTGATATTTAAACTATAAAAGGAGATGATTTGCCCAAGTCCACATAATTAATTTGTGACAAAGCCAGTTCTAGAACCTAGAACTCAAGTCAGTGTTTATTTCTAAATCCATTTTTTAAAAAATCTCTTTATCGATAGTTAAAAGCTTGTTTATTTGGCATTGTCCCATCCACCTTCTACAATGATGAGGGTTTCTGATTTAGTTTCTAAAGATTTAGGAGTCACTTTTGATCATCAAAAAAAGATTAAGTGACGTTTAGCCTAGGGTCAAACAGATTCTGTCATTTTCCTCTGTGACACTGTTGTCTGCACTCCTATATGCCTTGTACAGGTAGGAGAGTCCCTTTTCAGCATTTTCAAGCTGACTTCCCTTTGTAGCTAAGTGATAAATTTTCTTTTTTAGCAGATCCTTCCTGCTTTCTATAGCTCATGTTAGGTCAGGTTGTTCTCAGAAACTTACTCCTGGTCATTTCTGCTCAAAATAAAGATTTCTTATTATCTTTCTACCCATTGCCTCATACCAAGTGTCAGAAATATGCTCATTTAAAAAAAATTAAGCACCCACTTGTAGCAGCTAATGTAACATTCTAATTTATATTACATAGACATCATTCAGCTCCAGCTCTACATTTGTGGATGCTAAAACCTAGACCCAGAGAATATTTGATCACCTAGAATTCATCCCATTTTTTTTCTCTGCCATTTATGAAAAAAAGCCTCCAAACCGAAGACACTATAATTATGTATGGCCATGGACTGAACTGAACAAAGAGGCCAATGAAGTGACTACATCAGAATGTATTCATGTTGTTGTTATAGTTACTATTTGTTGAGCAATTGCCTCTTTCTCAGTTTCTGTGCTTAGCACAGAAAGTTAAGAATTTCTTGATAGATGAGAAAATTAAGGCAAAGAGAGGCTAAGTTAATTGTCAAGAGTTATGTGAGAGTTAAGTGACTGAACATTGAAGAAGGGAGGGTTATTGAGTCACATTTAAAAATGGAATGGTAATTCCTGCATTGATATTCTTAGGTTCTTTCTAAATAACCCATTGAATAGTCTTGACACATTCTGTAGGGCTGAGCTTTAGTAAAATATAGTCTGTGTTGTTTTGTGACCTACATAGTTTTTTCCTCTTTAATCTTGTCCAAAGTCCTCTGGTTCAAGGGCTGAAAGGAATCCTTTGGAGGAAATGATTGCAATCAACTGCTTCATTTTGCTGAAGGGGAAGGAATTTCCCCCAGGTCTTGAAATCAGTTAGCTGCAGAATGAGAACACATGCCTGCCTACCCTGGCAGGGCCTTCTCCCCACATCAGACCATTTCCCAAGTGTAAGCTGTTACAATATTATAGAAGCAATATTTCTCCCTTACCCCTTTTCTTGTTGGATAATGAGATGTGTGTGTGTGTGTGTGTGTGTGTGTGTGTGTGTGTGTTTATACTGGGAATTACACTCAGGGGTACCCTACCACTGAGCCACATCCCTAACCCTTTTCATTTTTCATTTGGAGGCAGCATCAAGTTGCTTAAGGTCTCACTGAATTGCAGAGGCTGGCCTCGAACTTGTGATCCTCCTGCATTGGCCTCCCAAGTCATTGGGATTACAGGTGTGTGTGCCACCACACCCAGCTTGTAAATGCTTTTTTTTTTTTTTTTTTTTTTTTTTGAGAGAGAGAGAGAGAGAGGAGAATTTTCCAACATTTATTTTCTAGTTCTCGGCGGACACAACATCTTTGTTGGTATGTGGTGCTGAGGATCGAACCCGGGCCGCACGCATGCCAGGCGAGCGCGCTACCGCTTGAGCCACATCCCCAGCCCCATAAATGCTTTTGATGAATAAAAAAAAAATGTGAAGTTGAAGCAGTGATGACTTAGTATATGTAGTTTGTCTGGCAGATGTTATCTGTCATGATCTCCAGACGGGAACATAATAAAAAGGTATCCCCAGTGGAAGAGTGGCAGGTGGCGGCCAGCCAGACTAGAAGAACTCAAGGAAGACAGCTTCTCAATTCGGAGGAAGTTCTGGGTGGAGAGCACATCCTTGGAGTTCTCATGCTTGTCACAGGAAACACTCATTTAGACTATACTGTCACCCAAGAGAATCCTAGTATTAAAACAACATTAAGCCAGGAGCATTGGTGCACACCTGTAATCCCAGCAATGTGGGAGGTTGAGGCAGAAAGATCACAAGTTTGAGGCCAGCCTCAGCAATTCAGCAAGACCCTGTTCCAAAATAAAAAGGCCTCAGGATGTAGCTCAGTGCCCCTAGATTCAATCCTCAGTACCACAAAACAGAAACAACAAAAAATATTGAGTGGAGAATCTGTAATGATAGGAAAGGAGCTTGCAAGATACTGCATCATGGTTTTTATATAAGCTTCAGGTCTATGTCACCCAGATCTCACCTTTCCCCCTCTAGCTGTCTCCAGGACCTCTACCTAAGGTATTAGGGACAGGCAGTCTTCATATATTGGGGTCTGGAGAAATTAACCAGTTCTGTCATCTGTTCAGCAAATGACAGAACTGGGATGGAAAAATGAATATGACAGACGTTGCCCCTGCTCTTACTGAGCTCCTAGACCAGCAAAATGATTCCATGTGAGGGCATCCCATATTTCTCCATTCTCAGATGTTCTTTCCATCATGTTTTAATTCTTCTAAAACCAGGAATTTCGGGTAATGGTCAGGTATGACTGTTAGTAAGATATTGTTTACTCCTTTCTTCCATGTCCAATTTGAAGGTGCATTTTACAATGTTTGGTGCCTTTGAATCAAGAAAACATAGGGGTCTAACAAATAGTCACAGTTATAATAAGGAACAATGTAGGGTACAGTGAAACCTGCCTTAAGCAAGTGCTCATTTTTTCCTTCTTAGATCCTGGGTGACTAGTGCTGAAGTGATAGTGTGCATGAGAATCCCATGGAGTTTTCACTGAACATGGAGGTAGTGGTGCTTAGAATAGTGTGGGATCCTATTTGGAGGGTGGGTGCAAGTTCATCGAACTTCCAGGAAATTCTGGTGCAGGTGGTCATTTGTGGTCCAAACTTAGAGAAACTCTGCTGTAGACCATTAAGCATGGTTTGCATTCTGGCTGTACCTTAGCATCCCCTGAGGATCTTTTAAAACAACTGGGGCTGAGGGTGTGTAGCTCAGTGGTGGAGTGTGTGTGAAGCCCTGGATTCCACCCCCAGCACCAAAAACAAAAACACATGCTCAAGTCAGAATCCAGTCTGACTCATCAGAACCTCTGGAGGTGGGGATTAGACAGTAGTATTCTTTAAATACCCCTCTTCTGATACCTAAGCACATTCAAAGTAGAGAACCACAGATCTAAGAGGGTTGAGTAATGGAGCGGTGTTTCTGAAACTTGGGTGTTCATAAGAATCACCTAGGTTCCTACTGAAATGCAGGCTCAGATCAGTTGGTCTGAGATTCTGCATTTCCAGTAGCCTCCCAAGGGATGCTCCCACTGCTGGTGCATGGGTCCGTGAGCATGGGAAGCCATACACTCAATTCAGGGTTTTCAAGGCAATGAAAAATAGCTCCAGGGATTTTTTTTCCTTTTGTCTACAAGATCACCCTCTAATGATTCCCAAATTCAATTCTATGGACTGGACAAGTTGTATCCATTGCTCAGGAACTCAATGCAGATACATGTTGCTGAGCTGGCCACTGGAGGTTGTGTCACTCATAGTGCTATTAGTGGCACTGCGCATGTGCTGAGCTTTTCATGTTCAGTAAAATCTCGTTTAATCCCCAATACAGTCCAATGAAGTTGGTGCTATTATTTTCTCCGTAATTCAGATAGAAAAACAGAGGTCTGGAAAATTTGAATGCTAGGCCACTCATGTATTGAGAGTCAGCATTCAGCATAGTCTTGGTAAGTCTATTTTTAAAAATTTCCTAGATGCTGATGATATTTTATCTCCCTATGGAATAGGGAATGTCAAATAAAAATATCCTGAATTTCCTGAAAAGAAGACCATAGATATGAACTCGTTTGTGTTAAATATGAATCTATCTGTTTGTGCTTAAGACTAAAAGATGCTTCTGGACAGAAAAGTCTTCAGTGTTAGGAATAAGAAAGTTTTATGTAATGGACAAGGTAGCAAATGTTTTTAGAACATCTTAAAAATAATGCAGTAAGTATGTGATAAGACAATAGTAAAGTGCTGGGAATGTAGCTCAGTGGTAGAGCACTCATCTAGCACCCACAAGGCCTTAGGTTCAATCCCTGGCAATACACACACACACACACACACACACACACACACACACACACACACACACACTAAAATCCCTTTTCCAAGACTTACTGAGTACAGATGCAGACTTTTGAGTCACTTCCATCCATCCAGTAGGAAATACGAAAAAGTTTGGTTCACGATACAAGGGAACGCCATTTCATCACTACTAACAATGGTTCTAGAACAACATTAATGCTATGGTTGGTTGTACAACAAGATGTTAATAGTGGTTCTCTTAGTCAATGTTAATATAGTGGGGCTGTGGGTATTCATTCTTTCTTTTTTTTTTCCTAGTGTGAATATTGCATTAGCTTCTCCTTTGTGGCTGACACTATACTGATTATTTCGGGAAATAAATGGAAGTATCTGGGATGATTCCATCCTTATAGAGCACTAAGTGGAATAGCTCATAAATAAAAACTTATCAGCCATGATTTTATTCCCACCCTCCTTCTAACTATGCACCCACCTGATTATATCCATCCATCCATCCATCCATCCATCTTTTTATCACCCAGCAAACATTTACCAAGTGTCTGTTGTATGTCTATCACCTGGTCATGGAAGATGAAAAAGATACCCTCTGTTCTCTAGACTCTCACTATCCTCTTTTCTCTTTTCTCTCTTAAAGTTAAGCTTTTGGACTGGAGTTGTGGCTCTCTGATAGAGCGCTTGCCTGGCACATGTGAGGCACTTGGTTCAATCCTCAGCACCACATAAAAATAGATGAATAAAATAAAGGTATTATGTTCATCTACAACTAAAAAAATATTAAAAAATTATTAAGACTTTTTTGGAATTATTATAGATTATAGAATGGAATTATTATAGATTATAGTAGCAAACACAGCACAGAGAGTTCTTATAATATGCCTTCACCCAGTTTTGGTTTTTCTTAAGGTTGTTACCTTCCATTACCATGGTATATTTACCAAAACTGAAAAGACAACACTAGCACTGGGCTGGGGATGTGGCTCAAGCGGTAGCGCGCTCGCCTTGCAAGCATGCGGCCCGGGTTCGATCCTCAGCACCACATACCAACAAAGATGTTGTGTCTGCCGAGAACTAAAAAATAAATATTAAAAATTCTCTCTCTCTCTCTTCTCTCACTCTCTCTTTAAAAAAAAAAAACACTAGCACAGTACTATTAACTCAACTCTGTACTTTATTCAGATTCCACCAGTATTTTTAATAACATCCTCTTTTTGTTCCAGGATACCACATTGCATTTTGTGGTCACGTCTTCTTAGTCTCCTCTGGTCTATAATCGTCTCTCTGACTTTGCATTTAATGACCTTGACAGTTTTGAGTAAGAGTGGTTAGCTATTTTTGTAGAATGTCACTTCCTTTGGGTCTGTCTGTATTCTTTTATGATTATACCATTGTGATGGGATTTTAGAAGAAGGAACAGCATTGAAGTGAGGTATCCTTGTTATCACATCCCGTCAGGGGATACTTGATCACCACATGACATCCTTGGTAACATTAAATTGATTACTTGGTTAAGGTAATAATTTGCCATGTTTCTCCATTGTAAAGTCACCATGTTTTCTTTGGAAGTGAGTCACTTCCATCCATCCACCTGACCAAAGAGGATAATATATAAATATATTATTTGGAAGTCTTCAAGGATGTTGCTCCTTGACCTTCTTTCCATTATTTATATCAGTGTGGGTGTATGTAATCCAATACCACATTATTATTTTGTTTCCCAGATTGGGAAACAGCCTTGGCCAGCTAGAGCTCTTTGAGCTGGTGCCTGTGTTCTGATTTGCCCCATCTTTCTGTTGTTGTTGTTTTTTTTGTTTTTTTGTTTGTTTGTTTTTTAGCACTTCCTTAGTTTTCTGGCACTACAAGATACTCCAGGCTCATCTTGTATTTTCCCTGCCCAACCCTAGAAGTAGTCATGCTCCTCCCAAGGAAACCCTGATTCCTTTTATTGGAGAATGGTATGTAAAAATCAAGATCTGAGTGCTAGGTGCTTACTGTCTTTGGGAGGAAGGACATGGAGAAAGTGAAACGATTATACATATGAGGTACAAAGATTGATGAAAGCCGAAGGGACAGAATGACTCCTACCAAGGGAAGTCCTCACTGAAGAAATGGTATTTGGAGTTGAATAGAGTTTTCCAGATAAAGACTTAAGTCGGGGGAGGGAAAGAGGGAAGATGTGGGAAGACATGTATGTTCACAATATCAGGACATCTGGCATTTTGATTTGAACTGACTACAGATTTACAATGGTAGTAGCCCTTTTTTGATTTTTCTAATGACATACTAATGAGCCATTTTCACAGACTGATTTTGTGTGTGTGTGTGTGTGTGTGTGTGTGTGTGTGTGTGGGTGCTGAGTATTGAACCCAGGGCCTTGTGCATCCGAGGCAGTCACTCTACCAACTGAGCTATATCCCCAGCCCAGAGGCTGATTTTTTTGAAAAGAGAATTTTCTTTGTATAAGCTCTTGACAGTTGACTGCCCTCCCTCCCTCCCATCTTCCTTCCAGCCTGCCTGCCTGCCTGCCTTCCTTCCTTCCTTCCTAATATACCTAGTCCTTGCTCTCTTCTATGTCTACTGCCAGGTATAAGGATACAGAGAAGAATGTGACAGTTCCTGCCATCAAGAAGTTCTGTGGTCAAGTGTGAAATCCTTTAGTTTCTCTTTTTCTGTACCCGTCCATCAAGTATTTAATTTTCAGTGCTTTTCAGAACAGCCTTTAAAAAGTAGGACAGAATACTGTCTGTGTCTGTATTATAAAAGTGACTTGAAACTTGACTCACTCAGAAAGTCTTTTCTGTTCACAGATAACAGTTGGTGTATATGATCCCTGTAACTTAGCCCAGTACCCTGGATGGCCTTTGAGGAATTTTTTGGTCCTAGCAGCACACAGATGGTATTTACAAGTGTGTGTGTGTGTGTGTGTGTATTTGTATGTGCATGTGTCTGTGTGTCTACATGTCTTTGTCTATATATTTTGCAATGTATCTGGCTATGTCTGTATCTCTTTTTCCCCAAATGCAATTTTTAAAAAATTACTGGCATGGAAACTAGAAAATATATCAATAAATCGGTTATGATCCAGTTTCTGTCATCGGGAAGGTCTTAAGTGGGTCTGCTAGGGAGCTGTAGCCTCAGTTCATACTAAAGATATTTTAGGCCACGGTAGGGCAGATAGTCTGAGTTCCTGATACTGAAATTCTCTAGCCCTCCCTTTTAGCTGTCAAGTAGGTTGCTTTCAAGTAAGATTTTCCTGTTGTGATCATACTTCTTTTTTTTTTCCTATTACTAAGATAATTTAAAAAGAGGGTATCTTAAAGGCCAGTATATATTTGAACAGATGCTCAATTTCATTAATCATTAAGAAAATAACATTAAACTGGGCATAGTGGTACTTAAATGTATTCCCAGTGACTCAGGAGGCTGAGGCAGGGTGATCACAAGTTTGAGGTCAGCCTCAGCAATGTAGTGAGGTCCTAAGCAACACAGAGAGACCCTGTCTCAAAATAAGAAATAAAAAGGGGATATGGCTCAATGGTAAAGTGCCCTTGGGTTCAATCCCCATTTCCAAAAATATAAAATCAAATAACATTAAAACTGTAATGAGAGACTTCCACATAACCCACCAAAATGACTTAACAAAAGTGACTGTACCAAGTGGATTTGAAAATATAGGGCAGTTTCAAAAGCTGCTGCAAAAAATGGCAGAATCTACCAAAGTTAAAAATATCTATGGCTCAGCAATTGCACTGTCAGTATGTTCTGCATAGAATTGCAGACATAGATAAAGCAAAACATATACAAGAATGTTTATGGCAGCATTATTCCTAATAACCCCAAACTGGGAATAAACCCAATGTCCTTCAACAGTGAAATGGATAATAAATTGTAGTGTCTTCCTCACAATGGGGTGCTCTGCTGCATTGAATCTGCCTGAACTGCTCATGTACGCATCAACATGGATGGATTTACAAAGCACACTGCTGGACAAAATAAGCTGAATCTGAAAGAACACATGGTGTATGATTCCATTTATGTAAAGTTCAGAATATGCACAACCAAGGGGAGGACTTAGAAGGTGGGGAGGTAATTATTTTGGATGGGGTGGGTGACAACTGAGATGAGGCATGAGGCAGGCTTTTCACACTTAGGATTTGTGCACTTTTCTTTGTGTCTACTTTACCTAAGTAAACGTGTTTACTTAAAAATACAAGGATAAGCCAGGCATGGTGGCACATGCCTGTAATCCCAGAGGCTGGGGAAGCAGGGGAAATCGAAAGTTCAAAGCCAGCCTTAGCAACTTAGTGAGGCCCTAAGCAACTCAGTGAAACCCTGTCTCTAAATTAAATACAAAAAAAGGGCTGAGGATGTGGCTCAGTCATTGAGTACTCCTGAGTTCAATCCCCAGTACCAAAAAAGTAAAATAAAAATAAATGCAAAGATAGATAAATTATAGACTGTCCCCAGAAGGAGACTAGTTATCTGTCTACTTATTCAGAGGTTAAGTGTATTCAGTTAGTTATGGGCTTCCTTACTACATAACTAACTGAATACACTTAACTGTTTCATGAAGTGGGATTCAAATGGGGTTGGAGCTAAAGAAGCCATGCCTTACCAGTGCTTCCCCCCCACCCCCAATGTCTCGGGAGCACTTTACTCCTGCATTTAAAAGCTTCATTTGTCCAAATTATTTCTCCGCATTGTGATCGACATATAAAATTCACTCAGAAAGAAATCACAGCCAATTCAACATTCTGCCTCCAAACACTTGGACAAAAGATGCCTATATGAATTATGTTCAAGTCTCTCGGAAAGTTAAGGCCATACCCCTAAGGGTGTCAGAGAGGAATAATTATAGTACATTAAATTGCCTGCAGCTGGTTTGCTGAAATTCTTATGTGGTCTCTTTCTTTTCCTTCCTTAACCAAAAAATAATAATAAAATAAAATAAATGAATATCCGGACATGAAAACAGGAGTAGCAGTTTCCAGTCTGTTGAAGTCCTTTGCTTCCGTGACCGCACCATGCAGGGGGCGAGAGATATTGCCCACAGCATCATCTTTGAAGTGAAGCTTCCAGAAATGGCATTTAGCCCAGGTAATTTGCCGGTCTTTGAGAATGCATCTAATTATCATTTATCAGAAACTGAAACTGGTTCACTTTCTTTTCATCCCTTCACAATGGGAGTAGAAAGGAGAGAAATGTACAACTATTACCTCACCCCTGGGGTGCACACCTTCTTGGAAGAGGGCACACTCTGCTATTCAGCCCAAAACAAAGGCAGAGATTGGCACCAGGACATTTTCTCCAGATAGTTTTCAGTCTTTAGGATTTTCCCCCCCCGGCATTCATTTTTATTTTTGCTTATCCCCAAATCTTTATTCCTGTCCCTTCTTAGAGGAAGGATGAAGTATTGGTACACTTACATATTTATTTGTTATATTCTTAATGTTGTGTGTGATCCTATTCTCCACAGAGTAAACCAGTCAGCAGAAGTGCCGTTTATCCTTCCACACTTAATGTCTTTATTTGATCCTGTGTGACAGACGTTAGCTATTATCCTTGTTTTATAAATTAGGAAATTGACATTGATATTTTATATAGAAAAACATGTGTATATATAAATGTATATAGATATACACATTTGTATTTATATATTTTATATGTCATAGAAGTAGAATTCATTCTCAAATTTGAGTAAAATAAGAGTAATAATGCGGGGCTGGGATTGTGGCTCAGCAGTAGAGCATTCGGTAGAGCATTTGTCTAGAATGTGCGAGGCCCAGGGTTCGATCCTCAGCACCACTAAAAATAAATAAACAAAATAAAGGTATTGTGTCCAACTACTTCTAAAAAATAAATGTTAAAAAAAAGGAGTAATAATGCCTACCTTAGGGTATATTTATTATGAGGAATCTATGCCCTGTGTAAAAACCAGCACAATGACTGGCATACACTATATGTTAATCAATATTGTGTGAATTATGCTTAATCAATATTATGTTAATTTCCTATCTCACTATTCATACCAGCACTGTGTATACCTCTTTTCAGAGTAATCCCTCATGTCTATGTCACTTATATACTTTGCAGAACACCTTCACATACGTCATTTAATTAATTTCTTAATACCCTCCCCAAGGTTCCAAGGCACATTTCTTTCTTGAATCCATGGGTGTGCCTTAACTTGTGTGTGTATGTTGGGGGAATGTTAAAGATACCTCATCTCTTCTGAGACATTTTTTCTAGAATGCAAAAGTCAAAAGGACTCAGGATTGGCTCTGATGACATTTTATCAGTGATTCTGTGCTCTGGCACTGATGTCTTAAATAGAAATGTGGAAACATGGACAGAGTTCTCTCCATGGTCAGTTAAAGAAGAAAGCTGTTTTGCTTTTTAGTCTAGAGCCTTAAGAAATCTGCAGCCTTTCTGCAGTCTTTAGGGATTTGCATTGGATTTAGCACCCTCTTCTGGCATATTCTAAAATAGCTTCCCTGTGTTTGTTTTATTAAACCACAACTTAAAGATAGTTTAGAGAGACTGAGGTGAGAGTTAACTGAGATGTACATGTGACTGGTCTCTGTCCCTGGCAGGCCACTAGGCGCCTCCTACATGCCCCTCAGGTAGTGCTGACCCCCATTCTGTAGTGAGGCACTTTCCATTTTAAGTCACTGAGTTATTCTGAACTGCCCTTTTTCTGTTATGGCTAATTCTTGGTGCTGCTGATTTCAAACTCAGGAACTGTTGCACACTTTCATATGAAAAAAGTTTCTTATCCAGTAACACCTTCAATACACCTTCCTTCTGCTCAGAATTGAAAGTAGATTATTTAGTTTAGGAAAGGCAGTTTTTCTTCTGTTTTTCGTGTAAATTAATGATTTTCTTCTTAGCTACAAATGAAACTTCATAATATACCAGTACCACAACAAAAAAAGGGAAAACTTTATAATAAGCAAAACCAAAAAAAAAAAATCTTATTCTATAGCATAATGTGAATTCCATGTATTCATAGTAGTACTCGTTAGTATAGTCATGTGCCATATAGTGACGTTTTTGTCAACAGCAGACCATGGTAGTCCCATAAGATTATATTGCAGGGTATACAGCAAGACAAAGTCCTAGTCTTCGTTTGGTAAGTACACTCTGATATTCACACAATGATGAAATCAGCTGATGACCTTTTCTCAGATCATGCTCCCACTGTTAGGTGACACGTGATCGTATTTCCAAGATATACTATAGTTGTAGTGGTAAAAGAAATATTATTTTAAATATCCTGAATCTCTTTTTGCACCCCCATGATGCAGCCTATGCTCTCCATAGCTAATACAGTGTTCTGGCAACTGGCTGAAGAAGGGAGCAGGCACTGCTGAGGTGGGATGAGAGCCCTACTTGTTAGCTCCTGCCTTTCTTGTGCTCTTCCTGATTCTAATTGTGGGAGAAGAACATCTCATTTCCCATAAAGACATTATCTCATTAATTTGGGGTGTGTCTTTTTTCAATGGTGGGGATGGAACCTAGGGTGTTCTATCACCAAGTTACACCCTCAGCCTTGGGGTGTGTCTTATGGGTAGGTTACAAGTGTGTGAGAGTCCACAGTGGATTGATCCATGGTTCTTGGGTATAATGCCTAAGATCAGGGCAATTATCTTGTCATAGAAACAGGAGTATAGCAAGGCAGAGATGGTAATTAGAGCAGGTTTATTGCAAGGTGAGGAAAAGGCAAGAGAAAAGAATATGCATCCCAGAGACAGGAGTGGGCAGATCAGCTAGGGACTGAAATGCATAAAAATGTTTAGGCATTGGGCTTTTGTTAGACTAGGGGGTGGGAGTTTTCAGTGGCACAAAACCTTGGAGTGGCAGGCAGCCATGCCTCTTTGGGTCCCTGCCTAAGCTCTGCTACCCATTTGGGGGCAGGCTTTGGCCTGTGTTTGGTGAACACTGAAGGCTTGTACCTGCATACTTACCTCACTTTGCCCTTTCCGGCCTAGTGCCACTAGCAGAAGGTCATTAATGGTCAGCTGAACCTCAGAGCAGCCTGCGGGTCCATGCATGACCTTGGGAACACAGAGTGTGCCCCTACATTTATGGGAGAGAGTGTTCTCTTCAGTGGAATATGGAAGAAGTGAGGGGACCCCTCAGTGACTTTGAGCAGTCTGCCCATCTTTCCTGATGGATTTCTTTTGTAGCACCCCCTGCCCCGAGTACAAGGGCAGGGTGGGTTTATATAACTTTTTTCATTGTTAATCATTTTAAATTAGAAATGGCTATAGCCTTTTGAGTGTGTAGATGGTTTAACTTGAAGAGATATTTGTTTTTTGTCTTAAAATGTCTTATCAGTAAAGAGAAAAACAAGGCTGATATCAGTTACAGTACTACAGTGTGGTTCTGTAGATCTTGTCAGATTCTTGTGCTATGCATTAGAGAAGCATTTTTAAAATTTTAACATGAGAATATTTAATGTAAGATTAGTTAACTAATTCATAGTAAAATATGAATTAGAAGATGAGAACTATTTTTCCCTAGAAAAGAATCCTGATATCTTCATCTCCTTAAGAATTTGAATATATTATTTTAGCTTTAGTTTTTCATAGCATTAAAAAAAAAAAAAAAGGACTCCATCAGAGTACCTGAGTTAAAAATTTGAAGTCACATGTGTTTTGTGGCTTCTTGCTGTGAATGACACCCCAGGCTGATTGGTGCCCAAGTAGTTTTTCAAGGATAATCGGCCCTGGCTTCTCCTTGCTCATACCAGCTCAGAAACAAAAGATATGTCAAAGGAATCAACATCTTCCTGATCTCATAATTATATTGAGCAATACTATTTTAAAAATAAGGGCTAAAGAGTTTCCCAAGGAAAGGAAAATGGAAGTGCTGATAGAAATCTAATATAAGAAAATGTAAGAGACTTTTGCAACAATAGAATCAAGCAGCACTTCCCTGAATGTGTTGTATCATGGGATTTTTTTTTCTTTTTTTTTTTTTTTTTTTTTTTTTTTTTTGTAGTGGTGCTGGGGATGGAACCCAGAGCCTTGCACATGCAAAGAGAAGTGCTCCACTACTGAGCTACATCCATGAGATTTTATTTGGTGTGTAAGGGATAAGGGAAAGAGATTCAAAATGCTGTACATGATTGAAAAACAAAACATCAAGTCAAAGTGGTCTTTTTATCTTAGGCCTCTCTGAGCATTTATCTCCCTCATGTGCAATTGTGAAACTCCAAGTTTAGCTGGTATTAGGGAACTGGATATTGATATAGATGTTAATATGGAAGTATTTCCCAACTCTGTTTAACAGTGAATAAGGCATACTTTTGGAACCACTGCAATTGGAGTTACAGGGACCCCTGTAGCAGGAGAGGGCAGCTTAAAAGAGGAACAGTCACCTGGGTCTGTGATTTGTCTGCACAAAGAAGCACAGTGAAAGTTGAGACTGAGCAGTGGGACAGGGTAAGGTTGAGGAACAGAAGGGACATGCTGACTTAGAGGTCCGAATCCCTATGGGAACTTCAGTGGAATGTATGCTGAGCTAATTAGGTTGCCCTGTTTAAAGAGAGTATCTTCCACAGAATTATACCTACCCAAATATGATTGTCTTTTTTGAGCAATTTTTAGGAACAAAAGAAGTAGAGGCTCCTTGGGCCAGGTTTGAGGACTGTTTCACAAGCCCCTGCCCAGGAACACTGTACTTGGGTCTAATGGTCTCTAAAGAAGAACCCTAATAGCTCAGGAAGGTGGGAGAGGTAACTGGAGCAAGTAGATAGAAATTGCACGCTCTCGGAGCTCTCTGAGAAAGAAGTGAACTAAAAGTTTATCAATGCGTGGGCCATTGTAAATGTTGATCTTTAAAAAAAAAAAAAAACATGTTTGCTGCTTGACTTATTTTTATTCTTCCTTCCTTTGTTAAACTTGTGTTTTTTTTGCTTGAAGATTGTCCTAAAGCAGTCGGATGGGAAAAGAACCAGAAAGGAGGCATGGGACCGAGGATGGTGAACCTTAGTGAATGTATGGATCCCAAAAGGTATACATGTTTTGGATGTTCTTTTTGCCACTGGGGTTTTCATAACCAGCATGCAGAACAGGTTATGTTAGGTTGATACTGCATTGCATAATTCAATCCAGGGTATGCTGTGCATACTACTGAGTATTGTTTTGCTCTTTGAAATCTACTGCTTAATTTAAGTTTGGTTATGAGAATTACCACAATGATACTACTACCTTTATTCATTGCTTTTTACTTTTGTCCTATTAGCCTCCATTGAAAGACATAAAAACAATATTTAATGGAAGCTAGTATCCTATTTAAGGGGGAATGTAAGTGTACTCATTATTAAGAAGAAATTTCTGTCTTTAATACCAGGAAGAACGTTTCTCTGAGGTTTTTGGTGTGCATTTATTCATGGACCTGACTTGTAGTTGGTTGTGTTTTCATTTTCACCTTGGCTGTTTGTTAGGAGCTCACTACCAAATTTGTAGCCCACAACTAACAAGGGCAGAGAACTTCAATGACATGTATACATATGGAACACTTTTATCCTCAAGCTACATCTTATTTTTTCTTTGCTTCCCCTTTCCTGCTTATTTACATCTGGTCTCTGATCCGTCTGCACAAAGAGGCACAGTGACTTTATTTCTCTGAGGACAAGATTGGGGAACAAATAAATTAAATGACTAAAATCCTAAATCTCTGATTTTCTAGGTTAGCTGAGTCTTCTGTGGATCTAAATCTTAAATTGATGTGTTGGAGGTTGGTTCCTACTCTGGACCTGGAGAAGGTTGTATCTGTCAAATGTCTGCTGCTTGGAGCCGGTACCTTAGGTTGTAATGTAGCTAGGACATTGATGGTGAGTTTCAGGGGCTGAATGGGGCCTTTGAAGTTGTGGCTTCTCCTTTATTTTGTGGTCTCTGATTGCCTTCCCTCGCCCACTTTACCCTCCTCTCCTTTTTTCTTTTCTCAGGATCTTTGTAATTATAAAAAGAATATATATCTTTATTATAAGATAGAAACAGAATGTCTCCCACCACCCCCATCCCCAGTTCCATTTCTCAGAATTAAGAGACTTCCTGGGCATATATAAATATAGAGAGTCCTTTGTCATCTTTGACATTATTTAGCTATTTATTTATATTTTCAACAAATGGATCATAGCATACTATCTATACAAAGTTTTTATTTTTAACTTAATAGAAAAATAATATATTATTGTGACTACCTTTCTATGTTTTTCATACCATAAAAAGTGGTGTTTTGATGTATGACTATGTCTTTAATTCATATAATTGACTTCAGGTTATTTTCCATTCTTTTCCATTAGAGAGTCTGTTGGAATATACATTCTTTTGCTTATATATCCATGGAGTCTTTTCTTTAGGAAAAAGTCCTAAAAGTAGGGTTTTTGTTGGTTGGTTGGTTGGTTGGTACTAAGGATTGAATCCAGGGGCACTGAGCTACGTTCCAGCCCTTTTTATTTTTACTTATTTATTTATTTATAGTTGTAGTTGGACACAATACCTTTATTTTATTTATTTATTGATTTTTATGCGGTGCTGAGTTTTGAACCCAGTGCCTCACGTGCTAGGCAAGTGCTCTGCCACTGAGCCACAACCACTGCCCCTCTGCAACCCTTTTTATTCTTATTTGGAGATAGGGTCTTGTTAAGTTACTGAGGGTTTTGTTAAGGTCTGAGGCTGGCCTTGAACTTGAGATCCTCTTGCCTCAACCTCTCAAATTGTTGGAATTATAGGTGGGCACTTTTGTGCCTGGCTTAGAAGTAGAATTATTTTACATTAGAAATTTACTCTCACACATATTTCTCTCTCTCTCATATATATACACAAACTAAATTGCCTTCCAGTAACATCATACTAGTTTGTACTCTTGTGAACTCATGAGAGATAGCTTTTTTCTATACTCTTGTCAAAACTGGATAGTATCAACTTTTTGTCTTTTTCAACCCAGGCAGTTAAAAGGTAACATTTTATTATTTTAATTTACAGTTTATTAATTAGGGTGTATAGGCCATTATTTATTTTGAGAACTTTTTTCTTTCATTCTTGTCCTTTGGGTTGTATTTCTTTAAAATTTTTTGAAAAATTTTTTTAGTTGTAGATGGACACAATATCTTTGCTTTCTTTCTTTATTTTTTAATGTGGTACCGATGATCTAACCCAGTGCCTCACACATGTGAGGCAAGCACTCAACCACTGAGCTACAACCCCAGCTCCTGTATTTCTTTATTGACAAGATATCTTTATCTATAAGAAATTTTTTTTAAATTTTATGTTATTAAATTTATAGTCTTTTATGGAACCTTGTTTTTGTGGTTAAGTCTTTAGTGACATGAAATTTTATGTTTGTGTGTGTGTGTGTGTGTGTGTGTGTGTGTGTGTGTATGATGAGAGGTAAAGTCCCAACTTCTTTTCTACAAAATGAATAATCAGTTGTTTTAGTGGCATTTACTTAATAAGCGAAATCTTAATTTTTCTACCTCTACCAAATGCAATCCCCTTTTTATATCTATGTTCCTTTTTGGATTCTCTGTTTTACCCGGTAAAATTGTATTGATACTCAGCTTTTTAATTGAAATGACAGTGAATTTGTAGGTAATTGGAAGAGGTTGACATTGTTACAGTATTTATCTTTAGTTCCAGAGCAAGGGTAGCTCTTAATTTATTTAGATTATACTAGTCTTTCAGTAGCATTTTTAAATAAAGGCCTTGCATTTTCTTTATTTATTTTACTTCTGCATATTTGACAATTTATTTATTTATTTATTTATTTATTTTTTTAGTTGTTGATAGACCTTTATTTTATTTATTTATATGTTGTGCTGAGAATTGAACCCAGTGCCCCACACATGTCAGGCAAGTGCGCCACCGCTGAGCCACAGCCACAGCCCCATATATATATTTTTTTCTTTTAGAGAGATTTTTCTTCCATTACATTTCCAATCTGCTATTACTAGGATATAGGCAAGATAGTGAGTTTTGCATGTTTATCTTCATCTTGTCATCTTTCTAAGCTGTGTTAGTTCTAGTAGTTTTTTATTTGAATCTTTTTAATTTTATAGATTAGAAGTATCCCTTACCAACATTTATATCTGTGTTTTTTTTTTTTTCTGTCTTGTAAGAATGTCTAGGACTTCATAGTAATGTTGGGGAATAGGAGGAAGGGTTGACATTTTTGTTTTGTTACCAACTTTAATGTGAATGCTTTTACTTTTAATTTTGATATTTGGTATTAGTTCCTGCTAAACTTTTTTTGTAAGTTAAGGAAGGTGATTTCTATTTCTGCTAGTTTATATCAGAAATGAATGTTGAGCTTTATTGAATATGTCTATCTAGATAGTCAAGTTATTCTAAGTGTTGAGCAGTTTTAGGATAAACCCTACTTGTGCATTCTTCTTATACATTGTCATTTAATCAATAATATTTTATTTATTTATAAGTTTACCTCTGTATTCATAAATCAAGTTGTTCTCTAGTAATGTTTTTCCGTGGGGTGTCTTTGTATGTTTTATAGCTGGGTTATGCTAACTTTCAAAAGTAAACTTAAAATTTGCTGCCCTTTTCTATGCCTCAGAAGAGTTTTAATGCATGAATCATCTATTATTTGATGATTTAAAAAATTCATTTATGAATCTATCTGGTTGTGTTAATCTTTGGTAATTTTATTGGTGGGCGTGGGGCAGGGAATTTCGGGAACTTTTACACACGTATCTGTGTTGATTGACATTTTTACGTTTCATAAAAACCTCTTACAACAGATTACACAAACTGTACAATTATAATGCACCCATAAGTATGTAGGGGGAAAAGATTCAATATCACTTTTTTTATATTTATTCATTTTTATGTGGTGCTGAAGATCAAACCCAGGGCCTCACCCATGCTAGGCGAGAGCTCTACTGCTGAGCCATAATCCCAGCCCTCAATATCATTTTTAAGTCCATTTATTTTCCTATAAAATCATTCATTTAATCTAACTTTAAAAATTAATTGTCAACAAGTACATGTGGTTGTTTATTATCTTTTAAATCTTTTCTATCTTTATAATCTTCTCACATTCCCAAAGTTTGTTTTCTCTTTTTTCCACTCTTATTCAAACAGCCCATACCTGGGAGCAGCTCTGGAGATCTCATTCATTCCCATGATTAACTAGATATATGAGTTTAGACAACTAACTTATCTTTTCTATGCTTCTTTACATTTCAGTTTTTATATCTGTAAAACAATATCATTTTTGGGAGCTGAATAATTGATTGATGTATCAGTTCTATAATTTTTATGTTTTGTTTTGCTTTTGGATACATTAATTCTGCTAATTTCTTCATGGAATTTATTTTATTGTATTTTTGTTAGTTTTTGGACTATTAGGTGCCTATGTTTTCTTAATATTTTTTGAAATTGCAGTCAGAATAGATTAATTATGAAAATTTATAAAGTGTCAAGGTTATGAAGCAGGAAAAGAGAGTATTCATTTTCCACTTTTACTCATTTCCTTTCAGGTTTGTCTAATATGTATTTCCAAGTCTAATTTGATACATAATAATTTCCTTTTCTTTTATGAATTAGCATTGTAAACATTTCCTCTGTCATTAAAAATGATACTTCTTAGTCTTTTGTAATGATTGTAGAATAAACTTCCTTACCTGACAAAACATTTAATCACATCTCTAATTTCCTAAGACATTCCTCTCATATTTGGCACTAATGGTATGTCTAGGTTTCTACAATTATAAATTATGTTACGAAGAATATCTTTGTAGTTGCATCTTTTGGCAGTATTTCAGATTATTTCCTAGGATAGATTGCTGGAAATAGGTCAAAGAATATTTTTAAGATCCTAGAAACAGTTGCCAAATTACTTTCCAGAAAAATTACACCAGTTTAACATTCTCAATCAATAATATTTTTTTTTTCACTGCCACATTTTCACTGACACTGAGGGTTGTAATTTTCTTTAATCTTTGCAGAGTAGCCCTTTAAACTATGTGGCATTCCAGCAAGTCAGAAATTAAGTGTGAAAATTCATCTGCATGTGACTAGTTTACAGCATGTTTGCAGCTTATCTGGCTTTCATCCCACTACCTAGCATGTTCCCAGACCATCTTCCCTGCTGTTTACTCAGGAATGTGAAAATACTTCTGAAATAAATATCCCAAACCAAGTACAAGTGACTTTTGGATTTTTCTTACTTATCTTTCCCTCCAGAGTAGATTGGTTAGCTAATGAATCTGGTTGTGTATATCAAAGAGTTACCAGTGGGCATCAAAACAAATAGGCCATACTAAGCTTACAAAAAGGGGATTCTAGCCTGTCATTCACAACCCTGGAGTGAGTCTTGAGTCCTCAATGACTGTCTCCCTGAAACAGTCAGTCTAACTGAGTTCAGAGTCCTGAGTTGAAAAGGCTTCTTAGATTGCAGTACAGTCATCCATCAATATCCAAGGGTAATTGGTTTCAGGATGACCTCGAATATCAAAATCTGAGGATGCTCCAGTCTCTTATATTAAAATGGCCTAGTATTTGCATAGAACTAACATATAACCTTTCATATACCTTAAATCATCTCTAGATTACTTAGAATACCTAATGCAGTGTAAAGATTATATAAATAGTTGTTATAATACTGTAATTTTTGGAATAATAACATGAAAAAAATATGTACATTTTCAGTACAGAAGCAATTTTTCCCCCATCCACAGTAAGTTGAGTCTAGATTCAGAACCCTTGGATACAGAGGGATGACTGTACTTATATATGATCTGAAATATACCCATCTCAACCCTAGAAAGTAGGCATCTTCATTTGGGAGCAACTCTGGAGATCTCATTCATTCCCATCATTAACTAGATATATGAGTTTAGACAACTAACTTATCTTTTCTATGTTTCTTTACATTTCAGTTTTTATATCTGTAAAACAGACTGATTATACCAAGGATTTTAGAGATTCTCTCCAACTTTAAACTTGTGTAATTTTGGCCAGGCATGGTGGTGCACACCTGTAATCTCAGCAACCCAGGAATCTGAGACAGGAGAATCACAAGTTCAAAGCCTGCCTCAGCAACTTAGCAAGGTCCTAAGCAACTTAGATAGACCCTGTCTCAAGATAAAAAATAAAAATGGCTGGGGAATGTGGCTTAGTGGCAAAGTGCCCCTGAGTTCAATCCTCAGTTTTAAGAAAAATTTTTAAGTATAGTTTTATAAAACTTTATGGAGATGCATTTAGAGTCTATGATATCATTAAAATTATTTATGAGAACATAAAATCATCCCCTAAATGCCCAATTATGAATAAGGCTTGTCAATCTTGGTAAAATAGGATGAAATGTTCTACATTATTATACAGTGGGAAATGACTTGTAAATCATTTTTCTGGAGTTAACTCAGGCCTTAAATAAATTTTGAGAGGAGTTATTATCTATATTTAATTATTCTTAAGGAAACCCAGGACATTTGGGGCTCTTGCTAATCCTTTTAAAACAGCAACATAGAGAGTTCTTATGGGATTCACTGTTTTTCACTTTCAAATGTTTTTTTTCTGGTGCCACTGTCAAAAATTATGAAATATTAGTTAGACCCATTCTGACATTTCTTGGTTTCATTACAGCAGGAAACCTGGTACTTAGCATGTAATTATTTTGTCTTTTAAAGAAAGTTGACATTCTGTTTATCAAAAACTGAACTTGTACAATTCAGTTTCTGAAGTTTCCTGTATTTTGAGATTCCCAAGCTGCTTGAAAGGAAAACCCCTCCTAGGGATTTTAAGAGAGACACCATGTGAAATATTCATAGGAACACACCATGATCTGTTTCCATGCAGGGTTGGGGCGTCAGACACGTCACATTCGTGGACAATGCCAAGATCTCCTATTCCAATCCTGTGAGGCAGCCTCTCTATGAATTCGAAGATTGCCTAGGTGGAGGTAAACCAAAGGCTTTAGCTGCAGCTGACCGGCTCCAGAAAATATTCCCCGGAGTGGTAAGTGGATGCTTTTTGAGACCATCACAGGTTTTTTCCTTTCATCTGTAAATGTTTAAAAATCTTGGGGAATGAATACCTCTGGTATCAGTTACAGAGAAACAGACACATGTCACTCCCTAACAGGCACTCATCATGTGACCAAGACTGTTACCTCATCTCTGAGCTAGAGATTAAAAAATACAGCAAGATTGGGCATAGTGGTGCATGCCTATAAGCCCAGTGACTCTGGAGGCTGAAGCAGGAGGATTACATGTTCGAGGCTAGCCTCAGCAATTTAGTGAGGCTCTAAGCAACTTATGAAACCCTGTCTCAGAATAAAAAATAAAGGGGCCTGGGCATGTAGCTCATTGGTAGAACACTTGCCAAGTATGTATGAAGCCCCAAGTTCAGTCTCCTTTAGTACAAAACAGAACAAAACAAAGACCTCATATATTCTGGTGAAAATGAAATGAAAAGTATATGAATGAATGTTTTGTAAGTTGCAAAGCATTGTGTAAATTTAATTTGAGGAATTTAGAAGTATGTATATTTTTATATCCTGTGCAGTTCTAAAGGGAATTTATGGTGGCCCCCATGTAGCATATTATTTTTTTCCTATCACCAGACCTTCTTTGATAGTCACTTAGTATAGGTTTATGAAATTAAATTGAATGCAAGTCTGTGGAGGATAAAAATTGGGTAAAAGTTGGATTTTCTTTTTTCTAGCTGCTGCTTATTTTTGAGCTACATCATTGGCTTTAGAAACATTAGATAATGAGAGATGTCATTCACCTCATTTGATTCACAATCTTGAGCTTTTTTTTTCCTTTTTTTGAGGTCATCTAGCTAAGATTCTACATCTTTTTTTAATATTTATTCTTTTTTTGAAGTTGTACACAGTAACTTTATTTTATTTATTTAGTTTTTTATGTGGTGCTGAGGATCAATCCCAAGGCCTTGCACGCATAAGGCGAGTGCTATACCGCTGAGCCATAACCCCAGCCCCAAGATTCTGCATCTTAATGCTTAATCAGTTTATCTGACAGGAGTCAGATTAGGTGTCTTCCAAGCATCTACTTTTACTTAAGATGCCAGAAAGGCTCCCAGCCCTCACCAAAAAAAAAACAAAAACAAAAACAAAACAAACAAAACAAAAAAACCTGTCTTTCCAAAGTTTCTCCATTTAATTGCTCAGTATTGATTCATCTGTTTCAGAAGTCTTTGCTCTAGAAGTCATGTTGATCATTTTGTTCATTTCACCAGTATCCCTGAGGAATCATTTATTGGGTTTAATTCAACAGTATTGATTGAGTACCCACTGTGTACCCAGCCATGTGCTAGATGCTGAAATAAATAAAATAAGTCATAACCCTGTCATTGAGGAGGGATAGTAGGTAGGTCTCTGCTGTCACAGTATTACATATCACACAATCCTAACATCTCATTTAACAACATTTATTTCCTGTTCATGATTGTACAGGTTGTTTATGGTTCTGTTGCTAGACTAAGTTGAATTCAGGACTTTTAGTCAGCTTCTGGTCTGAAGTGTGTGCCATTATTTCAAAATGGAGGCTAACAGATTCAGAAAGTCAAGAATCATATGTTTTCTCTTATACTTAGAAGCTAGAAAGAAAAAAATTTAAGAAGGGACCTCATGAAAATAGAAAGAATATCAGTAGAATTGAAGAAGCAAGACAGGAGGAGTAGAAGGGGATAAAAAAGGGAGGAACTAGGAATAAAATTGATCAAATTATGTTACGTGCATGTACAAATATACCACAAAATCCCACTAGTTAAAACAGTAGAGGCTAAAGAGCCATAGTCACCTCAGTCCTGCTGTTCTTGTAGTAGAAAGTAGAAGCCTAAAAGAATCTGCAGTCATCAGCCTCTTATAGGCTCAGCTGCATGGCACAGTGCAGGGTCTTTCCTTTCCAGTGTCTAAGCAAGTCTCAGGGTCAAGCCCAGATTCAATGGGTTAGTCAGTAGACTCTGCCTTCTCCATGGGAGGAACTGAAAGTCATGTGGCAAAGGGCTTGGACATGAAATTCTACTAGAGGGAGCAAGGGCGTGGTTGGGAAGAATGATCCAGTCTATCACTGGGGAGGTATTAGGTACTCCCCTCAGGGACCATGGGGACTTGGCTTTGAATGTGAGTTCTGCCACTTGTAAGTTGCCTGAGTTTTTGCTTTCCTAAATTCTAGCCATTGTCTATGAGCCCATGCAATTCCCTATTTATTTGTTTAGTTATTCTGTTACTCATTCATTAGGTGTTTATTTAGGGCTTACCTTGTGCAGGGACAAGAGAAATGATGGACATTTCTCTCCCTCCCCCAGCCCTACTGGGAGTTTATGATAGTTTAGTGGTTGGGAGGGGAATGGTCATTAATAAATAATTTCACAAATATGTACAATATTTTTTAGTTGCAGATGGACACAATACCTTTATTTTATTTATTTATTTTTATGTAGTGCTAAGGATCAAACCCAGTGTCTCACATATGCTAAATGAGCACTCTACCACTGAGTCACAATCCCAGCCCCACAGATAGTTATAATTGTCATAAGTGTATGTGTGAATCAAGAGTTCAGTTGCCATGAGCATGTGTGGCAGGTTGGCCTGAGCTAGATTAAGGACTGAGCGTGGAATCAGGGAATGAAATCCTGAAGGGTGAGTGGGAGTAGACTAAATTAAGGTAGCAGAGCTGTCTGTGAAAAAAATCTAAGGCAGGAAAGAGTGTGATGCTTTTGAGGACCTGAAAGAAAGCCAGAGTGGCTGAAGCTTAGATGTCAAAGAAGATGAAGGGAGGCTGAGGCAGAAGCAAGGGCCAGATTATGCTGGGCCTTAGAGATCAAGTCCAACTTTTCTTGGGAAAATCAGCACACCGAGCAACCAAGCCTCTTTCTTAGCACTTACATTATGTTATCCTGTTTTCCCTGTTGCATTAAGGTGAGGCCAGGGTCCAAGCTTCCAAGACTTTTATTTGTTGTGCCTTATAAATAATAACTCATCTGAGTATTTGTATAATTTATCAACTTCATGAAAAGTTCTTGTGAAACTGTATAACTTATTAGTTAACCATAGAAGATTTTCTTTATACGCTTGATTTAAAATAGCTTTTTTCATCCAATATATCTTTATCGATCACCTTTCTTACACCAAGCCATAGAGAAAAGGGTCAGGCCTCCATGAACAAAGCTTGGCCCTATCTTCATAGAGCTTATATTCTAGTTGATCACATATATGCTGAATAATTAATTTTTAAAATTATAATGAAAATAGTAAGTATTAAGGAGAATAAGTAGAGGGAGGACTTGGCTTTGAATCTGAGTTAATGAAATACAAAAGAGTGGGCCCTGTACAGGTTTGCTGGGCTAGAGAATGCTTTCTTCAGGCAGTGCCATGTGCCCTGACCTTTGAAGGAATTAATTAAAAGAACAGTTTGAGAGAGGTAGGCGAGAAGCAGAAAGTGGTGGGAGAGGCCAGAGGTCTAGAAGGGCATTCCAGGCAAGAGAAGTGGGTGTTTGAAGTTAGCAGATATATGAAATGCAGACTTCTCAGGCAATCTAATCACCTGGAAATGGTAGAAATCCTGGTTCTGTTAATGCAGGATTGCCTCACTTGTTCAATTATTGCAAAATTCTAATCTTGGAACTTGAAGCCTAGTAACATTTGACTTGGAAAAAAAAAAGTAACGGGTGATAAGTCTTTTTTAATTTTAATTTTGACATAATACACTCACAGGAAGGTGCAGTGATATTGTCCCAAGAGGTTGTAAGCACCCATCCCCCAGCCACCCCTGGGTGACAGACCTAGGTGACAGGGTGATCTCAGTGGATGGCTAACTTGGAGAACCTTGAATTTATTCTCCCCTAGAACTAGAAAGTCTGACTTTTACTTTTTGCACTAAAATATCTTTGACCCAAACTAACCATTTTCTGACCCCAGACCCTCAAGTAACTCAAAGTCCAGATCTTAAGAATCTCTTTATTTTTTTTTCTGCATGTGATTCCTTGAGTAATTTTTTTTTTTTGGGGGGGGGGGCGGCGTGCTGGGGATTGAACTCAGGAGCACTCAACCATTAAGCCACATCTCTAGCCCTATTTTGTATTTTATTTAGAGACAGGGTCATTGAGCTACTTAGCATTTCTCCATTGCTCAGGCTGGCTTTGAACTTGCGATCCTCCTGTCTCAGCCTCCCAAGCCACTGGGTTTATAGGCGTGCACCACCATGCCTGGCCAAGTAATCCCTTTTCTTTGACTCTCTGATGTTGGTGTCTCATTGAACTTTTCAGGGGGTCTTTAAAATGCTATATAAAATTACATTAAAAGAACTGCTCTACTGCAGATGCTTGTGCCTAATCCTGAGGTTAATTGGATAAGAAAACAGTCTTTTGTAAATCAAATTATTATTTGATGTCACCATTTTTTAAAGGTGAAACAATAAAATGTAGGCTTTAGGAGCAGACCAAAGGGTTTTTGTTTTTGTTTTTTGGGTGGGAGGTAAAAACCAGGGCCTTACATATGCTAGGCTACTACTACTGAGATGCACCCTCAGCCTCACACTTGAGGTTTGAAAACCCAGCTCTGGACAACTGCTTCTCATCCTGATAATGACTTGCTTTCTCACCTTAAATAATTGTGCTCCCGGGCAAAATATGTGAAACATCGAATGACTCTTTAGACAATAGGCTGTGGAAGATCGTGGGTCCCCACAGAAGGAAATCAAGAACATTTGTCCCAGTTCATTGTCTAGTGGTACTTTCTGTTCAGTGCCAAGCCTGAGGTACCCAAGAAGATAATTCTGTTCTTGCTGAGCTGGTGAAGCAGTGGCAGATACAAGTACAGAGAAGAAGTTCCAGAAAACTGCCTCACCTTCTTCAGCAGCACCTTGAGCCCCCCCCCCCCTTTTTAAGCTGCATATACTTAGGTACCCCTCTGAGATGCTGGGAAGGAAACATCACCAGGGGGCTGTGAGCTAGTAGAGATTACAGAGGTCACACAGGGCCGACAGTCACAGGACCCCAATTATAAGAGTACAAAGACCTCATTGAATACTCTGAGCCTGCAAGTGACAACCCAGAGGGAACATAGAATTAAAGCTAAAACTGTGAAGCTTCTAGAGAAAAGCTCAGTGGTCTTGTGATAGTCAAATATTTCTTAGAACCCAGTAAAACAGGCTATAAATGAAAAAAAATTGTTAACTTGGGTTTTGTCAAAATTTAAACTTCTGTTTTTCAACAGACCCCAATTAGAGAATGAAATAACTAGCTAAACTGAGAGTACATATTTGGCAAACAATTTCTACCTAGAATACATGAACAATTACCATTCGATGATAAAAATTCAAACCAGCCTCTTTTATAAGGGACAAAAGGCTTGGATAGGTACTTACTTCACAGTGAAGATCTATGAATGGCCAGTGAACACATGAAAATGCTCAGTATCAATAGTCACTAGGGAAATATAAAATAGGACCATGAAGACATATTATTGTAGAGGTTAGGGATGTAGCTCAGTGATGAACATGAGGTTCTGGTTTCAATCCCCAGCACCCATGTGAATGCACACATTCACACACACGCGCGCGCGCGCACATACACACACAGAACAAAAGCTGTATCATTATAAACCACTAAAATGATTAAAATTAAGAAGATTTGACAGTGTTAAATGTCAGGCTGTGGAGCAACCAGACACTCTATACTTTCTGGTAAAACAGCCACAAGAAATTCAACATACACACCTAACAATTACAGTTTCACTTTTCGATAATTTACCTAAGAGAAAGAACATATGTGCACTGAAATACTTATACAGAAATTCCCTTTGCAACTTTATTCATAATAGCCCAAATCAGGAAATAACTCAAGCCAGCAAGTAGAGAATGAATGAAAAAATATGGTAGAGTTACACAATATCTTTGTTTTACATTTATGTGGAGCTGAGGATCGAACCCAGTTCCTCGTGCATGCTAGGCGAGTGCTCTACCACTGAGCCACAGCCCCAGCCCCAAGTTACACAATAAAAAGGAATGTAATATTGATGCTTAACGATATGGATGAACCTCAGAAGCATTATGTTGCTTGAACAAAGCCAAACATAAGTGAGTATATTTTTAGGATATCATTTATTTCAGATTGTAGAATAGGCAAAACTCAGCTGTCTTTATATAGTCATAATGGTGGTAGTTGATATTGGATAAGGAGGGGCACAGGAGAGCATTCTAGGGTTAGCGAAGTGTTGCACGTCCTGACAGGTGTATGCAGTGATTACTCTTCAATTTGTCAAAATATGTTGAACTGTCCATGTGAAATATGGTTATTTCACTTTATATAAATTATACCTCACCCTTGTTATACTTTTGAATCATTTGGGGAGTTTTCGAAAATAATGATGTCTACATCTACTCTCAAAGATTCCAATTTTAACAGTCTGGAGAAAAGCCTGTGATTGGGGGTTTTTAGAACTCTCATAAATTATTCTGTGCAGCAAAGATGGAAAACCACTGTGTTGAAACTTGCTGAATTAAGTTTGTTGAACCTCTGGAGTGTGGACCTAAGGAATGGGCTGCTTTGTCGGCTTACTAGCTGAAATTTCAGCCAGTAAAAGTTTATTTAGATTAGTGAAGTTTATATGGCTAAGGATCAGTTATTCAGAAGGTCAGAATGGGTATTGTGTAATTATGTGCCAATCTTGGTGTCATTAAACCTACACAATAGCTTTTTGGATCACACTCCCACCATTTAACATGCTTTGTCAGTTGCAATATGCCATTAAGTTATTATTGTTATTAGCACTGTAGGTGTTGCTTTCATAATATTTTATTATAGTAATTGGTACAAGGTAAATGCGTGATATCTCATGTTCATAATGAGGTCTTGGTCTTTATGGCAGTCTCTTTTTTTAAATGGACTTGTTTGGGAATCTTTTTCTGAAGCTCTTGCTTCCTAGAATCCTTTCCTGCTTTGCTTGGAACTCCCCACCCCCTATCTTTTTGGAATCATTGTTGCCCCTCTCTTTAATTCCAGAGATTAGGCTTCAAGTTGAAGACAAGGAAAAAATATCTTCAATCTACAAAATAGATTTTCCTTTGTAAAAAGACCTACTTGCTTTGCCCCTGAACTGTTTTTTTCAGGGTGAAGAGTTTTAGCAAATGAATAGAAAAGTTGATGTTTTCACACACTTCCTTGTGGCTAGAGGAATGCGGGGGATTAAGGGTACAGTTGGTGACTCTAGAACACTGTCTTTTCTATGAGAAGTTAATGTCCCTGGCTTCATCAGTGTTCACGTGTGGTTCACTGTTAAAATCAGGCAAGAGGGCTGGGGCTGAGGCTCAGTGGTAGAGCACTTGCTTAGCATGTGTGACCTTGTTTCAATCCCCCGTATCAGGGGAAAGAAAAGGTTCAAGGAAGATTTGCAGCTTGTCTTGATTTTTAAGAGGTGAAAGAGGTGGAAGACATAGGTAGGGTAAGGAAAAAGCAGTATTACGGTACACAGAAATTTCTAGTTTTAAGTGACCACATATATGTGCTGGTAGCTGTGGGGAAGTATGGTCTTGAGAGCTCACCTGTACCTTTGCCTCAGATATAAATACATTTGGGTGTTTCCTTAGAATGCCAGAGGGTTCAACATGAGCATCCCCATGCCGGGTCATCCAGTGAACTTCTCCAGCATCACCCTGGAGCAAGCCCGCAAGGATGTAGAGCAGCTGGAGCAGCTCATTGAAAGCCATGATGTCATCTTCCTGTTGATGGACACCAGGGAAAGCCGGTGGCTTCCTGCAGTCATTGCTGCAAGCAAGAGAAAGGTAGTGTGTGGAACCAGGGGTGCTTGTCCCTGTGACTTAATGCACCACCACCCCAACCTTTGCTCCCCTCCAGCAAAGAGGGGTGACATGTGTAACCCTAGAGCCCAGTGCCAAAGGGCTTTCACTACAGATGCTGTTTTTGCTCACTTCATCACCCAAGATAATAGTTAGTGTTTACAGTTTACCTTCCCTCAAGGTCCTTTGAGGTGCTCAACACCAGCAGGAATGATACACCTGGGTTCAAATTTGAGCTCCAAGAGGGCAGGAACTTTCACTAATATTTGGTCAGTGACAATTTTAAGGGCCATCAGTAGAGAATAGTGAACTAAATCACAATCCAATACCCATGGTGGAATAGCATGGAGCCATTCACATTTATGTTTCAAAGAATTTTAATATGGAAAATATCATGCTGTGTTAAATAAGATACAATATTGTATATATTTTAGTATCAATTATGTTTAGATATAAACATATACATATAAACATTTCTATATGTCTATCCATCCATTCATCCATCTATCAAGAGAGAAAAGAAATAGGGGAAAGAGAAAGGGGAAAGTTGGGGAGGAAGTAAAAGGGAGAGGAGATAGCAAGAAGTAATGTTTCAAACTCTTACTTGTTTGAACTGTGTATGTTGAGTGATTTTTTTTTCTTTTAGTATGATTTGTTCATACTAAAAGTATTTTTCATACTTTCTATATGATCAGAAATTTGAGAGAGCACATCAAATTATAATTAAGAAAAGTTCTTATAGTATAAATGAAAAAAAGATGTCCTTAAAAATCTATGTGGTAAATGAATTATATGATAATGTGAATTATATCTCCATGAAACTGTTATAAAAAAAATCTACATGGAGCCAAGTGTGGTGGCATACACCTGTAATCCCAGCGATTTGGGAGATAGAGGCAAGAGAATCACAAGTTTGAGGATAGCCTCAATAACTTAGTGAGACCCTCAGCAACTTAGCAGAACTCTCAAAATAAAAAAATAAAAGGATTCAGGATGTAGTTCAGTGGTAAAGCAACCCTATGTTCGATTCCCAGGACCAAAAAAAAAGAAAAAGAAAAAATCTATGTGATATAATGGTACAAAGAATGGGCCTAAGAACTTGGTTTTACATTTCTGCCTATAAGCTATGTGACCTTGGGCCAGTAATAGAAGTAAACTCTCTGACTTCCATTATCCTCATCTAAAATTGGACAATGTTTGTAGGGAGTTTTAAATGAAATAAAATAATTAAAGATAATCACTCTTTAAGTGCCTTATGCTTAATAAAATTGGGAAGCTTGTAACATCATTGGTTGTTAGAGTCCGGTTATACTCCTATGCAAAAAAAAAATTATAAAATTTAACTAAATATGAAATTAGCCCTGGTTTAAAAAATATTTCCATTCTCTTATTCCTTGATATCTACAGCTGGTCATCAATGCTGCCTTGGGATTTGACACATTTGTTGTCATGAGACATGGCCTGAAGAAACCAAAGCAGCAGGGAGCCGGGGACCTGTGTCCCAGTCACTCAGTGGCATCTGCTGACCTCCTGGGCTCATCACTTTTTGCCAACATCCCGGGTTACAAACTTGGCTGTTATTTCTGCAATGATGTGGTGGCCCCAGGAGATGTAAGTAAATTTCTTGGTGTTTCCAAAGATTTCCGATGACCATGTTGTGTAGTAGAGCAGAGAAACAAAGCTCTTTCATTGTTATTTATAGACTGTCTTTCCACAAAGAGAATTCTCCTATTTGTTGGGGATGGCATTGTTCCAGGATGAGCCTCAATTGGAATCATCAACTGTCCAGCTCTTCTTCATTCACCAAGAAAAATGCAGCCACAGATAATTTGGTGGGGGAGGAGCTCAGTGAGGAAAGTGTAGCCCAGCCTGGTTCCTGACAGCATGCAGTACTTTCTCCTGTACTTATCTTAGTAAAATAAACATTAAACATAGCGAGTCTAAAGATCCAGATGCCAATCCAGACCTTGACACAGTCTCACAGGTGATTTCAAATAAGCCTCCTAGACTCCCTGTGCCTCTGCAGAATGGGAGTGGGGCACAGACTTGTCTTTTTTTTTTTTTTTAAGTTGTAGATGGACACAATACCTTTATTTTATTTATTTGTTTGTTTTTTTTAATATGGTCCTGAGAATCAAACCCTGTGCCTCACACATGCTAGGTGATGCTCTATCACTGAGCCAAAACCCCAGACCAACTTGTCATCTTTTTTTTTGTTCAAATTAAAGATTTCTTTTTTAAAAATATTTTTTAGTTGTCAGTGGTTCTTTATTTTATTTATTTAAATGTGGTGCTAAGAATTGAACCCAGTGCCTCACACATGCTAGGCAAGCACTCTACCATTGAGCCACCATCCTAGCCCCGATTTGTCATTTTTAACAAGTGACAGTGCAGGATTCCAAGTAGATGTTAAATTACATGTACACAGTCAATAATATTTTAGTATAATTATGCCCACTGCAATATTTGAGGCCTACTAATACTAAAAATTGTTTGTTTGTATAAAATTCAAATTTAACTGCACATCTTGTATTTTATCTGGCAAGCTAGCAGAAGAAGGAAAAATGCTGGCTGTGTCAGCTCACAGCAGAAAGTGGGTCAAGTGTGGAAGTGCTCTGAACTGCCAGACCACACTGTGCAAATGTGAGATTCTCTAGCTTGATTGACACCACTGGAGTTGGTCTGCAGGAGTGGTCTTTCATCAGAACAGCTCATAATTTCCAGTGAAGCAAAGCAGAGATGCTTTCTGTATCTACCCACCCTCTATACACACACATTTTCTCCTTTTAAAACTTGTTCTTTAATGATGCATATCTGTGTGTGTGTGTGTGTGTGTGTGTGTGTGTGTGTGTGTATATGTGTGTGTGAGAGAGAGAGAGAGAGAGAGAGAGACTGGCTTTTATGACCACCTAGTATAAAGAAAAGATGAGCTTTCTCTTATGTGAGGAAGATGGTTCAATGATCCCCATCATGGTATGAGAATATGTGGCTGGTCCTGTCATTTAGTTATTGCCAACAAGAGGAATGCATGGTCCCTTCCACTAAAGTCATGTCCATTCAGAAAGTAAGATTTTCAGAGTCAAAATTTTCTTGACCACCCCTGAATTATCCCAGAGTTTTTAGATTAGAATTCTTTGGTTGAATCAATGAAGGCTTATGTTTGGAGCTAGGCTATATGGGACCACATTAAGGGTGAGGAGGTGTGTACATTTCAAGGGGCATGTAGGAACTGAGACTTGCAAGTTAGCAAACTCCTGTTTCCATCTCTGGGTCACTCAGAAGCATTAGCTTGGTTAGAATGGTAGGACACTTGCCTATTCAAATTACTCTTCCTTTCTATGTCTCCACAATGTAACTACCAAGCCCAAGAGATTTGAATTGAGTCAGTGGAAGGAGAGTGCATGGTGCAAATCCACAGTATGAGGCAGCAGAGCCCTCATTTTGCTTGCCATCACCAATCTTTAATTGTTGAGGCTGCTAATCCTTTTCAGAATTATTACCTCATTGAATTAACTGAATTGTGTATTTTGTGTAACTTGATCCTCCCAGAAATGGTGTTATTTGAAGCTGGGTGTTCTCTGCCAACAATGAGCATCTGGTTGTATTTTAAAGCTTTATCGTGGAGGAGCGCCTTGCTCAAACAGAGTTGAGTGGACTAGAACTTCCAGCACGTGTCAATGATTGTTTCTCTGCAGTCAACCAGAGACCGGACCTTGGACCAACAGTGCACAGTGAGTCGTCCAGGACTGGCCATGATTGCAGGAGCCCTGGCAGTAGAATTGATGGTGTCTGTTTTGCAACATCCAGAAGGGTGAGTTTACTATTTAGAAATGGTGTTTAAACAAAGCAAGCATTTGTTCACACTTGGTCTTGCTTGACCTATTCTTAATCTGACTTTTCTGAGAATTTTATTATTTTTTCTGTCCTCAAAAACACAAGACTAATAAACAAACAAACAAACAAATAAAAAAAAAAAAAAGAAAACCAGCCTGGTCCAATTCTTTGGACAGGGAGAACTTGCCATGTGACCTTTGAGGCTATATCCCTTGAGTTATTTGGCAACTATTAATAAGGAAGAATATAAGTTTTGGTAGGGGCTCTCGGACACTAGTGTGCTAGTAAGTTTTTATTTTTTCCATCTTTGAACCTTTGTAAGGTAGTACATGAATCACCAATGTCAGAAATTGTATTCAACTGTATGTAACAAAGATTCATGTTCAGTAACTTTGCCAAATGAGCTTTATCTTTCTTATGCAATAAGAAGTTCAGAGGTGAGCAGTCCAGGGGTAGTACAAGGATTCCATTATGCCATCAGGGACTGGAGTTACTTCTTATCATTCACTCAGCCACTCTTAGCTTTCTTTCTCATGCATGGCAGTTTGTGGTTATGGGATGGATATTGTGTGATCAGTATTACATCTGTGTGCCCATTTAGAAGAAGGAAATGACCACAGGATGAATGTTGTGGTCATCTGAGTGTGCCCCCTTTTAAAGAGCTTTCCTGAAAGATGAACCTATTAATTCTAACTCCTAGTTGCAGGGAATACTGATGAATGTAGTTTTGTTTTCTTTTGTTTTGTTGGCTGGGCACATTGCCCCTCTGTATAAAATTATTGTGAGAAGGTAGAAGAATGGAGGTTGAACAGACAACCTGTGTATCTTCACATTTATTTTTTTGAAATGTTACATATTTTATTTTATTTATTTAAGTTCCCAACTATATTGTTATATATTTGGTGTTTATATATTTGGTTATATATTTGGTGTTTAGTTTTAGAGAATTTTTTTATTCCCATTTTCGTTGCTTTTCATTTCTTTATCTTCAAACTCCCAGAGTAGGGCATTTTTTCATCTGCCTGAAGAACAATTCCCTTTAGAATTTTTTTTTTTTTTTTTTGAGAAATACCAGTGACAGACATGGTGGAGCATGTATGTAATCCAAGTGTCTCAGAAGGCTGAGTTAGGAGGATCCCAAGTTCAAGGCCAGACTTATCAACTTAGCAAGGCAACTTAGCAAGGCAACTTAGTGAGACCTCTCTCAAAAACTAAGAAGAGATGGGGATGTGGTTCAGTGGTATAGCATATCCTGGATTTAATTCCCAGTACCAAAAAGAAAAGAAAAAAGAAATACTAGTGACAAATATATTTCAGGTTTTGTTTGTCTGAAACTGTCTTCATGTTTGAAAGAGGGTTTCTTGTATTCTATAGAATTCTACATTGGCACTCATTTTCTTTCAGCACTTTGAGAGTATAATTGGATTGTATTTGGTTGCCTTTATCTCTGTTGAGAAGTTAAAGATTTTTCCCATTGCTGCTGTTTTGAGCAATTTGCTTTGCTCCTTTTGCCTCCCCTGAGTTGCTTCAAGATGACCTTATTGCCTTTGCCTTTCAGAAGTGTGATCATCATACACCATCTTCTATATTTTTTCTGACTGAGCTTTCTAGTGCCTCGTGAATCTGTGGCTTAATGCCTTTCATCTATTGTGGAAAATTCTCAGCCATTATATTAGAAAAATTACTTCTCCCATTCTCTTTTGCCTTGATACTCTCTCTCTTGAGACTCTAGTTACATACCAGTTGGAATCATGTGTCTTTCATGGTCTCTTCTGTATTTTCAATCATTTGTCTTTTTTGCTTCAGTCTAGCTCTTTGTCTTTGGTTGTCTTCCAGTTATGATTCTCTCATCTTTATGTCTGCTATGTATAAAACCAATATCATTATCAGATGTCTCAGGGCCAGAATTGCCATTTGACTTTATTGGGGTTTTTTATATATTTATTTATTTATTTATTTATTTATTTATTTATTTATATGTGGTGCTGAGGATGGAATCCAGGGCCTCACACATGCTAGGTAAGCACTCTACCACTGAGCCACAATTGCAGCCTACCATTTGATCTTATTTTATATATTTCCTAGTCTTTGCTGAAGATCTGATGTTTGTTCTTTTTGATTCCTTGAGAACATTTAATCCTGTTTTAAGCCTTTAGCAGATATCTCCATTGTTTGTATCTCCTAAGGTTCTGTTCCTGCTGTCTGTTGTTTTTCCTACCTACCTGGTCATGTGTTGTCTTCTTATATACCCATTTCTAAAAACAACAATGATAAAAGTTGTTATTATGGAAAATTCAAACATATATACTAAACCTTCTGTTTACTCCACCTGGTTTAACATCTACCAACACATGTTCAGCCATCATTTATCTACACTGCTATCTGTGCTTTTTTTTCTTCTTCCTACTGACTTTTTTAAAAAGCAAATCCAAGATATAGCATTTTATAAAGTGAATCTTTTTAGTATGCATCTCTACTGTTTTTAGTTGTAAAAACAAAGAATTCCTTGATGTATTCACATACCCAATTAATATTGAGACTTCTCAAGCTGGATGCAGTGGTGCCTGCTTATAGTCCCAGCTACTTGAGAAGCTGAAGCAGGAGGATCCCTTGAACTCAAGAGTTTGGGAACAGCCTGGGTCACTGAGTAAGACCTTTTCTTAAAAAGAGAAAAGAAATTTCTCTAATTCCTTGAATATTTGGAGGATGTTGCAGGGGATTATATCTAGGGCCTGGTGCTTGCTAAGCATATGTTCTATCCCTGAGCTATACCTCTAGCCCCTGTTTGGTTATTTTTGATTGAGCGATGGACATGACATATAAAAATTGTAGAGATGTGATTTACATTTTCTTCTGGAAAACTTCTGGTAAGTTCACTAGCCATCTTAGAATACCTTAATCCATTTAGGAATGGTCTTTTTCTGGTTCGCCTTTTCTCTGAGATAGGCCCCAGTGATCCCAACTTTATGTCTGAGATATTTTCCATGATTTTTCCTTATTGGCAGAACTCAGAGTCTGGTTTTCCCCTCCAGCCTCATGAGCCTATTAGGGTCACATTCAACTTGTAATCCTATGGTCATTGCTTTTGGAGGTTGAGAGTTACTTTATGGGAATCCCTCTCTAAGAAGCCTGTTTTACTTTTATGGTCTTCTCTCTTCTCACAAATCTTTGTACTAATTCTTACCTACCTTGGTATCTTTCTGATTCTTTCAAACAAAGATTTTTATATTTTGTCTACTGTCTTGATCTGTTTTTTGTTACTATAACAAAATACCAAGGACCAAGTTATTTTGGCTCCTAGTCCTGGAAGTCAAGAGTATGGTGTGGGCATCCATTTGACTTTTGATGAGCGTCTTGTGCTGCATCACAGCATGGCAGAAAAGAGGGAGGAAAGTGGCACATACAGAAGAGCATGTGTTTGAGAGAGAAAGCAAGGCAGTGACCTTGCTTTATAACCTGTTCTTGTGGTATCTAATCTAGTCCTGTAAAACGGAACTCCCTCCTGCCAGACCTAACCCATTTTTGAGAGAGCCTACCCCAGCTTCTAGTGAGGGTGGAGCCCTATGATCTAATCACCTCTTAAAGGCTCCACCACCTGGATACCATGACAGTGGCAATCACTTCAACCTAACTTTTGACAGGGACAAGCCACATCCAAACCACAGCATCTGCTTTCCTTTTATTCTCAATGAGAGGGTTAGCCATGACCTCTTAGTTCACTAGTGTCACATCAGTTTAAAAATACTTTTAAATTTATTATGATTCATAGTGTTCCAGGCTTATATGAGAGAAGAAAGAACTGAGTAAGCTTGTGGCTTTTGTTTAACTTGGCCTTGGGCCTTTTAGTATCTATACGTTGAACACATTGTATGTGTGTTATATTCCACGTAAAAAAATTCATACAATTGTGACCTGGACACCTTATCTTCTCCAAGCAAGGAAAAGGTCTTGCTTACAAACAACAGAATTCTTTTTGCCTTAAACACAGTGAGACAAAAATTAATTTTAAAAATAGAGTCAGTCATTTAAAAAAAACAGAATTAATGAAGAGGAGAGAAAAGGAAAGGAAGCAAAAAGAAATATAGAAATTTAAGATCTCTCAGTACCTGCTTGTGATTGTGCTGTCAGGGTCAGAGACAAGCCAGACTGATGTCAAGCGGGTATCCACACCTGACTCCATTACAGATGAATTATGATTGATTTATTTTTCAAATAATGATTTGGTGCTCGTTTTCTGCTAGGCACTGTTCTAAGCACTTGACAAATATGAACCCATTTAATCCTCGTAGTAAACCTATTAGGAAAGAACAATGATTATTTGTCCTATTTTTAGTGGGGAAACTGAGGCACAGGGAGGATAACCAAGTGGCTAAAATTTGGATATCTAATAGGTGGCTTAGCCAGGATTTGGTTCAGCCAGTGTGGCTCCAGAGTGTTTTGATCACCGTGCAGTGCTGTCCTCTCTTCTCAGACTGCCTCTCCCGCTGCCTCCTGTTTTGTGGGTGCTTATCTGGCACTCTGCAGCCTCTGGATGTTTGTCCTTAAACCAGGTGGTAACGCAATACAAGAAGGAAAGAAGCAAAAATCTTTTTTTTAAGGTTTATCTTTCAGAAATTTAAGATTTAGTTCTCAGAAAGTCAACACAAATTTGAAAGAATTTTCTATTCATTTTGTGACTTAGAGGTTGTCTGCACAGTTGAAAAGATGGCCTCTGTACAGTTTTGTTGCCGTATGTAACTAGTATAGAAGTCCTGGAGTTAAATGGAAGTAGGCAGCTTTTTAGTCCTCTCGTGTTTGTCATCTGCCTTAGCTATCCCTGCTGTTTATGTTTATTGCTGCCTTATGGGAGGAAGTATTTGGGATAACATCTTCCAGAGCTAAGCCAGACACAGTGGTGCTCCTGTGGTCCCAGCTACTCTGGAGGCTGAGACAGAAGGATTTTTTGGGACCAGGAGTTTAAGGCCAGACTGGGCAACAAAGCGAGAGCCCATCTCTTTAAGAAAAGAAAGAACAAATAAAAAGAAGAAAGAAAAAAGTGAAATTAAAGTTAGAAAGTTTTCCACTTTAAAATTTCAATACAAAAATGTTCTGTGGTGTTTTATAAGGACTATCTCAGAGTAAGGAATTTATGCTTATAAGCTTATCACAAACAAAGCGTTGTGCTTGGCAGTTTATCTAAAATGCTCCTAATTTATTCATCACAGTCTCCTTATTCCTACCTTGTAGACAATGGACCTGAAGCACACAGAAGCTAAATAACTTGCATGGTGGTCACATCACATGCTTTGGTCTTTCCAACTTCAAACCAAGTGTGCTTTTTTTTTTTTTTTTTTTTTTTTTATTACTCTCTTTCCTTCTCTCCCTAGGGAAAAGAGGTTTTTGCTAGCTTGTGCTGCTCAGCAAGCGCTTTGGTTACTTTCATGAACCTTACATGGACATCCCTCCCTCCTGCATCATCTCTAAGTGTCCACCATAAATTCTGGTTAACTGAACAGTTCTAATTGTTTCCTGTCCCCAGGGGCTACGCCATTGCCAGCAGCAGTGATGATCGCATGAATGAGCCTCCAACCTCTCTTGGGCTTGTACCTCACCAGGTTAGTGATCCGGAAATGAAATCAGGATTCTAGACCTGATCCCTTTGGTGCAAGGGGAACACATGGGAGTCCTTTTACCATTCCACCATCTCAGCCCGCTTATCCCACAGCTGGGCTGTCAGTGGGGGAATTTTATGACACCCTCCCCCAAATATACTCCTGCAGTATGCCAGTGAAAAGAAATCAGGAAAAAGCAGCATCAGCATTACTCAGACTCTTCGATGCATTTGGCATGCTGACTAGAGTCCTCATCACAGAGTAGGAAAAGAAGCAACAGGCTTTGGAATCACCCAGTGGTTTAAATCCCAGTACTGCAGTTATGAAGGTGGCCTTCCTTGACCAACTCATGAAACTTCTTGAAGTCACTTTCTCTTTTTTTTTTAATATATTTTTTTAGTTACCAATGGAAATAATACTTTATTTTATTTATTTATTTTTATGTGGTGCTGAGGATCGAACCCAGTGCCTTATATGTGCTAGGCAAGTGTTCTGCCACTGAGCTTCTACCCAAGCCCCAAGTTCTCCTATTTTAAAATATACCTGCCTCATCTGGTAGCTGAAAAGACCAGGGACAGTAGATTGACAGGGCTCAGCGACAAAGTGTATTGAGGGCTCTCAGCAAATGATGCCTGCTATTTGGGCATAATTAGTATTGACTACTTACCCAAATAGACAGCCTTTATGGGCAAGCCTGTTTGTTATTAGTATTGACTACTTACCCAAATAGACAGCCTTTATGGGCAAGCCTGAGAAAACCGCTGGAAGTATGTAGTGTCACCAAAAAAAGGATGTCTTTTCAGAAATATAAGCCAAAACATCATAAGGAAGGCCTATTCCCTTAGGAAGGAAAAAGAATGAAGCTATAGGATGAATACTTAGCATTGATGTTGCTGTTTCATTTGTTTCCATGACCCTTTTCTTGGAGGAATGAAGAGGCTTTCTGGTCTTCTCCTTTCAGTGCACTCGTGACAGTGCCCACCAATTTGATGTGCAAGGAGAGACTCACTTGGTTCATGTGTGCTTCTCTCTTCCCCTCAAATACCCACCTCCTGTCAAGGCCAGCTCTGTTATTTTCCAACTGTGGATTAGAATCAGAAGAGGAGAAATGACCTGTCTGTGGTCACTGACAGAGTTGGTGAATGAGCTGCAATCTAAATTCAAACCTGGCTGGGCATGGTAATATACTCCTGTAATACCAGTGACTCAGGAGGCCGAGGCAGGAGGATCGCGAGTTCAAAGCCAACTTCAGCAAAAGTGAGGCCCTAAACAGCTCAATGAGACCCTGTCTCTAAATAAAATACAAAATAGGGGGCTGGGGATGTGGCTCAAGTGGTAGTGCGCTCACCTGGCATGCATGCGGCCCAGGTTCAATCCTCAGCACCACATACAAACAAAGATGTTGTGTCCACCGAAAAGTAAAAAAAAAAAAAAATGAATAAATAAATATTAAACAATTCTGTCTCTCTCCCTCTCTCTTTAAAAAAAAATACAAAATAGGGCTGCAAATGTGGTTCAGTGGTTGAGTGCCCCTGAGTTCATCCGCAGTACCCCAATAAATAAATAAATAAACCCAAAACCTGGCAGTCTGACCAGTGTTCTTTGAAGATTTTGTGGGTAGAAAGAGCCCTGGTCCAAGCCAAGTATGGTGGCACACACCTGTCATCCCAGCAACTTGGGAGGCTGAGGCAAGAGGATTGCAAGTTTAAGGCCAGGCTCAGCAACTCTAGGGAGATAGATCCTGTCTTAAAATAAAAAGACTGGGGATGCAGCCCAGTGGTGAAGCACCCCTGGGTTCAATCCCCAGTACCTCCCCCCACCAAAAAAGCAAGCCCACAAACTGTGGGACTTAGCTTGCAGTCTCTACTCCAGTGTTCTTGCACAATGCCACCCACAGTAGGCCTGTCGTTAGGTCTCTTAACATCCCTGAGCCTTCATTTTCCTATCAGTTAATCAGATGCTTCACCTTGTGTCCAGGGGTGCATCTGACATGGCCTATAAACCATAAGACACTGGGAAAATGTGACGTTTCCCCCTGACTCACACAAGGTGGCCTTTGTTTGACATGAGCCTTCTGTAGAGAAACCTTTCCAGCAAGACCCAACAGACACTGTAACAGCCATCTATCACAAGGCCACTGACCTGTAGGGCTGACCTCTGCTATTTATGTTCTCATATCTCATTCAGATCTTTCCCATGTTTCCCCCACCCCCTCTTCTGACCTCGAGCTGTGCCCTCATCTCTTTTACAGATTTTTGTGCTGAGAAGGGCCTTAATTAAATTTTCAGTCATGCCCCTGCACTGGTTTCCTTCTTTAAGCCCTTTATGTTAAATTACTGCAGTTGTAGTTTTCTCAGTGCTGAGGCCAGAGGGCAAAACAGTCTCTCTAGAGAAGAGGCCCGTGTCAAAATGCATGTGCCCATGTTTTTCAGGCACTATGGCAACTAATCCCTCTTGGTGTTATTTATCCCCATTGAGCCTGGCAATCGTTTGTCATTCACCAACCCTTCTAGTCCTCTCTCCTCCTTTTCAGATGTCTGAAGGATTATTTTGGTTGTTGGCCATCTCTTCATTTGGCCTTTTCAAAGACTAAAGAATAATGTGGCCATATATGGGAAAAGCTGTGTGTGTGTGTGTGTGTGTGTGAGAAAGAGAGAGAGAGAGAGAGAGAGAGAGAGAGAGAGAGAGAGAGAGAGAGAGAGATTACTTACATTATTTCAAGTTCCAAACCTTTATTTTTAGCTACATTCTGAAAAAGAAAGTGGAGAAAGAACTTGAAGAAATTAATCTTAGGGTTGCAAGGTCCCCATTTATAGAGTTTAAACAATCCCCCCTCCTTTTTCTTAAGCGGAATGAGTCCATTTATGCAACTGTGTTTTGATTAGGGGAACATCATTTCTACAAAAACAGTGGGTTGTGTTGCAATGTCCTCTTGCACACTCGACTTTTCCCTCCTCCTCCTTCCCCTCCTCCTCCTCCTCCTCCTCCTCCTCCTCCTCCTCTTCCTCCTCTTCCTTACTCTCCCAGACAAATGATTTCCTGTTGGAGGGGAATTGGGTAAACTCCTTTGTGTACTTTGCATGTAAAGAATGGCCAGTGAGGTTCTCGGGGCTCATTTTTCTCAGTGCCCCAAAGGAGAATATTTATTAATTGGCCCCTGCAGAATGAGATGTAGTAGAAAAGCCAGAGTTGTTGGACTGAGAATCATAAGGCCCTCCACCAGCAACTCATTGTGTAACTTGGAGAAAGTTCCATAACTTTTCCTATGTTCCCCTGGTCTCTGCTCTCTGTGTCGGACCCTGGAGGCCTGAAGATTACTCAGTGTTCCCTCTGTAGAGCCACAGGCAGAATTTGGCACATCCAGAGATTGGCCAAGTACAGAAAAGGCTTGATTAGGTCCTGAAATTCAATGAAATTCTGCCTGAAGAAACCTCTTATTGAATTTGAAAACCGTGAAAACCATTTAAGGTGAAAAAATAGGCTTATGGGTCTCTTGGTTTTTTGGGTTTTAGTGTGTTTTGTTTTTCAAGGCTCTGTCCCACTGTATAAGCAGAAAACAAAAAGTATAAACTACTTTCTATCTTTAAAGAGAGTGATTTAAAAAAAATCATTTTATTGATATGTGACTGTATATAGATAATCACAAATGACTATGTGTACTGCTTGATAAATTATCACAAAGTAAACCCACTCCTGCGCCCAACATACAGATTGAAAGCAAATATTATCAAGCATGCTCACAGCTCTCCTCCTGCTTTTCTTGGTTATCATCGCTACTTCCAACAGAGATGGACATCTTGACTCTCATATGACTCTGATCTTTCAGATGATTTTGATCTTTCCATAAATGAATTTGTATAGGATGTGCTCCTTGGTCTGCCTTTGTTTGTAGAGACCTTTTTCATTATCATTCTTATCATAGTAGTATTGTTCTTTCTGCTTTCCATCAACTGGAATCTTTTATTGGGGAGCGAGGGGCAGAGGACAGGAAAGTGGAGGAAAGGAAGGGAGGGAAGGAGAGGGAGAAAGGGTAGGGGAAGGGAGAAAGGAAGAGAAGGCAGACAGGCAGGCAGGTAAGCTCATTGTCTTCCTGGCTCTTGGGGTGATGGCTGAGTTCTTCAAGATCAGATCCTTCCTCTGGTTCTTTTTTAAATTTGTTTTTTTTTTTTTTTTTAGTTGTAGATGGACACAATATCTTTATTTTGTTTGTTTATTTTTATGTGGTGCTGAGGATAAAACCCAGTGTCTCACATGTGCGAGGTAAGCTCCCTACTGCTGAAACACAACCGCAGCCTTCCTCTGGTTCTTTGTGGGAGGCACACAGTTTAGGAGTTGTAAAACCTACAGGCCACTTCTGATATCTCCAGTAAGTTGGTTTGCAGGGTATTGTGCCATCCTGCGGGCAACACAAGTTCACAGCCTACAGGCCTGCTGATACTTTGACTGGCTATCATTAGAGCATTTTAAAAACAAAGTGACACCATAGTAGTCATCCAGACATCAAAGTCCTGCTTTTAAGCCACTTGTAGACCACACAGTTCAGTTTTTGTCTTTGAGTGGAGTGTACTGCTAGTTCTAAAGTACTGATTTTTAAAAAACCACTCTGAGGATATATGCCCTTCCTTTGGGGTTGTATTCACCAGCTCTGAGTTCTCTTGAGCTCTTGAATGATTCTATCTGTTAGCTTCAGAAAAGTAGAATGAAGCCCAAACTAGGGCAGAACCCTGGGAGGGCTCTGGCCTGGGAAATCTTGGACTACAGTTCATTTGGCTTGTCTGCTGTGCTCTGTAAATCCTTGATTTTAGTTTTAATCAGGTCTGTTATACTGTGCTCAGAAATGCTTGTCTCAGTGAGCCTAGGGATATGAATAGACTGACTGTGGGGGAGGATATTCATAGAGAAGCAGGAAGATCATATTTCCTGAGATGTAGCTCAGGAAAAGGAGTCCCTTCCCGCCTGGGTATATACCCCTCAGCTTGATGGCCATGGCAGTGACAGGAGAAATGGGTAGTCCATATGTTTCACTGTGTTGGCTGTTAAGGTTTGTGACCTGGTCATCCTGTCAGTCTAGCCAATCATGCCAACAGATGGCTCCCAGACATCCAGGGCCATGCACCATTAGGGTCAGAGAAGTTATGTAGGCGACATAAGATCCCCCAGTATTTGATTGCATTCACTCTTGGAGTCATCTAAGGTGGAAGATGTTCCCCAAGCCATTTGGATGTGGTGGGATCTTGTTTCATCTGGGAGGCTCCTGAATGTAAGGCAGCATCTGGGCAGAAGTTCTTGATGGAGTCTGGATTTCAACTTCCTGAGGCCCTAGAAGAGAAGGGATTTACCTTTCCCTGGAGGATAAATCACAGATAATATCATCCAATTCAAAAGCATCTCAGGTTGCATCTCTTGTCCCAGGAGTTGGGCCTCACTTTATCCGTGGAAGGATATCACTTTGCTTTATGGATGTTGCTTTATGGACAATACTGTATTGTTTGGGAGGTCCCATGGGGTGGTAGCCTAAAGGCTTTATGATCTTACAGATCTCATTAGAATCTACTTTGCTTCTTAATTTCATATTTATTCTTCCATTTATGACCTCATTTCTCAAAAGACTTGAGGCAGCTCTTGCTGCTTGTCACCATGTGACCTTGGGTAGATTATTTATCCTCTCTGAACCTCACTTTTCTTCCTTTTCTTTCTCTTTACTTTCTTTTCTCTGTTTTCAGTACTAGTGACTGAACCCAGGGTGCTCTACCACTGAGCAACATTCCAGCCCTTTTTATTTTGAGTTACATGGACTGCCTTGAACTTGTGACCCCTCTGCCTCAAACTTGTGACCCCTCTGCCTCAGCTTCCCGAGTAGCTGGGATTATAGGCATACACAATGGCACCCAGCTTGAACCTCATGCTTATATCTGTAAAATGGAGATAATAACATAATAAGCTCCTAGAATGCATGTATGTATTCAATTATATTTTCTAGGCACTAGCATAGTTCTGGGCACATAAGAGACATTTGGAAATGTTGGTTTTTATCATTTTTCTTTCAGTTTTTATTGAAATGGAAGCATTTGTCTCCTAAACAGGAAATTAGGAAGAACCCATGAAACTCTGGAAGCGATGAATGAACTGAGAATAGCTGGAGGATTAGCCCCATTTGCACTAGTTTTCTAAGGATGACCCTGGCTCATTCCCAGCTTGGTTCTGCCCCTCCCTGGCTCTGGTTCAAGGAGAGATGGAAACTGTTATCTGAAACAAAGGCCTCTGGTGTGGTGTGTGTGCTGGGGCTTTTGCAATTGCTAAACTCTCTATTTTGGCTTTGAATTTGATTAAGACTCTTTTTAACATCCAAGATTGATCTGAAGTTTGGAGCTTGTTTTTATTTATGCAAACTCCAAGCTGTTGGCAGGCCTGCTGCTGTGAAGTGAAAGCAGTAGGGTCCAGTTGTTGCTGAGATGGTAATTTCTCAGAATGGTCAGGCATTTTGGGGTGTTGAATCTCAGCTTCTCATGGAGGCAAGGCAAGGTAGGTTTGGTGCTGAAGCCAATTTTACTGGTTAGGTAAAAACCTTGACTAGTGGGTGGCCCAGAAATGAAGGGCCCATTTTTATTCCTCATCTTTTTTTTTTTTTTTTTTTGTACTAGGGACTGAACTCAGGGGTGGGCACTCGACCACTGAGCCACATCCCCAGCCCTATTTTGTATTTTATTTAGACACAGGGTCTCACTGAGTTGCTTAGTGCCTCGCTTTTGCTGAAGTTGGCTTTGAACTCGCCATCCTCCTTTGAACTCGCCTCAACCTTCCAACCTGCTGGGATTACAGACATGCACCGAGCCTGGCCTGATATTTGTATTTTATATCCAACTGGGGCAAAGTTGACCTAAGAGAATGTATTCACCTGATAGGGGATAGGTCCTCTAGGTGTTCAATTTTTGTTTTAGTTCTTTAAGTTCTTCTGGCCTTCTGTCTGTCTCTCCTTTCCATTTTACCTCCTCTTTGCATTTCAGCTTTTCTCCCCCAGGCTTTAGAGCCAGAAAGAACAGAATTCAGATTCCTGATTTTACCACTTGGTAGTTGTGAAACCTGGGGCAAGCCATGTCCCTTCCTGGGTCCTGACTTCCTTATCTGGATTGAAGGTCACAGGTTGGTAGCAAGCCAAAATGAGATGCAATGTGTGAAGACAGCCAGGAGCACTAGACAGCAGCTTGATGCTCAGCACCTGTGAGTGCTCTGCCCTCCCCCGGCCATCAAGTTCTGCCCTAATCCAGGACAGGCCTTCCTGCATGGCTTCTAAAGTGAGGGGGGGCACAGTTAAGTGCAAGGGAAAGAGGAGAGGAGGAAGAGCGTTAGAGGAGACAGAGGAGAGAAGGGCAGAGGTGAGGGGTGCTCAGTGAGGCTGAGGAACTGAAAGGCCAATGCACCCATGATTTGGAGAGTTGGGGGAAACTAGGGGAGAAAGCAGGGGGTGCACAAGCTATTTAAAAGTTTGGACCTTCAGCTCAGAGGAAGGTTTGGCATGATGTGATAAGATCTGGCTGCTGCATGGAGAATAGACTGCAGGAGACATAAGTGATTCTGGAATCATTTAAGTTTAAATTAGAAGACAGCCTGATCCAGGGGTTCCCTTACCTGGAGCCAATTCAAAGTACACATTTCCCAGTCACCCCAGAACCACTGAGTGAAAAACTTTAGGAATTCTAGTCATTGGAGAACCGCTGCTAGGGCCTGAGAAAAAGGCTTCTTGGTGGCATCCGCAGGACAATGTGCCTAAATCCTGAAGGTAGCACAGACCATCTCCTCCTCTTGGAGCTAACCTTTGGATTTTGTGCTCCTGCCTATGCTAGTTGTATTTCCAGCATCCCATCCCCACCCCAGCCCACACAGGTATTACTACTTGGGCTCCTTGCTACATAGAAGTACACAGGTGTGCCTCATGAAGTCCTGCCTGATCAACACCTCACGGGCATTTAACTGAGTACAGCTGGGCAGCCTGCCCAGGACCCCTTTAAAAACCTTGTGCTGGGCCTTTTTGCCTTCTGTGTGACCCCATCCCAGCCCAGGTATTACTACCTGGGTGCCTTGCTACATAGAGGTGCACAGGTGTGCCTCATGAAGTCCTGCCTGATCAATGCCTCACGGGCGTTCAACTGAGTACAGCTGGGCAGCTTGCCCAGGACCCCTTTAAAAGCCTTGTGCTGGGCCGTTTTGTCTCCTGTGTTCTGCCTTTTCTCCCACTCATGCTGAGCATCCTGTCTTACGAGCCCTGGAAGTCAAGCTCAGGTATGACACGGTGCCTCTAGTTCATAACAGGGATTCAACTCTGGCTGCTTTGCTCCTTTAGAGCCTTGGGCGATGAGTGGGCTGAGAGCCAAGTGAGCACTGGTAACTGTTTCTTCTAGGCCCTGTCGTTTCCAGCTGGATTTTTGGAAGGGGCGGTTTGATTCATTTTTTGTTTTTATTCAGGTAGTAGCAAAGATGCACAGATTATAGAACTACTTTAGATTGAAACATTGTTTTTTTCTGAGCTGGGGGTGTATAGGTTGGTGATAAAGTACTTGCTCAGCATATAAAAGGGTCTGGGTTCAAGCCCCAACACCCAAATAAAAGTTTTTCTTCTTAGAATGCTACTTGAGATACTAATGTTGGTGATTATTTGCAAGAAGAGGTATGAGGGAGGGTAGGAGGGACTTTTCATTTTGTACCTTTGTGTACTATTTTGAAAAAATCAAGATCATAAACTGTTCTCTAACATTTCCTTTTTCAAAACAACATATACAGTGTGTGTACATTATGGTTAAATGTTGATTGGGTGTGTATACTCATACACTGCCACCACAAAAGATGTGGGGGACGTTTTTGTCACCCCAAAATTTCCTTTGTACCTCTTCTCATTTCATATTCCCACCCTCAGTCCCAGGCAACTACTGATCCTATTTCTATATGGGCTGTTTTCATTTCTTCTTTACATTATTTTATTACATAAAAGCATAATCTAAATTTTAGAAAGTAAGTTGTGCAGGGAGACAGACAAGGTTTGACCCCTCACTAGGGCTGTGGGAGTGAAACTGATAGTCCTCCCTCGCCATAGGGAAAGGGGAGAATGGAAGGGGGTGCTGTTTAAGAGGAAGTTGAATGTTTAACTTTGTAAACACTGCAAAATGGAAGTAAATGCACCATGGGAGTGTGGGGTTTTTTTCCTCTTGTTTTTCTGTCATGTGCTTATTGTTTTCATAGGAAGAGTTACTTAAAAAAAAAAAACAAAAACCTTTTTTCCTTTAAGGAGAGATTGACAGCAAATATGGAATATGAGTTGAGTAAGCTTTGTACAGTCCTCAGAATCAGAGAATTTACTTTGAGCAGTATCAGGCTTTGGTTCCTATGTGGATGGAGAGGTAACTTAGAAATCACAATATAAAAGCTGTTTGGTGTAAATTTAGTACAAGCTAAACAAGGTGGAACAGTGATGCTGTTTTTAGAAAACTGGAAGGAATTTGAGGCTTGACGAAGGCCTGCATTCATTTTTCTGACAGCTTATGTCAGCGGTAGCAAAGCCCAAGAAGTATAAGGAAGGTAACAAGATAGGAATCACTTGGGACTCTTAGACATAGGTTCTTAGACCTTCTCTCAGACCTTTTGAGTCAAATTTCAGGGATTTTCCTGATGAGACAAGTTTGAAAAAACACCAAATAATCATATTCTTTCACATACTTTGTATGCTGCTAAGTACAAAGGTCATTGTGAATTTTTCCCCATCCAAACTAAGAACAAACCTTTGTGTCCACACATACGCACATATGCACACACACTGGGGCTTGAACTTGCTAAGCAGGTACTCTACCACTGAGCTACACTCCCCAGCATGGGAGAATTCTTTTAATTTTTTTGATTGTACCCAGCCCCTCCAAATAGGTCTGAATATATTCATTAGGACTTTTGCATAGGGAACCTGGATTTTTACATTGCTTTGGGAACCTGTGTACATCTTAAGTGAGGTGCTAAAATTTTAAGTAGCAACGTCTGCTCTTTAAATTTGTATACATTTCTTCTAAGACTGAGGGAATGCACAGCACATTGTGGAGACACCACATTTATAATACTAGGGATATAAAAGCATAAATGACTGGGAAGGGTTTCAAATGGCCTGGAAAATGTGACTCATGGTAAGTTAGAATTTTTCTTGTGGTTTATTTGGGATGTGTTTTCTCTGTATAATTCAGATATGAGTAATTTTGCAGGCTTCCACTTGTTATGCTCATTCATTCATTTCATAATTTATTGAGTAAATCTCATGAGCAAATCCCTGTGTTACGTGAGTAAATACAAATAGTTTAACTGGTCTTGTCTTCTAAAAACGAGAAGTTTTTTAAAAAGTACTTAATTATGGCACACTTCATGATTCTAAAATTCACAGGGAAATGCTAAGGACTCAGAATAGTCTAAATAATCTTGAAAAAGGTGAATAAAAGTTGAAGAACTCGGGTTTTCCAGTTTTAGTATAGAGCTACTGTTATCAAGACACTGTAGTACTTGCATATAGATGAATGTGTGTAGATCAGTGAAATAGAATTGACAGTCCAGAAATGAGCACTTAAATTTGTGTCCAACTGATGATGGTTCAGTGAAGAAAGAAGAGTCTTCAACAAATAGTCCTGGGACAACTAAATCATGCAAAAGAATGAATTTAAATCCTTATCTCCTACCCAAATAGAAAAATTAGCTCAAAATAGACCACAGACCTCAATATAAGGGCTAAAATGTAAAACTCCTAAGAGACAGTATCATAAATCTTCATCACCTTGGGTTAGACAATTTTTTTTAAATATCTGACATGAAAAGACTAAGAACAGAATTAAAAAATAGATAAATAGGACTTCACCAAAATAAAGTTTGTTCTTCAAGAACCCCAAAAGACAAACTATAGAAAGGGAGGAAATATTTGTAAATTGTGTATCTAAAAAGTTTGATTCCAGAATATATAAAGAACTTCCAGTTTAACAACAAAAAGGCAGCCCAGTTTAATATTTGGTAAAGGATTTGAATAGACATTTTTCCAAAGAAGGTCTATAAATGGTCAAGAAACTCATGGAAAGATGCTTGACAGTCATAAGAGAAATGCAGATCAGAACCACAGTGAATGAGCTGCCAATCTCACACTCACTGAGATGGTTTTGATGATGAACAAGAATAACAAGTGTTGACAAGGAGCTGGAGAAATTGGAGCCCTCATACCTGTCTACTGGAAACATAATACGGTGTGGTCACTCCAGAGATGGTTTGGCAGTGCTTCTTTGAGATGTCAATCATAGAATTACCACGTTACCTTGTAACTGCACTCTAAGGGATAATATGCCCAAGAGAAATAGCCGTCTACTGATGAGTAGGTAAATGTGGCATGTCCAAAAATTAGGTATTATTTAGCAATAAAAAGAAATACTGATGTGGATAAAAACCTTATGTTAAGCAAAAGAAGGCAGTTGTATATGGCTCCACTTATATGGCATATACAGAAGAGGCAAATCAATAGAAATAGAAGGTAGATTAGTGTTTCCCAGGGTTTGAAAAAGGAAGAATGGAGACTAATTTCTTTCCGGTCCTGGATTTCTTTTTGGAGTGATGAAAAATGTCTAGAAATTAGATAGTGGTGCTGGTTGTACAACCAAAATTATAAACACTGAGTTTATACTTTAAAAGCTGAATGGGGGCTGGGACTGTAGCTCAGTGGCAAAATGCTTGCCTAGCATGTATGAGGCACTGGGTTCTATTCTCGGCACCACATAAAAATAAATAAAAGCATTCTGTCCATTTACAACCACAAAATTTTTTTAAAAAAATGGTTTGCATGTGAATTATATTTCAATATACCTTTTATTAATTTTTCAAAAAGTCTAATTCATTTGATATTGGGGGTATAAAGACCAAAAGATGGATTTCAGAGGGTGGAGATGTTATTTCTAGGTTGAATGGCAGGTGGATGGAGGATTGATTAAAGAGGTGTCTGGGCTGAGTGACTTTTCATGAAGGTGAGGACTTAGATACATGTGTCTTAGCAAAAGGAAGAATTCTGAGTCATTGAATTCAGCCTGGGGCAAGACCAGGAGATGACAGAAGTTTTGGGGAGGGAAGTTGTAGTTCAGGTTAACAGTTGGATCAGACTGTGAAAACACTCTGTCCAAGATACAATTGGGAAGACAAGTTGGGTCCAGATCCCTGGGGTGGGGGATGCTGAAATGCCAGTGTGGGGAATGCCCTGCTTTATTTGGTTTGCTGTAAGTGGCTGATAAAAAGTGGCAGGCCTCAGAGCTTTGTGTTAGGAAAATGAATTGATGACATAACTTGACATTAAGTAGAAGGGAGAGGGCCCACCCTAGGAGGTACCTGTTCGGAGTCGGTTGCAGTGGGTATGAGAAGGGTTTCCTCTGAGACTATCTAAAACTGGAAGAGCTTTGATTATGTTCTGGGGCTTCGGGTATCAACTTAGTGAACTTGTAAATCCTCACCAGCATTATTCTACTTCATTTCCTGGGAAAATGAATCACTGTTTCCTGTCAAAGAGCTGTCTGGGTGCTGAACAATGGTGTGTTCAACAATGGTGTGGCCTTGCTCAGCCAGTTCAGCCTTTTTTTTTTTCCTTCTGTTCCTCACCACCTGTGTTTTTGTTGTTCTTTCCTTCTTTTCTTTGCCTCTCCTCCTTTCAGCTCCTAATCAGATCTACCCTCTCCCTTGCTTTTGCTTTATTCCCCATCTCTAATCATAAGACATTTTAGCAGAGAAAGTTAACCAATATTCTTTCTGCAACATAAGAAAAGCTTAATAAAATCTAGATGGGGAGTACTAGCATTACTATAAAACATGGAGGTTTGGGCTGTTGGTCAGTGGTAGAGTGCTTGCCTAGCATGCACAAAGCCTTGAGTTCTATCCCCAGCACTGGAGGAGTGGGGGGGGGGTGTGGAAAAAGGAGACATGATGTGTAGGCCATTTAAAATAATATTTTAGTAGAAAATATGCTAAATATGATAGTTTTTAAAAAGAATTTAGTATAAAAGTTACTTGGTCAAACAGGTAACTTCCAGAGCTCCTAAAGATCTCAGCATTACCATCTGTCACTTGCCATTAAAACCCCCCTCTGCCATTTTGATGTCACCTGTTTTCATATCCTGAATAGCACACTCATGACCCCAGTGGTGCCTTAGGTACTAGATTATGAAACAGCTGCCACTTTGCTGAGATGTGGGGAATAAAAGATAGTCACATTTTCAAAGGTTGTCAGTGAGGCTGTCTTTACCTCCGTTGCCTAACTTCTCATTTCCACCCACTCTTTCACTCTTTTTTTAAAAATATCATTTAGTGTGGTGGTTTTTTTTTTTTTTTTTTTTTTTTTTTTAAATGTGACGCTGGGAATCAAATCCAATGCCTCTCATGTGCTAGGCAAGCACTTTACCCCTGAGTGACAACCCTAGCCCCACTCCTTCACTCATGAGCTGGGATTATAGTGAGATCACATATATTGATAAGGACATTTGGAAATTTGCTGTAGGCATTTCCTTCACAGATTTTCTAAATACAGGTTTACATATTCTCTTATGTCACTTGTTGCAGTATGGGCTCAAAGATGAAGTTATCCAAACTGGGAATGAAGCCTGAAAAAAGTTTTTTTTTTTTTTTTTTAATTTGGGGGATGAGTATCAGTACAAGAAACAAAAATCATGAAGAGATCTAATATTACAGACAAAAGCTGTGGTCTGGGGCTGGGGCTGGGGCTCAGTGGTAGAGCATTTGCCTAGCATTTGTGAGGCACTGAGTTCGATCCTCAGCACCACATAAAAAGAAATAAAGTTATTTAAAAAAAAAACCTTTAAAAAAGAGAAATTGGCAGGGTTTTTTGTTTGTTTGTTTGTTTGTTTTTTTAATTAATCTAATCTAAGAGGAAGGCGGCCTCCAGAGGAAGCCGGCGTACAGCCCATCCAGAGGCCCCAGCCTGGGCCAGATGTTTATACTTTTATCTCACTTACTTGAGTAATGTGCTTCACCCTTCTGAGTCCAAGTTCAGCCAACTTAAAATGGGATAGTCAGGAAGGTCATTTAAAGTAACCTAGGACAAGATTTGTATTGTCTGGCTCATTACAAATATTGAGTCCTGTGGAGACATTAAAAGATTTGCTGCTCTTGTTTTTAGTAATAGTATGTTAGTAATGCACACAACAGATTGAAATTTTCTCTTTGGCATGAGTACAGTTCTAGAGTTGTTATGTCCCAAGCATAAATGACCTCGGTCATAGTTGGTAGGACCTAGTTACACTCAAATGTGCACACGTTGCAGGTAGAAGTTCACACTCAAGGTGGCGCTGTTGCCCAGCAATTGCTGCAGTTTAAAAAAATTTTTTTTTTCTTAGTTAGACCCAATACCTTTATTTTATTTATTTATTTTTATGTGGTGCTGAGGATCTAACCCAGGGCCTCACGTGTGCTAGATGAGTGCTCTACCACTGAGCCACAACCCCAGCCTCCAGTTTTACATTTTGTTTCTCTGTTCCATAACAAGCAGAAAACCTGGATTCGAGTTTAGAACCATCTCTGCTTTCTATAGTCAGCCCCCAGGCCATCTGTCCTTGTGTGGCCCCTCCAATATAGTATTGTGGATATGTGCCTTATTCTGTGGTCTCTATAACAAGAGAGTCCAATCAGAGTCACTGAGGCAACTTATTTTGTGATTCTGGGGATGAAACCCAGAACCTGGTACATGTTGGGCATGTGCTCTACCACTGAGTTACACCCCCAGTCCCTTCCTGTTACATTTTTGAAGGTATTCATTAAAACAATACTTTAGGTATTACAGCTTGCTTTTCATATTTTGGAGTCAATTTGCTTTTAGGTCACAAATATGTGAAAAGCTTGTAGGCCCTGGTTCCTAATGTAATGAAGGTCTCAATGTATTTCTTCCCCAGACTCATTTACAATACAGGGGAATTTCTGTCAGGACCACCGTAATAACACTTCCTCCTCCTTGCCAGACACTAGCTGCACATTTTCATAGATGTGATCATTCCATGCTTGATATGAATTGTTCTGTTTTGTTTGTTTTTAGATCCGGGGATTTCTGTCACGGTTTGATAATGTCCTTCCTGTCAGCCTGGCGTTTGACAAATGTACAGCTTGTTCTTACAAAGTAAGTCATTTTTTGCATTCAAGGGACTTGTTTTTTAAAGTGAACCCATCAGCATTAAATGCCCTTGGCATTACCAGGCGGGGCCACTGAAAAGAACTTATGTGGGGGAGAAGAAGTTCAGGAATCACTTTCTCCTTGTTTTCATTTATCAGTATTTATTCTCACAAAGAAACCAGCCCGAGAAAATTTTACTGATAGTGTAGAGAGAAAGAATGAGTTAAGAAATTTTAGCTCTGTATCCACACTAGCATCATGGCCATTTTGGCTAGAACTTAAACTTTACTGGTCTCTGTTCTTCTCCAGAGGGTTTCCCTCCTTGGATGAACCCTCAACGATTTTTTCGATTTTTTTGCGTTCCTCAGAAGATGGGGGATTCCAGGCAGTCCTGGATGCATGTCTTTTGGAGATCCACATAATGACAAAGAAAAAGTAAACAGATTAGGGGCCTGGGTAGAGAGCCAATAAAAGAGCCCCTTTGGCTTTGATCTTTGCAGCAGCTCTAAAAATAGATCTGATCTTCTGTCCTTGTAATGGGAAACGGCTGATAGATCTCAAAACTATGGTGATGGCATCTCATTTTTTTAATAGGCTTTGAGATACTGTCTGAGTTATTCTTATATGTATACTGTATGTGACAGCTGATTTCCTTTTTTGGGTGTTCCTTTAAGTCTTCTGACACCCAGTGATTTAAAACTCCCAGTCCTTGATAAGTAAAAGTTTTCAAGTTGAAGTGCAATGCAAAATAGCGGGGGGCGGGGGAGTGTACTTAACTCCAACCAGCCATAGCCTCTTGCTTACAAATTGGGATTTTTCTGCTGTGTACCCTACATGCAAAAGTGTGGAGGGAATTAAATTCCAGAGAAATTGTCTCCTCTTGAACTAACAAGCTTCTATCGGAAACTTTATATAGGTCATATCTAATGAGAAGCACTGCACTGACCAGTCTCTCTTAAAAATTGAACTTAGAGGGACTGGGATTGTGGGTCAGTGGTAGAGTGCTTGTGTAGCATGCATGAGGCACTGGGTTCAATCCTCAGAACCACATAAATGTAAAATAAAGATATTGTGTCCACCTAAAAAATATTTGAAAAAAAAAAGATTGAACTTAGATTTGACAAAGCATGTGATAAATTTGGTTAAATCTAGGTGCTCGAGAGTAATTTTTTTTCTTCAGAAGTAAACTAAGCACATTTTATTGTTACGCATCCCAGGTGCCCATGCTGGGAATTAAAGCTTATTATTTGTCAGTGATTTTTGAGCTCATTCTTTCTATAGTTCCTTAAGATATCTTACATCTACTCAAGTCTAGTCCTCAGGATCTCCACATGTACTTCTGTCTTCAGAAACTCATTTTAGGATTATATGTTCTTTAGTGGAGTGTATTTTTTTTTCTTTGTGTGGCTGAGCTAATTGGTCTCAAAATAACTTGGCAGTATTAATTTTCACATTGAAATCATTTGGCACAGGTGCCACAAGCTTTCCTCTGGTTTTATGTAGGTCCAGCTAGCGAGTGAAATAAAGATAATTGGGTTCAGTAAGTGAAATGCAAACACTCATTCTTTGTTGTTCCATTTCTAATTAAATTAGCCTGCAAGATACTGTTTATAGAAGAATCACAAGCATGCCAGCTAACTGGGGCCTCTGATATTTTTTAAAAGAGAATAGGTTTGCATCTTTCTTTCACACTTATTGGAAGCATTAAATTAAATATAGGTATCATTTTTTTGTCAGCAGAATTATTTCCTCTTGGCGGTCATTCTGAGAGTCCTGCTTTACATAAACATGCTAGACGATTTAATACAAACTGACTTGGATTTTAACAGCTGCACTATTCCCATAGAGATCACTTTTCATGTGGTCTGGGTATTAAATTTCTTTTGTGCTGAAAAGGTTGCTTCATTGGTGCCTGTATTTCCTTACAGTAGAAACATGGTGTTCACTTACTTGGCCCCCTTCGTTATGCGCTTAGGGGGGACGTCATTGTCTATTATTTTCTAACCCAACATTAATACTTTGAAATGACAAATCCAATTATGTTTCCATCTCTGTGCATGTGATTTTCCCCCCCTTAATGAATAGTTATCATGTACTTTTTATACTGAGCCCTATCATAGTTGTTACTGCTTCAAACAGATTCTCTGGGGCTAAAAATGACTTTTAAAAATTTCTCTATTGACATTCATGAAATAATTTTCCCCTTTGATAGTTTTCAGTGTTTTGTACCCCTGCTTCCCTAGGATCAAGGCCGTACTTGTCTTGTCTTAGCCACAAATGCAAATTTAAAAATTGGGGAGGTGTAGGACAAGTTTTGCTGAGAAATAATGCTCTTATTCATTACTGTGTTTATTAAAAATAATAATAAAGTAGTATAGATCATTTTACATTTGCCCATGGTAAAAGAATAGAGTTTTTTGCTTCTCTGTCAGGAAAGGCTGAATTGTCTACCCACAGACCATTTCTTACCCTACTGGATCTTAGCCTGGCATAGAGCCCAGTAAATTGTTCCATTTTACAGAAAAAAAAAAATACCAAAGAATCCCAGAGGGAGGTGGGTGGTAAGGAGTTGCTTTCATTTCAATTTCTTGTTTATTATCTTACAAAAGTTCCTAAAATCATGGCATCTGTCGCTGGAAAAAAAATGAAACATTATTTGAAGCTTATGTATTTTAATTCTAGAAAGAAATTGAGAGCCAACAAGAATGTTGTGAAGTTCCTACCAGAGAGAGAAGTGTAATTTTGAAACTAGTATTCCTGAAAGAATATTAGAGTTAGAATGCATTGAGTTAGTTTATTATTAGTCTTTCACTATATCTATCTTTCTATCTGTCTATATATATATAAAATTAGGATTTTTTTGTAATTTAATTTTGACATAATTTTAAACTTAAAAGTTGTAAGAAGGGATTGGGAATGTAGCTCAGTAGTAGAGTGCTCACCTAGCATGTGTGAGGCACTGGGTTTTATCCTCAGCACCACATTTCTTAAAAAAATAAGTTAATAAAGATATTGTATCCATTTACAACTAAAAAAAAAATCTTTTTGGGGGGAAAGAAAGTTGCAAGAATTGTTCAGGGAGCTCTCTACAGCTCTTTACCCAGATCCTATAATTGTTTCGATTTGCCCCGTGACTCGTGTTCTCTCTTCTGGTTTCCTTCTTATCCTGCCCTGCTCTATGGTTTTTTTTTTTTTTTTTCTGGTTTTTTTTTTTTTTTAATTTTGAGAGTAAATTATAACACTATGATCCTTTACAACTGAACACTTCAGTGTACATTTCCTAAGAACAAGGGCATTCTCTTACCTAAACACAATAGACTTATTAAATTGAGGCAATTTAATGTTTGCATATTAATACTATTGTCTAATGGATAGTCCATTTCAGATGTTATTTGTACCCATAATGTTCTTTGTAGGTTGTTGATTTTTTTTGTTTCTCCTAGACAAAGATCTAATTCAGGATCAAACGTTGCATTTTAGTTGTGATGTCTCTTTGGCATTCCTCAATCTGGAAATGTTCCTTAGCCTTTCCTTGTCTGTCTTAACCTCAGCCTTTTGACATGTGGCCAGTTATTTTTTAGAATTTCCCTCAATTTGGGTTTGTCTAATGTTTCCTTCTGATTAGATTCAGGTCATGAATTTTTGGCAGGAAAACCAAAGGGGGGGGGGGCAATGTATCCTGTGTCGGGAGGCACATGATGTATTTTATTCCCTTTGGTGACATTAATTTCCCCCTTTCCATATTTGTAACTACCTTTCCCAACAGAAAGAAACCTGGCTCCCATTATCCTGAATGTATACTCACATGCTGAAGTCTAGAAAACACAAAATATAGTTTGAAAATTTTTACCCCTACTACAGAAAATGAACCTAGTAACTCGAGTTCAGTGTTTTGATGTAATTATTTTTTCTAGGTGAAATTCATAGGGAAATGAATAAATCTTAGGGACATAATTCTATAAATTTTGACAAATTTATATTAGTATGCCTGTGTAACCCATACTCCTCTAATCAAAATGTAGAACACTGCTGTCGCTCCAGAGTATTTCCCAGTCATTCCCAGGGAGGAGAGAGTGTGTTAAATGCTGTTATTGTTCTTTTTCTATGAGGCATAGAGCTAGGCTTTTTCTGGTGTTTTATGTAACAAGAGCCTTGTTTCTGAGATGTAGAAGTTGACCAAAAGCTTCTGTCTGCAGAGTCAGGAGCAGGGCTGTGTCTGAGGAGACTGTATGTAGAGTGTTCACTCTTTTTGCACACTTCTGTCACCCACAACATTTGTGGCATTGCAGAGATGGCCTCTTCTGAAGAAGCAGGCCCCAGCTGGGCATGGTGGCACACGCCTATAATCCCAGCGGATCAGGAGGCTGAGAGTTCAAAGCCAGTTTCAGCAAAAGCAAGGCGCTAAGCAACTCGGTGAGACTGGTGTCTCTAAATAAATACAAAGAGGGGCTGGGGATGTGGCTCAGTGGTCAAGTGCCCCTGAGTTCAATCCCTGGTACCCCCGCCCAAAAAATGGGGGGGGGGTAGCAGGCCCCAGGCTTGGTTTTCATACCATCTGGGGACCTGCCTGCTGCACAGATGTAGCTTGATGTGCCCAGAAACCTGATCTGGAGATTTTAAACCTGATCTGGTGATTAGCTGCCCTAATACTGTACTCATTCTGGTGTTGACTATGCGACGGGATCTTCTGTTGATAGGTTATGATTCACCTTCTGAGAATGACTTGTTATTAGCGTTTTGTGTGCATCTGGGCTTTGTGTCCTGAGGAGTGATAGAGGGCAGAGTAGAATGAGAAACATCAACTGGCATCATCAGATGATAAATTGCATTTTCTTTTTGCCTGTATGGTAGCCAGCCTCCCCATTTATTTTATGATATCATCCTACCTTTTTTCTATCATATTTTCTTGTGACTTCAAAAGAATGAAAGACCAAAACTAAACTTGGCTGTTTAAACTTTCTTTTAGAACAATCTCTGTCCCAGAGCAACCTGTCACCCCAGAGTTCTGCAAATACATCATGATAGGATAGAGAGGAAAATTGTAGATTTGGAAGGAAGAGTAAAAGTCTTAATATGTGTTCGTTATCAGACATTTGTTATCCAACTGGGTTTGAGTCTCTGATATGTGCCAGAGATAGATTTGAAATGTAAAGGCCCATGTGTTGAAGGCTTGAGATGCAGTTTGGTGCTGTTGAAAGGTAGTAGAACCTTTAAAAATTTATATATATTGTATCTGTATACAATTTTAGGTGGAGCCTAGTGGAAGGAAGTTAGATAGTTGGGGGCATGCCTTTAGAAGGGATATTGGAACCCTGTCTTGTCCTCTTCCTCTTTTGCTTCTAGCCATGAGAGCAGTTTTGCTCTACCATACACTCTTGCCATAATGTATTGCCTTACCACAGACCCAAAAGCAGTGAATCAACTGAACATGGGCTGAAAGTTTTAAAGCTGTAAGCCAAAATAAACCATTCCTCTTTGTAAGTTGGTTATCTCAAGTGTTTGGTTACAGTGATAGACCGCTGACTAACACTCATCAAAATAGTCACTGTCTTGAGAAATGCTATTTTCAGGATGAGTTAGAGCTATCAACCAATAATGATCTCTTTCACATTGTGACATGCTTGACAGTCAAGGTCCACTCTCTAGTAATAGTTAGTTTTGTAAATGGGGAAGGCAAGGGAAGGCTCTACAGAGAGTGACTTCTGAGTTGCATTTAAAGTGGAAGTAGGAATTTCTAAAAAGGAATTCCAGGCAAAAGGAATTCCAGGCAGCGTGGATGGCATGTATAATAGTCAGAGGCAAGTAAATGTTAACATTTATGAAACTGTTCAGTACAGCAGTTGTGACTATGCTTGGGGCACCCACTTGCCTTCAGATTTTCCTTTTGTCTTGCAAGTACTGTCTCAGTTTCAGCTTTTCTCAAGTTGGAATCTGGTGTATTTTGTCTGACACTTGAGGCTGCTATTTTGAATTTTACAATTTCAAATAAAACTCTTTCTCACCTAGCACCATGCTGAGGGGTTTTCCCAGCCTGAGGACTCCAACAGCTGCAGCAGGGTGGTGTGGAGGGCAGGAAGTCAGGGGATTTCCAGGGCCCTGGCCCCGGTCCCTCCCCTGGCCCATTTAGTGACCTCAAGCAAGGTGCCCCCTGTCTCTGCCTGCCTCCATTTCTTCCTTTGTTCAGTGAGTCAATCGTATGAGAAAAGCTCTGGATCTCTGCTGATACTCTGAAGTTATTAGCTTTTATACTTTATATTTCCATTGTTATTGTTTCATAAGCAATCCTGGGCAAGTGCTCTATCACTATACTGCACCCCAGCATTCACATACACACACACACACACACACACACACACACACACACAAACACATACACACACTCCCCTCCCTTTCCCCCTCCCCCCCACCATCCTTTTCTTTTTTTGCAATGCTGGGAATCAAACCCATGACCTTGTATATAAGCACATGTTTTGTCACTAAGCAATACCCCAACCCCGGTTTTTGTGTGTGTGTGTTGTGGAGGTGGAGGGTACTGGGAATTGAACCCAGGGTTTTGCTTATGGCAAACTACATTTCCAGTGATCCCTTTTAATTGCAGAAAAATAAGAAAATATATTTAAGAAGAAGGAAGAGAATCAACCATAAACCAACCCCTCAGATCACTGCTAACCATGGGTTTCTATCCTTCTTGACTTTTCAGAAAACACATATGTCCGTAGGTATATGTGGATAGTGTTTCTTCTCAAACATTCCTATTACAAGGTTGAAACAAGCTTCAGGTAGGGGGATTTATGGCGCTGTGTCAAGCACACTCCCTGCTTCTCAGATTTGATAGGGTTTTAAATCTCAATCATTTACAAGGACTGGCCAGAGCCCAATCGGAAGAGCTCTCCAAAGCTTGTGCCAGGAATTTTTGCATACAGCTTTGCAGTGGCAAGTATTACTCAAATCTGGGCTGCTGCCAGATTTTTCTTGTCCTTTCCAAAAGGGACATAAATATGATTTGGAAAATGATGAGTAACCCCAGGTTCTCTTTTCCTATCTCCTTTACCCATTGAGGCCTCGAGCCTTCTATTTTAATGTGTGATGGATTCTATATGTATGGTTGTGTGGTGTAAACTGTATCCCACATCTTGTCCTTAGCAACTAGTGTTTCTCCGATCTCTAGAAGCTTGGTTCCCCAAAGGAGCTGGAACATGCAGCTAGAGCCAGCAGGAGTATTTAGCTACAAGTCCTATCCTCAGCACTCTTGGCTCTTTACCTCCTTGAAAATCCTTGGACATTTCTCCCTTTGCTTCAATTTCCTCATCCAGAGAGCAGGGGAAAATATTTTCTGTTTCCCAGAGAAATTGCAATGGCTGACGTATATCCAGTTCCCTGTGGCCAAGTACCAAGGCCTTTGCCCACTCTTGGGACCAGTGTTGACCAGAAATAAGAAAACAAAAGACCCCTGTGGTCGCATGAAGCCTCCCTGCCTGTGTGGAGACTGTCTCTGGCTCACTTTGTCTACAGAAAGGTACAGTGAGAGGTACTGAATCGGGGATTTGAAAGTCAAGGTTGTCCTGGCTTTAAAAAGCTTCAGACAACTTTAGTTTGTGTCCTTTGATGCCCAGACCTTTTCCATGACTCCTGAGGCTTTAGCCATGCTCATCAGATCTGACCTGTGGTGCTCTGAGGCCACCTAATCACTGGTTACAGCTTGCACTGCTTTTTTTCTTTCTGTGTCACCTGTGGTCAAAAAAACACACATAGCCTGCTTGTGCACTTTTTTTTCTTATGGGATCCCTTTTACCATTTACACCAGAAAGTTTAGGACTGTGTTCACTTTAGATGGTTTTACTAATTGCTTGGCCTGAGAGTAGCCTTCAGGATATTGAAAAATTAGGTTCCTTTTAATTAGGAATTTATCTCATTCACTTTAACCCCCACCCCAAGGACATCTCTTTGTGTCATGGACCTTGTTAGTATTAATGAAAGCATTTTCCCTTGAAAAGTGCAAAGTCTCATACAGTTTCACAATTTCAGTGACTCGATGAAGTCCTCAAAGCATGCCTTTGGATCCCAGTAAAGCGCCCCTGGTCTCTGAGGTTTTCTTAGGTAGCATTCCCATACTTTCCTGGACAGGACACTAGGATATCGATGCCCCACCATAACTCTCTTTATGGCTTTGGAAAGTCATGATCTCTCTTTGGGGACTCATTTTAACTGTAGAAAATCAATATGTACAGATTGATCTACCCCTGGTTTTTGTTTTGGGATTCTGAGGTGGTAGTGTCTCTTGATCAGCTATTTCTTTAGATATAGCTTCAGCAAACAGGGGCACAGAAGATAATAACCCTGCTCTCAGTTCTAAGGACTCATCCTCCATCCAGTAGAGGGGTGCATTGACTTGGCTCCTGATTGGCAGAGAACACCAAAAATCATTTGTTCATGTTCCTTATTTGTGTATTATATTTGTCTTCTTTCCCCTCTACTCTCAGTAGACTTTGAAGGGAAGGAGAGAGGAACACTTATAAAGTGCTCTGCAGCCATTAAAATGAGGGATACAGCAGCTTGAACTGGGAAAGCTTCTATGTATTTTCATGTATACAGGCTGCATATATTTACATATTAAACTATTTAAATGGAATGTTTACACCACCCAAATATGTATTTACATGAGTTTCTTTTAAAGACTATTGTCATAACAATTCATCTAAATAATTTCACGATATTTTTGGATGACATTACAGTGAATGAGACAGCTTCTAAAGTTTCTAGCGATACCCTCTTGGAAGAGATAGTGAAACTACGTACAAAACAATGGTAGGGGGCTGGGGTTGTGGCTCAGTGGTAGAGCGCTCGCCTAGCATGCATGAGGCACTGGGTTCTATCCTTAGCACCACATAAATATAAATGTATTGTGTCCACCTAAAACTAAAAAAACTAAATAAATATTTAATAAAACCAATGGTATAATTCAGGTATGTGAAGTTATTTGAACATCTTTACCCAAGGGTTGTACCTTGATTGGAGAGAGTAACTGTTTTCCTGGAAAATGAAAAGAACTGATAAAGTATGTTTTGGGTGGTGAGAAAAGTTAATGATTTGGTAAATGAATGAACAGCACAAAGGAAGAAAATCAGCTAGCCTGTGTTCTCTAGGGGCTCATGGCCTGGTAGAATGGTGACGCAGTGTGGCAGGTGGCCTGTGCCTATTGGCATGAAGGTGCCATTTAGCACGAAACCATATGCAGTAGCTGACACTGAATACTGTATTTCAGTGTTCTGAATGTTTTTCAGCCGAGTTTCTTTCTAGCTTTTACTATCTCCTTGGCTTTGGTTGCTGCTCTTGATGATTTGTTGCTGTGTTGGAAGATCAGTTCCAGAGTAGATTAAAATAAGAATCTTTGGGATTCATCAAAGATGACTTAACATTGTATGAAAGGACACGTTCTGGCAGTGAACCCTTTGGAGGATTTTGCTTACTTTCCTGCAGGATTTCTGAATGTCCCCATTTTATTTTTGCTAAAAGGCCTTCCAATATCCTGTCCAGATATTTCTGCAAGTACATACTACCATGGACTTCTTGCCATAGAAGATGGGAAAGACTTATTTGTGAACATCCTAATCCTGAAGTTACTGTCTTTATAACTTATTTATGTAACTTTTTATATGATGGTAGTGATAAATTCTAGAGTATCTGGCCTTTCCTAGTTTTAAGTAATCCTTTCATCAAGAAAGTTACGTTAATGTTTTTACCTTGAATAAAAGGCTGCATGTTTCTCTTTTCCGGAATACCTGATGACTGGTAAAAACTCTGGAACATCTAAGTTTGCATTCACCAGACAAAAACTGGGAAGTCTCTCCCATGTGGCCTTTAAAGAGTTGCACATGTGCCAAATGTGAATAGTCGGTGGGCAAAGAGGCATGAACCAGTGTTGCACATGGGAGGCCTCATCTTGAGAGAGTACAAGAGTATGGTAAGCAGTGTTTAGGGGCATCATAATTGCAGTTGCTGTTCCATCTCCCACAAGGACAACCTTGGAGGATATGTTGAAGAGTCATGCCACTCTATAGCCAGAACTTATCAGTCAGCCTAGCTCCAGACAACATCAGGTGTCTTTCCAGTCAGCTCTGGGTTCACCGGAGCATTTCAGTATATTTAAGAAGTTTCCTGTCACTCCAACTTGGGGTACAAATCTAGGCAAGAGGACATTTTTGTGCTAGTTACAAAGACACAAGAGAAACATTTGGTTTTCCTCTCGATTCTGAGAATCCGTTTATGTCTGCTATTTAATGAAGGACCTTGAAGGGAGAGGGTCACAAAAGTGGGGGTTAGGTAAGAGATGGTTACTGTTGCATTAAAACCTCTCATATACCCCAACTTGAGCCCAAGCTCAACAATGCTCTATTCTAACAGAAGACCATAGCAAAACCTGTAAAATTATTAATATGCTCATATACAGACTTCATTATTAGTTGATCTGATTGATTTCAATCATAGCATAAGTAGATTTTTAAAAGTAAAAATGACTTACTCATAGAATAATAGCTATGCATAAGAAAACAAAAGCAAATGCAGATTTCCCAGCTGTATTGGAGGAATGAGTTTCATAATATCTGCTGCTGTCTGCCGAATTGCTCCCTGCTTTCTATTATGGAGCATGTTCCAGTAGGCACTGAAAGTGGACCTGGAAAACAAGGCCCACGTCATCCTGTTGTACTCTCTGCAAAAGAAGCGCAATCCCAGGACCCCCTGGGGGAGGCTGTGCGCATGCCTCTGTTGGTCTGTGCCAGCTCAAAGCTGTTGACAAGTTCCTGGGCAATTGTTTCTGCTCTCTCAGTATGTTCCTCTTATTAGCTTTGGCAGTGGTGAATTCTTAACCTCTGGGGGTGGATTTGTGTTTTTTTTTTTTTTGTTGTTGTTTGTTTGTTTTTTTGGAATAGTAATTTGAAACTATATTGTAAATAAAGGGAACGTGCCATCTGCAAGTAAGAATATTTTAAAGAACTTCAAGCCTTAAGATGCCACATGATTCCGAATAAGTGAGAGCATTAATAGAAGGGAATTGAAAGTATCCTCGTCTTTTGAGCTAAGAGCTAATGGGACATTTTTTAAAAATACTTTTTAGTTATAGGTGGACACAGTATCTTTATTTTATTTTTATGTGGTGCTGAGGATCGAACCCAGTACCTCATGCATGCTAGGTAAGTGTGCTACCTCTGAGCCACAACCCCAGCCCAAGCGGGACATTTTGATAGACTGTCAGCCCTCTGTAGATCCATCAGCTCTACGTCCACAGATCAAACATATTTGGAAAATATTGCATCTGTACTGACCATGAGGACTTCTTCCCTGGGCATTATTTTCTCAAGAATGTATTAAAACAGCTACTTATATAGCATTTACATTATATTAGGTATTGTGTGTTATCTGGAGATCATTTAAAGTCTTCAGGAGGATGTGCATAGGTGATACGCAAATACTACCCCATCTTATATAGGGGACTTGAGCATTTGTAGAGTCTGTTATCCCAGGGTAGGTGGGTGTGGGGATCCTGGAGTCAGCCGGCCAGAATCTGCTGTAGTTGGTGCAGTGTCCCCTAATTCTGACTTTGGAGAAGTAGCTCAAACTTTCTGAGCCTCAGGTACAAAAGAGTTAAACTGCCTTTCTCCTGGCCACAAAGATTTAATAGCAGCCTGTATGCCTGGCATCATGCAGTTGGCCCTGAGTTCCCATTGCTCATTTGTATGAGCAGAGATCAAGTGTCAATCTATTTCCTGTCATGAATATATCCGTTTTGTTATTTACAGTATTAAAAAAACTTGCTATCATGGATACATTCGTTTTTTTTTTTTTTTCCCACTTACAGTATGAAAAAACTTGGTATCTTTAGAAGGTAACAAAAAAGGATGAGCCGTTCCCTTAAAAAGGGGGCCCCCAGAGGTGAGCAAACATTAATGTAGTGTTAGTCTTTTTCTTTCTCCTTTTCTTGTTCCTCTAGGAGTTTAATTAACCAAGATGAAGCAAAGCTTTAACATTTCTCAGTGTGTATTGGGGGAGGATGAATCCCCTTCTCAGGGATTTGGTATCCGTGGCCAATGTCAGGTCCACAGCCTCAGATGAGCCAGCCTAAACCTTGAGGGAGGCTTCTTCCCACTGACTTCAGTATTTCTCTGTGCTCTTAGGCAGGGACAGAAGAGACCCAAGAAGGCAGTTCCTGAAACTGGGCTGGGCCCAGCACCGGGCTTGCTGCCACCAGTGCTGTTGTCCACGTCCCTTTCCCACACTCCTCCTTGGAAGCCTTTCTCCAGCTCAAACCTCCTGCTCTTTTCTTACTGCAGCTATAAATGGGGTGGAGGCCAGTGCAACATGAGCAGGGAGGATTAGCTGCCTTGGTTTTCTCTTTTCAAGTGTGGCATCATTTCTCTGTTCCTTTGGCATCATTTTTTTTTTATTTTTTTTTTTTTTGAAAGAGAGTGAGAGAGAGAATTTTTTTTTATATTTATTTATTTTTTTTAGTTATTGGCGGACACACATCTTTGTATGTGGTGCTGAGGATCGAACCCGGGCCACATGCATGCCAGGCGAGCGCACTACCGCTTGATCCACATCTCCAGCCCACCTTTGGCATCATTTGATGCATGCTTTCCCAGTGGCCCTTTCTAGTTTCCTGTGAAACAGCTAGCAAGAGAGCTTCCCAGTCTATCATAGACCGGGAGGCCCAGAAATTACATGGAAGTTCAGGATTTCCAACTTCCAGCCCCACTTACCTACCATGTTGAACCACTCATGCAACAATGTGATAGAATTCATTCACACAGAATTCTACTGTACAATTCATTGGCCATGGTCGGGGGGGAGTGATTTCTAATTTAAGACTTCAAGGACTGATTGGTTAAGCTCTTTCAGACGGTCTTTGGGGACACTTGCCCTTTTAAAAGGGACTACTGATATCCTAAGGAATATGTTTATGATCGCATTTCAGACGACCATCAGGAAAATCATCTGGACTGGAGCAGCTTTTTAGGTGCTGGTAGCACCAGCACAGGGTTGGGGATGAGAGAGTAAAGGCTTTGCTTTCCAAAACTGTTTATGACAAACATAGTTCACTTTCCAATTTTGGTTAATTTTCAGCTTCGGTATTTTTAAAAACATTTAGAGAGTAGGGACATACATGTGGCTACTCAAATCCAAGACAGTATTGTTTTGAAACTGCAAATACTTCTGGTTTGCATTTACTTCAGGAAGAATAGTTGCCTCCCACCTATTCCTTTGAATATAGATATTGATTAAATGACACCAGTTTGAGTAAAATACAGGGTCCAGGTGGTGGTGGTGGTGGTGGGGGGTGCAGGTGGAATCATTTAAAAAAAAAAAAGTTTAAGTATCATGAATTCTAGGGGCTAAGAGACAGAAGGACAGTACTTTTGGCAGGCTCCCAGGCCCAGCAAAACCCACACCCCATGGCTGTCTCTGTAGCTTCCTGTGGTTTTCCCACTGAAGAGAAACAGCCTTTCTCTTGGAAGATCCAAGATGGCAAGTTTGTTCATCAGCTTGATCAGAATCATGATATTCCTACTTTGAGGTTATGTCCCAACAGGCTTCACTTGGGAAATCTGATGTACCACAGTTGTTGCAAACTGAACTCGGCCAATTTTGCTGTTCCCAAAAGTTCAAGGTTTTTGTTTTTGTTTTGGTGGAAATTGGTATCTTGCAATATTAAAGGTTAATGTACTACCAGGTAGCCTGAAAGAGTTCAGCCTCAGACCAAATATTGCCACACATATGAACATTTATTAGCAGATAGGCACAAAAGTTAGTCATTCCATATGTTCTTACAGACTGGAAAAGCCCCACCCCCTGGTCATTTGATATGTAGAGACAGATACAGAAATATTACAGAATACAGCTAACCTTTAGGTTGGCTCAGTTGATGGAATCCTTTGTTGAGTGTCTAGGCCCAGGCCCAGAGCCTTAGGCAGAGTGCTACTGCAGAGTATGCTAAGCTGCCTAGCTTGCCAGGTTTGTGTAAACCACCACGATGGGTCATGTGGGTTAGAGATCCCCTTATGACATTTACAGCCAGCACATTTATCTTAAACTGTTTTTTTATTATTTATTTATTCTAATTTGTTATATATGATGGCAGAATGCAATTGATTTCATTTTACATACACAGAGCACAATTTTTCAAGTCATTGGTTGTACACAAAGTATTTTCACATCATTTGTGACTTCATACGTGTACTTGGGGTAATGATGTCTAACTCATTCCAATATCTTTCCTACCCCCGCTTCTCCTCCCTCTCCTTTGTCTCGTCTAAAGTTCCTCCCTTCCTCCCCTCCCGGGCTCCCCCAACATCACCATTATGAGTCAGCATCCTCATATTAAAGAAAACATTCAGCCTTTGGTTAAACACTGGTATTTTTATCAGAAAAAAATTATTGCTATCATCCTTTGCATTCATTAGGAAACTTTTTGGTATGAATTTAGATAGCTATAGTTGATATGCTTACCATCACACCTGGAATATACATTCCTAATTAGCGTACCTCAAATATTGGCCACTGAGGAGGAGAGGAAGGAGAGAGAGTGTATACATGTGTGTATATTGATTCATACTATGTTTGCCAAAGTATTTTAAAATGTAGATAATATAACAGTAGTAATGTTATAACTAATATGACAGATAAATATAAATAGTACAGATCTCTTTGTTTGATCCTGGTATATTGTGTCTCCTATAATGTTGCCAGCCATTGACAAATGACATGAAGTGTCAACTGACCATTGGCCTGCCGTGATGCATTAGCCAGAGCCACAGATGAATGATTTACTCATAGGGCAGAAAGAAGTTTTTTCAAGTTATTTTGTATTCTTTGCATAATTTGACTACTGTGGAGACATTTTTATACCCCACCCAATTGTGTAAACTGTTCTTTGTCTAGGGTATTAGAATGAATACATTATGGGGACTATCACTGAACCCTCATCTTTTATATTTCCTCTGCATTATAAGAGTAATATACTACCAGGAAGAGCTATTACTATTTTTTTTTTAAAGAATATCATAGAACTTTCCACCCTGGGTCAGTTGTTGACAAAAAAGGCCAAATACCAAGGGTATAATTCATTACAGAATACTGGGAAGTTTCTGCCTCAACTACTAGTAGGCCAGGTAATTCAAATTGGCTGCTATACTGAAGGAACCTAGAGGAACTGCATAAACTATTTGTAGAAATCTTGTGTAGAATTTTGTTGTTGTTGTTACAGATGGACACAATACCTTTTTTATGTGGTAGTGAGAATCAAACCCAGTGCCTCATCTGTGCTACACAAGCACTCTACCACTGAGCTACAACCCCAGCCCTAAAATCTTCTTAAATAGCAAGGAACTAATAGACTGTTATGAATTATTGGATCAAAATTTTGAGAAGAATGCCTGCACAGAATGAGCCTATAGGCCCCTTTTGTGGACATTTGCCTATTTGAAAAAGGAAGTTGAAACCCTAAATGCCAACTTTAGCATCCTCTTAAGGTTAAAAGGATAAGCTGGGTCCTGCCAGGCCTGGGAACCCTTATAAATTCTTGATTTTGGGTTGGCACTCCATGAAGAAATACATGTAGGAATAGGGGTGACCTGGAAGTCAACACACTTTATATTAACTCTAACAGTTTCATATCATCTGAGTGGCCCGGAAAGCTTAAGGCTTACTTGGATTAGAATGATTCCTTTTAACTAATGCCTGCAAGTGCCAAATGAAGGCGGTGAAATCTCGCTTGAGAAAAACATCATGTTCGTAGCCCTCATGTTATTTGTTAAAATAATTTTTACAGCAAAAAGTAGAGATAGATCTATAGAGATTCTGGAATTGAAATTTATCTCACACAGACTATAAAATAGTATGGTAATATAGTTAAAGAAAATAAAAGGCAAGCTTTGGTTTCAGTTGGGACTGAAAACTGTGAAACTTTGCTTTGAAATGGAATTTAAAAAAAAAAAACTCAAGTTCTAGAACTGAAAAAAAAGAAACATTGTGTGTGTGTGTGTTACATTTATAGGCAGTTACACATAGCTAAAGAGAAAATTAGTGAACTGGAAAGTAGCATAGAAGAAACTATTAAAAGTGAAGTTCAGCAATAAAACAATGGAAGATATAAATTTGAAATAGAAAATGAGAAGTACTAGCAGTAGTGTAGTTGGAGACTAAGGGGGGGAAAAGAGGAGAAAGAGAATGCTCAACAAATTCAAAACAATATAAAGACTGAGTTCACACCTTGATCAATTATAATGATACTTTAGGAATTCAAATATAAAAGGAAATCATAAAAGCAAGTGCGTGTGGGTGTGGGGGGGATGTTAACCTCACAAGAGTGACAGACTTATAGTTGACTTTCCAACAGCCTGTAGACATGGAAATAATATGTTTTATTGAGGGGTCTGGGGATTGAACCCAGGGGCACTTTACTACTGAGCTATCTCCCTAGTCCATTTTTATTTTTGATAGAATCTCACTAAGTTGTTTAGGGCCTCACTAAATTGTTGAGGCTGACCCCAAACTTATAATCCTCTTGCTTTAGTCTCTTGAGTCACTGGGATTACGGCCATGTGCCACTGTGCCTAGCCAGAGATAATATCTTCAGTGTGCTCAGAAACATTGCTAATCTTTGATTTTAAACCTAGCAGAAAAAAATGGTTCAAGAATAAGAGGAGGAAAAGTGAAGTTTAAAAGTATTTAATATAAACAAGAATGAAGCCCACCACCAGCATTTTTGTACAAAAGGAATTTCTGATGGGTTTTCTGCAAATAGGAGGGAAGTGATCCAGGATGGAAGACCAGAAGAAGTGCAGAGAAACTAGTAAATGTGTGGACGACAGTGTAGTGTTGGGTGGGATTAATAAAATAGCATAAAAATTGGGAGGAGGAGGTTGGGGTGTAGCTCAGTGGTAGAGCACTTGTCTAGCATGTATGGGCTCTGGGTTCCAGCCCCAGTATAGCACCAAAAAAAAAAAAAAGCATACACACAAAAAATAGAAGGAAAGTAGAAAGTTTGTTTTTTTACATTGTCTTGAAGGAGGATAAAGGTGTTCACATTTAACTTTGATAAATCAAAGATACATGTTGCAATTAATAGTCCAAATACCTAATAGAAAAAATGTACAACTCCCTACTAACAAAGGTGAAAATTGATGGAAAATAATGAAAATAAAAAGGAACATAGATAGGTTAAAAGAGATATAAGGGGAGAGTGTGGTAGACTTAAGCCTACATACATCAGCACAAAATGTACACATTAAAATATAAACTGACTGAATGCTAGTGATTGGAAAACAGATTATAAAACAATTATAGGCATTATAAAAGCAGTATATTTTAAATGGTACAGAGTGAAAATAGATGGAAAAGTAATTGTTAACCATAGGAAAGCTAACAGAGCTATATTAATATCAGACAAAGTAGACTTTAAGGCAAAAAAATCAGTTATTTTGTTATATTACTTTGTAATGATCAATTTTGATTCACCAGGAAGATACAATTCTAAATTTGTACATGCCTAGTAACACTGCTATAATCTATACAAAACAAAAAACTCAACAGAACTGTTGGGAGAAATAGATCATCCAGTGGCAATTTTTAATATTTCTCAGTAATTGAAAGAAAAAGCATATAAAAATTAGGGATATTGAAACTTTGATCAATGAAATTCATAAGGATATGCCAGTTAACACTTATATAGAACATTTCACATAACTATGAAATATGTGTTCTTTTTCAAGCACACGTTTCACAAAAATTCACAATAGGCAAATTATTAAGCAAGTATCAACAGATTGCAAGGAATGGAATTACAGTTATTGCTTAACTCTGATTTCAGTGTAACTATACTAAAAATTGATAATCTACAGATATTATCCTTATCTTTCTAGAAATTCAAATATACACTTTTAAATAACTCCTGAATTAAAGTTGAGATAATGGAAATTAAATATTTACTCAGTTTACATATTTATTTCAAAATGCCATATTTGGATAAAGCAGTACTTAATAAAAAAATGCATAGTCTTAAAAAGAAAAATAGACCTAAAATTAATGAACCAATGTTTAACTCTAGAAGTCAAAAAAAGTAGTGATAAGTACAAACAAATATGGACGTTTACACAGAAAGTAAAAACGACTAAAGAGAACAGTTTGCCTAGCATGCATGAGGCCCTTGGTTCCATCTCCAGCACTGCAAAAGAAAGAAAAAAAAAAAACTTGTGTAACTAATAAATCTCTGAGACTGAGCAAAAGGAAAAAGAATGCACAAACATGTATCTTTAAAACACAGTATTGCCTGTAATCTCAGGGACCCGAGTCTCATGCTGGAGGATCCCAAGTTCAGAGCCAGCCTGAATGACTTAAACCCTACCTCAAAATAAATAGTAAAAACCGGCTGGGGACATAATTCAGTAGTATATCACCCCATGGCTTTGATCAAAATAAGTGATTTAAATAAGTATCAAATGTGAAAAATATATTTATACCTATGGTCTTCTAGAATAGGCAAAAGTAAGAGCTGGGGTTGTGGCTCAGCAGTAGAGTGTTTGCCTAGAACATGTGAGGCACTGGGTTCAATCCTTAACACCACATGAAAATAAATAAAATAAAGGTATTATGTCCAACCACAGTTTAAAAAAAAAAATAGGCAAAAGTAAGTGATACTGTTAGGGAAGCAGGTTTAGATGGAAAATTACAAAGAAAAACAGGTGGTAATCGCCCAAGTATGGGTTTCCTAGAGGCAAGTAAGGGGTTGTATTGGACAGTGACTTGATGGGAACTTCTGATGTGCTCAGGATGTTGACTGGGTTGTAGTTACACAGTTGTTCATTCTGTATTATTTTAGGTGATAGATGACATTTTACTTCTTTGTATTTCCCAATGGAAAAGGTTACAGTAATAAATAGGTATTCATCCTGCAGGTTTGAGCAGGCAGACCCATCAGTTATACTAGGCTTTTTTTTTTTTTTTTTTTGCCAGTTAGGAAGGGTCACAACCTAATATAGTATTTCATTTGACCTGCAGGCTCTTTACACAAGAGTTTCCAAAAGGTAGAGATGACCTATAGGTATTTCAAACAACTCATCAACCTTAGGCTGGAAGAGACGGAGTCCAAAGTAAGTTTTTCAGTATCTACCCATATAGCATACTTAATTTAAGCCAGTGTATGTGGCCTTTTTGCAATTGAAACTCTATTCCCTCTTAGTCTGGGCACCTAACTCACAAGCCAGCAGGGGCTAAGCCAATAAATATATGAGCAGAGAGAACTAGTTTGAAGATAACAGGAAATGAACAGGGCCCATAGCCAGCTAGAGCTCAAGTTCTCCCCAAGGGCAGCTGTGACCCAGCTCTGGATGATTGTTGACTTGCAGAAAATTGGGAGTAATGTTGCCAGATATTCTGATTGTTTTTTTTCCCCAACCTTTAGGAATAGGTGGAAATCTAAATTTTAATGTGAAAACACCTGATTTTTAAGTGTTGGTTCAAATAATTTTCTCCCTCCCCAAATCTTCCATGAATCAAACCAGTTGTTGCATCTGGGCTATTTCAAGTTTAGGGGCTGTTAGTTTATGACAGTGACCTCAACAGCCATACAGATTAGAAAGAGAAAATAATGTATAAAATAATACAACTTTCTTAATGGAGCTTGCTTGCCAAATATATGCTTAATAAAATGCTCAATTCTGAAATTAAACTTGCCAAACCCAGATTCACATATTACAGGATCCTTGGGGTCCTTAATGAAACCTGGCGTGCTCTCTACAAAGAAATGAGGAACTTGTTACCATGAAGAATGTGTTTGCTGGGCATGGTGAGCGACTCCTGTAATCCCAGCAACTTGGGAGGCTTGAGGCAAGAGGATAACAAGTTCAAGGCCAGCCTGGGCAATGTAGTAAGGTCTTGTCTCAAAATACAAAGGGAAAAAAAGGAAAAAGGAAAATGTAGCTTAGTGGTAGAGCACTTACCTAGCATGCACAAGTTCTGGGTTCAATCACCAGCATGGAAAAAAAAAAGGAAAAAAAGTATTAAGTATTATAGGGATTAATTAAAACTGCTAAATAAGTAGTAATATCTCGCAAAGTAACTTCTTTGGGGCAGAGCAACATAAGAGGAGTTTTAAAAATTAATTTAGAGGAAGCACACATGCTTTTTCATGGATTCAGTCTTTAGACAATGTACTTCTACTTAGAAAAATAGTGAGCATTTTCAAAATATAGTCTGGTGCTGGCGATAGAGCTCAGTTGGTAGAGTATTTGCCTCGCATGCACAAGACCCTGGGTTAATTTCCCCAGCAACACACACACACACACACACACACACACACACACACAAAATGTAGTCTGAGGATCAGCAGCATTAGTGTCCTCTGGGAAATTGTGCTAGAATTACAATTCTCAGACCCCTCCCTGTAAGTAATCAATCAGAAATTGATATTGGGGTCCATTATCTGCTTTCACAACCTCTCCAGAGAGTTTGATACACACTTGAACTTTGAGAACCATTGCTATATAGCTTTTGTGTTTTGTGATTTATATTGAAGAATGACTTTAGAAGTTTTTACTTGTCATATTAAAATTTTTTAAAGAAAAAAGCAGGATATGTTAAGGTTTTCAGTATTTTTAAGAAAAAGCATGATTTTTGTTTAAAAAGATGACCAAGAAGTGAAAGATGCATCCCTAAAAAATTGTTTTATAGTGCATTTGTATGTACAGCAGATGCAAGCATGTCCTCTTTTTTTTTTTTTTTTTTTTTTTTTTTTTTGGTCCACTGCTTCGTCACTCAAAGCCACACTGGGGAGGACAATCCACTTTATGGGCAGCATTTGAGGTTCTTTTGGATGCATGCGAGAATCTGCACAAAATTCATTAGATGCCTTTCCCAACCTCTCTGTGGCATTCTGTGCAGAAGTCCACAGTGGCTTACCATTGGACTCCCAATCTGCCTTCTACTAGAGAACAGATCCTGGTGGTCCCCTGGGCCGTGCACTGTGCATCCACAGTGAATCAGACTATAAGCCATCAACAGTGGATGCTTTTCTTTTTTCCTCCTCTAGATTCTTAGCTCTCTAAAAGCAAGAGCCAGAGCTGTTTAACCTCCTTAACTTATTTTTATATATAAGTTTGTAACTGTAAGACACACATTTAAACTTTATTGTTAGCCTTTAACCTTTTATTATTTATTTATAGCAGTACTAGTGCTGGAATCCAGGGTCTCACACATGCTAGGCAAGCATTCTTTCTCTGAACTACATCCCCAGCCCAGTCTTTTACCTTTTAAAGTAAATAAATAATAAGCACTTTATATTGAGTTACAACTTACAAACAGTATGCAGATGTTAAATGTACAGCTCTAGGGATTTTTTTCCCCATGTAAGCATCCACGTAAGTGCCACCAGTGTCAATGTATGGACTGTTTCCAGTGTCCTAAAGACTCCTTTGGGTCCTCTTTCAGTCTCCATTGCTAAGAGTAATCCCTCTTCCATCCTCTGTTTTTATGGACTAATGTTGCCTGCTTTTAAATCACATAGTTTGACCCAGTTTATACTCTTTTCTGTCTGACCTCCTTCAACACAGTTTTGTCTGTGAACTTCACACATCGGCAGTTCCTTTTCATGTTGTATGACTATACCACAGTTCGTTCATTCACTACTGATGAAGTTAGGCTGCTTCAGTTGTAAATAATTGAGTATTTACTATGTAACAAGCCCTGTTCTAGGCACTGGGCATACAATGATGAGCAAGACAGATAAGAACCTAACTCTCAGAGAATTTATGTTCAAGTGATAGAGATGATAATACCAGGATAGAACATTGATTTTAATTTCGAGATAAGCATCATATTTGGATCTTGAATGTCCCCCCAAGGACCCAGATGTGAAAAGCTTAGTCCCCCACTTGATACTCTTGGGAAGTGGTGGAACCTTTAAGAGGTGGGGCCTAGTGAGAGATCTTGTTGCTCATTGAGGGGTGTTTCTTCCCCAGAGATAGTTAGGATCCCAGCACCTTCATTTTATTGTACACATCCCTACCATGATATGCTACTTCTCTGAGCGGGCTGGTTGATTATGGACTGAAACCTCCAAAATGTTGACCCCAAACCAACCTTCTCTTTTTTTTTTTTTTAATTTTTTTTAACTTTTTTTTATTTCAATAATTTATTATTATTATCTTTTATGTGGTGCTGCTGAGGATCGAACCCAGTGCCTCACACATGCTAGGCAAGTACTGTGCCAGTGAGCTACATCCCCAGCCCTAACCTTTTTCTGTTTATAAGTTGATTATCTCAGGTATTTCTTACAGTCATGGAAATCTGATTAACACATATTGTGTGGAAAATAATGGCAAAAAGAGATGGAGACTGATGGGGTGTGAAGTATGGCTTGTTGTCATGACATTGCTGAGAAACTGACATTTGAGCTGAGGACTTAATGATGTAAAGGAGTCAGCCAAGGAAAGGTCCATGGGGTATTTGGAACAAGAGGAACAGAAATGGTAAAGGTGCCAAAGTGGGAATGAGGTTGGCATGTTCAAGGAAAGGCAAGAAGGTCAGTGGGACTGGAATTTAGTGAGGAATGTGATAGTGGTAAAGATTGAGATTACAGAAGTGTTAAAATGTATACAAGGCCATTCTTTTGGACTGCTCCCAGCAGACCAAACTGAAATGGAATCATCCATGCTAGCATTTTACATTACTGAGCCAAAAATAAGTTATTAATCTGACTTTCTAAGAAATCAGGAGGGGGGAGAGAGAAAGAGAAAATATAAGAGGTAATTCCTCAAACAGGCCAGTCCTAGACTCCATATGAACTGTCCTCCCCTTTAACCTTTACAAAGAGAGTGACTTTGAAGTCACCACTCCATTTCTTGTTCTGTTTCTGCTTTCTTCAGCCCTTCTGTCTAGAAAACCAATCTCCTCTGCTCAATTATTTGAAATTCTCATTCAATATATTGAAATGAGGTGTTGCCCAATTCTAAAGATGCAAGTAAAGCCAAATAAGATCTTTAAACTATTATTGTACTTTTCTTTTGGTAGCAGTAAGACAAATCAGATTATCTGAGGGCCTTTTATACCAAAGCGGTGAGTTAATACTTTGTCTCCTAGAGTATAAGGAAGGTTTTGGAGTGATTTATAGCAGGGAACAGATCTACTGCAAATTTTTTTTTTGATCTTTTGCTTATAGGATAAGAGTGAAAAGTCAGATAATCATTGTGAAGTTATCTGTGACAAATTGAACAAGAAATCATGGTGACTTAAAAGGGAGGCTGTAAGGAGAAGTCAGGGTTTGGTTCTCTATGTGTGTGTTTTCCAGTTCTAGGGATGAAACACAAATCCTGATGCATACTAGGGAAGCACTTTACCAATGAGCTATATCCCAACCCAGAAGTTAGCTTCTCATACACATGTCTCAGAGATAAAGGCAGTAGCATTTTGGCAGTGTGTTGGTCAGGTTTCCATTGCTGTGGGAAACTCGATGTAGAGGAAAGATTTATTCTGGCCAGTGGGTTCAGTCCATGATTAATTGGCTCCCTCGTCTCTGGACCTATGGTGAGGTAGACCATTATGGCAGGGAACATGTGGTAGAGCCACACTGCTGGCTTCATGATGGCAAGGAAGCAGGAAGAGAAAAGGGCTGGAGACAACATACAAGGTAGGCACCCAGTGACCCATGGATTCCAGCTAGACCTCACCTCCTGAAGTTCACACCACCTCCCATTATCCCAGTAAGCTGTGAATTCATCAGTGGATCAGATACCCATTGATCCAGTCACCTCCCAAAGACCCCACTACTGATACTGCTGCACTGGGGACAAGCCTTTAGCACTGAGCTTTTGGGGGACATTTCAGATCCAAACCATAATAAATAGCTTTGATGTGTGGCTGAGGAAAGAAAGATGGAAAGCTCCCAGGTGTTTATTCGACTTGTACAACTGAGTGGTGGTAGAGCCATTAACTAAGCTGTGGAAGGCTGGGGGAAAAGGGAGTCATCAGTTCTCCATTTGTGCATGTTAACTTTGAGATTTAGATGGCAGGTGGAATCACTGAGTGGGCAGGGACTGGGAGCCTGAAGCTCAAGGAGAGGTCAGGGATAGAAATAGCACAAGGTCATGCAGGAATGAGTGTACCCAGAAAAGGGGTGCAGTGAACTCTGAGGTATCTACGTCTAGAGGTCACAAAAAGAAAAAAAAAAAAAGTCAGCCAGGGAGACTGAGAGGGAGTGAAGAATGAGGTAGAAGGAACTAACCAGAGCATACAGCCTTCTTGAGGCCAAATGGGGGGCTAGGGGTATAGCTCAGTGGTAGGGCACTTGCCTGGCATGCCCAGGGCCCTGTGTTTAATCCCCAGGACCATGCTAAAATAAATAAAAATGTTTGAAGCCAAGTGGAAAAGTCTTTTTTCAGAAAGAAGGAAAATTAATGGTGCTAGATGATGCTGAGAGATTGAAAAAGAATTAGAAATTGTAAGCTACAAGACCTCAGAAATCTTTGTGTATTCCTATAAATGCTTATTTAATAGTTGAGAATGAGAAGATGTTTAACCAAAGCATTTATAGTAATAAATATAGTATTTATAGTAATAAACACTTCCCTGAAGCACAGTACTTGTCCAATAATTTGTGAAATTAGATTTGTTTTTTTTAATGGTGAATATGAAATGCAGTACTTTTAAAGTCTTAATTAAAAAGAGAAATCTGTTCTCTCAGATGCTTAACATACATCATATTGCTACAATAATTAGAAACCCAAGCAGTAGATTAACACTAAAATGATCTACAAAGGTGTTTGTGTTATGGATTGAAGTTCATGTTTCTTAATGATCTTTCTTTTTATTGAAAAGTTTTACTGAAATACAGTTTATATACCATAAAATTCACCATTGTCACTATAATTTGGTAACTTTAAGCAATGTATGTACTGTTGTACAACCATCAATCTGAGGGAATCTTGATAGAAGTTGTTTTTGGAGTGGGGAGAGGAAATCCTCATTGGAGCAAGATGGAGAATGAAATAAAATTTGAAGATGTTTTTGTTGTTGTTTTTAATTAAGGGCTTCAGGGGGAAATGGTAGTAGGGAGAGAGAGAAGTGATTTAAGAGATTGTTTTTATCTTAGTTTTTTGAGTTTTTTTTTAAATGTAGTAGACATTTCACTTTTTGTGTTCAGATGAAAATAATGAGATGTTTAACCAAAACTCTTGATAACAAGAGTTCCCTGAAATGAAAGTGTGTGTGGTGCTCTTGGAGGTCCTAAACAGAAAAGAACCAGGACCTGGGACAAGTTCCTGCAGCTGCCAGCAGCTGGGCCAGGGAGCAGTTGGATATATGTCTGCTGGACCTGGAGCAAGGAGCATTTGCATAAGGAGAATTTGGGGAGATAGGTACAAATTGTTGACATTGAACCTACATTGGCTTAGAAGGGTGGGAATACTGGAAGCAGGAAAGGCTTGAGGTAGGAGGGCCATCCATAAGTAGAAGCACTGGTTGCTTCTGGCTTGGTTGGGGTGCAGTGGCACCTGGCAGGGTCAGCAGCCTGGTGTTTTGTCAAGATTTTCTGTACATTCAGGAATGTGCAGCTATCTTTTACTAGTTTGACTTGCAGCTGTAGGCTTATCCTCCCATCCATCCTTTGGTACTTGTATTTAAATTTAGGGCATCTCAGAATTTTTCTTTTATCTGGGTAGTTCTTGTCTAATTTGTTCCGATAATGAGGGATGAAAGGCAGTCATTTAAGAAGTACAACTTGTACCTACTGTAAACTTTTACTTTTGTACTTTTAGGTTTACTTTATCTCCCCCTGTGAGTTGCTTACATTTAATTTTGGAAGGGAGAATCTTCCCTTTAAATGCTAATTAATTCTCTTTTTTAAAAAATTTTTTAGTTGTAGATGGACACAATACCATTATTTTATTTGTTTTTATTTTTATGTGGTGCCAGGGATCAAACATGCTAGGCAAGAGCTCTACCACTGAGCCACAACCCCAGCCCCTAAATGCTAATTAATTCTTAAGTGGATTTTCCCTGATGTGGTTTTAGAAATTAACAAGAATACCAATTTAGAAGCAAAGAAAAAGTTGGTACAGAGGTGTATGCCTGTGATCCCAGCAACTCAGGCTGCTGAGTCAGGAAGATAGCAAGTTCAAGGCCAGCCTCACCAACTCGGGGAAACCCTGTCTCAAAAAATCAAAAATAAGTAAAAAGGACTGGGGAGGTAGCTCAGCTGTAGAGCACCTCACATTCAATCTCCAGTACCACACACACAAAAAAAATAATAACAAAGAAAACAAAAACAAATCAACAACACATTAATGTATAAGCAAACCTTGAGTTGAAATGAATATTATGTGTGTGAAAATGATTCTGCATGTTGTACATTTCATTGGCTATTCGGTTACTCTTTGACAGCCCTTATACTGAAACACTGGATTTCTTTAAGAAGTCTGTGAGCTAGAACACACTTAGTATTAATATTGAATGAGTGCATTGAGTGTGTTGGTTTGTAATTATTTATGGAGCAGCTTCTTGTTTGCATGTTTCCAGTTTGCCCCTTTGTTGACTCAAGCCAATACTTAAAAGAAGCCCTCACATTTATGACCTACAGTACTATAAATCTAAATAGATGGGCATTACTCAGAGCATCCATTTGTAAATATTTGGATCATTATAATATCCTCGTTAACCAGCTGTAAATAATATTTTTAACCAGCTTGGCTTGTAAAGTTACATTATTTAAAAATATCTTACTTTGCTTTTATGATAGAATTTAAAAGAGAGCTACTTTTAAAGATTTAAAAGGGTCTCAGGTGGCTGATTTGCTTTTTCAGATCGTCCACATTCCTCCCTCCCTTCCCTCCCCTCCCTCCCCTCCCTTCCCTCCCTTCCCTTCCCTTCCCTCCCCTTCCCTCCTTCTCTTCCCTCCCTCCCTCCTTCTCTCCTTCCCTCCTTCCTTCCCTCCATCCCTCCATAGACTAGCTCTTCTACCAAGGATTCATGATAGTTCTTTACATTTCTCCCACTCCTCAAAACTTGGAGGTCATGTGATCGTGTCTCTCTCTCTGTAATATAAATGCATTATCTTTTCATCTTGATCTTTTAAGATTAGACCTGGTTCTTACATAGCTAACAGGAAATGACAACTTGTTGAATAATTCTAACAGGAATGATCTTGGTGCTTGCTTAGCCAACAGGAAATGATGCACTGAAGAATAAGGATTCCCTAGCAGTCCACAGATGATGGGGGCATGGGGAGAGGAGGGCAGGGGTGCAGCTGTCGGAATCTGTCTATTCAGGTAGTGTTTTTTAACTGCTTATGCTGCTTTATAGTCATTTTTCCTTAGATCCTCACACTAATAGCTCACTGTGTGGGCATATGATTAATTAAGATATAATTCACAAACTACTATAAGATTTCATTTTAAATTATACAATTCAGTAGTTTTTCAGTATATTCAAAATATTGTGCAACCATCATTTTAATTGAAGAATATTTTTATAACTTCCCAAGCAAATCACATACCCATTAGTAAGCACTTCCCTACCCTGCCTCCAGACCCTGGCAAGCACCAATCTACTTTCCATCTCTCCAGATTTTCCTATTCTTGCATTTCACATAAATGGAATCATATAACATGTGGCCTTGTGTGGGTGCTTCTTAGCATGTTTTTTTCAGGGTTCGCTGAGATTGTAGCACATGTCAATACTTTATTTCTTTTTAGAACTGAATAATATTCCATTGTACATATTCACCAAATTTTTCATCTATTGTTTTTGCATTTTTTAAATTTGTTCTAATTAATTATACATGATAGCAGAATATTTTGGTTGTTTCCACTTTGGGCTCTTATGACTAATGCTGTTATGAACATTCACTTACAAGTTTTCATGTGAACATATTTTCAGTTCTATTGGATATAAGCCTAGGAGTGCAGTTACTGTATCGTGTGGTAACTCTGTGTTTAGCAGTTTGTGGGACTCCCTGTCTTCCACAGCAGTGGCTCCATTCTACATCCCCATTAGGAAATGTAGGAAGGTTGCAATTCTCCCAGCTTTTCAGCACCACTTGTTATTGTCTCTCTTTTATTGTAGCCATCTTACTGGATGCCAAGTGACATTTCACTGTGGTTTGGTTATGCACTTCCTTAGTAACCAGTAACTTTAAGCATCTTTTTCTGCACTAATTGGCCCTTTTTATACCTTTTTTGAAGAAATGGCTTTTTAAGTCCTTCATCTACTTCTAGATTAGGGTTTTTTTTTTAATTGATACAGTGACATTCTTCATATATGTTGGATACCAAACCCATATATAACTTTCATAATGTATCATTTGCTAATATTTTCTCCTCTTCTGTGGCTTGCTTTCTCATTTTCTTGGCATATTCTTTGAAATACAGATATCTTTAACTTTGAAAAATCCTGATTAATGTACACATTTTTTTCTCCGTTTTTGTGTTGTACCTAAGAAATTCTTGTCTAAACAAAGATTATAAAGATTTATTATGATTTCTTCAAAGTGAGTGCTATACTTTGGACATGGCTTGAGTTTGTTCTCGAAGGACTCAAGTGATAGAAGGTTGGTCCCCAGAGTGGTAGTATTAAGACATAGAATCTAGTGATGATAGGTGTTAAGGTCACCAGGGTGCTGCCCTCGGAAGGGATTAAGTGCTTCTTGTGGGACCTTAGATCTTGAGAGAGGGTTGCTAAAAGAGACAGCCTAACCCCTAAATGGCTCTCTGATTTTAGGTCTTGCCATGATCTCTCCTCACACATACTGCCACTACTGTGATGTCATTTACCATGAAACCTTCACCAGATTCAAGCCAATGCCAGCACCATGCCCTTTAATCTCGAGACTGTAAGCTAAATAAACCTCTTTCCATTATTAAGTACCCAGCCTCAGTTATTGCATTAGTAACACAAGTTGGACATATACAGAGTGTAATAGTCATATCTCTGCAAATTTGAGGCCAGCCTTAGCAACTTGGTGAGACCCTGTCTCAAAATAAGAGGGGCTGGGAATGTAGCTCAGTGGGAAAATGCCCCAAGTTCAATCCCCAGTACCGCAAAAATAAATATTTGAACATGAATTCAGGAATTCACTTCACTGACAAGTATCCTTTGACCTCATTCATAGATTTTTAAAAAATATTTTATATATTATTAAATTTGCCATCTTAACCATTCAAAAGTTATATTTTTTATTGGTTGCTCATGACAATGCAATGATCTTGGCATATCATACATTTGTATATTTTAAAATATACAGTTTGTTTATATTAAATACATTTGTAATCCACTATCTTCAGAACTCTCTTCATCTTGTACAACTGGAACTGCACCTATTAAGTAATAATTTCCCATTTTCCCTTCCCCCGGCCCACGGAAACCATCATTCTAAGGGCTTCGTGTAATTGGACACGTTATGGTATTTATCTTCCCATGATTCGCATATTTCACTCAGCATAATAATGTCCTCAAGGTTCTTTCTTCCTAGTTGAATAATATTCCATCGGATGTAAATCCCATGTTTCGCTCTTCCATTTTTCTGTGAATGGATGCTTAGGTTTTCTCCCACATTTTAGCTATTGTTAATGGATGCTATGAACATGACTAAGTATGTCCTCAAAACCTGCTTTCCATGCTTTTGTCTGTTTACCCAGAACTGAATTGCTAAATCGTATAATAATTCTATTTTTTATTTTTTTGAGGAGGAACTACCACACCATTTTCTACCTTGGCTATACCATTTTACATCCCACCAGCAAGGCAGAGTTTCAATTTCTCCACATCCTCACACCCCTTTTTAGTTTTAGCCATCTCATGGGTTTGGGGTGGTATTTCTTTGTAGTTTTTGTTGAGCATCTTTTCATGTGCTTATTGGCCATTTTGTATATCATCTTTGGAGAAATGTCTATTCAAATCCTTCCCACCCCTCTTTTTTTTTTTTTTTTTTTTTTTTTGATACTGGGGATTGAACTTGGAGGCACTTGATCACTGAGCCACATTCCCAGCCTATTTTATATATTATTTAGAGACAGGGTTTCACTGAGTTGCTTAGTGCCTCCCTTTTGCTGAGACTGGCTTTGAAATCGAGATCCTCCTCCTCAGCCTGTTGAGCTGCTGGAATTACAGGCATGAGCCATCACACCTGGTGTTCATTTTCCCATTTCTGAATTGGGTTGTTTTGTAATTTAGTTTTAGGATTCTCTATTCTCTGTACTGTTTCCTTACCAGGTATATGATTTGCAGATACTCTCATTTCAGGGGTTTGTCATGCACAAAATTCTGAATTTTCATGAGCTCTACTCTGGTTTTTTTTTTTTTTTTTTCTTTTCTTTTGTTGTCTGTGCCTTTGGTTTGTATCCAAAAGATCATTGCTGAATCCTTTGTCATGAGACTTTGGCCCTATGTTTGTTTGTTTGTTTCCAAAGGGTTTATAATATTTGGTCTTTTTTTTTTTCTCCTGAAGGGTTTATAATGTTTAATGCATTTTGAGCTAATTTTTATTTATAAATTCATTCTTTTGTCTGTGAATGTCCAGTTTTCCAGGACTGTTAATTGAAAAGACTGTAATTCTTTGTAATTTCCTTTTCAGATTGTTCACTGGTAGTACATAAAAACGTAACTAAGTTTTATATATTGACTTTACATCCTACTACTTCACTGAATTAATTTATTAACACCAACAGGTTTTTTTTGGTGGAGGGTATAATCTTGAAGGTTTTCTATATACAAGATATCATCTGTGAACAGAACTATTTTTACTTTTTTATTTCCAGCTTGTACAACTTTTATGTCTTGCCTAGTTGTTCTGACTAGTATTTCCAGTATTATGTTGAATAGAAATGATGAAAGTAGGCATTCTTGCCTTGTTCCTCTTCTTAAAAATATATATATATTTTTAGTTGTAGATGAATGCAGTATCTTTATTTTATTTTTATGTGGTGCTGAGGATAGAACCCAGCGCCTCATGTATGCTAGGCAGGCACTATACCACTGAGCCACAACCCCAGCCCCTTGTTCCTTATCTTAAATGAAAAGTGTTCATTCTTCGATTATTGAGAAGCTGCTTACTATGGGGGGGGGGTGTCTTTTTTTGATTTTTTTGATATTGAGGGTTTTTTTCCCCTGGTTTACTAGGTGGTTTTTTGTTTGTTTGTTTTTAAATCATGGAAGTGTGTTGAATTTTGTCGAATGCTTTTCTTGTATCAAATGATATGATCATGTGAGGTTTTGTGTCCCTTCATTCTGTTAACATGGTGTTACAATCACTGATGTTCATATATTGAACTATCCTTGCATTCCAGAAATAAATCTTACTGGTCGTCAATATCCTTTGAATATATAGCTTTTAATTTAAGATATGATTTTATATTTAGAAAACTGAAGATTCCACACCAAAAAAAAAAAAAGAAAGAAAGAAACTGTTTGCTAAATTCATTTATTAGTTCAAACTATCAGGATGTAAAATCAGTGCACTGATTAGTGTATTTTGTTGAGAATTTTTGTATTAATATTCATAAGTGATATTCTACAGTTTTCTTACAGTGTCTTTGGCTTTAATATATTACTGCTGGCCATGTAAAATGAGTTAGAATGTGTTTTTTCTCCTTTTTTTAAAAAAAATTAGAAATAAGTAGTATCAATTCTTTAAATATTTGGTAGAATTCACCAGCACCAGTAAAGCAGTCAGGTCCAAGGTTTTTGTTCATCAAGAGATCTTTTTTAACTGATTCATTCTCTTCCCTACTGGATAGGTTTATTCAGATTTTCTGTTTTCTTAGTGATTTATTTAGTCTGCTAGATTTTGTATTCCTAGGAATTTATTATATTTTTTATTTTTTTATATTAGCCATATATCTTGCAACCTTGGTATAATCAACTGTTTAGCAGTTTTTTGATGGATTTCTTCAGATTGTCAACATAGACAAGGCATGCCAACTGCAAACAAGACAATTTTTTTAAAATTTTTATTTCCTTTTCTGTCTTATTTCATTAGCTAGAACTTTCACTACAATGTTGAAAACAAAGGGTGAGGGGCTGGAGTTGTAGCTCAGTGGTAGTGCACTTATTTAGAATGTGTGAGGCACTAGGTTCAATCCTCAGCACCCCATAAAAATAAATAAAATGTGTCCATATACAACTAATATATATACACACTAAATATATGTCTATATACACTAATGTATACGTGTGTGTGTGTGTGTGTGTGTGTGTGTGTGTGTGTGGTGAATGTAACAAATGGCAAGAAGGGACTTCTCATTTCTAATTTTAGTATTAGTAGAGAAACTTCTTATTTCTTACCATTAATTAACTTGTTAGCTCTAGATTGTTGTAGATATTATTTATCAGATTGAAGAAGTTTCTTTCAAGTTTGCTAAGAGTTTTTGACATGAGTATTTGATTTTTTTTTCTCTTTTCTAAACATTTAATTTTTATTTTTAGGTGGACACATATCTTTATTATTATTATTTTTTTAATGTGGTGCTGAGGATCAAACCCAGTGCCTCATGCATGCTAGGCAAGTGCTCTACCACTGAGCCACAACCCCAGCCCCAACCATTTTTTTTTAATTTTTTATTGATTATTTAAAGCATTACATAGCTCATGATATATCATCTTTCATACATTAGACTCAAATTGTGTTTTGAACTCCCATTTTCACCCCAAATATAGATTGCAGAATCACATCTGTTACATATTCACATTTTTACATAATGCCATATTAGTGTCTGTTGTATTCTGCTACCTTTCCTAACCCCTACTATCCCCCCTCCCCTCCCCTCCCCTCCCATCTTCCCTCTCTATCTCCCCTGCTGTTGTTCAATTCTCTCCCTTTTTTTTCCCTCCCCCTTGCCCCTCATAGCCTCTTATAATTTTATGTATCCTTGAAGGTCTCCTACCATTTCCATATGCTTTCCCTTCTCTCTCCGTTTCTCTCCCCCCATTCATCTTTGTTTACTGTAGTCTTTTCCACATGCTCTTCCTTCCTGTTCTGTTCTTAGTTGTTCTCTTTATATCAAAGCAGACATTTGGCATTTGTTTTTTAGGGCTTGGCTAGCTTCACTTAGCATAATCTGCTCTAATGCCATCCATTTCCCTGCAAATTCTATGATTTTGTCATTTCTTAGTGCTGCATAATATTCCATTGTGTATAGATGCCACATTTTTTTTATCCATTCATCTATTGAAGGGCATCTAGGTTGGTTCCACAGTCTAGCTATTGTGAATTGTGCCGCTATAATCATTGATGCAGCCGTATCCCTATAGTGCGCTCTTTTAAGGTCCTCAGGGAATAGTCCGAGAAGTGCAATAGCTGGGTCAAATGGTGGTTCCATTCCCAGCTTTCCCAGGAATCTCCATACTGCTTTCCAAATTGGCCTCACCATTTTGCAGCCCCACCAGCAGTGTACAAGTGTACCTTTTTCCCCACATCCCCGCCAACACTTGTTGTTGTTTGACTTCATAATGGCTGCCAATCTTACTGGAGTGAGATGGTATCTTAGGGTGGTTTTGATTTGCATTTCTCTGATTGCTAGAGATGGTGAGCATTTTTTCATGAACTTGTTGATTGATTGTATGTCCTCCTCTGAGAAGTGTCTGTTGAGGTCCTTGGCCCATTTGTTAATTGGGTTATTTGTTATCTTATTGTTTAATTTTTTGAGTTCTTTGTACATTCTGGATATTAGGGCTCTATCGGAGGTGTGGGGGGTAAAGATTTGTTCCCAGGATGTAGGCTCTCTATTTACCTCTTTTATTGTTTCTCTTGCTGAGAAAAAACTTTTTAGTTTAAGTAAGTCCCATTTGTTTATTCTGGTTGTTAACTCTTGGGCTATGGGTGTCCTATTAAGGAATTTGGAGCCCGACCCCACAATTTGTAGATCGTAGCCAACTTTTTCTTCTATCAGACGCAGTGTCTCTGATTTGATATCTAGCTCCCTGATCCATTTTGAGTTAATCTTTGTGGATGGCGAGAGAAAGGGATTCAATTTCATTTTGTTGCATATGGATTTCCAATTTTCCCAGCACCATTTGTTGAAGATGCTATCCTTCCTCCATTGCATGCTTTTAGCCCCTTTATCAAATATAAGATAGTTGTAACTTTGTGGATTAGTCTCTGTGTCTTCTATTCTGTACCATTGGTCCACCCGCCTGTTTTGGTACCAGTACCATGCTGTTTTTGTTACTATTGCTTTGTAGTACAGTTTGACCTCTGGTATCGCTATACCTCCAGATTCACACTTCCTGCTTAGAATTGCTTTTGCTATTCTGGGTCTTTTGTTTTTCCATATGAATTTCATGATTGCTTTGTCTATTTCTACAAGAAATGCCGTTGGTATTTTGATTGGCATCGCATTAAACCTATAGAGAACTTTGGGTAATATCGCCATTTTGATGATGTTAGTTCTGCCTATCCATGAACAGGGTACATTTTTCCATCTTCTGAGATCTTCTTCTATCTCTCTCTTTAGGGTTCTGTAGTTTTCATTGTATAAATCTTTCACCTCTTTTGTTAGGTTGATACCCAAGTATCTTATTTTCTTTGAGGATATTGTGAATGGAGTGGTTTTCCTTATTTCCATTTCAGAAGTTTTGTTGCTGATATATAGGAATGCCTTTGATTTATGCGTGTTGATTTTATAACCTGCCACTTTGCTGAATTCATTTATTAACTCTAGCAGCTTCTTTGTAGACTCTTTTGGGTCTGTTAAGTATATTATCATGTCATCCGCAAATAGCGATAGTTTAATTTCTTCTTTTCCTATTTTTATGCCTTTAATTTCTTTTGTCTGTCTAATTGCTCTGGCTAGTACTTCGAGAACTAAATTGAATAGAAGTGGTGATAGAGGGCATCCCTGTCTTGTTCCAGATTTTAGAGGGAATGCCTTCAATTTTTCTCCATTCAGAATGATGCTAGCCTGAGGCTTAGCATAGATAGCTTTTACAATGTTGAGGTAAGTTCCTGTTATCCCTAGTTTTTCTAGTGTTTTGAACATAAAGGGATGCTGTACTTTGTCAAATGCTTTTTCTGCATCCATCGAGATGATCATGTGGTTCTTGTCTTTAAGTCTATTGATGTGGTGGATAGCATTTATTGATTTCCGTATATTGAACCATCCTTGCATCCCAGGAATGAATCCTACTTGATCATGGTGCACAAGTTTTCTGATATGTTTTTGTATTCGATTTGCCAGAATTTTATTGAGAATTTTTGCATCCAAGTTCATTAGAGATATTGGTCTGTAGTTTTCTTTCTTTGAAGTATCTTTGTCTGGTTTTGGGATCAAAGTGATGTTGGCCTCATAGAATGAATTTGGAAGAGCTCCTTCTTTTTCTATTTCTTGAAATAGCTTGAAAAGTATTGGTATTAATTCTTCTTTGAAGGTTTTGTAGAACTCCGCTGTATACCCATCTGGTCCAGGGCTTTTCTTAGTTGGTAGTCTTTTGATGGCTTCTTCTATTTCTTCTTTTGTTATTGGTCTGTTTAAATTGTGTGTGTCTTCCTGTCTCAATCTGGGCAATTCATATGCCTTAAGAAATTTATCGATATCTTCGTTATCTTCTATTTTATTGGAATATAGGGTTTCAAAATACTTTCTAATTATCTTCTGTATTTCTGTAGTGTCTGTTGTGATATTGCCTTTTTCATCCCGTATGTTAGTAATTTGAGTTCTCTCTCTTCTTCTTTTCGTTAGCGTGGCTAAGGGCTTGTCTATCTTATTTATTTTTTCAAAGAACCAACTTTTAGTTTTATCTATTTTTTCAATGGTTTCTTTTGTTTCAATTTCATTGATTTCTGCTCTAATTTTAATTATTTCTTGTCTTCTACTACATTTGCTGTTGTTTTGCTCTTCCTTTTCTAGATTTTTGAGGTGTTGTGTGAGTTCATTTATTTGTTGGTTTTTTCTTTTTTTGAGGTAAGAACTCCAAGAAATGAATTTCCCTCTTAAAACTGCTTTCATTGTGTCCCATAAATTCCGGTATGTTGTGTCTGTGTTATCATTTGACTCTAAGAATTTTTTCATCTCCTCCTTTATGTCTTCTATAACCCATTGATCATTCAATAACATATTGTTCATTTTCCATGTGATGTAGGATTTTTCCTTCCTTCTTTTATCATTGATTTCCAATTTCATTCCATTATGGTCAGATATGGTGCATGGTATTATCTCCACGCCTTTATATTTACTAAGAGTTGTCTTATGGCATAATATATGGTCTATCTTTGAGTAGGATCCATGTGCTGCTGAGAAGAACGTGTATCCACTTGATGATGGTTGATATATTCTATATATGTCGGTTAAGTCTAGATTATTGATTGTGCTGTTGAGTTTTATAGTTTCTTTATTCAGTTTTTGTCTAGAGGATCTGTCTAATGGCGAGAGCGGTGTGTTGAAGTCACCCATAATTATTGTGTTGTGGTCTATTTGACTCTTGAACTTGAGGAGAGTTTGTTTTATGAACGTTGCAGCTCCATTGTTGGGTGCATACAAATTGATGATTGTTATGTCTTGTTGGTGGATGGTTCCTTTTAACAGTATATAGTGACCTTCTTTGTCCTTCTTGATTAACTTAGGTTTGAAGTTGATTTTATTCGATATGAGTATGGCCACTCCTGCTTGCTTCCGAGGGCCATGTGAGTGGTATGATTTTTCCCAACCTTTTACCTTCAGCCTGTGTATGTCTTTTCCTATCATATGAGTCTCCTGAAGGCAGCATATTGTTGGATTTGTTTTTTTGATCCAGTTTACTAGCCTATGTCTCTTGATTGGTGAGTTTAGGCCATTAACATTTAAGGTTACAATTGAGATATGATTTGTATTTCCAGTCATGCTTCTTTATTTATTTATTTTAGTTTGGTTAGTTTTGCTTTTTGGTTATTTTCCTCCCCCTTTACTGAGATACTTCCTGCTGTTAGTTTTGGGCACTATTTTTCACATCCTCTTCTTGTAGTGTTTTGTTCAAAATGCTTTGCAGAGCTGGTTTTCTTGCTGCAAATTCTTTTAGCTTTTGTTTATCGTGAAAGATTTTAATTTCATTGTCAAATTTGAAGCTCAATTTTGCTGGATATAGTATTCTTGGTTGGAATCCATTATTTTTCAGCGTTTGAAATACGTTATTCCAGGATCTTCTCGCTTTCAAAGTTTGTGATGAGAAATCTGTCGTTAACCTAATTGGTTTACCCCTGAAAGTAATCTGCCTCTTTTCTCTCGTAGCTTTTAATATTCTCTCCTTGTTCTGTACGTTGGCTATCTTCATAATTATATGTCTTGGGGTTGGTCTATTATGGTTTTGAATGTTTGGGGTCCTGTAGGCTTCCAGGATTTGGCAATCCATTCCATCTTTCATCTCTGGGAAGTTTTCTAGAATTATTTCATTTAATATGCTGTCCATTCCTTTGGTTTGAATCTCTGTGCCTTCTTCTATCCCTATGACTCTCAGATTTGGTTTTTTTATGACATCCCATATCTCTTGAATAGATTGCTCGTGGGAATTAAGCATCTTTTCTGTGTTGACTATATTCTTTTCAAGTTGATAAACCTTGTCTTCATTATCTGATGTTCTGACTTCTACTTGATCAAGTCTATTTGTAATATTCTCATTTGAGTTTTTAATTTGGTTTATAGTTTCCTGTAATTCTAGGATTATTGTTTGATTTTTTTTTAATATCTCTATCTCCTGGTAGAGCTCGTTCTTTGCCATTTGAATTTGTTTGTTTAATTCATTTTCAAAATATATTTTTATTTCTTGGACTTGCTGTCTCATGTCTTCTCTAATATTCCTTTCCATTCGAGTTAGGTATGCCTTGAGTTCTTTCCCTATACCTGTTTCTGAAGTTTCTATGTCCTCCTGTAGAATTGAGTAGTCTTGCATTGTTTGTAATCCTTTTTTCCCTTGTTTTCTCATGTTGTCCACGTTACTTTCCAGCTCTTTTTGATTGTCGTGTTTCTGCTCTCCTCTATAGATTTGTTTTGTTTCTGTATTACTCTGATGTCTCTCCTTTGTGTTGTTGAAGTATGACTGCTAACGTGGATTCCGCTGGGAAGGAATTCCGACGTTCGAGCTCCAGTGACGACACTACTCTGCTATGACGGGCCCCAGTCTCCTTGCCGGGGTGCCCTAATGGGGGGGTGTGACTGGACTGTCTCTGTGTGGTTTCAGCTCCCGGTCGTGGCAGGCGGGTAGACTCCAGCCGCCCAGTATCACAGGCCGCGGGCAGGTGATCCGTCACCAACGGGAGGGCGTTCTCCTACCGCCCAGTTACGCGGGCAGTGGGTGAACTGTCGCCGGTGGGCCTGCAGTTTACAGCTGCCCAGTCGCGAGGGCCTTGCCTCTAGGCTCCTGGTTTCTCCTGCTAGCCTTGGTTTCTCCTGCTAGACCAGATTTCCCCTCAGTGATGATTCTCGGCAGTTCAAACTGTACTCTGTGCCTGTTTTGTTGTTGCAATCTGTCGGACAGTGGCGGTGGATACTTCAGCTGTCCAAGATGGTGGCCGCTGGTTACCTTAGTGGAGTGTCCCTTGTGGGGGGTGGGGCTGTACCGCTTCCGTCCCCGTCAGCAATCCCGAACTCAGCCCGGGGGTCAGTGCAGGCTTGGGCTTGGCTGGTGGGATACCACCGTGTCGCAGCCACTTAATTCCCTGCTGACTAGTTAACCCCTTCTCTGGGGCGCCACGCCTTCTGTAGCCTCGGGGCAGGCCGCGCGAATCAGACAGCCTGGATCTCCGGGGTCACACCGTTGGCTTTTGGGATCCCCAGCACTCTATGGTTTTGATTTTTTTCTGCTTGCCCCTCCCCCAGCGCTGGCTAGACAGGTTTTGTTTTGGCCGCTGATGGGAGGGGGGGGTTGGGGGTCAGGTGCCTCTAGCTCTCCTTTAGTCTTTATACAGGCTCACTCTGATAGTCCCTCCCCCTGAAAGTCTAGGAGCGTTTTTAAGCGAAATCCCCCTATGTATGGGGGCTGAGCTGGGTGACACACACCTGTTTGTTGTTGCAATCTGTCGGAGAGTGGGGGTGGATACTTCAGCTGTCCAAGATGGTGGCCGCTGGTTACCTTAGTGGAGTGTCCCTTGTGGGGGGTGGGGCTGCCCAACCATTTTTTGATTATTCTGTGCTAGGCAAGCGCTCTATCACTGAGCCATGACTTTATCTTTTGAATATAGCCCTCCTGTCTCTGAGGCTTATTTTTAAAAGGACTTGTTCTTTTCTTTCTTCTTCCCCTATTTAATTGTCCTTGAAAGGACCCACCACAGGAGGTGGATATCTGTCCAGAGGCTCTAAGAGGTGACCTTCCGAGGGCACACCGAGTATTTGATTTTGTTGAATATTTTTATACACAATGGCAGAATGCAGTTCATTCATTTACACACATAGAGCACAATTTTTCAAGTCACTGATTGTATACAAAGTATTTTCACACCATTCATGTTGTCATACATGTACATAGAGTAATGATGTCTAACTCATTCCACCATCATTCTTATCCCTTTACCCCCCTCCCTTCCCCTCTCTCCCCTTTGCCCTATCTAAAGTTCCTCCATTCCTCCCATGCTCCCTGCCACCATTGCCATTATGAGTCAGCATCCTCATATCAAAAAAAAAAAAAAAAAAAAAAAAAAAAATTCAGCCTTTGTTTTTTGGGGATTGGCTTACTTCACTTAGCATTATGTTCTCCAACTCGATCCATTTACCTGCAAATGCCGTGATTTTATTCTCTTTTACTGCTGAATAATGTTCAATTATGTACATATACCAAAGTTTCCCTATCCATTCATCTACTGAAAGGCATCTGGGTTGGTTCCACAATTTAGCTATTGTGAATTGTGCTGCTGTAAACATTGATATGGCTGTGTCCATGTAGTGTGCAGTTTTAAGTCCTTTGGGTATAAACCGAGGAGTGGGTTAGCTGGGTCAAATGGTGTGGTTCCACTCCAAGTTTTCCAAGGACTCTTCATTCTGCTTTCCATATTGGCTGTACCAATTGCAGTCCCACCAGCAATGTATGAGTGTGCCTTTTCCCCCACATCCTCGCCAACACTTGTTATTTGTATTCTTGATAGCTGCCATTCTGATTGGAGTGAGATGAACTCTTAGAGTAGTTTTGATTTACATTTCTCTAATTGCTAGAGATGTTGAACACTTTTTCAGTTTGTTGATTATATATCCTCTTTTGAGAAGTGTCTATTCAATTCCTTGGCCCATTTATTGATTTGTTTATTTGCTTTTTTGGTGTTAAGGTTTTTGAGTGCTTTATATATCCTAGAGATTAGTGCTCTATCTGTGCTTGTGGTAAGATTTGCTCTCATTCTGTAGGCTCTCTGTTCACCTCACTGATTGTTTCTTTTGCTGAGAAGAAGCTTTTTAGTTTAAATCCATCCCATTTATTGATTCTTGGTTTTAATTCTATCAGACCACAATGGAATGAAACTAGAAATCAATGATAAAATAAAAAATAAGATATTCCAACACCTGGAGACTAAATAATATGCTATTGAATGAACAATGGGTTGCAAAAAGATATCAAAGAGGAGATTTAAAAAAAATAGAGGTAAATGAGAACACCTATACAATATATTGAAATCTCTGGGACACTATGAAGGTAGTTCTAAGAGGAAAGTACATTGCATAGAGTTCATTCCTTCAAAGAAGAAAAAGTCAACAAATAAATGACCTAACATTGCATCTCAAAGCCCTAGGAAAAGAACAACAAATCAACCCCAAACTGGGGGGTAGGGGGGTTCATGTGTGTGCATGCAGACTGGTGGTTGAACCCAGGGTCTCAAGCATGCTAAGCATGTGCTATACAACTAACCTACACTATCGGCTCAATCTCTGTCTTTTGATTGCTGATAGTCATTCCTTAGCATCCTTAGAGGATTAATTCTGGGACACCCCACTGCCATGAATACCAAAATATGTAGAGGCTCAAGTGCCTTATAAAAATGGGGCATAGTATTTGCATATAACCTCTGTATTTCCTCCCATATACTTTAAATCACCTTTAGATTATTTATAATACCTAATACATCACAAATGCTATTTAAATAGTTGCTATGCTGTACTATTTATGGAATAATGATGAAAAATCTGTACATGTTTAATATAGATGCAGGTTTTTTCTTTGAATATTTTCTATCTGTGGTTGATCATTTCTGCAGATACAGAACCCTCAAATATGGAGGGCCAACTATAGTTTTATTAATATCCATTTTATTGGTTACTGTTCTCCATTTCTTGCCCTTGTTTCTTTGTTCCTATTTTTGTCTACCCTTTTTTGTCTCTCTCATAATTTTGTGCATTTTATGATACCATTTTTTTCTTTGTAGCCTATCAATCATATTTCTTGTTTCACCAGTTTTTTATTAATTACCCTAGAATTCATAATATGTATCAACAACTAATTGAAGCCTGCTTTCAGATAACTGCACCACTTCACAGGTAATTTGAGTACCTTATAACAACAAAATCCTCCTAATTCCTAGGCCCTGTATCATTGCTGTCATTCATTTCACTTATAGATAAACGTGTGTACATGAGTGCTACTTGCATAAGCATACATAAACAAATTGTCGCCATCATTCTGAATAAACTACTATGTTAATTAAAAATAAGAAAAAATAGAGTTTTTATTTTACCTTTATTTATTCTTTGATACCCTTCCTTTCTGTAGATCTGAGTTTCTGACCCATGTTGTTTTCTTTCTCTGAAATGAACTACTTTTAACATTGCTTTCAAGGCAGGCCTATCGGCAACAAATTCCCAGAGTTTTTATTTGTCTGAGAAAGTCTTTATTTCTCCTTCATTTCTGAAGTATAATGTCTCAGGGTTCAAAATTATAGATTGGGGTTTTTTTCTTTCAATACTTTAAACATTTCACTCCACTTTCTTCTTGCTTGAATGGTTTCTTAGGAGAAATCACAATCTAATTATTTTTTTGTTGTTGTTCATCTATAGGCAAGGTAATTTTTCCCTCTGGTTTTTTTGTGGATTTTTTTCTTCATATTTGATTTTCTGTAATTGGAATATGTTGTGTCTAGGTGCAGCTTTTTCAGCTTTTATCCTGATTGGTGTTTTGTGGTTTCTGAATCTATAGATTGGTGTTTGATATTAGTTTGGGGAAATTCTCAGTCATTATTGTTTTAAATATTTTAAATATTCTCTCTCTCCTGCCCCCTTTTGTATTCTTATTTTGAATGGTACACCTTCAGTTGTCCTATAGTTCTTGAATTTTCTATCCTGCTTTTTTTGTTTGTTTTTGTTCTTGTTTTTTTGGCTTTGGAAGTTTCTACTGATTTATTCTCAAATTCAGAGATTATTTTCTGAGTTGTGTCCAGTCTACTAATGATCCCATCAAAGACTTTAATTTCTGTTACATGTTTCTGAGCTCTAGAATTTTGTTTTGTTCTTTTTTATGATTTCCATCTCTTTGCTCCTATTTTCATCTGTTTTTGCATGTGTCTACTTCGTCAGTTAGCACCCTTAGCAGATTAATCATAGTTGTGTTAAATTCCCTGAATTTCAACATTCTTGCCATGTTTGGTTCTGATGTTTGCTCTGTCTCTTCAAACTTTTTTTGTTTTGTTTTGTTTTGCCTTTAATATGCCTTGCTTCTTGCTAGCCAGACATTAGGTATTTGGGGAAAGGCTATAAATGGGTTTTAATGATATTGTGGTAAGGTGTAGCGGGAGCGGAAGGGCTGTAGGTCTTATGATTAGTTCTGTCTTTTAGTGAGCTTGTACCTTAGCTCTCCCTCCATGATTCTCTCTATCCACCCATCTGTCTCTGCAGTTTTCCCAGGGGAAGTAGTGTTTTGCCTTATTACTTCAAATAAGTTATTTAGAAACATATACACATGTATTTGTAAATCATCAAGAGCAAGTATTATTTCTAGGCAAGAGACTTTTGGGGTTGTGGCTCAGTGGTAGAGCACTTGCCTAGCATGTGTGAGACACTGGGTTCGTGAGGCACCGCATAAAAATAAACAAATAAAATAAAGATATTGTGTCCATCTACAACTAAAAAAATATCTTTTAGAAAAGACTTGAACAAAGAGGTTCGTAGAAACTGTGTTTGCTTCCCCCTTTGAAAATATATAAACATTTTATTTTTTTTTAAAGATGGAGAGCTTCCTGGGATCCTTGTTTTAAGTATATAGGCCAGGGGTAGTTGCACACACCTGTGGTCCCAGTTAATCTAGAGGCTGAAGCAGGAGGATCATTTGATTCCATAAGTTTGAGCCTAGCCCAGGCAATATAGCAAGACCCCATATCAGAAAAAAGAAGATAAACTCTGAATCCTGAAATATGGGTATAGTCTGAAAGTCTCTGTCTCATGAAAGAGATTTTACAGAGAGTTCCCCCCAATTGGAGGGTCTTAATGAGGGTTTATAGAGGGTCTTAAATGCCTAGCTGGAAACTATGGGTCTTCATTCAGTAAAGAATGAGGTATCATCAAAGGCTGAGCATGTGATGCTCCTAGGGTCTGGCACAGGCTAGGGAAGTGCTCATCACTACAGTTGTGTTTAAGGAAAGATTCTACCATCTTAGTCCAGAGGTGTGTATTTGTATATGTCATGAATAAAGAAAATCTGCCTTATAAAACAGTTGATGAAGGAAAATCATGGATCAAGAAAGGATGCATATCTTTATTCTAAGTGATTATAACTTCTTTATGTAGCAAACTCTTTAGAGTAATATAACCCTGAAAAATGTAATATGTACATTACATAATATGTGTTCTCAGATCATGTCTTATATAATCCACTTAAGACACCTAAGAGACATAGGGTATTTTAAGTACACCAGCAAGCTGCTCAGATTCATTGTAACAGCATCTTTCCCTCCCTCCCTCCCTCCCTCCCTCTGTGTGTGTGTGTGTGTGTGTGTGTGTGTGTGTGTGTGAGATAGTTTTAAACACATTTTCCCCTCTAAGAAGATTAAACTGTTTATAGCAGGGGGGAAAATCCACATACCTTTTATAAGCTGCTTATTGTTGTAACACAGATTAACTTCACAGCACATAAAGAGAATACTGGAAAACACTTGCATGATTAAATATGCCCCTAGAGGATTAAGTTTTTCCACATAATTTTTAGCCAGTGCTATTAATAATATTTCTGCATTAAACTTTCTGTACATCCTGATTGCTTGTCCTTTGTTCTTCCCTTCTGTTAGTTTTTCCACTGTCAGATTTGTGGCATTACAAAATTATCTGTGGAAACATAGGCTTCAAATCTGAAAGTTTAATAAGTTCCAAAAAAGTATCATGTCTGGAATTATTCCAGTCTTGTTTCCCCCCTAAGTTTTTGTCCATTTCAAACTCATTTCATCTTTTATCTTACTGGAATCCTGGCATAAGGTAGCTATTTACCAAGCTTAGGGATTCACTCAGAAATAAGTTGATTATTAAATACAAAGTATTTATAATTTTGAAAAAGGTCATTTAATTTTCAAGCACATTCTTCCTAAGATAACATCCTGGTTTATAAGGAATCTCATTATTACTGAGGAATTAAATTTTATTAAGTGCCTTTTTATCCAGGCCTTGGTTGTCCAATTAATTTCCTGTGGCTAATCAGCCTGAGACTTGACTTTGTGGATACCCTGCCCCTCCAGCTCTCTAGGGTTCCCAGCCTTTGATCCCACTGCCTGCAGGTCATCTTTCTTTACCAGCCTCGGACTGTTCTCAGGTCCTTTGATGGTGCTCACCAGCCCCTGGGTATTGGCCTTGTCTCTATTATCTTTTTTTCCTGCCAGTCCCCAGTGTCTGGGCTCTGATGGGTTCTTAATCACCTTTTTCCAAAAAACGTTTCTGTCCTGACTCAGGTTGCTTGCACAGTGATGTGCTTTGGTTAGCTTCCCCTCTCATAGCTTCCCCATTTTGTGCATGCTCCATGGCCCTCCCATCCTCAACCTCTTCTGGCAGCAGATGATCTTGTGCCTGCTGCTTAGATCCTGCCTCCCTTTTCACTATAGCACCTTTGCTCACCACCCTGTCCTCCTCACTGCTGTGCCTTGGGGAGAGCTGCCACCTTCTTCATGGGTGGTTCAGGGTTTCTTCCTCTGCCTCTTCGGAGCCCTTTCTCTGGCACTGAAATTAAAGTTTTAATACTGTTTAAGTAATATATGCACATGGTTTTAAAGATTCAAGTAACTCAGGTGGAGTATCTCCTCTGAAATGCTTACAACCATAAGTGTTTCAGATATTGGAATATTTGCATATCTTAGAGTTCATAAAATTCATTTATGTTTCTTATGTATCTATACATGCAGCCTAAAGATAATTTTATACAGTATTTTTGTTGTACCTTTGTTATGAATGAGACTTACCACTTGAGGTCTTGTGTGGAATTTTCCATTGTGTCATGTCAACACTCAAAAAGTTTTGGATTTTGAAGCATTTTGAATTTCATATTTTCACATTAGGAAGCCTCAGCCCATAGAATAAAATAATATTTGCTACTTTCTACAGTTTAGAGTTCCTGTGATCATTGATCCCTGTGACAATTGTTTTTGTTTATTTCTAAGAACAAGTTACTTTTCTCATTGTTCTCATTGCAAGACTATTGGCCTTTTATCTTCTGATTTTTTTTTTATGATGATTCTAAAACTCCTTTATTTTACTGAGTGTACACTTAAGTGTTTTCTAGTTTGGAGCTGTTGTGAATAGTGCTGCTATGGACACTTGCACTTGTGCCTTCTGTTGCACATATGTACACATTTTGTTCAGTGTGTGTGTGTAATAAAATACACATATATATGAGTAGAATTGCTAGATTATAGGGCATATAAGTGTTAAACTTATAAAATGGTTGTTTCATTTTGCACTTCTATGAGAGTCCTGGTTGTTTTGCATATTTGTCGGCACTTGGTATTTTCTTTTTCATTTTAGCCTTTTGGGTAGGTTTAAAAATACATTTGGGTAGCTTGTGTGTCACATTTGTAACAAAATCCTTTTGTTCCTCCCTTTCCTGTGATACTTTAAATTTCTTTTTCTTGGCTGTTTCTCCATCTGGTGTTTGTTTTCTATCAAGTGAATTTTAGAATCAGTAACCTCAAATCTTCTAGATTTTTTGGTGAATTTACATGACACTTTATTTGGGAAAAATTGGGATCTGAACTAGAAAATGATATTGTTATTCTAAGAAGGACAAAAGTGATAAATACTAAGCATGCCCAGTTTTTAGCCTACCAGATTGCACCGTTATCTCTATATTTTAGAGATAATTTTTCTAACTTTTCCTTTTGATTTCCCTTTTAACAAGTGTGCTAGTCAGCTTTCCATCACTATGCCAAAATACCTGAGAGAAACGCTTTGTAAGGAAGAAAGGCAGCTGGGCGCAGTGGCACATGCCTAAAATCACAGCAGCTCAGGAGGCCAAGACAGGAGGATGACAAGTTTGAGGATAGCCTCAGCCTTAGCAAGGCCCTATTTCACACTAAAAATTGAAAAGACTGAAGATGTAGCTCAGTGGCATAGTGCCCCTGGGTTCAATGCCTGGTACACCCAACCCCCCAAAAGGAAACGTTTGTTTTGGCTTATGGGGTCAGAGGTCACTTGGTTCTGCTCTTTTGGGGCCTATAGTAAGGTAGAACATCATGGTGGGGAGCCCCTTTCATGGCAGCCAGAAGCAGAAAGGAGAAAATTAAAGGATATGTGAACAGAATATACCTTTCAAGGACCTGCCCCCCATGACCTACTTCCTCCAACGAGGACTCGCCTCCTAAACTTGTCACCACTTCCCAATAGCCTGTTAAGCTATTCATCAATAGATTAATCCAGTGATGAGCTTAGAACCCTCATGATCCAGTCACCTTCCAAGGACCCCTCCTCTGGGCATTGCCACCTCTTGTTTATTGAGCAAGCCCTCAATACACAAGATTTGGGGGTATATTTCGGAAACAAACATAGCAAGTTCTTGTTAGAAATGAAAGTCTTTTTAAATATGCATTTAAAATCTGCATCTTCCTTTCTAAAAATACAATTCTTTTTTTTTTTACAGGTTCTTGATCAATATGAACGAGAAGGATTTAATTTCCTAGCAAAGGTGTTTAATTCTTCACATTCCTTCTTGGAAGACTTGACTGGTCTCACATTGCTGCATCAAGAGACCCAAGCTGCCGAGGTAAGAACAAAACAAGCTTTCTGTACTGAGGAATTGATATTTGAAACCTATTTGATATTTGTCTTTCTGGAAAAAGGTAGAAAGCAATTAATTTTGACCTTTTTCCTCAGAGGTCATATCACTAAGCGAGTCTGATAGTTATGAGAAGAAAGAATCTTCAGTAGTGACTGACAATGGCGTGTGTGGGTCACTGTCCATTTGTTGCCTAGTGCACAAAATTAATGATAGAAAAAGTACAAGTTATTGATTTCCACGTACTCCTTGTCCGTACTGAAGATGAGCATGAGTGTGGCCATTGGAGAGTTGCTTCCAGTGTCCGTGTATCAAAATGCAAATTAGCACAGCTGGTGGGCTCAGGCCCCATGGTCTTTAGAAATGACACACTGGCTTGTATTTCACAATTTGATCAGTCATCTTAAGCACTGAATGCTATTATGAAATGGATTCTCCTGTAACAACCTTGGTGGGAGAGTTATGATTTGTTTCTCCACTAAAATATTTTGCAGCTCTTTATTTCCTGGATCATTGCAAACCGCAACCCCTCCCGCAAAAAAAGTCAATTTAAAAAATACCTTATCATTTTGTTTTTTTCTGTGTGTACATGGTAATGAAGCTATGTGGGTCAATTGGCAAAATGTACAGTTCCTCAAAATGGGTGACTAAGTGAGATCAGCATCTCCTAAATCATCATGTTTCCCCTTTAGCACCTGGGTGAAGAAGCTATTAGGAGAAATGGGGCCTGTGTCGGCATTTCCACAAGTTGTCTGTTTAAGTCCAGGAAAACCTTGACTTCCCATGTCCTGCAGGAGTGGTACAGGTGCTGAGTTGCCATTAGTCCTGTTTGCTGGTAAACTCCTTGTAATGGGTTGTGTATCCTTGATACAGGGGAAGTCCCGGAGTTGTCAGTGAGTAGCTGGCCAAGCCCAATACTGGACCAGCCAAATGTGAAAATGTTGCTGTTTGGAGGGGTGAAGCTGGCACTGAGTATAGGAAACTATGTGGAAATAGCAGAGCTGAACTCCTTGGAGCTTTAAGCAGACAAAGGTGAGATTTTTCAGATGCTCCAGGAATCAAGCTAGTACATGTAAGGTGCTGGACTTAGAATTGACACTGATTCTTTTTAAACTTGCTTTGGTGTTATGTGGGCATTAAACAGACAAGTTCTTCCACTGATGGACAATAGTTAGAACCCTAGGGAATCTCTTCTCTTCAGTTTCAGGAGATGACTGGCATCTTTGCAGGACTTTGAGTGACTCTGACAATTTCTCCCAGAGCTGTGATTGGATTCCCAAACAGGGCTCAGAACATGTTGATTTTTGGCCACTATTTTGTCTTTCGAGCAGCACTGTCCTGCCTGGTGGTGTGGGAAAAGTAATGGAGATCTGTGCAACTTGCAATCACTTGATGAGATGGCCTGGGGAAGGTTTGCCACCCAGCTAGATATAGTTTATATATTTCTCATTAGTTGGCTGGAAAAATTGCAACTTGAAATTGACCCACCTTTCACTCTTCAGAGCAGATGCTAGGATGATGGGCAGATTCCTTGATTGAACCAGGTGTGTTTTGCATTTTCATTGGTCAAATGTTGAGAGTCTTTTTGAAGACTCAAAAGAGAAGCGGAGACTTAAGAGAACAATAGTGACTTAATGGGTGGTGGGGCAGGAAGGGCATGGTTTCACCTACAAGCCTGAGTTTTCTTTTTTAATATTCCACCATTAAGTTATATTTATGGTACTGGAATCATAAGCCACACATCAGATTTTAAAGATGATAAACTGGTTGGCCTGTGAGCCAGATGTGGCTTGTAGTTCTGGTGTTTTTGGCCTGCCTTACATGTTAAATTCTGAATAAGGCCAACATTGGAAAATCACAAGTTTTACATAAAAGTCTGGATTTTCCCATTTCAACTTCTTTGAAAAAATCAGATCTGGCAACTGTAGGTCCACATTCCTTCATAGTGATGCTCAGCTAGAGTTGAGAATGACATTTTATGGATCACTAATGTAGTTGATACAGTCTGAAGACAAAAAAAAAAATCTTCTGTGAAGGGCTGGGGTGTGGCTCAGTGGTATTGTGCATGCTTAGCAGGCAATAGACCCAGGGTTGGACTCCCAACAAAGTACACACACAACCACAAAAATAAATAAATAGATAAAACTCTTTCTTGTATGCCTACTTCTCAGTCCCCAGTTTCCTTCCTGGAGACAGGCACACTTGTTAGTTTGCTTCCCAGAGATGTTCTTTGGGAATATTTTCCATATATTTTCTGACACTTATAGGTATTTAGGTTTGTAATGCTTGCCATGGAAAAAAGATCATTATTTTCCTTTAAAAACTCTAAACAGAACTATTTTAAGAGAAGACCTTAACACACAAAATACAGTCTTACTAGAGGACCTAATAGTAACAAAAATTTTACATTATTATGAAAAATGTGTGTGTGCGTATAAAGCAAAATAAATGTATTATCAACAAATATAAACATATATATGTAAAGGTAGTATTTTGTTTTACATACTTTATTTCCAATGTTTTTACATATATTCAGTGATGAAAGTACAAAGTTAGCTGGACATGGTTGTATGCAACTTGGGAGGCTAAGAAAGGAGGATTATAAATTTGAGGCCAACCTCAGCAACTTAGGGAGATCCTGTTTCAAAAAGTAAAAAGGGCTGGGAATGTGGCTCCATGGATAGTGCCCTGGGTTAAATTCCCAGTACCAAAAAACAAAGCACAAAAATCTACCCTCCATATAGAAAAGCTCCAGCTTATTTATATTAGCAACCTTGTCCATCAACATCAGAATTGCAAAAGATTCAACCAGATACTTATATGTGACAATATCATTGTATACCTTGTTTAAACACACACACACACACACTGCATATATATATATGCAGTGTGTGTGTGTGTGTGTGTGTGTGTGTGATGCTGGGGATTAAACCCAGGGTCTCATGCATGCCACACAACTGCTCTAAATAAGTAAATAATACTTATTAAATACTATATACAATATTCTTAAAAAATTACTGAAGATCTTTTAAAAATTTGGTACTAGACACTGTGGTAGTCACTGAATACAGAAATGAATGAGACACTGACCCTCCCAGGCTCATAGTTGAGTGTGAGAAGCAGAGATGTAAATCCTAAGCTCTAGTATCATTAAAAAATGTCTTGGGGGCTGGGGTTTGGCTCAGTGGTAGAGAGCTTGCCTAGCATGAGGCCCTGGGTTCGATTTTCGGCACCACATATAAATAATTAAAGGCCAGTTGACAACTAAAGATTATATCTTAAAAAAAATGTCTTTCATGTGAAGTATTGAGAGAGCAGTTGCTCCTACCTGGAGTAATGGGGTATCAAGAAGAGTCTCCCAGGAAGAGAACAAATGTTTCCATTAGTTTTGAAGGATAAGCTATTTTTAAAAATAAAGTTGGACTTTGGCAGGAATGGGGAGGACCAGGTACCTGGGGCTTCTTCAGCCAATTCGGGTCTCTGAGGCCGAGTCTTCAGAGTGTTTTTCAGTATCGTGAGCAGTCTGATGCAGTTGAGCCAAAGTTAGTAAAATCAAGATGCATTTTACATAGCATCTTTATTGAGTTGTAATTCATATATCATGAAGCCCATCCTTTTTCGAAGTGTATAATTTAGTGGTTTTCTCATATATTCTGGATTGTGCTACCATTACCACTATCTAACTCTTAAGTAATTCATGGCCTCCTAAACAAACGTTATAAAGTTTCCTGTATCCTTCAACATCTATGGTCTGTCTGCCCCCACATTCTCCTTGGTGAATGAAGAATGTAAAGCTGATCCCACTAGAGACACCAAGTGCCTTTATTTTCATGAACAGGGGCCCATTGTATTGTATTAGAACATGGATCCAAAGCAGGACCATCCAGATTTGGTGAGAATGACTAATGTAACCCTAAATTTTGCACTCATGTCCCCTCTTCCACCATCACATATCCAAAAATGACTGCTGGTTGCTGGTGTATTGGTGTTGCCATTGGGATTAGTGGGCAAATTCCTAGAGTTTTGTTGGAGGAAGGGTTGTGGTGCAAGAGCACAAGTTGGTCCTGGAGCCCAGGCTTGTGGAGATGTGTTCATCTCGGGTAGTGATGATTTTAAGGTAATGGAGTAAAGACAACTGATGGCATTGGCGATGGATGAAGTTGGAGCCTTGAGGCAAGAAAAGAACTGGTAAATTAATATGGCCAAATAAAGGAAAATTATCCTCTATTTAGCACAGGAAGAGAGGCTGTAAAACTAGGGTATAATTTTTTATAAATTTAAATGAGAAATGTGTTTTAATGAGATTAATGTTATCTAAGGTTACATGTAGAAAAATTAAATACACTCATCACAGAGCCATTTGTCTTTGCCAGTGTTATAGTTCATAACGAAGGGGCCTCAGTCAGGCATCAACAGGCATCATTATTTTTTGAAGGCTATCTGGTTGCCAAAATATAATTATGTTCTATGAGAAGGTTCTGCAAAGGAAGGGCCTCACTCAGCTCCCAACTTCTATTGCCAGGTAAATAAGATATTTTTTACCTTTATTTTCAAGGCCCTTATTGAGAATGATTGGGGTCTTTAGAGATTGGCCCTGACTTGGTATTCCTCCTCGATCTCTATCTTATTTGGAGCCTAAAAAAATGACCTTAGTCAACCAGCAAGGTATTCAAGTCAGACTCTTCAGGAGTTTGCCAATTTTTTTTTAATTGTCGCATCTGTTGAAGATCTAAAGCAGGCCGCTTGACCTTTTCTGCTGGTGGGTCGCAGGTCCGCCTACCCTGCAGGCGAGTGGGGCAGTTCTGTCACTCCACAGGTTGCTGGGCCTGACCTGCTGGAACCACCCTCATTGTTGAAAGTTTCCATGTTCCATGATTGCAGAGTTAATTTTAGGCTATATTTTATTTCCTCACCTTGACAGTATTGTCAGTAATTAAGTTGTGTCCTGCAGTTGTGATTTCAGAGTTGCATACATGACATAGCATTAATATAATTTGCACTTTTGTTCAGTTTTGGGTGAAGCAAAATTTGCTTCTGAATATTTGAGGATTAATAAGCAACCATTAAAAAAAATGTTTAGCAGCTATAACATAGACTGTAAAATCATATGTACGCTGACAGAAAGGAACAAAATTAAGCTAATGGGTCCATCCTGAATTAAAATTCAGACTCTGACTCATCCTACAAAATTCAGAATTCTAGAAAATAGAATGTCCATTTCTCTCATAGCAAGAAAGTCATATGAAAAACATTACAGTCATGTGATAGGACTTCATTGGCACAGCAGTTTACTATTCAGCAAAGTAAATAACACAATTAACAAGTGTTTCTGCTGGGCCTTTTGCACTTACACTGAGTTTTTGGCCTCTCCCCCTCACAGCTGGTTTTGATTTGGTTCCTGTGGAATATTTTTTTTTGTTTTGTTTTGTATTTAATAACAGATATTTATGTACAGCTTCATCAAGAGCCTCTGATGACAAATATGCCTTTGGAGGCCAGTAGAAGCTGTGGGAAACCCCGTGTCAGCACTCAGACCTGTTTCCAATGGAGAGAGAGCGCTCTGGGAGCTGACCTCGCCTGTTCACGAGTCCAGTTCTCTTTTTCCCAGAGTCCTCTGCAGCTCTCTTCCAACCTGCGCTGGCTCATCCTGGGACTGCGCCCTGCCTTGATTTTTTCTTATGAAGCAATCCCTCAAGACACAGCCTTGGCCCTCGCCCCTAAGAGAGGGGAGGAGAGACAGAAACAGCAGGCAGAAAGCCATTTCTTTCTTAGGTTGGAAACTAGAGCCTGTTTTTTTTTTTTTTTTTTTTTTTTAACTAAAGCTTGGCAGTATCTCATTCAGAGCTCTCTTTATAAAATGTGTCCCTCTTATTTGCTGTCAGAGTTATCTTCAGGGATTTGAGATGTTTAGATAAATTGGTATTAGGGAAGGATCCAGTTGGAGAATAACATTGATGTCTGGGAAGAGCTCCTCACCTCTCAAAAGAAGGCTTGGCTGGCATAATCCACTTGGAGGCCTCTGGGAGGGAGAAGCGGGAAATCATAAATACTGAAAGCAAAGCAAAGATTAAGAAATAGAACATGAGAATTGAGTCCTCCATGAATTTTAGTCTTGATTCTGTTAGTGCTCTCTTGTGACCTTGGATGAATAACATCAAGTGTTTTTTACATCTGTTTCCGCACTTCAAATGAGAAGGTTGAACTGTGGGTTGAACATACCAGGTATAACCAACAAAGAAAAAGATGGTTCAATTTTTAAATCGGAATGCTCTAAAATACATCAAAGTAACTACCTGTTAATGCATCTTATGTATGTCTTCTGGTCTCTATTTTATCTGAGTGCCATTATTAGAAACATTTTTAAACAGTCTTTTGAGATATAGGTCTACTTTGGGCACTAACATTTCTCATTTTTGTATTGATTGGTGGGTATAGTGGTATATATAATTCCAGAATGATATAATCTAGCCTAATATCTTTGCTCATATGTCAGACTTTGTGCCCAGAACTTTTGGCTTCTTTGTAAAGTCAAGTTGACCCTAGCCATAGTTGAACATATTCATAAAATGTGTCACTCCTCACCCTTCAGCACAACTTACAAAGTTGAGCTCCAAAGCTCCCTGATTTTAAGTAATGGCAGCATCTTTAGAATGCTGAACATTTATTATCTAAGGAGTTTCTTAAAAAAAAAAAAAAAAAACTCTATTGTTTGATGATCCTCAGGGAGCATGTGAGCAGCCTGAGCCCTGGCCTGTCAGGAAGTCTGAGTTCGTATCCCAGCTGCAGCATATGGTATGGGCCGTGATTAACCTCATTGACTTCATTTTCCTCACTTGTGGAATGGAATTAATAATTTCTGTTCCTCAAAATTACCATAAGCAATTAAACAAGAAAGCACCTAACAAAAGAAAAAAAAATGGACCATATCAAAATTTAAGTCTTTGTGCACAAGACTCTTATGAAAAAAAATAGGCTACGGAATGGGAGAAAATAGCTTTATATAAGTCATATCAGAGTATACAGGGAATTCTTACAATTAGGTGATAAAAGACATACAGCTCAAATAATGGAATTTAAATATACATTTCTCCAAAGAAGATACACATATGTTTAATAATCACATGAGATGGTGCTCAACATCATTAACCATCAGGAGAAAGCAGATCACAGCCCCTATAAGAAGCCAGTGCAATCCCAGCAACTTGGGAGGCTAAGACAGGAGAATCATATTTGAGGCCAACCTCAGCAACTCAGTGAGACACTGTATCAAAATGAAAGGGACTGGGGATATGGCTTTCCCCTGGATTCAATACCCAGTATCAAAAAACAAAACACAACACTAAAAGATGCCACTTTACACCCATTAAGATGGCTAAAATAAAAGACAATAACAACTGTGGACAAAGTTGAAATTGGAACTCTCATACACTACCGGTGGGAGTGTTAAATGCTTCAGCCACTTTAAGACTGTTTAGCAGTTCTTTGAAAAGTTAAATACATAATTAACAGATGGCCCAGGAATTCAACTTCTTGGTGTATATCCAAGAGAAGCAAGAACACATACATATCAGAGTTGTACACAATTGAAGAAGCTGGAAGAAATAATTTTGAATGTTTCATCCTAGAGAAGTGATAAAGAAGTGTTTGAGGAGATATATATATGTTTAACCTGATTTGAACTTTATACACTGTATATGCATATATCAAAATATCAGATGGTACTCTGTTAATATGTACAATTGTTATGTTTTATTTTAATTTTTTTAGTTGATGGACCTTTATTTTTTTATTTGGTGCTGAGAACTGAACCCAGGGCCTCACACATGCTGGGCAAGCACTTCACCACTGAGCTAAACCCAAAATTCTTATGTTTTATGTATCAATTAAATTCAATTTAAGTCAAAAAATTGTACACAAATGCTTATAAAACTATTATTCATAATAGTAAGGCATTGGGAACAACCCAGATGTCCATGAACTGATACATGAATAAAAAAAGATGGACATTACATTGGAATGGTAGTAGAATATCATTTGGCAATAAAAAGTTAAAAAACAAGCCTATTGATACTTGCCCTAGTATGGATGCACCTTGAAAGCATTACATTATGTGAAAGAAGCCAATCATGACAGGCCATATATTAAATAATTTCATTTATGTGAAATGCCCAGAATTTTTAAATGTGCATAGTCAAAAGGAAGAACCGTGGTTGCCAAGGTGTGGTTATGGGGGCTTGGGGACAAAATGAGGAATGACTGCTTGTGGGTAAAGGTTTCTCGTGGAAGCCATGAAATGTTCTAATTTTAGATAGTGGTGATGGTTGCACAACTGTGAACATATGAAGACCATTGAATCATACACTTTCAATGGATGAATTGATCTGGCATGTGGATCGTGACTCCATAAAGATGTTTCAAAAGTAAGCAAGCATACAGCCCTTACACGTATAGTTGGGGAACTTCCTATCTCCTCTCTGGCTCCATCTGCTTGCAGTGTTCATTGTGTGTCTGACAACACAGCAGAAGGACATTTGCTCACATTTTGTAGGAATGGATTTTGCGTAGATCATCATAACAATCTCTTATCTTTTTGTTGTATTTCATTCTGGTCTCTTATTTGGGTTCCTCTTCCCCAATGGTTTATTTCTTTACTTCATGTCTAAAAATTCTCATATGTCCCACTTCTGAAGCTCCTGTTGAAAGAAAGCACAATAGAATGACCTAGTTATTCACTCGAAAAATATGATGGAACCCTGCAACCTGTGTCCCAATCCCAGCTGTGTAACTTGATCAGAGTCTCATACCTCTGATCTCCATTCCTTCTTTACTAAATGAAAGTATTGGCTGGTTTTTAGAGCAGTGTTTCTCAGCCCTGGCTGCCTATGAGAATTGTCTGGAAGCCTTTTTTAAAAAACATCATATATAGACCATATCTGCACCAGAAAGCCTGACTCAGTTAGATTAGAAATCACCAAATCCCTCTTAACCTTACTTTCTGTAATAATGATGGAATGAGTCTTTAATGCCTGGGTTTCATGGGTTTTGATCACCCTCCTGTGCACACCTTGAATTAACCCATTAAGTCCCAAGTTTTTAGTTCTGAGACTATTTCACAGAAATTGACACAGGTACATTAAAATAGATTTAAAATCAAAATCTAAGGGAATTATATAATTTATTGTCATCAATAATGTTAATGATGCCATTAATACTAATGAGTATCATTGCTAGTTATTTACCTGTTGCTTTTCTCAATAGAACCCTAAAAATACAAATATTTATTTCAGAGTTGCCACAGGTGAGATATGTATTGGTCAACTTAAGTTTTTAGGGGTGTTTTATAAACGGGACCCTAGGACATAATTAAGTATGCCAGGGAACTATTTCTCTGTAAGACTATAATGTAATTTGGTAAATGAGATATAAAAAATGAGGAAACTCCTTAGCTGAGCCTATAGAGGAAACTTGATGTCAGCATCCAAAATATTTTTATTTGTAGCTGCTTTTCTTTCAGCACTAACAGGGTTTTCTGAAATCATTGCCTACAGTGGCAATATACTCATCCAAAGGCAATGTGAAGATGTCAAACATGAGCCTTAAAAAGAACCAGATACACATCAGGCCATCATGTCTGGACAGGACACAATCCTGACAAGGTTCAGAGTTTGTGAATCTCTGACCTGTAACTTAGTCCTATAAGATTCCATCCTGTTGCCAGGCCTTGATCCCTGAATCCAACTGGCTGGGGGACTGCTCAGTCCTGGAACCAGGGCATAGCCAAAGTGGACCAACTGTGCTCCAGGGACAGCTTTAGACCATTGCCCTCCAGGACTGGGCCAAGGGCTGGCCTTGAACTTGGGATTCTCCTGCCTCAACCGCTCAAGTCACTAGGATGGCAGATGTGTGTCACCACACCTGGCTTCAGAGCTTTCTAGGGCCATCTGCCATTGATAACCATATGGCATGTGGTCAGTGGCACTTTGAATTTTTTCAGAGTATGTTTACTGGCATATGCTCAGTTAGTCATCAAGCAGTAACCTTCAGTAAAAAGCTTTTTGTAGCCATCTAGACCCTGGTTACAAATGACAGAAACCAAAAGCTCAACTTAGTTTGGCATAAAAAGTTATTTATTGCTTCATGGAACTAGGTCATAGACTCCTGGCCTCAAGGATTCTAGAGTGGCGGGTTTTGTGGATGACCAACTTTGTCAACTCTGAACTCTTTTTCAACTTTATTCTCTCTCACTGATAATGGGTTCTCTTCTTTTTTCCATGTAGCAGTAAACATAGTTCTAGATAGTTCTAAAATCTCATCATTTATTTAAGAGCATCTTTGCAGTGTCTCTGAAAACAAATTCCCAGATAAGGACTTGATTAGCCATGCATGGTCATATGCCTTATCTGGACTACTTGCAGTAGTTGGAGAAGTGTTGCGCTGATTTGCCAGCTTGGGCTCGAGCAGGGTACATGATAGGTAGCCTCCTATAGAATCAGGTTGGAGTGACAGGGGAAGAGAGCCCCCAAAGGAGGGGTGGATGTGGGTGGATAGATGCTGAACACATATGACAGAGGTTCTTTATAAGTCCATTCTACTTTTAATTCTACTCCCATGTTTGTTCCTGTCCCCACTAAGTAATTCTGTTTTTCTGAGAGCATCTCAGATTAAGGAGTTTAGTGCCGGTTGTGAAATTCCAGTCCCCTGATTTGCCCACAGGTTTGAATTATGCTGCTTTCTGAATTTACCCCCATCTTATCAAACCACAGACAGCAGGAAAGAATTATTTATTCATCAAGTCATTTAATGAATTATCTGTACAGCATCCTACAATATCACCCCTCAAAGAGTTTTCTCTAAGATTAGGGTACATGCATCTTTCTTCCTCCACAGCACACAGAAGTCTCCTTCTAGATGCATGTCCAGCCCTTTGTCTTTGCAAGTTCCTGCATGCCATCATGAGGCCACAGCACTTGGGGCAGCTAAGGCAAGTGCTTCTGACCAAGGATGGTCTCAGGAGGGGGAGCCTAAGACCAGCATGCAGCTTCATCTTTCAACCCAGAGGGTTGTGGTCAATAACAGCACCTCTGCTTCAGAACATGTAGCTTTAGTTTGCTCAGCAATCCAAAAAAAAAAAAAAATTACTTACCGTGCTAAAACTTGTTGATAAGCTCAGATCTATAATTAGGAACATAAACGACACAATACAGGCCTCACACAAGTGAACAGTTGTGGGGTGTTATGGGCCCCTGTGGATTATTTGGCTGAAGAGAAGGAGGAAGGAGAGGCTGGTTGCTGTTGAACAAATTGCTACCAGATGTAGATTTCAATAAACACTACACTGTTGCTCCCTGGCCCGAAGGTGCTATGAATTTCTTGAGGCAACAGAGCAATCAGTAAACTAGGGACACTTCCAGGATGAATGGAGTCTCTCTGTGTTCCCTGTCCCTGGATATTTGTCTGTCAAATACAAAGAGTCTCTCTCCCCTGCCTGAGGTTTTTGCACCAGTGTAATGTCCAGACAGTAGCAACCCTATGGAACTTAAAAGAAACCTAAAATGACGGTTCAAAAAGACAGTGTCACAGGGTGGAGAGTGGATATAGGCACAGACTGCCTAGGTCAGTACATACTCAGAGCCTGCCTTGTGCCATGGGGGACAAAGCACACCCACCCTCCTTTCCCTGAACAGAAAAACAGAAGGGAGGCAGCCATGAATGCAGTGGCTGCATAACAGACCACCCTTCAAACGACGGTGAAGGAGTGTCATGCCAGCCTGTAACATGGAGGCTGGGTGTCTGCCTTCACCAACTGCTACCATGAGCCAGGCAAAACATGAGCCTGAGAATGGGGGACTGGAAGGTTCCAGAACCTTCTCACCACTTTGCTGTACCTCGAAGGGAATGGAGACATGTACTGAGACTGGGGTAGGGAGAGGGAGATGTGACAGATTTTAGTTAAGGCTACTGTTATGTCTCTCATGCTGTAGAATCGTGTGATGCTAGAGTAGGGGTTTTTCTTTCCCTCTTCCTAGTTATGACTCTCTAATTAATTACAAAGAAAAAAATCAAGCACCAAATGCATGGTTGGCCTAAACTTAACAGAGGTTTGGATCACAAGCCATGAGGTTTCTCACCATCCCTTCCAGGGAAGAGCAGAGCCTCTGGAGGGCAGGGACCACACCTTTGTACCTACTCTCATGGCTGAAGGGTGCCATGAGAGGACTTTGCACATAAGTCCTCAGAAAAAGACACAGTGGTTGAACTACACAGTGTATTTACGTGAAAAACACATTGGCTGCAGAGGACACATGATCATTTTGAGTTGCATGTGAGGGTTTATGGGACACAGGAGCCCCTTGGAAGCCCTGGAGTTGAAGTCAGTTCTACAGCATCAGATCTGAGTTCAGCCTTCCACTGACACAGCTCTGCCTTACTTTGACCTCTTGGGGGTACCCCTGCCACCAGGGTGGTCTCTTCCTCCTCCAGACAATGATGACATAATGGCTGACTTCCAGGGCCCACTGTGTTCCTCGGTGTACTAAGCATCATTAGGATTATTTCATTTGATCTTTACCACTTTATTCCACAGATGAGGAAGTTAAGGTCCATGGAGGCCCTATAGTTTGGCTCCAGAACCTGTGTTCTTTACCACTTTGTAGTGGGTCTCTTACATTTAAGTTGGGCCTCCCGATAGCCAGTAGAATTACTCTTCTAAATGACAGGGCTTCACATGTGACTTGGTTTTCACGTTCTATGTTCTCTGTTCTCCATGTTTGTGCTTGAGTAGGTCATCATATTCCATGGTTCCTACCTATTCAGATCAGAAACTTATTTTTACCAGTGCATAAAGACTCCTAAGGGGGATGGGGTCGTGGCTCAGTGGTAGAGCACTCGCCCAGCACATGCAAATTGCTGGGTCCGATCCTCAGCACCACATAAAATAAATAAAGGTATTATGTCCAGCCAAAAAACAAAAACAAAAACTCCTAGGGACTAACTCTCACAAACCAAACTCAGATGGATGTACAAACTAGGCTCTGGATTTGTCCTGCCTGCTGCTACTCATCTACACATGAGGAGACACTTGATAATTCAGGGATTCATTGTTCATGTTGTGGAGCTGTGATAACTCACTTATCACAGAGGTTTGCTTTTCAGAGGGACCACCTTACTGATTTCTAGACGGTGGCAGAGACATTAACAAATTTTTGACACATTGAGATCCCCTTTCCAGCTCCATGTGGCCCCTGGTTAGCCTCCTTGAAGATTCTTCTAGAGTTACATAAGTTCCAGCTTTGTTAGTTAGAATCATATTTTCCAAGACCATACTTTCTCTTTGACTTGAAATCAGATGTTTCCCATCTTTTTTCTTGGATCTCATCAGATGAAAGACCCCCACAGTGGCTGTTGTCCTCCTGGGTGTCTCAGCTCTTACTTATCCCATCCTCCAAAGATCACCTTATTTCAAGGTGTGCAGAGAGGCCAAGGTGTGCTCTCCTCATTTGTGATAAGTACAGTCAACCTGGCGCAGGACAACCCAGAAAACCTTACTGGAAACCCAGGAGAACAATTTCTTTGAGCCCAAGTTCTTTTCTTTTTCATTAAGGCCAATGTATTTAAAACAACCACAAACTTCTGAATCTTTATGAGGGGGAATCCTTTATGAAAAGAATAGGTCAGATACAGGTACTTGCTGGGATGAGAGGTGAAGGTCTGGGTTCCTAGAACTACTTGGAGCTTGGTGGCATCACCCCGATAACACCCAACCTGGCGGAGGGCCCTCTTGGCCCAGGTGTATCACTGGTACAAAGGGCCTCTGGCATGCATGACTTTTGTGTTCAAGAGAAAACCCTGGGAGCTCTCCAAGAAGCAGGTGTTTATTGTTGGACTACGAAGGCAGGCAGGCATACAATCTGTGGTGCCACACCCAGTGCAAGAACTAGCACCTGCAGAAAATACAACAAATATTTTTTAAAAAGAAAAGAAAATAAGATTCCCTTTCTATGAAGTTTTCAGAATAAGCAAGTCCACAGAGACAGAAAACAGATTAGTAGTTACGAGGGACTTTGGCGGGGGTGGTTTGTGGACAGGGAATCACTGCACGTGGATACCACGCTCTCTCTGGGGTGATGAACATGTTCTGCAATTGGATAATGTTGATAGTTGCACAACTCTGAAAATATACTGAAAACCACCAACTAATACACTTAAAATGGGTTAATTTATGGTATGTGAATTTTATTTTTTTAAATGAATGAGAAGGTGAAACCCATAAAAAAGTCCACTAAGCACTTAGGCAGACAGTATGACGGGGGAAAGAAGAGGGAGTTTTGTAAAGAAGATTCCATCCTGCTAATCTGAGCTACTCTAGTTCTTTGGAGTTAGCTCTGGAAGAATGGAGAGCCAGTTAATGTAGTTTATTTACAAAAAAACATTATGAAGACTATTTTAAAACTCAAATCACTTTAAAGATTCATTAGGATTAGGGACTGTGCTTTACAGAGTAAAGTAGAAGAGAAGAAAAATTTTTTTGGATAGGAAACTGTTTATTAGTGTTAAGAGCCACTCCACATTTCACCAGCATTCATTGAGCACCTGTGTTGCCAGCCCAAGGAAGAACCAATTCATTTTTCCTTTTTTGTATGTGGAGGAGGGGCAGCAACTGGAGATTGAACAGAGAGGTGCTCTACCACTGACTTCTATCCCCAGCTCTTTTTATTTTTTATTTTAAGATAGGGCCTTGCTGAGTTGTGGAGGCTGAACTTGCAGTCCTTCTGCCTCAGCCTTCCAAGTAGCCGGGATTATAGGTGTTTGCCTCTGTGCCTAGTGGAAGGACCAGTTCTTATCTGTAGGAAGTACAGTCTTGTGGGCCATAGCAGGTCCAGTGGAGAGCAGGCCAGTCACAGAATGCTGACTTGAGCATTCTGTTAGGATCCATAAAGGGTAGTGGGAGCAAATAGCCCCTCCTTTCTTACCAAGCCTGGAGCGCCTACATCTCTGTCTGCCATGCCTAGAGAGAGCCACATTCAAATTGAAAGATTCCCTCTCTGTACAGTGAAGGGAGATAGTGGTCACTTGAGGTTGCTGAGAGTTCTCTAGATTGCCCTGGAGGAGAGCATATGAGGGTGTGGACTTTCTTGCCATGTGGCCTGAGCCCTAAATGTCCTTAGGGTGTAGAAAGCCTCATCCAAAAGCTTTATTAGCTATTTTAGAAACAAGCCAAGATGTTTCAGAATAATTCTGAGTTATCCAGAGCCATCTTTGCAAAAGATGAAACCAGAAAACTCCAACGGATAAAAAGAAGTGCTTGCTAAAAAAGAATATTTCCCAACCTCTGCTGTCCCTCCAAGCCAACAATAGCAGAACCTCAGTGAGAGCATGTAATGAGAGTGAGAGAGGGAGCTGCTAAAAAAGGGTGGAGGAGGAGGAGGCTATTTAAAAGGCCCTAAAGTGCTGCAGCTGTTTGGGCTAGTTTTTCTCATTTCAGGGATGTTCCAAGCCCTTTGTCTTCTATGTGGAGCAAATTCATTTTGGCTCTCTGGTGAGTCATCCTGCCCACAAATAATCTGTCTTAGAGTAGCCCTTATGAAAATAGACGGCTCACATTGCATTGTGGGGACTGGCCATTGCATGTCCCTTCCCTGGGTGGGCTGTGCTGTGCCTGCCTGTATCCACATGTCCAGGCTTCTAAAGTCTGAGCACACCCTCAGCGACAGGAGTGCCAGAAGGGACATCTGGAGTCTGAAACCCAGGCAGGCATATGGAGGAAGGATAAGGACACCTCTACCCAACTTAGTTCTTTTTTTTTTTTTTTTTTTTTTTTTTTTTTTTTGGTACCAGGGTATTTAACTCACTGAGCCATATCCCCAGCTCTTTTTTGTATTTAGAGACAGGGTCTCACTGAATTGCTTAGTGCCTCGCTAAGTTGCAGAGGCTGGCTTTCAACGCACTATTCTCCTGCCTCAAGCTCCCGAGTCGCTAGGATTACAGATGTGCACCACCGGCCCAGCTTAGTTCTTACTTTTTTTTTTTTTTTTTTTGGTTGAATACAATACCTTTATTTTTTTTATTTATTTTTATGTGGTGCTGGGATTGAACCCAGGGCCTCGCATGTGCTAGGCAAGCAAGCACTCTTCCACTGAGCCACAATCCCAGCCCCCCACAGCTTAGTTCTTAATGGGGATCTACTTAGAACATTTTTCATCACCCCCCCCAAAGAAATCCTGTACTCTTTAGTAGGCAGCCTTCATTTCCCCCCAACCCCACATACTCCAATGCCCCTAATGGCTGTGAGTCATCTGCATTCTGTCCCTCTATGCATTTGCCCATTCTGGACATTTCATGTAGACAGAATCCTGCAATATGTGGTCTTTTCTAAGGGCCTGCTTCCACTTAACATAATCTTTTCAAGATCCATCCATGGTGCAACATGCATCGAAGTTCCATTCCTTTTTACGAACAAGTAGTACTCCAGTGTATTCATATGCCACATCTTGTTTTCCTGTTTATCCATTGTTGAACTTTTGGATTCTTTCCCATTTGGGGCTATGAGGAGCAACACTGCTATGATCACTTGTTCAAATTGTTACCTGGACACAGTTTTTCAGTTGCTTGGGGGGTGTATACTTAAAAGTGGAATTGCTGGATCAGAAAGTGAGTCTGTTTCATACTCTTCTTTTATCAACATTACATATTCTGATACATAAACCTCTGGTATTTAGCATCTTGCCTTTCCTAAGAATTTTCAATCCTGAAGGGCGGAAGGCAGTACTACTAGTCCCTCTAGTATCAACTGCCATGTCTAATTAACAACAACAAAAGAAGGCACCATAATCACTATCTGGACATGAAAACAGAAAGAAGGGAAGACTTTGAAAGTTCTCTCCCTGGTTTAACTCTAGTTAATTCTGTTCATGTTGCATCTACACTCTTATAAAAGTTTTTGGCCTCTCTGAGGCCCAGATATCGGAGGCCACCAGATGTGCAAATGCTGGAATGGGCACAGGACACCCCACAGGTGTGAATTTTCCAGGGGAAACTACTTTGCAAGGTCAGCTTCTAACTTGTCTCCCGCCAGACAGCAGTGAGCTCCATTCTGGTTCTGAAGAGTAGTCAGCTGTGGGCTGGGGATGTGGCTCAAGCAGTAGCGCGCTTGCCTGGCATGCGTGCAGCCCAGGTTCGATCCTCAGGTTCGATCCTCAGCACCACATACAAAGATGTTGTGTCCGCTGAAAACTAAAAAATAAATTCATTCTCTCTCTCTCTCTCTCTCTCTGAGTAGTAAGCTATGGGAGAATATGGTGCCTTTGCAAAGAGGGGTTTCACAGAGTCTGCACTTACCACCAGTAATTAAGACAATTAAAGACACTGTAAAAGTCATTAAAAAGAAAGTAAGTCTCCCTTCTTTTCCTCCCTCCCCCAGGCCCTGACAAAACAGCCTCACCAAAGGCCTTATAAAATGCAGGCCTGTGGCTGACTTGTAGTGCAAGCCTAGAAGTCAGATTTGGGTTTTACTAGGCCTCTGGTTGTCTTGGAGGTGAGATCAGAAGTTCTGTTTTCTAAACCCTTGCCAGCAGGAAGGAGAAGGCCAGGCAGCATAGTCAGCAAATGGTCTTTTCTCAGTTGATAAAATACTAGGTATGATAAGTGGCTGCTTTTAAAGTAAGCAATGTGGCGGCTCTGCTTTTGATTTCCCAGCAGCAGATGACAAACCTGAGGGATGACAGACCTGAGATAGAGAACCACAATGCCCTAGCTGAAATGAGAATTTCAAGTACAAGAGAAAGAGAATCTCTTATTGGGCATAATTGCTCTTTCATGAGCCATTATCCAGAACTCTTACTCTGAATAATGACTTGTTCTCTACTCAGGAATTCAGCAACCTTAAATTTAAGAGTGAAAGAATTTATGTTCTTCTTTTCCGGATTGGGGAAGCAGGGTACTAGAACATATAGTCAGAACTTGAGGTGAGAGTGATGGCTCATCCCTGGAATCCCAGCAATTTGGGAGGCTGAAGCAGGAAGGTGGCAGGTTTGAGGCCAGCCTCAGCAATGTAACAAGACCCTATCTTGAAAACAAAAGCCTTCACACTGTATAGCATGTAGGAGGCACAAAGTAACCATACTGCCCCAGGGATGACAATTAATTTCATCTTGTGTGCATAGCTAATTAGTCCTGTGTGGTGCCTTGAAGAGTTGTGTCTGGGAAGGGTTTTTGAAGGTACCTTCAGGCTCAGCTTTGAAAGACAGTCATGTAATGAATCAGTGACATCTACAAACACCTAAAAGAACATGGAGAGGTGATGATCATCACAGTGAAACATCAACATGCTGAAAGCCTTTTTGGTATCGCTGCAGATTTGACATGAGACTAGCTGTGTTAATAAATGTTATGGTATGTGTAATACATAAATACATGATACATCATCTCATACATGTCTTTGCTGACATTCAGCACCAAGAATCTGACAAATGTATGCTTTTTACATTTACATTCTGCTGATTAAAGAAATATTTAAGATAGTTATATTGAAAACAATTGAGACAATTAAATGTAAAGCCCTAGAATGAGAATAAAAAGAGACAAATTTTTTTCTACAAGTGATTATATTAGTAAACTTGGAAGCTTCCAAAGTTCAACACAAAATGTAACTTGATAGTTCCTGGCAGCCAAAGCAAAGATGGACATGATGGGTTACCTGCCTTTTTGTCTGATAACAGCCCAGAGTAATTTCTTTTGGGAAAAGGGGAAATGCAGGCAAAATTTGTCACCCTTCCAGGCCTGTTCTCATAGTCTTTTTAGCAAGGCAATAGCCCTCAGTTAAAAATGAAATCACTACGGGGCAAACAAGAATGCCATCATAGACCAAGCCTCATTTAGTTGATAATAGGTGTATTGTAATTGTTTGGTACATTTTAACCAGGCCACATATAAAAATATACTAGTAGTTTCTCCTTATCCGCAAATTTCACTTTCAGGAGTTTTTTTTCATTGTTACCCATGGTCCAAAAACACTAAGTGGAAAATTACCAAAATAAACGAGTCTGAGTTTTAAATTTTGCACTGCACTCTGAGTAGCATGATGAAATTTGACAGTCTTCCTCTGCCTTCTGGGGACATGAGTCATTCCTTATCCAGAGTGTTGGTGCTATATACACTACCCTCCTGTTAATCAACTGGCAGCCATCCCAGTTGTCAGATTGGCCATCACAATATTGCAGCACTCGTGTTCAGGTGACCCCTATTTTATTCAATAACGGCCCCAAAGCGTAAGAGGACTGATGCTACTCTTTTTATTTTATTGTAGTCTATTATAATTGTCCTTTGTTATCAGTTAATGTTGTTAATCTCTTGTGCCTAATTTATAAATTGAACGTTTTCATATATATGTATAGGAAAAAGCATAATCCAGATAGGGTTTAGTGCTATCTTTGATTTCCAAGCATCCACTGGAGGTCTTGAAACATGTTCCCCACGCCAGATAAGAGGGGACTATTTTAGTAGCTGATCATTATGTGGCAGACATAAGGAGATGAGTTACTAATGGTGGCACTATAGGTGCTCTAACCACCTACACATACTAATATATGCAGTCTTTGTAACACCATGTTAGGAACAGTGCTCCGGGATCTGTGACATCTCCTGTGCTGTACTGCCTCTCCTCTATTTGAAATCACGCAGGGATTTAAGTCACTATGCTCTCACAGTTTGGTAACCAACTCTGAGCCATCTCAAGATGGAATGGCTCATTTAAAGCAACAATAACCATGCAAATATAGATAGCCATAGTGCTCCCTACCCCAGTGGGTCAGTTGTTTACTCCCCAAATTCACTTGTTCTCTAGGCATTATGTTAAGGGGACATCTTGTGCATCAAGGGAACAAGGGGGCTCTGTCTGGCAGTCGTTGGCATCTTTCAGTAGTGGCATGAAGGTCATCATACCTGCGTCCTCTTGTCATCAGGTATCTCTAGTCTACCTCTGGCTGGCTACACTAGTCACATCAGTCTTTCTCATGGCTGGTTCACTCACCTGGGGCAATTGCCTGGGATGCTGTGCTAATAAGGGTTCTTCAGTCAGGCTCAGACAAAGCGAGGGACAGGTCAGCACTAAACAGTGACACCTGCTGTGGGCCAGGGAGAAGGTTGTACCAGGTCATGTCTTTGCCAGCAACAGTTTCATTCAAGATCAAGTGTCTTCAGATTATTTTCCACTCAAGAGGAAAAGGGAATGTAGTGATTCATGAAATACATTAATTTATTCCATGAAAATTGAATGCATTCCTGCTTTGTATAAGACACACAAAAGAGAAATGGAATAAATCAAAAAGTGCCTGTACTATCCCCACCTCCCAAATTTTATTCTGGCCAAAGACATAAAAATTTTAAAAAGTCATTTCTGTACAGTGAGATAATGATTATCCTTATAAAGTGCTGCTGGGGCACAAAGGAAAGGACCGCTGACTATGCCTGGGAAAGGCAGACGGGTCACTCTGCACAGAGGAGGTGCCAGCTAATCAAGCCCCATTTCTACCCTGTGAGTCAGCTGGCATGACCAATCTCCCCGCCCCCCCTCACACTTTTTGGTGACTGCCTGTTCAGGGTACATACAGTGCCACCATTAGTAACTCATCTCCTTTGGTCCTTGGTGAAGTTACATACCCAGGAAGAGGGGTGTGTGACTAATTTGTCATGATGGATCAATATTTTAGAAGTTTAGCTGTGGCTAAGACCTTTGGGGAAGACGAGGGCTAGGTCAGGGAAAGTGGAAGCCAGGGATAGAGAAATAGGGTGGGCAGGTAGGATGGTAACAGAAGGTCAGCACCAGGGCTGCTGGAGCACTGGGTGGTTTCCCTGCCCCAAGTGTCCTCAAGTTCAGGGCCTTCTCTGCCCATCATTAAGGGGTTTTGTCTCATATAGATGGCCAGTCAGGTACAGCCACAAAAGGGGAATGAGGCCCAGGAAAATGAATTTTTTCATGCTCACACGTCTAGAAGGAGAGGGTATGACGTGCCCTGCAGGGCTGCCTGGGAAAGAGATGCCAGGGTGGCCAGGAGGCAAAAAGCTGGAGTGAGGGGAAGATTTAGGCCACAGCCTTTATGGGGGTTTCCATGGAAAAGTCGAGGATAAGCACCTTAGAATTTGGCTGGTTTGAGTAATTTCAGTGGGTCTAACTATGGGGGCAGTGCCTAGTCACATGGTCCCTAGATGACTAAGGCAGATGAATTTTCTTTCCTGAGGCGTAGGGGCAGATAGAGGAGGCCAGACTGGGTAATTTGCTTATCAGAGGTGTGCTTCTGGCTGGGGCTTATCTGACTCTAAGAATTGCCTAGCCTTTCCCCACCCACCAGAGCAGTCTTTCTCGAGCTAGAAAGGTTTTTAAAGCTTTTCAAGCATCCTACTACACCTAAATCCATCATGTCAGGGCCCTGACTCTTCCCCTGTATTTGTTGGACTCTCACTGTTTCCTTGATAACCACTGATATTGACTTTATAAGTTCAAGAGGACTCATGTTGCTGACAGAAGCAGAAAAGGCCCCCCTTAGCGATGTGCACACACATCCCATTTCTGCTTCCATGTCCACACACCATATAGAAGTTGCAAGAAGTGGGCAGAGCTCTCCCCTAAATGGACACTTAACTAGCCAGTTGCTTGGAGACTTTCCCCATTCTGGATGGCGTATTTCTTGTGGGCCTCACACCTGCCCTCTCTCATCCCTTTCTGTGTTTAGATTTGGTCACTTTCAGCTCTTCACTCTTGGTGCCATTTCTGAATTATTGCAGACTCTTCTTGATTTCAAATGACCTAAACCCCACCTTGAATCATCATAGGCCGGTGGGAATGCTGGAGCTGTGCACATAAGTGAAAGAAGTGACCCATGCACACTTAGGAGTAGCAGGAACAGGCTCTCTCCCTGGAGATGGGCTCCTGCAAGGCAGGGACATGGCTGCTGGTAGCTCCAACCCAAATAATCACAGCCTCTAGCATGGACATGGACTGGCCCAGGTCCTCTCACTTTGCAAATTCAAAAGTCTGGGCCCAGTGCCCATTTGGGGGCCAGTCAGGGTAGTCTGGGGGCAAGATCCATTAAAGAACAAAGTTGGAATTGGGGGAGAGATCGCTCCCAGAAGACAGGAAGGTGCTGGGCAAACAAAAATGAAGGTGTCTGTGATAAACCACAGAGTCCACCAAGAGAGGAATGACTAAGTAATCCAAATGACAAGAGCAAGTTAAAAACAACAGGTTTAACATGCTTTCAGAGAGTGTGTGTGTGTGTGTACGCATGCACAGCAAATCTTTCCTGACTGACTTTCCCTAAACCCTCCAGATAAACTAATCAGCCCTTGGTAGAACACAACCTGGTGTCCACGGCTGTGGGGTACTCTCTCATGGTGGGCTGATTTCTAGAACACATCACACTTCCGCTCTTACTAGTCAAGGCATATGCGTGCCAAGAGCCATCCGTGTTTCTTGCCAAACCTGGGAATGCCCGATGGACTTGTTGTTGTCATTATTACGATTCAGTTAAATGTCTGCAAATGAAAAATGAATGCAGGAGGAAAGTCATTGCTATGAAACCAAATTTAATTCAGAATTTTATGGCAGCAAGTAGCCAGAAGCAGTGGCTCTTTGTTTGGGAACGTGATTTTTTTCCTTTATTACAGAATAGATAATAGAGATGACTCTTGTATTTGAATTCTAACTCCACTTCTCACCAGCTGAGCAAGTTATAGGATCATTCTAAGATGCAGCACCTCAAATGAAAAATAACCTCATTGGAATACTCTTAGGATTAGACAAGATAATGTTGCTAAAGTACTTAGCACAGTGCCTGGCACATAGCAAGCGCTTGGAATACTATATCTATTATTGTCATCATAATAGTCACATCTTAAAGTGAGACATAGGCGTTTTTACTATTTTCTGTTAGTTTTGTGTTAAACAAGGGTGTCATTTCTATCCCAGAGTTTAATTTATTTTTTAATAAAATTTAGAAGTGATTGACCATAAATTAAAATCAGTTTTTGAGTATCAGATCAATCCCTGATAACTTAAATAGTGTGTGTATGTGTGGATGTGAGAGAGAGGACACCTCCAGAAAGCTCAAGAACTGAATGAAAACTTAGTTTATTAGAATGAGCCTATGGCACCTCCTGCTTACCTGGTTAAGTTTGGCTTTTGTTTTTAAAAAAAAAAAATCTTGGAATATGAAGAAGGGGTGATGATTGAAAAATCTCCAGTTAGCTTCAAGGGCCTCTCGTATCAGAGCCCCAGCTATCTATCCACAGCTTCACTCTCTGGACCCGTCTTCTAGAAGTTGCTACATTCTTTTCATTTGTGTCTTTCACAGAGGGCAGTAAAATTTAGCTCTAATTATATTTAGGGCATCTGGATTCTAGTCAGCGTTTCTGGCTCTGTTTTAGAACCTAAAGTCTGCGGCTTATTCCTAATGTGGAAAATGGAACAATCCCCCAGGCAGAAGGACGACTCCATCGTTCAGGCTGCTGTTACTATAGCAAGGAATGGCTACAGACATCACAAGACTTGTTACACAAGGCAACATGATTACAGTGGCTTAGAGACACTTGCCAGGTCCCTCAAGGATTTATGACTTTTTGAATTCTGAATGAGACATAAATATGGTTTTTTTCCCCTCCTTCTTAATTTTGGACCTCATATGGAGTAGGTGAGACTATTCTCCAGCCCAGATTCTAGAATGTTTAGCTGCTAAAGATCAGTTGGATTTTATGTTCAAGTCCTTTTGCAGAGGGCATGGAGTACTTGCTTGGCAAAGACACAAAGCAGTCACTCATTCCTGTTGCCACTGCCAAGTTACTTACTGCCTTGTCTCCCAGTGGGAGACAAATGTAGCTCCTTGGGGAGCCTTCTGGGAGGCCTCGTGGTGTAATGGAAAAGTAGCATGCTCAGAGGCACAAGACCTGGAGCACAGCTTCTGCGCACCCAAGCTCTGTGATTTCCAGCAGGTTCCTTAAACTCTGGGCCTTCATGCCCTTTTATGAAATCCAGGGACAGTAATTCCCTTCTCAGAGGGTTGTGTTAAGGATTAAAATCTGTTAAATACCATGTGTAGAAACCCAAATGTTAGTTGCACCAGTAGCAGAGTTGCAGCTCTGACACACTTGCTTGAGTTCATAGAGCTTGGAATTTTGTTGTTGTCCCAAAGCAGGGGAGTTTTACAAAGTCTCTTATCCCATCTGTTCTGCAGATTTTTTGGTTCCTCTGGAAGCTGAAGAGAGAGCATGGGGTACATTGGGAACAACTTGGGAATCAGATAACTGAGTTTCAGTTCACTACTTGATACCTGTGACGCTTTACACAACTGTTTTCCTCACTTATCTGTAAAATGGGCACAAGCCAACTATTCTCTATTCTGTTTTATTCTCTACATGGCTCTTATTGCTATTTAAAATTATTAGTGTTTCTGATTCATCTCCCACCCCAGTTCCACTCAGATATAATCCCCATAAAGGCCAAGACTTCACATGTTTTGTTTACTACTTTATGTCTTGCCTATCGTATCTGATACGATATTGCTATTCATTCTTTTCACCTTCAACTTCTTTTATGCCAAAACAACACAGAATTTTTTTACATCCCCACCCCCAGGACATAGCTGAATTTATATACAGTAGTTGAGTTAGAGACTGGGCAAGATGCTTTGAGTTTGGAAATGCTGGTGTTCTTACAGTCGAGTCTCCATTTCCCAAAGATGCTTACTCAGCTTTTGGTGGCATAGTTTGACTTGTGACATCAGAAGACTGACAAGCAAAAGTCTGACTCAGGAGTTCGGCTAGGAAAGTGCCTGACTTTCCCTGCTTGCCCTTTGAAGTATGGCTGGACAGAGCTCAAAAAGGTCTTGGGTTTCAATTTATCTAGGAAGGTATTTAGCAAATTATTTTTAACTGTTTGGATTTAGTACAAATCACCCAAGGAATCTGCTGTCTCTGCATAAGTAAGGAAGGAGTGAGTGGCGCTGAGAGCCCAGCTTCCCTGAAGCATTCCTGGAGGGATGGGCCACGCCCCCCTTCCCTCACCACGCCCCCCTTCCCTCACCACGCCCCCAGTGCATCTTCCTTGACTAATTTACTGAGTATCTTGGAGATCACTAAGATTCTAAGGGTTTTCACAGCCACTTGGACTAGGGCACATGCAGCTCAAGACAGTGGACAGATAGATGTTTGGCCTCTGAGTTTCACATCCTTCATTAGCCCTGTCCCTGGGGAGAGTTGACATTTAAGATAGTGGGCTATGTCTTGATGAAAAGTGGGTCCTGGGACGAGGAACTCTCAACCCACCTACCTCATTCTCTCAAGCCCTGGGATCTGTCCTCTAAATTCCTGTGACACCCCAGATGGGCTTTGAGGGGTGTGGGAAGGTCCCTGAACACCCAGAGACTTGTGTAAAATAGTCTGTGTGTGTATGCTATGAGTGGCTAGGGTTGGCTTGATTGCATCAGACTCTCAACAGATACCATCTTTGGTCTAAAATCAGTTTGGAACCACTACCCTAAGTGGACCTAATATATTCCTATAATGTTTGCAAGCTCTGCACATTTGCCCCTCTGGCACTGCAGGCTCTGTGTGGGTGTAGAGGACAGACATGTTGAAGCAGCATACAGCTGCCCAGTCTTGTTAGGCCTTTGCATATGGCTCTCTCATCTCTCACTCAGTGTGCTCATTTGCACAATTAAATCAGACCCATTGGTAATCAAGCCCTGACTTGTCAGCAGAAGATGGCTTGGTTGAAGAGGGTAGGAGGAAATTCTGAAACAAGATGTCTCTGTAGATTTGGCTTTAAAAATTAAATAAAGCAAATCCACCTTTCGGTCAGCTGAATTTCGTTCTTTGGTCACAACGTTCCCAGCCATCTCCATACTCTGAGAGGAGGGATGGTGATAGGCCTGCATCTGAGGAACCTGTATCTCCAATCAGGAGTTTTCTTATCCAGCCTGAGCCCAGCCAGATTTCTTCCAGGCCTGAAGACATTTGTGTTTGTGTGCTTTAACTACCCAGTAAAGTGCTTCTGTCTTACTGTTACAACAAAATTCAATTTATTGTAAGGTGCAGAAATCTCCAGCAGTGAACAGCTACTGCCGGGTGTGAGCATATCTCTGTTTCTTAGTGATACAAATTCTTTCATCTGTAGCAGGAAGTGTGGCAGCTTCTGTGTATTGAGTGTGTATCATGCACTGGGTTCCATGAAATTGGTTTTATTTAATGTCAGATTCCCATTTTATACATGAGGATGTTGAGGTTTAGAAAAGTATAATCAGTGAGTAGTTCAAAGGGAAAAGATAGGAAGGCATGCAGAAGAAGGCCAGGGGCCATCAGAGGGGATGAAGCCAGGCCTTCCCTGCAGGGTGCTGGGAGCTGAGCTGAGCTGAGCACCTGAGAGTGGGCCAGAGTTAGGTTGGGGAGATGGCCTTGGCAAGGAAGTTCTGAGGCTTAGAGTCTCAGAGAAGCACAGCCCTTGATCACCTTCTTGTCCTGTCATTCTCATCAGTCTTTCTCCTCTGAGACACAGTTGACTGCATGGACCAGAATTATTCTCAGGTCGTCTGCATGGAATTAGTTCTTAGTAGTTCAGGGTTTTCATCATAGACTTCTGCCTCCCTGTTTGCCTTTTCTCTGTCAAACTCCCCACAGCCATTTCCAATTGACTGCAACAGGCCCCAGTGAGCCCTGCATTCATTCTCTGTCCCTTCCTGCCACCTGGCTTCCCTTTCCAAAAGGTCTGACTGTGGTATTCAGAGACTGCCAAAGGATAAGGTAAACTCCTTAGCCCAGCAGCCTCAGGCAGCTGCAAACCTGGCTTCAGCCCCCTGGACTCTGTGCACTTCCTACTTTCCCATTTTAACTTGTTCTCTCTACCTGGCAAAGACTTTCTTAGCCTTCAAGACTTCATCCTACCTGAGGGTTCCCCTGAGTCCTTTCTCCCACTTTTTATAGTGAATCATCACTATTTGTGAGCTCGGCACTTAGAACATTTTTTGATGAACAAATGGATGATTGGATGTGGGGAGGTAGAGATGAAGAATCGGGCCATAATCATCAGAAAACCTACTTATTTCTGTCTCCTTCCCTTGCCTGGCTTTTTGCTATATATCCCCATTGTTGGGCAGGCTCTTGCCTCATGGTAGCAAAATGGCAACTGGTAGCCCCAGGACGATATCCCCAAGCTCTGCCATTCCTGTGGAAAGAGCAGCTGATTTGTAATGACCTTAGGTAAGATCCTGCTTTATTGGTCCACTAATGACCCAGTAGTCATCATGATGAGGGATGGAGTTTGCTCTTTCTCAGATCTGGGGTATGTTCCATCTCCACCCAAACCACGTGACCTGAAGGTCAGGGAGAAATTGGTTAAAAAAAAAATTAGAGAACTGTCATGGTTAATAAAAAACTGAACAAAATGCCAACTATGGTTATATTTCCTTTCTTTTTTGTTGCTGCTATTTTTTTTATTCCCTATAACCAAATGATAGAGACCCCAAGTAAGTGGCTTGTGTTGTCCTTTTTCTGTGGACACCAGCTTCACAGGATCTTTGAAAATGGTCAGTTTGCTGCTTGTTTTGCCTGACTTGTTACCACAGCCTCTGTGTTGGTTGACAGCTGCAGAGTTTGTGTGGGAACCTGGGCTGTCCAGTGACGTGCACACAGCAATTTGTCGTGATGACTTGTGTTTCTTGGCATCACAAGGAATGGTTACATTCCCGGTGGTTTTTAAGCTGGAATCCTGTTGTGAGTTCTTTCATACTACATAGGTTTAAAGCAAATACAATTTTTAGGAAAATACTTGGCCTTAATTTTCTTTTTCTAGTTAACTGATCATTTCTGATATTCAGAAACTTCTTGCTGCATCTGTTTTCTGACTTTCTAGTATTTAGCTGCTGGATGCCACTTTTCACTCTGATCAAGCCATAAAATACCACTATTTACACCTTCTTCCTATACTGGGAATACTCATAAAACATTACTGCACTTTGGGCTTTGTTTTATTTCTTCCCATCTATAACTTGTGTTTTCTTGGTATTTCCCAGTGTCTTAGTTAGCTTTGCTACTGCCATCGATACCTAAGATAATTAACTTGAACAGACAGGTTTATTTTGGCTTCCAGATTGGGAGGTTTTAGTCCATGGTGGGTGACCATGGTTGGTGCCATTGCTTTAGGTAGTACATCATGGTGGGAGCATGTGGTAGAGGAAGATGATCACCTCATGGCAGCTGGGAAGAGAAAGACAGGCTGGGCGACCCAGTGTCCACTTCATGTATTTGCCTCCCAGTAACCTAACTTCTTCCCACTAGGCCCCGTCTCCTGAAAATTCCACCACCACCGACTGATGACCAAACCTGACACATGAGCCTTTGGGGGACATTCAGGAAGCAAAACTGCAGCACCCAGTGTGCTTCCCCTAACAATAGCACGTAGTATTTTTGAATTTCTACCGCTTGTCCAGGAAATGTTTTTTGAGTACTAATTTTCTGTTGAGTACACCAACAGATCCTTTCTCCAGATCATCCCATTGGTTCCTCATAGCATCCTTTTGTAGGATGTGTATCATTACCACCACTTAAAAGATATGAAAATTAAGACTAAGAGAAGATACTTTGCCACAGGTAGGAAATATAAAATTCAGCTCTGAGTCTACGAGGCCATCTTCCAAAAAGTTTGCCTCGAAGCTCTAGGATATTTGGGAAAGTATGAGATCCAACTTCTGAAGTAAAGCCAAGGGCATAAGATTAACACATTTGCAGTGACGAGTGTGAATTTAAGATGGGGTTGTTGCTAAGTGCAGTTATAGTGCTGTTCACATTAAAATGGTGAATTCTGACTCTCAAATGTATTCTACTTCTGTCTGAACCTCGCTGGGAGTGCATGTAAGTGTTAAATCAAGAGTTTAACTTAAATATAACCCAGGTACCAGTTCCACAGTATGGTATTTCATTTACTGTGCTGAGAATGTAGTCATGTGCATCTCCTACAACTTCTCTTGAACCCCACAATACTGGAGAGCCCTAGATTCCTTTGCATATGCCCAATCTCCATGTTACCTGCTTTTTAGAGCCCATGAACTTCTTCATAAGCATGGGTCACAGTTGTGAACTTGTCATTGTACATCTCATTTGTCAAGACAGTTGCTGGGGAAGATGTTCTTTGTGCCCTGGATATGCCATTTGGTTGAATTCAGTCCAGTTCGGCTGAGGCTAACTGAGTGTGCAGTAAACTAAGGCCCACTAAGTGGCAGCGGCATGCACGGCTCTGAGAAGAGCCCTCTAAGAACTGGGGTATTGTGGTCAAGACAGCTGAGGCAAGGTGTCTGTTTTCCTAGAGCTTATTATATTCTAGTTCCATGAACAAGTGAAAAAAGATGCTTTCAGCTAGAGATGGGTACAACATTAAGAAAGAAGCAGGGTGCTGGGGTACAGTGGATGAGTGCAGGGATACACAAATTGGAAACAGGCCAGGAATTAACCCAGTTAGTGTGGGAAGGTTCCCTTTGAGAAGGTGGCTTCTGAGCTGAACCCTGAATTCAGGGAAGGGGGCCAAATTGATGTGGGAGGAGCCATGGAAGCAGAAGGATCATCCTTCAGAGACCTGAATGGAGAACAAGTTTCCTGGGTGTGAGGCAGGGCAGGGAAGGCCACAGTCTGCATGGCAAAGTGTGAGGAATTAGGGGGACAATGTAGGGAGAGAGTTTGGAGACAGGGAGCAAGTGATGTAGGCTTTCATGGGCCATGAGAACCAGTGTACGCTGTGCTTTAAGGAGAGTGACAGGAAATGATTGATTTTTGTGGTACTAAGGATTAAACCCATGGTCTCATATGTACCAGGCAGGCACTCTATCACTGAGCCCTTTTTAAAATTTTGAGACAAGGTCTCACTGAGTTGCCAAGGCTGGCCTCTTGAGTAGCAGAGATTTTAGCCATGTGCCACTGTACCTGGCTTTGATGTTTTTTGAAAGTCCTTGCTGCTCTGTGGGGAATCGATTCAGGTATAGAAAGGCAGGAAATAATAATATTCAGAGTGTTTGGTGAGCAAGGTTGATCGTGTTGCTATTGTTATTATTACAAACCTTTTCTCGTAAAGTTAGTGATGTGCTACTGTAATAGCCCCGTCTGTTGGGAACTCATCCTGTTAACAGGTAGCTTTATGTGCATTTCCCCAACAACTTCTCAAACACAGCCATATGCCCAAACCCCCATCAGCTCACTATTACAAAGGGAGGTGGACAGAGCCTAGGTTCTGAATACACATGGGTGAGGAGAAGGGATAGGAGCAGCATGATTGGCAGGTGCCCAGCTCCTTGTGTGAGACCTGTCAGGAAACACATGGAATGCCCTGGGGTTTGGCAGTTACTTTGAGATGCGAAGGAAAAGATCTGCACTAGGAGCTCTTGAGGCCTGGGCTGGTGAACCACTGGGGGACAGCTATGTCTCTAACCCAAGAGAGAAAGCGGCAGCTTCCCAAAGGAAAATTTATTGGCACTCTTCATGAAAATTCTTTATCTAAAATTGAGTGTGATTCTATTAAAAAGGAGTGGAGGAGCCTTGGGGAAGAGAGTGAAACTCGTGGGTCACATATGCCTGCTCTAGGGACCACTTCATGGAACCAGCTCAACAAAGCAACCTACCCTATCTTTAGACTATTTTTATTTAGCAAAAAATGATGAAACTTCCAACTATAAGATTAGTATCCTGGTCTTTTTGTTTTTGTTTTGTTTTCCAGTGCTGGGGCTGGAGCCTAGCGCTTGGCACATGCTAGGCAAGTGCTCTACCACTGGGCCACACCTTCAGCTTACTAATAGCTTTACATAGTAACTGCTACAGCTCTCCAATCAGAGCTTGCCAGCTCCCCAGAGCACGTCAAGTGCCAATGAACTTTCTTTCACATCAACTTGAATGGATGTATCTGTCCTAATAAAACCCCCAAGCTTCGCGTTGTTCTCTGGACTTATCAGCAGCCACCATGGCCTATGCACGGATGTCTTAGATTGCAATTTTATTCTTTATTCCCAAGTAACTTCTTTTGTTAATAAATTCGTCCCCATCCCCACTTAAAAAAAGAATTCATTTCTATATGTTTTTGTTTGACTTTGACAACTTAAAATGTCAGAAAAATACCCCAGTGCCAGAATTAAATTCTTGTACCTTCTCCTAGGTCAGGTTTAAATTAACATGGTCTTGGAAAATCTGTTTTGACCTTCCTGTGTCCTAGATCCGAAGCAGGCAGGTGATGTGTTACCTAACCTGAGTTTGTGTCTATCTGTCCATCTCTCTCACACACGTACCCAGCCCATAATCTGAGCATTCCAGGCTATCTTAAGAATGCCAGGGCAGGCAGTGTGTTGTATCTTAAATGTTCACCTTGGGACAAAAATTAACCCCTGGTGTGATTGTGTTCCCCATGCTTAGTCCTTTCACAGCCCCAAGGTGGCATCACGACTTCCTAAGGACTGCAGGGCTTCTTTGGGCACAGGAACCTCACTGCAAAGTGTGGGTCTTGTCCCGTTTCTTTGCTCCCTAAGGTATAGGGAACACTGGAGCCCAAATCCAGTGTCACCTATAGGAAAAGTTTTTGGTTTAGGGCTTGCTTTTCCTGCTTCCTTGATAGGACTGGCTCTTGCTACTAGTTTTCTCCATTGTTCACTAGAACAAAATCTGGAGTCTGTGGAGTTTACTGCTAGCCAGGCTGCATATCAGTTTGCAGAAAATGGCTGCAGTTCCAGAAATTGCTGTCTCCCTGTATTGTTAGCCAAACACCCTGAGCCTCAGCAGTGGCTAGGAGCTGCCAGTAGGTCTGAATTTTACATGGTGAGCTTTTTTTTTTTATTTTTCTATTTTTCTTAGATGAGAACTAGTATTTGCTAGAGCTGAGATCATCCAAACCATTTCAATTAGGACTTTGTGTCAGAACATAATTCCACTTTCCAGAGATACAGTCCTATCCTGGCAAAGTGAGGGCACAGAAATAAATAGGGTCCATAGAAGAAGAATGATTGCTGGAAGGTAGATGGGATGGTAACTCACTTTATTTTCCAATGATATTAAACAAATCAAATCAAATCCTATCCTAATTTATTTTATTTTGGCCAAGTATTCTTGTCCACAATGAAAATCAGATGGTTTTCTCCACCCCCCCCACCCCCACCCCTTTTTTTCCCCCAAAGCAAATGGCTACAAACACTTACTTAATATAATTTACTGGAGCTTTTTTCTAAAAGAACATTTATGTTACTTTCTTTTGTGCATGCAGTAACTTTTGATCAAAACATGACTCCACTCCCTTATTTAATGTTGAGCATCTGGATTAAAGGCTTCTTTGAATCTTAAATACAGATTATGATTCTCTTTCCCTTTAAGCAAACTGCCATAAAACCTTGGCGCTTTTCCAGTTTTCTTCATTAAAGCTCTCTTTATTACAGTGTTTTCGGATGGCAGTCATTAAATGATTGTTATGCACAATGGGCACTTGATTATAATTATTTAACTGGCAATCAGTTATTGCAGCAATTTGGTGGTGTAATTAAAAGGGAGCATGTTTGTACCTGCCAGCGTCTTTGAGATCTGCGGCTCTGGATGAAGGGGGGAAGCTAGATATAAACATATGGAGGAAGACTCAAGTGCTTCTCTGCAAGAAAGCTTTTCCTTTATTCCTCTCCAGCCTCATTCTTGGCCTGTCTTGTTCACATAAGGCAGATGAACAGTGGTTAAAAAATAAGATGTGGATAAGAATTTGTGTGCTGCAATCTCCTGAGTCAATAAATATGTTCAGTAATGAATGTAAGTTTCTCCATGTGCTAAGAAATGCCAGATAGCAGACTGTTTATATAATTCTGCTTTAAAAAAAAAAATACACAAGCACTTGCAAGTTTTTTTTCTCTCTAATTGTGAAAGTGTGAGATTAATTTCTTGACATAGAAATTGATATGGGATGCCACTAATAAAAAGTTGGTGTGAAAGATAAGTGGAATTCATCAGCACACAGCTGGAAAGCTGTTGATTACTGAAGGAGTTAGCAACGGGGTGATGGCCAAGTTCAGATGGGTCTCTGCTTAACTCAGAACTTTTTCAGTTCCGGCAGATTCTAACCAACTTGAGCAAAGAAGGAATTTCTTGGCTTAAGTAGCTGGAATGTTACTGGAACTGCTCATAGGATTTGAGGAACAACTGCAGAAACTAGGGCTCAGGGCTCAAAATTGGGATTCAGTGTCTCCTGGGCTCACTGTCTGTCTCTCAGCTAAGCTTTATTGTGCTTAGTTGACTTCATTCTGAGGATGGCTCACAGCCTTTTCCCTGTGGCAAGAAATATGGCTGTCAATAGCTATGGATTCTCATCTTCCTATCTTAGCAACTCCATTGGAAAACATATACCTCCCACCTTCCATCAGTGAGTGTCAGGAAAGGTCTCTGGCTCTACTTGGGTCATATATCCCATTCAGGACTGATTCCTGGAGCCCAGGAGGTGATATAATATGATTGGCCAAGCTTGGATCACATGTCATCCAAGGGGTGAGGCAAGGAAAGATGCAGTCTTGGGATTGACAGTTCTGTTAAGGACTTGTCAAAAATTTGTCCCCATAGTGGTACCCTAATGGCTGAGAAAAACGTGATTATTTTTCTAAATGAATATGAAAATCTTTAAATTATCCAAAATTAAAATATATTCTCTAAATGTTTTCCCAAAAATATATTTAACATCTCTCTCCTAGAGAAATCCCACCTTGTAAGACCAATGTATAAAAGTACTCATCTGAATTTCAAATGACTGCCTCATCTTTTTGGGAGTCATTTGCCAGTCCCTTTATGTGTGGTCTAAAGTCAGGGTCCTAAAGAGAAGGGCCAGGTGCAAATTAAAGATGCCTTCTACAATGAGGTGGTTACTATTTCTGCATTACCACCAAGGGACACAGAATTTGGAGTTCCAGGGATTACAATTTTTCAATCACTATCTCAGGGTAAAGACTACTCACAGCAAGTTTTAGGTGATAAAATTCTCCACTTCTCTTGGTTTAATTCCATATTTGAATCTATGGGTGTAAAAGCGAAACAGCCTGCAGAACAACAGGTTTAAATAGCCAAAAACCTTGAAAAATAAACCACAGTTTAAAATAAAAATTTAAAAAGTCACAACCCTTACACACGCGCACACAAACACACACTCTCTCACCCACATGATCTAGTGAGTCCTACAGGGAAGTTATGAATTGTCCTATTTATTGCACAAATAAGGAAGACAGTTGAAATGTGAAGACTTGAACTTGAAAAATAAAGTAATTATCAGTTTCCCTTTCTCTTATTAATGTATATTTATCATTCAATGAGTATTTAATGTGCACAAATGAGATATTTAAGCTCTGGGTAACTTGAGTGACTAATGGGATCATACCTGAACACTCGGGGAGAAAACAGCTTCTTTGAATTTGTGAGTATGTGTTTGCACACATGCATATACTCTTTCTTAGTTTGTGGATATTGGCTGCGGCTCGAGGAGTTTCTTGGGAATCTAATCTTCTTAATGGCGAGCTGTAGTGTTGCCTCTGCCAGCAGTGTAGTTCATGTGGACTTGATGCCAATTTTCTTTTCACGTATGTGAAATAACAGTTTGGTGCATAGCAAACAAAACCTGGACGCCACAGAGAAGACTGGTGCTTTTCAGAAAGTGAAATGGACAGTTGGAGAGCTCATTTTTTTCTTTAGGCAAACTCCATTTTAATTAGATTAAAGATTGCAAGAGATTGCCATATTTGTGTGAATCTCAAAGAGTCAAAGGCCAGGGCAATAAAGTATTTTCATTTTTATAGAGTTTTTCTGGGAAAGGCTGTTCACCGTGTGACAGCAGAGTGCTTCAAACCCAGAACCTGGTGCCAGCACAAAATCCAAACACCATAAAGTTTCTTCCAAAGCTCAGATATTTGTCGGACCCCTCTCTTGGAGCACAGCATCTCTCAGCTTGTGCCAGCTCAGGATCACCTTCCCAGCCTCCTTGTCTTCCAAGAATGAAGCCCAAAGTAGGGCACGTCTTCAAAAGAGGAAAAGAAAAGCTGTTGAACAGCAGTCATCAAGTGAATCAAAAATCTAAGACAGCCACATTGTCCACAACAGAAAAGACTTAGCAAAAAATAGCCAAGGGAGGCTGGCCTGTGACTCTGTTGATCACTGCTGCGTAATCCCTCCCTCTGTTTCTGAAAACCCAGCTAAGCTTCTTCCTACAAATCTCCTTCATCTCACCCTCCGCATTTAGGACTGTGTGTCCTTGGCAGATTATAAAATAAATATGGAAGTGACCAGGCCACTCGTTCAAGCTTTAGGGGCTTGCGTAGTGCCTGGGAATCAGTCAAAAGCCTTGTCATTGGTTCTCTCTGGTTCCCAGCTTCATCTAAAGATACTGGGGAAGGCTTTGCCCCATCTAGGCTGGAAGTGTATCAGAGGATCTGTGAAATCTTTGCTCACCAGGACTTAAAATCCAGGCTCCTTGGTGAATTTCCATAACAAGGTCATTGCCAGCTCACACCTGTCAAGGAAGGCTTTCTGAAGGGAGCATCCAGGACCTGTCTACTTGGTAATAGCTCAACAAGTAGCCCCCCACTGCTGGCGGCCTGGCCTTTCTTCCCACTTGCAACACTAGGCTTAACTACCACCTGCTAACGAGCGAAAGGTCTTGGTCAGAGTTGGTTCCAGGAGTGTAAGCAGGTCATAAATTACTCCAGCTCTTAGCAGCTGCCATTAGTCTTTAGTTACGGAAAAACATATGCTCCCTTTCATCCATCCTATTTGTATTATATAATAATTGGTCTTCTTTTATGACTATAAATTTCATTTTTCTTCACTGTGCACCTCCTGAGCTTGTACTTTGTGCAGAGTTCTTTGTGAGCTGATGCTCCAGAGAAAAGACAGGAGTTAGTGTTTGGTGGGGACAGTTTCAGTAGGGGAAGAGAAAGTTCTTAAGATGGATGGTGTGACGTTCATACAACAGTATGAAGGTACTTAGTGCCATTGGGCTGTACACTAAAAAATGGTTAAAATGGCAGAATTCCTCAGGCATAATTTACCCCATTTTTTCAGAGGGTCAAAGTTATTGTTTGCTGTAAGTTCTAAGGCCCTCATACATCCTCTAGCAAAATGTAAGCAGATGTGACTTACCACAAGGACTTGGCATTCCACATTTCTGATATTTCACAAAGCGGGTTATTATTTCAGATTTCTCCTATTACTAGAATACTGAATAAGGTCTTACTTAAGTTACATTTGACAATTCTTTGCAACAGAAATACAGACAGAATCCCCACCAATGAATTGTATGAGCCTTTCCTAAGTTGGGCCTGAGTTTCCCTCAGCACCAGTGTGCCAAAAATGACAAGAGCCTTGTTGAGCTTGGAGTACAGGACTCGAGATCCTGTCCCGAGGCTTGGTGAGTGGAGCAGGCCTCAGTCTCGGCCTCAGTTCCAGGAACTGCCTCAGCCTTTAACCATATGACCACCACCACCAACCAGTCATTTCGTCCTGGTGGGCCGCATTGCGGGGGGGGGGGGGGGGGGGTTAAGGCCCTGTGGAATTGTCAAGATCAGCTGTGGGAACGTTCATGAGGACATGTAGCATCGTGCTGGGGTCATAGAGAAAGTGGGTGTCAGTTCCCTTTCCCTTGAGGCTTTCCTGTCAGACTATCTTGCATCCTGAGAATCCTCCCCTCCCCCTCCTGATACCCAGGTCCTCTTTCCCATCACTGCTCTCAGTACGCTGTGCTCTGCCAGACTTTGAACTGGAAAGTTCACGACAGGAGCATATTGATGCTGTGTGAGAGGGAACGGCCGCCCCAGAGCCCCTGGCTGGGTGCCAGCGGCAGCTGTGGAAACAGCCGTGCACAGTGTCTTGGGGTGTTTGGACATCCAGCCCTTTCAAAGAAGGGCCTCAAGGCCTCACTATCTCACTCCTCAGACCTACTGCCTTTCCCTGGGGTCAGAGTCTACGCTTTCACTTGTTTCCTTTGACCTCTTGTCCTGTATTCTAAAGCCAGCAGCAAAGAAAGATGCTTGTTGACATAGACCCATGTCTTTTTGGTGTGCAACTTGGCCCGAGCTGATGTTCTTCAGTGTGGCATGGAAAGTCCTATCAAGACGGTCACTCTTCCTTCCATGTGCCTCCACCCTTCTCCTCCTGGCTCCAGGGAACTGTCCAGCCTGGCACTGGGCCTCACCATGAGCTAGAATTCAGTGTGTTGAAAGGCAGGGGACTTTGGTGGATAGTGAATTCATCAACCTCTCTAAATAATAGCAGCCTTCTGTATCTCATAGACATCTCAGTGATAAGAGCTGAGCCCCTTTCCCCTCCAGCACTGTGAATCACAGAGATAGCAGTGCTTCTCTGTCTTTTCCTTGAGTTTTACATCAGCTATATACAGTTTAGCTCATAAATCTTTTTTTTTTTTTTTTTAAAGTTTTGAATTTTTTTTTTTGAGAGAGGATTTTTAATATTTATTTTTTAGTTTTCGGTGGACACAACATCTTTGTTTGTATGTGGTGCTGAGGATCGAACCCGGGCCGCACACATGCCAGGCGAGCACGCTACCGCTTGAGCCATATCCCCAGCCCCTAGCTCATAAATCTTAAATGTACATCTTGCTGAATTTTTACCTATACACCTGTGTAAATGCCACCAGGGTGAGATATAGAAAATTTTCAGTTCTCCAGACCCTCCTTGCAATCAGTACCTCTCCCAATAATACCTGTGTCACTCCAGATTAACTTTTCCCCATCTTATGCCCATTCCTGAGCTCACCTTGCCTATATAATATCATTTTAAGAATTCAGAATTAAGGCATGCACAAGGCCCTGGATTTGAACCTTAGTACCACCAAAAGAAAAAAGAAAAAAAAAATCAGTGGTTATTGTGACAAAAAACAGCGTTGATTTTAGGAGTGCTTTTCCTGCCTTTTCCTGCCCTTCGCATTCTAATATGCCTGCTACTATCTCCTTGACCCCCAAAATCAGCTCATGGGGGAGGAAAGGTGACATCCCCATCCTCTCAGCTCTGTTGTATCACATCCCAGAATCTGCAAGAGAAGAAAAACAGACACCAGGTCACCTTGGCCCCATTTTCTAGGTGTCCTAACCTCAAGATTGTTTTCTACAGTGGACAAAGTGTGTAGTTCCTAGAGTCGGTGCAGGCTCAGTGAGCACCCAGTACACCAGGATCCTGCTTTCTTATGTGTGTCCTGGTCTGCTTTGAAGTTCCTTTAAAGAGGAGTTGCATCACTGTGCTCCCTTTCACTGTGTTCCTTGCACCAATGATGATGAGATGTGATGGTGGTTTTGCAGGAGGTACCCAGAAGCCCCCTTTTGGCTTGTGCTCCCCCACTCAAAATCCTTGTATTTAGAAGTAGAGCTTAATCTGTGAATGCTACCGTAAAAATATCTACAAGAAGCTATTATTATATTGACATTTGAGCCAAACAGGAAATTGGAGGAATCACAGATGTTATCTTCCTTAATGCATTGGGTTTTCTGCAGACCAGCTCTGTGGCCAATCAGAACAGATTCTGAAATCCGATTGAAAGGACTTGTTATCGACATAACATTTATTCCCTGGGTCTTGCAGACTACATCATGTTCCCAGAGTTCTGAGGGCAGGAGAGAAAGAAAATGAACATAGCAAGAAAGAATTGGGACAGATTCCATCATCACCAAGAAGATATAATTATAGCATTCTTTGATATGGGGTAGAATTTGGTGTAATTCAACAATTATGTATAAGCATTTATTATAGGTGTAGTATTGCACAAAGCACCGTTCATGCCTTAGGGGAAGGAGATATGCCAAAAGTATTAAGACTTCAAAACTTTTTATTTTTCCATTTTTATCCATGATTTAGATTAGGACAAAATTGGCACACCTAGCGTATTTACAGATGATACTGAGTGGGAAGGAGTGCTAAAATCAGGATCCAAAAAGATTCTGACAGACAAGAGCCCAACAAGATGGAATACAGTGAGCACAAGTGTAGGGAGGAACTTGGATCTTAAAAACAAAAAGAAACCTGAAGTTTTCATGAGTTCAGAATGGGAAACAAGACTGAACAGCCCTGTGAGAAGAGGTTTTAGACACTTGCAAGCACGTGATTGAAGCTGTGGTAAGCAGGGGCCACTGCTGTAACCAGCTATGAGTGCCAAGTTTCCCTTTTCCCTTTTTTTTTTTTAATAATCATTCTAGAGAACTCTTCTTGCGTTCTAGTCATCAGCATGCTTCATCTCCTTATCTTTAATATCCCACATTTATTTTCTCTTAATGTAATGGTCCAAAGCAAGACAGTCATGGTGTTAATTCACAGCGAATGTTAATTCAGTTCATTTGCAAGGCAAGGACTCACTCTCATCACATAATCTTTTGCTAGTACATCACTTTTTTCATTTCCAGGCACTTTCCTATGATGTTGGTAGATGCAGGCTTGGTCCTCCTACCCCATAGAAGAGCAGGCTCATACAGTGGAGGGGCAGTGATACAGTGTCAGCAGGTTCAAAAATACAGAGATTGGCCTAGTTCATAGGAGAAAAGGTCATTGGAGGGAAGACATTATCCTTCTTCCACTAAAAAAAAAAAAAAAAAAATTCACAGAGAAAGAGTTTGGCAATGGCAATGTTAAACAGGATGCAGCCTTCTCTCCAAGCCTTTCCACCACTGCATGGTCTGTGTTCACACCGTGCCTCGGGTCACTTCCTATCTGTGAATGGGTTCATTGACCTGTAAGGAGGGGTGGGAGGTGGAGATAGTGTTTGCCTAAACTCATTGAGGGAAGTGATCCCACAAGTTTCCCAAGGATAAGAGAATGCTTATCTCCCCCTTTTGCCCCCCTCCTCCACTGTAAAACAACCACCACCCACCACGGCAAAAGCTGTAGCACAGGATTGCATCGGAGGCAGATGGGGCCAAGTTTATCCTGGTCCTCTCTGGGGCCTACTGAGGTCCTGGCTCTGTCTTTACTAGACCAGTGCCTCCCAAAAGACCTTAGGGATTATCAGAGGGATGACAATAGTGGGGGGGGGCACTTAAAAGAAGCCTGAGGGCAAAGCTTAGTGGCAAATCACTTGTCTAGCATGTGTAAGACCCCAGGCTTCATCTTCAGTGCTGAAGAAAATACAGAACATCAATCAACAACCAACCAGAGAAGACCTGCATGACCCTTCACCAAAACCCTAACATTTCATGATGCCATCACTTCGGGGAATGTGGAATCTCATTTTATCTTAAACCCAGTTCAAGTAAAGCATCATGAATTCTTTATAGGCTACCTCTATGGGCTGCGTTATCATAACTTTCTGAAGTATTGAGGCAGATCAGTTGGTTAATTTTCATTTTAGATTTTGTCTGTGAGCTGTCATCAAGAGGCAGCTTTGGTACATGATGCTGGTTTTAGTTCCCCATAATATTCCTGTCATTGGGTATATTCACTGTTGTTATAATACTTTACAGGAGCCCAGATTATAAAATTCTAATAATATAGGGGTTTTTGTTGGCATAAATGAAAATATTGGCATGAAATCTTAAAACTGCAATATTGGTTCTACTTACAAGTTCACAAAAAGACTTGATCTGACTCATCAGATAGATGTGACCTTTCATTGGAGACTTAATGTTTCTTTGCACCTTAGGTCATCAACCTTTGTTTTGTTTTTTGTTTATATATTAGTTGTTGATGGACCTTTATTTTATTTATTTATATGCAGTGGTGCGAATTGAACCCAGGGCCTCCCACATGCTAAGAAAGTGTTCTACTACTGAGCCCCAGCCCCATAGACCTTTGGGTTAAGAGTGAAAAATTGAGGCCCAGGACCACTCTTTGATCCAACTGGGATTCAAACCCAGATCTCTTGAGTCCTGCCAGTATTTTTATCCTAATTCATTCTACCCCCACCCCACCTTTTCTTATTTATTTTAATACTTTCCTGGAATCAAGACTATGGTCTACAAACAGAATTTCTACCAACTTGATTCTTGTGTGCCCCAGTTAGATTTCTAAAACAGCAGTTTTCTCAGCGCAAAGAATCCAATTTCTGTTATCAGAAGTCATGGTTTGGCACCTCTGCAGCATGGTATCCCATGTAGCAGTGCTGTTGAAGGAGGGGACTGACACCTACCTTGTACAGGCTTTTGCTGTGCAGTTGAATTGCTTTTTCAGATATAATCTCTCTTCTTTGTGTGATATAACAGGCCACCGCCCTGTACCTGCTCCCATCCCTCCAGTCCCTTTAGCACCCTCACTAGGATTAGTCTTAAAACTGTTTTTTTAGCAGCTCATCCCTGTGACCAGGTACATCCCCACTGCCCCCACATTAAAGATCCAAACTCCTCAGTGGTCCTCCAAGAGCCCCCAGCCAGAACAGTGTCCTCAGTGACTCCAAAACATGCCACAGTCATTCCCTGTTCTTTCTGCTCGCATAAACATTCTTTTTCCTTTCTGTGCCTTAGACTGTGAGCTCTGAGCTCCTGAAATGGTTCCTGATGTAGGAGACATTGTAAGCAGAACTGTGCATTACTCTTGTGGCATTGCTGTTATAACTTCTGTTCTCTGAAACTAGCTGTGAGCTTCTGTGGACAAGTTCTCTAATTTCCTCAGTCCCCAGTGCTGCTAGAGTCTCAGGAATTATTCCACAGAGCTCTGGATCCAAAGAAATGTGCCATTGCTATGTGCCATTTATTAATAGTTAGGACCAAACAACTTACTAAGGGCATAGTTATATCCTAACTAAAGTAGCTATTTGAAGAGAACACGTAAAAAAGCAAATTCAACTTTTTTTTTTTTTTTTCCTGAAAAACCAGTTACTAATGAGACAAGCGATGCTGTTTGGTACTGCACAGCTAGTCCCCTGACCTCAGAACAGGGAGGCCCCTGCCATACTCCTGTCCTGTTCTACTTTGATACCTGCACTCTACATGCTTTTTGCAAAACTTCTGCCCAAAACCCAGTTGTGCAAAGTCATAGGATTCTCAAGTGGATAATGGCACAAACTAACATTGGCACTGTAAACCCACTTTGATCTAGAGGTTTTTGCAGTGCCTGACAGATGTTGGGTGTCATGTTGACTCCCTCAAAAATTTAAAATATCCCACAGCACTGATGAATTCACTGCAGTGCCAAAGTACTGTGACACACAGTTTGGTAGCCAAGGGTCCAGAATATAGGTGTAATAACACTTACTTGTTCCCCAAGGTGCATTGGATAATATGATCCTCAAATAAGTGGTTAATAAATATTTATTAGTGTTTTTTTTTTTTTTTTTTTTGGTAGTAGTGCCAGATCTGATAGTTTACTTTTAGGGCCTAAATGCTCTCCTACTGAACCACTTCCCCAAACCTTTGTATTTTTTATTTTAAGACAGTATTTTGCTTAAGATGCCCAGGCTGGTCTCAAAGTAGCTATCCTCCTGCCTCAGTCATCTAAGTAGGCTTACAGGCATTCATTAATGTACACAGCTTTAATAGCATCTTAATCCGTTACCACCTGATGGGCCCCAAGAGCCACAGCTTCAGCAACATGCTGAGTTCTCATGGCAATAATTCAAATAAAATCTGTTCAAACATCTTTTGGGGAAGCTGTAAAAATTTTCTGTACTGACTAGAGGTTGCCTTAGATGACCTTTTAATTCATTCCAGGGCCAAGTTTCTTTAATTCAGTAGCAGCATATGTAGCCTAAGACTGGTATCAACATAATTGCATGGCCATGGAGAGAATGAAACTTTTCAAAACCCTATGCCAAAATGTAAAACAAGTAGGATTCTAACAAGCTGAATTTGTTGAGGCGGAGGAGCTAGAGACACAAAACTGCAGTTTCCTTACTTAATAAGGTAGATTTGTTGATACACCTCCTTCTTTCCAAATGCCACAAACATTGACTATGTAGTATCATGCCAAGAAAACCAGAATACATTCCAAAAAGTAGAAATAGCTCAAAAACCATATCACTATGCTACACAGCTTTTTAAAAATGCACATTAAATAATTTAAAATTAGAAAATAAAACTCTCCCACTGGGAAATTTAAAAATTACTGTTGGGTCAATGTGAAAAACAAAACCAAAATTCTAGGTCATGTGGAGAATAATGTGAAAATTCTAAACATGCATTTTTTTAGTACAGCTAATACAGTGATAGGAAAAATTCACCAGCCTAAGTTTTTAATATGACTTGCAGAAATGAATGAAAATAAAAGAGAGTATGTATTAAATTAAGAAATTATAATAAGAACAACAACAACAAAAATTAATCCAGGAATAGCAGAAGTAAAAGCTTAGAAAAGTGCTTGACATGTAGTAAACACTTAATAGGTATTAGATATTACTATTATTTAGTTATTTAAAATGTAGAGGAGTTTTTGTTTAAGTGGCACAGAAAAATCTCTAGGACACAATGTTTTAAATAGAAAAACAAGAACAAAACTAAGTTTAGGGCCGGTGGTGTAGTTCATTGGTGGAAGACTTGCATAGCATGCTTTAGGCCTTGGATTCAACCCCCAACAAAAAATTTTTTTAAAAAAGTGTTTTCCCCCCTAGGACAGGGGAATTTGAATATGGACTCCATGCTGTTGAATCGATGTTAACTTTCCTAGGTGTGGTAATGTTGTATAAGAGAATGTCTTCAAGGGACATGTGCAGACATAGTCCAAGGATGTCTGCAACTGGGGACTTCTCAATGATTGGGGGGGGGAAAGTAAACAGGTATTGAGAAATGTAACAAAATATTATTGATTACTATATGTAGGTGAACAGCAAGGAGTACTCATTCAAGTTTTCTGTACATGGGATACTTTTCAAATAAAAACTTAAAATATTATTACAGAACACTAAGGTACAGAATACGTCTAGTAGTGTGCCTTCAAAAAAAATAATGTATGAATATACATTTGTTTAAATGCTTTTATGGGTATAAACACTCTCTAAAAGGGTATACTAGAAACTGACAGTGGTGGTTGCTACTGGAGAAAGGAAATACTAGTTGAATGTGGGTCAGGACTGGGAAACTTTTTAATCTTGCACTGTGTGTTACATCTCCATCTTTAAAACAAACAAACAAAAAAATACTGTTGTTTTTTTTTAAGCTCTGGTCCTATGCACAGTTTCACTGTTGACCTCCAGCTGGGTACATGAAATAAGAATGCTTAGGGCCCCCAGACCGCTTGAGGGAGGGTTCATTTGTCTGTGTCCCTCTCAGACTGCCCAACTCTGCTACCACATGCAGGAGGTTCTCCCGGCCCAGTACGCCACCCCAGCTCAGAGCAGCCCTTTGGCCTCATCCCTGTGGAGGTTCCATGAGGGCGTTTTTACAGCTGGTTGAAGGTGGTGAGCATGTGAGCTGGTCCTCAGGGCAGGGATTAAAATAAGGTGTGGGCTTCCTGTTTTTACTGTGACTCAGATGTGTGAGAGAATATTTCTGTGGGATTCTCTTAATACATAACTTGTTTACCCTGACACCAGAGAGAGCCCTGGCATTGGGGTTGGAACTCAGGGGGGAGAAGTACCTATCCCTGGAGGTGACTTCTAGTGATTATGGACCAGAACTAATAATCCTTTGACTGTGGCTTTGGACCTAAAGATTTTCATAGTGGGAAGGGACTTATCTGAGGACCTAAACCTCTTCCTTGGTAAATAAAGGAAGACACCAAGGCCAGGCAAGGTCCAGTGACTTGGCTAAATCACACAGCTAGTAACTATAAGGTACACAGTGGCCTGAGACACCTATAAAGATACTAGGCTCTGAGGCTTCTGCAGCAACACATGGTACTAGCGAGGCTTCCCACCTCACCTGCCAGCTTTGAGGCACTGTTCCCTTTAAGCAGTTCACCTTGTCCATGTTAAGGACTCTAATGCCTTCAGGAGCCCCAGAGGCTGGCAAGGATGCCAGTGTCACCTCCCACCAGAAGGTGACAGGTAAACTGGCAGAGGATGTCATGCTTTGCCCTGGGTACATTAAAGTACCCAGTGGGGAAATTTGACAGAGAACTTGGTTCTTATTACTAACTTTTTTTTGACAAAGTTCGCACATGCAAAATGACTCAATGAAAATCTGCTTACCACCACTCACCCAAAAAGTGAAGTGAGATATTTAGATGAAGTCCCTCATAGTGATCCCTTCCATTCCCCAGCCCCTCCCCATTTGTGCTTATTATGACTGTGGAGGCCTCAGTAACCTTGCTGCCTATATGTTGTTTCCCTAGGTACTCTCTCATCTTAGTTCCATATTTTAAACCTTTATGTAATGATGTCAGGTTGTTTAGATGCTCCTAAACTCCCTTCTTTCAAGTGAGTGTATTTTTAATAATGTATTTTAATAGATACACAAAAACACCAAACTGCATATTAATGGGGTAACATGACATTTTGATACATGTATACATTGTGTAATTTTTTGATACAGGTATACATTGTGTAATGTTTAAATAGGGTTTCTTTGCCTGGCATACTTCCCTAAACAGTGATTTCCAGTTCTATCCATGTTGTTGCAGATGACGGGATTTCATTCTTGTTTATGGCAAAATAGTATTCCATTATGTGATATACTATTTTTTTTTTTATCCATTTATCAGGTTGTTTCTTTTTCCTTACTGTTGTAAATAGTTCTGTAGTGAACACAGGCATGCAGAGGTCTTTTTGATATACTGATTTCATTTCCTATATCTAGGAGTAGGATTGCCAGATCATATAGTAGTTCCATTTTTCGAGGAATTTCCATATTATTTTCCACAGTAGCTGCACTATATTTCTACCCACCAGGCATAAATGTTCTCTTTCTTCTACATTCTCCACGGGATTTATCTTTAGTCTTTTTTTTTTTAAGTTGTTGATAGACCTTTATTTTATTTATTTATATGTGGTGCTAAGAAACAAACCCATTGCCTCACACATGCCAGGCAGCCAAGTGCGCTACTGCTGAGCCCCAGACCCAGTCCCACTGTAGTCTTTTTTTTTTTTTTTTTTTAAGAGAGAGTGAGAGAGGAGAGAGAGAGAGAGAGAGAATTTTTAATATTTATTTTTTAGTTTTCGGCAGACACAACATCTTTGTTTGTATGTGGTGCTGAGGATCGAACCCGGGCCGCACGCATGCCAGGCGAGCGCGCTACCGCTTGAGCCACATCCCCAGCCCGCACTGTAGTCTTTTTGATACAAGCCATTCTTACTGGGATAAGGTAATATCTTATCATGGTTTTGATTTTAATTTCCCTGATGATTAGTGATATTGAGCATTTTTTCAAGTACATGTTAGCCATTTGTATGTCATCTTTTAGAAATGCCTGTTTAGCTCTGTTGTCCATTTTTTAATTAGATTTTTTTGCTATTAAGTTTTGGAGTTCCAGCTGAACACAGTGGCATATGCCTGTAATCCCAGTGACTTGGGAGACTGAAGCAAAAAAATTGCAAGTTTGAGACTATCCTCAGCAAGTTAGTGAAGCCTAGCAACTTAGCAAGACCCTATTTCAAAACAAAATATATATATATATATATATAAAGCTGGGGATGTAGCTCAGTAGTAAAGCACCCCTGAGTTAATCCCCAATACCAAAATAAATAAACAAACAAACATTTTTTTGAAGTTCCTTATGTATCTTCTATATCAACATCTCATAAGATGTATACATTCCATAGATTGCCTCTACAGTCTGTTGTTTGCCGTGCAAAGCTTTGTAGCTTGATGTAATCCCATTTGTCTATTTTGCTTTTATTTCCTATGCTTTTTAGGTCTTGTCCAAAAAATTCCAGTGTCCTGAAGCATTTTCCCTATGTTCTCTTCTAATAGTTTCATGGTTTCAGATCTTCTATATGTCTTTAATCTGTTTTAAGTTGATTTAATGGAAGATAGGGTCTAGTTTTAACTCTTTTTGCATGTAGATATTCAGTTTTTCCAGCACCATTTATGGAAATGATTGTCCTTTCTCCAATACATATTCTTAGCACATCTATCAAAAATCAATTGGCTATAGATATGGAGGTCCACTTATAGAGTCCCTATTCTCTTCCATTGGTCTGTGTGTGTGTCATGTCATTTTGATTATTGCAGCTTTGTAGTATGTTTTAAAGTCAGGTGATATAATATTTCCTCCTTTGTTCTTTTTGTTTAAGATGGCTTTAATTATTTGTGGTTCCATATAAAAGTTTTAATTGGTTTTAATTTTTAATTGGTTTTACAAGTTCTATGAAGATTGTCATTGGTATTTTGATAAAAAATGCATAACTCACTTGCCATGTTAACAATATTGATTCTTCCAATCCATGAGCATAGGATATCTTTCCTCATTTTTTGTGTCCTCTTCAATTTCTTTTTTCTTTTTTTCTCCCCCCACCTTCCTGTTTTGTAGTACTGGGCATTGAACCCAGGGGGTTCTACCACTAAGCTATATTCCCAGCCATTTTTATTTTTTATTTTGAAACAGGATCTTGGTTAGTTGCCCAAGCTGGCCTTGAGCTTGTGGATCCTCCTGTCTTAGCCTCCCAAGTCATTGGGATTACAGGTGTGCACCACCACACCTAGCTTTTTTCAATTTCTTCCATTGGTGTTATAATTTTCTTTGTAGAAATCTTCCACTGGAGTTTATTTTTTCAGTGTATTTCGGCCTTTTTCACCACAGCATAGCACTTTATTGTATTTTAGTTGAAAATCCATCCATTTTCAGTTCTTTCTATAGATAGTAAAACTAACGTTCCAGTTCCTGTGCCTGTGCTTGTTCCGTGGACATGATATAGACAGATTTGAGAGCCCTTTTCTCATTCTCTCTGTAACCTCTTCTTGTCAATATAATCACTATATGGAATTCAGTGGTTGAGTCTCCTCCTGCCTCAGAGATTTGTGACTCATAAAAGTGGGCGTCTATCTGAGCATGCCCTGGTTTACATCAGGGTTTTTAATTTGGATAGTGATTCATAAAAGTTACTGGAAATTTTGTTTCTTGTTGATTTTTGTTTTTCTTCAAAATAAAGGTTCCAAGTGCTTTACCTCAGAACTATTGAGTAAAATTTCTTAGAAGAAAAACTGTTCTTGGAGAAACTCCTCATGCCTAATGCTCTCCACTGATTTACTACCCCAACTATGTTTTTGACAGGCAAAGCCGAGGATACCAGCCAAATTTTTCCCTCCTCTCCTTCTTGCTAGATGTGGAATGTGGGCCCCTAGACAATAGGCAGGCCCTCTAAGAAGAAGTGGGACTCCAGGGGAAAAACTGTTGTAACATCAGAAACCTTCCTGGTATGGTCCTAGGCTGCTTGTGGTACCATTTAACTCCTAATCTGCATCATCCCTTTTAGAAACCTCTCCTTGAAGCAGGCTGGTGAATGAGTGTTTTTCTTCCTCCTATGTTAAAAAGCCTTATCCTCCTTAACTGTAGATACTAGGTGTGTTAGCTTTCTGTTACCATAACTAAATATTTGCGATAATTATAAAGAAAAAAAGGTTTATTTTGGCACACAGCTTTGGAGGTTCCAGTTTATGGTCAATTGGCCCATGATTTGGGGCCTTTGGTGGGGCAGCACATCATGGTAGGAGCAAAACCACTCACATCCTGAGCCAGGAAGAAGAGAAAGGAAGAGGAATGACCTAACTTCCTTCCACTAGGTCCTACCTCTTAAAGATTCTGCCACCTCCCAATAGCACCTGGGGATCAAGCCATTAGCACATGGGCTTTTAGGGGATGTTCAAGCTCTAAACTATAGCACTAGGACAATCACTTATTCCATATTGTGCTAAATCTAGGGGTTGGGGTCTGCCTTCACTAAAGTTGTGATCTGCTGCTAAGGGCTGCACATAAATGCATTTATAAATGAAGAAATTATATAAGGCCCACCAGAAACACATAAGGGATGGGTACACAGACCCAAAGTGGGGATGATTCCAGTTTGGGGAAGAAGAAGGCTTCACAGAATAGGAGCCATTTGATCTGTGTTGAGAAATGGTAGGATTTTCAGAGAAGATAAGCAACAAGAACAGCAGTTCAAAGGCTTTTTTTTTTTTTTAAGGTATCCAGAGAGCAGGATGCATGGAAGAATGATGTTGAGAGATAAAGCTGGGAGAAGGTTGGGGGGTTGGGGCCAGGCTGGGAAGCATTCTGAATGGCATATCTTGAAGATTTCGGGAGTCACAGATTCACATTAGGTAGAGGAGAAACACAGAAGGGCCTGTTAGAAACGTGTCTTTGGCAGGCAGGAAAGACATGAGCTAGAAAGGAAGAGCTGGAGGCCTGATGAAGAGACAGGAAAAGGGCATGGCACTAGAGAAAAGGAAGGAAGGGATGCTGCTGTGTCAGGAATGAGCAAGATGGAGCTCAGTAGACTGAGGGCAGCTTTATCTGTTTCCACTCGTTTTGTCAGAGTGGTCAGATAATAAAGCAGCAATATTTGTATCAATGGTTAAAGCTAAGAAAACAAAATGCCAGATAGTGTGGAAATAATTGTATCTACTTCTAAATAAGCACAAGAGTTTGAGGTACATAAAATAAAAGAGTATCTATTAAAAATGTTAGCAAGCCATTCCATATGTCTTAACTTCCATATGGTGCTCTCTGCACACTGAAGTTGGGAAGGAGAGCTCTTGTCTGCATGTGTGCTCAGGGAGCCAGCATCCAGTGCTTCTGCTCTTTCTCCTGGTTGACGGTGTGAGCCAATGACCTTTCTTAAAACAGGATTTTCCTGTTGCCCAGACATCCTCCAAGTTCTGCTGACAGCCTTTATGCTTCCTGGAGTGTGCCCTTCAGGGTACCACTCACCTTTGTCTTTTTTGGGAAAGGGGGCAGCTTGCTGAGTTCCTCTGAACCCCTTCCATGGGTCATATGATTCAGTTCTAAATCTGAGATACTGGGAATATATGCAACCATATTGGATTAGGGGCTGAAAGTATCTAAAGATTCCTTGGCCTTTTCTGTTGACATGGGCCAACATACAGAGCTAGTGAGCTCTGAGGAGTGATTATGTTCTCATTGTTATTCAGCGATGAAACTGGGGCAGAAAGAACTTGGCAAGATACCCTCGGGTGTGTGCTTGATGCAGACACTGCTCTGCCCTGGAAGAGTACAGTGATGTTATAGAAATGATGGGATAGGGGTTCCCCAGGCTGCCAGCTGACTGCTTAGTTCAGTTCCACCTGCATCGGTCACAGTCTCACCCTGAATTATAAAGGCCCAGAAACTTGGTCTTGTCAGAGTACCCAGAGTTGATACATATGAACTCAATAGAGGAAAAACAGAACTTGGTGTGTGGGGGGGGGGGGGGATGTCTTTTTATCAGATCTTGGTCAACACATTCTACATGGAAACCCAAAGTTACCATGGAATTACTTGCTAATCATGGATCAGAGCAAATTAGTGATCTTAACTGGCTGTGTCCCCTTTCCACTGTAGAAATACATAACTGCCAGAGAAGGGGACTACATCTCTAGAACCTAGTCAGCATAGCTTTTGGGAGCAATGGCTGTTTCTAGGTCTGGACAATAATCTTTTTCAAAACTAAAGGGTCATACCCAGGTCAATCAGGGAAGATAAATAAATGGAGAGGAAGAGGAAAAACTCTACCTGACCTTTTATGTCCAAAAAATCCTAAGGAATCCACAAAAGAGCTATTAGAATTAATCAATGAATTCAGTAAGGTTGCAGGATAAGTATACAAAAATCAATTGTATTTTAAAAAGTTGCTGTGAACATTCTAAAAATGAAATCAGAAAACCAATTCCATAGGTAATAGCATCAAAAAATGAAACACTCAAGAGTCAATTTAACAAAATAAGTACAATATTTTATTCTGAAATTGTAATTGAAAACTTAAAGATGCTATAAATAGATGGAAGATAACTCATATTTTTCAATTGGAATAATTAATATTATTAAGATGGCCTTATACTCCAAATTAGTCTACAAACTCGATACATTCTCTATCGGAATTGTAGCTACCCTTTTCACAGAAATTGACAGCCTGGTTTTAAAATGTATGTGGATCTGCACGCAGTGGCACACACCTGTAATTCCAGCACCTCCGGAGGCAGAGGCAGGAGAATCAAGAGTTCAAAGCCAGCCTTCACAACTTAGCAAAAAATAAATAAATAAATATTTTTTAAAAAGAAAAATAAAATAAAATAAAATGGACCAGAGATGTGGCTCAGTGATTAAGTGCCCCTGGGGTTCAATCCCTGGTATCAAAACAAACAAGCAAAAAAAAAGTATATGGAAATTCATGGGACCCATAACAGCCAGAACTATCTTGAAAAAGAAGTGTGAAGTTGTTGGCTCCAGTTTCCTGATTTTAAAACTTGCTATAAAACTGTGGTGCTGACAAAAGGATTGCCGTGTTGATTAAGCCCATACATCTATGACTTATTGAGTTTTGACAAAGATGCAAACCAGCTCAATGGATATAGAATGGTACTGGGACCATTCTAAATCTACATGCAAAATTATGAAGTTGAACCTCTATTTCACACCATTTACAAAAATGAAAATGATCATAAACTTAAAGCAAGAGCCAATGCTCTAAAACCTTAGAAGAAAATATAGCCATAAATCCTCATGACCTAAATTAGGCAACAATTTCTTATGTATGACACCAAAAGCAACAGAAGAAAAAAAAATAACTTGGACATCATCAAAATTGAAGCATTTGTTCTTTTAAGAACATTTTCAAGAAAGTGAAAAGAGAACCCACAGAATGGGGGAAAATATTTGCTAGTCATGTTTCTAATAAGGGATGATATTCAAAATAAATAGTGAACTATTACAATTTATACTTTAAAAAAAAAGACAGCTCAATCAACTGTACTAGCGAGGATGTAGAGAATAGAAGCAATTTCTGTTACTTTATGTATTTGCATTTTAGATTTTATGAATCATACAAATGGGCTGGGGATATGGCTCAAGTGGTAGCGCACTCGCCTGGCATGAGTGCGGCCCAGGTTCGATCCTCAGCACCACATACAAGCAAAGATGTTGCGTCCACCGATAACTAAAAAATATTAAAATTCTCTCTCTCTCTCTTTTTAAAAAAATGAATCATACAAATGTATTAATATGGCTTAAATTCGCTTTAGTATTTATTTTTTAAATATTTAATATTTGTTTTAAAATATTATTTTTTTGGTATTTATTTATTTAACATTTATTTATTAGTAAATTAGGGTCTAAGTTGCCCAGGTTGACCTCTAACCAAGGATCTTCCTACCTCATTCACCACCATGCCCAGCTCTTAAGTTCCTCTTTTAATGAAGTGTTTTTAAATTTGTTTGTCCTTTCTATTGTCATTTTTCATATACTGCTTAATATCTTTCAATGGTTACAAGAAGTTTCAGAATTAGTCTATTTTCACTTACCTAATCAAACAAAACAAGAATCTAAAAATACTGGAAAACTTACCCCTTGGAAACTTTTTTTTTTCCTTCAGTTTCCATGCCTTATATTTTATTTTTACCTTAAGTGATGAATCCCAGAAGGAGCTGTTAACATCTTTGATGTCAGTAATCTTTTTTTTTTTTTTTAGTTCTTTTTAGTTTTAGGGGTTCATTTTGACATAATTATATAAGCATGGAATATAATTTGCTCCAATACTTCTCCCTTCCCTCCCTTTTCCCTCCCCTGTTCCCTTTCCTCTACTGATCTTTCTTCTAATTATTTATAGTTTTTTTTAATTAGTACATTATACACAATGGAGTTTTACTTGGCCATAAAGAAGAATGAAATGATGGCATTTGCTGGTAAATGGATGGAACTGTCAGTAGCCTTTATATTATCCATACATTCTGGAGTTATAGATTTCTTATTTTTTTAATATTTATTTTTTAGTTGTAACTGGATACAATACCTTTATTTTTTTATTTTTTTTATTTTATTTTTTTTAATATTTATTTTTCAGTTCTCGGCAGACACAACATCTTTGTATGTGGTGCTGAGGATCGAACCCGGGCCGCACACATGCCAGGCAAGCACGCTACCGCCTGAGCCACATCCCCAGCCCCTTTTTTATTTATTTTTATGTGGTGCTAAGGATCGAACCTGGCGGCCTCACACGTGCTGTGCCACAACCCTGGCCCTTGACTCCTTCTTATAATTGTATACTTTCAGATCAGATCATTTGCCTTTAAACCTAAAGAATGTTCCCTAGTGTGTTCATTATATTAAACATCCTTTTATATTACTTACAGAGCATCTCTCTATCAGAAATTATGAATTCTCTTAGGTGGGTTGGGTGGATTTTTTTTTTCCCCTTAAAGCATCTTTACTTCACATTCCTTTTTAGGAGACATTTTGCCTGGATATAAAATTTTAGGTTGCCATTTTCTTTCAGAACTTCTCAAGATTGCATTCTCTTATTTTTAACCTGTTTTTCTTGAAAAATTGGCGTTCACTCTTATCATTGATGTTTCCCTGAGGTGTTGTATGTTTTTTTTTTTTTCAGTACAGCTTCAAGGATTTTGTCCTTATCTTTGCTTTTCATCAGTTTGACTAAGATGTACCTAATTTTCATCTTATTCCTCTTACCTGAGGCTCACTAAGCTTCTTGAATCTGCACGGTAGATATGTATGCTCAGATTTGGAAAATTATCTGCCACTGCTTTTTCAAATATTTCCTTTCATGGAAATCTAATTACATACACATGAGATCATTCAACCATGTTTCAAATCTACATTATATTCTGGGGTTTTCTTCTCTTTTTTCTGTGTTTTGAATATCTGTCTACTGGCTTACTAAGCATATCTGCTTCTGTATCCAGTATGCTATTTAAACCCATCCAATGAGTTATTTTGCAATACTGGGGAGTCCAGGGGTAATCTACCACTAAGCTATATCTCTAGAACCTATCCCCCATCTTTTTTTTTTTTTTTTTAATTTTTGTCATATGGATTGAACCCAAGTGCACTTTACTGTTGAGTTTCATCTCCAGACCTTTTGGTTTGTTTGTTTTTCTGACCTCAAACTTGGGACCTTCCTGCCTCAGCCTCCCAAGTAGCTGGGATTACAGGTATGTGCCACTGTACTCAGCCATCCAATGAGTTCTTAATCTCAGAAGTTATTTTTAGGACTCCTGGAACACTTTTTTGGATTTTTCTCAAAATTCTAAATCTCGATTAAAATATTCTATCTTCCATCCAGTTTGCCTATTTTTTTTTCTCTTTTGAACATGTCAGTCACTGTTATTATGAAGTGCTTGTCTGCTAAATCTCATATCTGGATCATCTCTGATTTGTATCTAGTCACTGTTTTATCTCTTAATTTTTTGGTCACTTTTTACAGCTTATTTTGAATACCTAATAATTTTTTATTATTTTGTTGTTCTTGTTTTGTTTCACATTTTGGCCTGGTTAAGAGTTGTTGGACAGATATATTTCAGTACTCCCCTTCTAGAATATAGTTGATGATGTCATGGGCGGCCTTTCTGGAGTTCTGACTAAATGTTTGGTGTATTTACATAGTCTGACTTGACCCACAGTCCAGCCTCCCTGGTACTGTGGAGTATCTTCCATCTCCACTAGCCTCAGGTGTCACTTCCCAGCAGGTATTTCCTCCAGGCTTTTAGGCATCTCACTCCCAGACTGTAATCCAGGCATTAGCCAAGGAAACCTGGGTAATTACCATGCAGATTTCTGGATTGTCTGAGCTACATCCACCTCTGCCTCCCTCTTCCCAAACCCCAGGCTTCTTGGCAGCATCAAACTCCAATTTCTGCCTCATCCCTCTGTCAGGATATTGTTCCCTGCTTGAACTCCTTCAGAGGTTTCTCTTTAAACCTGGTCAGTTATATTGCATATATTTTATATATCTTGTCCCATTTTTTTTTTATTGTTTATGGCAGAGAGGTAAGTGTGACACCATTCACTTTATCATGGTTGGAATTGGAAGTCAGCAATTTGCTGTCTTGGTTTCTTTGTTATTTCTTTTTCTTTTTCTTTAAGTTGTAGTTGGACACAATACTTTTATTTGTCCATTTTTTCTTATGTGGTGCTGAGGATCAAACCTAGCACTTCGCACGTGCTAGGTGAGTGCTCTACCACTGAGCCACAACTCCACCCCTTTGTATTACTTCTTTAGATATTCATTTTAAAAGGAAAAAATCATGGACCATTTTAAGATTGTGTCATAGTAATTTTGCTATTCAGTTATGTTTCCCGATATGTAGACTTTGAATTCCTTTATCCCTTAGCTAGAATATGACACATCTTTATTTTTAGTGGCATCTTTGTTAATATATGAGTGATCCGATTGGCCTGTTCTACTTTGTTGTTCACTTATTAGAAAATAGCTGTTTTGTATTGACTTGGTGTGACATTTGTCTCCTGTTGAGAATCTGTTCTAGCCTGACCCTTTTGTCTGGTAAGCATGATCCTGGTCACAGCATATCCTGGCAAAAAAAAGAACTTCTGTCCTAGGTGACTCCTGAAGTGGCAGCCACTGGAGTTTAATTCTTCTGCCCCTGAGTTTTAGTTCCTGTGAATATTCAGCACTTCAAGGGAAGAATGGCAAGTGGGCTGCATTAGTTCCTTGCATCTTGTGAGGACAGGTCATCAGATGCCTTCTTGTTGGGCTAGTTTCATGATGGGGATGAATACTTCTGTGGTTAGTCCTAGGCATCTGAAACTCAATTGAGCATTACAGGGCACAATCTAAACATTTTAATCCTCATCCAGGAGCTTGGCTCCTTCCTTTTTTTTTTTTTTTTTTTTTTTTGTCATAGATGGACACAATACCTTTATTTATTATTTTTATGTGGTACTGAGGATCGAACCCAGTGCCTCACACCTGCTACACAAGTGCTGTACCACTGAGCTACAACCCCAGCCCCGACTTCTTCCATTTTAAATCTATTTCCTCAAGAAGTTCTTAGTGCATTGAGACAGGTACCAGAATAATAGAGCCAACTCTAAAATGATAAAAAAAATAGACTGATCACATCCAAAGGACACTACAAGTTGGTAAATTTGGTCTCTTCCTAAGAGAGAGGGTGGCTGATGGTCAAGGATGGGAAGGAATCTTTATTTTCTACTCTTTTTTTTTTTTCTTTTGCATCTTGATCCATGGAGTTTAATTCCTCTGGAGTTTAATATGTTACTTTAAAAAAAAAAAAATGACCATTGACTCATGTATTTGGCTTTTGATCTCTGCTGAAATTTCCTATAATGACAAGAAAGAAATACCTTTTTTAAAGACCTGAAGGACAATGAGAACAAGAGCACAAACAACAGCAATAAAATAAAAAAAAAAATTGGAGTCTGGAAAGATGGACAAGGAAGTTAAACTGTAAACCAGTTAGCAAAGAAAGCCAACATTTTCCACAGAGCCCCCTAAAGAGCTGGAAAGCAGGGACCATAGATGCATTGCAAAGTGGGAGGTCAATATGAGGCTTAAGAAGGGAGAGTTGGTTGAAATTCTTACAAAACAGATCACCCGCTCCTACCCTGGCTTCTCACAGTAGGACTGCTTCCCTGCCTTACATCAGAAAGGGTGATCTGGGCTTTCTGGATGAGGGCACACCAACCAGAGTGGAAAGCTGGGTGTGTAGTACTGAAAACATGGGATTAAATGAAAGTGTCCTTGACACATGGGGCGGGGGGGGGGGGGGGGGGTCAGAGCTTCTTCCCACACCAGGATCTTATATCACAGGTCCTCAGGCTAAAACAGAGTAGACAGTTCTTCCCCAGGGAATCTGAACAGCTCAAGAAAGAAGATGTCAAAGACTCTGACATGATAGCTCAGCCAGACATCCTTACAGTAAAATTCATGGTAGACTTCAAATAGCTGTGTAATTCCTCCTCCTTAAATAGGAGCAGAAACCAAGCATAACCAGATATCTCACTAAAATAATAATAACAGTAGTAGTAAAAGTAATAATAACTATAAAAAATTTGAGTTCAGCCAAACCATTGAGAATGAAGATAGAATAAATATACATTCAGATACATAAGATCTCAAAAATTTACCCTCTCGTAACCCTATTCAAACACTTAAGTATAGACTCCAGAAAAAAACAAGAGTAAACCAAGATATGGAACATAGGATGTGGATGAGTCCCACATGGGACAGAGTCAAAGTAACAAAGTAATCCTCAGAATAATAGAGAAATCTCAGGGTGACAGGTGGTCCTGCAATACCCCATGAGGTACTGGAAGAAATTGGATTAGGTCAGTGGGGCCAGGACAGCCTGTGTTAAGAAAAGAGCACTTACATACCTCTCTTTAGGAGACAGACAATTGGCACAAAGTTTGGATTAAATTATAACTAAATACATAGAAATAGTAAAATAACAACAGATAAAAGAGAGAATTTTAGGGAAAACAATGTGGTACAAGAAATAAAAAGTAATCTGAGCAGGGTGTAGTTTAGTGATAGAGTGCCCACTCGCCTACTGGTGCAAGGCCCCAAGTTCCATCCATAGCACTGCATATTAACTACAACTGCTATTATTTTTTATTATTAACATCATCATCCTAGTGTGATATGACTCACCCAGATATAGCAATTGGAGAGCTATAATAATGTCAGCACTAGATATTGATTTCACTGCAATTATAATTATGTTAACAAGATAAGAAGACAGGATTTTGTAATCTTGTAGTTGCATAGCAGTGAAATTAAGCTGAATTGTCATCCTGCAAACTCAGGTGGGAAATATTATATAATGCCTGAACCTGAAAAATATCCAGAAGTCGAGAAATCACAATACAGACATATCATTTTAACACAGAGAGGTAAATACTTTAAAAATATTAAGTACCTCTATAGAGCATAGAGGTCGGGTGATTGCTGTTTTTCATAAAAGCATTGGAATTATTTGGCTTTGAACACTATATAGTTTATGTATAACTATAGTGAAGTGAACTTCTTTAAAAGACCAAAACAAAAGGAGTTATGAAAATGAACAGACTAGGTTTTTAAGGATGAATAGGAGTTCTGTTACTTGAGATATGAAATAGAGTCCCACTTAGGTATTGGCTCTTCTCCCTTGGGTGTTTATGTTAAGAATTTAAGACGTGGACCTTTTGTTATAATAAAATCATAACCTATGATTATGCTTGGTTATTGTTCTAAAATAGCATTGAATTGATTTCACAGAGAGGAAAATGAGTTGTCATTGAAATGACCTTGGCAGTCAGGTTTGTTGAGAAGGCAGGATCCTTTCCAAGTCCTTGCCTCAGACTTCCAAAGATTCTTCTTCTAACTGCCATTCTCAGTTCTCAAGAGTCCTTGCAGTTTAGTCCTTTGCCAAGAGTTAGAGAAATTCAGGTGTCTGCAGGGCCCAGAATCCTTAAGGCCAGAAAAAGGGCTTCACCGCCATGTGTGTGTCCTAGAGGCAGGCAGACATCTTGACAGGTGTTCAGAGTAAGTCTTCTGTAACCTGGTCACTTCCGACTACACTCTGGAGACATGCAGAGCTGGCAGGCACAGGATGTAGGGTCAGACCTAGAGTCATCTCTTGGCTTTACCCTCTTTGTGACTTAAGCATAGTACCCTGATCCTTGTAGAATAAGAAAGGGTCATAATCACAGGGTGTTTATGGGTTATCAGGGAAAATAATGCACAAAGGAATGCTTTGTAAATGGAAAATTCTTACACAAATCTTGAGTTCGGTTAGTGAATTTGTCTCTACAAGGTGCCTTCTTTCTTTGGTATATTTATTACTGAGTCCAACTAGGCTTGTGTATCAGCTAAGATTTGAACTAAAGTGCTGTGACAGAGACCCAAAAATATGGCAGCTCAAAGAAGACATAAATAGGGTTTTCCCTCATATAATCAGTCTAGGGTGACATACGGCTGTTTAAATTTAAATCAGTTTAAATTAAAAGTTCATTTCCTCCATTGCACTGGCAGCATTTCAAATGCTGATGCCATTTGGCTGGAAGCTGCTCAGTTGGATGGCACAGCCGGGCCATTTCTATTGTCTCAGAAAGTTCTTCTTCTAGGGCAGTTCTGATCAAGAACTGTGGTCCAGAAAACGTTGGGTGGCTGTGGTCTAGAAGGCTCTGCATGGGTCAGCATTTTTTGTTTTGTTCTGTTTTAATATTATTGCTCTGCCATTCCCTAGGTAAGCATTCACAATGCGTTTTGTGTCACAGATCCCTTTGGCAGGGTGATGAAACTTGTGAGCCACTTCACAGAGGAATGTACAAGATAAAATGCACAGAATTACAAAGGAAATTTAATTACATTGAAGTACATTGATCAAAGTGCTAAGAAAACAAGTTGTGACATAGTAATGTGCTTAATTCATACATCAAATAGTGATCCAATGGCAAGTCTAGTGACTACTCCAATTTCAAAGTAATGATGAGTATTTGATATTTCAAAGTAATCCACGACAAGTACAATATTGATGTCAAAGTGTCTGTAATTTCTGTTGGTGACAGAGTCATGGGTACTTACTGCTAATATTACTATGGTTTGTTCCCTATGTTATAACTGAAGTAATGCTAAATTTCAGAGAGAGGTTAGTGAAAAGAAAGTTAGTTTTTTTCCCCCCATCCAAATTTATAGACCAGTGGATTCTATTCATGGACCCCTTGGAGAAGTCCCACTAGGTGTTGTCAAGGCTGGGTCACCAACTCTACATTCTGGAGTATGGGAAGGAGAAGTGGAGGGCAAGTATTTTTCTTTAAAGGGCATCACCCCTGAAAAGTTGCTTACACCCACTGGCTGATAGCAGGTCACATGGCTACAGGGAGCTTGAGCTGACAGCCTAGCACCTTACTGATAGAAAACTAGGGCTTTGTATCAGTGGAAGGGAGAAGGAAGAATGGCCCTCAGGATAAATAGCAGTCTCTGCCACAGCTTGGATCATTGCTGTGAAATCAAAATAAGAAGTATTTTCCAAAAAACACATTGTTTACTCTGTAATTTTCAACACAGATATCATATCAACAAGAAGAGTTGTATTCTCATTATGAGTTCAACCTTGTGTGAGGAGAACTTCGATCAGCACTAAAGGAATAACATTTAGAAAGGCCCAGAAGTCCAAAAGCATGTTACACAGTTAAAGAAAACAAGTCATTGCCATCTAAAGTAAGGTCACTAAAGCTAGTCTATGAACTGTTTTTTAAAGGTCCATTAAGAAGTACAGAAACTGAGAGTAAGCATTTAGAATTATTTTTAAATTGAAAGAATAGTTTTCTACTTGTTGCAAACTTCTTTTCTCGTTCTAAGAAAACCTAAGGCTTATAGTATTTTATGTTTTTATGTCACTTTTGTTAGCATGTTTATTGTATTTTACAAAATATAATAGCCATGAAAGATTGAACATAATAAAAAGTTGTTCTTTATTCAAAAAAAAAAAAAAGAAGAAGAAGAGTTGTATTCTTTTTAGCTATGGACAGGCCCCGACAGTGATCCAGATCCTGAGCCACACAGTGTCTAGGAGAACATATTTTGACCTGTATTCCCCAAATTCCACACCCATGCCTTCAGTTGCTGGCAATAGTAAATGATTAGCAAAGAGCCAGCATTTTCACAAACATCCAAAGTGTTTGTCCCTTGCTGAAAGCAAACCAAGTGTTACCCTTAGGGAATCAGCAACACATTAGGTGTATGATACTGTTCCTGCTGGCCAGTATTCTGAGTGTGAGAGCATAAAGAGGAGACAGTCTTCTTCCAAACACACAGATCCCTTGAGCCAGTGCTCTTTAAAGTTTAAAATAACAACCCCTTGTGTTGTACAGGCCTTTAACTCTTCGGAGAGCTTTAAGAACCTTTTCTTATTTTACTAAAACTCTCAGAGCATTTTTTTTTTCTTTCTCCTCTTCCCAAGTTAGTTAAATAAATAAGCAATTATGACAAAGCTCCACAGGGCCTGCAGCTTTTAACTTATAAATGTAGGGTTTGAAAAGCAGTGCTTAGAGGCCAAGTTGGTTGGCTTCTGCTGGCAGGAGGGAGTCAGAGCTGTTCCAAACCCAGATAGCACTTAAAGGGCCAGGCAAGACTTTGTGCATGTTCATCTAAATCCAGGGAGACATTTTTTTCTGATGCAACACGTATGTGCTCTGTCTTTTTCTTTAAAGTGCCAGACCGTGAGCTCCTGTGGGGCAAACCCTGGGATCTTCATAGCCCCCACGAAGCCTGGTGCAAGCCTCTTGCACATCCCATGCTTAGACATGTTTGCTGACAAATCATTTCAATTTAAGAGCATTGAAAATGGCCTTTTAAGTAAGCGACATTTTAACATTTGCTGGATTTTTATTTAGTTTTAGGATCACAGTTATTGGTGCTATTTTCATTTTTGGTCACCCCTCCCCCAATCCATCTCTAGTTTTAAAATGTGATTCACTAGGAAAATATGATTCCATTAATTGAATTCATTTGAGAGCCAACTTTTCAGGAACCCGTCTATTTCTGTAACGTGAGATCTATGCATAAACGTACTACTTGGTGCCAACACTCAAATTTTCCCTGACTCAGTTGCTCCAGTGAGGGTTCAGACATCTTCCCATAAAATCAGGCAGCCATACTTGAGAGGGTTGTCTGCTGGGTCTTGTGATTCAGCCCAGGATCCTGATAGCATCTTGGTTGGGTGATATAAATAGGCTAGGATTTGCCTGTGGCTATTTTTGTAAGGGAAGCTTTCTAAGTTGATTTCTTTGAAACTAGGAAGACTTCCTTCCTCTAGCTTCCCATTTTCTGGATGATCTTTTCTTTATTCTGCCCACCTGTCTGTCTTTTTCCCCTCCCCCAGCCAGCTGGTGTCTGCAGAAATTAGAAGGAAGGTATGTGCCTACCTGAAATCATATATCTTCACCCCTTTTCAAGATCATCTTTCTCAGTCTGACCCCAAAATGGCACCTACCCCACCCCTCAGGCCACAGGCCCTGAGGAGCCAGCTGCCCTGTCTGAAATAGATCACCACCAGCCCTCCAGCAGAACAATTCCCTACATCCATACTTGAATAAATACTTTTCCATTTGCCTCTTGTCTTGGTGAGCTTGCCCCTGCACCAAGTTAAAAAAAACAAACAAATGTCTGATTTACAGCTACTGAGCCAAACTGCCTTATTTGAGATTCCTGCTTTTCTACTCCAGTGCAGCACCACTAGACGCCTAGTCCCCACACCCAGGGCGCCTGCTCAGGCCTTCAGGGAGGGGACCCTGCCCACCAGTGCCCTGCCATTGGCCCATACAGTTGGCAAGCTCTCACTGAGGAAAGGCCCTTGGAGGACCGCCTTCCTTTACCTCCTTTCCCCAGGTTTTCATACTGCAAACAACATATTCTTTACGGGAAACAAAAACTGACTCTGCTCTCTTTCCACCTTGTATTTTTTTGACCACACTGTTCTTGGCAGTTGGACTTCTAAGCTTGGCGTAGGATTTATGGCTTAAAGTGTAAATGTTTAAGTTGCTTGGCAATATGCCATTTGGAGCCTTTGTTCCCCAGGGTGATTGGCCAGTGTCTGTGGCTTTACCCATGTAGTGGCCTCCAGTGTCTCCTTCACATTGCTTCTCAGAGGTTCCCCCGCCCCATTTCTGTCCCCAGCCAGCCTGACTGCTGAAACCCTTCCTCCCTTCCTGGACTGAGCACTAGAAGTGAAAGAGACCATTCCCAGGCTGAGTAAGTGTCCCAGAGCCTCGTGCTTCAGCTGGCCAAAGTGGACCACAAAATCGGGTCCATCCATGCTCTGAACTTTGGTGCTGCCCTTATCCAGATAGATCTATAAAGATCAAATGAGGTGATATATTAAGAGTTAATGATTTATGAAAGGGGAAGAGCATAAGCAGCAAGAATAAAGCCATACAGTAGCTGCCACTGTATGGGCACCTACTAGATACCAGACACTGTGGTTAGAGCTCTGTATGAACTGTCTCATTTAATCCTGACAGCTATTTTTAAAGTATTGGTATGCCTGTTTTATAGATAAGGAAGGTCAGGTTCAAAAAGATGAGGCTTTGAGTCCAAATCTAGGGAACGTGGTAGAGTCAAGATTTGAGGCTGGCAGTATGATTTTGAAACCCATGCTGTCTCATCTATGGACCAAATGGTTTTTCTTCCCATTGCAGGATTTGCAAGAGAAGCATAATTAACTTTAAAGGTGGCCGTTTACAATTCTTTTCCTTAAAATACTTACTTTGCCTTCCATTTTTGGATCAGCAAGCAGTTTCCTGAGCTCAGGCTTTATTCCCATCAGCAGAAGGAACTCAGCAATTTTCACACTAGGAGAGGGACAGATGTTCCAGGAAATGCCACCCACTCTTGTTACACACATACACGCCCCATCATATTCTGACTGCATATGTTAGCCAGCCCAATGGTGACTCTGTCATATAGACCACTACATGTCATGACTGAAACTCATAAAATGCCCGCTGCCTTTCTTTCTGTTGTTGATACTGGCCTGTTGTACATAGGCATTTGAATCAGCTCTGCTTTTATAAGCCTTGGTGCAACTAGATGTTGATAGTCCTGACATCACATTGCTAACCTCAAGAAGAATTAGAAATGAAAGACTTAGTTCCTATGCAGAGCCACGATCCTGTTGAAAAGACAGAACTAGCATTATGGTTCATCATAATATGCTTATTTGGTGGCATAGGAATGAGCGCATCATTGAAGAGGACTTAGAGGAGAGGGAAACGTGTGCTTTGGGGCAGCCCTCATGGGAGAGAAGAATTTGGTGTGGGTGGCTATCATCCTATATGGGGAGAAAGAGAAGAATGCTGCAAACAAGAACTAGCCAAGTGTAGCTGGTCAGGGTTTTGAAAGGCCAAGCTCCCAGGAGGGACACTTCATTTTTAATTTAAGTCACATGATCAGACTTACCACTTTTTATAACTGAGAAAGGGTATTGGTGTTTTGCTTACTACATCTTACCTGTATATTTGTGTACACTGTCCCAGGGGTAATGAGAGAATCTAAAACACATGAGCACAGGCCTTGTTGTGTATATCTGCACACACGTGCTAAGACTCACAGACATACAAAAGTTTATGCACTCAAAAAAGAGTCACTTTCACCATCTGTAAATTTTTTTAAAAATTTTTTTAGCTGTAGTTGGACACAATACCTTTATTTTATTTTTATGTGCTGCTGAGGATCGAACTCAGTGCCTTCAAAAATATTTTTAAGTGTATAAGATGGGCACTTTTTCTCAAGGAGCTTATGGTTTAATGGGGGAATAAGACAATAAATTATCTTGCATGGTTAAGATGGTTCAGACCATAAGAGAAGTTGAGAAAAAAGAATACTTTAGTGGTCAGAGCCAGCGTGGAACCCTGCTGGATGTGGGAAGCCCGAGCCACTTATGGTAGAGTAGCTTCTGCAGTGAGATTGTGGAGTGTGGAGTAGCCTGAGCACAGGCAGGAACAGGAAGCGCGCGCGCGCGCGCGCGCGCGCGCGCTCTCTCTCTCTCTCTCTCTCTCATATTCATATATATATCTTGTTTGTTTGTCCTTAAGGATAGGACACAGTTCCTAAGCTGATTTTTGTTTGTTTGTTTGTTTTAAAGAGAGAGTGAGAGAGAGGGGGTCAGAGAGAGAGAGAATTTTAATATTTATTTATTTTTTCTTAGTTCTCGGCGGACACAACATCTTTGTTTGTATGTGGTGCTGAGGATCGAACCCGGGCTGCACGCACGCCAGGCGAGCGCGCTACCGCTTGAGCCACATCCTCAGCCCGTGTTTGTTGAGCAGTGCCAGTGTGCCACTAACATGTTAGGGGCTGGGGATCCTGAGATGGGAAGAATACCTCCCCACATTCACGTAAAGAAAATGTACAGATAGCAAATAAGCAGCAAAAAGATCAACATCCCACGTCATCAGGGATAGCAAATTAAAACAACAATGAGATACCACTCTTAGGAGGGCCAGAATGCAACACGGGCACCACCAAATGTTGGGGAGGATATAGGGCAACAGGAACTCTCATCTACTATTAGCAGGAATGCAAAACAGGACAGCTGGTTTGGAAGACAGTTTGGCAGTCCCTTACCAAGCCAAACCTACCTTTACCAGACAGCCCAGAAGTTTCACTCCTTTGGATTTATCCCAAAGAGTTAAAAACTTAGACCCACACAAAAACCTGTACTTTGTATTTATGGCCTTAATGAAACTGCTAAAATCTGGACTCAAACAAGATGTCCTACTGGGGTCTGAGATGTGACTCAATAGTAGAGCATGTGCTTAGCGTGCACAAGGCCTCAGCACAAGTGATTGAATGAATGTTCCTAGGTGGGAAAAGGGATAAATTATGATGCATCCAGACAATGGAATGATTCTGTGAAAATGTGAGGTATCAAGCTATGAAAAGATACAGAGAAACTTCAGATGCATATTACTAAGTAAAAGAAACTAATCCAAAAAGGTTACATACTGTATAATTCTAACCATATGATATTCTGGAAAAGGAAAAATTATGGAGATAGTAAAAGGATTAGTGGTTGCCAGAGGTTAGTGGGGAGGAAGGGATGAATAGGCAGAGCACAGGCCATTTTTAGGACAGTGAATTAAAAAATAAACGCAAAGCCTAGGTCCCTGTCCTCAAGGATCTCTGGTCTAGCTAGGGAGACCCACTGAGAGGGAAGAGTCTAGACCTTTCCTTTTAGCCCAGAGAAAGCCAGAGGGTTTCACCAGAGGAAGAGGCACCTCTTAAGGTATGACAGGAAAGAGCCAGAAAGAGAAAGCAGGAAGAACATTCCAGTCCATGAAAACAGTATATGGAGAAAGGCCCAGATATGAGAGAAAGGAAGAGAAACCATCTGTAGCTTGAAAGCTGCTCACAGATCTGTGAGGGGTGGGCTGAGATGCTGGGGCACAGCAGCATGAAGTGTCGACTGGACATTGAGAGCCATGGGGAGAGTGAACACATTTTGGGAAGAGTGGTTGATCAGGTTCCTGCTTTAGAAAGGTGGCTGCAGGAGTTGGGGTGTGTTACTCAAGGATAGATCATGTTCTTAGCAAACTTGAGGCCCTGAAATCCATCCCCGGCACCAACCCCACCTCACCCCACAAAAGAAGAAAGAAAAATGGTCTTAGTGTGGAGGACAAATTGGAGATGATCAGGTGAGCTCAAGGATTCCAGGTCAGCAGTGGTCTGGCAAAGAGGAGACTTTAGGAAGTGGACAAGCTGAAGCAATGCAGAAGTTAAACTCTTCTGACCCTGGGGATTGGGATGGAAGGTGGGGAGAAGGAATGGCCTGTGGTGCTGGGTTCTGGTTCATGTGGGATGGGGGAGGAGGATTGCTGGAGAGGAAGAGTAGGTTATAAAGCTAGAAGGTCATTTAGAACTGTGCTGTGAGGATATTGAAGGCCAAGGTCAGGGCTATACTAAAAAAAACAAAAAACAAAAAAAAACCCTGGGCAGGCGCTAATCCCCCTTAGCTGTGGCTCTTTCCTTTGCCGTTACCACTTTGGGAAAGCTGGTATATAGCTGGACATAGGGAGTTGTTATGTTCTAGAATTTGACAGCCTTTGCATCCTCCAAGCAGCCCATACACAAATAGGATCAGGGCTTGAAGCACAGGGAAAAACTTGATATGAGCCTAAAAGCCAGTGTAGTTAATTAAGAGAACTGCTTTCATTGGACTTTACCAATCTTTTCTTAAAGAACTGAATTTAAATGTTAAAAGTAAACAGTGGAAACAGTCTCAATTTCTCTTGACTCCAAATTTCTCATCTGGCAAATGGAGAAAGAACTCTTATCTTAAGGATTCCTCCCAGCTCTGCAATTCTAATCTAATACAACTTTTCATCAAGATTTTTAAAAAACCACAACTTATATAAATAAACACTGAAAATAACACTATCCTTTATTGAGTTTCAAACATTTTTTAACCCAAATTTTAATTTTGAAACTCCAATTTGCCAAATCCCCCAGAGTGCAAATCTCCTGACCAGTGAGTTGCTTTTTTTGTTTTGTTTTGTTGTCTTCATAGATGTACTGAGGGTAATGATGTCCATCTCATTTGCTTTTATTTGAAAATAGTGTAGTCTCTAAAGCTCTGACTTTATCTTTCTTTAAAAAAAAAAAATAAAGTGAAAAAGGGAAGTCAAGTTCCATGTTTATAGCCATAAGTTTCCTGATACTAAGACAAACTAACACCTATCATGTGTCACATGAAGAACACAGGTACTATTAAAATTTTCATTTTAACAAGGAAATAAATAGGTGATAGTAATTATTTCAGACATTGTTTTCTTGTGGAAATTTTCTGATAGCAAATCTTACTGATGCTTATCTGATGCTACTCTTAGAATGGACTTGGGAAGCAGCAGCAGCCAGTTCCTTTCTCCATTCACAGGGGCAAGACAGGTCCAAGCTGTCTGACGGTCATGCTCTCCATATGGTTTGCTGTCATCACTGAAAACCAACTAAGGATTTTTATACTACTTTAAACATCTTTTGTTTCAACCCAAATTGTCTTCACTTTCTCCTTCTGCTCCCCACTTGCAGATAATGAGGCATTTGGGGTGACATCTTACAGTGGAAATAACTTCAAAACCAATTCTTACAGCTTGAGGCTGGGCTGGTCTTGCAGCAAGGGAAAGAGAGAACCTTTTCAATACCCAAATGGCAGCAATGTATTTAAAACTTTTGCACATAAACACAATTAATTGTCACAAGAAACTTGTGAGACAGGGAAACAGGCTTAGACAAATTTAGTAAATGTCCCTGGAGTTGCACAGCTAAAGATTAGGGCTGAGCTGAGTTTGGAACCCAGTTCTCTCAGACCCCACCCCCATCTTCAAGTCAACATGCTGCTCTACCATAATCGGGTGACCCCTTGTTAAAATTCCCATTCCAGAGACTGGGGCACACTCACTGGCAGAACCTAGTGTGTGCCATGCCCTGGATTCGATCCCCAACATCCCCCTCAAAAAAATTTTTTTCTGCAGCAATATTGTAGTAGAGAGCTAGAATCTCTAAAATGCCACTGTCTGTCTTTTGTTTATTTGATCAGTAAACAAGTGGAGTTGTTTTCCCTCAGAGGGAATTAAAGAGCTATAATCCATATAAAGCTTTTGGCATACAGTTTAGCAGTAAGGCCTTGCTAACCAGTAGCTAATCTGACTCTAATAATGGCTGCTGTACCAGGCACTGGACCAGATGGGCTGGGACAGTAGGAGTTGGGAAGGCTCCTCCTGGCCCTGGAGTTGCTCACAAACAGCAGAGGGAATGGTGAGCAGCAAACAATGAGCCTGTGGGGAAAAAGGGGGCCTGAGCGCATAGCCTCTGTGTTCCTGAGCATGCCTGTCATCTGGCAGCACCTGTCATGTTCTGCCTGACACACTTGGTCGGGGATATTATTTATGGATCTGGCCCTCAGTTATCGGTAGCAAGCCATGTGTTTGGGAAGTGATATCTTTTTTATCCTTTGTAAAAATATGCACATTAAATAATTTTAAAAGTCATCTTTGGGTAGGGGCCTGTACCTTCTTCTACCTCACATTCTGCCTGTGCCCATCCCTGAGATTTAGGCAGAGTCAGCATGAGTCCTCTTCTCGAGGCCTCTGTGTGCAAGCTGAAACAGACTCCAGCAGTGGAGGTTGCTGTTGGCATAAGGGGCAGCTGTTGCTCCAGGACACACCTGGGGTTTGAGAAGGAGAAGGGCAGAGTAGACATTATAGACTGTTGGCTGCCCAGTTTTCTTTTCTATGACCTTGACTATGGTAAAAATGCCTACGTGAAGGCATTGATGGTGAGCAATCCCTACAGATACTGGAGAGCAGCATGTTTTCTCACATTCTTTACAGATGCTGGTTGCTTAGCGCCTCACTTTGCTGAGGCTGGCTTTGAACTTGCAATCCTCCTGTCTTAGCCTTGAGGAAGCTTTGTGGGGAATTTTTCATATATTTGGCAGCTCTAAATCACTGCTGCTGACAATAAAGTAGATAAAGAGCCCTGCAAGGAGTCAGCTTATCTGTTTTATGGCATTGCTGGTGGGAAGTCCCTACAGATGCTGGAGCATAAGCTAGCAGGTGTGAAAAATTTCACATATGCAAAGAACTAACCAGCAGTCAATTGTCATTAGTAATGAGGAGGTGGGAAGAATGCCCAAGAGTGCCAACCATATACTCTGGACGCTGACCAGGAAACCAGGGTGTGCCTGAGACCTGCACAGGAGAGGGTGGCTCATGCCAATTCTGCCTAAGTTCCAAGGGTGGGCATAGGGAAAATTCGAGGTAGAAGAGGGTAGGGGCCCCTGCCAAAACGTGACTTATTTCTATTTTTTTAAATTCGTTTTTAGTTATGCATGACAGTATAATGTATTTTGACATATTATACATACATGGAGTATAACTTCCCATTTTTGTGGTTGTAGGTGATGTGGAGTTACACTGGTCCTGTATTCATATATGAACACAGGAAATTTATGTCCGATTCATTCTACTGTCTTTCCAATTCTCATACCCCACCTCCCTTTACCACTTCCTCTTGTCCAATCTGGTGAACCTCAATTGCCTCACCCCCAGGTGAGTCAGCATCTGCATATCAGACAGAACATTTGGCCTTTGGTTTTTTTGGGGGGACTGGCTCATTTCACTTAGCATGATAGTCTCCAGTTCTGTCCGTTTACCAGCAGATGCCATAATTTCATTCCTCTCTATGGCTAATATTCCATTGTGGGTATATATACCATATTTTATTTGTCCATTCATCTGTTGAAGGGCACCTAGGCTCGTTCAATAGCTTAGCTATTAAGAATTGAGCTTCTGTAAACATTAATGTGGCTATGTCACTATAGTATGCTGATTTTAAGTCCTTTGGATACAAACCAAGGGGTGGAATAGCTGGATGGTTCCATTCCAAGTTTTCTGAGGAATCTCCATACTGCTTTCCAGAATGGTTACACCAATTTGCAGTCCAACCAGCAATGTATGAGTGTACCTTTTCTCCCACATCCTCACCAACATTTACTGTTACTTGTATTCTTGATAATTGCCATTTTGACTGGAGTGAGATAAAATCTCAAGTGTAGTTTTAATTTTCATTTCTCTAATTGCTAGTGATGTTGAACATTTTTTTAATATATTTGTTGACCAGTCATATTTCTTCTGTGAAGTATATGTTCAGTTCCTTTGCCCATTTATTGATTGGGTTATTGGGGTTTTGTTTGTTTTTTTTTATTTTTTGGTGTTAAGTTTTTGAGTTCTTCGTATATCCAGCAGATCAATGCTCTATCTGAGGTGCAGTTGGCAAAGATTTTTTCCCATTCTTTAGACTCCATTTTCACGGTCTCAATTGTTTTCTTTGCTGTGAAGAAACTACAAAAAGCTGACTTTTAAAATTATTCAATTTGGATGTTTTCAGGAAGGGGAAAAAAAGAGAATGCAAGAGGCTTGAGGCCACTTGACCTGCAGGTGGCAGGCTGGGGCTCAACCTCAGACCTGTTTGATTCTAGGTCCAGAGTTGTCTATCAATTTGTGGAAAGGAACCTTCAAATGCTTTTAGTATACAAAATTCCTTGGCATGGATCTTCACTAATACCCTACCAGGTAGCTACAGTTCTTATCCTTATCTTGTAGTGAGGACACTGAGAGTATAAGTGATTTGCCCCCAGGTCATCAGCTAATGAATGTTGGGACCAGGGTTCCACTTCAGATCTGCCCTTGACCCAGCATGTCAGCATTATTCTGGAAAGGAGGAGATTTTTATGTCCTCCTGGTCAATTTGCCTGCATCTATCCTGTTATCTTCTGTCAGAAAACTTCCTGTTGAAGGGCTTAGGCACTGCAGCACAGACTGGCAAATATCCTTGTTTGAGCGTTGGGAACTCTGATATCCTAAAGTCAGAGTGCTGTATGTTTGGAACCCAACCCCAACTCCTGCCTTCTCTCCTTTCTCTTAACTAAAGTAACCTGCATGATGCTCCTGTGCTTGGTGAGAGATCCTGGGGGAATTCCTGAAGAGGCTCATGATTTATAATCAGACGGATAGATGAGCCTCCTGATGTTCATAGTTCTGCAGGGTGACTGAGTGAACCACCAGGGGTTGGGCAACACCACTGAGATGTTTTTCCTGGGAGAAGCCACACAGAGCTGGGAAGGGCTTAGAGCATGAGTTGTGCCCCAAGGCAACGAACTAATCATTCACGGAATTTAGACTCAACTTCTAATGTTCATTTATATAGTGGTGCAACCAAGTTTAAAAGCTTTTTACTGGGCAGTTCCATATGACTGAATAATCAATTCAAGCAAACCAAAATCTTCAGACCAGCCTGTTGAATGTTCCCTGTGAGTCTCCTACTCTAGGCCTGGGTTTCCAGGAGCCTGTGGATGTGTGCAGAACATAAGTAGACAGGCTGTTTGCACTTGGCGTTTGAAGGTCCCTTTTCACAAATCAATAGACAGCTTTGGATCTAGAATAAAACAGGTCTGAGGTTGAACCTGAACCTACCACCTGCCAACCATGCAGCGTAAAGCCTCGTGCTTTTCCACGCTCAGCCATCTTTGTTCATCTCTAAAGCATGCACACTGATTCCTTGTAGAGCTTTTAAGAGGAGCTAATGAGCTAGTGTGTCTTATATGGTGCCTTGTAAATGTGGATGGCATGACTTTGTGCATGAAATGCTCCCTTGAGTGCTTAAAATTCAACCCAACCCATCATTCCTGAGCACTCCCACAGGTCACAGGGATCAACCTGAAGTCATGATGATTGTCTTGTAAATGTTTGTTCCATCAACTAAAATAAGTACCTTTTTCTCTCTCTCATGGGACGGGTGAGAAGAGGGAATGTTCAGTTTTATTAAAGTGATCTTCATAATATCCTAAGCAGGAGACTGTTTCTCCCTCTATCTTGGTGACTCAGTACACGCAAGGTGCCTCCTTTTTTCCAGCCTGTCACTAGACTTGAAGAGAAGAAGGGGGAGGATTCTTTTTAGTTTGAACAAATGTGGGACTCATACCAGAGGCAAGCCAGTTTTCTGGGCTGGGGAAAAGTGCACCAAAGTGTCGTGGCTAGTTTATGCTGCCACTCCTCAGGGAGCCCTAAATGTTGATTTGCCTCTGGGAGGGCCAGGGTTTCACTAAAACCTGATTTACAGTGGTGCTCTGGTGCTGATTTCCTTTCACATACTCTAAAAGAAGTGCTCTGGTGATATTGGCAATGAGCAAGCAACAAAGGTTTTAAACCGTCAGCTCTGGAAACACACTTGATCTCTGATTACAGCCAAAACAGCAGTTGCTAAATCCAGCTAACATGGAAAAACTGGGAAAAAGGGGGAGAAGATCAACCAAGTCATAGCGAGGGACAGGCAAAGGAGGCCTGGATTGGGCGTGCAGTACTGCACAGTCTTCTGATTCCACTGGTTCAGGCTCAGGCTCTGGCACTTTACCATCCCTGGCCTCAGCCCACAGCCCTTTCTTTTCTAGGGCCATAAGCACTATGCATGTTGACACTAGCTGTGGGAACTCTGTGATTTAAAGTTGAGTTGAAAGGACTGCTTTTATCATTTCAAGTATGCAGCCCCAGGCCAAAACAGACAACACAATTTTTTAAAAGTCTCAGTTCAAAGCAGCTTGAAGCATTCTGTTTTCCTCTCATGGACATCTCCATCAGAGGAACCCACATCCCTCCCCTGTTCTGTATGCCCCTTCTTCTGAGTGCCTGACATGCTCTCCTTTGCAGAGCTGAGCTGTCCCTTTGAAGCCCAGAAGATGCCTCTGGCCACCAGAGAGATGCCCATTCCATTGGGACTAACACCAAGAAACCCAATGTGGGCTTTTCCTTCAACTGTGGCATATTATAGAAACACAGAAGTACCAAACAAAATGGTGGCAGCAGCTTCATGTTTCTCAGAAAAGCAGAGGAATTTAGTAAAGAATGGAGGGTCTGTTTTTAGTGCACTAATGAATACCAGGCATTCCAGGTCTATAGCAGATCCACTGCTATCCTGTCATCTCACAGATGATTAAGAGCATGACCCTTTATCAGCAAGCAAACGTTTAAATCGGCAACAAGCATCAAATATCCTGATATTCTGTAGCTGCTTCAGAACTTGGTTTGAAATTTAAGAGTATTTATTTATCTGTTCAAATCTTATATTAGTTATTTCTGTAGAAACAAAGTGCCCATCTTCTTTAGGCTTAGTGATTAACTTTACTCATGAGATTCACAGTAAATAGTGTGTTTTTTAAATGTGTTTTTATGTTTTGTTTTTGTGCCTTTGTCCTTGTATTAGATAGATACACACACTTTTGGCTGATTGATGTAGCATCTTTTATACATCCAGCATTACTTTGTAGTCCTAACCATTCTGAAATCAGGAAACCATCACATACTGGAAAAAATAGGTAGCTTTTTAGAGATTCTATGTCCCTCTTGGGATTACTTCAGGGTATAAGATGTTATTGTGATGGGTAACTGGACTTAGTAAACTACAAAATGTTGTGCTGAGGGGCTGGGTTGTGGCTAAGTGGTAGAGTTCTCGCCTGGTACGTGTGAGGCACTGGGTTCGATCCTCAGCACCATATAAAGATAAGTAAATAAATCTACAACTAAAAATGTATTTTAAAATATTTATGCTTATAGAAATATGATTACTGTTGTTCTGTCTCCCAAATTCAAAGGCAAAATATGAGGTTCTGCTTGATCTATAACCTTCATCAAGAACTCTTGCCAGAGTAGAATTCTGGCTATGCTTGTAAGTTGCTAACTTATATAAACAGATTGTTAATTCCGATTATGTATTTTTAAAATTGGTTATTCGTGTATAGTGGTTATATGTCCAACAACATTCTTGAACATTTTTATTAGTTTTTATAGTTTGTCTGAAAACTCTGATTTCCCGTGTTGACGGTCACATCTTCTGCAAATAACAATAGTCTTTATTCCTCTTTTCTGTATACCTCATTTCCTTTTGTTTTTTTTTTGGTTTTATTACATTGTCTAAGGCTACCAAAATAATGTTGATTTGATCCACTATTGCAGATACCTTAAACTGTGCCAGACTTTACTGAGAATGTGTCTGAAGTTTTACCATTTGCCATTCATCTACTGTAGGTTTCATGAAGTTAAGGAAGCCTCTCCCATTTGTTATAGATCTTCTATTTTATTAAAATTTTGAGTGATTGTTTAAAAAAAAAAAAAACTTCCTGCATCTCCTGAGAAGTTCCAAGATCTTATTCTTTTATAAAAACTAATAGTGTGGTATGTTAAATTACTAGATCTTTTTCTAGTGTTGAACTGTCTTTGTGCTTCTGAGATGACGCCATTGGCTTCTACCTGTCCCAGGGTAACTATTTCATGCCATAGTTAAGAATTTGCATTCCCGGGAACTCATAGGACATCAGCCACATGATCATATCATGGATCTGATGGATAAGATCAAGGGCTTTAGGATTATACCCTTAAAAATGAGTAGCCCTCTATTTTGTTCTTCACCTGGGACCTTCCTAGTGGTGGGTCTCATCTGTGGCAGGCTGTCTGGCAGAGGGCGCCCCCCACATCATCTTGATGGCAATAGGAAGGGATACAGATGAAGGGATAAGGAAGTTAGATTTGGGTCCTAGAAAGGCTGAGGTCGCTCTATGACCATCGGCCACTTTCAGGCACCTGGCTTTGTGTCCTTTTGCTCTTTGGTCCTCTTGTCCCTGTTTCACTATCCTTTCCTGATGAGACAGGGGGAGTCCAGGTGCTTCTCTCTTACTTCTTCCTACTAAGTTGGAGAGTATGTGTGTGCTGAGGGAAGGGGTTTTTCTCCCTGGAGCAGGTGTGTCCTTGGCTTTTGTGAACAGGCCCGGGGATATCAGCTGGGGGTGGGTGGGTTAAAAACAGGCCTGAGAACTGGATGACCCACACAGAGAGGGCCAGCACAGATATGTTGTAACACCCTTCCCACCTCAGCAGACGTGACTAAACAAACTGTCGGCTTTGAACAATTCATGCATTTGTCAGAGCAGCTTGCAGAGGGAGCAAGGCCCTGCACGCAGCAGCACGTTCTCATTGGTTCTGGGAAGAGAAAACCCTTGCTGTCCTGTGTTTGCTGCTGTCTGTATTGGATGATTAACTTCAGGAAGTGTGACTTTTCGAATTTAAAGGGCCATAGTGACCTACCTGAGCTGTGTCTTGCAGAGACCCCCCTCTTGCCGGTTTTCAAGAAACTTGGATGCTGAACTGGGAGGTCATGATTTACCTTAGCTGAAAAGAGAAATGTGAGGGAAAAAAACAACTTGATTCCCAGCTGCACCCAGCCAGGACCTTGGTGTGAAATGTGCCTCTGAAGCTCTGCTGTCCCCGAGTCCCTGAATCCATCAGCACCTCCACTCAGCTGGGATATTTCTCTCTTTGTTCTTAGTATCAAAAAACAATTCTTTGCCCTGGTTTTATTCTTGAAAATGAGGAATGCCTTCCTCCCCATGCCAGGGCCTTGGTTGAATGTCTCCTCCCCGCAGGACTGTGCAGTTGGCAGGGTGGGCGTATGCCCCTTGGCTGTACACAGGGAGGCCCTGTACAGGGCAGTGCTGGGTCTGCCTGTGCGCTGAGCTAATGGGTTAAGAGTCGAGACTGAAACCCAACTGTCCTGCCCTAGCAATGCTGCCTTGGGGACTGTGCAGGATACCCCACCAAGGCAGAGGCCTGGAGGAAGGTGAGGAAGAGTGTGACTGTGGGACACAAGGACCCTGTTCATTAACTCAAGAGGTAAAGGCACCAAGGAACAGGAGAGATCTTGCTCTGACCTCATGCTTGGCACTTGAATCTGTTTATGAATGAACTGGGGTGCAGCCTGCCTGGCAGGCAGAGCCCCTTCCTCAGAGGTCTGCCCTATGTGCCAGTCGGTTGCTGGCTGGCTCTAATGGGACTTACCTATTTGTAATTTTGCATGCCCAAGGAGTAAGCATATGGTCTGAAAGTCTGCATGTTGACTTTCCCTAACCTCTGTCCTGACAACATGGCATAAAGATAGTCTAGTGATAACCACAGCAGCTAACGTTAATTAAGTGTGTTCTGTGTGCCAAGCACTGTTCTACACACTTTATTGCCCAGACTCATCCCTGAGAAAGCAATCACTCATCTAGACTTAGAGACTAAAAGTTGCATTTTATACCAAGCCGCCAACCAGTCCGACCGGCCTCCCCCAGCCATTGCAGGGTCAGATTTCTTGCCCTCCACAGGTGCTTGAAATTCAAAGCTGTAAGAAGAAAATTTACATCCTGTGCTTCAGAGCTAAGTGAGCAAGCTTGTTCTTTTACCAGCTCATTCCACAAGCATTTGTTGAGCATGATTTATTGCTTTATGCAGGACTTGGGATTCACCAAGCACGTATTAGTACTAAGCACCTTGTGAGACGCTACTGACCCAGAGCTCAGGCACCAGCTCAGATGTGGAGGCGCCACAACACCCCATCCACAATGAGTAAACCAGAGTGCAGTGCACTAGGGCCCAAACAAAGGAGGAAGGAGGACATACAGACAGCAGAGTCTGAAGGAAGAGCTGGAGTTGCAGAGAGGGAGATGGAATCGGTTAGTGATGGAGAACAGGAGCTGCTGTCCCAAGAGACAAGGGTAATGACAGCACAGTCTGCCTGGGTGGGGTGGAGGGATCTAGTGATGTGTGCAGCGTGGACAGCACAGTGGTCAGGACAAAGCCGACATGCAGTCAGCATTCAGTCATGGGGTAGGGGGCTGGGCTTGCTCATGTCTTTGTTGCACCCCTCCCCCACCTGGGTTTTCCTTCCCTGCATACACACTGCCAACCTGGAGAGGGGCAGGCTAGGCCAAGGGGGGTGGCTGGAGGAAAGGACCACAACCTGGAGACGGGCAGGCTAGGCCAAGGGGGGTGGCTGGAGGAAAGGACCAGAGACCAGAATACCCTGAGGGGAACTTTTGGGCAGAGAGCAGGGAGCAGAGACTATGGTGGTAATGCAAGGCGTTTATCTGGTGCTACTGCCATCCTGGGTCTGAAAACTGCCCCTGGGGTTGAGAGGCTGGTTGGCTGGAGCTTTTTCAAGGTGGTGGAGCTGTTTATCCCAGCCTTCTTTTCCGGCTGACTTTCATCATCACCCTAAGTGTTCATTTAAATTCAGCAAGGCCAGTGCCAAGGAAAACAAAGAAAATGATCTTAGTGGTTATTTATATTGTAAACCTCTTCTGCAGTGATTTTTCTTCCCAGTCCAGCCTGCAATCATTTATGAAGAAAGATAAAGTGACTTTTAAGTGTGATTTTTAAAGAACAGCTCTTGCTTTCTGTTATTCTCCCATTTGGGTTTGATGCTGCTCACAACATGAACTTCTGTTTACCTTCCTCTCAGCGCAGTTTAGGACCCCTGAGAAAAATCCCTACTCTGTAAAAAACAGTCAGTTGTTGCAGACAGAAAAGCAGAGGTCTCTTTTCTGAAATGACTAAAAAACTGTCATTAACCACTGTTTTCTGAGAAGTTTGAATGGATGGGAGGAAATCCATACAGCTGATTCTTTAAAGATGTTATTTTTTGAAGCCACAGTTCTTTTTTTTTTTTTTTTTGCTCTTAACTAAAATGTAGCCTTTTGGGCTCAGGGTCTGTTGTTTATCAATTTAACAAAGAAAAAGGGAAATGAAAGAAACTGGAAGCAGAAAAGTAGTTTGTTTATAAAAATGGTGTTTAAAAAAATATTTATCAAGGGAAATAACTAGCCTTTCTTTTTTTGCTTTTGACAATGTAAGTTTTGGCCAGTTTTTAAAACTGGGAGCTCATCTTGAAGCCCGAGTTTCCCACCATCAGAAATGCACAGCCAAGAAGGAAAAGTTGGGAACCTTGACGCTTCTGTCTGGAAAAGTACTGCCCACGGGCGTGGGCACCGTGGGCTCCTCTTCCCCAGGCAGAAGCTCGTCCAGCTGGCATGGTGGGGCCCTTCAGCCCTGACCTCAGCCTTGTCCACATACTGAGGTGTTCAGTCTGAGCAAGACAGGAGGGCGACACTCCAGCCACTATAGTGAAAAGCCCCCAGAGCCTTAGCGCTGTGCCCCACTGCTGTCAGTCAGACCATGCTGATTCTGTGGTAGCAGCAGATGCCCAGAAAGCGAGGTCTCTATGTTTAGGCCTGGGCACGGAGTTGCCAAGGTAAAGAAAGACACCATCAGTGTGGCCACAGAATGCTGTTGCTCTTGGAACCGATGCCCAAAGCATCCGTCCTTACAGGGTCTGTTCACAGGCAGGCCCTGTGTCGCCCCGTGGGTTAGGTGCCTTCAAGGCAGCTCCTAACAGCCCAGGCAGTTTGGAAGGCAGCAGGAGCCCTTCCTGGATGACTGACTTTCATGTGGGTGGCTACGTGCTGCCAGGCAGGGGCCGCTTGCCCTGCCTTCCTCTGTTGTACTGAAGGGAGCTGCCTGCACTCTTGGTTAACAGGACATGTCACAGAGCCTTTATGGCCCAGCCGTGTCCACTGGCTCATCTTCTCTTGCGCAGATGTCATTTGGGCCAAAGTGGGAAGCTACTCCCTCCTGGCTGAGCCTTCTAGGCCTGTTGACAACTTGGCAACAGTTAGTATTTCTCTACCTTGGGACCCCAGAGCTTGCCTTCCACACCTGAGAAGGTCGGCTCCACTCAGCAGCTTTTCCCAAGGCTTAGTCCATTTGCACCTTCCTGTCTCAGGCTCATGGAGGCCCAGTCCCCACCCAGAATCTTCTCTGACTTTACTTTCATTGCTTCCTGTACAGAGCCTCTCCTTGAGCTGGCATTCAGTTCCCATACTGCACATTCTTGCCCCAACTCTGCCAAGTAGTCCCTTCCTTCTATCCCCTTGTGCATTACTTCCTCCTAGACATCCTGCTCGGGGACCTTCCTAGAGGCCATGTTGGCATTTCTCCTGGAAGATTCCATCCTTCAGAGCCTAAATCAGGCTGCCCCCTGCAGAACCTTAGCTAAGGACCAAGCTACCCACTGTATCCTCTCTGTGTCCAAGCATGGATACCCTGCCACGCATTATCCAAGTGCCCCTTATCTCCCTGGTTCAACTGAAGACTTGCAGAAGGATTCATCTTTTTCTTCCAGTGACACCTAGCTAACAGTCAAGTTCCTGAGGTGGAGACCTCACTTCTGTGATTCTCAGACCCTCCAGTGTTGCCCTGTAGAGATGTGCTTCCACAGCAAGAATAGGGACCAAGCAGGTCTCTGAGCTGGCTTGTGCTCTCAGGTTGGGGGAGGTTGACAAGGTTGGCCCTTGACTTGGGGGCATTTAGGCCAGTGAACTGAGAGAACAGTGTAAACCCTCTGTGAGGACCCAGCTCATCGTGGATTTGACATTCCAGGTAGAGGTCCCTCTGAGAGGGGTTTGGCCCTTTCTCTCCTGGAATATGCAAGGCCAGACTCCTTGGAAGAGGTGCCCGGTGTTTGGGAGAGCCGTTCTCAGTTCCTGGCTTCCTGACAGCCTTCCAGAATATTTGAGAACTGTCCTGGGTCCACGGCTCCTTTAGCTTCATCCTCTTGAACTAACAGATAAAAACATTAGCCTTTTTCTTTAAAAGAATAAAATAATAATAACTTCTACAGATCCCAGAAAATAAATGAAACCCAGGCTTCATTCCCAATAGGAAAGAATGAGAGAGGGGACAGCTCCCCACCAAAGCAGCTTCCAGGCTACACAGTAGAGCCACAGGGCCCAGAGCCATAGTTTGGCAGAAATTTAGAAGGGCTGCCCTAGGGTTGAGTGAGCAAAGTTGGGGGGAAGCGAGAGGTTTCTAGTGGGTCCCAAATAGCTCATTAGGGACAAATTAGGCAACAAAATAATTGTCTTTAAGGACTGCTTTTTAATAAGAATAGGTATTCTGGGGCAGGTCCACTTAACCCCTCTACCAACCTGCGTTCTGGAAAAGGTGCCACTAGCCTCAGAGGAGAAGATAGCTGAAAGCCGCATGTCCCACCTTGCCAGCATCCTGAACTAGAAGCTTCTCTCTGACTCTTTTTGTTTTGTCTCAGGATGGAACCTAGATCTGGGGTCAGGGCTGAGTCTTCCCAGGCTCTCTCCCTCGGACTGCAGGTTTTGGAAGAAAGCAAAACTTCCGTTTCCCAAGTAGAGTGCAGAATTTCATTCACACCTAAGGGAGGATGTTTGTGTTCCATGAGGGTCACCACCATCTGTTTTTAAAGTCAAGGTTCCTGTGAGTGCACTTGGATGGGGGAGTCCAGAGGGAGCTGGCCTTCTCACCTTGGGATCTGCAGGCCTGGACCCAGCAGTTCTGGTCCAGGTCAGGCCAGGCCAGGCAAGGACCACCCTGGTCAGCTAGAGCTCCAGGCCCAGCTCCCCAGGAAGTGCCCCCTCCGGTGTCAGTCTCCCCTTCTGTAACAGCGGGGCAGAGGCATGGGAGGGAGGAATTACCAGATCTGAAATTTTAAGATTCTGATCTTATTTACAATCAGCCTATTGAATCTACCTCCAAAATGTAAGAGATAGGTACACACCCTTCTCCATTGCTGCTGGAACTGCCCATCACTCCCCTGATCTTGAGGCTTCCTACTTAAGTTCGTTGGCTTAGAATAAACCTGGAGTCCTTATCATGGACCCTGTGATTGCAGGCCTCACGTCCATCTGCCTGGGACCTTTTTCCACACAGCCACCTGCTCTGTGGCCAGTCCCTGCAGAGTACATCCAACCCCTCCCTGCTGTGGAGTCTGCACACCTGCTGTTCCCTCCACCTTGAGCCACCCACCCTTCCCCACTCTTATGCTCCTTCCCACCTCTCAAATCTCAGCTGTGACAGCACTTCTACCTCCAAGAGGCTTGGCCCCAAATCCCTTGCTAGAGTGTTCCTCCATTACTCCACTTCTCACTCCAGGTTTACTTTCCTTCATGGTACCGAGACATTTGCAGCTGTTTGCTTGGGTGACTGGGTTATATGTTGTCTCTTGTCACCTCCACTAGAACATGGACCTCCTTTGAGTGGGGACTGACTGAGGGCATGAACCACATCTGCTCAGTCACTGCTGAACAGCTAGAGCCTAGCACAGCACCTGGCATACAGCAGGTGTTTCATAAATGGGGCACTTTATATCCATTGACTCATTTAATTGTCAGAACAATGATGCCATTTTTGTCTTCACTTGTTCAGATGACAAAAACATAGGCACAGAGAGATGAAGTAAATTGCCCAAGATCACATGGCTAATAAGTGGCAGAGTGGAACACAAAGCCCAGAGGTCTGGCTTCAGAGGCAGAGCTCTGAACCAGGGCAAGAGGTGTGCCACATAGCTGAGAAAGGACACAAGGGACAGTAGTGTGCCATCTTCTGCTTAAAATAGTGGGGAAATAAGACTGTTCCGTAAAATGACTGGGGTGCTGCTTTTGTTCTTAGGGGGTGAAATGAGCCCCACTTTAGGACTGCCCACCCTCTGCCTTCTCTGTTTTGGAACCCAGGGTTTCTCTCATGATATTTTTGTCAGTTATTATAAATGTGTATTTACTATCTGTGAGCCTCATCCACCCCCATTTTTAGTTTTAAGTCCTTCTCTGCTGAATTTCTGAAAATCAAATTTATTAAAATAGACTAGAAAAAGAACACAATGTATGAAAACATGTACATTTCTATGAGTTTGGACAAATTTTTACACCTATGGAACCTCTTCCACATGAAAAATATAGAAGATTGCTATCATTCCCAGAGGTGACAGTTTCCTGGGTGCCCTTCCTGGTGAGCTTACCCATTTTCCAGCTCCAGGCAGCTGGGAGCTGCTTTCTGTCTGCACAGGTGAGATTATTTTCTGGAGTTCCATATAAACAGGATCACGCAGAAGGTGCTTTTTCTCTGACTTCTTTTGCTCAACATACTGTTTTGGAGATTCATCCATCTATGTATCAGTCATTTGTTTTTAGGAGCAATACCCATGGTGGGCGGGTCACATGGTGGCTCCACTCCTAGTCTTTTGAGGAACCTCCACATTCATTTCCATAGTGGTTGTACTAATTTACAATCCCACCAACATTGTGTTCCTCTTCTTTCAGTCCTCTCCAGTGTTAACTATTGTTTGTATTCTGGATGGCTGCCGTTTGCCATTCTAACTGGAATGAGATAAAATATCAGTGTGGTTTTGGTTTGCATCTCCCTGGTTGCTGAAGTTGTTGAATATTTTTTCATATATTTGTTGGCCATTTGAATTTCTTCTTATGAGAATTGTCTGTTTATTTCATTTTCCCATTTATTGACTTATTGACTGGATTTTTTATGAAATTCTTTATTCTGGATATTAATCTTATCTAGTTTAAAAAGATTTATATTCTGTAGACTCTCTTTTTACATTGTTTCCTTTCTCATGAGAAACTTTTTAGTTTGATGCCATCCCATTTATTGATTCTTGGTCGTATTTACTGTGCTTTAGGTGTCCTATTCAAGAGGTCATTGCTTAAGCTATATGTTAGAGTATTGCCCCTGTATTTTCCTCTAGCATTTGCTAAGTTTCTCATCTAATTCTGAGGTCTTTGATCTACTTCGAGTTGACTTTTATGCCAGATGAGAGAGCAGGATCTAATTTCATTCTCCTACATGTGGATATCTAGTTTTCCCAGCACCATTTGTTAAAAATGCTGTCTTTTCTCCAACAGAGGTTTTTGATGCCTTTGTTAAGGATATGATGACTGTATCTATGTGGGTTTGTCTCTGTATCTTCTCTTCTCTGCTATTGGTTTATGTATCTTTCATGAAGGTTTTGTTCCTAAAGCTCAGCAGTATAATTTGAAGTCAGGTATTGTGATTCTTCCAGTATTGCTTTTCTTTTCTTTCTTTTTGTTTAATTGCATATAGATTTTTTAGAACTTTTTTTCCCCTAGTTATCTATAGAATGTCCTTGGTATTTTGATGGGGTTTGCAGTAGATCTGTAGATGACTTATGGCAACTGGCCATTTTGACAATATTAATTCTGCTTACTCATGAACATGGGAGGTCTTTCCGTCTTCTAGTGTCATCTTCTATTTCTTTTTTTCAGTGTTCTGTAAGTTTTACTTTAGAGGTCTTTTACCTCTTTCATTAGATGTTCCTAGGCTTTTTTTTTTTTAAGGCTCTTACAAATGTAATTGTTTTCCTGATTTCTTTTTCAGTAGATTCATTGTAGAAAAGCTGTTGATTTTTGTATGTTGATTTTGTATCCTGTGAACACATGAACATTTGGAAAACATGTTTTTATAAATACAGCTCCACCGACTATATAAATCTTTGTGTGACATATGCTTTCTTTTTACCTAGCACTGGAATTGCTGGGTCATCTGATGTAGGTATATGTTTAATTTTTTCAGAAATTGTTAAACTAGCCAGGTGCAGTGGCACACACCTATAATCCCGGTGGCTCTGGAGGCTGAGGCAGGAGGATTGCAAGTTCAAAGCCAGCCTCAGCAAAAGTGAGGTGCTAAGCAACTTTGTGAGACCTTGTCTCTAAATAAAATACAAAAATAGGCCCATGGATGTGGCTCAGTGGCCTAGTGCCCCCGAGTTCAAGCCCAGTACCAAAAAGAAATTGTCAAATTGGTCACAGTGGTGCACATATGTATTCTTAACTATGAGGGGAGGGAGGCTGCGGCAGGAGGATCACTTGGTTCCATAAGTTCAAGGCTAATCTTGGCAACAGAGCAAGACCTTGTCTCCAAAAAGAAACTGCCAGATAATCTGTGAAAGTAGCTGTTGGCCACTCCACATACCTCTTATACCATCTACCCATTCAAATGGCTGGAAATATCTTGTGGTCTCTGTCGCAATTCTACATTGACAGTGTGTTAAGCATCTTTTCATGTACATATTCGCCACCTATATGTCTTATTGTATCTACTCCTCTCATATCTTTTGCTCATATTTTCACAGGCTATATATCTCCTTCTTGGTTGTATGTTCTCTGGACCTGAGCCTTTTGTCAGATACACATATTACATACATTTTCTCAATGTCTTCAGCTTCCCTTTTTATCCTGTCTTTTTCTTGTAGTGCTGGGGATTGATCCTAGGGCCTTACACATGGTCAGGTAAGCACTCCACCCTTGAGCCACATCCACAGTTCTTTAAAATATTTTTGAGCTCTCCACTTCTTGATCACTGTTATATAAGCTGCTTCCGTCTGCCACACACTCTGCCATGATGTTCAGCCTCATTTTGAGCCACAAGAAATGGAAGTCTGGTATTCTATGGACTGAGACCTCAGCCCTCTAGTAAACCTTTCCTCCTCTGTAGTTGTTCTAGTCAAATCCTTTAGTCACAGCAGCAAAAAAACTGACTAAAACAGAAATTAGTATAGAGAAGTGGGGTCATTGCTATGACTAATCTGATGTAGTTCCAGAGTTTTGGGAGCTTTTTGGAATTCGTGGGAATAATTTTAATATGTGTAGCAGTGCAAACTGGAAATTGCTTTAGATTGTTGTAAGTAGAGGTTAATAGCCAAATCTGGTGTGAGCTTAGAAGACCAGAATGCCAAAAGGACCATGGACAGTGAAGAGAGAGCTCAAAAGAGTTCAGAAAAGAAAGCCTCTATTGGAATTTGGAGTAGAGGCCATTCGTGTTATGTTCTGGCTGAGAAGTTGTATGCATTCCCCCATGTCCTGAGACTTTCTGTGAGGCTGATTTTAAAAATGACTGACTGCTAGGCACTGTGGCACACACCTGTAATCCTAGTGGCTTAGGAGGCTGAGACGAGAGGATCAAAGCCAGCCTCAGAGAGGCACTAAGCAACTACCTGGTACCCGCCCCCTCCTCCCCCCAAAAAAGCAATGGACTTTTTAATATGGCAGAAGAAATGTCTAGGCAGCATAGTATTCAGGCGGTGACATGGATATTGCTGGTAGCCAAATTTATTGTGATAATCAGGAGCAGAAAGCAGATCTGAAAGATTTGGAAAAAGTGAACTTGAAATGCTGGAGTAAAACTAGGGTCAAGGAAGTTGCAATTGTTAAAGACATTATCACCACTAGAGAAATGCTAAAGACTTTCGAGACAATAAGAAAGATGGCTTGAGGAGCTGGAAAGACCACACCATACCCATCTCAAGCTCAAGGCAGTAAAGGTAAAAATTCTCCTGAGATGAGACCCATGGGGCACCATTCTTGCACAAGGGGTTCCTAGGAAGTTTTTTTTCAACATGTTCAGCCACCCAGACACTCAGAGGCTGCAGCAGCAAGGGTCCCTTGAGTATGGGCTACTGCTCTAGATGGCAGCTGACCTTGGTGTGTCAACCAAGTGGTGCTGTTTCTGCAAGAATGCAGGATGCTGGAGTTAAGGGTTCCTGGAGGATTTCACCAAGATTTCAAAGGAAAGCCTGGGAAGGTCAGAGTCCCTCTGGTGCCCCTCACAGGGCACCCCCTGTGAGGAAGAAGCCGAAGCTGCAGTGGAGATCCCCGAGATTAAGAAATGCCAGGAACGTGGGACATCATCCTAGGAAAGCTGCAGGAATTGAGCAGAGACAAGCCAACAGAAATACTGCTTGGGCTGCAGCAAACAAGGCCACAGGGGCAGAGCTACACAACCCTTTGGAGAGAACATCACAATGCCATGTGCCCCAGATGTGGAGCTACAGGACTTGTTTGCCCAGCTGGACTTTGGTCTTGCATTGATCCTATCTATTATTTCTATGCTCCTAATTGTGTGAATGGAAACATTTACTCTGTACCAGTATATGTTGAATACTTGTAAATCGCTTTTAATTTTCAGGAGCTCACAATATAAGATTGTCTTGAGCTTCAGAGAGAGATTGGGCTTGAACTTTGAGCAATCTCAGAACTGTTGAGACTTTGGGAACTCTTGGGTTGGATTAAATATATTTTGCATTGTCAGATGAGTGTGAGCTTTTGGGGCCAGAGGTAGGATGTTATCATATAGATGTGGTATTCCCCAAAAGCTTAAAAAAATATTTTTTTTTAGATAGGGTCTTGCTAAATTAAATTACCCAGGTTGGCCTTGAACTTGGGATCCTTCTGCCTCAATCTGCTGAGTTGCTAGAATTGTAGGTGTTCACCGCCATGTCTGACTCATTTTCTTTTTTTTTTTATATATATTTTTAGTTGTAGATGGACACAATATCTTTATTTATTTTTATGTGGTGCTGAGGATCGAACCCAGTGCCTCACACATGCAAGGCAGGCACTCTACCACTGAGCTACAGGCCCAGGCCTCATTTACTTAATGATGTTTTTAAGAGAGAAAAAAAAGTTGAATTTCAGTGAGGTCCGATTTGTTTTCTCATTTATAGTTCCTGCTTTTGGTTTCCTAAGAAATCTTTGCCTATCTACCAAAGTCTCAGATTTTCCTTTATGTTCCTTTGAAGAAATGTTATAGTTTTAGCTTTTACATATATATCTATGTTTCACTTCACATTAATCTTGGATGTTGTATGAGGTAAGGGTGACCAAACAGGGAAACAAAGGTGATTCCCTGTTGAATCACCTTTGGCACCTTGGTTGAAGCTCAGTTACCCTGTGAGTTTCATGTTTTTGTTTTTGTGGTGCTGGGGATGGAACCGAGGGCCTTGTGTGTGCAGGGAAGTGCTCACCACTGAGCCACACCCCAGCCCTCTGTGCTCTGTCCTTATCTCACTACCACACTGTCTGGTTTCTATAGCTGTAGAGAAAGTTTGGGGGTCAGTGTCTCTTATTCCATGGCCACTGATGGTCAGCATCAGTGGCAGGAACCTCAGGACTCCCTGCAGGGCAGACAAATGTTCACACAGGACTGACGGGCATCCCCATCCTGAGATTCCAGGCTGATCAGAATCATCTTTTCTTACCAAGTGAAGTCTGTGCAAGTCCACATCCTACATTCACGCCACCTTGGAGCTCTGGGCTCTTTAGCTTTCCTTCTTTCTCTGGGCCTCTCTCTGATGGTGACCCCAAAAGCCCTGTGAGGTAGAGAACAAACATACAGAAGGCTCCGCCTCTTTTAAGTTTTCTAAGGAACTGAAAATCAGAACTATAATGGAAACCATTCTGTGGCCTCCAGTGCAGCCATTTATCTCAATAACCATTTCATTTTAAATGTGGGCCAAACATATAAATCATATCTTGAAAGAAAGTATGTTAGTGCCATGAAAATTACCCTGTATTCTTACCACCTAATTTAAAAAAATGTGTTTTGAAGCTTGGGAGAAAGCAAAGGAGCCCGGGGCCTAGACACCCTTCTCTTACATGTCCCCTGCCTTCTGTTCATCCTCAAAATAAATCCATGCCACTCCCCAAACTCCATGGAGAGTTGAAGCCCAGCACTGAGCAGCATGCCCTGTCTTGGGTCGCAGCAGTAGCTGCTGCTCTTGTTAAGGTCACTCACTGGTCCTTAGGACTCAGAGCCCAAACCAGGCTGTTCCCCACCAAGCCTTGGACTTGCTTCAGTGTGGTCTTGGAGCTCAGTCAGGCTCTCTAGGTGGGGCAGTGAACTCTCCAGCAACTCCTGGGGGTTAAATGTCCTCATTTAAGGACATTCCCTGGAGAAGGCTGCTAAATATAGCAGGGCCCTGGGTCCCATTTTCCAGACTAGTAACAGGAGGGACTTGGAGTGGCCTGTTGCTTTGTGGGGGGCCTAGATTCCAGGGTCTTCTGTCTAGAAACCTCACTAAGGAATCTGTGGCTAAAATGCCAGCCTTGCGCCTGGCTTCTCTGCACTTCCTTGGGAGGAAAACTGAAGGAAACGGCAGTTACCCCGTCTCTGCCTTGGGCCACAGCCCTGAGCTTCCTGTAGCGTGTTCCCCCAGGTCCTAGAGGTACAGAATCCTCACTCTTCCCACTCCATTCATTTTCTGATCATGAAAATAATATGTGAACATGTTTTTAAAAATAAAATTAAAAATCAGGAATAAAATTCACACCCAGGATTAGAATTATCACATGAAGAAGGTCCCCAGGAGTTCCCAGAAAAAGGGGAGAACTTGACTCGGGACAAATGGGGTCCTTGACATATAGAGACAGAAAAGAATTTCAGCATGTTTCAGAAGAGGCACAGAGATTTTTTTTTTTTTTTTAAGAAAGTCAGGAATACACATTCAAGGGAGAATGTGGGCCATCTCAACACTGAGAGATGTGCTTTGAATTCCCAGTTTCTCTCTCAAAGGAAGCCTGGTGGGGGTGGAGGTGACATTAGTCTGATGATCTCAAGATGCTTTCTGGTGGTCTGGTCATTCTCAGAATGGGTCTCTATTTTCTGATCAATAGATAACACCAGAAAGTACCTAATGTTACAGGTTTCTTAAAATATCACATCTCTTTGTTTAATCTACCTGTTGGTTGGCTAATTGGCAGTGAACTAAGTAATGATCATAAGTGAATGATCTTATGGTTAACTCTTAAGATTTATGGGTTTCCCTAGAAGTTTAGGAGTGACCAGCCTGGGAGAGCGACTAGGCTCGCTTGGGAGTGACCGGCCTGGAATGGTATGGGGAAGTTCAGATTAATTTCCTTGTCCTTCTTTTATGTCTTCTACCTATTTTTTATTTCTCCTGCCTCAGTATTTGTTTCTTCTTTCCTTCTCCTTTTTTTATTTTAACTGGGATCAGATCAAACATGTAACTTTGTCTTCTCTACACTTAACACACTTTTGAGCATTTTCTCATAGTTAAAACTTGCTCTAAAGGAGGTCCTGCCTAAGATTTTGTCCTATGCCAGGAGCACAGCCCAAGCTCTCCTAGGTCTTGGTAGGGCAGGACTTGAGGCCCCAAGGAGAAATGGGGGAGCAGGAAAAATTACCAGGAGGGTCAGAGCAGCCCCAGGCCCATACAGCCCAGGCCAGAAGTTTTTCTTTCCTGGCCATGGTCCATGCTACATGCCTTCTCCCCATCCTCTCCACAGAGGGCCCTGGCCTCAGAGCCCATTGTTTCCCCTGGTGGGGTGGTGGCAACAGCAGCCTCTCCTCAGAGTGTGTCTGCCTCCATTTGTTCTTCCCCAGCACCACAGCTGCTCTCAGCAGCCTGTTCTCCACTCTCAGCCCCACTCTGCTCCTCCTTTACGATGGCACCCCTGGGCATCCCCGGCAGGGCACACCCCAGGTCTTGCTGTGTTTCCGGTCTTAGTTTCATTCCTGGGAGTGGAGCCCCAAAGTATGAAATTACTGAGCATGAGCCTAATTGAGGAAATGCAGCCTAGAGCCTGGGCTCCTAGGCCATTCTTCCAGGCCTAGCCCAATGTCAGCTTAGTGTCACCTAGCCCAGTGCCCTTGCTGGTGGAGAGGAGCATGGGTGGCAAGGCAGCCTGCAGTGTGCAGCACCCAGTGCTGGTCCCCTTGCTGTGCCTTTGATCAGCTTTGCAGGTGTATTTCCTCCAAACCCCACTGAAGAGGCCCCCCATCCTGCCAGTGTAAAGCATTTCCTTTCCCCCTTTTCTCCCCTCATCCTTAGCAGCCCTATTTCTGTTTTACCGGCTGCCTTTGCTATGACTCTTCTTTCTAGTAAAACTCTTCTCTTGTTCCTAGATCCCCCTGATTAGGGGGTGTCAGGTCACTGTACCTGAAGCCCTGAATTGGTGGCACCTGTAGGGCTGGGAATGGGAACAGCTGAGAGAAACTTCTCCACCAGAGGACTAGAGCCAGGAGTTGCCCCAAAAGTTCTGTTCTGCCCCCCACCCCATCAGCTTGCACCAGCCCCAAACCTCTGGAGGCTGGCTTTGGAGCTAGGGACCCTGGAGAGAAGAGGTCAGGTCTTAATCCCTCTCCCAAGATTGGTAGGAGGCATCTTCCAAAAGGGAGGTGCCAGAGTGGTGGTGTGAGAGGGGGGCCCAGATCCCACCAGGACAGAAAGGGGGAGAAATCACTTAGTCCCCTGAAGGACAGGCCTGTGTGTAGGGGGTGAGCGTAGGTCAAGTCAGCTGTTGACAGGCAAGGGCACCAGGAAGTCTGGAGGGGGTGGGACTCCCTTGCCACCTTGTCTGCCCTTCTTCTCTGCCTCTGCCTGTCTTCATCTTGTTCACTCTGTAAGGCCTGTCATCTGCAGGCACCAACAGGCCTATGCAGTCCACACCAGCCACCCTCACCCAACAGGCAGATGAGGACCCTGGGGCCCACATTCTCATTCTGGACTTACCATGAGCGAGCTGGCAGCCCTGTATTGCTCAGGTCTCTGTCATGCTCCAGGCAGGAATCCATCACCCAGTAGTCATAACCTGGGCCTTACCCAGCAGCCCCAGGGCTTGGCCACGTGTTGCACAAGTAGCCGAGGTCTGGCCTGGACTGGCCTGGCCACCTTCAAGGCTCTGCCACCTGGGGGAGCCCCCAGTTGATCTGAGTAGAGCATCCTTTCTGAATACCACTGAACTAAGCACAGGAAGTGCCCACCCCTCTTTATTCCTGTGGCCTGGCTTGGGAACAGCTCAGGGTGGGGCTCAGGAGAATAAAGGTATCAGTGGTCTCGGGCCCAGAGTTCCCTCAGAAACATGGCCTGCTGACCCCCGTGTGGACGGGAACAGCACCAGAGGGCTCACATAGGCCCAAGAACAGCCAGAGTCACTGATACCTGGGGGTCAGTGCACCCATTTTACTTGAGGCATCAAGAGCCTACACAGTGACTCTGGAGCCATCACTGCCTCCCATCCCCCAGCTCCCAGCTGGCCCAGACCCTGCAGCCCGTACTCTGCTGCACCCCCAACCTGACCTGTCGGACCACTTCCTCCCCATCCCTACCTCTCCACGGACTCAGCCTAGGATGTCGTGGACCAAGCACCAGCCATAGTCCATTGTGCGTTCCTTTGCAAGCCCGTCTTCTCCCTCGTCTTTTGGGCTCCGCTTGGGTTCCTAGTCCCGAGTAGCCCTGCCTGGCCCAGCTCTCCTGGGAATGTGTCTATCTGCTGCCTTTCCCCCTGAATCTTGCTTGGAATCATTTCTGGGGGTCTCTCCTCTTCTTCTTCCCTGGTTCTCAGGTCTAGGTCCTAGCAGTACTGACTATGGGCTCACAGACTAAGGGCCAGTGCCTCCCCACAACTTAGTCCCAAAGGTTTGAGGAAGATATTGACCACCCCTAGACATGCAGGAAATGAAGACTACACCTCCCTCTGGCCTGCACTACCCACGAAGTGGTTGGTGAGGGGTGGTGCACCTGAGAGGAGGAAAGAGCGGCTATTAAATGCCCTTTTGGAACAAAATGGGGCCTCCATTCTCCCCAGGGGGACTGAATCCTGCCTGGGAGGTCTGCTGTCCACCTTCAAGGCTCTAGTCCAACGTCTTCACCTGTCCCGAGCAAATGCCCAGGCCCCCAGGGAGATCACACCTGGGAGGGCAGCTGCAGCGAGGAGGGGCATCTGCTCAGAGGCCTGGAGAAGTCTAGATGCCTCCATCCTGATATTAAAACAAAGAAAGGCCAGAACCCCCTTTCACAAACTGTGGTATATTTAAAATGTTTACATTTAACAAATGAGTACTTTTAACACACATAAACCAAAATATAATTGTGTCATTCATGAGGTAATTACAGTGTTTGTAAAAGAACCTTAGTTTGTGGCAGGCTCCAGGCAGTGTGGTCCAGAAACTGAGTGTGAGTTGAAACTGTGACGCAGAGCTCCTTCCAAGCGAGTCTTTCTCATTTGGAGAGAGGTTACACCTTGAGGCCCTGAGGCCTGTGTGGTCCAGGACCAACCTCCTTGGGATTGGAAGGGCCCTTTCCTCCTCCTCCAGGGTGGTGGCCCAGCTCTGCTTTCTTCAATGGTGGGGCCGTGACTTGAGAGGGTCACATGGGCCCAGCCCACCCAAGGGGGCCAAGAACTGCACAGACTAATACCTGCCATCTCTGGGTAGGAGGCAGAGGTGGGGACCCTGGAGCCAGGACACTGCCCTGGGCAGATCTGCCATCTTGTTGGCTTGGGGACCACTTACTGAGCATCAGCATAAGAGGGAGTGATTGGAGCAAGAATGCCACGCTCCAGTGACACACTTCACATCCTCAGTGGGTTGTATGCAAGGAATTATGTTTAATTATAAGGAAATGATGAGGTGAGGTAGAGAGACACCCCCCTCACCCTGTCACAGTGCTGTCATCTTCTCTGTAATTTCCACTCTGCTATCTCGAGGCAGTGGTGCCCCTGTCCTGGGGTCATTTAGATGTCCGCGTGAAGGAAGGACTGGGCTATTCTGTTGCATGGATGGTGGGTGTACATTTTACTTAACCATTGGTTGGTAGATATTTGGTGGTTTCCACTTTTTTACTGCTATTATGCCATGAACGTTAGTGTGCAAGTGTTTGTGTGGACGTGTTTTCATTTCCCTTAGGCAATTACTTAGGACTGGGATTGTTGAGTTGTATAGTAACTAATTTTCTTTTATGAATTGCCAGGCTATTTTCCAACGTGGTCAGACCGTTTTTGCATTTCTCAAAGCAACATCTAAGGCTCCATTTTGTCCAGATCCTTGCCAACACTTGTTTTTTGTTTGCCTTTCTTGTGGCCGTCCTAGTGGGTGTGAAGTGGTGTCTCTTTTTTGAGTTGCATTTGCCTGGTGACTAACAATGTTCCAGTACCTTTTCTTGGGCTTCTTGGCAGTTCATGTGTCTATCATTGGAGAAGTGTCTATTCAACTCCTTCACCACTCTTTAACTGGGTGGTCTTTTTCTCACTGAGCAGCAAGACCCTTATCGGATCCATGATTTGCAAATATTTTCTCTCATTCTGACTTTCTTAGTAGTGTCCTTTGAAGTAGAAAAGGTTTTCATTTTGATGAAATCCAATTTCTTTGTTTTTGTTACTTGTACTTTTGGTTATTTTTATTTTTTAAATTTTTTACATACTTGATTCTGTAGTGAGAAGTTTGCTCGGTTCCATTCCCACTCACCTCTTTCCCCTTTTTCTTACAAGGTGGCATACCATAGATGCTCCACATTTCCCTCCCCCCCTAAAAAAAATTCCTGGAAATCAGCCCCCGTGAGCTGATTGAACTCTTGACCCCACTGTGTGGGGTCACAGCAGTCCAGGTGTGTATGTTCAGTGAATGGTCCCTCGGTAGGTTCCCTATGGAGGCCCTCTCCAATTGTGTCTAGTCCTTTACTGTCGCAAATCACACAGTGAAGAAGAATGACCTTTTGTGACATGGAGGCGTGTCTAAGTATTCTTAGAAAGTGAGACGGCTGGGCCCAAAGGTAAAGCACAAGTAATTCTGTTGGGTGGATCTCTATTCATGTCCACCAGCAATTCGTGTGAGTGCGCCTTCCCACAGGCTCGCAGACAGGACGTGTTGTCCAGCTGTGGGGTTTTGCCAATCTGATAGGTATGGAAATGTGCTCTCAATGCAGTTAAATTGTATCTCAGCAAGTTTTTTTTTTTTTATGTTCAATAAATTGCACCCATTAAAGGGCATAGTTTGTTGGGTTGTGACACGTGGTGTACTTTCTGTCACCATAGATTAGTTTTGCCTCTTATGGGGTTTCGAATAAATGAAACTATCCAGGATGTAGTATTGAAGACAGTGTACACAGTGAAATGATCGCAACCATCATTTCTTGGTAAGACACCTCAGTCTCTGGTAGCAAATTTCCTTTTTTTTTTAAGAGAGAGAATTTTTTAATATTTATTTCTTAGTTTTCGGCGGACACAACATCTTTGTATGTGGTGCTGAGAATCGAACCCGGGCCGCACGCATGCCAGGCGAGCGCGCTACTGCTTGAGCCACATCCCCAGCCCTGCAAATTTCTATCAATAATACGATGGCAACTACGTCGTCGGTCTGTCATCGTGCTGTGTGTGGGTTCACGAGGCTTATTCATGCTGCATGATGGAGCCCTGTTCCCTCCCTCCCTCCCTCCCTCCCTCCCTCCCTGCTGGGCTGCTTTGACTCCGGATAAAGATGCCATCATGTCATGTGCATCACTCATTTGTTCCTTCCGTGGGTAGGCAGTGCCCATTTGTGGTGGCTTCCAGTCACTGTAACACCCCCCCCCCCCACTCCGAGGCAACCAACCTATAAAGAGAAAAGGGCTGTTCTGGCTCACGCTGTGGAAGGTTTCAGCCATGGTCAGCCGGCTCTGTTGCCTTGGGGACTGCACTGAGAAAGCACAGCATGGTGGGAACACCCCACAGGGCAGTCTGCTCACCTTATGGTGAGGATGCCAAGAGGAAGAGGAAGGGACCAGGATCCCACTGTCCCCTTCAGTGGTCTGCTCCCCGTGGACGGAAGGCCTCCCACTTCTTAGAGATTCCGCCATCTCCTAGAAGTGCCATGCTGGAGACCGAACTTCTAACACATGGGCTTTGGGGGAACATTCCAGAGCCATGCTGTAGCTCCATTGTATGGATATTCCAGTTTATTTCTTCTGTTTTCCTATTGGTGGCCACTTGAGCCAGTTTGTTTGTGCCCCCTGGGAAGGAAGCTGCTCTCAACATTGTCGCACAAGCCTCTGTGGACTTGTCTCCCCCTTGGGGTAAATGGGAGTTTAATGGCTGGGTCACTGGGGAAGTGTGTTTGGTTTTAATAATCACCAGACCTTTCCCAGAGTGGTTTTGCCATTGCTTTCCTTCTAGCGGGGTCAGGGAGCCCTGCTTGCTCTGCACCCCACAGAGAGCCCACTGCCCATTGGTTTTGCTACAGGTGCTGTGCAGTGTCCCTTTGGGGTCCTGCTCTGCATTTCCCTAAGGACGAAGGTTGATAAGCACTGGCGGCCATTTTGTGTCCTCCCTTGTGGAATGTCTGTTCAAATCTTTTACCCAGTTTTAAGGAAAATCAGTTTTGAGTGTTTAACTGAAGGTTGAGAATTCTTAATTGAAATCCTTCCCATAGACATCGTAGACATTTTCTCCTCGCTTGTGACTTTCCTTTGCCTTTTCATTTCTGATGTCTCTTTCAAAGGCCAGATGCTTCAATTCCCATGAAATGCATGTCAGGTTTTTCTTTTTGTGTCCTAAGAAATGTCTGCATTTCTGTTCTTAAGAGTAAGGTTGAGCACGTTTTCTTGTGTCAGAGGGTCATTTGTCGATTTTTCTGTGAACTGTTGACATCCTTGGCCTTTTTAAAAGTCAACTTATTGGTGTTTTCCTCTTGATTTCTGAGAATTGTCAATTAGGGAGTAGTGGTGGCCCTTTCAGGTATGTTTTCTCCTGGTTTGTAGTTTGGGTTTTTTTTTTTTTTTCCTTTTTTATTACTCTGTTTATTGGGTCTCCCATGCAAAAGTACACACGTTTCTTCAGGGTCAATGCACCCGTTTTCTTTCTTATAGGCTCAAGTTCACAGGGCTCCCCCCTCCCACATTGTAAAGGAAGTACCCATTTGCATGCCCATGGCTTTGTTTTCTTTAACACTGAGATCTCTGTTCCGTTTGGAGTTGATGCCAAGATACAGCAGAGAACATGGAATCAATTTTTATCTTGTTTCAAATTACTAATTCTCCCCATTTATTTGAAAGTCCATCTTTTTCTAATGATTTGAGCTCCCATTCTCCAAACCTTCATGGTGAAATGCTAGCTTTCTGGACGTGTGTGGATTCTACATCCTACTGTTTCCAGGCTCACTCTGTTCTAGTTGTAGCTGTTGTCGTAGCAACGCCTCCCACTCTTGTTTTTGGAGACTTTGATGCTGTTTGCCTTGACTTGCAAACGTGGAGCAGGGGAGCCATCACTGTCCCTCTTCCCAAGTTTTACTAGGATTCTTACTTATTTTTTTCCACAAAACTTTAGAACCAGCTCCTCTAGCTCCAGAAGAAATAGTTGATTTTTAAAACTTCTACTTTCACTTGGGAAAACTTGACTCTTTACTGATGTTGACTTGTCCTGTGCAAAAACAAGGGGTGTTGCTTATTTGTTCCAGTTCAGTTTTGTCTTTCTGAAGTTAAAATTCTTGGAGGCTTGCTGTAGGAATGTTCTGAGGGGTTGCCCCCATATAAATTTTGCACATTTGATATCAGGGTTATTTCCCAGCAGCTTATCTTTTTCACTGCTCTTACAATGGATTTACCTCATTCGTTCTGCTTTTGAACTGGACATTGTTCACACATGGGGGGGGGTGGAACTTGCTAATTTTATGATGCCGTCTTAAAAGAGTTCTCTTGCCATGTCCACCTAGCATTTGTTTTCTTGGATTTTCTAGTTCTTTAATATTTTCTGCACAAAGAGATTATTAATTTCTCCTTTAGAAGGTAGACTTTTTTAAAAAAAGCTTTGTATCTTCTTTTAAAACATGTAGTACCAATTTACACCCCACCTGTGGCCATGTGTCTTCTTACCAGCATTGAGTATTTATATTTTTAAAATCTGTGCCAATTTACCTCAACCTTCCTTTGTTAAGAGGACACCCACGGCACCTTTGCTTAGGCCAGGCATTGTACTTGGAACTAAGGACTCTGGAGGGCAGATCTCAGCCCTTTCAGGGTCCATGCTCAAGGAAGAGATGAAGTCTGTTTCCAGGTGCTGCCTTTGTGCCTGGTGAGGGGGAAGGCCAGGGTGCTCCACAGAGCCTGTCCCTGCTAGGGAGCTGGTTCTGGAAAAACCCCATGCAGTTATGTAAAATCCACCACCCGCCAGCCCCCTGCTCCAGGGCTGTGTCACAATAAGCCCTTTGGGTGTCCCACAGGATCCTCTGCAGCCCAGGCTCAACAGAACAGCCCTACTGGCCAGCCCCTTTGAGTGGTTAAATCTGTCCAGGAGCAAGGGGCCAGCCAGGCTCCCTCCCAGCCCACAGCCACCTAGTCCACATCTCCCTGGCCCTGCAGTGGGCGGGGGGGCACCCCTTCCCCATAGCTAAGCTTTGACAGTAGATGAAGAAGTGGTCAGAGGATGTCTGGATGCTCTTTATTTCCCATAAAGTTTGTCCTTGGCCCAGAGTGTGAACAGCCCTGCCCACCCACTGGCAGAGTGTGCCATTCAGTGGTACCCAGTCTGCCCTAGCTGGTGTCCTGAAGAGGCTGGGCAGAAGGTCCTAAAGTGTCAGTGCACAGGGCTCTTCATTCTCCTTCCTCTTGGCCCGATGCCTCTGTGCCCCCTCCTCCATGCAGCGTGCTCAGCCTGTTCTCTACCACGCGGCCTGCGCAGTGGTTTCATTAATGAGGTTCTGGCATTAAGTTAGTTAGAAGAGATCAAAATAAAACACACAGACAGTACCTTATTTTATATTGCTAGGTCCGAGACGGCTCGCCTCCCTGTTTCCCTGCCTCCAGCCGCCCAGCAGGGCAGCGAGGATTACTCTGGGCTAGCAGGAGAGAGAGAGAGCGAACACGCCGGGGAGTAGCCTTTTATTTGGGGGGACAAGAGATTCAGGGGAGAATTCCATCCAATGAAGGTTGAGGGGGGGGCTGCACTCCAAGGTCAGGGTCAGTGATTGGGTCTCCAGGGTCAGTGGTTACGCACACCCACACACGGATGGGCTCTCTCATCAGGAAAGGGTCGGGATAACTCCGACACAGCCAGAGTGCCTCAGGCCCTTAACGGGAGTCACCCAATCACGTGTCAGAATGGCTCCCCACACTGTTCCACACACCACATGCATGCTCCCAGCTTGCCTGTTGTGTGGTCCTGGGTAAGTTGTCTTGCCTCTCTGAGCTGGTTTTCCCCCTGGACCTCACAGGCAGGTATGAGGAGGGCAGGAGGGCACATTCGCTCCAGGTCTGCAAAGTGCCTGGCACAGGGAGGGCTACATGATTGAGTTCACTGACAGTCAAGAGTGGCTGAACGATGCTGGCAAACCCTCTAGTGACTCAGTCTCCCCACTCAGACCTTCAGAACCCACAGATCAGGTTCCGGGGCTCAGCAGTGCAGCCTCTGTTGGAACTGGGGCCCCTACTCCACCCCAGGGGGTGTTTCTAGCTGGTGGGAAAATTGCACCAAGAAGCAGGTCCCAACATGACAGACACACTGGGGTCATTGGACCCCATACTGCCCATTCATTCATGGTGCTGGTTCGCCAGCATCGGGATCTCACTCTGCCACCCACCCTCCTGTGCTCAGGCAGTGGGCCTGTGTAGAAATGGAGGGGCAGGAGAGGGTCACCCGCTCCCCCTCAGCCCAGAAGGGAGGAAATTTCCCTCTATTTATTTTCCACATCCTTGCCTTTGAAAGGCAAGCTGGTGTGGCTGTTTACCTTGGCCAGGCCTCCCCGCTCCCCGGGCCGCCCTCAGGCCGCCCCATGTAAACACACTGTTCATCCTGGCAGCTCTGCTGGGCTGGGGGTCTTTTGCAACCAGTTGTAAGGATTTTGAAAGTCTGGAGGCACAGGTTTGGGGACCAGCCTCCAGGGAGCCAGGGTGCTGTACAAAGCCTCAGCCTGCTCTCCCCCCCACCCCAGGGCCATGAGTGTTTCATGGCCAGAGTCGCAGGGAAAGTCTAGCCTGTGGGGCTGGCAGGTCAGGCCTCCCCCTCATCCCTCCTTCCTCTTCTCACTGTGATGCTACAGCGGAGCACTCCCCAAACTCACAGCATTGGGTCAGACTCAGAAGAGTCTTAGGCTCCCCACAGACAGTCTAGGGCGCAAGGCAGGATCTGGCTGTGTCCAAGGTCCTCCCCAGGCCACCTCTGGGCCTGGCAGGAGTGGAGTTTGCTCTTGAGCAACAGCAGTTGCCTGGCATTAGCTGTAGAGTCAGCAACTGGACTAAAGTTGACTGGACAGTGGAGCCAGCTGCCGGGCAGGAGGCAGCCTCCTGACGTGGGGTGCATCTTATAGGCCACTAGGCAGGGCTTTCTGCAGCCAGCACCCCACCCCCCACCCCACAGAGCTTACCTTACTGCCTGTGGCTGGGTAAGACCCTCTGGTGGAGTGATGAGAGGGTAGCAGCCTAAAGTTGCCACCCTCCCCATTCACATCCGAGTGAGACCCTGGGTAAGAGAAGTATAACTCCTGAGATTTGATTCCTTGTACCAGAAATGGGTGGTCAGTACCTCAATGACAAGGGAACCAGTGTGGGAGGTGCAGAGCGCTTTGAATGCAAGTAGGAGATCCTTTTGTCATGACAACAGCATCAGTGAGTACCATCTGGCAGCCCAACACCTCTGCTAAGCGTCTCCCCTTCTCCATGCAGATCTGGGACATGAGCGACGATGAGACCATCTGAACCAGCCACGCCTCGTGTGGAGCCTGATTCTCTCTCTGGCTGCCTGCTGAGGCCACACTCAGTCACTGGAGCAGGACTGTTACCCCAGACTGATTCTGGGCTCCTGTCACCTCCCTGTTCCCTTTCTTCCTGAAGACTGGGGTGCTCCCTTTGCTGCCAGCATTCTGCATTCTCATGGGTCACCATTTCCCCCAGCTCTCACTTCAATAATAACCTTGGCTTTGGCACAGCCATTGATCTGGGGCTCTGTTCCCTCCATGTGAAGTTCTTTTGGGTTTTTTTTTTTCCTAATGTCACAGGATCCTTCTGCTTTGGCCCTCAGAGGTAACAGTAAAGGACTTGGGAAGTGGGAAACCAGCTCTTGCCCTGAGCCACTGTAGGGAGGCAGCACCCAAGTTCCCAGGGTGCATTGCAACCCCCACTGTGGTGTTCTGCCTTGGGGGGGGGGGGTCTCCTCCACCTTCTAGTCCAACACCTTACCCGTGAGGACTGGAACCTTTTCGCTGAGGCTTCCACAAGCTGGGGGAGAGTCCTGGGGCCGGTCTAGAGAAAGCAGTTTGGCTCCCTTCCAACCCCTCACCTCAAGGGTCCTCTCTGCGGGGTGACTGTCTGTGCATCTACAGTAAGGTAGGCTGGTTTCCCCCTCCATTCTGATTTGCACACTGGTGCCGGCTGTGAATAGCGGGCACGTCCTTGGCACAGGTGCCTGCCCCTGAACAGGTGCAGAGCCAAAGGCACCCCTAACACTTTATCTGGGTTCAGCTTCTGACTTAGGCCTAGAACCAAAGTCAAAATGGAGTCCAGGGGTACCTCTTACAGCAGTAGGATTTCCACAGAGACTTAGAAACAACACTTGACCTAAAGTAGACAGTCAAGAAACTAAAAATTACCTTTTTTGGGACTTCAGTGGTGCACAGCCACCACACTGTCACCCAGGACTGAAGAGCCACACGTACAGCCTGTGGTTTAAGAGCACTTTATTATTGTTCTTAAGGCTACTTTTAAGTACAAAAAAAAAAAAAAAAAAAGATGGCCTGCCAAACCTTTTTTTTCTTCTTCTTCCAGGAAAAACAGGCCACAGAGAATGGTATATTACAGATTTACAAACATGGAGAGAAGGGGCAGAACGCACCGCGGACAGCGCGGCCCTGGGGAGAACCTCGGAGCCCCTTCTCAGGGAGGGTGCTGGGGAAACATCTGGTTTTCCACTGCTCCCTCTGCCCAAAGCCCCCTCCAGGGAACTGCCTATCCCAGATAGGTCAGCGCACCGGGGACCCGGCCACCGGCACTGCCATCCCTCCCAATTGACGACCCTGTGCACCGACAGAAGTGTCCGAGGTGGGTTCTCCGCAGAGCCCATCCGCGGTGCGGTCGTGTTCCTGTTACAATGCTCAGTAGCCTGTAGCAATAACAAACTAGTGGCTATTAATGCAGATGCAGTGTCCTCATAGAATAACTGTGTGCCTGCACTTTACAGACAAAATCTACAACAAAAAAAGATCAACTTTTTTTTTTCCAAACAACAAAAAAAAAATGAATGATTACGATAGGAAATGGGGAAAATTAAATAGCTACATATCATTAACAAATTAATTGTTCTTCAAAAAATACCTACAAATTTCTCTGTACATTCTTTACGCACAGCGTAATGATGGTCTTAAAGTTACCTATATAAAAAAAAGTGTTTCTCAACAATTTTTCTCCTACAGAAAATATAGGGGCCCGAATGCCAAAGCTTGGAAGCCCAGTAAAGTGGGAGTGAAATGTGTGCAGAGGCAAGAGGAGAAGGGCTTTTCTTCCACTTTTTAAAGGCCTGCAGCCACCCTGTGACTACAAGAGCCAGTCCCCAGAATGCAACAGCTAACCTGTATTGTTCTCCTCCTGGCAGCCAGCCTCAAGGGCTCCTGTGTGAAGGAGTCCATAAAGCCTTGGATGAGGTGGCCGTGTGCATGGCGTCCTGAGCCCTCCAGCAGGCCAGGCCAAATGCAGCACATTTGAGGGGTGGGGGAGCAGAACAGCTCATGGACCAGGAAAAGCAGCTGTGGGGTGTCCACAGCCATGTCTATCCCGCTTTCTTCTAATTTCTAGTTAGTAGCCATTAATATAGCAGACGATAATAAATGTGGCAATAAGTGTATAAAGTCAGGAATGTATACTGCCTGGGCCCCAGCATGCGAGGAAGCATCAAAATACCTTATCACAGATTGTCAGCAATCTGCTGTTGGGCCAAGGGAGGTGGAAGGGAGCAGTCTGCGCATCCGGGGAGTTGGAAGATGCTCCCCTGGGAGCTCGTAAAAGCAGACGGGATGCAGAAAACCAGTGACCGTGTCAGCTCGCGGTGCAAACCCTGGCCCCCCGACATGGTGGCCCAGCCCTCCTTGCAAGTAAAGTGAGTATCAAATACAAATCTTAGAGTACAACTGTACCAGCAGTAAGTATATCTAGGACTGTAACTGACAAAAATAAACTAATTCTGAAAAGAAGCTAGTAAGTAGTAAGGTTTGTGTTTACTGTCTATACAATTAATAGAAACCAGCTATTTTTTTCCTCCATTAAAACATGCGTCATGGTTAAAGCACTCTGGAATCCTCCCACCCCGGCTCGAGCCTCACACACCGCAGTGTTCAGGAAAGGTAAATGCCCGTGATCAGTGGAGTCTGCAGTCCCGTTGCAAGCACCTGAAATCTAGAGAGAAAGACCTATAACCGGTATGAGACTTCCCCTTCCAAAGCAGTTTTGTCTAAATTCGATAGCAACAAAAATGCACAAATGGTCGGAAATGTCATCCTTGAACCCTTTGTTCTTCAGCAGTTTGCCCTCAGAGCACTCACGTCTCGCGGAAAGCTGCCAGGCAGGCAACTCAGTCCTCCAAAAGTGCAAATCAGACACGGCAGTTCTCTTCAAGTATACACGCGCGCACACACGGACCCCCGAAACCCGCCATGGAAGCTGAGCTGCGCACGCCTGGCGCTCGAGAAGCAAATGGAAGAAAGCATAAAGCATTTGGGTCCCCAACGTCGTCATGGCTTGTGACTGAGAATGTGTGCCACAGAGTCTGGGCCCCGACAGGCCTGCATCAGAGGTTTCTTTGGTAACTGAGGCAGGAAGTAAGGATGCTACATGAGACGGATGTTCCACACGTCGTTCCTGCTGCCACATCTGAAGCCCCTTGCAGAAGAATACCAAGCAAGTATGAAAACAGAAAAGAAATCCCAACAACATGGTTTTTGCGAATAAACCATCCCTATCCCTCCCTCCCCACCCCAATTTTTTTTTGTCTTGAAGCACTGATTGTTCAAAGCTCAGGCAAACCATGCAGATCCACGTGCTGCCGGAGGGTGGCATCCCTTCAGGAGACCACGGATGGGGAGTGGCTATGGCTGACCATGTGGGCAGAGGGGCTGGCCGGTTGGCCCCTGCGTGAGGCCGACTCGGGGCTGCTGGATGCACCATCCTTGGCTGCTTTGATCTGAAGCCATGTGTCGCCCAGAGCTTTGGCAAAGTGGTCATCCACGGAGCCCGTGATGGACACGGAGTTGGGTGCTGGTTCGGGCTCCTTGTAGTTCTTCCCCAGGCTCCTACGGAAGTGTTCCTCCACCACAGGGTCACAAGTGGTGGCTGTGAGGAAGCAGGAGAACAATCAGGACAGGTCATCTGCAGAGCACCATGGGTCACCAATAGGGCTCTGGGGCGGGCCCCCCTGCCCTCCCCACTCTGTTGCTGGGCATGTGGGCAGGCCGCTGCTCTGTGATGTGCCTGCACGACAGTGGCCATGTGGCAGTAAATGAGGACTCTGACCTCCCCCCCCCAGAGCACGAGGTCCCGGAGGGCCAGGAGCAGCACACCGCTGACTCAAGCTCTGCATGGTATGTGCTCAAGGCGAGGGGTTTTGGCCCGAGACTTGATCTGTGACTCTCAGAGACCACGGGCAGGGTGAGGAAGTGGGGAACCCCTCCAGGACACTCACCGCTGGGCGGCCTCCGGTAGCTGGCGGGCCCGGACGCAGGGCAGCCACTGTGCGCAATGGGGCAGTGAGACAGGTTGCAGTTGCGGGCACCAGCAGAGGCGCAGGTGATCACCGAGGGCCGGTTCTGCAGGAGGAAAGTGGGAGTCAGCTACTTACCACGGCCTCCAAGATGACAGCACGGGTGGGGAGTCCCACCTCATCCCCACCCTCAGGGCTCTGCAGTTGGCCAGGCTGCAAGCCCTTCCAAACTGCTATAGGACTGAGTTCCCGAGAGACTGAGGTCCCTCCCGGGCTGTCCTTTCTCTGAGTGTCTCTCGGTCACAGATCAGCGAGGGATATGGGACAGACGTGTTGAGAGCTCGACTGGCCCCCTCCCTCAAATCTGAATGGAGACAGACACTGATGGCAAAAGAAACCCTGGCCATATTGGTACAGGGTCTCTTGGAGCCGTCCCCTCCCTGTTGTTTGCCGGAGCTTCTAGTTGATATACCCAAGCGGATTCCTCTGAAGACCACACAAATCATGATGCCACTAGTGGGGGAGAAATGCCAGCGGGAACGGAGGAGCGGTGTCATAGAGCGGAGTCCCCGGCAGCTCCCACCCTCTTCAGAGATCAGCTTGAAACACCACCACACCTGAGTCCCTCAAGCTCCAGCAGGACACCAGCATCCGTCTCCTCCCCTCCGCCACACTTGCTGCACAACAGGGATCAGACAGTGCATCTGTCCCCAAGCTTGGGGCAACAATATTCTGTGAACCAACCTGAACTTCAGGTTCCAGCCAGAAAAAAACATTTCCTAGTGCCCAGGACAAGATGGAGGAAGGTGGGGGCTGAACACCCAGACAGCCAAAGGGTAGCTAGATACAAGGGCACCACCAGTGAGAGCCTTATGCCCCACATCAGGACCCCAAAGAAAGAGAGCAAAGGCTCACATGCCTCGCCTTCCTCCTGTGACAGGCAGTGGACAGCAACAGGATCTGCATGAAAGTCTGCAGTTAGAAGATGAATTGGGATCACATGCAAGTGCCTGTGTCTAGCAAGAAACTGCACACGCAGGTGGGGGACTTGTGGCCTGGCAGCAGCATGTGAAAGGAACATTTGGAATTCTCTCAACAGTTCAACACGTCAGCAGGGGAACAAGCCACACTGGGCTGGCCATGTGGGCCGGAAATGGGACAGGCCCAAAGCAGAGGTGGGGGGAGGGCCCTGCCCACTATCCAGGATCAGGGCCGCCCTTCCTTCCTGAGCCAGCTGCACCCATGACTCGGACCCCTAAGAGACGCCCCAGGTCTCTCCCCATCCACCCCCCCTCGTGCAACTCGGGTGTCGGAAACACTGCTGAAAGTGGACATTGGGGAAGCCTGGACTGCACTTCAGTCTGTACGTCAGTGCCATCAAGAGCTACTGTGTGCTTCTGGACACACTAAGCCACTGCACCTTGCCCCCATCTCCTCGCCAGCCAAGTGCAATCTGGACATGGCTCCACACTTGAGCAGCCTCATGCCAGGTGCTGGGTTCTCAGGAGACCAAATGGCCCCACCCTGTCCTCCAGATGGGGGGAGTGAAGGCGCACAGCAAACGAGCGGCAGGGCGCAACTGTCCCTCACGATCCTCCTTCCCCTGTGACTTAGTCCAGGAACCATGGCTGCCTGTCATTGCCTGTGCGGGCCCTTGGTGTGTGAATGCCTCATCTCCTCCCGACCCTGCTCCTTTGCTGCAGCCCCAGGGTCACCTCCATATCTTCCTTCAACACCTCTAAACCTCCAAATTGCCATCACAAATAATGACATAGGTGACACTTTCCACAGCCTCCCCAGACACGCCTCCGTGGGAACTTTCCTGTTCAACTTCCTGGAGATGTGAGTCACCTTTTCCACCATGCAGAGGAGGGCGGCTGGCACAGGGCACAACACATACACTTCAGGTGGCGGCCCGCCCAGCACTGGTGGGGAACACAGTGACACTCCCAGGAATGGCTGGGTGCCTTTGAGCTGCTAAGCACAGGGACCAAGGGACTCGCCTCTGTGTACCTGGCAGCAAGCTCTTAAGGGTCTGGGCAGATGAGGAGTTTGGAGCATACAGTCTAGGTCCCAGTGGCCCAGGAAGGTGCTCCCTGAAGGTACCCAGGTTGATGTGACGAGCTGACCAGTGGCCCAGGGGGGACTTCACCACCACCCGCACTGCCCTACGTGAGTGTGCAGGTTGGTGGCAGCCAAGCCATCTGCCCTCTAGCCAGGTGCAGCGCGTGCCGCAGGGAGACCAGAGTAAAGTCGGGACCAAACACTGTCCAGTCTCAAACTGTAGCCAAAAACCAAGCAGAAGGCCGAGAGCAGCCATCAAAGCAAACACCAAGACAGGCAGGGCCTGCCCAGGACCCATCCTGTCCTTGTGAGGCTCAGGGAGCCATGTTCCTCAGGCCAGCAAGGGCTAAAGCAGGAGCTCTGAGAGGGACCTTGAGGGCTGAATCCTGCCCCCCTGCTCTGCACTAGGGGACGCTGCAGTGGCCACAGACAAAGGACTCAATTCCTGGCCTCCTAGAAGTGAATTTCTTTTACGCTTAAACTGGTCAGATCTGGGTCCTTTCTTGTGCAGGTTACATGCCCTCTCCCCAAGAATGAGCCAGGTCCCCATGGATGCCACTGCCCACACTCTGCTCTGAGTATGGCACCTGGTGATACTAACAAGCTGGCCTCACATTGTTACCAGATCAAACCAGTGGCCACTCAGTGGTACACCGCAGGTGGAACTGCTATAGTTGGGTTCAGCCCTCTTCCTCCTCCATATTAAACCACGAGTGCCCCGAGAACAAAACTGCCTTGCCTGACCTGCTCTGGCATACTGCCCTGAGCATGGCGGGCGTCCACATCGTCGTCTTAAATGAAGGAATGCAGCCGATGATAAGGCCGGCCCCGATGTAGATGGGCACCTCCTCAGGGGACTGACTTGACTTGCAAGCCCCCAGAGCGTAGCACAGAGAGGTGAGAATGCCACACACCGTGTCCCCTCAGGGCTCTGCACCTTGTCCTCCCCGGACTCATCTGCGCTACTATCACCCCCTTCTATCACGTGCTGCCCCACGAGCCTTTTGTGCCAGCCATGGGCTTCTGAGCAGCATGCACTAATAACCAGTGGCCACCGGCTTCGCAGAAGAACTAAGGCACTGAGGGCCGAGGAAGATCAAGACATGCCTCAGCCAGACCAGCCTCCACTGTCCAGAGACGGAAACTCAAGGACATCAGCATCTCTCCAGGGCCTATGCATCCTAAGAGGAGGCCAAGCTGAAGGACAGAGGGTGACACGGCGAAGATGCTGCCTCCCCGCGGGCCCTCTGTTTGGGGCTTTGGCCGACACGCCCAGGACCCAGGCACACCTACCTGCTGCCGCTCCACGGGGGTCAGGGTAGGCGAGAGGCCAGCCGGCCTGGTGGCGTCCACGCTATTCTTGGTCAGGGCAAGGGGCTGCTCCATGCTGAGGCTGGGGATGGATGTGTAGAGGTGGCTGCCATGCAGGCTCACGGCAGGGGCCACAGCGCGCTCGATGGGGCTGCGGCTCCGCTCCCGGGGGTCTTTTCTGCAGTCTCCATTGGTCGTCTTCCTGAAAAAGAAGAGCGAGCACTCAGATGGGGTGGCCTGGCCTTTTCCAAATGGCAAAGGGACGTTGAAGGTGAGCCACATACGTCCCATGAACTTTTTTTTTTTTTTTTTTTTTCCTGAGAGCTGGTGACAGACCTGGCAGGTGAGCTGGCGACCTGGGCTGCATCCCAAGCCCCCAGGCACTAGCGGGGCTGAGCCACAAGCCCCCCACTCCCCTGCCCATCTGCACAGTGAATTCCACATGCTCAGAGGTGGACAGCTGGTCTGTGGGTCTCCAAGGACCTGCCATTTAGGCAGGATGACAGAGATCCAAAGTGACCCAGTGCTCGCTCTGGGTCCTGGACCTCCCCAGGCATCAGCTCATGCCATCTTCCCAGCAGCCCTAGTCAGGAGGTGCCACAGCCACCCGCTCCTGACAGAAACCAGAAGAGTTCAGTGACTGGCCCAGATCACTGGCTAGGAATTGGCGGCATCTGCATTCGCTCAGCCCAGCATGGAGAGTGGAAGCCTCAGCAGGAGCCATCGGCTTAGGCAAGTGCAGTGCTCACCTTGGCCTCGAGCACGTGTAGCACTTTGAATGCTCCATGGGCCTCGGCAGGGGTTGTCTACCAGGGGTGACAGCCCCTGTCCTTCCATCTCACCCCTGGTAGCCCCTGCATCTTCTGCCACCACAGAGGCTCTTGGGTTTTTTTCTCCTATAACAAGCAAGTCTTAAAAATATGGAAGATGATTTCTGAGACTTCTTTAAGATACAGACTATTCTAGGAGTCTCATCCTTTGGCCTCCAGAGGACCTGGATCTAGGAGAGGCTTGTGCCGGCAGAGCCCGAGGAGACAGTGGTGACCACCTCCAGGACTGGCTGGGCGTGATGCGGTGAACTTGGGGACTCTGTACACAGGAGAAGGTCTTTTCTAAATAACAGATTAACCTACAGTTCTAAGAAGCAATCCCATGGACCCTGTGCCCCTCTCCCTCCAAGGGTGACCTTATGACCTACACTATCTGACAACCCACTTTATTCAGATTTTCTGTCTTACCTGTCATTTGGGGGGAGGGGTGGGGTGCGCTCCCAAGGATTGAACTCGACCACTGAGCCCCATCCCCATTTTGTATTCTATTTAGAGACAGGGCTGAATTGCTGAGGGCCTCACTAAATTACTGAGGCTGGCTTTGAACTCAAAATACTCCTGTCTCAGCCTCCCAAGCCACTGGGATTACAGGAGTGTGCCACCACGCCCGGCACTCATTCTATCAAGCGAGTCGGACTGCATCAAGCCCTACCCTAGGGCTCGGAGCAGCTCCATTTCCCATCCTTACTCGGCTCTGCCTGCAGACTTTGTTCTCTGTAGTCACAACCACGCACCTGCCCTGGCTCCAGGAAGATGCGGCCACTTTGGGCTTTTGTGTCACCTTTTCCTTCCTCTCCATACCCCCTGCATCACCAACATGGCAGCAGAGTCCCTGAACCCCATGGTGCCTTCAAGAAAGAAGCCCCCCAGCTACCACCACCAGCCCTTCCTTGTGTTGGTCCCTCTACTGCCTGCATGACACACACACCATGACCTTTTGTGAGGAAGTGAGACTTTGTACAAATGACCTGGCAAGAAATGGAAGGTAGGGCGTCCACAGCACCCAGATGGATCATGCATCTCGGTCAGGAAGCCTGTGGAGGGGTGCAGGAGCATGAGCACCGATGCGGCCTCAAGGACCCCAGAGCAAGCCTTGGCTTGGCGCATCTGACCCCAGCACACTCACCCAGGGGGCCAGTTTAGATAATATGTCCCCCATGTGTCCTGGCAATTTTCAAAGAACTCCAACACTCCCCCTCACACCAAAACACAACAACCAACTCCACAGTGAGAGCAGCCCTCCCATGTAACTTCACCCTCCCATGATGACTGAGTGGACGCTGCTCGTTCAACTCCTTCCTATTTTGTGGCAGTTACAGAAAGTAAAGCCCAGCCCTGCCTTCTAGGAGCTTCCTCTCCAGAAGGGACAGAAAGCCCCAGCGGGGCTGCAGCTCAGAATGGACCCCTCTGACAGTGGAGGAGGGCTGAGGAAGCCCAAGGATGAAGACTGGCCTCCAGGGACAAGGTCAGACAGCATCTCCACATCCTCCCAAGTCGAGGTCACCAGTCCACCGGGCATCCTCCATCCCTCTCACAGCCAGAGGCATTAATACCTGCAAAGCTCAGCCCCAGGCATCCAACCCTGAGGGTGAAAACCACATCACCAAGGAAAGGGACGCCGACAGCAGGCAAAGCATTGCCCAAGGTCACCCAGCTAACAGGACAGAGGTGAGGCTGGGACGATGGCACCTGCGCTCCAGTGCCCAAGGTTGGGGGAGAAGAGGCCCACTCACCTGCCAGCAAAAACGGTCCTCTAGGGTACCACGGATCCCACACGGGGGAGCACAAAAAGAAAAGGTCCAAGGACTTGGCAGATAATTTTAGTAAAATTATACATTACTCACATTTCCAGCTCATTTCCCTGGTTCCGGAGCTTAAAGACAGACATTGTTTTCCACATCCCCCTCCCCCTCTGTGAATCATACCCAGACCCCGCCAAGTCCCAGAGTCATGTGCTCTCTGGACGGGACAGGATGGCAGCCCCAAACCACACGCATCCTGCCCAAGAGATGCAAGTCGCCTCTGTTCTCTAGGGTTAAAGACCAAGATGGACAACGAAACCCTGCCCCGACCCTGGAGGCCTTGAGGCCACCGAGGCTTAGGGTGCCCTGGCCACCACCCTGGGAGGGCATCTCCTGACCAACTGTTTTAGGAGAGGGCAGTTTTCATACTTGCGTCCTAGACGGTTGTAGGAGTATGGACTGCCCACTCCCCTACCCTCTTGGAGCTCAGAAACCAAACTGCCCACAGCATCTGGGGAAAAGCAATCTAGATGCCAAGTGAAACGGTCAGAAAGCCCCCAGCGGGAAGTGTGCTGCCGGAGCACAAACCCTCAGGATGGAGGCCTCCGCTGAGTCCCACTGAGGACGATGGCTAGAACCTGGGTCTAAATTCTTATGGCCAAGAAGAGGATATGGGCAGAAGACATTTTTATTCATGCTTTTGAAGAAATATTCTGGGGATCTTCTGTGCCATCCTGTCCAGGCTCCCCACAACACATATCTTCCTAGAGGTGACAGAGGGGTCCTTCCCGACACCAGGGGTCGACCACCACACGGTGGGTGTGGACAGAGAAAGTAGGGAGCCTTGGGCATCGGGTCGGGCCCAGCCAGAGCCCTCTCCTCCTCTCCCTCACTACCTGTATCTGTCCTCTGGTAGCCTCAAGGACACAGTTCAACACTGATAGTTCTTTTTCGTGGGTGCTGGGGGTGAACCCGAGTCTGGCGAGTGTGAGGCAAGCTCCCCACCAGGATCCCTGCCCCGGAGGGCAAAAAAGCAAAGGCTTCCTTAACCTTATAAAGTTTCCTCAGCAAATGAAAGGTCAAGTGCGCGCAGGGATGTTTATACAGTTAACATTTGTTTTAAGTTTCTAGAAGTGGGGTACTGGGGGCTGAATCCAGAGTGCTCTGAGCCACATCCCCAGTCCTTTTGGATTTTTGTGTCAGGGTCTGGCTAAGTTGCTGAGCTGGCCTTGAACTTGAGGACCTTGGCCTCACCCCTTAAGCTACTGCTGCATCTGGCTGAGAAGCCTTTTCTCTGGGAGTTTAAGGAACATTTAAGTCCTGGGCACAGACAGTGCGAAATGTTTCTTGCTCTCCCAAAAGTTGCCAGCTTGTCCAAGTCCCCCAAAGAGGAAGGATGCCTTGGGCCACCCCTTCTCTCCTGAATAAGGAAGTCACAGCCTTCCAGCCAGGCGCAGAGGCCCCTGGGAGTGTCCCCATGACATCCTGGACAGGTTTTGTCACTGCTCTGCACTGATTTTAGATGGGCAGGGGCTGGGTCAGGAAGATGTTTGCACAGGGGTGGTGAAAAATGGGGCAGACACCCTCCTGGGGAGGGGCAAGAGGTGCATCACCGGCAGGAAAAAGCTGGGCATTCAGACTGTCCCCTAAACGCCTTGTTAACCCCGAGGCTGCCTGCTTCCATCCTGTTGTCCTCTGCAGGGACACAGCCAGGGATATGGCCCATCCACAGCTTTGCATCCCCTAATAATCCAGAAGGAAACCATGCTCCTCCGTCCATTTAAAGTCAAGGGAGCCAAACCCCAGAGCGAGTGCCACCCAAGCTGGTGAGAGTGTCCCCACCTCCTGATTTCCCCATCAACTCCAAACAGATCAGCATCTCTTTTTGCTTGCTCAGATTTCATACATCAACCCTGGAGTGTCACCGGCACATGCCTCATCCACTCTACTGCAGCCCCGGCGAAAAGCATATCCCACCGGAACTCTGCCTTTAGAGAGCCCAGTGCTGGAGTTAGAGCTTCCCTGTCGAGTACATTATTGATGCAGATGGACAGCTGTCGTCTACCCAGTGCTGCATGCCCACTCACGAGCTCAAGACCCATCACCTTCCCCCATAACACTGCAAAGTGAGGCTCATTCCCATTTTATAGATAAGTAAATTGAGCTTCAGAAGTTAAGCCACTTGTCAAAGGTAACCTGAAACAGTGCAGGGATTCTGATTTGTATCTGGCTCCAAAAATTTTACCTTTCCAGAGAGACCGAGATCTTAGAAGAATGTAGAATGGTTAGTAACTTTGAATTTCCTGTAATTTCTGCTATAAGTTCAGTTCAGTCTTCCCTCAAAGTTACTGACTTCCTAACTTTAAGTATCTATTAGTGTGAACTTATTTAGAAATAGGGTCTTTAAGATGATGAAAACAGGGCTGGGGGTGTAGCTCAGTGGCAGAGCGCTTGCCTAGCATGCGGGAGGCACTGGGTTCCATCCCCAGCACCACATAAAAATAAGCAAATAATATAAAGGCATTCTGTCCATCTACAACTGTAAAAGATGATCAAGTAAGAGGAGGACACTAGGGACCTAATCCAATACAACTAGTGTCCTATTACTGAGAGGTGGGGATCTGGATAAGGTCTGGTGCCCCAGGTCACCAGAAGAGCCCAGGAACCAACCCTGCAGACACCTAGGTTTCGGGCACACAGCCATGTTTCCGTCAACAATGATTCCCGTGTGTGACGGTGGTCCCGGAGGGTCATAATGGAAGATCCCTTTGCTCGGGGACGTGCTGATGTCAGTCAGCGCACGGCACCAGCTCTTGATACACGCTGTGCGGAACACTTGACCATCGTTGATGACTATGGCTGGTTTATGGACTTATTAAACCATACTTTTTAATCATTGGTCAGAATACTCCAAAAAACAGGATAGCTAACAGCAGGCCTGTCGTCCCAGCTACTTGGGAGGTAGGAGGGTGGCTCGCACCCAGGATGCGGGGCCAGCCCAGGCAATACAGTATTAAAGAAATAATTTTTAAAAAGCAAAAAAAAAAAATTTAACAGAAAATATTCTTACCCAGCTGTAATGTATTCGTTCTAACCTAAATTTTAAAAATTTTATGGAAGTTTAATTGTGAGCTTACTATGACACTTAAAGAAAAAAGTGAATCAACTTCACATCACCACTGCCTCCCAAGAGCAGCTCCCAGGCCTGCAAGCTCCGTTGCAGGGGGGCGGGTGCACTGTCCTGATCTCACACCACACTTTATGTCCCTTTTCTATGTTTAGATACATGGATGCCACTGTGCCACTGCTGCCTAGGTGTTCAGTGCTGTCCCTGACTAGGAGCAGCAGCCCATGCCATGTAGCTGCATCTTGGGCTCCTGTGTCCTGGTGGCCCTAGCAAACTCAGTTTCCAGGCCTCCCCCTTCATCTTTGGACATTTTCTACACTCAGGTTTCTTCTTGCTTTATCTGTAGTTAAATCTCAAGTTTGTTTGTTTTTTAAGCTTTCTTAGGACCTTTGAAAAACAGGTCCCAATGGTCCTCTGGCCCTCAGGTCATGCGCACTTGTCATTCTGAGCTACATTTCACAAATACCAAGAAATGACTACAGACCTGAACCTGCCTGAGAGGCACTGCCTCAGGGGTGGATCAGGAAGATAGGAAGAGAAGCTGGGCAGGTTTCCACCCAAAGCCTTTTTTTTTTTTTTTTTTTAAACAAAAGCTTAGCAAATGCTCTGCACTAATACTAGAATGAAGGAAGCCACCACCATCTTTTCATTTCCCTGCGTGGATGGCAGACATCCCTGAGGCCAGGGCCGGGGTGCATCAGCACCCATGCCAGTCCTGCAAGGTGTCATCACTTGGTGCCAAGGGAAGGAGAGTCAAGAAATGGAGGATCTGCCTGGGGTCACACAATAGGCAGAACAGGGTCTCAGGTCAGGGCTGCCATCCACCCTCTGCCACCTCTACCTGCAGGGTTCTCAGGACAGCTCCCTGCCAAGGCGCCAGAGAAAGGCAGCACCACCGGAGAGCCCGTGCCCTTGTTGACTTGGCTCTGACCAGTGGTGTCCAAGTCCACAGGCTCTCAAGGGGGGCAGTCACTGGACAAGCATGACCGCCAACCCCCTGCCACTCAGCAGTCACATGGATTCTCTGTGATGCCATCTCATGGTGCCTGTGCAGAGATCCAAAGGCTAAGTGGCTCCTCATCCCTTGAGCACCACACTCTGCAGCCCTGTGTGAGGGATCGGGGACTCTCAGGACACCTGGCTAATGGAGCCACCATGCCAGGAAGCTCAAGTGGAAGCCTAAAGAGATAAAACAACTTAAAAATGACTTTAGCTAGAAACCTCTGTGAACACTTCGGTGATAGAATCTTTATCGTGAACATCATTTTCAGGGAGGCGGCAGGCAGCTTCCAGGACAGGCTTGACGGCTGCGCTCCTCTGGGTCTCAGGTGAGGCCAACCCCTGACAGTCTCCCACCTGAATGCCAGTATCGAGCGATCTGATTTGCTTGGGGAAACTGACGGGCTTTCTAGGCCCTCCACCTTGGGAGCCGCAGCAGGGCCCAGCTCCTACAGACCGCCCAGGCTGCGAGCCCCAGGGCTGGAGGCTCCACTCTTCCTAATCAGGTACCAGTTTTCTTTGACCAGAACTGCCTGCCCGGGACGAGACTGGGGATCTACAGTTTGATAACAGGGCAGCCCTGAGCCCATGACTGGTAACGAGTCTTGCCCACCCTCAAAAGCAGAGGGTTGCCACCCGTGGGCCACAGAGAGACACCATCCAAACAGCGCGGGATCCACGCACAGGCCAGGCCTTGTTTACAGACTCCACAGATCACATGCACCACATGGGGACAAGATTTTCCAAATGAACATGCTGCTGAGACTAAGAAAATATAAAATCCCTTCTGCTACTAAATTTGTAGTAGTTTTTGTCGTGTATTCTCTCAATGAATTTTTTTTTTTCCTAATACAACCGCCATCATGTTTTGGTCATTGTGCAAGGTCCTTGCTCCACAAGGGGATGGGAAACATCATGTCTCTCCTTCTGGAACTAAGCTGCAATTTGTGATGAAGTTGATGGAAACCTCGGACGGTCACCTGTCTGCACAGCTGCAGAGGCGTCAACGTGGTGTTGTTTTGCTTTGCTGCCCCTTAGGGATGACTTGGGCGGCTGGGGCGAGGACTAGAGAAGGGGAACATGACCACTCAGACCGTCTGCGCTGGCCTCCCGGGGTCTACCCTGCCCACACCCTCGACCTGCCTCTAGGCTTCCTAGCAGACCCCACCTTCCTCATGCTGGAAGTGGGACCCACTGCTTCAGACACCCACCTCAGCGAGGTACAGGGCTGAGGCCACCCACGCCTGGGAGCAAGGATACCTTCCCTCAGAAGCAACAGGAAAAGCAACTCCACACAAGGAGCTACTCGCAGTTCCCATCCGTCGGTCTAGAACGGTGCCTGGCACCCAGTTGTATGAATCAACCAAAAAGCATTAAGATTCCTAGGGACCAAGAAATCTGAGAAAGACCAAGCTCCTGAAGCCAGTCAGCCAGAGCAGCATGGGCTCCAGGTCCCGGGAACCCGAGGACACCTGGTGAGCCAAACCCAGAACCCCATCACTGCCACGCCCTCCTCCCTGATGGTACCCGCTAGCTGCCGTAACTCCCTTAGGCCCTCCCGAAGGCACACTCTTGAGTTTTTACACCACATACTGCAGCCAACTCCTGGAAAATAGTATAAAACTGAAGAAATTGGATGCATCATGGCACAATGGTTGTGGACAGAAACAGGGACACAGAACAACAGCCATCCTGGAGGAGGGCCACACAGCTTCTCAGGCACTGCCAGGAACGGCCACTTATGTCCTTCCTTGGCAATTCACCCCACTACCCACAGCATCCATGCCACTGCTTCATGTGGATGACACCCGCCTTGCAACGCTACTCTGTGTCCCAGCTGTGCCCTTCGGAAAGTCAGTGAATTCCATTCTTTCAGCTACCAGAAAACCTCTTCTACCCATCAGCCTTTCCACACTCGAATTCCCTGCCCCCAAACAAGAATTGTGGACCCCTGTCCACCCACTCTGCAGTGGCGCGTCCACCTTTGAGGGTGGTACCTGGAGCCAGACCCCACACCTACTGTGGGAACAGAGCCCACAGGATCAGATCGATTCCTTCAACCAGGGCAGCAAATCTCAGAACCAGAATCAGGCTCCATTGTCCAACTCAGGCCGACAACGCTTCAGCATCAGGACCCTCCAAGGTCAGTAGACCTGAGGACTGTGCTTCTGCAATCATGTGACACTGAAGTCTATGGTCACTTCAAGTCCTCCTAGTCCCCACCCCTTTAGTTTAGCTTCATTTGTGACTCTGTCTAGGCTGTGGGCAGGATCCCCCGAGCCCCCACACGTCTGCATCACATGTGCATGTAGCCAGGGACGAGCTGGCGCCCCTTCCTGTGTCGTCTGGTTTGTGCCCCCACCACCACCCCCACGCCCCCAAGTCCAGGACCAAGGGAGGCAGTGACCATCTCCAAATTATTCTGTGGACTTTTTCCTCTGATACAGTATTTATTTAGCACTAAAGAAAAAATAGAAATCTGGGTTTTCTTTTAAAGTCACCCTCCTACCCTGGCCAACTTCAGAAACTGCAAGTCAACCACTAATGTACTGTACAGTTGTGCTAGATTTAAGTATTGAGTTTATAAAGTATTAAGCATACATCTAATAAAAAATCTGCAGGCATCACCATAGATCCTGGGGACTGAGCCCAGGAGCACTCTCTTTACCTCTGAGCTCCATCCCTAGTCATTTTTATTTTTTATTTTGAGACGGAGCCTTGTGAAGCTGCTGAGGTTGGCCTGGAACTCGCGCTTCTCCTGCCTCAGTGTTTTGGCCACTGGGCCCTGAAGAAGAGAGCTGAGCTTTTTGTGTTTAAGCTACTTGACTCTCCTCCACTAGATCCCTCCTCCCAGCTGAGCTCGGAAAATAAGGGATTAACACGTGACAGATTTTAACATCCATTCCAGGGAACGGAAGTAGACCATTAGTCCTTGGTTCTGAATATTTGATTCTGTACTGTGGTAGGGTAGGCATAATACTCACCATTCTAGTGTGCTGTTCAGTGTCGTACAAACCACGAGTATAACATCCATCTCCAGATCTTTTTCATCTTCCCAGAGTGAAACTCTGCCCTCTGTCCCCATTGAACGTTAAGTCCCCACTCCTCCTTCCCTAGCCCCTGGCTACCATTTCTGTCTCTTGGAATTTTACTTCTCTAGGGACCTTTTTTTGAAGGGCTGGAGATCAAGACCAGGGTCTTGCCCATGCCAGGCCAATGCTCCACCACTGAGGTCTACTGCACCCCTCTCCCCCTACCCTGGAGCTGGCAACCAAAGCCAGGGGGTCATGCATGCTGGGCCACTACTCTATCACAGAGCCCTGTCCCCAGCTCAGCATTTGTCTTTTCATGACTATTCCACAGTCCACACATCCTCAAGGTTCATCTAGATAGTAGCAGGTGTCAGTTTCCTTTCTTTTTGAAGCTGATTGACATTTTATAGTGTGGACAGCCCCACCTTGTTCAAGCAGTCAGTGAAAGGCTCTTGGGCTATTTCTCTCGGCCACCATAATGCTGCTGTGAGCAGAGGGGTACAGATAGAGTCCCTGCGTCGCTGGGTCACGTGGTAACTCCATGTTTAGCATTCCGCCCTCAGCAGCTCTGACAAGCCACTAGCAGAACAGGAGGCTGGAACAACCTGGTGTCTTTCTTCATGCTTGCCCTCGGTACCAGAGAATACTACAAGGTTCCCCAAAGCATGGGTCCCCACGAGAGCAGAAGTCATGACCTTTGTAAACAACCCCAGACGACCCCCCGAGCAGTGCTCACGAGTAATGTACTCATTTGACATAAGAATGGAGGGGACAAGAACATCCTCCACGAGGCTCACCAAAGTCAGCCAACCTGGCTCGCCCGGGGCTTTGCCATCGATGGTGCTGTGACCAACAGCCAGCCATTGGGACATTCACAAGCCACATATTTGCGGTTCTTGATTCTCACTATGAGCCTTTAAAAATGACTTCAAGTCGTCCGTCGGCGGGTGGCTGATGATCACAACAGTAATGGCTGCCACTTGTACAACATCAGCGGGTGCACCTGGACCCTGGCTTTCCAGCCCCAGCCCTCGACCTCCACCCTGAGCTTGCCTCCTTTCAGAACAAGGGCGGGGAGAGGCTACTGGAAGCCATTTCACCGAGGGCCCTGGCCTCCACTCAGGGAGGAGGCCCATGGGTGGGGGTCAAATGGCCAAGGCCAGAACCTCCAGACTCCAAGTGCAGACAAGTGATTGGATTTCCCTTGTCATTTTCTCTAAGAATAAATGTTAGCCCTGGAACACAGCCCTCCTGGGGGCGCTCCTGGCAGCCGGACGAGTAGGAAGGAAAAGCCCCCTTCTGCGGCATCGCAGGCAGCCACTCCAACTGCGCTCCCCTTGTCTGGGGCTGTCATGTGACAGGCGGGCAGCCACTCCTCAGCTGCACCTGAAACTTGGCGACTTCCACCCACTAAGGAAACAGCCCGCGGGGGGGGGGTGGGGGGGGTGGGGGGGGTGATCAGGACGGGGCTGGCCGGGGGGCAGAGGAGGACAGAGGAAGACCACGCTGTCCCTCCCAGCACGGGCGGCTCTGCTCCCAGCACTTGCTGCCTCCCATTTTAAAATTAATTACAGCTGAAAGTACAGGGTTGCCATCTGGTTTGGAAAAGCAAGGAAAGGGGAATAAAATGAAAGGGCTTGGGTACTAACCTCACTTTAATCATTGCCAAAGAGCATGAAGACAGCCCCTTCCTCCCACAGAGGCCGCGGGCCTCACAGACTTGGCAGGCAGGCCCCGTGCAGAGGCGCCGCCAGAATAAGAGTCCCCGAGCAGGGTGCGAGCCCAGAGCCGCCCCCCACGCATCGCAAGGGAGGTGTCCTGGGGCCCCGGGACAGGGTGGCAGCTCTCGGGAGGGGCTATCTACCACCCAGAGCATCCTGCCAAAACGTGACACGCATCATTACAGTTTCATATTGTGAGAAAACAGACCTGCTGTCAGGAGAGAGCAAGGGATTTCCTCTTTCTTTGTCTCTCCCTTTTCCATAACATGAGGCTTTTATAAAACTCTAAAAGGAGGGGAAACAAAACACAGGAGAGGAAGTGGCCGCAGAAGTGAGCCAGCCCAGGGAAAGAGGTGCAGGCGACGCTGGGGCACCTCTGCAGCTGGCCCAGGGCAGGAATGTCAACCGCCCCCCTCCCCATGGGTCCTCTGTGCAGCCCCAGCCAGTCCTGGTGGTGGATGGGAGGAAGCAGCTTCCCTCTGCTGTCTGCCCGCAGCAGGACACTGGGTGACAGGCTCTTCTGTTGAGACAGTGAGAAACGCTGACTGACTTCGGGCATCTAAAGATGAAGCTGCCCATGCCATCCTAGCATCGTCTGGATGGGGTACAGGTGGGTGCAAAGACTGCCCAGGCTACAGACCCCTGAAGCACAGGCCCCTGGAGAGGGCGGAGCACCAGGTAGACCCACTCTCTGGGTCCCCCGAGACCCAGGTGAGTTCTGCAAACTACAGGTGTAGCTGAGCTGCTGCTTTCAGACAGGAACCCTGACTGAGGTCCTGCGGCGCATACTGGAATCAACCCTGATCCAGCAGATTCGGGCTTTTATAAACCAGGAGACAGGATAAAAGCAGATTCTAGAACAAAGCACTTCTTCTGGGGGAAGCACACTGTCACCCACAGGGCGGCGAGACCATGGTCTTCCCAGCCCTGCTCCCACAGGCTGCTGCCCACAGTGCCCAGCTCTCAGGAGCGCACCTTTCTAGCAAGGGCTACGCCTGTCAAGCTATAGGAAACGTCTGGTAAAATGGTTGAATAAAAACAGCTTCCTAACAGAACCCGGCAAGAGACCAACGATAGATACTCAAAGCTCCCTGCGAAATGGCCTTGAGGGGAAAGGGAGAGAAAAGAGCCACCCAGGACATGATCCCTGCCATCCACCCCAGTTCCACCCTGTTCTCCCATCACCAGGGCGAAGGCCTCTCAGGCCCACTGAAGCCCCTCCTCTACCCAGGGCGACCTCACGTGCTGCACACCTCCTCGCACACCTCCTCTGTGCCTTGAACATGGCAGGCATTCAGGAAGAGTCTGGATAAACCAACGAAGTAATATACAATAATAAACTGCTTCACAGTGAACAAGTATCAAGCATCTATGATTATTGTACCCTGCCCACGTGTTACAAAGTATCACCCAACACATTCAACCCTTTATAGAACATTTTGGATGGCTTTTCTATTAGAAGATGATATAGTGATGCGACACATCCAGAAAACCAAAAGTGTGTATTTCAAAAACAGTAAAATTGGAAAGCAAATCACATTATTTTCCTAACACATCTGTCACAGAAATCCTTAATATGAACAGCTGTAACACACTGACAGAAGACAAAGGTTTAATCTGGATGGTGACAAAAAAAATAAATGCATACAGCCACTGAGGAGGTGAAAAGATCATCCACGTTCCCCAGGAAGACCAAACAACCTCCACTTCAAAAAAAAAAAAAAAAAAATGCCAGTTTCCCCCATGAAGCTTGCAAAACTTAAATGATAGCAGTCACCTCTGGGATGAGGCAGCCAGAGGCAGGTGCGCACAGTTGCTGGAGGGAATGTTAATCCTCAACCTTCCAGACTCCACGCTGGCAGGATGCACCAGCAGAAATAGAAACATGAATGCCCTGTGACCCAGAAATTCCACTTCCAGAAAAATGGGAAATATGAGCTCTGAGCAAGGATGGAGATGTTCAAAGAACTTCTACAAATGACAGCAAAACCCTGTCAAAAGCCCAAATCTCCCTACTTGTTAGCAAGTTCTTTTGGTTACAAAGCAACACAAGGCATGGGTAGTGAGCGTCAGAAGAAACGGGATTTGCTGAAGGATAACTGGGATATTTCTTGGAAATGAAGAAGAGACGGACAACCAATCCTAGGGATCTTGGGATGAGCACACAGGGTGCCACCTCCTCTCACAGCAAGGGGGAGACACTAGGACCCAGGTTCTCCACCCAGCCACCTCCTGGATCCTACAAGCTACCACCTGCAACCACAGCACCATCAAGGACCTCTTCCCAGCAAGTCCCAACTCCGGCCACCAGGCTGGTTCCACAGCAAATGTGCTGCTCAAGGGCTGGGGCTGGAGCTCAGCAGTAGAGCACCTGCCTCGCACGTGTGAGGCACTGGGTTCAAGCCTCAGCACCACGTAATAAAAATAAAGATACCGTGTCCATCTACAACTAAAAAAAAAAAAAATTTAAAAAAATGTGCTGCTCAACATTCGAGATTTCACCTAAAACACACGTACATACTTCTGGTCTTGAGTCAAGAGCTATATTTGAACTTCAAATAAATGATTAATCAGGAACTACTGGGCCATCTCCCAGGAAAGCAACCTATTAGGTTTGGTTTTCATTTCTCGTGTCTGGGAAGAAAAAGAACTTTTTTTTTTTTTTTTTATAAAGGTCAAAAGCTCAGACTTCACGGCTAGAAATAGATGGATCTTCGAGGCCATGATAAAATTTTAAGGAAGGTGATTAAGGTTATCTTGGAGCAGCGGGAACTGTTCACCTTATTCCATGCACCCTCAGCTAGCCTGGGTCCATGTGACCTCTCTATGTCAACCCTGTCCCCTCTTTCTGCTCTCCCCTGTCCCACCACCTTTTTCCATCACATATACAGGGGTCCTGACCCACAAGGTTCAACTTAATAATTCCAACCTGACCATGCTGGGGAAGCAATGTGCAATCAGTGCCACGCTCTTGAGTCGTGAACTTTGTTCTCCTCCTAAGCCAGGGGACCTGTGGTGCTGTCCTCTGGCTGTCCCGCAACCTCTACGGGAAATGGCCGACACTCAGCAGAGCTGCACTGCTGGGCCAGGATGTGCAGGAGTCGGGGACTTCTCAGGACACAGCCCGTCATCAGTAGAAGAGAACTAAAAACTGCCCAGCACCCATGGACCCGCAGGCCTCCTGCCCTCGATCTGGCTGGTGCCTGAACAGGACAGTTCACAAGGTGCTAACCCCCAGGGGCCATGTCTAGGCACACCACCACCAGCTGCCCTTACCACCCAAACCCACCAGCCCACTGCACCCCACAGTGGGGTAACCATTCTAGACAAAAGGTCACTGAGGGCAAAAGTAAATGCACTGAATCCCGAACTAGAAAGAACTAGCATGAGGTAGAATGAGAAAATGCAGGAGAAAAGCCTGAACAAACCGCCGGCTGGTGCCTTCAGTGTGCACCTTGTCCTGGCTCCCTCAAGAGGCTGAGGCAGGAGGATCTCTTGAGGCCAGGACACAGCAAGGACCTGTTTCAAAAAAATAAGATCTATAAAGGACATTATGGATATGAAGAGGTATTTCACCCTGAGTCACATCGCTGCTCCTGCAAGTATAAGAGGAGGAGGTCAGCGCAGCAGACTGGACCAACAGATGAACTGGAGAGGGATGTGCTAGCAGTCACTGTCCGCAGACCTTCCATATTTCTGTAGGTGTGAAGTGCTGCCCAAATAAAGTGTCTGTGTGGGGAGTGGCAAGGACAGCAGGGCGGATCACCACTGGATCCAACTCAACTTCAACTACAGGCCACATGGGACACACTCAGTCACTTTGCTGGAAACCCTGGAGGCTTCTGAGAGCTGCCTCAGGATGGGGGCGGGGGCTGAGCCATGGAGAGTGGCGCCACACCACCAAGCCACCACCAGCCACCACCAGCCACCACCAGCAATGAAAACGCTGTTCTGAGTCAGCCTCAGGCTGCAGGTCCAAGGGAGGCTGGGCCACGAGACTGGCTGACCAAGGTACACGAGGGTTGCTCATCACGAGGCCACCTCCAGAGCCTGCCTGATGACCAGGGACGGCAGCGACTTCCATCAGTTACTTTAAAACTGAACCCTGGCTCAGGAGGCTTCCCAGGACAGTCCAGGAGGCCGCCTACTGAGAAACAGGACTGGGGGGAGTTTGGACCAGATCACCAAAGGCCACAGAAGAACAGAGACTTGGGTTTTAATGTGTAGTCACAAGTCACAGCCACAGCCCCCGACACGCTCAGCGATACCCTCTCCAGGTGCTCAGGGGAGGCACCAGCAGCCGAGGTACCTCCGGCACCTCCTCCACTGGGCCCTCCCGCCATGATGCTCTGCCTCACCAGGGCCCAGAGCAAGGGAGGCGGCCATCTCTGGACTCAGACCCCTGAAACCATGAGCCCCAGTGCATTTTTCCTCCTCTAAACTGCTCCTCGGGTGTTCTGGTCACAGCAACGAAAAGGCTAGAGCCCTCTACGAGCACCTCCCCACTGGCCGGTTGTTGATGCAGCATTTTGGAGGTGCTTGAAACGGCGCCAGGCGGAGGGCCCCGGCTACAGCAGGGCCCAGCCCTGGCCCAGGGGAGCTGTGGGGAACGGGACGGGGGCGCAGGATTAGAGCAAAGCGCCACTGTTTTCTATGAAGACATGAAGAATTGCCATTTACCAAGAGGAGGGAGGAAGGGGGACAGTAGGAGGGGGAGGGGCAGGTCCCTCGGCTGGGCCTCCGCCCGAGGAGGTGTCTGCTCAGCATTCTCCTGCAGCTCCCTGGGAGCCATGGAAGGATTCCAAGCAGAGAACAACACTTCAGGAACTTTCTCCCAAAGCTGAAGTGCCAGAAAGGAGGGTGCTGCACAGGAATGGGTCCAAACTGTCACCCAGGCTGGTGCCTATGCAGAAAAGGATTAGCAGCCCAGTGACAGGGCGTGACAGTGGGTTAGCTATGGGGACGGGGCAGAGGGAGGAGGCCCCCAAGGAAAACAGGAGAGCTGTGCCGACCATGAAAACGAGGGACAGAGGCCCGGGGCAGGTAAAGAAGACACAGGAGGTCCTCAGGTCAACTCGGACAACCAGTACTGAACCTGAGGTACACAGACAACATCTACAAGGTGGACAGGTCTGTGGGTGTGACCGTCAGGACCTGGGTAAGACCTGGCAATCCTCAATGTACAGTGGTGATTCTAGCATGAGTTTGTAGGTGACGCCATCAGAAGGGTCTGTACAGCAAGAAGGACATGTCACACCCATGTAACATGGTTTCCATGTGGTTTGTCCCCACAAAAACTCATGTTGAAATCTGACTGTCTACATAGCTGGGTTGGGAGGGATTAAGGGTCCTCTCCAGAGACTGGGTTAGTTGTGACTGGGAACGGCTTTACTGTCATGACAGAAATCAGGTCCCCTTCGTCCCCTCTTCTCTTAGGCACACGTCCTCTCTCCCTTCTGCTTTTCCCCGTGTTGTGATGCAGCATGAAGCCCTTGCCAGAAGCAGCACCAATCTTGGACTTCCAGTCTCCAGAACCATGAGCTACATAAACTTTTGGTTATAAATTACCCACTCTCAGTAATTTTGTTACAGCAACAGAAAACAGACTAGGACAATGAATCTGTGAGAAGTGGCCACAGAACTAGAAGAGGAACCAAAGGAAGCAAAAATGGAGAGATTATCGGTTTTAGAGGTCTCAGTCCACAGATCGCCAACTCCATTCCTCAAGGCCCAGGTAAGAGGGCACCAAGGCAGAAGAATGTGGTGCAGAAAAGCTGCTTAGGACATGGCACCAGGAACCAGGAAGATCCGAGAGTCCCCTCACCAGGACAAAATACAAACCCCAAATGCATACCCCAAAGATCCCCCTCCTCCAGCCACTCCCTGCCTGCCTACAGTCACTTATTAACCCAATCATGTCACCTCTGGACTTTCTTGCAGTGTCTCACACGTGAGCTTCTAGGGGACACTTTCTATCTAAACCATAACAATTGCAAACGCAGGGAGAAGTTCCATCACCATTGTTGGTGTGGGTGACGGCACCGGTCCAGGGAATGGGGGGATATGGAAGAAGTAATCTACTCTCCAGAAACAGCCACAGAGAGGAGTCGGGATGGAAGGTAATCAGACTTGGGGACGAGGGAAGCAGGGTCTCGCATTTCCTCAATTTGTCTGGCCTCAGTGGATTTTACCAAAAGCCCCAGTATTAAAGGTGACACTCAACAGTCCCAAATCAAGAAATTATGCCACTGTTTCATTTTAATAGTCAAGCTTTAAGGCACCAGAGTTTTGTGAGTATGAAAATTTATGGTAAGAGAATTTTGAAACCAAATAGAAATGTGTGTGTGTCTGTGGCTCCATGGGATGTTCATAACAGGTCTCACGAAAAAGGGATGAAGGCTTGCATCCTCCGGGGCTCAGCTGCCAGAGCAGACACCACAGCCCGGCGGCCTAGGGAACAGCTGTTTGTTTTCTCATAGTCCCAGAAGCTGGGGTCTAAGCTCGGGGAGCCAGCATGGCCAGTGTCTGGAGAGGGCCACTGCCTGGCTTTCAGATGGCCCCTTCTCACCGTGTCCTCACACGGCAGGAAGACAGCGTGCATGTTCTCTGGCATCTCTTCCTCTAAGGGTGCTGCTCCCAGGACCTCATGGAACCCCATCACCACCCGAAGCCTTGTCTTCAGAGACATCATGCTGCGGCCAGGGCTTAACAGGCTGTTGCAAGGACACGACTCTGTCTGTTACACAGTCTGTGGCCAGTCACATTGGAGAAACCAGCTGAATGACATTTCTGCACATAGGACCTAGAAAACTCCACAGCCCACTCCTTGACGGGCCAATTTGGGGGAGCAACAAGGGTTCATTCTGAGACTTCTAGCGAGACCTGACCTGACAAGAGTGCGTGTGATCCTTCTACTTGACTTTGACCCAGTTTCTAGAGCTGGTTTTTCTCTTTTGGTGCTGGGGAAGGAACCCTGGGCCTCGTGCTCTGTCACAGAGCCACATCCCGTCCTCCCTGGTCCTCTGGGTTGATTTCTGGGTGGATCCCTTAGGTGCCTTTCTCAGGTCTCTTTACGGAAGGGCAGGCCGGAGGTCCTGTAAGGAGGGGCAGAGAAAGGCAGGGAGTCCAGTGCGTGTTGCCTCTGCTGGGGTGACTTAGATCCAGAATCTGGACCCTTGTTTGGCGTGGTTTCTGGCTACTGCCAGCCCCAGCACCTTACTGCCACATCGACTTCTCTAGTTGTGCTTTGGAGACAATCAGTGGAGAAATTTCAAAATGCACTGTGTGTGCGTGCGCGCCTGTGTGTGAACCCCAAAACACAGCAAAGCAGAAAGAGTCCAGAAAGAGTCCAGCTCTGCCACCTACCCTGGGTGCGACCCCAGCCAGGGAACAGGCCCAGAAGCCGCCCTCGCCGTGCTCCAGCCACACACAGCCCAGCACGCGATGGCTTTCCGAGGGAGGTCCTAGAAGGAGCCCTGGGCACCCACACCTGGGCAGATTCCCCAGCATCAGTCTCTGGTGAATTCTCAATCAAATCTTTTAAGTTCTCAGGAGACAGCAGTTTACACCCTTCAGGACAGAGGGGCTTTGTAGTGCAGTGAGAATATGTATGTCCATGACGTCACAGGCCAACGTGAAGATCAGTCCTCTGTGTGCTCGAGAGCTGCAGCCTGTGTCCCTAGGACAGTGGTGTCCTTGTGCAAACAGCACCGGGGGCTCAGGAAAGCCAACTGGGGCTGAGGGAGGAACAGCAAAACCCAGTGTTGCTCTGTCTCCTCAAATTCTGGGTGAACGCCTTGACCTAACCCTTCCATCTAAATATACTCCTTTTCCCAGGTCCAGTGTGTGCCATAGAGGGGACTTCACACCTGCTAACGGACATGTCCCCCCACACCAGGAACGCTCCTTCGCAGCCCTGTTTTTTCAAGGTTCTGACCCCACTTCTACAACCTTCATGACCCAGATCAGAGCCACGAACACTAAATGCTATGTCCTCACACAGCCCAGGACAGACAGCGGATGACGGCTTTTGTTCTGTCCCCGACCCCTGGCACCCCTGGCACTTCTTCCTTTGATGTGTTGTTTGGCCAGAAAAAGGGCAGGAGCAAGATGGTGATCTGCCCGAGCAGCTCGGGGCGAAGACTCTTAAGGCAGAGGCGAAGCTGCTGGGAAAGGCTGATGTCAGCTCCGGGCAGCTCCCGCCAGGATAAGGAGGGCTTTGTCTTCAGCTCAACTGTGAAAATGAGAAAATGCCTGCAGTCTGACAAACGAGAAACCCACACACACAGGTCAGGCCTGCGACCTTTACTTAAAGGTACCACACTCCGTAAGCACAGCGCTCCCAAGACTGGGACGCAAGAGGACGCAGCTAGCCGCAGCGGGATCAGCCAGGGACCTCAGAGGCCCCCGAGGGCCTTCCTGGGGTGGGGGGGGGGAGTGGGCACTGACTAAAGACCTCTGTCCCCCAACTCACTTTTGTAAGTAAACACACACACACGACTGACATGCACTGGGGGAGGGGCTGAAAGAAAGAAAGAAATCCTAATTTAAGAATATCTCAGTTTCTGAGTTATTTAAAGCAACTAAAAATAAGGCTGTGAAAAGTCCTCTTAAATTCACGGGACACTTTAGGGAATACCAATAAGACTGTGCACGGGGCCCAGAAGAACAGAGCGCCAGGCGAGCCCTTCCCAGGCCGGACGGTGCCAAGGAGGGTGTGGCTGAGGGGGGGACACTTAAGTTTCAAGGATTCTATTCAACAGTCCAGTTTATGAAACCTGGAGAAGGTGGCGGGGTGGTATGTCTTCATATGCTTAAAACAAACTTTTAATTAAAAGTTTCTTTTTGAACGTTTTAAGCTAAAGTTACTATGGACTTGTGCAACTAAAAATTGGGTCAGAAATTTTAAACAAGAATTTAAGAAGATTTAAAATGCCCTTCGCTGGGCAGACAGAAAACTCCTGTCTGAAGCTGGATGTGGCTCTGGGGCAGAGCGCTTGCCTGGCAGGGACGAGGCCCTGGGTTCCCTCCCCATCAGCACAAGACAGACAGTCTTTGTTTGTTCTTAGGGGGTTCTTACCTGTCCAAAGACACCATTTCCCTCTCTTTGGGGGACACTGGGCAGCGACTCCTCCTTCTCAGTCCCTAGGGGGAACCATCCCGGGGCAGGGAGGATTGGGAGGGCTCTGAATCGCCCGGGACCGCCAGGCCACCTTCCCCTCCACCACCCCACGCAGCCTCTCTCCGCCAGTGTCAGCCCTTGTGTCCTGGCAGCACTTAAACTGGTGACCATCTGAATCCACATGGCATTGAGGTCCTACATCAAATGACTCGGGGCAGCTGGTTGTGTGCGCTGTCAGGATCACCACCGCCCAGCTGCTGAGCACAGCGCACTCGCCCGGGTCACACGGCGGGGTGTGAAGCCTGACCTACTGTTGTCCACCAGCTGGCTGGAGGAGCACGTCACAGGGCCTCAGTGTCACCATCTGTACAGAGGGGACAATAATGCCACCCAAATCACAGGGCTGGGAGGACAGAATGAGGTCACGCCCCGGAAGCACGGGACGCCGCGGGCATACAGTGGGGACTCCAGGGCGCTGGCACGCAGGAGGGCCTGGGTTCCATCCCCAGCACCGCAAAACAAACCCTTCCCACAGGGCTCCCGCGGTCTCTGGATGCTGAGGCTCAAGACCCCTCAGCGAGCCCGGGGACGGGGTGTCCACCTTCTCTGAGGCTCGCATGGTGCAGCCACACGCCCGTCCGTGAAGGCCTACGACAGCTTCCCACGCGGATCCCAGCGGCTCACAGGGCCAACGTATTGAAATCACCTCAGCTTTTCAATCTCCTCTGGGCTCAGTTTAGTGACATGAGGAACAATTTCCTTCACCCTCTTGGAGCTTGGTGGTGCACACACAAATGCAGCCAAACTAAGGGACACAGAGAGGAGGAGAGGCAGGGGCCACCCGCGGGAGTATGGCAATGCCACCCGCACATGTGCACAAAGACCCCAAACTGCAGCCACCCAGAACACGTGAGAGTCCGTGTACGTAATCAGCCCCGTGCAAAAAATAAACAAAATCTACACAAAACCTCAAACCCCACTTTAGCCAGTAATCTTTTTTCTAACCAAGTTTCCATTTTATGCTCGGTACATGATTTCAAAGGCTTCCTCTAGCCTCTGTGGCAAACTCAAAGAACTGCTGGTTGAGTTCATCTGCTCCCCTCTCTCTCTCTTCGCCTATGCAGAGAAGAATCACTCGGGCGGGGCGGGGGCCACTACCCGGGGGCAGGCGGTGGAAGAAAGGAAAGGAGGGAGGAAAGAAAACAGACACAGGAGACCCCAGACCAGAAGACCACCAGCGAGTACACCAGACTTGGCTGGTCAGTGTCGTGAAAGGACTTCACAGGAATGGCCACCAGCAAGGACGAGGGGGCAGTGTTTCAGAGCAGCACCTCCAGCAGGGAGGCTGTCCTCCACCCAGCCTGCCTCCTTCCTCGAGGATCCAGGCGGCCTGGGGCAGACACAGGTTAGAGCGCAAGGCTAGTGACCATGGCTGTGACCCCGGGGAGCCCATGGGCAATGACTTTGCAAGTACAGACCACTGACCAAAAGGAGGCCTCGCCAGCTGCCAGCAACACCAAGCCCTTCCGCACGACCTCCAGCACATGACACTCTAAAGCTGCAGCTTCCTGGGGAGGACACAGCTGAGGCATCACTGAGTGGTCACCGGTTTGGGGGTCGTGCACAGCAGGGTCAACCCAGCCCCAACACTTCTGAGGTATCATCCTCTCGCAGCCTCAGCACCTGTTCCTGAAAACAGCTGATACACAACAGGTGGACAGGCCAGCGGGCAAGGTTGGGGGACAGAGGACAGATACCGGCCTGTCCCGAAGGGTCACATCTCCTGTGAAGGTGAAGCCAGACGACGCATGTTCAGGTGTCCTAGCATGGGGCCAGTCCACGCAAGCACTCAACAAGTGTGCCCCTCACAGGTGACTGCCCGTACAGCCCCCACAAACCTCGCAGGTACAAGCCACTCCACTTCTGAAGGGCATCTGCACCACGCCCTCCCCAGGATCCCAGCCCGGAAGTCTCAAGCCCAACACAAACTGAGCGCCACATCGACCGCCTGCCCTCAAGACATCAGAGATGCTGCAGGATTGTTAGTACTCGAAATACTAGGAGCTACCTAACGCCCAACAAAGGGGACTTGGGGGGATAAACTGTGGCAGGCGCAGTCAATGGAGGGGGCTGCAGGTATGACCAAGGATGAGAGCTGAGGCGGAGGTGTCAGGGATGCGCTGTGAACACAAGAAACAACAGAGTCCAGAGGGGTATGGACAGCTGCCACCTGGCGTCCCAAAAAGGCAAGGGGTCGAGAGAACATCCGTGTGTCTGCTCCATTTACCAAAAGAAACTCAGGAGGGTGATGGTGGCTGGGGGTGGGGGGGTACACAAAAGGAGGGCAAGTGACCAGCAAGGGGTAACACTTGACCGAGAACCTACCTAATAAAATCCTCTCTTGTAGAAGCGTGTCACTGTTTTACAGGTTCAAAAAATATAAAGCAGTGAAGATGGGGGTGGGGATCTAAACCTCCATGTAATAAGTGGACGTCCCAAAGGAGAATGGTTGCTGCAAATACCTCGACCCTGACCGGGCGGGGGTGGTGAGCACTGAGGGGGACACCTTTGGCATGAGGGGAAAAAAACTGCTGCAAGCGAATCCTGAACTTATTTCCGTTTAGATTTTCCAAGTGGAGGAGGCACAGTGACCCTGAATGGACTCCACGCTCACCGCAGGAGAAAGCCACACGCAAGTATGTTGGTTGGGAACGTGGGTCTCACTAGTGAAGAAGCAGGATGTGCACGTGGACCGGGGCAGGAGAGGCCTAGGGTAGGAGTCCTGGGGAGAACTCGTGACTTCCCAGTTCTTTCCAAGAAAAGGGTCTAAGAACAGCTCAGTTCAGCAGGGCTTCCCCAGTGGCAGTGAAGTTGTGCCGGTGCTGTCCAATACGGTCACCACCAGCCCATTGTGGCTATGAGCTTGAAATGTGCCCAATGCACCTGAAGAGCTGAATTTTAATTTTGTTTACTGTAACTGATTTATTTTACGGCACTGGGGATAGAACCCAAGGCCTTGCATATGCTAGGTGAGCTCAATACCACTGAGCCACTTGCCCCGCCCCAAAAGGTTTAATTTTAAACTGCCACCCGTGGCTAGTGTCCATCTTATCAGACGCCCAGCTCTAGAAGCAGCAGCACCATGGTAACTCAACGCAACAGGAACACCCACCCATCCTGTAATCCATTTTCTTCTTATTGGGGTTGTGTTGGGGTGTGTGTGTGTGTGTGTGTGTGTGTATTACTAGGGATTTAACTCGGGCACTTTACCACTGAGTTACATCCCTTTGACTTTCTTTTTTTTTTTTTTTTTTTTTTTTTTTTAAAGACAGGATGAGGTCAGCCTCAGACTTGCCATCCTCTGGCCTCAGCCTCCCAAGTTGCTGGGATTACAGTTGTGTGCCAACATGCCCCAGACCTGGGCTTTTAAGTACTGTTCCCCACGAAAAGGAACCAGGGTCCCCTGCAGCGATGGCTTATTCCAAGGTCAAGCAGGAAGGTTAGAAGGTGACTCTAGAACATCCGATTTGCCACAGAATAGGAAAGGTGCTCAATTAAAACAACAGCTGTGAAACAGGACTGCAGGAGTCGGGGAAGGGGCTCCGGGAGACTTGACAACCCTTATACAAAACAGGGTCCTTAAGGCCACATGAATCACAAACAGGAAGACAGGAGAAAAGGGAGCTCTCCTGCTTACCAGGAAGAGCACAGCCGTAAAAAATCACTTAGTGACATTTCTATGACAGTAGGCCCACCCCACCCTCAAATCCTTTTTCTTTCCAAACGTCAGATAAAATATTTTTCAACGTCCATTCGTGTTCCTAGTACTTAAAAATATATATATGTATGTACACACACACACACACACACACACACACACACACACACACTTCACCATATTAACAAAACAATTAATTATGAGCTCAAACGACCCTGGTCACCAATGGAAGGAAGAACCCAGCAATTCTCATTTCCCAGGTGCTGGAGAATCACTAAGCAACCCCCCTCCCGCCCCCAGTCACGGCACATGAGATCCTGTCACACTCGGCTGCCTCCTAGCCTGGCTCAGAGCCACGCCAGCGCCCCACTGGAAAGCAGCCCCGCAGGATGCTTCCAAAGGAAACGCGGCCGAGCATGCGCCGGAGCCCCTCACTGCTAGCTGCCCAAACGGCTTTTCAACAACACCCCCCTTCTCAGAACCATGGCCACTTCTTTAGTGAAGAAATAAACAAAACGCATTTTCACGAGACGTCATTAACAGATTCTAGGAAGATCAAGCATAGAAAATCATTTCATAATCTTAAAGAGACAAACACACATGGGTCATTTCCAAGTGGGTGTGGATTGCGGCTGACTGCAGAAAACTTCTAAAACACATGAAATAAAAACAGAGCAGGCTAGAGGTCAAGGGGTGCACGTTTCATCACATCACATGACAGTACTTACCAAGTACCCTACCCTGTGTAAGTCAGAGGTGCCACATCTTTTCAGTTCACCTGTGAAATCTGTCATTAAGCTCTTAGCGAACACATGTAGAAACCCTGATGTGTCGTTGAAATTGAGGGACACCCAGAATGAACTGACTGCACACCAATCAGTTTTCCAACTCACAATTCAAAAGTCTCCCAAACTGCACACTTAAAAATGGTTAAGATGAAGGGCACAGAGGCTCAGAGCTGTAATCCTAATGATCCTGGAGGACCTCAAGTTCAAAGCCAGCCTGGGTAACTTAGTGACACCCTGACTCAGAATAAAAATTAAAAGGTCTGGGGACATGACTCAGTGGCAGAGCAGCCTTGGGTTCAATCTCCAGTACTGCCCCCACCCCCAGAAAAAAAAGGTTAAGATGATACATTTACTGCCAGGACACTCCTGTGCACACTTTAATGGAGGCTAGACAGGAGGATCACAAGTTCAAGGCCAGCTTCACCAACTTAGCAAGACCCCCGTGCAACTTAATGAGACTCTGTCCCTAAATAAAAAGTAAAAAGGCCTAGGGATGTGGCTCAGTGGTTAAGGACCCCTGGGTTCAATCTCTAGTACCAAAAACTAGATAAAAATTAAAAAATTTTAAAAGGGGGCAGTAGCCACCTAGCTGATGTGAGCACAGGGGGTGTAGTAGAGTGGGGTGCTACTGTGTCTTCTTTCTAAAATTCTGCATGATGGTGTCGATTATGAAACGCACACAGAATTTAATGATTCTATCTCTATTATTCACTCTTAAAGTTGTGTATGATATCATCACAGACCTATACTTCCAGGCCGTATCTGTAACCAAGCCAAGGAGTTACAGAATCATTTCTAAGTGCTTTCACATTCTAATCACACCAATGTCTGAGGCTGAGTGTTTGCTGTCTGCCGAGTGCTGCACTAAGCACTCAAAATAATCGTTTGAGGAAGGTCCCCTGGTTACTCCCACCCAGGTGCTTAGACTAAAGTGTACACATCTCAAACATTAAGTTCTCTATTACCAGCATCTGAAAAATGGAATCATTCATAAAAATAAGGCCTACCATCAAGTGTGTGCCACCCTGGGTCCAACTCCCTGCATATTTTAGCTCTAATGCTTAAAATAGTTGTGTCCACTAGCTATTATCACTGTCATTTTACAAATAAGGACATTCAACTCAGAAAAACCAAGGGACTTGTCAAGGCCTCACAGCTGGCAGGTGGCAGAATGAGGATTGAAACCAAGGCCTGTTGGATCACAAAATGTTGTCACAAAGCTGACTCTTCCTTCCTTTAAAAATAAAACAAAAGGAACTGGTCTCTGATTCAGGATTAGGAAGAGAGGAGAAGAAACTCCTAGTAATGGAAGGATGGACTCCAACAGTCCAGAGCCCAGCAGCCTCCCCAGTGTGCAGAGCTGGTGGATCTGCAGGGCCCTGCTGTGGCTGGATTCCTGATTGTAGCAAATTCCAGGGCTCCAGACTGCAGGCTCAGCCTCTGACTAACACTGCAGTGATTTATTTGAGGATAAATACCTCTGTCAGTGTCTTATGACTGAACACAACAGGCCAAGCAGATTGGAACGCCAGGAATGCGAGGCTGCCTGAGCTCTGCAGCTCGGGCCACCTCCAGCCGCAGAAGCGCCCTGCCTCCAAGGAGGAAGCCCTCGGAGCCACCGCCTGGCCCAAGGAGCAGCGTCCTTGGGAGTCAGATTGGTGAGACCAGCCTCCTGGAGGAGGACAAAACATTCCTTGGGCTGGCCGGAGGGAGGGGCAAGCCCAGGACCCTCGGACCACACCAAGCCTCTCCTCCGCACAGAGTGACTTCACCACCACGGCTGACAAGACACCAGGCTCCGATGGTACCAACCCAACCGGATATACAACTGCCACCTGGGACTCTGCCAGGGGCTGGCCAGGTGCCTCCACATCCTGAAAGCATGGGGAAGGCAGTCGGCTCCCTTTGAGAGGGGGAGTGTGGAGAGGACAGGTGGGGTGGGCGGGGGCAGAGCACGGTGCCCAGGAGCAGGCTGCGTTCCAGGTAGAAGCCCGGTCCCGCCACTCAGATCCGGACCGCTTAAGCTTCAACCCCTTCATTTTGCAGAGGAAGAAACCAAGGCCCATGGAGTTACAGGGATCTGGGTCAAGACAGTGGAGCACAGGTGTTGGTGGCAGATGGGGGACTGGCACCCAGGCCTCCCGGTCCAATGGCCGGTTCTCCAACCACTGCTGCAGGCTGAGGTCAGCTGGGAGGAGCAGCCCCTGGTGCTGAACACGGAAGCCTGGCTCCCCCGCCCTGGGAAGGTCTCGAGTTCGCACCAGGAGCACAGAGGTGCATCCCTCACGCACACGCGTCAACACGCATGATCCAGACCCCACTCAGCTGCCAACCCCGCCTTCTGCTCCCCCAACACACGACAGTCACTGACATCAGTTCTCTCAAAAACAATCAGTAGGTACAGGAGAAAAGAGCCCAGTTTTCCAGACAGAGGCCCTGGAGCTCTGAGAGACTCTTCCCTTCAATGGGGCCACGCAGCCCAGGAGGCCCAATCTGCAGGAAGGAAGACGCCTCTCTCCACAGCTGTAAGGTCACCTGGGCACCTTCCTGGCAGAGCAGAGCTATTTATCTTTGACAGAAAGTACCTTATGAACAACTTTAAAAAATGACAGCTGAATCACGGGCACAAAGTCATTCAAGAAATCTGGCCCCAGCCTGGGGGTGCGCAAGCCCAGGAAGGAGAAGGGACTTACATGTGGGGGTTGAAGATGCGACTCATCTTGGAGACGTGGTCGTTTTCACAGTCGAGGTCCTCGTCCCCAGGCTCCAGGCTGAACTTCCTCTTGCTGGGGCTGATGGGGGGAGGGCCAGTGCGGTGGCTGCTGAGGGCAGAGGCCACTGGGAGGGTCTGCATTCTGGGTTCTCCCCTGAGAGCAGCTTCACCTACGCACAGAGAGAGAGATGATGCTGTCACCAGGCAGGACAGCCCCCATCTGGGTCCCCAGGCTCCCCCGCCTGCCCGCCCGGCCCCTTGCAAAACTGCTCCCAGTGGAAAGTTTTTGGCAACGTGACGGGCTGCCTGCCACCCTCAGGACATGGTCTGAGCCCGAGTCCTCTGCCAAGCATGGGGCGTTTGACATCAACGCGGTTTTCAGCACAGTCTTTAGGGTAGAGTTTAAATTTAAAAGGTGCAATACAGCAGAGAGGGAGGAAAACAGCATCTGCCACCAACAACTTCAAAGGCTAATTTCAAACATGGAAGGCCCCCGACTCCCAGGTACTCGGCTCCCTCCGCCAGGAGAACGCCCTCCCGAGTCCACCGACCGCCACGCCAAGCCACCTTCTCTGGCCTGTTATGCTTTTATTATATTTTTGGTATATTTTTTGGGTTTTGTTCAGAACAAGGAAAACATATGGGCTAACAGTTCACATTTGCCCCTGAAGTGAAAAGGAAGAAAAATACATTGCTTAATGAGAAATAAACATTTTATTCCTAGAAACGGCTTGTGAAAATCTGACGCCGTTGGTCTGGTTATCAGCACCAGGTTTCAGTGTCTAACCTGTGGGGGGCAGAGGTACCACTCTCCAGACACTTTTCAAAGTCAGACGCCCAAATTGCAATTCTGATTTTGATGTGATTTGACACCTTGGTGTTTTCTACAACCACTATGTTAACAGGCTTTGTCCCAGATGATAACTCAGTGTCTCACTATGAACTAAAGCAAGTGTGAACTTTCTCATTGATAACAATTTTGTGTGTACCTTCCAAACTTCGTCACCAAGAGTGATAATTATTTCAAGTGAAATGAACGTCAAGTTCTCTGAGTCCCACGGGGGCGGGCACCTCGATTTTTCACAAATAATAACCCTTTTGTTGTGCAATATGTCTTGGTCTCTGAGGCCTGAGCAGTTCTGTTTCCTTTTGGTCACAATTTGAGAGTCATACTGGGATGGAGGCAACTCATCGAGGCCCTGTGGCACCTAAGAAAAGCAATCTCTGTCTGCCACCCCTCCTGCTCAGATCATCACAGATGTGTCGTGGGTTTAACAGACACTGGCTTCATACACACACGACAAATGCCATTTTGTTACGGGAAGGAGGGAGGGAACAGCCTCTGACCATTTACCAGGAAAAATAAAAACTCTGCCAATTTAGTCAGCAAGATATAAACTCACAAATATACACTGACCTATCGGACACCTCCAGGCATGGCTTCTTATAAGGGTTCTGGCCCCAAAACAAACTGGAACTTTCCATTCTAAATGAAATACAAAAAATAAAAAACCAACCTAATCCTAGGCTAGGCTGCGACCCTTAGAAAGTCGGTATGACTCTGGTTTGACCATCACTTCCTACCGAGTAGCTTTTGTATTTAAAAAAAAAAAAAAAAAAAAAGCAAAGATAATCCTTCTACCTTGGTAAATTAGAAAATACTAATTCCAAACATCCCCCTTTTTTCTTGTCCTCCTCCTTCCACGGAGAGAAAAGAGGGTGTCCCCAGGTAAAACTTCCACTGACCAGGCAACTTTCTGGGGATCCCTGATGACGGACCCCCAGGAAACAGCAAGTGTGACTCAAACCTCAGGTCAAAGTGGCCTGGCCTACCACACTGTGCCCAGGGTGTCTCAGCAACTTGGCCTGGAGCCGAGGGGCGGGGAGGAGGGAGCTCTGTGGACCCCTGAGCTTTGGCCACCATTTCATCAGCCGACTGCTGGGTGGCAACAGAAGTCGCTATGGAAAACAAGCGTCACGGCAACAAAGTCAGATCCGTCCAAAAAAGGAGCTCGTCATTCATGACACTGTGGCACGGAGAGCAAAGGCTCCTGGGAAGAACAACATTCCCTCCCCCTCGGGGCTCCAGGGCCATCCTAGTAAAAATTCTTGTGATCATTGGCATTTCAAAGTTCATCAAGCGGATGCACTGCTCAGTCTAACGACTGAAAAGAAAAAAGTCCATAGCAATTCTCAGAAAGCACTGGAGATCCCTAACCAGGGAGTGGGGAAGGGACCACAGGAGGCGCCCTAGATGACCCTTGAGCTGGAGGTGACCTGGAGTCGCAGCACATCAGCATCTTGGAGGCTGCGCTGGAAGGAGCCTGGGGAACGCTTGGCTGGGGATGCAGGAGGCCTCAGGTTCCATCCCAGCAAACACACAACATAATTATTTAGTTAAACTCATCAGATATTTTGGTCGGGGGACTCAAGACACCTGTGTTCCAATCCTGCTCTTCCTGCGTGCATTTCTACTCTCTGGCCTCCCACAGTGAGGGCCTGGGCCAGGTAAGACCTTCCAGCCCTTAGAGGGACTGAGCCACAGTCCCGAAATCAATCAAGTGACCAACCGACCAACATTTACCAAGACGTCATTACACATGGGATTGTGATACTAACCCAGCAAAACCAAAGCGTGACCCTCGACTGTTGTGTGTGTTGAGAAAGATACAGGTGACCCTGGGTTCCAACAGACTTGGAAACCATGAGATGAAACAATTGTCACAGGTTTCTTAATGGCAGGTCTTGTCGTCTGTCAGACGGCAAGACAGAAACCCTGCTCCCCGCCATCATTCTGCACCGTCCCCTCGTGCCATCTCTCAAAGCACTGTCCTCAGCACATCCATCCACCCCATCTCCGACGCCCAGCAGTCACTGGGAAGCCATGCCCAGACTGCTTCTGCTCTCACAAATGACAGCCAGGTCCTTCCTTGTTTGTCCAGGCACAGCCACCCTTTCTGAGCCCTCACACTTTTAACCCTAGAAGTTAAACAGTCACCACTGCACACAGAACTCAAGGTCCACCCTCCACACCCTCACCAGGGTCTCCCCTCAGGCTCCTCTTATCTAAAGTCTGTGTCCTGCAGAGTCACTTCAAAAGCCACCTCCTTCCAGACCTCGTCCTCGATTCCTCAATCCGAACATCTCTTTCCACTAAAATCTATCGTGGTGGCGCTTGCCTTCCTAGTTTGTTTTGTGCTCCTTGAAGAAGGGATCATTTATTTTATGTATCTGAGAATACAGAACACCGTCCGTGCACACCACAATGCTCACATGAAGGAATGAGGCAATGGTACAGGCAGGTGACAGATTTTTAGGTTATATTAAAGATCTAAGATGCCACAGAATAAGGAATAAAATCTATTCAATAATACATTTACATGAGCAGCTCTCATAAGTCAGCAATGAAAAGAGAACTTAACCTGGGCACAGACGCCTGTGACCCCAGCCACTCGGGGAGGCTGAGGCAGGAGAATCGCAAGTTCCAGGCCATCCCTGGCAACTTAGTGAGACTCTGTCTCAAAATAAAAAGGGCTGGGGATGCAGCTCTGGGGTACACACCCCCTGGGTTCAATCCCCAGGACAGCAAATAAAAAAATTTAAAAATACGGTATATATCCCAGCAAGGAGACATAATTCAGCCATTAAAAGGAATGAAGTCCCGTTGGTGCCGTGGCCTCTATGAACCTGGGAAGCAGGGAGGTAAGAAGGAAGCCAGAGGCAAAGGCCACGTGTCACTGCGTTTCTATCAGATGTCCAGACCAGACCCACTAGAGACACAGAGTAGATTAGCGTGGCTGTGGGCTAGGAGGGGGGCTGGGAAGTGACAGCTAACAGGTGCCGGGATTCTACTGGGGATGATAAAAATATTCTGCAATCAATTGTGGGAAGGTCGCACGGCTCTAAAACGTAGGAAAGCCAACGTCGTGCAGGCTTCGGGCGAACCAGACAGTGTAGAGATGCAACCCCCAAATAATAAAAAGATAACCGAAGACTCCAATGTTATCGCATCCTTTTCTCTCTTGGGCTTTTCACACTTAACTGTTAAATGAATAAGAACAGGAATTTTTCCTGAGTTAAAAAAAATAAAAAAGTCTTGACATTGTGGTATCATCTTTCTGTGATACTCAAGTCAGACATGTTTTCCTTTTCTGGGGGCGGGAGGTACCAGGGATTGAACTCAGGGACACTGAACTACTGAGCCACATCCCCAGCCCTATTTTGTATTTTATTTAGAGACAGGGTCTCAATGAGTTACTTAGCGCCCCGCAGTTGCTGAGGTTGGCTTTGAACTCATGATCCTCCTGTCTCAACCTCCTGAGCCCCTGGGATTACAGGCGTGCAGCACTTGCGCCTGGCCATTTAACTACCTTTTAACTCACAGTTATAACTAAAGAGATCCTATTTTAAAAAGAAAATGTCTTTGACCTTTTCATTATATATATATATATATATATATGTATTTTAGTTGTAGTTGGACACAATACCTTTATTTTATTTATTTATTTTTATGTGGTGCTGAGGATCGAACCCAGGGCCTTGAACGTGCTAGGTGAGCGCTCTATCCCTGAGCCCCAGCCCAGCCCTCTTTGGAGTTTTTAATGAAGATAATTTTATCCAGGTGTGTGTTACTGAAGAAAAATGCCTGCTACATGCAAAACTTATGTAAGCACTGTTTTTTAGTCTTGGTGATAGTTCAAATGAATGGTTCAAAAATCTTCCTTAAATACTTTCCCCCTCAATTGAAGATAAGCAAACATTTGGGCCCAGCGTTTTACAAGAATCAGCATATACATACTTCAGTGAGGAAAAGTTTAACTCAAGAGAGGAAAGGCAGAATCATTCGGTTTTCTGATGTGCTATGTGGGGACAGACATCACAAGAAAATTCTGCCTTCAGAGTCAGAAAGGAGCAGAGCCCTCAGCAAGGTGATTCAGAGAAAAGAGGCTCCCTTCCTAATTGTATTATCTTCGTATGTGAAGGATTCTAAACGCTCTCCCCTTCCTACATCGTAATACTGCCAAGGCTCAAGTTTTTCTTATGCTCAAATGGCGCATTTAATGGATGAGACCACTTCTTAGCGGGACATAAAATAATGGTTCATCTGAGAGAAGATGAAATACAGAGCCTAACGGGGAAGGCTTTCAGAACAGCACTGAGGCTGAGGCTGGCCTTCAACTGGCGATCTCCTTGCCTCAGCCTCCTGAGTCGCTGGGATCCCAGGTGTGCACCACCACGCCCGGCTTATCTGGCTCTAACTTTTAAGGATAGATCTTTTTTTGGCAAAAGTCTCTGAACCTTACCCAATGGAGGCTTTATGTTCCCCCCCTCACCCCACCCTGTTTATCATGTCTGAACCTAAATCTAAGACATAAAACCACAGCTGGCTTCTCCAAGCCTCCCCACGGCGCTGATCTGTCTCCCGTCTGACCACAGCCCCCGGCAGCCCAGCTGACATCACCCTCCCAGCGAGAGGCACCCTGATAAAAGAACCGGAGCGGAGCAGAGCTGCAGCGCAATATTTCACGGCTCATCCCACGTGTCCCAGGCCATGACTGTACTGGGCAGGAGCCCACAGGCGGGGCTTATTCCTTTCTTTGTCTCAGATAATACTCCTTTGTCTCAGAGACCAGAGCCAGAGGAGACGGGGGACCAGCCAAGTCAACTTCTCTCAAACAGTTGGACCTGTGGCCAACCCCATCCTGGGGCGTGTGTGTGTGTGTGTGTGTGTGTGATGAAGAGGAGGGCTGTCAGGCAACACCATACAACAGACCCACACAGTGGCACCAGGATCACTAGAGATTCTACCACTGGGTCACTGGCTCTGTCCCCACCAGCCCCCAACCCACAAAGTCCCTTTCACAACGTCACTCTCAAGGTGGATGCAGACCCAGCCCTCTGCTTCCCGAGTCCCACCTCAGATCCGAGAGGTCAAACCTCAGATCAGCGTGGCCCGTGCAGCCGGCCGGGCTGTCCTGAGCACCTGACCACCCCTTCACGGCTGACCACAAAGAACGCCAGGAAGGATGGACACACAACACGGCAACACCACCTGTGCGGGTGGACAGACGCCATTTTACCTAGAACTTCAAGTCCTCCACGTGACCGTGCCAACACCCCGCGCTGGGGGCCTGCCTGTATCCAAGCCAGCACGTTTCACTTTCAGAGCATTTCCAATGTCACCTGTTATCCTGGCATCTCCTTAGCCCAGTCCTGTGAGGCGAGCGGGCAACCCCCGACCCGAAGGCAAGGAAACCAGCGTCTGGAGGACTGAGTGACGTGCCCCAGGCCCCAAAGCTGATCAACAGAGGCTGCAGGAGGAGCCTGGGCTGGAGTCCCCGAGTTTCATGTGCTTCCTAGGTATGCAGAGTGCGTAAGAGGTGAAGGGGTTAAGACACAACTGGGGGGAAGCTGGGGCGGGGGGGGGGGGGCACGTGGGGGAGACAGAGTGGAAAGGAAGGAAGTGGGGGTCCAAGTCTGTCCCCTCCAAAGTCCCAGCACCCAGGACTTCAGAATGTGACCCATTGGGAGACAGACTTTGAAAAGTTCCTTAAAGTGATATGAGGTCACATGGGCCCGACAGCAATACTGTGCCCATGTAAGAGGAAGAGACCAGGACACAGACACCGGGCAGGGAGAGGGTGGAGACGGCGAGAGGCTCAGACCAACAACCAGTGGACACACTGACCCTGGGCTTCCAGCACCCCGACCTGTGGGAGAGAAAACCTCTTTGCTTAAGTTCCTCAGACCCCAATGTTTGTCACGACCCCAGGAAACTCATGCACGGAGGGAGGGAGAAAAGGCAAGGGGGCGGGGGACAGGAAGACCTTCCCAAGGTTTCAGCCCTCGAAACCTTGGAAGCACCCTCCATCCTCCCGTCTACCCGAGTGGGCTCCGAGGCCGGCCTGGCTGACATGACAGTCTGAGCACCAAGGCCGGGGGAAGCACAAGGGTGGGCCCTGGCTTCTCAGCGCGGCACCAGGAAAAGCACCCAGATGCACACTATGCCTCACCCCAAAGGCACAGGGAGCCCTGGGGGCTCTCCCAGAGGAGCTTGGGTACGTGGCAGTCCAACTAGGCTCCTCACCTCCTCTGCACTGACCAGATGGATGACCCTGAGCTCCCACAATTCCTGCAGGGGAGGAGGGTGCACTGGGAACCCCTTCACTAACCGGGACTTGGAGTCAGGGCTCTGGAGTGTGACCCACTCCAAACAGAACCAATCCTGATGCGTGAGGGGCTGGGGGAGTCTGTATTCCCTCCTGAGGTGTTGTGGTTTTGTTTTTGTTTTGGGGGGGTTGGCTTTGTTTTTGTTTGGGTACTGGGGATTGAATTCAGGGGTGCTTAACCCCGGAGCCACATCCCCAGCACTTTTTATTTTTAATTTTAAAACAGGATCTCACTAAGTTGCTTAGGGTCTCACTAAGTTGGTGAGGCTGGCCTCAAACTTGCAATCCTCCTGTCTCACTCAGCCTCAAGTCGCTGGGATTACCAGCGTGTGCCACTGTGTCTGACTCCCTTCTGGTTTTGAATATCTATGATCTCACAGGGAATGGGGAAAACAGTATAAAAACTTTTTTATTTCAAAGAAATGTCAACTTTAATTCTCAGCATGATTGTGAATATATACCAAAGAGTTTTAAATAGATTGAATGGAAAAGTTAGTCTGGATATCAGAAAGCACTAAATTGGGTACAATGGTGCATCCCTGTAGTTCCAACAACTCCAGAGGCTGAGGCAGGAGGATCACAAGTTCAAGGCAATTTAGCGAGACCGTGTCTCAAAATTTAAAAAAAAATAATAATAATAATTGAAAGGGCTGGGAATGATGCGCAGTGGAAGAGCACTTGCTTAGCATGTGCAAGGTCCTGGGCTCCATCCCCAGTATTATTTTTAAAAAAAGCACTAACTAAAAATACTCTAAATAAAAAGTTGTGACAAGCACATGCAGACATTGCCATTCACGTAACTGGCAAGCTCTACACTGCTTAAAATCATTTTGCTGTCCGTGGGGTTGAAGAGAAGTCCCGCCATCTCACTTACCCTGCTGAACCACAGTACAGTAACCTGGGTGGGATCAGCCCGCGGTCAGCACGTTCAAGTTCCTGTCTGACCACAGCTATCATTTCAGCATGAAGAAAACTCAGGTGCAGCTACAGCAATGTGCACAGACTGCGGCTCAGGCTACCCGGGTTTTACGTTGGGTTTGGCCTCATGAATCATTATTGGTATTTAAAAAAAATAAAAATTTAAAAAAAAAAAGCACCTATCACCTTCCCACCCCCCAACCTAACACCCACCGTCTCCTCTTCCTGGCCCTCCTCTCCCTGGACTGTGGTCTGCCAGCAGCCTCAAAGGGTCCGGAGTACCGTAGGGAAGCAGCTGTCACTGGGAGGCCAAGACCTGCTTTTATGTGCAGGGACACACAGTCTGCCTGAAGATGACAATGATGGCCACTGTGACACAGGTCCCTCCATGGGCATGGGCCTGAACCCGAGGAGCAGCTCCGGGACCTCTCGGGCCAGGTGCACGGAGCCCCCCGAGTGGAAGAGGCTCTTCAGGCCAGGCAGAAAGCCTCCCTGTGTTGACTTGCAAATCCACTTTGGTAACAGTCTACTGTTAATGAGGAGGAGGAGAGTTATGAAAGTAAATTGTTTGCAGATGGTTCTAGAGGCAGGAACTTGGCAAGGGGCTCCATTTCCTCCCTGGTGGAGCCTGTAAATGGTTAGAAGGAGCCGCTGAGCCGGAGCGGAGAGGAGGCTTACTCAGACCCCTGTCATGGCGGGGCCCGCCTCCTGAGGGCCTCCTCCAGCGGCAGGACACAGGAATGAGGCTGGGGGAAAAGCTATTCCCTCCAAGTGTTTGGTAAGAAATGTTCTCTTCAGGCCGTCTGCTAAGCCACACGTCAAGTATCTGAGGTCGCAAGTTGGTACGCGCATCTTCAAACCGCTCTGTATTTGAAAGAAACTCTGGAGGGAATGGCGGGGTCACAGTCCCTGAGTGGGCTGTATCTTAGAGAAAATCATCACTGACCACTGGGGGAGGGGGAGGAGGAGGAGGACCCCATCACAGTGGCACCTGCAATCCCAGCATTTCAGGGGGCTGAGGCAGGAAGATCCCAAGTTTGAGGCCAGGCTGAGCAACGGAGCGAGACCCTGTGTCAAACTAAATGAAGAAGGGCTGGGGATGCTCCTCGGTGAACTCCTGGATTTCATCACCAGGACAGAGAGAGAGAGAGAGAGAGAGAGACAGACAGACAGACAGACAGACACAGAGAGAATAAGAACCAGTGAGACCTGAGGAGCCCAGGCAGTCTGCAGCACTGCGTGTTGAGGTCCGTCAGCTGCCAGGGCTCCTGTGTTTTGAGGAGGGTGGGATGAAGGGGGCCTCCGATGTCACTCTCGCCATTCATGAACCAAGGGCACAGTGCCCAGGAGCACTGTCAAGAGCACCCTCGGCTCCCCCAGGGCCTGGCTGCCTCCCCAGGTCTGTCCCCACACGTGTGACGGGGTCCACATGACACCAGCCCCAGCGCCCAGCACACAGTTGGCGCTCCCTGCTCCGTCCTGCCTGCTCCAGTGCTGGGCTCGCTTCTGCTCCGCCCTCTCCCTCTCCAGAACCCACTCCGTGTCCTCTGCCACTTCATATTCAGCCCTCATTTCAAAGCCAACTCTAGGCCTCTCGCCAGCGCCCCCGAGAGCCTCTCCTTTGAAACAGCCTCAGTCTGGAAATGGTTTAAGGGTGACCACAGGTTCATGTGTTGGGGGCTTGGTCCTCAGGGTGGTGGAATTGGGAAGTAGGGCCTTTAAGAAGTGGAACCTACTGGGAGGTCCTCAGTTCAAATGGAAATGTGCCCATGGAAGGGACGGTAGGACCTCAGAACCTCTGGCAAATTGTTTGATGATGTCATCTTTTCCTCCCCCACACAATCCCACTATTGCCATCCACCATAAGGTAACACAACCAAGCAAGGCCTTGACCAGAAGCTGCACCATGCTGATTGGACCATCAGCCTCTAAAACTATAAATTAAACAAACCTCTTTTCTTTATAAAACTACCCTGCCTCTGGCATTTCACTATAGTTATAGAAAAATGGAGGAATACAGATAGCATCTACCTGAGCTGAGCTGCACTGGCATAAATTCTACAAGAAATTATAAAATTGTCCAGCTCCAATTCAAAAACTACTGCTTCTTGTTTTAGTTTTGTCTGCCATACCATCATGATTGTCACAATGCCTCCAAAGGTAAATCAGCAACCCCGCTCTCTATAGTTGTTCTAGTAGGAAGATGATGTGCCCAAGAACCAACTTGAAATTCTCTCACCAACTGGAGGAAGGGACTGCTGAACGTCACACACGGGTCTACTAACGCTCAACATGATCTCATCACCAGCTCCAAATCCCTGGCAGAGCTGGAGTAGGCAGGGACAAAAACCCTAAGTCAAATGTCTCAGAAAGTTACTCTGATGCCCCGCAGAGGTTTATTAACTCACTCCCTTATTTACTGTTGCCAAAATTTTCACTGGTTTCAAAAGCCATAGAATGAATTTTCCAAGTATTAAAAATAGGAACATCAAGTTCAAAGACGCCCCGATCCAACGGAATGAAAACAGCATTAAAAACACAGGCAGTCACACAATTCAAGAGCCTAATAACCATAAAGACTGGTAAACTGAAGCTTTTTAAAGATTTTGGAAACCTTCCCACTAGAAGAGCCTAAAGAAATGAGTTTATTTTTTCCAACTTTTTAGTTCAAAAAATTTGAAAGTCAATGGAAAGTGGCTGGCCTTGAACTTGTGATCCTCTGGCCCCAGCCTCCCGAGTTACTGGATCACCAGTGTGCACCACCACGTGCAGCATAACTGCTAAAAAAAAAAAAAAAAAAAAAAAAAAAAAAAAACTTTAAAGCTTGGAGAGGTCAAATACCTCCACACGTGTCTTCTGAGAATAGAGACACTTTCCTTCATGGCCACCACGCCCTGGACTACCCCTACCTAGTGATGTATCGTTGTTATCTGATAGCGGATCCCTATTCAACTTTCCCCGACAGGACTGGGTCTTCTTTTCTTGGTGGCATGGGGTGTTGCACGCTGTTCAATGGTGTACTCAGGTCTCGTTTTATCTGAAAGAGTCATTTTTTTCCCCTTTTTCATGGCATTGGGGTTTTTAAATAATCCAGACCAACTAACTATCCTCTGATTTTAGATGGTCTGATCCTTTCCTCATGATCAGGTCTGAGTTAAATATTTTTGGCAAGAATAGTACAAAAAAGGATCTGAGAACTTGCCACTGCACCCACTCCCACAGCACCCACTCCCTCAGCAGCCAGGGCACCCCAGCAGGGGGGGAGGTGAGCTCAACCAGCTGGTGGTACCCACAGATTTCTCTGCTATAACAAAGTAACTTTTTTCTCTTCTGCAGCAAGAGCATGGGGGTGTGCACTTCTGTCATTATCGCTCAAGCTCTTACTCATTTATGAAGCACCTTTTATTTGTAATGCAAGAGACCGGAGCTGAAGGCGCCCTGGTTACCAATCACTACAAGTCTGCTCTGATCAGGAAGCAGCATTTCCACATAGACGACATCGAGAGAAAGAGACCTGATCTTCACGAACTTTAGTTCTAGTGGGAAAGAAAAGTCATGAGAATAACTATAAAGAAAAACATCAATATCAAGATAAAAGACGCTCTTCGAATGGGTGAACTGTGTGTGGTATGAATTACGTCTCAATTAAGCTGTTGCCAATCAAAAAAAAAAAAAATCATTAAGGACCCCAAAGAGCTTTTGTGTATGTAGGCTATATCAATATTCATCGTCCAAAGAACTGAAATGGGCAGATTTGGCTAAAGCAAACCAGAGGGCCCTGGCAGGGAACTGACAGACCCCGCCCTATACGGGCCTTGGTGCAGAGAGAGAAACTTCTGAGGCAGGTCGGACAGCACTGGGCGGGCTGGTGTCTCCGATGGACGCACCTGGGCCTCCAGTGAAGCAAGTGGACAGGGCTCTGGTAAGGAGTCACTCAGCAGGGATGGAGAGTTTAAGGAAAGCGTTTCAGCTGGCGTGTGTGCCCCGCACTCCTCCCGTCTTCTGCCTGTGACTCTCTCGACAATATGGGGCTTCCCATCTTTATAAGCTAGGAAACTGCTAGGAAACTGTATGGATTGAAAAGGCCAGAAAGCTACAGCTCTCCCCAGCTCATCAACATAAAAAAGGAAACCTCAGGATCCATGAGAGTGCAGGCAGCATTTAAGATCCACAGGCTGATCCACAGAGTCTAATTAAACCCACACCAACATCTTTGCCACTGTCCTGGTCCTTTTAATACCCTAATAATAATATCCTTTTAGTGTTGGAGACGAACTAAAACTCATGTTCCTGACATAAGACCAATGTCTCTTGTCTTAGTGGCCAACACTCATTCACTCACCATTTCCTGGGCAAGAGCTGAATCGTGAAGAACACCAAACATCTCAAATAATAATTCATGTTTACAGAAGAAAAATTCTGCAGAGTGATTTAAAATGCAAATGAAAACTACCCTATGTTAAACCAATTCTTCAAAATTACAACATGCTGTCCTTCATGAATGAGTTGTGTTGAATTTTTTCATAGTACATAGTATATTTCAGAGTCCTTTTATGGGCAGTTTTTACTCAATTGTTACAGCTTACGTTAGCTATTATTAGAAGATGCTTGCAATCGCCAACCAAAAAAACTAAGAGACTATTAGAACTGGAATCTAAAACTGCTAAGCCAGACCCAGTGGTGAGCGCTGCAGTTCCCGCTACCCAGGAGGCTGAGGCAGGAGTATCTCTTAAGAACCATCTCTTAAAAATAAACAGAAGCATACTAACTAGCTTGAGAAAGTATTAAAACATTCTGTTGGAGATTTGCCAGAGCAGCCAACAGTGAATTTCATATCTGGATGAGAATAACATCAAAGTGTATTTTCAATTCACATTAAGAAAACTGGCATTAAAATGCTGTGACGCACAAGCAAAGGGCTGGTGAATCCCTGAGTTGCTTTTGAAATGGTCAACTGCAGACTTATTCCTCAGATTTTACATTAATTGGAAATCTTAACACTCTTATGCAAGAATCATACCTCATCCAGAACATGGTCCCCTCCTGGGGGGGGGGGGGGCAGGGATGGAACCCAGGACTTTGGAGTCCCCACCACGGAGCCACCCCACGGCTATGAGGAGAACTCTCTGTAGCCTCACTAAACTCCAAGAAAGGGACTATTAAATAATAAACTACGACGTCAAAAAATACCAAGAAAGGAATATTCCATTAGCATGTACAATCAAACGTCCCCACTCTCTTGTGACAAGCTTTCTAGAGCAAATGCAGAGTGAGCAGCGCCCCCCAAAACAAACAACGAGAAAATATTGAGGGAAGTGGGTGTTGCTGACTTTTTATTTCTATTTCTTTCCATCCTCCCAACCCGGCCTCTTTCAGTTTACATTATCCACTGAGTAAATTTTATCAATGAGGGGCCAGGAAGGGCCGCCTCCCCTTTGGTATATTTACTTAAGATACAGGGCAAACTCGCCATTGTGCTCATAAAAGTCCTGGCCATGGCTGGGCCTGCTTCAAGTCCCTCTTTACCTCCAAGTGACTTATCCTGAAGCCAAAGAAAGAGGAAAACTGTGCTGATCAAAGGCCGGGCTGTCATTAAGTGAAAATGATGGAAGATGAAAGGCCCGCGCGCTACTTCAAAGGCGCAGCTGAGCCGGAGCAGGGAGCAAGGGCTCCGGGGCCAGAGGCGCCCGCGCTCACCTTAAGGGGCTCGATGACATTCCTCGAGCCCCCATCTTCACACTAATTGCGCAAAACAGAATGCCAACAGAGACTCCAGTGCTTTTTCCATAGACGGGAAGAGGCGTAGGTAACCCCAAAAACGAAGCGTGGCACATCTCTTTTCTGCACATAGAAAAAAGTGGAGGGGGGATTCCGAGGCCGCTGAAGAAGCAGCAGGTGTCTCTCAAACCGTGTGCAACCGTGTCTAAGCAGAGTTACGCCCTGAGGTGAAGGACGTCATTTTGAGAGATGGCAGTTTAACTCGGGAGACTTCAGGTGTTGGCGGAGAAGGGTCCCCACGCCTGCTGGCGGGCTTCACATTAGGGTTGGGCTAGAGCCACTAAGTGGGAGAACCAGGCTGAGTCGCGATTACACCACTCTCCCTTTATTCCACCCCAACTACGCCTGCCCGGCCCTCGAAGCCCCTCACACCACCTCAGCCTGCTGGCCCTCCTGTGGGCAGTAAAGACTGTCCTTGATAAGGGGCCCCGAAGCCATTACATCTCTTCTCCTTCCTAAGAGACACTTCCTGGGATGACTGACACATGGAACCTCAGCCGCAGTTCTGGCCACGCTCGAGGCTCTGCAGGGAATGGACAGGGATTCCCACCCCTCCACAAGCTGTGGTTAGTATGGACGTGCATGCAGGTGCAGAGGAGAGCGCCACCCGCTCTGCCGGGAATTAATGATCGGGATGACAGGAGCACTCAGAAGCATTAATGTGGCGCCCATGGGTGCTCCAGGTCCCCGACGAAGGCAAGTGCACCACATCCTGCTCATGATCTGGGACAGGTACTACTCATCCTAAGAGGAGGAGATGGAGGCCCGTGGCCCAGCGACTTGCCCAAAGCCACAGTCAGGAGAAAGCACAGCCCGGGCTCGCACCCAGAAGCTCTGGCTCCAGGGACCACACCCTCAGCTTCTACGCCCCTTGTCGGGTTTGACGGAGTGGGTCATAGCGGGTGAGCAGGAGTTTGCCAGGGAACCAAATCCCAAAGGCCAGAGGAGCCACAGAGGAAAGCAGAACGGGAAACACTCGCTGCAGGTGGAAACTGCGCTTGCTCTTCCAGAAAGCTCGGAGCGGACGGTGTTCCTTCCTCCACCCACCTCCAATCACACTGGCCACCGGGAAAACTCTCCTGTGCGCAAACTCCAGAGCAGCCTTTCCCGCTGAGCCATGATAAATAAAAAGGTTGATCTTTCCTGGGCTAGCAGGAGCCATCGGCGACCTTCAGGCTAGAAAAACGACATTTTTCACACACCGCCACATGCCTACGTGGCCATCTCTGTATTTGCCTTCTTTGACTTTGCCCTGCCCACCCCCAATCCCCAACTCCCTGCCCCTCCCTCTCAACTCATTCTCTGTTCAGATGCTTTAGTTTACAACATGCATGGTGCCTGTCTGTCTCTAAGAAGACAGCCAGTACTGATTACAAATAAAACTCACAGGTGCCATTGGGTTTCTAATTCCACGACCACTACTTTGCACAATATTTTAATGTCAAAAAACAAAGAATTTTGCACTGAATGAATTTGGTAACAATATTCTCCAGTCCAAACCTCCAGGTTTTTAACAGCCACACTGAAGGGCCAACCCAGTGTGTCTCGGCGTTCCCACAGGGCGGTGCCAATCTGATCTTAGGACACTTCATCCTCTGGGAAAGAAACGCATCCCCATCAGCAGTTGCTCCCGCGTCCCCTCTCCAGAGCCTGACAACCACCGGTCTCCGCCCGTCTCTGCGGGCTTGCCTACTCTGGGCATTGCATAGAAATGGAATCATGTGATGACCTGCGTGTTCTGTCTGCGGTTCACGCCACGCCCTAACACGTGCCAGGACTACCAACCTACTCCTTCCTTCCTTTCTGAATTGGGAATGAAGCCCAGAGGTGCTTCAGCACCCAACTACACTCCTATCCCTTTTTATCTTTGATTTTTGAGATAGGGTGTCACTAAATTGCTGAGGTGGACCTCAAACTTTCGATCCTCCTGCCTCAACCTCCCAGTCGCTGGGATGACAGATGTGGTCACCATGTCCGCCTCATCCTTTCCTCTTTTAAAAAGCATATCAACTCGATGGCAAATGTCCTCCTAAAAGCCATTCTCTTTCCATTCTGCTTCCTGATAGGCCAGTCTACGTTGATGATGAGGCTCCGCCACTGCTAAACCCCCACCATGTGATACCCAGGCAGCAAACAATAGTGAAGTCCATCGAAACTCCATGCGTTTTCCCAGAGCCTTAATTTAATGGCTTTACGTAACAAAGAAATGTAATGTCACATTATTAATAGGGTGCAGAACCTACCTGTGTCTTACCAACCTACTGTCTTTAAAGCCATGCTGACAGTGCTTTAAAACGGTTCCCATCCTAGAATGTTCTTAAGTGGTTTCAGCCTTGACATGAGGTCATGGGAATTAGACTAATGAAGAAAGCAAAACTGAAACATTCCCATTCGGGGGGTCTACTGGGCTATATTAACTTGTGGCAAATTAAATAGATGAGTAGATTGCAACCACTGACGCTCGTATCTCATGATGAAGTCTCGGGCTCTTTATTCTTCTCGGTGCCGTTAATCTTTAGGGTCTGGCTGTCTGTCAATCTCACTTCCATCCTGCTTTCTAGGAACTGTGGCATCAGTGATTCCAAGACATGCCATGGCACAGCCCACCACACCCGAGACAGAGGCAAGTGCGACGTTTTCATCTGCGGGATTGAGAACCGAGGCCTAAAAAGACGCCTGGGCTTCTCTTACACTCATTCAAGCTGTTCCAGCGCAGGACACTTCACTTACTAGAACAGTTGCCATTTCAGCAAACAACCTCAAAAGGCTCCTAGAGCCACCTTTCTCACCAGAGAGAGACAGCTGTCCACTGCAGTGCCCACCTTAGACTGACATGGGCCCCAACAGTGGCTGAAGGGACCCCGCACACCCAAATCCTAGCTTCCACACTTACCCACACATACGTGGCGTCCCCTCACAGAGACAAGAGATCACCCACTGGGACCGCGTGGAAGCGCCATCATGTGTAGAAAAGCAGGGACAAGGCACGAAACAGAGGCAGCAAAGAGTTCATAACCGGGGTTGGAGACTGAAGTGCCACTCTATCCTTTATCCCAGATGTTCCATAAGTGGTAACGCGAACATGCCTATGGCAACCCAGGTGTGACCCCCTCACAGGACAAATGTATTCCCAAAACCTTGGGAATGAGTTAAGTTTGGCAGGAAGTTAATTCCTCCACCTGCAGAAGTTGTCCTCACTCCTCTTTGCGGAGTGGTGTGACACTTTTCCAGGTGGGCCACCCCCGGCAGAACCGCCTGGGAGACCTGTGCAGAATGCGGGTTCTAGGCCTAGGCCTAACGCAAAGTGCTTAGGATCCCTGAAAGTCTGTGCTTGGCCGTGCCCCAGGAGGGCCCAGGCTCACCAGTGTCTCCCTCCCTGGTCCCCCTCCCACTTTCACAACCGTTCAACCAGGGGTCAACCAACCAGGACCACATGACCTTCCAAGCCACCCAAGGGACCTTTGGTGGCCGTGCTGTGGAAGGGAGACCAGTGCTCCGGGTCCACCTGGGGATCGTCTGGTGAACCAAGGAGCCGAGAGCAAGAGCTGGGCCAGGCTCACCTCCGGCCCACAGCAACACGACAATTGCTAAAAATGGCCTTCAGGAGAGGTCGCCTTGGTTTCCTAGATGCACTTCTCTATTTCGTTTTTTAAATGCCCGCCTCTTTAGAGATCAGGATCTTGGATAAGAGACCTGGTACCGCCCAGTCTCAGTTTCCCCACAGGGAAAACGGCTTTGCCATCTGCTGTTCTCTTTCTGTGGGCTTTCCCCACTTGGTTCTGTTTTGCAGAGCAGGGAAGCTCTGGATCAGGCCCACAGGGGGACCTAGACTACCAACCGCGAGTTTCTCAGGGGCGGGAGGGAACTTTCACACTGCAGAACCGAACTGCAGAAACCTTCTGCCAGAAGGAGAACCACTGGGCTGGGGGTGTGGCTCAGTGGGGGCGCATGGGCTGTGTTTGTGTGTGTGTGTGTGTGTGTAGGCTCTGTCCCGGCGCACACACACAGGCATGCACGTGTACACAGGAGCAGCCTTCTCCAAGCCAACTCATTATCCTTAGACCTAAAAGAACCAAAGTCACCCTGATCCCATTCTGAGATGCCACAGTAAACTGAAGGATGGAGTCAGAGCAGCCCCCGGGAGGGCCAGAGGATATAGTAGGGCCAGGGGATATGGTCTTAGGATTCACCTTTAAAATGTCTCAATTTGTTTTATGAATATTTATAAGTAATATTTATAAAACAAAAAACAATTAACACATGTTTGTGGCTTGGATGACTGTTCCCCAAAGGCCACATGCTGAGGCTTAGTGGCAGCCTGTGGTGCTGTTAGAGGTGGTGGAGCCTTGAAGAGGAGAGGACCTGGTAGGAGAAGTTAGGCCACTGGGGGCGTACCCTGGGCCCTTCCTGTCTCCCTCTTTGCTTTCCAGACTCCATGAGGCAAACACACCTCCTGCATGCCTACCATACTGTACTGTGCCACCTCAGGCCCTAAGCAATAAGGCCAAGTAACTGTGGACCAACACCTCTGAAACCATGAGCCAAAAGCAAACCTCTTTCCTTATTAACTTGATTTGCTCAGGTATTTTGTCACAGTAACAGAAAGCTGACTAATACAACGTATCCTGAAGGAATCACATGTTCACTTCTAGAGGTTTCTCCTTCCAAAAATTCAGCAGTCCCAGAGGTGGCTTCTTTTATCCCAAACTGTTTCTCAACCGGTACTTTGTGACAGAATGGATTATTCATGATAACTAGATATCACTGTGTGTTCTATAATTCATCTACAGCAGTCCATTTCATCTAAATCTTATAAGTAGCTTGCCTACCTAGTATCAGTATCACTAGCGCATGGCAGTCCATCTTAGCCACCTCCAGGACAACTGAGAACAACACTACAGAAGGCTTAGTCTAAAACCCATTACGGTTTAGGATGAATGACGCTTGGTTCTGAAGTTTTTGAAATATGTTTAGCATTCTCAAACCATATATAGTATGTATCAACAGGGAATTAGACAGAGATCACTCAACAGAAAATGTCACTGGGATATGAAAAATACACCCATTCTATTACTGCTCCAGGAGTTCCATCCTAGGGCTGAGATCCCAGCAGCTTTCCTGGAGCTCAAAGGCAAATCGGCAAAGCAAATGGCATGTTTTGCCCTGGCTTTGTCGCAGATGAAGAACAGCAGAGAAGGCACTGTAGTCTGCATCTTGCTCAAACCAAGCTTTATCCAGGAGCTAGCACTGCTTCTTAAACACTCTATCTTTGGGATAAAGCAAACGTGGTCTATCCACGGATGGACAATTATTCATCAATAAAAAGAAATGAGGGCTGGGGATATGTTCAGTTGGTAGAGTGTTTGTCTAAACAAAGCCCTGGGTTCTAATTCCCAGTACCACATAAAAAAAGAAAAAAAATCTGCAACACATTGAAGGCAATAAATGAAGAAAGTAGTAGTAATAATAATAATAATAACAATAGAAATGAGCCAGGCGTGGTGGCGTGTGCCTATAATCCCAGCAGCTTAGGAGGCTAAGACAGGAGGATTGCAAGTTCAAAGCCAGCCTCAGCAAAAGCAAGGCCCTAAGCAACTCAGCGAGACCTTGTCTCTAAGTAAAGTACAAAACTGGGCTGGGATGTGGCTCAGAGGCTGGGTGCCCCTGAGTTCAATCCCTGGTACCAGAAAAAATAAAATAAAATGAAAGAAAGAAATGAAGTACTGACATGTGCTAACTACATGCAAGCACCACTCATTAGGCTAAGTGAAAGATGCCAATCACAAAAGACTACATAATGTGAGATTCCTTGGAGATAAAATATCCAAAATGGGGAGATCTGCCGGGACAGAAAGCAGATTAGTAATCTGCATTTCACAGGCATAGTTACACAGACTGTGCCTGACACATAGAATGTGCTCTGCAAGAGTGTGTGTGTGTGTGTGTGTGTGTGTGTGTGTGTGTGTGTGTACACATGCGCTTTTATGTTTGGGGTTTTTTTCTAATTACTAGCCACCATTTTTAACAAAACCAGCATTGGGTGTAACGTGTAATTTTCCAAGGCAACTGTTTTGAAGACAAGCTTGAACACTGCACCTATTCAGAAGTGTGAGTGCTGGCCATTTGTTTGCTCTTAGCCAGTCATACTCTATTTACTGTCAAGATAATAAAATGCCAGGTGACTGAATGGCCAAGGGAGTATTATGGACCCTAAGCTCCACAGCAATTCAAAGGAGGGTCACATGAACGCCATCGCGCAGTGGAAGGAGGAACGGCATCTGAGGTTTTAAAAGGTTAAAAGTGCAGTTCCTGCCTGTCAGATGTCGTGAGTAAAATTTCATAAAGGGAGCCTGGGCTCCGGCTGAAGGATGTACTGAGTCCACGGGGCTGGGAGGGAGCAGGAAGGGCATTCCTAATTGGGGACTGGGGTGAGTAAAAGAACCTCAGGAGGGAACGGCCAGCAAACCAGAAGATAAATCAAACTGGAGCTCAGAAAGCTTAATCCTTGGGCTTTACTTTAACAGGCTGGTGGTTGGATGAATCACTACCAAAGCAGAAATGCAGCAAAGTAACATGATCCTGAAGGAGAGCGCTCCCCCAAAAGAGAGCCCTCGGTGCCACGTTGGTGATTTCTTCACAGCCCTCAATCTGGCTGCCTGCTGGTTTCCATGGCTTGGATTTACCCATTCGGAAAAACAATCCCTCCTTTGACAATACCCAAGTCACTTCCTCTGCCCTGAAATTAGACAAGAAACACACACACACCAGTCTCCAACTCAGACCAAAAACCTCGCCAGGAGTGGAGGCTGCGCATTTTGCACACGGTCCCAATCATGGGTGTCACAGCGGGTTTTCTGGGGGTCATGAATTATAACCTAACAAGTGTCCAGTGGGATAGTGTCCAGTGGGATGGAAATTCACAAGACTCACAACACCGTGTGCTGACGAAGATGCAGAGAACCTTTACAGGCCGCGGGAGGGAGTTGAAGACAGCGCAACCACTTTGGAAAACAGTTTCTTTAAAAGTTCAACACCGGAGATCAGGAACTCCACTCCTACGTATTAACCCAGAAAAAAAAATGAGTGCACAGGTCCACAAAACGCTTGTATTGTAATTGAGGTTGTAGGTCAAAATGAGCGTACTCGGTGTTGTTCAAGTAGGCGCCTAAAAACGTTTGGAACAATACATTTTATGTGTATTTTATTGCTATTTAAAAAAAAAGTTCAGCGCACCTGCATTGGTAAGAATTATAAACCTGAAATAACTCAAATATCCATAAACCTCAGGATAGATAAGGAAAGTGCAACACACACCGTGGATTATTACACGTCAGTGTAAAAGGACAAACTTTCAATCCATGCAAAAACACAGATTTCAAAAATGCTATGCTGAGTTCAAGACATGGGAGCCAAATAATTATCCACACTGAGCTCAAGAGCAGACCAACTAACCTCTGACTGCAGAGGTCAAGACAGTGGTTCTTGGGGGATGTGCATGTTGCTTGGAGGCAAAGGGAGGGTCGGGAATCCAAGTGTGCTGTATCTGGACCTGGGTGCTCAACCCAGATCAAAAGGAATCAACTGTTAAAAATTAAAAAAATAAAAATAGAGGCCATGGTTTAGCTATCCCCAAGGCCAACCCCTCATAACCAAATCCTAAGTCAGGCTGACTTCCCCAAATGCTAAACCTAAACAAAATGCCAACGTGAGCTTTACACACTTGTCGTGATCCAGGGGGATGGAACCAACCTGGATCCTCTGCACTGTTGGCTTTTCAAAAGAAGAGACGACTGACCATCATGAAAAAGGACAAAAGCAGGTGTCTATTGAACGTATAATGAGTCCCCATGCAGTTTTCCAGATAAATAAAAGACTTCTTGTCCTCAGAACTCAGTCTACTGAGCAAGGCGGACTGTTTTAAATAAAGTCACACACTTAAGAACAAAGAAAGAGCCCGGCCCTGGAGAAGCGCCCTCAGCTCAGCTTCACGTCAGTTTGAAGGTCCAGAGGGAATTCTAAAGGGCAAGACAAGTAAGTTTCTTGGGTTTTTATGTGAAATTATAAATCAGAAATCTACGGGGCTGGGATGGTGGCTCAGTGGTAGAGCACTTGCCTAGCAGGTGTGAGGCACTGGGTTCAATTCTCAGCCCTGCATATAAATAAATAAGGGTTCATTGGCAACTAAAAATAATTTTTTTTAAAAAAAGAGACTCCACTTGTGTAGAGAGGACAGGAGTTTATTAAAAAAAAAATAAGGAATCTACGTCTGCACACATCTAGAATTGTTAACATGGAGGAGAGGAGCAAGAAGAAGAGAAGAGTTTCAAACAGAGGCTACCACAGCTTGTTCTGTTTTCCGATACTTCTAGAATGTTACAGTGAGAATATATTCATATCTAATAGAATGTAACCCACTTAAACAACAAGAAAAAGGCCAAACGATTTCTTCCTTCATGCTCTATGACCCTAAGTGCTCCATTCCCAGCACCTGAAGCAGGCTTCCACACACACAATAAACTCGAAATTCTAAGCAGATCTGAGATTTCTGACAAAAGAGCAGGAAAATCTCACGAAGCCATACCTTTACATTTCTACCACAATTAATGAGACTTTGATTTAAAAAAAAAAAAAAAAAGGAACAGGTAGAAAACTTCAGTCCATTATCCCAGATTAAGCTCAAGATTTATTACATCTTCTTCAGTCTTTTCCAAATACTTTAGTATCAGAAAACAAGAGTCTGAAATCAAAATTCCTCCCCAAGGTATTATAGAATCTGTTCTAGCCAGTGCATTATATCTTAAGGTCTGAGCAGAGGAGTTTAAGAACAACAACTAGTTCACTGATTTCTTGAGTCTTTTTTGTTTTGGTACCAGGACTGAATCCATGGACGCTTAACCACTGGACCACATCCCAAGCCCTTTTATTTTTTATGTTTGAGACAGGGTCTCAGTAAGTTGGTTAGGGCCTTGATAAGTTGCTGCGGTTGGCCTTGAACTTGAGATCCTCCAGTCCTGAGCCACTGGGACTACAGGTGTGCACTACTATGCCTGGCTAGAGGGGTTTTTTTTTTTATTTATTTCATTGCATTTTATTATGCTAAATTTATTTTTTTATTAGAATCCAAATGATCATGTCACCTCTCAAAAACACACAGCTGGTAATACTTTTCATAAACACTAATTCTCAGTATAATGGAGTGAAGCAATCTTACTCTATGAATATAGTTAATAAACCAAGATCCCATACTTTTTTTTTTTTGTACTAGGAATTGAACTCAGGGCACTCAACCACTGAGCCACATTCCCAACCCTATTTTGTATTTTATTTAGAGACAGTCTCTCACTGAGTTGCTTAGTGCCTTGCTTTTGTGAAGCTGGCTTTGAACTCAAGATCCTCCTGCCTCAGCCTCCTGAGCCACTGTTATAGGAGCGTGCCACCATACCTGGGTTGTAAAAATTTTTTTAAAGTTCCCTTAATATACTTTTTAAATCCTCTACAAGACCAAAAATAAATCATCCACTTGAATCTATATTTTGAAGTATGAAAATAAAAGCAAGCACTTTTCAGTTTGGATGTAACTATTCTAAAACAACAAATCAGCTAAATAAACCACCACCTGTGAAAACGCCACTTTTCCTAACCTGCGATCGTCCTCTTTATTTACCCCTCTCTGTCTGTCTCCCTGCACAGCCAGGGCCCTTGCTGTCTGATTCATTCATGGCCATATCCCCAGCCCGTGAAACAGAGCCTGGAACATAATGCATGTGAAGTATTTTCCCATAAATGATGAGCTCATTTAACAGACGGTCCAAAGTCAAGTAACTAGACAGCAAGATGAGCAGGGCAGCTTCATTCCCACCTGACCAGCCCACAGCCCATCTTTTTCTATAGAAACTGATCCGTCAAGACTTTTTCTTTCCCTTTCATTCATCTCCCTCCTATTTTCCCCAAGAACATTCTAAGAGCTGAGAAACTCAATCGGGTCACCAAAAATCTTTGGGCAAAACATACAATTTCACTTTATCTTTAATAAAAAGGCACTGGAGTAGATTCATTCACGAGCAGACACCACTCACGAGGTGATGCTGAAAGACACAGGCCCAGCCCCCCAGAGAGGACAGCAGGGCGGGCAGAGGCACCTGCAGAGTGAGGTACGCAGTGTGCCCAGCATGCCACGAAGACAGCGCCTCCCGGCCAAGAGAAGGGGAGAGCAGCCCAGGCACTTCCTGAAGGAAGCCAAGAGAAAAGCAGGGGTGTTTCGGAGGAAGGCGGGGCTCCTTGGAAGGGAGCAGTTTGGAGCCAGCACCTGGACTCCAGGGTGTGGGTCGGGGAGTGGCGGAAGAGGCTATGGGACAACAGCACTCTGCTAATGCTCTAGAAGGGGACACCATTAGAGTCAGGGGTCAGTTACGAGGTTATTTCAGTAAGACAGAGAAAAATGAATGTAAACCCAACCCAGAGAAGCGCTCCTAAGACCTCTTAAACCTGTCCCGTCCTCTGCTCCGAGGTGAGCATTCTTGCCCTGAGCATCAGTCTCCATCCCAAATCAACATCTCCAGCAGCGGCCTCTCCTCTGAGCTCTAGAGCCCCATACCCAACTTCCTACACTGACCTCTTCTTTGAAAACTCCAAAGTTCCACCTCAACACATCAGAAACTAAACCCACGATCTCACCCCAGAACCTGGTCCGTTGCCTCTTTCTTGTCTCAGCAAATGGCGCCCCAATCCATCCACCTGCCGGAGCTGGGAACCCCCACCAGAACCTGGGGGACTCCAGCTCTTGCCTAAGCCAAGGCAACAGGTTCACACTTGGTCCTCTTCTGCCGTCACCTCTGCTCCCTCGGGTCTGTTCCTAAATGGCGATGACGGCTGATTTGAGGTGTCTATCAGCCTGCCCCCCCTTGTGCAGCCCTCCCACCCACCAGGAGCTCCCCTGATGGGCGTGTGCTCCTGAGGCACCCACATCAAGGGCGGCAGGAATTTTAAGGATTTGGAAGGAATCCGCACCAAAAGATAAGACAGGATGGAGGTAAGGACTCAAAGGCGCCTACTGAAACTGCCCCTAGGCTATCATTAAGTGACCTGGTCCACAGAAATTTCAGTGGTGCGGGAGCAGAAACCAGGTGACAGGGCACATACTGAAATATCACACTGCGGGGCTGGGGCCGTAGCTCGGTGGAAGAGCGCTTGCCTAGCATGTGTGAGGCTCTGGGTTTGATCCTCAGCACACATAGAAATAAATAAATAAAGGTGTTGTGTCCATCTACTACTAAAAACTTAAAAAACACACACTGAGTCCCATTAATATGTACAACTACTACATGCTAACCAAAAAAGTATCAATGAAAAAGAAATCAAGTGACAGCAGATTGACGAGAGAATGGTAAAAAGGAAGGTGGATGACCTGATGTTGTTCTTCCACTAACTTGAATGGCCAGGATGAGGCCACAGCTGGACAGGAACACAGGACAGGGAAAGGTTGGTTTGCCCCCTATGCGTGGGCCCATGTCTATAATCCCAGCGAACCCAGGAAGCTGAGGCAGGAGGATCCCCAGTTCAAGGCCAGCCTTTGCAACTTAGCAAGGCGCTCAGCAACTTATGGAGATCCTGCCTCAAAATAAAAGAGAAAAAGGGCTAGGGATGTGGCTTGATGGTTAAGTGCCCCTGGGTTCAATCCTGAGGAAGAGAGGGCAGGGCTGGGGAGGAAAGAGGGAGGGAAAGAAATAGACCAACTTGGGCCAGAAAGTTTGGGACCTACAACACAAAGGGATACACTGGCTTTTCACAGAACCCGAGGAAATAAAAATAAAGATGAAATTCGATTCAGAAGAGTTTGTGGGTGGGAAAACAAGTTGATCTATGGTTCCCCTACTCATATCTACCTCTTTTATTTAAGAAGCCTCTCATTAAGGGAAAAAAAAAAAAATGAAAACCTCCCATCCTCGTCTCCAGAAAGAGCATACAACTGCTCCCAATTATGGATTCAGCAAAGCAGTTCTAGAAACTTCGCACAGGTTTTATCTGAGAATGACTACTATTTTCCATCCCTCCACTCAACAGAACACGAAGCCTGGTACAGCTGTTATTTTGGATTCCTTAACAAGCGCCTCAAATCACTCGTGGGTGATTTTAAGTGTTTAGCAAGCAGGTCATAGCTTTTTAGCAAGAAAATAAAATAAGAGTTCCTTGTGGGGTCAGCCAAGAGTTTATCAGTCACTCGTCAGAAAATCAACGATTTAAAAGAACAAGGTCATGCACAGTAAAAGTGGGTAAAAAGCAGCTGACGTCAAAATAAAATTTTAAAACGGTCCCTTGTAACTTGAATACTCCTGCCCCATAATGGAAGCTGTGTTTCTTCTTAAAGGAGAGAAAATGTCCAGAAATTCGAACTCATCACTCCCCTTAATTGTTATCAGGGAAGAAGTACGGACAGCATCCAGCTGGATTATGGGTAGTGTAAACAACTGCAGACCTGCCCAGCCGAGCACATCTGCACAAAACCATTAAGGTCTGGAATCCATTCTATTAAAATCGAATCATCAGCCAAGAACAATTAACAGGCAACTATTTTCATGCAAAGCAAATATAAAATAAAAATCAAGAGCAAATACATATGGATAAACCTTTTTCATTCATAATTTTTGAAGCTGCATAATGCAGACTGTGGTTCCAGATATCTGCTGCTCTCTTAACAGCCAACTCTATACAATGTTAGGCATTGTTTCCACCCTGGAGCAATTTTGTATTCAAAAGTCCCTGCTTGAACGTCCAAAGAAACCTGGCACAATCACAAAGTTGACTTGTAACAAGTCTCAGCCTTAAGCAAATTGCTTATTAATGCAGAACTCAGAGTCGCTGTTCAGAACCTAATTAAGTCATGCATCTCCAGAAAATCTCTGTGCTCTCCTAACGGTACAGAATTTTTCTAACACACAATTTTCCATTCCAGAAAGGATGATGGGTGGACTTCCACAGGTGGTGAACCAAGCACTAGCTGGGGGCGGGGAGACCAAAGCATCATCAGCTCTATGAAATAAACAGTGGAGCAGCAGGTGGAGACGGACAGCTGGGGCGCCTGGGTAATTCCAGGGCTGAGATTCCCCATACTCCAAGCTGGTCTTGCATGGAAAAGACAACCTCTTGGGACTTTTCTACTACTTTAAAAGTTCTCACTTAAAAAGACACAAAAGGGCTGGGGGCATGGCTCTGTGGTGGAACATGTGCTGAGCATGTGTGTGAGATCCCTGGGTTCAATCCCCACTAACAAAAAAACAAAAATAAAGACACAAAAGATGACCTACAGGATCATTCCAATTATACAGGGCTCATAAAAAAGAAAAAAAAATGACAAAACAAAGCTCATTTGTTTTTTGTTTAGGATCTCACACAGAGACAGGAAAGGTATAAAGGAAAGCAACTGACAATTTTGACGATCTCTTGGGTTTGGGAAGGATTTTGATCAAGAAGAACCCTCGGAAGAGGGAGCCTGCTGTTTTTATGACCTGGTCGGATATACGACATTGTTGATTTCTTAACTGTAAGCTGTGCATACCACTCTACGCATTTTTCTCTGTGTACCATATATTTCATAATAGTTTGTAATTTTAAAAAATGCTGAGGGATCCGTAGCCAAGCGTGGGCATCCCATAAATGTTTAAGAGAATGGATACTGGGTGACAAAGGGGGAGTACTGTCTTCTCTGATCACTGGCTAAATACAACCCAGTTTGTTAGGTTGACAGACTTCTTTGCAAGCAAAAGGGTGAAATGTTCAGAGTTTGAGAAGGTCATATAAAAAGCAACAAATTAAAGAGAACTTCAAGAATAGATATTCTGTTTTATCTAGGGTAAATAAACATTCTTTCAACCAGCAGTGGTTCCTATTGTTATGATTAAAACATGTTCTCACACTCAGTGCCCTTACCCTAACACAACCTATAGAACTGGAAATTGTGGAAGAGAAGACAGCAGACAGACAGGAGTCCTCATGGGATGTTCAGGAGGAAGAGAAAGAAGGGGCAAGCACGAATGGAGGGGGTAAAACCCTTTTTGGGTCCCACTTTTAAAAATAAGCACCAGAGTTAAGGTTTGGGGGGGGGGGTCAGGGCTAACATACATTCTTTATACCAGTGGGGGGAGGGCCCTATTTTGTTCCACAAGCTTATATTGCTGAGCAAGTCCAAAAAATAATCACCACAAGCTCAGCACACAATACATAAACACCATTACACATAAATTGTCATTGAATAACATGTTAAATGCATCAAGATGAAACAGAGCCAGAAACATCCCCTGGTAAGGCTTTTTTGTATATTTGTATACATGCAAAGTGCTAAATCTGGAACCAATTTCTTCAGGACAAAATCCAGTTTTCTGTAACATTCGAAACTAGGCTGAGAAGTTCTGAACCTCCTCCCAAGATGGCAGGGATCTCTTTATATCTTTATGATTTTTTTTAAATTAAAAAAAAAATCTTCCCAGGGACAAATCTAAGCATCCTAGGAAGAGGAGGTGGTGGAGACAAAGAGAAGGGAAGGAGGAAGGAAGAGGAATCTGCCTTCCCCACAGAGCCAAAGGCAGGCTCCAAGAGATAAACAGGCAAGTGAAATGATCCTTCCAGAAGGGGGTGGAGGAACAGGGCGGGAGCTGGGAGGAAGGGGGTGTGCTCACACCTTCCCAGCAAACTGTAATTAGAAGGAGCACAAACTGGCCAGATGCTCAGAGGCCTTCCTGGGCTCACCTTACTTACTTACTTACTTGAGCTCCCTCCCAGATTCCTATTCTGTCCCCCCCCCCCCCCCCCGCACCCTCATTCCCGGTGAAACGCTGAAGTAAAATGAATTTGCACAGCAAAACACTTACAGATGTCCCCCGTGGAACACATCCCTCACCCCAGCTCAATAGGCAGGGCGCAAACTGCTCTGTGGCCTTTTCACCTTCCCAGTACTGACACTCCCAAGTTTCCTGATGCCTGTGGTGACACAAGTGACAATTGTCCTCTACAACAGTTCTAAAGCCCGAGGAACTCAAAATACCCAATTTATTCTTAACTTTCTCCCAATATAAATCACACCATTAAATTAAAAGGAGAGAACTCATCTACCAAATTACACACTAATGGCTCTTAACCCATAATTAAAGTATCACTCACAGCAGCTTAGCAGCCACGCCAACCATGAGCGCATTTATTAGGACCTGAGTTTTCAGCACCAAGTAATTATGTAAATGCAGCCGTCAGCCATCTTGAGAGAAGTTAAGGGTCCAACCTGCTCCCTGTTGTTGGCTGGGAGGCTCACCGGGCACTGGCATCTGCACAGGGCTTCCTCCTCTCAAGCCTAAGTTTCAGAGCAGCAGGGAGAGCAAACTCCGGCGAGGTTGGTCACCTACCATCATCATGACCTTTTCCTCCCCGAACATCCCAACAGCCTGGAACTTGGACCAACTACTGAGACCAGGTTCCACCAAGTGCTGCAAACTGCACCATGGAGGGTCCCTATGGATGCCCAGGCCCTAATGTCAAAGAGCTAAAAATTAAGGAGACAAGGCACACGATGACTTTGCACAGGCAGGAGGATATAAAAGAATCAGAACTCTCACATCCTCTGGGCTCTAACCTCAGTTGGATTCTTGCAACAAGCTTTCTGAATAAACCTGGGTGGACAAGAAACTCTGGGCCTCAGTTTCCTTGATGAAAACAGGCGAAGGTGTTAGATGATGTCTGAGGCCCTGCATAGCTCTGGGGTAATTAGATAATTAGAGAATACAAGGAAGTCTATCATTAAGTGCTAAATTACACAGCAGCACCTACAGCCGCCATTCGAGAGGCTGCACTGCTATTTAGTTTGTCTTGGAGGAGGGCATCATCCTAAACCACTTCCTGAAAGCCCAGGTGGGCACAGAGCAAGGGCCTAGGGATGAAGCATTCACCAAGACAGCACATCCTGCCCTCAAGAGGCGTGCAACCTTCTTCTGGAGTATTCTAAGGAGTTTAGAGGGGGAAATAAATGAGGACTCTTTGGCCTGTGATCCTCCTGTGAAGCCAGAGCAAAACCGGGCTTCCCATGGATATAAATGGAGCATTCAACAGGGTGGTGAAGGACAGACTGGTTAACTGTTGAGCACGGTAGTCATCAACCATGAGGTTTCCGACATGGGCATCAACACAAGCACAGCTCTGCTAATTTGCTTATCATTAGTGAAGGTAATTAGTAGATTCCAGAGTCAGCCACACTTTGTCTCTTCCTACCCTTTGCATATCTGCTTCTCCTCCTATCCCACTAGTCTCCCTCCCCAAACCTCAGTTGAGGCTATTTTTTCTCCTTTGCTCTCTTTTCACGTCTGCTTGCAGACTACTATGGTGAAAGGCAGGTGCCAGGGTGCAGTTACCAACCAAGGAGACCTTATCTCCACCGTTTGGAATGGGTATGATTGGGGTGCGACTTAGTGGCAGAGCATGTGCTCAGGATGCATGAGGCAGGCCCTGGGCTCCATCCCCAGCACCCCTGCCCCCCAAATCTAGAGTGGGTTCTAAAGGGAGATCCAGGAAGACCTTGTATGCTACAGAACGACTGCACAGAAGTTGCTAGAGAGTGAAGAAAGATGGCGAAGACACAGGGTTTATTTTGTGGAGCAGAGTTGTCGGATGCCACTAGGGAATATGATATAACCAACCTGGAAAATAAAAATAACCACCCACATCTTAATCTTTAAAGCTACAAGGTCAGAAAACGGATTTGTCCCTTACTCCTAAGAGGTACGAACCTTGCTTGTCTGAGCCCTAAATGAAGTCCAGTGTTGCCTACCGATTGTACAACTGTACGTTTCCTTTTCCAAATAGTTTCCCTGGAACGTTGGGGAACCGATTTGTTCAAAAGGAATATTCTCAGCATGCTGGACAGAAAAGCACAACAACTGTTCCAACTTTTCTTACCCAAAAAAAAAAAAAAAAAAATCCCACGTCTGATGGATGCCTGTCTTGCAAACACCCTTTACGGCGCTGACCAGATGTGTGCACTGTTTACATGGAGAAACCTCCAGGACATAAACAACTCACTCCAAACACCACTCAAATTTTGCTGTGCTTTTCTTCATTTCCTGTGTATTTATTTTGGTGTTAAAATAATGTTAACTTTCATAATAAGGAAAATAGAAGCAGATGTGTAAACCAAACAGACCACAGCCTGGTATCCCACATATCTGCCCAACTTTCAAAATCAAAGTTTCTGCCTTCCACATATCGAGGGAGATGGGAAGAAAACAAGCCACTTGCGAGTACGTGACATACCATGGGACCATAAATCAACCTGGAGGAGCTACCTTTAAGCTCTTCCTCAGTGCACCAACCAGAGACAGGAGGGAAAAAAAAAAATCAATCTGGTCTCAATTTCCTAGCCATCGTTATATCCCTCTCTTAGGCTGATCATCATGTTCTGTTTTGTTTTTAAAATATCCTATTACTTGTTGACAACAACAATACAACTGAAATTGCCTTGAAAGTTTTAACTTCTTGTTCACTGGGGGAGAAAGTTCTTAAATAAAGGAACAACAATACATTGCCTCCACAGGAAATGAGCCCCATCACTTGCTTCTGCCTTTGATGAGTTCAGAAGCAAGAGGGTACTGAGTGCAGCAGATTCAAAGAAAGCAACTCGGGAAGTGGCTGGAACTAGTAAAAATAGTAATAATAACAATTCCCTTGGAAAATCCTTTCTATATGAGATCCTTATCCATGGAGCTAAATAGAGAGATAAAAATGAATGAGGCGATTTCCCCCCTTGAAGGAGGATTAAGTTTTCAAACGATTAGGAAACAGACCTGTAATTTTTTTTTTATATGAAAAACACAAGTGAGCCAGTTCCCCTCCCGAGATTTGTCGCGGTTGTTCTGTTTTGTTTTCAGGAGAAAATGTTTGGTTGGCTGCAGGAGAAAACATGGAAACTGCCCCTGCTGAATCAGAAAGGAGCAGGCTCCCCAACACATACGTGGTGGTTACAACAAAAAAGACTTCCTGCCAAGCCGAGGCCCCCCAGAGACTCCTCTCCGGCCTCTCAAACCCAGGCCATTGCTGCTTTTTCAAATCGCACGTAGAGTGGGTTCCAAGAGCTTGAGAAATCGCTTTTCCTCTTCTAACACCAGAGACAGGGGAAGCACTATGAGGCGGCAAGGAACAACCCACAGTGAGTGCAAGGTAACCCACGAGGAGAATTTAGGAGGGGTTTGGTTGGTTTTTGTTTTGGGGGTTTTTTTTAACTTTTTTTTTTCATTTTGCTTTCTGGCTGGTGTGTTGTGTAATCACTTCCACAAGGGGCCCGAGAGACTGCAGAGGGGACATGCCTCAATGTCAGTGCTCTCTCTATCCGTGCAGTACAGGAAGTGGGAAGTCAGACAAAGGGCCAGCCTGTGCTCCCTGACATGGGTGCCCTTCCAGTCCCCCAAACTGCAGAGAAAAATTCTCCACCACTGGGGACAATCATCGCTCCTGGAAACAAAACCTCACTGTAACTTTTTGCCCCCAGCACCCATACCCCCACCCCGCACATGAAAATGCAAAACTTCCCTGGAATACAAACAGGAATACTGTAGATGGTGGTTACGTTTAAAAATAAATCGCAAGGCCCCTCCCCTTTTCCTTCCCCCCAAAACACCCAACAACTTTAACTTGTACTTGGGTCCTAGAAGTTTTTCCCCTAAAGAAAACACCAAGAGAAAAACCAAATAAATACATTAATTAAAATAAATTAAATGTAAAGCGTTACTCCGTTGCAAGCCTACAGTAAAGTTGTAACCATCTGCACCTCCCAGGCTCTGCTGGAACCCTCCCAACTAAGGCACAAACTCTGCATTGAAAGGGTACCTCATCAAGGCTGCCTCTCCAGCAATCCACAGTCCCAAGAAAAAAACAAAATGCTCAGAAGGCGATCGGAACCCCCAAAGGGAGGAACAGCCACGAGAAAAAGCCCAAGGACAGGAATTTCCAGAATAGAATTCTAGCATAAAATGTCTACCTTCGTAGCACAGAATGCCGATATTGTTGTTCATCTTGTCCAAGTACTGGTAGTTCAACAGGTCCATCTTCATAAATAGCATTTATCGGGATAGCAAAGAAAACCAGCTCTTTGCTTTCGGCCCCAAACAGAAAGTTTCAAAATTCAGTTGTTGGTGAGCAGCTCCTGGCTCTCTGCTGAAACTTCACAAAGACCGAGGCCCGGCCTCAGATGATCAAAACAAAGTATGTAAAAGTTAAAAACAAAAAACTCACACACACACACACACAAAAAAAAACAAACAAAAATCAGTCACACAAAACCCTTCAAGGGTTTATTGGTAGACGGTGTATGGACTGTATCCTCAACTGAGCATTACAAAAAGGTTTCGGAAGTCTTTACGAATCCGTCTTCGAGATTAAAAAAAGGAGTAAGAAAAGGAAAACACGAAGCACATTTCCTAGGACAAAGCCCCACTCACTGGCTTCCCTCACAGCCTGCTGCAAGTTGACTGCGCTGACATGCTGGCTATGCCTGGTATGACTCGTATGTAAACCAGCTTCCTGCCCGGGCAGGGGGGCCAGGGGGCGCCGAGCATGCTCACTGCGCCCGGGCGCCTCGGATGTCAGGAGTTTCTGCACAGCATCAGGCTCCAAGTGCAGCGAGGGTTTGAAGGAAGCCGAGAGGGAGAGGGCGGGAGGCTGAACAGAGGGGGCAGCAGAGTGGCTCTTGACAGGAAGCAGCCCGGCCCCTGCAAGACTGTGGGAGGAGAAAGAAAACCCAGCAAGTTTCTTTTTCAGGAGCTGAGTGCAGGATTTCAAAAAACAAAACAAAAAAACCCCACTCCTCCATGGAAGCAAACTTGCCTGGAATTGAACTTTGGTAGAGATTCGCTAAGTGTTTTTGCTGGGCTGTCTCTCTATGTAAGGTTTCTTGGCTCCTGAGACTGTTTTTATCATGTCCACTGACAGGTCAGTGGTCCGTTTCCATTTCAGATGTTATAGGACATGTCACTTCTTTCAGAATCCCAGTAAAGGACAAGGCACCTTTTCACTGCAGAGGAAACCAAAGCTCAGAAGGATATAAATAACTGGCCCACAGCCCCAGAAAGAGCCCATAGAACTACTTTCAGAGTTCTTCTTTCAGAGTTCTTTTTTCGCTAATAGAACAGTCTTCCCCGCAAGAAAGAAAGAAAGAAAGAGAAAGAAAGAAAGAAAGAAAGAAAGAAAGAAAGAAAGAAAGAAAGAAAGAAAGAAAGAAAGAAAGAAAACAGTGAAGGAGGGAAAGAGAGGCAGGTATAATGTTTAGGTAAACAAGAGTGAAATATCCAAAACCTAAACCCTATTGGAAATCATGGGGTGAGGGGTCATTTTCTTTGCACACAGCAAAGCCCTGTATTTGGAGGTTAGTGGCATTAATGTCACAGCATTCCTCCTTACTGAAAGGACATGAGGCTGAATTCTGTGTCTCCCGTGCCTAGCACAGCCAAAGAGGTGCCCAAAAGCTACGTACGTACTGAATGAGTGAATCATACGACCTTCAGAGTTTTCAGCACACCAATAGTACATCGGCAAAAGAGGAAAAAAAAAAGTTTTTCCTGTCTTTGAAAACTGCAGCCAGCTTTTGGCCCCACAAACAAACTAAAACCTTACCGTAGGAAATGTTTCTATACTGATACTATTGAATGCTATTTGATGATTTAGAAAATACCAAGGGTTATTCTCAACTGTAGAACAAGGTTCATACTGTTAAGATTTGAATAAATAATGTCAAGGCACTATACATTTTAAAGAATCCATCAATTGTTGCACTTGGGAAAACAGTTACAATTACTGCAAGTTATTCCAATCAAATCTTTGCAGGCTTATATGGTAATCAAGTTCTGTTACCATCACGGATGGAAGAGTAGTTACTGCGGTGATAACAGGTGAAGTAAGCAATCAAGATTCCATAATCTTCCATTTATAAGATTATGAATGTTACACTAGATAGTCTAGATACTGCATAAGCGAAATGGAAATATAAATATCTCACACATACACACACCAGCAAGCATTATGAAAATGCTTGACAATATTTGGTGGGGAGGGCTGGAAGAAAACCCTTTGTACCATTAACATACACAAGATTACTTTGCACTTACTATCTTCAGGCATCTGATGAAATTTCAACTGATGGTTTTGCAGTACTATTTACAGTGCTATGATGCTTTATGTAAGTTCTCAGCCAGGACACTTTATGTATCATTAGCATATCCCCTACAGGTGAAAGCAGACTGCACTTCAGGGTTAACAGAGAGCTTTTTAAAAAATCACAACACTAGGTGCACCCCAAACTAATCAGAGGGGGTGCGACCCAGAATCCACAGATTTTTAAAGAGTCTCCCATAATTCTTTCTTGTAAGCAACCATGTTGAGATCTGCTGTCTTCGTTTGGAAAGGAAGGGAACAAAAAACCCTGCCTTAAGATGTTTTATTCATTTATTTGAAGGAGTTAAAAAAAATAGTGATTTAGGCACATGACCCAAACAATACAGTTGTAAGGATGTGAGTAAAATATTTAGCAACTTCCCTTTAATGACTCAACATCACTTATAGCAGTTCTCAGCTGATGGGTGACAATCATTGGCAGGGACGATGTCCCACAGGCGTTCTTTGACTTGTGTCTAAAATCATCAATCATAAATCCTCAGCCTCCAGCCATGTCTTTCCCCCTCCTCTGGGATCTAGCATGGTGCCACTCAAGTCTGGCCACCAAAGGGTTCAAGAGCTGGTACTAGCTCCCAGAGATAGACACAGAAGCTGGAAATAAACACAAACTTATAGGAATTTCAAAGGAATTTCACAGGAATTTCTCTTAATCTTCATTAAAAAAAAAAAAAAAAAACTGAGGCCCAGTGTTTGACTGTGTACTTTTTCATCTTTCTAGTTGTTGAGTTTTGCTGCGTTTTACCAAGTATAAACTTAAGCACTGGTATTCTGAAATGTTGATATCCCAAATGCTCCCACACCTGAAGCTTTTCGAGCACCACTGGGAAATTCCACACATGAAACCTTATTTAATACACAAAATTATTTTAACAATGTATAAAAATTATCTCCAGGCTATGTGTATGAGTGCAGATATGAAACATGGATGAATTCTGTGTTTAGATTTGGGTCCCCTGCCCAGGGTACCTTATTATGTATATAGAATACTCCAAGATGGGGGAGAGGGTGGATGGGAAATCCAAAACACTGCTGGTTCCAGGCATTTGGATAAGGAGACTTGACCTGCATCTGTGTCCCCAGGAGCCCCTCGGATGCTGGGTGTGCAGTTCAAAGGGAAAGCACTACCCCAGATGAATGCAAGCAAACCCCAGTTTCCACAGAGAAGTCCTGGCAGAGGATGTCCTGAGGCCACAGTCAGTTGTGCACAACAATAAACACAGCTGGGGGGCCTTGTCCAGGCCTCTAACACCCCAGCTCCTCTCAACTTTCACCAGGTGCTTTGAACACCTTGAACAACCAATACTCTGCTTCTCAGTTCTATTTCCTCTCTCACATACAGCAAAGCTACCTGGGGACCTAGTCCACACAGCCAATGCTCCTGCCCTGCCCTGCGACACCCCCCCCCCCAGACCCCACAATCCCAGCTCCTCCCTTCCTGCCTGGTGCTTTCAGCCTAGTCTACACTTTCAGATCCAGGACCGGGCCTACTTCACCCCTCCAAGGCCATCCAGCAACAACAAGACTTTTTTTAATGCTTTAAAAAAAGCATTTTTTTAAAAAAAGCATTTTTTTAAATGCTTTAAGATTTTCAAAACTTCAATGATATGCTCAGATTGTCTGATTTGGAATAAGGAAACAAAAATTTTTCAAAAGAAAATACTGAAAAGTTTGAATATACAAACATTATGCTTTTGTATATTTAAAAGCACCTAAACCAAATAGAGGCAAAAATATGAAACATAAGAATGTATTTCTAACACATATTATGGTAGGTAAAGGATAACTGTTCATGGCATATAAAGAACATTTATAGAACATTTACGAATAGGCTAGGAATATAGCTCAGTGGTACAGCATTACCCTAGCATGCATAAAGCCCTGGATTCGATCCCTAGCACTACAAAAAACAAAACAAGAAATAAAACAAAGAGCATTTATCAATAGAAGGAAAAAAAGGGACACAGTTTCTAAAGAAGCATATACACAAATACTCAAAAGATTTTTGGAAAACTATTCAACCTTGTTACTAATATAAGAACTACACAAATTTTAAGAAATTAAGGATTTTCCATCTGATGAAATAACAAAGACTCCAGTGAAATTTTTGTTTACCACTAATGACACTGTAATCAGATAACAGCTTTCTATAAAGCAGTCAGGTATACACGCCCCACAATTTGTAGTGTGAAAAATGTTCACACCCCTTCCTTGCACTGAACTCTATTTCTGGAACTATCTAAAGAAAATAATTAGTCAAAAAGTTGCCTAATAAAGACAGCAGGAATATCATACCTCTATTCCCCACATCTTTCTCCCACCCTTTTTTGAGATGGAATCTCACTATGTTGCCCAGGCTGGCCTCAAGCAATCCTCCTGCCTTAGCCTTAGTAGAGAGATCTACCCCCACAGTACACGCAACATTATGCCTGGTCATTTTTTTTCTTTTTTGAATTGTTTGAGATAGAACCCAGGGTTTGAACATGCCCCCAGATTCATACTGCTATTTATAGTAGTGAAAACTTGTGAATGTGAAATCCTGTTAAGTCCAAAAATAAAAGAGTGCACTGAAACTGGTATATCAATGATATTATGCAGCCATCACAACTCTTTCGGAAACTTGTAATAACATGAAAACTGCTGTAACTAAGTATGTGATAGTAGCAATAAATTTGATAACAGAAAACAATAAAAATAGGATATTAAAATTAATATATACACTATACACCAATTTTACTTATATAAGTATATATGCATATGTAAAAATAAGTGTAAATTTAAAAGACTGAGAAGTACAGAAATATATTAACAGTGCTCATCTTTGGATGGTGGACAGTTTTTGAGTTGTATTTCTAATTTACTTATAAAGAGTACATTTCTTGGGACTGGGGCTGTAGCTCAGTGGTAGAGCACTCACCTAGCACATGTGAGACCCTGGATTTGTTCCTCAGCACTGCATAAAAATAAATACAGGTATTGTGTCCATCTACAACTTAAAAAAAAAATTTTAAATACATTTCTTATATAATGAAGAGGGGGGAGTTCTCCGCCTTTTTTTTTAATTTTTTTTTGAGAGAGAATTTTTTGATATTTATTTTTTAGTTTTCGGTGGACACAACATCTTTATTTTACTTTAATGTGGTGCTGAGGATCGAACCCAGCGCCCCGCGCATGCCAGGCGAGCGCGCTACCACTTGAGCCACATCCCCAGCCCCACTCTGCACTCTTCTTTGGTTTTGTTTTAAGAAAGCTGCACTATAAGAATATATCCCATGGTATCTCATGAAACCAGAAAGGAGACCAAGAGCACAGAAGGAAGGAGACTGAGAAGGAGAAAAGAGGAGAGGGGACAGGGAATGAAAGTGCCAGGGAATGTGCTATATCCACGTACGGACGCATCACAGTGAATCCTACATATGCAGTTATGAAAGTAATAACAGGAGGGGGTCAGGAGAGCAGGGCAGGCTGGGAGGAAGGAGAAGAGGGAGAGGAGAACGAGACGGATCAAATTATGTTATGTGTACATTCAAATATAGCATAATGAATCGTACAATCATATAATTATGATGCATAAATTTTTAAAAAATTGAAATTTTAAGAAATTTTTTAAAAAACCCATTCCCTGGGAATGTTAAGTCTGACAATACCCAGTTATGAAGACACTGAAAAATATAAATTACCCTACTGAGCTACTGGGCTCATCCCTAGATCCAACAGCTCTCCCTCCTCTTCCCAAGATTTTAAGTAAGCTATATAGCTAGTGATTTTTCCGGGGGGTGGGGGTACCGGGGATTGAACTCAGAAGTGCTCAAACTACTGAGCCACCTCCCCAGCCCAATTTTGTATTTTATTTAGAGACAGAGTCTCACTGAGTTGCTTAGCACCTCACTCCCGCCGAGGATAGAATTTGAGATCCTCCCATCTCGGCCTCCCATGCCGCTGGGATCACAGGCATGCACCAACAGTGACCTCCTTAGTTGGCGCTTTCATTTAAAGATTTATTTTCCCCCTCTCCTTATATATTCAATTAAAATCGTCCTAACCTGATATGTAAATAATAAAACAGGCCTTACCAAAAGAAGAAAATAAGTTTGAATATAGATTGATGTACAATCAGATGTGTAAAAAATGTCATGTTAAGGGCATCTTCAGAACCCAATGCAACATAAACTGTGGTGATGATGTTTGTAAAAACATTGATCAAGCATTTTTTTTTTTTTTCCTTTTCCCCCTCCTGCACTGCTGGGCAAGTGCTCTACCACCAAGTGACACCCCCAGCCTGGAACTTCCACTTTGAATCTCATTATCTTCATTATGGAGATAAGGTCACAAAGGACACTCAGAAAAGGGTTTTGTTTGCTTGTTTGGCTGTAGTACTGGGGATCAGCCTGGGGCTTCTGAAGCTCACTAACCTAAGCTGCACACTCAGCCCTAGAAAATGGTTTAAATTGAAACCTTGCAGTGAGTGGTAAGAAACAAGGCTTAAGAAACCAAACTCACCTTTCTTTTAAACATTGTTTAAAATCACATTCTTGAAAGATCTGGCTGAAAATCTTCTTCTCTAGGAAGGATTAATTTTCTCCATTCCAGTATATTTAAGGTCTATTCTATACTGAATTCTGAAACAAGACCATGAGACATTTTATGTTCCCCTACCCCACCCCACCCCACCGGTCTATCTAAAGACTGTTCTGCACATGGTAGGTCTTCAACAATTTAGCTGGTGAATTAAAGGAAACACAAACCAATTTCAAATGCCTCTGGTATCAATGATGTAACCTGATCTATCATGTCCTATATGTTATCCCACTTTCTTCCAAAGAAAAAAACAACTATATACATCATGAAATATCAATTACTTCTCCATCCTGGAATTGCTCAGACTGAACCACAAGGACAAATATGCAGTATTTTGTCAAATTTTTCACAAAAGCATATATTCAGCTATGTCCTAGGTTTGAGCATTTGTAAAATGGCATGACTTCAACTCCTATTAAGTAGCACTAGATCATGTGCTGTAAAGACTGGGATTCTTTTTTTTTTTTTTTAATATTTATGTTTTAGTTGTTGTTGAACACAATACCTTTATTTTATTTATTTTTATGTAGTGCTGAGGATCAAACCCAGGGCCTCACTCGTGCTAGACAAGTGCTCTACCGCTGAGCCACAACCCCAGCCCCAAGACTGGGATTTTAACACAAATTTATGCACTTTCTGAAAACTTAAAATGGTTCTTTAAAGGAAAGATTTAAACTTTCAGTGCAACACCACCCTCTAGAGGCAGATTTTAAATTGCACAATTTTGAAAAAGCAAACTGCACAATTTGAGCCATTCTCACTGATGTGCATTACATTTCAAACACAAAAGCCTCTTATTCAGTAAAAATGTAGTTTAACAGATTAACCCTTATTAAATTTTGCAAGACTTAAAAAATTACAAAGCCAATTCAATTGATATTAAATGACTGAATCAGAACTCTATTTAGATGAATTTCAGAGTTCAGTGGTAGAGTACTTGCCTAGCAAGCATGAGTCCACGGGTTTAATCCCCAGCAATGGAAGACAAAGATGAATTTAAGATATAATATTAGAAATCACAGTAGCAATGATTTTTAAATAAATCAGTGGAATTGAATGACATTAACAACTCCAGAAAAAAAAAATCTCTTGCAAAACACTATAATTTCTAATTTTATAACACTGCTTTTATACATTTAACAACAGAAATATTGTCCTGCAACCAAAAGATGATTCTTTTTTTTTAACATTTATTTATTTTTTTCTTAGTTCTCGGTGGACACAACATTTTCGTTTGTATGTGGTGCTGAGGATCGAATCCCGGCCGCACGCACGCTAGGCGAGCGCGCTACCGCTTGAGCCACATCCCCAGCCCCAAAAGATGATTCTTTTAGTGATACGCATTTCCACAATTTAGTGTCACTAAATTCCAAAGAAAACTTTCCAGTATAATATCATTCTGATATTCTGGCAAATGATAATTATCCATAGATGTGATCCTTCAAGATAGACTAAAAATGGGAGCTGGCGTTGTGGCTCAGTGATAGAGTGCTTGCCTCACATGTGAGGCACTAGGTTCGATTCTCAGCACTGATTATAAATAAATGAATAAAATAAAGGTCCATCAACAACTAAAAAAAAAAAAATTTTTTTAATTGATTAAAAACTAAGATGGACATGGTGGTGCACACCTCTAATCCCAGCAATTCAGGATGCTGAGGCAAAAGGATCCCAAGTTCAAGGCCAGCATCAGCAATTTAGGGAGGCCCGAAGCAACTTAGTTAGACCCTGTCTCAAAATAAAAAGAGCTGGTGATGTGACTCAGGGTTCAATTCCCAGTACCAAAAAAAAAAAAAAAAAAAAAAAACTGGATTGAACTCAGGGGCACTCAACCACTGAGCCACATCCCCTATTTTTTATTTTATTTAGAGACAGAGTCTCCCTGGAGTTGCTTAGCGCCTCCCTTTTGCTGAGGTTGGCTTCCAACTCATAATCCTCCTGCCTTGGTTTCTGGGATCACAGGCATGTGCCACCTGCCTGGTAGAAAATGTCTTAAATATCTAACATTGGAAGGGCTAAGGTCACTGCTAGTCCCAGTGTGTGACCCATTCAACATCTTCACTGAACAGCTCAATTTGCCTAAATCCATTTGTGGGACTTTTCGATTTCCAGAACCACCCAAGAGGTTTCCTTCCTAAGCTACCGAGGGAGGTCCAGTCCCCATATCGGCAGCATGACTTAGCAAATCTGCCTCAGGGCCCAGTGGGACCCAGACAGGTGAACTTTGAATGCACACCAGGGAAATAACTACGTGTGTGTGTGTGTGTGTGTGTGTGTGTGTGTGTGAGAGAGAGAGAGAGAGAGAGAGAGAGAGAGAGAGAGAGAGAGAGAAAGAAGTTTGAAAATAGTTCCTCAGTCATTTTCACAAGCCCCTGTCCCACGGGGGGGTGACTGCTGAGCTGGATTTGGCAGAGCTGGCTGCAAGCTGTGTCTTGCTGAGGCATTACTCCTGGGCGGGCCTAGGGGGAGCCATGAGCCAACCTAACAGCAGCTTCACACCCTGCTCACTGGGGAGGGTGAGCAGAGTGGTTTAGATTTCAACTCATCCGGTCTTCCTTCACAAGGGCCAAGGAACCCTTCCCAGTCCCCTTCTAGGCCTGTCTTCTTGAACCCGCTGGGAGGCTGGAAGAAGACTGGAAACTGATAAATTGATAATACTCCTGGGCAGCCACCTAGGCAGTGTGCAAAGCAGGAATTCCCCCTCACCCCCCTTGATGAGGGGGTGCAGCGAGCAGGGATCCTGGGAATGAGCAATCCCCAGAGGAGCATTTCCAGTTTGTACACCAGGTTGAGGCCCGTGATGGTGACTTTTCAGTGGCATTCTCACTGCACTGGGAAGTTGTCATTTAACGTGTGTGAGTTCCTCTAACGGCCCCCCATCCACACCTAGGCTGCTTTTCCTCATTGCTGTTTCCCCAGCATCGAACAATACTTGGCACCTGGTATGTGATCAATACTTACTGAAACAACAACTGGGAACAAAGAACTCTAGGATCTACGCCAGGTACCGAGGGGAGGAGGAAGGGAACAAATCTCAGGAGTTGGAAGGCAGCGTGTCCTTGTTACATGTGGCCTGTGATGTTCTGTGTGGTTCCGGTAAGGAAGAGACCAAAGCATGACTTCACCAAGCACATGGCTTATTGCCGTGCAGACAGAGGGTTTTCCTTAGGTTGACAAAGCTTCTGGAGAGGGGGAATAAGCCTCAAGTTCAAAGCCAGCCTCAGCAACTCAGTGAGGCCCTAAGCAACTTGGTGAAACCCTGTCCCAAACTAAAAATAAAAAGGGCTGGGGATGTAACTCAGTAGTAAAGTGCCCCTGGGTTCAATCCCACTACCAACACACACACACACATACACACACACACACACACACACTCTCTCCCCACCCCCGCCATGGACCATTCAGTGAGTGAGCTCCAGCCCCTTAGAGAAGCCCTGACTATGGTGGCCCCAGGAACGAGAGAGCACCAACCGCCCTGGTGAGGGACTCTAACCCTAGGAAGAGAGACACAAGGCCCAGGCACTGAGAAGCAAGCCCATGGGCTGGAGGTGACGGTGCCCATCTGCACAGGACAAGGCAGGTGGGTAAGTGGTCTGCTTCCTGGGCTCTCTGTGATCTCACACTGGCTTCCCAGGCAAAAGAGCACTAGATACAGAATCAGAACGCAGTTCCCCGCCCAGCTCGGACCTGCCCTCAGCCACGTGGTCTTGATCTAGCAATTCCACCTGTCTGGGCCTCAGTTACCTCATCTACAAGAAGGGTGCAATCGAAACCTCACCGGCCCATCCTACAGGGCTGTCGGCCAGAAGAGACGGTGCCAGGGCTTTTTAGGTCGCCACAGGGTTGCGTAGACTAAGAGGTGGGCACAGGTGTGGGGTTCGCTGCTCTCGTCCCTCCTCTGGCCTCTGTGGGGGCTGGTTCTTGGTATTTGGTGAAGAGAAGGGAGGTTCGTTCAGAAGAGAACACAGCCCTGCTCCCCCCACCCCACAAGGAACTTCAAACAGAAACGACAACTGTAAAAAAGAAGCGGGAACAAAGGTCGCTCCTGTGGCCCTCTGAGGTTTCCTTAGGCCTAGACCATACAGGCATCTCTGGGAGGAGGGTCTAGAAATGCCGCCTGCACATAGCAGCTCTGTCCATTCTGAAAAGGGACAAGTCCCTGAAGGTGGCTTGAATCTGGAAAGGAATCAACACACCTTTTTTATTTTTTAAAAACCTTAAAAAATACAGTTGCAATGCATGCTCAGGAAAGTTTAGGCTCCTTGCCCAGAAAGCTGTCAAAGATTCAAAAACCACCTTGACTACACATCCAATATTTAAAGGAAGTAGAAACACACCCTGAGAGCGCAGGGGGCTACACCACAGCAGGCCTCCTGGGCCGACTTCTCAGGCAGCCCGCTGCAGCCCCTGACGTCCTGAGCCTGGCCTCCTCTCCAACCCACCACAGACCCTGTGTGACAGGAAAAGCAGCAAGCTCCTGTCCCCTCTGCCACACCCCCACAGCCTGCAAACCCTGGGGGGATTCCTCCTTTCCCCCTTTTGTCCCTGCCTCCCCACCCAACCACAGGCTACCACCACATCCATCTGCAATCCTAAGACAGAACGTCCGGTTTTCTACAATAAACAGGGTTGTTTCTGCTGGTTTTAAGGTTGTTTTCTAACCAGAGGGATGTGGAGAGTAAGTTAGAGCCTTACCTCCCATAGGGGGAGCCAGAGAAATCGAGATTTTTTTTTTATCATACTGATAGACCTAAAAAGCCAGGTCCAGTGGTACATGCCTGTAATCCCAGAAACTTGGGAGGCTGAGGCAGGAGGACTGCATACTGGAGGCCAGCCTGGGCAACCTAGCAAGACCCTGTGGTAAAGCATTCCCTGGGTTCAGTCAACAATACTGCAAAAATAATTAAAATAATAACAAAAGACATGAAGAATATTGCTGAGCTCAATTCCTGGTGGTTTGAATTAACAGTATCAATAAAGATAGCAAGAGGACTTAAGGGAACTGAAAATTCTGTTTCTTTGGGAAGAACACAGGAGGTGAGTTGCCTAGAAAGAATCTAGCTTTTCCCTACACAAAAATAAAAAGATGAAATTGTTGTCAGTAGGTCGGGGGGAGCTAGTTACTACAGGGTGGAGGAGGCTACCCATCTCATCCCCTAGACTGGCAGGTGTCCTCCTTACTGGTGACTGCTATCACAAGTAAGATGGACTCTCTGAAATGGCGATCACTCGGGGGTTACGATTATGCGATACCTGTGCCCCCGCCCTGTGGTCCATCTGCCAAAAAGACAATTACAACCCAAGTGCAGTGACACCAACCCAAACAGTATCCAATTAAATGCTCCTTCCTGTTCTCTCTTCCTCCATTTTCTTGGCACAGTGAGTTTTAAAAAAGAGAAATGTGAAAACACTGCATTGAACCTGTGTGTTCAGTGGCATCTCTACCCCAAAGCAGTAATCAAACTACCCACATTTATTTACAGCTGTTCTAAAAGTACAGCTGCTTCCAAAATACAGGGTAACACATTTCTGAGTTTGGGACCATCGAGGAAAGGTACACCCATATATTTTCTGTGGGAAGACTAGTACACCCATATATTTTCCGTAAAACAGAAGCTTTCCTCCTATTGTTTAGCCAAACACGGGCCCAACAACCTTCCAGTCAGATCACTGCAGTGTGTTTGCTGTTTCAATATCGTGATTAATTAAAGAAGCAGCTGCCAGGGCTGGGTTGTGGCTCAGAAGTAAAGCACTCACTACCATGCATGAGGCACTGGGTTCGATCCTCAGCACCATATAAAAATAAAGATATTGTGTCCATTTATTAAATTTAAAAAAAAAAAGCAACTGCCAATCTGAATGCTCTGGGAAGACCACAGAGAAAACGTATATGTGAATTCATTCTAGATCTTTCCTTTTATTCATGTGGCCTACTGGTCTTCCTAAAAGAGAATATTTATGCCCCAAGTTCTCCCTCATGAGGTTAATGTTGAATGAAGGGCGAGGGCTGAATAATCTGCCCAATGGGCATTTGTGAAATGTGCACGGGCCTGTCAAGTGCAGAGTCAGTGAATGTGAAAGTACTTTGAAGAGACACAAAGTCCAGCACCTAGAATTTTCTCTACTGCGAGGAGAATGTAGCTGAGCCCCAGAAGCAGAGAGATCCAAGAAAGTTCCCTAGATACCCACGACCCCCCACTTCCAAGTTATTGGTACAAAATATCCTGCCCAGGGTCAGCATGCACATAAAAATCTGGACCTTAAACGCAATGCGTATATGACTTTCATGATTCCAAGTACTATTTGCTTGTCTGCAGGACACTAGACATATGGTGAGCAGGGTCCCCAACCAACCCCTGGGCAAGGTGCCACCTTAACAAAGACACCACCCTCAGTGGCCCAGAGCAAATGGGATCCAGAGACAAGAGTCCCTCTGATCTGGAGGAACTTGTGTTTGAGGACAGAGTACAAAAACGACAAACACCAGCAGGCACAGGAGGGAGAAATCCTATTTTCTATAGGGACCTAGGTGTGGCTTTCGTAAAGAAAGTGGCATTTGGCTGGGCCCATCGGAATTTCAAAGCAGAAGTGGAGAACAAGGCGTTCCACATACAGCACTTTGTTAGACACGAACACCACTAAATACTTGCTCTAACTCCACTTATTATTCTAAGAGCATGTAGGTGTATGCTACCTGGTTACTCAGCACGTGAGCTAGGAATATTAAAATATTTAAAATGCCCTGTGCTAGAGGTCTGGACTTAGAAGCACACTGTGGTCTTATTCCAGTCGCTGTGGACCAGGTGAGCGAGAGGCGGCGAGTTACCTCTCCTTCCCCTCCCTTGGCCATCTCTGAAGTGAGGATAATGATCCTGCCTAACTGCTGTCCTTTGATGCCACCATTTTTATTATGGTGTTTAATACGGTCCTGGATGGACCAAACCAAGAGATCCTCAGGGCAAAGGGCTTTTTTTTTTTTTTTTTTAGACTCCAAAACCTTCAGCACAAGGCTGGGGATGTAGCTCAGAGATACAGCATGGAAAATATATATTTTTATATTATACATATATATAAATAAATATGTATATATTTTATATACACTTATATATAATATATATAAATAAATCATGTAAATATAATATATATGTTTATATATATAAATAAATTATATATAAAATTCCCAACTCAGTGTCTAGTGCCAGCAGACACTTAATAAATGGGCAGGTTCCTCCTCCTTTCTGTTGGATTTCTATTTAATATGAAAATACTTTCTTTGTTACCGCAGCACATGTTCTTCAGACTATGACATATCCCAATTTTGAACTTCAGAGTTCTGCCTTACATGGTTCAGCGTATTTCTCTTCCAGGAAGATTTTATTATTACTATTACTGTCAATTTTTAAAAATATCTCTGGGGACTTGGATATATGGGACACTAGTGAGAAAGGCATTTAAATTGAGTTCTAAAAATGAGAAACTAAACAACTGTGGGGTCTTAAGGAAGGCCTCTTGAACATCGCAGTAACCGGACTTTCCTTTACAGCTCTGTTTGCAACACAGAGAGAAAAAGACCAAACAGCAATGAAAATGTTCCACTGCATGTTCCGAAGTCATCAGGGTTGGGGATTATACACAAAAATCCAACAGCAAACACCTGCACCCCATGCTTGTCTTCACAGGAAGCATGAAAGACCAGTGGGACACTGGCTCCATCAGCAATCAAAATCCCTGCTATCCCCAGAAGGGGAGTGCCACCCAGAGGAGACTCCCATAGCGCCAAAATATTTTTATGGAAAATTCCAAAAATAAACAATTCATAAGTTTTGAATATACCAAGCCACCTCTATCCCACCCCGGATGCAAATCATCCCTCCTCCATCTGGTGTATCCATGTTGTATACACTACCCTCATGTTAATCATTTAGTAGCTAAGTTATCACATCAACTGTTGCAGTATCAGTGTTGACACAGACTTGGGAATGTTCCCCCAAATACAAGAGTAGAGAAGCAAAGGAGGCATCGTGTATAAACATAGACAACGCTGCTGGACATATAGAAAAAAGTATAGTATATATATGGCTTCAGGCATCCACTGGGGGCCCTGGAATAAATGCCCCTTTGACAAAAGGGTCTACTTTAACAAGGAAATAAATGTCTGAGAAATGACACTAGACCCTGACAACACCAGGACAAGTCAAACTGCACCTGAAGCCTACCCTGTGTGAATCAATAAACATCCTTTTTAAAATAATTGGGTTTTCCATTACTTGCAACTGAAAGTTTCCTAATAAAAGACTTTTAAAAACTCAAGTGGCAAAAGCAAAATCATAAATTTAAAATAATACAGCAGGTGCTAGGATTGTGGCTCAGTGGTAGAGCGCTTACCTAGCATGTGTGAGGCACTAGCATGTTTGATTTTCAGCACCACATATAAATAAATAAAGGTCCATTGACAACTAAAAGAAATATGTTAAAATATAAAATTATATAGCAGGAAGACACAAGAAACAACTGAGGAATTACTCCAGACAACAGGAGACTACAGTAAGGTGGCTGGTTATAAAATAATTCATCAAAACCCAATATGAAGCCAGGCATGGTGGTGGATGCTTATAATCCCAGAGACTCAGGAGGCTGAGACAGGAGGATCACAAGTATGAGGCCAGCCTGAGCAAGTAAGAAAGACCCCGTTTCAAAATGAAAACTAAAAAGGGTTAGGAACATAGTTCAGAGGTAGAGAGCATTTGCTTAGCATGCACAAGGTTCTGAGTTTGATTCCCATTACCACCCATACACACACACACACACACACACTACGAAAATAACACTTCATGCATTGTATATACAATCTGATGACTAATTCAAAATACCATCCCAACTCCCTTCTCCCTTATTGCCTTCATGAGAGGGATTCAGAAAGGTACATGCTCTCTATTCCACAGAGTCCTTGTTCATAGGATTGCCATGTAACACAGATCTGGCCAATGAGATGTAAACAAAAGTCTACTTTGGGCTTCTGGGGAAACATTTGGAAAAAAGTCCAGGTATGACTCATGATATCCTTTTGTTTTCCCCCTCCCTGTCTCACTGTCTGGAATGCAAAGGTGATGACTGGCAAAAAGGCAGCTGTGTTGTGCTGGTGACACTCAAAAGCCTGAGAAAGACACAAAAGAAACTAAACAATGACCACCTCAGAAAAACCAAGAACTTGAGATGGGAGGGATTTTTCTTCAGACTGAATTTTCTTTTTTAAAACACATTTTACAATTAAAAACTGATAAGTAAAGAAAAAAGAATTACTTTAGAAATACAAAGGAAAGATTGAAGCTCACTCAGAGTAGTTAGGTTTTAGGGTAGAGACAAGAGAAGGCTGGATAAGTAGAAGGAGGAAGGTATTCAGGATATCAAAAATCACATAAGCCATGGTTTACTAAAGCAGGGAACTTGGGGAGGTAGGAAGTAGTGGAATACACAACTGAAAAGATCAAGGGGCCAGAAAGAAGCCATCGAGAAACCAGACTTGACTCTATACAGTCAGGGAGCAAGGACTCCCTGTGGGGTCATCTTTATGGGGAAGGAGAACATGATACAAGCAATACTGGGTCAGTTCGAAATACAGAGAAGTTGGCAAAGACACAAAAGAAAAGGAGGTGAAAACCAACAAATCTATCCGAGGTAGTGCTGAGGTTTCAAAAATCAACCAGCCATGTTGGATTTTAAAGAACTTCTACTGTCCCACATGCTGACGAACTTGGACAGTTCTCACAGCCTCCCCCTCTCTCTCTCTTTCTGCACCTCCTGTATTTCTAAGAGAAGCAAAATGATAGCATTTAATTTCTCTAGAGTAAACATGAATGCAGAAAAACACACTTGCCATTTCTTTTTACATTTCCTTGTAAGTGTAAATTCCACCCAAACAGCTCCAAAAAAGGACAGAAGCTGGACACAGACTAAGCCCTAGAAAGAAGCTAATCAGAGTCTGACCGAGGACTTTCACACAGCGAGACATTTAAGAAAGAGTGTTCTTTACCAGAGGGGGAAGGGAAGTGGAGCGGGGGAGAGGAGAAGGCTGGATGATGGGTATCAAAATAGAGTTACATGAGAGGAATGAGCTTGAATATTTCACAGCACAGAAGGGTGACTAGAGTCCACAGCAATTTACTATATATTTATAAAGAAAAGAGAGGAGTGCTACAGTTTGGATGCAAAATCTTCCCCAAAGGCCCATGTGTTGAAGGCTTGGTCCCCAGCCTGTGGTGCTACTGGGAGGTGGTGGAACCTTTAAGAGGCGGAGCCTAGTGGAAGGAGGTGAGGTCATTGGGGGTGTGTCTCTGAAGTGGATATTTGGATCCCAGCCCCTTCCCATCTCTCTGCATCCTGACCACCAATGAGGGGAGCAGCTTTGTTCAGTCAGGTGCTCCCCATCATGAAATACCAGGCAGCCACAAGCCTTCAAAAGCAATAAGGGAAACCAGTCATGGCCCCAAACCTCTGAAACCTTGAGCCAACATAAATCTTTCTTCCTTTCAGTTGATTTTCTCAAGTATTTTGTTACAGCAATGGAAAGCTGGCTACATAAGGATGAAAAGATTCATAAAACTGAGAAACTATAAATGTTTAAAGATATGGAATTAAATTACCAAGTTGATCATTAAACATTGTTATGTGCACACTGAATTATCACACAAATATGTACAATTGTTATATGCCAATAAAAAAGACTTTCTTAAAAGACAACCGAACTGTATAGTTATAACTGCAGCAGTTCAATTATTTAAAAAATTTGGAATTCTGTTCATTTGTTATCTTTAGGACCATCTCAGATTTAAAAGTGTATATTTAAAGTGAATGATGGGGAGGGGAGGGGGGATAGTAGAGGATAGGAAAGACAGCAGAATACAACAGTCACTAGTATGGCAATATGTAAAAATGTGGATGTGTAACCGATATGATTCTGCAACCTGTATACGGGGTAAAAATGGGAGTTCATAACCCACTTGAATCCAATGTATGAAATATGATATGTCAAGAGCTTTGTAATGTTTTGAACAACCAATAAAAAATAAATAAAAATAAAATAAAGTGAATGATGGGGCTGGGATTGGGGCTCAGTAGTAGAGCACTTGCCTAGCACATGAAAGGCACTGGATTTGATCCTTAGAACCATATAAAAATAAATCAATAAGGTCTTGTGTCCATCTCCAACTTAAAAAAAAAATTTAAAGTGTATTATAACAGTGTGGCAGTTAATAATACACTTTTTTAGTGTTTCATCAAATACCCAACTAGGCACCTGGAGACCTGGGCTCCAGTTCCAAGTCTGTCTGGAGCTCAATGCGTGGCTCAGGGTGGTCAACTCCTCCCTCTGAAGCTCGCTGAGGAGCTGCAGGTGGAGCTCAGTGTTAGCCTACACGAGGCCCCGATTCCATCCTCAACACCACAAAAATAAAAAGGAGTAGGAAGAAAAGTCTGCTGTGGTTCTTCTCAGTTCTAAACTTTTGTGCGGAATTCCGTTCAACTTGAGAGCTGGCAGGATGGCATCAAAGGGAACAGTGGAGAGCTGAGGGCTGGAGAACTGCAGTTGAATCACACCCTGTGCAGTGATGGTTCCCCGCTGAGTCCTGGAGAGCGCATCCACCCAGTGGCTCTCCTTAAGATTCCTGAATATACAAGAAGTTCTCTGCTTGGGAACTTTGACTAGCAAATTTCAGATTTACCTGGAATATGGGGGCCCTTGATGGCCACAGTAACTATAAAATAGACTTTATATAAGGCTTCTTAAAAATTTGTGTAATGAGCTTAGAGCATGGTGGCACCCACCTGTAATTCAGCTACTTGGGAGACAGAGGTAGGAAGGTAGCAAGTTTGAGGCCAGCCTCAGCAATTTAGCACGATCCCATCTCAAAATAAAATAAAAAGGGGTGGGGATGTAGCTCAGTATAGAGTGACTGCCTAGTATGCACAAGGTCCTGGGTTCCATGCCCAGTATCATTAAATACACCACCCCCACACACACACACACACAATGTAACTTAATATGACAAAAAATAAAAATTTACCCAAAACAACACAATCTTAATGCACAAATGCTTCCATTTTTTCCACCTTAATTTGCTCCCTTCTATTTCCTCAGAACCTGTTGGGTTGGAGGGTTTTCTGACACTGGTATGTGACTCCTGCACAGGCTGTCACATGCAGAGCGGGATGCAGCCAGGCAGTAGCCAGAACCCCAGTGGGCAGGGGTCTCCCTACCCTCACCTTGGCTCTGTGGTGGAAATCTGGCCACCTCACCTGGGAATCTGGACTTCCTCTGCTGGACCACTGTCAATATTCAAGAATTCTCACTGCCAGTCAACTGAAACCAACTTCTATAATTTCTGCCCATTAGATCCTAGCTAGATCTGTTGGAGCACACCATGCTCCTCCATCTAAAATGAGAATATCTGGGACTGGGGATGTGGCTCAAAAGTAGCACACTTGCCTAGCATGCAAAGGGCCCAACCCTAACCTGGCACAATGCACTCCTTTCAGAAGATGGTTTAGGACCAGGGTTATAGCTCAGTAGTAGAGTGCTTGCAAAGAAAGAATGAATGTTCACAAAGATTTTTAAGTGAGAACAGCAGGCAACATATATGGTAGGACTCCAGTTTTATTTATAAATATAATTTTGGTTTTGTTTAACACACACCACACACATACACACATATGTATAATAACTCCATACAAATACCATGCCATTATTTTTGTGATGTGTTATATATTTCTAAGTATTTGAAGTCTACACAAAAAAACTAATAACAAGTTATTTTACAGGGAGGAGAGAGGACTTCAGATAACGTTTGTTATTATTATTGTTCTGTTTTCTAATTTTTTTAATAATTATTTTTTAGTTGTAGATGGACACAATACCTTTATTTTATTTATTTATTTATTTATTATTCTGTGGTGCTGAGGATCGAACCCAGGGCTTCACACATGCTAGGCAAGCACTCTACCGCTGAGCCACAACACCAGCCCATTTTCTGATTTTTAATCATTGAGCAGGAACCAAACAAGAAAATCAACTTCTTTCCATTTTTTAAAATCCCTGATATTGCTTTATTTTTGTCACTTGTCTCTCAATGATAACAAAGAGAATTACCAAATAAATAAATCCAGGAGTCAGGTAAGTTTATTACATTAAAATTACTGAAGACCTACGTGTATGTGTACACACACACACACACATGCACACACACAATTGTTTACAAAAAAAAACAAGAAGGAGAAGACTTTCTGATCTGTCCCACAAGTGATACGCTTCCCACCTAACAGAGACACCAGTCTACACTGTGGGGATAGGGACACATCGTCAAGGGTTAATAGTGGAAACAATTTCCTCAAAAATAAATGGAGAATAATAAACAAGGGGCAAGCACACCTGCCTGTAATGCCAGAGACTCAGGAGGTCAAGGCAGGAGGATCCCGAGTTTGAGGCCAGCCTTGGCAACTTAGCAAAATCTTGTCTCGAATTTTTAAAAAGTTTTAAAAGGGGGAAGGGGTAGAGCTGGGGTTGTGGGTCAGTGATAAAGTGTCTCTGGGTTCAATCCCCAATACAGGAAGGTGGGAGGTGGGCAGTGGAGCAGGAAGAGGAGGAGAAAAAAAAAGAAGAAAGTAACAAAGAAAAATAGACATCAGTCCTTGACATTTGTCTAAAATACACCTTTCCTTTGTTGAAACCTTAACCCCAAGACCCTACAATCCATAGAATTCTGTCTCAGAAAACAAAATGGAACTCAAAATGTTAAGAGTTAAGACTGCTTGTTTAACCAAAACGTGCCTCTGTGCCCTTTCTCCTCAAAGCAGAGCAGTGTCTTCTGCATTTCCTTCCAGATCCTTACTTGCTCCTTACAAGTGTTAAAGATCTCCTTCCAAGTCTGCAGCCATTTTTTAAAACAAATAAATATGGCAACTTTCAAAACAAAGTTCCAAGTACTGCTTGCCAAAGTGAACAAGAACCGAGCATCCTCATCTACAACGAAGGCTCCACCGTATTCAAGGCTCACCGTGTTTCACACACCAGGGACGTCACCAACGCCAATCACACCATGCTGCCAACCACAGACCTACCAGAGGGCAGCGGCTGAAGGGGCAGAGGCTGGCAGAGTCGCTGGGGGAGCAAGAACAGAAAAGAAAGCCAAGTCCTGTCCAAGCACACATGTCTAACAATGGCCACGCAGGACACCGTGCATCAGGGAAAGGGTGGCCGGCAAGCACTGGTTCCTTCAGCATAAATGTACTGATCGCCCTCCATGTGCCACACTTGGTTCCAGGCCCTGGAGATTCTATAGCAAGCAAAACGAAAATCTCTGCTCTTATGGATCGTCCTCCAGTGTACATCAGAAACAAGGTACCTGGAATCAGGTACCTGACAGGGACAGGGGACAAGGAAAGCTGCTCCAAGAAGGTGCATGTGAGTGAAGATGTGAAGGAAAGGAGAGAGTAATCCACAGGCCAGGTAAAGGAAAATCTTTCCATGCTGTAAAACAGCAAGTACAAAGGCCCTGAGGCAGTGAGAAACAAGCTTTCCAGGAATGTTGGGTGGAGAGGCTGGCTTAGGTTAGAGGTCACAAAAAGAATTTCAGCTCTTACCTCTTATCAAAAGCCTACCCCAGAAAGGGTTCTGAACAGAAGGGCGATGTCATCTGATTTACATTTTTAAAATACCACTCTAGCATACTGGTTGAGAATAGACTTAAACGGAAGACTTCTGTAATAATCCAGGCTAGGACTAGGGGAGTAGAGATGGGGGCTAGTAAAAAAGTGGCCAGATTTGGGATCTATCTGAAGGTAGAGCCAACAGAATTTGTTAGTGGACAGTCTGAGTTGTGAGAGAAACAGTCAAGAATGCCTCTAAATTTTTTGGCCTCCATTGAAAAAAAATTTAAAGGCATATTTGGGCATAACTACGACTCACACTGAAAACAGGCTTGGAAATCCAGAGCCAAAGAGGTTCTACCATAAAATCTCATCTCCAGGGACCTATAACCCATACACTTCTGAGGCTCCATAAAACACCAACCTTACAAAGAAACACTGGAACAGCTAGCCACTTGCAAAACGCTAATGCTACAATGGTTTTTACTTATTCACACTCTATTTTTTTTTAAGTTGTAGATCGACATAATATCTTCATTTATTTTTATGTGGTGCTGAGGATCGAACCCAGTGCCTCATACTTGCAAGGCAGGCACTCCACCACTGAGCTACAGCCCCACACACTCTATTCTTTGTGCGTAGAGATTCCTACACATTTGCGAGCAACTGATTCATTTTTTTTTTTTTAAAGAGAGAGTGAGAGGGGATAGAGAAAGAGAGAGAAAGAGAGAATTTTGATATTTATTTTTTAGTTTTTGGCGGACACAGCAACTTTTGTTGGTATGTGGTGCTGAGGATCGAACCCAGGCCACATGCATCCCAGGCGAGCGCACTACCGATTGAGCCACATCCCTAGCCCCGCAACTGATTCTTATAAATCACTATCGATGCACATTTTCACAGTCTCTCCTCTCCACATCCCTAGTCAGCATGCTGTTCCCCCTCCTCCCTCCTGAACTCAACTCCTCTGGCAGCCTCTGGGATGCCTGCTCCCCTCTCAGGGCAACTCCCACCTGCAGATTTCCTTTCCTGATTCCCACTGCTTACTCATCATGATGCCGATCCTGCCAAAGATCTCTCCCGATTATCTTTACCCCTATCTCTATAGTTTTTCATTCAGCAATTTTAATCATTTCAAGCAACAATCCCTTCAAAGTAGCTAGAGTGACTCTCTCTGGACCACAGTTTGCTAATTCCAATTACATCCTTGATACCTCTACTTAATATCCTGGGCACTGCAAATTGACCTAGTCTTACACTGGACTTCTTGTCTTCACTGTTCTCTTTGGCTAAAGCCAGGAGAATAATGACCATGGGTGACAGGTTCCATAGTTTGGGCTTCTTTCCAGAAGTAACATGAAGCCATATAAGATGAGTGAGTTTTCTGAATATTCATAACACGTTGATTGTTTTACCTTTACAGTAAAACTCCCTTCTATTCAATATGAAGGTTAAAAAGTGACATGTATTTATACATCTGTATGCAGTATATGCTACAACAAAATACCACATACCATCTATCAGTTGGTTTTATCATCTCTATTAGGCTGAAAAATCCGATAAGACCTATCTGATTCCACTTAAAATAAGTTCTGTGCAATATCAACACATAGCTGTGGCACGGAGAAGGGCCACACGATACATCTGCTGTACGAGGCTAAGGGTGCAGCTCAGTGGCACAGCACTGGACTACCATGTGTAAGACCCTAGATTTTGTCCCGGAGGGGGGACACATGTTTTTGAAAGGACAGGTCTATCTCGTGGTCAGAAAGATGAAAATTCATCTTGACATGACCTCTTTCAATAGCCACAGGATAAAGTCCACAGCACCTTAGCAAAGAGTAAAGGCTCTTCATAATTGAATTCCAACAAACTTCCCAGTGAATCGATACAACAGTCACCTGCCGTGTGACAGGCTTCTCTGGAGGTGTGGAAAAAGGAGCAGTGACCTATACAGCTGGCGACCTGCTCTTACCTTCCCCTGGGGACACTGACCCTACACCTCACCTCCCACTTCCCCATCATTTAGCTTCCCCTCTCTCTTCCTTGTAGACCCTTCTCTAACCCTGACTCCTGGCTCTAAGCAATCCTCTTGCCCCAGCCTCCCCAGGAGCTGGGATCTCGGGTGTACACTGCCACACTCAGATAAAACTTTTTTCACAAGTAAAACGAATACACTCTAAAATAGCCGTTAAAATTGAGTGAATACATAAACCAATAAGTCACTTGCTCCCACTATCAAGCATTTGGCACTAATGAAGTAAGTGGATGTGCTACAATTGTACATCACGGGCAGCACCACAAACACCGGAGTAAAGGGCTGTGCCAAGATGTCATAATGACAATGACATCACTAGGTGGCAGAAACTTAACTCCATTAATCGTCTTTCCATACCCTGGTTGTGTAAGTGGTCCATGAGGACTGAAATGTTGTTAGGCGGCATGTGACCACTGTCTTTGAGTTTTACTGACTTCATGATGAGGTTCATGCTGCTGCCTTCCTTACATGCGTTAAAAAAAAAAAAAAAAAAAAGTCCTTTCAACGCAAATGTCTTCAATAAAGACACCTGCAGCCATCCCAACCTCTATTTCCAACTCAGTACCAAGCAGGCTGAGATAATCCTTCCTCTGGGTTGTCACTTACTCCCTGACCTAGTAAGGACTGCATTTCTAAATGTGACTCATACTTAAATGCCTATCTTTTTGCCAAGTGTGACGGTGCATGTCTGTAAACCAAGCTACTCAGGAGGCTGAGACAGGAGGATCTCAAATTCAAGGCCAGCCTTAGCAACTCAACAAGAAGCTGTTGTAAAATAATAATAATAATAATAATAATAGGACTAGGATGTGGCTCAGTGGTAAATCACCCCTGGATTCAATCTCTAGTACCAAGGGGAGGGGGAAATAGGTACCTCAAGGGCAGGACCGTATATCCCTCATCGTTGGCACCTACCATGTGGCTTGGAATAAATAAGTAGATAATTAGAAATCTTTTAAATTGCAACTCACAGAACACCATGCTCCACTGCTTCTTTGGAAAAACTCAGGTTTTGCTCTAAAATCTCTGACATTCTTTTTCTTTTCAACAGTGTTCTTTTAAATGACAGAAATTATTCTCTGAAGGTTCCATTAGAATCCTACAAAACATCTAATCATTTGAATATAAGTGGTGTGAAGCAGATGAAGATGGATAATAACTGCTCTTCCAAACAGGGCTTAAATATTCATAAAACAGATTATTCTCGTACATTTTATACAGTCTCCAGGAAGCCAACTCCAAAAATATCTTGCAGTGACAGAGTCACTGTAGTATTTTAATTCTAGGGTAATGGTCTTAGAATAACATTCTTTTGCATGTATGAATTCTGGCATGCTTCTGTAAAACTAAGTAGAACCCCTCTTCCAGCAGGTAATTCTTCTGGGGGTCTTGTTGGTTTTGCTTGGGTTTGTTCTTCGGTGCTGAGGATGGAACCCCAAAGCCTCACACACGTCAGAGGCACTCTACCACTGAGCTACACCACAGGTGACTCTTCTGTAAAGATAACCACATGCTTCAGAAACGCATTATGTAGGAGGGGAGGAGTCTCTGCTGCTAAGGCAGAGGATAGCAAGAACATTCAGACTGGGGACAGACTCCCAGGACCCCTTCAGATCCCCCTTTTTCTCTCCACTCCCTCCCCAGACTCTGGCACCTGAGACATCTCCAGCATTCCTTGGACGACACTCAAAAGCCAAAGAAATAATGAAAAGAAAAATAAAAAATAAGCTGGAAGACCTTTGTCCTAGTCGCAGGTAGTATAACCTCAGGAAAGTATGTCCACTCCCTGGACCTAAGTCTGTTCGTTTTTTTGAGCATAGGGTCTCACTGTGTTGCCCAGCAGCCTCCAACAATCCTGCCTCCAACAACCCCGCCTCAGACTCCAGAAGAGCTGGAGCTACAGACAAGTGCCACCATGCCTGGCTACAGCTCCATCTTGGCTTCTACTTATATAAACTAAGGAAAGCTTAGGTTCCCTCCAGTTTAAAAAGGCTGGGATGTGGCTCAATGATAAAGCACTCTAGGTTCCATTCCTATGGGGGAGATGTTATCACTTTAAACTATCTTTACCTCTGGAGGCAGAGAAGCTAATAACTTCCCTGGAGTGACTCTGACCACTTCGAGATGCATGCATGTGGGTCGTTAGGACTTCAACCTGATTCAGTCAAGTGGCCCTTCACTAAAGATGGGAACGTTTGCATCCCAAATATAGCTTTAGTTTTAATTACATATGAGAAATATGATCTATTAAATATCGGTGAAGCTCACTTTCCTTTTTTTAGACAAAAATAAATACATACAAATAAAACCTCTTTGTTGACTTCCCCTAGTGATGGACAGAGGAGCAATCTCTACCTCTAAAGCAATAAGACAATAAGCAGGAGCCACCCCTGTCCTTAAGAAGATTACAGTCTGGCCTCGGGCACAGATAGTGTGTTGATGAAGCAATGAGGCATTTAGACAAACCAAGGTTTTCCTTGCAAGGAAAAAAAAAAAAGACCATTGTAATACTCTTCTGCCAGGTCAATTAAGAAAAGGTGAAAACCAAAAGAACATTTTTACCACGGGGCAGACCAGTGCTTCCCACATTGTGCAGGTGCACAGGACTCCCACAGGAATTCCGTCAAGCATGTATTCTCAGGACTCTGCACTTCCAGAAAGCTCCCAGGTGGTGCCATGGACCACATCTGAGCAGCAGAGAGGGAGAGAATGGAGCCTAGGCAGAAATAAGCTTCCTGAAATGTCTCCTTCCGAGGATCTATAATCTAAAATTTTTATTTTTTCTTTTTTCATTTTTAAATGGGAAAATTCCATGAAGACAGACCCTGGCTCAAAGCCCAGGATCCCAGCCACAAGCCTCTTAAAAATAAGTTTTCAAAATTCCTAGCATTTTCTTTTAAATAATAAGATATTTGCCTAAAATTCTAGCTAGAATTCCTGATGCTCGCCAGTCTGATGATTGTTATTTTTATGAACTTCATCCTCGTTTCAGTTTTCACTTCCAGCTCCCCCCACCCTACTCCACCCCGTCATTAAACTGTATCACAAAACGGTCACATCTCTGATCACCGCTGGCTTGTTCTCCAGGTACCCGAAGGAAAACATTTTATTTATTTATTTATTTTGGTCAATTCTTCAAGATTCCTTAAATGGAAGAGCTTTGGAATGAGGAAAACTGTTGGGATGTAGGTGTGAGGTATCCCCAAAAAATTCGTGAGATAGTGCAAGAATGTTTAGAGGTGAGGTGCCTGGATTATGAGAGGTGTGACCTCATCAGTACACTAACAATCCCCTGATATGGATTAACCGTAGACAGTTGGGGAGTGGCTGGAGGAGGTGGGTCACTGGGGGCGTGCCCTTGGGGTTGACATTTTGTCCCTGGTGAGCAGAGCTCCCTCTGCTTCCCGAGGGCCATGTCCTCAGCTGTTTTTCTCCACCATGCCCTTCCTCACCTCAGCCCCATAGCTATGGAGTCAGCCAGCTGTGAACTGAGACCTCTGAAACTGTGAGCCCCAAATAAACGTTTCCTCTTCTAATTGTTCTTGCCGGGTCTTTTGGTCACAGCAGTGAAAAAGCTAACTAAACCAGAAACCAACAAGAAATTCTGGACTTTCTGAAATGTTGTGGTTACTTCATTCAAATCATCACCCTTTATAGAGAACAATTATGAGTTCTCTTTGCAAAGCAAGGAGCTATTTTAGCTACAAAACTAGAATTCAAACACATAATCCCAACCTCAAATGGTTGCAAAAATCTTTCAGAGATACCCAAGAAATAAACTTGATTTTCCAAGACTGTGTTCTCAGAGTTAAAATAGCTCAAGAAGAAAAGAAAGCATATGCTTTTATTTAGTACTTTTTTTCCTTCTTGCTGTAAATTTTACTATCCTATTATTGTCTTATGTTTAAAAATATCTCCATTCTCATTCAATAGCCCTGGAGCAACATGCCTGGCAAATTCACCATTCCCCAAGTGTCTTCCAGTTTCCAAGTCAAACTCACAGCAGACACTACCCACCTAACTTCTCCAAGATAATGAGTGACATACTAGCTGTAATATTTTGCCTCTGCTGAGACAGTGCTAGGACCCAGCACTGCAAGGGACTTTGAGACAGCTTTCTCTAGCCCCTTCATCTTATGCATGAGGATGCAAAGACCCTGCCAAAAATACACTAGCCAGTAACTTACATTCCAGGGGTGAAGAAAGTCACTCCAAGCTACGATGCTGCTCCAAGAGGGAGTCTCCTGGCTTTATCACTTGTACAATTTCTAATGTCTGCAGAAGGCAGAGGCAGCCGATTCTGAGAAATAAAAGCTCCCTATTAATAATTTACCTAAACTACAATGGATGTTTTTAAAAAAATTCTAGGTAATATAGAGTGCTCAACTCTTAATACGTTAACTGAAAAAGAAAGGGCATGGGGCTGGGACGGGGGCTCAGTGGCAGAGCACTTGCCTGGCAAGTGTGAGGCTCTGGGTTCGACCCTAGAACCACATAAACACAAATAAAGGCACTTGAGTACATACATCCATACACCACTAAAAAATATATTTTAAAAAAGAAAGGGCAGATACCACACTGGAGTCTCAGGCCAGCTACTCACTATACTGAATTTAATGGTATATTTTTATTTTACATTGGAAACAATTCAAATAGGGATCCCAGATTGAAACTCCACAGGGGCACATTTTAGAGTATTCATGGCAGTGCCCCAGGGGTTAGAAGAAGGTCAATCGCAGGATAGGTTCACAGCACATTTGTTGAATGAATGACTCAAGAGAGAGGGACAAACAAGAAAACTGCAACACACATACTGAGTGCGCAGACATGTACACACACACAGAGAACACCTGGGTGGCTCTGACTGTCACAGGACAGGATGGAAAATGTCAGGAAATAACCGAGAGTGGAGCACTGCAAGGACCTAATGACAAGCCATGTCTCGGAGTTCAACCAAGAGGAAAAGGAAAAACAGGTGAGGAAGATGGGGAAAGCTTATGACGAGAAGCACAGTTACGTTTAGGCATTAACAACTGAGCCCTCCATCATCAGAGAGCCGAGAGAAAAAGCCAACTCCTGTGGATTCCTGGCTCCTCATTCACTTGAGCATTTATCAATAAGTGTAAGTAAATGGGAGGCTTGGAGAGAGGGCAACTTGGAATCCCAGTTAACCTCTATCCCATTTTTAAAAACCACATGCATTTTCAAGTTCACTCGAAGTACACCAAGGGTGGAAACAAGTCATCTCGTAGCGAGGTATCAAAAACAACAGGGTTATCGTTTCCTGAGCCACTTGTCACTAATTAGCCACACAAGTGTGGCCACTGGAACCGTTTGTTTTGTGGTGTTAGGGATCAAACCTAGGGCCTCACACATTCCAGGCAAGTGCTCTACAACTGAGCTATACCCCGGGGCCAACAGAGTGGGGTTCTGTGGTTGCTAACACTCAGAACATAATGTTTTCTATAATCCAGTAGTATCACCTTTCTAAAATTCACTCTACCACCAGCCCTAGTACCTAAAGATAATATACCACATAAAAGACCCCGGTGCTACTCATGAACTCCATGTATATATTACTGATTCTAATTGCCTTCAAAGCAATCATACGTTATGTTACCATTAATAGCACTGACTTTTTAAAAAAGTTTAGAGTTTAACAAATTCATTCTTCATCTTCAAATACTGTGTAATATTGCACAGTCTACTTTCCAAAACAGTTTCACAAGGTCATCCCATTTGAACCTCATCTGAAACAGTTACAGCAGAATTTAGTTCCACCAAGAAAGGCAGAATACAAAGAGGTTAAATAAATGACACAGTTACTGCCCCCTGAGCAACGGCTAAAAGGTGGGTCTCTGAAACACTATACATTCAGTCCAAAATTCCATGGTTTTCTACTTCATAAGCAGCATATAAACTGTTGCAAAATGGTCAGAGTACAGGAAAGGTATGGAAAGGCAGGAGATCCAGGACACAATCCAAGGGAAATTCCACTTGTGAAACAAACAACTCAAGGGAAGCCTAAGGGAGACCACACGTGGTTTTTCCAGTTTCTGTGCCCACAAAAGTGGACATGGCAAATGCCCAACCCTCACAGAGCTTATGTTCCAACCAGGGACAGAGACAGGTCATAAACACATTCATAATATCTGAAAGTCACAAGTGCTATCGAAAGAAAGGAAGGTCACACAATCTTGTAAAAGTACAACTCTAAGAATACACCGACTACTGAAGAACTGCACACTTTAAATGGATGCATTGTGTGATAGGCTGGTTTGATATCTGAATGAAGCCACTTACAAATACAGAGTTAAAAGAAAAATTCTTTTTTTTTTTTTAATGCAGACTACAGGAATAGCAAACTATTGTGAAATAGGGTAGGCAAGGTATTAAACATCACAATTTTATTCTATTTTAAGCATCAAGTTAAGGCAGCAAGCTGATCACACATTCCCTACTAGGATCCCAGAAAGCCAACAGCTGGACTTTTGAACTTGGTAGTAGAGCGCCTGCCCAGCATGCGTGAGGCCCTGGGTTCCATCCCTCGCACAGGGACAAACTAAACAGTAAGATGACTGAAATGACCTGTGTAGGACTTTACAAAGTATAATCTTAAATAGAGCATCCTGCCTCAATGACATCAAGTGATATGTTCAACCTATTGCTAAGTGGTCAAGTCCAACACATTTTCCCAACTTTCTTCAAACCATCTTTCCAGTTTTAATCAAAATGCAGGAAGAAACGATTTATAGTAGAGGGGATGGAGAGAGGGGAGGGGAGGGGAGGGGAGGGGAGGGGAGGGGAGGGGAGGGGGGATAGTGGAGAATGGGATAGACAGCAGAATACATCAGTCACTAGAAAGGCAATTTGTAAATCAATGGAAATGTAACTGATGTGACACAGCAATCTGTATACGGGGTAAAAATGGGAGTTCATAACCCACTTGAATCAATCTGTGAAATATGGTATATTAAGAACTATGTAATGTTTTGAACAACCAACAATAAAATAATTTTTAAAAAAAATGCAATGTGCTAGAATAGGTCCTCCCGGCTACAGCTATGATGTGTACTGTGCTATACTTACAAGTTCCCTGGGTAATTTGGGTGCTTATCCACATCCATGGGCTCATCCGCCCATGAACCAGCTCATGTATTTGGCTTGGGTACTTTTCTTGGGAGGTAGGCATGTGGAAACCAAACCCATAGTCTCACGGATGCTAACCACAAGCTGTACCACTGAGTTACATCCCCAACTCTGTACAGATAGTTTTTTTTTTTAAATATATATTGATGGACCTTTATTTTATTCATTTATTTACATGCAGTGCTAAGAACTAAACCCAGTTCCTTACACATGCTAGGCAAGTACTCTACCACTGAGCCACAACCCCAGCCCCGTTTTTTAAAATAATAAAATGCTTATACAAATGTAAAATCCTGTGGGGGGGGGGGGGGGGCGGAGAAGCACTCAAAGACAACATATAAGTTCCCTGCTCCATAAAAATGTACAAAAGCTCACAATAACAATGTCAGGCCCCACAGGTGGAAACCTAATTTGCCTAACATCTGCATGCTGACTCATGATCACCAAACTTATTTTTAGATTTCTTTCTTTAGAGATTAAGCAATCTACATCATTTGGTTAATAATTTTCAATTAGAGCAAATACATTACATAAACTATACCTACGAGTTGAAAAAATCTTACTCCATAAAGCTAATTGTTAACTAGATTAAGGTTAGGTTCACCTCTATGAGATGCTCTAACTTGATTTTGTTTTTTTCATGACATTTTAGTCTCACACAATAATACATGATTTCTTTACATTCAAATATATTTGCCTTTGAGGGAAACCACTTTATCACACTTTATCCTTTACTTTCACTTTTCCTTAGTTACACCCCCTATCTGACCTTCAAATCCCAGAGAGCACCAAGAATTAATAAGTGGTAAAAAAAAAAAAAAAAAACATGGATTTCCATAATCAAAAAATAATTTTAGGGGCTAGGGTTGTAGCTCAGTGGTAGAGCGTTTGCCCTGCATACACGAGGCCCTGGGTTCGATCCTCAGCACCACATAAATAAGTAAAAAATTAAATAATAATAATAATAATTTAAAAACATTTATAGGCTATTCATCTGAGTTAATATTAAAGAAATACAAAAGAGCCCAGCTCTGAAATACAATATTTTTATCTACTGGATCACAAATCATTAGAAAAAGAGGCCAATGTCCAATACAGGTGAAATTAATATAAGTATTATGTGGCACAATACGTTGATATAAACCTTTTAGGAAGCTTTATTATTATTACTACTACTACTATTATTATTATTACTATTATTTTAGTTATACATGGACACAATATCTTTACTTTGTTTATTTATTTTTATGTGGTGCTGAGGATCAAACCTAATGCCTCACATGTGAGAAGCCAGCTCTCTGCCACTGAGTCCCCGCCTCAGCCCTAGAAAGCTGAATTTTTGAAAAACATTTAAAAAACAATATTCTTTTACCCAGAAGTTTTCTCCCTAGAATAGGAAATAACTAAAGAAAAATGCTATAAAATGGCCAATATCTACAAAAAGTTATTTATAAGAAAACCATTTAATAAAGGATGGAATGAATAATAAGCAAACAGTACCGATGGAATACTACACAGCTATCAGAACGCTGTGGAATAGGTGAAAACATTTGGTAATTTTATATGAAATCCATTAACTTTTTGAAAATACAGAAAAAGATAAAAATCACAATTCTACCACTGAGACTAAAATTGATACTTTTACTATGCAAACCTATACCTTTTGGGCAGAACTGGTATCATAAGTTTTAATGTTAGGTATTAAATTATTTTTAATATTTTATAATCCCACAATAAGCATCGCTGAGCAAATCTGTTTACTTTCTTGGGATACATTTCCCAGAGTACAACTACTGAGTTAATTAATTAAGCACAAATAGTGTTTTCTGGTTGTGTGTGTGTGTTTAGAGACAGGTCTAGCTATGTTGCTCAGATTGGCCTTATACTCCTGGGCTCAAGCGCTCCTCCTGCCTCCCAGGAGCTAGGACTACATGTCACTGTGCCTCACTAAACACTGTATTAATTGGTGAGGATGGGTATTATTTATTAGATAAAAAAAAGAAAAGATGACAAATTCTTTAATTTAGCACACTGTGAACAAAAATTAGGACAAATAACCAGGCTTAGTGTAATCCCAGCTACTGGGGAGGCTGTGGCAAGAGAATCACAACTTCAAGGCTAACTTGGGCAATTTACCAAGACACTGTCTCAAAATTTTTAAAATTTTTTTAAAAAGGACTGGGTGCTCAGTGGCAGAGCACTGCCTAGCATACTGGGTCCAATCCCCAGCACCAAAACAAAACAAAACAAAAACCCCACAAGTAACCATGTTTTAAAATTTCCATTAATGAAATACCAGGTACCATGGTGCACATCAGTAATCCAAGAGACTCAGGAGACTGACACAGGAGGATTGCCACATTCGAGACCAGCCTCAGTAATTTAGTGAGACCCCGTGTCAAGATTTAAGAAAATAAAGCAGGGAGCCAGGGAGCTAAGGGTGTAGCCCTATGGTAGAGCAGCTCTGGGTTCACCTCCAGAACTGCTAGAACAAAACAACAAAAAATTTCAATTAAAGTTGTATGCGTATTGTTTCGCAATTTAAATTAATGATCCCTTGGACTAGCTTCAAGAGTAAGGAAGCCCTAATTATTGGATTTTAATTCTCAAGATTTGGGATCCCTACTTTGATTCACACCAAATAAAATGCCTCTGACTCACAGCTAAATTCTTAATGTTATGGTATTTTTCACTCCAGAGAGATACAGTATTAATTCTGGACTAATTATCTCTTGGCAGGAACACCCTTTGCAGGCATGATATTCTTTTCTTGTTAAACTGGCTTTTAGTAGCTCTGACCCTTCAACCCTGCATCCCAACCCAGGTGGGGGACATAAGACACCCCACTATAACGCTCCCCTATTGTTAGAAAGTTTTCATAACATTTTTTAAAAGGCTTAAGTCTATTCTTTTTTTTTTTTTTAATCACAGCTAGGCCTTTCCCAAGAAAAACATCTCATTTTAAAAATATGGACCCATTGTTATGTACAATAATCGAATATCCCAAAACGCTATCAAAATTATACCTCTTGAGAGAAATAATAATGCTCAATTTAAAATTTAAAAAAAAATTATTTTGCTCAAAGCACTACAGAGATATTCTCTGGATGCTCAAAAGGGTGGGGGAAAAATACCCTCATCATCCCTGGTCTTGGCGGGGACTGAGGAAGTCACATGGTTACAATGCAGGGGGAGACAACATATGCATGCCGTCTGAAGCAGGGTCCAGTAGGACACTAAGATTAGTCCCAGAAGGACAGCAGGGAGGATGGTGGGGAAGACCCCTGGTTGTCTCATGGCCACCTTCTGCTCACACACAGCACTCATGCCAAGTGGCCCAGTAACCTTCTACACAGACGGGCATGATGAACTCTAATGAGTGCACCTGGTGTTCTCAGGCAGCAGCGTAGGGGGAAGGATATGCACCTGGATGGCAGACAAGTCTGGTTTCCCATGGTCCCTTCTCTGCCATCAACTTGCAGTCAGACACAGCCACGTCGCAAGCTCCACAGGATGGAGGTGATGCTGTGCTTCCTTACTTAGCATGACATATTCCTGCACCCCCAACAACACCTGCTGAATGAAGGGATGGGCAGATGGAGTCCCTGAAGCAGGGTCCAGTAGGACACTAAGACGATGCTTGTGCCCCTACTATGTGATAAGTACTAAGTAAATGGCAGCAGCTCTCCCCCACCATCCACCACTTCCCTCTCCTCCCCACAGCTCCATCCCTGCCTCACCCTCTTCTGCTGTGCTGCTCTCCCCCCTGGGAGGTTGATCATCCCCAAAGTACCCATCATTGTTCTCTGAATAAATTCGAAATTCATGTTTTTTAGAAATGGATGAGAATTAGCTCTTCTAAAATTCTCCTTTTCCCAATCAACCAACCAAAATCAAACACCCACTACAAACTCTAAACTGTGCTGGGCACTATGATAAAAATTAGGAATATATGACCGTAAACTGAAGAACAATAGACATGCTTGGAAATAACATAATAACGACGTGAAACAATTAACAAAAAATGATAAGCTATGAATCCTATTTATCAAAAGATTACCTAGCCCATGAAGTCTCCAGTTTTCAATTTTGCCAAATTTTCAACAAAATTGACACAGGTGCATTAAAATAGGTAGAAAATCATAATCTAGGGGCTGGGGATGTGGCTCAAGCGGTAGCGCGCTCGCCTAGCATGCATGCAGCCCGGGTTCGATTCTCAGCACCACATACAAACAAAGATGTTGAGTCCGCCGAAAACTAAAAAATAAATATTAAAAAAATTCTCTCTCTCTCTCTCTCTCTCAAAAAAAAAAATCATAATCTAAAGCTTACTATGATTTATTATCACTGATGTTAATGGCATCAACAATTTTAATGAATACTATCTAACCATTCACCTTTTTTTTTTAATTTAAATTTTTTTTTTAGTATTTATTTTTTTTAGTTTTCAGCAGACACAACATCTTTGTTTGTGGTGCTGAGGATCGAACCCGGGCCGCACGCGTGCCAGGCGAGCAGGCTACCACTTGAGCCACATCCCCAGCCCCCATTCACCTTTTTTAAAGAATGGAACTCAAAAATATTAATACTTATTTCAAAGTTAATAAGTGCTACATTTGTTGTTCAACTTGAGTTAATTTTTAGGTGTTCCAAAATGGGATGATGGGACCTAGTACCTCAACTGAAAATTCAATTATATATGAAAAAGATAAGAATCAGGGAACATTTTAAAACACATAAATACAGCCAGGTTGGGGTGGGGATGTGGCTCAAGCGGTAGTGCGCTCCCCTAGCATGCGTGCCACCCGGGTTCGATCCTCTGCACCACACACAAGCAAAGATGTTGTGTCCACCGAAAACTAAAAAATAAATATTAAAATTCTCTCTCTCTAAAAAATAAATAAATAAATAAATAAAAAACAGCCAGGTGCAGTGGCACATACCTGCACTCAAGAGGCTCAGGCAGGATCACCTGAACCCAGGAATTCGAGGCCAGCCTGGGCAACACAGCCAGACCCCAGGAGTCAGAGAAAAAAGACAAGAACATAAGGGATTTAGAAAGCATGTCAAAAGTTAATAGGGGAGAAAAAAGCATTTTGATAGGAGTAGAGAAAAATTAGAGGGAATTTATAACTTTCTTCAACTACTCGCAGGTGGAAAGTAAAGAGCCATTCTGAGTAGCAGGGAGTGGTTATGGAAATGCAGGTTTCCCCTCAACAACTGAAGCGTTCTTTCTCCCAGGATACTTGGACCACGGACACTGTACTCATCCAAGGTCCACTGTTGGGAAGTTTCCGTTCCCTGTAGTCAACTGTGGCTTGAAAATAGTAAGTGGAAATTTTCAGAAACAAATAAGTTTTTAAGTAACTTTTCTTATGGTATATTGTTTTATTAACCTCTTCCTGTACCTAATTTATAGTTATAGATATGTACACACACGTGGGAGAAAGTTTGGTGTATGCAGGGATTGGAACTCTCTACAGTTTCGGCCATCCCCTGAGGGTCTTGGAACGGAACGCCTGTGGAAAAGGGGAGACCGTTGTAACACACCTCCACCTCTCATGTTCAAGCAGAGGACAGAAGCCAGACATCAGGAATCGTGGTATGGGCATCCCCTCATGAGAGGGAAGACTGACCATGAGGATCACCCGGGTCCTGCCCATCCTATAATCCTGAATGAGCACCTGTATGGAGAAGTCCTCAAGGGAAAGACCCCATTGCACACAGGGCTCCCCAGAAGGCAAGCTGAGAAAGAGATGAGTGGTGGGGAAGAGGCTCTCAGGATCAGTCCCCGAGGTAGAGGGAAGGAACAGAAGCAGAGGGGGACTCCGGGCTAAGAGGCAGGGGCTTATCCTATCCCACAGAGGGTTGCAGAAGAGGCTGACCCCAAAGAGTCAGGTCAAGAGGTCAGGCTGGACCTTTCTACCCTGCCATCCATCAGTCATTGAATGGAGGCTGCACCCAGGACTTGACCTAAGGAGAAGATCAATAACTAGTACTGCCGGCTGACAGAGCCAGCAGCAGAGAGACCTAAACAGTGAGGCACACATGTCATCCCTTACAAAGACTTAGAAGAGTTTTTGTGCACCAAATACTGAGTTATCTCAAGGGCCACCTCTTTGGTGACAAGACTGCATTAGGGAAAAAAACAGTAATAATAAAGTTTAATAGGATACCACACGCCCAATGCCAAACCAGCCTCAGTACTTCACAAAATTAAGTTGCAAAATATTCAGCAGCTCAACAGAAAATGTCACAGCACATTAATATTACAAACCAACCCAATAAAAGGGGGGGAAAAACCCCACAAAAACCTAATTTCATTCTTATGAATAACCCACTCCAGCCTCCGTGGGCCAAGTCTCAGGGGTTGAGAATTCTCAACCAGAACACTATGGTTCTGCAAATCTTGAAGTTCAGCCACAGTCAAGGTCAATCAATAATGCTAAAATTAAATGTAAAGCTAAGCTTTTTAAAATAATCCTTCCCTCCCTGCCAAGAGAGGCAAACAATTAACTTACTGGTGGAAAACACACGGAAAAAAAAAAACACAAGCACCCAATCTCAACTGATTATCTTCTTCCTGATAAACATGAACCATGCTGTGCCCCCTGCTATTAAGATCTGCTGGATGTTCATTTCTTTATCAATTTATCTGTGGCTCACATCTATGAAAGGTGAGTATCCAAAAATGAGACTTCATAAATCTCAATTGAAACTCAAGCCTAATACCATGAAAAATAACCAAATTCAGAAAACAAAATACCACATGTTCTCAGAATACGCTTATTGCAAGGACAGTTATCAATTACTCTGCATTTTGATTCCATGCACCTGAGAAATAATCTTCTATCATCACAGCAGCTGGATTTTCAACAAATTCTTAAGAATTGACTGAATTTGGTTAAAATGTCGCTGAATGAACATAGCTGGGATGCAAACCTCCCCAAGGCTTTCCTTTTGCTCGTGAAGTTTGCATTTACACGGGGGGGGGGGGGGGGGGGGGGGGGACAGATATGGGCCCGGCCTCAAACTGAATTATCTCAAGGGCCACCTCTTTGGTGTCAAGACAGCATTAGGGAAAAAATAGTAATAATAAAAAAGTTTAAAATATAGATGAAGAAAAGACACTCCACTCACACAGAGGTGAAGATAAAGTAGCTTCCAGTAATTTAACTCCAAGTTTCTTCTGAAAACTGAGACAGAAGAAAAATACTGAGGAAAAGCGGACCTAAATTGACCCAGCAAAGCAAAAAATGTGTAGCCCACCAACATGTAGAGAAGACAAATTTAGATCAATGGAGCAATAAAAATAGGTTCATCTGAGCTACTAAGTTTGTAGATACTGTTATAGCAGCAACTGAAAACTAGTACGATTGCTCATTAAAATCTCTCGATAGACTTGAAACAAGGCTCGTGTTATTATGCATTGTAATGGTTGCCTTTACGAATCTGGCCATCACTAAGAACTTCTGAATGAACGAAATCTTACAGACACCCTCATTACATGATATTAGAACCAGTAGATTTTTTTTCTTTAGTAAGTTTTTTTTGTTGTTCAACTTCTTATTTTATCCTTCCCTGATCTTCATTTGGCTTCTATAAATATTCCTGTAATATCTACAGCTATGTAAACTTGTCTCTTTTAAATAACTAGCTTTGTCAGAGCAATAAGTATAAAGTTCCCTAATTAGGTGCTCAACTAATATTTTCATAACGTCATATCTGATAAATACACAATTCTATCTTTTTTTAATATATATTTTTTTAATTTTAGGTGGACACAATATCTTTATTTTTATGTGGTGCTCAAAATCGAACCCAGTGCCTCACGCATTCCAGGCGAGCGTACTACCACTTGAGCCACATCCCCAGCCCCCACAATTCTCTTTTTTTTTTAAAGAGAGAGAGATGAGAGAGAGATGAGAGAGAGAGAGAGAGAGAGAGAGAGAGAGAGAGAGAGAGAGAGAATTTTAATATTTATTTTTTAGTTTTCGGTAGACACAACATCTTTTTGTTTGTATGTGGTGCTGAGGATCAAACCCTGGTCGCACGCATGCCAGGCGAGCGCGCTACAGCTTGAGCCACATCCCCAGCCCCTACAATTCTATCTTAATTGCTATAAAATCAGTGTGCATGTGTGGTTTGTTTGTTTTTTGTTTTTTGGGTTTTTTGTTTGTTTTTGGTTTTGTTTTGTTTTTTTAAATATTTATTCTTAAGTTTTAGGTGGACACAATATCTTTATTTTACATTCAAATGGTGCTGAGGATTGAACCCAGTGCCTCATGCATGCTAGGCAAGCACTCTACCACTGAGCCACAACCACAGCCCTGTGTGTGTGTGTTTTTAAATCAGTTTTTACTAACAATTTGAACCTTGAGAAAATGATTTGTCACTCTCCCCTTTGTGGAAACCTGTAATAAAAAAAGTTTAATTTTTACATGGTCTAAAGCTGTTACTAACTTCTAGGTTTTATCCTATTCAAGACTTTCTGTCAATGGTTTGTTGTTCTACGTTTTAAAAATTTAAGAAGAATATAAGTTTTTAAAAAATACATGTATGTTCTTAAATCCATGAAAAGTTATTTTGTTGTACAATGTGAGGTAACCAAACTTTCTTCCAAAAAATTGGCAAAAACATAACATGTAGGAGAAAATATTTGCAAATCATATTAGGAGGCGAAAGTATGCAGATTATATAAAGAGCTCTTACAACTCAACAAGAGAAAGACCTTAAAAAATAGGCAAAAAACTTGAGAGGCTAGGGCTGTGGCTCAGTGGTAGAGCACTTTCCTCCCATGCATGAGGCCGGGGTCCATGCCCAGAACTCCCCTAACATACACACACAAATGTGAATAGACATTTCTCCAAAGACATACAGATGGCTAATAATTACATGAAAAGATGTTCAATATCACTCATCATTAGGGAAATGCAAATTGAAATTTTAATGAGATATGATTTCATATCCATTAGGATTGGACATAGAAAGAATTCACATGACCACTGTGGATGAATGAAAAGCAAAATGTGGTCTCTCCATGCAATGGAATAATACCCTAAAAAGGAAGGAATTCCGATACAGGCTACATAGATGAACTTTGAGGACATTATGTTAAGTAAAATAAACCAGTCACAAAAAGACAAATACTGTGTTATTTCATTTATATGATGCACCTTGAGAAAGCAAATCCATAAAAAGAATGAATGAGGGATGCCAGGGCTAGGGAGTTTGGGGGAGGTGAGTTTGCAGTACTGGGGATGGAACCCAGGGCCTCCTTCATATTAGGAATGTACTCTACAATTGAGCTACATCCCCACACTGGAAAGTTACTAGTTAACAGGTAGAATGTCAGCTTTATAAAATGAGCATTGTGGAAATGGGTAGTATGATGGCTGCAAGACTTATGAATATATTCAATACAACTGAAATGTACACTTAAAAATGGTTAAGCCAGGCACAGTGGCGCTCAACTCTAACTCAGCTACTCAGGAGGATGAGGCAAGAGGATCAAAGTGCAGGGCTTCAGCAACTTAGTGAGACCTTTTCTCAAAAAAATAAAAGGGCAGGGAATGTAGCTCAGTGATAGAGCATCCCTGGGTTCAATCACCAGTCACCAAAAAAAAAAAAAAAAAAAAAAAAAAAAGATGATAAATTTTGCGTGTATTCCACCACAATTAGGAAAAAAAAAAAAACTTCATTCTTTCTTCATGGATTTAAAATTTTGCCTTTATGCTATATTTCATTTTTAGAAGTGTGTGTTCATATTTGTTTCAATTGCTGTATTAGCTTTCCATCATCACAATAACTGAGATAATCAACTTACTTAGGCTCACAGTTTTGGAGGGTCTGATCCAACTGGCCCAGTTGCTGTTGTGTTTTGGGTTGTTGTTGGGTTTTTTTTGTTTGGTGGTGGTGGTTTTGTTTTGCTTTGTTTTATGTTTTGCAGTGCTAAGGACGGAACCCAGGGTCTCATGCATGCTAGGCAAGAGCTCTAGCACTAAGCTACACCCCAGCCCTACCTCTATTTTAAAAAGTTCACTAGTTAAAACCTCAGGCTCAAAGCTACTAGAGTTGTCTTGCTTCCTTGTTTCACCATTAAACATATTCATCACAGTTTTCTAGCAGATAAACTTTTACCCATTTAAAAGAGTTTCTTTTCGATTTCATGAAATTGAGAGTAGAATGGTAGTTTCTAGAGGCTAGAGAAGGCAAGAAGTAAGGGGAGTTGATTCATTGGTACCAAATTACAGTAAGACAAGAGCAAGAAATTCTGGATGACAATTAGATTAAAATAATGTACTGCACATTTCAAAAAGCTGGAAAAAGGATTTTGAAAGTTGTCACCATGATGGTAAATGTTTGAGGAGACAGATATGCTCAACCTGATTTAAATATGACACAATGTATGCATGTAAATGGTTCCACACACACATGTATAGTTTATGTTTTTATGTATCAGTTAAAATTATTAAAAGTTCCCAGGGGGGCTGAGGTTGTGGCTCAGTGGTAAAGGCCCTGGGTTTGATCCTCAGCACCACTTAAAAATAATAAAATAAAGGTATTGTGTCCTACTACAACTAAAAAAATAAATTTAAAAAAATTATTATAAGTTCCATGTGTAGCTCAGCTGCAGAGTGCTTGCCTTAGCTCAACTTAAGTACTTAGGCTCACAGTTTTTCGTTGGGTTTTGGGGTTTGTTTGTTTTTTTTTTTACCTAGCATGAATGAGGCGCTATGTTCTATCCTCAGCACCACATAAAAATACACAAATAAAATAAAGGCATTCTGTCCACTTACAACTACAAAAAAAAAATTTTTAAGTTCCATTTGATTTAAATCTATCAGTTTTATCATGAATAGATGCCGTATTTCATACTCTTCAGACTTGTGGTCATGAACACTAACTGGATTTTTCTTAGTATAAAATAATATAAATAATTTATTATAGGAGTCAAGATTATTGAACATCCTCACATTCCTGCAATGCGAATTATTTACTTGGGTGTGCATTAATTCCTGTTAACACGCTGTTAGGCTGAATTCTTCAATATTTAATTTAGTATTTTCATATCTATTTACAAGCAACATTGATTTATAATATATACATGCTCCTTTCCTTTTCTCACCCAGTTTTAGTACCATGATGCTATTATCACCTTTAGAAGGAACAAAAAGTGCTTTACAATCTAGACTCATTTTATAATATAGGGAAATGTTTCTTGACAATTTGGTAAAATCCACCAAGGAAACCATCTATACCTCACATCTCTAGCCAACTTTACAATTTTTATTATGATTATTAAACAATTTGTTTTCTACCTCTTCATGATTCCAACAAACCTGCCTATTTCATCTATATATATATATATATATATATTTTTTTTTTTTTTTAGAGAATTTTTCAACGTTTATTTTTCAGTTCTCGGCGGACACAACATCTTTGTTGGTATGTGGTGCTGGGGATCGAACCCGGGCCGCACGCATGCCAGGCGAGCGCGCTACCGCCTGAGCCACATCCCCAGCCCATCATCTATATTTTTTAATACTTATTTTTTAGCTGTAGTTGGATACAGTACCTTTATTTATTTATTTTTATGTGGTCCTGAGGATCAAACCCAGAGCCTCACACATGCTAAGCAAGCACTAAGCCACAACCCCAGACCTAGATTTTTATTATGTGTGCATATTTTTATGTTACTGTCATCTATACTCATAATGTCCCTTTTCTCATTTCTAACATTCTATATAATTGCATATTTCTTTTTTTCCCTAATCAAATTCACCAAAAGTTTAATTTGTTGCTCTAATTTAAAAAAAAAAAAGTTTGGGGTTCTATTTTCAGGTTTACTGGCTTATTTTCATTTTAGTTTATAAATATAAAAACAGGGATCAACTTCTTCTTTCAGAGAGGATTAGGAGGTTATTGATCAAAGGATGCAAACTTGCAGAAAAATGAAAAAATAAAATTTAAACTAAAAAGAGAAAAGTGGACCTGTAATCCCAGCTACTCAAGAGGCTGAGGCAGAAGGATCACAAGTTCAAGGCCAACCTGGGCAACTTAAGGAAAACCCTGACTCAAAATAAAAAGTAAAAAAAAACCAGGGGTGTAGCTCAGTAGTCACACACTCCTGGGTTAATCCCCAGTACTGGGGGGAGGGGGGGAAGAGAAAAAAAACTCATTTTGAATTTGTTTTTTCTGTTGCTATTATTGCTGTTCATTTGGCTTATTTATTTCCTATTTTTCTAATAAACATATCATCTCAATACTTCTTTGGCCCCATCTGCTAGAACATCCCTCTGGCAAATGTGTCAGATCCTGGGTGGATCTCCACCTACTCCTTTCCTTGTCCCATGTCATCCCTCGTTTGGCTCTACATTCTGTGGAATTCTGTTGCCCATCTTGCAGATTACCGATTTTACCTATAATCACATCCATTTGATTCTCAAAAAGATTTTTTTTCAGTTCAATGTGGACATTTTTAAGGTCCCTGAGAACTTTGCTGTTCTGAATGATCTTCATTCACAGCAGGCTACTTTATTCCGACTACCTCAAATCTCTTTGAAGATACCAACGCATTTTCAGCTTCTCATATATTCTCCAAAGTTTGCTTACTCTGGCCTTTTTCTTTGTTGTTGTTTTTCTCAACTGCCTGGTGATCCTTTGATATGCATTCATACTGTGGAACAAAAACTGGGCCAATCGATGAGGGTAAGGAATGCATGGTTCCTCTCCAGAACTGGGGCTCTCCTAGGGTGCAGAAGGTGTCCAATGATGGACTTTGCTTTAGGACATGAAAGGTGAGCAAAGGGTTGCAGGGGGAGGTGTGGCTCAGTGGTAGACCACTTGCCTGGCACATGCAAGACCCTGGATTCCATTCCTGGCACTGAAAAAATAAAAGGGAACAAACAAGGAAGCAGGTTGGATTCTTTCTCCCAGTAGTGAAGGACTTTTGCAGATACCGTCTATTAGAGAGCTGACCTTTCCTTGCCCACGTGTCTTTTTCCGAGGGGTGCCCACAGCAATCTGAAGTCATCCTCTGCTCCTCTCTCAGGTCCCTAAGGCAACTCCACATACCTTGCCAGACAGGGCCACTGAATTTCTTTAAAGCACAGTTCTCAGTTAGCCAGGGGTCACTGCAATAAATACAAAACTTCACTGTCTTAAATATTACTCTAGGGCTCCTTCCTGTGCGTAGCTTTTAGTCACTGTAAGCTCTGCTTTTAATTCCCTTGGCTTCTGCACCTGTGTTTTGAGTTGTTCTCTTTTTGTATTAATTTTGTTTTGTTTTCCTTTTATTGATCTAATCCCATCTGTTTTTAGTCTTCTAGGAATTCTTTATGGTTTAGTTTACTGAAGGTAGGTACTCCTTCTAATTTTCCAGCACTTTTCAGATTTTTCTTTTGTCTATTTTTTGTTTTGGGTTTTTTTTTTCCTTCTTATTTATTGGTGGTGCCTTTTATTTATTTGTTTGTTTGTTTGTTTATTGGTGGTACTGGGGGGACTGAATCCATGGCCTTGTCCATGCTAGGCAAGAACTCTACCAACTCATCTACGTCCCCAGCCCCTATCTTTTGTTCTTTTAAAGGATTTTTGGCAACAGGGAAGCTACATGCATAGGTTACTACTACGTGTCTCTGAAAATCCAGGTTTGTCCTCTGGAATTATTAAATGAAATATTCTTTTTTAATCCAACATGTTTTTAATCATGGGACCTTAAACCAGCACTCTGCTAGAGAACTGGGGGAAAAAAATCATTCTTCTGAGTCCCTAGTTTCTGGTAAACAAAACAAAATTTTACACTGTCCAGGGTAAAAATAAGTGACTATGTCTAATTAAACAGGGTAAGTTCCAGGAAAGAAGTGACATTTAGGTAATGTTTTTCAAGATGAGAGAAGACACTATGTTTAATGAGAAAGGCAATCAGGGAGGTGCAATGGTAACTTCACCAGATTTCAAATGGGAAGAAGATTTATTCATTTCATTTATAAGGAATCAAGAGTTTGATCTAATAAAGAAAAAAAAAAGGCAGTCACAATACATCTAAAGCCAGTGAGGATGTAAGGGCTTGATTTTTCAGACTTGATTTGATTTCTCTAGGAGTGGAAACAGGTATTGCTTCAACAAGTTTTATCCACTACAAATGCCAAGTCAAGTATTTCACAAGAGTGTGACATAAATTTGAAGAAAGCAAAGACACGGAGGAAAATCTAATTGGGAAAGGTACACACATATCCAAATTAATTTCCTCATGGAGATAAGGGCAGACCTGGGAATTCAAGGTTCTAATGTCACTGTTCTTCAGCTTGAAAGAGTTGCTACAGTAATTCATGCCACAGTGGGAGAGGGAGAGAGCCTACTGGAGGTTATTTAAAAAAAAAAAAATGTGGAGCTGAGGGTGTAGCTCAGCAGAGCACTTACCAAGCATGCTCAAGGCCCTAGGTTGATCCCCAGCAATGAAGAAAATTAAAAAATAAAATCCACTGTTATTTTAAGTTTTACTATTGAAAGTACTGGGGCAGGACCTCGATAGGTTCTTACTGGTCCAATCCTGACTAGAGAACTACTGCTGGACTCTCGTGGAATTTTAAAACTCTAGAAATTTATGCAAAAACTGGAGTTTCCAGTTTGTCTCGAACCACCACAAAAGTTGACAAACCCAGCCCCACATTCCCATAGAAAGAGCAGTCCACTGGAGCAAGGGGTACATTGGCTAATTTTAACAACTATCTGTCTCTTTCTCCAGAGAGAAAAATATTTTTAAAAGGCTCTGGCCTTTAGTACGTGTCTTGGTGTAAATATTCCCCCCAAAGTCTGATCTTGAGTTCCCAAAAGGATCCCTATATTTCTCACCAGCCTGTCCTATCCCTTCTGTCCTTTTACAAGAACTCCTGGGCTTGGTCCAAGTTGTCTTGGACACACTATCCCGATCAGATCATATCTAAAAATCGTTGTTTGGGTACCACATTGTGGGGGAACACTGATGAGCCAGGGCTGATGGAGAAGCCAGCAATGATGAGCTGAGAAACATATCCAAAAACCAGGGTTGACTGCAGTGGGGCTATTCCAACAAGACCTGGGTAGGGGAGAGAGACTCTCAAGCTGCAGAGAGAAGGGAAGACAGGGAAGGAGGCAAGTACCAAATTGGCTGGTGGGGGGAGGCACTTCCATCCCAGGATTCTTGACTCTCAAATTTCAATTTGAATTGCAAATAGCATTAAAATAGCTCACAACATTTCTATGTATATTAAAGGAAAATGTAGATTTCTGAAAGACTCAGAAATATGTGTCTAAAGAAAATATGATGGGTCTGGGGATGTGGCTCAAGCGATAGCGCGCTCGCCCCGCATGCGTGCTGCCCGGGTTTGATCCTCAGCACCACATACAAAGATGTTGTGTCCGCCGAGAACTAAAAAATAAATATTAAAAATTCTCTCTCTCTCTCTCTCTCTCTCTCTCTCTCCTCTCTCACTCTCTCTTTAAAAAAAAAAAATATGATAACTATCCTCCAGTATCTACTGAGCTATTCAACAGAAGAATCTATTTTCAACACCCATTATGCTAATTAACAAGCCATTTTATTTGCCACAGTAGAGATCCATTTCTAACACTTATTATGTGAATTTGATCGATTAAAAAAAACTATAAAAACAGCAGAGGCTTGCAACAGCTGTCTCTGGGGAAGCCTTTCTGATGAAATGCTAGATGTCTATACTGGGATGCAAACTTTGGTTATAGCAACTGCCCACACCTAGAGACTGACTTAAGCCAGTAATACTACCTGGCTTTAGGTTCTATGTTTAATGAAGGGTTTTTTGTTTTGGTTTGGTTTGGTTTGGTTTGGTTTGGTTTTAAGGAAAAAAGAGTAGTGGGAGATGGTATTTTTTTTTTATGGCATTATGCACAAAAGAGAAGCAACTGAAAGCACAAAATATATTACTGGTGGCTGCAATATTTAGAAAAATCAGTAAATTTACTTCTCTTTTGAAAATGCAAAAGGAGGCTTAGGAGGGCTCAGGGGTAACATGCACAAGGCCCGGGGTCTGATCCCAGGCACCATGTAAAAGATAAAAAGGCTACAGACACACCAGCAAAGATACTGTGATTTCCTAGCTTGGACCTTTTGCAACTTCTCTCATGTCAACTGTTCTGGTGACCACTGCATGTGACTGCACTTTACCAAGGGGAAAGAACACATTCAGGTTTTATTCTTGTTTTAATTCTAATCTTCAATTAGGCATCCAACTTCTCCAAGCTTCATTTTCTCTGAGACTTCCCACCCAGCCTCCTTGCCAAGACTCTTGCTGTAAGAATCAAAGGAAAATGTTTTATAAACTACGAAATGGTATCCAATGGAAATTTGCACATTATAAGTAACAAGAGTGATCACTATAATGACTCATTTTTTTCTAATGTTAAATAAATTAATTTCTTAAAGAAAGAAGAACCTTTCACCCCAGTAGCTTTTTTATGCCTGATAAATGTTTAACACCAGTGACTTGGGAGGCTGAAACAGGAGGATCGCAAGTTCAAGGCCAGCCTCAGCAACTTACTGAGGTCCTAAGCAACTGAGACCCCTGTCTCAAATTTAAAAATAAGAAGGGCTAGGGATGTGGCTTAGTGGTTAAGCACCCCTGGGTTCAATACCCAATACCTGTAAAAATAAAAAATGTTTGGGCTGGGGTTGTAGCTCAGCAGTAGAGCAGTTGCCTCACATGTATGAGGCACTGGGTTCGATCCTCAGCACAACATAAAAATAAATAAATAAATAAAGATATTGTGTCCATGTACAACTTAAAAAATATTTTAAAAGAATAAAAAATGTTAATTGAATGCTACCCATACACACTAATGGGGCATGCTTGGAATACGAAAGAGAACAGAACAGGACTCTGATCTTCGATAGGCACAGGATCTAATACAGACTCTCAGAATGTCAGGTACCCAGCAACTGTAGCCATGCTCCTGAGTCCTCCTAGGATGCCTCTGAGGCAGGATTACCTTGCCTCTAAATACTGTGGCTGTGTGGTTTCTCACTACTTAGTGAAGCAGCCCATATCATCTGAACCAAGTTCCTTTCCTTAACTGAGGGACTTACTAGAAAAGAAAAACTCAACACAGAGTGACGTTCTGGGGCAAGGCACTCCAGAGCCATCTGTACCTGTAAGAAGGCAGTTAAACCCGGGGAAGTCAAGGATGGTTCCTGAGGATGAGCTGTCGCCCGTCCTGTGGGTCTGGCCAATCCCAGAGCATTACTATTTTGGAAATGCTACTTCACCGGCAAGGAACACTCTTCCAAATGAAAATGTCTTTGCTGTCTTATTAGTGGTAGGAATAGACATAGAAGTTTTGTGTAGCAGGCTTATATTTTTCAATCAGTAGTTAAGTCTTCCTTGTACTCTTAACTGTAAAGACAAGTAGCAGATTCAGGGCTCCCGTTTCAGAGCCAGGCTGCTTCAGTTCAAAACTGGGTCTTGCCTCTACCAACTGTGTGTGTCTGGGCAAATTATCTGATCTGTAAGCCTCAATTTTCTTTATCTATAAAACAAGACTGATTATCATACCTGGGTTTTGTTTGTTTGGCTATGATGGGAATGGAACCCAGGGCCTCGCACGTGCTAGGCAAGCACTCTACCACTGGGCTACAGCCCTGGCCCCGTGGTACCTGCTTACTAGATAGGGTCACTATGAGAATGAAATGAGACAACATAGCAGCCCTTAAACAGCAGTTCACACAGAGGCTCAAGTACCTAGGACCATGAAAAATTTTTACTTGTGCTATTTCAGTGAAAATCTCCTAAAATCTGCTTAAAAGGCATATTCTGAATCATATGCCTAGAAAATCAACTTGTGCCATATGATTTCAGTGACTGTTTTTTTTTCTTCATCTAATTGGAGAAGGACAGAAACAACCTAATATGAAATTGAGGCATCTGCACTAAGAAAGTCAAATTATGCAACTATGATCTATACAGTGAAATATTTCACAAGAGTATAAAAGATAAAAGTGGTGGGTGGTTGCAACAAAAGACCCAGGGCATCACAAGCGCACATTCAGCCAGGGATGCCTGCTAGCACAACAGAGAGCTGGCTGTGGGAGACTATCAACTGTGGTATCATAGCCAATTTTCATTGGCTATATTTAATTTATAATGCTTACACAGCATCCCCAATCTAAAAAAAAATCAAAATTTTTGAGCAACACAACTTGAAAATCCCACACCTGACCTTTTGTGACAGATGGCAATCACAACCTGGACATGCCTAGCACAATGGCACATGCCTGGGCTTGTGGTCCTAGGTACTGGAGAGGCTCACTTGAGCCCAGGAGTTCAAAACCAGCCTGGGAAGTATGGTGAGAACCCATCTCAAAACAACAAAAACACCGGCACACTAAAAATATTAGCATGAAATTACTTCTGCGAACAAAGGGTAGCGAAATAGATGAATTTCATGTTTCAGCTTGGGTCCCATCCTCAGGATAGCTCATTAGATATATGCAAATATTCCCAAATCTGAAATCCATTTGGTCCTAAGCATTTCAGGTAAAGGATTCTCAACCTGTAAAGCTATAAAAGCACTAGGAGCATGAAGATTACACCCTCTTCTTTGCTCATATAGATTTAAGTAACATCATAATAAAGATAGCCATACTGCGGTTATGTAAGACAATGTTCTCGTGCTTGGGAAACATATGGTGAAATATTTAGGAATAAAGAGGCAAGATATCTCCCACTTACTCTCACACATTTCAGAAAAATCATATGCATATATATTATAGTACAACGTGTATATTGTAGAAAGAATAGTATGATAAAGGAAGTTGGGGGGTGGGGTGAACTATTGGTGAATCCCAATTTTTTTTATATATATATATCCCTAGTCTCTTCTGAGAAGCAACCCCACAGCAACCACTCTCAAGGACGAACCTGTGTGGTAAGCCCCTCTGGAGTTTTAGGACACGAGGATAAAAATCACCCACAGAGGGGAGGGATCAAATTGGTCTCCAAACTATCAGAGTGAAGTCCTTTATGAACACTACAGGGCAGGGGACGCAGCTCTGGGGTCGAGCATTTGCCTGGTACGTGAGAGGTCCCGGGTTCCACCCCAGCCCCGCATCCCAAGACAACAGAAGAAATGAAAACCCACAGAGGAGCTGGAAGAAAAAGAACCCAAAGGCTTCGCTACACCGCACTGATTTTAGATCTAACCTTTCTGAAGTGCAACGTTACAAAACCAGGAGTCCCTGAAAGAAACAGACCAAAAGAACAGCTGTGTTCTCCTCCTGGGCGCTCCTGATGCATCTGTCCCAGGCCCAAGTTGGGGAGGTGGGGGATTTTCAGCCTGATGCACAACAGGAGCCCATCAGGGCTCTTCCCCTCGCTATCAGCAAACCATTCTGCCCAGAACCAAGACTCCGTGCCTGGGTGGGACATCTCTTCCTAGAGCACTGGGAACATGGCATCCTGTCAGTCACCTTCACCCCTCCATTAGCAGCCCTTCCTCTCTGCTCTAAGTCTATACTGTTCCTAGCTTTGAGTCAATGCCCAAGAAAACGGTCACAGCTCCCTCCTGCACCCTGCAGTGTGTCGGGCTGCTGCTGCTGCTGCTCCCGGCCTCCAGGGAAACCCTGACTGAGGAGACCCATCCCCTGCCTATCTGAACACTCTGCTCTGTTTTCATGGTCAGATCTTCCCAGTATGGAAAATAGTGCAGCAAGGAGTAAATTTATCTCATGAAAGACAGATAAACGGAGTCATGTTTTTTCAGACTGTAGGTCTCAACTCATTAGTGGATCAGAAGATCAATGTCATGATGCAAAAATTACCAATTTGAAGCAGGAAGATCGAAAGTTCGAGGCCAACCTCAGCAACTCACTGAGATACAAGCTTGAGTTCCTAGGAATTCTTTACCTGGAAGGATGATGGTCACTGATGCATCATCCACTTTCCAGGAATCTCACCAAACAAGAGTTAGAGAGGTTCTGTGCGCACATGCTACATGCAAAACACCCGCAGCTGTCTCACTGTGTCCTCTCAAGCCATTCTTGTGGCTCCAGCCAGCCTGAGCAGGCTTTTTCTGATCATCTGCATATTCATGAGGCTGGATGAAAAAGCACTAACCCCTCCACTCAAGCCCTCAAGAACAAAGCTGCATTTTCTCACAATGATTTTATCTGTGTGCTATGTTCAGTGCCTACGAACCCAGCTATTCAGGAGGCTGAGGCAGGAAGATTGCTTGAGCCCAGGAGTTTGAGGTCAGGCTGGGCAACAGAACAAGACCCCCTCACAAGGTGGGGAAAAAAGATTTTGATCTAAGGAAAGAAATCTGCAGCACAAGATCTTATCATCCAGAAGATACATGAACTAAATTACCGAAAAATAAAAGTGCTGTGTAAACATCACAAGAAAATGAGGTCTGGTGTTAATGACCGCACTAAGGTATTGTTCTGATATTGGTATGAAATGCCCTGGTCTCTGTTTTGATCAATTTTTACTATTTAAATAAATAAAGCTGGAAAAAGTCAGGGACTTGCTAGCACCGGCATGAAGGATCACTGACAGATTCCTCCTGCACAGGGAATGAGAACAACCTGGAGTTGGATTTTCATTCGGTACCTTCCAGGATGCACGCTGATGAAATCAATGTCTCATGAGCAGTGAGATGATTATTTTAAGTAAATTTATTCCTTCTAGGCCACTCAGATAAGCAACGATTGAGTTACTCCAAAACTACCCTTTCATGATTTACCTTAGCTCTGCAGTGCACTGTTGGGGATTCTTTCTTTTATTCGCAGCTAGTAGACATTTTGAAGCCTTAAGGCCATCGGGTATTAGAGACTCAAGTCATAATGGGTACTGTTCACTTCAAAAGGCTTGAACAATGACATCCTCAAAAATGCCCAAGTTTTTCGTTCTCCAGGAGCCAAAGAAAAGTAAAGAGAATCATTTGGGGTCATTTAGATGCATTGAGAAGCTGATCTCAAGGAATAGAACATTTTTGTGTTCGTAATAAGACACCCAAATCAGATTACAGACACAAGGCTCTTTGGAAGTGTTGGGGAGAATGTTAACAGCCCCTAAAGTTTAAGAGCAATTTATAACAAAAGCCAAAATAGAATGAATCTAGGACAGAGAAATCTGAGTCAGGTTCAACTTGTCCAGAGAAGTCAAAGAAATCTACTGGAAGACACTGAACTTCATGTTCAGATTTAGAAATTATAGAATTGGCACAAGCTTATACTATGGTATATTATTATTGGTTTTTTTGGGTTTGTTTTTTTTCCTGGTACCAGGGATTGAACTCAGGGGCACTCAGCCACTGAGCCACATCCTCAGCTCTATTTTGTATTTTATTTATTTATAGACAGGGTCTCACTGAGCTGCTAATCACCTCGTGGTTGCTGAACTCGCAATCCTCCTGTCTCAGCCTCTGGGATTACAGACATGTGCCACTGTGCCCGGCTATTATTATTGTATTAGAATTCTGAATTTAACAGTGGTATACAGAACTTGACAGTAGGAAAGATGGGGCCCAGGGACAGCAATATGGCTCAGTGGTTGAGCACCTGCTTAGCATCCCCAAGGCCCTGGGTTCCATCCTCAGCACAAGAAAAAAAAACAATGTTGCCAACATGTTAAGAATAATAATTACAGATATCACTGAACTTCTTTTCCCTCTTTTTCCAAGTCAAAAATGATCCCGAGGGCTGGGGTCGTGGCTCAGCAGTAGAGCACTCACCTAGCATGTGTGAAGCCCTGGGTTTGATCCTCAGCATCACATAAAAATAAGTAAATAAAATAAAGGTATTGTGTCTACCTACAACTAAAAAATACAGATTAAAAAAAAATAATCCTGAAGAGCTGAAACCATGGACAGAGGGATTCCAGGAACTTGCCACTCCATTCCTGAACCAAATGAAGTCACCAGAGGTATAGGAAGAAGGTTCCAGAGGAAAGTCAACCCTCTGATTATTCTGGCTTTGCATGTGTATTTATCTGTATTCTGCAAAAACACTACTAGGATGGGTAAAACTCAGTCTTCTCTCCCTTGTCAGTCTTTGTCATTTTCTCTGAAAATGGCTCTCCCACATAGACGGTCTCCTTCTCTATATACTCGAAAGATAAAGCTTATGAATAATATGTTTATAAGCTCCAGGAGTGGAAGGACGGTACCTTCTTCATCTTTATCATCCCTTAAATATATATAAATGTTCAATCATCATTTACAGGCCAGGTGCAGTGGAGCAATGCCTATAATCCCAGCAACTCAGGAGGCTGAGATAAGAGGATGGCAAGTTTGAGGCTAACCTCATCGATTCACTGAGGCCCTCAGTAACTTAGCAAGGTCCCATTTCAAAATAAAAAAAACAAAGAGTTGGGAATGTGGTAAATCTCAATGGTAAAGGATCTTTGGGATCAATTCCCAGTTTAAAAAAAAAAAAAAAAAATCATTCATACGACTGAAACAAAGTGATCCCGAAGCTGAACTTCAGGAGAGAAACTGAAAAGGAAAAGAAAGGGGGAGAGAAGAAAGTTTTTACTCCCCACACTCAAGGTTTTATACCAACAGCCACCCTGAGGTCGTTATTTCTATCTTTCACCTTTATAAACAGTATCTTGCTTCACAGACCCTAACTACATTTGGACAAAATACTCTCCAAACTTCTAAATTAAGCATGTTAATGTTCAACAAAGTCTGTAAAGAACTATCCAAGTCAGTCACATGTATTGTGACCTCAGAGGCATAAAGAGGGTTTTTTGTTGCTGAGATAGATAATAGCCTTCAGCCACCTCTCCCTAGCTCAGAGTCCCTGGGAATGACACTTACATCCATGGGCTTCAATTTCCTGAGTAAGGGATAATTATACCTCACCAAAAGGCAGTTACAGCCTCCCAACAATCAAAGGCTAACTAGATGTGAATTATATAAGAGGCTAGAAAAAAATCCTTAATGACTACTTCAGCCAGTTACTACTCCAATGACAATCTTGTGTGAAGAGTGGTAATGGGGAGATGGTGGGGGGAGACATACCAATAATATTAAAAAAAATTCCATCAGAGGATCAACAAGGAGTGGGGAGAGAAGCCTAAAAGCTAAGGCTGGTACCGTACACACAACAGCTCATTTGATCTCACAACCCTTTATAAGCATGGATTCTTTTTTCACATTACTACTGAGGAAACTGGGGTGTAGAAAGCAAGTCTAACAGCCAGCAACTGGACAGATCTGACATTTCAAGCACATGTTCTTCACAGCCTGCTAGTCCGTTAACAACCCAACTAGAAAGTAGCTCATCTTTGAGACTGTATAATATGTAGCAGTTCAACCTTGAGTTTTTGGGGTTTTGTTCTTAATATTTTAGTGCTTAAGTCTGGAGATGTGGCTTGGGCTCAGTGCAAAGTGCTTGCCCACCATACAAAGGACCTGGGTCCAATCCCCAGTATGACCAAAAAAAAAGAAGAAGAAGAAGAAAAGTTTCTTGGCCAGACACAGTGGAACACATTTATAATACCAGCGGTTTGGGAGGCTGAGGCAGGAGGATGGCAAGTTCAAAGCCAGCTTCAGCAACTAAGTGAGCAACTTAGCAAGACTTCTGTCTCTAAATAAATATTAAAAGGCCTAGGGACAAGGCTCAGTGGTTGAGTTCCCTTAGGTTCAATCTTGGTACCAAAAAAAAAAAAAAAAGAATACTTGACCTGTAGCTCAGTGGTAGAGCACTTGCTTAGCACATGTGAGCCCCGAGTTCTAGTCCCCACAAGAGAAAAAAAAAAGTTCTGTTACTTGCAAATAAAAATAAGGATGCCAAGCTGGTATACTGAGGAAAACAACCAAAATCAACAGCATATAGTCACAAAGCCACATGGAGAAGCACATCATTTCAATATGACGCAAGAGACAAGAAGCATGGGTAAAATATACTTGAAATAGATTTTTAAGGGGGAAAAAAAGATTCCTGACTTACGTTTTTCATCATCAGCATGGACCAGAGATGCTGCCCTGGACAACACATCCAACGGTGTCTCCATTCCTGGTTGAGCCTAAAAGGAAAATAGAGAGGTGAGGTGGGGGGAAATAAGGAATTTAAACAGAACCCAAAAGACTTTTAGAATTCTAGTAGTTAGCAGGACTGGGAGTGTAGCTCAGAGAATGTACTTAGCATGAATGAGGCCCTGGGTTCCATGCCCATCAACAGAATAGGAAAAAATAAATAAAACTCTAGCAATCAATAAAGAACAGTTCCTCCAGTAAATACATATCACTGTTCCAAGGATGAAATCCTTTCATCTGAAGAAACACAAAGGTCCGGTTCAGGAACAGAGAAAAGGGTTAAATTCCATGCTATCTACCAAGCTCAAGTTTGCCAACTCCAGGAAGCAGCTCATGTAAGTACTAAAAAGAGGAATACTGTGAACATTCATGCCCATGTTATTTGTCTTATAAATGTTTATGCGTGTGTGTAATGTGTCTGTACAGACATAACCAACAATAAATAGCTTTCAGAACAAAGGCTGTCTGTGAACACAGCATTACTGCCAGCCTGTGATTTTTGTGGTGGTGGTGATGGTTAGCAGCGGTAGTTGTTGGTTTATTAGTTTCCCAGAAATGACTAAGATTGAACCATCTTGTTCTCTCACCTCCCTAGCTGAGGGGCTACTGTAGACCCTCTTGGGGCAGTAACCAGGGCACCTGCATGACCACACAGGTGTCACTTCACATCTGCAGCATGTTCCTGAAAAGTGGTGTGAGAATCCCACTGGCTAATTAAATGGACTTAAATCCATTAGGATTTTTATTTTTCCTCATGATGTTGGAGACAGAACCCAGGGCCTTGTGCATGCTAGGCAAGCACTCTACTTCAGAGCTATGTCTCCAGCCCAGGAATGTTTAATTTTAAATGTTACAATTTATAGTACATATTGTACTATCATCAATCACTTTATGTAGCACCACAGATTTTATGTTTCTCTGCAGTGCTGTGGGTTGAGCCCAGGCCCTCAGTGGAACCCTTGTCTTGCATGCTAGGCAAGCAGTCTACCACTGAGTTACACCCCCAGCCCACAGCACCACATTTTTTTTTAATAAGACTGGATTTTTAGTTAACTCTGCTTCCTGCTAGGCATGGTGGCACATATCTGTAATCCCAGTGGCTCCAGAAGCTGAGGCAGGAGGATTTCAAGTTCAAAGCCAGCCTCAGCAACTTAGCAAGACCCTGCCTCAAAATAAAACATTAGAATGGCTGGAGATGCTGTTACCTAAAAAGCAAAAACTGCATAAGATTTCAAGGTGGAAGAAACCCCTAGAAAACTAGATTGCTTTTGCTCAGCTTCCCTTTTCCAGATTATTTAAACACACGGTTATTAAGGAAACATATACATCCTATTAATTCAACAACTGAGGAAAACCCATTCTTAACTGTACCCTCATTCAATAAACATGGACTACCTAAAGGAAGGACTAACAAAGCCCAGTTGCCTTCAAAGAAGGTTCCATCTGCAGAGCAGGTATGTATGTAAGAAACGTGATTCACGGCTGTGTTTTTCAAAGCATTTTGTACTGCATGCTTATATTTGGTAAGAATAAAAATGTTTTCCTATGGTAAATTTGGGGAACCCTGCAGCAAATCAAGTTAAACAGCATATTTTCTTGCATGTGCCCTATGCGGGGGACAAAGGCAGTGAAGCTGGTAGCTTTATGTACACAAAATCACTCAGCTTCACTGGCCCTTCTTTGAACCTAAAGTATCTCTTGGGGAACACTTAAGGCAATATTAGGCTGCGGCAAAATGTGCCAAGGGCCAAAATGGGACTGCAAACAAAGTCCTAGAGAAATACAGATGAATTCTGAAAGGCTTTGCAGAAGAAAGGGAACCACAGCTCAGCCTCTGAAGAATGAATACAGAAGTACAGGTTGACAGCCCCAATCTAAAATCCAAAATGCTCCCAACTGATATTTTTTGAGCACCAACATAATGCCACCTGTGCAAATCTCCACACCTGACAATCATGTGATGGGTCACAGCCGAAATGCAGGTGCACAAAAAATATTGTACAAAATGATCTTCATACCATGTGCACATGGCAAAGGACAGCAGGTATTGATGGAATCTGGCCTTGATTTTATAGGTGTGACGGATCCACTGAAATCTCTGAGCAGACAAATAACTTAATGACACAGTCTATGCAAATTGTTCTGGAAGCACTATGCAGAACTGAGCAGAGCCTGAGAAGCTAAAAGCAGGTGGATGGATACAAAAAGCAAGCTATAAAAGCCCCAGGGATGCAGAAGGCGATGAGTACTTGACGGGGAGAAGGGATGAAAGAAAACTGCAGAGGAGATATAACTGATGGCTCTTGGCAGGTTTCCCATGGGAGAGGGATGTCAAAGAAGAAGGAATGGACCTGTAATCCCAGCAACTCAGGAGGCTGAGGCAGGAGTATCACTAAGTTGCCTGGGCAACTTAGCAAGGCCCTGTCTCAAAATAAAAAGGGCTGGGGGTGTATCGTAGTGGTAAAGCAACCCTGGATTCAGTCCCCAGTGCCAGGGTGTTGTGGGCGGTGGGGTCTTGTGATTCTGAGCAAAGAATTACTGATAAGCATTCTATTCCACAATATTGAAGTCCACGACTTCGTATGGGGAGCAGGGGGACCAGGGACTGAACTCAGGGACACTCAACCACTGAGCCACATCCCCAACCATATTTTATATTTTATTTAGAGACAGGGTCTCACTGAGTTGCTTAGCACCTCGCTTTTGTTGAAGCTGGCTTTGAACTCACGATCCTCCTGCCTCAGCCTCCCAAGCCTCTGGGATTACAAGCATGCACCACCACACCTGGCTCACAATTTCTTAAATAATCCCCCCTCAAGTCAAAGGATAATGCTTTCAAAATTCTAAACCCAAATGGACATATATACTAACATATGCCTTAAATGAGGCAAAATTATGCACAGAAGCAAAATATCCAACCATAAATGCATCAAATGATACAAAGAAGTAGACCTAGAATTCTGGCATAAGAGATCAGATATTTAAATTTACTCAGATACTCTGAAATCTAAACCCTCAAGCAACTTACATTCAAAATAGGTAGGTAAGAGATTAGTTATTTAAGGTTCATCCTCAAGATACCTTCCATCTACTTATCTATGAAGCATACCAGTTTTTAATTTTCCAATTAATTCTGGATTCAGAAAATTGTCTGGGAAAGGTTTAAAAAAAAAAAAAAGATATGCCAAGCATGGTGGCACACACCTATAATCCCAGAGACTTGGGAGGCTGAGGCAGGAGGACCATAAGTTTGAAGCCAGTCAAGGCCTTGTTTCAAAGTAAAAAAAAAAAAAAAAAAAAAAGTGCTAGGGATGTGGCTTAATGATAGAGCACCCTTGGGTTAAGCCCTCAGTACCAATATAAAAAAAAATTTTTTTAAGAAAGAAATAGAAGATATAATCTCTGATTTCAAGATGTGATGATCTTCTTCATGAAACAAGTCTATAGGACAGAATAATGATAGGGATATTTAAAAAGACAATAATAGGGACAGGGAGTGTGGCTTAGTGGTAAAGTACTTGCCTAGCATCAAGACAAGCGTTCAATCCCCAGGACCACAAAAAATAAGACAAAAATAAAATGAAAGAGATAATAAAAGAAAGTATAACTTAAAATTAAAGTGTGTATTTTGTGATAAAGGAGAGATCAATGTTAGCCAAAGTGCTGCTCTTATGAACATCTAGTTTTCATATGTCTAGGGCTGGGAGGGGGGGGAGTATGTTCCAAAAAGCCATTTCACAGGTTTCCTTCCCCAGCTTCCCTCCTCCAGAATGACACTGTCTGTCCTCCATGACCTCCCCCCTACCTACTTGATTGCTGCTTGTGTATTTCCGGGTTTCGAGGACCCTGTCTTATCCACAGGATAGTCACACTGGGTCAACGGTCTGAGGAAAGGCCGAGAGAGATAGGAATGAGCACCTGGGACAGGCAGCCTGAGCCCCGCCTGCTTAGAACTGAGCACCTAAGTGAGGAAGAGTGAGAAGCCAAGTCTGGGTGAGTGTGATATAGTGGGTGAACTTGGGCAAGAGCTAGAGGCTGGCCAGGCAGGTGGTACACTTACCCTCAGGTCCTGAGCCCACCCGTGACAGGAAATTAATGCTACTTCTTTGGCTTAGAAGTTCTGCCTAGGAAGGTCTGACCTGAAGGGGTCAAGTGAGGAGTTAGTAGAGGCTTCTGTAGGGAGCAGGTGTGAGATAAGGGCAGCAGAGGCTGGTCCAATAACACAGGTGGGAGGTAAAGGTCAGGGACCAGGCATTATCTAGCCACAAAAGTACTAAGCAAATAGAGGTGGAAGATAACAGCAATTTTACAAAAAAGGTCTTCTGAGTTTTACATGATGTACAATATTCACAGCTCAATAAAATATATTGACAATGTGGGCGTAGTGGGGCACTACAGCATTTGATGGAGGGTCACACTACATTGAGAAGCCAATCAGCATTATGGCTATTTATTTAAGAGTGTTATCTCTGGACACCTGTTTGACATTGGGCTTAGCTACTTCCCAACTGTGTGACTTTGGGAAGTGACTTTACCTCTGTAGTGTCCGTTTTGTCATGTGAAAATGGGGAAATCCCTACCTGCTCTCTCAGAGTGCTCTAAGAAGTGAGGAGACTTTCTAGGTATTAAAATAACTTTTGTTGGAACAAAAATATACGCCTAGTATGTTAAATAGATTGCAAAGGACGGTAAATGTTGGGAAAAAAAGGATGAGGCATTGACCACTGCTGCAGATACAGAAGTCTGGAAAGATTTCCCTGAAGAGATGAATGTAGGGGGAAACCCAAAACGATAAGAGGTACTGCTTTAGTCAGCTTTTTCACTGCTGTGACCGAAAGACCTAATAAGAACAACTTTAGGGGAGAAAAAGTTTATTTGAGGGCTCACAGTTTTAGAGGTCGAAGTCCACACCCAGCCAGATCCATTCCCTGGGCTCAAGGTGAGGCAGAACGTGATGGTGAAGAGTGGTGGAAGAAAGCGGCTCACAGGATGACCAGGAAACAGAGAGACAGACTCTACTCACCAGATACAATATATATAACCCGGGCTAGGGCTGGGGCTCAGCGGTAGCACACTTGCCTGGCATGTGTGAGGCAGTGGGTTCAATTCTAAGCTCCGCATATAAATAAATAAATGTCTATCAACAACTAAAAAAATATTTTAAAAATATATTTATAATCCAAAGGCATACCCTACCTGTCTTTGGTTACCATTCAGTTAATCCCCATCAGGGGATTAATCCTCTCACTGTGTTAAGGCACTCAGAACCCAATCATTTCACTTCTGAATGTTCTTGCCTTGTCTCACACATGAGCTTTTGGGGGACATCTAATATCTAAACTATAACAGGTATCAGCCAGGAAGAGAGAAGAAAGGGTGTAAGAAGGGTACAATAATACTGAAGTTTTACTAAAGTGTTGAAAAGCCCTTCAATGGTCTGACTGGTTCAAGCTCAGGAGCAACGTGACATGTCTGGTTTATTACATCCTTCCTGAACCACAAATTATCCTTGACCTTTTGTAAAAGATTATGCAGTGTGTGCAAGGTAGACCTAAGGATATCCCAATAACATCAATTTCTTTATGTGCTTTTTTTTTTTTTTGGTAGTTGTAGATGGACAGCATGCCTTTAATTGTTTATTTTCATGTGGTGCCGAGGATTGAACCCAGTGCCTCACACACGCAAGGCAAACACTCTACTACCAAGCTACAACCCCACCAGCCCTCTGTGCTGTTTTTTGTTATAATTTAGCGATAACCAAAAATAAGATACCTTGACTTGTGAACACCAAGAATATAACAGTACTAAAGAGAAACAAACATGATTCTAGAAAAAGACAGGAAGTGCCCAGTGGCAGTGCTCCTCTGTATTGCAAACCCATTTCTGGGTTCACCTTTATTCACGGTGGTGCTCAAACACGATCATAACTCACCATGAATACAACATGCACTGTCTACCGTGTGTTCTTAGGCAATGGTCATACATTTTGACTTACCAGCCCACTTTCCTTTCCTAAGACTGTCTGATCCCCCAGATAATATGCTCCTCCAAAAGCTTAAGGTTGAGACTTAGGGAAGAAGAGGTAGCAATTCCAAAACTACTAAAATTTAGATGTATTCAGCACTAATACTAAGGTCAGCTATAAATTTGCACACCATTACTTTGGTGTTCTATAAAGAACTGTGGCCATTTTGGTCAATGAGGGGATAAGAGTGCCTGTCTTAAAACAAAAATTATGGAGTGCATTAGATTATATTTTTTCAAGCAACGGAACAGAATTTCAATATACGTGATGGAAGTTTTCCACAAAGATTTCTAAGATGGAAGTTACAGCAGTAGGCATGCCTCGGGCCATGGGTCCCCAGTAACAGCGGCCACTTGCTTTGCTAATTCAGCAAGGAGTTTGAGAATATAAAGCAACCTCTCTGGCTAGAGTTGGACACCAGTGGGAGGTGGGGACGGGAGGAATTCCATTCAAACTACCAGATGTTCCTGTCCCACTGTCACTTGGCCAAATGTCAGAAACACAATGGCATCAATCGCTCTTCTGAGTCACCTGATGGTCTCTCCAACTTCCAGAAGCATGCTATTAAACAGCCCTAATTTCTGGTGGCCCTCCTACATCACCAGTCCAGACTCCATTCCCCTCCCCATCAGGACACTCCCTGGACGAACCAACTTGGCCTTGGCTAATACCTTTCAATGGTATAAACCATCATACCATGAAACAGGGTGTACGGCCCTTTTGGCTGACAAGAATTGAGGCCTCCACTAAATAGCTCCTATTTCTATTAAACACTCTGTTTAGATGTTACAGATAAACAAAGGCAAAATCCTTGCCCCTGAGCAACTAACACCAATGTGGACCATACCGTGGTGAATTTGGTTGGCCAACAGCCTCAGCGAGAAGGTAACTAAAATGAAAACAAAGACCAAACTGTCACCAGATTTTGGTGGTCACAGGCGAGCATGGCTCTTGTAGCTTTAACATCCTCCCATTTCTTCCCCAAAGTGTGTCCAAATGATGTTCCACCAACTTCCTGTGACATTCTTCCTATTCACATGCAACTCTCAAACCATTCCTCTCTGCTCTTCTTGCTAAAAATGTCTCATCTGTGTTATTTCTCTTCTCACGCTTTACCATCTGTTAAATAAATATAGCCAGGATGCCGCATCAGAAATCCCCTGTGAGCCCCACTATAATACTTTCACCTACTCAATCAACAATTAACCACTGAATGCCTATTTCATTCCAGGTTTTGGGTTGATGTCTGACATTAGCTGTATGGAAACTGAACCTCTCTTGGTCTTAGGTTCCTTAAAGTAAATAATAACAACACTGCCTAACCCTCCTACCATCACAAACTTGTCCTGCGGATTAAACGACACAACTTAAGCTGTTATAAATCAAGGTAAGACACAGATCTGTCACCCTACCTCTACCAACACTACACACATGTGTAGCGCATACTTTTTCAAAACACACATAACTGACCTCACTGGATTCTCACAAACTGCGAGTTAGACCAAATGGACAAAGAACACTGTTCTTATTGTGCTCCAGATGAAAAAACCAAGGTGCCAAGAACATAAGTGACTTCCTCAAGAAGCTAAGACTAGAATCTAAGCCTCTGACCCACAATACAATGCTATTCTTCCTACACCTTGTTTTCAGATTTTTATTTTAAATACATTTTCATTGGTACATAAAACCATAAAAACTGAACAAATCTACGGTGTACCACTTGATGTTCTGATATAAAACTGTGCAATGTTTAAATGAGGGTAAATTTATCTCTCATTTTTTCATTTCTTTATCGTGAAAACATCCAAAATCCTTTCATCTAATTTTTTGAAATATATAGTACATTATTGTTACCTAAGGTCAACCTACTGTGAAAATCAGAACTTCCTGCTCCCAGCTAATGGTAACTGAGTACCCACTGGTTAAGATTTCCTTACCCTTCTCTCACCCATCTTTACTCTCCCCCACCCCACCGCCTTTGTTGGTACCAGGGATTGAACCCAGGGCACTTAAACCACTGAGCCACATTCTCAGTCCTTTTTAGTTTTTTATTTTGAGGCAGGGTCTCACTAAGTTGCTGAGGCTGGCTTAGAACTTGCAATCCTGCTTCAGCTTCCCAAATCGCTGGGATTACAAGTGTGCGCCAATGCATCCAGCTCTACTTTTACTATTTTTAAGTAAAAATCAGCATGATTAGTTTGAATCATGAATAGTTTTTGGAAACAAGTGCAATTTTTTAAAGTTATCTAAGAAAACCTTCCCTCAGTTACCAAGACTTCCAGACCTGTGCTATTCCCTGTACCTTGAGATGTATATCAAGCAATAATGTAAAGGCTTCTACAGCGGGCACAGGGGAACAAGCTCTTCTCTGGAACATGATAACCCTGCCATATTTTTTTTTTCTTTTAATTACAAGCAGGCAGGGGGCCACAGCAATAGTAACCAAAGCAGGAAAGAAAAATAGCTGATGGAGAGATGAGGATGAATGACCACACCACTGGCCACAAATGTCAGAGCCCTCAGGATCCCTGGGGCTGCAGCAAAGGCAGAATCAAGTCAAAGTCCAAAGAACTCAGGCTCCGAGGACAGGCTCTGTGTGAAGAAGAAGGGTGATGCCTGCTTAGTCACACTCAAGAAAACCTGTTGTTACGCTCCAACAGGGGATAACAGTTCAAAGCTGCACCTGGGTACTTGGAATTCCACAACTTTAAGTCATATGACACCTTCTAAAGAGAAGCCAGCCCTTATTCACACTACTCTATGGGCACACCACCAAAAAGAGCGTCCACAGACAGATCTGTGACTGTTTCAGCTTTCCTCATCAGGGCATGTTCTGAGCATGAATAATCAACCCATGTGGCCATAATTTGAAGCACCAGGGACAATGCCCCAAGGACTTATCCAACTTCTGCTTACACCCAACTCCTTATGTCTACACATAACCATTCCCAAAATTCACCAGGCTAAATGTTTAAAATATGAATAATATACCTACGTGTTCTGTTATTTCCAGAGAACTAAAAAAATATATATGTGTGTATGCTTAAGATCCCTAATCAAGCTTCTTTCAGGTGCTTGCCAACCTCCTGCATAAGCCCCCAAACAAGAGCCAAATCTGTTGGCAATGGACCTCACGTTGTCCTAGAAAATGAAAGAAGCTGGTAACTCGGTACAGGTATGTCCCCTCCCCATAAAGCCTCTGCAGATGGACAGGCTAGGGGAACACCAATCTCTGACACTCCAACAGAGGGCCCCTTAGATATCAGGAACAGGTAACCTCAGGCCCCAGGGTGTCAACTTGGCTCTGGCCATTCATCACCTCAACAGAGAGCCAGACCTCAGTGGGCTTGGGCTGAATAAAGGGACACCATTCTAGATGTCAAATGAATGCTTAACTCAATCGCTTGAGGTTTTCTGAGGCTATATAGTGGCCCCAGGCTCTTTTCACCCAGTCCTTGGGCGTCCTCAGCCCTGTGGAAAGGCAGGGATGTGATATTTAGTCATCAATGACGCTAGCAACAGGAGCTGGCAGGCAGTGCCACCATGCAATGACTGAGATCCTCGGTTACTTCCATGCAGTTTGCTACTAATTTGCTACAAGTACACAGACTATGAGAGCTGACCATGTGCCAGGCAAGGGCCATCTATACGGCTTAAAGTTGCAAAACCAAACTTACAGCACATTTCATAACCCTGAAGCAAGGCTGCCTGGCTTTAGTTCATCCATCTCCCTGAGGTGTCCCTGGAAAATCCCTGAACTACAGGCCCACAATGACACGGCTATGTCTAATGCTAACAATACAACTCCAAGTCTAGACTTCTGGAGCAGACTACCACTCCCCATCATTGTGGCACATTATTGTCAGCCTAGATTAAAAAGGAACTATGCTTTGCTCTCAATATTTAGGTTACTAGAAATCTACCTTTTCATTTTTAAGACCTCAGTCTTAATAGAGTATTGCATATGAAATAAACAATTCTTTGGCATTTGTAGCTTACTCTGGATATGCTCATTCTTACATTTATTCTACTTAGATACTTTAAATTTCCTATTCACAAGTGCTGAGGGGGCCACATATTCTAAGGGACCTATTATGCTCAAGAATAAGAGTGATAGCTGAACGCAGTGGCTCACACCTGTAATCCCAACCAATCCAGAGGCTGAGGCAGGAGGACCTCAAATTCAAAGTCAGCCTGGGCAACTCAGTGAAGCCCTCAGCAATTTAGCGAGATCCTGTCTCAAAATAAAAATAAAAAACGACTAGAGATGTAACTTGGTGGTAAACTGCCCCCCGAGTCAATCCCCAGGACACCCCTCAACAGAAAAAAAAAAAAAAAAGAAAAGAAATCAATTTGCACCATGGTTCAAGTTGGAAAAGCTCCCCTAATACCCCAGGTCTAATCTTCAAATCTCAACTCCCAGCCTATTAAAGCCCAGATAAACTTTTTTAACTCATGACATGCTATATTAGGTCAACTTTAACCTATCAACAAAGACAGTTAATTCTCATTATTCACTGTAATTATATTCCATAAAGTCACCATAAGCACTGAATTAGGTTCCTTTGAGTCTCTGCTCAGACTTTTTGTTGTACTGGGGATTGAACCCAGGGATACTCTACTACTGAACTACAGCCCTAGCCCTTTTCTATTTTGGGGCCCTGTCTAGGGCCCCAACAAACTGCCCAGGCTGGCCTCAAGCTTGTAATCCTCCTGTCTCAAGCCTCCTTGTAATCTCAAGGATTACAATCTACACCACCATACCCAGTTTATCACCTTTTTCTTTGTATTTCTGTTCAGAGATTCTTTACTAAATATCTATTGTTGATTTGATAATGCTAAACCCACAGACAACAGCCTTGTAACCATCTAATGCTGAACCCCACAGGAATTTTCTCTGTCAAGACTATTGAACCCCTCTTGGCTCTAGACAGCACTTCAGCACCACATTTGGAGGCAATTTTTAACAAAATCCCAACCATAAAGCACAAAAATGCCAAAAAATAAGGTGGTGCTAAAGAGTCCCCCAAAGCTCACTTGTTTATATGTATGTAATTTGAGAGCTGGAGAAGGAGGCAAAATATTGCTTTTTTCCACCTCAGCTGGGAACACGTGCACTCAAATTTTTTCCTCACCATGTACTTGCTCCCCAATGTCCAACAAAGCACTGCAAGTACTGCTTTCGGGGTTTCAAACACATTTTTGCAAGTAGGCAAATTCATAAATATGAATCAGCTGTATCTGATTATCAGGCCTGAAGCATGAGACACAGAAAGTACATTCTATACTGTATCCCAGATACAATGATATTTTTTTTTCCTGGTTTCAACATCTCCTGTTCTCTTTCCTCTTCTACCTTGGCAGTTTGTACCATCAAGATTTGACAACTTGGTTCCTAGATTTTTGTTTGTTTTGCAGTACTAGGGATCGAACCCAGGCTTCACAAATGCTAGGCAAAGACTGAATTACATTCCCATCCCTATTATATTTTGAGACAGGGTCTTGGCTGAATGGCCCAGGCAGGCCTCAAATTTTTAACTCTCCTGCCTCAGCCTCCTGAATAGCTGGAATTTCAAGCATGCACCACTGTGCCCAACTGTTTTTTAATGTGAATGGGTCCTATTGGTAAGAGGCTGATTAGCAATATTTGCTTTAATTTGCTTTACTCTTCTATTAAACCCACACACCAAGACTTCATTAACTTTAGGATATATCTTAACAAAAGTTCTACACACACACAATTTCCTCCTCCACCAGTTTCTCATACCTGCAACAGCTTTTCTCACTCAGACATTAAAAAGACTGGATGATAATATACTATGCCATGTCATAATTTACTAAGTTTTTCTGTGCTTCACTCAACTTGCAACTGTTCATATTATACTGTCACATTCAAAGTTGCAAGATGATTTTTATTTATTATTGTTACTACTCTAAATATTAAGTGAATTAAAAGTTGCATAGCAAGGCTATCCAGAAGAGACACACAGAAGAGACACAAAAGTAACATCTTCCTCTGGATCTGTCCAGCCATCACCAGAGGTAGGAGGTAACAACATATAACAATATGAACTCCAATAAGGAGTTAAAAGGAAGTTGACATTACAGAACATTTAAAAGTGAAGATTTTAGCTTCCTAATTACAGCTGCACAGACTGTTAAAATCTTAAAGTCATAGCTCTACATCAGTCAAGGGAAGTGGCAACAACTGTGTTTATGAAGTTCTTTCCAATCTTCAAAGGCTTTTATAAATAACCTAACACAAAATACTTTCAAAGCACATTATTCCTTGTAATTCCTGAAACTGTGTGATGTTCTGGAACAGACAGTATCACCCTCTTACAGAGGTAAACAAAATGCAAAGGTTAAGTATGAATAACTTTTTCTGGTCCAAAAACCTTCCTGACATAGCTAGGGGACTTGAACTCAAGTCTCTGGAGTAAGAAGCCAGAGCTGTTTTTACTACAACATTCACAGTTTTTGAATGCAGACCACGGTTATTTATAGCAGAACTGTCTTCTTAATTATATTGTGTTTTGATCAACAACAACAACAACGAAAAAATCAGTTTGCATTCCCTTCCAAATGGAAAAACAAAGGCAGGCTGCCCAGAAGTGTGAAAAAACAGTGGCATGGCAGGGGAAATCGGCCTGGGATTAAAATTTTGCCAAAGTGAAACAACAAATTAAAGGGTTTACATCATTTCCATGGGGCAGGGGACTTTTCAGCCAGATGCAACAGGAACTACACAAGACCAAAAGAAAAGAAAAAAGAAAAAAAAAGAAAGAAAGAAAGAAAGACAAGACCTTAGAAAACTGTCTTGGGTATAAGAAACTTTTGAGGAAAGTATTTTTAAATTCAGAACATGGAGATTTAGAGATAATAAGTAACTTCTCCCATGACCACTCCATGGGGGCTGGGGATGTGGCTCTGTGGTAGTGTTGCCTAGCATGCATGAAGCCTTGGGTTCGATCCCCAAGATCATTTAAAAAAAAAAAAAGAAGAAGAAGAAAGAAATCACTCCATTGGGTTCCCACTTAACGCTGCCCCCCCCCCAAAGAGATCTCTTTCAAACTTCCTACTCTACCCATCTGGCAGTCATGCCAGTCTCCTCCTTAGCTACAGTGGGAAACAATGAGCCTCAAGGCCGTGGGCTTTAAAACACTAGGGCAAAGAGTCAAAGTTTTGGTACGCAAAACTGACCTTCAAATCTTAACACGCAAACTGACACGTTTATCGTGTTTTGTCTTTGTTCCAAATGAGTCTCCTTCTTAGTCAAGGTAGCCTTGGGTTTAGGAAAAAGATTCTAAAACCCTACAAAGTGGGTTAGTACCTTTTAAATAGAGGGGCAAGCATCGCAGATAAAACTGCAAGAGCCGCCTCCACTTCCCCCCACACCCCCGCACCAGGCTGCTGGTTCCTATTAACCACAGAGAAGGAAATCCAACTAGCAACATACAGCACCGATGATCAAAGTGAAACCGATTTTTTTAATCATCTAGCTTAAACAGATGAGTACATGCCAGTAAAGCGCATAAAGACTAACTTAACAGCCCCAGCAAGTACTGTCATCCTAACCTGAGACATCAGAGTGATTAATCAAAGGAGACTTACGGAAAACAAAACAAAACAAAAAAAAAAAAAAAAGGAAAAAGACATTTGCTTTTCGGCGAGGCCTGCACACAGTGCAGGAACAGTGTGCAGTTTTGTTTGGGGCAAGAGGCGGGAAGTGTAGTAAGAGGAAAGAGCCTGGTCCCTGCTACCCATCTTCTGCCCCTTCCCTCAGTCCCGCGCCGCAGCCCTGGGTCGAGGCGGGCCGGGACCAAGCGGATGCAGGGTGCGGGGCCTCAACGTCGGCCCAGTGCCTAGGACTCTCTCCACGAGCTGAATCTCCCGCTCCCGAAGCACAGTCGCTTCCATTTCCAACATTAGCCTCGTATGCTGTCCTGTGAGGACAAGCCGCCTCCTCCCCTCAAGGAAGGCATCCCCGTCCCGCTCCAGGTCAACCCACTCCTAAGGTCCCCTGCAGGCCAGCCCTCACCCAGCTCGGGGCCCGCCCGGTTCTTGCTCACTCACCACCGGGCGGCTCCAGGCTCGCCCGCCTCGGGCCGGCCGGGCCCCGCAGCGGGCGTCTAGGGACAGAGGCGGGGCCGCCAGGCGCGCGGGGAGCACTCCGGGGGCGCGCGGACGCACAGGCGCGCTCGCGCCCGCGCTCCCGCACCGGCTGTCGTTTAAGCACACGCAGACGCGGGCCGCGCGCGCCGGGCCGGCTCCGCGGCGGACCGGAGCGTGAGGAATCCCTGGAATGAGGCGCCGCCCGCCTTCTCCCGAGTTCCGCTGGGCCGCCCAGGCCACGCCCAGGCCACGCCTCCACCACGAGCAGGTGGGGGCCGAGCCCAGGTGAGCCCGTGGGGAGGCGGGGCCAGGGCACCGAGCTGCCCGTGAAGCTCGTTCCCCTCCCCCGCTCGCCGCGCGCGGGGCGTCAGCTCGCACCTACCCAGCTACTGCAGGCGCACTCGGGTGGAGAATATTAGCTGGGGGCCTGGTGCTGCCAGCACGGGCCCCTCCGAGTAGGCGCTTGCAAATAAGGGCACGTGGGCACAGCCCACACAGTGTGCTCCCCGTGGGAACACACACCTTCAGTGCACAAACACAAACGAACATTTGGTGCGTGCCCAGGTTCCTGCTGCTCAGGGCCAGGCACGTTCGCACACGCTCCCCATAGGTTCCTGCACCCCGCGGACACAGCACCGCAGTCCAGTCGTACTCCGTGGCCTCTAGACTTGCTGCCCCTTACCCGCCACTCAGCCCGCCCAGTTGAGCGCAATCGAATCAAACCTGCGGCACCCACGCTGCCTTTTGCTCCGACCCGCTGTGGTTCCCAGCCTCACACTCTGCAACCCAAGGGCGTAGCAACCCTGCAGCGCCTGGATCGGCGTCCACACCCGAGCACACCGGCGCGCACAGCTGCCTCCTGCCTCCCGCCTCCCGCCTCCCAAGCTCCACGCTCCACGGGGCGCCACCCTGGGCTACTCTTGGCCTCTGCCTCTCGTTACTCACCCACACCCAAGCCACACGGCCGGGACAGGCAGACGGCTCCACGTACCTGAAAGTACAGGTCGCACTTGCTTTGGAAGTCTGCGCTCAGGTGCCACCTGGAATCAGAAGAGCCGCTGCGGTTCAGGGCGCTCGGACGCGGCTCGGTTTCCTCCCTACAGCATTTTACACTCCGCCACTCCACAGCGCGCACACACCCGCGCGCGCTCATACACTCACACTCACACACACACACACACACACACACACACACACACACACACACACACACCCCAGGCGCACAGAGGCGTCTCTCGTCCCCCGCCCCCTCTCCGGGAGAAGGAAGTCCTGGTAAATCAAAACAGTGTGGAAGGGAGGGAGCCGAGTGGCGAAGGAGGGAGGTCGGAGTAGAAAGCGTCCCCTCCGCAGCTCGCACACCAGTGTTTGCTGTGTTTGGCAAACTCCTGGAGTCCACGACCCGGCCTGCTCTGAAATGGGCCCGGGGAGGGGCGGGGAGGAGGAGGTGAACGTTTCTAATTGGCGCAGGTTCTTATTACAGCGGCAGCGTCGACATGTGACCACGAAAAGAAAAGGCCTGTCTTTAATTTTTTCCTGTCATTCTCTGGAGATTTGCTGGGGACGGGGAGGGGAGGGGAGGCCTGACATTCCCCCATCCCAGGCCGCCCTTGCCCCCCATTGTTTTTCTCATACTGCCACAATTAAGAAAACATTTGCTTAACATATTCAGCCGCTAACTTCATAAAATAAATAGTGACTGGACTTCCTCTAATTTGCTTTACGCGGCTTCACGTTGCTAACCTCCCGGGCCGTTCTCAAACCTCCGTGTTTAGGAGGAGCCCTTATCATAAGGGCTTTCCCAGGAGAGGGCTTTGGTGAGAGGGAATGAGAACAATTAAAACAAATACATTAGGGCTGGGAAGAAAAAAATGCTTTGCAGTTTTCAAACTGTTTTCCCATCTGCTACCTCATCTGATCGTGTCAACCCAGAGCACGTTACCTCATTGGATCCCAAACCTGCTGTGTATGTAGGACAGGTACGAATAGCTCCGTACTACAGTGAGAGGAGATGGTTTAACTAAAACAGGTTGCCCTGATCTTGTGGCCCTGGTTAAAGGCACTTTCCTCCAATCCATCCACCTAGCCTATTTGAGCCCTGGAGATGTGACAGCCTAAGTGACATGCACAGCCACCCCTGGATTTCCTGGTTCCTCTCAAAATTCACAAATTGGAGGTGCCCTGTCCTCCCAATATTTTTGCTTAGACTTTCTTTAAGTTCATCAATAGTATCCAAATAGGAAAAGAAATTCTGAGAAAGATCACAGATCAGAGATGTTCATCCTGCCAGATTCAGACAGAGAATAAGGAAAGAATGAGGACTGCTGGGACAGATTCCAGACAGTGTGGCAAAACAGGGAAAGGGTTCCAGATTCAGACCTGGATTTGAATCCCAGCCCACCTGTATTCATGAGGAAACTTTGGGCAAGTTATCAAGCCTCGGTTTTCTCATCTATTAAAACAGATGATAATTCTTCCTTTGAGGAGGTATTGGAGGGGCAAAGGACAAGTGAATAGTTACCTCTCCCCTTTTTTCTCCTCCAGACTAGTCTTGCTGAGCAATTTATAGACACCCACTTATGCGGGAGGAATAGAGAAACAATCTACCTAGATATTGCAAATGAATAATGATGACAAAATAATGCAACTGCACATTTATAAAAATGGCCCAGGGTTCACAAAGTGTTCCCACATATCATTATCTCATTTGATCTTTATAACAACATTGCCATTTGCTTGCTACTAAATGATTTTCATTCAGGGTCAGTGCGGAGGTCCTAAAGCTGCCTTTGTAATTTCCATCACTGCTTAGAGTGAACTCATGGGGACAGAGGAACTTTTCTCATGGACATGACCAGTCTTCAGCCATTGCATGGATTCATCTCACTCCTTGACTTAAATCAGCAGGCGTGTGACTGAGCTCTGGCAGCATCCAAGCATGGTTGTTTTAGTCAAGTTGTTTTAGTTGTATAAAGTAGCAACATACACATTACCACCAAAAAAAAGTTAGCTATAAAGGTATAGGAGGGGTAGGCACAGTGGCCCAAACCTGCAATCCCACCAACTGAGGCAGGAGGATTGCAAGTTAGCAAGACCCTTCCTCAAAATAAGATTTAAAAATTTTAAAGGACTAGGGATGTGGCTTGGGGATATATGTATAACAACTATATATATGTATGTATATATGTATAAAAACTATACCTGGGTTCAATTCCTGGTATTGCAAAAAAAAAAAAAATGAGAGAGGGGGGCAGGAGATGGAAGGAAGGGGAAAAGGTTTTAAGGTATAGGAAAACTGGAATTAGAACACAGCACACAGTGTACTTTAGCCTAACAAATGACTCATAGAGATTCTATTTGTAAGATTAAAAATAAAATGAGGGCTGGAGTTGTGGCTCAGTGGTAGAGCACTCACCTAGCACATGAGAGGCCCTGGGTTCGATCCTCAGCACCACATAAAAATAAGTAAATAAAGATATTGTGTCCAACTAAAAAATAAATATTTAAGAAATAAAATAAAATGAGCCAGGCACAGTGGTACATACCTGTAATCCCAGAGACTTGGAAGGCTAAGGCAGAAAGATCACCAAGTTCAAGGACAGCCACAGCAACTTAGCAAGACCTGTCTCAAAAAAAAAAAAAAATTTAAGAGCTGGGGATGTATCTCAGTGGTAAAGTATCCTTGGGTTAAATCCCCAGTATCAAAAAAAAAAAAAAACATTAAAAAAATAAAATGAAAAATAATTTTAATAGAACATAAATTTGTGATAAAACTATATATAAGTAGGTATATATGTATAAAAACTATATATATATATACGCACATATATAGTATATGTATATACACATATATATAGTCAGAAGCTGAACACAGTGACACTCTGTACTCCCAGCTACTGAGGAGACTGAATCAGGAAAATCACTTGAGCAACCCAGCTTAAATAAATGAATAAATAGATAGATAGATTAAAAAGGTAAATTGTGTGTTAAATCTTTCACCACAATTTTTAAAAATGTCTAAGGAACTAAAGAAAAATATTTGGCAAATCAAAAAGAAAGCAAACACTATTTAAGTAGCTCACTAAATAAATAAAAGTAGGCTGTACATAGACTACTGAAGAGACTGTGTTCCAAACTAAGGCTTTTACAAATGCACCAAAAGTTTATTTTTTAAAAAAATCAAAATAATCAAGTAAGTGGGTGCCTGGAGTTAAAGAAGAAATAAGATTGGCCCAGAGTTGGTCATTGTTAAAACCATGTTGTGGATATGAAGAGAAGGATGTGGGGAGGCTAAGGGGAGTGGTTCTATTGTTCTGCTATTCTTACATATGTTTGAAATGTTTCATATTAAACCATTTTCAATTTAAGAAAAAAAAGAAAAAAGAAACACAGAGGGCCAAAGGATGCTTTGTGGACTGATATTGTGGCTGTCACCCATGGGCCATGAAGGTGTTGATCAGTGTTTCTCTTTTTGGTATCTCCTCCCCCATCCAGCTCTTTCTTTCTGCCAAAGAGTTCCCTGACGGCTTTGGCTCCCTGATTGTGGTCCCTACTACCCTTTTTGGTTTCTACCACCGCCTTCCCACAACTACTGCGTTACCTTCATGGTCTTGTAAATGACTTTCGGAACTGACTTCTTTTATACCTACGTGGTTCACACTACTCAGAGGGACAATCTGTCTCCTCTCTTTCTACTAATCCAGAATTGGCTGTCATCTGATCTGCCTGGAAGTCATGCATCCCAAAGGCTTGGTGGAGTCAAGCATAGTTCAGAAATGAGAAGCATAGTCCACTGCCAGCTGCAGGAGTGGCATGGCCCCAAGACTGCCACACGTCGAAAGGTTCTCAGGAGTGCAGTTAGCTAAGAATAAGGTGTTTGCCTTTCTACAATCCTTCATCTCTTCCATTAGTGAATGCAATGTGAAGAAGTTTCATTTTCCACACCAAATGGAAAACCAGTGGAAAAATTTGAAATGATCTTATTTCAATGACAGTGTACTGAATAGGAAGTCGTGTAAAATAATATTAACAATAATTCCTAATGTTTAGTGAGCATTTGCTACTTTCCAGTACCGTTCTAAGTGCTATTCACAGTATTATCTAATTTAAACCTCAAAATGGTCCAGTAAGTACAGTTGATCCTTCAACAACACAGATTTAAACTGCATGGGTTCATTTATAGGCAGATCTCCCCCCACCCCAAGATTTGTAGCCATTTGGAAAAAAAAAAACTCTCAGATGAACCACAGAGCCTAGAATATGAGAAAAAGAAAGGGAGGGAGGGAGGGAGAAGAAAAGGGGGAGGGAGGAAAGGGGAAAACAAGAAAAGGAAAAAGTGTGCCATGAATACATAAAATATATGCCTATTTTATTACTTACTACTATAAAATTATACACAAATCTATTTTAGAAAGTTAAAATTTATCAAAACGCACACACACACACACATAGGTGGTGCATGGCACCATTCTGTCAAGAGCAATGTCAACAAACTTATTAAAGATACAGTTATTAAATCATAACTGCATAAAATTAACTATAGCACACACTGTACCACTGTAATAATTTCGTAGCCACCTGCTGTTGCTATTTCAGGAGTCAAAAGTTATACACAGCCAATTTTCAACTGGTAGGATGGGGGGCGGGGAACGTCCCTAGCCCCTACATTGTTCAGGGTCAACTGCGGTTTATTTTTCAATAAGTTCTGCCATGTCATACTGCCAGTGGGGGGGAAATAAAGGAACCATAGATAGTCACCAATATCAGATGCTCATAGTACATGTACACTTCCATTGTTCTCCTCCATGTCCTAAGAAGTATGATTTTTTTTTCCTATGGACATCCCTTTGCTCACAATGTGCTCATATGACTCTCTCCTGCTCTTTTCTTCTCTTCCTTCCAACGTGTCCCACAGGAAGCATTAAGGAGTCAAAAGCAGTGGTTTCTGGTGTATATTTGGTCTCTAGGTGACAATGTAGGCCCAGGGAACTCATTTCACACCTCTGGGTCCAGCTCCCAACTGAGAGAAGCTTGGACCAGGGCAGGATTAGCAAATTTCAATTTGAACAACAGCTTTGCCTGGGAACCCTCTCTTGAGGTCTATGGGACGCACTTGAGGCTCAGTAGTGTGTCAGGATTGACTGATAATGTCTGCTATGGGCAGCGAAAAGGAACTTGTGAAGCAGATATTTGCCATTTGGGGCCTAGAAGCACTCTAAAAGTCCATTCTAACAATAATCTCTCTTCCTTCCTCTCTCTTTTTCTCTCTCTCCATTTTTAAATTGAACTTTTTATTATTGAATGGTAAGAACTCTTTATATATTCTGGACACAGGTCTGTTATCAGATACAGTCACCCTTCCATTGTTCCCAGGATCTCCCCACCCCACCCCTAGGATACCCAAATCCTCAGATGCTTAAGTCTCTCGTGTAAGATGATGTCAAATCTTCATATAACCCATGCACATCCTCCCATCTACTTTAAATCACCTCTAGGTTACTTACAATACATAAAGCAATATAAATGCTATGTAGAGTTGTCATACTTATGAAGACACATATTGGTGTGAATATACTATGTATACAACCAGAGATATGAAAAATTGTGCTCTATATATGTAATAAGAATTGTAATGCATTCTGCTGTCATACATAAAAAATACATAAAAAAGAGCTATCATACTATATTGTTTAGGGAACAATGAACAAGAAAAAAAAACTATGCTTTTAGCAATTTTGAAATATGTGAATATATTGACCATTATTTCTCTTTTTCAAGGGACTGAAGTAACCAATGGAAAAACTCAAAATTACCTTATATCAATGAAAGAGCGATTAATAAAAAGGTCTAAAATTATAATAATATTTAATTAGCACTTAACTATGTTCCAGGTACCACTCTAAGAGCTGAATGACAATAAAGCCTCATGACAGCCTACAAACTAGAGATTGTCTATATCCCCATTATACAAATGGAGAAACTGAAACATGGAGACATTAAATAACTTGTCCAAGATCTTAAAGATAATAAGCACTGAACTAGAGTTCAACTTGGCCGTCTGATTCTGGAGTCCACATTCTTATTCTTGCTCCTCAGCAGTGTCTACAAACTGCAACAGGCACTTCCTAGCATAAATGCTGACTCTCAGGTTCCTACAATACCTACTGACTTGGAATCTGCATTTTGATAAGCTTCCTGACTCATATTCACACTAAACTTTGAGAAGCACTGAGCTACACCAGATAGCCTCCTATCAGGATATCCTCTACAATTTTTGAATGGTTCTCATATGCGTGCACTGTGCTAAACATTACGCCTTTATAATTACATTTGATTTTAAAAACCCTCTGAGGAACCAGACATGGTGGCACATACCTGTCATGCTATTTAGGAGACGGAGGCAAGAGAATCCCTTGAATCTAGAAGTTAAAGGCCAGTCTGGGCAACATGGTAAGAACCCATCTTAAACAACAGCAAAAAAATTCTACAAGACCAATGGACTGATCCATGTCCTGGATATGATCATGTCCTATAGTTTTTCAAGATGTTACCACAGGAGAAAAAGGAAACAGGATCTGTCTGTATTACTTCTTAGGATTGTGTGTGAATCTACAATTATCTCAAAAATTTAAAAAATAATTTTAAAGAATCTTATGATTTAGGTTATATTATTCCTTCTTTTGTTGTAGGAAGACAGAATTTTAAGGCTCTAAGTTAAGCAACCCAACGCAATAAGGTAGTGAGGTTCTTCTATGTGCAACGTGCTGTTTTAGCGCTGGGCACATATGGCTGAGAGCAAACATTGCCGTTGCTAAGCTATAATTTCTAGTCTGAGTGGTCAGAATTCATCCCCAAGGTCTGACTGCTGCTACATCCTCTCCTGCTCAGATTTCATGGATACAGTCAGAGGATTGGAAAGGGGTATATAACAGAACTATCCAAGGTTAAACATTTGCAGAATTTCTAGACAGATGTTTATAAAAGCCTCTACCAGTGCCAGGCACACAGTAAGCACTCAGTAAAAATGAATGCCTTTCCTCGAGTCTAGAAGGAACCTCACCTGCACCATGACCCAATTCTGATTTTATCCTTTACTCAACTGGATGGAGTCCAGGGATGGGGCCATATTGAGTGGTGGTAACCTGAGCCCAGAGCTCCTTTCAGATTTAGCTGAAGAGCTATGCCTGAGGACACTGGAGACATACCATTTTGAGACCTGTCTGGGACAGCTCTTGGCACAGCATAGTTCTGAATGAGCCCCCTTATCAGAACCAGATTTATGGCCAGATGACTGCTCAGACCTGAGACTTCTGATGGGTATCTAACACTGATCCAGAGATTGGATTTGTCCTCACATGAGAGACTTTCCTTTAGAAACTAAAAGAACAATTTGGTTTGGCAATATATTCTTGCTGTCTTTGCTAGAGAGAAACTTCACTGGGCCGCCGCAAGAGATAACAAGAGCCATTTTCTCCAGAAAAGAATGTTGCAGATACTGGATTCAAGGCCAGTTCAAGTTTGACCACTGTTGTTAGCTAGCTGCTTCTCAGACAGAATGGTTTCGATTGGGGAACTTACCCAAAATGAGCATGTTTGGTTTGTTTTCCTGAGTATGAAAACTACAACACTACCACAGAGAGAAACACTTCAAACTAGAATTGCCAGATCTCTCTGCGTTTCAATTTTCTCTTTTACATTCTGTTCTTATAATAAGCACAGTGCTACTTACAGGCTATGAGAATCAAGGAAGGAAGAGAGGGAAGGAGAAAGGAAGAGAGAGGAAGAAAGAGGGGAAGGACAAATTCCTACAATCACAGTTCATAGCCTAATGGGAGATGTAGGGGAGAAGGTAGGGAGAGAGACCATTATCTGGGAAACATAAGTTATATGGGTTAACTTCAGGGGAGAGCACTAGTCTAGTATGTGTGAGGTCCTGGGTTTCACCCCCAGCACTGCAAAAGAGCAACAACAATAATAATAATCTTTTTAAAAATTTTTGTTGTTGTTGTTGTAGTTGAACACAATACCTCCATTTTATTTATCTATCTATATGTGGTGCTAAGGATCGAACCCAGTGCCCCCCGATTTTTCCCAGACTGGTCTCAAATTCCTAGGCTCAAAGGATTTTCCTGCCTCAGTAGCTGAAACTATAGGCATGCATCACCATGCCTGGTTAATAATAACTTTAAGAGGATAAGATTGTCCCTCAGTGGTAAGAATGCTTTCCTAGTGTGCACAAGGTTCGGGGTTTGACTCCCAGCACTGCAAAACAAAAACAAAAACAAAAACAAAAACACCTCATTTAAAATAGTGGTAAGATCCTGGTGAATTGGCGCACTACTATAATCCCAGCAGCTCGGGAGGCTGAGGCAGGAGAACCTCGAATTCAAAACCAGCCCCAGGGGGCTGGGATGTGGCTCAATTGGTAGCATGCTCACCTAGCGTGCATGAGGCACTGGGTTCAGTTCTCAGCACCACATAAATGTGAAATAAAGATACTGGGTCTACCTAAAAACCAAAGAAATAAATATTTTTAAAAAACCAACCCCAGGAATTTAGCAAGACCCTAACCAACTTGTTGAGATCCTGTCTCAAAATAGAATATAAAAAGGGCTGGGGATGTGGCTCAATGTTTTAATGCCCTTGGGTTCAATCCCTGATACCACACACACACACACACACACACACACACACACAAAAACCCTCTCTGATCAGATGCAGTGGTGCACACCTATAATCCCAGTGACTCAGAACATTGAAGCAGGAAAATCACAAATTCAAGGCCAGCCTCAGCAACTTAGCAAGACCCTATCCCAAAAACTAAAAAGGGCTGGGGTGGGGGTGACTCAGTGGTAGAGTACTCATGGATTTAATTCTTAGTACTACAAAAAAGAAAGAAAGGAAAAAATATATCTCTGATGGCCGGTAAAAGCAAGGAGATGTTGCACTTCTACAATCTTTCAGGAGAGAGAGGACAGTGGTTCAAAATGAGAGGAAGATCACTAAAGCGAAGTGGACAGATTAGAGAGTTATTTTGGAGGTAGATGATCTAGGAAGGTATTGCCAGCATCCACAGCAAATGAATTCTAAAATCTTGATGAGTTTTTACATCAAGCCTAATCAGGTGACTCTAGAGGAGACAGTGGCTCTCCTCTAAGCAGTAACTCAGGGATTCAGGGATTCTGCGTCTTGGGACTCTTCCAGCTTCTGGGGTCCCAGAGTCTTCTTTATCCAGCCAGAGAAAGAGTGTGAAGAAGACATACGTGCTTCTTAACCACATGGGCCAGGTTGTTGCACACATGCTATTTCTGTTCCTGAGTGAGAACTAGTTCTGTGGCCTCACATGAATAAAGGGGGACTAGGAGATGTGGTTTCTTTGTGGGCAGCTACTGCCTGTCAAAAGCTCTGTGCTATGGAAACAGAACACAGATCATTGATGGTCAGCTGGTCAGCTGGGTCAGGGAGCATCATCAGGCTCTCTTGTCGGTTGCATATTGATATTGAAGGAACGTGAGGTGAGGCTCCTATGATGGCCATTTGGCTTTTGGCTTGAGCAAAGGTGGAAAGTAGTCATTAACCAAAATGGAAAGTTGATAAAGAAGCAGATTTTTTACTGCAGGTAGGGGAAAACTAAGAGTTCCACTTTGCACACACATTGTGTGAGCTGCTCATGACACATCCAAAAGCAGATGTGGGAAAGGCAGTTGGAGACATGAGCCAGGGATCCAGAGGAGTCAAGACTGAAGATTTAAATATTCCATTTTCCCCTCGACCCAGTGGTTTCCGAACCTGACACTTCCTCCTACAGTGGCCTCCTCATTGCCACCAGACCTCAGTGACTTTACTACATCAGTATAACTTCACTCTCCTATTATGGATAACATTTCTCATTTATTAAATGATAGTTCTTACTATCATATGAATTCTCTCATTAACACAGTGTTTTTGAGTTTTCGGACTTTTTTTTTTTTTTCTGCAGCACTGGGGACTGAATCCGGGGCCTTGTGCAGGCTGGACAAGCGCTCCACTTCTGAACTACAACCCCATCCTCAACACACAGTTTACTGAATGCCTACTACGTGCTGGGTAGTGATGATGAGCAGAGAAATAGCCAGTCTGTGCCTCCTGCGTATCGCATTCTGGTAGAAGCCTGATAATAAACAAATAAACAGTTAGATAGTGTTTCAAGTGCCCTGGAAAACAGTAGCGCAAGATGAATGAGTTAAGTACCAGTGTGGTGGAGGATGGAATTACTAGAAGTAAGGAGACTTTTATAGCAAGGCAACATTTGAGCAGAAACCTTAATGAAACTGAGGGAGCAAATCACATGTGTACCATAGGGGGGAAGACTGTGCTGTGGCAGGTGATGGCAGAGCGAGTGCAAAGGCCCAGAGGTATGACCCAAAACCAATCAGCGGGCTGGAGCTGCTGGACTAAGATGGGAGTGGGGGAAGAATGGTAGAGATGAGGTCAGAGAGGTGGGGGGAAGGGCAGGTCACACAGCAGAGTGGTTTTTCCACCAACATCTTTGTGTAACTCGAGAAGGAGGGAGAAAAACAAACCTATTTCCTGGTGCAGAAATTATTACAAAGAAAGCAATGCTCCATCAGGAACTTCCTGTGCAGTTCCCAAAATGAAACACCTTCAAAGTGGAGGATTTGCGACCAAAATAAGAAAGGGGAACTGTTTTGTAATGCGGAGCACAGAATACACGGTTCTCTCCTGGTGCAGCAGGTTTTCTACACAGTTAATTACAGCCACATGTGAAGCACCGCAGGATGGCATTTTTAGCAAGTGCCATCAAAGACCTGGACAAACGATTCCCATCTCTCATGCTCAGAGCAAAACCGATTAGCCCAGGAGGATAGCAACAAAAACACTGCTTTGAGAAACACTGTTTTCCAAATTTCCTCTCCAAAACCCAAGCCAGAGGCCTTTCATTAGCTTGATTTTTGTAAATAACAGAAAAAAGTGGGTTTAAATAGAAAGAAGAATTTGGTTTTTTTCAAGGAAGACATAGTTTAGGTAAAAATATTTTAGGTAATATAAAAATATTTAGGTAATTTATAAAGAATTGAAATGTATTTCTTGCAGTTCTAGAGGCTGGGAAGCCGAAGACCAAGGCGCTGACACTGGTGTTAGATGAGGGTTTCTCTCCTTCCAAGACAGCGCCTTGTTTCCCAGGCCTGTTCAATTGCCAGGGTGGTTCCCTCCTGATATACCCACTGAACTGTGGGACATGAAACAAAAACACCCGTGCGGGGTCTGGGCCTTTCATTCATTGATCACAGTGGGGCCTCATTGGAGCTGCCCCAGTGACCAGCAAACCTGTGGACAGGACTTCATAGTTGCTGTCCACGAGGTTATCTTATTTAATGCTGACATTTCTGAAATTGGTCCCATTTTCTGGTTTATAGAAGGGTGTGTCCACAGGACATGGCTGGGTTTTAGTTCCCCAGTATCTAGCCTCCCTTTCTAGCTGGGGATATTCTCCATGAATTGTGTCTACAGAAGCCAAAAGGAGCCAGAAAGTCCTACCCTGGGGCTAAGAGATAGGCTCAGCCAGCCTGGTGTTCTTGCCCAGGGTCTTAACTCTTGAGGGAATGGCCTAAGGCTTGGTAGTCATGACATCGAGTCCTAGAATTGTCACACTGGCAGAGATGGAGACTCAGCGTTGGGAGTCAGGAGTTTATCTATACCAGGGGGCTCTGGGCATAGACTACGCTATCTAACCTCCCAACCACTTGCTGAGTCTGGTTTTTTAGTCTTCTCATCTGTTCTTCAGCTACCCAGTACATTCCCAATAAACTCCATTTCCACTTCCATTAACCAGATACAGTTTCTGTTGTCTATAACCCAAACCCTGGCTTAATTTTTAAGCAATTTGCAGGCCCCCATTAAAAAACAAAATTTCCCTTGGACTCCAAGAGTTGACTTATATGAGTTTTGTTCACATATGTACATCATAAAACCAACAATAAACTCCTCAGAGGCTTGCAGCTTTAAGCCACTATAAAACACAAACACATTTGCAAGCTAAATACAAGTAACACTACCAAATCTGCACTGTTGAAATGAACATTAACTTGATATGACAGATGATGCTGGTCTGTGAAACTAAATAGCTATTCATTATGTGGATGTGAAACTCACTGACCTGGGCTCCTGTGGCTGTATTTTTTTTTTTCTTTTTTATTGCCCTGGGCCACTTGGTAACTGAGCTCTGCACCTCTCCTCTCTGTTTTGTTCATGTACTTCCTGTGTATACTTTGTCTTCAGGGCATTTGCTCTTTGCTGGGTACATCATTCATAAATGAAGACTACCATGTTCTTCTGTCATTTATTTGGGACAATTAAAATTGTTTTACTTGATTCCAAGGCCAATGCAAATGCCAGGCCTGAAATCAGCTAGAAAAGTTGTCCACATGACCCAATATTTGCTTATATCAATGCTTTAATGATAAATATTAAAAAATACTAAATTTAAAAAAAATCTCATAGACAGGGGCTGGGGTTGTGGCTCAGTGGTAGAGCGCTCGTCTAGCACATGCAAGGCCCTGGGTCCGATCCTCAGCACCACATAAAAATAAATAAATAAAATAAAGGTATTGTGTCCAACTACTTCTAAAAAAAATAAATAAATGTTTAAAAAAGATCTCATAGGCAACTCAGAAATTCCAATGACTATATTTGTAAGCTCCACTTTCAGAAATCATGTAGTTAAGGTGCACAAGCTTTGAAGTTTAAAGTAAAATCCATGGTTTGGGATCTCAACTCTACCCCTTACTAATCTTAAGAATCTTGAGCCAGTTATTTTCTCTCTGAAAGTTCATTTTCTTACCTATAAAACGAAAACAGGATTTATCTTTTAGGAAAGTTGTATTAAACAAGGATCTATGTAATTGTTCAATAAATGGTACTAATTATTGTTACTGATGTCCTAGTTGACATTCAGATTGTTTAACACCTCTGTCCAAGTCCATACAGCCAGATGGTCACAGAGATGGAACAGGGACCAAGTCTTCTGAACCCTCTGAACACTGTATGTGATGGTTTGAATGTGTGCCCCAAAAGTTTGTATGCTGAAAACATAATCTCCAACATCGTATGTTAATGGTATGTGGAGGGAGGCTTTGGGAGGTATTTAGGAGGAGGTGAGGTCCTGAGGATAGGGCCCCCAGGATGGTAATAGTGGCTTTATAAGAAGAGGAAAGAACTAGCCCACGTCTTCTGTCTCACTGTGTGATGCCTTTTGTCAGGTTATGATGCAGCAAGAAGACCACATCAGATGCCAGGCAGATGCTGGCACCATCCTCTTGGACTCTCCAGCCTCCAGAACCTCTATTAACCATAAACCTCTATTCTTTATAGGTAACCCAATCTCAGGTATTCAGTTATAGCAACAGAAAACAGACAAAGACACCATATGTGCTGAACAGTATAATTTTAGCCTTAAGGGCAGCTGCCTTCCTTGTAAGGCTGTGCTAAAAGGGAGCTGCTATATCTGAGGGATTTAACCTCTGTAGGAAATAACTCCATCCTTAGGTTAATTCCATGGGTGATCCACCGAAAAAACTGATAACTTTAATCCCTTATGTGAATTCTTCTGCTCACCCCCTGTTACTTATAGCTGTGATTCTCAAATGAGCTCCCCTGAACTGCAGGTTATTTGTTGAAAACATAAATACAAATTCTCCAGCCCCATCCCAGATATACTAAATCAATGGTGGTGCTCCCACCATTGAAATACCATCTGCCTTGAGGTCCTTATCAGGATATGTCCTTGACCTCCAGAACTATGAGCTAAATAAACTTCTTTTCTTTATAAAGTATTCAGCCTTGAGTGTTTCATTATAGTAACTGAAAATGGACTAATACACTCCTTATGATGAATTGAGATACCCACAATGATCTTGAGGTGGGAGACGTGCTAAAGATAGTGGAGCAAAATGATAGCAGGAGCCTGGGACATTCATAACATCTTGAGGCCACTGTATCAACTCTACACCTTCATCCCTAGACTCTGGATTATATGAGGCTCAAATAAATCCCTTTTGTATTAGAGCCATTATTTTTCCCCCAAGGGATTAACAACGCAGCCTCTCAAAGGTAAGACTGTCTCTTATTCATCACTGAATCTACAGTGCCTGGCACAGAGTCTGACCCATAGCATATGCTTATATTTGTGGAAGAAATAAAATGAAGGATCCTTCCTTATTCTTTCTGCTTCAGGAGGAATCAGAGCGCATATGCTGGGCCTAAAATTGCTTTCCTGGAAAATCTGGAAAATCACGAGAGGCTAAAAAAAAAGATAGATCTTTTTTACACTTTATTTTAAATTTAAATGTCACAGTTGTAAGTTAGGCCAGGATAATATTATCTTAGCGTTGGATTAAAAAATAGAAGCTAAACGAAGACGTGTGTTACACCTGCTGAAAATCCCTCAATAGTTGCTCACAGCTCTTAAAATAAAGTCCCAACCCCCTAGTGTTTTCTGGCTTCCCAATGCTTTTGCTTTTTTTTTTTTTTTCTGTTTTTCTATGGGCATAATTGTAGATTCACAGGTAGTTGTAATAAGTGATATAGAGAGGCCCCATGTATGTTTTCCCCAATGGTAACATCATCTAATACTACAATATCACCACCAGGACATGAAGATTTATGCAATCTACCAGTTGTACTACATTTTCCCCAGTTTTAATTGGATGCATTGATGCATACGTTTATGCTTGCATGGGAGTACAAGTATGTTTATGCTGCTATAACAAAATATTTCAGATTAAATAATTTATAAAGAACAGAAATTTACCTCTTACAGTTCCAGAGACTGGGAAATCCAAGACCAAGGTGCTGGCTTGGTGAGAACTGCTCTCTGCTCCCAAGATGGTGCCTTGTTGCTATGTCTTTGGTTGGCAGAAGGCAGAAGAGCAAGAAGATTGAACTTGCTCTCTCAGGCTCATCTATGAAGGGCAGCTAATCCCATTCTTGAGGTTTCTGAATCACCTCCAAAAAGACCCATCTCTTTGTACTATCTCCTTGGGGGTTAAGTTCCAATGACAACACACATATTCAGACCAAAGCAGTGCACGCATGTGTGTGTTCAGTGCTATACCTTTTATCATGTGTGTAGGTCCACGTACCCATCTCTACACTCAGAACATAGAACATTTCCATCAATACAAGGATCCCTTACTTTTCTGTAACCACATTCTCTTCCTTCCCATTGTGACCCTTCTCCCTATCACTATCAGATTGGTATTTATCACTTCTGGTAAATACCAATCTGTTCTCCATTTGTAAAACTTTGCTATCTCAAAATGTTACAGAAATAGAGTCATATGGTATGGGAATAATTTGGGGGAATTGGGTTCCTTCTCTCAGCATAATATCTTGAAGATTCATCCAAGTTATTGTGTATTGTTGTGTATTTGTTCCTTTTATTGCTGAGCAACACATATGGGTGGACCACAGGTGGCTTCACTATTCACCAGTTGATAGACATCTGGAATATTTATAGTTTGGGGCTTTTGCAAACAAAGTTAAACATCTGTGAACAATGAACATTTGTGTACAAATTTTTATACAAGAACATATCACCAGGGTCTGGAGTTGTAGCTCAGTGGTAGAGCGCTTGCCTAGCATGTGTGAGACACTGGATTTGATCCTTAGCATACAAAAATAAATAAGTACATAAAATAAAGGCATCACATTCATCTACAACTAAAAAAATTTTTTAAAAAAGAACATATCAAGCTGGGGTTGTGTCTCAGTGGTAGAGCGCTCATCTAGCACATGCAAGGCCCTGGATTCAATCCTCAGCACCACATAAGAATAAATAAATAAAAGTACTGTATCCAACTACAACTAAAAAATAAATATTAAAAAAGAAAAAGGATATATCACTTTTTAAACCTTTTGTCAGTCAACTTTCCACATTTCAAAAATACCTGAAATAGGGGGCTGGGTTGTGGCTCAGTGGCAGAGCACTTGCCTAGCACATGTGAGGCACTGAGCTCAATCCTTAACACCACATAACAAATAAAATGAAGGTGTGCTGACCATCTTCAACTACAAAAAAAAAAATGTTTAAAACAATACCTGAAATAACTTATAGAAAGGAAAGATTTATTTTTGCTCATGATTTGAAGGCTTACGTTCATGCTTGCTAGGTCCTGTTGGTTTGAACTTGTGGCTACATAGTATATCATGGCAGGAGCCCATGGTGGAGGGGGTCTATCACCTCATGCTGGCCAGGAAGTAAAAGAGAGACAGGAAGAGGGCTGGAGTCCAAATATTCTACTTAATGGCAAAACTTCATGACCTAACTTTCTCCCATTAGGCTCCACCTCCTAAAGACTCTACCATCCCCCAGTAGTGCTATAGGCTAGTAACCAAGTCTTCTACACCTGGGCCTCTGGGGGACATTCAAGATCCAAACTATAGCAAACCTCTTCTTAGGGTTGAGGTGCTACCTCTCCAACAGGTCCTGCCTACCAAAGATATAAGCCCGAGCAATTCCCTCTGCCAACCTCCCTTGCCCTTGGGGAGCTTCATCTCTACCAATCAGACACAGCCATGCAAGACTCTGTTCAGAAGCGGGCTATGCCAAGGAGCGCGTACTCCAGGGAGTCCACCTGGAGCTGGGTGAAAGCAGAGCTCCTAGGGAGCAGCAGTAGTGGTCACCAAAGCTGGTGAGCTTTTGTGTCTTGGCCAGCAGGACAGTGACAATGGAGTCTCTGCTGAGAGTCCTGGGGATGGTTCGGGGGGCTTTGTTTCTGGTTGCAGCCTCCATATTCCATTCTCTGGCCCTCTGGGAGATGTGAACTACCTAATATTCTTTTACAGATTTATTTTCTGGGTGAATGAGCTCAAGAGGATTCTGTTGTTCACAGCTAAAAACCAACCCCCCTCTCTAGGCTCATCTCCAGTCAGTCCTTCTATCAGGGCTCTGGCTACTAAACTGCATTCAGTTCCCAAATACACCTTGCTGGCATCAGGTTCCTGCCTGTTATGACACCTGTCACACTGTGTTATCATTGCCTCTTTATTCATGTCCCTCATGGAACTGTAAACCTGGTTTCCTCAGCATCTGTCACCCTTCCTTTGGCCTTGGTATATATGTTCAATCAAGATTCCAATGAATTATTCACTTATCTATCTTTATCTTTGGTGAGATGAACAAAGCTGTGGCTAGTCCCATCATGGTCACATGACCATCCAGAACAGTTAATTTCTTGGGTTGGAGATATAGCTCAGGATAAGAGCACATGCTTAGCCCTGGGTTCAGTTTCCAGCAAAACACACACACACACACACACACACACACACACTCACATACACAAAAACAAAGTTTCTTCAATTATAAAATGGAATAACACTACTAAGAGAGGCACAGTTTAAAATTTAGCACCATCAATGACGACGACAACAACAATAAGAACTGGATTTAAAAGTGGATAAAGGATTTGAATAGGTATTTCTTCAAAGAAGGTATACAAATGGCCAATAAGCACATCAAGAGAGGTTTGAACATTTTGCCTAGCATATGTAAGGCTCTGGGTTTGATCTCCATCACTGAAACAAACAAACAAAAACAAAGATGCTCAGAATTAAGGGGAAGACAAATCTAAATCAAACCTGCAACGATACACCATCCCATATCCTCAGGATGGCTGCAATCACAAAAACAGAAAACTACACATGTTGACATGTGGAGAAATTGGAATTTTTGTGCTTTGTTGGTAACAATATAAAATGGGGCAGTCACTAGAGAAGATAGTATGTCAGTTTCTAAAAAAATTTAAAATAGAATTACATTTCTGAGCACATGTCCTGAAAACATTGAGAGGTGAAATTCAAAGAGATATTTATACATTTATGTTCATAGCATCATTATTTGTAATTGCCAAAAGGTAGAAACAAAGCAGAAGGGGCCATTGACTAATGTAAGTGGATAAATAAAATTGATACACACATAAGACGGGATATTATCTAGCATTCTGACACCTGCTACCACGAGGATGAAACTTGAGGCCATTGTGCTAAGCGAAATAAGCCATAAAAAGATAGATACCATACAATTTCACATATATGAGGTCCCTAGAGCAAGTCAAATTCAGAGAGACAGAAAGTAAATGGTGGTTGCCATGAGGTGTGGAGAAATGAAGTACAAATTTAGTGTTTACAGGTATTAAATAAAAATGACAGGAGGCCACTGTTTTGGACTAAGCTCATGTGCTAGGTCCCAACAGACCAGACCAAAAATCAACATGGAATCACTCATGCTAAAACTCCTTGACCCCAAACTAAAACTAAGTTGTGTTTGACCTTCTGAGAAATTAGGAGAGAATGCAATGAGTATGAAGCTTCCTCTGCTTTAATCCTTACCACAAAAAGTAACCCAAAGGCTGGGGTTGTAGCTCAACGGTAGAGCACTTACCTTGAGTGCATGAGGCACTGGGTTCAATCGTCACCACCACATAAAAATAAATAAATAAGATAAAGATATTGTGTGTATCTACAACTAAAAAATATATATATTAAAAAGAAGTAATCCGAAGCAACCTGACATTAACAATCATTTGTTTTTCCATTGTTCTCTCTCCTTGTTTCCATCTTACAAAGAAAGTAACTTTGAAATGACCCAGTCTGATTTTTTTGTTCTGCATTTTTAAAATTTTTTAATTTTTATTTCTTCAGCCTTTTTGTCTATAAAAACCAACGCTGCTGCTAGTTGAAATATACTCATTCTGTTTTACAAAATGCGGTGTTGCCTGATTCTAGAATGATAAGAAAAGTCAGGTAAAGGGTATGTGGGTGTAGCTCAGTGATAGAACATGGTGAGGCCCTGGATTTGACCCCCAGCACCAAGAGAAGGGGGCAGCAAGGGAGAAATCTTTACATTTGTTATTATTTGTCTTTGGCAATGAACACACAATTTTAAAATTGCAAGATGAAGAGAGTTCTCTGGATGGATGGTGGTGATGATTCCCAACCAGTGAAGATACTTAATACCACTGAACTAGGCACAGAAAATGGTCAAGGTGGTAAATTTTAAGTATTTTTTTGAGTGGCAAACCACAACGAGTTTCCACTTCAAATTCACTAGAGTGGCTAAAACTAAACAAGCCTGACAATATCAAGTGTTGGCAAAGATGTGAAGTAACTGGAATTCTGATATACTGACGCTTTGGATAAATTTTCAAAACTTTAAATGTGCACTTTCCCTGTGATTTGGTAATTCTATGGTAAGATATTTACCTGAGAGAAATTAAAGGTTACAAAAATGTCAAGCATCTTTATCTGCGACACTCAAAAGCTGAAAACAGGTCAAATGCTCATCAACAGATAAACAGATTTAAAAAATTGTGGAAGATTCCTACAATGAAATACTACTCACTTTTCTTTTTCCTTCATTTTTATACCCAAGATTTCCTTCATTTTTTACCTTTACAACTGAGCTACACCCAAGTCCTTTTTTTATATACTTTTTTTAGTTGTTGATAGGCCTTTATTTATTTATTTTTTATGGGGTGCTGAGAATCGAACCCAGTGCCTCACACATGCCAGGCAAGTGCGCTACCACTGAGCCACAGTCCCAGCCCGGCACCCAGGTCCTTTTTATTTTTTATTTTTGAGACAGGGTTTCACTAAGTGGCTGAGGCTTAGTGAACTTGCCATCCTCCCATCTCAGCCTCCTGAGTAGCTAGTATTATAAGCATGTGTCACTATGGCTGGCATGAATAACACTACTAATTAATAAGAGGAATGAACTACTGACAGACACAACAATGGATGAATCTCAAAAATATCACATGAGGCTGCTGGGTACCGTGGCACACATCTATAATCCTGTGACTCAGGAGGCTGAGGCAGGAGGATCACAAGTTCAAGGCCAGTCCTAGCAATTTAGAAAGGCCCTAAGCAATTTAGTGAGTTCCTGTTTCAAAATAAAATTAAAAAGGGCAGGGGTGCTAGGGATGTAGCTCAGTGGTAAAGCACCCTGGGCTCAATCACCAGTACAAAACAAAAAAATTATACTGAGAAAACAAACAAAAGGTTACAAAAGACCACATGCAACATGATTTCATCTATACCAAGAAATTCTAGAATAGAGGGGCTGGGGTTGTGGTTCAGTGGTAGCGCACTTACCTGCAATGTGTGAGGCACTGGATTTGATTCTCAGCACCGCATATAAATAAATAAAATAAAGATCTATCAACTACTAAAAAAGTGTTTTTTTAAAAAAAGAAATTCTAGGGGCTGGAGATGTGGCTCAAGCGGTAGCGCGCTCGCCTCGCATGCGTGCGGCCCGGGTTCGATCCTCAGCACCACATACAAACAAAGATGTTGTGTCCGCCAAAAACTAAAAAAAATAAATAAATATTAAAATTCTCTCTCTCTCTCTCTCTCTCTCTCTCTCTCTCTCTCTCTCTCTCTCTCTCTCCCTCTCTCTCTCTCACTCTATCTTTAAAAAAAAAAAAAAAAAAGAAATTCTAGAAAAGAGTCATTTGTCATGATAGAAATTACATCAGTGATGATCTGGGATAGGACTTATGAGGAACTAACAGCAATAAGACATTTAGGGACATTCTGGAAAGGTGGAAATAGTTTATCTTGACCTGTGGTCAATAAGTATATTTATTTATCAAAAATCCTTGGGGCTGGGGATGTGGCTCAAGCGGTAGCGCGCTCGCCTGGCATGTGTGCGGCCCGGGTTCGATTCTCAGCACCACATACAAACAAAGATGTTGTGTCTGCCAAAAACTGAAAAATAAATATTGAAATTCTCTGTCTTTATAAAAAAAAAAAAAATCCTTGAACTAAGCTGAGCATGGTGGCGCATACCTGTAATCCCAGCAGCTCAGGAGGCTGAGACAGGAAGATCTCGAGTTCAAATCTAGCCTCAGAAATGGAAAGGCGCTAAGCAACTCAGTAAGACCCTGTCTCTAAACAAAATGAAAAATCCTTGAACTGTACACTTAAAATATATCTACTTTATACTTCAAAATAGTTGAAAAGCAGCTAGTGGGACACTAATGAGAAAAATCTACTCAGTATTTAAACACTACAATCCCACTATTCAGCTTGAAAATAATTAAAATTTTGGGTGCTTTTTCTATGTTTATATGCAGCCATAAACCAGAGAGAAAGAAAAGGAACAGAAACTGATATTTGTGAGAGCCAGAGGGTTCATCTGGATGGAGTGGTGGAGGACATAAGATTTGAACTTATGGTCACCACTCTATTATGGGAGAACCTGGAGCTGCTGGGGAGTTCTGCTTGCCCCTCTCACTTACATGGTCCATTTAATCCTCAAGTTAGTCGATTTTGTTGTGCTCATGTTTACAGTTGAGCTGAGAGGCTCAGATTTATTAAATCACTTGTCACATGGCCAGTAAGTGGTAGAACTTGGACTTGAACCTAAATCTGTTTCCAAAGTCTATATTCTTTTGGCTACAGAGCTGGAAAGTGGAATGCTATATTTACAACCCCTGGGTCGTGGCCACCAGAGCCTGTCTCTTCTGTTTTTTAATGATTGGAGTCCCTAGAATAGTCCCTGAATTTTGTGCATCTTCAACTTACATGAAAATAAGAGTAGCGAGCAGTCCATTGTTACTGGAATTGGTGAGGACCTACTGGGATTTCCTTCCTGGATTTTTCTTTTCTCTTTCAGCCACTTACTTATTTTTATTTACAGTGGTGTTTGTTACAGATTAATTCCATAATATGCAAAGTTAGCATGAATCAAAGCATAAATACCCAAACACAAGGTACAACCCAAAAGAGATGGAGGATGTTCAGATGTGAAAAAAAAAAAAAATGGAAGGGTCTATTCATGGCCACAGTAGCTTGAGATGTGGTGGATCTGCTCATTCTCATGTAGACTTCCAAAGAAATCAAAAGTCAGCTTTGGGCCGGACGAAGTGGCACACGCCTGTCATTCCAGCTGCTGGGGAGGCTGAGACAGGGGGATCGCAAGTTCAAAGCCAGCCTCAGCAATGGTGAGGCATTAAGCAATTCAGTGAGACTCTGTTTCTAAATAAAATACAAAATAGGGCTGGGGATGTGGCTCAGTGGTTGAGTACCCCTGAGTTCAATTCCCGGTACAAAAAAAAAAAAAAAAAGTCATCTTTGGTTATTAAGACTACCATGGCCACTTGGCTACAAAACATCTCAGTATCCACGTGTATGCATGTGGGCCAAAGCCTTCACGGACTGTCTCTTTCTACAAAGCTTTCTGTGTGCTGGGCAGTGGTAAAAGATTCACTTTCTAGAATCAAATCTACTTTAGGGTCAGGGCTAACCATCTAAAATAACTGTCAGGTTGTAATTTTTACCCATACTGACTGCTGCTAATAGATCTGTGACTGCTCACTTCATTCTAGTAACTGAATTCTTGTGGCTTGGGTTCACAACTTTGCTCAATAAAATCCGTTTAAGAGTCTGGACCCCAATACGCTAAATCCCAGTTCACCCTTATCTCACCAGATGCAATTTAGTTATATGTGTTACGATTCTTTCAACCATGTTTGAGGCCATTTTCTGTTACTATAATGAAATACCTGAGAGAAGATACTCTGCAAAGAAAGGATGTTTACTTAGCTCACAGTTTGGGAGGCTGAAACTCCAAACAATGTGGCACAAGCTCAGTTTGGCTCTGGTGAGGACTTTGTGGCAGATGGATCATGGTGGGAGCCCATAAAATAAGGAGTCATCACATCATCACAAGACAGGGAACCAACAGGACAAACCCTCATGAACTCTATTACTCCCTTTTGAGAGAAGTGACCCCAGTGACCAAATTAACCCCCACTAGGCCTCATCTCTTAGAGGTCAAATCATCTCTTAACATGGCCTCACTGGCAACCAAGCCTCCAACAGATGAACTCTTGGGCAGAGGGGACACATCTAAACCATGGTAATCCATAAGAAGAATGTACTGATATATGGAACTGAGGCATTCACAGGGAACTGGATCCAAATGGGGCTTGTTCCTATGGATCCCTCCTCTTACCAAGGCCCCAGTTACCTTTTCCCTCGGTTCTCCCTTCTGTGGGGCCTCATTTACCTGAGAAGGATCGAAACGCACAAAACTGCTCTCTGATTTTTGTGGCAGTAAAATGACTGCCACGAGTCCAGGTGGCAGATTCATATACCACCACCTCCCGAGGAAGAATCTCTTCCGGGAATTTATAGAAGACATCTGTTGGGGTTTGGATCTGTGGTGGCCCCCCAAAAGTTCAAGAGGTGAGATGGTTGGGTCATGAGGGCTGTAACCTTACCAGTGGATTAATCCATTTGATGGATAAATAATTGAAATGGACCACTGGGTGGTAACTAGGCAGGTGGGGCATGGCTGGAAGTCACCCTTGAGGACTGTATCTGGCCCTGGCCCCCCACTCCACCCCACCCCTAGCCTCCTGGTTACCCCAAGCTCAGCAGCTTTCCTCGGTCAAGTCCTTCTGTCAGGATATTTCTGCCTCGGAGTCAGGTGATCATGAGCTGGATCCTCTGAAACTGTAAGCCAGAATAAATAGTTCCTCCTCCAACTTGCTCTTGTCAGGTATTTGGTCTCAGTGACAAAAAGCTGATAACACAATATTTTTACTTAAGATCCTGAGAATGCATCCTGGACACCTTTGGCTTTGATCTGTTCACAAGTCAAATGCTGTAGGGGGTGAACCCATCCCTGGGAAGAGTCAGAGCCCGCCCTGGATGGATAAGTCGTATCAAACCTCATGACTGAGAATGGGGTGGAATAAATCCCCCAAAACCACATCCGGGGCACTGGGGGTAGGAGACCATGAGGTCGACTCAGGAAGGCACCCCGTGTTATTTCTTCCAGAACAGCATCCCCCAGACTTTAAACTGACCAGCTGCTATGGCTTCGATATAGTTTGAATATGTTCCCTAGAGGTTGGTGTGGCAATGGTAAGAGGTGGGGGGACCTTTCAGCACTGGGACATATAGGAAGTCAAAACATGGGTCCTTCCCTATACTCTGGCTGTCTCCTGCTATGTGATTTCTCCCCTGCCCACTGGTTCCCACCATGATGGGATATAGTGAAAGGAGCCCTTACCAGAGTCGGTGTCATGCTCTATGGACTTTCAGCCTCTAAAACCATGAGCAAAATAAACCTCTTTTCTTTATAAGTACTCAGCCTCCGGTGTTTCATTTTAGTAATGGAAAACAGACCAATACACTAGCTTCACCCCGAGGTGTTCAGGTGTGTGCTTTGTCAGTCCTTCATTGTTGAAATTCCCTTCTTCCTTTGCCACTGCTGATGCATCTTGAAATTCTCTAATTGTCCTTGACCCTGCCTGTCATCTGAGGATACCAGAGTGGATTATTTTACACTTGCCAATTCTCAGGGGATTCTAATTGGATGGATTTGAGACTGGGGTAGGGTGTAGGCATCTGTAGGCTCACAGAGCTTCATGAGTGACTTTGATGCAGCACCCTTGAGAGAGAACCACTGCTCTAGGCTTTGGGAGCAGCAACCTTCTCTGGTCCCTTCATTCATTCTGCAGGTGGGTGCCAGACACTCTGGTAGGTGCTGAGCATACAGAGATGAACAAGGCAGACAAGGTCATTGTCCCTGTGGGGCTTGTGTTTCAGTGGGGGATGTGGAGAGAGACAAATAAGCAAATAAATATTTAAAAGGGTTCAGGCAGTGCTATGAGAGCCAAAGGAAATGCATCAGGATGAAGTGGTAGTCAGGAGGCATAGAGAGCTGCCATAGATAGGGTGGCCAAGAATGGCTGCTCTGGGAGGTGGTGGCCTGAGAGGAGCAGATCTAAAACAGGTGTCTTGGGACTGGAGTTGTGGCTCAGTAGTAGCACATTTTGGGTTCGATTCTCAACACCGCATATAAGGAAATGAATAAAATAAAGATCTACCAACATCTAAAAAAATATTAAATAAAAATAAAACAGGTGTCTTAGTCTGTTTTCTTTTTTTTTTATAAATACTTTTTTTTTTAAGGAGAGAGTAGGGGGGTGGGAGAGAGAGAGAGAGAGAATTTTTTAATATTTATTTTCTAGTTCTCGGCGGACACAACATCTTTGTTTGTATGTGGTGCTGAGGATGGAACCCGGGCCGCACGCATGCCAGGGCGAGCGCGCTACCGCTTGAGCCACATCCCCAGCCCTCTTAGTCTGTTTTCTGTTGCTATAACCAAATACTAAACTTTGGTAATTTATAAAGAACAGAAGTTTATTTAGCTCAGGGTTCCAGCAGCCAGGGTGCAAGAGCATGGTGCTAGCGTCTGGCCAGGGCCTCGTGCTGCATCACAATATGGAGAGGCAGCAAAAGCTAATGGGGTTTCTCTCCCAATTAAGGCTTTCACCTTCATGACCTCTTATAATCCCAATTACCTTCTAAAGGCCTCACCTCCAGATAACATCGACATATGAGTTGGGGGTTATGTTTTCCACATATGAAATCTGAGGAACAAACATATGCAAGCCATAGCAAAAAGGAAAATATTCTCTGCACCCAAGGAGAGACGAAGGTTATAGATCAGATCTGGAAGGGCAAGGGATGAGATAATATGGGAAGGCCAGAATTTGCTGGGCCCTATGGGCCCAAGAAGGACTTCAAATTTATGCTCACTGCAATGGGATGCCTCACGGTCTCCTCATCTTCCTGAATACCTTTGTGAGTGTGTGTGTGTGTGTGTGTGTGTGTGTGTGTGTGTGTGTGAGAGAGAGAGAGAGAGAGAGAGAGAGAGAGAGAGAGAGAGAGAGAGAGAGCTGGTGCTTTTCACGTGCCCTATATCTGAGGCTGTCCACCCATCTCTTCTCATTTTACCTGGAGGGATCTTGGTTACTCTCAGTTGGCAACCCAGACTTCTCTCCTGGGCTTTGGACTCAAGTATCAGACATCTGCTAGACCCTTCAGCTGCTATGTCATGAACTCCTCAAACTTGGGCAAAGCTCTCCCACATTGTTGATCTGCTCCACTCCTTACATCTCCAGCTCAGTTGCCAACACTACCTGTCGCCCAGAGAACCACCTGGAGACCAGTGAGTCACTGCGAATTCCTCCCTCTATCCTACCAGCTTCAGCCAATCAATTCTTTCAGTCCTAAGCATTCCTCAAATCTGCCTCTTTTCCTTATTTGTCCTCATGTCTTAATCCATTCTCTGTTGCAAATAACATAATAGTAGAGTCTGGATAAGTTATGAAGAAAAAATATTTATATGAATCCTGGTTCTGGGCCAAGGTCAAGGGGTCACATCTAATGATGGTTTTCTTGATTGGAGAGTCCCAAGATAATATAGGGCATCACATGGGGAGAGACAAGAGCATGTGTGTATTATCATGTTCTCTCTGCCTTTAATTGTGTATGTGTGCAGCGCTAGGGACGGAACCCAGGGTCTTGTGCATGCTAAGCACCCACTCAACCCCTGAGCCACATCCCAGCAATTCTCTCCTCTTATTGCCACCAGTATTTCCTCATGGTGGGGGTTAGGGGGTTCCCTGATGACTTTATCTAATCCTAAATACTTGCCAAATGCCGTAGTCTGGCTGGGCACAAAATAACCGAGCCGCCACGAGGCACTTGTAGGTTCAAAACAGGAATTCCTTTATTGCCCGAACTCCCGTGAACACTACCCATGTGGCCCTTCCAGGAAACACCACCAACCGGAAATCCCTCCTCCGGGGCTTCCCCAACCAACACGAACTCTCCAGGAATTCCCCGCAAGAATTCCAAAGTAGTGGGCCAAGGCAGATCCCGCAGGGGTCTAATATACAATTGAATACATAGCTTAACATAACCATCATCACCTCAATGGCTTGCTGGTGTCACCTCTCAACCACTCCTTTCTGGCAAAAATGCCATGTGGCATTCCAACTCGGCTGTGGCTCTCAGCAGCCAAAGGCCCCACCCCCAAACACCAAAGTGGATTAAGTCCCCCCTTAATACCTTACTACAGTGGTAAAATTTCAATCTAAGTTTTCTGAGGGGACAAATAATGTTCAGACTATACCACCTGCCTCAGTTCATATTCACAGTGACTCTTGGAAGTCAATAGAACTAATCACTCTCCTTTATATTGAATTGAGGGTCTGAGAAATCACTTCCCCAAAGTCACATAGACTGACGGTCACTAAGAAAACCAAGATGGAAATCTAGGTGACCATATAAACCAGAGGATGGCAGCTCTTCCCCTGGGGAGCTACAGCAGACCCCTGATCATGCTCCCTGCCTGAGTCCCGTTTCCTTCAAGTTTGCTCTTCACACTGCCACCAGGGTGAACTTGCTAAGATGCAAGGCTGCCTGGGATGCACCTGAAAAAGTCAGAACTCCTGCTCATGAGGTGGTGGCATCCATTTTCCCCCCTCCCTTCTTCCCACAACCACATTTTCCTCAGCCTTGGCAAGACACCTAAACTGAAATAACAAGAGATGCCTTCAGAATGGGAATCAGGGTACCACAGAGTGAGGTCTGGCATACCCAAAACATGGAAGGAATACAAAGAGGGCCACTATCCAGGTTTTGTAAAAAGTCTGCACCTTATAGATGTCGCTCCCAGTGGCCCAGGACCCTTCCTGCTGGATCCTCTCACAAGCAATGCAGACAGGAAGGAGGAAGTTTGGCTGCTGGGGAAGGAATGTGGAAGGACTGAGAGGGCGGAAGGGGGCTGCCTGGGGAGAAGTAAAGAAGAGAAGGTCAAGGCAAAAGGCTGAACTGTAAAGGAGGGGGCAGGGGTCCAAGTATGTGCATCAGGAGCTGGGCAAGGAGCGGGCACAAACAGAACCATCTCTGAATACTCCAAGGAGCCTGTATGCCATCAGGCCAGATGTTCAGCTTGCACCAGAAGAAGAGACCAGGTCACGTCATTCCCTTGTGGCCAACGTGTTATTCAATGGCTTATGCTAAGGCTTCCTGGAAATGTTCCTCTCCTGTCACTGTGAGGAGGACATAGAGCTGCAAAGGACCCTCCACAATCTGTTCTGTTCACACACACCTCTTCAGACTCACCGTTCCCAGTGCCAATTCTTCTACTCCTACAGGGACTGCCTGCTTCTGGTTCCCCGCCATGCCATGCAATGATTTCACCCCATAAAATATCTCTCCTCCTTCCTTCCTCCTGGCTATTGTCTTTTAATTCCTATAAATGACATTAGCATGGTCCAGTGTTAATATAAAGGAGAGAAAATGGAACTTTTTCTGTCTCAGATGGCTTAGATAAAGTGCATGGAACATAGTAGGTACTCAATAAATGTTAGCTCCCCTTCTCTGCCCGTGACACTCAATGCTAGACTCGTTGGATAACTGTGTGTTGGATGCTATCAACAGAATCTGATAGCAGGCTCTTTCCCCTCTTCCTTGACCTCCCTTTGCCAGGTAACCAGAGTGCAATTTCTCTTTTATTATGTATTGGAAGTAATGTGTTTTCCATGCTGAGGAATAGGCGGGAGCTATCAATTTACCAAGCATTCACTCTGCCTGGCCTTCAGTAGGTGTTTTCTAAGTAGTATCTTGGTCAATGCTCATAATGCCTCTTTGAGGTCAGCAGTATTAACTGCTATGCTGCGTAGGAGGAGATCAAGCCTGAGAAGCTAAATAAGTTTCCTGAAATCACACAGCCAGCCACTGATACAGCCAGAACAGAACCCAGTCCTCCAGATTCCAAATCCCATTTTTTTCCTCATGAAAAGTACTATATAATAACCATAGTAATCAAAACAGTGAACACTTAGTGATTACTTATCAGCTAGAAACGTGTAGCTCAGTACATGTATTAATTTAATTAACTCTGACAAACATCAGGTGACAGTGTTACTATTATTATCCCCTTTTATAGACAACTGAGGTATGAAGAGGTGAAGAAGAACTTGAGGTCCCTGAGCTGAATCTATGTGTACACAGACTGCACACAGACAGTCTTCACTGTATCTCCTTCTGTGAACATAAGGTTGGTGATCCAATGAGAGAGGACAAATGAAAAGGTTTACGAACAGGGATGTGCTACGGTGAGGTTAGCTGTTAGGTTGAGTCAAGTTGGGAGTAGGGGGTGGTGGGACATATGTTCTAAATGGTCTCAGAGTTTGAAAACCAGTGATCAAGGGCATGGTTCTCCTGGAAGCAGGCTAGATCCCGAAGGCCACAAGGAGGGCAAAGGGACTGAGAGACTGAAGTTTGTCACCCATCCCTGGAGAGCCACAGAATCATGAGTCTTACAGAGATGATTAGTAGCCCGAGAGACCACAGACGGCCTCTTCCAACCACCACACGGAGCTGGCAGAATTGCACCATCCCTCGGGAGTGTGTCACCATGATGTCACCTTGTTTATTCCCTGCATGGGAATCGGGCCCCACAGGGGTTTGATGAACTGCTTGGCCCCAGACAGCAAAATGACAATGCTTTGTAACTTATTCTTCCCCCATCAGGAGCTCCTCATCTGAAACTCACTCAGAAGTAAATCACGGGGCTGCTTAATCTTTGCTCTGATTCTGCGATTTAGAAGCAATTCTGTGTCACTTCCCCTCAATCACTAACCATGTCCCTGCTTCAGGGCAGGGTGACAATCACTCATGTAGACAACATGTATGCACCAAGAGTCACTCCTAGCCCTGATCGCAGAGTAGCTGCTCAGGAATAAAGATGATATGGTCCCAGTTATTAGGAACTGATGCTAGTAGGGGAGGGAGACATTTAAAAATTAATTAAAATTATTTAGGGGCTTTTGGGCTGGGGATGTGGCTCAAGCGGTAGCGCGCTCGCCTGGCGTGCGTGCGGCCCGGGTTCGATCCTCAGCACCACATACCAACAAAGATGTTGTTGGATCCTCAGCACCACATAAAAAAAAAACAAAGATGTTGTGTCCGCCGATAACTGAAAAAAAATAAATATTAAAATTCTCTCTCTCTCCTCTCTCTCTCCCTCTCTCTTTAAAAAAAATTATTTAGGGGCTTTTATAAAAGAGAGATGTAGAGAGCTATAAAAAGCAGAACTTAGGGGTCCCAAGTCAATCCTGGGAGGGCAGAGGATGCTTCCCTACAGAAGAGACATCAAAGCTGAGGCCTGGAGGTTAAGGAGGAGTCAAGTAAAGGAAGCAAGAAACAGGCTACAGACAAAGCCCAAGGAATGAGACCGCACCAGGGGCCTGGAGCTTGGAGAGCAAGCAGGAGAGTCCCACTAGGCGAGGCTTCAAGGCAGCGCAGTAGGGGCAGCTTCCACGGGATCCTGGAGCTGAGAGAAGTTCTTACAGGATTCATTTTTTTTGTTTTGTTTTGTTTTTCTTTTTTCAAGAGCAAAGGAAACATTTAAGGATTTTAGAAGGGAGTGACATGATCATCTCTGTGTGTATGCGCATGTGTGTTTATTTAGGTGCTGGAGACGGGGCCCCAGGCCTCATTCGTGCTAAGCACATGCTGTGTCACTAGCTACACCTCAGCCCTGTGTATTTTTTCTGGTGCTAGGGATGGAACCCAGGCCCTGGCATGTGCTAGGCAAGTGGTCTGTCACTGACCTACATCCCCATTGCTCCTGTGTGTGTATAAATTATTTTTGGCACTGGGGATTGAGCTCACGGACACTATACTACTAAGCTATTAAGGATGGCTATGGCTTCCCTCCCATTTTATTTTCACACTTTATCTGTCATTTCATACACTTGGAGCATTGGAAACCCTCCTAGGGTTTACGCACTTGACACTCTCTTTTTACCAAAGTCAAGAGTCAAATAACAGATCTAGTTTTAAGACTTTTACCTGGAACACTAAGGAATACAGCCCCACACATCCCTCCACCTTTAGTCCTTGCACAAAATATGTCCTTAGTCAGTGTTTTTTGAGTATCATAACCTTAGACTCTGTTAGCTTTCCATTACTATGACAAACCCCTGAGATAAACCCCTTATAAAAAGGAAAGGTTTATTTTGGCTCACTGTTTCAGAGGCTTCAGTCCGTGGGCCAATTGGCTCCATTGCTTTTGGAACTGTGGTGAGGCAGCACATCATGGTGGGAGCACATGGTGGAAGAACGTGCTCATCTCATGACAGCCAGGAGGAAAAGGAGATTTAGAAAGAGAAGAGGGGCCAAGGGCCCAATCAATATCTCCTTCAAAGACACACCCCCAATAACCTAACTTTCTCCCTCTTGGCCCCACCTTGTAAAGTCTCTCCAGAGACTGGGGGACCAAGCCCTCAACACACCTTCCTCTGGGGGACATTCAAGCTCCAAATGATAGCAGATTCTCATCACTGACTTAAATTTATCATAATCCTCCTTTGTTTCTTTCCCCCTAAATCTCACACAGTGTCCCTCTGTTTTAGTGATGCAAGATAAGTAACTGAGTGCAGTAGCACCTGTGTGAAATCCCAGCTGCTTGGGAGGTTAGAGCAGGAGGATCACAAGTTTGGGGCCAGCCTGAGCAACTTAGGGAGACCCTGTCTCAAAATAAAATAAAGATGGCTGGGTTGTAGTTCATTGGTAGAGCACTTGCCCATCACATGCTAGACCCTGGGTTCAAACCCCCAGCAACCCTGCCACACACATAAAAGCAAGTAAAGTGAACACCTAACTTTCTTACCTTTCCCTCTGTCATGGCAAACATCACAACGAGTTAGAGAGCTCGCTCTTCTTGCTCCTACCTTTCTGAATGACCCTTCCTTATACCACACTTCAAATTTTTGATTGATAAGTGTTGGGCCCCCTCAGTATAGACATGAATTTCTCCTTGACCATTGGACATCCTAAAGCTCTTGAAAGATGAAACATAGAAAATCAGATAAATTAATTTCCATGTAGTATTCTCCTTTTAATATCCTGTCATTTTTATTTCCTGCTCTAATTTTGGCTTAAAACTTGAAAAACAAACACATCTAGAAATAACGCAGTTCTGTGATCCTGGGTTATCTACAAACAGCCTCCAACTGAGAACAATAGCTACAATTTCCTATAATATTTCTTTATATTTGAATAACACTCCATTCATCTTTCTTGATTTCATGTCGAACCAAGGAAGTATTATTATTTATTTATTCTACAGATGAGGAAGCTGAAGCAGATTGCTTAAGTAACTTGGCTAATGCCACAGATTGGACAAGGGGCAGAACTTAGTCCCAAAGGGTGATCTTTTTGTTTCTAATCTTTTTATTGTCTAGCAGATCAGTGCTATTTCTACCATCAGGCTGTTTTTATAAAACATTGCTTTTCAAGGCCCAGAAGCAATAAACATAAACTTGGTTGTCATTTTAGTTTCGATATTATGATGTTTGAATAAGAAGGTAGAACATTTGGGAATCACTAACTTTCATTTACTGCAGGCTTCCTTGTTTTGTTACATTTTATAGGTACAATTGTGTGCACGCTTGAGGACAGGGACTGTTCCACATCCTCACTGCTTAGGAGGATCCAGGTGCTGACAAATTTGTGGAGCTTCCAAATACTTAACCCCCTACTGTCACACAACCAGAAGGCTCAGGTTTACTAGCAGTCAAGGTCTCAATGTCATATCATCTTACTCTTTTCATTAAAGACAACTGGGACTGGGGCTGCAGCTCAGTGGTAGAGTACTTTCCCAGGATGTACAAGGCCCTGGGTTCCAATCCCCTATACTGCAAAACAACAAAACCAAACAGAATTTCAATAAAGATGATTGGGTAAATGTATGACCAAATTTGAGTTGGGCTTAAGCTTTTTCACATAGAATGCACCTCAAATCATGTTCACTTTTTCTCCCTAAAGCCCAGCATTTAAAACTCAGTGATCCTGAGTGTTAGCAAAGAAAATACAGCCATTGTCAGATCACAATTTGTACAAAGTGCTTCGTGACTCAGTCCACCATCAGCTGACCTCACGCAAAGCTTGGCGGGCCCCACCCCTCCTGTGGTTTTGCTGCACTGTTTTTGTAGCTTTCACTTAAAATAATATTTGCTGGAGCCGCCGCCGATGGAACCAGGCCTTTGTTCTCTTCCCATTGTTCCTCCTGCAGAACTGACAATTCAATGCAAGCCTTGTCTGGCTCTGAGGGCCACTGGGCTCTCAGCTTTTACCACCCCTGCCGTTACCCACAAATATGAACCACGAGCACCTGTGCATAAATCACCATCTTTAGTATAATGGTCCCCATAATAGCCACTACATATTGGGCCCTTACTATGGAATGTGTACTCTATTGAGACTTTCACATAAATATGTAATTTTAATGGTCAAAACAACTTTATGGAGTTGATATGGCAATTTTCTTTTTATATGTAATGAAATCAAGACTCAAAGTAGTTAAGAAACTTATCCGAAGCCACAGAAGTACAAGAGGTAAAAACAGGATTCAAAACCAGAACACTTACGGTGTTAAATCCTCAGGATAGTCCATGTTAAACCTAAGTATGTATTTTACACACTAACACACCCACAGAAAGATACAAGTTTAATTGTGTTGCAGCTATTTGATGTAAAGATCATATTTTGTAGATATTTAAACATTTGTTAATGATTTTATGGTTTTCTTTTCACCTTTTAGAGTCAATATTTTTGGAAGGACTGGGGGTTGTAGCTCAGTGGTAGAGCACATGCTTAGCATGTATGAGTCCTGGGATCAATGCCTAAGACCAAATAATTAGATATTCTCGGTGTATCCAAAATTTTGGCCAGTTCTTTAAAAATGAAATGTATGAGCTAGGACTATGGTTCTTAACAAGTAAAAGATGCCAACAAATAACAACATCATTTAAAGAAAATAAAATAGGTGGGTGTAGCAACATATGCCTGTAGTCCCAGCTACTCAGGAGGTTGAAACAGGAAGATTATTTATTAGATCATATGATAACTACGTTGAGCTGTCAAACTGTTTTCTACAGGGTCATCTTTGTATTACATTTCTACCTGTAATGGACCAGGCCTCGGATTGCTCTGTACCCTTGTCAACACTTGCTGCTGTCTATTTTTCATAGCCATCATGGTGGATAAGAAGGGCTGTTTCAGTCTGGGGTTGTGGCTCAGGGGTAGAGTGCTCTCGCCTTGCACGTGTGAGACCCTGATCCTCAGTACCACATAAAAACAAATAAATAAAATAAAGGTATTGTGTCCAACTACAACTAATATATATATATATATATTTTTTTTTTTCTTTTTTAAAGAAGGGCTGTCTCACTAAGGTTTTGAATTGCATTGCCCTAATGACTAACAATGTTGAACTTTTTAAAATTTGCTTACTGGACATTTTATTTACTTATTTATTTATTTATTTATTGGTACTGGGGATTCAACTCAGGGACACTCAACCACTGAGCCACATCCCCAGCCCTATTTTGTATTTTATTTAGAGACAGGGTCTCACTGAGTTGCTTAGTGAGACCTCTTTTGCTGAGGCTGGCTTTGAACTCATGGTTTTCCTGTCTTAGCCTCCCAAGGCACTGGGATTACAGGCATGCACCACTGTACCCGGCTTACTGGACATTTTAATATTTTCTTTGGCTGGAGCTAGAATATTCAAAAGTCCTAAATGTACTCAATGGTAAACTGAACGTGACAATGTGTTTCTTGCATTTTGATGTTAGAAGAGAAAAACGTGTATTTTATCCACTTACATACTCATTCAGATATTTTTTTGAGCACCAGTGTTATTCCATCTATCAGGAGGTACAAAGATAAACAAGAAACCCAACAGCCAATTACAAAAGGTGGTACAGAAGAGTCTGTTTCTGACTCAGTTAATTATCCAGATGGTTCTTCTCCCTTCCTGGCAGGGGCAGAAAGGCAATGAGGCAAGGACCCAGATCTCGAGCACAGCATGCACAAGGGCATGACCAGTGATGTCAGAGATGAGGGGGAGTAGAAGTAGCGGATGAAGATAGGGACAGAAGGGAATGTGAACCAGGTCACAAAGACCCACGCTAAGAAGCATCCACCAACACAGTGAATTTTGAGATTTTTTTTTGGAAGCACAGAGTGATATGATTGGATCTGAATCTTAAGGGTTTGCTCTGAGACAACCAGGTACATGGATTAAAGGGTCATGAAGCTCTTACTTACAAATCCAGGTGAGGTGGATATTTCTAGAGGGCTATAGTTTAATGACTTCTAGATTAGACTTCGGAAAGAATGGAAGCAAGTAGACTTTTGTTCTGACTATGAGGAAATTCTTTTACTGGTGGTGAAAATCAAAATGGCAAAGGAAGCATGGCTTTGAGGCACAGCTTACCCTCAAACCTTAGGAGGATTCAGTCCTTGAACACAGGCTTTGCATTTCCTACTAAGCAAGGCAGAGTCCCTTAGGTATGTCAAAGTGTATCACTCATTGGGGTCACTGTAGTGACACAGGAGATATGACAATCCTGCCCAGGGAAGGAGAAGTCTTGAAAACTAAGGAGAAAGTCTTGGAAAAGCACCATTCGGTTTGACATATAGAAATGCTTGATTCCAGATATTTTAAGTAGTCTTTGTTCAGGATACTCGTAGAAATGAAGAGGGGTGTACAGTTAGTTGATCCTGGACTCCAGGAGTCTGAAAGTCAGAGGCAGGTGCCCCTCCTGGCCTACCTTGGGCTGTACAGACTCTTTCCTCCATGCCTGTTGTCATCTTTGCACAATGACTTGCTTCCTCTGTGTGTAGATGGCTAATCAGACCAAGTGGGATGGAGACAGGGAAAAAGTTTTAGAATTATATGAGCACAGCAGCACCCGGAGGTCACTCTGAAGCTGGAAGGTCCCTGCTGCTAATACCTCTTATGTGACCCTGGTCAAGCCCCCTTCCCTTCTAGGGGCAAAAGAAGGAAGCTGGGCTAAATCACTGGTTCTGAACTGGGATTTCCCCAAGGGAGTAACGAGGTCGACCTGCAAGTATTTACAGGCTTTCCAAAAACCATTTGAAAGGCTCTGTGTCTGCTGACAAAAGCTGTCAAGTTTCTTTGCTCTTGGCTAGGATTATGTCAACCCAGGTAGTAACACTGGTTAGGGCAAGCTGATCAGAAGCTCTGATTGGCTGTTGGTGATGTAATAGGAATTACAGGAACGTGATTGGCCAGCAGTTTCTCACCAGCAGAGCTACAAACCAGGAAGATGTTAGAAGCCAAGGCAGCATGCTTAAGGTTGTGGAGTCGGGGAGACAACCAACTCAGTCTTTTAAAGCACTGGGTCCACGTTCCAAGATAATGGAAACTATGCACGTTCCTAAGGTGCTCTGGGTTCTTTTGTATTACTTCTGCTTCTCCCCATGTCCCAGGTGTCCCTCTCTCCCCAGGGAGGGCTGGGCTGAGGCTTGCAGACAAGTGCTGACACGTTCCCCCTCCACTCCCAGTCCCCTCCTCTCTGCCCAAACCTGCTCTCTGCAGCCCCGAAGCTGGCAGCCAGCCCTCCGCCCCCAGCTCAGCAGCCTCTGCCAGGTGTGGACCCCAGCCCTTCTCTGCCCTGTTGGCAACAATACCAGAATCTGAAGCTGTGGCCTCTGCAGGGACAGGCACCCCCCACACCGACACTTTACGAACTCTCCGAACAGAGGACAGGAATAAAAATAACAAGGAACACAAACCCGTGGGCACAGTTGAGAGAGGAGTGTTTTCTTTAACAAGGAAGAGTCAGAAGGGATTGGGGACTGGCTCACCTGGTGAGTCACCAAACATTCACTCCTTTTGGCTGGCTACCAAAAGAGAATGCAATAGCCTGTGGCCTCCGGGGAGGCATGTGGGGCATTTTAGAGAGGCCCTGGGTTTGCAGAAGAGAACAGCACAGTGTGGGAGGAGAGCCACTGGGAGCTGGGATTATATACCTGGCTTCTACAAACTTGAGGTGTCCGTGACTCCAGGCTCCCCTCTGAAGCTGTGTTGCTTGCTCTGTGAAGGCCTTTTCTAGCTGAGTCTGTCCCTAATGGAACACTAGTGTTTAATGAGGCTGATAATATTAACAATACCCACCAAGCCGCCTACCTAAGGCCAGGGGCTGTGCTGCTGGCTTTGCACACGGTAATGTGAATCTCCAGAATCACTCTGCAAAGGAATTATTTCCACCACTTTCCACAAGAAGTAAGCACTGGGATTTAGCTCCATGGTATAGCACTTGCCCAGCCTGTGCAAGGACCTGGGTTTAATCCTTGGTTGGGGAGGGGGTGGATATTGAAACCTAGGTCTTTTTGACTCCAAAGCCCCTAAAATATGATCTGTTTGGAAAGAAAGGGGAGCTAATGTCTAACACTTTGTCAAATTTAATTTGTTCTCCCAACATTTTTCTTTGACGTCTACTAAACAGTACTTGATAGTAGACGTCAAAGAAAAATGTACAAATTAATAGCTAATCCAGCTACTAGCTAGTGAATAGTAATGGAGACACTTGGACACTTGAGCCCCCGTAGCTGTACTGCTTGTTTTCTCCATGAGCCGGCATGTTTATGGCTGGAATTTTGTGACTTTACAACAGTATGAACCTTTTTTTTTTTTTTTAAGTGGTACCGGGGATTGAACTCAGGTGTGTGCTATCACTGAGCTTCATCCCCAGCACCGCTCCCCCTCTCTTCCTTTTGGGCAAAGGCCTTGTTAAATTATTGAGTCTGGCCTTGAATTTGAGCTCCTCCTGCCTCAGCCTCCCAAGTCAAGTCCCTGGGATTACATGTGCGCACCACTAGGCCTTGCTAAGATGCACATTTGATTAAACAGAATGTTTCTAGTTCAGCCTAAATGCTAAATCCATCAATGTGTTCTGAGCTAAATCATGGCTCATATAATGAGAAATGGAAATGTCGGTGCTTCATTATCTCATGCAAAGGAAGCTAAGACTTCCAGGTGTTCTGCCACTTAAAACAGGTTTGAGCACTCTTGTGCTTCGGCTCTATGAATGCATAATTTATACAGAGGAAAACTTCCTGGAGAAAACAGCAAGAGAGCTCCCTTACCAGCTAAGAATCTCTGGCCCTAGGAGTCATTCTGTTCTCTTCCCTGGGAATCAGAGGGTGCTCTGCCCCTTTTTGTGTGCACCAGGAAAGTTCTCCTTCAAACCGAGTTGACAAAGAGAGGCCCTTCACCCTGCCAACAAAAACAGAAATCGAGTGTCAGAGAGGCATTATCTAGAAGGCCAGGAGAGCACAGAATAGGTCAGTTGTGCCAAAAGCAGAAGAGGAAGCACTTTCCATAAAGCAGCCACATGCAGAGGCCCAGGGCTGGAGCCTGCAATATCCTGGACACAAGTCGGCCACAATCCTCTCTCTGTCCCTTTGAGGCTTATCTTTGGCTCCTTTAAAAAACACCATAACTGGGTGTCTTTTAAACAACAGAAATGTATTTTGCAAAGTTCTGGGAAATTCAAGATCAAGGCCTTGGCCGATTTAGAGTCTGGGAGGGGGAGTTTCCTCACACCTGGCTGTCCCCTTACTACAACGTTACCTGGCAGAAGAGAGAAAGGCTCTCTCTCAGCTTCCAGAGCTGCTGGTGATAAGTTTTAAAAGAAAGTTATGCAGGGTGCAGTGTGCCTGCCTGTAATCCCAGCAGTTTGGGAAGCTGAGGCAAGAATATTTCAAGTTTAAGGCCAGCTTCAGCAACTTATGGAGGGCCCAAGCAACTCAGTGAGACCCTGTCCTAAAATAAAAAAATAAAAAGGGCTGGGAATGTAGCTCAATGGTAAATTGCCCTTGGATAAGTTAATCATAACCAATAACCAATATTAACCAATACCTGCCCCCATTTTCCAAAAAGAAAAAGAAAAGAAAGTCAGCATGCTGGCAGAAGTGATTTTACTTAGATTTGGGTACAGTAAGTATTTCTCCAGCTCCTACTGTGAGTCTGGTGTCACTATGTATGTTATCTGGTGGGACCCTGAAGGTAACCACTTGAGCAGCATTGTTTACAATAGCCAAGATGCAGAAACAACCCAAGTGGTGATGGATGAAGGAAAAAAAGTTGTACACTGTGCAGAGGGGCAATGGAATATTATTTAGCCAATAAAAAGAAAGCAATCCTGCTATTTGTAACAACATAGATAAAACACTGAAGGACAGGATGCTAAGTGGAATAGGTCAAACACAGAAAAACATAGACCATGATCTCATGTGTATGTGAAATCTAAAGGCAAAGAAACTAAAGAGACAGAGAGCAGAGTGGTGATTGCCAGGGACAGGGTGAAATGGGGTTATGAACCAGTTCCTGGGATCTACTGTCTAGTCTGGTGACTATTTACATAGGATTTACATGGTATTAGGTATTCAGGTAAAAAATACTGTATTGTATACCTGATATATGCCAAGAGAGTAGCTCTTGAATATTTTCAATATGCTCATAACTACGTGAGGTGATGAGTATATTAATTAACTCGACTGTGGCATTCATTTCATTACATATATATATATATATATATATATATATATATATATATATATATATGAAGATATAGGGCTGGGGTTGGGGCTCAGAGGTAAAGCGCTTGCCTAGCATGAGAGAGGCACTGGGTTCAATTCTCAGCACCACATGAAAATAAAATAAAGATATTGTGTCCACCTATAACTAAAAAATAAATATTAAAAAAGATATATTTAGTAGTAAATATAAATAGTGAAGTGAATTTATTACCATATAAATATAAAAAAACAGAATAATCACATGGTATATCTTAAATGCATATAATTTTATTTGATAAGTATATTTCAATAAAGCTGGAAGAAAAAAGAGCCATTGGAAGTGTCACTTTTTTTTAATTTTTTTTTTTAGTTGTTGATAGACCTTTATTTATTTTACATGGTGCTGAGAATTGAACCCATTGCCTCACATATGCCAGGCAAGTGCACTACTGCTGAGCCCCAGCCCCAGCCCAGCTGTCACTTTTTATTTAGAGCTAATGGTGCTCTAAAAAATTGTAAGCCTTTTCAAAAAGGAATTAAGGGGCTAATAAGTGATATCAGGATTAATACTACTACTTTTTTTTTTTTTACAGATAAGAAAACTGAGCGTTAGAATAAATGAGGTCCCCAAGGCCATGGAAACTTGAACTTCAGTCTAAAATGTCTAGTGAGGAGATTGCAAAATGGAAATATTAACAGCCTACCTGGCAGACTTATGGTAAGGAAAATGATGCAGCTTATGTAAAGTACCAGGCTGACAGTGGGTACTTATTAATGCTATTCTCTTTCCCTCTTGGGACTTCACGTCCAGAGTTCTTGCTATTGCACCACACCACCTCTTCATGACTGCAATTCATCAAAGACAATGTTATTCATGAACTTCAGCTACCAAGGTCATTTAATTTGAGACTCAAGCCACTCTTGGAAGGTAGGTATTATTATTACCATTGTCTCTTAGGGACAAATGATCTCCCAGGGCCACTCAGCTGACAAGCAATAGGGTTGGGGTTTGAATTCAAGTCTTACTTGAGGCCACAGTTTTCCCATGAACCCACACAGCAACTTTCTGAATTGATGATTAAACCTCTAACAGCAATAGAATTAAAAGAATATGTATTTCCTTTGGATAAGTTAATCATGTAGAGAGATATAATTTGGGAACTGGAAAGTGAGAATGCTTTCTTCTCTGTCCTGTGAATAAAAAGGAAGGAGAGGCATTGGAGGTGTAGTTCAGTGGTAAAGAACTTGTTTAGCGTCCATTAGAACCTGGGATTGAATCCTAACACACACACACACACACACCACACACACAGTGAGAGAGAGAGAGAGAGAGAGAGAGAGAGAGAGAGAGAGAGAGAGAGAGAGAGAGAGAAGAATGTGGCTACAATCAATCATATAATCGTTATCTGTAAAATAATTATGGGAGGGGTTTACTGGGCATTGAACCCAGGGACACTTTACCATGGAGCCACATCCCCAGCCCTTTCTTTTCTTTTTTCCTTCCTTTCTTTCTTTTCTTTTTTTTTTAAATTTTGAGACAGAGTCTAGCTAAGGTGCTGAAGGTCTGCCAAATTGCCCAGATTGGCATCAGACTTGTAATCCTGCCTCCTCAGCCTCCTGAGTCACTGGGATTATAGGCATGTGCCACTGAGTTGGGCAATAACTGAATATTTTAAGATCTACACACCAATCTGATGTCAACAACCTATTTAGCACATATCGACAGTTCTCCCTCTTCACCTGAAGGTTCCCCATCTGTAGATTCGACCAAGCAGATTGCGACCTGAGTACTTAGACATAAATATCTACATCTATACTGAACTTACACAGACTTTTCCCCTTTTCATTATCCCCTGAACAATTTAGAATAACAACTATTTACATAGTATTTCCGTGGTAGTAGGTATTCAAGTAATCTAGAGATGATTCAAAGTCTATAGGAAGATGTGTATATAAGGGACTTGAACATCTGTGGATTGTGGGATTGTTGGGGGGTCCTAGAAGTGATCCCTTGCAGATATTGAGTATATTGAGTGAGGGACTGTATGCATATAGTTGTAGATGGACAGCATGCCTTTATTTTATTTATTTATTTTTTTATGCATTGCTGAGGATTGAACCCAGTGCTTCACATGTGCTAGGCAAGCGCTCTACTACTGAGCTATAGCCCAGGCCAGGACTATATTTTTTAAAGTGTATTTTATATTTGTAAATGAATTAGCATTAAAACAATTCCCATTCCTTTATTGGGAAAAAAGTCATTTTTTCCCTTCAATAAAAATATCTGGAGGGGCTGGGGATGTGGCTCAAGCAGTAGCATGCTTGCCTAGCATGCGCGGGGCGCTGGGTTCGATGCTCAGCACCACATAAAAATAAAATAAAGATGTTGTATCCACCGAAAACTAATAAATAAATAAATAAATATTTAAAAAATTCTCTCTTTCTTTCTCTTTAAAACAAATAATATCTGGAAAACATGTTTGTTGTTTAGTTAAATAAAACCACTGATACTCTACATTTGCTGGCCATGACTGTACTCCTAATAAAATGTTTACCCCCAAACCCTGCCCTGGACTGCTGAGCCGGAATGGGGTCACCTCCCAGAGAATTCACAGTTATCTGCCTCCATTAGTTTCATGTTCTGAAATAGCTCCAAAATTTGAAAAATACATAATTTTCAGCATCTGTTCCTCCCAAAAAAGAAATCTTAAAATTATCTTTGAGTTCAGAAAGATACATTATAAGGTTATGTCAAGAACTACAATGTATTACCAAAAAAATGTAAATCAAATTTGCTATACTAGGGACCAAGTCATGTCTACATAAATATCTGTAAATATTTAAAGATTTATAAATATTTAAATCACAACGTAAATGTATTTTATTCAAAAGTTCAATGGTGCTTACCTATAGGCCTAGCCTTTCTTAAGAGGCTGAGGCAGGAGGATCACCTGAGGGCAAGAGTTTGAACCTGGTTTGGACAACTTAGAGAGGCCTGTTTCAAACAAACAAAGAAAAACCATATAAGTTGAGTCCAAATCTTTGAATTAAAATTGAGTGGTTTGGGCATATAGCACTTAGCATACATAAGACCTTGAGTTTGATCTCCAGCAAAGAAGAAGAGAAGGAAAAGAAGACAATGACTTAGATTCAAACCCCATTCATTTGGTTTTAATCAGTTTTGGAAAATATCTATTTTAAGCTGGGCGTGGTGGCGCATGCCTGTAATTCCAATGATTCAGGAGGCTAAGATAGGAGGATCACAAATTCAAGGCTAACCTGGGCAACTTAACAAGACCCTAAGCAACGTAGCAAGACCCTGTCTCAAAATAAAAAATACAAAGGGCTGAGGATGTGGCCCAGTTGAAAAACACCCCTAGGTTCAATTCCTGGGACCAAAATAAATATTTATGTATAAAAGAAATAAATCTATATGTATTTATATAAAATTTTATAAATAAATGTTATTTAATAATATTATTTAATAAGTAAATATTATTCAATTTATTTTATAAATGATGTTATATAAATTTATTTACATAATATTTATATATTTATTTACAAAATACAAATTTATTTATTTTATTAACACATTTAATTGTATGTATTAGTAGGATTCAGTATGATATTTTCACACATGTACACAGCTGCAATGGATCATATCCATCCACTCTTTTTCTACCTTTGACCCCCAGTTTTTTGCTTTTTTGTGAAGCTGGGGTTTGACTCTAGGGCCTAGGACATGCTAAGCATGCATTTTACCACCAAATGACACTCCCAGCCCCCTTCAATTCTTTTTGTCAAATATTTTTTAAAAATATACTATTTATATATTAATAAAAATATACTATTTATGTATTAAAATAATATAGCATTATATTTGAAACTATAATATTTTCAAATATTAAAAATATATAATTGGCCAAGCAACTGTAGTCAGAACCTCAAATCCCATAGTATCAGCCAGGTTATATAAAATAGAGCTTGGAGAGACAAAAGTTATCTCACCTGTGAAAATAAGGACATTAAAAATATACACCTCAGAGTACCATTATGAGGATTAAGTTAGAAAATACCCATGAAAAGGAATGCAAGAAAGTCACTTTTTTTGTTGTTCTGGGGTTCAAACCCAGCAGCATTCTACCTCTGATCTATATCCTTAGTCCTTTTTTTTTTAATATTTATTTTTTAGTTGTAGTTGGACACAATACCTTTATTTATTTTTATGTGGTGCTGAGGATCGAACCCAGGGCCTCATGCAAGCTAGGCAAGCGCTCTACCACTGAGCCACAACCCCAGCCCAGTCCTTTTTAATTTTATTTTGAAACAGGATCTCACTATGTCTCCCAGGCTGGCTTTAAACTTTCGACCCTCCTGCCTCAGCTTCCTTTGTTGCCTTACACAGCCCAGCTAGAAAGACATTTCATAGCTGTTGAACTCTGCAAAGGAGAGGTCATTGTTATTGGATAATCCTCATCAGATTGCTTTCTTTGAATGATATCACTACTTCCAATAAGCCACTCTTCCTCTCACAGACCTTTGACACACCCACAACCTTTCTTCTTTCCCAGCTGTGATGAAGCTGATAAATAAACTAGTATAGCATCCTCCACAAGAGAGGAAGAAGCCAAAGTAGGGGTTTCTTAATTCATCATTTTCCTCAACAAATTGGTGAAAGCTTACTGTGGGCCATGCGTGATTTGCCAGAGGAAATGAATATTAATTCTTACTTGTTATCAAATGAAGCGGAAAAATACCCCTGCTTCCTTCCCACTTCCTTCTGAAGAGGTCCATGGCAGCAGCGGACAGTGGGAACCACACATGTACTTTCAAATCTCCTAGGAGCATATTGAAAGAAAAAAGTAAAAAGGAATAGGTGAGATTTATATTGAGATTAGTATTACTATACTGTAGTCAATATATCTAAAATATTATCATTCCAATACACAATCAGTATCTTAAAAATTACTAATGAGATATTCCTCATTCCTTTCTTCATACCAAGCGTTCTTAATCTGGTGTGATTTGACACTGAATGTCACTTCTCAATTTGGACCAGTCACATTTTAAGTACTCCATAGCCACGTGTGTCTAGTGGCCACCATGTTAGTTTATGAAGTCTTTGAGGGCTTTGTAAAAAAAATGTTAACATACAAATATTTAATATTTGATTGCTTCTCCTGCATTACAGAGCCTCTAAGGTTTTATAGATAAAGAATAAATAAATAAAAGGTAGCCCTTTGACTCTGGTACCATACAGATTTCCCCTTTGGAAACAGGGCAGACATTCCTCTAGCTGCCAAGACTATTGACTATTCTGTGGGAATTGGCCACCAGTTGAAAGAAGTCACCTACTCAGAATCAGCCTTTAGATCTGATAACTGGTTCTTGCTGTGGTTCAAAAGGCTACAGTCTCACCTCAAGTTGGGACCAAATTCTGAAGGGCCACCTATGTTAGTTAGTTTTCCGTTACTGTGACATAATACCTGAGGTGTTCCATTTATAAGGTGGAAAATTTTATTTTGGCTCATAAGTTTTGGAGGTTTCAGTTGCATGATCCTTGGTTCTTTGGGGCCTGTGGCAAAGCAACAAATCATGGTGAAGAGGATGTGGTGGAGTACCATTGTTTACCAGGAAGTGAAGAAAAAAAAAGTAGGTGAGTCTGGGATCCCAATATTCCTCCAAGGGCACTCCTCCCGTGACCTAACTTCCTTCTATTAGGCCACACTTCCTAAAGGTTTCACCATCTCCCAATGGTGCCACAGGCTGGCAACAAAGCCTTTAACACACAGACCTCTGGGGGTCACTTATCTAAACCATCCCCCCAGTTCCAGGTTTTCCCTATGGGATGCAGGATGCACTGAGGCCTCTATTGCAGTGTAGCTATTTCATGGCCCTAGTGTCTCTGCCTGTTGCTACTTCCTTTACTTTCTTCCAGATGTATTGATTGATTGATTGATTGATTGTACTGGGGATGGAACCCAATAAATAAATAATAAATAAACAAACAAATAAATAAATATTTATTGCTCTATTACTGAGCCACACCCCCAACACTTATTTTTAATTTTGAGATGGGGTCTTCCCGAGTTGCCCAGCCTAGCCTCAAACTTGAGATCTTCCTGCCTCAGCCTCCTGAGTCACTGGGATTACAGGTGTGTGCCTCTGCTCCTGGCACTTGCAGGTGTTATTCTTAAGAGCATTGATCAATAAAACTCCGGCAGGTAGAATGCTTCTCAAGAGTCATTTCCCAGAGAACTCACAAAGACAAGTGCCATGGCACACATCCCCGTGTTACACTATCCTCTAAAGAAGCAGCTGTTACCAACAGACTGAGAATTGTGTTAGTCAGATTTGCACAAAGATGCCCAGATCCCTGGGTCTCTTGCCAAGCAATTGGCTACAGAGCTGTAGCATGGGAGGAAAATATGCAGTCGCTGCAAATTCCTCTTTAAAGTCCCTCCAGTTTTAGAAATCATATTGGCTTCTCCAGTTTCTATAAAAGAATGGGGAAAATTTTGTTCTTTGTTATGCAAATGAGGTAAGATCTGATGTCACTATTGGGCCTGCCATTTGTGTCTTGCTTTGCCACCCAAGGGTGAGGTCTGTACATAGTCAACTCTAAGGTTCTCATAACCTTAGATCTTCAAGGGCAGTGCCAACTCTGGGGCAGGCTGAAGACTTCTATCTTCTGTTAGAGGGCTGGAGGCAATGAGCAAAAATATGCAGGTATTTTCTGGAACAGACTTGACAGGAAACAAAGGCAGTTTGATATCCTTTATGCCTGTGTTCCAAAATTTAGCTTTGCTTAGTGATGAGAGGTTAGCCCTGGCTTAAAGCCCTAACACAAAACCCTAATATCTAATATAAAAAAAAATTACTCTTTCCTGTTCCCTGTCAACTCCTTACTTTACCAAGATTTATGCCCCTCCTACTTGTTCTGCCTTCACTTATTAAACTCCTACCATTCTTTTGAGACCATATCAAGTATCTTTTTCTCCCCGAAAACTTTGTTAAAATTTTGAATGGCCTTATTGAGATATAATTGACATACTATACAATCCAACCATTTAAGGTGCACAATTCAGTGGTTTGCAGAATATTCAGAGTTGTGCAACCTTCACAATCAATTTTATAACATTTTCATTAATCCAAAAGAAACCCCCAGTCCCTTAGCTGTAACCCCCAAGCCCCCATTATCAACCTCTTCTAGCTCTAGACAGTCACCAACCTACTTTCTGTCTCTATACACTTGACTTTTCTGGGCGTTTCTTATACATAGGATCATACAATTGGGGTGTTTTGAGTGTGGCTTCTTTCACTTGGCATACTGTTTCCAAGACTGAGCCACGTTGTAACACATATCAGTACCTCATCTTTTATTGTGACTATTCCATCTGTTATGGTTTAGATATGTGATGTCCCCAAAAGCCCTTATGTGAGACAATTCTAGAATGTTCAGAGATACAACGATTAGAGGATGAGGGTTGTAACCAAATCAGTGGATTAATCCACTGATAGCTATGGAGTCAGTTGTCTGAAACTATGAACACCAAATAAACGTTTCCTCCACTAAAATTGTTCTGGTCAGGCCTTTTGGTCACAGTGGTGAAGAAGCTGACAAAACACCATTGAACGATACATGTCACATTTTAATTACTCACTCATCAGTTGATGAGCATGGGGATGTTTCCACTTTCCAGCTATTATGGCTAATGGTATTGTGGACTTTCATGTATAAGATTTTGTGTGGACATATGTTTTAATTTCTCCTGGGTAGGTACTTGGGAGTGGAATTGCCAGGTCGTACGAATACTGTTTAGTCATGTGAGGAAGTGCCAGAATGTTTTTCATACAGCTGGGCCACTTTACATTCCCACCAACAGTGTAGGAGCATTCTGATTCCTCCACTTCTTCCCCACACTTGTTAAAACATCCTTTTTACTTTAGCCTTCTCATTGCTGGTCCATTTGCATTTCCTTAATGATTGGTGATACTGAACATCTTTTCACGTATTTTTTTTTGTTTTAATTAGTTACACATAACAGTACAATGATCTTGACAATCATACATTTGAATCAGATGGGATATAATTTCTCATTTTTCTGAGTGTACAGGTTGCAGAATTACATTGGCCACTTACGTATTCTCTGGGGAGAAATGTGTATTCAAATCCTTTGCCCATTTTAAAATGGCAGATTATTTTTTGTTATTGAATTATAATATCTCTTTATTTTATGCATAAGCACCTTACCAGATAAAGGATTTGCAAGTATTTTCTCCCATTTTGGGGGTATCCTTTTCACTTTCTTGATGATAGCTTTGAAACACAAAAGGTTTACATTTTCATGATGTCCAGTTGATCTATTTATTGCTTGTGGTTTGGTGTCTGAGAAGACAGTGACTGATCCAAGGTCACAAAGATTTAACCGTACATTTTCTTCTTAGGCTTCTGTAGTTTTAGTGGTTACGTTTCAGTCTTTGATCCAATTGAGTAATTTTGTACATGGTGAGAGGTAAGAGTCCTTTGTCAAAAATCAATTGACTACATGAAACTTTTATTGACTGGATCTCCCAGCTGCCTCTGACTTTTCCCATCTTGTCCAGGCTAGGTTGTACTATAGTAATGATCAGTTTCAACACCTCAGAGGCTACAGCAACAAATGTTTATTTCTCACTCATGCTAAGTGTGCATCATGGGTCAGCTTTGACCCTCCTGCATGTTGCTCCAGGACCTGGCTGATGGGAGAGTCTCTGTCTGGAATGTTGCCAGTCCTGTAGCAGAGGGAAGATGAGACACAGTCAGCTCTAGGCTGGCCCTTACTTTTCTGCTCAGAAGTGACCCATTTTGCTCCCATTCTCAATCCATTAGCTAAAACAAGTCATAAGGTCAAATATGACGTCCATCAGGGAGAGAAATTATTCTTCCCATAAGGAGGGTGATGCTGCAGGGAGGAAAGTAGGTGGTGATTGTTATTATTGTAGTAGGGAACTAGTTCAATAAGAAGGAGGGCTCTAACACTGAGCTACATCTCTAGTCTTTTTTATTTTGAGGCAGGATCTTGTTAAGTTGCTAAGGCTGGCCTCAAACTTGTGATTCTCCTGCCATAGCCTCCCAAGGAGCTGAGATTATAGGTGTGCACCTCCATACCCTGCAGGAAAGTAGCTGACTGGCAACATTCCAGACAGAGACTCTCCTATCAGCCAGGTCCTGAAAGTAGGAGAGGAACAGTAACAGGACTGAACACATCCTCACCATCCGTCCCTATAGGGCCTGATGTCCTGTCTTCCTGGTTGCCCTCTGACCTCCAGTTATTCCTCTGATGCCTTTGGCGCTTTCTTTCATGTTGCTGTCCATCAGTGGTGTCTTTGGTTCTCTTTTCTTGGTACTCTGCAGATGTCCTGGGGGCATCTCATCCATGGTGTCTGTAACCATCATCATCTCTGCTGCAGACCTGAGTAGGTAACTACCTGCTAAACATCTTCCACAGACATGCCCAGGCACACCACTGTCCTCATGCCACCTCCAGATCTGCCACTTCTCCTCGATCCCCTGCTTGGCACACAGGCACATGCTGTTCTAGTTTTCTTGGCCAGAGTCTTGGAACCAACTGCTTCCCAGTGGACCACCAGGTTGTACTGAGTCTACTTTCTATGCATTCCTCAAATATACCCCCTTCTGGTCCATTCTCAGCACTTCTGCCCTAGGCCACAATCCTGCCCCTTCAAATTCAGTCTCCAAGCTGTAGCCATACTGCTTTTAATAAAATGCAAATCCTGTTTCGTTACTCTCCAGCTCAAAATTCCTCACTAGCTCTCCAATGCTCTGGGGATAAGGAATAACAGACTACCAGGCCAGGATCTTTCCTAATCTGGCCTCGGTCCTTGCTCCAGCCCTGCTCCTGTGCAGCATCTGCCTGGCACTTCATTCATCTGGAGCTAACTGGGTTCCCTAGACACACTCATCTCTTCTTTATCCAGGACTTTTGAATGCCCATGTCCCTATGCCTGGACTACCCTTCCTTCTCTGGGTAACTCCTTCTTGTTCTTAAAGCAACAGACTGAGCATCACTTTCTCTTTCCCTTCCAACTGGGAGAACACTAAGTGACTAAAAGACAGTCTAGGAAAGAGGTCAAGAGAAAGGGCTTTGGAACTGGATGGTCCAGTTTTGAACCTTGACTGTCATGTACTACCTATGACACTGTGCATATTGCTTCTCTGTGCCTCTGCTGCCTCATACAGATAATAAAAGTCCTTATTACATAAGAGTGTGGTGAGGATTAAGTGAGTGAACATATTGAAGGTTCTGAGCACAGTGCCTGACACACGAACTGGCTCAACCAACGTTTGCCATTACTTTGACGTATCTCCATAGCAGCCAATAATTACACCTATAATTATGCACTTATTAAAAAAAAAGACAATCCACAAATTACTTGCTTACTTACTCTTCTGCATTGTAAGACCATTAGAGTTCGGATGACTCTCTAGGATTTCAGTTCCTGACATGCAATAATCATTTACTAAGTATTTATTAAATATTTGAGAAAAATCAATAAATGAGGGAACTTTGTTACTTCTCATTTTGCATTTTGATGCACAGGTAAATTTTGTTCAAACCTTGTAAGCTTACTGAATGTTCCTCTGGGCATATTCCTTTGCTCTCCAACCCAATATTGCTTAGCAACATTTTATTCTTGGTACACATTGAATTGAAACCTATTCAATCAAACTCTCCTGAGATCTGCCTTAAGACTTTTCCTGTTTTCCACCTGCCATGTCCTGTGATCTGTTTCTATATAATCCACTGTACCCTGGAATTCTAAGGAAAGACTTTCTTCTGAAGCTCAATTATTAGATTAGCTATACAAGATGGGTGGAGGGCAATGAAACCCAAGTTAGAGGTGGCAGTTATATTTAGGTCAGGTATCGTGTAATTTTTTAAAAATAGGGAGCCCAGAGATTTTGTTCCTCCATATCTAAGGCCTGAGACCCTGTTATAATTCACCCATATGTTGCATGAGTAGAACACAATGCTGAAGCAAAGAGGGGATTAAGTAGAAAGTAAGAGACTCAGGTTTCAGTCCAGCCTGTCAACAAATAGACGTGACCTTGGAAGTCACAACCTGTGACTGACTTACGGCACCCTGAAAGTGAGGGAGTTTTAATGATTTTTAACTTTCCTATCAATTCTGACATGTAATATACCACCTCTCTCCAGAGCAGCTCATTCTAGGATGGAATTTTCTATGGCCTCACTTGATCTCAGAAGGAAGAGAAGAAACAGAAAGAAATAAGACCAGGTGTCTCTAGCTCCATGGCCAGTAATGAAGAATAAAGGAGAGATCATCTGGATAAATTTGGAGAGAAACGTCCATATCTTGTAGGCAAGGCCCAAAAGGCATGGTGTGATAGGAAAGTTGAGAGGAGAATTAGGAGTTACATAAAACTGAATTCAAATTCCAGTTATTGGGCTGGGGTGGTGGCTCAGTGGTAGAGTGCTTATCTAGCATATGTGAGGTACCAAATAAGTATAAATAGAGGTTAAATTCTTTAAAAAAAAAAAACAACATATTTCAGTTAACACCTAACCTTTGTAATTGTGTTTCATTGGTTGGGGGGAAAATGGGACTGAGCCTTTGTTGTAGGATTAGGGTAAGGATTAAGTGAAGCTGTTTATATATCATACCTGCTATGTAAAAGCCTCCCATAAATGTTAGACTATTTTCCCTATTTTATACAATCCTTCACTACATTAAAGGTAGGTACAAGGATACTAGCTTATACCTATAAAACTTTACTCACTCTTCACCACAAGTTAGAATTTGGGAGATAGATACTTTTGTGGGTCAGAATAGCTGGCTGTGATTTGGTGGCATGCAGTAACTACATCAATGTGCATCTTCCAAGTCTGGTAAGATTCAGTCCTATGCTTCCTGTAGCTCACAGTGGGTGTTTTGGCAATTAAGGTGATCACCAGCTCTGGAGCACTAGAGGGCAGGGCTCAGTTGGGACATGGGACCTGAAGATTCCCGGGCACCTAGTACCTCAAAGAGTAAGAAGTCATGATTCATAACTTCAATCCAGGCTCCTGGCTGTGGAGATCCTCAGCAACTCATAGGGAACCATTGGACTTCTTATTTCTAAGAAGTTCTGCTCATGTGACTGAGAATAAAGGAAGCTGAGTGCATGGCTATTTGAATTCTCATTTGGGTTCCAACATCACACTGTGAGCACAGGAAGTGTGGAGCTTGCTTGCATTTATTGCTTTGCTGAGCCACTTTTTCCTCCAATCTCTCAAAGACTGATCATCTTGAAGCTCAACCACCAGCAAGATCAGACCCAATGTCATTGGGCTAATGTGTGGCAGAGCCAACTTGGGATGCAATTATGTAGTTTTGGTTATCAAATCCAAAGCTTTTCCCACCTGGCTGATAGAGGAAAATGTTGTAACTGCAAACCAGGACCCTCAATTCACTTTCTTTTGGGAATCAGATGTTTCATGAAACAGTTTTAAGTTCTGAAACTATGTTTTAAGGAATTTAAAAATCAGAAAGATACCCTTTTCTTTGATGGATATTGTTTAGCCAACTGATTGTTTTATAAGGCAGATTTACAATGCCTATTGAATGAAAGTAACACCAATAATAACAGCTGGTTTTTACTAGGCACTGACTGCATGCTCAGCATTTTTTGGGTTTCTTTGCTTTTTGCAGTACTGGGGATGGAATCTCAGGTCTTGCACATGATAGGCAAGTGCTCTACCACTGAACTATACCCCCAGCCCTGCACAGCAGTTAGAAGTACTGAGACTGAATTTAGACTATTCAAAGACACAGATTTGAATCTTGGCTCTACCACTTAGCTACTAGCTGACTTTGGGCAAACTTCTTAACCTCTTTAAGACTCAGTTACTCAGCTGTCAAGTTAGAATAACAGTCCATGCCTTATAAGGTTACTGTGGGGATAAATGAGTTCATATGAGAAATGCTGTAAGAACTAATCAAATTCTCACTATCCAATATATGGTATGGAGCCATGTTCAATGGAAAAAAACAACAAAAGCCTGGAGTAACTCCATAAAGACAGCTCTTTAGTAATGAGGGCTCGGGTCATTCTAAAAGGTAAGGAAATGCCCAACTGAAGTGCAGGCTAAGGACAATAGGAACACAGGATGTACCGGTAATGGAAGAAATATGTTATAATCATCAATAGGATATCATGATCAATGTTAAAATGAGCTATGAATATGTATTTCCTTCCTTGCTTGATAAGGTAGATGTACACACTCTATCCCTCTCTCTCACACAGGCACATATGTATTTTTAACCCTCTTTGTTCACCTATTTTTCTATATAGAGTGTGGGTGGCTTAATAGGCTAGTTTCTAGGTTATACAATATCCAGCTGGGATTGTAATTTAAAAGGAGTTACTATTGCAGAGATTGATGAAGTAACTTCAGGGACTTTACTCTTCTCTCTCCTGCCAGAGTGAGAGCCTCTTCTATTGGGTGAAGGTGAGCTGCTTCATGATGGGTGGAAGGGGCTGATTGCTGCAGTTGGGCAGAGGTCTTCGTATGACTGAAGGGCACATGTGGATGCTGTCCCCACAAGAGTGGACCATGTCAGTTATCTGGAGTCTCTGCACTCAACACCTATTTTTCTAATACTCATCTCTGTTCTGCTGGGAGTAGGAGCCTGCAAACCACAGTCCCCAGCTTCTATTCAGTTCTTCCCATTGGAGACAGTGGCAGATCAGGTGGGAGGATGAGAGAAGTTCCCAGGGTCGACTCAACAGCAGCAGCAAGCACTGGTGATTGACAAGTGGCATCTCCAGCAGTGGTGGGGGCACTATGCCAGTTATCTAAGGCTGCCCACAAGCCTCCCCCAAACTTACTGACTTTAAGAATTATTGTTTTCTTAGATTTTGGGGAGCTAATTTGGCTTGGCTAAGTGGTTCCTGCTTGGGGTATCTCCAGCTGTTGCAGAAAAGGGGCTGGGGCTGGAGTTGTGGCAAAGCCTTGCTCACTCACTCACCTGGCAGTTGATGTTGGCTGTAGCTGGCTGGCTGAGTGTCCCAGGATTTCTTACAACATGGCAACCTTAGAAGCTGTTAAGGGTGTTAAGAGGCATCCCAAGAGCCAGGCTGAAGTTTATTATCTTTTGTTCTCTTTCTTGAGATCTAGCTTCAGAAGGCACATAATATCTTGTCTACTGCATTCTGTTACAAGCAAGTCACTAAGGCCAGCTCATATTCAAGGAAGGAAAATTAAATTCCACATACTGATGGAAGGAGGGCCAAAGAATTTGAGGATGTATTTTTTTAAACCACCATAGGCAGCAACACAGCATTAGATGTTGGCCTGTAGATTCTAGCACAGGGGTGTAAGCAGCTCCCTGCTCTCTGCACACAGCCCCTCTTCCTCCTTTAGCACCCCCCCTTCTCTCTTATTAGCTCCTTCAATATTTTAACAACTATTTCCCTATATTAAATTCCTTCTACTTGATACACTTAGGGTAGTCTCTTTCTTCCTAACAGGACTCTAACTAATGTGGGATTACCTCTAGCTATCCAAATTCACCATTTGAATTGAATGGCTACGATACTTGTAGAAATATTAACTATGTACCAAGAACCACACTAGATAGATTATGAATTATCACACTTAATTATCACACTTAATTCTAACACCAACCCTGACAGAGGGGTGTGAGTATGCCTACATTACAGATGTGGAGACTAAGGCTCTTAAGTTTTAAACAACTTGCCCAAGGACACAGCTGGAGAGGGAACACATTTCTTTCTTGGATCTTCAGTAACAAAAAGCACTACTTCTTGCCAAAGGGCTCCATCTTCCCCACAGGAACGCTCACCTCTCATCCTTACGTACCAGTTGGATAACTCCCAACTTAGATAGTATGTACCTTTCAACTGGATCAAGGAAGAGGAATACGAGAATGCATGTAGGGGACAGAGGAACACAAAGACTTTGAGTGTTCATTTCTCATGAGAGCTGCAGGGTGTGTGGGAAAAGGCACGGGACAGACACTTGGGAGCCTGGGTTCAAGTCCCAGCTACATCACTCACCTGTTATGACCCCAGGCAGTCGCCTTCTCTCCAGATGTCTCAGATTCCACATCTGTAGAATGGATCTGCTATTCTGACACTCTCTACTTTGCAAAGTTATCTACCTTGGGGATATAAAAAGCTGTATCAGACACAGGGGCAAAGGTTTAAGTAAAATAAAGCCCAATTATAGAAGGTATGGATGAGGCTGGTAAGATTCTTCCTTTTGGGGAGAGTACCTGGGATTGAACCCAGGGTGTTTAACCACTGAGCCACATCCCTCAGCCTTTTTGTATTTTGAGACAGGGTCTTGCTAAGTTGCTCATGGCCTCACTAAATTGTTGAGGTTGGCTTTCAACCTGCGATCCTCCTGCTTTAGCCTCCCAAGCTCCTGGGATTACAGACATGTGCCACTGCACCCAGCAAGGCAGGTAAGATTCTTTTTTGTCCTATAAGCAGTGGGAAATCGTCTTAGCTTTTTAAGGAAGAAAATAACAAAAACCATGGTACAAAAGATGATGGCAGCAAATGACAAAGAATGAATAAATCTTAGTTCTCAATTCATGAAATCTTGTAATGTTATCCCTGTTTCCCAGATGGTGAAACTGTTGAGAGATTAAATAATTCATCCAAAGTCACATGGCTGTGAAGGAAAAAAGAATCTTGAGCTTTGACTGGACAGATCCATGTAATGAGATGGATACGGGCTTGCTTCTTGACGCCCTTCCTCCTCAGTTTCTATTCAGGTGTCCAGTCCTTCTCCGCAGTCCCAGAGCCTGTGGAGAAGCGGCCTCTTGGAGAGGGGTAAGGAGCTCAGGCCTGAGCTCGTCAGCCTGGTCCATACTTCTGTCACTTAATGTCTCAGGAATGAATGTCACTCAATTAGGGCCCATGAATACAAACAGAGGCTTGCTGGGGGATGCTGGGAAGTTTTCCTTCGTGCTTTTCTAAGATAAGTCCTGAAAAGAATCTTCTGTCTCCCCAAAATGGGACGGGGAAACAACAGCCCTGGAAATGGTTGCCAGCATTCTCACAACTATGAGGGGAGCCAGCTTCAGTAAGACACCAACACTGTGAAGGACGGACAGCAGAGAGATGGAAAGAGACTGGGGAGAATGAATGAGTCCTTCCTGTTCATCCAGATAACTGTCATGGGGGTCCTGTTGCCTAAATGATTCTGTCTCAGGCTCCTCATCCGAAAGTCACTCTGTCACACACCGTGGAAAACAAAAAGGTAAAAAGCCTAATCCAGAAAAATCCTCTCGTGATACTTAGAGCTCTTGCTGGCAAAGCCAGAGGAAACAACAGGGAGACTATGGACAGAAGCAGACAGGCCGAGCTCCGCCTGCCCAGCCTGCAATCCTCCTGGGCTGCATGTCCACCTGGGCACACATCACCTGTCGTGTCTCTGACTCTCCAATGTCTACAAAATGCAGGACTCATGGTTCTTTTCTTCGGCTGCTCAGCCCTCTTACATATTTGGAGTCCCACCTGGGTAAATATCTGATGAATACATTTCAAAAAAATCAAATAGAAGACAAACAGCAGTCTCTTCAAAATTCACGCAGTGGGTCAAGGTAACAAACACTGTTCTGTTAAAAAGGATCAAACACTTTATTCATCTATACATAACACTTATAAAAAGCAAGCAAAATCAGGATGTTTTCCTCAGCCATCCTTTCCACATTTTGTGCAGTTTTAGTGAACTGTAAATCACGGAATTCTTCAAGCCTGAAAGACAAAAGAAGAGAGGGTGAGAAAATGGAGGCTGTTGGGGTGGATGTGCAGAGAGGTTCAGGGATGTTCTATGGAAGATTTTTCTAGAAGTGGGGCAGTGATGGGCAGACGGGGATGCTCCAGGAGCTCAGGGAGTGAAAGGTTACCAAAGGTTATCGTGACTGGTAAGGGGGGAGTGATTCTGGTCTAGGTATCTATCTGTTGAAACAGTGATATGGATGCCAACAAAACCTGAGTCCTTGGGATAAGTGAAGTTTTGAGTTATGAGTGTGTTGGCAGCCTTTGGATTTGGTAGATCTCTTAAAAAGGAGAAAGGCACAGATAAGAGCCTGTATGCAGCCAGCAGAGTAGTGCATGCCTGTAATCCCAGAACTTGTGAAGCGGAGGCAGGAGGATCCCAAGTTCAAGGCCAGCCTCAGCAATTTAGTGAAACCCTGTCTCAAAGTAAAAAATAAGGGCTGGGAACGTAGCTCAGTGGTACGGCGTTGGCCTAGGATGAATGACATCCTAGGTTCAGTTCCCAGCACTGAAAAATAAAAATAAAATAAAAAGGCTCAGTGGTAAAGTGCCCCTGAGTTCAATCCCTAGTTATATATATATTTAAAAAAAAAAAGTCTGTATGTGATTGGGCATCCTTGCCCCTTCCCTCTCTCAGGCTTATATTCCAAGCACCTCAGCTTGCTGCTTCTGTGTCCCTGTGTATGCTGCCTACCTGCTGTTCCCACCACTTTCTGCCTAGTAGACTTGATACTTGCTTGAGGATTCCTACTCCAAGAAATGCCAAGATGGTCCCATGCACCTGTGCTTGCTCACCTCCAGAGTGGCACTTACCCCACTGTATAGCACCTGTCAAAGGACTCACCCGTCCCTCTGGCTAGACTGTGAACTCCTTGAGGATGGGGACCTTGTCCTATAAATTTCTGCATCCCCACTATATAGTACAACACCCTGCAGCACATAGTAGGTGCTCAATAAATGCTTTTGAAGTGTCAGAACAAATGCACCTTATTCAGATAGGTGACCCTCTAGCACCCCTAGGTGACCCTCTAGCACTCCTTGATGACTTAATCATAACTACATGATGAGACAGAAGAGCTGCTCTGGGGGGCGCTCAGGGCAAAGACATAAAATGGGATAAAATAAGTGGGAATGCTATTTGTCTGTCAGATCTGATAGGCTCCTACTCCAGGATGTTACCATGGACTTGACTTCCTTCATGTGGAGAGTGATATCATTCGGGGGGTATGTGGCCCAAAGAACCCAATAGTCTTTTTCACTTTTAGATGTACACAATGACTGTGGTGTGAGTCTGGAATGCACATCCCCAGCACTGTGCTTGTGAGCATGCTGACAAGGTAACAGGATTCATTCCAGACATGCCCGGTATTGGGGTTTGAGTGATCTCTTTAAAATACCTGGCTCTGCCCCCTGTATACTGCCTAGTCTGCTTAGAATCCGACATGTTTTTGAATTACATCTCCAGCTCTTTAAACAATTAAAAAACCTTTTTTTTTTTTTTTGAGTCAGGGTCTTGCTAAGTTCTTGAGGCTGGCCTCAAACTTGCGATCCTCCAGCCTTAGCCTCACAAGTCACTGGGATTACAGGCACGTGGTGCTGTACCTGGCTCACTGAGAACCTTTGAAGGAGTTACTGTGGGCAGTGACAGGGAGAAAGCCACAGGTACAGGTAAAATTATTAACAACTCTGGCTCCTGTGGCCTGGTCCATCTACCGGGTGACTACTTGTGAACTGACATAGGCCGACAAGAAGCTCACAGCTCCTTTCTCTGCTTCCACCCTTTTTAATTTTCTCCCTGGAGCAACTATTCTGGTAGACCTCACCCACTTGAGAACAGAGGCCGGTAACTTATTACATAAGGCGCTTTTTAAAATTACAGCCAGAACTAACCAGGAACTGGAGCAGAATGCAGGGAGTTAGCTGCACACTGCGAAGTTCAATGCAGCAACCCCAGGGCGCTGAGTCACGGCTTGAGGCAGATGCACAGACCATGATAATTCCCAGCTCACCTGCAGGAAGCTTAGTCACAGACTCCTTGGAGCTCAAACATTTAAGGTAAATACACAAAGCGGAGGAACGTCACCATGCAGCCATCTTCTGCTACTGGTGGACAGAAACCTCCTCCACTAAACATTCTCTTCTGGGCTCTGCCAAACAGAGATTCTCAGAAGGACTGTAGCAGGGAAATGGGTTATAAACAGTACTGGAACAGGAGTCCAGAGACCTGGGTTCTAGGCCCGGCTGGGCCAAGCTGCGTGGCGCGTGATGCTTGCTTGTTGGTCAATTACCTCTTCCGTAAAATGTTGGGGGCTCTAAAAAGGGGCCCGTAGGAAGTTTGGACCTCAGTTAGAACTCTCTGAAACTGCAGGGAAGTGCACCATGTATGTGTAACGTGTGCTTCCATGAGAGGGTTCAGAGTTTTAGACAGATTTGCAAAGGGATCCAACATTTGCAAAGGATCAAAATCCAGCAGATTAGAAAAAGGACCCTTTCTGCCTTAATGTTTTAATTTCAACAAAAGTGGAGTACTTTAAACTCCCTGTATTTGAAATAGACAGAAATTTCCTAACAAAACACACAAAAAAAAACTGCTAACCATAAAGAACGAAGTTGATAAACCGGACTAAGCAAAATTAAGAATTTCATTTCACCAAAAGATATCATTAATAGGGTGAAATGATAATCCCCAGATTACCTATATAACATATATAGGACATGTAGGCTGTAGCTCGGTGGTACAACAAGTATTTGGCATGTGAGGCCCTGGGTTCAATCTCCAGCACCAGTAAACAAATAAAGGACTTTTATCAAGACTATGTAGAAAATTCAGGAAGAAAAAGGCATACAACTCAATAGAAAAATGGGCCAAAGACTAGACTAGATATTTCTCAAAAGAGAATATCCAAATAAGCATACAAAAAATGCCAAGGGCTGGGGTTATAGCTCAATGGAACAGCACCTGCCTATCTCATGTGCGGCACTGGGTTTGACCTCAGCACCACATAAAAATAAATAAATAAAGGTATTGTGTCCTCCTACAAGTAAAATATATATACATATTAGAAACAAACAATGCTCAACTTCCTTCGTCATCAGAAAAATGTAAATTATACCCCAAGATGGTACCAATACCTACTTACTGGAAAGAACATACACTATCAAGTTCCGGCTAGCGGGTGCTGCAACAGGAACTCTGCTAGTGGGACTGTAAAGCTGGACAACTATTTGTTATTTATTAACACTGAACCTTCACATGCTCTGAGACCTAGAAATTCTCCCGGAGTATACACCTGACCAAAATGCATGCACATGCTCACTAGAAGATCAGTACAAAAACATGCACAGCTGCACTATCTGTCATAGTCCCAGACTGCAAACCGCCCAAGTGTCCATCAATAGTAGGATGGATGCACTGGGAAGACTGCAATGGGACTCCTGCCGCTTCCAACCATGTGGTGCACCTGATGTTCTGAGGACTAATGAGGAGTGAAGATGCAAAAGAGCACATATTTTCATAAAGCTCCAGAATGGGCAAAATAGAACCATGGCATTGAGAGTCAGGCTGGTGCAGAGCCTTGGGAAGCAGTGCCAGTGGGGGAAGCGGGAGAGTCCTTGGGCACTCATGCTGCTGCGCACACTGGGCAAGCTGTTGGGGAGTGTTGGCATGGACGGCGGGTGGTCTCTGACCTCACAGAGCTTACAATCCACAGGATCCTACTGAGCCTGCATTAAGCTTGCTCTTTGTTTCTGCTTTCTTTCTAGAGAAAAGAGTAGTGATTTAGGAACTCTATGACTCCCCAGAATCCTTTTAGATGGTCTTTGAGAGAAGAGAGACTGGAGAAAGAGAAACCTGGCTCTGTCTTATGCTCCTTGCTCAACAGACAAAGGTGCAATGACTCCTTAGAAGCATCTGTCCTCTGCAGTGAGATGCTTAACTGCCTCAGGCTAGTCACTACGATATGGGTTAGTGCTTGAGTGGAGGTTTTTCCCCGGGAAGAGCACAGAAATGTCTATCAACACAGGGTTCCTGAGACATCTCTTATACTGAGGTCCAGCCTACTTCACATGACCTGCAGCAAAGTTAACGCACACGTTAGACCTCTGTGTGACCATAAGCAGAAGGGTCCCCTGACAGACAAAATTTCCAGAAAACACTGTGAGCCAGAGATATGATTAGGATGACCAGTCTCTATATTCCTATAATTCTATATTTAGATTTTTAGGGAGCAAATCAGGAAGCCCCCTACACTCTTCCCATAAATTTCCAACCACAGCCAGACATACCTACAAAGGAAATTTCTCCTGAGGCAAGTACAACTTTTTCTAAGAACTTTCAGCAGGGCATGGTGAGTGGTGTGCACCTATAACCCCAGTGCCTGGGAGTGTGAGGCAAAGGTGTTACAAGTTCCAGGCCAGTCTTGGCAACTTAGCAAGACCCTGTCTCAAAATAAGATCAAAAGGGTGAGGGGTGTAGCTCAGTGCAGAGAGTGTCAAGGTTCAATATATAGTACTGGGGAAAAAAAAAAGCATTGGAAGAAAAAATTTTCACGTTTTTGTTTAAATTTGAAGTAAAAAACAATTGGGAGAAACACTTTAGTTTTAAGAAATCAGAAAGGAAATGGTGACATTCTATTGTGTTTCAGGAAAGGGCTGGAGAGGATCAACTGAGGCATTCCAGAATCTCTTCAGGAACAAGACCAAACCTGCCTTGTTAATTCACTTGAATCTTTTGAAGCTGAAGTGGTAAAGAGGTATCTGACCCAGAAGTTAGTCTGACTGTCCAAAGCCAGATGGAAAACAAAGCAAGACTTTGAGCTCAGACTCAGAGCCTCCTCCAGCTTAGAGAGCAGCCTCTGCCGCCCAAGCCAGAAACCTGAGTTGGGTCTGACCCCTCCTCTCTCTTCCCGTATTTTTTCATCACCAACTTGAGAAGTGACACCATCTGCTGCCACCATGACAGGCAAAGAGGTAAGTATCAGGAGGCCACAGTTTTTTTACAGTATTGAGCAGGCTGGCTTAGGCTGCTGACCTGGACCTTGATGAGAATTACGCTAGTCTACTAACAGCCTGGTCTAGGAGAAGTTGATATTATTTTCTAAACAAGAAACTCCCAGGAAAAAGGGGGGGGGGAACAGCAGTGATTAGCTTTGGAAGCATTTTTGTTCTCACACTTGAACATGGGTGTATCCAGTGTTCAGGAAATTTTAAAAGAACTATGAGAGAGTGTCAAGCTATATGAGAATACACTACCATGTCCTCTAACAGAATACACTAGATGCACAATCCTCTGAGCTGGTTACAGATACCTGATTTCCATTTCTTTCTAGGAAGAGTGACATTTATATAGCACCCACCGGGTACTGGGTGACACACTAGACGCCTTTTTAGGCCTCAGAACTCCCTGTGAGTTGGGTATTGGTATCTCTGTTTCACAGGAGACAGGATCATGAACATACCAAGGTTAAATGAAAAAATAGAACCTCAAACTAACGTCTTCTGACCCCAAGGTTAGCCCCTTTGGTTAGCTGTCTCCCCAGACTTAAGGGAATTCTAGCTAAGGGGAAGACGAAATCTTCCTTTCTACTCCTGTAGGAGTAGAAGGCTGCACAGGGAGGGAAGATGGGGACTACCTTACCTCTTAAGAAGAGATTTTCACAACCTAGTAAGACAGGCATAATTATTTCTGTGAAATTAGAAATCAGAAAAATTAAGCAAGTGGTTCAAGTCACAGAGTTCATGATGTGAACGCTAGTCTCCAGGGTTCACAAGTCCCTGTCCCTGGCATTGCACTCGGCACCTCATCACAGCCCACGACTGCCATAAACAGAAACCACAGTACAACGTAGGGAAACCCATAGAATTTGAAGAGGTGCTCGCCATTCTCCAGTTTCTGCAGCCTCAGAGCCAGGTTACATACTCTCTGTTGCTCTACTTCCACGGTGCAGTGTGGCATCCTTAGAAGTGAAAGAGAAGCAAATAAGTGCTCAGGGGAAGCAGCATCCACACCCCTGGGACACCTGGGGCTGCAGGCTCTGCGATCCACTGCCCCCTGCTGGCAATGATAAACAATAAGCAAAAGAGGCTGGATCAGTCTCATTCCAGGCTGGAGGTATAAGAGATCATGATGATGATGGCACTTTTAAAATCTTTTATTAGAGAAAAAAAATCACGCTTATTGGAAAAAAAAAAAAAAACCCAGAGCCTGTAATGGTGGCACATGCCTGTAACCTCAGCAATTCAGGAAGCTGAGGCAGGAGGATTTCAAGTATGAGGCTAGCCTCAGCAACTTAGTAAGACCCTGTCTCAAAATAAAAAAATAAAAAGGGCTGGGGATGTGGCTCAGTGGGTAAGCATTCCTGGGTTCAATCCCCAGTACCAAACAAATACACCAAGAAACAAAAAACTCCAAACAAAAAACACCACACAGAATAGTAGGACAGATCTCCACATTTCCCCACTCGATACAACAACATATCGGCTCAAGACTAATCTTGTGTCATTCAGTCCTTATTCACTTCTCTTTATCATGCTTTATTTTGAGGCCAGTGCCAGGCACTGTGACATTTTATCTACAGATATTTTAGTATGTTATCTCTGGAAGAAAATGGTCTTTAAAAACCCCATAACCACATTATTAACACAACTAAAAACGTAACAATAATAATTCTAATATTCCTTATAGAATAGAAAGCCAAGATCAAGAAAACAAATCGTCAAGCCTCACTCAAGAAGGATCATGGCAAGGGAGTGGCGATCATGCAAAGCCTTAATTAACAGCCTGAATCACTCAAGCAAACAAAAGCACCTCACCTGTAGTCTTGCCAGGATAAACCAGCAAGAACATAGATTAAATGATTATCTTAATTTGAAATGCAAAGTTTTGCACCCCCAAGTGGTAGGAAGATCCTTACTTCAATACATTAAACATAAATGGCACTGAATCTTTCTAGAAGTTCAGGAGGGCGATGCTATGTCCTGAGGCCCAAATGTTGAATGGGCACCCAGGCAGTTGGGCTGGAAGACACTGAAAGACTGCACCAGTGCCCAGGAGATCACAAATGCAGGGAACAGGTGCAGGTGGAAAGATCACTCCCTTTCTGGGGCTACTTCAGTCCTATTTGCACCCAAGATTACCAGTTTCTACTAATACATCTGTATTCTCTAGATTTCGAGCTCCTGGAAGGCAGGACAGTGCTGTGTTTGCTTCTATATCTGGAGTAGCTAGCACGTGAGAGATGATCAACATGAAGAAAGACTGAAGGAGGAAAGCCAATCGTTCGTTGGGAAGAATGAGGAGAAAAGCAAGTTCTCACACAGTGCTTGTGGGACTATGAATCAATATGGTCACTTTGGAGGGAAAACATGGCAATATCTAAGGATATGTTCAAATGTTTAAGGCCATAACACAAGAACAGGATGTAAATAAAAAACAACAACAATAACAATAAAAGGGAACATTCAGAGAATAAAAAAAAGAGCTGGAAGTGAAAAATGTAAGAGCAGGGCTGGGGATGTGGCTCAGTGGTAGGGTGTTTGTCTGGCATGCGGGAGGCCCAGGTTCCATCCCAGCACCACACACACAAACAAGAAGGCAGAACAAAAACTCAACAGAAAGATTGGAAACTAAAGTTGAGAAAATCTCCCCAGAAATTAGCAAAAAAGCAAAGAGGTAACACACAGGAGACAAAAGAAAGAAAACTCTGCTGGGCGCAATGACGCACATCTAGGACCTCAGCAGCTTGTGAGGCTGAGGCAGGAGGACCACAAATTCCAGGCCAGCCTCAGCAACTTAGCAAGGCCTTGTCTCTAAAAAAAAAAAAAAAAAAGATAAATAAAAAGGGCTGGGGATGTGGCTCAGTGGTAGAGTGCCCCTGGGTTCAATCCCTACGAATGCAAAAAAGAAAATTCAAGTACTAGTCTGGGAGTCCAATACCTGAAGAAAAGGAGTTCTAAAAAGAGAATAAAAACAGATGGGAGGAAATCATAGAAAGAATCAAAGAATTTTTTCTTGTATTCTTATATTCTGAAGTTTCCAAACTGAAAGGACAATGATTACCCAATAAAACAGACAAAAACACAGTTATATCAAAGCACATCACTGAGAGATTTAAAAGCCTTGGGGAAAAAAAATGAAGACCTAATGGTCTTCCAGAAAGGACATGCACGCGTCAAGGATTAAGACTCAATGGCTTTGCACTTCAACAGCATCTCGCAATGAGAACATATGGCAGCAATGATCTCAGAATTCTAAAGACTAGAATTTCTAATTCTAAAGAGAGATGATTTTTAATTGATACCCAACTTAAGTATTAATTGTGTGTGAGGGTAGATAAAGAAATTTTCAGCCATGCATAGCCCCCAACTTTGTATCCTACGCACCCTTTCTCAGGAAATCACTGGATCATGTGCTTCACTTCATCAAAATGGGTATGTACACTAACAAAGTGAAAGACACAGTGACAGTGAATTCCCACAAAAGACAAAAGGACAGGTGGAGACACTCTCCACTTCAGGGGAGGAAAAGATATCATGTGGCTCATAACAATGTTAAATGCCAGCTGGGTGTGGTGGGGCACATCTGTAATCCCCGCTCTCAGAGTCTGAGGCAGGAGGATCATGAGGTCGAGGTCAGCTTGGGTGACTTAAGAATGCCCTAAGTAACTCAGTGAGACCTTGTCTCAAAGTAAGAAATAAAAAGGGTTGGGGATGTAGTTCAGTGGTAAAGAGCCCCTTGGTTTGATCCCTAGTACCCACTCCCATGAAAAAAAAGTTAAATGTAAATGCTGACTTGGCGAAACTACATGTATTTTAGGATGGAGACAACCAGAGAATAAGCATGGTGAGGGTGGATGCAGGAGTCAAATTCTGATCCCCCATAGTGAGACACCAACAGATTGGACCTGAAGATAAACACTGAAGGAGCAAGAGAAACTCATTATTCTCAGAAATGGCAATAAAACCAAAAATAACTCTAGAGACCTGGAATTATCTCTGAAGAGGGGGAAGAAGGGGCGGGAGTGCAGGGGACTGCTGTTTTACAATGTTCTGTATGTGGAACTGCGATAAATATAAAATCATAAGGAAAGAAGCCCTGCCAGGAAGGAGCTGTCGAAACATTTGACAGCACCTCAACTGGTATGGCTTTTTTGGGCTACCAGATGACACTGCTCCTAGGCCTGTTTTTATGTTACTAAACATCTCAGTGTGTGACACTCAGAGTTCAGCCTTTCACCAATACACAGGGAAAGTTAGTCGTATTTTAGTTTTAACCAGGAGCACTAAGGCCACTCAACCCAGCTGGTGTGTGAATTATGGCTTTTCTCTCCTTTCTTTTTCTGTAGGGTGCTGGGGATTGAGTCTGAAGTCTTATGCATGCTAGGCCAGCAGTTGCCCACGGAGCCACAATCCAGTCGCCGCCATATGGATTTCCTAAAGTTCTTACCAGCAGTAAAAATGCCTTTGGTACTCTGTCTTATACTGGAAGGTCTCACGATTGCTGAAAGCCCTGTGAGAAAAAAACAAATAGGACACCAAGAAAACCGAAAATAGATGTTAGTTATCTTAACAGTTTTAAAACCTGAAACTAAATATTCTTTCTAGTTATCCAGTAAAAGCAGCATATCCAGCTCTTCTGCTGCCACAGAGTGGCAGTGAAAAGGGCATCAGGACTGAGGGCCAGGACCCTGGAGGGGCCAGCTCTGGCACCGCCCAGCTGTGTGAGCTCGGAAAAATGACTGAACTGCTCTGGGCCCAGACCACCTCACCTTAAAACAAGAGATGGAGAGCAGGGAACCCTCAAAGGCCATTTTAGGAATTTCAGTCCATGTAAGGTTTTTGGTTTTCAATTCCAATATATGAAAAGATCAAAATAAAACAAACAAAAAAACCCAAGGTTTTTTTTTTTTTTTTTTTTTTTTTTGTGTGTGTGTGTGTGTGTGTGTTTTATCCAAGAGAAAAATCTCCATCATGAAAACACATGTAGAGTGTATTCAAGTGAGGAGCCACAGTACAAGTCTTCCATCCCTTCAAAGCAGCAGCAGAGGTCAGACTGTTACTAGGACACGTTAAAACAAACAACAACAATGGGCCTCAGAACTTTGCAGCAGGGAGCATAAAAATGTGTGCTCTGAAAACCTGGCCAGGTCCTGCTGGAGAGTGAGAAGCCACCCAGGACAGCAGTGTTCAGCACTGTGATTGAGAATTACATCTAGCAGGGAGGCCTGCACCTGGGAGGGGCTCACTAAAAGCTTAATAAATGATAAGAGGAGAAGGAGGCACTCATTTGAGAGACATTCTCAATTTGTAATTATTTCTTTACTGGCTGACCTCGTAAATTACCTTTACCACCTCTGGGGAAGTGGATCTCTGAAGTTTCCGATTTTTTCTGACATTTGGGGAGGCCCTGGGGATGATGCTGTGAAATGTGGGCCATGCCAGAAGGAACCTGCTGAACACAGACTGAGACACATCTAGTGGCTGGGGAGAGCTGTGTCCCAGCTGGTGTGATATTATGAAAACATTAAAAATGTCACCAGTCTCCTTCCTTCTTAGACCACCATGGAGAACACAGGCCCATCTTTTAAACAACTTCTAGAAGTTATGCTCTTGGAACGAAAAGCAGTGCGTCTTCTCCCTTTGACAGTGACTTGGGATATAGAAATCTGAAAAAAGGATTTCCACCACCTTATTTCAAGCCAATGAAAATGTAGATTGGGGGCTGGGGATGTGGCTCAAGCGGTAGCGCGTTCGTTTGGCATGCGTGCGGCCCGGGTTCGATCCTCAGCACCACATAACATACAAAGAAAGATGTTGTGTCTGCCGAGGACTAAAAAATAAATATTAAAAAGTTCTCTCTCTCTCTCTCTCCCTCCCTCTCTCTGTCTTAAAAAAAAAAAATGTAGATTGGGAAAAACCCCAAAGTGTTGGAGCTTTTCTTCTTCCCTGAGGCAATCTCTCTCTCAATCTCCTGGGGAAGAAGGAAGAAATAATACCTCTCCACTGCACACAAAGCCTGCCTTAACTGTAGCTAGCACTTCCTCGCCTCAGACACACAAACATACCCAGCCGCACCACATCACCGCAGTCAGGATCATGAGCAAGTTGGAGTAAAGTTTCTTCCACATCTCTGTTTTTTCCTGGAGGATCCATAATGTGATTTATTCGTTGCTGTAAGGTTTTGGGCAATGTCATCAGCTGAGTAAATTGTCCTTCTGGGCTTTTATCTATCTGAGGGGGGAAGAAAGAGAGAGATGATGTCTATGGAAGTGCTTTGAATTCTATAAATATTCAGAGACACATGGCTTCTATTTAAAATAACAAAAACAGGGATCTCATATCATGTGGGGCTCCCATGCATACATATGTAATTAAGTGTGTTTTTTTCTTCTGTTAAAAATAAAGTAAAATCAAATCAAATCACACAAACAATAATCACCCACACCTAACCTAGGCAGCATGCTAGGGAAACTCTCTTCTTTCTGAAACTCAATGTCTTCGTGTTTAGAGTACCAAGTCCCTTCAAAAAGGATAATTCTTTTCCTATAATATTCCATTTTGACAAAAGAAAAGAAGAGAAGCCTCTTTTAAGGATGAGTTTCTGACTTTCAGTTAAAATTTCTATTTGTCTCTAGTGGTTACAAAAGGTGGGCTACAGATAACAAATACCTATCAAACCAGGGCACTTAGATCATCTTCCCATGTTAAATGCAGCCTTGAGTTAACATCACTGGATCACACATTCAGTAATAGAGGGAAGCATATGAATTTGTGCTTCTTGTCCTTACAACCTTTTACATACCACATTGGACTTCACAAATTGCAGGAATATACTGACGAAGAAGACTAATATTCACTTTTAATCCCCTGGCACATAGTAGGTACTCGAAATATATTGGATGAATGAGGGAATGAATAAATGAATCAATATAACTTAGCTGTTGTCACTTGCTAAGTAAGAGTGAGCAATGTGAGTGGCTCTATTCCTAATGAGTTCTAAAGTACACTGTGAAAGATACATGAATAAAACATACAAAACTATGCATTAGACTCTTCCTGGAAACCACTGAATCAAAAGGTAGTCACAGGACTGTAACCAGATCAGCTTCACCATTACACTTTACTGTGCTTCATGGAATCACATTTTTAAAAAGTCTACATGTAAACACTGCTTGCCTGCCAAGAGGAGAATCAGCAATGCTGCCCCAAGCAGCACAGCATGTAATTTTATTAAAAAAAAAAAAAAATATATATATATATATATATATATATACACATATATATATTCAGTTGTAGATGGACACAATACCTTTATTTAATATAGTGCTGAGGGATCGAACCCAGTGCCTCACACATGCCAGGCGAGCGCTCTACCACTAAGCCTCAAAATGCAGCCCCCACCACATTATTTTCTAAGTAGGAATTTCTGTTATATTCTTTAAAAAAATGTTTGGGCCTTAACTTATTTAAGAGAATAGTTAAAAAACAAAAAACCTGGACAAATAAATGTATGAAATTTTAGATTCAGGTTTTCTAACTTTGATCAATTTTCTTAATAATTAGAATTCACTCATTCTATTATATTTTTCATTCAACAAACATTTATTTTATTTTACTTTTTAAAAATTTTTTTTTAGTTGTAGATGGACACAATATCTTTTATTTATTTTTATGTGATGCTGAGGATTGAACCCATGAGATTTTTTAGCAAATCTGCCCAATCTGGACCTTACACAACTGGTGCCAGCGGCGGTCCTAGAAGGAGACTCCCAGCATGTGAGGCAAGTGCTCTACCACTGAGATACAACCCTAACCCAACAAATATTTATTAAGTCTACATATATTAAATGCCTGAATTTTCTAGTTTTGTTTAAAAAAAATCTATGCAAAGAAGAAGGAAATACCATTAGTGGCTCCATTAAAGATACACAGGTGTTTTTTACAAAATCTAAATACCTCATATTTATTACTAGGATTGTTCTACATTCATAGGTTCCACCCTTATGTATCACTGGCTATACAGATGACAAAAAAATGTTCATATTTCTGTAGAATATCCTATAAATGATTTTTATAGATTCTTGTTTTGGAGCCATGTATTGAAATAGGTCAAAAGGATATTATATTTAAGTTATGCTTTGGCAATGAAATATAGATTCTAGGAATTTTAGAAATGCCAAAATGGCTTGAGTAATACGAGGAATTAGAAAATAGTGTTTGCCAATGCTTTCTCTTGAGGAAAAGAATGCACTGGAATTTTTATTTGAAATCATATTTAAAGAAAAATTATTAGGTGACATGTTCAAATAAATTGGTAAAATGATTATTTTTATTTTTAGATTCTCATTAAAGTGTGAAAGTGAAAGCAGTTAAATTGTGAAAGTCAAAATACATTTTAAAAGTAGATATAAAAAAGGCTACATATTGTATGATTCCATTTATATGAAGTGTCCATTATATGAAGAGTAGGCCAATCCATAGAGACAGAAAGTAGAGTAATGGTTGCCTGGGGGAGATGAAGGCTGGGGATTACTAATGGGTATGGGTTTCTGTACAGAGTGATGGAAATGTCCTAAAATTAGACTGTAGTGATGGCTGCATAACTCTGTGAATATAATAAAGGCCAATGAATTGTGTACAACTATAATCCCAGTGACTCAGGAGGCTAAGGCAGGAAGATCTCAAGTTCTAGGCCAGCCTGGACAACTTAGCAAGACCCTGTCTCAGAATAAAAAATAAAAAAGGGTGGTGGGTATGGCTCAGTGGTATAGTGCCTCTGGGTTCAATTTTATGTTACATAAAAAATACATCAATAAAACTCATATTTTAAAAAAAGCAGACAGAGTCCTGTGATAGCGGACACTGTGGCACACCACCCGGATCTGAGGTGGACCAAGGTACTGGGAAAGTCAGCCAAGTCCCCCTCCCGGAGTCCTTCTTAGAACTGTCTCCAGCCAAAGGGAGTTGCCTGTATCCAATAACTGGACAATGCCAGAGTACAAAGGCCTAGCCTCTGAGTCAAGTTGGGACAACTCTGAGGGGCCCTCTGGCTCCCAAGCACCACCGCAGGACCAGAAGCCTTTTTTAGCAAATCTACCCAATCTGGACCTTACACAACTCGTGCCAGGGGTGGTCCTTGCAGGCAGACTCCAAGATGGAATTCTGGAGCTGCTATGGAGCAGAAGACCAAGTGGAAGTCTGTGAAGTTGACACTCTTTCTGTTGGCCAAAAGAGTAAAGAAAAAATAAAACATCACCCTGGGAGAGATGGTAGTGATTAGTACCAGCTGCAGCCCTCTAGGATGTGGTGGCTAATTTTGTGTTTCCTTGGGCTGGGCTGTAGTGTTCAGCTGCTGAGTTCAACACCAGTTTAGATGTTGAGTGGAAGGTATTTTTAAGATGCAAACAACATTTAAATCAGTCAACTTTGAGTAGAGTTGATTACCCTCTGTGATTATGGATAGGCCTCATCCAATCAGTTGAAGGACTTAAGAGAAAAGGCTAAAGTCTCTCTCCCAACCCCAGGAATTCTGCTTCTAGACTCAAGGCTGCAAGGCTGACTCCTCCCTGGGTCTCAAAACTCAAAACTTGCCAGACCTCCTCAGGCACGGCAGCATATGCCTATAATTCTGGTGACTTGAGAGGCTGAGGCCAGCCATCAACAATGTCAGGAGACCCTGTCTCAAAATAAAATAACAAGGGCTGGGGATGTAGCTAAGGGGCAGAGCATCCCTGGGTTCAATTCCCAGTAATGAAAAAAAGAACTCACCGGATCCCACAACTCATGAGCCAATCTCTTAAAATAAATCAATCTCTCTCTTTCTCTCTCTCTCTCTCTCTCTCTCTCTCTCTCTCTCTCTCTCTCTCTCTCTCGGTTCTGTTTCTCTGGAGAATCCTGACAAACACAAGGATTGATGGACCACCATTATATCCCCATTAAGTGTGGCCCTTATAAAACCAAATAGAGCCTGGTGGGTTTCAGCAGACTCTGTTACAAACTCAAGCAAGTAGGAACCCCAACAACATCTGCTGTGCCAGATGTGGTAAATCTTCTAAAAGCAGATCAATAAAACTATGGGAATGTGTTTGGGGTCACAGACATAGTGAATGAGTGCACTTTTCTCCATCTCAATTAGGTCAAAGGATCAGAATCAGCTCTCCCTCACAGGACAGAAAACAGTACACTTTATGGTTTGCCTCACAGCTAGAAATCCCCCCGTTATACTTGAAGGAAGCCAGTTTATTTGGACATTTGGTATATCACCATGTTGATCTAGATCACTGACATAATGTGTCACCTGGTGAGCTATAAGGAACAGGTACACTGGAGGCCTTGGCAGATAGATTCATTCCAGAGGATCTGAGATACTGATGAAGATTCCCAGAGCCTACCACCTAGGTGAGATTTTTAGAGGTCAAATAATCTTTTTTTTTTCTTTTTGGTATTGGAAATTGAACCCAGGGGCACTTAACCCTGAGCCACATCTCCAGCCCTTTTTATATTTTATTTAGAGATAGGGCCTCACTAATTTCCTGAGGCTGGCTTTGAACTCACCATCCTCCTGCCTCAGCTTTGTAAACCACTGGGATTACAGGTATGTGTCACAGTGCCTGGCGGGTCAAGTAGTCTTGATCCCTAAATGCTGGGACATCTTCTCTAGAGAAGAGGTTAACTTATGGCATCTCATGTCTCTCACCATTAAGACAGAAGCACAGTGATGTGCTGGGCCACCTTAGGTTCTAGAGGCAGAACAGAGAACAATGTTCAGACCCAATACCAAGAGAGAGGACAGGATGACAGCGCTACCTTTCCTGTCCACAGAATCTAGCCAGGCCACTGCATGGGGCTCAGATTCATCAACATGGTGTACTATGTGACAGAACTCATGGGGCTCACTTTAGAGAAAAGGAGGAGTGGAGGGACAGCAGTGGGCACTGGATCACGGCTCCACTGTACTACCACCCAGTGGAACAATGGTTCTCAAAGGGGGACAATTTTTGCCCCACACAACAAATAATTTTCTGGCTTAAAATTTTAGCAGGTCACATTGAAAAGGTCTATGACAGATACCAAGGAACAGCTAAGGCACCAGCTTGGCAATGATACCCTGTGGGGATGGTGTAGTAGATGTCCTAAATTAATGACCACTGCATCATACCATTCCAATTGACAGAGACATAGGTCTGGGAACCGAGTGACCTGCTTAGCATCACCTCCAATGACCACCTGGGAATCAGTACGTCTCATCTTAAAACTCTAGATCTGTGGATTTAAAGGTCCCAGTTCTCGGAGGAGGATGGCTTCTCCCAAGACACAGCAAATATCTCACTAACTTAAAGTTAGGACTGCGATGGATCACTTTAGAATTTCATGCTGAAAGTCCAGGAAATGAGGTACTTACATATCAACAGGAGTAAATGTCCCTGATCAGTAGGAGGTAGGGTTGCAGATACAGATCCCTTAGCATCCCTTGCCCAGATTTTTTTTATATTTATTTTTTAGTTGTAGTTGAACACAATACCTTTTTATTTTATTTATTTATTTATATTTTTAAAAAATATTTCGTTTTTGGGATGGGGTTGTGGCTCAGTGGTAGGGTGCTCGTCTAGCACGTGCAGGGTGCTGGGTTCGATCCTCAGCACCACACAAAAATTATTAAAATAAAGATATAGTGTCCAACTGCAACTAAAACAAATTTTTATTTATTTTATAAATACCTTGGGCAAAAAACCAACTGAAAACTAGATCATACATCTGCTTCTGCAGATCACAGGGAGGAGTTTGAATAAGCTTAGCTTTGTACTAAAGGAAATTCCAATCCTTTTCTTTTGCTCAGTTTTTAGAAAAGTTGGCATGTAGAAATATAACCCTTCACTGTCCTCTAGATGTCTCTCTGAAGAAATTCTACAGATACTGACATTTGGGGTCCTCTAATAAAATAGCCAGGTATTTGGAACATGATTCTATATGAAGCCCATCAGCTGGTATACCCTATCTGTCACAAGGAACTCTCAGTCTGCATTTTAGTGCCTTACTTTTTAAAAAGAGGCCAGGAAAAGCATCCAGATATTTGAGGAAGACCTCTAATACAATAGATGAGCAAATGAAAGGAACTAAGAAAGACAAATAAAGGGAGCAAGAAAAAAACTTCAAAATTATAATAAAGATCATTAAAGAATTCAGGAAGAGATGATGCATTAATAAAGCAAGAATAGGGTGTCATAAAAAAGAATCTCCAACAGGACTTGGAAATTCAGTAGAAAAGTTAAACGATCAATCTTGAAAGATTCTTTCAGAAAGCTGAACAGAAAAACCTGAGGAAACAGGAAAGGGGAAAAAAAATCAAAGCAGGAGTTCCACAAATAACAGGAATTCCCAAAAGAATAAATTAAGAAAGTGGGTATGAGGACATTATTTCAGAAACAATAGATTTCCTAAAACTAAACTTCATCATTTTCCAGATACAAAAGGCCCACCAAGTGCTCAAGTAATAAATTTAAAACAGACGTGTACAAAAATAAAGGCAAGTCATCACAAAAGTTAAGAATAGTGGCTGGGTGTGGGGGCACATGCCTATAATCCCAGTGACTTGGGAGGCTGAGGCAGGGGGATCGCAAGCTCCAGGCCAGCCTTAGCAACTAAGTGAGGTCCTAAGCAACTTAGCAGGTCCCTGCCTCAAAATAAAAAATAGCTCAGTGGTTCAAAGCCTCTGGGTTAAATCCCCAATACCAAAACAAATAAACAAATAAACAACAACAAAAATCTGCAAGAAGGAAAATATCCTAAACACTGTCAGAGAGATTAAAAGGGGTCATATCCAAAGGATAGGGAACCTGAACGCCACCAAATATTTAATGCAATACTGAAAGAAGAAATGGAGCTATGACTTAACCTTCTGAGGGAAAATGATTTCTACCCTAGAATTTGATATCTAGTCTATTACTGATTGAATCAGTGAGATAGATTTATCAGAGGTATCTGATCTCAAACATTTGCCGCTCTCACAATCTATGTGAAGAAGGAATTAACAGACATACTTCACCAGAATTATGAAGGAGGAAGATACAAGATCCAGAAGACAGAATAGCAAAGGACAGACTAACAAGGGAAATTCTCAGGGTGATAACAAAAAGAAGTTAGGCCCCTAATCCTAGAAAACAAGTAGCCTAGGAAGGGACAGAACAGGGGCCTCATGGAAGAATGTCCTCAAGGGGCCGGGGGAGAAAACACTCAATGTATTTGATATAAGTAGATGAGTTTTATAGATCTCTGAGAGGTGGAGGATTTTTTTTTCTTTTTCCTGTGGTGGGATTGAACCCAGGGCTTTCCCCATGCTAGGCAAGCACAAGCACTCTACCAAATAAACCAAGCAAGCGGGAGCGGGGAGGCAATTAACTCCAGGAGAAACAAGTTGTACAAGAAAGGGAATTTCATAATACTGTATCTCAGCAATAAAAGAGAAGCTGTCAGAGCCCTGGGGGTGAAGCTCAGTGGTAGGGCACTTGCCTAGAATGTGCAACATTCTGGGTTCCATCCCCAGCATGGGGGGATTGTCATAATGAAGTAAATGCTGAATATTAACTTAATGAATAGTTATATAACTATAGTGGAACGTGAGGGGGTGAGGTAAGAGGGGAAAAGTGAGAGTGAAACAGGAGAAAAATACGTGTGTGTGTTGATGAGGTAGTGTAAGAGTGAAAAAAAATCCTCGTCTTCACAGTAGGATGGCAAAAATAAAGTATAAAGCTGAAAACAATCAAGAAAGAAGTCAAATCCTGTTATTTAGAAGGGGGTGGTAAATGTCACAGGAATCAGCTACAAAGCTGAAGAAGCTGCCTCTGGAGTAGATAGAGAAAACAGAGAAGGGCAGAGCAGGGAACTGTTATAAACAGTTATAAACCTCAAGGTACCACTTGGCTTTTAAACCATGGGCAGATATTTTGATAAAAGTAAAAATTTAAAAAGCAGAAAACAAAAATACTTTAATTTGAAGCATGCATGGCAAAATCCCTTAAAATGAGCAGTGATTGTTCTGGCATTTCACATTATCTGTTCTTTTCTTGTTTTAAAAAGAATTCTTGCCAGGCACAGTGGTGGATACCTATAATTCAGCAACTTGGGACTGAGGCAGGAGCATCACAAGGTCAATGGTAGCCTGGGGAACTCAGTGAGACGGTCTTAAAATAAAAAAGTTAAAAAAAGGACCAGCAGGTACAGCTCAGTGGTAGAGCACCCTGGCTTAAATGCCCAATACCAAAAATAATAATAATTCCTGTTTCTTAAAGTTGTCTTTTCAGTTCAATTCCCAGTACCTCATGTAGCTCTTGCCTTAGGAGCGATGGAAGTTATTTCCCACCTACGGTTTACCTCCAGTCTGCCTTGCTGGGTTTTATACACCACTTGGGGATTCTCCTGTAGAATGCTGCTGTACAGCTCGCGGAAATGGGCCATGTTGGGCAGTACAATGTTCAACACTTTTGTCTTATCCTCTCCAATCACCATCCGAAAGTCACCTAGTTAAAACAGACAGAAAAATAAACTCCCATTTAGAATCCCCATTTGCATGTAGGAACTGTAGCCCCCACACAGGTACTGCCCTGCTTCGGCCTGGCAGGATCTCTCACCCAGACACTTTGCTTCCTTAAAACTGTGAACAATTTACCCAAGGAGGACAGGTACTTATTTAGAGCTTCTCAAATCACAAAGCCCTATAGACTAGTGAAAACACAGTTACCTAAGTACACAAGGTAATCATCAGGGAGAAGCTAGTTTCTTTTTGTTTTTCTAATGCAGAAGATTCTGTACTTATAATCCTTTATCTTAAAAGCAACGCTCTGCCTGTGGCCATTCATGGAGACAGGAGCTGTGTATTAGCACTTGAGATTTGTCCTTGTCATTGCTCACTCATTGTGGATCTGTTTGCATGGGGGCTTCTGGGAAGCTTTATGAATGTAATTAACCTTATTGCATTTGATGAGGGCAAGAGCAGTGAGTCTTAAAAATCCCAATAAGAAGAGGTTTATATTTAAGATGAAATTAAAGGCAGATATAATCTGAAAAGTTGCAAGTGGTGAGAAATGAGGGTTATGTTTGCCTGTGACATGAAATGAGCTGAAACATCAATAACAAGCACAAAGAACAACTTTTGAAACAAAATGCAAAGTGCCTGCCTCTGCTACTGACAATCATCAGTGAGACTCTAAGGAAAAGAGAATGTTTGAGTGAATACCCAGTGGGCGAAGTGAATTCAAAAGAGGCTGGTAGGAGTTGGGGTGCAGCTCAGCGGTAGTGTGTGCTTAGCAATTGTGAGGCCCCCAGGTTCAATTCCCAGTACAAAAAAAAAAAAAAAGGAAAGAGAGAGAAGGAGAAAGAAAAAAGGAAGCTGGACCCTCCCAGGTTAAGCTCAATGAGAAAATATGGCTGAAACCTTTCTTGGACAGATAGCTAAGTGCCAGGGAGGTGGCAAGTATGGGCAGATGCCCCAGCTTCTGAGAAACCCCTGGGACTAGGAGGATGGTATAATTTGTTATCCAAACTAGGTCATTTTAGAGGATGAAGAGAGCACTACAGACAATTACACCAGAACAAGTATTAACTGTCAAACCAGGGCACACTGGTTATCCTTGCCAATTTACTGTCTCTAGATGGGAGAAGAATTCAGAGACCTCTGCCTGCCACATGGATTTTTCTAGAGCCAACTGGTGTCTTATTTAAGGAAAAATAAAAATATAAAGAGGTCTGCCAATGGTCTGAATAGGATTTGTCCCCTCTGAAACTCATGTTGGAGTTTAACGTCTTTGGGGAGGTATTAAAAGGGAAGAAACTTGACTCTGGGGCTTAGAGGTGGGGCCTTTTAGAGATTAATGAGGATTAGATAGGTTGGTCAGGGTGGAGGCCCCATGACTGAACACCGGCAGCCTCCCAGAAGACAGACATATGTAAGTTCCCTATCACTATGTGATGCCCTGCACCATGTGGGACTCTGCCAGCAGGGTCACCACCAGATGTGGTCTCTTGGCCTTGAACCAGAAGCATGACCTCAAATAAATCTCTCTTCTTTATAATTTATCCAGAGAGGCTGCATTTCAGTAAGAAATAAAATACGCTGGTTTTTTAAGTTTCAAAGGTCCAACTTACACAATAATTTGGTAGAATGCAGCTGGGGATAAAGGTTTCAGAAAACCAGAATTCTAAACACCCTGAGGAACTTGACCTTGGCCTAGGCATTGACTCTTCAGGTGAAGGTGCAGAAGAGATCCCACCGTAAGACACTGCCCAACTTTGGATGAATTTGTTATTTTGTTCTAATTTGACTGATTGATTGATTATAGTGAGAGGGATAAAAAGTAGGGCCTCACTTCTGTTAGGCAAGTGCTGTATACCTGCTGCTACCCTATTTTAAAGGGACAGAGAGTTACATAGTTAAAACCAAGGATCACAGCTAATGAGGGTGTTGAGAAACTGGTCCTTTTACATATTGCTGTTGATATCAGAAACTGCCAAAATCCTTGGAGGGAAGTGAATCAAGAAACCCATGGCTGGTGAGCAAGCCTAGAGAAATAAGAGGTGCTCCCCAGGTTGTTGTGCTGCCCCATTTCACCCATGTAGCTCTCCTCTCCGACAGACCATTCCTTCTCCAGTTAGTAGACAAGGCAACTGCCACAGAGATTAAGTACTTGCTTAAGACTTCCAGGAAGTACGAACATATCAACAATTGGCTGAGGCTGGGCACAGGGGCACACACCTGTAGTCCCAGTGGCTTGGGAGGCTGAGGCAGGTGTTCAAAGCCAGCCTCAGCAACCATGAGGTGCTAAGCAACTCAGTGAGACCCTGTCTCTAAATAAAATTCAAAATAGGGCTGGGGATGTGGCTCAGTGGCCGAGTGACCCTGAGTTAAATCCCTGGTAGCCCCTCCCTGTGAAAAAAATGGGCTGAGGACATAGCTCAGTGGTAAAGTGCTTGTCTGACATGGGTAAGACCCTGGGTTTGCTCTCCAGCACTGCAAGAATAACAGAAACCCTGTTCGTTGAAGTGTTATTTGCACTGGAAGCAAGCCAAATGCACAATCGGGTAAATGGATAAGCTATAATGGTAAATCCATATCGTATCACGGAGCAACAGTGTACCACCATTAAAAATTACAGCCATCATATATAGCAACTTGGAAAATGGTCGTATAATAATGTGTAATGAGAAATGAGGGTTCAGAAGTACAACAAAAAAAAAACTGCAAAAAATAAAAACCATGAAAAACTAGACAAAGGGATCTTATAAAGATGGGGGGTTACAGGGAAGCTCAGTGGCAGAGGACCTGCCTCGCACGCACAGACGTGGGTCCATCCTCAGCACCATGCATACGAAAGAAGTTATTTTTGCTCTAATAAAATATACACTTATTCTGGGTTCTGGGTGTATGTTCTGTGCTATCTCTTAGCCTTAGCAAAGCTTCATAAAGTTGAAATGACTCCAGTTTTACAGATGAGGAGATTAAGGTTCAGAGATAAGTTGCTCAAGGTCCAAGTGCCTCTCAGTTTCAGGGTAGTGACATTTTAGGCAACTATTTTCCTCTGTGATTTGCCTCACTTCTATAATGCTGGCGTATTACTTCTAGCGTTTAAAAATAAACTCACAAGACACATAGGTGTGATGACGAATGTGAATGGAGATGTGGCTGGGTTAACTTCCAAATGTGCAAACCCTGATGCTTTTATTGAAAACTCCTATTAATCTTTGAAGGGATGAAATGTCATCAAACTCTAATTTTCACAGGGCTGCCCCTGAAATGAAAGATTACTTTGCACCACCGCTGAGTCCTAAATATCCATGTTAATCCTTCTCTTTCTATACTTTCCACACACACAAAATTCTTTGAGTTTAGACAGTAGATGGATAAGCTATGATGGTAAATCCATATCCTATCATGGAGGAACAGTGTAACACCATTAAAAATTACAGCCATCATATATAGCAACATGTATTCCATTGATTAAAATGTAAAAGCAAACAAATTCAAATCCTCTCCCTAAAGAACAACTGCATGCCATGACTAAAGGACCTAGATAATACCCTGGACTCTGAGAACAAGGACTGGGCTCGTTCAGCTCTGCACCCCTGATCCCTCCTACACTGCCTGGCACAGAGAAGGCACGTGGATAAACATCTGCTGAATTCAATTTCTCCAACTGCCGTGCAGCAGAACCCTGAGCCCAGCCACAGGGGATGGTAGGTAAACGGACTGATTACTTGTTTCTTCAGAACAAAGTGAATAAAATCGTGGGCACAGTGTGAACCAGCATCTGATCATAAGAATCAATTTTCTTATCTTTGGAGATCTGTTTGCAACAGATTGAGAAAAACTGACTCTTAGCTTTTATTTTCTTTATTGCTGTTTTTAACTCTTGGATGTTCTACCCAGAGAATTGCCAGAATAATGCAATAGGGCAAACAAAAGAATAATTTCTCTTTGGATTTGATGTGAGACAAGCTCAGAGACTTGTAAACCATCCATAGCTCTGTGATTTAGGCATGCAACCAGCAGCCAGGGGCCTAATTATGAACTTGAGGGTGGGAGAGGGGTGCACAGCACCATGGAAAGACTCTTCCAAGGTTGGCAATGTCCCAGGGTGATTTGAGTCAGGTTATTTAGCTTTTCTGAGTCAGTTTCCTTCTCTGTAAGATGGCTTTACAATCCTACTAATTCTACCACCTCACAGTTCCTTTCAGATTTACAGAGCTAATGTATTAGATAATGTTTTGTTAAGTAGTAAAGCAGATACTGCTGATAGTAAGATTTGTACATAGGATGGGCAAACTGGCACCACGATGCACACCTGTAATCCCAGCAACTTAGGAGGCTGAGATAGGAGGACTCCAAGTTTGAGGCCAACTTGGATAACTATGTGAGACACCATCCCAAAATAAAAAACAAAAAAAAAAAGGGCTGGAGATATAGCTCAGTGGTAAAGAGCCTCTGGGTCTGGGGTTCAATCCCTAGTACCAAAATACCAAAAAAGACACAAACAGGATAGGCAAAGGATAGAGGAGAGAGGAAGCCCTGCATCTAAGATAACAATTATTGGTTAACTTTTCCTTTTTTAAAATTAGTCACAATATTGCTGCTATTTCAGTTCTTTGAACATCTGGGTGGCTACTAAGCCCCAAGAGCTGTGTTAGACACTGGAGATAACAATGATCTTGGCCCTACCTCAGGCAGGAAATGACACAATTTGTTCAGTGCAGGATTTTATGTGGTAGTTCAAGGACTGTAGCCCAAACTAGATGGTTTCTTTTTGCAGTTCTAAGGACTGAACCCACGGTCTTAAACATGATAGACAAGCATTCTACCATGGAACTAAATCCTCAGCTCTTTTAATTTTTTATTTTGAGACAGGGTATCACAAAGTTACTGAGAATTTGCGATCCTCCTGCCTCAGCCTGCCTGGTCTATGAGATTACAGGAGTGCACCACTGCGTGCGCCTGGTGTGTCTGTCCTGATACCACAGTTATCTTGTTCTGAAATGGTGTCTATGTGGCTTTGACAGGCACTTCCCTAATACAAATAACGTTGAGCATCTTTTCATGTGCTTATTGTCTATTTATATATTCTGTTTGACAAAAATGCCTATTCAAATCCTCATCTGTTTTTAACTTGGGTTATTTTTATTGTAATTGTTAGAATTCTTTATATAGGGGCTGGGGATGTGGCTCAAGTGGTAGCGCGCTCGCCTGGCATGTGCAGGGCACTGGGTTCGATCCTCAGCACTACATAAAAATAAAGATGTTGTGTCCACCGAAAACTAAAAAAGTAAATATTAAAAAAAAAATCTCTCTCTTTAAAAAAAAAAGAATTCTTTATATATTTTGATAATAGTTCCTTGTCAGATATATGTTTATAAACATTTTTTCCTACTTTGTTAATTGCTTTTTACTTTCCTGATGATATTACTTGCAGTACAAAAGTTTTTAATTTTTATGTGGTCTTATTTTTTTTCTTTTATTGTTTCTGCTTTTGGTATACATTTTGGTATATATCTGAGAAATCACCTTTCTAATCTAAAGTCACTCTTTTAAGAGTTTTATCTCTTCCATTTAACTCTTCTATCTATGATTCATTTTGAGTAATTTTGTGTATGGTATGAGTTAGGGATCTAACTTCATTCTTTTGAAATAGGACAAAATAAGTACTTTGTATTTTAAAAAATGAGTAAAGCAAGCCACATGCAATGACACATTCCTTTAAACCCAGGTACTTGGGAGCCTGAGGCAGGAGGATGCCAAGTTTGAGTCCAGCCTGGGCAACTTAGTGAGACCCTGTCTCAAAATAAAAAAGAAAGCAAGGGCTGAGAATATAAACTCAGTGGTAGAACACCTGGTAATTTAATCCCCAGTACTGCTAATAAACCAAAAAATAAAAGAAACCTAAGGAAGTTTTTCTACGAGCCAGCCTAATGCATTACTCAAAAGGCATTCTCAAAAATATCTCCATAGCTGCAGGAAAGACACTGTACTGCACCAACTCACACACAGAAGAGGATGAGGTAAGAATAAACTGCTGAAGTACTCAGTTATATAAATCTGAATCATTTTTCTTTTTTCTACTTTAGAGAGGTATAAAGTGGGGGCCCTGGGTTCAATCCCCAGCACCAACCTCCCCAAATCCTGGAAACAACAAACAAAGACCAAAATTCCTTTCCTCCCAAAGATAAATTAAACCAACCAATAAATAAAGTGTATAGTGTGTCAGACTGTGGAAAATGCTATGGAATAAAGCGGGGGGGGGGGGCAGGGAAAAACAACGGGCAATATTGGGCTGGCAGGGAAGACCTCAGATAAGCCAGGATGGAGGCCTGTGGGAACCCTGGGGGGAGGCGAGCCAGCAGGACCATGAGGAGAACTGTCCCAGCAGTGACCGAGCACGGACCCTTCACAGAACAGTGGAGGGTTGAGAGCAAGGGTTCTGGGATCAGACCCTCTGAATTCAAATCACAGCTTGGCACTTACAGGAGCTACAGAACCCTCAAATGTAAAATGGGGGCCATATAGGAATGAGCTTCCCCGTTGGAGGGAATGAATGAGTTGACACGTGTAAAGCACTAAGAGAATCCCTGACACAATAAGTCACCAGGAGTCAGACGTACTCATGATCCGTGTCCTTTGGAAATGCTACCTTTTCAGAAATAATCAAGTGTCCACTGGGTCGCAGAGGTTCCAGCTGTGGCCTCAACCAAAGGTCAAGTCGGCCAAGGAGACAGCAGGCCTCCCAATCCTGATAGTGGCCTCCTGAATCCTCCAAGTCCCCCTGCCCCATGACCAGAGCACCCAGTAGCACTGCTGGCAAAGTTCTGGAAGGTATTACAACACAGAATAAATCTGTTTACTCCAGAGAAAAAAATGTCTCCCTACTGGCTTTCACCAGAATCCAGGCATGAGGAAGTTTACTCCTGCTTTAGAGCGCAGGCGCACACACTGATTTTCCTCCCCCAAGAATCGACTGGCAACTCCCTCGCTGCTTTGCTTGTTCCTAGAAGTCAGCTTGCCTGTGTTCAGGCAATGTGGCATGCACAGCAGTCCATTCATTCTCTCCCTGGACAGTGCTAGGAGGTGTTTTTTTCACTCCTTAAGGACCTTAAATGGACAGATGAACTAGGGCTGTCAAGTTCCCATCCACCTAAATTTTCCAATTTGAACATTTCTTGTCAACATGTAACAAGTTTTCTAATTCTGGCTGGGCTGGTGATATAGCACAGTGGTCAAGTACTTGCCTAGCAAGTATGAGGCCAGGGTTTAATCTCCAGCACCATTCAATCTATCAATCAGTGGGTATGGTACACATACCTGAAATTCTAGCTACTAAGGGAGGCTGAGGCAGGAGGATCACAAGTTCAAGGCCAGCCTCAGCAGCTTAGTGAGACCCTGGTCTCAAAATAAAAAAATAAAAAGAACTGGGGATATAGCTCAGTGGTTAAGTGCCTCTGGATTCAAACCCAAGTACCACAGTAAATAAACAAAACAGTAACAACCATTTTCTGAGCACTATCAATGAAATAAGATGCTGGGGCTTTTATATATATTATCTCACTAAAAACTTCTTTATGAGATACTTATTTCTACCTTATAAATAAGAAAATGGGGGGCTTGGAAAGAGTCAAGCAACTTCAGAAAGCTGGTGGTAGGTCCACCATGTACTAGATGAGGGAGCTCGGTCAGGTAACCTCTCTGGGCATCAGTTTTCTCATCTGTAAAATGGGACAATAACACACCAACCAAATCAAAAGGCTCTCATGAGGATTATTAAATCAGTTATCACATCCCAAATATCGAGGGTAGCTCCTGGCATATAATAGTGAGTGCGGCTTTCTCCAGCCATAGACTTCAGGTCATGGACCCTTCCCCTAGATGTCCCCTTGACTTCTTCACATATGCTGTTTTTTCAGTTCACCACTGACTCACTGTGCCTGCACGTGTTTACCAGTGTGAAGTTCCTTAGAGCAGAAGTTCTATCTTCAGCTCTTTGGGTATGAGTCGCTGACTCATTTGATAAATGTTAAGCCAGGATCGTTACCTAAAATTAGTCATTTTTATAGTTTGCACTTACTTAAGAAAGCTCCAGGTGACTATTTCAAAGTCATTTGGTATTCTTTTCCTGTTTACTGAAGTGCTGACTTCTAAGAATAAGTGAAGGACTAGAAAGCTTTCTCGTCCCTAATTTTGCAGGCCTTCTTCCTCCACCTACTCCTTTCTCACCCATCATTTACCATAATGCTGCCATAAATAGGGGCCCCAGAGCAGTCAAAGTGACCTTTAAGTACTATATAAAATGTATGGGTTATTATTATTCATAGTAATACCGACAGATCTTGACTCTGCCAGTAACTACTAGCAGGAACTTGTCCAATTATTGCAGAGAGGCACTATTTTCTCTATCCCTTCCTCTTCTCTTCTCCTGGAAGGAGAAATGTTGAACTTCACAGGCAAGGGACCCCATATAATCTCTCAAATGGGAAAAGATAGAAAATATCAAAGTTGTAAATCAAAGAGAGGCTGGGTGGGTACTTTCAATACTGGAATATTCTGAGGTCCTGGGAGATTTGGATTTAACAAACGGTCAGAATTCTTTCAATTCAAGGATACTGGGTTCTCGGAAGCCTAGGAAAGATAGGAGAAAATTGGCCTTTTGACACAATGCCTGAAGCAAGTCTCAAAGCTGTGAAAATGACCTACTCACGGGACCTACATCCTTTTCTACCCTTACCAGTCTAGTTCTAGCAAAACTCAGCTACAGATTTACAGCAACTTGAATGACACTTAAGAAAATCAAAGACTGGGGACATTGCTCAGTGGCTGAGCATGTGTTCAGCAAGCATGAGGTTTGGATTCAATTCCCAGGACTAAAAGAGTCAACAGACAGGTAAAAGTAGTTCCATTACTCTCTAGTCAATGTTCAGAATTTATTAAAGAGAGCTTCCAGCCAGAATCCACCCTGCACTATGCAGATGTTATTACATGGGAGAAAAAAATAAGACTGGTAACACTGTGGGCCCCAGAGAGCAGTCTCATCTTCTCTCAAAGTCTACCCATCACAAGAGGTTTCTTCTCTTTTTGAGGTGCTGGGGATTGAGCCAGGGCCTTGTGCATGCAAGACAAGCACTCTACCCACTGAGCTCTATCCCCAGCACCACAAAAGGCTTCTGTGATGCTTTTTTCCACGTGGGAGTTTAGGGAGGGAACAACTCCAAAAATGGACTCTCTTTTCCCACTCACTGCATGCACGTGGACCCATTTATTCTGGTAAGTAGTCATGCTATTCTTTGCCTCTTTTTTTTTTTTTTTTTTTTTTGTCTTTTCGTTTTTTTGTAGATGAACAGCACACCTTTATTTTGTTTGTTTATATGTGGTGCTAAGGAGTGAACCCAGTGCCGCACATGCTAGGCAAGCGCTCTACCACTGACCCCGGCTTCAGGCCTACTCTTTGCCTCTTGATGAAGGGCATGGATGCTGCCAGGTGAAGCTGGAAGCAAAAAAAGGTCAAGGTTACTTCACTTCTGTTCTTTCCAGTGTTGCAAATACAGCTGTGCTGTGCTAGATGCATTTCAAGAAGAAGACAGAAGAATAAGACCTCTGAAGGCTCTTACAGCATTAAATTTCCATGAAATATTATCTGTGTTGAGATTTGGAGAATAAATAAGCTGTTTTGAGGACCGAGTTCTCTGACTTACACTTAAGAAACTGGGAAAGACATTATTGATTTAAGACAGTGGTTTTTAAACTTTTTAAGTAGCAGATAATTTTTCTTGTCAATGAAAGAAAAAAAAAATCTTTTTTGTTTAATGGTACTGGGGATGGAACCCAGGGCCTTGTGTATGCTGGGCAAGCCCTCTGCCACTGAGCTACATCCTCAGTTTGTAACTAAGATCTTACACGGGACCTCACTGTATGAAACAGGCAAATGTGATGCTCCTCTGGCTGCAGCTTGGGTGAGGAACCAGGGGCCCCAACCTCTCAGCTCTCCCCTCACCCTTTATAGGATCTGCTGCCATCTCTGAAGAACACAACTGGCGGAAAGGGAAAGAAGTCAACATTTAGACAAATTAACAAACAAATACATTAAATGAATGGGGAAGAAGGGAAAGCTTTTCCTTCCTGTGGAGGAAAAGGATTTGGAAAATCACTACTTTGGACCAATGCAGTAAAGACTGGTTTGAGCAAAACTCTTCCATGGGCGCTTAATTCAGGAGGGAAAGTTTGGTAAGAAGCAGGAAATTTCTGTGACCTTCATACAAACAGACTGCATATAAGGGAGGAAACACTGGTTATAGAGAGGCAAATGTTGCTGGTCTGTAGACTTCAGAAATGTGAATGTCATGTAAGAAAAGGAAAAGTGAGGTTAGCATGCATGAGGCCTGAGGCTCAATCCCCACCACCAGACGATACAATAAAAACTAAGAGAGGTACAACTAAATTCAGTATATGATTTTTGACTAGGTCATGTACTTGAGAAAAAACATGTTATAATGGACATTACTGGAATGCCTGATATTTGGAATATGGATTATCAGTTTGATCAAAATTATCATCATCATCATCATCATCATCATGGGGACTAAACTCAAGGGTGCTTTACCACTAAGCTACATTCCCAGCCCTTTTTATTTTATTTTGAGATAGGGTGCCACTAAATTGCTGAGACTTGCCTAGAACTTGAGATTCTCCTGCCTCAGCCTCTGAAATCACTGGGATTATAGATGTGGGCCACCTTGACCTACTGCATCAGTATTAAATTTCCTGAATTTGGTAACTGTACTATGGTTATGGTCTAAAGAGGACATGATATGTATGACCTCAAACACTTCAGGGAAAAACAACATCAACAACAACAACACAGTACATTTATATACAGAAAGAGCAGTAGAAAGCAGGGTCCCGAGAGGAGCATCAGCATCACCCCAGAACTTTGTTAGAAATATAAGGTCTTAGGCCATTTCCCAAACCTACTAAATCAGCTGTCTGGGGTAAGGTCAATAATCTGTTTTTTAATTAATTTTTTATTTTGGCAGTACTAGGAATTGAATCTAGGGGTGTTTTACCACTGAGCTACACTCCCAACCCTTTTTATTTTTATTTTAAAATAGGGTCTAACTAAGTTGCTGAGGCTAGCCTCAAACTTGGAATCCTCCTGCCCCAGTCTCCCAAATCACTGGAATTAAGGTATGCCCCACCACATTCTTTTTTTTCCCAATAATCTTTTTAGTTGTAGATGGACACAATACCTTTATTTTATTTATTCATTTTTACGTGGTGCTGAGGATCAAAAGCAGTGCCTCACACATGTTAGGCAAATGCACTACCACTGAGCCACAACTCCAGCCCTCTAGTTGTTTCAAGAAGCCCTCAGAGGCATACTGAGTTTGAAAACCACTGGTACAGAGAGAATGAGAAAACATATAGTAAAATGTTAAAATTGGTGGATCAGGAAAATGGGTTTATGGGAATTGTCTGTTATTATTCTCAAAACCTTTCTGTAGATTTGCAATCATTTCAAAATAAAAATAAGCAATAGCAACAACCAAAAATCACCCTTGGATAATATCTGGAGGGGGGCTGGGATTGTGGCTCAGTGGTAGAGCACTCGTCTAGCACATGCGAGGCCCTGGGTTCGATCCTCAGCACCACATAAAAATAAATAAATAAAGGTATTGTGTCCAACTACTTCTAAAAAATAAATATTAAAATAAAATCTGGAGGGTTGTGGAGAGGAGACGGGAGACACTGGATGTAGGGAGGCAAATCAGAAAGCTACTGCAGTAAGTGACACAGGAAGTGATAGAATTTAGAACTAAGACCACTGCAGTCCCAGGGCAGGGTGAGGAGCAAGCTATTTGCATAGCGTTCAAATGACAAATCTCCTTCTTGGAAAAGGTTTGGGCACACAGGACACTAACCAGAGTAGGAGAGTCCAGCGATCTCTATGAAGAGGTCTTCCTCAGAAAAGCTTTCGGGGAGCATGAGGAAAGCGGCAGTCACAGCGCTCTTCAGATTTTTATCAAGCGCTGACCTAAGGATGATGTTTTCATTCATTGCGATAATTTTCACCTGGAAAAGGTAAACATTCAGAAGAAAAATTTTAGAAGAGGAGTATTGCTCAAGCCACAGGTTGACACATATACTGGAACCATCCCAGATGCCGACCATTGAGGATCTTGGAATATTAGTCTGGTTGACATGAAATGATTACTATTCTAATAAGTAATCCCAGAATCTCCTCTTTTGCCAAAATCAGAGAAATCATCACATAGGAAGGGATCATAATGCCAAAGAAAACAAAATTAATATTCTTTTTAAATGAGGAAACTCACCACAGGCTTTGAAAAAGAATAAACATCCTTTGGGAATACCAATATTTTCATTTTTTCATCTCAGTTTTTAAATTTTCTAGTGAGAGAAGACTTTTTCTTTACTCAGAACTCGCCTCTCTTCTTGCCCACAAATAACCTAGGCAGTTCATGCTTTATGATTTTTAGATACACAGATTTGAAACTCGGTGAAGGAAAATGGAAAGAAAATTAGCTACAATTGAAAGATCGTGGGTTTTAAATATAGATCTGGGCTCAAACCCAGGTACTTACTAACTGTGTGAGTTTGGGCAAATGACCTAACTTCTCAGAACTTAAGTCATCATCTATAAAAAAAGAATAACAGATTTGTATCAAGGAATTGTCAAAGATTGAAAACAACAATAAATGTGAATGTTTGAGTTCACGCTTTGCTCAATACAAAGCATTATTCTCCTAAATCCATGTCAGAAGCAGCTGTCTTTGACTGTCTCCAAATCCATTAAATACATAAGAGCTCCAGTCTATTCTCAGAGTCTCAGTTTTTAAAAACAGCAAGGTAGGGCTGGGGATGTAGCTCAGTGGTACAGTGCTTGCTTTGCATGTGTAAGGCCCTGGGTTCCATTCCCAGTTACTTACACACACACACACACACACACACACACACACACACACACACACAAACTGCACTCTAGTTAAGAGAATATGTTCAAGTCTCAGCTCCATCTCCTCCTAGCTGTAGTGATGGGCATAGCTCCTTATCAATAAAATGGGGTTAACAGACCAAATGAGATACGGTACACAATATATTAGCTGAAGTGAGCTTCCTTTGGTGTGCTTTTTGGTACACAGACAATGAATTTCTCTAAGCCAGAGGTTTTTATCTTTGCTAGCATTAACATCATGGGAGAGTTTATTAAAACACATAATAATGGGTCCAAACCCCAAAGCTTCTGATTCAGTTACCCTGCGGGAGGGTTGTTTCTAACAAGGTCCTAGGAAATGTTGAGGCTGTTTTGGGTTCAGGTTCACTTCCCCCCTCCCTTTTTTGTATTGGGGATTGAACTCTTGGGTGCTTAACCAATAAGCCACCTCCCCAGTCCCTTTTATTTTGAGACAGGATCTCACTAAGTTGCTGATGCTGGCCTCGAACTTGTGATCCTCCTGCTTCAGCCTCCTGAATTACTGGGATCACAGGCATGCACTAAAGTGCCCAGCCAGAGACCAAATTTTGAGAATACTTTTAGGCATTCTGCTTAGAAGTAGAATTATCAAATTGCTCTTCAGAATGGTTATATCAATTTATATTCCCACATAATCTTTTTAAAATATCTGCTACTGACTGATTTTCTATACAAATAAAAGAATCTAGAAGTCCTTAATAAGGACTCATAGATATCTGAAATGTATCAACTGTCTCTAAACAACTTGGTGTTGTTGATAAATTTTCCTCCTATAATAGAAAACAGGGCATATAAAATTATCTTTTGCCAAATAATAATCCATGATAAATTAAGATGGCATACAAAAGGCACACTCTAAAAAACTCCAAAATAAAGTTCTACTGGAAAGAGGAGAATGATGTTATCCTAAGGTATAGTTTTTTGTTGTTAAAAAAAAAAAAAAGTGATAGCACCATAAGACATATAACTACAAATCAAGCTTAACAACCTAAATTCTAACTTTTGCCTTGTGTTATCCACCTTTTTTCTAAGGGAATATTTCCAACATCTATACCTCATATATGATAGGTAAGCCACTTGGTTCAATATCACCTCCTCCACCCTTATAATTATGAGAACTTAATAGACCTTAATTAAGCCTTTCGGCTTGGGTGAGTTTAGTATCTTTGCCATCATCTGCAGAGTATAACACCGAGGAACAGCCCAGGAACAAGACTCGCCTAAGGTTGCACAATGAACCAATGGCAAAACCAGGGCCACACCCTTGCACTATGCAAATCAAGTTCTAAATATTTTGAGTTATTATCATGCATTCAGTTAGGGATGTATTCTGCTTGACTTATTTTGACAGAAGTTTAAAACAATTTTTTTTTCAATGTGGAAATTGAATGAACTGGGGGCTATAAATATGCTAGGCAAGTACTTGACCACTGAGTTGCATCTCCAGCTCCTGAAATTTTTTTTTTTAATTTTTTTTAAAATATTTATTTTTTTAGTTTTCGGCAGACACAACACCTTTGTTTGTATGTGGTGCTGAGGATCGAATGCGGGCCGCACACATGCTAGGTGAGCGCGCTACCACTTGAGCCACATCCCCAGCCCCTCCTGAAATTTTAAGATCCTACAACACCTTAGAAGTAAAATTTGTATTCCATATGGAATCAGTGATCTAGAAAGGCAACTTCCTCAACTTACTGATGGAAAAACTGAGGGCCAGAGAAGTTAAATTTCTTTCTCTAAGAAGTGGCACAATGGACCAAGCGAGGTCCAGTCCCCTAAAGTGTCCCCTGTGATACCACTCTGCTTCCACATTCCTACCCTTCAGTCTTCATCCTAATTCACCAGTCCTTCTCGATAATTATCCCCCCCCCCCTCTGGCTATTACAGAAACCCAGTGAAATCAGAGGCTATTTTGAGAAGCTAACAACTCAAAGAGGCAAACAAAAGAATAAGTTTGGAAGATTTTCTCCTAGTTAACAGAATAACCAATTGTTCTCCAAGAAATCTGTTCTACTTAGGTTGTAAGAAAGCAGTCCAGTACTTAAGGTGAAGAGAGTGCAAATAAAAGCATCCTTACTCAAAGGGAAAACGTGAATTCTGAAGGCTCTGCTACTGTGCTGATCTGGTTCTTCAACGAAAGGTGAACTAGGAACTTGTCTCGGCAGCACTGTTATTTGTTGTTCAGAGTGAAAAGCCAGTGAACGCTTGGGGCACTGCCAGAGAGGCCTGGGAAAAGAAGAAAGTCCTCAGAGTTGTGAATAGCTGTTTGTACCTTACTGGGAATGCCCCGACCTGAACTGCATAGATAACATTAGCTCTACTGCCAGGGTGCAGATCTTGACTGCAGAGAGGAAGGGGCAAAGCTCCGAGGGACTTTCAAAGGAGAGATTTGTGAGTACCTTTCAAGACAGAAAAAAAGAAAGCCACCCTCCATCTCTATAACAGTCACTGGGAAAGACTACTTGAATTGTGAAGAGTGAAGTTTCGGTTACAAAGAAGGCAACCCTACCTAGTGCTGAACTACTCAACAGTTGGCCAGAACTTTTTGATTCCAAATGGTCAGGAGGGGTGACTCTTCTAAATAGTCACTGCTTGAAGATGAAGAAGGGCAGAACACAAGAATGGGATCAAACCTTAACTACCTGCTGGACTGGGGGATCTTCAAGGACAAATAATGTGGGGGTCTTTTTTTTTTTTTTTTTTTGGCATGCACAAAGAAGAACCTTAGTTGTCTTTTGAATAACTAAATGAATGGCTCAATCTTTGCATTTCAAAGGCTAGAAAACCAAAGGCTGGCTCACAGCAGGGAAGAGCCAAAACTAGTAAACCAGGTTTTCCAATTCCCAGTTCAGGGATCCTTTATACCAGGGGGATTTTTCCCATTTGAAATACATAAATAAATACAACTATAATATGGTGATAGTCACAGGACTGTAAATATACTAAAAACCATTGAACTTTACACTTTAAATGGTTGGATTATGGTACGTGAAATGTACCTCAATAAAGCTATTACAAAAACCCAATGCTGCATTACTGGCTGGGGGTGTAGCTCAGTGGTAGACACCTTGGCTAGCATGCCTGAGGCCCTGAATTCCATCTCTAGAGCCCTGAAAGATAAAAAGAAACTTCAAACAAAATTATCTCTACAGGGCTAGGGTTGTGGCTCAGTGGTAGAGTACTTGCCTAACACATGCAGGGCACTGGGTTCTATCCTCAGCACCATATAAAAATGAATAAATAAAATAAAGGTATAAAAAATGTTAGGGCTGTTGTTGTGGCTCAGGGGTAGAGTGCTCACTTAGCATGTGCAAGGCCCTGAGTTTGATCCTCAGCACCACATAAAAATAAATAAATAAAATAAAGGAATTGTGTCCAACTACTACTGGAAACTAGACATTTTAAAAAATTTTAAAATGTTACAAAATCATCTATACATGAAAAACAAGTGAAATACAAAAATCCAAAATTATGTCAAAGTAATTAGGGAACTGACTTTAACTTGCTTTAGTGTTTGTTTGTTTTTTTTTAACTTACAAAAGATTGTTCACATGTTCTATTAAGTAATTTAAATTCCACGGTTCTTCACTCAAAAAATATCTGCATGGCTTGGGATGTAGTACAGTGGTGACTTGCTCAGCCACACACACACACACACACACACACACACACACACACACACACACACACCAAATGATTAAATGACTCAGAAACTTAAGTCTGTACTAGAAATCAAAACATGGTATCTCCTCAATTATAAGGTAAGTTGCTAGTAAAGTATAACAGAAATTTTAGACTCAACTTTTCCCAGAAATGTCCATCTTTTTAACTCCTGTATATTCCTTTTAAAGACTTAACTTGCAAGTATTGAGGAATTTTATTTCAATTTGCAAAGTGCAAGACAATTTTGGAGTTTTAGACAATGTAACTGCTTTTAAAACATAAAAACAAAGAATTCGTACTCGTTCTCATCATCCTTAAAATAACCACCCATTTTTCTTGTTGAAAATGCAATGATCCTTTCAACAGATTTGCTCAAGTTTGATTAATACTTGCTGCCACCTAGAGGGAAAAATGGTTGCTGAAAGACTTACCACAGAGAAGTCGGCTTAACTGTGATTTCCACAAGAGTGGAAAACTGGGGGCAGGAGCAGGAGGGAGTCACTTCATCTGTTTATCATTTTCAATTTTTAAAAAGATAAGTCTTTTTTTGGGTACCAGTGATTAAACCCAGGGGTGCTCTACTACTGAGATACACTCCAGCCCTTTTTTATTTTTTTCTTTTGAGACAGGTCTTACTAAGTTGCTGAGGCTGGCCTCAAACTTGTGATCCTCCTGCCTCAGCCTCCCAGGTCACTGGGATTCAGGTGTGAGCTACCATGGCAAGCTTAAGATAGTTTAACTTTCTTTCGCTTTTTTTCCTGTTTTTTGTTTTTTTTTTTTTTTTTTTTTTTGCCCCTTTTTTGTGCTTGGGATGCCTGAACCCAGGGCTTTGCACATGCTAAGCAACATGCTCTCTCACTGAGCTATGTCCCCAACTCCCTAATTTTTTTTTCTATTAGAAACTTAATAAGAGAGATAATCATTGTTATCAATGATATTTTATTCTCTAAATTAGGAAAGAAATGCACAGTTTTGCTTAAGGTAAGTGTAGCTGCTACTCCTTGTCTTGGACTGCTTTTATTTTATAAGAACATATGACATTTAGATAAATTCTGAGATCAGGCCACAGGGTGTAGCTCAGCAGGTCACATATTTAGCATGTGCAAGGTCCTGTGTTCAATCCCCAGAACAAAATCAAAACAACAAAACAAAACAAAACAAAAAGATAATTTCCAGTACTTACATTCTTAGATTTCAGGGCATCTCAGGTTTCTAACGCCATTTTTTTTTTAATTTAAAAAATTCCATGCATAAAGTATAGTACAGAGAATAATGCAATATTTTTGTATTTGATCTTATTGGATCTCAATATAACTGAGATAGCCAGGAATCAAGAGAAGGGAAATATCATTTTTCTGAATGGTTCTGAAGTATCAGGAATTTCAGAATCCTTGTCCACAGATGAAAATATCTCAATGTGTGAGGGTCACAAGATTAATAAGAGTCACAACTGAGATCCTAACCTTAGTTCTGTCAGACTACAACTAAAATGCCCATGTTCTTCCCAACATTAATACTCTGTTTCCAATTTTAACACCTTTGTGGTCTTGGCAGGGTAAGTACTATTATTCCTATTCTACACATGAATTGACTAACATCCAGAAAGATAAAACCAGGGGCCTGAGTTCATATAAACTCCTAATTAGTGGTAGTAATGAACATGACCGAACACTTCTATTTCCACAATCATTTATCTTCCTATCAATAACATATTTTATAAATTATAAAACCCTTAGAAGTAAAATGAATATTTATAAATTTTTAATTGCATTTATTTGCTTAATTATGAGCTTTACCTGTTATCCAGTCTAAGAATGAGAAATTCATCTATAGATATTTGAAATTGTTTCAGTAAGCCTATTGTTTCTGGATGTTTAAAAAATGTATGTATGAGCTGGGGGTGTGGCTCAGCAGTAGAACAGCTGCCTAGCATGTGTGAGGCCTTGGGTTCCATCTCCAGCACCACAAACACAAAACAAAACAAAAGAAAAAAGCACCTTGTAAATTCTTTTGTTTGTCAGACACGAGAAATCTTTTCTTTTTCTATTTGGGGCTATTTATGGTTACAGTGATTTGGTGAAGTACACTCCCTACTTAATCATCCCTGCAAAATTTTAAAATTTATTGGTGAATATTCTTATTTTATGGTAATACAGTTATTTCCTTAGGTTCAATAAGAATCTGTTTCTCGGGCTGGTACCGTAGCTCAGTGGCAGAGCACTTGCCTAGCATGTGTAAGGCACTGGGTAAGAACATACTGACAGGACATCACCACTGGCCTCAGGAGGATAAAACAGGGTCCAGAATACCATTCTCCCCTGGAATGACGGCCTGACTCATTCATTCACTCAACAGTTACTGACTGCTTTCTGTGTGACAGACACTGTCCTTTTTTGAGGAGACAACAGTGGACATGTAGTGCCCTGAGCTTCTAGAAGAGAAGATGATGATGTACATAGTACTGACAGAGGTGCCACAAAGGCACTGGACACCTTCTCTGCCAACTCCCCCGGCCTAAATGGACTGACCCTGCACCAGAAGAGGCATATGACAATCTGTCTTTTACTCCCAGCATCTGACACCAAATGTGTGGGGCTTTTTCTATCACACCAACCAATTCTCCAATTTTTTGGACACCAGTTGTGTGTCCTACAATACAATTTAATTTTGATATTATCTACCTCGAGCTACATAGAGGTACATAGGTTACGGGCTCAATCCCACACAACTAAGTAGCTGTAAATTGGGGAGTTTCCACAATCCCTTCCTCTGGGTTGATAATTTGTTAGAGGGACTCACAGAACTCAGGAAGGCACTTTACATACTATTACCAGCTTATTCTAAAGTATCCAACTCAGGATCAGCTAAATAGAGTGATGCAGGGGTTGGGGATGTAGCGCAGTAGTAAAGTACTTAACATGTGCAAGACCCTAGGTTTGATACCAAGCATATGAAGGAGGAGAAGGAGGAAGAGGAGGAAGAGGAGGGAGGAGAGATGAGGAAGGATTAAGTAGGGGGAAGGAGTATGAAGAAGATAAGGAGGAGGGAAGAGGGGCAAGAAGAAGAAGAGGAGAAGGAAGGAAGGAGAAGGAAGGAAGGAGGAGAAGAAGAAAGAGGAAGAGGAGGAGGAATAGTAGTAGTAGTAGGAGGAGGACAAGGTATCCTTGGGTGGGACTGGGAACTGAGCTCTGCGCCCACTCTAAAGGCCCCATCCTCCCAGCACCTCAATGTGTTTGTTCATCAACATGGAAACTCTCAGAACTATGTTATTGAGGGTTTTATGGGGGTCCCACTACCTAGGCATGACTGATGAATTCACTGCCATTGAGAGTAACTCAATCTCCAGCCGCTCACCCCTTCCCAGAGGTGGGTGGAAAATGGGAGGTAGGGATGAAAGTTCCAGCCCACTAAGTACATTGGTGGTTTCTCTGGTAACCAGCCCCTATCCTGAAGCTATCTAGGGCCCATCAAGGGTCACCTGGGAAGGCTGGGGATGGGGCTTAGAGGTTTAGTGCTTACCTAGCATGCACATGCATGAGGCCCTGGGTTCAAGTCAGAAGGAAAAGAAAAAATAGAGTCCCCTCATTAGATGAACTCAGGTATGGTTGAAAGGGACTTGTTACTCCTAACACTCAGGAATTCTAAGGCTTTTAGGAGCTCTGTGCCACAAGCCAAGGACAAAAACCAACCACATATTTCTTATTATGTCACAATATCACAACGTAATATCTGGACATTGGTAATGAATTATAAAGGTAATTCATTAAAGGTAGAAAGAGGAGGAATCTAATAGGCATTTCCATTTCCTAGAGTTCCATCTCATTGCAATCACAAGGATTAAAAGTCAAGTCAGGTTCAGAGGCACCCTAATTATGGCAGCCTAAAAAAACACACACTCACCGGTTTTTGGAGGCGTCCAGCAATGTATAAGTTATTCCAGTTGAGGAGATCTTCAATTAGAATACTGGTGCTAATAACCCCATATTTGATAAGCTGAAAAAGGAAAGAAATGGGTGAAAAAAAAAAAAGCCAAATATCAGGTTGTTTCTTATGCAAGTACAAAACATAAAGAAACACATCAAATTCTGGACCAGAGTAGGACCTTGATTTCCAAAGTCACTCAAAATGCCTTCCATGGGAACACCCACATCCCCACCAAAACTCTTTGAGAGGTTTAATGTCCAAAACAGATTTGGAACTCAGATATGGTTCAAGATGCAGTTCAAAGTACAGGAGGTGAGGTGATCACAAACTTAGGTCCATGTGATATTAAAGGCAGAATGGCTCTTAGACACCATTCTGCAAAAAAACCAAAACAAATAAAAAAAAAAATAAACTGGTCCTTTCCAAACTTTTAAGAAATATTGATTTAGTTCATGTTCTCCATCTGAGAAATAAAAAGCTGAGGCCCAGAAAGAATAAATTAAATACCCCAAATGGCAACAGTACTAACAGAGTTAAAACTAGGTCCTAGAGCCAGGCATAGTATGTACCTATAGACCCAGATATTTGGGAGGCTGAGGCAGGAGGATGGCTTGAGCCTGTAGTATGGGGCCAGCCCAAACAACTCCAAGAGACCCTGTCACTTTCCAAAACAAAACAAGGCTGGGAATATATTCAGCAGTGCTTAACTAGCATGTATGTGGCCCTAGGTTTCATCTCTAGTACCACAAAAACAAACAAATAAACAAACTAGATCCTAGAATTTCAGTTCCCAATGTTCTTTTCATTGCAAAGTAACAGAAAGTTTCTTTAATTAAAAGTTTTAACTGATATCCTTTACATAGTCAATTCCTCTATTGCTGTTGACTTTGAAAAGCTTATAGTTACAAAGCAACATCCCCAAATAAAACCTCTTTATCAGTGCTAAACACATGGAATTATGGTCAAGTCAATTTCCATAATAATTTGTATAAACCCTGAATGTAGATTTCCCAGGTTACAAAGTCCTATTTGTGTTAACAAATACCTTCAGATCCACTTTACTCAACTTTGGTATCCAAATAGCCTTCTCAGGCTGTACATATGTAAAAAGTATCTAAAGAATTTCAATTAAAATGTACAGTCCCCTTGGTATACAATTTTGCCTAAACCTTTAGTTACTGGAGCTTGTAATACTGTTTGAAAGTTACTAATTAGAGATAGGCTCAGCATAACATTAATTATGGATAAAGAACACAGTTATGTGTTTTGCATGAATAAGTGGAAGTGGAAGGTTGGGCTTTTCCCTCCACTAGGCCACAAGACTGCAGAAACCATTCTTACTATAGGCAAGTAATAGCTGGGGGGCAGGAGGGGGGACAGTAGAAACAGCACAAGCCTAGAAATCAAGGAGCCTGTCACTAACTAGGGGCCTGACCTTACAGAAGGTGTTCTCTCTAAACCTTCATTTCCTCATCTGCAAAATGAAGGTGCAACTAGGTGTAGTGGTGCACAGCTGGAACCCCAGCTACTCAGAGGCTCAGGCAGGAGGATTATAAGGATGAGGCCAGTTTGAGCAACTCAGCAAGAAGCTGTTTCAAAATATAATTTAAAAAGGGGTGAGGAAGTTGCTCAGTGGTAGAGTGCCCCTGGGTTCATACCTTAGTACCATATAAAAGGAAAAAAAAATGCAAGGGAAGCAGGATAGGACCTCAACCAGAAAAGCAAATAGATGGCCGTAAGGATTTACAGACATCACCAGTCAATCACAGCACTCATCCCTCAGCCAAGTTCAGATCCTTCTCAAGTCAGTATTCCAGTCTCCTGCCCTTTAACACATGCTCCTTTGAGCAGTTACATGAGCATTACCAGACAGCTTGTAAAATATGCAGCATGTCAGGTTCCATACCAGACTACTCAATCAGAATCTGCACTTTAAAAGATCCCCACATTATTCATATGCCTATAAGTATGCTCCAAAAATCAGCAGGAGTGTCAGTCTAGCAAGTGAAGCCCATACCTCATTCTTAACCCAACTAATCTCCAGGAGGCAACTGAGTTAGATCCCCACTGGTCTTCACATTTTGGGGATCCACTTAGCTCTTGACAGTCCTCTTAAGATACTGGAATGCTTCATCTGGTTTGCTTTTTTTTTTTTTTTTTTTTTTTTGGTAGTGCTAGTGCTATAGATCAAACTCAGGAACTCATACATGCTAGGCAAGCACTCTACCACTAAGCTACAACCCAAACCTCTGGGCTGTTTCTCGTCTAAAAAATAGGCAAGAGTCTCTGATGTCAGACAATCCCTCTTTGGGGACCTTTGCTCTCTAACACCCCACTCTTGAATCCCACTCATGTGTTAACACCAAGAGGTTCCTGTCTATTACTTGGCCTCACAGACTACCAGCCTCCCTTAATGCCCCCTTCACTTCCAATTTCTTCCTGGGGGTGTCTGTTCCTCCTTCTAGATAAGACTGATCTCCACCCTGATCTTGAATAGGGCTGCCTATTCCTCACACTGACCAAACCAGGGTTCTCAAAGTATGGTTCCTAGACCTTTGGTTTCAGTGTCATTTGGAAGCTTGTTAGAAAAGCAAATTCTCCAGCTCCAACTAGACCTACTGAATCAGAAACTCTGGGGGTGGATCCCTGCAATCTGTGTGTACAACAGATTAAAACTTGGGAACCACTTGGCCAAAAAAAAAAACAACAAAAAAAACAAGTAACATTCAATCACCTTCTCACACTGCAATCACAATGAAGGGGAGTTGAGGACTCCAGTGCCTGCTCTGTCCCTGGGTTCAGAACATCCAGCAGGAGTGTGACCCTTTCCCACTTGCACAAACATACATATTTCACTGGTGCTCTTTTAACAAAGGTTAATAATTAGCCAAGTTAAGACAAAGGCCCAACGAACATCACTTACCCTACCATCACACATAATCAATGGATTGTAGTAAACTCCAGCGCCATAGTTATCCTGGACAGATGTGATCATCTTGGGCCCTAAAACTTTTAGAAATGAGTAGTGGCTCCAATTCTTTTTCAGGTTTTCTGAATGCCATGCAATAGGGTCATCTACTGTGAACACAAAATCCAGCATTGCATTCTGTAAAGAAAAGAGAATGAGTTCATTAATTCCCGGAAAAGTGGCTAGATGGAGTGGAATCCTCCCAAATATTGTGCTATTATGATTAGCAGAAGATCTAGGGTCTCCAATCTCTGAAAGCAATGTGAGCTTTGTTTTAATACAAATACTAATTTAATGTGTACTATGTCAGCACTTTATATATAATATATACAGCAACTTACTTTATCTTCACAATAATTCTACAAAGTAGGTATGCAATTATTCCAATTTTATAGGAAAGGAAACCAATGTCCAGGATAAGCACTGTGCCTTGGTACACAAGGCTAATTAGCCACAGACCTAAGTAGCATGGTAATAAATTCTGTGTGCTGAATAATTGTGCTCATTACCTTTCACCTAACTGCAATTAAATGTGTTCCACTTTTCTTCCAGATCAAAGATCACTTGGACAAACTCTACTAAGTAGTATGTAAAAGGAAATAAGTCATTCACAACTACTAATAAAGTACCTATGAGTTCTGATGGGTCCTAGGGTAGAAGAGCTCAGTCTACTGGAGGGAGTACACAACTTGACTTGATAGAGGAATGCATAATGTACTAATATCACTTAAGAGTGGGGGCAGATCCCCAATGGCTTAGGAGGCTGAGGCAGGAGGATTGCAGGTTCAAAGCCAGTTTCAGGAACTTAATGAGGCTATAAGCAACCTACTGAGACCCTGTCTCAAGATAAAAAATAAAAAGGGCTGAGGATGTGGCTTGATGGTTAAGTATCCTTGGGTTCAATCCATGGTACAAAAAAAAAAAAAAAAAAGTCAGATCCAAGAGAACAAGAAGTAGGAATGTTTCTAGGGAACTTAAGTAGGAGTCTTGAAGAAGGCATTCAAGGGAAACAGGGCTGGTAAAAGTACTTGGGGAAGCATGAGGAAGGCACAGAGCCATGTACAGGAAACTACTTCTATGGGTAGGAGACAGTCAGGCATGTTCTGGACCTGCAGTTTGGTGCTACTGGAACAAAACATACTTATGTTGTGGGAGATAGGACCAGAGAGGCTGTTTGCCATGCTAGAAAACTTTCCTGCAGAAGAACTAACTTGAGAGTGGAGATAAAGGATGAGGGAAATCTGATAGGTAACCACTAAAAAATTCCAGGGGAGAAACAAAAAGGTTTGAGGTGAGGCACTTGGGGTAGAGACTGGTTTGGAGGAGATTTGGTATTAGAATATACAAGGTTTGTTAACTTGAATGTAGGGGATGAGAGTGAGGGTAAGGAAAGAATCTTTTTTTTTTTTTTTTTTTTTTGAGGGAATTCCAGTTCTACTCAAAGGAAAACCTTCATTGAAAAATGATGAAGAGTCTACAGGAGACTAAAGGATGCTCTGGGTTTCCCTCACTGTGATCCACAAACCACTGGTGATACTTAAGATGTGAGGAAGACATGGGTAAACATTCTTAAATATCTATAATTATGTAAATGTATATTAGAAGAGTAATTAGATCATACTATAATTTCTCACACAACTTCATATGCTGCCAATTTAAAGAACAACATTGTAACAGCATAGATAGGAAATCCAGGCTGTAGATAGCCTCACCAGGAAGTGAATAGGCAAACTTTAACCAAAAGGCAAATTACAGCCAAGTATCTAAGTCCCTATTGCAATTTTCACACTGAATTCTGTAAATCACAATGAAAATTATATTGCTGTTGTGCTCAGCCAACTCTGAAGAGTAACAATGTTTAGTCCCCACTAGACACTTGTTAAATATGCTGAGCATGAAGTGCATACACCAGCAAGCCACTAACTGTTGTCCTTAGTTACCTTCACGGTACCTGCCCTGGCCCTACAGACAATTCATCAATTTCCTTGAAATCGGAGGATTATTTTGTATTTTCTCCCACAGCTGCAGATAGGAGCTCAAACTTGGCTGCGCATTAGAATCAAGCGAAGTTTTTCAAATTCCTGAAGCCCAGCCCCATTCTAGACGAGTTAAATCAGGAATCTCAGGTAGAACCCAGCATTTTTTTTTTTTTAAGCTCCCTAGAAAATTCCAACGTAGTATCCAGGTTGAAAACTGAATTAGAATTTAGCAACTGTTTTTCTTTCTTTCACCGTGCCTAGGCAACAGTTTTTCCCTTCACCTAACTGCAGCTCCCAAGTGGATTCCTAAATTATCCTTCAAAACTCAGCTCACGTTCTCGTTATACTAAGAACACTTCTGAACGATTTGCATCCTCCTAATTGACGCCTGGAGTGCGCAGGCCACCCTAGGGCTCCAAAGGGAGAACAAGCAGAATCCTGGTAATGGGGTGGACCGCGGGGAAGCCGCATGGGGAAGGTCCGGTCTCACCTTCTGGTCTGAACTGGGACCCGCCTGGCGGTACACCCCGGAGCCATAGGCGAAAGCCAGGCTCAGCTCCTCGGGGAAGTGAGACAGGATCTTGCGGAAGGCCACCCCCGAGCTGTGCAGCGCCTGCAGCGCCATGGGTCAGAGGCTGAGAGAAACCGAGGACCCTTGGCGGAGCAGGGCGAAGGAACACAGTAGTAGGGACAAGTGGTTAAGGGTGAGGAAATGGAAGTGGGGACACCCGCTCAAACGTATGACGACTGAGTGGAGAGGTGGGACTTCAGACACTCGCACGCAGTTGGAGCGGTCGGTCTGTCAGAACCGAAGGTGAGAGGAGCATCGTGTGAGGCTCAGGTGGGCGGCGGTCTTGCAGGCGCAGCTTCCTCTCCCGGCCCCGCCCCTCACGCACGCGCGCTTCAAAGGCGCAAGAGACGGCGCGCGCCGGTGTGTGAGGACGCGGGAGCTCTGCAGAGTCCCCTGGTGGTCGGAGGAGCGCTCTGCAGGCCTGGCTTGAGGCTGCAACTTTAAGCGGGTCTGGGGGATGGGTGGGAGGTGCAGGTTCATGTCAGCTACCTAGACTGCTCTTGTGTCTAAGGAATCTTCTGTAACTCTCTCCTCAAGCCACAGTTTTAAGAAATGACTATAAAATCGTGTGTGTTGAAGGTTTTTTCTAATGAAGCAAAGCATCATATATAGAATTAACTATTCTAAAGTATACAGTTCAGTGCTATTTGTTCTTTAACAATGTTGTGCAACCATCATTTCTTTATGATTTTAAATTGAAGGATTTTTTGGAGGGGAGGTGGGTATTAGGGATTGAACCCAGGGGCATTTTGTCACTGAGTTACATCCCCAGCTCTTTTTAATTTTTTAAAAAATATTTTATTTATTTATTTTTGAGACAGGGTCTCACTAAGTTGCTAAGGCTATCCTTGAATTTGTGATCCTTATACCCAAGCCTCTTGAGTAGCTGGGATTACAAGCGTGTGCCACTGCGCCCAGCTTGAAGGAGATTTTGAAGGTTTAGAACACAAGTAAATTTTAAAATATGCCAAATTCCATCATCTGGAGATTAAAAGCTGTTAATATTTGGCTATGATTTCTTCCTAATAAAGCCCTTTTCAAATCCAATGATGGATACGAAAGTGCTCCACAAATAGAAAAAGACTGCACACATGTCCTCTGATATTTGAGTTTAATTTTAAGGGCAGAGAAGACTCTCTGCCCCTTTGCCTTGGGGATTGGTCTCACATCAGGTGAGATGTGGTTTCTGGATCAAACAGAACCTGAGGGTAGAAAAGATCTTAGAGGTCTCTTCTTCATTTACGACCACAGAAATTTGCTCAAGATCACCTGGAGTTTCAGGATGCAGCTTGATACTCAGGACAGACACTTTATAGCTACTCATTTTGCCCCTATATACTCTGCAACTCAACAATGGGTCAAGCATGGTGGTGCACACCTGTAGACCCAGCTACTTAATGGGCTGAAGCAGGAGGATTGATTGAGCCCAGAGATTTTGAGGCCAGCCTGGGCAATAAGGACCCCATTTCAAAAAGAGGAAAGAAGGAAAAAAGAAAGTTGTAATATCTAACATTTAGGAACCGTGGGCATATTTTCACATGAATTTCTCATTTATCCTCCCTCTAGTACCCTGTGGAAGGAGGTAATCGCTTCTTTTAACAGATGAAGTTGAGGCTCCAAGAGATAAAGCAACAGGCCATGTCACATCATTCTGTAGCAAAACCAGAGCTAAAACTCAGGTCTGGCTCCACCTAGTGGTTCTTTTCACAATTCTCTCTCCTTTCCTTCAGGGGTTTTGAATACCAACCTGTTGGAATGAGCCCTTAGCTTAGAATAGTGTAGGCAGAAAAGAGGCCGAGAAACCAGTAACCAAAACTGTTACCCTAAGGCCACCATGAATGAAATGGTGACTCCTGGGTAGTAGAAGCAGAGAAAAGTTAGATAATTCAATAGGAAAAATTAATTGTGGTTAAGTGCTGAGAAATTTGAGGTGAATAGATCAGGGTTATAGCCATGCAGGGACTAGAGGTGTGTGGAGGAGATACAAGGAAATCAGAATATAATGTGTAGTCATGAACCTGGGCACCCAGCCTTCTAGTAATGTCCTTCCAAAAAGGGAACATTAATCAGTTCTGGGTGTGCAGGGGAGAGACCACAGGAAGAAGCGTTGTTGCCAGGTCTTGAAGGATGGTAGCAGTTTATCACACAGAAACCAGTAGAGGTTCCACAAAGAAAGGCACGGTGGCTCATGCTTGTCATCCCAGCAGTGTGGGAGGCTGAAGCAGGAGGATCGCAAGTTTGAGGTCAACCTGGCCAATTTAGTGAGGTTCTGCCTCAAGATAAAATATGAAAAGGGCTGGGTTATGTAACTCAGTGGAAGTTCAATTCCTGAGACCGCCAAAAAAAAAAAAAAAAAAAAAAAAAGTCGATTGTGACATGGCTTCTCAGCTTCAGCGGGACAGCTAACCTACTGGTCCTTGCTGAAAAGGAGCCACGGAGCAGTGGAGTGGCCTCATGAATGGCAAGTGCCAAGCCGGCCTGCTGCCACATGGAGCCCAAAGCACAGGCAGGACAAAGCCACCGACCTGCCCTTCTCTGCCACCAGGTCTGGGCACAGTATGGATACAGAAGCCTGTTTCACACAGTGCTGCAGTCCCATCCCAAGACCTCAACCTCCTGCTTCCTGATGTGCCACCAGAAAATGAAAGTGGGACAGGCTTGGGACTCAAGAACTGACCAATAGCATTAGCACATCTCCAAGCCCTAATTAGCATAAGTTTGGACCAATAGCGGTGAACCGATTGGTTTATAAACTCCTAGACCAAACCCCTCAGTTTTGGAAGACTTGCTATAGAGTTCTCTTATTTGGGGTTTAGTAAGGTGTCTGTCTCTGGGTTTTAACAAATTCTGATATTACACTTATTCACCCTCAGTTAGAAGTGCCACAGTTCTTGGCTTCAGAGGTCTGCATCTCATGCAATCTGTATCTGTCACCAGAAACACAAAAACTGCCTGCTAGTAGGAGCAGGGATAGCAGGGAGTTGAGCTTTTCCTGGAAACTCTGGTTTTAACTGGCTTAATGATAGGCTCTGGGGTGGGGTGTGTGGCCTGCTTAGCATGTGTGGGGCCCTCCATTCAATCCCCAGCACCCAAAGTAACAAATAATAGGCATCATTAAAAACTTACTGTGCCTAAGTACTCTCTATACTCTACCCCCTTTTTTTCCTATTCCAAAGACTCTGAGGCAAGTTCCGTAAGATGATCATCATTTTTTACCTCTGGAAATCAAGACCCTGAAGGGAAGAGAAGATTATCCAGTCAGAGGGAGCAGAATGAGAAATCTGGGCTTGAACCCAGGACTGCCTTATCCACGTCCAGGTCTTTCCCACTGGGTTTAAATCCCTTCTGAAATGCTTGTGGTGCAAGAGAAGAAAATGGATATATTTCAGAAGCAGGAGCGGTGGCCAAAGGCACAGCCTAGAGATGATAATAAGGGAGGCAGAAGGGAGATGTGGTGCATTTCATTCTCTCTGTTCAAGCACAGAGATTTTGGTTGGTTCCTACTAGATATCACCCTAGCCCCAGATTGCCACACTCACAATGGGATTGCACTGAACCCCTTCATTGAAACACTGAATTAACCACAGGACCAGGCGTTTCTTTTTAATCTTCTTTCTTTCCTTGAGAAAATAGTTCAACTCTTTTCTGTTTGCAGAAGTGAATCCATACTCAAAAATGAGTAAACATTATAAAATGCGTGTATTATTCCCTCAGAGGTAGGCACCAGTGATGTTTGTTACATCAGTGGGTTGACGCCCAGGGTCCCGCAGAGCCCACCATACAGCTGCAGTGGGTCAGAGGTGCAGGGAACCGGCACTGACACCAGCCAGAGTTCACTGGAGCCCCTACAGCCCTAATCTACAACCCCAACCTACTGCTTCCTGCCAGGAGGAAATGAAAGTGGGGTAGACTTGAATTAAAACTAGGACTCAAGAACTGACCAATAGCATTAGTATATTTCTGCCTCATTAGCATAAGATTGGACCAATAGTAGTGAACCAAGTGCTATATGGATCCCTAGACCAGGATCCTCCGTTCTGTGCAGGTCTGCTGGTCTCTGCCGAGAAGCTATTCCAGAGATGCAAGGCAGCAGTCCTAGACGATTGAAGCCCCAGGCTGTGTGGAGCCCTCCACAGTGTCTGGGGTGTAGCTAATTTGTACTAAAGCAAGCCAAAATATCCTGATCTGTTACCCTATAGCAGCCTGGTCTGCTCACTGGGGATACCTGCCATAGAAGTGTATTCCTTCTAGTGCCTTCTTCACCTACAATCTCAATTTCTTGCTTCCTACCATGAGAAATTGAAAGTGGGGTAGATTTGAATGAAAGTTGAGACTCAAGAATTGACCGTTAGTGCTACCACATTCCTGTCTCTATCTGGCATAAATTTGGACCAGTCATGGTGAACCAAGTGGCATATGAACCCCTAGACCAGAATATGTGCTGTAGAGTCATCTCCTTCGCTGCCACTGTAAGGTGTTCGTTCCTGGTTTTCGGGCAAAACCTACTGTGATGTTTACTCATCCTGAGGAAGAACTGTGAAATTTCCAGGCTGCAGACATCAGCATGTCATGCAGATGTTATTGGTCAGCAGAAGCAGAAAACCTTCTGCCTTACTTATTAGCGGAAGCAGGGAATCAGCTTTACCTCAAAGCTCTGGTTTTAATAGGACTAATAATAATGGCCCGGGTGTGTGGCTTAGTGATAGGGCACGTACTTAGTGTGTGTGTGTGGGGGGGGGGGGGGGAGGGCCTCTATTCAATCCCTAGCACCCAAAGTAACAAATAATAGGCATCGTTAAAAACTTACTGTGCCTAAGCACTGTCTATACTTTACCCCCCGCCCTTTTTTTTCCCATTCCAAAGACTCTGAGGCAAGTTCCCTAAGAATGAGCATCATTTTTTACCTTTGGAAATCAAGACCCTGAAGGGAAGAGAAAATTATCCAGTCAGAGGGAGCAGAATGAGAAATCTGGGCTTGAACCCAGGACTGCCTTATCCACGTCCAGGTCTTTCCCACTGGGTTTAAATCCCTTCTGAAATGCTCATGGTGCAAGAGAAGAAAATAAACATATTTCAGAAGCAGGAGCGGTGGCCCAAGGCACAGCCTAGAGATTAATAAGGGAGGCAGAAGGGAGACGTGGTGCGTTTCCGTCTCGCTGTGCGAGCACAGAGATTTTGGTTGGTTCCTACTAGATATCACTCCTGCCCAGATGGTTACACTCACGGTGGGATTGCACTGAACCCCTTCATCGGAACACTGCATTAACCACAGGACCAGGCATTTCTTTCTTTTTTTTTTTTTTTTTCTTTTTTTAAGAGAGAGAGATAATTTTTTTAATATTTATTTTTTTAGTTCTCAGCGGACACAACATCTTTGTTGGTATGTGGAGCTGAGGATTGAACCCGGGTCGCACGCATGCCAGGCGAGCGCGCTACCGCTTGAGCCACATCCCCACCCCCCAGGCATTTCTTTTTTAAGTCTTCCTTCTTCCCTTGAGAAAATAGTTCAGCTCTTTCCTGTTTGCAGAAGTGAATCCATGCTCATGAAAACGTAAACTTTACAAAATGTGTGCATTATACCTCAGAGGTAGGCGCTAGTCATGTTTGGTATGTATTTTTTTTCAGATATTTTTATATGAATATATTAACATTAAAAAGATGTTTAAATGGAATCATGATAAGATACTGTTGTAGGGACAGACGAGGCAAGGCACCAAAGATAGCAGGAAACAGTTCAGAGGGCGCAGCTTTTGGTGTAATCAATTCCCTGAACCCCGAGTTCAGGTAGTTTCAGAGTTTTATACGCAGCATATAAGGGGAGCGGTTCAGAAGTTCATAGTCTGCAGAAGTTCACATAAAAGCAACTTTTTCTTTCACTGTTCTGGGCAGGTTAACCCTTCAAGGACAACACCTGAGAAGGGGAGAGCTTCTTCTCCCCTCTCTTTCCTCCCCCTGCCAGCTGTTACCATGGAGCCCAGTTGGTAACTTATCTTAAAAAAACGTAGACATCTCTGTGAAGCCCAGCTCAAGGCCAGAAGCCTAGTTTGTACATTTCTACAAACTATTATACTGGATATGTTTGTGAAAAACTAGTAAGAGGGTGTCCAGCATCTGGAGTGCTGGAATCTTCTCGGCCAGTGGCCAAGTAAAACAGGGCAATACGAAAATAGGAAGCTAATCTACATTGAACTCTTTTGCAGAGACTCTTTTGCTGACAGTCCTAAAATCAGCCATGGTGAAGATTTCTGGAGAGGCCCAGTTAAGACTTTCTGTGCAGAAAGGGGGTGCCACTTCAATACTATTGACAAGTCTCCCTGACTGCCAGGCTGGATGGCGGGTCTACTGGTCTCTGCTGAGAAGTGGTCCTGGAACCCAAAAGGGAAGGAACGTGGGGTAGTGGCACCAGTGGGTTGAAGCCCAGGGCCTTGTGGAGCCTGCCATACTGGTGCAGCGAGCCAGGGCACACTGACCGGTCACCCTGCAGAATCCCAGCCTGCCCATGGGGGATGCCTGCTGCAGAAGCGCTCTCCTCCCTCCTGCCACAAGAAAATGAAAGTTGGAACTCAAGAACTGACCAATAGTGTTAGTACATTTCCAAGCCCCAATTAGCATAAGTTTGGACCAATAGCAGTGAACCAAATGGTATATAAAACCCTAGACCAGCACACCAGGTGTTATGTAGACAGTGTGTTGGTGTCTGTTGAAAGGTTGTAAATCTAGGGTTGGAGCAGTGGAATAGTGGCCTGGGGCTGGGTGGGTCCTGCCATAGAGGTGCCTGAATCTAAGGTGCTGCAAATCAGCCCTGATGGCAAGCCAAGGCATGCTGACCCGTCATCCTGCAGCAGTTGCAGAGGTGTGTTCCTCGCCTGCAACTTCAATCTCTAGCTTCTTGCCACAAAGAAATTAAAGTAGGGCAGACTTGAAAGTTGGGACTCAATAATTGACCAATAGGGGCTGGGGTTGTGGCTCAGTGGTAGAGCGCTTGTCTTGCATGTGGGAGGCGCTGGGTTCGATCCTCAGCAGCACACAAAAATAAATAAAATAAAGGTATTGTGTCCAACTACAACAAATAAAGAAAGAATAGACCAATAGCATTAGCACATTTCCAAGCCCTAATTAGCATAACTTTGGACCAATAGCAGTGAACCAGCATATTCAGGAAGAGAAAATCTGCTGTTGGGTCCTGTTTTGGGTGTAAGGGTTCTATACCTGTTGGACTCAGGAGTACATACCTATAATTCTAATGACTTAGGAGGCTGAAGCAGGAGGATTGTGAGTTCAAAGTCAGTTTTGACAATTTAACAAGGCCCTAAGTAACTTACTGAGACCCTGTGTCAAAACAAAATTCATAAAGGGATGGAGACTTGGCTCACAGGATAAATGTTGCTGGGTTTAATCACTAGTTTAAAAAAAAAGAAAAAAAAAACTGTCCCTGTTCTTCATTAACTCCTACCATTACCCTCCCTCAGTCCTGGTATGTGGAGTACATGGTTTGAATTCACCCAGGAAGAAAAAAAAAAAAAAAGAAATTGACAGTGAGCTGCTGGGGTCTGCTATCACACTGGACAGCATGACCCACCATTAAGATCTGCAATGCTTCTCGGCTGCAGAGGCCTGTAGCTTGTGCAGACCCCACCTGTCAGCAGAAGCATTGAATCCAGCTTCATCTCAAAACTGTGCTTTCACTATTTTGAAAAATTTTCCCACTCAATATAATATCTCCGGGGCATTTCTCTGGGTCAGTCATGTAGATCTATCTCACTCCATTTGTTAGCAGGAAGCCATTCTAAAATATGCATATTGTTTAAATGTTTTCGTGTTGATGGATATAGATTATTTCTAGTTCTCCTCCTTCTGATGGGGCTAAGGATTGAACCAAGAGCTCCATGCATGCTAGACAAAGTGCTCTACCATTGAGTCCTATTTCTGATTTTTGCACATGCAAACAACGCTACAATGAACACCTGTTTATATGTTCTTATTTGTTCTTGTGTAAATATTACCATAAGATAGATCCCTAGAGATGGAATTGGTGAGTCAAAGTATCAGCATGTTGCTAAACTCCCCTCCAAAACAGTATCAATTCACAAACCCACCAATAGGGTTCATTTCAGCCTTTGATATAAAAGATTCTGCAATTTTTCTCCATTTTTCTCCCTTATCGGCTTTCACACCTAATTATCAGTCATTTTCACAAACACATCCCCTTCTGACAATGCTAAAAACACCAGCTGGAAAGTTCCATCCCATTTCTGTGTGCATTTTTTTTTTTTTTTTTGCTTTTGCCCAGAAACAGGCAGAAGCGATGTAGCAGAGAACCCATTTGTATTCTTCAACAGAAATCTCCCTGCTCCTTACAGTTCATCCGCTCTCTTTTAAATTACCGTGGCTTGCTAAGTTAGAAGCTATTAAAAAGCCCTAGTGTTCTATATAATCACTTTAGGGTTCTGTTGGAAAGCTCAAGCCAATGAAATAAAAATGTTAGAGAGCTATTGCACAAGATAAATGCCACTTGATTTGAGTGATTGCTGGGCTTCATTCTTCTGATTTATCTAACAGTTGTCTGTATTCTTTAACAATGACCTTGACAGGCTGCGTTTCAACTAGAAGGTTCACCTCATCTAAAATGTTTTTTTTTTAAAGAAGCACTGTAAAATGTATTTTTTTTGTGTGTGTGCCTTGGTTTTTCTTCTAATCAGTGTTTTAAAGGAACAACAGCAAAAAAAAAAAAAAAAGGAAGAAAAAATCCTGGATCTGTAATTCTTATAATTGAAGCCCTTGTTCACTGTATCTGCTGTTGGAGAAGCGGAGGTGTCTTGATAACTATCTTGTCAGAAGAGTCACCTCTATCACATTTGTCCATTGTAGATGATTGACATGCACAGTAAGGCCAGATTGAGAGCATCTTACTACATCTTTAGTGTTGGATGAGGGGCTCTGAGGTATCACCTGGATTTGAATCCAAACCCCAGTACTTAATAGCTGTATAACCTTGAACAAGACAATCTCTGTGCCTTCTTTTCTTCATCCTCCTTACCTGCCATTTAAAAAGTGGAGACAGTTACATATACCTGGCTCATGGCACTGAGTAAACAAAATAGTGTCTAAAAAGTACATAGAATGGCAGCTGACAGAGATTAAGCTGCCAATAAATGCTTTTTATCTTATTCTTCCTGCCCCACCATGTTGGTGACATGGCTCGCCAGGCGCCCAAACTACCAGAAACAGCAAAGAAACAAGTGAAGTGGCACCATCAACTTCCTCTGAGTCTTGTGAAATCAAGAAAATGAAATCCATAGGCGTGGACTCCCTTTTGCCTAAAGAAGTCCAAACCTTTCTCCCATGGTTAAAGCTCTAACATTCAGTTATTTTTCCCATTGCTGAATCTGAATACCGGACATGGATCTTCCATGTTTAGACAAAGAAGAAACTGTGTTATTTTTTTCCTGCAATGTTTGGTTGGTTTATTTCATAGACTAAAATGATCAACACTTCAGAGGGAAAGAGCAAATATAAAGTTTGCCTATATGGGTTCGAATCCTGGCTTAGTCAAGTTATTAGCTGTTATGACTTTGGACAAGCGGCTATGTGCCTCAGTTTCCAAATGTATTAATCCCCATTAAATTCCAATTAAATATGTACCTCCCAGAGTTGCCATGACAACTAAAGTGGTTAACATACATAAAGTACTTGGAATAATAATGACATGTAGTGGGTACTTTGAATGAGTTTGCTAATATTGATATTATTACTCTGTATTTGCAATTATCATTATTTTCCCATGTTCTGGGATTGATATATATATTTTTTTTACTCTTCCTGATATTCAAGCAAGGTAGCAGCTGCCTGCTTCATCTTGAAAAATTGGCCCTGAATTTTGAAATTAAATTGGCAAAAAAAACCCAGTGACAGGAGAAAGAATTAATCACCATATACCAAGCCTCTCTAACCACCTCAGTCTGCAGTGTGTCCCAAATTTGTAGCATATCCAAAAGTGGGTTTCATTGAACTATTATTTGAAAAAAAAAATTCCATAGTTAACCGAGTTTGGCAAATTCTGGATTAAATAGAAACAAGTGATTTCTTTGCTCTGGGATTTCTCGGAGCAGTAATATGTCAATATGTGAACCTTCTTAAGAAAAAATAAAACATGTAGCATTTTCCAATTTCCCGGAGTAGATTTCTCTCTTAACTTGCTCCCTTATCCCCTTCTCTCTTAACATGTTCTGGGATTGATACACTGTGGCATCAATTTGGGAAATGTTGGTGCCAGTCACTCTCTTGTCACAGAATTGTCTCCATGTCCCAAAGTAATCAAGGCTAATTTCCACACATTTCTTTTGTCTGAAGGCACCAGGGCATCCTAAAGTCCAGGAAAGAAACTGTGCAGCTTCCTGATGCACGAATTACTGTTGTCAAAGGACAAGAGCACAACAGTTTATTTTAAAGGTCTTAATTAGTTTTATTTATTTTTTTATTTTTATTGAAGAGCCAGACAACACTTTGTCCCATAAAATAGTGCTCCAATGAGTCTAACATGCTGGAGCTGGATTTCTCTTACAGATCATGTATATATTTTGTTAGAGTAAACCTAGATTTTTTTTTCTTTTTAATATTTATTTTTTAGTTGTACTTGGACACAATACTTTTATTTCATTTATTATTTTTATGTGGTGCTGAGGATCGAACCCAGGTCTCGCCCGTGCTAGGCGAGTGCTCTACCCCTGAGCCACATTCCCAGCCCATTCCAGTTATTCACTGCTAGTATGTAAAAAATTTTGATGCATGCGGCCCGGGTTCGATCCTCAGCACCACATACCAACAAAGATGTTGTGTCCGCTGAGAACTAGAAAATAAAAATATTTAAAAAAAAAATTTTTGATTTTCTTTTACTTTTGAGGTCATATGCTATAACTTGCTAGTTTTACTTCTTTTTATTTCCTGGAATTTGTGCAAATTCATTGCAATATTTTCCAGAACTATGGCATCTGTGGATGGGACAATTTTCAGTATCTATGACTTGTAATTCTTTGCTTGCCTCATTTCAGATTGAACCCAGGGCCTCAAGCATACTAGACAGGTGCTCTACCACTGAGCTGGATCTCAACCCTTTTGAGACAGGGCCTGGCCTCAAACTTGGGATAGTTCTGCTTTACTGAGATTACAGGAACTCACCCCCATGACTTTTAACTTTAGATTTCCTGCTTTCTTTTTTTTTTTTTTAAATATTTATTTACTATGTATCTTTAGTTTAAGGTGGATACATTAGTTTGCTTTTATGTGGTGCTGAGGATTGAACCCAGTGCTCCATGCATGCTAGGTGAGCGCACTACCACTGAGCCACCACCCCAGCCCCTAGATTTCCTGCTTTCAGACTTAGATTGAAACATCAGCTTTTCCTTGAGTCCTGAGCTTTCTGACTGCAGGTCTTGGGAATTGTCGGTGCCCACGAGAGCATTAAAAAAATGCACACATCACATTAAAACCAAGAGTTTTGAGAGGAAACTCAATTCACTCCTTCTACTAGCAGGTGGGATGTGTCTACATAAGCCTCTAAACAAAAACTACTACAGATTTCAATGGGCTGCGTGTTCTCCAATGTTAAGCAGATCCCAGCATAACTTCTCCTTCTGCAGATCTTGTTTATAAACCAAGATAAACAAGCATCTAGAGGAACATCTAGAGACAAGTAGAAACAAAACAGACCTCTTGTGCCCAAGGACAAATTTTCTCCAACTGGCTCCCTCTTGAGATTTATATAGCAGTTGGTTCACTGTTATTGGTCCAAACTTATGCTAATTAGGATTTGAAAAAAGAACCAATGCTATTGGTCCAATTACTGCACTAACTCTATTGGTCAACAACCTTTCCATTTTTTTTTCCAGTGGTAGGTCAGGAAGGGGAGGTTGAGGTTGTCCAGTGGGGTTGCTGGGCTGCATGGAGTGGGCTTCTGTAGCAGGCACCCATGCTGTGCCCAGGAGTGGCTGCCTGAGGGTGACAGGTTGGCATGCCTTGGCCCAAATTACTTCAGGACGCCATGCCTACATGGGGTGGGGTCCACTTGGCTGCAGGCTACGCTTGTGGTCTGTACTCCAACTCACTCAGACTGCCACATGGAAGAATTTCCCCCAAAGAAAAGCAGTTAAGACATCTGCCTAGTACCTCAGAGGGGATCTGAGCTTATCTACTTAGAATGGTTTGCAGGCTGGGGATGTAGCTCAGTTGGTAAAGTGCTTGCCTTGCATGCACAAGGCCCTGGGTTTGATTCCCAGCAAAAAGAAAAAAAAAAGTGGTCCGCTTTTGTGCGTTTTTGATGTTATTGTTGTGCTAGGAGTGGCTTATCCTGTAATTGGCGGGAGTCATTAACCATGCCTATATATTTGTGGTAAATGGCCAATACCCAGTTTTACCTAAGATACAAGACATAAAAGCAATATTTATGAGGTCTACAGAGAGGATTTTTCTGTCTGCATTACTATAAGTCAAAGTCATACGACTTTGCGGTACACTTTTCTAAGTGGTCAGGCAAATGTTTTTTGAGTAACAGAACCTTGAGGTTCACATTTCAAGAAGGTTTGTTTTAACACTTTCACCAGCAAAACTGGCTTGGAGATGAAATTCAATCCACTGCCTGTGCTGGCAGGTAGGCTATGCATAAGTTACAGACCTCCACAGAGAAGAATGACACCTCCAAATTGCAAATAACATCTTCTAGTGTTGCAGGGAAGTAAAACAGCTTACTGTCAATCTTTCATTATGGGTCTTAGCCCAAGAACCCAAACAAACGCCATAAACTAGGACAAGCATAAGCAACCAATTTCCTGAAAACATAAACAAGAATACACAAAAAGAAAAAAAGGAAACAACACAACTTGCGGAACTGTGTGGCACTGGGTGGTTTATATAGAACTTGAGTCACTGCTATTGGTCCAAACTTATGCTAATTAGGGTTTGAAAAAAGAACCAATGCCATTGCTCCAAAGTGATGCTAATTAGGGTTTGGAAAAAGTACTAGCCCTATTGGTCCACTCTTAAGCCCATTCATGTTTGCCTTATTTCCATTCTTTCTCCAGAAGCAGGAATCAGTAGGTTCACTGCGCATGCTCAGTAGGGTGCACGGGTTGACTGACAGCTTCCCCGCCCCCCTCACCTCAGCACTGCCCCCTAGTGGGCTGTGCTTGTCAACCACGCTCCAACCAACTCGTCTGCAGGCACTTCGCTGCTCATCGCTCCGCTATCGCTTCTTGGCAGGGACAAGGAGGCTCCAATATTATCTGGTTCACTTTCTGGGTCTTTCAGTCTTTGGGGGATATAGTCTCTTTCCTTCCTTACCAGGCACAGCATGTCACCTACATTTAGGCATTGTGGCTAGCCCATCATAGCTACCCTGTAGAGCCCTTCTAGTGGGGACAAACCCTAAGGGGGGGAGGTGCATGTTATGTTATTGGGGAGAAGACTCTGCACTGTTTTCAAACAAGGAGAGGAGTTAATTCTTAAGGTGGGCCGGGCTGCTTATGCAGGCTCAGAGCGTCTACATCTGGATCAGATGTTCCCAATTTGTGTCAAGTCCAGTTTTTCTTCACAGTCAGGGCTGGCCCCTGGCATACAGATCTGCCTTGATTGAGCACTGGATCTTGGCCACTCTGACCATAAAGGACCTGGAGCTTGCTAGTCCTCGGCTCCCTGCCCTCTCGGTGTGGGAGGGATAAGAACTTCTTTGGACATTCTCAGGGGGTCCCTTTGGCTTTCACATGTGGCTTTCAATTGCTTATTGATCCAGAGGCTTTTCATGATCTCTCTCTAAGGCATTAACCGTGATATTCAATAATCATCTGTAGAGGTTAAATTGTGGTTCCCAAAAGATATGGCTATCCCAACTTCAGAGTGTGATCATAACCTGAAATAGGGTCTTTGCAGATGTAATCAAGGATCTTGAGATGAGATTTATGCTAGATTTAGAATATGCCCTACATCCAGTTACGGATGCCCTTACAAGAGAAGGGGATTGGGATTTGAGACCCAGAGACACAGAAGGAAGAAAACCACATGAAGATGAAGGCAGAGATTGGTGTTTGAAGACCCAGACATTACAGCAGCAGAGGAGACACAGAACACAGATTCTCTCTCCCTCACAGTCTCCACAAGAAACACAACCAGATGTCATCTTGATTTTGGACTTCTAGCCTCCAAAACACATTTTTTTCTTTTCTTTAAAATGGCCAAGTTTCTGGCCCATTGTTATGGTAGCGCTAGGAAAGTAATCCTCCATTCAATCCCACTGTCTCTATAGCAACCAGTTGCCCACACTTCTCAAAATGCCTCCCTTTCACCAATATATATGCCAGCCCAGCTCACCACAGCTGAACCTGTTAACAACTGAGCCCTGAGGCCCTGTGCCAGAGCTGTCTGTGCTCCATCTACAATTAGTGAAGCATCTTCGCTGGTGAATGATCTCGTTCCAAACCCTCATCTGTTGCCTGTTTCCTCAGAAACCTGATGCTGTCACAGATTGTGTTCTCTGGGAGCAGTCACTGAGATGGAGTTTGGCAATGCAAGATACTGATCAGAGATCAGTAGCTGGGAGAGGGGGTGGGAAGAAGCTGGATTGGGCAGAAGGAGAAGCCCAACACAAGAAAGCCTTGGCCAGCCCCATACGATTGACACAGCAGTGGTCTTAAATGGGCTGTCCCTGAAGGACACGCTGCAGGAGCTGACCGTGGGGACAAGTCCTTTCTTGAAAGGGCATCTGGGCAGTTCATCTCCGTGCTCACTAAATCATCATGAAGGTGAATGGGAGTACCCCCATCCCTCACTCAACCCATGAGGAAACAGGCTGAAGAGGTTGTGCACTATTGGTATCTAACAGAATCAAAACACGAATCTTTGAGGAAGAAAGAAACTAATATTGAGAGTGACTGAGTGCCAGGCACTTTAGGAAATTTCCTATGTATGTTTTCACTGGATCCTCAAAAAAAAACCCTGAAATGCATTCACATTCATATCTCTCTCTCTCTCCATCTCTCTCTCTCTCTCTCTCTCTCTCTCTCTCTCTCTCTCTCTCCTGTGTGTGTGTGTGTGTGTGTGTGTGTGTGTGTGTTGCTGGAGATAGAACCCAGGACCTTGCACATGCTAGAAAAGAATTCTAGCCCTCAGCTGTACCTCCAGTCCCTCTCTAATTTTACAAAGAAAGAAAGGAGAACTCATCAGAGGCAAATATTTTGCCCAGTGTCAAGAGTTAGTGGTACATCCCCACCTTTTTTTGTGTGTGTGCTAGGGATTGAGCCCAGGGCCTGGTCTAGGCAAGTGCTCTACCGCTGAGCTAATCCCCAGCTCTAATAGCTGGGAAATGGATGCTGGGGATTAAATCCAGGGGGTCTTTACCACTAAATTGCTAAGTATGAACTTGAGATCCTCCTTCCTCAGCCTCCTGAGTCACTGGGATGACAGGTGTGCGCCATGATTGATGCCCCATGGGATCCCCAGGAAGAGGATACAGCCTTTCATGTACATGTTGTCAATAATGCAGAGAGCAGAGTACCATAAATTAGTGAGAGCTCAATTACGATCTAATGAAAGACAGAGTGTGTCTCTAGTCTTTATTTAGAACAACATTACGGCAGGCAAAATCTGAAACAGAGCTATTATCTGGTATCTGTGCAGGAAGCCACTTGTTAGAAGGTTTGATTCCTTTTGGGGTGACACTGAATGGGATAAATGATAGGTCACAACATTCAACAGAAAAACAAACCTGGTTTATTGGGAAAAACTAGAAAAGGAGCCTTTAAAATATACAGACAGTTTGCTGTAAGAAAATTCTGGTGTTGGAGTCAGAAAGCCTCAGGTTATCAAAATCATATATTTTTTTCTGATTGCAAAAGTGACATGTTTTCTATTAAAAAAAAGCACTGAACAGAAAACAGAATAAAATTACAATCATTTTGAATCCTACCACCCAGAGATAATCTTTGCTAACATTTTGATGTTGAGACTTCTGGTCTCTTTCTTGTAAATAAATAGTTGTTGATTTGTCTAATGTGCTTATATAAAATATATATGCATTTATATATAATTATATGCTTTATGCGTGTGTGTGTGTGTGTGTGTGTGTGTGTACGAACTGGGAATGAAACCCAGGGCCTCACACACACTAGGCAAGTGCTGTAACACTAAGCTACAGACCTCAGCCCACTATATGGAATTTTATTTTTCTAATATGGGTAAATCTGTACCATAACCATAATGTACAGGTAGCCTTTTAAAAATGATTTTTTCTTTTTTGATTAAAAAACAATACATGCGGGCTGGGGATGTGGCTCAAGGGGTAGCGCGCTCGCCTGGCATGCGTGCTGCCCGGGTGCGATCCTCAGCACCACATACAAACAAAGATGTTGTGTCCACCGATAACTAAAAAACTAAAAAATAAATATTAAAACTCTCTCTCTCTCTCTCTCTCAAAAAAAAAAAAAAGCAAAAAAAAAAAAAAAAAACCCAAAACAATACATGCTTATGGAGCCATGTGGAAAATGTAGAAAAGCAGAAAAAATAATGTCAGCTCAATGCACCTTTCCATAATATTGATTGTTTCATAACATAATTTTTTGGGGGGAGGGGTATTAGGGATTGAACACAGGGGCACTTAGCCATTGAACTGCATCTCCATCCCTTTTTAGTTTTTATTTTGAGACAGCCTTGCTCAGTTGCTGAGGCTGGCCTTGAACTTGGTGATCCTCCTGCCTCAGCCTCCTAAATTGCTGGGATTACAGGCATATGCCACCACGCCTGGTTTATAACCTAATTTAAAAAATGTTAGTGCTAAAGCAGAGCCTTGAATCCAAGTTCTGAGATTCCACCTTTTTTTTGGCAGTCCTAGGGGTCAAACCCAGGGCCTTGTGCATGTTAAGGCAAGAGCTCTAACACCGAACCACATCCCCAGTGCCCAAACTCCTGAATTTGACGTCACCCTTTCTTGTGTGATGACAGGCAGATTCCTAATCCTCTCCAAGCCTCAATTTCCTCCCGTGGAATCATGGAAATGATGGGAGTACTTTGACCTCTACTAGAAAAACTGCTGGGTTTAGTGCATGATACCTAGTAAGCAGTCTCAAATACATCCACCAATGAAATATGTCATTAGTCATTATCACAATGAGAAAATATATTAAAAATAATAACTGCTTTTCTTTCCTTAGTATATTCAGTTCCTCTTTGGCTCTTTCCCAGTGCATCTTATGTCACCAGTAATTCATCAGCTAAACAATAGTTTTCAAACTGTGTCTTGTGTCAGAATCTCACCTGGAGTGTTGGTTAAAATGGATTCATGGGCTGGGGCTGTAGCACTACTGGGGATGGACCCCAGGGGCACTTTTATAGCTAAGCTATGCCCCCACTCCTTTTTAAAAAAATTTGACACAGGATCTTGCTGCCACAGTCTGGCTGGGCACAATTCAGGAGCCACTTATCAAGCAGGAACGAACTTTATTTTTAGACCACCCACGCTGCACCACACAAGCTCTTCAGGAATTCCCTCAGAGACCAACTGCCACTACTGGCTTCCACCAGCCTCTCAACCCCCACTCCTCCTGCTCTTGAGGCCGATTGGCTAGGTCACGTGGGCGGAGCCAAAAGAGTCCCCCAATGAGCAGCTCCGTGGTTTGAAAGGGCAGGGAAATAGCCCAATGAGCATCACCGCAGAGGAGCCAATCAGCTGGCAGCTGGAAGTTTGCTGGGGCAGCTGTGAGCCAATCAATCAGCTGGAAGTTTGCTGGGGCCCCTTCCGCTGTGGCTCTCAACATTTTGCTAATTTCCAAGGTTGACCTTGAATTTGCGATCCTCCTGCCTCAGCCTCCAGAGTTTCCAGGATTATAGGTGTGCATCACTGTGTCTGGCTTAAATGAGAAACTTAAAATATGGAAGTTTTGCCAAAGTTTAACAAAGCAGATGCTTAAAAAAGAAAGTAACCTGGTCCTTAAAAAAAAAAAAAAATCCCTAAGTGATCAGGATAAGATGGATGGCTAAATAGATGGATGGATGAGTGGATGGGTAGATGGGTGGGTGGATGGATGGACAGATGAATGGAGAGAATGGTACCTTAGACTTTATGTAGCTACTTCCCTGGACACTGTGCCTTCTTTTACTTGTATTGTCTTTTAATTTTTTTTTTTTTTTTAGTTGTAGATGGACAGCATGCCTTTATTTTACTTATTTATTTTTATGTGGTGCTGAGGATCAAACCCAGTGCCTCACACATGCCAGACAAGCGCTCTACTGCGGAGCCACGACCCCAGCCTTTGTATTGTTGCTCTTTGTGCATGTGTGTGCATGCACACAACACACCCACATACACACACACACACACACACACACATTGAGAGATTGCTAACTCCCCCCAGTCTACAGATAAAGAACCTCAGAAACTGAGGCTCAGTGAGATCCAAGATTCATTTGCTGGGTGGAGGACAAAGTAAAATCTCAGATCGAAGTCTGCTTTCATTTGACAGAAGGGAGGTATAAAGAGAACAATCAAAAACAGAGAAACAAGGGCTGAGGTTGTGGTTCAGAGGTAGAGTGCCTGCCTAGCAAGTGTGAGGCCCTAGGTTCGATCCTCAGCACCACATAAGGATAAACAAATAAAAATATTATTTTTAAAAGGAGAAAAACAAGACAAATGGTTTCTCTGTGGATTTCTGGAGATAGCAAACAAATAGAAGCAAACATGATTTTTTTTTTCAGTCCTGGGGATGGAGCCCAGGACCTTGGCCATGCTAGGCAAGTGTTGGACCCCTGAGCTACATCCTCAGCCCTTTAATTATTTTCTCTTCAACCCTTCCACACCCTAGGAAACATGGCAGAGAGTACTCCTAAACTTAAAACCCCACGTAATCCCAGGTGATAAGTCATTCCTGATTCAACCTTAAGATTCCTAGAGATAGGACCGTAAATAAAGAGAATAAGTCTTGATTTTAAGCAATAGAGGGATCAACTCCCAGAGATAAGTAAGGCATTGGTGAAACAAAACACAAGACAGATGAAGTGGCCAATTGGTTAGAGGTGATCAGATGGGGGATAATGAGGGTAATGAACGGTGTGGATTTTCATCGTCCAGCAAGAACGGAGAGCAAGGATCAAGTTCTGTATCCATCCATCTGTTCATCTACCCATTCATCAGTCATTTGTCCATCCATATATTCAAAACATACATTCTAAAATTTAAGGAATATTTTCTGTTTTACAAGAATGAACAAGTTGTATAGCTCTTGCTCTTCAAGGTGGTCACAGCTAGGGCTCACATAGACGGTGGTGTAGGGTGTACACTGCACAACTCTAGGGTCCACTCTATGGCATTGTCTCTTGTGAGGGGAGCAATAGATAACCTGTGCAGCTATGCTACAGCTGAGAGAGGGAGACAATTAAACAGACAACGAGGTACCGTATTTAAGTTAAGAAGAAAGAGAGACTGTGGGAGCAGAGAGGAGGGATATTTAATGAAGTCATTGGACAGGAAGATGGATTAGGCTTCCTGAGAAAGTGAATCTAAGCTGAGCTCTATGGATAAGTTAGCCAGATGAGGGTGTGGGTAAAAAAAGTTCTAAGCAGAGGAATCAGCCTTTAAAAGCCCTGGAGGTACCAAGCATGGTGGCACCTGTCTGTGATCCCAGAGAAGTGGGAGGCTGAGACAGGAGGGTTGGCTTGCAAATTTGAGGCCAGCCTCTGGCAACTTAGCGAGGCCCTGTCTCAAAATAAAAAGGGAAATTGCATGGAAATGAAGGGAGACCCTCATTGCTATACAAAATTACATATAAGAGGTTGTGAGGGGAATGGGAAAATAAACAAGGAGAGAAATGAATTACAGTAGATGGGGTAGAGAGAGAAGATGGGAGGGGAGGGGAGGGGGGTTAGTAGGGGATAGGAAAGGTAGCAGAATACAACAATTACTAATAGGGCATTATGTAAAATTGTGGATGTGTAACCGACGTGATTCTGCAATCTGCATTTGGGGTAAAATTGGGGGTTCATAACCCACTTCAATCTAATGTATGAAATATGATATGTCAAGAGCTTTGTAATGTTGTGAACAACCAATAAAAAAAAAATGTGGCTCAGTGGTAATGTGCCTCTGGGTTCAATCCCCAGTACCTCAACCAAACACACTGGAGAGGAGAGAAAGCTGAGTGTATCCAGGGATCTGTGAACAGTTTATGTGGTTGGAATGAGGAGGAAGAAGCAAGCAAAGATTAATCCCAGAAATGTCTTGAGAGGTCACATCATAAAAGATCTGCAGGCTAAGAAGCTTATACTTCATCCTGAGGCCAAGGAGGACCAATCAAAGAGACTTCAAAGGCAGGATGAGACATGGCTGGAGCAGCTTTGTAGAAATCACTCCAGCTATTGTGCAGAGATAGTTTGCAAGGGCACCATATGGAAAGCAGGAGGTTAGCTAAGAGGCAAAGGCGGTGTATTCCAGGTGACAAGATGAGAGTGGCCCAGAGTAATTCGTGGTAATGGGTTTGGAAAGAAGGAGTTGGAGATGAAAGATATTAGGGGGTGGAACTGCCAAGCGTTGGTGATTGGTCCACCACCACTTTAAGGGGCAGGCTCAGATCAAGGACCAGAGGCCAAGAAAGAGATGATAACACAGCCTTCCTCTTCCTGTGGCCTCCGGGGTCACCAAGTTAGACCTTGGCCGAAGTGGAACAGAGTCACAATGACCTATGAGCTCTTAAAATATTCCTCTCTACACTTGCAGCTGTTGGCACAAAGCCTAGAAAATAAAAGAACCCATTAGATGTTGGTTGGGAGAATAAAAGAAAAAGATTAAATGAATAAATTTAAGAGTGTGATTATAAAGCACCAAGGATTTTGAAAGCAATCTATCCGTGTTTATAGAATCCATCTCCAAACATCTTGTACCCTACAAAGCAGTTGCCAGAGTGACTATTAATCTCCATGCAGGAAAAGGCTTTTAATATACAATCAAGGACAGATTCCATATAGAAAAAGACCTAAAGACCCAACCACATGAAAGTAAAAAAAAAAAAAAAATGTGACTTAAAAAAATCATTAAAGACAGAAAAGCAAAAGACAAACTAAGGAAAGCAGTGGATATGACAAGGGACTGGAAATATAACTCAGTGGTAGAGAGCTTGCCTAGCGAAGCCTATGACAAGGGGTTAGTTTCTTTCATATGTAAGCAATCTTTAAACCCCAAACCCACCAATTAAAAAGATGACTACTTCAACATGAAAATAAAGCATAAGTCTTGAACTGGCAATACATACAAGAACAAATACACACACACACACACACAAAAAAAAAAAAAAAAAAACCCAGCATATAAAAAAAGTTATGAGCTGGCATAGTGGTGCACACCTGTAACCCTAGTGGCTCAGGAGGCTGAGGCCCTGACTCTAAATAAAATATAAAATAGGGCTGGGGATGTGGTTCAGTGGTCAAGTGCCCCTGAGTTCAATCCCTGGTACCTGCTCAAAAACAAAACAAAAAAGTTCTGAGACAGGCGAGATGGTGAACACATGTAATTCCAGCGAATCAGGAGGCCAAGGCAGGAGGATCACAAGTTCGAGGCCAACCTCAGCAAACTAGCAAGGCCCTCAGCAACTTAGTGAGAACCCGTTTCAAAGTAAAAAATAAAAAAGGGCTGGGGATGTAGCTCAGTTATGAGATATGCCTGTATTCCTGGTTTCAATTCCTAGGACAACAAACCAACAAAAAAGTTCTGGTTTAATAATCAAAATATTCATCTTAAAACAAGGTAGCATTTTTTTTTTCATTTTCAAACTTGGTAGTGAATTCTGAAAGTTTTAAAAATATATATACTCATTGGCCTGGAAATTCTGTTTCTAGCAGTTTGTATTAAGGAAATAAAACCAGGGATTGCAAGAAGCATATGCATACAAAATATTCATTGCAGCATAATAGTAGCAAAATTGGAAACAACAAAAGCTATAACGCAAGATGAGAAGGAATTGATGGTTTTGTTTTTGATCTTTTCTTTTTTCTATTTTCTACAATAAAGATAAATAGCCTCTGTTCAGAAAAACAAAACAAAAGCTGATTTTTTTGTAAAGGGAAAAAAATTAAGTACAAATATTCTTTGGGAGGGCAGTCACTGATTAAAACCTTCCAGGACCCTCTTTTTAGTGGTCATAAGAGCTAGTGTCTGAGGCGCATAGGAAATTGGTCTCATTATCTGTATCATTGCTTCATTTTATATAATACAGCCGATATTCAGGTCTGTTGCCCACGTTATTCATCTGCCACTATTTCAAAGTGACTTCAGGGTCTTGAGAAAAATCATTCTTTTTTCAAAGAATAAAAATCTCCCCCTTCACTGAAGAAATGCAAAGGAATGTGGTTTGGATTTTAGGTATACATCTCTTTGCTTATCACGGTTCTCAGCATATGGAGCTCAATAAATAGTAGCAGTTGTTATTCTCATTTTCTTATTTTGTTTTATTTATTTCTGCAGTTGTCTGGGAGGCCAGATTGTTGAGGCCAGATGGGTGGATTCTCCAGCCAATGCTTCTGATAAAACATTAACTCCTTCCATCACTTACTCAGGGTGGACATTATCTACCCTCCCACCTTAAAATGTCTGAGAGTCTGAGAGGCAAAAGGAACACTTTGGGTGAAAAGTCTTGGCGACGCCCACGAACTGTGGGTGTGGACACATTGTGATTTCTCGATGCACATCAATTTTATGATTTTTAAGGTAAAAGATTGGAGTTGGGGGCTGAGCCCCTGTCTGCCCTCCAGTGCCACCTAGGGGTGGGGCAGGGAAGTGCTGCCTCTCCTGCCGTTTGGAGAAGACTGTGCATTTTGTAATATCACCTGTAGGGGGAGCTTAAGCCCGGTTTTCCCATTCCAAGGCTGGGTCTGCATGGAGATGAGAAGACTGTGAATGGCTGGGCCGGGGCTGGTAGTGTGGTTCAGTGGTAACGCTCTTGCCTAGCATGCTTGAGTCCCTGGGTTCAATTCCCATCACCAGGGGAAAAAAAAGCAAATGATAAATCAGCCTTGGAACACAGCAGACTCCTGTTGCTATCTAAGCTCTATCACTAATATTTGCATGAATTTTTTTTTGGGGGGGGCATTGAGGATGGAACCCACGGGGGCTTAACCACTAAGCCACATCCCCAGCCCTTTTTACTTTAAGACATAGTCTCTCTAAATTGCTGAGTCTGGCTTTGAACTTGAAACCCTCCTGCTTCAGCCTCCTGAGCCACTGGGGTTACAGGTGTGCACCACCACCCCCGGCTGTCTGCAAGATCCTGAGCAGTTCTTTTCCCTGAGCTTCATCCCTCTGATAAAATGGGGCGCTCAGAATGGCTATTTCATAGGAATGTCGTATGATAAATTGAGATCACAAAAATTAATCATCTAAAATAAAGCCTGGTATATTGCAGGTTCTCTCCAGATGGTACTTCCAACTAAAAGATTCAAGGCACATGGTTGGGCCATATGCTAGGAGAGTATAAAGAGATTTTAAAAATAGATGGGTGTGGTGGCACATGCCTGTAATCCCAGTTACTGGGGAGGCCGAGGCAGGAGGATTGCAAGTTCAAAGCCAGCTTCAGCAACTTAACGAGGCCCTAAGCAACTTAGCAAAACTCTGTCCCAAAATAAAAAATAATAAACCAAATAAAATAAAAAGGGCTGGGGATGTACCTCAACGGTTAAATGTCTCTGGATTCAATCCCTGGTACAAAGAGAAAGAAGGAAAAAGATTAAAAAGAGAAGTGGGTGAGAGAAAACTCTCTCAGCCTATTTTTTTCTCCAAACTTGAGGATTATGTTTCTCTCTCTTCAGTGCTGGATCTGCCCTCCAGTGCCACCTAGGAGTGGGGAAGGGAAGTGCACAGACAGGCCACTTGGGAGGTGGATCCTGGTTGGATAGAGTGGAAGAGAGAGAAAAGATGCTCAGGACATTGGTTCTGTGTTGTCGAATGATCCAGGATCAGAGTGTGTGGCTGAACAAAAGGAATGAGGGATGGGATCGGAAGTGGCTTTCCTTTTGCACACCCAGTCTGAATAGATGCATATGCTGAGAAGGAATCTGGGGCATTAAGTGCATTGAAGAAGGAGCATTGTAATAAATTGACGATGCCCGCTTTGGTTGTAGGACAGGGGACTGGTGGCACACAGGCCACAGGTGTGCCCTCTACAGCCTGGCAAAATGCTGTTCAGACACAGTCTGTCAGTGCTGGCCTGTGAAACATTTGAAACTAGTTTCCAATAAGGTAAGAACTGAAATTCCACATGTTTACAAGTATTTACAGCGATTGGACAAAGTAATTTTCCCCCTATTGAATCTAACAACAACAACAACAACAAAAAAAAAAAAACACGGGCTTTTATTTTAATATCTTATTTTCTTATTTTTTTCCTAGTGATTTATTTTATTGTGTTTTATAAAAACATAAAAGATGTCCTTCACGAAAGAGATTAAGGAGCACTAGCCGACAGCTTAGGTAAGAGAGGCAAGAGAAGCCCTTTTAGCTCCTTAGAAATCCCCAAACTTATCAGAATAGGAAACAATAAAGTCATAAGGGGGAGCCATTGCTTGGATTTCTGCAGATACCACATCAGTCAGTGAATGGTGGGGAGTTTTGAATCTGGGGATCGTGACTGCCCTTACTTCAGAACACAGCCAATCAATGGAACACTCCCATTTGGTTTGACTTTTCCCTCTGGTGTTAGCCAGCTCCTTCTTGCTGTGGCCAAAACACGTGACAAGAGCAACTTAGAGGAATAATGATTCATTTTGATTTATGTTTTCAGAGTTTCAGCCCATGGCAGAAACATCATGGGAGAAAGACATTGCAGAGGAAAGCGTCTCAGCTCATGGCAACGAGGAAGGAGAGAGAGAGAGAGAGAGAGAGAGAGAGAGAGAGAGAGAGAGAGAGATAGACCTGGGAAATGATGAGTCCTCAGGGACCTACTTCCTCTACCTAGGTCCCACCTCCCAGAAGTCAATTCACCTACCAATGGATTAATCCACTAACTGGATTAATCCACTGATGAGGTCAGAGCCCTCATGATTCAATCATTGCATAAAAGCCCCATCTCTGAACCTTACTGCATTAGGGACCATGCTTTCAACAAACATGTGAGTTTGGGGGGCACAATTCCAAACCATTCCATAATACCAAACCACAATACCTCCCAGATGTTGGCTGTTTTTGGGGAAAGTGAGGCAGCTCAATAAATAAGGCTTAAGTTCACCAAAAGGTTCCGAGGTGGAATTGTTGGAATGGGTATGTAGACTCCCTTGGAGGTTACGAGAAGAGGACACACATACTGGGGTTTGTTTTTAACCCCTTGAGATGTGTGCCACTGCATGAGCAACATAGGTGGCCCGTGTGGTGGGCCCCCTCTGTCCCAAATCTGGATCCTTAGAGGTAAGGGTACTTGTCCTTCCTCTTTTCTATTCAGCTGTAGACTTGAGCCATCTGATTTCTATAGCAGGCTGAATATGACAATTCCCAGTGAATTATTTATATTGAAGTCATAAAATACGAAGCCATGATAAGGAAACGCAGAGGAAAACTAAAAGCTTAGCAGAAAACTGTAATTGTGTAGGCAGGCAATCCACAGAAAGGATGGGTGGGTGGATGACAGCCCTGCCTCTCACCTGGGAGCTCTTTCAGCTCCACCAGAAGCAAGAACATCTTCCGTGCAGCTGAGAATTTGCACGGCTGGTTCCAGAAACTGCATTCTCAGGCAGAATATTTTGGGACCCAGCAATGGTAGAGGCCACTGTTTTGATGGTCCAGAGCCTGGGATGGAGTCAGATGTAGCTGACTTTGAATCCTGGATCCAAGGATGGGGGTGTAGCTCAGTGGTAGAGCATTTGCCTAGCATGCAGGAGACCCTGGGTTTTTGCAAATCGTGATGATGATCATCATCATCCAGGATCCACAGCTTATGAGCTATGCCATGTTGGGCAATCTTACCTTTCTGGCTCATAGTTTCCTCATCTTTGATAATGGGATAAGATATTGGTATTGGGTATTTAACCCAGGATGCTTTACCGCTCAGTTATATTTCCAGTCCTTTTTTATTTTTTATTTTGAGACAGGGCCTCACTAAGTTGCTCAGGGCCTTCCTTGCGAAATTGCTGAGTTGGTCTTGAACTCATGATCCTCCTGCTCCAGCCTCCCAAGTTGCTGGGATTACACGTGTGCACCACCATGCCCAGCTTAATGAGATAATATTAAGACTTCTTCAGGATCTAAAGCGATGAATACTGAGGAACAAATACTGCAGGCTCGCTAGGGCGTTTTCTTAGCACATTTAACTAGGTTGAACATGAAAGACCATCTGTTCTAATTGTTTTATGTTTTCGGGCGTGGAAACTGAAGCCCAGGGAAGGGAGCAAAATTGCCTAAGATTAATTATTTAGTTAGTGTCAGCAGTGGGTCTAGACCCCAGTTTTCTTGATTTGCCAGCCAACTTAAAAAACAAAACATTCAAAATCAATTTGTCATTCAAGTTGGAAAGCTCTCCAAAGCCAAAATGATTTCCGAGGTTTTAGCTTATTTACATGTGCATGGGGATGCAGATCAGCTTCCCAACTTACCAGAACATTAGTACCTTATGGATACCAAATCATCCAGAGGAAAGTTGGTACCCCAGGGTATTAGATAGCTTTCTGTTACTGTGACAAAATACCTGAGGGAATCAACTTAACAAGGGGAAAGGTTTATTTTGTCTCATAGTTTCAGTCCAAAGCTGTTTGGCCCTCTTACATAGTTGCATGGTAGAGGTGGCCTGTTAACCTCATGGCAGCTGTGAAGTAAAATAGAGATAGGTAGGACTAAGGTCTCAATATCATCTTTGAGGACATGCCCCCAAAACCTATGTTCCTTCCACGAGGTTCCATCTCCTAAAGGTTCCACCCCCTCCCAGTAGCACCGCAGATTGGGTAAGAAGTCTTTAACATGTAAGGGACAGTCAAAGTCCCAACCGTAGCACCCAGCATGGCCAAAATGACTCAGGAATCAACAGTGGTCTTCCAAGGAGGCAGTGTGCATAGAGTGTGGGTTTTTCTCCTGGACCCTGGACTCAGCCCCAGACACTTGTCTGGGTTCTAGCAAGGACAGGGCTGTAGGGGAACTGATTACCAAATGTCGCAAGCACAAGTGACACTTCCACGTTACAATTCTAAACCAGGGTAGCACTGAGACAGGAGAGAAACTTTTGCTGACCTTGGTTGCAACATCGTCACAGGGCAGACTGACCCCAGAGGCTCCTCCAGCTATGGCAGAAGGTGGTGGTATTCAGAGACAGCCATTGGAGACAGAAGAGAGCAGGAAGAAGGTCACTCTGGTGGAGACAGGTTTATTTGAGTTGCAGTAGACACTGCTAGTTGCTTATCTGCTACCATCCTCCACTTTTGGTAACTAAACTATCATTTTGTTCAGAGGCAATATGCCTGGCTCAGATCTCTGAATCAACTGGTATCATCCCATACCCCACTCTTTCGGGCTCCCTTGAAGTAGGGAGACACCATGTGACCTACCTAGTTCATGGGACCTGGTTCTGGTTACAGGGTCTACAATCTGCTCTGGGGACTTGTGGGAAAGCGTTCTGAGTATAAATATGAGAATCCTTGCCCCCTTTGCTTTTCTTCCTGCCTTGAATGTAGATGTGATGTCTGGAGCTTCAGCGGCCATTTATTTAGACTGTCCTTTAGGTGACTCCTTAGGTAAGCACACAAACAATTTTCTATTTTTATGCTACTATAGTCATGTTTTCTGTTTTGGGGGGCAGAAGTCTTTCCAAATTGGGTGAAGGACATATGGAAAGAATATCTGCAGTCGATTCCAAGGAATCGATGATCTTGGGAGGGAAGAGGGTTCGACAGAGAACTCCAATGTTTAGCATTTCAATTTGGATTATATTGTAGCAGTCAAGAAATGAGATCCAGGGCTGGGGATATGGCTCAAGCGGTATCGTGCTCACCTGGCATGCGCAGGGCTCTGGGTTCGATCCTCAGCATCACATAAAAATAAAATAAAGATGTTGTGTCCACTGAAAACTAAAAAATTCTCTCTCTCTTTCTCTCTCTCTCTCCCTTTCTTTTCTTTTGCATTGTTTTCGGTGGGCACAACATCTTTTATTTTATTTTTTATGTGGTGCTGAGTTGTAAGAAACAAAGGTTATATCTTATAGTGACAGCAAGAACCTGGTAGAGATGTCTAGGTTTGTACACAAAATGATCTAAAAAAGAAGAAACCAAGATAGTCTTATAAAGAACTGGCTTTTTTTTTTTTTAAAGAGAGAGTGAGAGAGAGGAGAGAGAGAGAGAGAGAGAGAGAGAGAGAGAGAGAGAGAGAGAGAGAATTTTTAATATTTATTTTTTAGTTCTCGGCGGACACAACATCTTTGTTTGTATGTGGTGCTGAGGATCGAACCTGGGGCCGCACGCATGCCAGGCGAGCGCGCTACCGCTTGAGCCACATCCCCAGCCCCAAGAACTGGCTTTTTTAAAAAAAAAAAAATTATAGTGCTGGGGATCAAACCTAGGGTCTTAGGTATGTTAGGAAAGTGCTCCACCACTGAGTTATACGCCCAGCCCCAAGGGTTTCCTTATCTGCTTGCTAGCTAAATAGTTTCCAGATCAAAATGGACACAAGCCAACCAATGAACTTGAAAGTCACCACTCGAGTCCCGTTTTTCACCAGCTTGTTAGCCAGCTCTGAACTCGAGGGAAGACGTTTCCTCATTACCTTGCAAAGTTGTAAAATAAGGAAACTTGAATTTCTTTGCTCACTAGATTGTTTAGCTAGCTAAAAGCCAGAAATAGAAGTTTGATCCTAGGTTCTTTGCCCCATCCCAGCCAAGACATTCCTAGGTGGGTTCCTAAAGTTCAGACTTGAGATTCAGGATGGTTCTAAGCCTTGGTAGCTCATCATCTGGAAAGATCTCTCTTTCATTCCTCTCATGACTCCTTTTAAGCCTTGCCTCTAATTATGGAAAGAGACCTTTTGTCCTGGTCTGAAAGGGCTTTGGGGATTCAGAGATCAGACAGGGGAGGTAGACAGTGCTGGATCCTGGGAGTCACCTTGTGTAAGACACAGAACCCTGGTATGCCCTGGGGTGAAGGGATAAAAATAAGAGCTAATAACAATACTGCTCTTTAGAACAGAAATGTGCCAGCTGGTTCAAAATGTCACCAGGCCCTTTTTTTTTTTTTTGGATAGGAAATGAAATGGCCAGGCTTGTTGTAGTTTCTGCATGAATCCTTCAGAACAGAGGGTTTGTCACTGCAGATCCCTGGGGCAAATTAAAACAGCACAAAGCTCTGATGGAAAAACCATACACAAGAGGTTCAGAACAACCTCTCTTTCAGGTGCTGTCTCCTCCCTTCAAAGCAGGGTATGTTCATTAGTCTGTGTCTTTGGGGCCCTCCGGCCATCTCAAGGTCAATGCCTTTCATGGGCTGTGGAACAGGCAACTTGGGGAGATGAATGTGGGTAACCCAGGACTAGCTGGTCTCTGTTTCTCCTGGGGCTCAGCAGGGAAGAAAGATTTTTTTTAACACTCCACAGTTAAGAGGAAGAATATTTCTTTGTTTAGAGGCCAAGTGAGCAGTGATAGAGGAGGCCCAGCGACAGGGAAAAGTAAAATACAAAGTGGTCAAAACTAAGGTTGAGTTCAGAATCCCCTGCTGTGCCACTGACCCTTGGAGTGGCCTTGGACTTCTCTTATGAACTTGAATCCCCTTGCCTGTTGAGAGAGGTCCAGAGTACCTACTTCATACAGGACATAATGCACGGAAAGGTCATAGCATACTCTGGCCCTGAGTAAGCCATCCATAAACACATAAATGCTAGTTCTTTATGAAGGATTGTGGAAAATAATATTCCTAAAAGACACCCACCCAGGGAAAATCAGTGACAGTGTGGCATGGGAGGAGGAAGGGGAAATCAGCCAAATATTAAACCTCTCCCAGTACATCCTTTCCCAGTTACAGTGGACCCTGGGAAAAAGCAAACCTTCCTCGCTTCCTGGGTTCATCCCCAACATCTCCACCAAAAGCAAACATTCACCCCTTCCCAAACCCAATGGGCCCCAATACTGAAAGGCTGGGCCCTGGACTTTCACCCTTTCCCATTGCAGATGAGTCCTGGCAGGAGAAAAGCAAATAGTAAAGCTCTAGATAACAATGGATCCCAGAGGAAGGAAGGAAGACAGGCAGTGAACATGGAGCTGTGAGTTTTTCCCAGTGACAAGGAGTTTCAAACTTTTTACCATTGCCTTCCTGAATTAAAATTCTAACCTGCACATCTAGATCCCCGACTGTCTGAACAGCACGTCTGGAGTCTCCAATGATCAATTGACCCTCATTGTAAACTATAAAACTGATAGACTCCTCCTGTAACCTGGTTGGCCATTTCCATCCCCAGAAAATGAGCCCTCCCCTGCCTGATTGATTGACATTGCTGCAGAATTAAGGAAACCTTAGGGGTTTGAACTGGCCCTCATGCCCGCTAGGCACATGCTCCACCACACTCCCAGCCCTGATAGCTTTTATTTTTATTATTTGTGTCATGTGGTGCCTCTCATGATTTCTGAAAATTACAGCCAGGCCTCTTTGCCATGTAACTGGCAAATGAGTTTTGTGGTTGGGATGTCTGTCTGCCTCCGGAGGTCTGGTGTTCTTGTTAATCAGGCCACAGACCTGCTTCCCTTGGAGACATCTCCCTGGGATAATTGGTAAGAAATTGAGTTAGGGGCTGCTACAGTTTTCTCAAGGTTGTCCAATTGTGCGTCTCTGATTTTAGGGATCCGGACAGCCTGTCTTTTGTCTCCATGCTTTAAAAGGCTGCGAGCGTGGGTGTGAGGTGAGCACAGGTCTCAGCAGCTGCTCATATTATTTGGAGAGTTGCCAGTGGGCGAGGGAAGTGGCCCAACCCACGCTTGTCTGCTTTTCTTTGCCCACAGCTGGGAGTAAGAGCAGAAATCAGTCTGCTGCACGACACTCTGCTTGTGCAGGTGGCCTGTCCCCACCATGTGCTTGCAAATTCTAGCTTCTGACCCCAGCCTTAGGTTCTTTGGGGGCATTGATAGCTGGGATCTCCCCCAACTCTGCGCCCATAATGACCCTATTTGCAGAGTCTCCCTTTCGTCTGTTAGTAACGATCATATTTCTAAGAATAATAAATGGTGACCATTTTCTGAACTCTTTCACATGATACTTGGCGATGCTTCCATATAGGCCTAGGTTCATGTTATGGCTTGGATCTAGAATGTACCCCCCAAAAGCTCATGTGTTGAAAACATGGTCCCCAATGCACCAAGGTTCAGAGACGGGGCTTTTAGGCCATGATTGTTCATGAGAATTCTACCTTCATCAGCGGATTCATCCATTGTATATGTTAATCCATTGATAGCGAATGGACTACTGGGAAGTGGGACCTTGTAGTAGGTCACTGGAGGCATGTCCTGCAAGGGTTCAGCTTTTCCCTGGTCCCCTCCTCTCTTTCGTTCTCTTCTCTGGGTTGCCTTGAGCTAAGCAGCTTTCTTCCTCCACGCCCTTCTGCCATGATGTTCTGCATCACCTCAGGCCCAGGGCAATGGAGTCGGCCACCATGAACAAAATCCTCTGAAAAGGACAAGGCTCCCGGGCCACCAAGCCCAGCAGCGGAGAATTGGAGCGCGGAGTGGCTGGTGGGTCGGAGGCTGGCGGCCAGCAGGGCTAGAGTGGTGTGGAGGCCCCCAAGGTAGCCAAGGCCACCCTGTCACCCTTCCATGGCCAGCCTTGGCCACAGTATGGACACCCACTGCCCGCAGCGCTGCAGCCCTAAGCAGACCTCAACCTCCCGCTTACCTGACCTGCGAGGAGAAACTGGAAGCGGAGCCAACCTGCAAGAAACCCGGGGCTCAAGAATTGACCAATAGCCAAACCCGGGGCTCAAGAATTCACCAATAGCGTTAGTAGTTTCTGCCCTAATTAGCATACGTTTGGACCAATAGCAGTGAGCCAAGGGCTATATAAACCCCCTGGATCCTCACACTGAGCCGAGAGCTGCTGTTAGGGTCCGCTCTTGCACGTCTGTGGTTTATGATAAAACTGCTGCTATACTCACCCTGGTCTGCAGGTTTTTTTTTTAATATTTATTTTTTAGGTGTAGATGGACACAACACAATGCCTTTTATTTTTATGTGGTGTTCAGGATCGAACCCAGGAGACGGGCTCCCGGGCGGGCTCCGGGATCTCTTAGGGATATTAAAATCCAGATGTTCTGATCCCTAGTGTCTGTGCAGAATGGAGGCACATCCTCCTAAAGACTTTAAATCATCTCTAGATGACTTACAATACTCAGTACAATGGAAATGCCATATAAATAGTAGTTATACTGTATTGCTGAGGAACAATGACAAGAAAAAAGCCAGTATATGTTCAGTATAGACACACTGTTTTCTATCCACTGGTGGTTGATGTGCAGATGTAGAACTTGTGGGTGTGGAGGGTTGACTGTAAAATAGACCCAAATGGAAAGTTTTTTTGTTTTTTTTTTTTGTTGTTGTTTGTTTTTAAAGCCCAGTGCCCAGCCCCCACGCTCTACCATTTACACGGGAATCTCTTGGGGAAGCATCATGACATTGGCTTGTGTGGCTCTCTGAGGACAGGGAGCTCACTCTCCAGGCTGGCTCCTTGCGGTTCAGTGTGGACCTCAGACTTCAGACATTGACATCACCTGGGAGCTTGTTGGAGATTCTAGTCCTCAGGGTAAGGATGTAGCTCAGTGATAGAGCGCTTGCCTAGCATGTGCAAGGCCCTGGGTTCCATCCCCAGCACCCTGATTAATGATGCTAATAATAATAACAAAATTTTTTAAAAATGGAAATTCTGGTCCTCCAGGCCCATATCTTACCTACTGAATCATAGTCCCCAGGAGATTTTTCCACATCTTCACATGCTTGGGAGAAGCACCTCCTTATCAGTGAGGTGGGAAAGTATAACGTCCACATTTTACCTGCTCATAAGACAAGCTCACACTAACCTGCTAATCATAAGGGTCTCGTGGAATGTCTGATGAAATTAGGGATTCATTAGGACTCACCCTAGTCCTATCAAACCAGAATGTCCAGGGTGAAGGTTTGGGAAGGTGTGTTTGTACTTCGAATCAGATGCGTTTGAGAAACAACGTGTTATAAAGCTTAAAGGATTATTATCAGAGTTAAATGAGGACATAGAGCTCTTGTTTGGGTTATTATAAAATATATAAATTTATATAAATATATAGACAGTTTACCATGGTGTGAAATGATGGTTAGCTGCTTTGTGTACACTCTGACTGAACGAGACAAATATTCTCTCCATTTTCCAGAGAAAGAAATTGAATTTCAGAGAATGAAAGAGATGTGCTCTGGGTCACATGGCTGGGATGTGACGGAGCCAGACTGACCCTAGAGCTTGTGTCCTTCCCACTCCTGACTACCACACAAGTTGAGTTCATGCTTTTTTTTCTCTCCAGAAGAATTTTCACCTTTAAGTCAGCTGTGAAAATTCCAGATTCATCTGCCAATTCAACCACCCACTCAGTTTATTCACCAAAGTCTTACTGAGCATTCGCCATTGACCAGACACAATGCTGGGCAGTGGAGATACAGAAGCAAGCAAGACAGACCCAGCTTGCCCCAGGGGGTGGTGCAACACCTGTCATCTCAGTGGCTTGGGGGGCTGAGGCAGGAGCATTGCAAATTCAAAGCCAGCCTGGGCAACTTAGCAAGACCCTGTCTCAAAAAAGAAAAACTCACCATCTCAACATCATGTATATCCACAGCCTAATATATATATAAATATTAGTGTATATATATATCGCCACAAGACACTAATTAAAGTATGTAAATAGTGGAAAGGTCAGTAGAGTAGAGGAAAGAGAACCGGGGGAGGGAGGAGGGGAAGTAGTGGAGATTGAATTAGAACAAATTAATTTCATGCTTTTATAATTATGTCAAAATAAATCTTAATGTTATGTATAACTAAAAAGAACCAATATAAAAAGACAAGCCCAATTCACTGGTGCTGACGGTTCAATGAGGAAGATTAAAAGAACACAAAAGTACCCTACCTATGTATGCAGAGGAAAACCCACCCATCTACCCTCGCATCCATCCATCCATCCAACCACCCCTCCCTCTATCCATCCATCCACCCATCCATCCATCCATCCATCCATCCACCCATCCATCCATCCACCCATCCATCCATCCATCCATCCATTCATCATCCATCTCTCCTCCCACCCGTTTCTGGGGAGCGGGGAGCTATTCTATGCATTATTCAATGCTGAGATCCAATGTTACTTCTTCTATCACTCACCAGGCGCTATGAGCTGATCCTTGATCTATGTTCCCATCCTGCCTTATTTATATTTTATCATAGCCAAGGCTGACTATAGACATTTTGTCTAATGTCTATTGGGTAGTATTTTATCTAAAGTAAACTAGGTTGTGCTGCAGTAGTAAACCCTGACATCTTAGTGTTGAACACAGCAAAGATTTATGCCATTTTGAAAACAAATAGTAGGTAAAATTTATATATCATAAAGTTCACCAATTTTTTAGTTGTAGTTGGACACAATACCTTTATTTTATTTATTTTTATGTGGTGCTGAGGATTGAACCTAGGGTCTCGCATGTGCTGGGCAAGTGTTCTACTGCCGAGCCACAAGTCCAGCCCTAAAATTCACCAACTTAAATCATACAATTTAACGGATTTTAATGAATTCAGTTATGCAACTATTACCACTATCTAATGTTAGAACATTTTTTTATCACCCACAATAGAAACCCTGTACCCATTAATAGTTACTTCATCTTATCTCTCTCAACACAGCTCCCAGCAACTGGTAATGTACTTCCTGTCTCTGTCTTTGTCTTTTCTTGGCATTTCATGTAAATGGAACCAATACCATGAGGCCATTTGTGTCTGGTTTTCAAGGTTTATCCAGTTTGTAGCATGGATCAATAGCTCTTCCCTTTTGATTGCTGCATAATATTCCATTGCATGGATATACCACATTTAATTTATTCATCTTTCAGCTGATGGACATTTGGGTTGTTTTCCTTTTGCACTATTAGTAAAAAGTTATTCTCTGAGTGGCAAAAGTCCATGGGAACCCAGATCCAACACTCCATGCAGCCCTCCTTATCCCATTATGACATGACACTCAGGGACCCACGCTGCTTCAATTTTGTAGCTACATCTCAGCACAAGATTTCCACATTCACTATGATGGGGAACAGAGAAACTCCCACCTGCTCTTGCATGCTGAGGCTTGGAAATCAAATGTCTCACCTCTACTTACAGCCTGCTGGCCAGCATGGGTCCCATGGCCCTGCACACTTGCAAGAGAGCTGAGCTGGGTGGTGTGGTTTCTTTCCATGTGATCAGAAGGAGGAAAAGAGGAACCAGATATGGGTGAGCGCAGGGAATTATCCTAGGCAGACTAATGATTTGGCCGCCTTTTAAGTCATCATTCGTCAAATATTTGTTAAAAGGGTATTTGGAGAGAGACTGAATGTTGTTGGGTGTTAAGAATGAAAACAAATAAGACTCTTGGCGGTATTTGGTCTCTCTGTTGTCCAAGCAAAAGAGCTCTGGATTCAAATGAACGTTCTCCATTCAGCAAAACAAAAGGCCTGCAGCTAATCTGAACCTTCCTATCTAAAAGATGAGCTAAGGACCCACAGATCTTGAACCAAGCTTCCTGGGTGTCTTATCATCGACCTAAGTGGCTTCTCAAAGATCTCTTCCCAGCTATTGATAGCGTACTCCTCGGCAGGAACACTAAGGATGGTGGTGTAGAAAGACCTCAATTCCTAGCTAGTATTTATTGTCCTATTCTTCTGTCTTAAGATGGGACAGTAACAGGAGCCAGTTGCTTCCCCAATAAACAGTCTTCTTTTTTTCGGAATAACAGAATTTTAGTTAGTAATAAGAAAGTGCACACACGAAAAAGTATTTCTCAGTCTCCTGTAAAGATACGAGTGACAAATGGCAATGCTTGATTGGGGCTTCCAGGAAAGCTCTTTTAAGGGCTTTGATCGTGCAGTCACTCTTCATAATCATGGCCTTTCCTAATACTTGGAATGTGAATGCAATGGCTGGAAGTGCAGCGTCAGTCTTGTCAACACGAGGCAACTTTGAGGATGGGTGCCATGAAATGAGAAAGACTATTTGAGGGTGGAGCTACCAGACCTGCCCTTAACTACCTACTTCCAGACTTCCTTTATGTAAGAGAAAGAGAAAAGAGGAAATGTGTTTAAGCCATTGGAACTGAGTCTTTGATATAATTGTTATAATAGTCAGTCATCATCGCCAGCATTGAGGCAGAGGGAAAGAGATTAAAGAAAGAAAAGGAAAGATAAAGATTGGCAAGAAGGGACAAGGCCTATATCCCAGGAACCTACAGGAGGGATGAGGTTGTGAAGGGAAAGGAAAGCAACTGGGGAGGTAGTTAGAGATGGAAGCAGGTGAGTGGTTAGAAGTGCAGATACAGAATCAGCTCCAAGTTCCAATCTTGCATGACTCGGTGCCTTGGGCACAAAGTAAGTGTTCAAAGCACATGTTTGATGTGTCATTCATCATTTGAAATGCTTTATGCAGTTTAATTTATAGAATCATCCCAATCCTATAAGATATAAGATATTTATTATCCCCATTTTCTAAATCAACAAATGATGAGACACAGGTTTTTGGTAACCTGACCAAAGTCACAGCTAATAAATGCCAAGAATCATGATCCCAATGATCTGTGCTCAAAACCTCCCTGTTTGCACTGTGATGTATGATCTTGCCAAAGCGCAAAAGCAACAGGGCCAATAGGCCATGAACTATAAGATAAAACCTTTCCTCTTTATAAACTGATCATCTCGGGTTATTACTGTCACGGTAACAGAAAGCTGACCAACATACTTGGCAAACCAGTTGAGTTCTCAAAGTCTGCTCATAAATCTGCTTGCTTTAAGTTTAGAGGGACGCTGTACAAGGGACCGCTCTGTGAACAGAGAGGAGAGCTGTGCCCTCCTGCTCTAGCTGAGTGCTTGTCTGAGTTTGCAAGCAATAGTGCAAGGCTATACGCTGAAATTCTATAAGTTTCTGAGCTTCTGTTTGATGCCAGTAATTATTGTCATTGTGATTAGTTGAGCGCATACTAAGTGTTGAATACCATGTTTTTTTTTTTTTAAACTTTCCCTCTTTTCTGTTTTGTCAATTGCACAGTGATTCCAAGGAGATAAATAATAACCTTTTTATTTAGTGGAATGATTTGAGGCCCAGACTGGATGCAACTTGCTGAAGGCATCGTGGGTAGTAAGTAGCAGAATCAGGAAACAGACTCCAGGGGAGCCATAGGCAAAGCTGGAGCTCTTTCCAGTGAGTGACATTTTGCTGGGGGTGGCAAGAGGGAAAGGCCAGGCAGAACAGATGGGAGGGGCATGGAGAGGCAGGGACAGTCAGTGTAGGCCTAATGTCTCACAGCTGCTTGACACATGGAAATTAGGCCTTTTGTGCTGTACTTGATTACCCTTTATTAGTCTATCAATCAACCCAACTGAAGTTTCATTTAGAAGTCTCCAGGCATACGTCTTTTTATTCTTGGTACTTGGGATTGAACCCCAGGGGCACTTCACCACCAAGTGACATCCACAGTCCTTTTGATTTTTAATTTCTTTCTTTCTTTCTTTTATTTTTTTTTTTTAAATTTTGAGACCAGAGGGTTTTGCTTAAATTGCTGACTCTGGCCTTGAACTTGTGATTCTCTTGCCTCAACTTCTGGAGCTGCTGAGATTATAGGTATGTGCTATGGTACCCGGAAAACCTTCTGACATTGAACAGCAAGTTGGTGTATTAAAAGAATGGAAGGATTGGGAGCCCAGCTACCTGTATGCTTTGTTCAACACTGTCAATAATTTGTCCTTGTAAAAGTCATTTGATTTTTGAGTGTTACTTTTTTTTTGTTTTTTTGGGGTTTTTTTTTTTTTTTTTGGTACTAGGGATTAAACTCAGGGGTGCTTAACTACTGAGCCACATCCCCAGTCCTTTTTATTTTTTATTTAGAGACAGGGTCTCACTGAGTTGCTTAGGGCCTCACTAAGTTGCCAACATTGACTTTGAATTCGAGATCCTCCTGCCTCAGCCTCCCAAACCACTGGGATTACAGGCACACACCACCCTGCCTGGCCCTACCTTTGTTTAAAATATAAGAGTAAAATTATATAGGGCTGAGGGTTGGGTGGTTCAAATGAGACACTGCATTTAATTTCTAAGTTTTGTGTATTTGTATTTAATTCAACATAGCACATATGGGCACAACACTGGACAACATTGGGAAAATTAGAAGCTACTGAGAAACAAGAATTTTTTTCTAAAAAGTAAATCTTCTTAGTGTTAGGTAGGCACCAGTAGCTAGCTAACCCCATGCCTACCTGCCCTCTGATTTTCCCAGCCTCCTTTGCAGCTGGAGTGGCCATGTGACCCAGTTCTAGCCAATGAGGCGAAAATGTTAAGACTTTTGCTTTTCCAGCTCAGATAAACAGATGGGGTTCGTGCCTTCCTCTCTCCCTTGAATGTGGGATGTGCAACCGTCTTCAGACCACAGAGACAGGCCAAGGGGACTGCTGTAGATGCTGGCCTTGACCGTACCCTGCTTCTAAGTGGATACCAACAACCAAGTCAGCAGCCACCTACCTCCAGACATCTTATTTTATGAGGAAAAGAAACTCTTATTTTAAGCGGCTGTTGGTTGGGTTCTCTGTAACTTCCACTGTAGCTATTACATTAATACATTCTCATCATCCAGCTATCACGGCTGCCAACACCTCTGCGTGGATCTTCTCGGGTCTTTTCTAATGCACCCCCAGCATTCAAATATTTTGAATTATTAAGAGGCTTCTTGCTTCTAACACGTGTTATCTCGTATCTCGTGTTTTAAAGTCCTCATTCAGGCCTTTTGCAGGTATTATCTACTAAGGATGAGAAACATTCTACACAAACAGAAAAAACACATTCTTAGCCACTTCTAAGGGGATTGGGAAATTTACAGCAGGGACAAAATTTGGAATGTACTTTTTAATTCACAAGGTTGGAGCTAGATTTTCAATAGATTGGTTTTGCGCATAAAAGAGCAAACCCAGAAGTTTCAGAGGACACAGCGTTTGTAAGAGAAACCTCAGAATAAAGAAGAGATAGAAATCAAATCCTCCAGATTTCAGGATGACACAAACGATACAATAAAAGGGCTGGGGCTGGGGCTCAGTGGTAGAGCGCTTGCCTGGCACGTGTGAGGCACTGGGTTCGATCCTCAGCACATCACATAAAAATAAATAAATAAACAAACAAACAAATAAATAAAGGCATTGTGTCTATCTATAACTAACACAAATATTTTAAAAAGAGAGTGATATGTCTGGAAAGAAGAGAGAGAATTAGAAGGATGAGAAGGGAGGTGACATACTATTTAGGTTCTGAGAAGGGACTCAGAGCTCTGTCCCACACCTGGCACTGGGAATGGACGCTAGAAACTCTCAGTAGGTTTAGCAAGAATACAAAACCAGCAGGCCCTGGGGCCTCTTCTCTCTTGTGTAGGTACGTTTAAGTCACTCCAGGTCAAACCGGGTATCTTCAGGGACAAGTAATCCTTGCTTGGGTGAAGCTGAGGGCATCCTTTCAGTTGAGGGAAAGCATCTGAGAATTTCCCATGAACCTTTGCGACCCGTGCTCAATGGGCTGAAATTACAAGAAAGTTAACCTGGACCACAGGGACACCTCAACTGGTAGCCAGGGCAGGACTATGGCTTTAGCAGAGGTGGTCAGACTGTGACCATGGCAACCAGAGAGATGGATTGCAGAGGCCCGGGAAGAGCAGAGGGGGAGTGGGGGACCAGGTGTACCTCTGGATTCCAGGATGGCCCAGACATCTACCCAAGGACTCCAACCACCTCTAGAGAGCAGGGAAGGAACAGGTAATGGGAGACTCTTGACTGATCACTTTATATCAGGAAGTGTCTGAGTTACTTTGAATGGTAAGATTATGTTTTCTCATCAGGGATGAAACATATGAGACTGAGATAAGTTCACTTTGAAGAAATAAAGTTTCATTTTATTTTGTAATGCTGGGGTTGCAGCCAAAAGCCATCACGACAAAAGGTAAGTGCTCGATCACTGAGTCGTAGTACCCCCAGCCCCTTAAAAGTTGTTGTTTGTTTGTTTGTTTTGGTACCAGGGATTGAACCCAGGGGCCCTTGACCACTGAGCCCCATCCCCAGCCTTTTTTTGTATTTTATTTAGAGACAGGGTCTCACCGAGTTGCTTAGCTCCTCACTTTGGCTGAGGCTGCCTTTGAACTCGCGATCCTCTTGCCTCAGCCTCCCAAACTGCTGGGATTACAGGCTTGTGCAGCCACCAAGCCTGGTTGGCAAGTTTTTAATAAAACTATTTTTTGGATACCCAATTATGTATTCTGCAAATTTTCCCTCATTACCATGTATGCCTGCATTTACAACATATGTACAATTTTTCTTGCATGCAAGAATATTATACACACAGTTTTGCAAATTTATATTCCCCCAAAATATTCTGGGCAACTATTGACACCCGTAAATTTTCATTTATAATGACTTTTAAACATTTTTTTTGAAAATTTTGAAAATCTGATATGAATTATATGCCCAGAAACACACACATATATATTCATACTAACATGTCTATATATAATTTTAAGGATATTATTTAAGAATACAAGGTTGGGCTGGGTCTGTGGCTCAGTGGTAGAGCGCCTGCCTTGCACATGTGCGGCACTTGGTTCGATCCTCAGCACCTCATAAAAATATATAAATAAAATAAAGGTATTTTAAAAAAATACAAGGCTAAAAATTCCTGGAATATAATAACAGTTTTCAATAACTGAAGAGTATGTAATATATCGCCACCAGACAATTTATTTCATTAACCTCCTCTTGAACTTAAACTGTTTCCAGTTTGTCTCTACTATCTATGATCTCTAAGATAGAATCCTAGAACTTGAATTGTTAGTAACACGAGAAGTGTTTCTACTGCAATTAATATATGACAGTGCTTTGTTTTGTCACTAACAATAGAATCAGGAAGAAGCCCAGGGCAGATTTAATAATATTATCAAAGACCCATACTCTGGCTGTCTTTCTGATCTGCTCTACTTAGCTTTTTGTCTTGTTGACTCATGGTTACAAAGTGGCTTCTGCAGCACCAGCTATCACATCCATCCTTGTTTTAGACAGGATAAAGAAGGAAAAGAGGGTAGCTTTTATTAGCAAAGTAGAACTTTTAGTTAAATCTCAATAGCCGGAACTAGATCACATGTCTGTAGGTATCGAAAGGTATTGCTAAAGTAAATTTTCAGTTTTTTTCCCAGCCTATTTTAGTAGAGGCAGTCAAGGGAGATGAGTTTTGGTGGTGGGCTTTAGGTTAATCACCCCCTGCACAGGGCCCAAATTTCCGGGCACTTTTGAGGAGTTGATCTGTGGAAGCAAAATACTTGAAAGGGCTTTATTAACCAAAAAAAAAAAATATGTGCAAATTGTGAGGTATATAATTTATTAGAAGCAATGCTGTGTTTTCTCAGCAGATTGAATGTGTAGTATTATTGCTAATCCCTGGGCGACCACTTTGCTAATTCGCCACCTCTGCTCTGAAACATATTGTTAAAATGCTCTTTTTTATAGAAACAGCTTTCCCATACCCGGTGACCAAATTGCTTGTTTAGACCCCGTTTTGATATTCCAATCACCTCCCACAGGGTGTCAGGAAAACAACATGAGCACAGAGCCCAAAGACCTGAGATTATTTCTTAGCTCTGCCTCAGACCATAGACCGTACATCTCTAGGCTTTGGATTCCTCACCTGGAAGGAGATAGGTAAGAAATTTCTACTTCTCCACACTGCTGGAGGCACGAGATGAGATTAGGGACAAAAAAGTGCTCTGAAGAGGGTGGGGTATAGCGGCACATCCCTGTCATCCCAACGACTGGAGAGGCTGAGGCAGGAGGATCACAAGTTTGAGGCTAGCCTCAGCAATTTAGCCAGGCCCTAAGCAAATTAGTGAGACCCTGTCTCAAAAAATAAAATAGGCTGGGGATGTGGCTCAGTGGGAAAGCACTCCTAGGTTTAATCCCGGGGGTGGGGGAAGAGGTCTTAAGAGGAATATGGTGGTGGTTGTTATTATTGCTCAGCAGTTACTCTTGCTGACCATTTGGGAACCCGTTGAATCAATGTCAGGGCCTGTGATTTACTGGTGAACCAATTCTCCTAGAGGGCAAATTGCCTCGATTGGTAGATGTGGCAATATGCATGGTACAAATACTCTAATCATGGCTGATTTCAACCTACCAACAACCAACCACAAAATTTCCGAATATTTAACAAATCATTTTGTCAGCTGATACAGGTGAGCTCTAGTTCATTACTGGCCCAGACCACAAAATCAACCACCTTCCAGTGGAAGTGTCCTGGTAGGTAAAATCTTCAGTCAATCTCATTTTGTTTCCTTCCCATCTCCAATACCAATTTACACACACACACACACACAATTTAAGAAAGGCGTAAGTACACTCTAAAGGGCCATATATGTGCAAGTTATTTGATGCATGAATTGATACTTACTAGTGAAATAGTTCCAGGTCTACATAGACAGGATTGGACTTACAAATAAAGATTATAGAGAACTTGTCCTGTATGGGCTATTCATTTGGCTATAAGTGACATAACAAATTTTTACTCCTCACACCTCAGATAGAGCCCTAATATCCAGAGTATACAAAGAACTCAAAAAATTAGACAATAAGATAACAAATAACCCAATCAACAAATGGGCCAAGGACCTGAACAGACACTTCTCAGAGGAGGATATACAATCAATCAACAAGTACATGAAAAAATGCTCTCCATCTCTAGCAGTCAGAGAAATGCAAATCAAAACCACACTAAGATACCATCTCACCCCAGTAAGATTGGCAGCCACTATGAAGTCAAACAACAACAAGTGCTGGCGAGGATGTGGAGAAAAGGTACACTTGTACATTGCTGGTGGGACTGCAAATTGGTGCGGCCAATTTGGAAAGCAGTTTGGAGATTCCTGGGAAAGCTGGGAATGGAACCACCATTTGACCCTGCTATTGCCCTTCTCGGACTATTCCCTGAAGACCTTAAAAAAGCATGCTACAGGGATACTGCCACATCGATGTTCATAGCAGCACAATTCACAATAGCTAGACTGTGGAACCAACCCAGATGCCCTTCAATAGATGAATGGATAAAAAAAATGTGGCATCTATACACAATGGAGTACTATGCAGCAATAAAAAATGACAAAATCATAGAATTTTCAGGGAAATGGATGGCACTAGAGCAGATTATGCTTAGTGAAGCTAGCCAATCCCTAAAAAACAAATACCAAATGTCTTCTTTGATATAATGAGAGCAACTATGAACAGAGTAGGGAGGAAGAGCAGGAAGAAAAGAATAACTTTAAACAGAGACATGAGGTGGGAGGGAAAGGGAGAGAAAAGGGAAATTGCATGGAAATGGAGGGAGACCCTCATTGCTATACAAAATTACATATAAGAGGTTGTGAGGGGAATGGGAAAATAAACAAGGAGAGAAATGAATTACAGTAGATGGGGCAGAGAGAGAAGTTGGGAGGGGAGGGGAGGGGGGATAGTAGGGGATAGGAAAGGTAGCAGAATACAACAATTACTAATAGGGCATTATGTAAAATTGTGGATGTGTAACCGACGTGATTCCGCAATCTGCATTTGGGGTAAAATTGGGGGTTCATAACCCACTTCAATCTAATGTATGAAATAGGATATGTCAAGAGCTTTGTAATGTTGTGAACAACCAATAAAAAATTAAAAAAAAAACCCAATTCAAACAAATGTAAAATATAAGGAATGGTTATTGGCCCACATAACCACGATGTTCAGGGCCAGTCTGACTTCATGCATGGCTGTATCCAGGTGCTCACACAATAGAAACAGGAATTCAGACTGACGTTTTTCTCACAGTAGTAAAAGGGCCACTAGCAGTTCTGGTTTAGCAGCCCTGGTGGAAAACAAAAACAAATATGTTGCTTTCCTTCAGAGCAATTCCCAAATTCCTGACAGTAAAACTCCCAGAAATTGTTCTGATTGGACAAGCTGGGGTCACATGCTCATCTCTGAGCCAATCACAGTAAACCAGAGAACATAGTACTTATCATGACTGGGTGTGGACCCTGGGCTGATTCCTGGAGAAGGAGATGCTGTCCACCCATTTAAAGCACATGGAGAAAAAAAATGGATTGAGAATGGCTTGAGTTCGTTTCCCCAAAAGGAAAGTTGGATTCTTTTCCCAGGGGGAAAAAAAAATCCAAAGGGAATGCAATGATTAATTTTAGGTGCCAACTTGACTGGGATAAGGGATGCCCAGATTGCTGATGAAATATTAAGTCTGGGAACATCTATAAAGGTGTAAATGAAAAATATTAGTATTTGAGTCAGTAGACTGAATAAAGAGGATGCACCCTCACCAGTGTGGGTTGGATCATCTAATTTATTGGGGCCTGCACAGAACCAAAAAGGCAGAGGGGAAGACAGTGGGAATGATCTTGTGTGCTCGTTCTCTCTCGCTCACTCTCTCTCTCTCTCTCTGCCTGAGCTGAGATGTACATTTTCTCCTGCCCTTGGACATCAGTGCATCTCAGGCTTTCAGATCAGAACTTACATCACTGGACTACCATCAGTACCTCCTGCCTCAGCCTCCATACCTTCATACCTGGGCTGAATGATGTCTTTTTTTGTTGTTGTTGTTGTTCTCCATCTTGGGACTCCTTGGCCTCCATGAGCACAGCATCCAAGTTCTAAAATAAATTTCTTTATGTATATTGATTTGGTTCTGTGTCTCTGGAGAAGCCTAATGAAGGATCCCTGCTTGACAGATCTAACAGCAGATGCCCACTACAAATCTAATATGCTTGTCATTGCGCCAGGCAGATCTGTGTGTCAGGAGAGACAGGAGTTTCATATATAGCTCAAACATCCCTTGGCGTCATCAGCTTGTGGCTCCTGAGGGGGTTGTATTACATTAATTCTCATATTTTATTCATTCCAAAAAAACTGGTATTTCTGAAAGTTCCTCCGAATTATATCCTTATGGCCTTCCAAATCAGCCTGGGCTGCTGCTTCCAGAAAAACTAGTCAGCCAGACCCTGTTCTTTATTGCTACCCTCTGGTCCATAAAGATGAGAATTCTGTAGGCCCTGCTTTCTGGAGCCCAGCATTTAGTTAGGAGGCAACATGGGTGATAAACATTAGGTTCTGTGACTAGAGATAATGAAAGTGTATCACAAACACAGCACACATCTGTCATCCCAGCAACTTGGGAGGCTGAGGCAGGAGGATCACAAATTTGAGGCCAGCCTCAGCAATCTAGCAAGGCTGTGAGCAACTGAGCGAGACCCTGTCTCAAAATAAAAATATAGGGCTGGGGTTGTGGCTCAGCAGTAGAGCACTTGTCTAGCACATGGGAAGCCCTGGATTTGATCCTCAGCGCCACATAAAAATAAATAAATAAAATAAAGATATTGGGTCCAACTAGAGTAATTAAAACTATCTCAAAGTGTTTTTAAAAAATAAAATAAATAAAAATATAGGGGCTGGGGTGTAGCTCAGTGGTGGAGCACTTGCCTAGCATGTGTGAGGCACTGGGTTCGATCTTCAATACCACATAAATAAATAAAATAAAGGCAGGCTGTCCATCTACAACTATGTAAAAAAAATTTAAAGATAAAATAAAAAAAATATAAAAAAGGGCTAGGGATGTGGCTCAGTCGTAAAAAGCGCCCCTGGGTTCAATCCCCAGTAACCAAGAAGAAAAAAAAAAGAAGAAAATTGAACAGACATACATAGATTATCATGTGAAGATACAGAATTCTCAGAAGGAACCAACATTGCCTATACCTTGATCTCGAACTTCAAGGGTCTAGAATTGTGAGAAAATAAATTCCTGTTGTCTAAGCCATGCCATCTATGGGTATTTTGTTATGTGAACCCAGCCAGGCAGGGAGTCTTGGAGGAAGAATGTCTTTTATTGATTTTTTAAACAACTGAGTAGGTAGTACACACACTCAAAAAGGCATAAGGTTTTCCTCCTCCTCTGCCCAACCTCCACCGAGTTTCCCTCCCAGGAGACAAATGGCTACCTGGGTCTTCTGTTTCCTTCCAGAGCTCCTTCCACGAACAAACACAAATGTATGTTTGCATCGTTTTATTTCTCACCCTGTGTGCACGGCTCTGCACCTTGCTTTTGCATTTAATAAAACACCCTGAAGATCCCGCAAGCATGACTTCCACAAAGCATGTTTGGAAAGTCAGAGAGAAACCCTGGTGAATCACCAATGCAATTGGAAAAAAGAAAAAAAGAAAAAAAAAAAGTGATGCTTTGAAACCATACGGCCACCCTGTCAGATATTTTAAGCCTTTGCATTCAGAGGAGCTGGGAGGAGAGACCTCAGGAGATGAGAGAGGCAGAGGCAGAGGAACCTCTGGGTCTTCACTCCCCCTGCATGCCCTGTTCTGCCCTTCTCTCCCCATCGCACAAACTAGGTCAGCCTGAGAGATGCTGCCTGCAGCAAGCAGGAGGGAGATGGTCCATGCTGCGTGGGAGGGCACGATTCTGGGCCCATATTGGGATGCCATCTGTAATTGTAGACTCTCGGAGCTGCGAGATCTTAAAGATCATCTTGTCTAATTCCCTCATTTTGCAGATGGTGAAGCTGAGCCCAGAGGAAGGAGTCGGGGGGTGGAAGGAACTTTCTGAGGATCTCTAGGTGGGGACAGAGCAGGGTCTACAGCTGGGGTGTAGAGGTGCAGGGGGAGTCCTAACTCTTGGCATTCGCTTTTCATGTTGTCACCATGCACCTGTTGGTTCCAAAGCCTGTGTCTAGATGTCCAGATTTTATTTTGCCTTCTTTGATATGCCCTGGGTATCTCCGCTTTGCAACTACAAACAAGAGGAATGGACCCTGGGTTTCAACCATGTTGGTTTTGCTTATTAGCTTATTATCTACCCCTCTTGGGTTTTGCTAGGCAGTTGGGTTGCCAAGGGCTACCATTCACAGTTCAGTCCATAATGTAGACTCTATGTCAGCTGTAACCCCTGGGGTTGTGCAGTGCATAATCCGGGAGGCCCTATCCAGCGAGGTACTGGTTGTAAAAAATTAAATGAGATCATGCTTGTCAATCCATTAAAATACCAATAACTCCTTCAATGTCGGCCATCTTTACAATCATTTTTATTATTATTGTCCATTCTCTTAAGGAGAAGCTAGGAATAGGAAAGCTGAGTAGAAAAGCCATCTTTGCAGAAATTTCATTTCTATAATTAAAGGTAACAAGCATTCAGTACCGAAAACCTGGAAAACACAGAGAAACAAACAAAATAGCAAAAAATACTCCCACCAACCAGAAATATCTTCATTTGACATATGGTATATGTTTTTCCGGATTTTTTTTTCTTTTGGTAACTGCCTGCCTTTTTCACTTACTAATATATTTGGGAATGCTTTTCCATGTCAATCATTTTCACCTCCAATATTGGTCTTAAGGGGAGGAGACTCCAGCATAGTAACTGAGAGAGCATGCATTATTATTATTATTATTATTATTATTATTTTGGTATCAGGGTGCTCAACCACTGAGCAACATCCCTAGCCCTTTTTTTATTTTTTATTTTTTTATTTTGAGACAGGGTCTTACTAAGTTGCTTAGGGCCTTGCTAAGTTGCTGAGGCTGGCTTTGAACTTGTGATCCTCCTGCCTCAGCCTCCAGAGCTGCTGGGATTACAGGCATGCAGCTCTGCTAGGTACCAGCTGTGTGACCTTGGACAAGATAATTAACCTTTCTCTGCCTTAGTTTTGTCATCTGTAAAATGGGGCCAATAATAACATTTGCCTCGTAGAAGCACTGTGAGGATTAAATGAGTTAATGTGTAAATTTCCCAGAGAAGTATTTGGTACAGAGTGTTTGGTATTTTATTGTCATTTGGCCAGCCTGTTTGGGGGGGTCTACAGTACTTTCATTTGCTATACTGGTTCCTTATGGTTGGCTCTTTAGGAAGATCCTAGTTTCTCCTTGTCCTAAATAATGTGGCCCCAAATCTTCTCAGCCATGCACCCTGGGCATATTCATGGTAATTTTATTAAATTCCTAAAAATTGAATTGCTGGGTTATAAATATTTGTACCAAATAATCCAAAGTGTGAGTTGATTTACCTTCTGGAAGAATCTGAAAGGACAGGAGAGCAACACAAGAATTGGGGTCCTAGAAGCAGAACTAGGAACAGAGTTTAGGACCAGGAACATGGTTCAGTTGTCAGGTGGTCCACCTAGTTCCATGAAGCTGTTACCTGGGCCCCTGCCCTTGGCAGCCTAATATCATACTTCCAAATGTCTGTCACTTGACTAGAGCACTCTCATGTTCTTTTTCAAATCCAAGAACCGTCTACACCATAATATATTTAATATTTTGAAACAGATTTGCTTTAAAAAAACCATAAACACAATTTACAGCTTTAAAAGAACATTTTTTAAATCGCTATGTTAAATGGAAAACCAGAATCATCTACCATAAAAGGAGAGGAACTGTGAAAATAACTATAACAAAAGCAAAAATGTTATTAAATGGTAGCTAGACACTTGCCTGGGAACTCTCTGAGCTCCAGGCCTCAGGCTTTTCATTATTAAAGAGGGAGATTTGCAGATCAGCAATAGTGAGAGAAGTGTTAAAGGCTTAGGAGCAACAATTTGACACTTTGTCCTTGGTATAAGAAGAAGGATTGAAAGGTGTGGTGGTACATGCCTGTAATAGCAGCTGCTAGGGAGGTTGAGGCAGGAGGATCACAGTTGGAGGCCAGCCTCAGCAACTTAGTGAGATCCTTGGCAATTTAAGAAGACAAGGAGATATTTTTAACTGAATTCAGTTGTTTAGAGCCTCGCTGAGTTGCTGAGGCTGACTCTGAACTTTTGATCCTCGTGCCTCAGCCTCCCAAGTCGCTGGGATGACAGGTACCCAGCTTCCTAAGACTTTAAACCATATCTTTGTGTGTGTGTGTGTGTGTGTGTGTGTGTGTGTGTGTGTAGAGATAAAAGAATGGTACCAAGTAGGAGTGATTCACACTAGATTGTAATGACTACCCAACCTCATACGTGTCCCCATCTGGGTCTGCTTTTACCTAGACAGGCTGCCCTCTAATACAACCAAAGAATTCACGTCTGTTTTAGTCATCTCTGGCTGTATAAGAAATCAGCCAAAACTGGGGTCTTGGAAACCAATGCTCATTTATTATCTCTCAGTTTCTGAGAGTCCAACTCACACAGGGCATAGTGGAGAAGTCCTGATTCTTCTTTATTCTTCTCTTGCAGTCTTCAGTTGCAGGATTTGAAGTCTTGGGGGTGGGAAACACGTTAAGTCTCACTCATGTGGTGAAGCTGGCCACAACTAGCAGGTTGCGGTCCCTTATGGCCTGAGCTTTCTCTTTGCAAGGTGACTAGGTTCCTAGGGCAAGCATCCCACTAGAGATCCAGGCAGAACTCATATTTCCTTTATGACCTGGTCTGAGAGTTCCTGCGATGGCAGAGTGCTTGCCTAAGATGAGTGAGGCACTGGGTTCAATTCTCAGCACCACATATAAATAAAATAAACGTCCATAGACAACTAAAAAAAATGAAGAAGAGCATGTGAGATGGAGATATAGCTGCAAAAGACACCTTCAGCATACATACTCTAGTTTAATTGTCTTATGGTGGGATTTCATGCACAAGTCATGAACAGATTTTGGGGTAATGGAGGGTCCTCTGGATATGACTCTGGTCAGATCTCCTTTCTCCAGTGTCACTTTGCTCTGGCTATCTGCATTCATAATCCTGCTTCTCTCTGCATTTATACTGCAGTGCATTTGTGATCCGTTTTTTCTCAGAGGGCTCAAACAATTCTCACCACTGACAGGCAGGGGCATGATCCTGCCTGCCAAGAGGACCTGACATTGATAATAAACAGAAATAAGAAGTGCTGATCTGATTCTGTACCGTCAGATGGAGCGCAGCCAGCCATGACTAGAAAGTTTCCTGCTTTGAATTTGGCCTGCCTGAGCCCGAGAGGGAACATGAAGATTGAAGGTGGTTTTGGCTTTGGGTGAGAACTGTGTGTGTTGGGGGTGGGAAGATGTCAAGATCTGTCCATCCATAGGGTGATAGTTCTCGAATGTCTATATGGGGACTTGATGAGCAGCAATTTGATCGAAGGAAAGGATTGGAAGTTCCATTTGCAAAAACACTCCACACATGTTTGAGAAAGTGCTCAGCATCTCTTTCAAAGGTCTGGGAGTGGGGGATGTTGTAGTTTGGACTTGTCCAGAAAAAGACCCCGAGATAAAGATCTAAGAGTGGAAAAGTGATCAAGCAAGGGAGGGCAGGAAAGTAAGGGCATACAATGAAGCCAGCTGTCACCGTGGGTGAATGAAACATATCCCTCTGGGGGAAATGACAGAATCCAGGGTAAAACTCTTGCCTCAGAATTATCCCACCCAAGAGTGGCCATCAACATGAATGCTGCTCCTACAGAGCTGGGTTAATCCAGCCTACTGTTCTGAGTGCTGTAGGCTTCCATGGTTTTGGTGAAAGCCTTAGACAAAAAGATGAGCTACAGGCAGTGTGGAGACAGCTGGTACACAAATCCAAGTGGTAAGACACAGGGCAGGGCACTGATAATGAATACCACAGGGAATAATTGTGTTTATTCAGTTGAAGGTCCATCTTCATCCATTTTACTAAAATGTGACCAGGGCTAAAGAGGTTCCCTTAGTTTTAAAACTAGGAAGATCTCAGACCCAGCCAGCTTAGTTATAGTCACTTCCCTTAGGGGTAGAGAAACAGAAGGAACCAAAGCCCGTCTGTCACCTAGCTGGGGGTATAGCTCACTTGGTAGAACTTAGTATGCTTGAGGCCCTGGGTTCAACCCCCAGAACGAGAGAAAAACAAAAGTGTAGTCTGAAGAAGAGGAAAGCAGTGGCCACAAAAAGGATTTAGAGATAATAAAAATGTTCTGGACTTAAGTGGTAATGGTTGCACATCACATCATTTTGTGAATATGCTACAAGTCACCAAATTGCGTACTTGAGGAGGACGAATTTTATGGTTTGTAAATTATATCCCATTTAAAAAATGACTCACAGCCAGGCATGGTGGTGAATTCTAAGTACTTGGGAGGCTAAGACAGGAGGATGTCAAGTTTAAGGCTAGTCTGGGCAACTAAGTGAGACCCTGTCTCAAAAGAAAATTTTTTAAAAAATTGGGGGTGGTGGTGCGGGGGGCATAGCTCAGTGGCAGAGCACCTGCCTGGCTTGTGTAAGGTCCTATCCTAAGCATTAAAATTACATATAAAAGATACATAAGGACAGACATATAGACCAATGGAATAGCATTGAGAACCTAAAATAAAACCAACTCTTTATTTTTATGGTCATTTTTTTTTGATACCTGTTATTAATTTTACAATGCACTGGATAATCCAGGATGATTTTATTCTACGATCCTTGACTTAATTACTTGTATAGACCTCTTTTTTAAATGCAATTATCCTTCCCAGCAGTTTCTGGGAATTAAGACAGCGGGGTTGGGGGGAGGGAGTCACCAATCTATCTACTATGCCCCTGTTTTATAGATGAGGAAACTTGGTAACTCGATAAAGCAATACACCTAGTCATAACAGAAAAGTGACGTGAAATTAGGCATCATGGTTCCAAATTCCATGCTCTTAACCCACCAAGAAATGAAGGGACAAGCCCAGATAACGATTTCTACAATGGCATAGTGAAGGATAAATGGGAGTGGAAGAGACGGTTGGCACCTAGACCAATCAGGAGGCTGTTATAAGGATATTGGAAAGGCACTGAGAAATGAATGAATGGAGAAAAGGGCAAGAAATCCTATATCTTGTTCCTGTCATTGTTTCCTTCTCAGCTTTCCATTGGTTAGATCAGATGGCCCACTTGGGCTTCAGACCACAAACTTGCTTCTTTTGGGGGCTGGGTGAGGCCTCTCCTGCTCATCAGGATGGATATGCATCTCTGTCCCTAGAGATGAAGTTGTGAAATCTCTTATCTCCTTCTTCCCCCTCACTATACACACATTTAAGTAAAACTGGAGAAGACGAACCTCCAAAATGTGGTCTGAACTGGGGTATGTGTCTTAGTTAGCTTCAGATGCCCTAAAAAAAGTACCATAACTGAATGGCTTAAACAACAAAGATTTATTGCTCACAGTTCTAACTGCTGGAAATCCAAGATCTACAGGGAGCAAGCCGGAGATCCAGGAGAACTAATGATATAGTTCTAGCCTGAATTGAAAGACCTGAAAACCAGGAAAGTCATTGGTGCAAGTTCCAGTCCAAGTTCAAAGGTGGGAGGCCAATGTTCCAGCTTGGAGACACTTCAGACAGAGAGAGAAAAAAAATTCTTTCTTACCCAAATTTTTATTCTTTTCAGACCTTCATGGACCCACCTACATGGGGAAAAGCAATCTGCTTTACTCAGTTCAAATGCTACTCTCATCCAGAAATGCCCTTATAGATCCCAGAAGTCATTAAATATCTGGGCCCTCTGATATATAAAATTAACCATCACAAGTGGAAATCTGAGTTCGCTGGATTAGGTTGCTCTAAAAATTGGGTGACTTAAACAGTTGAAATTCAATAAAACTTAATTGTGATCACAGTTAAAGACTGTTCTATTCTTATCTCTTCCACCCACGATGGCCAGCATCATAGAAGCCACGCTGAATACGGCTGAGCCTTAGGGTAGAAAGAGCTTGGGTCTTGAGCCACTACTTAAATCAAGAATACACCTGGTGGACAGGGGCTGGGGTTGTGGCTCAGCGGTAGAACGCTCGCCTCTCACGTGAGAGGCCCTGGGTTCGATCCTCAGCACCACGTAAACATAAATAAATAAAATATTGTGTTCAAGTACAAGTAAAAAATAAATATTAAAAGAAGAATACACATGGTGGACAAAATGTACACAAGAAATAATCTCTTGTATTAAACTGCTGAGATTTGAGAGTTGATGTTGTTTTGGCAGATCCTGCTACCTTCACTAATACAAACATAAAGAAGGGCTTTGGAAGTCAGGTTAAGGAGCTTTGATGGGATTTTCAACAGTTGAACAGTGGGGGGTTGCTAAACTAGGAAAGAGGTCGACCAAACTGCACCCCCCCAAAACAATGAAAATCCAAATCAACAGCAACAATTCCTCCGACTATTATTACTAATACCAGAAACACAAATGGGCACTCTAAGGACTGTTGAAGGTTCTGATCAGAGAAGTGATCCTTTCATATGACAGTATGAAATATTGTCAGTTGGCAAAATATAGGTTGGACTGGAAGAAGGCTAGGCGGGAAACATGGAAATATGTGAGGAGACATTCAAAATGTATCATGGAAGAGCTACATGGGTATCATCCAGGAGCTTGGTAGATATTACAGAAGCTGGTGCAGTGTATTTCAAACTTTAAGGGACATTGGAGTCACCCAGGGATCTTGTTAAAAATGCAATTTCGGATTCAGTAGGTCTGGGGAGGGCCTGCGATTTTGCATTCCTACCAAGTTCTCAGGTGGTGCCACGGCTGCTGGTCCATGGATCTAGGTCAGACAGGAGAAGGACTTGACCTAGGTTATAGTGGCCATGAAATGAAGATTCCAGAGCTATTAAGGAGGTGCAGTTGACAAGACTAGCTGAATGCTGTCATGTGTGGAGAAATCAAGGATGTCTTCCACATGCCTGGTTTGGTAACTAGTTGCACAGTTTGGTGGATTTTTCTTTTCCTTTTTCTGACCTATATTTTATAATGCACCTATTTATGCATTAAAGGAAGAAAATATGAAAGACTCAATGGCACTGTAGGAGTTTAAGTAAGTAAAGGGATATTATTTTAAACTCTGACAAAGATTTTAACTTTTTAATTTTTTTTTTTAGTTATAGATGGGCACAATGACTTTATTTATTTTTATATGGTGCTGAGGATCAAACCCAGTGCCTCACCCATGCTAAACATGTGCCCTACCACTGAGCCACAACCCCAGTCCCACATTTTAACTTTTGATGAACAAAATATTCAATTTTTATATAATTTCTTGTGTACATTCTATGCTGAACAGTAAGGAGGACTGAAACTGTCACCAACTATTAAGCTGATAGGATCCAACTTTATTTCCAAGAAGACTTAATAAAATGTGATATTTTTGTTATCCTCTTGTTAATTGGAGAACTAATTGTTTTATAATATTGACCAGGTGCAACATACTCATTTCTCTTTAAAAATTCTTTCCAGGGACCTGATTATGAAAGCATAAGGAGAATAATTTGCTTCTTTCAATACCAAACCCAATTAATTTCAGTGACTCATAAATGCAGGGGTGAAAAGTTAGAATATTAAAGCTCCATTTGTTTAAGAAAGAAATCATTTTCTTTGTTCTCAACAGACTTCTTATTGTTTTGGACATAAAGGACTTTCTGAAATTGGTTAGAGAAACTGGTAAAACTAATGGAATGTTCATCCTCAATTTTTTAAAAAATTTTTATATTTTGGTACTGGGGATTGAACCCAGTGGCACTTCCCCACTGAGCAACATCCCCAGTCCTTTTAATTTATTTAGAAAATTTTGAGATAGGATCTTGCTGAATTGCTTATGGACTTCCTAAATTGCTGAGGCTGGCCTCACACTTGCAATCCTCCTGCCTCAGTTCCGGAGTTCCTAGGATTACAGGTGTGCATCACTATGCTCAGCCCAATTTTTTTTAAAGAATAGTCACCTTACAGGTGACAGGCTGCTGCTTGGGAAAGAGCAGATCACTCTGTAACAGGAGGCAATGAAAATAACTACTCATGGAACCCTGTCATGTACCAGTAACTTGTTGAATTTCTCATAATCTCATAAAGGTAGGTACTTTTTTAAAAATATTTATTTTTTTTAGTTGTAGTTGGACACAATACCTTTATTTTATTTATTTTTATGTGGTGCTGAAGATCGAACCCAGGGCCTTGCACGTGCTAGGCGAGTGCTCTACCACTGAGCCACAACCCCATCCCAAGGTAGGTACTTTTAATTCCCATCATACAGATGGGAAAGCTAGAGCTTAGTGAGGTTCAGGGATTTGCCAAGTCTCCCCAGTATCAGTGACAGAGACAGCATCCCAGCCACGACCCTTACAGAGCTACCATCTGAAATATCACAATGTTAAGCTGGGGATTATGAGATGTACCTCCAGTGTCTGCATATGAGGAAAACAAAGTTCAGAAGATTCCCGGTCCAATGTGGTTTCTGATGTGGCTCACGGCCTCTTATTGAAACTGGCCAAACCTATAAAATTTGGCGACATTGATCTGATTCATAATGCATATGGTTGTTGTTTGGGATTACTTTGGGGGCCCTGGGAAGACTCTGCTTTTCCTGTTTCCCTCTTTGATAGTCTCTGAAGCTCTACCGTTAAATATCAATTCCTCTGGCTTAGGCCATTCTTATCTCCTTGTTAAATGCCGTTGCCTGAGAATTCTGATATGGATAGGTGCATCTGTCCCTGAGAGTAGGTCTTCCTTGAAGTCAAGGAACAAGGAGAGAGGATAAGAGTAGACTGAGATGAGTCTTGGGGCGGGAGGAAGAGGAGAAAGGAAAGATATTTAAAAATGGGGGATTTGAGGGCCTGAATCATAATCAGCTCTTTCAACATTTTGCTGGAGAAGTGACTTAGACTAAAGGCGGACTTTTTAGGGTCAATGATACATTTTTGTTGATGTTGTTTCAGTGCTAGGGATGGCACCTATGGCCTCATGCATGCTAGGCAAACGCTCTACCAGTGAGCTAAACCTTTGTTTTGAATAAGGAAAAAGAGAATATTAAGCAGACCTAATTGCCCACCTTAAGATCATCTACAGATAGAATATAGATTTGGAGCATAACTACAAACAACTTGAAGAGTTAGCTCTGTGTCTCTCAGGTCCCTGCTCTGCGACCTTGAATTAGGTCACCCCATCCCCTACCCACGAAGGGCCAGACTGAGAATTGACTTAGCTGATGGGCAGATGATGTTTTTCAAACACCGAATCTCTCGTCACGTTGAATCCTCCCAGAGCTTACCTGTGCCGGACATGCTTCAAACAAGGTTGACATTAAAAGTCTTTTCAGACTCCCAGTGGCTTCTCTGCTTCCTATCCCTCTCCAGTTAGTCTTTATGGGATGATCATTAGTCGAGGAGCCTCTATGGTCCTTCCTCGTCCTCTTGTTCTGCCAAGGGAGGTCTGGGCCAGGCTCTTTCTCCTAAACACGTCCTTTCTCACCTCTGGATGAAACAGAAGGAGAAAGAAACGGTTTACATAATGGTGCGATCTCACTGATGCCTCAAACTCATTTTTTTTCCTCCAATTACCACATTTTCTGACAGCTAGTTTAGAATTTGTTACCATTTTTTTTTTCCCCAGCTAGAGAGCTTTTAGATAGAGATCCAAGTTTATCAGAGCATAACTTTAAGGAACATAGTTAAGGGCTGGGTGTGTAACTCCGTGGTAGGGTCTTGCCTAGCATGTGGGAGGCCTGGGTTCCATCCCCAACATAGGAAAAGAAAAGGAAAAAAAAAACACATTTTAAACAGAACTTCAGTTTGGAGAAAAATGGGTGCTTCTTCACCCCTGATACAGACTGGGAAGGTGGTAATGGCTTCCCTCTGGTTAAACTAGTAAGGGATGCTTATATTTGGAAATTTCCTCCAATTAATCTTCCAGGTGGAAACCCTTCCCAAAGCAGGTTACTATAGACTGTGGCTCAGCTTGGGAACAGCAACAGGTCTCTCGACAGAGCTGATCAGAGAGAAAAATCTGAGAAACTGGCAGAGCCCTGAGCACTAACAAGTGTTTAACACCACCCCTCAAACCTCAGAGATAGCTGGCTCCTTGTTTTTACATGTCTATGGATGAAAAAGAAAAATAAAATGATTAAAAGAAGAATAAAAAGAAAGCAATAAGACAGAGAAAAGCATTCTTCTGAGGTAAGAACCAGAAATAGTTAGAATCCTTGATTTGCTCCTAATAGCTAAATGACTTTGAGCATGATCTCATACTTTTTTTGAGCTTCAAACTCTCATGCTTTGGGTGGGATTGTACACAGGGGGATGGGACAAGAGGATCCCATGGAAGGACTGAACACAGGGCCCAGTATAGAACAAATCCTCAAGTGTTGGGTGTGAGAGTGGTGTTTATGACCATGTCCTGGATTCTCTCCCAACTCCCATCTCTTCTTTGATGGATTTGATCCCTCCCATCCAACGCTGTCATGTCATTCAGGTCATACCTCAGCCCACTTCTGAGTCTCTATCCCAGAGAGGTGGACAAAGGGGTAAGGGACACTTGGGGGTATCAGATTGATCTTAAAGAAGTGAATCCTCTTTAGCAGGGGGTGGTGGTGGTGGTGGTGGTGGTGGTGGTATCATGCTCTGATGCTCTTGCCTCTGTCAATAACTGAACCAGGATTTGAGTCCCAGCTCTGTTCTAGCATTCATGTTTGACCTTGGTGAGGCCACCCCTTGTCCTGAGCATCAGTATTTTTCAGTTGTTTAAAAAAAAAGGGATTAGGGCTGGTGCTATGGCTCAGCAGTAGAAAGCACTCACCTGGCATGCGTGAGGTGCTGGGTTCAATCCTCAGCACAACATAAAAATAAAATAAAAGTATTATGTTCACCTACAACTAGAAAAAATATATATGTATGTATGTATTGTAGTAGTACGTATTTCATAAAATTGTTGAAAGAGGAAATCAGATAATGGCCATGAACTTTTCAGGATAGAGCCAGGCATACATCAGGTGCCTAATTAATATTTGCTCCTGTGGATATTATTTATTCTTATTTTATATTTTAAGGTTTAATTACTTTACTGTTATTTATCACCATCTGGTTCCAACTTGTTTAGCCTTATCTCACTCCACTTGTTTTTCATGAGTTCATTATAGTTATACATAATTGTGGGGTTCCTTTTGATATACTTATAAATTTATAGAACATAATTGGCTCCACTTTGATCCCAAGCTCCATCCACTTACCCCCTACCTCCCCTAATCCCCTTATTTGTGCTATTGTCTTCCTGCTATTAATTTTTTTCAGTTGGTGCATCAGAGTTATACATAAAAGTGGAATTAACAGGTATATACATACATGCGCATAATATAGTTTGTTCAGTTTCCTCCTATAATTCCTCCCCATTCCCATCCCCCTTCTTCCACCTAAATTCCCTTCCTCTACTCCATTGTTCATCCTCCTACTTTAATGAGATCCTCTTTAAAAAAACAACAACAACAACACTTATTTCAGGGCTGGGGTTGTAGCTCAGTGGTAGAGCACTTGCCTAGCTTGTATGAGGCACTGGGCTCGATTCTTAGCACCACATATAAATAAATAAATAAATAAATAAATAAATAAATAAATAAATAAATGTCCATCAACAACTAATGACATAATTTCATTCTTCTTTGTGGCTCAGTAAAACTCCGTTTTGTATTTAGACCACATTTTCTTGATCCAATTGTCTATTGAGAGGCACCTAGCTGGTTTTTGTCCACTTCCAGGCTTTTGCTACTTTGAATACTATACCCCCAACACAACACAAAATGCACTAAGTACTCACTAAGCTCTAAGCCCTTTGCTAAGTAATGAGTGTTCACTAAAGAATAAGACTCAGTTCATAAGACATAGAAGCTGATGGTCTAGTTCAATCCAATTTGTTGTTTCTCAAACTTCTTTTTTTATGTCATCATATCTTTGTAGATGCTTCTATTTTTTTTTTAGCAAGATATTTTTATCCTTCTTTTTTGAGGGGTAGTCTAACTTATTCTTTTTTTTTTAAAAGAGAGAGTGAGAGAGGAGAGAGAGAGAGAGAGAGAGAGAGAGAGAGAGAGAGAGAGAGAGAGAATTTTTAATATTTATTTTTTAGTTCTCGGCGGACACAACATCTTTGTTGGTATGTGGTGCTGAGGATCGAACCCGGGCCCCACGCATGCCAGGCGAGCGGCTACCGCTTGAGCCACATCCCCAGCCCCTAACTTATTCTTTGTAGTCCCTCTGGGAAAGACTTCTCCTCCTCCATTTCCTCCTCCTTCTCTTCCTCCTCTGTTCTTCTTCACTGGGGATTGAACCCCGGGGCACTTAACCACTGAGTCACATCCCCAGCCCTTTTTTTGTATTTTATTTTATTTTTAAAATATTTTATTAGTTATTAATGGCCCTTTATTTATTTATTTGTTTACATGCAGTGCTGAGAATTGAACCCAGTGTCTCATGCATGAGAGGCAAGCGCTGTATCACTGAGCTACAACCCCAGCCCCTGTGTTTTATTTTGAGACAGGGTCTCAGTGAATTGCTTAGGGCCTCGCACTAAGTTGCTGAGGTTGGCTTGGAACTTGCGATCCTCCTGCCTCAGCCTCCTGAGCCTCTGGGATTACAGGTATGCGTCACCACATGCAGTTTGTGAGAGACTTCTTGATCCTTGAGGGCAGAATTAAATGTTCCTCCTCTTTGAGTCCCTAGCACCGTGTATGCAGTTCTATAACAGCATTTATTCTATTGGAGTTTCTATGTCTGGTTTGCTACTAGTCTGGGAGCTTACTGAGGGTGGAAATCCTTCTCCTTTATTCAGTAAGTATTTATTGATTCTTGGGTTCTAGGAATAACTACATATACTGGAGGTATGAGAGATGCAACCCGTGGTTCCTACTCTTAAAGAATTCCTGGTTATTAAGCAACCATTTATTTATCAAATTCAGTTCAAATTAACAACTATTATGAGGAACCCAGCACCAGTTCTCATTTGTCTGAGGAATTCCACTACCTAGACTTACTCTGAATTCCCTGACCAAATATGCTTCCCCCAGCAGCTGATCACAAGGCTGAAATGTCACCATTCACGTTTGTTGCCTTTAGGTCTGTATTAATCAGGAGTCTGACAGAAACTCAATTCAAACCAGAGCAAGCAAAATGAGGAGACTGTTGGCTCAGCAAGGAAAATGTGAACAGTTGAATTCTGTGGAAGGCAGGGAACTCTAGATTTTAGGAAGAAATGTCATCAAGCGCTTAGTGCCAGGATTCTCTTTCTGTCTTGTCACTATAGTGATGTCGTACTTATAGCAGGCTACATTTCTCTCTGTAGGGTGGCATTGGAAGCTGTCCAGATGCACCACTCAGATTTCCTTAGGGTGGCTGAGAGAACGTGCCTATGAAAAATGCAGCCAGAGAATTCCACTGAGCCCCCAGCTACTGAAGTTCATTGCCTACGTTAGCTTGAAGACTCCATTTCTGGTGTGCTGCTTCTAGCTTGTGACAAGTTTGTCAAAGACACTAAGCCAGGCCCAGCCCTGGAAGACCCAGCCTCCCCGGATGACTGATTTTGGCTTGAAGACTCTCCAACGGACTTGTCCAACCTAATTGGCTCCACATGGGAGCCTAGGATCCTGCCTTCTCGTTCTCTGTCAACTGGGATTCCACTTGCTCTGCCGTCTGAGGGTTCTACCATTTTATTTTTTCTTGGCTTCCTTCCTGTTTTTCTCTCACTGGTGATTCACCTAATAAGATCTTTGCACATTTAATCCTGACACAGTGAATGCTTCCGGAGAACTAGATTACCCTTGAGGGACCTGGCTGTAGGGAGCAAGATGGACCAGAAGACATGGTTCCACTCCTGTGGATCCAAACTAGTGCTTGGCTGAGGCCATGCTTCATAAAACTGTTTCCAGCTAACAGAGCAGGGGGTCTATTGCTAGCCCAATCTGCAAACAGGCAACTTCGACTTGGTGATTCCTCATGGATCTGGCTGCAAGGTATCCTGCAATCGGAAGACTCTCCCTGCCCAAGTCCATTCCCTGTGCTCCCCTGAGAAGTCTCCTCCATGTCTCATTGCACCTTGGTATCTGCTCTTCAAAAGACCTGAACTGACAGGTACTACAAACAGCTGTAGATGTATCTTAGTTTTTACATTAGCTCCTACTGCCACAAAAAATAATTATCATTCTTTTTTTTTCCCTCTAGGGGGGTGAAAAAAACAAACCAATAAAAACAGAAATCATAATATGTAACAGATGTGATTCTGCAATCTGTATTTGGGGTGAAAATGGGAGTTCAAAGCACAATTTGAGTCTAATGTATGAAAGATGATATATCATGAACTATGTAATGCGATAAATAATCAATAAAAAAAAAAAGAAAAAAAAAAAACAGAAATCATAAAAAAAAAAATCTCTCCCAGGACAAGATTAATTGAATTGGTTGGGTTGGATGAACCAACTAACTGTAATCAAGAGAATGAGTCATGTTAGGGCATGGCAGACTATAATTGAAAATTAGATATTAAATATGTCCAAATAGCCAGAAGAAGGTACACTCTCAGCCCCAAGAGAGGTTTTTGAATGTTCTCATTACCAAAAAAAAAAAAAAAAAAACCCGAAATGTTTCAGGTGGTGGATATACTAACTGCATTGACCAATAGACAACATGTATTGAAACATCAAATAACTCCCCATAAAAATATGTAATTAAAAAGTGTCAAAAATTATTCAGGAGCTGGGTGCAGTGGCAGGTCTCAGCAATGGTGAGGCACTAAGCAGCTCAGTGAGACCCTATCTCTAAATAAAATACAAAATAGGGCTGGGGATGGGGCTCGGTGGTCGAGTGCCCCTGAGTTCAATCTCCAGTAACCCGCCCTCAAAAAAAATTATTCAGGAGTCTTGAGGTACAAGTGCCAGGAGGGAAGAAAAAAATATAAAAATACAGAAGGGGCTTCTCAGGACATTGCTAAAGATGGTGGAGGCTCAGGTCCTGATGTTAAATGGCTGGGGTCAACTCCTGGGCCACAGAGGGGTGACTATCACTGTTAAATAGATACTTCTGGGCCAGAAAGTGGCGATCATGTTCTGCAAGGATCATTTCTGAGCATTTCTACAGAAACAAGTGAAAGTACCTGGCCTTGCTCCATAAGGAGATGAACATCAACCCATCCCAAGGCCCCTACCACTTCTGGGTTCCCACCCACATCATTTGGAAGACTGTGCAAGACATCCTACCCCATAAGACCAAGTAAGGCCAGAGTGGCCTGGGACCACCTCAGGGTAGCTGATGAAATCCTGCCACTCTGTGACAAAAGGCAAAAGGTGGTTCTCGCTGTCCTCAAGGTCACATGCCTGACATCTACAAGAAAATTGGCCCATCTAGAGCCCCTGGCTCATCAGAGGTTAGCTAGAAGTAGCAGACAGGGACAACCTCGCACTAATAGAACAGGCAAGAGGGCCAAGATCAGTTACCAGAAGTAAAAACAGCTCATGGGGTTATGGAAACAGGCTGTAGACAATGTGGAAAAAGAAACCGATAAATACAGAGAGGTCGATTCCTGCTCTGAGCCCAAATAAAGGTGGTTTATTGTGAATATTTAAAGATAAAAGATAATAAAAATCATCATCACCATCATCCAGAAGGGGCCAGAGGTAGAGATCAAAGTCAGGGAATAGATCAGGGAGACCTGGATCACAGGACTGATCCCAGGTCAGTTAGGGTCAGATAGCAGTGGAGATGGACCTAAGGACTGCTCAGGGTTTCAGCTACCATTTATAGTTTGCTTTTAAGGTCTGGCAGGAGTGCAACGAGTTGGTGGGACAGCCTGGTCGACAGGTCTAGGGCTGGATCAGCCGTGGCACGGTATAAAATGCACACGCTGAACTCTTTAATGCAAACCAAATCGAGCCACAATTATAGATTAGTATATTTAGAACCTTAATGGAATTTTCCAGAAGTCAGGGCCGGAGAGCTCTGTGCAAGTCAATAAAAATCTGTTAATTCTTGGGTATTGGAGGCTTTGGGAAATAAAAAAGAATAACTGCAAAAGAGGATTTGAGGTATTTATTCCTTCGGCATCTTCTGAGATAAAAGAGGTGTTTTGGGACTGCCAGACAGGAAGTGCAGATAAAATTTACAGTCAAGCTGGGGAAGTCATAGTCTAGGACATACAAGCTGCCCTTTGTGTCCTTACTATATGCCAGGTATTGTGTTAGGCACTTCTTGTTCATCTTTTCTTTTTTGGGGGTGGGTGGGTACTGGGGATTCAACCTAAGGGTGCTTTAGCACTGAACTACATCCCAAGTTATTTTTTAAATTTTTTTATTTTGAGACAGAGTGTTGCTAAGTTCCTGGAGGGGGGGGTGGTTCTCAATAAGTTGCTGAGGCTGTCCTTAAACTTGCGATCCTCCTGCCTCAGCCTCCTAAGTCGCTGGGTATACAGGAGTGCATCACCATGCTTGGTCATTACAATGATTATTCCCATTTCACAGATGAGGACACTGAGGGTCACAGAAGTCAACTGTCAAAGCCACACAGGACAAAATGAATCTGGAACTTGAACACCTAAGACTGTGAGACTGATCACACCACTTATATACCCCCAGTCTGCTTTTAACTCTTTAAGTCTCTATGTTACTAACTTTTATTCCATGTTTTTCCACATATGCCATGGATGCCCACAGTTGTCCCTTTAGCTAGGATCCTGGGCTTTATGGATTATTATTAAAATCATCTTTGTTTGTTTTGAACTAGGTAGCACAGGCACGCGGCACAAAATTTAGTTACAAAACGGAGTGTAGGCATCTCTCTCGGTTATCCAGTGTAATAGTCTGTTTTCTCTTGCTATGAATAAAATACCTGAGGTTGGGTATTTATAAAGAGAAGAGGTGTATTTAGCTCATGGTTTTAGAGGCTGAAAGCCCTACTTGTTCACCAGGAGACCATCTCCTGGTGGATGTATCATAATGGTGGGAACATGTATGGAAGATATCACATGGTGAGACAGGATGTCAAAGGGATGTCCAGAACAAGTTTGCTGTTTTTATAATAAGTCATTATCTTGGAAACTAATTGGGGTCCTTTGAGAACTACATTAATCCCTCCCAAGGGTGGTTCCTCCAGTGACCTCACCTCTTAACAGTTCCCACCAACCCAACGACTCCACCATGGAGACCAAGTTTCCAGTACATGAATCTTTAGGAGATGAACCATGTTCAAATCATTGCATCTAGTTCTTTTCTTATGTTGAGGCTTAGAAGCCATTTGTATTTCCTTCCTTTCATACTCATTACTATCAACTACACGCACGCACACACACACACACACGCACACACACACGTGTGTGTTTGTTGGTTTTGCTTCTTATTGATATGTACAAGCTTTTTAAATATATGAAGGAAATCTGTGCTCTGCCTGTGGTGTGGATTGCAAGTATTTTCCTCAGTAGGTCTTTTGCCTTAGGAATTTATGAAAGTGTTTTCCGTGGAGGAACATCATGGTAGTCAAATTTATCAATTTTAAAATTTATGAATTCTGCGATACATCACTCTTAGACAGCTTTTCCTTAGGTTATAAAATAAAATTTCCTACATTTTCTCCTGCTACTACTATTTTGGTTTCAATCCATCTGGAAATTTTTTGACGTAATGTGTGAGCTATGGACCTTAAAACTTAGTTTTTTTTTTCTTCCCAAGGTAACAATCCAATTATTCCAATAATGTTGATTGAATAATCTTGTTCTCCACTGGCTTGAAATGACATGTTTATTCTATACTAGATTTATGGATACATTTAGGTTTATTTCTGAGTTTTCTCTTTATTGATCTGTCTCTCCATACACAAGAATCACACTGCTTAAATTACTGCAGCTTTATGACATTCTAATAATGGTAGAGCCAGTTCTTCTCTTTTTCACGTCCCTTTTCAAAATTCTTCTTGTGATTCCAGATTATTTATTCCATGGGGATTTCATAGTCAATTTGTCTAATTACCCCCCAAAATTTATTGGCATTTTTTTTATATTTGAACTGCATTCCATTTCCCAATTAGTCTAGGGAAAAATGAGGGGATGTGGGGAGAGGAAATATAGTAGAATGAAACAGACATTATTAATGGACGTATATATGTGACTAAAGGACCAATATGATTCTGCAACACGTACAATCAGAAAAATGAGAAATTTTATCCCATCTATGTATGATATATCAAAGTGCATAAATGCATTCTACTGTCATGTATAACTAATTTAAACAAATTTAAAAAATTTTTTTAAATGACACTTTTAACGATGTTGCATCTGAGGACATGATCTACCTTTTCTGTTGTCGCTCAAGTGCTCTTTGTTGTTCCTGAGTCATACTAATTTTTGTTCAAAAGAATCTGTACACATCTCGTTAAGTTTTATGATAGGTAATCCATCTCTTTCGTTGCTATAATAATTTCTTCTTTCCCTCATATTTCCTAAGTGGATGTTGTTTTGGCAACAAGGTAAAAGCTCCAATTCTGGCTGTGTTGTCTCAGGCTACTTTGGAAAACGTCACACTGGATTTGACTTTGAGTTCCAATCCTTTCTCTCACCTTGTAGGCAAGGTCTAGACCCCTGAGACAGAAGTCATTTAAAGGTTCTGGCTAAAGGATTGCCCAATCCCTATGCTGAAGCATCTCTAGGATGGTACCATGGATATTAAAACAGATTGATGATGTGATGCATATTATAAACAGCTACAAATACATATAAATTTAATGCCTTTTAATCCACCATGAGGTGACCACATCATTCAAAAGATGTTATGCATATTATAAACAGCTACAAATATGTATAAATCATGCATAAGAAATCCCCTCTAACTCTTCTCCAGCTAGTATTAGGATTCATCAATGTTAGTTAGCATTCTCAACTATCATTGATATTTAATCAGTACTAGGATCAAAGCACCTGTTATCCATGTGTCTCTTTGTGCTGGAAGTCAGGACACTAAAGGAGCCCACACTCTAGTGGAGAAGATATACAGAAAGTTCCATAGGACAAGTATTCAATAGAGTTGTGTTCAACATACTCTGGCAATGCAGAGAGAGGGGTTGTGAAATTTATTTAGGATTAAAGGTACTGGCTTTTGAGTTGAGCCTTGGAAAAGGTGGAGTAGTTAGCTAGATTGGCAAGGGTAGCAGATGGTGCCAGTGCTCCCCGTAACTTTCTAGTTGAGCACTTGTTCTGGTGCAAGGATGTGCCTGGGTCTTGCACAGGGCAGCTGCTGGGGGAGTGAATGTCGTCAGGATCACTACTTAACCAGCTTGAATGGGATTTGGTGGCTAAATGCTCTAGATTTCTCACCCCTCAAGGGAAACATCTCCAAAATGTGGTCTACAGCAAGTACCAGGGTTCCTCCGTGGGATTGGACCCCAGTTGCCCATAATGGCCACCTGTTCACTAATGCCCCTTTTCCTGGCTCCCTTACCTTTTTTGTCTCACTCCACCCCACCCCCATGCTTCCTAGGATGGCCTATTAAGCACACTGTCTGCATTCAGATGCTAGTCTGAGGATTCTAGTCTTCATCTAGTACAAGGACCCCGACTCAGCAAAGCATACTCAAAGTGCACTCCAGGAAGAAGGAACAGCATTCCAGGAAGAGGCACAGAGGTATGACGGACACAGACTACTTTATTTAGGGAAAAGGAAGAATCTGGGCATGCTGGCACAGACCTGTAATACCAGCATCTCAGAAGGCTGATGCAGGAGGGTTGCAAGTTCAAGGACAGCTTCAGCAATGTAGCCAGGCCCTAAGCTACTTAGCGAGACCTTGTCTCTAAATAAAATATAAAAAGGCCTGGCTCAGTGGTTAAGCACCCCTGGGTTCAATCCCCAGTGAGGAGGAGGAGGAGGAGGAGAAGGAGGAGGAGGAGAAGAAAGGCAGGTAGATAAACTAGAAGGGTAGTACCGAGATGCATGAATTCCTCGTTAAACAGTGGCTCTCCCCTCTATAGTGGGATTAGAATGGGACTTTCAAAAGTCCCTCTGGAGCTCTCGTGGTGGGTAGGAAAGCTGTCTGGGAAGACAGGAGAAAACAGACCTTCTCCTCTTCATCCCTGGCCCCTTTTGCCCAAGGCTCAGTCTCTAAATTCCAGCTCTGTCGAGCGCTGGGGGCAGAGGCTCCCACCTCAGCCAGCCACCTGCTTCCCTGCTGAAAATCTGGCTGCCCTCCTCACCTGCCAAGCCGTGCTGTTGCTGGGGCTGCAGTCGCAGTTGCTGGAGGTGGGCGGAGCTTGGTCCCGGACTGACAGCTCCACACACTGTTTGTTACCAGGCCTGGGGCTGCAGTCTATCCCCATCGGCTATTCAACTGGAATTTTCCTTTCTGCAGACTTGCCTGTCTGCACGCTGGGTGCTGGGTGTGGGGCTCATCTGAGATTTCCTATTCAGGGGGTCATTGATATTCTTGTCAGCTCCTGTCAATGGGGGAATTGGGAGAAACATTTGCAGGGGAGGCTGCCCAAGGATCAGGTGTCTTTCCAGCCTCCCTGGATACAGGGATGGGTTACCTTTTTTCTTTTCAAAAAAAAAATTTTTTTTTGAGCAAGTCTTTACAAGCAGTCCTGTGTCTCGTTTCCTTTTCTTTCTGTTTTTACTTTTGTTTATTTATTTATTGTTGCTTTCTCACTTCCTCCCTCCTGCCAGGCCCCAGAGTAGGCATTCAAGATTCAGAGATGACTCAGACAAAAATCTCTGCCCTCAGAAAGATCCTAGTCTAATGGGGGAAATAGAACATGACCCAGTAATTATAACACCATGTGCTGAGTACTATGATTGAGTTATTTATGTATTTTTAAAATATTGGTTCAATGAATTAAGAAAAATAAATAAATAAATACATGTCAGGGCTTGGAGGAGAGAGGCACAATCAGGCAGGGCTTCTTAGAGGCGGTGGTGCCTGAGCTGTATTTGGAAGGGCGTAATCATGAGCACCTGCTAACTGTCAGACACCATGCTAGGCCCTTCAAGCTCATATATTGTCATGACAACACTGTGAGGCAGATGGCCCTGTTTTGCAGTGGAAGAAAACCTCAGAGGGATTAGAGAAGTTGCCTGAAATCACAAACTTGCAAATGGTACAGTCAGGATTCCAGAGCAGCTCAACCATGAAACCTGTGGTTTCTTTTTTGGAACATGCACTGCGCTGCTAGGTACAGGGAAGGGCATCCCAAGCTGAGGAAAGAGCTGGAGCAGATGTTTGGAGGCACACTTGAAGAGAGCACAGGGGATATTTTCTGCGACTCTGGGTTAGCATGCTCTCTAATCCCCAGAACCTTCCAAGCATTTGGCTATGATCTATAGGAAAAGCAAGTGGCCTTCAGGAACTGTTCAACTCTTCTTTCTAAAGTTGAGAATCTCAGTTCTTCTGTGCCAAGCTGTGTGACCTTGGGGAAACCTCTTCCCTTCTCTGAGCCTCTGTTTCCCCATTTTTTAAAAAAAAAACCAAGAGTGAGATTCCTACCTAGTAGAAGCGATGCAAGAATTGAAGATGAGATCTGTAGCCATCATTACTATTGATCTGTTCAAGGTGACTTTAGGCTACCTGGGTCTGGCTCCTGATGGAGGGGTTGGCTGAATCACGAAGCAAGGAGACTTCAAGATAATTGGATGGGGGAATGCCATCTATCTGCCAAGAAACAAGGGTGCTGGCAGTCAGCCTACTTCTAGCCTGCTTCGAATGGACCAGATGCTATTTTGGAGATGAGAAAAGACATTCTCTTGACACTAGGGAGAAGATAAAAACCAGGAGATAGAAATACTGACTCACTCCTGATCAGGAATGGGCGGCAGGCAAGCCAGTCAGGTATCTTTAGCTCTTCATCATGCATGCATGGCAGATTCTGCAAATATGCAGGGTGGAGGGGAAAGAATGGAGGGAGCATGCTGATGTGCTTTCAGACAGAATCACACTCATAGAGTCAAGTGTGAGACCTTGGACTGCAACTCTTTTCTCAGATCCCTGGAGCTGGCTCTTTATAAGAGTAGAAATGGGGCCATCTGCTCTGAGCTGGCCCTGGAACTAAGGAACCTCTCCCTGGGGGTAGCCACGCAGGAACTCATATGATGTGGTGTTGTGGGTTGGCAGGGGAGGAAAATTTTTTCTCAATGTGCAGATATAGTAAAGGCAAAGTTAGGATTTGTTTATTTATTTATTTTTTGCAACTGTTGGAAGAGCTCGCCGCCCATTTTCCTCTACCGCAAATTTGCCAAAATGATTCCTACCTCATGATGGCTACTGCCAGGGGTAAATGAGAAAGTAGACCAGCATCTGTCACAGTGCTTAGCACATACAGTGCTCATTAAAGGTGGCAGTAATGATGACGTGCTATTTCACTGCTATAGAAGGTGCCTTTTTCTTTTCCTTTTTAGTCAGAATCCCCAAATTCCAACCAGATATGATAACTATATCAAAATAAAATCTTTTGCATAGAATCTCATAGGTTATCCGAACCTCTTCATTTTGCACATGAAGGAGACTCAAAAAAACTGACTTCAGAATACTCAGTAGATATCAGACTATGAAGATCGAACCAGAGATTAAAACATATATCTGGGCCAGGCACTGTGGTGCATGCCTGAAATCCCATCCACTTGGGAGCCTGAGGCAGGAGGATCACAAGTTCAAAGCCAGCCTCAAGAACTTAGCGAAGCCCTAAGCAACTTGGTGAAATCCTGTCTCAAAACAAAAAAATTAAGTCCAGGGATATGGCTCCGTGGTTAAGTGCCCCTGGGTTCAATTCTCAGTTCTAAAACAAAACAAAACTAAACAACAAAACATATATCTGCCTATCTTTAAATAAGAACATGTTTCACTAAGCTATTTTTTAAAAAATAATTGCTATCATAAAAGCATTCCCAGCCGGGCTCCATGGTGCACACCTATAATCCCAGCAGCTTGGGAGACTGAGGCAGGAGGATCCTGAATTCAAAGCCAGCCTCAGCAAAAACGAGGCCCAAAGCAACTCAGTGAGACCCTGTCTCTAAATAAAATACAAAACAGGGCTGGGGATTTGGCTCAGTGGTTGAGTGCCCCTGAGTTCAATCCCCAGTAGCCTTCCCTGAAAAAAAAAAAGGGTTCCTATCACGAGGTGCCCTTGGTATTAGGACCTATTTATACAATCTCATTTAATTTTCTTCAATGACTTTGCAAAGAATTATTAAACCCATTTTTGCATATAAATAAGCTAAGTCTTATTAGAGAAATGGCGCGATACTGCCTTGTTCATAAGTGGCTGAAGCAGGGTATAAAGCTACATGAGTTTGGCTCTAACTATCTAGCTGGTTCACAATCCGGGAGTGGCCCAGGAGGACTGAAGAGCCAGGGGCTACCTGTTGGCTCTTTGTAAACACAGCAGTTCGTTCACTCACCAGCACCCTGTCAGTCCTGCTTCCCACCACCGGGAAGGCATCTCCATCGAACAAGGACTGTACCAGAAGTAGAGGGAGGGGGTTGCTTTCTGCACAGAAGTGGTCCAGAACGCTCAGCCCTGTCTCTGGCGTGGGTCGAACGCTAAGTGGAGGGAATGCTCCCTTGCTCCTGACTGAAGCAGTGCGAGGAGGCTGCTGGAAAACAACTAATAAATCCTCCGAGTTTCCCAGGCGGGGAAACCCACTCTCTGTTGCTCATGTGTGCATGACAGAGATGCTCCTCCGTCGCCATAGCAACAGCCAACACATCAGCATCCTGCAAAAGGCCAGAGCTGCTTGGTGAGGAGCTGGGGTCCTGGCTGGGTGAAAACAGGGCTGGGGTACACTGGGATGGAAAGAAGGGTGTCTCATTAGCTAGATTCTTCTGGCTTGAAGCTGACTTGTTCCTTGGGCAGGATCAATTTATTCAGGTCCTGTTATGCTAATTCTCTGTGCCTGCAAGACTTTGGGTAATAGGAGATGGTAGGGGAGCTTATGAGAAGAGTCCAGGAGGGCATGATATTTCTTCGATGGCTTTTGATAAGTGTGTTTTTTGATAAGTGTGTTTATTAATGGATTCATCTCTCTTAGGGGCTTGTCCGAATATCCTAATGGAGAATTTCACAGGTTTTGCATTCGATCAGCCCTGCTTTCTAGCTCTGCAACATTTTAGTCCCGAGATCTTATCATAGCTGGTATAACCTCACTGAGTATAAATTGCTTCACTGGCTAGACAAAAAAAAAAAAAAAAGCAGGGGGGCGTTGATACTTAATATATGAAGATAACATATGGGCAGTTTCTGGTATGTAGTTTAATTGTAGTTATTATTGATTCCCCAACACCATCAGAGAAATGGAGACTTGGTAAGGGGACCATCTCTGATTCCCTTAAAATCAGGCAAAACCTGGACTTAGAATTCACATCTCCTATGCATCTTTCTCGAACCATCTGTTAGTATTTAGTGTTTGCTCTGCAGATCTGGCCCCTGCTTGTACTCCCTCTCTGCCTAGAGAATGTCACAGCACCAGACCTTGGGGATTACCTCGCTCAGCTCCCTCTCCTTCATTTTCCAGGCCAGGAAATGGAACCCTTGACAGAAGAATGAAGTGTCCCCATTCAAGGTCACCCGGGGAAGGTAGAAGCATTACTTGAAGCGGTTGTTACATTAGCAGGTATGACTAAGCCTGAGAGTCACCGCAAGAGGGTTGGCCTCACACCTGCCTGGATTCCCCTGGGTATTTAACGTTGGGATAAGTATGGGTGGGGAGCCTCCTTTTTCTGTATTTCAGTTGTAGTGTTGGTGAGCTCTGTGGTTCCACAGGCATCAGAAATATAAATAGCTAACATCTGCACGGTCCTTTACAATAAAATATACTCTGAGTGTATTTTATAATGCTGTCTTATTGAGTCTTCCCAATAGTCCTTCAGTGTAGTCCTGATAGTTATTACTGTTCTCTGACAGGTAAGGAAACTGAGGCAGGAATTGACTTGCTCAAAAGATATATAACTAATAGAAGACAGATTTAGAAATTGACTTATATATGTGTGGTTCCTAACTGTAGCCAACTGGCCCAGCTCATGGTGGGGGCCTGGCTATTCTCTGCTGACCCTGTACAGATATTTAAGAGAAAGGCATCTGGAGCGTTAGCATGAGCACCATCAAAACAGGCCCACCTCCATGGAGATGATGAACGCTTGTCATGGACCGTCCAAAACAGCAGGTAAGGAGATGGTGTGGTAGGCAACGATGGATGTCTCTTCTGGTAAATCTTTGGCACTTCCAAAGGGCTTTTCAAATCAGGCAGACACTCCCACTCTTCCTATGAGCACAGGAGGCCTGAGCAACTCACTGATAATTGCAAAACCATTTAGTGACGGAGCAGGACTAGAACGAACAATTTCTGGATCCCAAACTCTTTTGACTTCTTTTGAGAGCAGATGAATGGGAATGGGGTCCCTCATCCTGGGATGTGATCAGGAGCCAAGGAAGGCAGGTTTTTTTAGGCGACTTCCTTTTTTGAGAGGAAACCTTGCATTTTTTGGCAAGGAGCTCAGTGTAGCACATTTTCCTTTGAGTTTTTTGAGTTCAAATCATGTAAATTGGTTCTTGATTTTAACAGGGGTTCTTTCACCTGCAGTTACCAGACATTTATCTGTGTTTACAATCCAGGGGGACGATCACAATGACACAAGGTACACAAGGGAAGCCGTCAGCACGTTTTGGGCTTCCACAACTGGGAGAGACCTTTCCGAATCTAACACGTGGCTTCACAGGTCTCAGAGGATTGCTGATGGCTCTGAGAAAAATGTCCTCTACCTGAGGAAAAGGAAAGTCTTACTGGGTCTTAGAAGAAGAGAGGAAGAAAAGACCCTAGATTTTTTATTTTTTTTTACATTTTTATATTTTGTAGAATTTCCTAAATCCAAATCCAGTTCTCTCTTCAATTCCAGGTAAAAGACTAATAGTGCCATATTGTACCTGGATCTGGGATTGAGATCCGCAGGTACAGATGAGGGGAAGATTTCCACTACAGTTCATTAAAACCCAGGACCGTGTTTAATAAAGTACAGGAGGCAAAGACACTTCTTGGCAAGGATCCAGTGGAATGTGGAGGATTTCGGTTGAAGTAGACTGGTTGACAGTTGTACCCACTGATGAAGAACTTCTGATTGTACACAACTGACCAATGATCTGCTATGCCCAATGAGAAAATAGTCTGTTCTTCCACAAGAAAATTCTTATTAAAACCTATCAGAAAATAATGCAATTAATAGAATTTTTTGATATATATGTTGTGTGTGTGTACATATATATTTATTTATTTAATATTTTAAGACTGAGGACTGAGCCCATGTGCACTTTAACACTGAAATACATTCCCAGCCTTAAAAAAAAAAACATTTATTTTTTTAGAAGTAGTTGGACACAATACCTTTATTTTATTTATTTATTTTTATGTGGTGCTGAGGATTGAACCCAGGGCCTTGCATGTGCTACATGAGTGCTCTGTCACTGAGCCACAATCCCAGACCTCCCAGCCCTTTAAATTTTTTTTTTTTATTTTGAGCCAGAGTCTCGCTAAGTTGCTTAGTGCTTCGCCAAGTTGCAGAGGCTGGCCTCAAACTTTGGATCCTCCTGCATTAGCCTCCTCAGCTGTTGGGATCATAGGCATGTGGCTTGATAAATCTTTTGTTGATCTTGTGAGTCTGTCTCTATTGCTTTAATGAAGGAATCTTAAGTAAAGCAGTCCTTTAGGAACATACCGATCTAGATCCCATGATTGGGAGACTAATCTGTGTTAGATGCTTTATCTGGCGTTATAGATCATTCTGAGAAACGGAACACAGAATCCCACACCTTGAGAGGCTCATAAAAAGACAAGCTGGATGAACACAAATGACATTAACACACAAAGTAGTCCTCCATTACCTTCAGGGAATATATTCCAAGACTCCAATTGATGCCTAAAACCACAAAAATCTCTCTATATTTTTTCCTAAACATATATATGTATGACAAGGTCTAATTTATAAATTAGGCACAGAAAGAGGTTAATAGTAATAGCTAATAATAAAATTGAACAATTATAACAATATGCTATAATAAAAGTGGTACAAATCTGGTCTCTCAAAACATCTGACTGTCCGTAGATCTTAGCAATTTTGGCATATATTTTTTTCTTATTAAATTGAGAACGGTCACCTTTTCACTTTAAGAAAGCACCTTACAGCTCCTCATTGGCATATTCTCTTTTGGCCAGAATCATTATTTTTGTGCTTTGGGGGTCATGAAGTAAAACAAGGGTCACTTGAACCTAAGCACCCTGGTACCACGACCGTTGATGGGATAATGGAGACAGCCACTGAGTGACTAATGGGTGGCCAGTACATCCACACTGGATGAAGGGATGATTCACATCCCCCGTGACAAAACAGGACAGTGGGAAATTTCATCACATTACTCGGAATGATGTATAACTCAAAACTTATGAATTGTTCCTGGAATTTTCCACTTAGTGTTGCAGTTGACCACAGGTAACTGGCACCATGCACACCACTGCAAAACCGTGGATCAGAGGGAACATCAGTACACAAACAGAGTCTCTCTGAGCCTCCCCTACAAATGCTGGAGGGCATACTACATGCCAGGTGCCTTGCAAAAGTTCAAGGAATAAAGCCACAACAAAGAAAAGGATTTTGGTTTCCAGGAGTAGATCATACAATCTTATTTCTTGTGAGTACAGCTTCAGATTTTGCTCATTCTTTCTTTCTTTATTTTTATTTTTTTGCAGTACTGAGGATTTTAACCTAGGAGTGCTCTACTATTGAGCTCCATCCCCAGCCCTTTTTTATTTCGAGACAGGGTTTCACTAAGTTGCAGATGCTGGCCTCAAACTTGCAATCCTCCTGCCTCAGCCTCCTGAATGGCTAGGATGATAGATGTGCACCACGGCACCAGGCCTGAACTGTCTTCTTAAGGCAAGAACTTGAGTTTGATTCATCTTTTAATCTCCTTTACACTCCAGTCCCTAGCATAATGTTCATGTGAATTAGGCACTCAAAACATATTTGTTAATTGGTTCATTTAAAAAAATTACACATACACTACAAGCTTACTGGGAGAATTAATAAAATCTCTGTTCTATCTATCATCTATCAATCAAGTTTTATATATAGTTATATAAAAAGGATGTCCCCAGTCACATAAAAAGCAGAAGTGACACAGTGCCTGACATCCCACCAGTAGAGATACATATCTTTGGAAAAGATTCCTTTGATTCCCTCAAAATACTTCCAGGAAGGACAGTGCATTAAATTAGCCTTATTTAATTATTAGTGACATCAGTATTATTCTTCAATAGATAAGAACTGGGGTGGATAAGAATATAGTTCACCTTTCAAACGACCTGTGTCAGATATGGGGCCTGATGTTGGGGTCACAGATGGTTAAGACCCAACCTATTCTTGAAAAGCTTACATTCTAGTCACCATAATATTTTATTATACTTTCTTCAGGAGTTCTAACAAAGATAATACATGGTGCTCCTGGAGGATTGAGGGAAAATTCCTAGAGAAGTCATCAGCTACAATAGCTCCTTGCCATATCCACATGAGCACTTCCTCCACTTCTCTACTGGTAAACTCTTACAGATGCCTCAAGATCCAGCTCAGTATTACCTTTCCCAAGCCTCACAGACAGAACAAATTCTTCCCTCCTTGGTGTTCCTAGAGTACCTTACCCAAGGCATCTCTCCCATCTTATTGTGGTGAATCATTCCTGTGTTCCCCTCAATTCCCCATAGATTCCAAACTTGTCACACTCAGGGGCTATTTCCTAATTGCTCCCATCCCTGAGCCTGGGACCTGGTAGCAGGAAAGCCCGCTGCATTATTACACTTGACTGCACACCCCTCTGATACACTGACTCAGAGTTGGATTGCACATCTCCAAGCCCCAAGCTGTGCCAGCTGGGATGTAGGAAGCAAGAATGGCCTGCCAATATCAGAGACAAGTCACTTACTGATTCTATCCAGCCCAGTTAATGCGTACTGAGAGCCAATTTAAATAATAATAATTTAGGCACCACTTCTGTAATATCCACTCTATACCAGATGTTTTTCACACATGCTCTCATTTACTCGAACATCCTCACAAAGTGTTATTTCTGCTCTTTTTTTTTTTTTAATCATCTGGAGAAAAGTGGTTCAGAGGGGGTAATTTGTCCAAGGTCATTTATCACTCTAGGTGGTCTACTCACAAAGCACATCTGCTCTGTTGTGCTCCAATACAACGAATATGTATATCCCATGAGATATACACCATGAGAGGTGAAAGTAAAAGCCCAAGGGTCCCACAAGATTGAGAGTCAAGGCACACAGAAGGTGACAATCAGAAAAGTCCTCGTGGATGGTAAGGCAGATGTGAACAATGAATGGACTGGGAAAAACCAAAAATCTTTCAAAAGCATTGAATGCACCAATGCATGTCAAGGAAGTAGACGGGGAGCCTTAGACATCCCCTTTGTGGAGTCCTGCAGAGACTTCCCATGGCTTCCTCTCTCTGATCAGTGAGGAGATGGACAGAAGTTCGAGCTATTAGGTGGGCCACTGAAAATGCACCCCATGGCTCCTTCTCAGACATCAGATAGGATCCCTTTCTCTCAAAGTAGAGGAGGTAGCCCTCCCTGTGGTCTTGACCTCCTCTTGGGGTGGGGAGACACATTCTCTCAGCCTTGAGGAAGAAGGAGTCGTTCTTCTTTTTTTTTTAATCTCACCATACAGGGGTCCTTGTTAGTGGGGGCGAATTATTCCTTTCTCCCTCAACTGAGGGATGGGGAGATGGCTCATTTCTCCCTAGCTTTGGGAAAGGAGGTGATTCTTTTCTTTCTCATTACGGGATGCATCCGTGTGTGTGTGTGTCTGTGTGTGTGTGTGCGTGTGTGTACACGCGCGAGGGGGATGGCTCCTTTTTCTCACCTCAAGGTAGGGAGGCTGACACCTCTCTTCCTTCCAAAAGGAGTGGGGATGGTGTCCTGCGCCTCCATCTCGGCTGGGACACGACTCTTTTCTCTCCGACCAAAAAAAGGTGGTGGGGAGACTCTCAGCTCTCTCTTCCCTTCCTTCGGGGAGAAGGACTAGCTCTCACGCCCTCTCCACACAGTCACGCTCAGGTGACGGGAGGCCTGCCTCTCCCTATCCCCCAAGTCCCCTCAGAGCTGAGAGAAGGCGGCCAGGAGCCCTCAGCGCGGGCGGCAAGGCGGGGGCGGGGCCGACTCTGCGGCGCGGGGCGGGGCCAATAGTAGCCCCGCCCCTAGTCCCGCCTCCCGCCTCCCGCCCAGCCTCTCGCTGCCGGGCTCGCCCGCCCAGTGCGCCGCGGCTGTCTGCTGGGCTCGCGCGCCGCCGACCGAGCCTCAGCCGCCTCAGCCGCCGCCTCAGCTTCGCCCTCTGCCCCTCGCCTCCCTCCGCGTCTCCCGGTCCCGCCGCCCCGCGCGCCCCCAGCCCCTCAAAACAGATGATGAACTTCCTGAGGCGCCGGCTGTCGGACAGCAGCTTCATCGCCAACCTGCCCAATGGCTACATGACCGACCTGCAGCGGCCCGAGCCCCAGCAGCCCCCGCCGCCACCCTCGGGGGCGGCTTCGGCCTCGTCGGCGACCCCGGCCGCCTCGCCGGGCCCCGAGCGGAGGCCGCAGCCTGCCCAAGCGCCCGCGCCGCAGCCCGCGCCGCAGCCCGCGGCGGCGCCGTCGGTGGGCAGCAGCTTCTTCAGCTCGCTGTCCCAAGCCGTGAAGCAGACGGCCGCCTCGGCGGGCCTGGTGGACGCGCCCGCGCCCGCGCCCGCCGCCGCCAGGAAGGCCAAGGTGCTGCTGGTCGTCGACGAGCCGCACACCGACTGGTAGGTGACCCGCGCCTCCCGGAGTGGGGTGGCGGGAGCGGGGAAAGCCAGGGAGAGGATGGTCCCGGGTGGTCCCCAAGGACACAGCTCAGACCAGTGCAAAGTGGGGTCCGCGTGGTCCTGCAGCAGGGAGATGGGGACGAGCGTGCGCGCGTGCGTGCGTTTGAGGGGCGAGGGAGGCGCTGATCAGCCCGGACAGGCGACCCCAGAGTTAAAAGACTTCCTCAGATGCCCCAGATCCCCTCCACCCCACCGCCCCGAGACAGAGAAAAGGAGCTACTTTTTGCAACGGGAAAGACTCTGAAGAAATACTTCTTTTGGGGGGTAGGGAGAAGGAAGGGGCAGACTGGACAGCTTAGACACATTCAAACCCTAAATGAAAATGGACCCAGAGGGCCCTTTTTGAAAGACCGATTTATAAAAAAGGTTCTACTTCGTGAGACATGCAATGAATTGGGAATGAAAAAATAGGCACGGGGTGGGGTGGTGGTGATTTTTTTTTTTAAACCTGGACCCTTGAAGACTGATATCAAATATGCACATCAAGGTGAATCAAATCACAGATGTAGTAGCCCAGGTGTCTGTCCATCGGCTGGTTTCCTCCAAGTGTGGCTGAAGTCTTAATAAAGTCTGTTTAATAAGAATAAAATTCTTGTAATTTGTGCAGCAGGGAAGGGATGTATGGGTTTTTGGTTTGTTTTTGTTTTTAATAATGTGGTTGTGGGGGTGGAAGCGATTGGTAGCTTTTTCCAGCTGAGAGATGAAGACCTAAATAATATATTCTGGATTTTTACAGGTGCACAATAAAAGCATCTGCCTTAATGCAGTAAATGGGAAACTTCAAGATGTTTTTCTTTTCCTTTCTATTTTTTTAAGGGATATGTGGTATTTTTCCAACTTAGAATGGTGAAGGCTGGGAAAACTGTTATCTCTAGTTGGGAAAAGCATGAATGAACGTTTAAGACTAGGATTGGATCTGTTTGATGCAGCAGAAGGTTCACCTGTGGGATGGTGGGATGGTGAAATTGACTGGTAAAGGGCTTGAAGAAAAGAGGGCCAGAAATCTGGGATGATTTTTTTCCTTATGAATGTGAGGAAAGGTTTTTTTTAGTTAGTTTGTTTTATTTTTTCTCAAAGGGGTTGAGGTTGGACCTGAGTGTTCCTCCCAAGAGGGAGGCACAGAGGGACCACAGAGCTGTTTATCTCCATTTCCTCTTGGCTGCTTCATTGCTTTTTTCCCTCAATCTCTCATTGAAAGGCCTTGGGGAGAGGGGGAGTGTGTGAGCTGGTAGAAGTGAGATGTAGATGTGGAGATGCTTTCCTGCTAGCTGCTGATGTGGCCATTCTAGAGTCCTCTGGGTGACTTTCGTGATTGGCTTCTTCTCCTCAACAGTGGAGTAGAAAGACCCTTGCCAGGAAATGACAGAGGTCATGCAAGGGGGTAATGGGAAAGGTATAAGAGAATATTCCACTGCCATTGACAACCCCCATATGAGAATTGCTCTCAGTTTAAATCAACAAGTGCTTATTAAGGGAGAAGGGAAGGTAACTAAGCTCTATTGAGCATCCATTATACGCCGAACCCTAGGAGTATAGTCAATAATGATATCCCTTTGGATTCTTACCCGTAAAACTGAGCCTTAGAAAAGGTAAGTGAAATGTTCATAGTCAAATAGCCAGCAAATGGTAGAACCAGGATTTGAATTTAGGCCTGCTCCATTGTTGCCACTCCATTATGTTATATTGCCTCATATTATTATATTATTATCAGCAGTATTAATAATAAATTTCCTTTAGGGGGATAAGCAATGTGGGGACCTTTTGGAGAACTCATTCTCAAATTTTGGAGACAAATAGATTCATGAAACAGTTAACAAAAATGGACCAAGAATTATTAGTTGAGACTAGTGTTTCAATAATTAATGAGAGCTGGTATTATTGGAGAAAGCTTCACAAAAGATGAGTCCAGGGATAGGTATATAGCTCATTTGGTAGGATGTTTGCCTCGCATGTTCAAGGCCCTGGTTTGACCCCCAGCACCACACACACACACACACACACACACACACACACACACAAGATGAGTCCTGAGGAAAGGCCAGGAAAAAGGGGAGAAAAGAGAATGACATTGGTGTTTCATTTTTCTGTGTAAGAATCTGACCCTAATTCATTTTTTCCTGATCTCTCATCCTGTTGAGGCTATTTGTTTAAGTCTAAGTGCTAGTTAGGTACACAGAGGTAGATAGAAAATTATTTTGTATTTGTACTATAAAGCTGCTGCATATCTGTGTTTTAGTTAGAAATGCTTCAGTAAATTGAGATCTGCAACTCTCATTGTATAGTATTATTTTCTAGGAAGAGTACCTGGCTTAACCAGAGAATTTGCCTTGCCCTGGAGACTAGACTTCTGATAGAAGTAATAGAAGCCACTTTACTGTGGGCTGACTCCCAACTGCTTTCTGATTTTCTCTGAAGTAATAACATTGATTTATTAAAACTCATAAGCCCAGTTTGAGTCTAGTGCTTGACGGCACTTCTGTGCTTCTGTGTTTTTGTGCTTAATAGCAATTCCCAGAATTGCAGACTTTTTCGTCTTCTAACATAGGTCTTAATTTGTTAAAAACAACTCAGTTAAATATTGATGAATGATTTTATTGAAAGATTCCTATGAACTAGGGAGCAGGTGCCTGCTTATGACAAGCACAGTACCTTACAAAGGTGGTTTTGGCTCAAAACAGATTTTGGTAAATCTGTCTCACAGTTTAAGCTACTTAGATAGCATTCAGTAAGCAGGTATCATATATACCCGCTTCATTTTCCTGGTGTTTAAATAGGAAATCAGAGAGTAATCTCCCAGTAGAATTTAAGAATATTGGTCCCATCGGAATTATAGAATGCTAAAATAAAGATTGTTTTTAACAAACATTTAAATAATTGGAGATTTTAAAAGAAAAGCTTAAAATAGGCACCCTCTCAGAACATCCTTTATACGTAGCAGATTTCTTTGAATTTCTATTAGTGTAATTGTGGGCAATGTAATTTGGAGACCTTACTACTGACTAGGTTGATGGGAAAATTGGAGGGTGTTTCTCTCTCTTTTGCTTGAAATATTTTCATGTTGCCTGAGTTATTTAGATTAATTGCACACTAAAAGATCATTGAAAAATGTGAATGTTCCACTAAAAAATGAAGTCAAGTTCATTATATAAGTTATTCATTATTAGTAGTATTTTTATATCATCAGAAAATGTATGACTTCAGGTTCATTTCTAAATTTGAAGTGCAATTAGGATTGCACTTTAATGTTCTTTATACTTAAACAAGGAACTGGTACCAATTTGTGTATGTCATCTTTTTTTTTTTTTTCTGTATTATCTTCTCACTGGTGAAGAGGTAAGTTTTCATTCAGATTCTCCTCAGCCTCCATTTCATTGGTTCTGATCCCAGTGGCCAAGTTAGCTTTTCATTCTGGAACATTTCACTGTTTTATTTGAAAATCAGCATAACTAGGCACTCTTAATTTCCTAGATACAGCAGATGTGATAATTCAACAGATGTTCATTGAACACCTTCTCTTCATAAGGTTCATTTGCTAAGAAAAATGGGAAATAGTATCTGCTTTCTAAGAGCTTACCCTCCAGGTGGGTAGATAAGAAAAGTAAAAAAAAATTTAAAAGTTTACTAGAAATTATCCCTGTGTTCAAAGTGTGGTCCTTGCCAGTGGTATTAGCATGAACCAGGAGCTTTTTGAGCTACACCCTTTCAGATTCCACCTTACATCTTCTGAATTGGAATTTATACTTATACAAGTATCTCCAGGTGATTCATCATCACACTAATTTGAGATGCATCAAAAAGAAGGATATGTGATTAGTGCTAAAGGCATGGGTATAACATCAACTACTGTCATTTATTGAGCAGTTTCTATATGCCAGATGTTAGTAGAAACACTTTATAAATCTCTTTAACTCTTAACAATAGTAGTATAATTCTGTAGAAGTTTAAAAGAGAGAGATAGATGTGGGCTAGAGTAGGCTTCATGGCAGAAGTGAGATTTGAACTGAACCTTGAAGAAATTTGAGGAAATAGATATATACTACCTGTCCTCTACTTTCCTTACTTTTATTTTTTTCCATCCCTGACTCTCAAGGACTGATGGAAACTTTTGCTTATATATAGCATTTAAACTTGAAGGAACTTGAATGATCATCTAACCCAGAGAATGGAATGATTTGCTCAAGGTCAAATAAGAAGTTAGCAAGAGAACAGGAACTAGATTTACATCTTCTGACTCCAATTCAAGTTTCTTAAGTTACTCTGAGAAGATTCTCAATTTAGTCCCAGTTCTACTTTAAAAAATACTGTTTGCATCTGCTTCTTTTAAAGGCTCATTGTGGAGTTATTAGAAAGTGCTTAAAAAAAGAATAACTTAAGAATATCACACTGTAGCCACATCAGCAATTATACTGTTTCTTATTTGGGCTATTATTGTTTCAAAATGGTTGAAAAAAACTCTTAGAAAACCAGTTATCAGGGGCTGGGGATATGGCTCAAGTAGTAGTGCGCTCACCTGGCATGTGTGAGACACTGGGTTAGATCTTCAGCACCACATAAAAATAAAATAAAGATATTGTGTCTACCTAAAACTAAAAAAATAAATATTAAAAAAAGAAAGAAAACCAGTCATCAAAATCCAACAATCCAACAATCTGCTGGTGATGTGGCACACACCTATAATCCCAGAGACTGAGGCAGCAGGATTGCTTTAGCTAGGCCCTAATCAACTTAGTGAGACCCTGTCTCAAAACAGAAAAAAATAAAAAGGGCGGAAGATATGACTCAGTGGTTAAGCATCCCTGGGTTCAACCCCTGGTACAAAAATACAAAATAAATAAATAAATCCAGCAATCTAATTGGACCTATGCTATAATGATGATATTCCTTTCAGGAACCCATCTCTATATCAACATTAGCATTTTTAATAAGTTGCTTGGTTAAAAGGAATGAAAAGTCAAAATAGGAAATGCATGTGTTTCCCTCACATTTACCAAACAATTTTAACCGGGTTATGGTTCAGTGCAGTTGAGCATCTAAATATAAGCCAAGTGCTAGGGATGTAAGTATAAATTGAGCAGCAGCCTAGTATATTGGAATCTTCTAGTTCATGGGAAGAGGATAGTTTTTTGTTTGTTTTGTTTTTAATATTGGGGATTGAACCAGAGGAACTTTGCCACTGAGCCAGCCCTTTTTTATTTTTTATTTTGAGACTGGGTCTCAATAAATTGCTTAGGGCCTTTCTAATTTGCTGAGACTGGCCTTGAACTTGTGATTCTCCTACTTCAGCCTCTTGAGTTGCTGGGATTACTGGCATGCACCACCATGCCAGGTGATAAGAGGAGAGTTTTAAATAGGGTTTTAATATAACATGATAATAAGTTGTATAAGGTGTTATGGGAACATAGAGATAGGTTATTCTGGGGAATAAAGATGTTGAAGTTTGAAATCTTCCATAAGAATGTGTCACTGTGTATTCTTAGGTAAACCACTTTGCATCTTTGGACTTTGATTCTCTAAAATTGGTCAAATGAGAGGATTGAAACAGACTCTCTAAGATCCTTTCTAGTACTGCAATATTTCTATGGAACAGTTTTGTGTCATATTCTTTCAAAAAACTTTAGCTCTGTCATTATTCCTGTACATGTCAATATATGATTAAACATTTCCTTGAATGAAAAACTCACCTTGGATTAATTTCCATTTATACCACCTTCTTTCAATGTTGCTACCATGTATTGACTTGGAAATAAAGACTTAATCCTGTAAAGTGTATTGTGTATTTCCTTATTAAGGATGAGAATTGGGGATTTTTATTTAGTTCTTCTCTTCCTGATAGACCTAAGACCTTTTGTATACATATGTTGAATGGTGTTTACTTCTCAATTGCTGCTTTACAGTCTCATTTTATCTTCACAATGATCCTGAGTAGTAGGTTGAATATCTATTTCATAGATTACAGACTCAGAAAAGTAGTCACTTGTGTAAGATTAGGTAACTATTAAGCTGAAGTGTCTGGATCTGAACCTAGATTATTTGGAAAAGAAAAAAATAAAGCCAAATTCTACAGGAGAAAAATTTAGTGACAGTTTTTTTTTCTTTTAAATTTATTTTGAGACAGGGCCTCACTGAGTTGCCCAGGCTGGCCTTGAATTTATGATCCTCCTGCCTCCAAAATAGCTAGGATTAGGTGACAGTTTTTCTTATAAAAAGATTATTTTTCTTGCAAATATAGTTACCATGGGATTCATTTAAATAGTATGTCCCCCCTACTTTTGAAATTCCTGAGTTTACAAAAAGTTGATATACACAGATTTTTCAAGATGATATCTACCATCTATCCTGGGGGAAGGGTTAAATGCAGTGCCCTCAGGATGGAGGATTGCATCATGGATTTGTGTGTGTGTGTGCGCGCGCGCTTGCACTGCCACTATGTGGGCAACTCTAAATCTTGTGAGTGAGACCCTCTGCATGTTCACTGGGTGGCATTGTCATCTAACATAGGTGCAACTGGTTACCAGAAGGCTATAATATCCCTTCAGAGAGAGGAGATATAGAATAAGGCCAGTGACCTATGGAGCGAATAAAGTGAGCAGATACTACAGTTTCTGAACTCTAGGGATGCCCATGCAGCATGACTATGAGGAAGGGGATGTATATAGGCTCTGGTGTTTATATTTTGACAGCAGGCATTTCTGAAGTGTTAACCGTTCACTGAAAGGTGTAAAGTAGGTTAAGATTATGTTCAGTCACCCTATTTTCTCTTCTTCAGCAACATGAAACAATGTGGCAGTACAGGATTGAGGACCTAGGATGGAGATCTGGTCCATTGTTAGCCATAGGACTTTATTACATTTATATAATGTCTTTCTCCCATTTGACAAATTTTCACTGGGGGCCTACTATGAACCAGACACTGTTTTAGGTATTGAAATAAAACAAAAATTGGGCTGGATAGTGATAGAGTGCTTGCCTAGCATGTGTGAGGCACTGGGTTCAATCCTCAGCATTACACAAAAATAAGTAAAGTTATTATGTCCATCTATAAGTGAAAATATTTTTAAAAAATTAGTTATGTTATCTGTAAAATGCTGATAACAATATGTATGTTTCAAAAAATGTTACGAGAATTCAAAAAAATAAGGTCCTGGAAAAGCATTTCATATGAGCTAAAGAGCCATAGTTTCTGATGCATCCTTCCCTGTTTCCAATTGCAGATACCCACCTTATTTTGATCCCATTTTTTGAGTGCTCCAAATTTTGTTGTGCAGGTAATTGTTTAATTTTGCACACTTCAAAGAGAGAATCTTTTTTTTTTTTTCCTTAAATTGAGAGTCACTGGCTCAAAGACAATGTCATTGGAAGGTTTTGTTTTTTTTTGTATTTTATAAAAAGACAATCTAATTTAGTTAGTTTTTTTCCTTTCTCTCTCTCTCTCTTTTTTTTTTTTCCAGAAAGAAACATTACCATTTAACTCAGCTATATTTAACAGGGGCAGAGCTACACGAATCTTTATTTAATAATTACCTAAATTCTAAAATAGCTCGAGTTCAGTTCTACTTGTGACTAATAAAGAATGGCTACAAAGGAAGTGAAGGAAGAGAGAAATATACAGAATACCTTCAGAAGGTGACGTCTGTATTTTCTCTATCCAGTCCATCTTTCACATTGCTTTCAGAATATATATAAACAAAACAAAATAAAAGCAACCATAGGTCTTTTGAAGTTAATATCCTTCTTAACATTTTTCTCTAACACACATTGTTCATTACATTTATTTACAACTGGCTCCAGCTTATTTTTTATTTTTATTTTTGACATTTTGCAACAGGGGCTTGCAGAGTTGCCCAGGCTGGCTTCTGACTTGTGCCCCTCCTGCATCACCCTTCTGAATTGCTGGGATTACAGGTGTGCACCTCTGCACCTGGCTGCTTCTCTCTTATCCTCATACTACTTTTCCTTATTGCATTTTCAATGGATGGGAGTACTAATTGTTTAAAAAGACCCACTCCTCCTGCCTTTTCCATTTCTTGCTTCAAATTTCATTCCTTTTTCCTTCTGTTCATGCTCTCATTTTCTACTGATTGCTTCTTCCGTTGGTTGCTTCATCTGTGTACATAAATCAGTGAAAAACTGTTCCTAACAACAACCTCCTCCTCCTCCTCCTCCTCCTCCCTTCTTTATTTTTTGATTATCAGATATTGAACCCAGGGGCACACTACACTGAGCCACATCCCTAGCCCTTTTAATTTTTAGTTTTGGCTTTGAAACAGCCTAGCTAAGTTGCTTAGGGTCTTTCTAAGTTGCGGAGGCTGCCCTTGAACTTGCAATCCTCCTGCCTTAGTCTCCTGAGCTACTAGGCAGATAGACGTGAGCCATCATGCCCTGCTCTCTTTACCTTCTTAATCACCTCCAAATGTGAAAGAGAATTGTCACTGTTTTTTCTACCTCCTTATTCTATATTTGCCCTTCTCCTCTAACCTTGGGTTTTGCTCTCTCTGTAATACTGAAATTGTTCTTATTGGGAAACCTAATTGCTAAATCCAGATGAAGATGCCAGTCTAGACCTTCATTGATGGGTTTGACAGTTGTTTATCTTCCCTTTGGAAGTCCCTTGACTACTCAACACTGTCTTCTTTAAGTTTCTTTTCCTGCCTCATTAAATGTAGATGTTCCTCAGGGGACCATTTTCTGCTCATTTTCTTTTTCCTTCCACTTACTATCCTTGGTCCATCTATTCTCAAGATGTCAGTTACCTCCTAAATGTAATCTGTTCCTATCTCTTTACTTTTAAGCCCAGAAATTTGTCTTGATTTTCAGATTTTATGTTCAGTTGCCAACTGGACATTTCCATCTGGTTGGTTAAAGGTAACTCAAGCTCATTTGATCTAATATCCAATTCCTTATTTTCCTCCCTATTTCAGCTCTTCTCATATTCATTTTCAATTGGGGACACCAGTGGGTGCCTGTTTCAAGGTCTCATTACATTTCACCCAGCACTTCTGTAAGCCTCTTCATGACTTCCACCTAATAACCTAAATGAAATATTTAAAATGCAAATTTGACATTTTTATCTCTTTGCTTAAAGCTTTTAAGTAGCTTTCCATGTCCTATAGGTAAAGTTCATGCTCCTCTAGTGATTTGACCCCTGCTTTCTTCCCCAGTCACCTTCTAATCATATCCATCCCTAGACTTCTTTTTCTAGTAATCCTGAACTGTTTGCAGTTACATATACAAAATGGGATTCTCCTTGTCTTTGCTTATGCTGTCTACTACTGCTGTGATTGTCTTGGTTTTCTTTTCCTTCCTTTTATTGACTAAACTCATATCTGTTTTGAAATTGAGATGGGTATTTACTTTTGCAGAAATCCTTCTACAAGTCCTAGATTTTATTGGGAATCTATGCCCCCTTCATACCCCTTTTCCATCCTGTGGGTGTCTTTATCACTGGACTCAGCACAGAGATGGATGCATTTATTTGTATGCCTCCCCCGCAAGATGGTGAGTTTGAGGAAAGGATTCGTGTTTTTTTTTTAAATTAATTAATTTATTTTTTATTGGTTGTTCACAACATTACAAAGCTCTTGACATATCATATTTCATACATTAGATTGAAGTGGGATATGAACTCCCAATTTTACCCCAAATGCAGATTGCAGAATCACGTCGGTTACACATCCACATTTTTACATACTGCCCTATTAGTAATTGTTGTATTCTGCTACCTTTCCTATCCCCTACTATCCCCCCTCCCCTTCCCGCACATCTTCTCTCTCTACCCCATCTACTGTAATTCATTTCTCTCCTTGTTAATTTTCCCATTCCCCTCACAACCTCTTATATGTAATTTTGTATAGCAATGAGGTCTCCCTTCATTTCCATGCAATTTCCCTTTTCTCTCTCTTTCCCTCCCATCTCATGTCTCTGTTTAATGTTAATCTTTTCTTCCTGCTCTTCCTCCCTACTCTGTTCATAGTTGCTCTCATTATATCAAAGAAGACATTTGGTATTTGTTTTTTAGGGATCGGCTAGCTTCACTAAGCATAATCTGCTCTAGTGCCATCCATTTCCCTGCAAATTCTATGATTTTGTCATTTTTTATTGCTGCATAGTACTCCATTGTATATAGATGCCACTTTTTTTTATCCATTCATCTATTGAAGGGCATCTGGGTTGGTTCCACAGTCTAGCTATTGTGAATTGTGCTGCTATGAACATCGATGTGGCAGTATCCCTGTAGCATGCTCTTTTAAGGTCTTCAGGGAATAGTCCAAGAAGGGCAATAGCAGGGTCAAATGGTGGTTCCATTCCCAGCTTTCCCAGGAATCTCCATACTGCTTTCCAAATTGGCCGCACCAATTTGCAGTCCCACCAACAATGTACAAGTGTACCCTTTTCTCCACATCCTCGCCAGCACTTGTTGTTGTTTGACTTCATAGTGGCTGCCAATCTTACTGGAGTGAGATGGTATCTTAGGGTGGTTTTGATTTGCATTTCTCTGACTGCTAGAGATGGTGAGCATTTTTTCATGTACTTGTTGATTGATTGTATATCCTCCTCTGAGAAGTGTCTGTTCAGGTCCTTGGCCCATTTGTTGATTGGGTTATTTGTTATCTTATTGTCTAATTTTTTGAGTTCTTTGTATACTCTGGATATTAGGGCTCTATCTGAAGTGTGAGGAGTAAAAATTTGTTCCCAGGATGTAGGCTCCCTATTTACCTCTCTTATTGTTTCTCTTGCTGAGAAAAAACTTTTTAGTTTAAGTAAGTCCCATTTGTTGATTCTTGTTATTAACTCTTGTGCTATGGGTGTCCTATTAAGGAATTTGGAGCCCGACCCCACAATATGTAGATCGGAGCCAACTTTTTCTTCTATCAGACGCAGAGTCTCTGATTTGATATCAAGCTCCTTGATCCATTTTGAGTTAACTTTTGTGCATGGCGAGAGAAAGGGATTCAGTTTCATTTTGTTGCATATGGATTTCCAGTTTTCCCAGCACCATTTGTTGAAGATGCTATCCTTCCTCCATTGCATGCTTTTAGCCCCTTTATCAAATATAAGATAGTTGTAACTTTGTGGATTAGTCTCTGTGTCCTCTATTCTATACCATTGGTCCACCCGCCTGTTTTGGTACCAGTACCATGCTGTTTTTGTCACTATTGCTCTGTAATATAGTTTGAAATCTGGTATCGCTATATCGCCTGATTCACACTTCCTGCTTAGAATTTCTTTTGCTATTCTGGGTCTTTTATTTTTCCATATGAATTTCATGATTGCTTTATCTATTTCTACAAGAAATGCTGTTGGGATTTTGATTGGTATCGCATTAAGCCTATAGAGAACTTTTGGTAATATCGCCATTTTGATGATGTTAGTTCTGCCTATCCATGAACAGGGTATATTTTTCCATCTTCTAAGATCTTCTTCTACTTCTCTCTTTAGGGTTCTGTAGTTTTCATTGTATAAATCTTTCACCTCTTTTGTTAGGTTGATTCCCAAGTATTTTATTTTTTTTGAGGATATTGTGAATGGAGTGTTTTTCCTCATTTCCGTTTCAGAAGTTTTGTCGCTGATATACAGAAATGCCTTTGATTTATGCATGTTGATTTTATATACTGCCACTTTGCTGAATTCATTTATTAGTTCTAGTAGTTTCTTTGTAGATCCTTTTGGGTCTTCTAGGTATAGGATCATGTCGTCCGCAAATAGTGATAATTTAAGTTCTTCTTTTCCTATTTTTATGCCTTTAATTTCTTTTGTCTGTCTAATTCCTCTGGCTAGTATTTCAAGGACTAAATTAAATAGAAGTGGTGAGAGAGGGTATCCCTGTCTTGTTCCAGATTTTAGAGGGAATGCCTTCAACTTTTGTCCATTCAGAATGATGCTAGCCTGAGGCTTAGCATAGATAGCTTTTACAATGTCTAGGTAAGTTCCTGTTATCCCTAGTTTTTCTAATGTTTTGAACATAAAGGGATGCTGTACTTTGTCGAATGCTTTCTCTGCGTCTATCGAGATGTTCATATGGTTCTTATCTTTAAGTCTATTGATGTGGTGAATAACATTTATTGATTTCCGTATATTGAACCATCCTTGCATCCCAGGGATGAATCCAACTTGATCATGGGGCACAATTTTTTTGATGTGTTTTTGTATTCGATTCGCCAGAATTTTATTGAGGATTTTTGCATCTAGGTTCATTAGAGATATTGGTCTGTAGTTTTCTTTCTTTGAGGTGTCTTTGTCTGGTTTTGGAATCAGGGTGATGTTGGCCTCATAGAATGAATTTGGAAGAGCTCCCTCTTTTTCTATTTCCTGAAATAACTTGAAAAGTATTGGTATTAATTCTTCTTTAAAGGTTTTGTAAAACTCCGCTGTATACCCATCCGGTCCTGGGCTTTTCTTGGTTGGTAGTCTTTTGATTGCTTCTTCAATTTCATCCATTGATATTGGACTGTTCAAATTGTGTGTATCCTCCTGACTCAGTCTGGGCAAATCATATGACTTAAGAAATTTATCGATGTCTTCACTATCTTCTATTTTATTGGAATATAGGTTTTCAAAATAATTTCTAATTGTCTTCTGTATTTCTGTAGCATCTGTTGTGATATTGCCTTTTTCATCCCGTATGTTAGTAATTTGAGTTCTCTCTCTTCTTCTCTTCGTTAGCATGGCTAAAGGTCTGTCGATCTTATTTATTTTTTCGAAGAACCAACTTTTAGTTTTGTTAATTTTTTCAATAGTTTCTTTTGTTTCAATTTCATTGATTTCCGCTCTGATTTTAATTATTTCTTGCCTTCTGCTACATTTGCTGTTATTTTGCTCTTCCTTTTCTAGGGCTTTGAGATGAAGTGTGAGCTCATTTATTTGTTGGTTTTTTCTTTTTTTGAGGAATGACCACCAGGCGATGAATTTCCCTCTTAAAACTGCTTTCATTGTGTCCCATAGATTCCGATATGTTGTGTCTGTATTTTCATTTATCTCTAAGAATTTTTTGATTTCCTCCTTTATGTCTTCTGTAACCCATTGATCATTCAGTAACATATTGTTCATTTTCCATGTGATGTAGGATTTTTCCTTCCTTCTTTTATCATTGATTTCCAGTTTCATTCCATTATGATCAGATAAAATGCATGGTATTATCTCCACCCCTTTATATTTACTGAGGGTTGCCCTATGGCGTAATATATGGTCTATTTTTGAGAAGGATCCATGTGCTGCTGAGAAAAAAGTATATCCATTTGATGATGGTTGATATATTCTATATATGTCAGTTAAGTCTAGGTTATTGATTGTGGTATTGAGTTCTATAGTTTCTTTATTCAACTTTTGTTTGGAGGATCTGTCCAATGGTGAGAGAGGTGTGTTGAAGTCACCCATAATTATTGTGTTGTGGTCTATTTGATTCTTGAACTTGAGGAGAGTTTGTTTTATGAATGTCGCAGCACCATTATTTGGTGCATAAATATTGATAATTGTTATGTCTTGTTGGTGAATGGTTCCTTTTAACAGTATATAATGTCCTTCCTTATCCCTTTTGATTAACTTAGTCTTGAAGTCGATTTTATTCGATATGAGGATGGCCACCCCTGCTTGCTTACGAGGACCGTGTGCATGGTATATTTTTTCCCATCCTTTCACCTTCAGCCTGTGTATGTCTTTTCCAATCAGATGTGTCTCCTGGAGGCAGCATATTGTTGGATTTGTTTTTTTAATCCATGATACCAGCCTATGTCGCTTTATTGGAGAGTTTAAGCCATTAACATTCAGAGTTACTATTGATATATGGTTTGTACTTCCAGCCATGTTTGATTATTTATCCTTTTTTTAAAAAATTTAGTTTGTTTTTCCATGATTATCTTTCCCCTCGCCCTCTGTCTTTACCGAGGCACTTCCCACTGATGGTTTTGGTTATTGTTTTTCATTTCTTCCTCGTGTAGTGTTTTGCTCAAAATGCTTTGCAATGCTGGTTTTCTGGCTGCAAATTCTTTTAACTTTTGTTTATCATGAAAGATTTTTATTTCGTTGTCATACCTGAAGCTTAATTTTGCTGGATACAGAATTCTTGGTTGGCATCCATTGTCTTTCAGTGTTTGAAATATGTTGTTCCAGGATCTTCTCGCTTTCAGCGTCTGTGATGAAAAATCCGTTGTTAACCTTATTGGTTTGCCCCTGAATGTAATCTGCCTCCTTTCTCTTGTAGCTTTTAATATTTTCTCTTTGTTCTGTATATTGGATATCTTCATAACAATGTGTCTTGGCGTTGGTCTACTGTGATTTTGTGTGCTCGGTGTCCTGTATGCATCTTCAATTTGTATATCTGTTTCCTTTTTTATTTCTGGAAAGTTTTCTGTAATTATTTCATTCAACAGGTTACTCATTCCCTTGGTTTGAATCTCTGTACCATCTTCTATCCCGATGACTCGTAAGTTTGGTTTTTTTATGTTATCCCATAACTCTTGGATGTTTTTCTCGTGATTTTTTACCAGCCTTTCTGAGTTGGCTAGACTCTTTTCAAGATGATATATTTTGTCTTCATTATCTGACATTCTGGCTTCTACTTGTTCCACTCTGTTAGTGATACTCTCAATTGAGTTTTTAATTTGGTTTATCGTTTCCTTCATTTCTAGAATTATTGTTTGATTATTTTTTATAATCTCTATCTCCTGATAAAGATGCTTAACTTCTTCTTTTATCTGTTTATGTAATTCGTTCTCAGTGTGTTCTTTCGCTGCTTGAATTTGCTGTCTCGTATCCTCTTTAAGGTTCCATTCCATCTGTCTAAGGTGTTCCTTGAGTTCTTTATATGACCATTTTTCTGATGACTCTAGGTCCTCCTGAATATTTCGGCTGTCCTGCATTGTTTGTACTCCTTTTCTTCCTTGCTTTTTCAAGTTGCTCATGTTACTTCTTGTTCTGTTTGACTGCTGAGTTACTGTTTACTCCTATAAATTTATTTGATGCTTGGGAGGAAAGGTATTAGAAGGGAAGGGAAGAAGTCACTAAAGAGAATGAGAGTAAGCAGGTAGAATTCAAGGAAGGGGGAATAAGAAAATTGAAAAGAAATGAAAAGACAAAAGAAGAAAAAATAATAGGAAAGAAAAAAATTTAAAAAATAATTAAAAAAATTAACATTAAAATTAGAAGAAAAAAATTTTTAAAAAATTGTAAAAAAAAATTTACAAAACAACAAGAAAGAAAAATGAAAATGAAAGAAAAAACCCAAATCAAAAAAAAAGAGAAAAAAAACTAATAAATGCGGTCTTAGAATTTGATTAACTTCTCTTCCAGTAGGTGGCGCTGTGCCCACCAGGCCAAGTTTCTCCTGTTAATACGCGGGAACCAATCACTGTGCAGCAGCTCCTCCTCCCAGACTGGGCGAGTCTCCAAACCTGAGTGCCTAGGGCCTCCTCTTGTGTCTAGTCACTTCCCCACTTTTCCTCTAGCCAGGCCTCTCTCACGGTGCCGCTCACCACAATACTGGCTGCACGCCAGGTCTGCTGCTCCCGGGAGCCCTGTTTTCATGGATGACTGGGCACACTCTCCCTGTTTGCCATTCCCTCAGACCCTAAATTTGTAGAGCTTGGGGCTGAGAATCCTCAGCGAATTTTACTTGCCCTCCGGTAGCCACGCCCCCGGTAGCTGGTGCAAGAGACCTCAGTTGTCAGCACTGGTGAGAGCAGTAGCCGGGAGTTCCGAGCCATGGGTCCTGCGCCATGTCTGATTCCCTTGGTCTGGCTATCGCGCCTACGGGAGAGCTGGGAGGGGCCCTTAAGGTTTCCCGATGTGTGGAGAGGGAAGGCTAGGGAATTACACATCTGTAGCCGCAGGTTTCAATGAAGTTATCTCCTCTGGTGGCGTCAGTTCTCTGCCATGGTGGTATCTCTTACAAATGGCGACAGTTCGTTTCCCTTTGCTGGGTGACCAATGCAACGGGTGGGTCCTTACTGTCTCTCCCAAGCCCCATTTCAAACCTGTGGCCACTACCTATGAAGGCTCCGTTGGCATTTACCTCTGTAGGAACAGAAGGGCCGACCAGTTGTTTCAGCCGGATGGATTAGTGCTGAGTCACAGCTGTTTGTCTGCAGGAAGCAGGCGAATGGAAGCTTGAATTCAGCCGATCTGGGCTCAGTGTGTGTTCTGAGAGGCCCAGACTGATGGCCCCAGATCCACGTCAGTTCAGCATTGCCTAGTGATCCTAAGCAAACAGAATTTAGATTGTTTACGACTCCCTATACCCGCACAGCTGAAGAGGTCAGAGACTTGATCTCTCTGCGCCCGCCGCCATGTTGGAATCAGGATTCGTGTTTTATTCACATTTGCATTCTTAGCACCAAGTAGAAGACCTGATACATAGTTTGAGGTCAACAAGTCTTTGCTTTCTTGAGTTGAGCAGAGATTCAAAGAATGAGAAAGGAAAAAATGGAGCTTTAAGAAGTATCCTAGGATTTGAGGTATATGTTATATTAAAAGTTACCCTTATTCTCTTCAAATAGAAGCATTAGAAAATTCACTTTTATCTTCTATGACCGTTGAATTAAGGACTAATTTTCAAACACTCTAAATCACAAATCTTTAAAGATTTATCTCTGAATGAGAGAAAGCCATAGCAGCCAATAATACTGGAAATTATTATCTGGTTCACAGCAGCTCTGAGCACAGGAAGGGCAAAAGGAATAAAACCAACGACTGAGTTTCCCTTATCTATCCTCTATTGAACCTCAACTCTTATGGAGCTATTTTTTTTTTTTTAAGTTAACCCTGCCTTCTCACCATATGCCCAGTGAGAGAAATTTCCCCTTATTGTGAAGGTCTAATCTTGGGTCATCAGAGCTGCTTATTTCATAAGAGAAGAAATCCTTATGGATTATTGCTTTGCCTGTGTGCTTATCAAAGTTTTGTGTGCCTTCTTCCACACAGTTTTTTTCCTGTTCTTGCAAGTACAATGTGGGAATTGTTTAATTTGCTGATCAATATGGGCTCTTCAGAACTATTACAAATATATATTTGTTTTCTTGGAAATAAAACTTTAATTATTGTTAACAATATAATGGTAGAGTTTGGGAGAACCAAAACAGCACTGTGATTGACAAATGTTGAAAGAAAGTACAAGCCTTCATGATCTGACTGTGCATATGATCTTAGTTTTATCTTTCTTTGACTACTCTTCATTTTGATATAGCCATGACAGACTACTTAAGAGACTACAGACTACTGTAGCTACTACTGCTACTTAAAAGGATCTTATTTTCCTGTGTCTTTGCCTGGATAATTCTGGATAATCTTCAAGACTCAGTTCAATTGTTGCTTTTCTATCCTTTGACCCAAATCTCCGTATTTCCTGTGCCTCTCTCCATTCTGATAACCCCTGTTTTATTTTCTACCTATATATTGACCTTTATTAAAAAATGGTACAGAGTAGCAAAGATGTAGAATATACCAGTCAAGAAAGATAATGTACAACAGGACCACCATAGTTAATAGTGTATTATATTCAGGATTTTTGCTGAGTAGAAGATAACTGCTTTTGCCACAGTGAGGGAGAATGGATCACTCTGTGAGATGATGGATATGTTAATTCTTTCACTGTCAAAACCATTTTACTATATATGCATCCCAGAGTGTGTTGTTGTATACCTTAAATATTCACAATAAAAATTATTTTAAAAGTATACATGTATTATTTTTAATTGCAGTTTTTGACTCATTTAGAGGCAGGGCTAGAGATTATCCTTTTAAAATTCTTTTAGTTTATTAAAAATCATGATATGCTTGGTGCCTCTGTTAGCAATTAACTCTGTAATTATGATGAGTTTTATTTGTCTGTCTTCCCCACCTTTGACAATGCTGAGATTCCCTTGAAGGCAATGACTTTAACTGTATTTCAGCATCCCCAGCATTTGGTAGAAAAAAGAAATTTTCCAGAAATTACTCTTAAACCAGTAAGTGAGTGATTCATGAAAGTATCAATGATGAGCAAAAGAAACTCTTTAGTTCTTTAGAAATACAAATAATAGCTACATTAACTAAAGTGACTAGTCAACAACAGGTGGTGTATATAAAATCTTTTTATAAAATGTAAAACAGTATAAAAGCATTAATTATTGCTACTAGATTATAATTTCCTATATCCTCCCTTACATGATGCTGATGAGGTATCTGTTCTTCCTGTCGCTGGTGCACCCTTCTCTGGGGTGCACAAACACCTCGTGTTTGCTTGCTCCTTCTGGAGAACAGCTACTTTCTGCTTTTTCTCTCTCAGTTTAAACACTGAGATGTCATTGTTTAATTGAACCTTTCTCAAGCTTTAGGTCTATTCTTTTCTTCCTCCTGTCTACAACCATTCTTTCATTCCAGTCTGCTCAAGCACAGCCCTAATCCTTTTCCAGGATTTATACCTCTTACCTGTTTTTCTGTACAAGGGGCCTAACAACTTTACCCAATAACACCAGCCTGATTTAATCCTACATATAGAGGCTTGGACTTTGTGGGAGGAAATTTGAGGTAACGTTTATCTACTGTGGACTTGAATCCTTGGAGGGCCCCAGTATTGATAATAATGATAACACAGATCCAGTGATGTAGAGTGATTCCTTTCTTTTTTGGATCTTTGATGCAAACTTTAGGGAGTTATACAAGTATTTTGCCCTTTTTGGTCCCTATCTTCTTTTGATAAATATTTTTAAGTTTTACAAGAGTCCTGTGTCCACTAATATTTAACTGCCGGATAAAAAACCACCAATGAAAGATTAATGAGCTAAACAATCTGCCAACAACTAGTAACTGCACTGTGTTAGCTGCTGGGAGGGCTTTGAAACCAGTGAAATACTTGGAACCAGATAATTATAGAATGTATGCTTTCAATTTGGAGAATGCATTCAGAATCTCAAAGAGACAAATTAGTGTAATATAATGGAAAGAGCATTGCAGATACTTAAAACATCTGGGTTGAAATCCGTACTGTGCCAACTAACATTTGGTATCACAATATGCAATTGAACTTTTGAAGCCTCAATTTCTCTTTCAAAAGTTAGGGATATGAGCCAAGTTTTCTATCTTTAGAGCTTTAGAGGTTCTTATAAATTAAATGGTCTCTACAAATTGAATGACACGTGAAAGTTGGATTGTTTGACAGTGTAGGATGGTTCAGAGAAGGAAGAAGACACTGGATTGGAGAAGTCAGGATAGGGCTTACAGAAGGGCAAGATCTGAACTGGGCTTTGTAGGATAAGTGTGATTTAGATTAATGAGGAAGGAGAAGGGACTTTCAGTTAAGAGGAAGAGAAAGCAAAAGCATAATAACAGTAATGAATAAGAGGTATACAGAACAGATTTCATGTAGATAAAAGAGGGAAAGAAATTTGGGGCTGGGGTTGTAGCTCAGTGGTAGAGCGCTTGCCTTGCATGCGTGGGGTACTGGGTTTGACCCTCAGCACCACATAAAAATAAATAAATAAATAAATAAATAAAGATGTTGTGTCTATCTACAACTGAAAAACAAAATTAAAAAAAGAAATTTGGACAAGTGGGAAGGGAACAATGATGATAATATGTAATGTATTAGAGGCAGGCACTGGTTTAAGTGGATGTATTAACTCATGTACGAGGTTATGAAGTAGATTACTGTTAACCTAATTTTACAACTGAGGACTCTAAATCTCACAGGATATGAACTGGGGGAGTCCATCATCCATGCTCTTAACCGTCATGCTCTGTAATCTTTGTTCCAGACTTTTCCTTGCCTAAACACCTTGGTGTTTCTTCTCCTCAGTGACATAAGAACATGTTTGACCTTGGGCTACTTCTTATTCTCTGTGAGCTTCTGATTCTTCATCTACAAAAGCAGATAAAATACATCTCAGAAAGTTCTTACAAGAATCAATTGAAATAGATGTTGAAAATGTCCAACATCGTGATTGGCATGTGAGAGGTGTTCAATAAATATTCCACTATGTCAAGCAGATTTTTGTAGCAGCTTTAAGACAACAACTTACCACTTGAGTATATATTTATAGGAGGCTTCAAGTCAAGTAATATCATTTGTAGACAGGTATGTAGACAGGTTTCATGAAAGTTAAAAAAAAAAGAAAAAGAAAAATAGAACAAACCTGGATGAATATTCCTTCATTTTTGTTTTGTAGCTTGTTGTACATAGTTTAGAAAACACTGATTACCTGTGTTTTGAAACAGTCTCCAAGGAAGATGTTCTTAAGCTGATTTATTTGTGGAAACTTTATACTTTGAGCACTGTCACATCCATGCTTCACTTAATCCTCTAGGCAGTAGTATCTAAGGTGCGGTCATTAATATTACTCTCATTTTACTTAATTAAGGAATTAAGATCAGAGGAGGAAGAGGATTACCCACACTCTAATACCCAGGAAGTGATGGAGTCAGGACCAGGACCCAGGCTTTGGCTTTGACAATGTGTATATTTCTTTGTGCTTCCTGGATTGAGTCTCAGGTGCCGTAGAGCTAGATAGTGAGCTAATCTGGTTGGAAACTTGCTTTAAGTATCAATATCAATTCAGACCATTTTCCAGATTTATTTGTTTTCCAAGGGCATCTAGCTTAATTATTTCACTTTGGTGCTACCTGGGAATCTCTTACAGAAACTGCCAGATTCTAACACAAAAAGCTGATAGATGGTGCCATGGATGGTGGTGGTGGAAAGATTGAGAATGAACCAATTTGGGCCATGACAGGTTGCTATTGCTCTTTTCTGAATCTTATTTTCCTCATCCGTAAAACCAGAGAAATAGTACCTGTCCTCCTTTCTTCACAAGATACTCTTTGGAAAGACTTTGCATACTGTAACATATACAGAGGGTTCCAGTAGAGGGTATGGGCTAACTATAGCAACTGGGGGGCAGGGGATCCAGAGTAGATATGAAAAAGAAGTCTCCATTTACTTTCCTCTTAAATATGACCATTGGCAGTTTTCTAGTTATACTTTGGGGAGAAAATCAGTTTTCTCCAAAATTAGGACTGCTGGTTCTGGTCAGAACTATGGAGGCAGTGAGTATTGTTTACTGTGCCTTCTCTTCCCATTGGTGCCTCTTATTTTCTGTCCGTGGACATGTGTCTTATGACTGGGGACCCATTCCAGAGGTGGACATATTTTCTGAAACAAAATTGTGACATGAAGTCTCATATTCCAGTATAAGAAATAGTCTGGAAGACTTTTAGATGCAAAAATTTTGGGGAAATTTTGGTGATTGGAGATGATGAGACTGAAAATTTGAAATCGGCAGGTTCTTGGAAGATGTACGCCAAATTGCTATCGGCAGCCCTATTTTCTTGCCCTTAGTTTTCAGTAGATTGAATTAATCTTAGCTCAGCTACGAGTTGTTAATGGCCTTTGGCAATCCTTTTCAGATTTTTAGACAGTACTGGAAAGTACAAAAATTTCCCTACCTACCTGAAAATTCTACTCTTTGAAAGAATAAACTATTAATTGACATGGCAAAGTGGAATGAAACTGATTTTCCCGTATCCTCCAGATGACTTATACAGTCAGTTTTAGTTGGGAAAAAAATGCACTCAAATGTGACGTTGGAAGGGAATTGTAGCATTTTTGATTCTGCAGTAAGTTCATATGTTAAAGTAAAACTTAACAACTTGTTATATATATTGACTTTGTATATCATCTCATTTAATTGTCACCTTAATCTTGTGATCAATTGGTATAATTTTCTATTTAGATTAAGAAACCAAGGTGCAGAGAATTGTGATTTGCATAAAGTTATAACACTGAAGTAGGCAGAGCTCCATCTCAAATCTGGACTCTTTATGCCTTTTCTCTTTGCTTAATGCTTCTTTCTCTGTGCAGCCAAACTCCTTTCTGAAATCTACATTAATCTATTGATGATGCTTTTGCATAAAATCACTAAGGATGGATAAAAAATTGCTTAACCTGGAAAGAGCCTGTATGGTTTGTGACAGGTGTTGCGTAGGTTGGTTGAAAAATAACTTAAAAAATTGTCTCCTTTTCCTGGTGTGTTTTTGTTAATGCTTATAATACTTTAATGACTTAGGAGTCCTTCTGCTGCCTCTGGTATATCTCAGACTGATTTTAAGATGTCAGGAAAGGGGATTTACTCTCCAGAACTCAATTCCTTTCAAGCTTCTTATTTTTCTTTGTACCTCAAAATTTATTTCTTAGCCAGAACTCAGGGTGGCATCAGACTTAAGTTTTTATTAAAATGACTGTTCTTTGCTGATCTATTTTTTCTTTCTCTCTCTCTTTTAATGTGTTCCCTTTTCTACATCCTTTTCTTCCCCCATTAATTCCAGCTGTAGTTATATGGAAAGTTTGGGTCAAAAGTGAATTTCAGGCCAGGGAAAGGATTGCTGAAGCTCCTGCTCCTTTAACCACTCGTGTCCCCTGGAGGTCTCAGGAGCTCCCTGCTGCCTTGGCCACTCCAGATGCTGTGTTCTTCTCCAGACTCTTTAGGACCAAAGATCTTGGCAGTAGCTTTAAAGGAAGAAAGACTCCTCAGAGATTCTTCTGTGGGCTGATTTGGGTTTCCCATAGTTAAATCCTAGAAGTAGACACACAGAGATGAGCCTTTGTTTGCTTTAATGATCCACCTCCTCTCCCCTTGAGGCGGTGTTTATTTTGAGGTTTCCCATGATTTCATTCATTCTTTCCTGAACTCTCCAAAAGGAACTGGTGCTATAATGCTGCCGAGCACAGGAGACATTGTCTTGTCTTCACGAAGCTTATAGTTCAGTGGGAAGACAGGGAATTAAATAAGCAATGTGATAACGTGTGATTATTGCTATATCAATGTGGTTAAAGGAAGTTTTAAATAGAAAACATTTCTCATAATTTCACTATCGTGGGGCAGCTGCTTTCACATTTTTCCATATTCTCTTCCAATATTTGCCCAAATACAAACATATTTTACATAATTATGATGATAGTGTAGCTATTATTTCACTTTTCTTATAAATAACTATCTTCTTAGTAATTTTGTGGAATAATATATAGACTATTAATAACTGTATTTACATAGTATTAATAGTGGCATTTTTCATGACTGAATGTACCATGATTTCTTCAATTATCTTTCTCTTAGAGAACTGTGTTGACTTCTAGTTTTCACCATTATTTCATAGCATTCTTGATTTTAGGAGAGAAACTATTTGGTGAAAGATTATTAAAGATTATTATGATCGGGATTGTTATATTGTAATATCTATAAAAGTTTCTCTGTACGTTTTTTTTCCAATTTGTAATCCATCAAACATTTTTACCTCACTTTCCAGCACATGGTATTTAAGTGTTAACATAACAGGCATAAAGTAGCATTTGACTATTTTAACATGTATTTCTCTGAGTACTGGTACAGGCTAAATGTTTTCCCTAATGTTTGTTTAAAAACACATGAAACATCTGTTCTTACCTTTTGGCAACTTACTTGGTGGTTTGATTTTGCATGGGACATTCATGATCAATGAAGAGGAATGCATGGCAGTGTCCAGATGCCTTTTTGGGTTCTTGTTCCAACTGGGCAAAAAAACATCTGGGATTATAAACTCATGAAAACGGTTCTTTAAGCCAAAGTCAGTGGTGGAACGGAGGACTGACACTTAGAGGGTAGGTTGTGTGTTTCCTTGAGGCAAAGGCCATGTTTTATTCAGCACCTTGACTGATAATAGGCCTCAAAAAATTGTTGCAGGAATATGAAATTCTTGAGGCACTGAATAGTCTTCTCCAGTGCTACTCCCACCTCATCTGCATTGCCTAAAACTTCCCATGTGAGTTGAATTCTTTGAGTTTTCAAAGACTTCCTCATCTTGGAGGGTAAGTATGGTGTCCCTCGCTCAGCGTGTTGGAGATGGTGACCACGATACCCAGAGGGCTGGAATACACCCCAATGGTGGGTATCAGGAGAGATCCTCTGAAGAGTGGCAGCAGCTGTCAGAAATAAACCTCATCGGGCTGGGGATGTGGCTCAAGCAGTAGCGCGCTCGCCTGGCGTGCTTGCGGCCCGGGTTCGATCCTCAGCACCACATACCAACAAAGATATTGTGTCCGCCGAGAACTAAGAAAAAATAAATAAATATTAAAAAAAAGAAAGAAATAAACCTCATCTATTGCAGAGTCCCAGGAACGTTAAGAACTGGAAAGTAGTCTTATCATTCACCTGAGTCCTGGTGTCCTTATATTAAATGTGCATTCAAATGCCTCTTTTCTAGGGCTCTAATGAGATTTAATTGAAATAAAGCAGGTTAGGAACGTGCTCTGTAAACTCTCAAGCGCTATATAAATAAAAACCTTTATCACCATCACTATCATGTAGGAGACCCACCAAATAGAGTGGTGAAATTACTTTTATTATATGCCAGGAGCTAGATCTGTTCTTTGTATTTTGCAACCAGTCCTTATCATTTGAGGAAGAAATTGAAGTTTCTAAAATATTATCCCTCAGCCACAAGAAAATAATGAGGAAGGATGGAGGATAGAGAGGTAGCTTTGGGGAGTATATAGACTTTGTTAGCTTTTCATCACATTTGCAAACAAATAGCAGCTTTCTGCCCAAGTCCATTTCCTATCAGTCAGTGGAAAGAGAAAAGCAAAGCATGGGCCATGTCTTATTTGGTTTGTTATATTTGATTAAGGCAGCAAGTCAAGATAAGGAGGGATCATGAATTGATCCTGAAATCTGTTAAGGAGAAGCTTGAATGCAAAGATCAGAGGTTTCTACTTTATCCTGTGGTCAGTGGAAAGATGGTTTTGTTCAGGGGTCTGACTTGACCAGTGTCATGCTTAGGAAAATTTAGGCAGAGACAGTTTAGAAAATGTGGATGAGAAAGAACTTGTGCAGCCTTACAGACCATTTAGGAGCAGGTTATGATTGTCCATCTACAAAGTATCAGAAGCTTGAAATAGAACCTCAACAGTGGAGAAAGAATGGATGTGTTGGTGTCAGAGAGTATAGTCCTAGGCTACAGGAGCTCTGGGACCTAATGACTCTCATTCTGTTCTCTCTCTCAGAGGTTTGTTTTCTCTGTAAATGTTTAAAAAACTGAAGTATAAAGTTGACATTCATAAAAGTACACAAATAATAATTGTATAGCCTGATCAGTTTTCACAAAGTATGAAGTATGACCCAAGTCAAGTTATATAACAATATCAGCATCTGCTAAACTTCCATGATACCTTTTTCAATCATTACTTCTCCTTCAACAGGTAACAATTATTTTGACTTTCCTTGGCATATATTTTGTCTGTTTTTGAATTTAGTATAAATGGAATCATAAAATATAACATCTTTTTGTGTCTGTTTCTTTAGTTTGACTTGGTCATGAGATTCATCTGGTTTCTTTTATGTAGATTAGTTTATTCTTTTTCATTGTTGACATGTATTTCATTGTATGACTATACTACAATTTCTCCATTCTGTAATTTATTTATTCTGCTGTTGATAGATACTTAAATTGTTTCCAATTTTCTTTCTTTTTTTGTGTGTGGTATTGGGGAATGAACGGAGTCTCATGCATGCTAAACAAGTGTTCTACCACTCAGCTACATCCCCAGCCTGCTACATACAATTTTTGTGCATGTGTTTTGGTGAGTATAATCTCTTATTTCTGTTGGAATGGAATTTCCTGGGTTTTAGGTTTTATCCTTTAGTAGGTAGTACCAGTTACAGAGTTTCCATTCCCAGTAGCAGTGTATGAAAGTTCCTCACCAATGCAGTATCTCATTCAGCTCATGCAGCTGTAACAAAGACTGTGAACTGGGTGGGTCAAACAATAGAAATTTATTTCTCAAAATTCTGGAAGCTAGAAGCCTGAGTTCAGGTGCCATTGTGATCTGGTTCTAGCGAGTCTGCTTCTTGGCTTGTAGACAGCACCTTCTTGCTGTGTCCTCACATGGGGGGGGGCAAGAAAGCTTGGGTCTCTTCGCCTTCCTACTAGGACAGCAAACCCATCTTGGTGGTTCTAGTCTCATGATCTTATCTAAACTAATGACTCTCCAAAGGCCCCACCACTAAGTATCACAATTGAGGTTGGGGTTTTGGCATATGGATCTGAGAGTAGACAAATATTGAGTCATTAGCAACTTCATATTGTCAATGTTTTCAATTTCAAAGGCTTTTATGTTATAAGAAACTTGAGCAGAGTGGGTTATATTTCACATAAAGGAAGAAAGGGACTGCTGGTTATTGGATGCTTGCTACATCCCTGGTACTGTCAAGTACACACTGTCTCATTTAATCAAGATAACACTTAGGTAAACTGTGAGATCAATGTTATTGTGTTGATTTTACAGGCCAGAAAATTGAGACTACAGGTTAGTCAGGCAGCTCATATTTGCCCTCCAGAATCCAACCTATGTCTGCTTGAGCCCAGACTAAACACACCACATAGAAACTGCCGTTGCCAATGAGGAGTGTATTTGCTTTTTTGTTTTTTATTGGTGAGTAGAGGGGACTCTTCCAGATGACCCCGAAAGCCCATCATATAAGTTGTCCCCTTCAGAGACATGGTACTTGGCTGGCCCTGCAAATAGCAGCCTCCCAACCAGGCACCTCGCCCAACCTTCTGCCCACTCTGCTTCTCTACCCGAGTCTCTTAGCAGCCAGTCATTAAGACCGTCCCAGGGTAGATATTTTCCTGGCACATCCTCCACCTCAGTTGGCAAGCTGATGGAAGAAGCTCCCATTGAATATTTAAATCTAGCCAAACCTCTTATTTCTTTTACCAATTTTCTTCACATAGCTTTATTTCCCACAAGACAAGGAAAGCAGGAATAACATGATGGAGAGAGCTAGAAGGCAGGAGACTTTGGTCATAGCCCTACTATTAAATTGTTGTATGACCTTGAATACCACATTTCCTTTCTCTCAACCCAGGTTTTCTAATTTATAAAAAGAGGGTACTAAGGGCTGGGGTTGTGGCTCAATGCTAGAGCGCTCAATAGCACACGTGAGGCACTGGGTTTGATCCTCAGCACCATATAAAATCAAATAAAGATATGTGTGTCCATCTACAATTAAAAAATAAATATTTTAAAAAGAAGGTACTGAATTGGGGTCCGTGGTTCCATGAAACCTCCTAGGGTATACAGTGGCAGGACCCAAGTAGGAAATACTTTGGATCCTCTGTAATTGCAACCAGAGTAGCTCTGGTTTTATTTGTTATATATGTGTTGAGCTTATTCCTGCAGTTTTAAAGCAAAAGATTATGTGACAAATAATATGCTTGAAATCCATATGTGACCTCTGTTAAGGGTCCTGTTGACTCTTGTAAATTGTGAATGGAAAAACTGAAATGAGCAAAATTTTCACCCGTTAAAATTTTCTTTATATATAAACAAGGCCTTCATGCTGTCCTTCTGACCACTGTAAGAAGGTGGAGAGGGATGTAATTATTTTGCCTAGAATAGGAGGTTAGGGAAGTAAAAGGCATCAGAGCTAGACTTAAAGGAAGAGTAGGAGTTCCCTAAGTGGACTGAGGGATTGAAGGAGTAAGACATTTCAGGGAGAGGAACTAGGCAGGGGGGCAGAAGCACATCGCTACTGTAGGATTGTCTTCTTGGTGTGGATGTGTGTGATGAAAAGAAGAGTGAGGAATGCTGGGAGATGAGGTTGGGAGGTCTTTGGGTCACTCTGTAAAGGGACTAGGAGAGTATAGTGGTGAGAATAAACAAGAAAAACAATCTGTGAGGTGAATAGAGAGCCTATATATTGGGAGCAAATCTTTACCTCTCCCACATCAGATAGAGCACTAATCTCTAGAATATATAAAGAACTCAAAAAGCTAAGCACCAAAAAAACAAATAACCCAATCAGTAAATGGACCAAGGACCTGAGCAGACACTTCTCAGAAGAGGATATACAGTCAATCAACAAATATTTGAAAAAATGTTCATCATCACTAGCAATTAGAGAAATGCAAATCAAAACCACTCTAAGATTTCATCTCACTCCAGTCAGAATGTCATCTATTATGCATACCAAACAACAATAAGTGTTGGCAAGGATGTGGGGAAAAAGGTACACTCATACACTGCTGGTGGAGCTGTAAATTGGTGCAACCAATATGGAAAGCAGTATGGAGATTTCTTGGAAAATTGGGAATGGAACTACCATTTGACCCACCTATCCCTCTCCTCGGTCTATACACAAAGGACTTAAAAACACATACTATAGGGACACAGACACATGAATGTTTATAGCAGCACAATTCCCAATAGCTAAACTGTGGAACCAACCTAGATGCCCTTCAATAGATGAATGGATAAAAAAAATGTGGCATATACATACCACGGAATATTACTCAGCAATAAAAGAGAATAAAATCATAGCATTTGCAGGTAAATGGATGGAGTTAGAGAAGATAATGCTATGTGAAGTTAGCCAACCCCCCAAAAACCAAATGGCAAATGTTTTCTTTGATATGAGGAGGCTGATTTGTAGTGGGGTAGGGAGGGGGAGCATGGGAGGAATAGACAAACTCTAGATAGGGCAGAGGGGTGGGAGGGGAAGGGAGGGGAAGGGAGGGGGCATGGGGTTAGAAATGATGGTAGAACGTGAGGATCATTATTATCCAAAGTATACACGTATGAAGACACGAATTGGTGTGAATATACTTTGTACACACTAGAGATATAAAACATTGTGCTGTATATGTGTAATAAGAATTGTAATGCATTCCGCTGTCATATTAAAAAAAAAAGAATGGTGAGTGTCTCTAGGATTATTGCTGCCTAATGAATTTGAGCTCCTCTCGACTCAAAGCCCTTATGTACAGCAGTATTTGGATGTTAAGGCAGGCAGTGGCGGCACTCATGAACTCAGAAGTGATTCTGGTTAGAGAGCTTGGTGATCTGGGACCTATACTAATTTCTTCTAAATTGGCTCAAGGGTATTGGATGTATGCGTGTATAAGACAAAGGGGAAGGAGAGTGGGAGAGACTGTGCTGATGGGCAGCAAGTCTCACACTGTAATAAACTCTGCAGTGTCCTTGCCATTTAAACTCATCATCAAAAGTGAAAGTGGCAAGATTGTAATTTTACCTCCTGTGTGAAAAATTAGAGTAGGCCTTCCGGGCTCAGCTGTTCCAGCTCTTCCCATAAAGGATCTCCTCATTCTGTCCCCAGAAACGTGTGTTTATTTGTAATATATTCCATTTGTGGTAATTGGAGTGGTGTGCCTTTACATTCTCCTGTCAAGCACCCGTCTCCCTGCCTAGAGAGCTTCAGAGTCAGATATAATGAGCTTATGAATTACATTAGGTAGGGAATCAGATTTCCAAATAAACACATATAAAAGATGTTTCACCCCTTAGCCTCCTTTTTATCATTTGTAGTCTCTAGATCCCGTGAAATTCCTGTCTTGACTAGGAAATGTTTAAATTGGGGCACAGAACCTGGTCAGTTGGGGCCAAATGTCATCTTTATCCCTTTTACAAAACAGAAGGATTGAACTGGCATTTATTGAAAAGTAATTGCTAACAGACACTTTTGGTGTTATCTTATAATAACATGTAATCTACATGAATCCTTGCACCTTCAGAGAGGTATTAGCTCCATTTTACAAATGAGCCGTGGATTAAGTAACTTTACCCCATATAGCTGGAAAGTGGTGAGGATTTGAATTTGTGTCTGAATTCAAAAACCTATGTTTACTTCATGACTCCAAGAGCAGAATAATTGTACTATCAAATACAAATTTCATAGCTCAGTAGAAAAAAGTTTAGAGGGAGGATGTTAGGCATTAATATCAGAAAAGGGGCTTTGGGGAGTCAACAATCAGAAGAGTAACATTCCTGGAGTGTATAAAGAGTTGTAAGCAATTCTAGTAGTGCACTTTGGGAATGAAACAGATTATGCTGTGAGTAGGGTAAGTTTAATAATTTCCAGGTGTGAGACACTATGTAGGACACAAGAGACTGAAATGATGTGTAGCTGGGAATTTTTAAAAAATGTTATATTATTTGCATATTATAGCATTCATCGTTTTAAAATATACAATTCATTGATTTTAGCCAAGGCTTGCCTCAGACTTGCAATACTCTTGCCTCAGCCTCCTGAGTAGCAGGAATTTCAGGAATTCTGCATCACTGTGCCCAGCTTTGGCCAACCTTTTTTTTTTTTTTTTTTTTTTTGAGATCAGATAGGATCAGGCCTTAATCTCTAAATCAGACCCTCTCTCAGACATATTTCCTGCCTTTACGCAGTTGATGGTCCAGTGTGAATGACATGTAACCTGTTTAGTGAGGTTCCAGACCTGTAGCAATAGCCCACATTGGCCAAGTAGACTAATGGTTTTGGGGAGCCTGGATTACTCATTATGTACCTAATAAGAATAAAGTGTAGAGTAATTAGGTGAAAGTATGCTGGTTTGAATTAGCTGGGTTTAGTGGCTTGCACGTATAGTCCCAACCACTGAGAAGATTTAGGCAGAAGGATTGAGCATAGGAGTTCAAGGCCAGTTTGGGTAACAGCAAGATTCCATCACTTGAAAGAAAGAGAGGAGAAGGAAAGAAGAAGGGAGGAAGGGTAGGTGGGAAGAAGGGAATGCAGATTTGGGGCACAAGTTGGTGATTTGGGAGACTGTGTCCATGTTTGAGAAGAGACTTCATGGGTGTTCACCACTTGGATTATCATGAACAAGGATTTGGTTACGATTCAGCTTCTCAAAGATGATTAGAATTTGATGAGAGATGGGCTGACATAGTTGCAAACAGAAATGGAAGTGAAAGTGAATTCTGAAGTAGAAAAATAGGAGGCAGGCAGTCTTTGAATTAGTGAGTTAATTTAGTTCTGATGAATAGGAGAAAAGAATGGCAACTCCAAAATGCTGCTGGTGATCCCTTCTGATGGTGGCCAGGGTGGAGCAGAAAGCTTCAATGGTATTAGCAAGTTCCATTTCTTAAAGCGAGCGGTAGGTCTTTTTATTACCAGGCTTAATTACTTCCATATACCACACATTAAAAAATAGACCCAGTATTTCACTCAGAAAAAGGGGGAGGGGATAAAAGAAAGAATGATAGAGGGATAAAGAAAGAGGACCAAGTCCCAGCAAGGAACTGATGTGTTAGTGATGGAAAATCCAGGCATCCTTGGCCCATTGTGGGTTGTACTGAGTTAGCGTGCCCATTTGAAGTTATTAGGGGAGTATATGCTTCCCTCATCTCTTCTATAACCTGTAACTGAGAGGTAATTTCTTAGGACTGGAGCCTGGAAAGAGGAAAAAAGATGAAGCATTGAGACAGATTTTGTTTCTGCTGCTCAGAGAAGAAAGGGATGGATGTGGGGGTGGGAAGCTCATGTGTCCAGGCACCAAAACTTGGCAGAGAACTCAGAGCAGATGGAGTGAGAATTTCATTACCTGACAGACTGACTCAGACCTGCCTCCCTGCAGCCAGCCGCCACTGGGTATGGCTTGCATCTCTGTCAAAAGCTGCAGGATTCTGGTGTCCCTCCTTTACTCTAGCCTTGGAGAACACTCACCTTCCCAGACAAGAGCACCCAAGACTCAGGCAGACATGTGTCCCTGTGAGGAGCTGATGTGTTTGACCTTAGTTGTTTTCAGGATGGGGACTTTGGTGGAATGGACATTTCTTAGGCTAAAGTGGTTACCCAGAAGCTCCATGGCTCCTCCAGATCCAATGCTTTAGAGAGGACTTTGTCATCGGATTGGAGCTTGCCTAGGTGTCCTCCAAGCTGCTTTTCTGCCCTAGGATTATGAGAAATATGAAATGCAAGCTTCTATACAATCTAGTGATTGGTTTAGTGAAGTCAGCACTGGAAAAAACCTGGGAAAGGCTTAGTATTATTGTCTAAGAAGTAAGCAGCTTTCCAGAAATCACAGAGCTTGCTGCCAGTCACGATTTTAGCAACTGGTGAAGATGAGCATGTTTTGGATTAGTGTATCCTTGCCTTTAGCCTCTTCCTTGCCAATCTAGGCTGTAAATGCTGCCAGGCTTTTCCCCCCTTAAATCCCTGCTTTTATCCTATAGTCGCCATTCAGGCACCTCTACTGACTGCAGCTCTGCATCAGGTCGAGGCAGACTATCTTCTCTTTTTCCCCAGCATTCACCATCTGCCCCAGGCAAGCTGGTCTCCACACCCTCCCCCAAGATGTAGTATTCATTTTCTCCTGTACCCCTTGCTCAAAACATTCCTTTTTTATTTTGCTAAATTCTGCCTGTCCTATAACAGTTAGCCTAGTTTCTTCCTCCTTCAAGCTAGTATCAATCAGTCTTCACTGTTCTATCAGGCATATTAATACTTTCCAAATAACTTAAATGGTTTTATATACTTATATTTGTATATTAGTGTTGGATGAGCACCCTTTGATGTCACAGAAGTTTTTAAGATGGTGCCTGACACCTTCAGTACATTTTGTTAAGCAATTAAACATTGGAAGTTTTGTAACTAGTAAGTAGTTTGTATATCATTTTAGAGTTCACAGATCTATTATCTTTCTTAATTCTCTCCCAAGTTGTGTGATGTACCCACTTAGACATCAAGAGATTGAATCTTAAGAGTTGAAATTATCCATCCAAGGCCTCACAGCTGGTAAGTGGTCTAGACAGAACTGGAACTTTGGGTCTATTGGAAATGCTGACTTGCTTTGGGATTTCTTAAAATCCTAGTTTTCCTTAAGGGATTTCCAGATATGGTTGTTGAATGCCATGGAAGCATCCTGGGTCTTCAATGGAAAGGTAATGTTTTTTTGTGAACTAGACAGTAACGAGAGCTGCAGGTGTTCAAATGCAATGGATCTGAAAAGGAATGTGTAGCTGGCTAAATAATATTTCCTCCCCAAGTTCATGTTCATCTAGGACTCCGGAAAGTTTATTTGGAAATGGGTTTTCACAGATAAAACTATCTAAGAATCTTGAGACAGCACCATCCTAGATTTAAAGTGGTCCCTAATAAGTCCAGTGACTTACCTTACATAGGACACACTTATGTTAGAGAGGACATAGAGAGAAGGCCCTGTGAAGATGGAGGCAGCAATTGCAACTACAAGCCAGGGGACAGCCAGGATTGCTGATAGCCCAATAACCGGAAGAAAAAGGAACAGATAGTTCCCTAAAACTTGGCAGGAAAATAGCCCTGCCAACACCTTGACTTCAGATTTATAGCCTCCAAAGCTGTGAGAGAATAAATTTCACTTATTTTCAGCTGCTAAGTTTGTGATAATTTATTAGGACAGACCTAGGAAACTAATATAGAAAGGAAGAAAAATTGACATTTACTCAAAGTTCTCCTGTATACCGGGCATGTTCTAAGTTCTTTAATATGTTATTTATCTCCCAGCAACCTTGTATGAGTAGGGATGATGTATCCATATTGTGTTGGTTAGAAAAGTAAGACATAGAAAGATAAAATAGAAAGCTCATGTTTCGGATCATCCTTTCATTCTGTTCTCAGCTGTTTTGTTTTCTTCTTCTGTTGACTGCCCGAGGAATTTATGATGGTGGCCTCCAGAGTACTGGGCACTGAATTGTCATGGTTCACCCAAGCTGAATTGGTGACAGTTGTGAAAGGTGGATAACTCAGTACAAGGCCAGGGGTCTCTGTAACCATCTTTTTTTCTTGAGGTTCTTTTTTTCTTTTAATGGAAGACTATACACACACACACACACACACACACACACACATATGTGCGTGTATATGTGTGTGTGTGTGTGTATATATAATATATATATATATATATATATATATACACACATATTTAGTTGTAGATGGACAAAATTCCTTTATTTTATTTATTTATTTATTTTTGTGTGGTGCTGAGGATCAAATCCAGTGCCTCACATGTGCTAGGCAAGTGCTCTACCACTGAGCCACAACCTCAGTCCTTTCCTGAGCTGCTCTCAGCATCTGTCTTTCCCATGTCACCACTTACTCCTCACCTCCCACATAGTCACACTTCTTTCCTGGATTCCTCTTTACCTACTATTCTCCATGTCTTTTGTCACTGTTCTCTGTTGTCTGAAACTCCACATCCATTTTTCTGTTTCAGTTTTATTGCACCCAGTTGCAGTCTTTCATAATGTGATTTGCCTTATATATTATATAATAGGTCTCTTGAGGTTGGAGGTCTCGTCTTATTCATTTTTATATTTCCATATTACTCACCAGGAATCCTTGCTCCCTAACATCTGTTTATTAATTGTTGAATTTATATTTTCCTCTTTCGCCTTCCCCACTTTTCAGGTCCCCTTGCTAACCTTTAGGAGACAGAAGTTCATCTTTGGTTTCTTCCTAGCTTCCTCCTGGTTGCATCATTATCCTTCATGGTGTGCCCTGTACCCTCTCTGGGCCTTGTCCTCTGTCAGATAATTCCATTCTGAAGTGAATGCTGTACTTTATTCCATATCACTTCATAAGAGATCTATCATAACTCTTTCACAGTGCATTATAATCATGTTACACGTCTGCCTCCCCAAACTGCAGACTCCCCAAAGAGGAGTTCTTGATCATTTTATTCCCCAAATGCCTACCTTTTTGCTTCACATTCATTAAATGTTGACTAACTAAATTAAATTTATTTTCTTCCTAGGATGTCTGGTTTTCTAGCAACACCAGTAGCCCAGTAGGCCTTCCAAATCCAATTGAACTTTATTAAAAAATATTGATTAGTAGAGGGGCTGGGATTGTGGCTCAGCGGTAGAGCGCTCCCCTAGCACGGGCGGGACCTGGGTTCGATCCTCAGCACCACATAAAAATAAAAGGCATTGTGTTGTGTCCATCTACACCTAAAAAAAAAAAAAATAGATATTTAAAAAAAATATATTGATTAGTAGAGAGGTTGAGGTCCAGATTGGAAGCATTTTGATTCCCTTAATATTCAACCTGAGGTTTATCTTCTGTTTTGTATGACTAGTCTTAGGCGTAGATGAAAGGTGGATCACGATAACAAGATCATCTTGAACGGTGATACTAAAGTTTCCTTATGGAGCAAGATTTTCTCCCAGAGAGTTTTCTGAAGATGTCTTTTCATGAAAACCTCTTTTTAAGAAGGAAAACAAATATTTTAAGCTTATGTAATTCAAAGATGAGAGCTGTTTGAGGTCTCTAGGATAGTCTGTTTCTCCAGGGAAGTAGCAGAGCGTAATAGGGAAAACCCTCAAATGGGGGTCACAGTACAAGTTCTGGTCCAAGATCTGACTCTACTTAGTTATATTATTAGAGTGGACTTTTGTTGTTTTTGTCTCCTAGTGTCCATTTCCTCTTTTTTTTTAATTTTAATTTTATTAGTTCTAATCAGTTATACATGACAGCAGAAAGCTCTTGGATTCATTGTACACAAATGGAGCACACTGGTTGTACATGAAGTAGAGTGACACCATTCGTGCAATCATACATCTTTTAGTCCCCAAGTCCAGATTTTCCTCTGGAGAGTCACCTCTTCCCCAGAACTCAAACTTTGTGCTTTAGACAGAGCCTATTTTACCCCTGGCTACAAGGAGGTGATATCATCTCTTTCTAGTTAGAGTATTACATTTTCTGATCATAGAGATTGATTTAGGAGTGGACTCCAAATATTTGGTTGGACCTGTGATTCTGACTTCTGATCAAAATTTTTTGATCAAAGAAAAGAGATGTATTCTTTTTGCGCTGGATGTGAATCTAAGAGGCTGCAAGGCTAAGGTCCTCAGGAAAAGTTCTGCCTGGGAGAGAGGCCCAAATAGACATGAAGAGCAAAAATCAGGGCCTTTTAACTCCTAACAGCTATTGAACTCAAAACCTAGACTTTTCAAATATGTGCATTATAAATTATCTTTTTGGCCTAGTTTATACTTGCATGTATAATAGTTCTAACCGAACAAGCAATTTAGACAAGTTTAATGAGACTCTGTTTTCTCATCTTTAAAATGAGTACACCAGGTTCATTAAGTGGTAGATTTATTTACGTCTTAATATCTGTTTTAAATAGACTGGATATTTTTTCATCAGAAGCATCCAGATTGGTGGTTTAGATGTTCTTGGTACGACTAATTGTCATTGCATTTCCTTTACAGTTAACTCTGACCATTGTGACTGTTGATGTTTCAATGGATTTATAAAATTACAGAGCTGTCCCTTATCAGCTTTGTAAATTCGGCTAAATCTTTTAGTGTCTGAGCCCAGGTTTCCTCTTTTACGATGCTGATGCTGATGGCTGCCTTGCTCAACTAACAAATGGTGAAGTGAAATCAAAAGTGCCAGCAAAAAAATATAATCGGAACTTAATGGATACGTAGGATTCACATGAGGAGAGGAGAAAAAAGGTATGAACCTGAACAGCATGAGCAAGGAAAAACCGAGTGAGAATTCTTCTCTAGAGAACAGTGAAGCTCATTCAGAGTACAGGTAGAATATCATATTTCTCTTGTCTTTCCCATTTCATGAGTAAGCAGGATATTGAAAGATCTGAAAAAAGATCCTAGTGGAAAAGTAAAGGGTTCCAAAAATATGACTGAGAACTTAGTAACCATCTAAACTTATTTTGCTCTGTGGTCAAAGTAATTCTGAGTAACTATTTTCTATTCTTTCAGAGGAAAGAACTAGGCTAATGAGTAGGAGATATGTAGAATCTGATGAAGCTATTTGATTAAACATTAGAACCCCTCAAAATAAGGGGAGTCCTTTAATCTTGGGTGATGGTGATTTGTTTTATTGAAGTATGTGGAAGCAATGAGATTTCTAGATGAGCAGTGGGCACTCCTTTGAAGTCTTCATGGTAGTAGTTCTTCTTATGAACTACAGCACATTCCTACTGGTGGGGTATAAGAACAATATCTATAGTACAGATTTTCTATATTTTATGTGTTTTATAGAAATGTGTTTATAGAATTCTTAGGACTTCAGAGTTGAGAGAAATAGTAAGAATAATATAGAAAATATTTATTGAGTACTAATTGTATACCACGCACTGTATTAATCTTTTTTAAATATGTACTTTGATTATTTTAACATATGTACTTTGATATCACAATTACCCTATGAGATGAGTGCAATTATTTTTATTTTATGAAAGTGGAAATTGAAGACTAGAGAAGTTAATAAATGTGCATAAGGTCGTGTATCTAAGAAGTTACAGAGGTAGGATCATTAAAAATCTAATTGCATGCCTTAAAGATTGTGTGGTCCAGAGGTTCCTAACAATACAGGACTCTTCAGGTAATGTGGAGTCATTGTCTCAACTTTCAACTCAGTGTCATTCCACTCTGTCACCACCAGAGGGCTGTGGCTGTGCTTATGGAGTATCAGGAAAATGAGGTTTCTGACATTTAGTATATTTTAATGTTTTTCTTTAACCTCAGTGACTGCTTAAAGACTGAGATATGACTCTAATAAATGAGAACTGATGTACTTTCAGAGTTGTTCTGATGTAATAAAAAGGAGTGGATAAAAGCAAAATATACAAATTAATTTCTTCTTGACTGCAAATAGGAATTTTGTTTGTAAAATGAATAAAAATCCGATGCTAAGAACGAATGAGTAGAAATGGATTTCAGTTTTTATGGATTAAATGAATACATGGATCTCAATTTCAATTTGAATAGATGCTTTTGTTTTTGTCCTTGGGGAATCAACTGCCTGGAGACTGCTACCACTATTGCCATCACTAATAACAGTCATTTGAATAGTGCTTTACATTTTACAGAGAACTTTCATCCAAGTTATACCCCCAGGCAGAATTAGTCTTCCCATCCTTTGTGTTTGCACAGTCCTCTGCACATGTCTGCACTCTCCTGGATCCCCAAGCCCACAGAATCCCAGACACTGTTGACAGTGAGCTGATTTGTGGGCCCTGTGGCATGGAGCGCCACCATGTTGGGTAGTGGGGCACTCAGGAACACCTCCCAGAAGCACAGCAGAATGCTGTACAGAATTTGATTCTGGTGGAGTTAAGAAGAAAAAAAGATAAAATCATTTATTCTTAGAAACAAAAATAAAGCTTGACTTTACAGCCCACTGTACTAAGGAGAAAGCATGGGATTTGGAGTCAGCAGAACAAAACTATATTTGAATTACTTCCCTCATTTATCAGACGTCACTCATTTTCCAAGCACCCTATGCTTCTATTTTAGAATATCTATTAAAACTAAATAATTATTTGTTTAGTGATTATACTTTCTACTAGGATATGTTTTATCAGTTAAAAATATTGTCAGAATTGTTCACAGTTATAGTCTTTCTATCTAGCCAAAGAACTGGTGCAGTTTAGATACTCAATAAATATTTGTTGAATGAATAAATGAATGAATGTGTGGTAATTAGATGAGGGAATTAAAATCAGCTCTGCTGAATCTAAGGGATTGGAAGAAGTTTTACAGAAGATATTATGTTTAAATTGAGACCTGAAGGGTGACTAGGAGTTGGATAGGCAAGTAAGGAGGAAAACATTCTAGAAGAAAAATATGAAGTTCCCGACAAGGAAAGAGCAGAATTAGTTAGAGTAAGTACATTCCATGTGACTGGAATGTAGCTAGGGGGTGAGTGATGTGAAATGAATCCAGAGTAAATAAAGCTTAGATCATGCAGAGGCTTTGCTAAGGACTTTGCACTCTTTTCTAATAGAAACAATGTAAGAATTTTGATAGAGGAGAGCCACAGTTAGAAGTTCCTTTGGAAATGACTTCCCTGGCTGCAATCTAGTGGAGACTGGATTGGAGAAGGGGAAACGTGCTTGCTGGGAAATGATGAAGAAGCTATTGCAGAAGCCCCTATGAGATGGCATTGTCTTGGACAAAGATCCTGAAAGTGGAGGTGGAGAGAGATGAAATAATACAGAAAAATTTAATAGCTAAGCTGGGCATCGTGGTACATGCCTGTAACCCCAACTACTCAGGAGACTAGGCAGGAGGATTGTAAGTTCAAGTCCATCCTCAGCAATTTAGCCCTAAACAACTTTGTGAGACCCTGTCTCAAAATAAACTAGAAAGGGCTGGGGATGTGGCTCAGTTGTAAAGCACCCCATGTTCAATCACTAGTGCCAAAAAATGATGATAATAATAGCTAAAACTGCCAGGATTCATTGATTGATTAGATTGGAAGTGAAAAAGAGGAGCAGATCAAAGAATGTATGTTAACTGGGTCTTTGCACAGCTGGGTAGATAGAAGTGCCATTTACTGAGATGAGGAACACTGAAGAGAGATTTTGAGGGGAGATGAGGAGCATTTTTTTAAGATATGTTGTGTTTGAAGTACCTGTTGGATATTCAAGTCCAGGATGACTATCAGCAGTTTAGTATATGAACTTGAACTTCAGGTGAGCATATTTTACTCCTTGACTGTTACATGTCAGGACAAGAAAGAACTACGTTAATATTTTCTTCATGACTGAATGGTGATTCATTATATGTACTAAACTCCCAGTTATGTGCCATAATAAACTTATAAGAAAGGTGAATTGTATAGAAAGAGAACAGTAATTGGTGATGAGTTTTCTTTAAGAGAAGGAGGAGATGAATGAGGTCCATCTCACAGGTGGTTTTGGTCTTACATAAAGAAGGCACCTGATGTTTTATTTTACCAGAAGGGATGGAGGAGACTAGGGGTGAAGATACAGAAAGCTGTGTAGATTCTGTGGTGGGAAGTTGAGGATTCATCCATCTGGTGGCTTCTATTTTCTCTGTTAAGTAGGAGGCTAGGTCAACCACTGATGATGAATTCATGTTGTTTTGCAGTCTTATTATGTTTTATGCTATGATATTCTTCTCTTTTGTTCATTCATGTGTCCACCAGGCATGCTTATGGTTGTGCCACATCTCTGCCTAGGTGATGGATAGATTTGGAAACATCCTTGCATCCAAGTGGAAGGTCAGAAACCAGCTGGAGATGAAATCAGTACCCTGGAGAGCTCCAAGGAGGCCCTAGCATCATTCTCAGCAGTTCTCTGGCTATCAATATGATTTTAGACTTATAGTTCAGATAATGAAAATAAAAAGCAATATTTTTGGCAAAAATATTTTAGCACCATATTTCTAGCAAAAAAAAAATTAACTTTCAAGATGAGCAGAATTTTTAACATGAACCTATAAGACTATGACAAGGGGACAGTGTCACTTTCTTGAGGTTCTCTCAGCTTCCAGTGGAAAATATTCTTATTTGTTCAAACACTGCAAAGGATATTGTGCTAGAGATGAGTTCTACATTGCTCTCCATCTGTTCAGAGGCAGAGGGACTGAAACCTTCTCCTCCAGAGCGACTGCTCTTCTTCTACTCTTCAAATTGCTGTTGTCTCTATAAGTTCTTCTTTTTCTTTTTCTTTTTATTTTATTGTTGGTTGTTCAAAACATTACATAGTTCTTAATATACCATATTTCACAGATTGATTCAAGTGGGTTATGAACTCCCATTTTTACCCCGTATACAGATTGCTGTGTCACATCAGTTACATTTCCATTGATTTACAAATTGCCTTTCTAGTGACTGATGTATTCTGCTGTCTATCCCATTCTCCACTATCCCCCCTCCCCTCCCCTCCCCTCCCCACCCCTTCTCTCTCTCCACCCCCTCTACTATAAATCGTTTCTTCCACTTGTATAATTTTTCTCCTACCCCTCCTTTCCTCTTATATGTAATTGTGTATAACCCTGAGGCTCACCTTCCAATTCCATGCAATTTCCCTTCTCTCTCCCTTTCCCTCCCGCCTATCATCCCTGTTTAATGTTAATCTTCTTCTCAAGCTCTTCGTCTCTACCCTGTCCTTGTAAAGATGAATCCCCAAATGTTAGAACTGAAAGTTCTGAGAGATCCTGTGGCCTGCCCCATTATTTTTATGGAGTACTTTTAGTTGTGAGCTACTCTCCAACCATTAAGTATATCTCACGTTTCCAAAACTGAACACTTGGGCTTGTTCCCACATCAGCCTACTTGGAACGGGCTTACCAAGGATCTTCTCTGGACCAGAGGGAATATTCCTTAAGTAGGTCTCTTACAAAGAATGTCCTTTGGAGCACACTCTGTAACAGCATCTGCTCAAAGCTTGTGTGTGTCGGATGTGCTGGGATCTCACCTCTTCTGGCAGTTTTCTCAGGTGTCCATTCAGCTTCTCTAAGAAGGAAGCTTTTCAGAGCCCAGAAATCTTGTTAAAGCTAGGATATATTTTGGATGTGGCTACCACTTCTAAGTTAGCTCCCTGCTGTTTTCTTTTTTCATTCTGTTTTTTTTTGTTTTGTACTTTGAAATGATAATTGTGCACCTGTCAAATGTTTCAGTTGCTAATATGTTGACACATCTTTATTTAATCTTTTCAGTCATATGGGATGAATATCTGCATTTCACTATTATGACTCAGCAAACATTTAATGCTAGCTGCATGCTAAGTATTGTACTATACTCTCACACATACACATAATTTTTTAGTCTCAGAGTTTCTCTGTATTATCCACATTTTTTAGAAGAAAAACTAGGGAAGTTTAAAGAGGTTAAGTAAGTAAATTCTGTTTCTTTCTTTCTTTCTTTCTTTTTTTAATATCTATTACCTGATTACAATTGTGCTTAGCACTTAGGAGAAGGAAAGATATATTTGTTCTTCTCTACAATTCATACAATGCCTGAAGGAGTCTAGGTATGTAAAGGTAGCATAGAATTTCATCAAGTGGTAGGACTTAATTGTTGCTTATATTTCCGGGGTGGGAAGACTTAAGTTGATTGTTCAAAGAAAGCAAGAAGAAATAAATTTCACTGGACCAGAAAAATCAATACAAATTTATGGAGAGAGGATAGAACCTAAATTTAGGGATCTGGAGCCATTATTGATAGATCTCTAATCTGTGGATTGCATAGGTTAGGAATATTAGGCAAGCTAGATAGTTCTGTGGGAAAAGAGACTAGAGGCAGAACAACAAATTGGGAGGTTGTTATAATAAAGATTATCCACAGGAATCGGGGATGGTCATGTCTTTCTCCTTTGGGAAAATGAAAAAAAAATTTTTAATTCCAAAGGCTCATAACATTCTTGAAATTCTTAGCATTGCCCCATGGTTTATCTTTCAAAGAAGGGATAAGTTAGGGGATTTGCCTGCACATCCTTCTTACCTTTCTTTGATCCCTAGATGCTGCTGTGAACTTTCTACTGGCTTCTACTCCTCTTCTGAATGACGACTTTTCACTTTTCAATGTGCTTCCACACATTGTTTCGAAATAAAAAGTTGTGATACAAAAAAAACATGATAGGTATCATTTCAACCCGATAAATGAAGACACTGAGACAAAGGTAAATTAAACATCTTGTCCAAGGTCATACATTGAACTACTTTAAAACTGGGACTAGGATTCTGATTGAAAGAACTTTCTTTCTCATTACCTGGCAGATATAAATGTAGCTCTCACACTCTTCCTCTAGGCAGAGCAAGATGCTTTACACTCTGGCCACTGTTTCTTAAGTCTTGAAGAGATTATAGCTGGTCTCTTAGCAAGTACACCTACCTACCTACTCAAGACATTTCCATCCAGCTATACTGTAGATGGTCAGAATAGCTCATCAGAAGAAGGGAGACAGACTTTATCTGTTGATTGCTTTCTATATTCTGTCTTCCACTGGTTAAAATTTACCATGAAGAAGACCTTCCCTCACCTTGCCCACTTCCTGGTTGCATCAGCAAATGTATCTTCAGTGAAAGGGGAAGAAGGATCCTGTGGTTCTGCAGTGTGGCATTACATTTGAACCTGGAAGTTGTGGTCTAGCCTGAGGAGATGGACCCACAGGAGCCCACACAGAATCACGACAGTCGCATGTGAAGCAGAGTGAGTAAATCTACAAGAACCTGAGGAGGAGCAAACGATGTGTCTAACACACAATTACCAGCAATATCTGAATAATCTTCCAGTTCCATCTTCTCCTGTCCTCTGCCCAGAGGTTTCCCTCCCAGAGACCTATTTTGTTTCAGTCTGGACAATTTGCTAGCAAGGTCTCTTGCACTCTAGGGCTGCCCCAGCACTTTTTACTACCCTCCTGGGAAATAGCTACTGTTTTATGGATGCCACTTTTTCTTTTCCTCCTTCCCTTCCTCCCTCCCTGCTTCCTTCCTTCCTTTATTGTGGTGCTGGGAATCAGACCAGGGCCTTTCATGTGCTAGGCACACACTCTACCATGAGCTACACCCCCAGCCTCCGACTTTTTCTGTTTTGCTTTACTGTAATACCTCATTTGACAGGAGCATATCTTTCAAGAGTTTTTTGTTTTTTGCCTTTTAAAGAAAAGATGCCTAAGAGATGAATCTTTTGAGAAATTACATGTTCAAAAGAACCATTATTCATCCATACATTCAGTTGAAAATTTTAGTGGAAAATGGAGTTTTAGGTTGAAAAGAATTTTTCTTCAAAATTTAGAAAATTATTCCTTTTTTCTTTTAGCATTCTGTTGAGAAATTTAATATTGATAGGTCAGGGCTGGGGTTGGGGCTCAGTGGTAGAGCACTTGCCTAGCATGCGTGAGGCACTGGTTTGATCCTCAGCACCACATAAAAATAAATAAAAAATAAAGATAAAATAAAGATATTGTGCCTACCTATAACTAAAAAATAAATATTAAAATAAAATAAAGGTATCGTGTCCATCTACAGCTAAAAAAATTAAAAAAAATATTGATAAGTTAAGAAGGCTGAAAATCAGCAACATGAATATAAACACCAAAATTAAAAAGCTTGATGCTTGACGTTTTGCATATATAGATTTTTATATTTAACAATTTAAGAATACATTTTCTCACATATACATGGAATATCTGTAAAATATGAAAAAATCAGAACAGGAGAAGATAGAACTGGAAGGTTATTCAGTTATTGCTGGTAATTGTGTGTTAGACACATCAATAAGTTTCAAAAATAAAGAATGATCTTTCTCTGTAACAGTGAAATTATACATTAATATAAAAAGATAATTTTTTAAAATTCCCCATGTATTTTGAAAATTTAAAAACACACTGTTAAATAATACAAATTTAGGATACCTAGAACTGAATAATAATGAAAACCCTACAGAGCAATGTTTCGGGGATGCAGCAAAGGTGATATTTTGAATAAAAAAATATACTGTACACATACACACTCCCAGAAAGTTTTAAATTGGATAAGCTAAGTCCCATTTTATGAAGTTATAAAATGAAGAAAATAAAAGAAAAATTAAGTATGTAGAAAAAAATGGATTTCCATGTACATAGGAAAGACGTGGTGGGATTTGGTGATTTAAACTCCATCAATTTTGTTAGCAACAACATCTTTATAATTAAGAATCTTCTAGTTCATGACCATGGTGTAGCTCACCTTTTATGTGATGCTTCTTTAACCTCTCTCAATTACATTTTATGGTTTTTCAGTGTGGAAGTCTTCCACATATTTCGTTGCTTTTATCTCTGAGAGTTTAATGGTTCTCTTGATGCCATTATAAATAGTATACTCTTTTAATTTCATTTTCTTTTTATTGGTTACCAGCCTATAAAAATAAAATAAATTTTTGTAAAAAAATGATAAAATTTAGAGTATTACCAATTTTTAACTCCTAATGAATTGACACATCTGGACACTGGACATCAACAGCTGTTAATATCACAAAAGCAGAAACAAAATGATATGCAGACATTATGAGCTTCTGATAAAAGAACATAAAGTGATCTAACATGAATCATCAAGCCTCTGGGTCCAGCTGCCAATTTTTAGAAAACACATAGAACTGAGAAGGATGTTGATTTTCCTGGTGAGAATGCAATCAGCAAACTTGGATTGTGCCTGATGCTCTATGTGGATCTACATATGGGTTCCTCAGCACGGCAACTCCAAGGAAAAGAAATGGGTGAAGGGCAAACCTGTGGATTAAGCGAGGTTTAGGAGACACAAGTTTTGTTTTTAATAGGCTGAGACATCCATAAATCTACCCTGGATTCAGACTTTAAGAAGTGATTGCTGTAAAAATCAAGAGAGTTGTTCCTATTTGGGAAATGGAGGAAGTTAAGGCTGGGACAAGACTCTGAAGGAGCTGCTTTAGTGGTGAGCAGAGTTGTAAACCGGGTGGCAGATACATGGCTGTTTACCTTATAACAACTGATTAAATTCTGAGCAGTACATCTTTTGGGGTGTCTTTTCTGTATCTTCATTTTCTTTTATAGCCTAGAGTTTTAAGAGGTGTCTGTGATCTGAACTCATGAGCAAGAGAATTAGTGGACAGAGAAGAGAAAAGAAAGAAGCATATATATTTTTTAAACATTTGATTACTGTAGAATAGGCTCTGTAATAGGGCATTTCATTGATGTTATCTTGAATACTAATTATCCTGGTTTTATAAAGTCTAATTATTAGAGGTTCAATAACTTGTGCATGGTAAGGAGCAGCAGGGCAGGAATTTAGCCCAAATCTTTTTTGGTTTCAAAGTGGATTTTCTATGTCCTTCACTGGTATTGGCAAGAAGAAGTGTGGCTGCTACATTAATTTCTCCTTAAACCCAGTGTCTGTAGTAGGCATTCTACAGTTAGTTTCCTTCTAAAAAGTTGTATGCTCAATGTGTATCAAATTCTATGGAAACATTAAAGTTGACCTCATATCCACAGGAATCTATCCGCATTTGGTTCATTCTGTGGATGCAGAATCTACAGATAGAGGGCTGACTTAAGAAACTTGAATGTCTGAGGATTTGGGTATCTGCAAGAGTCCTGAAACCATGCTGATACTGAGGGTTGACTTGTATATTAAAATTTTGCCCCCAACTGATCTCTGTAAAGGACCAATCATGTTCTTTATTGTAACAGAAAAAAGTAATAGTTCTAAGAAGACAACATCAGATATTAAAATATAGTGACACCTGTAAATCTTACGTTTTTTAAAAATTGTTCTTCTACTGAAATATGAACAAAGGTATTTTACATGAGTTTCAAATAGAGTCCAGTAGCTGAGCAATACCAGAACAATCTCAAAGATACAGACATATATGCTACAGGAAGGGATTGTATTTTCTCTCCTCTAATATGGTATTGACTTTATCCCTGAACGCTAAGTTGACTTAAGATTCAAAGTGTTTTTTCTTGGATTGTAGCTTGATTTTGGAAAGTTAACTTTCTACTTAATAGTTTGGTATTGATGAGCTTTTGTCATATTTATTTTTTAGTTTTTGGTGGACACAACATCTTTATTTTTATTTTTATGTAGTGCTGAGGATCGAACCCAGCACCCTGCGCATGCCAGACGAGCGCGCTACCACTTGAGCCACATCCCCAGCCCAAATCCTTATCCTTTTAAAATATTTCTACTTATTTCTTTTTTGTGTGTGAATTTATCATCTATAATGTGTTTAAGGACTGATCTATATAATAACCTTTAACGACATTGTAGATATCAGTAGGCCATTTGGAGGTTGATTTAGTAGACTATTTGCATATTTTTAAAGTAATAGATTTCTGATGTAATTTGAAGATCCTGACAGTTCAGCATAAATACATTTTCTTTCCCACAAATTAATGATCTCTTTAATGATAGTAGATGACTTCTGATGATTCCCAGCCGCATTGTAAAAGACATTACATTCAAATGTGCTGTTATACTGTTCATATATATAAGACTAAAAAAGGACTCAGAATTCAGGTGTTTTTTCCCAAGTGAGTGTCAGTTATTCCAGTCATTAACTTTTCTATGTTTGCATGGTGTGAGATAATAGTAATTTACTTCTTTTCCTGACAAGTGATTGTTCCATTGCTGAAGCAGACTGTTCCTTTCAGAGCTGGACAGTTTGCCTCAATTATTTCCATTTACTTTGAAATCAGCCCTCCTGATAACAATAAGCACTAGCATGTCAAAATGGCTCTGAATAAGATAAAAGCACCGGAGAAGGGAACTATGAAGGTGCTGGAGGGAAAAAAGGAGGGGGAATAAGCACAGAAAAACCCAGAAAGGAGCATGGTGCTAGAGTTGTATTTGAAATTTTGCTTTTCCTGACCCACTTGCAGGATTCTACTGGAGCATCACTGCAGCGCTGAGAATGGCTTGAAAGGAGAACCCACCTGTCTGTACCACCACTCCTGGGGCCCTGAGAGTCCCTGCTCATTCCAGTCTAGGCAGGTCTCAGCTGCTTCTCATATTACAAAACCAACCAGTTATGCATTTGAGCTCCACATTTCCACCAAATTAGAAGAGCTGTTAACTGATTTTTATTCCAAAGGCTGGGTTCTTTATTCCTCTTGGAATTGTGGAACCAATAAGAAAACCGATCATCTGTTGAACAGTGAAGGAAATGCTTATTTTTGGGGAAGTGAAACTCAACAATTAACTTTCTGCATCTTGGATACAGAGTGAAGGAAATGAGGGGAGGGAGGCTAATAAAGAGAAGGAATGTTTCTGTCTTTTATGATGATGAATTAGAGTTTTTTGGTGTCACTCTGGCAGTCATCATTCAGTTTCAGTGACACTCCTTGAAGAGGGACTCCTGGACTTCAGACATCCTGTCCTCAAAGATAAGCAAAATTAGGGTAGAAATTCAGCTAAGTCATCTAGGCAGATTAGAGCAGAGTAACAGAGGGAAGAACATTTCTCTGATTTCCAGAGCCCTCTAGCCTATCTCATCTAAAGTGGGGAAGGAGATGAAACAGAAATACTTGTAAAGGTCACAGACCAGCAATAGCAACACCACCCTCCAAAGACTGAGATTTACTTATAAGTGTATAAAATGCTTCCTTTCCCTTCATCTCATCACCACACCAATAACACTCCAGAATAATTGTTGGGTTACAGCCAAAATTATAACACACAGGTTCTATCTAAGGGGGAGGTTCAGGAGATCTCAGGGGAGACATAAACAGGGACACTAGAGGAATCTACAAGCTTTAGCACTTACTGCTATAGCACACAACACAACCGGACAATATAAAACTGTACATTTCAGGCCTATTTACTCTAGTTCCTGTTCCCAATGTGTCACATCTGGGTTAAATAAACAAACAAAATTATAAGTCGTGCTAAAAGGAATAAAAAGTAGTCTGAAGTGTCTCCAAAACAAGCATCAGAACCAGACTTAGAGATGACACAGATTTTTGGAATTATTAGGCAGGAAATTTAAATTAACCTACTCATGGTAAAGGTCCTAATAGAAAAAGTAACTAACATGAGAGAATGGATGGATAATGTATGTGGAGGAATGGAAGTTGTAGGAAAAAACAGAAAGGAAATGCTAGAATTTAAAAAAAAAAACACTGTATTAGAGCTGGGGTTATAGCTCCGTGGTAAAGCACTTGCTTAGCATATCTGAGGCACTGGGTTCAATCCTCAGCACCACATAAAAATAAATAAATAAGTAAATAAATAAATCAACATATTGTGTCCATCTACGACTCAAAATATATTTTTAAAACACTGTACTAAATGGTGAGTATCTTGAATATGCTATTAATTGGATGGTCACAGCTGAGGAAAGAGTAGGCTTCAAGATGTATCGGTAGTGACTTCTCAGACAGAAATACAAAAGAGAAAAGAGTTTCATACAACAACGGCATATCCAAGAATTGCGAGGGATTTTTAGCAGGGATAATGTGTAGTTAGAACATCAGAAAATGAAGAAAAAGAGAACAGAAAAAATCTTTGCAGATGTTTGAAGACCAGGAATGGATGCTGAAAAACCTTTGACAAAATGCAACATCCATTCATGATAAACACTCAGAGACTAGAAATAGATGTGAATTTTCTCAGCTTGATAAAAAACATCTTAGGGAGAAAAAACCCACAGCAAACATTGTACATCATGGTGAAAACCCACATTTTGCTCCTAAGATTGGAAATAAGTCAAAGATATTTTTCTCACTGCTTTTGTTCAACATTGTACTTGGTAACCCAGGTAGTGCAGTTAGATAAGAAAAAGAAAGAACAGGTATTGTAAAGGATGAAATAAAACTGTCCACAGATGACATGATTATCTATGAAGAAAATCACTAAGAAATGACAGAAAAAATAAAAACCTAGACCTAATAAGTAGAGCAAGGTTACACAGTGCAGAGCTAACATATAAAAGTCAGTTGTTTTCCTGTGTACCAGCAATGAACAATTGGATCTTGAAATTAAAAAAAAAAAAACCACCATTTACAAGCAGGGAAGGTATGAATCTAACAAAAATATGTACAGGATCATTAAGCAGAAAACTACAAAACTCTGAAGAACAAAGTAAAAATATAAATAAGAGAAAGATTCTTTATTCCTGTATCAGAAGACTCACTATTATTAAGATATCACTTCTTCCCAGCTTGCTCTATACATGGAATCCCAATCAAAATCCCAGCAGGCTATTTCTGGAGAGACCAGCAAACTCATTCTACAGTTTATATGGAAAGTCATAGCCCTTCAACACAATATTAAAGAACAAGGGGAGGATTCACACAACCTTACTTCAAGGCTTATTGTAAAGTAACAGTAATCAAGGGAGTGGTACTGGTGAAGGTGTAGACAAATAGATCAATGGAACAGAATAGAAAGCCCAGAAATAGACCCATACAAATATAGTAAATTTATCTTTGACAAAAGGCCAAAGACAATTAAATGGAGAAAGGCGGTCTTTTCAACAAATATATTTCCACCTACAAAATGGTGAACCTAGACACAGACTTTATACCTAGACAAAAATGAACTCAAAATGGACCATAAACTGAAACTACATCAGGAAGTTCAGGAGCTCTGTTTCAGAATCTCAAATACAAACTGATAAACCTATAAGAAAACACAGGAGGAAATATAGGTGACCTAGGGTTTGTCAGTAAATTTTTAGATAAAACTTCAATAGTATAAACCATGAAAGAAAAAAAAAGATAAATTGAACTTCGTTAAAATTTTCTGCTCTATGAAAGGCACTATTGAGAGAATCCAGGGTTGGGGCTGTAGCTCAGTGGCAGAGCATTTCACACCCATTGTGAAGCACTGGGTTTGATCCTCAGCACCACATATAAATAAATAAATAAAAATAAAGATCCATTGACAACTAAAAAAATAAAAAGAGAAACCAACCATAAGACACAGACTGGGAGAAAATATTTGCAAGACACGTATCTGATAAAGGGACTGTATCCAAATAAACAAAGAACTCGTAAGATTCAATAAAATGTGTAGACTTTGGAAGACAGTTTGGCAGTTTCAGACAAAGCTAAACATAATCTTACCATATGATTCAGCGTTCATGCTCTTAAGTATTTACCCAAATGATTCGAAAACATATGCCTAGAGGAAAACCTGTATGCAAATGTTTATAGTAACTTTATTCACAATGGACAAAAACTGGAAGCAACCAAGATGTCCCTCAGTAGGTGAATGGATAAACAAACTGTGGAAATACAATGGAATGTTATTCAATAATTAAAATAAGCTATCGAGCCACATAAAGATACAGATGAATCTTAAATGTATATTGCCAAGTTTAAGAAGCCAATCTGAAAAAGCTGCAAGCTATCCTAATTATGTGACAATTTTGAAAAAGGCAAAAGTATAGTGACTTAAAAAGATCAGTGGTTGAAAAGAGGATGGGGGAGGGGAACAAGAAATGAAAACAAAGTCCATGCATATATGAGTTTGTCAAAATGAACCCAGCTACTGTGCATAACTATAATACTCTAAAATTTAAAAAAAATCAGTGGTTGCTGGGAGGGGAGGTCTTGAATAAGGTGAGTGAAGCACAGGGAATTCTGGGGATAGTGAAACTATATGATACTGAAACTATGACACTATGCATTTGTCAAAATCTACAGAATTCAACAGCACAAACCATTATGTTTGAAAATTTCAAAAGACTCACTTAGGAGGGCAGGTGATTCCAGGACAGAATGCAGGATGTGACACAGTTCCAAATGTATGAAACATACTCTCTAACATCAGGGGGAAAGGTGCTGACTTCATTGACCATGGAAATGAGAAGATTCTGTAAGACTAAAGACAAAAGAAACTATAAAAGTGCACTTTCTCCTGATGGATAATTTGTATCCCATGGGGATATGGATTAAAATTTCTGATACTTCTGCACATAAATACTGAAGCTGAACAGTCAAGTAAATGGCTGGCAAATAGTGGGAGCCAGGTTTCTCACTGTTGGAGTTAGAATTTACAGATAAGCCTGGGAAGGAAGCTAGAATAACCCACATAGTAATGGATTAGAACATCCATATGAACTCATGCTCACCTTATGTATAGATAGTTACATACAGAAATCTATTACATTGATTGGGGTGTGTCAAAGGAGTGTAGAAGTCAATTTAAAGGGTTCCTAGTGGCCAAAGCTGGAATAATTTGAGCAAGAAAATAAAGTAGTGTTGGGTTATAATTAAAAATATTTGATAACTGTCCATGGGTCAATACTGATATAAATAAATGATTAAAAATTAAATAGGAATATGGAAAATTGTGCTCTATTTATGTAATAAGAATTGTAATACATTCTGCTGTTGTACATAAATAAAAAATAAAAAAGAATTAAATAGGAGAGAAAAAACTCCCGTGTAATATAATTACCAATAATTTATGTAGATGCTCTGCACCAAGGAAATGGAACACTGTACTCCGTAAGTATCAGCTGTGCTCAGTGGCTCCTTCCAAAGATTACAGCATATGGAAAGAGGGAAGAAAGAGTCACTTGATAGTGGAAAAACACAAACAGTGCTTCACAGTGAGAAGTCATGTTGGTAGAACATACCTTTGACATTATGTGCCTAAAATAACATTTTTCTTCTGTTATCTTCCTTCCCCCAAACATATCTCAAGTCTAAAGAAAAATATGGCACAAAGCCCAATTGAAGGGCATGGGCATTCTATAGAATGCCTGGTCAGTACTTATTAAATAATAACTAAGGTTATCAAAAACAGGGAAAAATCTGAGAAACTGTCAAGAGGAGCGGACATGAGGATTCAATGTAGGGTGTTGTCATATAGGAACCTGGAACAGAAAAGGGCCATTAGGTGAAAACTAAGGAAATCTAAAACATATATATATATATATATATATATATATATATATATATATATATATATAGACACACACACAATTTCATCAATATTAAAAACTTCCACTTCAAATTACACATCAGTAAAATTTAAAGATTTCATAGGATGGGGAACAAAAAAAGTAAGTCACATAGCTGAGAAGGTTGTAGTTTCCAAAATATATTAAGAGCACTTACAACCCAACACTAAGAAGACAAGCCAGTTTTTAAAAAGGCAAAGGATTTGAGTCGACATTTTTTCAAAGAATATGTACAGATGGTCAATAGTACATAAAAGATGCTCAAAATCAGTAGTCATAAGGGAGAAAATATAAACCAAAGCCATAATGAGATATAACTCCACACCCACAAGGACAACTATAACAAAAAGACAATAACAGGTGTTGGTGAGAGAGTGGAGAAATTGGAATATTTATAAACCCTGGTGGGAAGGTAAAAATGGTATGATTGGGAATTTAGTTTGCAGTTACTCAAAAACGATTAATGTGGAGTTCCCATATGAGCCATTATTCCACTCCTAGTTAGATCCAAGAGAATTAAAAACATGATGACTTATATACAGATGTTGACAGTGGTATTATACATATACCCCCAAAGTAGAAAAAACCTAAATGCCCATCAACCATTGAATGGATAAATAAACTGTGATATACCCATACAATGTAGTGTCATTTGGCAATAAAACAGAATGAAGTACTGATTTACACTGCAACATGGATGAACCTTAAAAACATGATTCTAAGTGAAAGAAGCCAGTAACTAGACACCACATATTATATAATTCCATTTATATGAAGTGTCCATAAGGCACCTCTGTAGAGAGAAAGCAGATCAGAGGTTTCCCAGAACTGGGGTGTGAATAGGGTTTTTTTTTTTTTTTTTTTTTGAGGGTAACTGTTAATGAGTACATGGTTTCTGCTTTGGGTAATATAAATGTTCTAGAATTAGAACGTGATAAATATACTAAACCCACTGAATTACACACCTTTAAAAGAGTGACTCATATGAATTATATATCAGTAAAAGGGGAAAAAAGTAAGGATCTCTGAATAAAGTATGCACTTCAGTTAATAATGAATCAAGATTGGTTCGTTAATTATAATAAATGTACTGTACTAATATAAGATGCCAATAGGGGAAGCTGAGTTTGGGGATTGTGGAAACTCTCTGCTCTCTTTGCAGTTTTTCTGTAAATCTAAAACTGCACTTTAAAAAAAAAACCCTACATTTTAGTTTTAAAAAAATGAAAGCAGCTGTTTCAACATAAGAAGTAAAAATAAACAAACCTCTCTTAGGAAAACAGGGTTAATTGGAGCCAGTTGTTTTAGAAAAAGATTCAGGGGTGGGGGAATCTAATCAAGCTGTATGGCATGAATTATATTCACCAAAACTCTTGGCAGCATTGGAAGAAAATCTGGATGAATTTTATTGGGCTTCATATCTGCCTAGCTACTGAGTTTCCCAATCCAAATAATTCCCCTTCTCTACACTAACCACACTTGTATAGATATATATAACCACATTTGTATAGATATATCAGAATATTTGTAGCATGTAGAATATGAAAATAGACATGCTGAAGTCCCATCATCACAGAGGGCGGCACGGTAGATACATTCAAAATGCAGAGCAGTTCTGTTCAAGAACCTCTTCATGAGCTTTGTTAAATTGGGTTTCACATTTCCCCAGGAGAGGTACACAGATTTTAGTAAGGTAAAAGAAACAGAATGAGTGGTGTCCATGTTTTATTTAACCCAAGTCATTCAGTGATAGAAAGGGATTTTTGATTTTATTGTTTCAACTCTTTCTGGCAGGTAGGTAGACATTCCTTGTGAAATTCCTTCCATCCTCAAAGGCCAGGTCTTCTATGGAACCTCTGTTTCTCTCTAGTCTGTATTATTTATATCTCTTTGTTGAACTACTGTAATAAATACACTTGACATCACTACAAGAATACTTCAAATAAGCGTCTGTTAGATTGTTATTTTTTTTTTAAAGAGAGAGTGAGAGAGAGGGAGAGAGAGAGAGAATTTTTTAATATTTATTTTTTAGTTCTCGGCGGACACAACATCTTTGTTTGTATGTGGTGCTGAGGATCGAACCCAGGCCGAGCGCGCTACCGCTTGAGCCACATCTCCAGCCCAGATTGTTATTTTTGTAAAATTATTTGGGATATCCACATATCATGTGTATGTTCCTTTTTTATAAGAAAAGGAGAAATATCTGGGAGAAATTATTCTTCTTATGAGGAACAGAGAGGCTTCTCCCAACTAACTTGCCTGTTTCTGTTTAATGATGAGACAAGTCTGATTAGTTTCCCTCCCTTGCTTTGCTGTACAGAAGTCGAGTGCCAAATTTATTGTCCATCTTTAGCAACTATACACAGGACCTTAAGGCTTACATCTGTACTGCTCTTCTGGCTTCATTATTTTCTGCTGCATCTGCTGTTTTCCTTGCCTTAACACCATCAATAATTTACTTTTTTTTTTTCCTGTTGTATGTGCTGGAAAGTGCTCTCAAATTCTTTGCAGAGGATTGAAACATTAAAATTACTCATGGGTGGGTGGATGCAGCGGGTGCTGTAAGAGCAGTCATTAGGAAGTCTGCCGACTTGTGTTCTAACATGAGCTGGGTCACCACCTTGCCACTTGATTTTCCTGTCTTCAGCCTTGCCATTTGCAAAATGGAACAATCATATAACTTCTAGAGCCTTTTCCTGTATAAAGAAAGCATATATGTCACTCTAATTCGATGAAGTATTGAAAGTCCCCTGATGGCAGACATCATCCCTAACCTTGTATCCTGCAGAGCATCTTACAAAGGGCAGAATACCTGTGAAGAGCTGAATACTTTAATAATTTTTATAACTGAACATTTTGTTTCTGTGGGGGGGTCATTATTATTAAGATTTTCAAGTTGAGATCAGAATGCCATTTTTACTAAACAGTAGGAAGGTACATTTATTTCACATAATAATGAGGAATGCAGGTTTTTCTGTGCTGCCTGCTGGTGCTATGAGCTACTTTCACATATCCTCAGGCTTTCTGTCAGGCCTTAGCAAAAATGACTCGCTTCTGCCAAAATCATTGGTGCTTTATTTGACCCTCTGATCAACTGACTCACCATAGCCTCTATAATATACACCAGCATAATAATATATCAGGAATGTGTCCAAGAAGTAGCAAGTATAAAAATGTGTTGTAATCGATGAAAGGCAAGGCAGAGACAATGTAATAGAATTGAACTTGGAGTTCTGAGTTCTAGTTTTGATGCCTTTTTGTTTGTGTTTTACTGTGTGTGTGTGTGTGTGTGTGTGTGTGTGTGTGTGTGTGTGTGTTTTACTGGGAATCCAACCCAGAGCCTCACACTTATTAGGCAAGAACTCCACTGAGCTACATCAGTGGCCCCTATTTTTTTCCTAAGTAATAAAAGAATTATGATTTAAAAAATCTGATTCCAACATTATTGATTTCAAACCATTTAAAAGAATTTTTAATCTTCATTAAACTTAGAAAAATCACTGTTCCTTTCAGGCCCTTAGATTCTTCAGCTTCACACTGAGAATATTGGACAAGATGATATCTGCAGTCCTTTCCACAGCTAACATTTGAGAGCTTGGATGGCTTATGTATTAGGTTGAAGATGATAAACTTTGCTTAGAGCTTCTGATACACAATAATAATATCAAGAATCACAGCCACAATCATAGCTTGAGCCTAGAGCACTGAGAGAATTCATGTATTTTCTAAGACAATACTTGTACAGTGATTGCCTCCTCTCAGCCCTTCAAGCACTATCAGTACTAGCATCCTAGATAGATCACTTCACGGTCTTTGCAGATTTAGAAGAGCAAAGTTTGTATGACAACACACAGATCCAGTTTTCAGCTCTGATTGCAGTTGGTACTGATGGTGTCCAGAAAATTGTCAAAAATTTGGTATTTATTTGGCTCTTTAGGAAGCTTTTATACTGCTGTAAAGGAAGGCTTATAAAACTCATGGAGTGGGTATACCAAATAGTATCAGTTTCTTCTTTTCTATTCAATAACCATTTTTATTTGCATATCATAAACTCCAAGATTCCTTATCTTAAACAGTAACCCAGAAGGAGAAGGAGAAGAAGGAAAATGAAGAAGGAAAAGCTTCTTGACTCCCCTGCTTCTCTGTAGGTATCATCCAATTTCCTTGTTCTTTTCCTGCAAAAGCTCTCAGACTCCTCCCTGTGTGTCATATAAGCATTTCTCAAGCATTCCTTACCTTTTTCAAATTAAAATTTGGACTTAGATGTAGTAAGTGTGTTTCATGTGCACTTTCCACTTAATATCTTACAGGAACATTTAAAGTTCTACCTTTCACATCTGGACATTTTTATACCACCCTAGAACTTAACTGATGGTTTTCTGGCTCTAGAATTTTAGGTTGAAAGTCATTTTTTCTTAGAATGTTGAGGACATTGCTCAATTCTGGCTTGCAGTATTGCTCCTGCGAAGCCACTTTGATACCTGATCTTAATGTGATCTGTTCCCACTCCTTTCCCTGACAGCATTTAGAATTTTCTTGTTGGCTTGCTTTCTGAAACTTAAATTGATGAATCTTGATGAGAATCTATTTTTAGCTATTTTGCTTGCTTTCTGGGACACTTTTCAATCTAGAAAACAGTTCCTCCAATTCTGGGACATTTTCTTGAATTCTTTTATTGTTGATTCTCAGTCCATAGTCCGCTGTTCTCTCTTTCCATAACTGTTATTTGGAGGTTGAACTTTCTGAACTGATCTGCTAATTTTCTCATTTATTTTTTTATTTCTACCTTCCATCTCTGAATTTTTCTGCCATTTTTTCTTATTCAAAGAAGCTTCATTTTTAAAATTTAGCTTTCCGATTCTGTGCTTGTGCATCAACACTTTCACAACAATTTTCTGCTTTTCAATGAGGAACACATGCTTGATCCTGTCATGGACACATTTAGCATACATGGAAACACCATTGGTCCTTTTGACATATTTTTTACATTTTACAAAATCTCACAAAAACTTTAGGTCTCACAGCACAAACCCCTTGTAGTCTACTAGGGCACGGGCCATGTGCAAATTTTGGCCAGTTTCCCAACCTTCTTGGTCTACATGTACATAATTCTGTTACCAGGAGTTCTGGACAGCCTCATTTTGTTAAAGGCTGTAGTGGAGGAAAGCCTAAGATGGTGTGTCAAATGCTAACCCATTCTGAATGCCTCTAGACACCATCCTTGGAAGAATAAAAAGAAAATCCATTTTTTTGTCTTCTTAGAAAGGGTTTCTCAATAACATTTCTTCCAATCTTCCAGTTGAGTTTCCTTCCTGTGATATAATTTTTTTGCCTGTGAGATTTCTTTCACATTTAAAGTGCACTGCTTTTTAGTATATCCACAGGGTTGTGAAACACCACCACAATTGGATTTTGAAATACTTTCTTCACACCAACATAAGCCATTAGCAATCTCACCTCCTTTTCCCCTGACCTTCGAAGCCCTGGGCAACCATTAATGTGCCTTCTCTCCACAGAGTTGCCTTCTGGACACTTCATGTAAATGGGGTTTTGCAGTATGTGGTTTCCTGTGATTGGCTTCTTTCCCTTAGCATGTTTTCAACATTTTATAGCCATATCAGTACTGGGTTGCACTTTGTTTTCTTAATGACATTCCATCCTAGGAATATATCACATTCTGTTTATCCATTGATCAGCTGATGGACATTTGGCTTTCTACTTTTGGATTTTATAAGTAAGGCTGCTGGAAACATTTGTGCATAAGTGGTTGTATTAACATGTGCTTTAAATTTTCTTGAGTGGAATGGGATGTTGACTAATATGGGAACTCTGTGTTTAACCCTTTAAGAGACTGCCAAACTTTCTCCAAATGCATCATTTTACATTTCCTCTAGCAATCTTTGAGGGTTTTCCACCCCCACTTCTCCACATCTTTACCAACACTTATTTTTTTTGTTATAATCATCCTGCTGGGCATGAATTGGTACCTCAATTTTGATTTGTATTTCCCAGATGGTTTTTTAATGAAGTTGAATCTTTTCAAGTGACATTAGTTATATGTATACGTTCTTGGAAGAAATATCTGCACAAATCTTTTGACCATTTTAATTGGATTATCTATGAAATATTAAGTTATAAGAGTTCTTCATCTTTTCTTAACACCAAACCTTTATTAAATACATAATTTGCAGGTATTTTTTGCCAGTGTATGAGTTAAATTTTTACTTTATTGGTATTATCTTGAATCACAAAAGTTTTTAATTTTGATGAAGTCCTAGTTATTTTTTTTTCTTTGTTGATTGTGTTTTTGAGGTCAGATCAGTTGTCCAATCCAAGGCCAGAAGGGTTTAGGCTATTTTCTTTTAAGAATTTTATAGATTTACCTTTTACAAATATAAGGCCTTTGGTCCACTTTGAGTCAGTTTCTGTACACAATATGAGGTTGTGGTCTAAAGTGATTCTTTTGCATGTGGCTATACAGCCATCTCAGCATCATTTGTTGGAAATTCTCTTTTTTTCTCTATTGACTTTTGACACCCTTGTTAAAAAAAAAAAAATTCAGTTGACCGTAAATGCTAAAGTTTCCTCCTGAGCTTCTCAATTTTTTTTTAGAGGTGTGTGTGTGTGTGTGTGTGTGTGTGTGTGTGTGTGTGAGAGAGAGAGAGAGAGAGAGAGAGAGAGAGAGAGAGAATTTTTAGTATTTATTTTTTAGTTTTTGGCAGTCACAACATCTTTGTTTGTATGTGGTGCTGAGGATCGAACCCGGGCCACACGCATGCCAGGCAAGCGCGCTACCGCTTGAGCCACATAGCCACATCCCCAGGCCCCTTTATTTTTCTTACACTATTCTCTTATCCTGTTTTCTATAAATAGCTCCATTATCTTTCTGAGGATATTAACAATAATCTTTAAAATTTTAATTTCTCTACTTAGTCTCCATTTTTCCAGGTTGCTTCTTTTCCTATTTATGGGTTTAATCTTTGTGTTTAGTTGAGTAGTATCTATTAAAAGGTATGTTATTCTTAACTGTCTGTTCAAGGGTAAAGACAGGGCACCAAAGGGTAATTGAAAGCTCTGTGTGTTTTTAGATAGAGTTTATCTATTCTGGGCTTCACTCTCAGGAGATCCAGTAGACCTTATCAATATGTTAGTATCTTAATTTTTTTTCTTAAACAGCTCAGAAGACACTCCAACTGCTCATCTTGAGAGGGTAGAGTCATGGCTCTTAGCATTCTGCAATTTCATTATGGCATGGGCTAGGGTTTCTCAACAGACAGAAAGTAAACTTTTCCTGTATCCAACAAGTTTTCAGTTCAGTATCCCTATCTTCAAATGTGCTTAGTAGTCTCTGGGCCCAAAATCCCTCTTTTTAACCTCTTCAGAGATTCAACTTCTTGCATGTGTGAAGGGCCCAGGGGAATGGTGCCCAGCCAGCTGTAGTGGTGGAGAGGACAGTGAGGCCTACGTGCTTTCTAATACTTGATCTGTCTGCTCACCTGTACATGTCACATCACTGCCGGAGACCCTCGCAGAAAGCAAAAACTACTCTGCTTTCCCTGCTCCTGACTTAGTATTCAGCTTTCCCAAATCCTCTGTTAAATCACTACTCCTTCCATTTCCAGCACCCAACATTTGGGGATGTCATTTTTTTTCCTATTTTTTATTTGTACTTGTAGAATTGTGCCTTTAAAAAAGCAACAAAGCAACCTTTTTCATATATTATTGTTGGATTTCCAGAGGTAACTGATTTAAGTATTTGTGTCATCCTGTCATCTTTAACCAAAGGACAGAATATTGAACAACTTTTCTTACTGATTTCTAATTTAGTGTCAAAGATTGAATCTTTGAAATTTGTCGAGGCTTGCTTGATAGCCTTGGATTGATTGATTTTTAAAAATGCTCCCTCTGTGTTTAAGATGAACATGTTCTTTAATTGTTGGTATCTTAGTCATTTGTTGAATTAAGTTTGCAAATTATATATAAATTTTCACATACTTACTCATTTCCTTCTTCTGAATCTACTAATTATCTAGAGAGGTTCGTTAAAACCCACCATCTCAATTGTAGAGGTGTCAGTTTTTCCTTGCAAGTCTGTCAACTTCGCTTCATGTATTTTGAAACCATGAATTAGGGCCATAGATGTTTCCAAGTAGTTTTATTTTCTTGGTAGATTGCTCCCACTAACTACATCGAATGTCTCTCTTTATTCCTCCATCAATTCTATTTGCCTTTAATTCTATTTTATCTATTTTATAATCTTGTCTGATACTTCTTTTCCATTCCTTCAGCCTTCCTATGTTAATGTGTTTTAAATGTATCTCTTATAAACAGCATTTAAATAAAGTAAAAATTGATCTGACAATATTTGTCCTAATTGAAATTTTACATTTATTATAGTTAATGCCTTGTTGATTAATTTCTGCCATTCATATAATACTCACTAGTGTGCTTTTACTATTCATCATTTCTTTTCTTTCCTGCCTTCTACCAACTTGCAGATCCCCATTTTTCCTGTCCATTAATTTGAAAGTTATACATTCTGTTTTTATTTTTATATTGAAACCTTTAAAATTTGAAAATTACAAATGGCATAAAGTCCAACTTCCACCAATTTCTTTATCCTTTCATAGTCTTATTTTCATCATCTCTTCCATCTCAGGTGTTATAGTTTGTCCAGTTTTTATATTCAAATTAGTCATTAGTTCCAGAATTTTTGTTTTGTGACCCGATTTTAGTTCCTTGTGTAGGCTTAAGATATCATTTCTGCCTCTTGGTTGAGTATCAGCAACAAAGTCCATATTATTTATAATATTAGAAAAACCCCAGAGAAACATTAGTGTTATACATTCATTTATATTTTAAAAAAGAAACACTGGAAGAATACATAAAAAATAACAAAATGATCAATTGTGAGAGAGGTAGTTGGTGGAGAACAGGCTGAATGGACGGGCTATGACTGGGCTATCTGTCTGAATGTACTTTCTTAATCAAGGCTGTCCTGCGAGGAACACCCGTATTTAGTGCTGGATACAGGAAAGGGAGGAGCAGAAGTGACTCAGAAGGAAGACCTGGGAGTTTGTCAGATATCTAAGTGCTAGAGTTCCTGCTCAGGAACAGAGGGGCCCTGCCTTTCCCATCCTGTGTACCCTCTCTAGGTCATCTCACACCATCTATATCTGGTAAAGCCTTTTTCCTGCATAATACTTGTGAGTGTTGATAATCATTTCTTTGTATACTTGTTTATTCTTTTTCCACTAGAACATAAAAATCTTACTAATTTTAAATTAATTACATCATTGCACATCTGTTTAATATTTCACAGCTTACTAAATATGAACCATCAGTTATTCCAGTCTCTTCCCACCAGGTCACCACTGGATACTTTTTCAGTTGATAAATGAAAAAAACTGAGACCTAGACTGAAATGACTTTTCAAGTTCTGGCAAGATATGGTTTATGAGCTTGGCTGAAAATCCAGGTCTTATTTTTAGCGCAGTGTCTTTCTGTGCTTCATTCCATATCAAAATTAGCTGATGGGGACATAATCACATACCCCAGAGCTTCCTGTGTTCCAAAGAAGTAGATCTGATATCACAGGAAAACAGTTACATTAAATACTTAGGTAACATGATGAGAAATCTCTTATTCTATTTGAAGGAAAATTACTTTGGGCATAATTAATTAATGATATCAATTATTATATGATATGTAGTTTTTAATACCTAGCACAGGTGGAGGCATATAATGAAAAGATGCCCTGCTATTGTAGTAGAATAATGAAATAACCTGCACATTTATCTGTGGATGCTGTGAGTTTGTTTTCCTTTTAGCCTTCCAGTATTCTTAAAATGAAAAAATTAAATCTTCCAGGCCATATTTGAAAAGAAATGCCACTTTTTCTGTTTTCCCTAATAAAAAATACCTTATGTAATATGAGTTATCAGCAATGTTTGGCGAGTAGAGAGAGGCTTTCCATTTCTTTAAAATCTCATGAGGAATACATAAATCCTTTAAAAATTTTTTTCCTCTAAAACACATATAATGCCTATTTGTAACATTAAGCCACATTGTTTTCTGTTTGTTTGTTTTTTGGGGTATCAGGGATTGAACTCAGGGGTATTCTGCCACTGAGCCACATCCCCAGCCCTATTTTATATTTTATTTAGAGACAGGGTCTCAGTGAGTTGCTTAATGCCTCACTTTTGCTAAGGCTGGCTTTGAACTCAAGATCCTCCTGCCTCAGCCTCCCTCCCAAGCTGGTGGGATTATAGGCGTATGCTACCACACCCGGCTAAGCCACATTGTTTTTAAAACAGTGAATGAGTTAGTGCCTTAAAAGAGCATGTCACTGGTAATATGAATATCCAACATTCCCTGAATATTTAGTATTTGCTAGACTCTATTGTAGATACATGCTTTCATATATTTAACCTTCACAATAATCCTATGAGGTAGATATGATTATTATCACCATTATGGATGAGGATAACCCTGTCCCAGTGTATGAGAACCATTCTCAAGCTGAAGAAAGACGCAGATGGATCTAGATTTTCACAGAGTGCAACTTACTAGGCATTACTGACAGAAGCATGGTCCTAGCTGGCAGCAAAACCAGTAGAGCCTCATAATTTGAGCTAGAAGAAGGGGCATTTATATAGTCAGGACAAGTGAATTCATCCAAGTTGGAATGAACCTGGCTCATCTCACCCTAACATCAATGACTTCAGGCATATTTCTGGCATAAACTGCACTAGGGTCCATTTGTAATGCTTCACATATCACTCTAATGGTTTTGTTTATTTATAACATGCCAGGAAAACTGCAGTGAAAACCCATCAGGGCATTCAGGAGTACTCATGGCAGTTATGGCTTTAGATGGCTTTAGTCATGTCAAGCTGAAATCCTACACACACCCAAGTCACTTAGTCTGAATTTAACATAAAAACAAAATTTGAATGCTGATAGTTTGGTGGCGGGGAGAGAATATCATTAAGTAATGTGAAGAAAGCAAATAGCATCATTTATTAATGTATTTTCACTGATGAAAGAATTTCACCACATCTGGAGTTGAGAATTTAGAGCTTTCTTTAGACAGTGGACAACAACATTTAGTCAAAGGTTAATCTGCACTGTTAGCCTGGTGCTTTCCCTATAAATTCTTGAAAAATGCTAGTTGAATAATAAGTGAAATGTGCCTTTTATTTACGTACCACAATTGTCTTATCTAAAACAATGCTATAAGTATGCCTATAATATCTGATCACATAGCTGCTTGAAAGGAAAATGGAATAAGTAATTTCCTTCTGTTGGTTTCTGAAGGAACGAGCTATTGTTCCACATATTTTACATTTCTACAATAAAAAGGTAACTGAAAGGATATGCTTTTTTGGTATTCCTAATTTTAGTGCACATTATTAAGTTGTTCATTTTAGATATTTGAGCTTTTGGCTTCCTTTAATTTATTTTTACTTCTTTTATTACTTTTATTTCTTCTGACAAATTGCAAAAATTCTGAAAGAGTGCTTGAGAAGGCAATCCTGTCCTTTGTTACAGACTCAAAGAATGTGTTCTCTACATTTCTGGGGTGAGGAAGGTTTTATAATTGAATTGATGATTTCTAACTGTGTTTGAAAAGTAGAGTCAAGATCCCTGGAAACATTTTTCTCAGTAGCTACCTAATTTACCCTCATTCTATCACTATGTCGTCCCCACACCCCAATCTTTGACCTTCTCCTATATTCAAACTTTGTACTTGAATATCAAAATAAATTGATTTGTAATCTATTTTCCCACTCGTCTGTGAGTCATTCATTCTTTTCAAGGCCCAACTCAAGTATTATTTCCTCTATGGAGCTTTTCTATATCACTTTTCTTCATGAGCTTATTGGTTTGTCATTAAATGTAATATTGTTCTAAGGTATGAAACTGAAGGACCACTGGGCAGAAACTGACGAAGACAGAATTTGGCTCACTATGGAACCCTCAAGGCAGCCCCTGGATTGATGGCTCGATAGAAGGACACCCAGGACCTAGCATATCATCATGCTCGTAATTATGTTTATTCAGTGAGTGGATACAAATCAAAATCAACAAGGGGCAAAGGTGCATGGGGCAAAGTTTAGAGAAAACCATGGGTAGGCTTCCAAGAGTCCTGCTCTGGTGGCATCACACAGGAACAAGTTGTGACAAGTTTAAATGTTGTCATTCTGGGAAGCTCAGTAGAGACTCCGTGCCCAAAATTTTTGCTGTAGGCTGATCATGTAGGCAACACCTGCCTAGTACATACCGAAATTTCAGATTCCTAGAAGGAAAGCATGAGTTCTACATAAACCATTGTTTATATACAGTGCAGGCACAGGGAGCCACTCCTTTGAATTCTGAGAATGGTGTTAACCTTCCAGAAATCCAGGTTCCCAGATGCCAGCCGAGGCCAATCTTGCAAACAAGTCTTTTTGAAGATAGCAGTCTCAGGCCTGCTATGGTAACTCTTTTTTTTTGCCAAGTATGGTGTAAGGAAGGACTTTCTGAAGTGCTGACGTAGAAGTAGAAACTATCTTGTTACGAAAGATATTTATAAATGAATTGGATAGAGACCTGTATGAGAAGTTGTAGAGCCCTCCCGCCCTGGCAGCTTTGAAAAGCCATCTTTGCATTGTTTCTGAGTCCAGTGCCTTTTCCACTGCTACCTCCTCCGTGGTACCACTCAGCCACATCCCCAGCCCCTGTAATCTCAGAAGAAGAAAAAAAAACTGTAAAAAAAAAATCAAAAACAACAACAATGACAACAAAGTCTTATTCCAAGCATTCTAGTAACTTTTTTGTGTATGTCTTATCAAGTAGTCAGGTTGGTATGTCCTATAAGTAGTTGGTTAAAAAGGCCAAATAGAAAAAATTTTTTAAAAATTGTATCTATAAAGTTGCTGTTTATTTACTTTTTTTGGCCTCTTTGATGTATATATGAAACAATATTGTTGAACAATAAACCAGAATTTTATTTTGCCAAGTTGTTCTAACCAAAAGGAGGAGGAGAAGAAAGGAAGAAGTTTTAGAGAAGATATATCCTTTGCCACTCTCCAGCCTTGAGACTTTTATAATCCTGTGATATAGGTATTATTTTATAGTTTCCTTTTTTCATGCACTTGTCCTTTATTATACAGGAAGGTACTAGGTTAGAAGTCAGGATACCTAAGTTTTGACTTGGAAATGTCACTCTTCATGTCTTTTCTTAATTTCTCTTGTGTGTTTATAAAGGCTTTGAACATGTGTATCTCAGAGTTTTTTCCTCTGTCTTTCTCTCTTTCATATTTCTGCCCCTTGGGGAAGTCTGTTGGATTACTTTGATGGTTAAAAAGTTCTCGACACAGTGCTACTAAGTCAGAGGGGGTTTAAATTAATTCTGTGGGTTAGAACACTAGAGTTTTACTGTCTGTTTTCATCTAAGATCTTTATTCTCTAATGTTCTTGGTCCTAATGAAACATTTCTGTATACAAAAATGCCACAGTGTTAATACCCTAGAAAAAAGCCATTATTGTTTACATAGTGGTCATCATGATCAGCATAGGGTAATTTTTAAAAAATAAACTATTCCCTTCAAACAAAAAGTTCTTAGTGATAGATGAGAAAACTATTTTCCTATAGTATACAACAATTCTTATTGTTCTTAATCAGAAATTCTTAGAATTGGAAGGGACCTCAATTGTCACTTAGTCTATAGTTATCAGTTACCAGACAGAGACATGGACCTGTGTTTGAGAACCACTGCCTATACCAAACCTCTTTTCATCCACCTCCTGCCAGTGAAAATTTTGCTTTCAGCTGTCCTGTTTGTTCAGGACTTAACTAACTTCATTATCATTTCTCCAACATTTTCTTGACCTAGGACTTTCCTTCACAGATTTAATTTCAAACATAAAATTAACAAGAACAGCAAAAATGCCCAGCCATTTCTTGTCCACTTACTATATCACTGGTCTATTTTAGGTACTTACCCGTGTTTACTTTAGCATTCTTACAATAGTGTGAAGGGTATTATTCCTGTTTCTATAGAAATTAAATAACTTACTCGAAGCCATACAATTAGTAGGTGGCAGAATTGAATAATAAAACAGATTAATGATGTGCATTTTTCAGTATTCAATGTTGCTTCCAATCTCATCTTTTATTGTGCCTTCTCTGATTAGATCTGCTCTTCATCAATGAGGAGATGTATAAATGTAGGTTTTCTGCTCTGGTCAAGTCTGAAGGGACTTCTCCATCTTCTTTCCTAGCCAAATGACTATCCTGTCCAAGTTCTAATTTCCTCCGTGATGTCTTCTCACTCTACTCCTTGCTCTTGGATCTTTCTAAGCTCTTCTGATTTCAGAACACTTACAAGCTGTACCACTTGCTTGCCATCTCTTGACCATTCATAGTAACTTTATTTGCATAGAAATTCATTATTTATTAAGTCCTTAGCTGCATTGTAGATTTCTTGGGGTCAGTGGCATGTTTTATGTCATTGCATTCTGCACCCTGCAATGTTGCAAAATGCATAGTTGGTACACAATAAGTACTTATTGAATGACCATCTGGAGCATTTGAGAAATGGGACTGTCCAGTCACAGTTTGAGATGACTTTGGATAATATTTTAGGTTTCTTGATTAGTACCCCAAACCATTACAGGTGCTATTAGAGTAGCTCTATACAGTTTTCCTTTTTCCTCATTTTCATGACACTCAGAGACTCCTAAGGTCTGCTAGCTATCTTAACGATCTTTCCTCTTGTGTAGGGTCCCTTTGATCTTGAAATTTTTCCTTTCTTTGGGCTTCTATGCTCTCATTAGTAAAGTAACATCAAATTATCTCCAGGTTTCCTGACAGCTCTAACATTCTATGATACTATTATCCAGAATCTCTGCTGAACGATGAGGCAAACTTTGTATCACATTTCTTTCACATAAAGTCAAATTGGTTTTCATTGAACAAATTCTGGAGAATAAAATTGTTATCTAAGCCCCAGACTTAGTGGGCATATTAGTACTGGTGAGCATATTAGTACTGGTATTCTCTGTGGGTTTTTAATCAAAGAAAACTTTGGACTCAGGAATGGTGATGTTCGTCAGTACCAGCAGCTACAGCTGAGAATGTGAGCTAGGAAAATGTGATTGATGTCATTAGACCCATTTGGACAAAAGTGATATTCTCAAAGCACACCCCAGCATCTGAGTTATTTTTGTCTCATGTGGGTCAAAGTCTGGGGCTTGGTCTCCTCCCCTGTAAAGGTAGATAGACAGTTTAATGATGGCTCTGCCATCATTAAAGGGCATTTGGTCTTAATAATGGGCTCAAGATTTTCCTTTATCCATTGGAAACTTTAACAAGGAAACTATGGTAGTAAGAACAGTTTGATGTGGGAAATAATAAGCACCTCTTAAAATCAGGGTTGCCTTCATTATTGACTCTGAGCATGTAATTTTCCTTTCCATATTAGAGTCTTCTTTTCTGAGTTTTGTGTTGCTCTTTTCTGATATTCTGACTATGAATTGGTCTTTTTCAAAATCCCTCTCCCATGCCCATCTCTTGAATGCCTTTTCTCCTTTCTCAAAAATTCTAAGAAGCATCTGTCATGAAATTTTTTTAAAATATTCTTTTTAATTGTAGATGGACACGATACCTTTATTTTATTTATTTATTTCTATGGGGTGCTAAGGATTGAACCCAGTGCCTCACATGTGCGAGGCAAGTGCTCTGCCATTGAGCCACAACCCCAGCCCTCTGTCATGAAATTTAATGCTTAGTTCTCTGTCTTACATTATTATCTCATTATTTTTTGCATGGTTTTTTTTTTTTTTTTTTTGTCTCCTTCAATAGATTATTTGCTTCTTGAGTGCAAGGAACAGTCTTTGTTCATTCGTATAATCCTGATATCACTTGACTGGCTCCAGAAACAGTATGGAGGAAGGAGTGAGAGAATATAAGGGACTTAGCACCTCTTGCATTTATTCCCTTTACTAGGCATTGGAATATCTACCTTACAGTTTATTCCTGATTTTTATGACTGTCTGAAGTTAGGAAATATTAGGTTCATTTTATTCCTGAAGGGACTCGTCTCAGAAAGGGAATGTAGGGGGTCAAAGGATGCGGGGAGGCAGGCATATTTGTATTAAACCACCTCCCTCTATGCCATTTGCTTTCCATGTTACCAACATAAGTTAGTTCACCTCTTTGAGCCTCAGTTTCAAGATGGGAATAATACCTACCCTATTGGGTACTTCTGAATCTTAGTGAGAAAGATTATGTCTATAAGGGACCTTTGAGTGCCTAGCACATAGTCTATAAAGTCAATAAGTAAGACATATTTGGATGTAAAATGGACAGGACTATCTATTAGATTGGTTGTGGTATATGATGGGAGAAAAACATGAAGTGTGACTCCCAGATGACTGTCCTGAACTACTGGGAAAACAAGGAAGAATTTATGGAGAATCTAGAGCACTGGAAGAAGCAGATGTGGGAGAGGAATATTGAATTTGATTTGAGATGTTGAATAAGAAATCGAATAAGCAAATTTGGAGAGATTTGAGACAAAGGTCCAGTGTACAGTCTGGGAGTTGTTGGCCTAACTGTGCTAACTAATGTCCTTAGGCAGAAGAGAGGAAGGGCCAAGTAGGATGGCCTGAGTTATAAAGAACCTCAACACCAGTGAAGGTGACCAAGAATGGGCAGCTAGACCACCTGGAGACCCAGGGAAGTACAGTGTGTCTCTGAAGCCAAGGGGAGAAAATGTTCTAAGAAAGAGTCATTGATATGCAGTGTCTCTTAGTTCTCACCTCTGTTTACTCTCCAACTCACCACAGTTTGGCTTCTGTACCATCCCCCTCAAATGCACTGAGATACCACTTGCAAAACTGTCACCTAAATTAGGTGGGCATGTCTCTGTTATTGAACTTGTTCTCTGAGGAGTGTTCAGCACAGCCAGCCATTCCACCTGTCTTTTTCCTGCCTCAGTAGCTGTTCTTAAAGTACGCTTTCCTTGTTAATTCCTCTCTACCTGGTCTCTAAATCTTGGGATTCCTCAAGGATCAGAAGGGAACCCTTATCTCTTCTCTCTTTAAAGTTTTTTTTTTTTTTTGGGTGATCTCAGCCACTGCTATAGATTTGATATCATCTTGACTTCTAAATCTTTATCTCCACCATCTTGAGTTTCAATTATCTACATGGCAGCTCTGCTTATGTGTCTTATGTATCTGTCTAAAGTAGAGCTTGCCTGCTGTGGTGGCACACACCTGTAATCCCAGGGGCTGAGGAGACTGAGTCAGGAGGACTGCAGTTCAAGGCCAGACTCAGCAACTTAGCGAGTCTCTGTCTCAAAAAATAAATAAATAAATAAATAAATAAATAAATAAATAAATAAATAAATAAATAAATAAAAAGGGCTGGGGATAAGCACCCCTGGGTTAAGTCCTTAGTACCAAAAAATCAATCAGTCAATCGATCAATAAAGTAGACCTCTTGAGTTTTTTTCTCCTTTCAACCTCTCTGTTCCCCAACATTTTTTTTCCATCTTAATAAATAGTACCACTAACCATCCAATCAAACTAGAGTTTTGAGGTCATTTTGCTCCCTTCCCCCTTTTGTGGCATCTAACACTAAATCACATCTTTTATACCCCCTGTATTTTATCTCAAGCCATCCTGTTTCCCTCTAGTCCAGGTCATTGCCATCAGATTTCACTTAAACTCTTAAAGTAACTTCCCATTTACTCTCCCTACTTTCAGTTTTGCTATCCTACAAATCTTTCTGCGTAATTCAGGAAAGAATATTTCCTAAAAACGTAAATTTGATAGGGCATGTATGAGTTAAAGATGAAATTAAGCATTTTCATTGAAAGACAGATTCTTGTTGGCTTTTTCAGAATCCTACAGAAGGTCAGGGGGTGGCTTGGAAGACAACCCAGGTGTCCTGAGAGCCAGTCCAGAGCTCCAGAAGGATATTCTCACTCATTTGATTCCAAGTGACATTTTCTTAAAGTTGAAAAGAAAGCATATGACTTTTCTGTTATTCTCTTAAGACTTCTGCTACTAGATTGTATTACAAAGTTCATTTGTGCTCATGAGCTTTTCCTTATGTTTTGGACTTTAATCATCTATTTTAAAGATGTTCAAATAACTGAAAGAAACTGTGTCTAAATAAGTAAAGGAAATATGAGAATGCTGTATCCTCAAATGGAAAATAGCAATAAAAAGACAGAATATATGTATATGTGTATGCATACAGACCTATATAGTTATAAATACTTATTTTTTTTGTATTAAGCTATTTATTTATTTATTTATTTTTTATTGGTTGTTCACAACATTACAAAGCTCTTGACATATCATATTTCATACATTAGAATCAAGTGGGTTATGAACTCCCATTTTTACCCCAAATACAGATTGCAGAATCACATCGGTTACACATCCACATTTTTACATACTGCCATATTAGTGACTGTTGTATTCTGCTACCTTTCCTATCCTCTACTATCTCCCCTCCCCTCCCCTCCCATCTTCTCTCTCTACCCCAATAAATATTTATATTGAAGCAGGCCAGATACTCCCACCCAGAATACCCTTGCCATAACTAAGCCTCTCCAGAGACCCTCACCATAATTGTTCTTAGACTAGCAGTAAGAATTTCTACAACAGAGTTTTCAGGTGGAGGGTGTGTTGGCAGAAACAGTGTACTAAGGCCTCCAGCCTGGGTCTGGAGCTTCAGAGAGGTGTTTGCATCTCAAAGGACTTTAGTCAGGTCCTGTGGAGCCAGGAAGAAAGGAGAGGGGGACTTTCCCTTTCCCAGACACTGATTCTCACAGTGTCCTTGGCCTGAATTGGGTGCCCAGAATAGTGAAAAAGCCGCTTTTGTGTGAACTTCTTCAGATTGTGAGCCTCTGAGCCCCTCCCCTTACACCCTAGGTATAAAAGTCTAAAACTTTCTGAACTCGGGGTTCAGAAGGATAATTTTTTTTTTAAAGAGACAGAGAGAGAGAGAGAGAGAGAGAATTTTTTTAAAAAATATTTATTCTTTAGTTTTCGGCGGACACAACATCTTTGTTTGTATGTGGTGCTGAGGATGGAACCCAGGCCGCACGCATGCCAGGTGAGCGCGCTACCGCTTGAGCCACATCCCCAGCCCCAGAAGGATAATTTGATGAAGGTGAAAAGTCCCTCTTTTGAACCTGGCTATAGCAAAGAAACTTGCTTCCTGCTATTTCTTGGTGCCCAGCCTTGTCTGTGCTACTTATATATATATTTTGTGTGTGTGTGTGTGTGTGTGTGTGTGTGTGTGTACATTTATGTGCACATGTATATGTAATTGAAATTCTGTAGTTTTAAAATACAATAACTGAAATGAGAAATTCACAAGAGAGGTTCAATACAGATTTAAGCAAGAAAAAAAAAGAGTGAATGAATTAATACACTTGAAGACAGAAGACAATTAAGATTATATGGTTTGGGGACCAGAAATGAAAATGAAGAAAATGAACAGAGATTTGGGGGTCTGTAAAGCACTGTCAGTGTATCATTTGCAAAACGCACTGAGAGTTCCAGAAAGAGGGAGAAAAGGGAACAGAAAGAATATTTGAAGAAATGACAGAAAACTTCTCAAATTTGATGAAATTAATGAATTTACATATCCAAGAAGATTAACAAACTTGAAGGAGGATAAACCTAAAAGAATTTAGACACATCATGATCAAACTGTTAAAAGCAAACCCAAAGACAGTCTGGAAAGTGAAAAAGGAAAGTGACTCATACACAAGGGTTCCTCAAAAAGATGAACATCTTCCTTCTGATTAGAAACCAGAGGCAGTAGGATGATGTGTTCAAGATGCTGGAAATTTTTAAAAAGGATCTCAGCCAAGAATTTCTCTAACATTTTCCTTCAGAAATAAAGGAAAAGATAGATCATATAATATGCCATAAAACCAATCTCCAAAAATTTTTAAAAAGTGAAATCATATCGGGTATCTTTTTCTGACTACAATACAGCAAAACTGGAAATCAGTGCCAAAAATATTTAGAAATATACAAATACATGAAAATTAAATAGATTTCTCTTGAAAAGCAAATGGATCAAGGAAGAAGTCAAGAAGGAAATTGAAAGATTTCTTCAAACAAATGAAATGGAAATACAACATACTAAAACACATAGGATATAGCTCAAGTAGAGTGAGGAAGAAAGGTTATAGCCATCATCAGGAAATATATCTCAAACTTATCCTTGCATCTCAAGAAGCTAGAGAAACAAGAACAAGTGAAAACAAAAAAAAATCAATAAAAGAATAAAGATCAGAGCAGAAATAAATTAAATTTAGACTAAAATAATGTAAGAGATAATGAAATGAAGACCTGGCTTTTCAAAATGTAAACAGAATTACCACTTTTATCTAGACTGGGGGAAAAAAAGGGAAAGAGAGAAGACTCAGATAATAAAAATCAGGAATGAAAAGGGAAATTTTACAACTGACACTATAGAAATACAAGGGATATTAAAGATTATCACAAAAAACTTTACACCAAAAATTTGATAATCTAGAAGAAATGTACACATACACTCTTTCAAAATTGAGTCATGAGCTAATAGAAAATCTGAACAATAAGTGACAACATATAATCAATAATAAAGAGTCTCCCATCAAGGTAAGTCTAAGAAGATCAGATGGCTTCACTGCTGAGTTCTACCAAATACTTAAGGAAGTAATACTAATTCTTCTTAAACTATTCCAAAGAATTGAAGAGAAGGGAATTCTTCCAAACTCACTCTATAAGGCCAGAACAAGGGCACAAATGACAACAAAACCAAATAAGGACATAAGAAAGAAAGCTATAGACCAATATCCTTGATGAACACAGATGCAGAAATTCCCAACAAAATATTAGCAAACCAAACACAATAGCACATTATAAAGATTATTTATCTTAAGGAAAATTCATCCTGGGGATGCAAAGATGGTTCTTCATACACAAATCAACAAATGTGATCTAGCTTATCAACAGAAGGAAAGACATAAACTATGTGATAGTCTCGATTGATGTATAAAAGGCATTTGATATAATTCCACATGCCTTCATGATAAAAAATGTAAACAAATTAGGTATGGAAGGAATATATTTTAACATAATAAGGGGCATATATAATAAGCCAGCAGCTAAAATAATACTACGATGTTATGAATGGAGAACAGCTGAAAGCTTTCTCTCTAACATCTGGAACAGGACAACGTTGCTCACTTTCACCACTTTTATTCTGAAAATCTTTGCCAGAGCAAGATAAGAGAAAGAAATAAAAGGAATCCAAATTAGAAAAAAAGGAAGTTACTTTGTCAATTTCCAGATGTTATGATCTTATATCGAAGTAATGAATGGAACTGGAGATCATTACGTTAGATGAAATAAGCCAGGCATAGAAAGACAAATGCCACATAGTCTCACTCACATATGGAATGTAAAAAGTTGGTCTCATAGAAGTTGAAAGTAGAGTGGTGGGGAGAGCACGAGGAAGAGAGGGACAAAGAGAAGTAGTTCAGTTGGTATTAAGCTACAGTTAGCTAGGAGTAAAGGTTCTGGTGTGCTGTTGTACATAAGAGTGACTACAGATAACAATAATGTACCATATATTTCAAAAAATAGAAGGATTCTGAATGTTACCAACATAAAAAAAAGATAACTCTTAAGGAGATAAATTTAACCTGATTTAACACTATACAATTTATGCATGTAGAGGAAAATAACATAATATCCACAAATATATACAGTTTTCATGTATGTTTAAAAATTAATTTCTTTTTTGGTACTGGGGATTGAACTCAAGGGCACTCAACCACTGAGCCATATTCCCAGCCCTTTTTTTTGTATTTTATTTAGAGACAGGTTGCTTAGTGCCTCCCTGTTGCTGAGGCTGGCTTCAAACTTGCGATCCTTCTGCCTCAGCCTCCCAAGGCTCTGCACCTGGCTTAAAAATCAATTTAAATTAAAAAAATGTTCATTAAGAAAAATGGACAAATCAAAAAATATTTCTAGATAGACCACCTCCACCACCACCAACAACAAAAAACACAACAGACTTTGTTGCTATAAACCTGTGTTGGTGAGCAAAAAATGTAATAACATGTAATAAAATATAATTTGTATGATAGTAGCACAAAGGATGTGGGACAGGGAGGAAAAGAGCTATATGGGAACAAAGTTTCTGTCTACTATTATAATTAGCTTGGTATTAATCCAAACAAGATTGTTATAAAGTAAGATGTTAATTGTTATCCCCTGGACCACCAGTAAGAAAATAACTTTTAGAAAAGTAAAATAAATGATAAAAGCATTAAAATGGTATAGTAGAAAATACCTATTTAGTGTTGCTGGGGATGTGGGTTAAGCAGTAGCACACTCGCCTGGCATGCGCAGGGCCCTGTGTTTGATCCTCAGCACCACATACAAATAAAATAAAAGATGTTGTGGAAAAAAAAAAGAAAAGAAAATAACTATTTAGCATAAGAGAAAAAACATAATGGAGGACTAGAGGAACAGCAACAATAACAACAACAAAAAAATACCTAAGATCTAGAAAAGACAAAATGGTAAATGTAAATCCTATGTTAACAATAATTGCATTAAATGCAAACATATTCATCACTCCAATTAAAAAACAGAATGGTAGAATAGATTTTAAAAGGAATATGATCCAACTGTGTGCTGTCTACAAAATGTTTAAAGTTGCAAATAGGTTAAAAGCAGAAGCATGGAAAATATAAGCAATGTAAATAGTTAATACAGGGATGGAGTAGCTATACTAACATTAAACAAAATGGACTTTTGACAGAAATCATTGCTACAGGCAACATTGTATATGGATAGAAAATCAATCCTTCAAAAGATATAACAGTTATAAACATATATGAATACATGAAGTAAAAAGTGTCAAATTCAAAGAAAAATTTGAAAAGTCAACAATAATAGTCTAAGAACGAAGATCAGCTGGGCATGGTGATGCATACCTGTAATCACAGTGACTTCGGAGGCGAAGGCAGGAGGATCTCAGGTTCAAAGCCAGCCTTGCCAACTTGGTGAGACTATATATAAAAAGGGGTTCAGTGGTTAAGTGCCCCTTAGTTCAATCCCTGATACCAAAAAAAAAAAAAATCATCTAGACAAAAGATCAACAAGGAACAGAGGAAACCAACCTAACCTAACAAGGAACACCAGAAACCAACCTAACCTAACAGTAGAACATGCATTCTTCTCAAATGTGTGTGGAACATTCTTCAAGACAGTCCATAAAGCAAGTCTCAATAAAACTGGAAAGACCAAAAATCATACAAAGTATGTTCTCCAAGTGCAATGAAATGCAGTTAGAAATAATGATAGAGGAAAATTTGAGAATTTCACAAATAGGTGGAGATTAATACTTTCTTAATATAATCAATGGGCGAGGCAGAAATCGCAAGGGATATTAGAAAATACTTTGAGATTAGAGGAAAGGAAAGCACAGCATACCACAGTTTATGGGATGTGGTATAAGCAGTGTTTAGAGGAGATTTTGTAGTTGAACGTGCCTACATTGAAAATGAAGGAAGATTTTTAAAAATCAGTAACCTGCTGTGGAAATTGCTAAGGTGGTAGAGTGCTTGCCTAGCATGCACAAAGCTCTAGGTTCAATCCCCAGCACCACCACCCCCCCCCAAAAAAAAATCAATAACCTGATCTTTTACCTTGAAAAACTAGGCTGGGTTACAATTCGTAATAGAGTACATGCTTGGCACACAGGAGGTCCTGCCCTGGATTCAATCCCCAGGACCAAAAGAATAAATAAATAAGAGAAATCTAAATCCAAAGCAATTAAAAGAAAGAAAATAAGAACTAGAATGGAAAGAAATGAGAGAATAGAAAAACAATAGAGAAAAATCAACAAATAAAAGTTTGTTCTTTGAAAAGATCAACAAAATCTGACACATCTTTAGTTATACTGGCCAAGAAGAAATAGAGATACTGAAGAGATCCATAAAATGAGGGATTGAATTAGTAATTTAAATTTTAAAGACCCATAAAGAAAAGTTCAGGACCAAAGTCTTCACTGGCTGTTTTCCATTAGATATTTAAGAAGATTTAATACCAATTCTTCACAAACTCTTCTACAAACTAGAAGAGGAAACATTTAGTGATTCATCTTTGAGGGCATTGATTCCCTGATATCAAAAACAGAAAACACAGTGGAAAAAAACTACAGATGAATATTCTTTATGAACATGGTCACAAAAATTCTCAAAAAACAATGGCAAGTTTAATTCAGTGCTATATGAAAGAGGTTGTAAGTCCTGTGCCTAGTGAGACTTATCCCAGGAATTTATAGTTGATTCAACATACAAACATCACTTAACATAATAATAATCTTATTAATAAAGGAAAACCATATGATCATCTTAATAGTCATTGAAAAGCATTTGAAAAAATCTAACACCCTTTCATGGGAAAAAAATAATTCATAATGAACAGCAGATTTAGAATCCCAAGGAATTCAGACATTAGGAATTTCAGGAACTATTTAAAGAAATACAATTTTAAGTTACCACAAATATTTGAAAAAGAATCAAATGGAACTTTTAGAAATAAAAATTAGTATTGAAAAGGAAACTCAGTAGATTGTATTGAACAGTGGCTTAGACACTCTTGAGAATTAATAAATTAGATTATTGATATAAAGAAATAACCCAGAACTGCTTACTACGATATACACCTGTGATCCCAATGAATTAGGAAGCTGAGACAGGAGGATCACAAGATCAAGGTCAGCCTCGGCAACTTACTGAGATCCTGTGTCAAAATAAAAGTAGGCTGGGGATGGAGCTCAGTGGTAGAGCACCATTCAATTCCTAGTGTGCCACCAAAAACAAACAAAAATTCTCATTCCCTTTTTCCCATCTGAGCTATTACGAAGCATATGTCAAGACCGACCCTTTGAAAGCATGGGTCCCTGGGTGGCTTTTGAGGGAAAGAACCCTTCTGACTTGTAGAAAATGTAAGTTGAGCAAGAAATAAATTGATACATTAAACCACAGAGATTCATGAATTGTTTATTTGTGAAGCATAACCTAGCTATTCTGATTAATACTGACAAAGAGTAGACTTCCTAATAGCAATAATAGGACCTAGAAATATTGAAATGATATTTCCAAAGTGATGAGAGAAAATAACTGATAACCTAGAATTCTCTAATGGTAATAATTAACACTTGCTTAGAATTATACTGGGCCCGACAGTTCTATGAGTATATTAGTTACTAAATCCTCATAAAAGTCCTCTAAGCTAGGTATTATTATTATCCTCATTTTACACATTAGAAAACAAAGAACTAAGAAAGTTAATGTGAATTTCCTAAGGTCCACAATCCCTGGCATATTGGGGATTTAAACTCAGACAACCTGCCCCACACTATTAAATGTAATATTGTCTTTTATGAATGAGGATGAAATAAAATGCACCATTTAGCAGAGCTTTGTTTAAGGGACTTGAAGAATAAGGAAAATAATCCCAGAAGGAATTTCTGAGATGCAAGAAAGAAAGTCGAGCAAAGAAATTAGTAAACATATCTGAAGCTCTAAATGAACACTGTCCTTATAAAATAATAATATGTAATTATAGAACTTGGAGACAAAATCCGTGGTTTTGCATCATGTCCACCTAAAGAGGTATAATTGCAGTAAAAGGCCTTGCTATTCAGTGGCATTGTATCACTCAAGAGCTTTGAAATATAGAATGTCAGTATCATCTACTTGCTGAATTGGAATCTACATTTTAACAGTCCCTGGGTGATTCCTATGTGGATAAAGATGGAGAAGCATCCATATCTCTGTCCTTGAGTTGTTTAGAATGGGAAGTATGATATCAATTTCCAGCTTGCTCAGCCAGCAATAAAATTTCAAGAATAACTACTGTAAGAAAGGAAATAGCATATATACAACTTCCAGATAAGCACAGGGAAAAATTGAACTTAGAAAATTAACGAATATGTAATTTTGTATAGCAATGAGGGTCTCCCTTCATTTCCATGCAATTTCCATTTTCTCTCCCTTTCCCTCCCATCTCATGTCTCTGTTTAAAGTTAATCTTTTCTTCCTGCTCTTCCTCCCTACTCTGTTCATAGTTGCTCTCATTATATCAAAGAAGACATTTGGTATTTGTTTTTTAGGGATCGGCTAGCTTCACTAAGCATAATCTGCTCTAGTGCCATCCATTTCCCTGCAAATTCCATGATTTTGTCATTTTTTAGTGCTGCGTAATATTCCATGGTGTATAAATGCCACATTTTTTTTATCCATTCGTCTATGATGGGCATCTGGGTTGGTTCCACAGTCTAGCTATTGTGAATTGTGCTGCTATGAACATCAATGTGGCAGTATCCCTGTAGCATGCTCTTTTAAGGTCTTCAGGGAATAGTCCGAGAAGGGCAATAGCAGGGTCAAATGGTGGTTCCATTCCCAGCTTTCCCAGGAATCTCCAAACTGCTTTCCGAATTGGCCGCACCAATTTGCAGTCCCACCAGCAATGTACAAGTGTACCCTTTTCCCCACATCCTCGCCAGCACTTGTTGTTGTTTGACTTCATAGTGGCTGCCAATCTTACTGGAGTGAGATGGTATCTTAGGGTGGTTTTGATTTGCATTTCTCTGACTGCTAGAGATGGTGAGCATTTTTTCATGTACTTGTTGATTGATTGTATGTCCTCCTCTGAGAAGTGTCTGTTCAGGTCCTTGGCCCATTTGTTGATTGGGTTATTTGTTATCTTATTGTCTAATTTTTTGAGTTCTTTGTATACTCTGGATATTAGGGCTCTATCTGAAGTGTGAGGAGTAAAAATTTTTTCCCAGGATGTAGGCTCCCTATTTACCTCTCTTATTGTTTCTCTTGCTGAGAAAAAACTTTTTAGTTTAAGTAAGTCCCATTTGTTGATTCTTGTTATTAACTCTTGTGCTATGGGTGTCCTATTAAGGAATTTGGAGCCCGACCCCACAATATGTAGATCGGAGCCAACTTTTTCTTCTATCAGACGCAGAGTCTCTGATTTGATATCAAGCTCCTTGATCCATTTTGAGTTAACTTTTGTGCATGGCGAGAGAAAGGGATTCAGTTTCATTTTGTTGCATATGGATTTCCAGTTTTCCCAGCACCATTTGTTGAAGATGCTATCCTTCCTCCATTGCATGCTTTTAGCCCCTTTATCAAATATAAGATAGTTGTAACTTTGTGGATTAGTCTCTGTGTCCTCTATTCTATACCATTGGTCCACCCGCCTGTTTTGGTACCAGTACCATGCTGTTTTTGTCACTATTGCTCTGTAATATAGTTTGAAATCTGGTATCGCTATACCGCCTGATTCACACTTCCTGCTTAGAATTGCTTTTGCTATTCTGGGTCTTTTATTTTTCCATATGAATTTCATGATTGCTTTATCTATTTCTACAAGAAATGCCATTGGGATTTTGATTGGCATTGCATTAAACCTATAGAGAACTTTTGGTAATATCGCCATTTTGATAAGAGGTTGTGAGGGGAATGGGAAAATAAACAAGGAGAGAAATGAATTACAGTAGATGGGGTAGAGAGAGAAGATGTGAGGGAAAGGGAGGGGGGATAGTAGGGGATAGGAAAGGTAGCAGAATACAACAGTTACTAATATGTCATTATGTAAAATTGTGGATGTGTAACCGACGTGATTCTGCAATCTGCATTTGGGGTAAAATTGGGAGTTCATAACCCACTTGAATCTAATGTATGAAATATGATATGTCAAGAGCTTTGTAATGTTGTGAACAACCAATAAAAAATAAATAAAATATTTAAAAAAAAGAAAATTAACGAATAAAAAATAAGTGTGGGGGGGTGGTTGGGGCTGTAGCTCAGTGGTAGATTGCTTGCCTAGCATGTGTGAGGCACTGGGTTCTATCCTTAGCACCACATAAAAATAAAAAATAAATAAAGGTCTGCTGCCCATCTACAACCACAAAAAATTAAAAATAATAAGTTGGAAAAGAGAAAAATGAAAATACCTGTCAAGTTCAAACATAACCAGTAATCCTGATAAATACAAGTGGCAGTCAAAAGAAAGGGGTTGCGCTGGGTGCGGTGGCGTGCACACCTGTAATCCCAGCAGCTCGGGAGGCTGAGATAGGAGATTCCATAGTTAAAGCCCACCATAGCAACTTAGCAAAACACTAAGCAACTCAGTGAGATCCTGTCTCTAAATAAAATATAAAATAGGGCTGGGGATGTGGCTCAGTGGTTGAGTGCCCCTGAGTTCAATTCCCAGTACCAAAAAAGGGGGGGGTGTCAAAAATAATTTTAAAATATAACTATGAGTTTTTATAAGAAACATACCTAAACTATGAGAACATGAAAATATTTAAACAAGATGTTCCAGGTAAACAGTAAACATGGGAATTTTAGAATAGTAAAAATACCTTGATAAAGCGAGACAAAATCTTTTTAAAAAGAAGCTAAGGTAGCCAGGTTAATAACAGACAAAATATATGTTAAGGGAAAAAGATTAACTCAGAAGATTTATTAATTCTAAGCCTCAGAATACATAAAGCAAAACTCATAGGACTCTAGGGAGAAACTTACAAATGTAATATATTTGTTAGGGGATTTTAGTTCATCTTTTGAAGTTATTTATGTTGAAGCATCACAAAATTTGTAAAAGATGTCGACAATTTGAACAACACAATTAATATGCATGAACCAATGTGCATATATACAGGTCCCATACCTGAAAAATTGGAGAACATACATACTTTTAAGTACTTGTAAAATGTTTTCCAGAACAAAATAATAAAATTTAAAAACAAATAAAAAGGAAAACATGGTGACGATATAGATGAACATTAACTTGATTCTCCTTTAAGTCCTTTGTTGATTGAGCATTGCTAGCACTCAGCACAATACTTGTAATCACTGTTTCTGAAGCCTTGATCATCCCTTTGAGACACATCCATTTTTTTCCATTTGCAGACCCTGTCATTAATTGAGAGGGAACTGCTTGTGTCTTTGATAGCATAATTGAATTGTATGAGCAATCTGATTTCAGCTGTTCATCAAGTTTAAATTAGGAGAATGCCAACTCATGCAGTGGTTGCAGTGCTAGACAAGGACATCACATTCATTCACTTGAGTAAGAGGAATAGGAATTCAGAGCAAAGTCCTTCCTTCATTATTATTGAGCCTAAACTTAAACCTCTTTGCGTATCCAAAAGCCTGGTGAAAGAATTTTTGACCTTTCAAAGAATACCTCACCCCAACATTGCCAGGAGTAGCCTCCACCTCCTCTGAGACACTGCAGTCTCTTATCATGGTATGTTTGGCATATGGTGAGCATCTCACAAGTGTTTGAATGATGGAAAATAAGAACAAGAGGGAAAAAGAGAAGATCCATGCCTTCCAGGGGTGTTTATCCCTGGAAACCTTAGGAAAGCAAAGGCAAGAAAACTGACATCAGAAGATCAGAAGATAGCCTTGCTCTAGAGCAACTCCAGTGCTTTGTAAAGAAGGAAAAACGTAGCAGGGTGCAGTGGTGCCTTCCAATCTCAGCGACTTGGGAGACTGAGGCAGGAGGATTGTAAGTTCCAGGCCAGCCTCAGCAACTTAGCAAGCCCCTAAGCAGCTCAGTGAGACCCTACCTCAAAATAAGAAATAAAAAAGAGCTGGGGATGTGGCTCAGTGGTAAAGGGCCTCTAGATTCATTCCCCAGTACCAAAACAAAGAAGCAAAACATTACAGACTTGGAGAGGAAAATTCCATAATGTTCTCAAAGTCCTCTAGCTGCAGAATTCACATAGCTTCATTTGAAATTTTCTCTTAAGATTTCAGGAGAATATGTAGATTCTCTTATACCACAAGTGCCGCAGTCTGGCTGGGCACAAAATAACCGAGCCACCACAAAAACTTGTAGATTCCAACAGCAACTCTTTATTCCCGAACTCTCACCGGCACTCTACACGCACATTCTGGGAAAAAATACACCTCCACCGGGCTCTGCATCCCAAATACTCTCTGAATCCCGGGAGAACTCAATGGGAACTCACGGAGCAGGCGCCTGAGGCAGCAGGATACGCCCTATTCCTAGCAGGGTCCACCTTAAACCCGGGTCGACCCTAAACCTGGATCCACCCTAAACCCGGATCCGCCCTAATCCCTGAGCAAGGTCACCTTTCATGCAATGTTACTGAAAATGACCTGGGTCCAAGGCAAGCCCATTTCCACAATGGAGAGTCCTCCCTCTAAGCAACATTGGGTAGGCTGACAAGGAAATTGCCATGTGTCATTCCTACTTGGCTATGGCTCTCAGCACACAAGGGGAAATGTTTTCTAGTCTGGCTTAAAGGGAGGCCATATGTTATCCTAAACAATATGCCACTTAGTAAATACTGGTGTCTACATTTTCAGAAACTAAATATTAATGTGTTAGTAGTTATCCATGAAGGTTGCAATATTACCCATATTTATATCCCTACTATCTGGCATAGTATATAATTTATATTCTAGTTTTAGTTAATATTTAGTAAGTAAATAAAAGAATGAGTAATTATGTAATTCAGAGTCACGGCTGCTATTTTGATTATTATGTAACATGATGCATTTTTCAAAAGTAAAGTATAATTCTATTTGCGGTTTCTTTGTAGTTTTAATAAAATGGTAGAGAAAAGATAGGATCTACTGGTGTTTTTTTTCTTTAATAGCTGCTTTATAAGCAAAAGCTTGCAAATTGTATATTCACATAAATGTCATACTTTAAAAAAATATTTTAAATGCTTTTATTTAACTTGATTATTCTTATTTTTTTAATGTGGTGCTGAGGATCGAAGCCATTGCCTCATGCATGGTAGGCAAGTGCTTTGCCACTGAGCTACAGCCCCAGCCCTAAATGTCATACTTTTTAAATTTTTTAAAAATTTTTTCTAATTAGTTGTACATGAGAGCAGAATGCATTTCGATTCATTGTACACAAATGGAGCACAATTTTTTTTTTCTGGAATAAAAGTTGCAAATTGGATTATATTTTGGCCCTGCTACTACCCAGCAGTGTGGTGTGTGTGTGTGTGTGTGTGTGTGTGTGTGTGTGTATTTTAGAGGAGAGAACAAATTGGATTACATAATCTTTTTCATTCTAATACTCCGTGGTATTATTTCATGTACTATTCAACTGTTTAGACATATGATATTATATAATCATATGCCGTAAGCATTTTGATTTGATTAAGCATTTTTATTTCATTGAAGTATTTAAACCAAAGGAAAAAGTACTTGAAAATAGGAATCAGAGAGATGAAATGTTTCCTCCTAGCATCCAGATAGATATCAATGGTAGCTTCAAAGACAAATTTTGTCTTTGAAATTGAAATTCTGTTACCTTGGGACTATCTAATGCTAACATTTTCCTTCCTGCCTGTGTAGCTTATTAACCTATAATTTTGAGTGATGGCTGTTATTGTTGCAGTATGACAGAGCTTGTGCTGGCCAGCTACTTAAAAGAGAGGAAGAAAGGGATAGAAAGTTTGGGGAACAGGGATTTGTAGAAAACTCAAATTTCTATTCTAAATGTCCAATTTAAAAAAGAAAATTGTGTTCATAAAGACTTGAGACTTGCAGGTTGCCCCTTGCTAACAGCCTGTACTTCTATCCCTAAATAACTGTTTCTTTATGTGTTGAAGATTTTTTCGTTCTTGCTTTCCCTTCCTAGAATAATATTATCAGAAATCATTTTAAGGGAGTATTTTACAGGAAACTGAAATAGGCTGGATCCAGGAGAGGAACATGATGGGGGTGTGGGGACACAGAAAGGTGCAGATCACACAGGCAGTGTTGGGAAAAGTCTGCATTTTGCAGTCACCAGACCTCTTGGTTTCAGGCTACGTCATCTTGAACAAGGTATTTAATCTCTCTAAGCTTGGTATCTGATCTCTTAAATGAAGATAATACCACCCGCCTTCAGGATTATGATGATTACATGAATCAAAGTATGGGTATTTATTATATCATTATGTTACATTATCTTCATAAGACCAATTACAGCTTGCCTTTGGGACATGAGACTGAGAAAATTTTTAAACTTTCTCTCTCTCTTTTTTAATGTTCATGCTAATTATGTAGGATTAGAATACCAATGAATGCATTTTTGTTATAATATAAAAAGGAGCTATGTGAAGTGCCTGACATTTATTAAGTGCTCAGTACAATGTTAGCTTTCTTTCATCTTTCCTTCCTTCCCCAACACAGCCCCCACCTCCAAAGTTCCCTGGTTTCTTTTCCCCTCATATCTGTAAGGAAGAGAATAAGACTCATCTATTCAGAGAACTCTCCTGGGGCTAGGGTAGATGTACAGGATAAGAGGAGGGGACTCTGCCTATCTAGACTCTGAGAGGCCATGAAATTCATGCTTGGAAAAAATTCAGATCTAAATTAGTACCCTGGATCTTGCCATTTACTGGCTGAGTTATCTAAGGTAAGTTTTTTGATGAAACTTCTGTTTGTTTGTTTGTTTCCTTTTGAATATAGAGGTAATTATAATACTTACTAAGTCTGTTCTGAACAGACTTAGTATCTGGAGCATTGTGGCACTTGATAAATGTTAGTTGTGATCCTCCTCCTCTTTTTTTTTTTTTTTTTTAGAATTTTTTTTTTTTGAGAGAGAGAATTTTTAATATTTATTTTTTAGTTTTCGGCGGACACATCTTTATTTGTATGTGGTTCTGGGGATCGAACCCGGGCCGCATGCATGCCAGGCGAGCGCACTACCGCTTGAGCCACATCCCCAGCCCGTGATTCTCCTCCTCTTCATTTTGCTCCTTCTCCTCTTCTCATCCTATGCAGATCTCATTCAGGTCCTTGAGCAAACCTGAATGAATTTTTTTTTTTAAATTTTTTTATTCTATCTATTCTAATTTGTTATATATGACAGCAGAATGCAATTCAGCTCCTAGTACACAGAGCACAATTTTTCATGTCTCTGGTTGTACACAAAGTGTTTTCACACCATTCGTGTCTTCATACATATACTTAGGGTAATAATGTCTAAATGAACTTTCAAAGAACTGGCAATCCCTCAGCAGTCCTATCATAGGGCTTTGAGGAAATAGTCTTCATCATTTAGCAAGTCTATTTTAGATCTTTCTCTTTCTTCTTTATCTCACGTAGGACTTCTGTTCAAAAGCTTTGAATTTGCTTTTGGGGTCAATATGTTGGCCACTTTATCAGACTACCAAATAGTTCTGGTTAGTGGGTTATTTTTTTAAGGAAAGCTGGAACTCTTAGCCACCTGAACACTGCTTTGAGCCATTCACCTCTGAGGATATTGCCTACTGTTTCATGTTGAAGACTCAGGATCTGTGGCCGTGTAGTATGATGTGTAATTTTAGGATCCCCATGTACTGAGTGGCTGGGAGAAGGGATCAGGGTCTGGGTCATGGCATCATTCTGTCAGGCAGGCTTCTGGGGAAGAAAACTTTGAGAACAGTGATTTAGGATATTGGTTTAAAAAAAAAAACTGTATAAGACCCGTGGGTGACATAGTCTCTGTAGAATCCCTGCCAAGAAGAACATGTTTAATGCTAAAACAAACAAACAAACAAACCATGAGGGTGGTGTGGCGCAAGGAGGGTCTTGTCAGAGGTGTTTTGACTGCTTCTACTTGGGGTCTAAGAGTATGTAAGAGAAATACTGTGTTGCAGATTGACTGTCTCCATCCCCCAGTTTTGTACTTGTTGAAACAACTCTTGTTTCTTTTGTGGGCATTCCTGGTGACTTTACAGTCAGATTCAGTTAATTGATGTTATTCCTTTATTCCACATCGTCCAACTCCCTCCATCATCTGAGTTATGACATGGGTTATTACGTTCACTATTTGAGGGTGACTCTCTTTGTAGCTATGGAGGACACAGATATATGGGCTGTGCTTTCAAAAATTTTATAGTGAAATTACAAAGGCTGTGAACTCCTGAAAACATAGGTACAAATCCCTCACATTTGTGTGGTATTTAGCACTTTGGAAAATATTGCACATAATTCTCTTGTGGTTAATACAGAGACTCCTGTAGTCCTTGTTAATTACTATGTATTTTGTAGATGATGGCTCTAAAGCCTGAGTAAGACAAAGTGTCTAGCCAGGGCTTCATCACACTTCTAGTGAATGGTAGACAAAAGCATGAACCTATTTCTTCTGCATCTCAACGAAAGCTCATTACACTACACCTCTCAGCTTGATGGATATCTGACAGTGCACTTCTTTAAAAGGTACATTCTTTAAGAGTTAATTCAGGTTAGGTTAGTATATGGTATATACTTGTGGCACAAATAGTAAGTTCTATGGTAGTTCAAAGACGAATGTCCATCATAGGCTTCAATGACCAGGGAAGGCTTTGTAGAGTAGGTTTGAGTTGGGCTTTAAATGAATGGAGAAATCGCCACAGAGGTATTTGGTGCCTATTCTTCTGAGTGACAGGGTTTGGTACAAGTTTTAAGCTGAGTGGTGGTGATCTTAATATATTCCTGTTACCCTAAAGATGATCCTCATCTCTGTTCCACTCTCCAGGAATTATTGTGGCCCAGATCAGCATCCTAGTTCTGTGCATTGATATCTTTATACAATACTTCCCCACCAAGAGTATCCCTAAGGAGGAGAGAGTACATTTGTAACCCAATGGCTGTTGGCCATAATTTTAAATATTTAAAGCTTTATGTTTTGATTTTTAAATAGACATAAAACTTAAATTCTACTCTACAATATTTGTCAATGTTAAATGTAAAAATCTTTTACAAAAGAAGAGAAAGTATCTTTGAGTAGAAATTATACTTCAGGGAGACAGGCCATATTTAACTCCCCCCATTTTTAAAATCGAGGTACAATTCACATAACACAGAATCCCTGTAGGAATTTTAAATGTTTAGAAGTGAGCAGTTGAGTGGCATTGAGTACATTCACAGAGTTGTGCAACCATCACTACTATCTAATTCCAAACATTTTATCCATCCAAAAGGACACCCTGTGCCCATTAATTAAGCATTCACTCTCTGTTTCTTCCTCCCCTGCCCTGAAAGCTTCTAATCTGCTTTCTGTTTCAGTTGATTTGCTTGTTTTGAATTTTGTGCCTTATCTCTTCCACTGGGCTCATTTATGTTATAGTGTGTAATAGTATTTATGACTGAATACTATTCTGTTATTATAAATATGCCACATTTTGTTTGTCCATTCATCAGTTAATGGACAATTGGGCTATTTCCCCTTTTGTCCATTGGAAATAATGCAACTCTGAACACTTATGTACAAATATTTTTATTTCAGCGCCTGTTTTGAATTCTCTCAGGTCTAAACATTTCCATACTGTTTTCACAGTGTGGCACCATTTGACATTCCCACCATTAATGCATCAGAGTTTTCATTCCCCACAAACTCCCGTCCCTTGCTATTGCTCATCTTCTTATCATTATAATTATTACAGACATCCTAGTGGGTATCAAGTAATGTCTCTTTGTGGTTTTGATTTGCATTCCCCCAGTGGCTCGTGATGTTGAGCATCTTTTCAAGTGTTTTTGGCCATTTCAGGATATGTCTACTTAAGTCCTTTGCCTGTTTTTAAATCGAGTTGTCTTTTTGTTATTGAGTCATAAGGGTTCTTTATATTCTGGAGACTAAACTCTTGGTTACTGTGCATTTGATTTAATTGCCTACTCCAAGATCATAAAGATTTATTCCCATGTTTTCTTCTAAAAGTTTAATAGTTTTACCCTTTGGTCTTTGCTCCACTTTGAGCTAATTTTTGTATCATGTTATAATACTAATGGGGGAACCTAGATGGCAGGTTCTCTGTAAAATAATTTCATCTAATATTCTTCCTGAGTGTTTGGAAATTTCCATAATAAAATGTTGAAGGGGAAAGGAAACCAAATTTAGAAACTCCTGTTTGAGCACCCTCTCCTATCCACCTTCTCACAGCCTCTCAAGGTGGGCATAAAATGAGGTAAAAGCAAATGCCAGCAAGATGAATGTGACACGAGGTCACTCACCAGCCTCCAAGCCAGCGTGACAATTTTGTGCTCACTCCGGCTCCTCCCTTAGCCTGCGACTCTATGTCATAACCCAGGATCTTTCTTCTGCAATATGCCCCCAAGAAACTTGCCTCTCAGTTCCTGGTTCTATCCTTAATTACTGTTTCTGTTGGAGAAACATCTTAATACCCTGAAATGATTCCCATTTTTTGTTCCAAAGAATGATCTAATTTTTATCGGAACAAGGCATTTTTACAGAAAGCAAATGGGCTTGGGCCACAGGAGACCCATATTCTAGAGTAATTTCCGTCAGGTAAGTGAATTGTGAAGGGCCAAAAGATTGATGAATCGTGGAGTCAGAATTTGCATCTGGGCACCTTCTCCCAAATTATCATACTGTTTCTCTTTTCAGAACCTAAAGGAATGTGTGGTGGGGTTTCAGAAAGGATGTGTTTCATCTCTCCGGCCCTGCTGCATGGACAGCTAGCCGCCTGAAGTAAAGCCTACTTTTGGAGGAAGCAAGGCCACAGCTTGTTCTCAGTGGCTGCATAAGGACATTTCAACTCTTATATTTGTACATTGTTTTTCTACTTTCCTATAAAAAGCACCAAGAAAATTGGCTGTGAATAACTTGATTTGTTTGTTTGTTTGGTCAAATATGGCAGTTGACACCTTCCAGGATTCAGGAGTTCCTTTTAACCCATTATTCATTCTGTATGTTTAGTAACCTACTCTGATGCTCTTAAACAACCAGTTCCTGGGGGAACGTATGTAAAGGACAGAGTGTTCCAATTTACATAGGAACTTAAGTCCCAGTGGGTTCTGGGTGAAGGTCTTTGATTTTTATCTTCCTGATTTTACAGTGGGTTGAAAGATTATGTTTGGGGAGTTTTCTCTTATTTCCCAGAATATAACTTTTTCTCTAGCACTCAACATGTAAGTGGTACATAGTGGGTATTCTGTCAGCTCTTGAGGAATTGGTCTGGAATCCTGGCTTCCACAGGGCAGGGTCTGGGCTTGCCTGTCTCCCAGTGTGGCATTTCCTAGCATATAATAAGTGTTCAGTAAGTTTGGGGGGGGGGGAGTACCAGGGTTGAACGCAGGGGCACCCAACCACTGAGCCACATCCCCAGCCCTATTTTGTATTTTATTTAGAGACAGGGTCACACTGAGTTGCCGAGGCTGGCTTTAAACTTGCGATCCTCCCATCTCAGCCTCCCGAGCCACTGGAATCACAGGTTTGTGCCACCACCCAATAATTTTTTTTAAAGAATCAACTGAATTATGATCATTACTTCACTTTTAGATGAGTGGCTTTTCTTTTACCAAAGGCATTTCTCATCCAAGAGAGTCAGAGCCCTGAGTGAGTCATTGAGTCAGGATCAGAGGGTTAATCATAGCCCAGAAAAAGTGCCCTGAGCCTGTTAGTTGATTCATGGGCCATATATCAGCTCTAGGGGGGAAATGGCCCAGATAAATCAAAGCCTGGCAATAATGAGAGTATAATCCCCAGAGAGCAGAAACTGTGGATCTTGCTGAATTCCTGGGAAAAGGAAATGAAAAACTTTCCTTAATCAGATTTCTGGACTTGAAAGTAGGGATTTTTGCAAGGATGGTGTAAACTCTGAATCAAGGACACCTCCCCACCCCCAGTACTGGGAATTGAACCCAGAAGCACTTCACCACTGAGCTACATGCTCAACCCTTTTTATTTTGAGACAGGTTCTCTCTTAGGTTGCCCAGACTGGCCTTGAACTTGAGATCCTCCTGTCTCAGCCTCCCAAGAGACTTGTACTACTATGCCTGCTTCAAGGGCATTTTTGATTGGAGTTTAACCTCAGGATGAATTACAGGGCATTGCAGTGCCCATGTTACCCAAGAATTTCCTATAGATATATTGGGTAGAAGTTACATAAAATCAGAGCAGTTAGCTGCAACTCCGTGCCCCTTTCCCCATTTTTATAGACATGTAAAAAGACCTACTTGGTATATGCTGTCATTGCAGTTTCCTCTTAATTCACAAAAGCTTAAATGTAAGACACTGAATCCAGTTTTTTTTCCTAGAGAAAACTACAAGGCAATTTCTTCTAGAAATGACAAGTCGTTTAGCATTCATTCATCAAGTGACAGCTTTGCTAGGTGCTTGGATTCAGTGTTGAGATAGATTAGTCCCTAATTGTACCTTACTAAGGTACAATTCTTAGGAAAAGAAATATCCTATCTTGTTTAAATCTGGCCTCAAAATCTTCAAATAAACTCTTGAAGTTGCTTGTTATACTGTTCTGGATTGTTTTCACTCAGTGCTTTGCCCATGTAAGATTTCATCCTTCACTGTTTGGAAAGGCCCCATGAGGCAGAGAACTGGCTCAGTCCCAGCCTAATAACAGAAGGAGCTAGAATGAACAGCTGTCTGGTGGTGAAAGTGGAAACACCAGAATCTCTTATACAACCTGCTAGAAGTTCTGCCTTGAGTTCTCAAGTAGTAATATCCTCTCACTTGTGTCTATGTTTTCTGCCTTTTCATCTTCCTGCCTCGAAGTTAGTGACACCCTTCCCAGAGACAGGAAGCAGCCTCCCAGAGCGAGTTGGGAAGTGGGGATTCCCATATCCTCTGACCTTGACCCTCTCCGACACTCTGCCTTGTCTTAATTCTGAGCTCCTGCTTCACAAAGAGTGTTAGATGATATGTGATTATAGCAATGAATATGATACACATAGTGCACTCAAAGAACTTAGTCTGGTTAGGGAGATGGCTTAGGCACAACTGAAGCTAAATAAAAAGCAAGCACAGGAAGTCTCAGATGAGATGCTTGTACAGGGAGAGGTAGGATGGATAATGAATGGGAAGGGCAGCGAACTTACAGTTAGAAGACTCAGGTTCATGCCTTAGTTTTACTCATCTCAAAAAAACAAACAAACAAAAAAGGAATAATCTTGACCCTGCTTAACTTTCAAGGTCAAATGAGATATTATATGAAAAATAGTGTGACTTTCTTTTGTTTTCTCCCTTCTTCATAGACCTCATATGCTGTAAGACTGTTAAGTCACCAGTGTACTGTTAGTTCCATAAAAATGACTTTTGGTAGAATGTGGGGAACTTTATGGGTCCACACATATTTCATTCTAAGGATATTGGTTATCGGAATATACTATCTCCTTATTTTCTGGAGATGACAAAGGTTTAACACAGCACCGTCTAATAAGAATATAATACACATCGCAAAATGTAAAATTCAGATCTTCTAGTAGCCACAATTAAAAAAAAGAAACAAGTGAAAGTAATGATATATTTTATTTAACACATTATATTCAAAATATTATCATTTTAACATTATGATCAATATAAAAATTGACACATTTTAAATTCTTTTCTCGTATTATATTAAATCTTCAAAATTGGGCATGCATTTCCTCTCGTACCACTTCCCTTTTGCACCAGCCACACTTGGGGTGCTAAGGAGCCAGCATGGCTGAGGGCTACTGTAATGAAAGGTGCAGCCTTGCAATCTCCATTTCCCTTCCCTTCCAGTTCTGGCTTTCTTACCTGTCCTCCTGTGTTCGTATTTCCCTTCATGGATCTGCCTGTTTTCCTTTCTTTAGTCTCTAAAAAAAGCTGTCTTCTTTTCTGCCTCAGTGTAAGGTATCCTTCCTTGGTTAGCTTTAAAAAAATAATAATAAATAAAAAAATAAAAAGTCTGTCTATCTATCTCTTTCCTATCTAGCTACTATTTGAAGTCAGCTGGCATCCTCTGAACTATCCCTTTCTCTTTTTTTGTGACCATTCAGCCATTTTGAACTGAGCCCCTATCTCACTTTATTTATTTGTCTCTTCTACCAAATTTTGTGCTCCTGAAGGACAAGGATAATGTTCTATTCATTTCTGCAATCCCAGCAACAGTTTCTGACCTCAAGCAGAAATTTGATAAATTTTTAATTATTGTACAAAGGAAAAAAAAACTCTTCTTGGATCCCTTACCAGCTTTTTATTTATTTTTTGTCCCTTCAATAGTGATTTTTTTTTCTTTTTGTCTTCAACAATAGTTTTTGCGATAGCACTGTGCTTTTGTTATTTGTGGTTTTAAGTATTTGCAGGAAAACATACAGCCAGAGTTTTAAACCTATCCCATAGTTATTTCTTCAGCTCTTTTAGGTTGTCAGATTTATTTACCTATGCCAGGAAAGCCTTTGGGCTCTTCTTGGAGGCTTGGCTACTTCACTGCTTATTTGTGATTTCTGATGTTTTTTCCAGGTACTTTCCCTCTCTTCCCTTTGTACCTGCCTTTGCTCTTTCCATCTGGACCTTCCCTGAAGTTCCTAATGCAATCAGCCTGATTGTCTTCAAGGTGGGGTCTCCCTGGGAGCAACTAACCACAAACCCATAAATCAAAGACCACTGTTAGAAAGTATCCTGGAGAGTCAAGTCCAGGATAATCTTTAAAATTAAAATAATTTTTTAAAACAAAGCTTTAGATAGAACGATGTGTATATATAACAGGTAAAAATGGAGCTAGTTTCATTGAAATGGGGTTGGGGCTGCCCAGGGATACTCTGGGGCTCCCCAGAACATGCTTGGGAATCACCAGTCTGATCCAACTCTTCCCAGTGCACACGGGGAGACAAAGACCTGGAGAAGTAAAACAATGGCAAGCTAGACCCAGGAGCTGGACTGGAACCCAGGTTTCCTTTCCAGGTCAGTGCGCCTTTAACCACAACTTCATGTTTCGAGCTTCATTTCCCAAGGGGAGGAAACAGTAACAATGAGTCTTTTATTGTGCTCCCCTTGATGAAATCTGACAGGGTCCACCTCTCTTTCCCCGCTAGAGATTCAGGTTGGCCCCTCTTGTTATTGTTTTTCTCCGGGACCCAGGCTGGGGCTTGCCTTAGCCTTTGTTCTGTTCCCAGTTTCTGTGGTGCCAAGAAGGATAGGGAGAAAGCGGATTCAGGCAGGTCACGGTGGCACAGATGTTTCCTGTCCCTTGGCCAGTCTGGCTGTGTGTTTCACAGCAACCGAATGCCATGGCCAGGTGTGTTTTTCAGGGCCTTCCAAGCCCTTGGAGGTGTTAGGTGTTTATAACTGCAGTTTTCTCATTAGCTTCTGTTTTCCACAGGCCTCTAGCTACTACCTAAGGGAACACAGCTCCACCTGTCCTCTGGGACGCATCATCACCCAGAGCTCCCTGTGGTCTGGCCATAACCTACCCCTGTACTCTTCTTTCCCACGTCACCCTCACATGTCCTCTGTTTTCTCCCTGGGTGCTGTGTTCTCTTCCCCCTTGCTCTTCATCTTTACCTGGTAAAATCTTACTCTTCTTTCCAGAACATACTTACATGCCACATTCCTTAAGAACTCTTTCTTAGCTTCTATGCTGATATAGTCAGTCTCCTGCTGTAGGATCCTCATGGTGTAGCCTCATGTGCTGTTGCTCCCTGCCTTGGATTCTGTGTGCAGCAGCTTTGTGCATTACCATGTCGCTCCTCACTCCTGTGCCTTTGCCTATGCTGTCCATTTGGGCAGAATTTTTTGCTCTGACCCCTTACTTTACTTTTCTCTGGCTAACTCCCACCTAAATTTAGGATGGGCTCAGATATCTTCCAGGATATCTTCCCTCAAGTCTCTGTGCTGAAGTAGGTTCCTCTTAGGATACAGTGTACCTGTCACCTTTGACTTCCACAGTGTGTTTACCGTTTGTATCTGAGTCTCACACTATGTAGTTTCCCTAGAGAGATGATCTGTTCCTTGTCTTTCTAGTTCTAACATCCAACAGCATCTCCCTTATAGTAGGTGTTTAATAAATATTTGTGGAATGGATAAATAAGTAATTTTTGAACCAATGTTTTGAACTATATTTTATATTTTTGACAGTTCGTCTACCACTAGATTATAAGCTCTGTGACAACAGAGGAAAGGATGGCATCTTACTCATCTTTTTGTGCCCCATAGGACCTCTTTATCAATCAGTGTTCTCCAGAGAGACTGAAACAATAGGAAAGATAAAGATATTTTAAGAAATTGGATTTTAAGGAATCGATTGTGGGGGCTGGCAAGTTCAAAACCTGTAGCAAAGACTGCAGACTGGGAACTTGGGCAAGAGGTGATACCACAGTAAGTCTGAAATTTTTAGGGTAGGCCAACAGGCTGGAAACTCAGGCAGAGTTTCTATGTTCAAGTCTTGAGTTAGAATTTCTTCTTCTCTGGAAAATTTCAGTTTTGTTGAGAAGGGATTCAACTAATTAGTTGAGCCTAAAACACATTTTTTTTCAGGGTAACTTTCTTTACTTAAAGTCAACCAACTATAGATGTTAATCACATCTAGAAAATACCTTCCTAACAACATCTAGACTAGTGTTTGACCAAACAACTGGGCAACATAGCCCTGCCAAATTGACATATAAAATGTAATCATTATGGTAAGTAACCAATAAATGCTTGCTGAATTGAAGTATGCTTTTGAACTTCTTATCTGCAGCTTAGAAAAAGAGAACAATCTTCCTTCTGTTGCCAGCAATAACTTGAACTCAGAAACCTGAAAATCTTCCACCACTAAACTCCTAACAATCCTGAATAAAAAATAGTGTCCTTTGAAATACATAACTGAGCTTGCAGGAAAGTGAGGGAGTGTCCAGAGGCTGAAACTGAAGACAGACAAGTAATAAGCCTATAAGAGGACTTTTTTAATCAGGACCCCTGGGATGTCTGTCATTGTAACCACAGAGCTTGGATTTTAATACCCATCATCGGATACAGGAAATGATGACTTGAGTCTTTGCAAGACAGGTGTTAAAACAGACCCATAAATGAGGGTTGGACCTTCATAAAACAGTAAATAGAAAAATATATTCCCATTTATACATGCACACAAGAAAGATGCCTATCTCAGCTTGTGCTCCAGCTAGAAAAATAAAAGAAATTCTCCCTTTGAGAATTCATAATCACAAATCTGCCTTCACTTGGGTTTGGAGTTTGGATTTATACTTCTTGAGAGAGTCAAAGTCCCAGAACTTAAAATGTGTGCCCAGCCAGTGATACCTTGGGGTTCCTAGCAGAAGAAAACACAAATCTTCTTAAGATGGTAAGATATCTAGGCTGCTGATGTAGCTCGGTGGTAGAGCTAATGCTCAGCATTCACGAGACCCTGGCTTCAATTCCCAGTGTGCATGCACACAAACACACTCACAGATGGTAAAGGCTTTAAAGCTATAAGATGATAAAAAGATCTGTGCCATAAAATTAATATATTTTAAGTTGTTAGGGACAAGAAAGAATAAAAAACATGAGAAAGAACAAGATACCATGAACAAAATAAGGCTAATATGACAAATAGACTTCTAGAAATAAAAATAATATTTGTTGAAATTTAAAGTGTAATGGTGGAGCTGGGTTTGTGGCTTAGTGGTATAGCACTTGTCTAGCACATGTGAGGCACTGAGTTCAATCCTTAGCACCGCATTAAAAAAATAATAAAAAAAGGCATTATGTTCATCTACAACTAAAAATACTTTTTAAAAAGTGTAATGGCTATTTAAACAGGAAATTAGACACTGATAAAGAGAAAATTGGTGAATAAGAATGTAAAACTAAGCCAGGTATGGTGGTGCATAGCAGTAATGCCAGCTATTCAGGAGACTAAACCAGAAGGTCACAATTTGGGGACCAGCCTCAGTAACTCAGTGATACTCTGCCTTAAAATAGGAAACAAAAAGGACTGGGAATGTAGCTCAGAGGTAAAGCATCCCTGGGTTTAATCTCTAGTACAGGGGAAAAATACCCAAGAACATAAAGTTAAAATTACCCACGATGCCTCTCAAAGAAACAAACAGAAGAATTTGAAAGTAAGGTTAAGAGACAGAGTCTAGAATTAGAAGATTCAATATATGTCCAGTGATAGTTCTAGAAGGAAGGACTAGAGACAATGGAAAAGAACCAATATTCAGAAGTTATGAAGTTTTTCCCAATCAATGAAAGATATTAGGAAGTTCCCAGGATACATTAAAGCCATGTTTAGATATATCAGAATGAAACTGCAGAACATCAAAGACAAGAGGTAGGTCTTAAGAGCATCCAAAGACAAAAGAAATATCCTACAAGGAATCACAATTAGATGAGATGCTAGGCCAAAATACACAAAGCAATGAGATGCCCTCAAAAGCTGAGAGGAAAATAATAGTCTAGAACTTTCCAGTTAGTTAAACCTTCATTCAAGAGTGAAGATAAAATGCAGACAGTTTAAGACAGATAACGACGTCAACTTTACATTTCACTGATCATTTCTGAAAGGGTCTCACAAAAGTTAATATCCTCCAGGAAGTAGGAAGTAAATCCAAAAGGAAGTAATGACGTGAAAAAGCAATAGCAGAGAAGTTGGTAAACAAGATACTAAGAGTAAAATAAGGCAGATATGACAAATAGTTTCTAGAAATGGAAAGTATAGTCATAGCAATTAAAAGTGTAAAGGTTGTTCATACCATAAAACATAACAAAAACAAAAATCTTGACTATGCAAAGTAGGAAAAAAATACTTTGAATGCAAGTCAAAAATATAACATTGAGTAAGAAAAGGAAAATTGTAGGGAAATATAGAATAGTGCCACTTATATACAACCCCAAAATAGGGGCTGGGGTTGTGGCTCAGTGGTAGAGCCCTTGTCTAGCACATGTGAGGCACTGGGTTCGATCCTCAGCACCACATAAAAAATAAACCAATAAAATAAAGGTATTGTGTCCACTTATAACTAAAATTTTTTTTAAATCCCAAAATAAACAAAACAGTACTATATATAGTTGATGGCTACATACACATATGGGAAAATATATAAATAAAAGAAATTGCAAATATTAATTCAGAATAGTTATCCCTGAGGAAAGAGAAGAATGGGGTCGAAATGGAGTATGCAAGACATTTAAACAATGGATATTAATGGTATTTCTTTTATAAAATCTTGAAAAGAATATGTGGAAAACTATTGTGGTTTGACAAAGCCAGGTGGTGAGTACACAAGTATTTGTGACATCATTCTTTAAATATTTCTTCATGCTTGAGATATTTCTTCATTGAGAGAAGTTAATGAAGATTGAAGAAATGTGTATCACTGAGGATTCTAACTAGTTAATTTTTGTTTTGCCACAATGAGGCATGATTTAAAGTGGTGGTATAAATTTAAAGAGATTCTTCTGAGTCTCATTAAAAGACATATACATTTAAAGAAATAAACAGATTTGTATTTCCTCCAAGGTCATGCTCTCCTAAGTGATAGTTTGTCTCACCCCCATCCCTGAAAAAAGCTGCACTGCATAAAATCTCAGCTTCTTTCTTTAATTACTTTTATTTTTGTGGAACTGGGAATTGAACCCAGGTGTGCTTTACCATTGAGCTATATCCCAGCCCTTAATTTTTTTCCTTTTTTCTTTTTCTTTTTTTTTTTTTTTTTTTTTTTTTGAGATAGCCCAGGCTCACCTCTAACTTATATTTCTCCTGCCTCAGCCTTCTGAGTAGCTGTGAGTACAGGGGTGCACCACAGTACCCAGGTAATAATCCACTGTATTTCTTTTAACACCAAATCATTTTTATTCTACTTCATGTTAAAGCTAGGTGAGGTCTTGCCTTCTCCTGCCTCCTGCCTGGTGCCTGGCACGTAGTTGGGCAAATAATAGGTGTCTAATCTAATTAATCTCTGTTGAATGCTAAATGAGTGAGAATTACAATCCTTTTAAAGGTTTATCAAATATATTTCATTATAACAGCACTGAATAATAGACATTTTTGCAAAGAAGTCTTTCAAACATAAAGACAAAATGAACTAGTTTTTCAGGCTGATAAGTTTGGGTTGGTTTTTAAAAGAATTATTTAGGGCTTCTTGAATGTGAGAAGTATTTTAGTGGATCATTTAGAAGAAGCTAAAAGGGTGACAGATTCACAAAGAGCTAGCACTTCACCATCTATCTTTCAATTTTGTTACTAAGGCATAAGTTGTGAGCTGAACTTGGTATAGAGAAATGACCATCGAATTGAAAAGGTGTCTGCATTCCTGCAGGGCCCCCACTGCATGATTCGGAGCCACAATTTCTCCTTAAACTCCAGTTTCTATACCTATGGAAACAAGAGGATGGGATCAAAGGTCCATGTCTTCATTGAGAACCGGGGTGGTTCCACAGTGCTCAACCTGGGCACATCTGGGAATCTGTGGCATGACTTTTCCAGGACAGTGCCAGTTTTCTTCTCAGCCTGCCAAACTTCAGTCTTGAATGCCTATTCTGGTGAATGATATCTCCCCCTGAGTTGGTGCCAGTTGGAAAATTGTAGAATGGAATGTGCCACCTGGGTTTGGATTTGGAAATCTGAAATGTTATGGCCTTGAGATATAACACCTCTGAGCCACAGTGGTGAGTGGGCTGATACCAGGCATGGCACTTTGGACTTGGACCAGGAGAAGAGGACCCAGTTGCCTTTGCTAGTGAGAACAGAATGTGGGGAGAGCTTCTCTGTCAACTTCTAGCAGTTTACTCTATGAGCTGTGCACTGGTGATACAGTATCACAGACAGAATGAACTCATCAGTGAAGTGAAAAGGAAATTCAGAATTGGATCTTCTTCTGTAATGCCCAACTGTTTATATTCCTTTGCATACTTGATTTCACAAGCACTCCTTTTTTTTTTTTTTTTTTCTTTTTAGTTCCAGGGATTGACCTCAAGGGCACTCGAAAACTGAGCTTATCCCCAGCCCTATTTCATATTTTATTTAGAGACAGGGTCTCACTGAGTTGCTTAGCATCTCCTTTTGCTGAGGCTGGCTTTGAATTCGTGATCCTCCTGCCTCAGCCTCCTGAGCCACTGGGATTTTAGGCATGCACCACCAAGGCTGGCTCACAAGCACTCTTAATGGAAACCAGGTCCTCTGCATCCTGTGGTATCATTTAAGGATTTCTGTATGTTGAATTCCAATCTCTGATTTTGGAGAAAGTTGCCTTTGTTGCTCTAAAGCTGCACCATAGTGGGATGGAAAGAGAACAAGGCCTGACTTAACCATTCGGTAGATCTCTAACGAATCAAATCTTTCCTGTCTCGGTGTCTGTTTCTTCAAAACTAAAATAAGAAAAAGGCTTCTAAGCAAAATTTTCTTTCTCTGAAGGATGAGAGAATTTTGTGTTCTCATTAAATTTTTTATATTATCATGAGAATGAAATATATAAGCACTTCAATAACTGGTATGTTGACTTGTACCTAGAATAGTATATTAAGAGCTGGGGTAAAGCTAAGGGGCAGAGTGCTTGCCTTTGCATGGACTAGGCCCTGGATTTGATTCCCAGCACAGCGAAACATCATCAACAACAAAGTACATTAAGATGGGGGTGGTTTTCCAACACACATTGAAATAAATGATCATATCTTTATATTTATAAATGAATTTATTTTGTTCACTGAATTCAATAAATTCATTTTGTTCAAGCTAGGCATAGGATAAATACAGAGGCTACCACAACAGCAAGGTCCTGCTGTAGCAGTACTTTGTGTATTGATTACAGGGAGGTGGGAGGGAGAAATAGAGACAGAATCACACAAGAGCTCACACGGTTATGGAGACTGAGAAGTTCCAAGATTTGCATTTGTCAAACTGGAGACCCAGGTAAATCAATGGTACAAGCTTTAGTCTGAGTCTAAAGCCAAGAGAAGACCAGTGTCCCAGCTTGATGAATCAGGCAGAGAAAGCGAATTCTCCCCTACTCCACATTTTTGTCCTGTTTATGCCTTGAATGCAATTGAATGAATCCACCCACATTGGGGAGGACAATCTCCTTTTCTACTAATTCAAATGTTAGTCTTACCCAAAAGCATCTTCACAAATACCAAATACCTGGGTATCCCAGGACCTACTCAGGCTGTCCCAGAAATTAACCATCATAGTTGCACTTCACATAAGGTCGTAGTGGGCGTGATGTTGAGGTGCTGGGAGCAGGGAAAGCATAACACACGTAGGCATCCTCGGGAGGCCTCTGAGACAGTAGGGTGGAAGAGATTCACATAAGGGGAATATTAGCTGATGAGACTAGACTGTGTCTATTTAAAATGACAAGTCAGTGGTTTTCAGACTGGACTTTCAAAAGAGAGAAACTGTGGCAGGAGGGGAGGACAGGGAAGATTTCATGAGGGAGGACCTTGAGAAATGTTAGCAGGGTGACTTACAGTGGACCAAGGCACAGCTGAATTGTAGGTGAAGTAGGACAGGGTCCCAGCATGTGGCTTGTGCAGGTCATTCACTGCACAAGGAGAGCCTCATGTTCCGCTCACCAAGCCAAGTGCCCCCATGCAGGAGTGTGTCCTGTGCAGGCACCCAGAGGAAGGGCTGCCTTTTTCTAATTCAGCAGACTTATAAGACAGAAGAAGTGGGAGATACCTTTTAAATAGAAGGATGGAGCCAAGTCATGGAGAACATTGCCTTGAATCTAAACCGTTACATAAGGAAGGAAATGTGCAGCTCTCGTGGTGATCAAGGGTTGTCGGTATGATTCACTACCGTGGAAGTAAACCTGGAACTTTCTCAGTGCTAGGAGCCTGCCTGTCTTGCATAAAATACATCCATATCCTTTGATAATTATATTTGCCTGATCTTTTTCCAATGCAAACTTTATAACTGATCTACTTTGCTCCAATATCAAATCAGCCCGACTTAATTTTATAAGCCAGTCATGGAAAGAGAATCTGTCCCATGACTCCAAAGCATTCTGTTCTGTAGCTGCTCTATAATTATAGACAAATGCATCTAATCTTCCCATCATGTGTTCTCCTGAGTTAGAAAATTCTTTTTTCCCCCATGTATTTGATAATCTTGTTATCTTGTGATACGGCATCATTTAATTATTCCCCAAAATAGATGTCTTCAGAAAATCTGCTCAGAAAGTGATTTGCTGCTCCCAACTGAAGTCACAGCTGGAATGTTTACTCAGAAATTAGTTTTTTTTCAGAGCTTTGAGATTGCTGTTTTACTGAAGGGGTCTCATCTGCCATTGAAGGCTGTTGAAGCCCTCCTGTAGATCACTGAAGGGAATTGCATCAACTCCACAAAAGGGCTCAGTGGGTGTCCTTAGTGGTCTTCAAGCCCAGGATTCTGTGGTAGATTAAGCCTGGTTGCCCTCTCTGACATTAACCTCCAAACATCTAGCTGTATTCAGGTCAACAACCCTGTAAACACATCCTGAGCACCCACCTTATGCCAATTAGTGGAACAAGCATTAGGAATACAAAAATGAGTAGAGCACACTTTCATCTAAAGAAGTATCCAAGCTCTAAACTCTATCATCAGGAGAGCTATAATTTGATTTCAGTAGCTCCACCACCCACTACCTTCAAGCAAATCAAGCCTCATTTTTCTATAAAGTCAGTAACACTGAGGGAACATTCCTATAAGAGACATGAAATATTGTGAGGATGAATTTAGGTTTTCTGAGATGAGTGACACTGTATATAGAGTTCTCTTTCTCTCCTCCTTCATACCTGAGTGTCTCCTTTGGGTTTTTTCAGACTCATTATTTTAGCTTTCCTAAAATCAGAGGCATTTCATTGAATTCTATTTTCTCAGGGCCACTTCTACCATCTTCATGTCATTTCTGTTTAGATGAGTGGACATGGCTGTACGTGATTTCTTATTTCTTATAAAATAAAAAAAAAATACTACAGCTTATAGAAGATGAGGTCAGAGAGTGAGGAACCCTTTATATTGGGTTTCTAGTAAACCTGCTGATGCTAACTAACTTTTTTTGTTTTCTGTATTTTTCACTTTTAGATTTTGCCTCTGGTATCTCACAGGAACTATCGTCATGAAACAATATTCTGTCATTCCAGGTTCCTTTACCAGGTTACAGTTGAGCACTCTGGTTCATAATACTCTGATAAAATTATTTCCCCTGGACATGTTTTCTTACACTGAGTCACTTTAAAACTCCTCTGCCACTTTTCTGCCCACGTCCACATCTTCCTCCAGTTTATCCCTAATCAGCTTGGCATTTTAATCCCTGGAAGAGCTGAATGCCATCTGCAAACTTGGCAATTCCCCATGCACTGTCTTCCAGATCATTTGTATGAATATTGACTAAGATACCATGCAGCCTGCTCTCCATCTCAGCGGTGCCTTTGCTGCACAATGTTTGACTTAACAACTTAATCACTGAATTAATGATACCAAGGACTGGCTACAGAGCATTGCATTTATCCAGACTTGTGCTGGTGTCTTCCTATTTGTTTCTTATTCCAAACCCCGTTATCCATAACTGAAATACCTCTGGGTATTAGAAGAAAGTTTGAAGGTCCATGAATTAGATAATGAGTCCAAATTTGAGTGGAGAACTCACTTTCTGCTGTTAAGGTCTTACCTGTTCTTTTGTCTCATTTATGTCTCCATTCTAAAACATCTACAGAGAAAGTCCTATGTCCCTATCATTTCATTAAATCCTTTTTTTTAAATGTCACTATAGTGGCCCATCTAGTTTCTAAGTTCCTATGGCCAATTATTTGAGTGATTAATTGAATTGTCATGTGAGTACTATACAATAACTATTGGTTTGCTAGGTACCAGTAAAATAGCAAATCCTGAAGTCTGGTTACTATACTACTTCCTAAATGACTCTGATTGAGCTTAAAATCTTTTGAGAGTATCTTTGGAGATAGTTGGGAAAAGTTGAATATAGACTCAGTAAAGGTGTGAATAAAAACAATTAGCCAGATGCACTGACACATGCCTGTGATCCCAACAACTCTGGAGGCCGAGGCAGGAGAATTTCAAGTTAGAGGCCAGCCTCAGCAATTTAGTGAGACTGTCCCAAAATAAAAAATAAAATGGGCTAGAGATGTAGCTCAGTTATAAAGAATGCCTGAGTTCAATCCTCAGTACCAAAAAAGAAAAGAAAAAGAACTATTGTTAATTTTGTTTATCGAAATAATAAAATGGTGCTTATATTTAAAAAGGCTTTGCCCTGCACCAGGCAAGTTGGTGGAGACAGGTAGTAGACTAGAGGTTACTTGGACCTGGGGGAAGAGAGAAGGGTTTCTACTTGGAATGATGAAAAAGTTTTGAAAATAGATTGGGGTGATGGTTGTGAATGTCCTTAATGTCACTGAATTGTATGTTTACAATAGTTAAAGTGGCAATTTTTTTATGTATGTTTTGCCACAATATGAAAATAAAAAATAAGTCATTACCAGTTAGCAATAATACTTAAAAATGGAGAGGACAATGACATTTGGGATTTGCTTTAAAATACTCAAACCACAGTCCTGACAATGAAACGAGAGGGTGACAGCTTAGCAAAGTGTTCACGATTGTTGAGGGAAAAATATTTTCATAATAAAAAGTAAAAAGTTTTGGAGACTGACCATTAAGCCTCAAACACCCAGCCTGGCTTCTGAGAGCCTCCACCCGTCCTGCCGTCCTGTGGAGCCCAGTGGAACTGGACCCCTGCCGTGCCCTGTCCTCACACTCAAGACCCTGGACCTTTGCCCTCACCTTTCAGTTCTGTGTCCTTTTTCTTAGGTGGCAAATTCCTACCCTTCCCAAGACTGCCCCATCTTTTGTTTCCCGTGGTGCCCTATTCCTATGTCATCAGGTGACACCCTGTACTACACACTAACACACAAGGTCAAGAGACTTACTTTCCAGCTACGTCTTTCTAAGCCATATGAAGCTTTGGTTGCTGCTGTCATTTTGTGTGTGCTTTCTTTATTTTTTAATAAGGAAGAGATTGAAAAGCAGGAATGTGGATAATAATTATAATTTTTAAGACTTAAAGGGGCCATAACATTTACCCATATTGACACTGGTCTTTTCTAGATTGTTTTCTCTACTTGGCAGCTGTTGATACATTTTTATATTTCTAGCCTTTCCTGCTGGGTGCTGTGTACATTTTTACTGAGTTTACAGACTAACCACAGCCTTTCTTTCTTCAGGTTGCAAAAAGCTGGCAATCCAGCTTGGGGTACCTGTGTAAAACACATTTTTTGGAAGAGGGCAAAAAATTTGCTTTGTTTGGTTTCTGTGGTGCTAGGGATCAAACCCAGGACCTTGTGTACTTGCCAAACATTCTACCCCTGCGCTGCACCCTGGTCTCCCAGCATGGTTTTTCAGAGCAGGAAACAAGCACTTGGAGGTTTATCCCTGAGCCCGTGGAGGGGCCCTTAGTGCCTGGTGAGCCTCTGCGGTGGAGCGTTTGTCTCCATCTTGCCAGTGGGTGGCAGCAGGCGCTCACAAACTCCCCCAGACAGACAGGCTTGGATTCACCCTCCTGGTGTAGGGTGGGAAGGAGGAATCCCCTGCTATTTCTAGTTTATCTTCTAACTTCGTGAAGCCTTCAGATGCTTGGTCGAAAGAGCAAGGCCTGAGTTACAGCCAGTAAGAGCCAAAAATTAAGTACATTGTTAGAGACAGATGTTGGGACTAGCACTAGGAAAGCACCAGGTGCTGACTACCACCGAGGCTCCTGTGTCCCAGGCTGCCTTTCCCATCAGTGCTGTCATCCTCTCACCTGAGGTTTGATCTTTGCACATCTTAGTCACCTAGGAAGGATTTGTACTCTAGCCTGTTCGAGATCCTTTAGCGCCAGTGTAGTTGGAGGTTGAGAATAAATTTTCTTATGGAGAAGGATAGGGAAGAAGGGACATGAGTGATAGTCTGGGACTGCCACCTGCCAGGAGAGACAAGTCGGTGGGACGTGCAGAAGCATTCCATCCACTCAGTCCCAAGGATGGCCTCTTTCAGTTTCCATACTAGGAGTCCTGTTCAAACCGCTCCCCTCCTAACGGCTCCAGTCAATAAGCAAATCCTGCTTGTGAATCTCCTAAGTGCACTGCTCTGAGAAGAATCTGGAAATGTATAGATACAATTATTATATTTGTATAGGCTCAGAGCATATAATCAGATTACAACCAGTCTCAGGTGTGAGATTTCAGAAACTTCTGTGCTGATACCATCTCAAAACTTGGCCCAACCCAGGCAAGCTGACATAATTAATATATAAAATTTTGTAACCCAAATATTCTGGAAAATCCAAGACTGACTCATGGGATGGTCTGAGGGTGGCACTGGGGAGCAAGTCAGATTATTAGATAGCTGACTTTAGAAGGTGGTAGCAGGTGATGATGCTGTGAGCCCAACACAAGCAGACAACAGACTATGAAAGTTCAGAAGAGGAAGAGGCCATGTTGGCTGAGGTAGTAGTGAAGCAGCATAAATGTCTGTTGCCTTCTGCTAAGGGACTTCATATTTCTATACTACTTCAGAGTTTCCCAAACACTTCCATGTCATCTGATTTCATTCTCAGCAACCCACAGGCCAGATATTACTAAATGGGATAAAATTAATAAAATATTAATAATAGTGTTTAGTGCATGGGTGTGTGCTCACTATTATTTTTAAAGTTATCACTACCCACCCCCGCTTTTGAGATGAGATCTTTCACTGTGTTGCCCAGGCTGACCTCAGAGTCCTGGGCTCAAATGATGCTACTGTCTCAGCCTCCTGATTTGCAGGGGCCACAGGATGTGCCACTGTGCCCAGCTTTAACCCTATTTTACGCATGAGGAAAATAAGACTCAGAGAAGCAGTTATTTGTGCAAAGTCACACAGCTGAGACTGGTAGTAGTAGGCTTGAATTTAGTTCCCTGGCTACTGGTTCTAGAACTTATTCTACATTGTCCCACGCATAAGCTCAGCTTGCCTGGGTTGGGCCAAGTTTTGAGATGGTATCTGCACAGAAGTTTCTGAAATCATGCTCCTCAGCGTCACAAGCCCTAGTTGGGAACTGCATAGGAAATGACGAAGGCATTCTCATCCTTGAGTAACAACAATTAAATCTAGAAGTCTCTACTCATTTTAGCAATAAGGGGAGAGATGGTACATTACATGGTCCATCAAGGAAGCTACAAGCCATTAAACTTGCATAGGTCCTCAGCTGCTAGGCTTGTTAAGAAAATGTCACAATAGGGGGAAATTAACAACACAGGCAACACAGATATTTTTAGTCAGTGTTTCAAGGATGTCCATCTTGGGTTCTGTTTAGGATTGAGTACACTGAGATGAATTTTAGATTTATTTTACAAGACTGTCAATGAGAAAGTCAATATTGAGCAGCTACTCTCTTCTCATCTTATACAAGGGACTGTGCGGGAAAACAAGGGAAGTGAAGTGCATTTCCCAAACTTTCAAACACTGATGAGAGTGGTATCATCTTTTTCTTAGGGGGGGAGAGCAGTTTGATAATGCATAAAACTATAATTATGTCTATTCCTTGTACCAGCAATTCCTCAGTAAATTATTTATCCTATGGATGTATTTTAAAACATAAACCAGGCCCTGGGGATATAGCTCAGTGGTAGTTTGCTTCCTATCATGCACACGGCCCTGGGATCAATCCCCAGTACCACAAAAGTAAACAAACAAACAAATCATTGTAGCACTATTTTTAATGGCAAATCCAAGAATCTGTGGACCTAATGTTTACCAATAAATATTGGCTAAATTACTAATTGCCCTTTAAATGGAATTTCATGCAACTATTACAAAGAAGGAGGTCCCTTGGTATGTGCTGAAAGCATATTACTAAGATACATGTTTAATTTCCAATAATGAACATAAGAACTCTTTTGGCATGATGCCATATGTGCATATTTGAAGCATATATGCTTGCAGATATATCCACACTCCCACCCCCACCCATGCACCAGAGAGCTATGCCTATAACTAATATTGGGGAGTATGTGTGATACAAGAGTAATGGGAAAAGAGAACATTTAAAATTTTACCCTATTATATAATTTTTGAAGATAGGTAGGTAAGTAGATATAGATTGATTGATTTAACCATATGACACACCATTTTTTAACAATGTAAGCCTCTTGCCTAGGACAGGAAAGGGCACCTCCAAGAGTCATTCACACCCTAGACTGACTCCAGAGCCCATTCTCTGGATCCCAGCACACTGTCTCCTACTAGTGGTCTTTTAGTAACAGGAAAGACTTATGTCATTTGCTAGCCAGTTCTAGAATTTTTCACGAAAATGCCTGGCATCAAAATATCCAAGGGCCAGAAGCTATGAGAACGTGCTCGTTCTCCAGAAGAGGGCTCTGTGCCCCTCTGCCCGCCATCTTGGCTCTTTTGCTCTAAGATTTTGGCTCAGCCAACAGGGGTCAGTGACCCTGGGCCAGGAAACACAAACTAAGATTTCCAACAGGACAAATTACCTTAAGGAAAAGGCATTAGGATAGCTGGGAGTGGGGGTGGAGGGGAGGCATGAAAACAGTTTTACTAGCCAACTTGGTCAATAGGCAGGTGCAGGAAGTGGCAGATAAACCCAGCCAGGATCTATAAATATACTTCAATATCAGTATTCAAACCCACAAAATAAATGCGTGAATTAGAAAACTTGGCAGCATGTGAGCATCTAGCTGTAAGCCCTTAGTTCTAGGCTCAACTCCTGTGAACTTTTCTGTGACTTGGGCATATTATTTAACTGCTCTGGGTTTCAGTCTCCCCAGCAATCAAATGGACAGTACTCTCTCTCTCTCCTGGCTTCTAAGCAGAGTTGTGTCAGTAAGTCAAGAAATGGGCTTTGAAAATGCAAGTCTTTATACAGAATGAGAAGTATTGTAAATGTCTCTGAGACTTATCTCACAGGAGAGCTATTTTGAGACAGGAAGATAAGAAGCATCAGAAAAGCATTCTGATAGCACCACAAACAGATCTCAAACCATGAAAGAAAGTGACCTTGTGCGTCATTTGCTTGGTTTCTTTTTCTAGTCCTCTTAGACCTACAGAGTCTTAAGATCTGCAGAGCAGGGATTATGCCACACATAGACGGAGTAGTAACCAAAGGGATGATGTGCTCCTGACCCCTGTGTGAGGGGCTTGCTGGGCTGTGAATGTCGATCACAGTCCTGGAAGCAAGCTGATGTGAAGCTAAGTAAGGAATTGGGGCAGAGGTGGGAGGGATGGACCTCAGTGATCCAGCTCGAGGATGGCTGAGTGCCTCAGAGGAGCAATTTCAGGGTGGCCAGGGACTTGGGTAGGACAAATGACAACTTCCTAGAACAGGCTGTTCCAGAATCCATAGAGAAAAGGAAATAGCCTGGCCTCGTCCTGGGTAGGTTGACAGGAACCAGGCTAGGAAGTATTTGTAGTGGGACGACTAGTGTTCACAACATCATTAAGTCCATTTTGAATGGGAGGAGGGAAATGGAAAAAAAAAAATTCAGGGCAGCACACATGGCAAGTCAGTTTTCATACTGTGGGAGAAAAGATGGAGAGAAGAAATCAGCAGAAGGAGGGAGCGCTGTGCCGTGTGACGGGCCCTGGGCTCCGAGTCCCATGGGCTCGGGTAAAATACCAGCTCCGTCACTGACTTGCTGAATAACTTTCACTGTGCCTTTTCCTCCTCCCAATCTTGGTTTTCTTGATTTTAAAATGAAGACCTCTCTCCCATTTCATTACTTGTTATGAGAATTAAATGAAATGTTCTTGAAAATAACGAGCATGTAATTTCTAGAACACAAAGCCCCATAAATATTGGTTTATTCCTTTATTATGGAAAGAGATTCCCAGAAAATTTCTAATGAAACATGCCAGTTGGAAATTGTAAATACTGGCAAAGCAAGCCTGACCTAGCTGATGGATACAGTGTGGAAAAGCCCTTTGTACAGTGGAGAACCAGCCTACATGGGCAAAGAAGATTTTATGGGGAGGGTGGGTTAGAGGCAAGATAAAACTGGATATAAATGGAGGAATCAATGAAGTCTGCTTATGAGGGACCATTATGCCATTAATGTGTTAATTTGAGGTTCCCCTAGGACCATGACAATCTGGGAAGATACTGTGGACTGCATAACTCAGCTTGACTCCTTTTTTTTTCTTGACTACTCAGAAATACAGCATAAGTTTCATGTTCATTCATAGTAGCTTTCCTCAGTTACCTCCTCTCCTTGTATAAGTTTGAAGAGATGAAGGGTTAATACCAATTTCTTCGAAAACTCTAAGTCCACAGATGAAAACAAGTAGGAAATCAGAGTGAAACAAAGGATCAGAAGACAAAGAAACTACGGAATAGACTAGGTCTAACATTGACCTAGTCTTACCAAGAATAACATTGAGCCAATTTTGATTTGTAGATTCTTGTAGCCAAATACCAGGGATATTATCACAAAATCTTGAAAGCTGAGAGTCAGAGTGCTTTGGGTTATTTTACAGGTGGATAATTTGAGGCCAAGTGAGAGTGGTTTGCTTAAGAGCTTATGATGACCCAAGTAGCAGGGACAGTCTCATTCTGAGGTCCAGTCTGTCGTAATCCTCTTCTTTGTGAGAGTAAACGTCTGACTCCAGACACTTGCACAAAACTAATTTGTGTTTTTTTTTTGTTTTCCTTTCTCCAGGGCCAAGTGCTTTCGGGGCAAAAAAGTCCTTGGGGATTATGATATCAAGGTGGAACAGGTAACCAGCCCAAAGTCCCAGATTGCATCTGTGACATCACCATTCCCTTGGGCATCCTGGAGTGACCCCTCTAGTTCTGCCAAGTGGAGTACAGTGTCTGCCATTGGGCTCTGGGCTCTCCATCTTCTCTCACCACCCTTTCCCCAGGGCTTTCCTCTCTCTGAAGCACAGTCCTGAAGGCTGCTCCTTTTTATATCTTTGACTTATCTTTACGGTTCCGATGTCAGGATGGAGGCAACTCGTGTGGCTCTTAGAGCCACTTGCAGGCTGAGGAAGACCTTGAAGGAATGTCTTTCTAGGGTGTTGGCCATACCTCCATGTCCTTGGTGACAGTATCTTCCGGGGTAAGCACATGTGGGCCGTTGAGGTGTGCTGCCTCCAGTAATACTGACCCTGGGCCTACGGCCAACTTCAGAGGGATCTTAGAAAAGAGCACACCTTTGTTTTAATACAGGGAAGTCCAAAAAAGTACATTTTCACCTTTTAACCCTTGTTTCATAATAAGTAGATGACCAAGTCCATTTGGGAAGAGGGGGATGTCCAGTTTAAACAATGAATATATTTTCTAGGTAATGATAGAATTTACTTCCTCATTCATTGCGCGGTGTGTTGTGGCTGCCAGAGAACTTTTTGTTATTGCATTCGGTTCTTAAAACACCTTGTCAGACAGGCCAGGTTGATAAAAATTATTTCCATTTTGTAGATGGAGGAAACTGAACCCCAGGCAAGACAAGTAACTCACTTAACATGTTGTGCAGCTAGTTGGGGGAAGAGCAGAACTAAATTCCAGTTACCTAAACTAACATCTAGTGCTTTTATGTTGAAACTGGAGAAAGAGGACATTTGTCCTGTTCATTCCTTCATTGTTAAGAGGCAACACAAAGAGTGCCAGGATGGGGGTCACAAGACCCCAGTTTTGTTCCTGTTTCTTCCAATGAGAAGTTTTGTTTGTCCATTTCCTCTTTTGGTAATGATTTATGTCCCACCTGCCTCATAGAGTCACTATGAGAATTAGATGAAATTGGTATGTGAAAACACTTTGAAAACTATAAGTCAGTGTTTGGTGGCGTGGCGGTGGTGGCTGCTGCTATATGGGAGACTTGGCGGTCAGGACCGTGAACTTACTGCCCTACTGTTATTTTCCAGGCGGAATTTTCAGAGCTCAACTTGGTGGCTCATGCAGATGGGACCTACGCTGTGGATATGCAGGTGCTGAGGAACGGCACGAAGGTTGTTCGGTAAAAGCCTTTTTGTCCTCCGGGTCACCGTCACTGTCTCCATTATAACTTGAAGAGGTGGTTTCAAAGTCCAGTGTTAGCATGAGACAGCCGTGCTGTGTGCGGTGCAGAGAAGTAAAGGATGTGTGTGGCGTGGAAGGGACAGAGAGGGCAGTCCTCCTGCTTTTCAGAGTTCCCAGTCCCCTGGTAGACAAAACACCGTGAAGTGTCAAGGACTCAGAGCTCACTTAGAGGTAACTGGCTTCCTACTAGGCTCCTGCCCCGCCTTCAGTCAGTACATGCTGTACTCCCGCCATAATTCCCCCTGGAAAACAAGGTCCCATAGCTTTTTTAAAAAGTTTGAAAACATCTAGTTCAACTTTCCATTTTATGTTGATTTGCTTTGTTTCACCCAGTCAGTTGGTGGCAAGCTCTGTGTTCTTTATGAGTTCTTTTGACTCTCAACTCTGTGTTCTTTTTATATTTCTCATTCCCGGGAACTTGTGTCTCATAGAAAAACCTAAGATTGGAACAGACATTGTGGGTGGAAAAAAATTAGCAATTATTGAACACTTCCATGTCAGGTGATATGCTGGGTGCCTTAAAGATGGGAGATTTTCTTACACTTAATAGTTCTTTGACAGAGACAATGAGAATTCCAGATGGTGGGGAATAGTTTTTACAGTGTCGTTCCAGGAGTTCAGTGTGGTTTCAGGTTTTCAGAAATCAGTCTTGTTCTAGGAGGAGTCTGTAGCTCACCTTCTTTCCACCTCAGTCTGCTCAGACCCAATAGCACCTGGGTCAGTGACAGGAGAGGCCAGGCTGGGGGTGTCTGGGACCTAACCACAGTGAGTGCATTCATTCTGGAGACTAAAGAGAAGACAGAAATGTCCACCCAGGTGAGAAGTGAGTTCAGTTTGATCCTACAACAGAGGATGGATGGGATCCTCCAAATGCAAGTAGTATGTATCATGGAGATACACACACAAGCAGGTAATGACAGAAAGGTCCAGGAGCAGGACAGCAGGAGGGAAGTGGCAAGAATTAGGTGGGGTCCTTCTGAGTGCCAGTGTAGGAATTCAGGGACTGGCCGCACATGTAGCGCTCCATTCCTGTAACTGCAATATAGGGTTGGAGTTTGATCTCAGGCGTACAAGGCTTCCAGTGTCAGGATCTAGGTTAGTGACAGAAAGGCCTTGTAACAACAGGTCCCAGAACTGAGGACAAGGTCACAGCAGCCCAAGCAGATGTCACGCTAACTTGATGCTAAGTCCCTGAGAGACTGAGAACTCCTTCAATCCCCACTCCTAAACTCTGATCTCTGAGTTTGGGTGGGGCTAAGTCTGTAGGTGGTGGTTGGATGAGTGCCTGGCAGAGAACCAGGTAGGTCATGCACACGGTGTGAAACTGCTGAGCCTTGGAGCCGTGGGGGTGGGTGCTGCCACACACCTTCTCTCTGAGAAGATTTGTGAGGTGAGGGCATGAAGACAGGAGCCTTGTCCTGTGGAGAGCAGTGGCCAGGCACTTTGCTGGCTGGAGGTGAAATGGGAGCCTTCCCATGCATCAGAACATTCCGTATTCTCAGTGCTTCCTGCAGCCGTTGCTCAACCTCAGTTCTGCAAAAAATATTTGTACCCCTTCCCAGCATCCGCTTTGGAAGAAGAATACCATTGGGAAGTTTGGCATCTGTTCTCAGCCAGCCTGGCCCCTTGCTCTCCTGGGGACCTGATGAGGGCATTGCCTATTTTAAGGAGCAGTGTGCTTTAGGCAGCCTTTTGTGTCATCTTCAGAGTCTTCCAGGACCCTCCTTGAGCACCAACTTTGGAAACACAAGGAGCTTCACTTAAGTTGTGAAGATTTAAAAGTGTTTATTCCCTCCTGAAGCTATTTATGCTTTGTCCAAAGGAGTAAGAGAATTTCAGAAGTCCATTCCTCAAATCCCCTTTGAAAAGTACCATAACATTTCATTTCCCAGCCCAGGAAGGAATAATAATAATAAAACAAGGGTGACAGACTAGGTGGTCCCTAATACATCTTCTCTGACTTGGGCTTTGGAAATGGGATACAAGGTAATGTGTAATGTGAGGTGCTAAGTAATGGAAAAACTGCCTCTGCGTTCTTACCAGGTCCTTCCGGCCAGACTTTGTGCTCATCCGGCAGCATGCGTTTGGCATGGCAGAGAATGAGGACTTCCGCCACTTGATCATTGGCATGCAGTATGCAGGCCTCCCCAGCATCAATTCTCTGGAATCCATTTACAACTTCTGTGACAAGCCATGGGTGGTGAGTGAGGCTTCCCTTCCTCTCAAGTAAAAGGGTGGGCCCAGTCTCCCAGGAGGGACCTTGGTACTCCACTGGTAGGCACCAGCTGAGAGGATATGAGAGGAGCCCTAGCTGGACCATGGGGCAAGTCCTCACAACAACATGTGACCACCTGTCATAATTTGGGCACCTTTGCTGCAGAGTGAAACTTTGGCTTTTCAACCAAGTAGTACAGATTCTTTTTTTTTTTTTTAAAGAGGGGGAGAGAGAGAATTTTTTTTTAAATTTTTTTGAGAGAATTTTAATATTTAATTAAATTTTTGGTGGACACAACATCTTTGTTTGTATGTGGTGCTGAGGATCGAACCCGGGCCTCACGCATGCCAGGTGAGCACGCTACGGCTTGAGCCACATCCCCAGCCCGAGAGAATTTTTTAATATTTACTTTTTTAGTTTTTCGGCGGGCACAACATCTTTGTTTATATGTGGTGCTGGGGATCGAACCCAGGCTGCACGCATGCCAGGCAAGCGCACTACTTCTTGAGCCACATCCTCAGCCCCTAGTACAGATATTCTGTGAAAGAGTCCTTACAGGTCTGTAGGCTCTGCCCCAACAGTGGGTGGCAAGGATAAAAATGCCTGTTTCTCGCCGTTTCGAATGGCTAGACTAACTACTAGAGAGGCCTGAGCCCAGTGAGACCAAGGAAATGGTCCAGCTGAGAGAGGTATGAGTGACATAGTCCTATCAAGTGTCTTAACAACATTAGAGTGAGATTTATCCAGATACACATGGACCAGTCACATACATGAATTGTAAGGTATCCTTTGAGATCATCAGATCTGACCGCTTTACAGTAGGGATGTGAAAATTGAAGAAGGTAAAGAGTATAATACCACTTACCATAAGGTGCCAACCTCTGAGATTTTCCTGTGTTAATATAATTTAATCCAGGCTGGGGTCGTGGCTCTGTGGTAGTGCGCTTGCCTGGCATGTGTGAGGCACTGGGTTTGATTCTCAGCACCACATATAAATAAATGAATAAAATAAAGGTCCATCAACATCTAAAAAAATTTTTAAAATATCATTTAATCCTCATGGTAACCTTATAAAAAATCATCATCACCATTATTAATTTTTTGTTTTACAGAAAAGCAAGACTCAGAAAGGATTAAGTAACTTGCCAAAGTTATAGAGCCAGAATTTCTCTAGATCACACTGCCCCTCATGTAGATTGGGCTACTCTGAGGAAAAGATGGTCTGGTTTTCTCTTCCTTAGTCAGTCTGTAAATCTGGGAGAGAATTTGACACTTGTAAGCAGAAAAAGGAACGTGTGAGCTTGACAGGGAGAGTGACCTGTGATTGCTCCTGGGGCACTCTGGCCTCCACTCGGACACTGAGGGGACCCAGCTCCTCTGCTGTAGCTCTGCTACACCAGGCTGGCCATCTCTGAAAGAAATGCCTGCTCCCATCACATCTTCTTCATCTTCATGTTTTGCAAAAATCAGATTTCAGCTATCACACACACATGACCGCCAAGAGCCGGAGTTTAGGGAGGGTGGTTGACCAAACAGATCCATCTCCCTGCTCTGGATTTCTTTTCACACCTGAACTGACAGCTTTCCTGTGGCCCTGGATGCCATCCTGGGCCTTACAATGTAAGAGGAAGAGCAGTGAGCAGGAGTGAGGAGGCCTAGGAGCCACTGTGGTGAAGGAGCGGGTTGGGTTCCTGAGTCCACTTTCCCTGTGAGTGGCCTGAGGCATCTGCAACCCTAGAATTCTGCGGAAACAGGCTAAAGGGGTTTGATCTGAGTGTGTCATCCATCCCAGAAGAGCACGAAGGAGGCCTTCACCACGTGTCACCTGGCCTTCCTCCTATACTTTTATGCCCTAACCCACCCCCCACTGGCACCCCCAGGACTCTACCATTGTGGTTCACTCTACCACTGAACCATATCCTTAGCAGAAGTTGGCTGCCTTGTAGCCACACAGGCTGATGCCACTATTATCAGCTTTTTCTGAATAATTTTACTACTTATCAGCCCTCTGACTAAACCTGTGTCCTGGTTTCTTTGTCTACAAACTGGGATTAATATTATTACCTGCTTCTTCTTTTCTAGCCTGGTTGTTACAGTCCCCCAGTGTCTGAAACCTCATAAAGAAACTAGTTCCCTATTTTTTTTTTTTACCTAAACTGTGGCAGAGGCCAGAGATGGAACAGGGAGAGCCTATGCCTAGGGCTTTGCCCCCTTGGGATCTGGGATCTGGTGAGGGGTCACACTCTCACCCATTCACAATCCCAGAACATTGCCTTTGGCATTGCATGAGAACAACAGGGCTCCCTGGCCACACACCAAGTTTTCCCTTCAGTTTGACTAAGCAGCTTACACAAATGACATTTTACATATTGTTCTCTGCCTGTTAATGGAAGTGGACAAATTTGGTAACTAAGGGGAGGGTCCCTTTGAGATGATGACTTTGGCTCATGTTTCTAAATTTCTTACTGTGGCTGCTCTGGATGTCAGGAGAGGCCTCCAGTGGGTTGGAAAGGGCACTGCCTTGCACATCTGAACACATCTGTTGTCTCTGAAATTGGTCAAGGCAGGCCACTGGATTTTCAGAAGCAAAAATGAGGCTTCCAATGAAAGCATTCCAGAGAAAGTAAGAATGCCACCACCCCTTATTGCTCTAAATTTATCGGAATTCCTGTCAGTCTTTCTGGTTTGTTTCTTCTCTTCTCTTCTATTCAGGGCTATTGATAGAACCCTGGGCCTCACACATGCCAGGCAAGCACTCTACCAATGAACCACATCCTTAGCCCACTTTCTGAGTTCTTTAGTGACACATGAAGCAAGGTCAAGTTAAAGCATTTAAGTTCCAGGAGAGATAGGGATAACATTATTTACTCGGATCTTGAAATCTCATTTCTTCCATGAATTCTTTCTTGCTTCATTGAGTAATTGGTTATAATGAGAATTTCTTCCTATTCATTGCCAATAGCACCCCAGCTTCCAAATTCACTCCTTTATTGTGCATAGAGGAAATAGCCCTTATCAGATATTATATTTGTTTAGTTGGTAACCGTGTACCTGTGACTTTCTCTAAGTTTCCAGGGAGGCAGAGGTTAGATGCCAAGCCCAGTAGCTTGAGCAGACAGGGACTGCTGGAAATCAGGTGAGGAGGGTGGAGTGAGCTCCCTGGGACCCAGCTAGAGCCTGGGAACTGGCTGTCATTTTGGTCTTGGCTGTCCTAGGGCCCTGAGAGTCTGCCGCAGGCCTTCCTGGCATCCGTGTGGTATCTGTGTAACTCCCCCACATGTGGGGCAGATAGGGCCCCACATGCCTTAGTACCTTGCCAGAGCGTGGGCTGCAGCAGGACAGAGGTTGTTAGGCAGAGCTGGCATCAGCTCCCTGGGGACGCTGCAGAGCCTCAAGAGTCTAGGCAGAGCAGGAGACTAGCTGGGCCCATGTGGGCAGGCAGATGAGATTGTGGAGAGAATCAGAGAAGATAGGGAGATAGGTCTGAGGAGACAGTCTTGACATTCAGTGCAAACTGAAGAATACAGAGGAGAGCAGCAGGATACAATGGGAGGGTGCATTGGGCACAGGGAAGAGTCCCCAGCCCTCCCCCAGGGAAGCCCCCACTCCAGCCTCCACCCTCCCCTGCTTCCCGAGCCTGTCACCTCATTTTTGAAGCAGGAGGTCTGGTCTGGAGAACATCAAGTCTTTTTCAGCAATAAAATCTTGTTTAATGAGAGTTTATGAATCTCGCTTTCAGTCCTAGAGACCTTAGAGCTCCGGAGTCACCAATTATGTGTCACCAGAGGGTGTGGCCCAGGAATTCCAATATTTTCTACCATTTCAAAAATAATATCTTTGCCCATAAAATCATCTGCCACAACAGATGATTACTTAAACTGCAGTTATTTAGTGGAGTGTGGGAGGAAATCTAATAAAGGGATATTCTGTGTGGTACAGAATTTGAGGAACTGATCAAATTTAACCCTCTCATTTTATATGTGAAGAAAATGAGAAGTAATCTCTTGTCTAGAGACATCTAGAAAGTTAGGAGGAAGAACAAGAACCAGAAGACTCCGATTTTCTAATAACCTGGCTGAGCTCTTACTATCTAACCGCTTTTCCTCTGCCTGGCTTGTGGGCCAGCATCCCTTCCTTATAGAGAGTATCACCTGAGCTTTTAAAAATTGTCCTAGCTTTTCTTTCTGATAAGTAGAAGCTAAGTTTGATCAGACAACTTTCCATTCTAGCTGTTCTAGATACTGGTGGCTTGGAGTATGAACTAATCCCATAGTGCTAGAGAGAAGTTTTGCCCTGTTGCTCATACATGAGGGTCTTGGCTGTCAGGAAAGTCCTGGGTCTCCTGTTGGGAGAGCGTGGTCTCTGCAGAGCCTGATAGGCAATTGCTTGAAGGAACTGGGAGAGTTAGAGGTTGGGAATTAAGGGCCCTGGCTGTAACTCTGCTCAACAACTAAACAACTGGGCAAGTGACTTGTTGAACCTGAGTTTCTTCATTTATAAACAGGAGAGGGGTGCTGGCTGGGTGCCAAAAGCCCTTTAACCCTGACACTATATATATATATATATATATATATATATATATATATATATATACACACACACACACACACACACACACACACACACACACACACACACATACTCTGCCTCTTCCCCTTGAAGCTACCCCATTTCTCAAAGGGGAAAGGTCCAGCAAGTTGAGTCCCTGGATAAGTCAGTCCCAGAAAGACTAGGCCGATCTATCGTACACATCATAACCATCTAAATCTTTCTAAAGAATAGCTTTATTCTTGACATTCTCTGCCAATTTCTGGGGACTCCATACAGCTCCATGAAAAAACTTCCATTCTTTTGACTGACACTTGAACTTCCAAGAATTGGCCCTATAACCTCTCTAGCTTTTTCCTGGTCTATTGGTCAGATAAGCAGGTATTTTCAGTTAAGAGACCCAAGATTCAATCCTAGAATTACCTCTTTTCAGTCCTGGGATTTTAGTTCAGTTTCTTACCCACTCTGTGTTGTGTACATAAAATAAAGATAAGACACCTACTTCATCAGTTTGATATCAATTAAATGAAATACCATTAAAACTGAATTAGTGCTCAATTAAAGTGCTTGCCTTCTCTCTCTCTCTCTCTCTCTCTCTCTCTCTCTCTCTCTCTCTCTCTCCCTTCCCCAACTAAAGCATATGTTCCTTGAGAACAGAAATTAGATGTTCACTTATGTCTTCAATGTGCTTAGCACAAAGCCTTCAACAGAGAAAGTGCTCAGTATTTGTTTCAGGGATTGATGCTTTGTCCCCCTGTTCCAGAAGTTGTCCTAAGTAAGCTGAAATGTTTTCTTCTCTTTTGCAGTTTGCCCAGATGGTGGCCATCTACAAGACACTTGGAGGAGACAAGTTCCCACTCATTGAGCAGACATACTACCCCAACCACAAAGAGATGGTAGGTGCTAAGTAGGGACTGAGTCTCTGCTGTTTGCCCTCTGAGCTTAATTAACCACATGGATCTCACCATCTCAACCCCAAAGATTCCACTGGAATGGAACTATCAAGTCACTTTGTGGAGCTATAGTAACTGGATTTTGGCCAACAACCTCTTGTTTTTAAATTCTGGAGACAGAATAGGAAATAACAGCAACAAGGGCAGTTTAATAAATCTAAGGGAGTAACGAACCTGTGGACCAACAATCAGAAGATCTCACTACTTAGAGTTGTATCTCTGGCTCTGCCAGGTATCACTGCAAGTGATACATTTCCTCACTGTGTGTCAGTTTTCCAACCACCCAGGTGGGCAAAACTATCCCTGACCAGGATATCTAACACGATAGGTACAAAACTTAAAGAATCTCTTAATAATAGTTTTCTGATACGTGAAGCTCTCCTTAGATATAAGCTGTTGCTCTTGTATTATTCACCAGACTTCCATTTCCTTGGCTTCCTCCAATTGGGATAAAGCTGGGCTAACCCTGTGCTTTTTCTGAGTGCAACCTAGGAGGTCAGAAAAATCAGCGAGATGGGATGTTTTGTCCATAGAAGGCTGGGACTAAGGATTTTCCTCCAGCAGAGCCTGGAGCTCAAGCTCCCATCTTCCTTACTGTCCACACCCTCTGCCCAAGGCTGGTGTGATCAGATGTGATCCTGCTTAACCCACCAGTGGAAACTAGCTGCCAAAACCTTGCAAGTATTGTACTCTGGGACAAAGACCACCCTCCTATTCCTTCCCCCAAAAGGAATCGACATTTGCAGCATTTCTATGAATCCTGAGCCTTCTTCTAGCACATTGTACATAACCCTGCTTACCAGAAGACCACACATATGGGAGATTTGGGGCTGGAGGGAGAGGAGTTGGACCTTGAAAAGAACTATGTCCAACATCATCTTCACCAGAACTTCCTCAGGGAGAGGCTCTGGAATTTTAAACCCTTGCCCTAAATAAATCCTAGAGGTTAATATGAGGATTTTCCCATTTAAGGCAAGGTTTGCAGAAGGCCCGAGGAACCCTGAGGGGCCAAGGCTGGAGATCTCAGGTAGTCTAGGACAGAAAGAGGAGGCAGGCAATGAAAGAAGTCTCTGAGGATCAAAGCAATTTTTTCCTGCTATAACATCTAGCAGGGATGACCAATGGGGAAGAAAATTACATTAAGTGCAGGATGTATTCCTCCTCTTTCCCCCCAGGGTCCTTGTGATATTTCTCTCCTATGCTCTTATCCTGAAATATGCACTCAGGAGGTCATCTCTCAGGATGTCAAAAGCTGATGAAGGGGTAATTTCCACTCTGCAAGAGAAAGGCCTTTTGGCTTAAAAAAAGAAAAAAGGCTCAATCCTTAGTACCACATAAAGATAAATGAATAAAATAAAGGTCCATCTACAACTAAGGAAAAGAAAAGTTAAAAAAAAAAAGAGTCATGAAGTAGGAATGAAGACATTAGTAACCTTAAAGAGGCAGAAGGGACAGCCTCTGGACATCAGCTGAGGGAACCAGGAATAGTTAACCTGGAGGGAAAGCATTCATTCCTAGACAGCAAGTCTCCTCCTATCCAGAGGTGTGCTAGGATCTTCTGCCAGGAATGGTGTCAAGGGGATTGCCACACAGAGAGGAAGGTGAGGCTGTTTAGCTCTCACACAGAGTGATCCTGGGTCCCCTAAGTAGATGAGAGTACATGAGAGGATTAGGATGAATGCAGTTAGTAGGAGTAGAGGACACATAGCCGTAGCGTTGTTCATTTCATTACCACTGTGGTCAACCCATCTTCTGTTATTATACATCACAAGGCTGCACCATTTCATAGGTATAACATTCACCATTTCTCCCCTATCAGATAATTTAAAGTAAACAACACTTATTATCCTGGGGAGAAAAGGAATTAGTCTTGGCCTTGGAAAACAAACTAAACCAGATCAAAAATTTCAATAACAGATTAAACTATTGGGGGTAGAGGTTGGGAGGAAGGAGAGAAGGAATGAGGTCAGGACAAAAAAGTCATGCTACCTTCCCAGGTTATGGACTAGGCTCTTAGACACAAGAGTAATGTTCCCCATCCCTGCCATGATGTTGGTAAGGCCTTCCACTTTGCACTTCCCATTGGCTGGCAGCAACAGGGTAGATGGTAACAGAGTTCCACAGTGAAGGATTGGTCTTCAGGTCTCTCGAAAGGCTGTGATGGTCACTGGTCTTTACTAAGGCTCGATGACGTCAACAAACTCCTCCCTATTGGGGTGGTGTTGTACCAGCTGCCATTTGCAGGTGCCATCCTCATTCTTCTTGCAGAAAAAATGGTGGGCCTGGTTCCCATAGAGCTTCCGTTCCAACAGCCAGTCTGTCCAGAGACACTGATTGCGCATCGATTTGTTACAGGTCGGTGAGTAGCAGATGGTAACCTAGAGTCATAACCACAACATCAGAGTGAGGAAGAGGTCCTTCCTCTTCTGTTGCTGCTGTCAGACCCCAACATATCCTCCCAGCCCTTTTCGACTGCCCCCCTTGTCTTATGAAGCCTTTCCTCGTCCCCACTCTTCCCCTGAATTCTCCTGCCCCATGCTCCTTGTGTAAGAATTACCTTTCTAATATTTCTGGAATCTACCACTGACTTTGAGCAAGTACTTCACTTCCCAGAGCTTTGATTTCTTTACCTTAAAATGGAAGTCTTATTTCTTTACAAATGTGTTATGGAGACCAAATTAAATATTTAAAATAAATTGACTACTACAGGGTCCAGCAAAAAGTAGGCTCTCTCTAAATAATGGCTATGGTAAAGTCATCTCATTCTGCTTTATATGATGACCACTCTACCAGCCAATATGTTAAGTTCTTTGAGGTCAGGGACTATGGACTCTTTCTTGCTTTTACACCGCCAACTTCATGCAGTGTCTGATCCATGCCATATTTCAAGTAGAATATGATTGATAAATAAATAAATAAATACATGAAGGAAAGAATCATGAAGGGTGAGTCTACAAGGCTTAAGACCCTCACCCACCCCAGATCGTCTTAGAAATGGACCCCCCTCACTTCGCAGTCACAGTTGAAAAGATAGTGGTGATTCAGACTCTCTCTCTGCGCCATGGACACGTTTTCCCAAGGCTGGATATAGTTACACATATTGATGAAGATTTTTCCATCATTGAGAACATTACCTTCATGGGGAGATAGAAGAGAATATAACATCAAAACTGTGCTCCTAGAGTCCTGGGTCCTTCAAGAACCCAGAATTATAGCCAATGATGAGCCAAAGCTCCAGTGGTTGCTTGGTTTATTTGTTTGCTTATTTTTAAAATATTTATTTTTTTAGTTCTACACGATACCTTTATTTTGTTTATTTATTTTTATGTGGTGCTAAGGATCGAACCCAGATCCTTGCACATGCTAGGCAAGTGCTCTACTGCTGAGCCACAACCCCAGCCCCTATTAATTTATTTATCTATTTATTACTGGCAATTAAACCAATGCTTGCCTATGCTTTGCCACTGAGCTACACCACAATCTCCAATGGCTTTTTTTTCCCAATGAAAAAAATCAGAATTTTATTTTAAGGCATATTCAGTTGAAAGAATGAAGGAAACACAATTGCTAGCTACAAATAGCAATGTTTTAAATTTAGATATAGAGATTTGTAAGCAATAAAATGTATTGATTTTTAATTTTCAGTGTTTAACTGTGAATTACCAAAATTAGACCAAAGGTTGATACGGATCTTTGTTTTAATTAAGAAACCTGATGTAAATTTTATCTGTTAACCTCTACTTCTTGAGCTTCTGCATCTTATTGAATCTTCCAACAAAATAACTCAGGGGCCTCTGTGCTGATTAAAAATATGCCTCAGTGGGCAGGGTCCAGTGGCTTTTTGATAGGAGTAGCAATATGGGGCTCAATGAAGGAACTAGAAAAAAAACTATAATTTTTATAGCAGGAGATTAACATATTATGCTTGTGCAAGGTAGAATTGTGGGGTCTGGTGAAGACATTTTTCTTTAGTAGGTACAGAGAGAAGGTGGGCTTTAAAATCAGACTTCAGGAGCTCTGGGGGGTGTAGCTGAAGTAGGTGCTTTCCTAGCATGTGTAATGTCTTGGTTTTGATCCCTAAAAAAATAAAAGTGAGACTCTATGCGGGATCCTCTTCTTTTCAATTACTTGCTGTATAACCTTAAAGAAAGTCACGAAATCTTTCAACTGGAAGATAATAATAAAAAAGTTTGGTCAATATTAAATGAGAATATCTGTAGAATTCCCCATACAGTTGAAGACTCACAGAAAATGTTCAATTAATAATAGGATCCCTTCCCCTTTCCAGTCTTTCCCAATATCTACCTAGGCCAGTCTTCTGTCCCCTGGTGAGTCTTTGCACATTAGAAAGTTCCCCTTCTTTCCTACCAAGCTCCTTCCCATCTTTCAAAGATCCTTTTTAATAATACCTTGTCCTTGTTGTGATCATGCAGGCATTCACATCTCCTAGAACTTCCGTTGCTCAGTCATTTGCTCACAAATCACAGCAGCTATAACCCAGTACCAGGAATACAGAAATAAATAGGACAGGACTCTGCCTCCAAGAAACTTCAAATGTGACCCATAAGTAGGCAAAAATGACCCTATGGTATGATTATATAGAAGATTTAGTATAAGAGCAAAAGAGGTCCAATTATCTCCAGGTAAGGAACAGGCAGAGTGGAGAAAAAATGCGTCTCCGAAGAGGGAAGGTTGTGGTGTGCTCAGAAGGGATGGGGAGGACTTCATCTGTCAAATAAATGGAGGTCTTCTGAACATTGGGACTGTCCTACACCAAGGCAGAATGACATCCCATTGGCACACCTTATGCAGCTCCAAATAGTTTATTTCAGCTCTGGGAGAAGAAGGGTCAAGGAACTATAATGCAGATAGCAGAAGACCAAGCTAGAAAGGTCAGCAGTGTTGTGGTCTCAAAGGGCTTTCATAATCTGGCAAAAAAAGAGTTTCTGACTTTCTCAGAAGGGTACAGGTGTCACTTATGACTTTTCCATGGACTTATGTTTTGTTGTTTATCCCAACCCTCAGTTATACTTGACCTTGAGGGCAGAGAGCTTGTACCTAAGAATCTAACAAATGGCTAGACAAACAGAGGGTAGGCATCAGTCTGCTGGGAACTGGAGGGTTCAGCAGCATGCCATGTCTCCCATCCAGGAGCTCCCTGATCAGCACAATTCCACTTCCTTAGAGCTAACCTCAATCAGTGTGGCCTCCAATGCCTGTCACTCCTCAAGAGCCATGTCTGAACTCTTTGAAGTCTATGACTTGTTTTTTGAATTTCCATTCTCCTGTCCCAAGGCCTGGCAGTGTGTTGTAGGTGGTCATTTGTTGTTGAATGGATAAATGGAAGGTAGAATTCTGCCTGTTCTTTCCACCTCTTCATTTTCCTTGCTTTCTTCCTAGATAGTTTTTCTTTTTCTTTCTCTTTATTCTTCCTTATTGATTTATTTTGTTGGTGAGGGGAAGTACTTACTGGGGACTGAATCCAGAAGCACTCTACCACTAAGCTACAACCCCAGCCTGCACCACCACCCCCCTTTTTTAAATTTTTGAGGCAGAATCTCAGTTACTAAAGCTGGCCTTGAACTTGCAGTCCTCCTGCCTCAGCCTCCAAAGTCACTGGGACCAGCCATTTTTCATCTTTTGAAAGAGGCCAGTTTAGATCTCACTTATACCGCAAAGCTTCCTTGATTGTTCCCAGTCACACAAATACCTCCTTTCCTTAAATTCCAAAATAATTTAGTGTTGTATTTATTAATTTATGAAGTCATATTCTTATACAGTTCTTTAACTGTTCCATCCAAACCATCTCAGAATGGAGGCTTGCCTTTGCCCAAGTTCATGGAACAGAACTGTGTTAGACTCAAGGCTCTTATTAGGGTCCATGCAAAAGGCAGGGATAACCCATAAGGAGCAGTTTCAGGGGACAGATTTTGATCAAAATGCCAAAAATCTTATGCTAATTAAAACTGTTTCAAAATGGAGCTTACTGCCGGAGCCTGGGAGAGCATCCTTAAAACTGGGAAGCAGTGGCCAAGATCATTCTAAGGAAAACTCTTGCCTTAATGAGAGGTCACCAAGACTCCCCCCAACTAACAGGCTGTCACTATCACAACTGTTTTTATGTGTAATAAAATGCCACCTGGCTGGCTTGCTGCCCCAGGAAGGCCCTGGCTCCTGCCTCAGGACCTCCTTGGGACAAACTCCATCCCCACCAGTCGCTAGTCTTTGACTTACCAGTCATAAAGTACTGCCTCTTACTGTTGACTGCTATTCTAGCTCCACAGAGAGAAGTGTTCACAGAGGTGTAGACATAGCGAACCTCCTTGACTTTCTCAACCCCTTTAAACATCTGAAAGACAATTGCAAAAAAAAAAAAAAACTCGAAAACAAACCCCAAAACACAGTATTTGGTCAGTGAGTATAATTTGTATATTAACAGGCAAAAACTTCTCTTTTCTCAGTCTCAAAAATTAAGTGAAAGTCTAGTTTCAGAATTGGTGCACTCTCACTGCTACATCAATGTTCATAGCAGCACAATTCACGATAGCAAGATTGTGGAACCAACCTAGATGCCCTTCAATAGATGAATGGATAAAAAAAATGTGGCATTTATACACAATGGAGTATTACTCTGCATTAAAAAATGACAAAATCATAGAGTTTGGAGGGAAATGGATGGCATTAGAGCAGATTATGCTAAGTGAAGCTAGCCAATCCCTGAAAAACAAATGCCAAATGTCTTCTTTGATATAAGGGGAGTAACTAAGGACAGAGTAGGGACGAAGAGCATGAGAAGAAGATTAACATTAAACAGGGATGAGAGGTGGGAGGGAAAGGGAGAGAGAAGGGAAATTGCATGGAAATGGAAGGTGATCCTCAGGGTTATACAAAATTACGTACAAGAGGAAGTGAGGGAAGGGAAGAATAATACAAGTGGAAGAAATGATTTACAGTAGAGGGGGTAGAGAGAGAAGAGGGGAGGGGAGGGGAGAGGGGATAGTAGAGGATAGGAAAGGCAGCAGAATACAACAGACACTAGAATGGCAATGTGTAAATCAATGGAAGTGTAAATGATGTGATTCTGCAATCTGTATACGGGGTAAAAATGGGAGTTCATAACCCACTTGAATCAAACTGAAATATGATATATCAAGAACTATGTAATGTTTTGAACGACCAACAATTAAAAAAAAAAAAAGAATTGGTGCACTCAGAGTCCACAGACTCCTACTGGGTTGTCTTTGTCTTAAAAAAAAATTTTTTTTAAATTAAACTTAATTTATTCCAGTGGAAGGAAACGTACCTCAATGGCAGCTATGGGACCCACTGAGGCCCCACACTGCACTGCCCTTAAGTTTTGTGGTCCCTGCCCCCAACATTCCAACCAGTTCCACTTCACCGTCTCTACAAAAAGTTCACTGAACCGGATTGTCTGAAACCTACCCTCCCAAAACACAGACCCCATTTTCCTCTACCTGCCTAGTGAGGGTAAACGCCCTGTCCTGCCCCCATGTACCTTCATCCGTTTGAGTTCATACCGGAGCAATTTGTTAGGGTTAGAAGGGTCTTCATTAGCAGTCACTATCTTCTCACTGGTGACTTTGGCCCGAATCACTGCACAGGGAGAAGAAAGAGGGAAGAAACCATTAGCGCTTGGAGCAGTTTATTTGGGATCTGGAGAATTTCAGGTGTTGGGAGTGGTGTGATAGAGTTCTGCAGTGACTGCAAGTTCAAACTCTTTGGGATTCTTAGGTCCTCAGCCTCTGTGCTTTTTGGGCCGTGTTCAACCTGTTACTTTGGAGAGCTCTAGTTCCTGTAACTCTGGGAACCGTGGGCAAAGGGGAGGAGTCAGAGTGGTGGAGCTGGAAGGAGCCCCTTGAAGGATTCCTGTGAGGCTCATCTGTTGAAATAGCTCAGAGCCTCAAAGCTCTCCCAGAGTTGATATTAGTAAATGTTTATTGAATCCATAAATATTCTGACCCTGTTGCGAAAACCCATTTCTTGCCATTTGGGCGTTAATCAAAAAAAAAACTGTTTATGAAAGTCTTCCTCTTGGTCTTGAACTAGGTACAAGTCCCACAGATGTGATTGCAACAGGGTCCCTATCCTGCCGAACTTTTGGTCTATCAGAGGATGTGCCTATAAAAACCAATAACACTGAATAGTAGACGCACAAACTTGGTAGAGACACAGTGGTAGCCAGGGAGCAAGGAAGCCTCCAAAGAGCGGTCCTGAGTTAGCCCTTGAAGGATGAATTGGAGTTGGCCAGGAATGCGAGGGTATGTGGAAAGGGCATCCAGATAGAGAGGAGAGAAAGGGCAAAAGATCAGAGTTGGGATGGGGACCCAGTGGCAACCTCATTTATGGGCCATGGTCAGAGACAGGCCCCACCCCCAACCCAGCTGGATCACTCTGGTGACAATGATACTCCCAGGTTGCAGTGTGGTCAGGATGAGGGGCGTTGCTATAGAGGTCGGGACAATCTATTTTCTTACAAATCAGACTCTGTGCTTGCAAGGTTGCTCTGGCGCCAGCCCTTTCAACCCATCAGCCTCAGCAGGAGCAACGGTGAGGGGGGGTTTGAGTTCCTCCCCTTTCCTCAGACTCCTGGTGTACCGCTCAGCCCGAGCCAGTCCCCACCGCCACCGCCCCTGCTGTGGACCGCCTGGGCCGGACTCACCAACCGCCGAGCGACAGAAATGCTGCTGCGGGTGCGTTGGGAGGCAGCTGCACGCCTCGCCCCGCCCCGGGGGCCACAGCAAAGCCAGCAGCAGTCCCAGCACCAGCAGGGCCCTGCTCGTCGCGACTGAGAGGCTCCAGAGCAAGACACCGCAGAGCCCCATCGGAGCCTGTGGGGTCTGTCGGACCAAAACAGCCGGTCCAAGGCGCCTTCGAACGTCCGGCCCTCCACCCCCACCCCCACCCCCACCCCCACCCCCACCTGGGCTCTGTGAGATGACCATAGAACCAATCCCGCCCTAATGGGCTCTGCCTTCCTTTGGCTTGAGGCCACCCGTGGCGGCAGGACCCGAGACCCTCCAACTGACCGTCCCAGTGAAAGTTAGTGGGGATCCTGAGGAGCTAAGCCTCTGGAAGTAGAGGGCAGACACTGGGAGAGGGATGCTGTCAGGGGCAAAAAGAGAAGAGAAACCAAGACCAACGCCCCAGGGCAGAAAGACCAGGGGCTGTGATTCAGGCAGAAGGGACAGTGAGGAGAGGCTCAGAGAGGAGGAGACAGGCAGAGGCCGAGAGGCAGACAGAAATACAACAGGCAAAAGACACAGTGATGGAGAAGGACGGACCCTTGCTGAGCGGCATACTGGGAATGAGACAAGCTACTCAGGGCTCCTTTCAGCTGCAGGAAGTGTTTTCAATACCCTGTTTATGAGGCTCCAAAGCAACAGCAAACAGTAAGGGAAGGAACAGAGAAAGTTGGGGTGTGTGTGTGTGTGTGTGTGTGTGTGTGTGTGTGTGTGTGTCTTGGCTCTGTCAGCTGGGGGGTGGGGAGAGATGTCAGAGACAGCAGCCTGTGCTTAGAAACCCTTTCTCTAAGCAAGAGCCTTAAACTATGCAGATAGCAAGGGACCGTTCTCTCAGGTGTCCCATCACTTAGGACAAACTTTGGACCTCAAAGCCCTGTTTCCAATTCCTGGGTGATTCTGATTGTTATTGCACGTTATAGCCACTGGAGACTACGTGGGGAAGCTTGGAGGCCAAAGAAGTAAGGGGCTCTGGCTAGTTGTGACCCAAGCGTTGTCCACTGTCCAAGGCTCGCCATAGAAGGAGAACCATTGAATTATAACTATAGAAAGTAGAAGGTCGGGTTCTGATTCTGTCATTAGGTAGCTTTGTCACCTTTACTTTGCAGAACCTCAGTTTTTTCTCCATAATATAGGCTTGCATGATCTTCTTCTTCCCCTCCTTCTCCTTCTCCTTCTTCTTCAGTGCTGGGGATCAAGGAGCTTTGCACAAGCTAGGCAAGCACTGTCCCACTGGGCTACACCCCCAGCCCTGAAGTACATGTTTTCTGAAGCCCTTTCCCCCAGCCTCCACTGGCTTCAGCCAGGAATGCTGAAATCTTCAGGTCACATTCTCCCAGTATCTCCTCACACCAAGATTCCATGGGAATCTGACTTTTTCATCAGGGTTGCCATTATCTTCTTCAGAGGACATCTTTTCACTTGGATGGTATTGGTGACATTTGAAAGGAGAGAGACTGACAGGATAGGTTCAAGCTGGTGTCCAGGTTGGTTCTTCATCCCATGTCTAGACCAAGATAAGAACTGAATGGATTATTTGGAGGGATCTCAGAAGCATCCAGTCCAATCATTCGCTTGACAGGTGTGAAGGCTGAGGCTCAGTGATATAAAGTGACTTATAGAAAGTAAGTGGCAGAAAGCACTAGAAAACAAGTATCCTTATGTTTATTCTAGTGCTCTGTATACTCTACCACATTATTTCTTTTCATTTGGCTTTTTTTTTTTAACAGCTCAAAATTCTGTCTTTGGAGGGTAATTCTTTCTTTTAAGTTCTTATTGCTCCTCTGTTAAAATAAGGCTACTTCAAGAATGCATTCATTTTCATAAGGATCCCTTTCCAAGGGTAAACATATTGAATTCTTACATGAGCTCTCTTCCAAACTCAAAGCTGGGCAGAAATAGGCCTTAGCATAATAAGCCATGTTTGGGGTTTAGTTTGTGGTGTTGGTGAGCAGTAAAGACTCTGAATGAAGAAGAGTACATCTGGGTCAGTATTTTTGAAGGGGTAGGTACTAAGAGATACATGATGATAATAAATATGCATTCAAAAAAAGCTTCGGGTTAATTAAGACACAATTTACATACATCTTTAGCTGAGAGCCAGTCCCGCCCAGTGTTCGTCCAACAGAGAAGGTTGAAGCAGTGAGATACAGAGAGTAAGAACAAGGTTCAGAACAGCTCTTCCTCTAACATGCTGTGCGACTTTGGGAAAGTCACTGTCATTCTATGAGTCCAGTTTCTTAATTTGTAAAGCAAATAGGTTGGTCTGGTTCTTTAAGGATCCTCCAAAGGGTGTTCCTAAGAAAAATATGCGTAGGATTCCACAGAGAGAGAGGCACACCTGACCAGTTTGTTCCTTCCTCCTCTGCCTTCAGCTGACACTGCCCACATTCCCCGTGGTGGTGAAGATTGGCCATGCTCACTCCGGTATGGGCAAGGTAAGGCAGGGGGGCTGCAGTGGTGTGGAGTTGGGCTCAGAAGGGTGTTTTTGCTGGAGAGGTAGCTCAGTAGAGCTCTTGCCTAGCATGCATGAGGCCCTAGCTTCAATCCCCCATACTTTCGGGGACAGGGGGGTAAAGAAGGGCACTTTTCAGATGGGTTTGAAGGCTTCAGGGCCTTTTGACTAAGGTCTCCCTTTCTTCCTCTTTGCCTAATTCCTACATTAGGTCAAAGTGGAAAACCACTACGACTTCCAGGACATTGCTAGTGTGGTGGCCCTCACTCAGACCTACGCCACAGCAGAACCCTTCATTGACGCCAAGTATGACATCCGAGTCCAGAAGATTGGTGGCAATTACAAGGCTTACATGTAAGTGGGGAGGTGTAGTGTCCCAGCAGATGCTCTTTATTCATCTCAGCTACCAGTTCTCAGTCGAACCTCACCAGGCCCATAAGGCAGCTTACAGAGAGAACATGCCACTTATGTCTAAAACTCCTAAACTGGGCTCTTTTCAAGTCAGGGAGGGGGTCTGTAAACTCAGATGAGAAATAAAATTAGTATTAATTTCACTAGCTCTCTTCAGTTATAAACAAAAACAACAGACAATAGTAGTAGCACTATATAGGACTTTATCACCAAAGGTAATCATGATACTCGTGTATCACACTACAGTTGTGACAGACCTGAGTGCCAGTTACTGTCATCCCTATGTAAAACTCATTATAGTTATTAGACCTGCCTCTGTATCACATTATTTAAAGAAACACATCTTTGACTAATCAAAATGTGTTTTTAAAATATTTTTGATAACTCTAATTGGGTATCTTTGTGATCTTATATACTTTATGCACTTGCACGTTTTATACGTTTTAAACATTGAAAGGAATCCTGTACTTCAACAGACTACCAAAATATGAGTAAAGTTAAACTCCAAATGTAAATATCCAGCCCTAAGTCTAGTAGTTTTAAGAGTAGATGACTTCCCCACAAAACTGTATCCATTCGGCAGAATGAAAAGTTAAAAATGTCCTCATTAGAATTAAAAGAAAAATCCCCAAAATTGATGGAGGGTGGGAAGCCAGAGAAACTTTAGATGGCATTCCCTTTTGTTTGCTTTTGCAAAATGAAAAACATCTATGTTTAGTGAAAAGAAGGTGCTGTTTCGGCCTCCTATCTCAGTAGGCCATTACAGAGGTCACATGACCTGCAAGTCCACACCAGATAAGCTGTCACTGAGTGGCCTCTCAGTGTCATATCTGCTCCCATACTTTAGGGGCCCCTTATGGATCTATGCCACATGTCCCATTGTTAACTGAGATGTAAAGTCTTACAGAACTTTGCAAACTTTAAAATATAATAAAAATATAAAGGATATATTATTATTTACTCAGAGTTTCCAAGACCCTGTTATGTGTCATGGCTCTATGCTGGGAACTTGAAAGTGAGTGTCTCTCTGTCCCTGTCTTGAGGAGGTTGCTTACAGGGACACCTTAGTAAACCATAAGCTTAGGAAGACAGTTACATGTATTGTGATTTTCTTGTCTCTGAGTTTCTACTCAGGTTTTGCCAGCTACTCAGCTGTTTATTTATTTGCTTTTTTCTAAACTTGGTAGTGGTTGCAGGGAAAAGCACATCACAGAGGGAATCAAGTTTCCTGGATTTTTATCTCCCATCTGCTGTGACTGAATATGCAATCTTGGACAAGTCATCCAGCCTTTCTGAGTCTCAATCTCCTTGTCTATAAAGCAGAGCAAGAACTCCAGCCTACTCAGAACAGGGGGTTTGAAGTGAGGCTCTTATGAGGGGTTTGGAGAAGAGGCACTACAGAAAGCAGCCAGTACGGTCCAAGTAGATGGTTGTTGTCGCCCCCTCCATATAAATATTTCTCAGTGCTTGAAGTCAGATCTGTGGGGAGGACACTTATGGGAACTGGCACAACTACTCTCCAAACAGTACTGCATGGTGAGGATAGCACACGGAGGGCTCTGTCCATGGTGTAAGAGGACTTTTCTGTCCCCTAAGCCATTCCCTTTCCCGTTAACTATATCTTGGTGGAAACTTATGATTTAAAAGATCTGTTTTTGGTATTTTACAGTTTACTTAACCCTGTACCAATCGGTCCTTCTGGCAACCCTGTGTTAACAGATAGAGGCTCAGAGACTAACTGTCCCATGGTCACCTAGCCAGCCAAGAGCAAATCCAGAACCAGAAACCTGGACTTCTACCTCCTATGTTGTCCAAGACTAGCTGATTCTTAACCCATGCTCATAGAAGGCAGGTACAGTGGACATAGCAGAGGTTGATGACTGATGCCATCATTTCTATTGAATAGATGAGTGAAGCCCAAAGAGGTTAATTAAACTGACCCAGAGCCACATGACTAATATTGTAGTGAACCTCAGAAATTAACTGTTGAATGAGTGAATGAGAGTGCTAATGAAGAAGACATTGGAAGATATTCACCAGAACCCTGCAAGAGCTCCCAGGAAAAGTGGGATTCAGTTTGTATGCCCAGACACTGTGAGTAGGCAGGAGGACAGGCCACAGTACATACCCCAGGTGTTTTATATAGTTATGGACAAGTCTTAGCTTAAGCCTCAGCTCAAGTAACTACATTAAAAAGTACATGTTAGATTGTTAAGTGCGATATAGGCAAAATTCTAATGGGATCAAGAATCCATCCATTTGAAAGATCAGGTCAGAGAAGGCTTCATGGAGCCAGGCCTTCTGAGGTAGACCATTGTGGAGAGCCAAGGGCCTCACAAGTGGGAGTTTGGCTGGGGCCGTGGGGCTGTAAGCTCCACAGACAGACTTCAGGCTCTTTGTGGGGAAAGCGGTTAGGGAACTGTGAGCTTCAGTTCTGGAAAGTTTCATGCCCTCCCATTGCTGGTGTGGCTCATGGCCTGTCCTACCCTGGCGGGACCTTGTTGCAGGAGGACATCAATTTCGGGGAACTGGAAGACGAACACTGGCTCTGCAATGCTGGAGCAGATCGCCATGTCAGACAGGTGAGTGAGCCAAGGGGTCCAGTCCCCCGTGAGAGGGAGGCTACCATACATGAAGAGGTGTAAGAAAGCAGGAGGGGAGCCTCTGGGCAGACAGGACTGATAAAACACAAAAGGCCCAAGCAGCCAGTCGACAAGATCAGGCAAGACTGGGTCTTGTGCTAAATTATAGAGATAAAGGCTTTGCATATCACAGAATCTCCAAGAAAGGAGTAGTAGTTAATATGGGCTGGAATAGCCAAGGAAGGCCTCCTAGAAGAGTGGAATCTGCCCTGGGCTTGAAAAGTTGGGTAGGATCAGGAGAGCAGAAAGAGAAAGTTCTGTAAATAAGGGACCACCTTTGATGGTTGTGGGATAGAAAAAGCGGGTGGTGGAGATGGGAGAGATAGAGGCTGTAAGAAGAGCCCAACCAGCAAGCAGGCTTGGGGTGAGCTAGTGCTCCATCCTCAGGACACCTTCCTGCCCCCTCCAGGTACAAACTATGGGTGGACACCTGCTCTGAGATGTTTGGTGGCCTAGACATCTGTGCTGTCAAAGCTGTACATGGCAAAGATGGGAAAGACTACATTTTTGAGGTAAGTCTGTCCCAATCGTATCTGAGAAACAACACCCAAGGCTGCAGGCCAAACTCTTGGCTCAAAAACTATGTGGACAGCCCAGACTGCATTTATAGTGTAGAATCTTCTGAGTTGTTGGAAGGCCCTAGACAGCACATCTGCATAGCAGGATACCTCCACCGGTGGGGAGCTATTACTTCTAACCTGCTAAGCCTATGCACACCAGGGGTAATAACTGGTACATATGGGTTCCTGGGGTCCTAGTGCAGTCATTTCTCTGGGAAGACTATAGTGACTTTAGTATTCTTAGTCTGAGAAAGCTTCCTCCTTTTGCAGTCATTTTACAGGCAAGAAAACAGGCCTAAGTGCTGGAAGCCTGTGCCTAAGGCCACAGGGTGAATCGGTGTCTCCACCTGGGCACCTGGGGACAGGAGATTTTTCTGAGCATCCCTCTGGGCCCTGGAGACACTTTGCTTATCCTGATCCTCTAACACAACTTTTCTCTCTTTTCCCATATTCAAAGAAAAGCCCATGACAGTATGAATTCTTCACATACATTGTCGCCCAATCTTCCTGGGAGCAGGAAAGGCTCCTGGCCAGGATTCCAGAGAACTAGTGTCAGGAGCCTAGCTAGAGTGGGCTTCAGGTTCAGAATCCACCCTATGGCCTGCTCAAACTCTGGGATGGCTACACCTCCCCTTCTAGAGTGGGAGCAATAAATGAGACAGTTGGACTATGGAATCTATGACCCCACTAAGGCAGACATTTCCAAAAAGAAGGACCCATTGCTTTGGACCCTGAGATTCAGGCAGAATCAGGATCAGTGGCAGGTAGGGAAGGCATCCCAAGTCAGAAGCACAGGGAGGAATCTGATCATTTAATGAAAAGAGCCTATTTGGAGACAGATTGTACAGGTGAAAATTCCCAGGGATGAAAACTGCCCATTCTTCACCAGAGATTTATGGGAACGTCTTTCGTGTCTTCCTGTTCCTCTGTCTGCAAACTTCGAGCCCTGGGCCCTTCAAGCCGTCTCCTTTCTCTCTCCCTCTTCCAGTTACCTTCAGCTAGCAATCTCCCTCTCCCCCATCCCTGGCCTGGGTGAAGGTAAAGGGAAGTGGCTTGAGGCAAAGGTTTGCAGGAGGAGGGGACAAAGGTCCTATTTTCTGCCAAGGACCATGCTTCCAACTAAAGACAAGAACACCTGCTTCATCACCAGCCCAGGAAGACCAGGCCAGGCCTTGAAATTTCCAGACCCTTTCCTCACCCAGGCCACATCTTCCACCAGGTCATGGACTGCAGCATGCCGCTGATTGGCGAACACCAGGTGGAGGACAGACAGCTCATCACTGAACTAGTCATCAGCAAGATGAACCAGCTGCTGTCGAGGACTCCTGTCCTGTGTCCTCAGAGGCCCTTAACCACCCAGCAGCCACAGGTAAGCAGCTGTGCAGAGACACAGGACAGCCAAGAGCCACTGTTCTGGACATTGGTGGTTCTAGAATGGAGCAGAGGTCAGATACCCACAGGCCTGGATAGGATCTAAGCAGTCTTCTCCCTCCTCCTTGTCTTCCTCTGGAGGCCCGCTTATCTCCCACCATCCCTTATAGGGGCCTTCTCGTGAGCAGTGTGCAGTATCAGCTGTAGGACTGACAGGCATGGAGTACTAGATCTCTTCCCTCTGAACTTGAAGTCTCCAGGGAACCAGAGCTTGCTTTCTCTGAGACTCAAGATGCTCCCTTTTTCAAAATGGGAGGTCTCTGAGGAGGAGCTGAATCATATTGCTCACTAGCTGTTCACTGCTAAATTGGGTTTTTAAAAGAAAGTGGGGGTCTTTCTGAGAAATCTGGTGCAGAAAAAGAGAAGAGTCACTTTCTTCCTTCTGGGAGAGCAACAAGGTGAAACTCAAAATTAAAGATCTCCTTTCCCTAAGGGAGAGGAGGTAGCCTTGGATTAATAGTGCCTAACTCAGGTCCAGTCACATCATGGTGACAGTATCCTAGCTGCAGGTCTATAGGAAATCTACAGTGAAGTTTTTTGTGAAACATTAGGCCCTGTGGCTCTAGCATATGCCAAGGAAAGGAAGATCCCTGGACCTGGAGCTCTTTGGTTCCACAAAGAAGGTATCTTATATTTCAAAAATATTCAGTCTTCTCTCCACTGAACTTTTGTATAATGAAGTGGGGGCAATTCATTGCACTTGGGGCAATGAATCAAATAATTGAACCTGATCTAGCTTTTTCCCTAAAGAACTGTGTAATTATGGGGAGAAGCTATTAGTTCGGAGTGCTTTATGGATTTTATAAATTAGAATTTATAAATTAGAATTCTCTCAAAAATCTTTAAAATCCAACATGAATCGGTTAGGGAGGTAGAATATAATAGTGATTCAAAATATGGGCTTTGAAATGAAAATGAAACCCAGTTTGAATTCTGAATCCAGAATTGGTGTTGTGACCTTGGACAAGGTCTTTATCTTTGGCTCAGTAATGATAATCACAGAACCAGTCTCATAGGGTTGTTAGGAGAATTAAATGATGTAAGGAACCTAAAACGTGGCAAAGTAAAGCACCTGGTGAAGATCAGCTGTTGTCCTAGAAGAAAGTAGACTCTGGCCTTGGATCCCTGCAGCCTTAGGCCTGGAGATTATTGCTGCCGCTTCTGAAGATGGGGGCCTCACCCGATTAGGCTGCACTCAGAAGCAAATAGCTGGAATCTAGAAATCCTTCAGTAAGAAAGAAGAAAGGGCTGGCACCCTTACACTGGAAGAGGGAAGGAAAAAAACAAAACAACACAGCAGTGTGGGTTATTTAGGGTAGAGGAAATTACCCCCGACATTTAAATATCACAGAATCATAGCCTGCAAGTGTTGTTGATACTCATAATAATGAACCTGAGTCATTGGGAAGGGGAATGCTGACATTTTAGTGTTTCATATTCTGTTTAAGAAAACTAGAAACAAAATGTAGGAAATATTTCCAGAAAAGAATTGACTAAAATAAAACAGTGTGACAATTGGTAAGTCAGTTCCCTCTCTGAATCTGTTTTCCCACCTGTCATATGGGAAAAACATAAGAACTATCTTTTCTGCTCTAAAAATGTCTTTAGGGGCTGGGCATGCAGAAGACTTATCTATCATGCAACAAGACTCTGGGTTCCATTCCCAGCACACCACCAACAACAAAACAATAAAAATGTCTTGAGTACTTCTATCCTTATGGATTCTGGATAAATGGAAACTCTGGGCTAACAGGTAGCAACTCTCGAGTAGCCATGTTGAGAGTAGCCTTGTACAGTGGGCTCTTACCACTCTTTTTTTTTTTTTTTTTTAAAGAGAGAGTGAGAGAGGAGAGAGAGAGAGAGAGAGAATTTTTAATATTTATTTTTTAGTTCTCGGCGGACACAACATCTTTGTTGGTATGTGGTGCTGAGGATCGAACCCGGGCCGCACGCATGCCAGGCGAGCGCGCTACCGCTTGAGCCACATCCCCAGCCCTCTTACCACTCTTTACATACAATGAGGGTTTTACACCTTCTTTACTCACTGGATTGGACCTCTGATCAGATGGGAGAATCTGTTCCTGGGGCTGAGGCTATAACTCAGTGATACAGTGTGGCTTCGCATCATGCACAAGGCCCTGAGTTTTATCCCCAACATCACTAAATATAGATAGGTAGGTGGGTAGTAGGTAGGTAGGTAGGGGAGTGGGTAATTAGATATTGAAAAATATTTTCATGATTTAAAAAATATCAGGCTTGTAACTAGATTTTGTAGCTTTGTAAATGTGATGAAATAAAGATACTTGGGTACTAGTCCTGTCTTTTAGTCCACAGTAGGCCTTAGTCAATAGTTAGAAATATCCTGTTAATCAGATTATTGCTTGTCCCTGCCCTAGAGAAAAAGTGACACATACAGTTGGCCTTCCCTATCTGTACATTCCATATCTGCAAATTCAGCCAACTGCCTATCAGAAATGCAGTTAGGTCTATGGTGGTTGCCTCAAAAAGCATAAAAGTTCAGTGACAAAGAGACAATTCATGAAAAAAAAAGTTTTACCTCACAGAAAGCATTAGTTCTTCTTTGGTATAAGCCCCTTAAATTAGTCCATTTTGTGTTACTAAAATGAAATGCCTGAAGGAGGCTAATTTATAAAGAAGAAAGGTTTATTTTAACTCACAGTTCTGGAGGTTCAAGGACAAGGGGCTGCGTCCGTTGGTGGCCTTGTTGCTAGCAGAGTCTTGAGGCAACATTAAGCATCACATAGCAAGAGATGGGGAGCACATGTATTTCTGTGTCTCTTATTTTTATTTTTTCATAGTCACTGGGATTTAGTTCTGTGGGCTCCACTCTGATGACCTTGTCTAATCCTAATAATAATAATAATAAAACACCTTTTAACACCAGTCAGATTGTTTCTACCCTCTTAATATTTCACAATGGGGACTAAATTTTAGCACATGAATCCTGAAGGAATATTCAAATTACCTATCCACACTATAGTATCCCTTATTTTATAAAGTTTAAATATTGCAACTTAAACATTTCTAAAGAGAAATATATCTCAAAGCACAGGCAGAAAACCAAAAAGAATAAGCTTCCCTAAATATATGGGCTCCTTCAGAAATCCGTAGTAGTGAAGTCAGTCTGACTCAAGGATGAGCTTTTCTCTGTTTATTCTCCTATCACCGCTGGATATTGTAGAAAGCTCCCTGTGCTGGGAGTCAGGAGACTCCCAGGCTATTCCCTGTGGCCTTGGACAAGTTACTTTCCATTTCTGGACATTTCTTTACTCGCCTATGAAATGGAGTTGAGTTAGATGATTTCTAGATCTCTTTCAATTCTAAAGTCATGTAATGGCTGGAGCTAGATAGACACACTGCAGACTGTGAAGGCAGAGTTCCCCAAGATATTGCTCTCACTTCTAACATCAGCCGAAATTCAGAAGTTCCCCAAACTTGGACAGGTTCGACAGCTCCCTGGAAGAACTCACAGAGCTCACTGAACCCTGTTGTACTCACAGTCCCGGTGGATTGTGGGGAAAGGACACAGGTCAACACTAAGTCAAAGGAAGATGCCCAGGACAGAATCTGGGAAAGTTCAAAACTCAAAGCTTCCATTATCCTTAGGATGTGTTACCCTCACAGCGTCAGCGTGTGACCATACCCATGACGTATTGCCAACCAGGGATGCTCACCTGCACTTCAGAGTTTGGAGTTATTATGGGGCTTCATTTCTACAGCATGATGGACTGACTGGTCATCCGGTTGAACTCAGTCTCCAGCTCCCTGTTCCCTGGAGATCAGGCTAATGCCATGTGGCTTAGGGAACTTACCATGAATAACAAAGACACTCCTGCCACTCAGGAAATTCCAGGAGTTTAGAGGTCACTTCCTGAGAGCCTGGCATAAAGGCTAAGACCTCTTTAAGGGCAAGGCCACACTATCAGGTTAATATCACGGACGTCTCAGATACTTGCAGCCCCTTGTGGGCACAAACCTTGCCTATTCCTCTGTTTCCACTGACCAACACAGGCCTGGCCCAGAGTGTGTGCTGAAGTTAGCTCATAGCCTCAGGACTCCAGTGAAGAAGGAGATATCGTTCCCATCCAAAAGTTGTTTAGATTCTAAGTTGAAATCATGACTGAATTCATGGGCCATCAAATGGTGTCTTCTTGTATCTTCTTTTAGCTTCCTCCTAAGCTTGTGCCCTGACCCCAGGCTGCCCAGAAGACATAAAGCTCCCAACATTTGGCAAAATGCTGCAACTTGGGCTTGAAGGCATGACTGTCCTGGTCACAGTTCCACCTCCCTGTCTCTCCTGGGTGACGGCACATTGTTTACGGTTGAGGAGACATTTCAGTTACCCTGGGTGCAGGCCCCTGGGTCTCTCAGACTAGATGGCCTTGTTCCTGCTGTCACTTCCCACTTTCCTGAATCTTTACTTCGTGAATCTGCTTCACGGCCCCCTTCCACCTGTCATCTAGTCCACTTTGTGTTACTAAAATGAAATACCTGAGGCAGGCTACTTTATAAAGAAGAAAGGTTTATTTTAACTCACAGTTCTGGAGGTTCAACGACAAGGGGCTGTGTCTGATGGTGGCCTTGTTGCTAGCAGAGTCTTGAGGCAACATTAAGCATCACATAGCAAGAGATGGGGAGCACATGTATTTCTGTGTCTCTTATTTTTCTTTTTTTGTAGTCACTGGGATTCAGTTCACCCACTTTGCTTTCAAGGGTACCCTCTCTTCCCCGTCATCAAATGATTATCACATCCGCATCCAAACAGCTTCCACTTAAAAATCAAAAACATCCCTCAACTCCATATTCCCCTCCAGCTACTGCCCCACTTCTCTGTTCCCAGCCCAATCTTGAGTTGTTTTAGCCACCATGTCTCCTCCTCCATCAACCCACTCCAGTCGACAGTCTTTCCCCACCATCCCACTGCAACTGCTGTGGGCAAAGTCATCTCCATGTTCCCTCCACACATAGTGGTCACTTCTGTTCCTGCCCTGCAGACTCTGCAGCAGCATTTGACGTAGTTGGCTACTTCCTTGAAATGCGTCCTTTGCTAGGGCTCTGGGACCTAGCAAAGTTCACTCATTGAACTCCAGATTCACATGTCTAACTCCTTTGACACCTTTATTTGAATTCCTTGAAGGCATCCTAAATATAACATGCCCAGAACAGGATTCTTGTTTATTTTTCCCCCTCCTTAACCGTGTCCTTAACCCTTACTTAATTTTCTAGAAGTAATTCGTGTAGGCCCTTGCCTAGCTCTTTGCCCTTGTACCACCCTGCCTCTTTCTCATGATGCCCTAGCCACAGTGTAAGGGCCTTTGTGTTGGTTGTGCCCTCTCTCAGACATGCTCTCCCCTACCCTCCTTTTTTAATCTTTGTATTTTTTTGCATGGCTGGTTCTTCTACGGCAGTGTAACTGGTATTTCCTCAACCATCAGACCCAAAGTTGCCACCTACTCACTGACTCGCTGGGTGCCACCTCTCCCTTCTATAATACTTAGCATAGCACTTTCTATCCGCTAAGCTTACTAAGGCTGTGACATCTCCAGGCACTATAATCTCATGGACCCACCATCATACGCATGGTCAATCATTGACCCAGATACTGTTACGCAGCATATGACTATATATCAAAACTGGAGGGTTTTTTTTTTTAAATTCTTTTTAGTTGTTGATAGACATTTATTTCATTTATTTACATGTGGTGCTGAGAATCGAACCCAGTGCCTCGCACATGCCAGGCAAGTGTGCTACCACTGAACCACGACCCCAGCCCTCAAAACTGTTTTAAGAAGGATGGTTGAGAGTGGTTTACCCAAGTTCAGTCAGTTTCCTGTAGAAAATTTAAACAATAATAACAAAATGAAGTCTGTCTATCTTTTATTATTTTTATTGCTGTTACCGTGTGATATCAACTCTACACAAATGACAAAGATAAAATGCTCCTCCTATCTAGCAAACCACTCCCACCACCTCTCTGCCCTGCTAGGCCATTGCAAGGCATACTTTTTGAATGAGTTCCCACTGGGAATGAACATCACGAACTCCCTATCAGCATATTGGAGTTGACATCAGGCTCCTGTGGAGACCTTAGACTGTGCAGTAGGAAGATCTAAACCAAGGAACGCTGTCTGAGTCCCAGCCTGGCCGCTGTGTGGCCAACTGAGCCCCTGATGTTGTTACTGACTTGTGGGTCACTCTTCAGAGCCCGGTCACTCTTCAGAGCCGGCCCTTCTTGCTGGTCTATTTTCTGTGGCTCTAAAAGATCAGGCTGAAAGAGATTCTGGCCCAAGTCATTCACAGTCCTAGGATCTGCCTCTTGCTCCAAATTCTAGACCAAAACCAGAACAGACCAGTGACCAGCTGCTTGCAAACTTCCTCTCTTGATCTTTCCCCTTCCTTGCCTCCAGCTCTCCCAGGAGAGAGATTTCATTTCTTTGATTACAGAAGAGCACCTCCAGCAGGCTGGCAGACAGGGAGGGCGACGGTGGCAAGTAGAGGGCCCACCTACCTTGGTCCCAGCCCGCTCCCTAGCCTGGGGTGGATTAATTATGGAAAATAGGAGCTAGCTTAGGCTGTGCACGGTTCTGAGGACTAAGGGCAGGGATGTATGGGGCCTTGGCCATGTCATCAAAAGCAGGAGATGAGTGCCAAGGCCTGATGGAACTGACTGCAGCTTGGCCTCAGCCTGTCTGGACTGCCGGCCTTGGGGCTTGGGGCAGCTGGGGCCTCTGACCCTCTGTACTTGGCCTCTTTTGAGTGCTTTAAGGACACTGTTATCAGTGTGGCAGTGACACCTGGTGGCCAGTAGAGGCCAAAGCCCTCAGGCTGTGTAGGTGTAGACCTTCCTCCCAGGACCCAAAAGTCTCCCATCCTCCCAACACATTCATGGACCATTGGGGTCCATCATTCAGGATCTGGGTTTAGCCTTGCATCCTGGGGCTCTGGAGAGGTCTGAGTTGCTCCACAGACTCCCCAGAAGAAAGGGAGAGAACTTTGGGTAGAGAGAGAGCTTTCAGGCCCTGCCAGGAGAGATGGCAGTATCTGGTCCTCTCCTGAGCATAGCTAATCTTGTCTCATCTCATTACACTGTCCCCGTTCTTTTTCTTTTCCTGCAAAATCTTCTGGAGTTGAAGACTGAATTGCTAATGCAGGAATTTCAGCTACCGATGGGTGAGGTGGGGACTGGTCTCTCTTCAGTGCCCCTCAGCTGTACCCCAGAGCCAGCTGCCTTTCTGTTCAGCTTGTGGGTTAGACCCATGGCAGTGATTCCATGGCGTGGCTTTTGGATGCATTAATGTCCATCTGGTGCCAGGTGAATATGAGTCGCCTCATCCTCCCTGAGCAGGCAGGCCACACCTGGGGTGTTGTTTCTGGTCTGAGGGTCACAATAAAACAAGGACAAACTCTAACTTTCACTGGAATATATTCAGAGGAGAGAAAGTAGGCGGTGGAGGGATGTGGCAGATTTGTTCTGTGGGTAAGAGTTAAAGGAACTGCAATCAAATAGCAGTCGTTTCTAGGAGCCCATGATTCAGTGTCTTCAGTCTCGATGCCATCGTGGATTAGAAATGGTTCCAAAGGCAAATCTGCTGGAAGACACATTCTGACTCAGCATAGAGAATATACTCACTGACACTGAGAGAGGAAACGGCTGCCCTGGGCAGTGGCGTGTGGCTCACGGGGCAGCTGACGTTCAGGCAGAGGCAGGATGAGCTGCTTCTCAGGGGCATGGTGGAAGGGTGGGCTGGGGCTGGAGGTATTGGTGATTTAAAACCTCCTTCCAATCTCAGTTGCCGTGGTCCAGATGGTGGGCAGTCACTGGACATGGGAAAGGCATCATAAGAGTTCCAAGTTGAAGGAGTGGGGCCGGATCACCTCTGACCTCTGGTGGGACATTCTGCCAGTCCTTGTTTATTGGCTCTCTGGTCTGAAGAGAGACTCAAAACATTTCTAGCCAGGTCTTTGCAGCCCCCGAGGCTCCAAAAGCCATGCTCTCCTGAGTACGAGGAGATCAGGACTGGGGAGGGATCTCTCAATCCTGAGAAGTACAGCCTGGAGGCTGTGCACGTAGGGGACACAACTGTCCCTCAGATCCCAAACATGGGCTTCAGCTTCTCTTGAGCTTGGGAGAGGTAAATTTAGGACAAACGAAAGGCCTTCCTGCTTCCCACAGCAGGGCTGACTTTAGAGAATTTGTTCCCTAGTGAGGATAAGCTGAGAACGTGAGGAGATTTGGGGCAGGTTCAGATAAAGCCACTAGTGACCAGATCCCTTAACAGACATTAAGAGAAACTGACTATTTTGGGACTGGCTTAACTTTCAGGGACATCTTTAATCACTTGAAGCTGACATTCTGACCTCGGGTGACCTGACCCTCAGTGCCCCTGTAGGACTCATGGACTGCCCCCCCGGGACATTTCTGGTGTCCTTAGTTTATGGGAGGGGCCAGTCCAGGAGGCGAGCTCTGCCCTGCGGTCAGCAATTCCCCTCAGGAAGCGAGGTAGGAGCAGCTCATCCCTGGTTACCTTTCTGACTTTTAGAGGAAGGAAGGTGGGCTCTGGTAACTTCCAGGGAGAGTCCGGAAAGGTCCCAAGGTGCTGAAAACGTGCTATCCCCTTTGCTCTGACTAAAACCTCGAGCCTCCTGACCACATTCCTTCCTGCTGCTTCATTCTCCCTGGGGTCCTAGACCGGGGGAGCGGGGCCTGGGGGAGCTGATCAGAATAGTTCTGTGGCGTGTCCAGCAAGGAGCTTGGCCTGGCCCTTTTCCTGGGGCCAGACCCTGGGACCCTTTCCCAATTTCCTGTCTCAGATATGCTGACCAAGCACAGGCCTTCCTCCTTGATGGGGGCAGCTGGTCCCAAGCCAACAGCTCTCAAGGGTTGAGTCACTCCACGTCTTTCCTTCCTCAGCTCTTCATCCTGCTGGGACCTCAGAAGAAGCTCTCCCCTCTTCCAGCTGCTGAAAGCCACAGACGGGATGGCAAATTCAAGGTGCCTTTGATTAAAACCCCACAAACTCTCATCCATGGGCTTGGTTTTTCTCCCAGACCAGTGATTTCCTTTACAGTCACCCCAAGAGCTAATATTTGCTCTTTCTGAACTGACTTTTCTGTATCTGCAGGGACCTTGCCCAGCCCAGAAACTCTCGCACATGAAACTGCTGCGCCCCAGCTGACAGGAAGCTGCGCAACAATACCTTCTCCACTGGTGCATGCGATTCTAACATTACGGCTTCTTTCCTTCGGGATGAAATTTGTTACTATTTAAATGATACTCATGATGCTCACTTTCATTCTTGCTTTGCTTAGCACTCGTTTACAAAGCATATTCATTATTTTAGGCTTCCCAACTCTTATGTGAGATGGATGGAGCTAGTAACTCAATCTGTGTTTATATATCAGCAAAGAGAATGCAAATGACTTGCCCAAAGTCGCATGCCTGCTAAGGAGGAGAGCTGGATCTTCTGGTCCCCAGTTCAGGGGGTTCTGCACATTATCATGCACCATGCTCTTGTAGTGCTGTCCCTGGAACAGGGTAAGGTAAGAATGGGCACTGAGGCCCTGTGTGAAGCAAACTCTTGGCTTTGACAACCAAGGGCAGAGCTGCCCAACCTGGGGAGTCTCTGAGCTTCCCCAGCTCTGTTCTGCCCCTGGCTTCTCTGATCACTAAAAGCCCCATGGATTCTACACAGCAGGATATGGGCCTCCACGGAGGGGAGCAGCCAGATCTCCTTGCCAATCCCTCTCAGCCTGCGCCCGCGGGATCTCTCTGCTAAGGCCTAATAGCCCTGGGGTCTTGCTGGGCTCCAGACTGTGCAGCTAAGAAGGGCTTATCTCCTATCTCAGGCATCTGAAGAACTGAAAAATGCATGAAAGAATTAATGGGAGCCTAGAGCCATAAGAGCCTGTCGAAGTCATCTGCCTGTGACTGCTTCAGCCCTTCACAGTGTCTCTGACCAGAGTTTGTCCAGGTCCCGCTCAAACACTCCTCATCCCAGAAAGCTCACTTCTCCCCAGGCAGCCCGTGACTCCATTCAGATTTGTACTAGACTTAACTTGAGTCTTCTGCTGGAAGCCCTAGGTGCTGCCATGGGTCCCTCATTTAATCCCTACCATCTGCCATTCAGGAAACAGATTCAGAGATTAAGTCATTTGCCCAAAGTCAAATGAAGAAAGATGTCATTTCCAGACTTCTCACCCTCTTATCTGTTCCACAGATCCATTTTATTCTGCCAGCATGCCCCTTAAGAGAGGTGCCCAGAAGTGGTGGCAGAACTTTCTTATGAGGACTGATCAGTCAACCCAGTGACAGACCTGTTACTCCCCCTTCGGGAGACACTGATCCACCTCCAGCCATATCAGATCTTTGACAGCAGCATCTCAGACTCACACCCTCTGAGCTCCTAGTCATTCTAGAAGCCCAGGGTTGTTTGGGGTTTTTTCTTATGTGACTATAAGGCCATTTCCCCAGTTCCTTTCTGTGTTTAGCTGGTCACAAGCACTGGACTTCACATTCTTACCTGTTTGAGTCAACCAGCTTCCTGAGAGAAACTCTGCTGCTCAGTATGACCACGGGTTCCTGCTGTGGGCTGGCTACAAGCCAGACTTTGGCAGTGACGCCAGAGTGGCCAGACTTCTGTGGAATTTGGCATCCCAGGAGGCTCTTGGTGACTGGAGACAGATCCCATGGTAGCCAAACCCCACAGGGAATAGGCCCTCAGCCCCTAGCCGACAGTAGGCTTGTGGGCGGAGCCAGAGTGTCTCAGCCTGGCAAGTGACAGTCCTTAGGGACTCTCCTCTCAGTCTCCCATAGCCCCTGAAAAGTCTTCAGTCCACAACCTCGTTGGAGCCGGGAACAGGAGAGGCTCCCTAGGCGCCATCTCGGGTGGCCAAGGCACATTCCCAGGCTCCAGCCCAAAGGACTGCCTTGGGAGTTCTTCCCCAAAGCTTTGGGAAGGACACTTTTGGGCTCAGTTTATCCTTGAGAGTCTCACATGTGTATTTCTGTGGTTGAGGAGAGCTGGGGCTAGCCTTTGTGGTGTACCCCCTCTGTGAGCTCATCCTGTGAGTGGCTGGAGTTCTCTCAATAAAATTCATCTATGGAATTTTAGAAGTTTCTTTCTGGACCCGTAGTTTCTCAGGGTTAGAAGGACCTTTCCTGTTTATTAGATTAAATAAATAAATTTCATATTAAATAGATGTATCTTCTTTTCTACAATATCTTTGTCAGGTCATTCTCCAGCTGTGCATGAACACATCTACCTCCTAAGATAGCCTGTTCCGTTTTTTACAATAGTGAAAGTCTGCCTCTCTGGAGCTGTGGTTCACTGGCCCTGGTTCTACTTTCCTGCTGTGTGGTTTTCTGTAACCCTCTCTGAAATTTTCTTGGAGGGTAATGGTATAAACTCATCTTAACCAGAGTCTGAGGTGATTCATTGGTAGCCATCATTAATACCTGAAATGATGCCCTGGGGGAGGAGGCTGGCGAGAACTTGTCTAGCTGGTGGAGACAAGCTGTGTGACTTTTGCTATTCAATAATTGAGTGTCCATCTCAGGCAGGCAGAAGCTGTCACATGGATGGCATGGCAAGGTCAGGACTAGGAGGATCAGGCCCATTTAGGACATAAACAAGAGTAAAGTCTAGCTGGGCGCAGTGGCACACACCTGTAATCACAGTGGCTCGGGAGGCTGAGGCAGGAGGATTACAAGTTCAAAGCCAGCCTCAGCAACTTAGCTAGGCCCTAAGCAACTCAGCAAGATCCTGTCTCTAAACAAAATATTAAAAAGGGCTGGGGATGTGACTCAGTGCTTAAGTGCCCCTGGGCTCAATCCCCAGTACCAAAAGAAGAAGAAGAAGCAGAGAGAAGTTTCGAAAGTTTGATTCCAACCATGCCGAAGCAATTAGGGATGCTGATAAAAGAGTTATCTATCTCATGGAACCACTGCAAGGTATACGGGAGATAGTGCATAAAAATAGCCCCATGTTCCCAGGCATGCAGTAAGCACCCAGGAAGTGTGAGCTCTAAGTCACTTAGAGAAGCTAAGTAGCACAGCTGGGGAAGGGGTTTAGGAGGATGAGAGGTAACCATGGAGATGAAGGATTGGAGAGAGAAGAGTTAGAAGAATTAAGAGACTTTCTAGTCTCAGAAAGAACTGATATAGGTCGGACCATCTTGGTAAACAAAAGATGGTGAATCTTAGATGCCAGGAGGGGATAACTGCGGAGCCTTGATGGCTGGCTGGACAGAGTCATCTCCACGTGGCAAGCAGGATGCGGGTATTTCAGGATCAGGGCTCAGGCACAGTCTCACAGACCCCACGAGACTGTTTGGAAGAAAGGAAAAGTCGTGCAGTGTTCTTGCTGTGACTTTCGAGTAGCTGGGGGTTACAGGGAGGATGGGTACTCTCTGCTGTCATGACCAAGGACATTTGAGATATCTCTGCCTGTTACGATCCCAAATCCTCTTGTTAGAACAGTTTGAGATAATGCTGTTGTCAAGAAAGCTGTGACACTGGGAAGGGTAACACTTCTACTTGGTCATAAGTCTGAAAACAGGCCCTAATAAGCGGGAGGTGAGATAGATGGCCAGAATCAAGGCCCAGGGGAAAGAGGGAACATGGAGAAATGGCGTTAATGTGGGAGTAGAGCTGGGGGCCTGTCACAAGGGGAGAGGAGCACTGAAAAGAGGAAGTGGGAGAATGCCGAAGATATACTTAGCTCGCTTCACAGCCCTGCCTCGGAAGCCCCCTGTTTGACGTCACTGTCAGCCCACTTGGCAGGCCTTAGGCTTTGAGAGTGCTTCCCCTGTACTCAAGTCAAACTCCAAGTGCTCACTGCTCTTCATCCAGATGTTAGTCTTTGATCCTGTCAGGGCATAATCAGAATCACAGCTGGAAAGAGAGGAAGCATGGGAGCAGAGCCATGTTGTTGGGCAAAGTGTCCTTTCTGCTGTGTGAGAGGGGAAGACAGCTTGGCCTTGAGCACTTTACGAGCATTAATGTCTTATTGCTTCCTTTTGGGGAAAGAGGGTTCTGGGAAAAAAATGGCTGTCTCCTCCTCTCTGTGGTCCATCCCTGCCCAAAGAGTAGATAGGACCCTGATTCGGCCCCAGAACTGATCCCACCCCAGAGTCCACTCCAGCAGTGAGCCACGGCTGAGTTAGTCACCTGGCCCAGCCACCACTCCCCCTGCCCCTGGAGCCACCAACCCTGTCTGGAGTTGGGTGCTGAAACTCCCTGAATCTGGACACCAGGCAGGTGCCAGAGAAGAACACAGGTGATCGTGCAAGACCCAAAGCTTCTAGAAAGGAGCAAGCCTAAAGAAAAGCAAAGGAAAAAGAGGTCGAGGAGCCTCGGGCTCAGGTGTCAAGGTGGTCCTACTCCCCACACTGCCCCCACCTCGCCCCAGGCCCAGAGGCTCGGGGTCCCTCCCAGGTGTTCCTGGAACAGCACAAACTCATGACCCCTCCCACCGGGTGCTGTTGCAGCCTTGCCAAGGAGCCACAGGGGTTTCTCTTTGGAATTTGCTTGGAGTGTTTTGTTTTTATCTCTTTTGCATTTTTGTCTTCCAGAGTGGAACCCTTAAGGATCCGGATTCGAGCAAGACCCCACCTCAGCGGCCACCCCCGCAAGGTTGTTTACAGTATATTCTCGACTGTAATGGCATTGCAGTAGGGCCAAAACAAGTCCAAGCCTCTTAAAGTGATGGGTAGTTAATTTTTCAAAAGCAGAAAATCTTAAGCCAAAAAAACAAATAAAACAAAACATAAAAAAAAGAAAAAGAAAGAAAGGAAAGTAGGGGAGGGGAGAACAGCCCTCCACTTGGTCGGTGCCTGTTACTGTGTTCTGTTCTCAGTGCTGACTGGACTGTGTTTTTCCTATGCAGTGTCAGCTCCTCTGTCTGGTTCTTGACCTGTTCCTGTTCGTGCTTGTAATGCTCACTTAACGTTTCTCTGTATAACTTTGTGATTCCAGGGCTGTTTGTCAACAGTGTACAAAAGAATCGTGCCTCTCCCAAGTCCAGTGGGACTCTACCTTACGGGCGGGTTTGCTAGTGTTTTTTAAAGTATTAGATGATGCCGGGTGAGCTAGGAGCATGGAGGATGGACAGGGCAGAAACAGGCCACAGGAATAAAACCCAGCTCCCCCCGACTCCTCCCGCAGGCTCAGACTAACACCCCTCCCACTGACCTCCAAGAGTGTGCTTGGGATCCTCAGTGAACTGTGCTTTCGCTTCCTTTCTGCATGTCTAGGGTAAATAGAACTTTTAAGAGATTTTCAAGATCTGATTTCCATAGCTTCATCCGTTGAATTTGAAGGCATCCACCTTTTTCCTCCATTTGCTAAAATTTGGTGCCGTTTTGAGTTTATGTGAATAGGCTGGCTTGTGCCTGTAGAGCTCTTGTGTTTTTAGTGATGAAATACAAAGAACAAGCTACTTCCAGGAATGTGTTCTGTATTTTACATCCCAGTGTACCCTTCATTTTGATGATGAACTCATGAGAGTAAACAAAAACAAACAAACAAAAAAACGGGGCCGCCGATGTGCAATATCCAAGTGAACTCGTGTTTTCCGTGTGTTGATCTCAGACCCCCAAAGTCATTCCTTCCTTGTTGCTGTTTCTGAACCAGCCATACGTGCATTTTTTCTGGTGCCAGGGCTGTTTTGTGTTCCCCAAAGCTTGACCTACGTTCAGAGATGATTCTTCAGCAATGTTGGAGAGAGAATGCAGGGAGCTACTAAAATTCTGGGAAGGGTTTGCCCATTCCTGAGGCGTGGTGATGTGACACCAAACCTAGACACCCTGCGTCACCCCAGTGGGTAGGTTACACTGCCCATGGAACTCGGAGGTTGATGCCAGCTTTAGTTCTCAGCTGCTTCTATAGCCCGCCACGGGCCTGGGAATGCAGAGCTTTCTGGAAGGAGCTGTCTCCCATGTAGCTTGTGTGTGTGTTGGACAGAGGCTTCGCAGCTGGAAGAGCCCTCCCAGTTGGTCCCCTTGCCCGCAGCAGGAAGCATCTGGGCAGATGATGCGGCAGTTCATTAAACCAGGACTCAGAATCAGTGCCTCGTCTTGCCATCTCCGGGCAGGGCTGGGAACGGGTACCAAGTGGCCTTCTCTAGCACCGTGGCCCTGGGGAGTTGGTGCCAGCAGTTTGCCTTTTACAAGAAATGCTTCTGGCTCTACTTTGACATTCCCTCGAACCTCTGTACCGACCTGGCTCCATTCTAGGCGACCAGGTCTGAGGAGTCAGCAGGGTTGGCAGCATAGATCCTGAGGGACATGTCAAGGGGCACATGCCCTGGTTCTCCTTTGGCAAAATCCATAGAGAAATGCACAGAGTGTGAATGTTCTTGCCTGTGATCCCTCCCTTGGATGATGGTGGTAGTCAGTCTGTTGTAAATATATACATACACGCACATGTGCACTCGCAGGTGGGTTGCTTAAGAATCAGGTCCTTAAATACCTCCCAATCTGATGAAATGGTAGACAGTAACATTTCCCAGAATGGAGGAACGCATTTATTTTTGTTTTTCGAATATTTTTGTCCAAGCAGTGAGCTGATGGTGGTGTTGCTTCTCTGCATGTTATCAGTGTGTACATCCAGGTGCTTTTCATGTGACATTCAGTGAGCCACAAATACAAAGTTGCCATTTGAATTCAGTCAGGCTACAAAGGTGGGGTCAGCCGCGGCCTCTGAGGCAGGGAGAAACCAATCAGGACTCCCACTGCCAAACGCAAGCAGAGCGTATCACCTGACTGTCATGTGCCCTCAGGCAGCATGCTAAGGGACAACTCTGTGGCCTGAGGGACATCTGTGTCACAGTGTAGGATTGCCGTTCAGGTGTTTTGTACACATTTCTGATGTTGTCCCCCACTCCCCCCTTTTTTTTGTACTGATCCAGCTGGGAGACCCTCAGCCAATGCTGGAGTGTGATTGAAGTACCTCTCTCTTTTGTGACTCTCTTGTACAGCTTAATGTGCAATAAAGGAAAAGTTATATCTGTCTTCAGTGTTAAGTTGTAAAGTTTCTGGCTATTCACCTCTCTGTACAGTGGGAAAGCACGCAGGGTTCTGGAACAAGAGGCTGAGCTCTCAACCTGAATGACTTTACAAGAAAATCCTAATACAGATGATGTGAAGCTTGGGGAGACACAAGAGCTGATTGACGTGGAATAATCTTCTAATCTGTCATCCTCCATAGTTACTTGACTTGAACTGTGAACTTCTTAAACATGCAGAATTTCATGTATTTATGTATGTACCTATTTATGTGTAACTAACCCTGATATTCATTGGTTAAGATGATAAAGGGGAACCTGTGGCCTGTCCTAAGGGAGCCAACTTACAGTCATGAGGGCATAGTGGCATAGACACACGGTCCTGCCTCCCCAGAATCCGAGGGTTCTGGTGTTTCTAGAAAACTAAGTAGGAATACAACTCTCAGCTCCTGTTGAGTTTCTGTAAGCTCACTGTTTCCAGCCAGCCCATGGGATTGAGGCCAAAAGCTGGATCTTCCAGGCCAGTCAAGCATCATTTCCACTAGTTTACATGTGCTTGTGGGGTCATCTTTTGACTTCTGAGTGTAGGGACCCTTCCCACTCTTCAGCCAAATCTGGGCAAACTGGTTCTACCCGTATCTCCCATCAACCCCCAGAGGAAGAAGGGCTTTTTTCCTTTCAAGGCTACTGGATGGTTGTGTGTTTCATGCTGGGAGAAAGGTATACTGGTTCTTTAAAGAGGGGCTTCTTGCAAGATGGTGCCTACAAGAATCCCCAGGGGACAATGAGGTTCAACTTTCTTCACACACTTGAAAGCCCCCGAGGATGACAATGAGAGGCAAGAGTGTCTGAGAAGAAAGGACTGATCCTAGTCGTGGGAGTTAGGGGTACAGTTTTGAAGCCCAAGTGTGGCAGTCAGACCCACACAGGCTTGGAGCCGGACCAAGGGCAGCCCAGTGATGCCAAATGCCAGTCTGTGATGATGAGTGATGACCCTAAAGCCCAATTCTTTTTGAAGAAATTTCTCATCCATTATCTTCAAAACACTGTCGTCTGCTGGGCGCAGTGGTGCACGCCCATAATCCCAGTGGCAAGGGAGGCTGAGACAGGAGGATCGCAAATTCAAAGCCAGCCTCGGCCTCAGTGAGGTGCTAAGTAACTCAGTGAGACCTTGTCTCTAAATAAAATATATAAAAGGGCTGGGGATGTGTCTCAGTGGTTGAGTGCCCCTGAGGTCAATCCCTGGTACCCCCATCCCTCCCCCCGAAAAAAACAACACTATCATCTTAAAAGATTCAGGACTTATTGTTTAATGGTTTCATGGTTGGGAAAACCAAGACCCAGAGAAGCTTGGCGATTTGCTCAGGGAGTCGCTGATAACTCTTTCTTGGGTTTTCTGAATTCCTGTCTGGTGCTCCTCCCCTCGGCCCTCTCCTGCATCTGACGTATAGAATTTGGGAGTTCTGAGGAGTGGGATGGGGTCTGTCTGGTCTGGGACCTTCTGTAAGAGAGCTTACCTCTGTCTGAGGCCCAGTCACCCCAGCTTTCTTCCCTGTCCTCCTGATTTCTGCCGTGACTCAGTTGCCATGTCTCTGAGGAGGAGCATGCAGTGATGACATACAAGGGCAGGGACTCCCTTTGGAGCCCTCGAGAGCCTGGGGTGGCTTCTCAGAGTAGAACTTATATCCCTTTGGTACTTAACCACACCCTTTGAGACATAGATTCTACGGAGGAAACCCTTGAAATGGTTAAATTATGAAGTTTTTCTTGTACTGAACCTAGGGGGCCCTGGGCAACCCCAAGGAACGCAGCCCCCAGGCAGAGTGCTGCCACCACGCCGGCTCCCCCCTGGACCATCACTGCCACCTTCCTCTTCCTCCTCCTCTTCCTCCTCCTCGGCTCCTCAGCGGCCGGGCGGCCCCACCGCCACCCACGGAGATGCACCCTCCAGCAGCCACTCCCTGGCAGAGGCCCAGCCACCCCCAGCCGCTCCTCCGCAGAAGCCCCAGCCTCACCCACAGCTCAAGTAAGAGACAAGCAGCAGCTCCTCCCTCCCCTTCTTCCTGCCCCTCCTCCTGGGCTCCAGAGCTGCTAGAAAGTTCCTTCAAGCAGGGCTCCTCCTACACATATTTTATTTATTTTATTTTATTTTTTTTGCTGGTGTTTGTGTTTGTATTCTAGTGTTGGGGTTTTTTTTGTTGTTGTTGTTGTTTAGGGTAAGGGGAATGTTTGGGGTTGACTAGGGAGGGGTGGGAAGTGGGATATGACAGTCTAAGGTCTAGCTAGAAGCTCACAGCCACCCCGCTTTCTTGCTGGGGAGTGGCACTGCTCCTGCACAATTATGAAGTTTTTCTTGTACTGAACCTAGGGGGCCCTGGGCAACCCCAAGGAACACAGCCCCGAGGCAGAGGGTTGCCTAGGGTTTTGGTTGTCTTTTTTTTTTTTTAAACCCATCTCTCACTCTCTTTTCTATTCCTTTTCTCTCACCTTCTAAAAATATACATATCTTTTTTCTTTTTGGTTTTACACTCTTTCCTGCCTCTGACTCGCAGTTCGGGGTGTACAATCAGCAGGGCAGTCCAGAAGGAAGAGGAGAAAGTAGTTAACCCCAAGTCCACTTGACCTTCAACTCTGTCCAAAGTAGATGTGGGCAGCAGAGGAGTTCCCAGATAGAGGTCCCCAGGAGGCCCTCTTGAGTTCCCTTATTCCCAGCTCTCAACCTGGAAGACCCCTCCACAGTGTACTGTGACACAAGAAAGCACTGGGGACCCCTTGGAAATAGCAGAACTGTCCTTGGGAAAGGCGTTTAGTTCCCCCTGCTCCCCCAGAATAAGACACACCACTGACTGCTGTCGCCCTAAGAGGATAGGAGGGACCCACCCAGGCTTCTCAGATCCAATAAATCTATCTTTAGGGAGGGAGAAAAGGAGGCTTCAGATTTTCAGGGTTCTAATGAGCCACTTGGAAATCACCTAGTCATCACATAGATGAGAAAACCTTGCTTAGGGAGAGATTCATTTTTTTCACATTTATTTTGTTCATTTGTTTTTATGTGGTGCTGAGGACCGAACCCAGGACCTCACACATGCTAGACGCGCACTCTACCGCTGAACCACAATCCCAGCCCTGGATTTCCTTTTTCAAAGCCACTCCTCTAGTTAGTGCAGAGCCAGCGTTGGGGCTCCGGGGTCCAGATGCTCAGTTTCTCTGGGCCTTCCCATCCCAGGTGAGGGGAAGGGCACTACCGGCTCCTCTCCCCAGCACCAGCCGGTGGCACCTCCCACATTTTGCCTGCCTCTGTACCTTCTTGCTGGTGTTGAGTTTCCAGTCTCTCCTGCCTTTCCAAGAGCCAGCCCTGCCCCCGCCTGAGGGCAGATCTTTAGGCCATCACCGCCTCTGGGCTGAAGCTGTCAAATAGAGCCAGTGACTGATGACAAGCTGGAGGCCTGTACCTGGTGCCCTCTGCCTGTTGGGCCTACAGGAATTCCCTCCCTTGCAGGGGCCAGCGTGCTGGGGCTTGTCCCCAGCCCTAATGAAAGGCAGGCCATCTGTTCACAGCAGGAGGAGAGCCTGCTACAAGTCCTACAGAAGCAGTTTTCCTGCATTTAGGAGAGGACACCAGGAGGAGAGTTCTGGAGCTGGAAATCATCAGGAAAGGGATTTGGTGCAAGTCAAGGAGGAGACAAGCCAGGACCCCAGAAAAGCCAGAACTGCTGTCCCCTTCAAGACTGTGGGCTTGACCTGCTCGTGGCCTCCTACCTTCACGGTTATTTTCGTTTGGATCACTCACTGGTCTCCAAAGGGAAAAACAGGTCCCTAAAATGTGGTCGTTCTGTTTTTTTCATTAGCAGACTGTCTAGTAATCATGTCCTGATACATATCTCTTGCTCCTCCATGCCCTGAGCCCTACAGACCTCATATCTGGGCTGAGAGACTTGCAGGGGTGACCACGCCCACTTTAAGAACAGGAAAATGGAGCCATTAGAGGTTTTGGCCAAGACAAAAGGTTCCTTTAGAGTCTGACAATAGAGAGGAAAGGACCAAGAGGGCCTAGGTATCGTTGGACCAGACATGTTCATGTCACAAGTGAAAACCCAAGTGTCACATGATTTGCCCAAGGTCAGGCACGAGTGACAGAACCAAGACTTGGAACCAGAATCTTCCGATGCCAAATCCACCACTTGGCAGCTGCTGGAAAGGCAAAGGCGAGAGCCCACAGGCCCCTGCTCTCTTGTCTTTTAGCAGAGGAGCAGGGTGTGATGTTCCTGGAATAGCACTTTCCAAGTTGGGGGCCTCTGAAATTTATCCCTCAGTCCCTTTAGCATTCAACAGAAGCAACAGGGCTAGGGACACAGAGGACAGCGCCTGTCCAGCCTGCAGGAGGCCTGCACTGCAAGAAAGGAAAATTTTTAAAAAATAAAAGCTTTTGAGTCACCCCATTTTCTTCCTCCCCGTCTCTCTTTCCCCCCTTCTCTCTCGTTCTCCTGCTGCCCCGTCCTTTCCTATCTCAGCAGCACCTAAGGTGAGGAGGTAGCATGAGCGGTAGCACATGCCACCCGTGGCCCTGGTAGCACAGCCCTGGTGGCCCTGATAGCATGCCCTGGTAGCATAGCCACCCGTGGCCTCCCTGGGGTGGGAGTGGGGGCTCCGGTTGTGTGTCCTTCCCTGCCTCGCTGGAACCCCACCCTCTCACCTTCTCTCTGGTTTTTATCTTCAAGCAAGTCGCAGTCCCTGACAAATGCCTTCAGCTTCTCTGAGTCCTCCTTCTTCCGGTCTTCAACCAGTGAGGACGCAGCCCAAGCGGAGACCATCCGGAGCTTGAGGAAGTCCTTTGCCGGCCTCTTTTCAGATTAGCTCTGCAGACACATGGGGGCACCCGACCCAGCCAGGAAAGGCACCCAGACATTCACCAACAACGGTCAGCCACGCTTGGTGGCCGTGTCCCCTGACTTTGACGTGTATGGCCCCCTTCCTCTGCTCCGTCGTGCTCAGTGATGTTGTGCAGCCCAGAAAGGACCATGTGACAGACTCAGGGCAGGTGCCTACCCAGAGAGGAAAGAGCTGCTCCCCTGTAGTCGTGAGAGCTTCCTTCTGTAGTCGTCACTGTGCGTTTAGTGGCCTTATTGTGACAGCGCCATTGTGTCTTCTTTCCGTGAAGCCAGATTCACTCTGAGGACTCCTGACAGCTTCCTCAGCTCCTAGGCAGTGCGAAGCATGCCCCCTCGTAGCCCGTGCCACCTGTGTGGGAAGTGTGAGCTTACCTAGATGTCCCATTGGCTCTGTGTTTTAAGAACCTTCCCGATTCCTTGTCACACCTGTTCAAAGCACCCCAACTCGCCCGACTCCCCACGATCCTTAAGCTGCTGTGGTGGCAAAGCACCATAAGTCTGTGACATTCCAGAAAACTAGATCTGCAGTGTCCTCTCTGGAGACTGTTTCTTTCGTATGAGTGCAGTGACCTTGAACTCCTAAGCTACACCATAGAGGAGAATGCATGCCACTATTAACAGCAGTCTGCCCAGTTTTGTGTTCCTCACCTAATAAATGTCAGACCTTTGGTGTAATAAAAGCAGCAACGTTCACCAGCATTTGATTCAGCCATGAGGTCTCCCCTGGGCCGCCCTTCAGGCTGAGAGAGCATATGAGAGGCACGCGCATGTGTGTTTGTGAGTGTAGGCAATGAAAACCTAGGAGGGTGAGGCTGCTTGTGAGTGTGTGTGGGCGTGACTATAGGTACACACGAGTGGCTGCAAGGATGTGTCCATCCTTAACACGCCACTTAACACTGGGCCTCCAACACACCCCAGCAAATCAGCCTCCTCCAAGACATGAGGCCTTCCTACGGCAACTCAGCCTTTCAATAAACCATTTCCATAACCCTAGCACCCCTGCTCCTGTATGAGGCAGGTGAGACCCACTTTTCTGGTCTATTGAGCTCTTCAGCTAATGCCCATGTGGTGGTGCCAACATCAATGGACTGAGCTGCTCTGATGGACAGGGTCCCACACAGGCATCCTGGAGAGAGGCCCGCAGTGGAGGTGGGCTCCAAGGGATTGTGCTGTGGCTTCTTCCTGACTCCTTGATGCTCAAGTGTGTTCCCAAAGGCCACAAATGCTCTGAAGATCAATGCACGTTGGCACTGATAAAAACAAATCTATTCACATCATATCTAATTTCCTGCGCACGATACCCATCCAAGTCAACAAGATAACACTCCTCCAAATGCCGCCATCACGCCAACCCTCCTCCCAAGCTGTAGATACTAACAAGTCAGAGGTGAATTTCCTTTCTAAGTCACACTCATCCCATGTTTTCCAGGATTAAGGATTGAGATGTGCAAAACAAGAAGTGGAGGCCCCCCTTGAGTGGCACTTGAGCCGAGGTAGCCCTCACACCCGTAACTAGGGCACAAACCAATCAAAAGGTGGGGGCATGGTGAGGCTCAAGGTAATTGATCTGCAGGGTTCCTTCTAGTTCCAGCGACAACAGGGGCAGGAACGTGTCCTTCTTGCCCTCTTCTGTGACTGGCTGGGCCTGAGAATGAGTTGAACACAGGATGAGACAAAAACAAATGCTTTTTTTATTTTATTTATTTATTTATTTTTTGGAGTGCTGGGGATGGAACCCCGGGGCCTCACTCATGCTAAGCCCGCACTCTATCTATCTCTGAGTTACATCCCTGCCCCAGCATACGCATTTTATTTAACATTCTTACACACACACAGGAGTCTTCTTAAGAAAAGTGAAGGCCCGAACAAGCTGTTAGGCCCAAAACATAGGCCAGATTAAACAAGGAATGATAAATTATGATGAGATAAGACAAAGGAGTCTGAGCAAATGCCAATAAATTGTGAGAGAGTCAATAGAAAATTAAAGGAAGAGAAGTTACAGATCTCAGGAAGGTTTTGTTTGTACAGATCCATCCCTGCGTCAATCCCCTGTCTCTGGTGCTAGGAATGTTCTGCTCCATCTTGTATTGGTTGAGGGTGAGACACCTTCCATGTGAGAAGTTTTAGATTATGCTTCAGGCACAAAGAGGGTCAGAGAATCCTTCCTATCTCTGTCATTGCTTCCCTGTTGAGTTCAAAATGAACAGTATGTTCCCAACGTGGCATATTTTGAGGTGGCCTGCAGTGAACCCCTTTGCAACCAAGAATCCTCCGCTTATCATTGCTTCTGTCCCCCCGATTGCAAATATTTTCAATAGAATGCATTCATGTACTCAGAAGCATTTATTGAACACTTACTATGAGCATAAAGATTGTGATGGATTTGAAGAAGTCTCTAGTAACACTTCCACGGAACCAGTTAACTTCCAGGTACTATTCTAACATATAATAACTTAATTATTTCTTAAGACCAGGCTCTAGGATAAGTACTATTATTTTATACATGAGGGAATGAAGGTACATCAAAGTTCAATAACATGCTTGAGGTCACCTGGCTGGTCAGGTGATAAAGCTGGACTTTAAACCCAAGCAATATAGAAGCAAAACTCATGGCCTTCATAACTACACCATACTATTTGTTTAATCTAGCAGAGGCCATAAAATGTAATTTTATTAAATTTTGTATAATGTGATTACAAAATGAGACGCATTCACCAAAGATCTTCCTTACCAACGTTGACCCCTTGTCCTCCAACCATGAGTAACATACATTATATATCTTATTCGGATCAAATATAATTCTGGTTCTTGAAAAATTACTCATTCTTCCACATGTGATGTCAGACCAAAAAAATCACAAGTAGCTTATTTAGAAAATGAGTCATCCTGGAGGAACAGCTGGGGGGACAAAAAGAGCAGACATTTACCATAGGTCATGCAGCAACCTTAGTCCAAAGGACACATGGATTGTACCCAACCCTTAGTATTGGGCGGGGACCATGGGTGGGGGAGTTCCATTCAGACACGGGCCTCTTGGTACTTAATAAAAATGGCCCCAGAGACAGAGAAATGGGTTCCTCACAACAGTCACTAAATGCTTGATGAATACTAGGATAGAAATAAGGGGGCTGGGGATGTGGCTCAAGCGGTAGCGCGCTTGCCTGGCATGCGTGCGACCCGGGTTCGATCCTCAGCACCACATACCAACAAAGATGTTGTGTCCGCCGAGAACTAAAAAATAAATATTAAAAAAAAAATTCTCTCTCTCTCTCTCTCTCTCTCTCTCTCTCTCTCTCTCTCTCTCTCTCTCCCTCTCTCACTCTCTCTTTAAAAAAAAAAAAAGAAATAAGGACCGAAAGGATGGGATCCCGAAAAAGCTGGTCACAGTTCTATAGATGTTTTAAGATTTTGGCCTTATAGATAGTTGTGCTGACCATGCAAATCACCTCTGCAGTTTTGGGGTATATTCTACCTCCATCTTCACCCCAGATCAATAAATATAGAAAGCCTCATCTATATCCTCATGGAACTCAGTCATCTCCTTGGATCAATATAAATTAATTCTGTCCATTATGTATTTACTCACAACTGTTTTTATAAACTTTTGGGTTTTTTGGGGGGGTGGGTACTGGGGATTGAACCCAGGGTTGTTTTACCACTGAGATGCATTCCCAAGCCCCCTTTCCCTTTTTTTTGAGAAAGGGTCTCACTGTGTTGCTAAAGGCCTCATTAAGTTGCTGAGCTGGCCTTGAATTTGTAATCCTCCTGCCTCAGCCTCCCAAGTCGCTGGGATTAGAGGCATGCACCGCTCACCTGACTCTTCACAACTCCTTATTGTGTACTTCCTACACTCTCTAAGTTTCAAGGGAGGAATATTAAAAAAAAAAAAAAAAAAAGAGTTAAACAAAGCTTACAAAGTTTATCACCCAGCAAAGGGAGATAGAAGAAGAAAATGTAATCACCATAAGAAAAATGCAATCAAAATATTGGAAAAAAGTGAAACCTGACAGTTAATGGTGAGGATATGAGAAACGGAACTTACACATGGCCAGGGAAGCACGTGTTGGTACCATCACGTCAGGGAACAATTTGGCAACATGTCATGCACAAACCCGGTGATTGAGCAATTCTATCTCTGGACAGTTACACTGAAGACTCTCTTCACATATACAGGAGGAGGCAAGTCAAAGAATATTGATCAAAACACTGAAAAAAAAAAAATGGAAGCAACCAACCATCTCAATTGGACATCACTTTCCTATGTTCAGATATGAACATACACCAGTGAAACTCCATATCATGTACAACCTCAAGAATGGAATCCTAATTAGAATAAGTTATAATCCATATATGTATAATATGTCAAAACACACTGTACTGTCATGTGTATCTAAAAAGAAGAAATAATTTTAAAAAAAAACAACTATCTATAGGGAATTAAAATGTATATGGTAGTTCACTCATAAATAGGAATACTATTAGTCCCAGCTATTTGGGAGGCTGAGGCAGGAGGGTTGCTTGAGCCCAGGAGTTCAAGACCAGCCTAGGCAACGTACCAACACCCCATCTTAAAAAAGAAAAAATAAATAAATAAATAGGAATATTATATAGGTGTTAAAAATATGTGAGGAATTCAGATGAGCTCAGAAAAGATGTGGAAGGAGAATAAGATAGGTAAGCAAGTGTAAAATGGACACTAAGCAGCACATGTCACCGTGGAGCATGCTTCTAGCTTAGGGTAAAAGGTGAGCATGCCCAGCTCACAGGATGGGAAGGCACAGCAGCTGAGGGAATGGGGCAAAGAATATGGTTACTGAACTTTGTGGCTGGAAGTAGCATCTAATTCTGTCCCCTTATTTTACAGATGAGAAAAACGGAGGAGTTTGCCAAGGTCACAAAGGGGGTTAGTACTAGAAGCAAATGTGTCTTCATCCTGGATGTCTGAGGGGTCATGCAGGACATGATCCTTCCTAAGAGTAAAGAAATGGGTTTCATTTCCGGGGCCCTCCAGGGAGGGAGAGGTTATGGGAACTCTCACTGAAGCCAACAGGAAATGGGAAGAGACAGTGCCCCACAGTGGGAAGAACCTGGGTTTGGGAATCCAATCTGCATTTAAATCTTGGCTGTGCTAATTACGAGCTCCTTGGCCTTGCCCAATAAGTTACTTAGCTTTTCTGCAGGCCAATTTGCTCATCTATAAAATGATAAGGCTACTACTTTGCAGAGCAGTTTAAGAATTAAATGAGCTATGTGGGTGTGGTGGCTCCCACCTGGAATCTCAGCGATTGGGAGGCTGAGGCAGGAGGATCACAAGTTCAAGGCCAGTTTGCACAATTTAGCAACACCCTGTCTCAAAAAAAAAAAAAAAAAAAAAAAAAAACTTAAAAGGGGTGGCGGGAAGCTGAGGATGTAGCTCAGTGGTAGAGCACCCCTAGATTCAGTTCCCCAGCACCATAAAGTTTTCTAAAAATTTTGTAAATAATTAAATGAGCTAACAACATGCTAACAGTGGTTGGCAGGTTGGCACATGAGACAATCACAAGAATTCCTCTTTCTCTCAGAAAACACACAAACTCTCCTTCCTCAGGACTCTTCCCAGAACAGCCAAACAAATGCCAATCATGCCTTTCTCCAGTTCCATAACCAGGTGGGCCTCCAGGGCAATTTCAGCACATCTGGTCCTTTCCCTGGGGCCATGGCCTTTAAGTTGAATTGGTTAAATTGAGTTGAGGGTAGACACCTGGAGAGGCAGATGCGCTGCCAGGAATATCCCACTAGCAACCCCCCCCCCAAAAAAAGAAAAACATGACAGCTATAGAAATGACAACACAGACCCCATGTGTCTACCATGGACTCGCTGTTAAACACTCACTCCATATCACACTCCTGCAGTGGGGTGGCTTCCTTCAAAGCAATTCCTCTTGAGAGGCTAAACATTTATTCCAATAGGTTGCTGCTTATAGACATGAAATGATTGCCCTTAGATCTGTGGTACATTTGTTGGATTTCTGTAACTCAGAAAAATTAGGGTTTTTTAACCTGAGAAGCCAGAGATGGCTGCACAAACCATTTTGTGTTTTCTGCATATTGTGTGCTTCAGCCGAGTCTCAACACACAGACACACACATACACACACAGATTAAGAATCATTTCTTTAGGGGGTGAATCTTGATTTAAAAACACTTAAAAGGGCTGGGGATGTGGCTCCAGCGGTAGCGCGCTCGCCTGGCATGCGTGCGGCCCGGGTTCGATCCTCAGCACCACATACCAACAAAGATGTTGTGTCCGCCAATAACTAAAAAAATAAATATTAAAAAAAAATGAAAAACTTTAAAAACAATAAATAAAATAAATAAAAACACTTAAAAGCCTTTGGGCCTTAGATCTCATGATTAAACTGGATACCATGTAAGATCCAAAACGCAACGACCCTCAGTTAATGAGATAATGTCACATGGCTTGTAAACTGGTTCTGAAGCAAATGAGTTCCAGAAAAGGCGTCTCAGATGTGTTTTGAGTAGTTTCCCTTTGAAATAAACGTCTAGTCCCATTTAGGTTATTGATTTCAAAAGAGAAAAAAAAAATGCATTCCAAATCTTGTTTAGAAATAAACAGTCATAATTCCGTCTAATTGACAGATTACTGATTACATGCAGAATAATATTTTCCCCCTGAAAAAAATCATCATCTACATCCCTTACATTTGTCTATATTTAGCTGTTTACCCAGAACCCTTCAAGCAAGAGGTAGTAGTTTCTCACAATAACCCCATGAGGCTGTCCCTCATTATAGTTGACTTCTATATCTGAGCGTTGGGCTCACACTTGACAAGTCTCCTTGGATTTGAAATCCATCACTGGTAAATATATGGAAAAGTAATGCAACTAGTTGATCCCTCTGGTTTACCCTCCACCCTATCCGTTCAAGAAGTTGCTTTCTATCTCACTTAGATATTGATATAGTTACACACAGGCACGCACGCGCGCACACACACACACACACACACACACACACACGATTGTCCACCAACATGTATTTTCAGGACTCTTTTCTTCTATGATTTCACGGGACCTATTCCGCAGCCTGCCACCTTTATCAAGCAGATAACCTAAGGGAGAGGGGTGGAAAGTACACCAGAGACCTGTTCCAGGGGCCTCACCCCACGTGTAAATGAATGCTCCCCGGGGAACCCCGCCTCTCTGGTCATTTTCGGCCACTTCATATCCACATACATCTCTTCTGATAAGAATTCCCACCAATCAGCTAACTCCTCCAGGCAGTTCACAGCAGAAAGCTACAGCTACCCCCCCCCCCAGATCAGGTTAAGTTCCATGAGCACCCGACAAACCCTAGTTTTTCCAGATTTAGTTCCTAGGGGAGGGAGATTGAATGATTGATGGGACATTGGATGACAAGTTGGGACTTCTGGGATCCTTGGTAAGATATATTGCAAGGCAAGGTCCAGAGAGGATCAGCAAATCCTGATCTGCAAATACTCTGAAGACCTCAACCCAGCACCTAGACCTGGGTGGCGTGGGAGTGGCCCAGAATAAATGTGGGTAGCTGGTTTTGACCCATGACACACTTGATATCTCAAGACGATTTGGGTTTGAGTAGTGAACACTGCAGCAGTGAATTATTCAATATGTTTCAATGTTCTTAAGAACTATTCCTTTGTTCTATCCCCATAACTATTATTCCAGAGCTGGGGCCTCTATCCTCACCTCCATTATTCATGACAGCCCCATAAGTGGGCTTCCATTTCTTGCCCATTTCTACCAAGTGCACGTCCTTTTAAAATCTCTAATCATATTTTTCTCCTAGTCAGAATCTTTTAGTGGATCCCCAGGCTTAGAGAATAGAGCTCAAAGTCCTAAACTTCATATTTAAGGTCCAGTAGAATCTAGCCTCCATTTGCCAGAGAGGCAGGATGCTTAGTTTTTAAATGTACAGGATTTGGGCTGGTTTCAATACCGGTTCTACCACTTGTTAGTTGTGCAACCTCAGCAAATGTCTAAATTCTAAATCTCTGTTTCCTTATGAGTAACAAGCATACTAGTAATAATTCTTCACCTGGTTGTTGTAAGGATTAAATGAGATAATATAAGGCAAATATCACATGCCAGTCCCTCACACATTAAATAAGAATATAATACATTTTATATCCATCATCATTGCTTTTCAGCTCTCTCTTCCCAATTCAGTTGCAGCTAAACTGATATAAATTTAATCTTTTGTCTTTTTGATTCACACTTATGCTCACTCTATGATTTTTAGCTGTCCTTAGCCCCTTAAAAATTATTTTTCTTTGCTGGGTGTCGTGGCGCACACCTATAATCCCAGTGACACAGGAGGCTGAGGCAGGATGATAGACATTTTGAGGCCAGCCTCAGCAACTTAGGGAGGCCCTAAGCCACTTAGCAAGACCCTATCTCAAAATTTAAAAATTAGGGGATTGGGTTGTGGCTCAGTGGTAGATGCTTGCCTAGCATGTGTGAGGCACTTGGTTCAATCCTGAGCATCGCATAAAAGTAAATAAAAAGGTCTAAAAAATTTTTAAAAGGCTGGGTAATGTGGCTCAGTGGTTAAGCATCCCGGGGTTCAAATTCCTGGTACAAAAAAAAAAAAAAAAAACACAGAAATTACTTTTCTTAGCTTGTGACCCCTCCAAATTACACATATCTCTCAAGGCCCCGCTGCCATATCACCTATTTCACAAGGCTGTGTTCTCTTTCCTTTAAACTTTTAAAACATACTTATTGCCTCTATTATTTACAAATCTTAGATTTATTTGCAAGTTTATATAATTTTATTAAAAATACATGTGTCTGTTTTAGCTCTTTATTCTAGTCATAAATTATAACTCTTTTTTTAATATTTAGTTTTTACTTATAGGTGGACACAATGTCTTTATTTTACTTTTATGTGGTGCTGAGGATTGAACCCAGTGCCTCAAGCATGCTAGGCGAGCGCTCTACCTTCTGAGCCACAACCCCAGCGCATAAATTACAACTCTTGTTATTGATTTTTATACAGTTTCTTCAGTTTCTTTTTTCTACCAAGGACCATGTGCTGGGCTTTTCTGAACCCCACATTTTTTCCCCCCAACATTTTATTGTGAAAAATCTAAAACACACAGGAAATTGAAGTAACTATACAGGGAACCTTCTTCTACCCATCACCTAGATTCTACAATTAATATTTTACCATCCTTCTTTTATGTCCTATCTATACAACATCTCACTTGATTCTCCCATGCTTCTCTCGTGCATCCAACAATCCAGCTCATTTTTATTCATGCATTTTGTCACGAGTTTCAGACATCAATACACTCCACCAGTCTTACCCACACGTCAGTTTTATCTAATAAGAACTTTGAAGATGATCTAAGTCATCCCTGATTATGTAGAGTTTAAAAAACTAATGGCCCGATATTAAATCATGAGCCTAATGGTAAATCAATTACTGTACTGATCAACTATTATGTGACTTGTGTGTTCTTCTAGGTCCTAGGAATGTAGTGATAAACAAAATGGATAAAGGTTTTTGCTATCATGGAATTGATGACTTACATGAAGAAGATAGTTATTGAACAGATCATTATAAAGAGTTAAATAATAAAGGGCATGGGGACCCCAACTAAGTCTGGCTGATTAGAAAAGGAATTCTGAGAGGGGGGGGTCATTCAAAAATATAAGAGCATTCCCTAAAACATAAACACGGAGCCTTATTGGTGTAGACCTCCAAATGATTTCGTGCGTAACAATCATCTCTTTATTTTCTGCATGGGTGACTGGAGTATGGAATTATTATTTATACTCATAAAAGATGCATCACAAGCTCCTGCAGAAGATACAGATGCTCAGAGGTACAATTGAACACTTATGTGGAAGAATATGGTCGTGGCAGGCTGAGCCCAGTAGTTAAAACTGCGAACTGGAAATGTGGGCCTCTGGATAGCTGGGCAGAGATACCTGAGGTTAGACTACAGGAAGAACAGGAGCTCAGGTAAAAGAGACCCTAGACTCACAGGAAGTGTGGCTTAGGGTGGAAGCAAAGAACTCTCCACATGAAGATTTCGTAAAGAGCGGCTCCTGAGCTGGATTTTGCAATTTCTTAACAGGGTGAGTACAAATGAATGAAATGTGGCTTTGACTTAGGAGATTTCTACAAAGTTCTCCTGCTGAATGATTCAATAATTTCACAGTTTTTCTTCCAAGTTGGTTCTACGGGAATCTGTCTCACCCTTCCAAAGTAATGTGTCCATAGCTGGTCTCAAGTTGGGGAAGCCAAGTCAAGAGATTGACTGAATCTCTAGTCAGGCTTTAGGTCTGAGCTTCACATCCCCGAAGCCACATTTTGGCCACTAAGCTAAATCAATCCATCAGCTAGACATGTTCCAACAGGATCCTTATTACTAAGACTGCCATTCCAAAGGCATCGTTCTATTTAAAGAGACTAGCTTTCTCATTTCTTTTCTTTTATTCATTTTGCATTTGGTAAATACACCATTTGGAGAAAAAAAAAACCCAAAACTTGCTGAATGAATGGATGTCGTTAGCAGTGAATAATATGACTGCTCACAATAATTCACTGTCTTTTCTTATAAATAATTGATACATCACTACCCACTGCCAAGAAATTTGCTTTCCTGTCCCCCCAGCATGGGGCTTGATTAGGGGATCTTCAGCCCAAAGCATGAAAATGGACAGAATTATTCCATAAGCGCCTAAGTACCATCTCATTTAATTCTCCCACTATAACAAAAATGGCCAAAATAGGGCCTCACAGTAGAACGAGAGATATAACAGAACCACTTCGAGTTTGCAGCTGCCAACATTTAACCTAAGTGCAAATGGCTTATGTGGTAAGCTGCCAACATTTAACCTAAGTGCAAATGGCTTATGTGGTAAGCCATTGGTATTTGAGAGTTGTTTATTACCATACCACAGCTGACTGATAAATATCAACAAAAATATATTAAAGACAGAGCTTCCTGGAGTTTTGCCTCAAGTGCATGAGATTCCTCAAAAAGCTAGTTTGGGGACAGGGTTATTGCAACACTGCAAGCAGATGGCTTTGGAAATTAAAAGAGAGTAATTCACGTGAATGAGGATAGTATTTTTAAAAAAGGCATGAAATCAGTATGGGAAGTGGTGACGGTGTTTCTTTCTCTTTGGCTTTCCGAAATCGTTGTATTCTTTTATTAACTCTTCTTGGGTTGTCAAGATGATCTTTGTTAAACTTTGGAGTTTGGCTTCTCCCAGAAAAAGCCATGACCTTTTGAAATAACACAGAGTATTACTGAAAGATAAGATGACTTTTATTTCCACCCCCCAGTAATGAGAATTGAAACCAGAGACACTCTTCCACTGAGCTCCATCCCTAGCCCTTTCTATTTTTCTTTCTTTCTTTTTTCTTTTTTTTTTTTTTGAGAAAGGATCTCGCTAAATTGCCAAAGCTGGCCTTGAGTTTGTGATCCTTCTGCCTCAGCCTCCCAAGTCACTGGGATTACAGGCATGTGCTACCATGCCTAGGTGAGGTTGCTTTTAATATCTGACAAAGCTCTTTCAAGCACTCTGATTAAAAATAAGCCTTTCTTTCAAAGAGAGAGGGAGAGGGAGAGGGAGAGGGAGAGGGAGAAGGAGAGAGAGAGAGAGAGAGAGAGAGGAAGGGATGGAGGGAGAGAGGATAGAAATCAGCAGGCTGTCTTGATTTTGATGGGGAGTAGTAGTGCTGAGAATAGATTTCAGGGCCCCCTGAAGGCTAAGCACGTGCTCTACCACTGAGCTATTCCAGCCAAGGCTTTCTTGATTTTTATCTGAAAATATGGCTATACAGATTTATCATACAATAAAACTGGATCAGCAACAACCGTAGGAAGAACCCAACCTGTGAAGTTGAAGGATAACCCAGAAATGAATGGCTTGTACCACATCGACTGAACTTTGAGGGGGCTAACCAAAAATGTAGCCAGAATGGAAAGAGATCCATTCTAGCACAAGCAAATCAACCTGGATTTCCAACTTCTTATTAATTGGGCCACCCGATTGGTCTCTTTGATGTTGCTCTTTTCAAAAGCAAAGATTGCCTTTGTTCCAAACTGGGAATTATATTCTTGCAACGTTCTTGCTTCTCCCAGATCTTCTTCCCCCATCCTTTCTAAAAAGTTAGGCCAGATAAAGCCTAAAGCATCGCTTTCATCATAACCCATACCTGACTCACATACCCAGAATAGTTCCCTGCCGCCCAGAGCACGAAAGGCAATCTGGAGCTTGTCTTCAAGGCCTTCTGCAAACAAAACCCAAGGCACAGTTTGAGCTTCCTCCTATATAAATGTACCCCAGACTAATGGTCTACTCAGTGCTCCCCAAATATAACTTGTCTTTTCCTATTGATTCAGCTCTGTTTATGAGGTCAGAGATGTGCTCTCTCTTCTCCTTGTCCACCCTTCAAGACCCTCCATGTTTCACCAGGAAATTCTCTCTCTCTCTCTCTCTCTCTCTCTCTCTCTCTCTCTCTCTCTCTCTCTTTCACACACACACACACACACATCCCTGTCATTTTGCCTACAGAGTGACTCCACTTAAGTGGTACTAACACACAAAAATGAGAAGATGCTTTTACCATTGCATCAAATTTCTCTGTATTTATAGAGGAAAAAAAAGACCAATTGATGTCAAAGGGAAATGTTTATGTTTATAAAAATCCTAGGGTAAAAATAACAGCGATTATCTAATATTGAAAACTAGAAAATTTATTTAGTAGTCAACATACAGGACATACTAATAATCGTATGAGCTATTCTGAATATTCATGAGCTCTTTCTGACTACACATTGGCAAAGGGTCCTGGTCTTGCTATCACTGACAGGCACAGGCTTTTTGGAACCCCTGATTACCTAACTTAAAGAAGCCAAAGAAACATAATTTGTGATTATAACTAGCACCAGCAGAAGGTTAAAAGGTGATCTTTACATTCTAGCCCATTCCATAAGGCCAGATTTTAAACCAAGGTGCTAACTAAGTTGGCTTTCTTTTAATTATAATTTAGGGACAAAAGCAAACACCAAAATCACCTCTCTAAAGTAATGGCTACTGCCCAAGCAATCCTTTTGACACCTGGAATTTCATTCAAAGTCAGTTCTCAGCACATCTAATAAGCCTTCAAAGCTGGGGAAATTCACATTCTCTGGTAAAAATCCCTAAGTCATAAATGGTATTTTTAGTACAGTAGTCTTCAAACTTTACCTTTAGATAAGGCAACACTTTTTAAATTTTGGAACATAAATGTGAAATACAAGATGTAGTAAATTTATTCTGATTAATCAGGGCTTTGAGTCAGGCACATTACGGAGCTGGTCTCTCTATTGTCCCTTTACCCCAGAGTGGTCCTGTGTCCCTTCCATGGAAAACTGAGTCTCTAACAAACAGTTTATTACTGGTCTCATCCAAACATGCGATGTGGCCAACATCTCTGACAACTTCACCCAACCTGTCTTTAAATATAAGATTCTAGGCTTCCTGCTTAGTTAAATCTGAGCTAAGCCCGGCACAGCGGCGCACTCCTCTCATCCTAGTAGCTAGGGAGGCTGAGGCAGGAGGATGGCAAGCTCAAGGCCAGCCTCAGCAACTTAACAAGGACCTAAGCAACTTAGCAAGGACCCTGTCTCAAAATAAAAATAAAAAAAAAAAAAAAAAAAGGACTAGGGATGTAGCTCAGTAATAAAGAGCCTCTGGGTTCAATCACTGGTACAAAAAAAAAAAAAATCTGAGCAAGGTGCTTAAATTGCAACCCACTTGGGATGCACAGAGCAGGAAGCTTCAACAGATAGTACCGTGCATCATGCCTGCCAGAGCGCTCTATCTGTAATGAGGGGACAGGCTCCGTGTCAGCCTCTGGACCAGTGCCCACTGCCTCCAGCCCAGCGAAGACAGGGTGGGAGGGGTTCTTCAGAGAGCACCTTGGAAAATGGGATTGGGCACCTAGGCAGTATCTTTATCCTCACAATTGCTCCAAGCCTCCGGGCTGCGGGCGCTGCTTGAACTACCCTTTTAATTAAAAGAGTTACCCTAAGTGATAGGATCAATCTAATTAAAAATTACAAAGTCTAAGGATAGAGAATATTAAAACATGTTTTTCATACATTGCCATTTTATCACCAACGCCCCTCCCAGCTCTCTCTTCTCATCTCTGACGAAGTCTAAAGACTTCAATAGGTTAGATTGTTCTGGAACAGGGGAAGAGGGATCTTGGAGGGAAGAAGCGTTTGAGGGGCATATTGGGAAGAGAGATTTCCTCAAGCCAAGTTCCACATGCACTAAGACAGGTATGGGGACAAGAACTGGTGGGAAAATCCAGCTTCTTCCTAGTGGTTTTTTCCAGAACCTGTTGGATACCCCAGGCCAGGGTAAGTCGGCCTGACTTAGGTGCTGTTGCCCCAGGGCTGTGAGACAGATGGTATAAGAAGATAAAACTTTGTTTGAAAGGAAGGGTTTCGAACTCCCATTTTTACCCCGTATACAGATTGCTGTATCACATCAGTTACACTTCCACTGATTTACATATTGCCATTCTAGTGTCTGATGTATTCTGCTGTCTATCCTATTCTCTAACCCACTTGAATCAAACTGTGAAATATATTAAGAACTACGTAATGTTTTGAATGACCAACAATAAAAAAAAAAAAAAGAAAGGAAGGGTTTCATTTAAAAATACAGTTGGCCTTCCTTATCCATGGGTTCCACATCAACTGTTGCAGGAAAGCCAGGAGCTAAAACTCCAAACTTCAATTCTTGTTCCAAGGAAAGAAAAAAAAATTTTTTTTTTTTTTGTACCAGAGATTGAACCCAGGAGCACTCAACCACCGAGCCCCATCCCCAGCCCTATTTTGTATTTTATTTAGAGACGGGGTCTCACTGAGTTGCTTAGGGCCTCACTGTTGCTGAGGCTGGCTTTGAACCGGGGAGATCCTCCTGCCTCAGCCTCCAGTGCCACTGGGATGACAGGCATGTGCCAACATGCCCCACCCTGATGAAAGAAAATTTAAAGTCAGACACCAAAAGTCATGCAAGAGAACTTTATTATAGGGGAAAGTAAAGTAAAACCAAAGTGGGGTGTAAGCAGAGAGCACTCTCAAGAGACAGAGAGTGGGTCGTCTCCAAGATTGACAAAGGAGATGATGCTGTCTCCATATTTATTACTGTTTTATGGTGGACTTGAAAACTGGGGTCCTCCTTCAGCAACCAATCAGTTCAACTCCTCCTGTTGGGTGGTGGAGTTTTCGCCCTTGGTTGGTCCTCTCCAGAACTGTCATGGTGGCCATCCTATTGAGGAGGACATCATCTACAATCCCATGTTAATGTGGGCACTGGGATCAATGGCCGGTCAGAGGTTACCTTTGTGTGCCTGCACTACTAAAGGAATCTTCCTTCCCAGACACATGGAGACACCTATACCCATAATTCCTAGCTTCACACCAACCTCAGTGGACCCTGTCAAGAATTAGCTCCATTAATCCTTTCCTCTTGACGTGTTTTCCAATTAGGTCCCTTGCTTTGGTTTATTTTCTACTGCCACCATTTGATTTCTCATCTACTCTGAGGGTAGTTTAAAGATGACCCTAAAGCAATTTAAAGAACCTTTGTGACCTTACCATGCATCACTCATTGCTTGCTACCACCTAACATGACAACTACGCATTGTTGCGGATGTAGGCCTAGACAGTTACGTCTGTACTGAATGTGTTCAGACCTCCTTGCTTGTCATGATTCCCTAAATGACATAGGGGTCCCAGAACCAATCTCCCTTGGGTACTGTATAGTATATACACTACAACTGGGGGTTGTAGTGCATGCCTATAATCCCAGCAGCTCCGGAGGCTGAGGCAGGAGGATTGCAAGTTCAAGGCCAGCCTCAGTAACTTTAGCAAGGCCCTGAGCAACTCAGCAAGACCCTCTCTCTAAATAAAATATGAAAAAGGACTGAGGATGTGGCTCTGTGGTTATGCGCCCTTGGGTTCAATCCCCAGTATTCAAGATAGATAGCTAGATAAATAAATAAATAATAAAGCAAGCAAGGATCAAGTGATGACACTGTGACTGCGAATAAGGGTGTAGCTGGTAGAGCCCAAACTGAACAGCCAACTTTGAGTTTGGGGCAGTCATGTGCCAGCCCACCTGTAAAATGCCACAAAGTGCCACATGTGTGCTCCTACATCAGAAAGCACAGAAAGAGAACAGCGCTCCTTGGAACGCTCACAATCCCTCAGAACATGGAACTCGTGCAACACAGAATTGAACCAGGAAACGAATCCGTCAACACCAAGCCGCCACTTTGCTTCTGAATTCTGCTGCTAGTGGTAGCGCTCTTCCGACTAGGGATGGCTTGTGACTTAAGATGCCGCAATAAGGTGCTGGCCTAGGGGATTTCAACTTACCAGTGTCTGAGCAGGAGTGAGTTTGGCTTCCTTGTGAGAAAGCTTGTAAGAGCCCTTCTGAAACTCAGGTGCTCACAGCTTGCGTTCATTGCAAATGGTGGGTCTTCAAGTACCACTTCTCAGATCATGTTGCCAGTCACCTGCAAACAGTGGTCATAACATAACTCCCCTCACTGGACCAAAACAGCGAGTGATTTTTTTTTTTTTAATTTTGTTTTTAAGTCCTGGGATTGAACCCCAGGGTGCTCTACCACTGAGCTACCTCCAAGCCCTTTCTTATTTATTTGTTTGTTTTTTGATACTAGGGATTAAACCCAAGGGGCCCTTTATCACTGAGACACATCTCCAGCCCATTTTTATTTTATTTTCAGAGAATTTCCCTAAGTTGCTTAGTCTGGCCTCAAACTTGTGATCCCCCTGCTTCAACTCCCCAAGTTGCTGCAATGTGACTGGCATATGCCACCTCACCTGACTTCCCATTTTTTTTAATATAAAATTTTCTTTTACTTTGAGACAGGAGCTCAATAAACTGTAAGTTGCTGAGGCTGGCCTCGAACTTGAGATCCTCCTGCGTCAGCCTCCTGAATCACTGGGATGATAGACGCTCCATGCCAGATCTAGCTCCATGTGTGCCCCCAACAGATAACAGTGTCATATGCTGGTAGCCATGGAAGCAGGGGCTCTGCTTGGTAATGGACAAAGCTGTATTCGGTCTCCCCAACTTGAACTACTCCACTTCATCTTAATCCCAGTTCAAGAAGTTTTCTGCCCATTCAGCTGAACTCACCCCACCCTGCCCTGCAGTTTTAGGTGTGTACGGAATGAAGACACTAGCTTTCTCAAGAGAGCCGTGAAAATCTTTCTAAGAAGAGAAACAATTATTAAAAGCAAAAAAAAAAAAATGTTTTTTTTTCAATTTGCATTACAGTAATAGAATCTTAGAACTGGAAGGAATTTCAGAAGGCACCCAGCCCCAAGCTACCTGTCACAAACTTGGCGTGCAGTTTGCATGAGGCGTGCAAAAGTACCCACAGATAAATATAAAACTTCATGCCTTCCAATTGGATTATTTCAAATTTTGCAATATTGCAAAGGCACACCAGGATAAAAAGAAAAATAAAAGGCCCGGGTTATTTATAATATTGGAAATATATAAATTGAAGAGCTCTGGGATCAAAGGAGAAATGCAAAAATGGTACTGCAGAATTTCAAAAAAATAATGATCTTAAAAACAGATATAGCAGAACATCAGTCATACAGTGAAGCAATGCTGAACTAGCAGCATTAAATACCTCTTTTAATAAATACTAAAATAAATGAATTATGTGTGCAGCCAAAAGTATTAAAATAACCCATGCAAAGGAAGCAGAAAGAAATCAGGAAGGATAAAAGGAAAACAAAAACAGTAACACAGAAAGCTGATTTGATTGGAAAAATTAACAAAAATAATGGCCAACCTAGCTTTTTTTTTTTTTTAAAGGAGAAAGATACCAAATAAGAAATGGCAAGGATAAAGTGACTGTCAAAAGGTAATTTTAGCCAGGTGTGGTGGTGCACACCTGTAATCCCAGTGACTCAAGAGGCTGAGGCAGGAGGATCACAAGTTCGAGGCCAGCCACAGCAATTGAGTGAGATCCTGTTTCAAAATAAAAAATTAAAAGGGCTGGGGATGTAGCTCAGTAGTTAAGCACCCCTGACTTCAATCCCCAGTACCCCCCAAAAAAGATAATTTTAAAAATCACAATGCTATACAAGTATATTTTAAAGATGTACATGAGATAACTACCTTGATAGATCTGGTATTGCGATAGCTCTAGCTTCACTTCTCTCACTTAGATTTGCTTCGGCTTTTCTGGGCCTCTTATTTTTCCAAATGAATTTCATCATTCTTTTCTCTATTTCTATGAAGAACAACATCATTGGAATTTTAATAGGAATTGCATTAAATCTGTATAGCACTTTTGGTAGTACGGCCATTTGGATAATAACTCTGCCTATCCAAGAACAGGGGAGATCTTTTCATCTTCTAAGGTTTTCTTCAATTTCTTTAGTGGTTTATAGTTTTCATGGTAGAAGTCTTTCAACTCTTTCGTTAGATTGAGTCTCATGTGTGTGTGTGTGTGTGTGTGTGTGTGTGTGTGTGTTATTTTTTGAAGCGGTTGTAAATGGGACAGTTTTCTTAATTTCTCTTTCAGCTGATTCATCATTGGTACATAGGAATGCAATTGATTTATGGGTGTTAATTTTATATCCTGCTACTTTGCTGAATTTGTGTATGAGTTCTAGAAGCTTTCTGGTGGAGTTTTTTGGGTCTTCTATGTATAGGATCATGTCATTGGCCAATAGAAGTAGCTTGAGCTCTTCTTTTCCTATTTGTATCCCTCTAATTTCTTTCTTTTGTCTAACTGCTTTGGCTGGAGTTTATATATAGTCCATATATATATATATATATATATATATATATATTCCTAAGAATCAAACCCAGTGTCTCACACATGCTAGGCAAGCACTCTACCACTAAGCCACAACTCCAGCCCCTGTTGATAGGCTTTTGATGCATCTTCAATTTCATTGCTTGAAATTCATCTGTTTAAATTTTCTTTTTTTTTTTCTGTTTAAATTTTCCATGTCCTCTTGGTTCAATTTGGGTAGGTTATATGTCTCTAGAAATTTGTTGACGTCTTCAAGATTTTCAATTTTATTGGAGTATAAATTTTTCAGAATAGTTTCGGAGTATTTTCTCTATTTCAATGATGTCTGTGGTGCTATTTCCTTTTTCATGAAGAATTTTAGAAATTTGAGGTTTTTTCCTCTTGGTTAGCTTGGCTAAGTGTTTATCAATTTTATTTATTTTTTCAAAGAATCAACTGTCTGTCTCACTGATTTTTAAAAAAAAATTTTTGTGGTTGTTTTAATTTCATTGATTTGGGCTCTGATTTTAATTAGTTCCTGTCTTCTACTGCTTTTGGTGTTGATCTGTTCTTTTTCTAGGGCCCTGAGATGTAACGTTGGGTTATTTCTATGGTGACCTTCTATTCTTTTAATGAATGAGTTCAGTGCCTTTAACTTTCTTCTTTTAATTGCCCTCAAAGTGTACCAGAGGGCTGGGGATGTGGCTCAAGCGGTAGCACGCTCACCTGGCATGCATGCGGCCTGGGTTCGATCCTCAGCACCACATACAAACAAAGATGTTGTGTCCGCCGAGAACTAAAAAATAAATATTAAAAGTTCTCTCTCTGTCTCTCTCTCTCCTCTCTCACTCTCTCTTTAAAAAAAAAAATTTAAAAAAAAGTGTACCAGAGATTTTGATATGCTGTGTCACACTATTCTCATTCACCTCTAAGTATTAAATTGTTTTGACACCCTTGTCAAAACTCAGCTGACCTTTCTGGGTTTTCCAGTCATTTCTACATGTTCACATCAAAAGGGGTTCACCAAAATGTCAATTTATGATGGCATATTAATGGAAAGTCATTATATTACTCAAACTCTTCTTCTGTTAGCTCAGGGATTAATGTCTTTATTGAGTTTGATGCTTCCATATCATGCTGTTAATTTTTTTTTGTACCCAGGATTGAACCCAGGGGTATTTAACCACTGAGCCACATTCCCAGCCCTTTTTTATACTTTATTTAGAGACAGTGCCTTCCTGTATTGCTTAGGGTCTTGCTAAATTGCTGAGGCCAGCCTCGAACTAGCAATCCTCCTGCCTCAGCCTCCTGAGCCGCTGGGATTACAGGCGTGCACCACCATGCCAAGCCTCATGCTATTAATTTTCCTCAGATATCTTTGGGTTTTTTTGTGTGTGTGTGTTTGTGAGCTTACCCATGTTTAAGATTCCTTGTTTGAGTGCTTTTTTCTGTTTGCCATCATCTAATTCAGGGGACACACACACACACATATAATTGTCCCTTGGTATCTAGGACCACCCCCTACAGATATCAAAAGCTGCAGATTTTCAATTCCCTTATATAAAATGACACAATAATCATATATACCCCACATAATCCTCCCACAAACTTTAAATCATCTCTGTATTACCTAACTCAATATAAATGGTGTATAAATAGCTATTATGCTGTATTGTTTAGAGAATAATGACAAGAGAAAAAGTCTGTACCTGTTCAGTTTTGATGCAATTTTTATTGTTTTAATATATCAGATCCACTGTTGGTTGAATGGATGAAGAACCTGGGGATAGGGAGGGCCAACTGTATATATCCTGACCATTCTGTTTCTCTAGAGAAAATTGGCTAGTAAACAAGGTTTTTTTTATCAGGGAAATGGTTGATATTTATCAAGAAGGCATTTTATCAAGACATGGAGACTATTTAGAATAGTACAAAGAATGCCATTATATACTTTGGAGCCTCCAGTTATGAATTTCTGGATCTCACTGATTGCAAATCATTGATCTTAGGACCCAGCATCGTGCTTTGATATGACTGAAGTACCTTAAATATTTACAGAATGATTGAGAAACATGAAATTTTTATAAGAAAGTCATTCTCTAAAGTTGATGGTACATAAGAATCATTTGGATCCCAGGACCTCACCATCCGGATTTTAGATTCCCTAAGTCTCTCTAGATGGAATGTAAGAAATAAGAGTTTTTACAAACACTTCCCTAGTGATTCTGCTGAGCATACAGTTTTGGCAATTTTAAAGCCATCCCTGGAGTTTTTAGTTTTATATGCTGAATTTTTAAAAAAACACATGGTTGGTTTCCACTTATGTTTCTGTGCATTTATAATAATCATCAGAATTTATTTAGCATCTTAGTATTTTTTTTTTTTTTTTGCTTACAAAGGAATTTTATCTAATTCTCTTGTTTGGATCCCCTCACAAAGTCTTATACTCTACATGTTATTAACTAAGTCTAAAGTAAAAGAAAAACTAATATTTATTGTATTAATTCCAAAGCCGTGCTAAGAGATGTAACTTAAATTATCTCATTTAATCTTTAGAATGGCCCTCCTTAAATTATTCTTGCCCTCATGCTTTTTGCCGGAGGCTCAAAGACCTTAAGTGGCTTGTCAAGGGACATGTAGCTGATAAGTCCCAAACTGGAATTTAAGATGGTAAAATAGTTTAGAAGTGGACCTCCAGGATCAATAAGCTTGGGTTTAATTCTCGGTTTTGTGGATTAAAAAAAAAATGTGTAGACACGATCCAAGTTACTTACTGTTTCCAATCCTCAAGTTTCCTATCTGTAAATGGGTCATCATATATACCACCTGCTACACAAATTTATTGCTAAGATTTGTTACTGTAAGATACAAAGAGCTTTGTGTACTGCTCCCCAAAAAACATGGTAAATTCTCATAAATGTTTGTTGTTATTGTTATTAGGTTTTAACTCCAAAGCCTACACTTGTTCCATCATATTGGCTTATCTCCATAAAAGAACGTGATAAAGTAAAATGTATACCCTGCTGTTGGGTCTCCATCATTTATGAATTGTTAACTCTAAAGTCCCAAGTTAAATAACTCTCATTGCAGCAAATTATTTCATGAATGTACTTTGCTCTTTGTTACAAATGGATCATTAATATTTTCTAGCTAACAGTTGTTTAAATGCTTTGTTATACTTTTGTTGTGTCTATGAGTTTAATTCTGGATTCACTTTTTTTTTTATCCCATTGATTTATAGGTCTATCCATCTGCCAATCCCACACTGTACTGATTATTGTATCTCTAGAGTAAGCCTTTGAAGTCAGGTAATTTTTTCTAGTTTGTTTTGGCTAGCCTAGATCCTCTTTATTTTCATATCATTTTTTTATTTAGCTTACCAATTTCCTTTTTATAAAAAAAAAGACTCTGATTTGGATTATGTTGAATTTACAGGTTCATTTGAGAAAAAGTAAGCCTTTTATTCCACGAACATGATTTAGCTCATTATTTAATTTGATCTTTAGTTTCTTTTAGACACCTTTCTAGTTTTCATTGTATAGGTCTTGCACATATTTTGTAAATTTTTTTTCCTGAATAATTTTTGTTTGGGGATGTTTCCATGAATATATTAAAACTTGGGCCAGGGTCGTGGCTCAGTGGTAGAGCACTTGCCTAGCGCGTGTGAGGCACTGGGTTCTTTCCACATTCAAAACATTAAAAAATAAATAAAGTTATTACACTACAAATATTAAAAAAAAACAAATAGAAATTCTGGAACTGAAAATTCCAATAGCTTAAAAAAATCAAATTCAGTACAGTAAGAACTGAATACAAGATTTGACCAAGCAAATAACAAAATCAACTACTATGAAGATAAGGCGGTTGAAATAATTCAGTTTGCAGAATAGAAAAACAAATAATGAAAAATGAGCAGAACTGGAGGACCCAGGATACATCATAAAACCAATATAGCATCATGGGGATTTCTCAAGGAAGAAAAAATATTAAATAGATTATGGCCGCATCTTCTCAAATTTGACCAAAGACATGAATCTAATCATCAAACTCCAAGCAAAGTAAATTCAAAAGATTCACCAGAGAAGCAAGAGAGGGACAACTTGTCCACATACAAGGGATCCTCAGTAAGATTAAGAATTAATTTCTCATCAGAAACTCTGGGGGCCAGAAGTCAGTGGGATAACAGATTTAAAGGCCTGAAAGAAAAAGAAAAAACAGAGTGCCACCTAAGAATTCTATTAAGATTTCTATTCCTCCCCCCCCAAAATGATCCCTCAAGAATAAGAGAGGGCTGGGGCTGTGGCTCAGTGGTAGAGTGCTCACCTAGCATGTGTGAGGCACTGGGCTCAATCCTCAGGACCACATAAAAATAAAGAAATAAAATCTTAAAAAAAAAAAAGAATAAGAGAGAGAGTGCAACCTCTTAGATAAACAGTGGCTAAGGGGGTTTGTCATTAGGACTCCTTCCCTATGAGAAATGGTAAAGGGAATCCAGATCAAAGGACACTAGACATCAACTCCAAGCCACATGAAGAAAAGGACTTGGGTTTAATTCATAGGTCATAAATCATAAGATAAACGTGGGTTTATCTTCATAGGTGAAGATAAAACCCAGTGTTATTTTTATTTGTACTTTATAACTCTTTTTTTTTTCTATATGATTTCAGAGGCAAATGCATAGAACAGCTACTTAAATCCATGCTCATGGCACACATGTATAAAGATATCATCCGTGATGGTAACTATGGTAAAGGCTGAAGAATGAAGATATAGGATCAGAGTATTTGTAAGCTCCTAAAATTAAGTTAGTATTATTCAAACAAGGTTGTTGTAAGCTTAAGATGTGAAGAGTAATCTCCAAATGAGCCTATGACTTAAAAATACACAGAAAAGGAAAGATGAGGGTATGTTGCCAAAAAAAAAAATCGAAAATAATGAAATGTCATTAATAGAGGTAATTGAGAAACAACTACAACAAAAAGAATATATAGAAGGCAAATAGCTAAGAAGCAAAAGTTTGTTCTATGTCCTGTTTGTCCTTCTTTATCAATAATTACTTTACATAAATGGATTTAACTCTACAATTAAAAGGTCAAGATTGACATAATGGAGTTAAAAATATGATCCATTTATATTTTGTCTATAAGAAACACACATACCAAAGCGAAGAGCTTGAAAGTAAAGTATGGAGAAAGATATTACATGCAGACAGTCACCAAGAGAGAATTGAGGAATTATTACCAGACACCATAGATTTTAAGTCAAAAAAGTTCACAAAAAATGAAGAAGGGCATTATATATTGATAAAAGTTCAATCCATCAAGGAGACATAACAATCTATGTGTCTATCAATGAGCCTCAAAGTATATATAAAGCAAAGATGGATGGAATTGAAGGAAAAATTGACCGTCCTATAATAATGGTTGCAGATTTCAATAATTGATAGTACACCCCCCAAAAATAATAATAATAAGGAAACGAAGGTTTTGAACAACATTCTAAACCGATTAGACCTAACAGACAGAATGTACATTTTTCTCAGGTTCACAAGAAACATTCTCCAGGACAGAACATATTCTACTAGACTGAATCATCAGAACTTTAAAAGGATTATGCACCATGAGCAAGTAAGATTTATCCCAAGATTGCAAAGGTGATTTCACTTAAGGCAATCAGTGTAATCCACTATATTTAATAGAATGAAGGGAAGAAAAACTACAAGATCCATCTCAGTTGACACAGAAAGGGCCCTTGACAAAATCCAACGCCCTTTCATAATTAAAAAAAAAAAAAACCACGAAGCTAGTAATAGACTCGCTCTTTCTCAATATGATGAGGGCTGTAAATGAAAAATTCACATCTAACATTATAGTAAATTATGAAAGACTGAAAGCTTTTCTCTTAAGATCATAAGCAAGACAGGGAAGCCCTCTTTTACCACCTCACAGGAATTCTAGCCAGAGAAATTAGGCAAGAAATTAAACATATCAAAATTGGAAAGGAAGAAACAAGATGATCTCTATTTGCAGGTGATATGATCTTTTATGTAGAAGAAACTGAAGAATATGCCATTAAAAGCACCAATTTGGGGCTGGCTTTGTGACTCAGTGGTAGATTGTTTGCCTAGCACATGCAAGGACCTGGGTTTGAACCTCAGCACCACATAAAAACAAATAAAATAAAGGTATTGTGTCCAACTACAACTATAAAAATAAATAATGAAAAAAAAGCACCAACTAAAAATAAATAAATAAATAAATAAAATAGAGGGAAGACCATTCCAGTAGAGGAAGTAGATCAGGGGGAGGAAGGAGCAGAGAAAAAAAGGAAGCAGTGGAGGCCCAAATAAAGCATTCTTTAAAAAGAAAATCTATTAGAACTAATAAATTCAGCAAAGTTTTACAATACAAAATCAATAGGCAAAAATCAGATGTTTCTATACTCTAGCATTCATTTTCTAAATGAAAATTTAAAAAACAATTTCATTTTTAAGAGCATCAAAAATAAAATACTAGCCAGGCTTGGAGGTGCACTCCTGTAATCCCAGCAACTTGAGAGGCTGAGGCAGGAGGATAGTGACTTTGAGGCCAGCCTCAGCAATTTAGCGAGGCCCTAAGCAACTGACTAAGACTCTGTCTCCAAATAAACAATGAAAAGGGTTGGGATGTGGCTCAGTGGTAAAGGGTCCCTGGGTTCAATTTCTGGTACCAATAAATAAATAAAGACATGCATACATAAATTGGTGCTTTTAATAGCGTATTATTCTGATTTGGTACAAGAGTGTCAAGACCATTGTTTTGCTTTGTTTTACCAGGGATTGAACCCAGGTGCGTTCAACCACTAAGTCACATCCCCAGATTTTTTCATTTTTTTATTTGGAGACAGAGTCTTGCTAAGTAGCTTAGGGCCTCATTAAGTTGCTGAGGATAGTTTTGAACTGGTGATCCTCCTATCTCAGCCTCTAGAGCCACTGGGATTACAATGTACACCATTGCACCTGGCTCAGAGGAATACATTTAACAAAGCAGGGACAAGATCTATATATGGAAAACTATAAAACATTGCTTAAATAAATTAAGGAAAATATAGATAAATGGAGAAACACCCTATGTTAAGATGATAATGTTGTTCCAAAGGATATACACATTCAATGCAATCACTTATCCAAATCTCAATCATGTTTTTTTGCAGAAATAAAATGAAATCTATCTTAAAACTCAGATAGATTTTCAAAGAACCACAAAATAACCAAAAGGATCTTGAAGAGGAAGAAAAAAAATCTGGAAAACTCACACTTCAAAACTTACTACAAAACTGTAAAGTCAAGACAATGACCCAATGTGTCACTGGCATAAGGAAAGACAGTGATCAATGGATCAGAATTGGGAGCTCAGAAATAAACCCTCACAATATGGTAAATTGCTTTTTTTTTCTTCTTTTTTTCTAGTACTGGGGCTTGAACCCAGGGACTCAGATATGCTAGGCAAGCTCTCTACCACTGAGCTACCTACAATCCCAGTCCTGTAGCCAGCTGATTTGGTACAAGAGTGTCAAGACCATTTGGCAGGGAGAGGATGATCTTTTCAAAAAATACTGTTGGGAAATACAGAGATGAAATTGGATTCTCATCTTACCTGAATTTAACTATAAAAAAATCTTAGAAGAAAATATAGGGGGAAATCTTCGTGACACTGGACTTGGCAAATACAACACCAACATATAGGCAAGAATAGAAAAAAATAGGTAAGTTGAGTTTCATCAAAACTAAAAACTCTGGTACACCTGTTATGGTTTAGATATGAGGTATCCATCCAAAGCTCAGGTGTGAAACAGTGCAAGAGAGTTTAGAGGTAAAATGAATGAGTTATGAGAGTCTTAACCTACTCAGTGCATTACTCCCTGATAGGGATTAACTGGCTGGTAACTAGAGATTAGAGTGTGGCTAGAGGAGATGGGTCCCTGGTGCATGGCTTTGGGTTTTATATTTTGTCCTGGGTGAGTGGAACTCTCTTTCTGTGCTTCCTAGATGCTATGTCCCCAGCTGTTCTCCTGTGCCACACACTTCCGCCATGATGTTCTGCCTTATCTGAGGCCCCAAGGAATAGAGGCCGCCATCTATTGGACAGACACCTCTGAAATGGTGAGCCCCCAGATAAACTTTTCCTCCTCTTATTGTTCTTCTCAGGTCTTTTGGTCACCACAGTGAAAAAGCTGAGTGAAACAACATCAAAGGACACTATCAAGAGAGTGAGAAGACAAGCCTCAGAATGGGAAAAATGTTTGAAAATGACACAGATGATAAGGATTTAATGTCCAGAATATTAAAAAAAGAACCTCTACAACTACAACTCCACAACAAAGAGGTAATGTGATTGGCAACTGGGCAAGGAACTTGACATTTCTTCAAAGAAAATATACAGTGGTGCACGCCCGGAATCCCAACAGCTCAGGAGACTGAGGTGGGAGTATCAAAAGATCTAAGCCAGCTTCAGCAACTTAGGGAGGCCCTAAGCAACTTAGCCAGACCCTGTCTCAAAAGAAAAAAATAAAAAGGGTTGGGGATGTGGCTCAGTGGTTAAGTGTCCCTGGGTTAAATCTCTAGTACCAAGAAGAAGAAAAAAGAAAAGAAAATTTAAAAAATTAATTAATTAACAGATTTTTTAAAAAGAAGATATACAAATGGCAAATAAGCATTTGAAAAGATGTGCAACGTTATTACTCATTTGGGAAATATACATCAAAACCACAATGAGATACTTCCTTTGATGCCTATTATTGAGAGAGAAAAATAACATGTGTTGGCAAAAAAAAATATTGAGAGACATTGGAATGCAGATATATTGCCCGTGGGAACGCAAAATGGTGCAACCACTTTGGAAAATTATTTGGCAGTTCCCTGCAAAAGCAAAACACAGAATTAGCATATGAGCCATCAATTCCACTCCAAGGTATGCACCCCAAAGAATGAAAAACAGGGACTCAAACATATATTTTTATTCCAATGTTCATAGAGCATTATTCATAAGAAGCAAAAGGTGGACACAACCCAAGTATCTATCAACAGATGAATGATACACAGAATTGTGATCTATACATACAATGGGATGACAATCAGCTATAAAAATGGATAGAGTTCTGATACATGCTGTGACAGGGATGAATCTTGAAAACATGGTGCTAAAATTAAGCCGTACACAAAAGAACCAATATTGTCTTCTCCCACTTTTACGAAATGATTGGAGTGAAATTGAGTTAGCCATGACTTGTGGTTGGAGGGATGATAAGAAAGTTATTGTTTAATAGGAATACAGTTTCTGATTGGCATGATAACAAAAATTTGGAAAGAGAGATGATAGGGTGCATAGAATGTGAATTAGTTAATGCCACTGAATTGCACACTTCAAATGGGTAAAGGTAAATTTTTATATGTGTATTGTATTGCCTATTAGTTTTACAATTATTTTAAGTATTTTAAATATTTATATCCCTCCCTCTGCTTTTGTGTTATATTTTTCAATTCTATACATGGAATAAGCTCCTCCATTGGTATAATTTTTGCTTGAAAGAGTAAATTATCTTTTAAAGATTTTTGGCAAATTATCTTTTAAAGACATAAAAAAGAAAAATTTTAAATATCCAGATTTCACACTGCTATCTTCACCCCCTCAGCCTGAATAACTTCTTTTAGTATTTCTTGCAGTATTTCTGTTGGTGAGGAATTCTCCCAATGTTTGTGGATAATGTCTTTTTAAAAAATATTTTTTTAGTTATATATGGGCATAATATCTTTACTTTGTTTTTTTTATTTTTTATTTTTTCATGTGGTGCTGAGGACTGAACCCAGGTCTCACACATGCGAGGCGAGCACTCTACCATTGAGTCACAACCACAGCCCTGTGGATAATGTCTTTATTTCACTTTTATTTTTTAGGGTTATTTTCACTGCATATTTTTTCTTCTTGCAGCATTTAAAACTTATCTGGTTCACCTTGGTGCGGTGGCCGCAGGCCTGTAATCCCAATAGTTTGGGAGGCTGAGGCAGGAGGGTCACAAGGTGGAGGCCAGCCTCAGCAAATTAGTGAGGCCCTCAGCAACTTAGGGAGAGTGTTTTAGTCAGCTTTTTCACTGCTGTGACTAAAGGACCCAACCAGCACAATTATAGAAGAGGAAAAGTTCATTTGAGGGCTTACTATTTCAGAGGTCTTAGTCTGTAGAAGGCCAGCTCCATTCCTTTGGGGCTTGAGGTGAGATTGAACATCATGGTGGGAAAGAGTGGCAGAGGAAAGCAAAAACTCTCATCATAGTGAGCAGGAGGCAGAGAGACTTCACTCTCCAGACACAAAATATATACCCCATAGCCATACCCCAGTTCCCGTCTCCTCCAGCCACACCCCACCTGCCTCCAGTTACCACTCAGTTAATCCCATCAGGGATTAATTCACTGATTAGGCTAAGGCTCTAGCCCAATCATTTCTCTTCCAAACCTTCTTGCATTGTCTCACACTTGAGCTTTCTGGGGGACACCCCCATCTAAACCATAACAGAGACCCTGTCTCAAAATAAAAATAAAGAGGGATGAGGATGTAGCTCAGTGGGTTCAATTCCCAGGATAGGGGGAAAAACAAATCTGTATGATTTCTGAAGACAAGTTGGAAAGTCATTTTTAATTTTTCATCTGTATATTGTGTCTTTTTTTCCAGCTGCTTTTAACATTTTTTTGTAATTTGATTTGAGCAAATTGATTATAATGGACCTTAATGTAATTTCTTTTGTGTTTATCTTATTTGGGATTCTTTGAGCCACTTGAATTTGTAGGTTTTATAGGCATTTCAGTTTTTTAATTTTTAATTTTCAAATTTTAAAGAAATTTCCCTTTATTTCTTCATTCCCCCCCCCCCCCCCCCCGTTACATTAGGCCTGGACATTAGACCTACTTAATATTGTCACATAAGTCACAGGGCTCTATCCACTTTTTTCCCAATCTTTTCCTTCTGTAGTTAGATTATAATTTCTATAGCTACAGCTTCAAGTTTCCTGATCTTATTTTATATTATCTGAAGTACTGGTATCTCCTTCTGTGAATTTTTCACATCAGATAATATATTTTTTTCAATTCACAAGTGCCCATTCAGGTCTTTTATGTATCTACATTGTATTCAGACTTTTATTGAAACACTTGAATACATATACAATAGCTTTTCAAGTTCTTATCTCATAATTTCATCATCTCTGTCATTTTTATTTTTTATTCATTTATTTAAAAATATATATATTTTATTTTTTAATTTTAGTTGGACACAATACCTTTATTTTGTTTATTTATTTTTACATGGTTCTGAGGATTGAACCCAGGGCCTCGAACATGCTAGGCAATCGCTCTATCTCTGAGCCACAACCCCACCCCATCTCTGTCATTTTTAGTGCTGTCCCCATTAACTAATTTTATTATAGTTTTAAGTCACATTTCCTAGTTATTTACAAATCTGTCAATTTTTTTAAATTGGATACTAGACATTGTGATGTTTTATGTTGCGCATTTAGATTTTGTTATCTTCCTTCAAAGAGTATAATGGGAGGGATGAGCTGTTAAATTACAGCTCAGTTTGGTCCTTTTTAAAAAAAAGTTTTGTTATGTAGGCATAGAATAAGTTTAATCTATAGGAAGCATAGCTTCACTTCTCAGACTTAGGGTGCTGTGGGACACACCTATAATTCCAGTAGCTTGGAATGGCTGAGGCAGGAGTATCAGGAGTTCAAAGCCAGCCTCAGCAACTTAGTGAGACCCTGTCTCTAAATACAAAATAAAAATGGCTGGGGATGTGGCTCAGTAGTTGAGCATCCCTGGTACCAAAAAATAAAAATAAAATTTAAAAAAGGAATGTACTTGAACTTCTCCTAGCATTGTCTGGGTTCTTCTGAATTGCTTAGCTTATAATTCCCTAATATTTATTATGTTTTCCCAGTAGATTTTTATCCCCCCACCCCCGCCCCGGCCCACCTCCATGTGCTTTCATTCCACAGATCCTCAGTTTAATCTAAAGAGGAACTCATGCAAATTCCTGGGTCATTTTCTCTGTAGCTTCTTCCTCACTGTCCCTCCATCTCCTCAGCCTCCCAGAGCTTAAATCTCTTCACTTAGCAAGGCCCCCATATCCTGCTTGAGTGTCCCCCACCAAGATGGGGGTTCAGAAAGCTGATCCTAGAACTTAGCTAATTTGTTTTTCTCTAGCGATCACAGAACCGTGCTGCCGGTCCTCATCTCTAGAAATCATTATTTCATACATTTTGGGCCACTTTTCTGGTTGTTTACAATGGAAGATGAAGACTGATACCCATAACTCTGCCTGGAAGCAGAAGTACTATAATCTGCTCTCTGATCTCATGGAACGTGACACTTTATGGCTGTGTTCCCACTCTAGGTAAAGGAATGAGTGAATGAATGAATAAAATACAGTAAAATAAATTTTCAGTGGTGTATTCAAATTCCCTATAGCTTGGAGAAGCTTTTTTTTTTTTTTTTTAAAGAGAAAGAGAGAGAGAATTTTTTTTTTAATACTTATTTTCTAGTTTTCGGCGGACACAACATCTTTGTTGGTATGTGGTGCTGAGGATCGAACCCGGGCCGCACGCATGCCAGGCCAGCGCGCTACCGCTTGAGCCACATCCACAGCCCGCTTGGAGAAGCTTTAACATCACACCTGAAGCCAGATTGCTTTAAATCATGTCGCCAATTTAATTTAAGGTCCATTCTTCTTCCTGGGCCATGCATATTCCAGAAATCATCCCTTTGCAATTATCCTTTAATTAATCATTAACACCACTGAAATGCCACTTCCGATGGCATTAGCTGTATTCCTTACAACATATAAAGTTAGGCATACGAGTATTAGAAAGTTAGAGTATGTTCCAAATCTGCCTTATTGCACTAACGTGCAACTAATAACACTTCAACGTGTTCCAGTAATATTAGAAATTAGTCATCCAATGATGCTTTGGAGGGCAGGCACACCCATTTTTGCTGATCATTTTAATAAAGAAAAGAAGGTCTTTTTTTATACAAGTATAAGATTCTGCTTTGAGGATTATGGCCTCACTGGATTTGCATTTAGCATTTGGATTTTGTTAATCATGGGGACATATTTAAGAGTTTGGGTGGGCCTCCATATTTTCATGTTTATTTTCTAACAAATTGTCTGCTCTCCAAGGCTTCTAACATACTATGTATTTTTACCCAAGTTAAAAATTAACCATTAGGGCACTCATGAAACTGACTGTCTTAGATATAAGAATCTATGATTTGAATTCATTGTATTTTGCCTGTTAATGTTAATCAACTTAATGCAGAGAGGTAGATAGAGGAGACAAATTATTTCTACCACTTAATTCTATTCAAGGGCCCATAAGCATTCCTGGTATTGCACTGAAGTATAAGCCAAAGTTAGCTGAGAACTAGGATGGATTTAATTTGCAGAGAGGTTTCAGGGTATAGAGTGTGTTGCTCTTTTCACACTGAGAAACACAGCAATCCATGTGAATGTCAAAAATGTCACATAGGGCTGGAGATGTGGCTCAGTGCTAGACAGCTTGCCTGGCATGCATGAGGCCCTGAGTTCCATCCCCAGCACTCCCTCCCGCTAATAAAGATCATATAAACAAAGGAAAAAGCACATTTAGTGAGGGAGAACAGATTTTCATGCATATAACATTCAAGGATTCCTAATTGCTTTCATGGAATAAATCCTTTATAGATGATTTCAAGGTTAAAAAAAAAAAAGAAAAGTTCAAGTCCAGTTCTTCAGTGGCCTTCAGGTTCTCAGTACATCCTTAGTTCTTTGATTTTATGAATGGAAAAAGGTGGCATGTATCCACTGGCTTAATCTAAGGTGTCAACAATCCCTCTGTGAAGCTATTGAAATAAGAGGAGTGCCCACAATTACTAAAGATCTTCCGGTGATAAAAGAGCAATTGCATAAACTTCTGGCTGCGTGTATCAGAATGATTCAGCATTTTGCACACACAAAAATGAATTCCCTCAGCTTTCCAGTTAGCAAATTTTCAGGAATAATACCTTCTCTTCCCATGTACACCAGTCCGTTGAAAGATGACAACTGTGCGCTCCTGCAGCAGTCATTGACTCTGAATCGCTGGCCCTACATCTGTGTAGCACGCATTCTTCCGATCAGCTTTCTTCTGGAACATCCACTTGACTGTATGGACGGATGACCTGGCCAGAGCCGAATTCTGCATGCTGGCGGGAAGTTTTTTCTAAGCCAGGTTAGCAAGGGTGAGATGCCACGGCTGGGGAGGCAAAGAGCATGCTCAGAACCCCTTGCAATCCAACTGTCTAATTCATCTGGAAGAATGTGTACCTGGCCTCTTGTTTATCAAGCATGCTCCCCAGGGGTTCTGATTAAGGAAGGAAAGAAATAAAATACAGAGGCACTGCCACACTGTAGTGCGAACATCTACCCACTAAAGCCTTGGTTGAAGCTGTGCCCATTAACCTCTAACTTCCATGCATGCATGGCCCTATAGAATTTTGAGAGAATGAGGTGCATTCTGGGGAGCCAAGTTTTCCAGATGGCCATGAAGAACCAAGCGAGCTTTTAAAAAATTATTCTGGGCTGGGAGTGTAGCTCAGTGGTAGAGCATGCGCTTAGCATGCTTAAGGTCCTGGGTTCTATCCCCAGCACCATTAAAAAACAATGAACTATTCTGGAAAGAAATCCTTCTGAAGCTTGTTTTTCCATTATAAACAAAATGTATATAGTAGTGTTTTGTGGAAGACATACAACAAATATCTATCACAGTAATGAGCTGTAATGCAATCATCCCCTCAGGCATATTGAGATACCATGGCATTTTTTTTTTTCCTGCATTAAATGGTTGCAAGACTCCTGGGCCCTTTAAGTTTGGGGAATTCTTATTTCCTATATCATGGAATTTTCTTTGGTTCCTCCCTCACATACGTATTGTTAATAACATTTCCTGTTATTAAGAGGTTTTAAGAATACCTCTTAATTTGTTATTTTAAAATCAAACATGACATAGAAACTATTATAGCCAGGCTTCTTGTACGGAGACTCTGCTATGATTAAAGTTCATTGATTTTGTCAAGTTTATTAGCTTGCTTATCATATGTACTCTCTAGGGGACCTGGGGCATAGACTTGGTGACATCTACTGTGTGCTTGAAAACAGTTTTGGCTTTCTTTGGGCGGGGGTGGGTGGACAGCATGTGTTCCAGATAGGTGAGGCTACTTGGGAGCTGAGCTCTCCTGACTATATTATATAGTTTTGTGTTTTTTTTGTGTGTGTGTGTGTGTGTGTGTGTTTTTTTTTTTTTTGTGGTGCTGGGATTGAACCAGAGCCTTGTGCATGTGAGGCAAGCTCTCTTCCAACTGAGCTATATTCTCAGCCCACTATAGTTTTTTTTTTAAATACATTAAAGAGTTAATTCCCATATTGTCAAGCAGAGGAATGAGAGCTATAATACAGGGCCTCACATCCCCCCCAATTCAGGAATGAGCAGCTGATGGACTGGATGCTTGAAGCCCACAGCTGAGTTTCCCAGGTTATTTACCCCCAGGAAGATGCATCTCCCCCCCCCCAACCCGGCAGTAACCAGTGGATGTGGGCATTCAGAGGCCCCATCTCCCTACCTTGACTAGAGATAAAGGTTGAGAGGCCATCCCAGCTCCAGAACTTTCTGTGAGTGGCTGGGCCCTCTATTGCTACTCTTTCATTGACTCCTTCCTTCACAGGTATTGCTCTGAGAGGGTTCCCAGGGAACCTCCCACGGGCACATCTCCATCTCAGCCTGTTTGGGGTTGAGGGAACCTACATTGAGAGACATGAATGACAAGAGAATCCTAGAGAAGAGGTAGAGGATAGAGCGGGTGGGGAGGAGGGTCAGGAAAATGAAGAAATGAAATGGACCAAATCAGCCCATGTATATAGATGAATATATCACAGTAAATTCCATCTTTCTGTATATCTTAAAGTACTAATTTAAAAAAAATCTTCAAATAAATAGAAGACCAGGAGATCAGAGGAAGCAGAACTGGGAGATAGGAGAAGAGAGAAATGGGAAGTACAGAGACTGCATTGGAGCAAATTAATATTCCATGGTTGTATGATTGTCAACATGAACCCCAATATTGTGTGCAACCACAACATATTAATTTTTAAAAAAGAGAGAAAAGAAAGGATTAAAGCCTGGCGGGCTAGCTTGAGTTTGTCACATGAGTATGCTTAATGAATACTGAAACTGGAATTCTGAGATGAAACTTAATTACTTGCTTCTGGCTAGTGGACCTCTGTCGCTGAGAAGCACTGCAGTTTTCAGGGGCGGGCCATGCCCTCCAGTGTGGCGATTCACCCCAATAACTCACTGTCATTTTTTTTTCTTTTTCAGAGTTCTTGTCTACCAACTTTAAAAAATGAAACCCATGGACTAGGAGTGAGAGTCAGAGTCGTTTATTGAAAACAGGAACAACCTTGCACTGCAGCAAGAACTGGCCAAGCAGATTTTCTCTGCTTGACTACAGGCGGTTTCTAGAGCACTTGGTTCAATGCTATTGGTCCAAAACTTATGCTAATTAAGGCTTGGAAATATGCTAATGCTATTGGTCCAGTTTTATGCTAATTAAGGTTTGGAGAGCTAATGCTTCTCCTTGAAGGTGAGGAAGCTGGTAATGGAAGTCATCAGTTGGTTTGCTTGCAGGTTCTGACCTGTAGTGCTGTGAGGGGTGGTCTTCTGCAGCAGGCACGCCCAGGTCTCCCCACCAAAGAGTGACAGGTCAGGAGGCTTTGATGCCAGGACCTCACTTTCCTCACGTCTACATGGTGGGTTCCACGCAGGCGCAGGGCACGCTTGCTGCTGCTCTCAAGCCCACTTGGACTGCTGGGCTGCTACTCTGCCACCACTGCTCAGCAAGGACCTGTAGGTTGGCTGTGCAGCTTGGCAGCCAGGGAGCCACGTCAGTACCTCTGGAACCATTTTCTGCTTGATATTCTTGATTTTTATATAATCTACGTAATGTCGTCTTTGAGTGGAGGCTTTCGTTTACTAGAGGAAGACACAGAATTTAGGTTTCAGAAGATAAAATTCTCCCCATCTGCTAAAGAGTGTTCCAGAACTCTCTACTGATGCCTGAAACTTTGGAGAATACCCAACTGTCCAGGTACGTGATATGTTTATGTATTTTATACCGTTTCCCATACATACGAACAAAACAGTTTATAAATTTAGGCACAGGAAGAAATTAGCAAGCAACAAAAAACCAACAATGACAATATACAACAATAAATGTTGCATGAGTGGGGTCTCAGAGTATTTCAGTTAAAGGAAGCATTTCACAGCTTCTCTTTGACATATCAAAACTAGTAACACCAGGACTAAAAGCCAATTTTGAGATACAACTTGATTCATCGCTTCTGACATATGGGGTCTACAAAAGCTGCAGACCTCAGCAGCCAAGCCCAAGGGTGGCCATACCCTCCAGCATATGTGGGTGCTCACAGATAGGGCACACCCCCGAGTGTTGCAGCTCTGTGTCATGGGTCACTCATGCTTTCTAACATTACAGCTCCCTTACGTGACCTCAACAGACACCACAGCGGCACATAACTTCTATGGCACTGCCTGAGGCAAGCACGCGGGTTTAGGAATTTATATACCACTTGGTTCACCGCTATTGGTCCAAACTTATGCTAATCAGGGCTTGGACCCTAACGCTATTGGTCCAATTTTATGCTAATCAGGATTTGGAAATGTGCTAATGCCATTGGTCCAGTTTTATGCTAATTAGGGTTTGGAAACGCACTAATGCTATTGGTCAACTCTCTACTCCCAATTTCCATTTTCTAGTCAGAGGTCGGGAAGAAAGAGATTAAGAATGGCGGGTCGAGTTGCTTCCCTTTGTGGAGAGGGATTTTTTTTTCTTTTCTTTTCTTTTTTTTTTTTTTAGAGAGAGAGAATTTTTAAATATTTATTTTTAGTTTTCGGTGGACACAACATCTTTATTTTACTTTTATGTGGTGCTGAGGATGGAACCCAGCGCCCGGTGCATGCCAGGCGAGCGCACTACCGCTTGAGCCACATCCCCAGCCTGAGAGGGATATTTTTTTTTTTTTTTTTTTTTTTTTTTTTTGGTACCAGAGATTGAACCCAGCGGCTCTAGACCACAGAGCCACATCTCTAGCCCTTTTTAAATATTTTATTTAGAGACAGGTTCCTGTCAAGTTGCTGAGGCTGGCTTTGAACTCACTGTCCTCCTGCCTCAGCCTCCCAAGCCGCTGGGGTTACAGGAGAGGGCTTTTGCAGCAGGCATCAGTATGGTGCCCAGGCCACTGGTTGGCCTTGGGTCACCTCTGCACTGGCTCTATGCCTGCATGGCTGGCTCCCAGCAGCTAGCTTGCTGCCACCACTTTGACCCGCTGGGCCACCACTCTGCTGCTCCACTGCTCCTCTGCAGCTTCTGACAGGGACCACGAGGTAAACTACACAGCTTGGAAGCCAGGGAGCCCTGTCACTACCCTTGGGCTTTGGGGCCATTATTAAAGGGTTACCTGAGCACAGCGCTGTGATATTGTGATGCTCAGTCTGTAACTGAGCTAAGTGAGCTAATCTTTCTACCCTACTGCATAACCACTAAATTCCTTTTACTTTCTCTCCAAATCACTAACAAGGGGGTAACATATACAGTGTAGAAACACTGGACAAAGAAATGATTCATGTCCCTGGCAGGATAGAGTGGAACTGCAAGGGTTCTCAACAAGTTAATAAGAACAGTGTACAACTTAACTTATGAGTTGTTCATTTCTGGAATTTTCCATTTAATCTTTTTGGGCCATAGTGGAACGATGGGTAATTGTGGAAAGCAAAACCACTATGTAGATAACCACCATATTGAAGAAATTTTATGTGTTTAGAGCCTATGAAATATCAAGAATTTGTTTATATCACTTTATTTCTTTGGTGTTAGAAATGTTCATTTTTACTATAATCAGTGTTTTCTTTATTCTTTTAAACCAAAGGTTTGTGTTCCAAAAGAAAGGAATATTTATAAATATATAAATTTCCCTATCTTTTTTTTTAAGTTGGACACAATACCTTTATTTATTTATTTATTTTTAAAAATATTTATTTTTTTAGTTGTAGTTGGACACAATACCTTTATTTGTTTTTATGTGGTGCTGAGGATCAAACCCAGGGCCTCACACATGCTAGGCAAGTGCTCTACCACTGAGCCACAACCCCAGCCCCAATTTCCCTGTCTTTATTTTCTTCAAATCCCCTAGTTTGGGGGTATAGTAGCAAGCACCTATAGTCCCTGCTTCAACAGGCTGAGGCAGGAGAATCTCCTGAGCCCAGGAATTCAAGGCCAGCTTGGGCAACATAGTGTGACCCTGTCTCAAAACAAACAAAAAACAATTGTAAAAAGTCCTTAGTTCTGATATAATTGCTGCTAAAACTTAGACTTGCAGTATATACCTTCATTCTTTTGTTTGGTCTAAGGTCTCCCTCTTACTATTTTGATATTTGGCTCTGATATTCTCCCTCTGGCATTAATTCAAACTGGAGGTTTTTAGTTCTAAACTTTTTAAGTAGGCTGGTTAACCAAGTTGAATGCAGGGATTAGAAAAGCCACTGGATAAAAAATGCCAAGCATTCTAATGCAATACACATTTAATTTTGTTAAATCACTTATAAACAATTACAACAAATATGTATCAAAACCAGCATACCCTGAACTAACGTTATTTATTTCACAGATTAACAGCCAGGGAAGAGAGCTCAGAGATCATCTGACCCAAGACCTCTTGCTACTGCTGGAGCCCAGAAGTGAAGTTCCCAGGGTCACACATCCCAGGTAGAGAATATAACAACAAATCTAGAACCTGAAGCTAGGTCTCTTGGCTATTGATTCAGAAATGTTTCTACCCTACCACATAACCACTGAATTCCTTTTACTTTCTCTCCAAGTCACTCCATGAACCCGGAGAATTTCCTTGACTCAATACTTTGGTGACCACAGTTATTTTAACTTCATTGCTCTTTCAACCTCAAGTGGGTTTCTGGCATTCCCAGTTCCTAATTTAGTTATGCAATCCATCAGCATGATTTAACCGATTCGAATCAACTTGGGTGAGAAAATATGTGGACACTTTCATCAATATCAGTTTTTTTTTCTTTTTTTGAAGAATAACCCCATAATTCCTTTTTATGAGCTCCAAGGAGACAGGGTTCTAAAATGATATCAGAAAATGTGCATGTTCCTCTTATAAGGTGTCTTTTTATGGCTTATGGTGTCGCCTGTGATAGGTGGAAATTCTTTCTGATCAAAAAGTACTTGCAGGGCTGAGGATATAGCTCAGTTGGTAGAGTGCTTGCCTTGCATGCACAAGGCCCTGAGTTCAATCCCCAGCACCACACACACACACACACACACACACACACGAAAAAAGAAGAACAAGAAAAAGTACAGGCAGTCAGGCAAGGTGGTGCACAACTATAGTCCCAGCAACTGGGGAGGCTAAGGCAGGAGGATTGCAAGTCTGAGGCCAGCCTCAGCAATTTAATAAGACCCTGTCTGAAAAAATAAAAAGGGCTGGGAATGTAGTCCAGTGGTCCAACATTCCCTGGGTTCAATCCACACTACCAAAAAAAAGTTTTTTAAAAAAATACATGCAAAGTAGTTCACTTCTCATACTTAGGCTAAAATAAATTGTTTCATTAAATGAGTAACAAACACATATTCAGTTACATAAACATGCATCATGAAAGGCATCAGGGTGAGATTTCGATTTGAATTACAGTCAACGAATTTCTCAAAGAGTGGTGCCAAGTTGAAGGAGCAGGACTCTGATTCTAGATCACCAAATATTTTTCTTTTCCTATCTCTGGCATTTGTCAATCTCTTTGGAGTCACCAAGACAGACAGTTTCTTACAGTAAATCTTTTTACCTAGAAATCCTGCATAGCAGGTACCGCCTGACTTTGCTAGAAATGATAAACTAGCAATGTTGTCATTTGAGTTAGAAGGACCTGAAAGAGCACAGAGCCCCCCTGCTTTGTAGTCCTGAAACCGCCTGAAGAGAGTGATAAAGAACTTCAGTGTCATGGAATGGAGAGGGCGAGGAGGGCCATGTTTCCTTCAGCCACCAGCATACTACAAAGGACTAGAATTTTCCAGAGCTTTCCATGTGGGTAAGAATACCCAGAGAACAACAAAACCCAGCCTTGACCTTGCCTATCACAGTATTTTCTATCAGCAATTCCAAAGATAACAGATCTTCAAAGATGTGAGTGGCAGCCAGGCAAGGTGGTAGGAAATGTCCCCTGGCTTCTTATGAAATTTCTACAACTGCTTTCTTAAAAAGTGTGTTCACATGAACCTGGTCTTGCTTCTTGCATTGGCCCAAAGTGAGTAGACTCTACCAGGGTAACCCATGTCCCTACCATGGTTTGGCAGGTGCTAATAGCTGTGTGACTGCGGACATCTCAGCATCGTGCTCTTACTCTGGAACCGAGCAGTGTCATTTAGATATCCTTGAGCCTCCTTCTGTCCCACCACCCTTTACCACCATCCCCACCAACACTACCCTCCTGGCACTCTTTATTAAGACACCGAAATTCAGGCTGAGACCTGCTTTCTGACAAAGGTGTTTCCTTCCTATCTGGCATATCCCTGGCAGAAATCACGTTTCATAATGTTTTTCTCCTTTTGTTCTCGGATGTTCCAAGTCGGCTCCCTGCAGCACATACATGTCCACGTTAGAACACCTGGGGCAGAGCTGGCTCACACAACAACAGGCGGGACCTGCCAATAAGCTTGCCTAGGATGTTTCTGCAGCGCAAATATTGCGACTGGAACCTGTTTAGAAATGCCAGAGATAACGTGGGAAAGAGTGCCAAGGCTTCCTATGAGCACCGGCCAGAAAGCCACATAGATCATTCTAAAGAAGGCAAGAATTCCAGTGCATGCAGTGGGAAATGGCCCTGATGAGATGGCAGGTCACCTCTCCCTTCTCGTGGAATGTACTTTGTTTCTTCCAACCCAGCTAGAACAGGTTCTGTCCCTGGCCGCCTATCAGGATGCTGCTCAGTGTATAAGATGTGGGGTCCCATCGCAACTCTTGAATGAGATGGAAAGGCCACCCAATGCCTATGGAATGAGAAGGCCCTCCCTGAGCTCTACTCTTCCGTCACAAAGAATGTTGATTCATTAAAGTCTGGACTTTCAGGGGCACCATCTTGGCCCTGCATGCCCTGCCTTGGCCTCTCACGGTCACCTCCATAAAAGCTACAAGTGAGTCAGCCAAAATGGGAAAAAAGGAAGGAGGTGTGTTTCTGGCTACTGCACACATGACTGTGAGCAAGAAAGGTCTACAAACAAAGCCTCAAAGCTGAGACTCTAAAGGGCAGGGTGTGGGAAGGTTTGCAACGCGGGGCGAGCAAGGTTGAAGCAGCATGTTCAGCAGGTTGGACATGTGTACTTTCCTTCCATTTAATAATTAGAAAGGAATTAACTCTCCCCATAGAACTGCAGTCCGGCTTTGGGTGCTTCTTGTGGAAAATACCATTCAGACAACACCAAACTTCAAAACCCTTGCGTGCCCTGGCCAGGGATAAAGAGCTCCTTCTTTCTCTGTAGGGATTTTTTTTTTCCTCTTTGCCTGGTTACTCATGTTCTAGAATGTTCACTAAACTTAGCTCCTCTGGTTGGTTTTGGAGAAAGCTGTTTTTCACATTTGGAGATCAAGCACCTGAACACATGTTGGTTGACTCTCCATTGACAACGAAGGTCATAGAGAGAGAGGAAAAAAAAAATGTTCTTAAACTCCATGATGGGTGTGCGGCTGCTGAACAAAACCTTCAGTGCAAATCCTCAAGTTCTGCATAACCAGAAGTTATTTGTATTGTTAACAGAAAAGGCAATATCATTTCTCCCTTGCCTCTGTGGAATGCTGCCAGGTAAGAAATGAAAATCATTCACCCAAAGCTTGGAGATTCCATTATGCTCTCATGAAAGACCAGCAGATATTTTGCAGGAATCTTGGATCGTTCTCCTTGATGAGAGGCCTAAACATCTAGAAAAACACTATGAAATGTGATTTCTATCTTCCTGGCAGTAAGGGACAGTGTAGTATTTGATTTGAAAAGCACACTCACACAACTCCATGGAGACAAGTTTTAACCTGTAGCTAGCTCAGAACCCATGGTTAAATCCCAGGAGACAAATAAGGGTGAAGCATAGAGAAGCTTTCAGCAGACTCAAATAGAACTGCCCACATTCAGATCCCAACTCCTTTACTTACCAAATATGAGATGATGGGCAAGTTAATCTCTTTGTGCTTTGGTGATCCCATCTGTAGAATGGGAACAACTATAGCCCCTGCCTTCTTGTGTTGTTATGAGTATTAAATTTTATTCATAAAATGCTTAGAAATGTGCCTGGCACATGGCAAGCTCCATATAAGTGTTGGTTAAATAAATAAAACAAAGGTATGCACTGCAACTGTATGAGTCTGTGAGAGCTGCTATAACAAAGTAACAGAGACTGGGTAACTTAAACTACTGCAGTTTATCATCTCACAGTTCTAGAGGCTCGGACTCTGAGTTAAGATATAGGGAAAGTAGTGTCCATTGAGGTTTCTCTCCTTGGCTTTTAAATGGCCATCTTTTCTTTTTGTTCTCTCGTGCTCTTCCATCTGTATGTTTTGTGTCCAATTTTTCTCTTCCTATAGGGACACCAGAAATATTGGGCCCTGCCCTAATGACCTCATTTTAATTCACTCACCCTTATAAAGACCATTATTCCAAATATGGTCACATTCTGAACTAACTCGGGAGTTGGAACTTTTTTTTAATATTTATTTTTTATTTGTAGTTGGACACAATATCTTTATTTTATTTATTTTTATGTGGTGCTGAGGATCAACCCAGGGCCTCACACATGCTAGGCAAGCGCTCTACCTCTGAGCCACAATCCCAGACCCCGGAGTTGGGACTTTAACATATAAATTTTTTTGGGGGGAGGTACTCAATTCAGCCTACACCAACAATTTTAACATGAACTCTTCTGGTTCCTGAGGAACTCCAGGGAGCTGAAGTAACCACATGTCATAGCAACTACTCAACCACATGCAAGGGAGCTCCTCCTTCTGAATGTATCTCCTTTCAGTGCTGTTACATTCATCTATCAAACTCATTTAAAATTCCTTGATGTTGCACGCCTGTAATCCCAGTAACTGGGGAGGCTGAGGCAGAATGGTCGCAAATTCAAGGTCAGCCTCAGCAACTTAGCGAGACCCTGTCTTAAAGTAAAAAGATAAAAAAAATCAAAAGGGCTGGGGATGTAGCTCAGTGGTAGAGCACCCCAGAGTTCAATCCCCAGTACCCAAAAGAAAAAAAAAATGGACTTATATAGACTGTGCCTCTTCAAGGACTTCATAAGCCCATTTTTTCCCCTTAATTGTAAATATATATATATGTGTGTGTGTGTGTGTGTGTGTGTATAATAAGTTTATCATTTATAATACATAATATATATTTATGTATAATATATAAATTTATATTTATAAATAAATATATATAAATACTTATATATAATATATAATAAATACATATATATGTATATATAATAAATTTGCCATTTAAACTTTTTTTTTTTTGGTGCTGGGGATTGAACCCAGATTCTTGTGCTTGGTAGGCCCCAAACCCTCATTTTAACAATTTTTAAAATATGTATATGTATATATTTAGTTGTTGATGGACATAATATTTAATTTTATGTATTTATTTTTATGTGGTGCTGAGGATCGAACCCAGGGCCTCATGCATGTGAGGCAAGCACTCTACCCCTGAGCTACAACCCCAGCCCCTCGGTTTAACCATTTTTAAATGGACACTTCAGTGGTAGTAAATGCATTCACACTATTGTGCAATCATCATCACTCTCCCTCTCTAGAACTGTTTGATTGTCCCTAACTGAGACTCTGTACTCACTAAACACTAGCCATCAAAGGGAATGAGCTTCTGACACAGGTTACCCCATGAACGAATCCCGAGAACGTCATGTTAAATGAAAGTCAGCAGTCACTAAAGGACACATGCTAGATAATTCCACCTCGAGGAGCTCCCTGGAGTGTTCCCATTCACAGAGACAGAAAGCAGAACGGTGCTGGGGGGAGGGAACTAGGGGTAGGGGAAATGGGGGTTAGAGTTTCAGTTTTGTCAGAGGAGAAGAGTTTTGGAGTTGGCCACCTAACGGTGTGAATATACCTAACACCATTAGAAATCAGAAATGGTTAGGAGAATAACTCTTAGATCATGTGTCATTGGCACAATTAAATACGTAATAGGAAAATCATGGGCAAAGAGAAAAACGCAAAATGATAAAAGGGAGAAACACAGAGAACACTCAATGCTAGAGAAACAGAGAGATGAGAAAAGACCCCATGCAGTTTTGCCCAGCCTAGACTTCTGCTCTGATTCTTCGTTCCACTTACCATACTTAACCATCTGCTTGCCAAAATCCCTCTGCTTTTCTTACCACAGCTGAATTCCTGACCCCAGTTCTACCCATGCACACAATGACTGGTAGGACAAAACTCTCCTCAGACTCTGTTTCCATTTCCTCCCTAGGGCTGACCTGTCACTCCAAAGACCTGTCTACTCCTTAGATGGCCAAGGACCAGCACTGAACAAAACCGTGAAGATAAAATTTATTTCAGGAGTTTTCTTCCCCTTGCGTGAACTCAGCAGGCTCAGTCTAGAAAACCTCAGTCTCCCTGGATTAGGCAAGATTTCCCCAGCCTGATTCCTGCACCACCCCCTTCCTTCCCTCCACCTCTATGCCACCCAACTCCCTGCCTGTGTCTCGCAATTCTACAAGCTACTCAAATTTGCTCCTAGGCAAGTGTCATGCTAAACATAGAATCAGACTGCAGAAATTCTACTGTAGCACCATGGGCAACTAATGGATTTATGAATGTATTCCTATCTCAGGGAATTTTACTTCGTAGCAGGTGAGGACTCCAATGGCCACCTCTTCAGCAGAGAAATTTTAGCCACCCAGAAGCACACCTTTGGGAACGCGATAACAGAGTAACGATGTCACCTGAGGTACCAATCTGAATGCCATCTACTTTTGCCTTTTCTTCCTTTCCTGCTCCCCAGGCCTGGTGTGTCTGGATGACCCCGCAACCTCATCACCCCACTCCTGAACTCCCAAGACAGCTTCCCCTGTCTTTGTCACAGTGTCACCTTAGAGGAAAACAACACTTGACATGTTTTGATGCTTGGCTTCCTGGTATGCACGAAGCTCTGGGTTCCATCCCCAGCACCATGCATATGCAAGCACATGCACACACATGCACAGATTCTTTTGTGATTTTTTTTTTTCTTGAGAACCTACTGAACAGTGACCTGGTGAAGAAATACTAGGGAAGAGAAAGAAAAGGGAAGAGTCTGAGTAAACATGGAATTATGAGCTCCCTGATTGACTAAGGGCTGATTGACTAAGGACTGATATCACTTGGCAGAAGTGATATTTAAAAAAAAAAAACTATGCATTTCAAATATGACATGGATTATATAGGGGAACCCTTGAAAAGAAATTCTCTGCTGAAAAGCATTTCAGAGAGTGACACATATGTCCTCCTAAATTAAAGTTCAGGCACCGGGGTGAATTCACTCCCAGCATTTTGATTGATGAGAGGATTTGCTAGTCATTCCAAATGCAGGACTATCAACATATACAGCTCCCCACAAGCCTTTTGAATGATGCCTCATCTGTTGTTCTCCGGCAAGACACTTAAATATCCGAGTGTCAGTCTTCACCCTAATGAATGGGCTTTGTGTTCTCCCTCACCTCTGAGTTGTGAGAATAAAAGATCAGAGCATGTTAATATGTTAATTGTTTTTAATTGCACTTGGCCTAAGGGACCTCCCCCACCCCCATCTGTCATTTGATGGCTCTTTCCCACAAGTGTCATGCCAAATTAAGCAAGAATCTTTCCTGTGGTGCATTTAAAGCCATTCCAATTTTTGCAGCACTAGTGTGTAACAGGACAAAGTTCAAAATGAGAATTTACTTTCTAATGAGGAATGGATAAACCAGCTTTCTCACACAGATTACAATCAGGAAGGTAAGAAAACAAAATGCACAGCCCAATGAACCTATGAAGATATAGGACAGATAGATAGGTGGCTATACGTCTAGTTATTACATTGATAGATAGCTAGAATTTCTTCAAAAGGCAAATGCAGCCAGGCATGGTGACACATGCCTTTAATCCCAGTGGCTCAGGAGGCTGAGGCAGGAGGATCAGAAATTTGAGACCAGCCTCAGCAATTTAGCGAGACCCTGTCTCAAGAATGTAGCTCAGGGGCTGGGATTGTGGCTTAGTGGTAGAGCGCTCTCCTAGCACGGGTGGGACCGGGTTCAATCCTCAGCACCACATAAAAAAAATAAATAAATAAAGGCATTGTGTTGTGTCCATCTACACCTAAAAAAAATTAAAATAAAAATAAAAGAATGTAGCTCAGTGGTGAGCACCCCTGGGTTCAATCCCCGGCACCAGAAAAAAGGAAAAAATTCAATCTAATTCTATGATAAGAAGAGTTGAACCTCCTGGATAATGTAGTAAAGTACCCAGAATTGTGCTTTTTCTCTATTCTCAATTCATTGTATGTTTGTCCTTTGCCTATGATTTGAAATGGTGGCTCATAATTGCTATGGGGTAGTTATCTTTGGCTACTTCACTTTCATTTTAAGATGTGAGACACACTGCACTCTTTAGAATAATATGCAATTTCTTTTCTAGGGAACACATTCTGGCAAATTCCAGAGGCCATAATCTAGGGAAGCTGTTATTCATAAACAAGGGATCTCCTGCACATTTTCCCCTTAAACCCACTAGAAAGAAGGAACTATTGGTTTTCTCAAGGGCTCAAATCTTAGCAGCTATTTTAACTACATCTCTGTCCACCTGAATTTTAATTTTTGTTTTTGAATGGATTCAGTAAAGCCATCTTTGTGGGGGGTGCCAGGAAAGAAAGATGCCTTTCCTAGGGTTCCCCACAACTTAAGTAACTAAAACCTTGGCTGGGGATTGATCCTAAAAAGACGCAATTTTCTCCCACCCAAACCAACACTTGAATCTTGGTCTTTGAAAGAAGAGAAAAACAGAAAGATTAAAGAGGTTTGTGCAGAGATATATTTTTTTTACATGTCAGGAATTAGAATGTCTACGTTTGCACTAAATTTTATAATGGTCATCATCACATTGAGAAGTACTTAATAAACCAATAAATAAGCCTCAGTGGTGCTGTGTAAGCAATGTATAAACAGAACTACACAGAGACAATTCCCATTTCAGAGGGGGAAAAGGGAAGCTGAGACAAAGGCACAACATGAAGAATATAGATGTGTTCCAGTGGGTAAGGGATTATGAAAAAAAATATAAAAATTTTTATATAAAAAAATAAGGGGTGGGCTGGGGTGCAGCTCAGTGGTAGAGCAGGTGCTAAGCATGTGCAAAACCCTGAATTCAATCCCTAGCACCCAAGGAAAAGAAAAATGGGGTTTGTTGTTTGTTTTCACAGTTAAATGCATTTGTAAAGCCAAATAATCATGCAGCTATAAAAGTAGAAGAGACCTTAGATTTCACCCAGACCAACCCCCGGGTTTTATATCTCAGAAGTGATACTGGGGGTCGGGGGCTGGCAAAGAGACTTGCCCAAAGAAATTTGAGTTAAAGACAACCTTGGAATTATAAAAGGTTTCTTAAATCTGAACTTAATGTTCTTCCCATCACACTCTTTTGTCTCTGTGTTCTCTAAAACACATTGACAAGTTGGGTACAGATGCAATCTCAGCCAAGATTCAAAAGTTTTAGGGCAAGCCATTATGGGATCCATTCAGGAGGAGAAAAGGCAGGAATGAGAAGAGAGATAAGAACATGTAGAAAGGAAAGAAAAATTTAAGAGGCAAGTGGACACTGGGGGTGGAACTGCCCATTGTGGATTCTCTTCTCCAGTGAGAAACAGTGACCAATAGAAATAGCAAAGAATACCCCACGGGTGACATCAGGCCTGTAACTCCCCTCATCGGCCCTGAGACCAAGGGTGGCTGACTCTAACACCTCTGTGACTTAGTTTCTCCTTGGAGAAAACTAGAAGGTTGAGCTGTATTCCCCCCTCTGATGTCCTTTCCTGGTCACCCGTGTTACACTTCAACTGTGATGGGAGAAGATTCTGAAAAGAGAATCCTCTGCCGTCCGTGGGAGAATGTGTGCACTTCCCACAGGGTCACATAGCAAAGTGCAGTTAGTATTCATATGCCAAGAAGCCCTTTCACTACAGAGCTCAGCCACTTAGAAAATCAGGAAGTGTTTTTGTTTCAGACTCAATTACTTTGTGATCATACAGGATGATGTGGGTTTGGTCTTGATTCACTTAAAACTATGAGAGGCATTTTTTTGTTGTTGTTGGGTTCTAGGTCCATGTAATGCATGTAAACTTACAGATCAATAGCATTGTCAACAGTTATTGGAGTGGTGGCACACACCTATAATCCTAGCAGTTGGAGAGGCTGAGGCAGGAGGATCCCAAGTTCAAGGCCAGCCTCAGCAATTCAGCAAGGCTCTAAGCCATTTAGAAAGACCCTGTCTCCAAATTAAAAAATTTAAAACAGGGGTGAGGATTTAGCTCAGTGGTAAAGAACCCCTAGGTTCAATCTCCAGTACCTTCGGCCCTCACCCCCCAAAAAGAAGAGTTATTGGAAAGGGAAGTTTAGTTTAGTTTTGTTTTCTCATTTAGTTCAATTCTTTCTCCTCTCTTCAATTCTAAATTTGGAACAATAGGTATTCAGGATAATAGGTGAGATCAGGGGAATGTCCCTCTTGTGTGGATAACAAAACTGTACTTTGCTGTTCTTGGATCTTTTCAGGGAAATGCTGTCATTAGAAAGGATACTCACTCTTTTTGCATTTTTTTTTTTTTTTTTTTTTTTGGTACTAGGAATTGAACCCAGGGACACTCTACCTCTGAGCCACATCCCCGCCCTTTTTATTTTTAATTTTGAGACAGGGTCTTGCTAAGTCGCTTAGGGTCTTGTTAAATTTCTGGGGCTGGCCTAGAATTTGCAATCCTGCCTCAGCCTCCCAAGTCCCTAGGATTATAGGCATGTGCCTCCACGCCCAAGTTGGACTTCTATTCTTATATTAGATACCGATTTCTTTTTTAATGACAAATAGATCACACTGGCTGGTTGCTTTCTATAATTTTTTAAAATGAAGTGACCAGGTATCCAGTAGAGACATAATTGACTGCTAAAATAAGTCGAACGAATTTCTGATCTGGTTTGGAAACTTTGGGATACATATCACTTTTGTTTTCTTGACATGCTAAACAAAACTTTTAAATGTATGCATATGATTATGAAGACAGAGTCCCAATCATAACTCATATCTGCAAAGAGCCAAGCTAGCTTAGAGCAGATTTAAACAAAACCATGGATTTTTCAACAGCCCACTTCTCAAGTCCTGAGATAAGTGCAGCGAGCAGCGAGCCAGACCATCCCAAATATTTGGACATAATCTGCAAGGTCCCCTGAAGTGTCTGTGTTCTTGGATTGGGCTATTTGCATGTTTTGTCTACACAGCCCTGAATATCTAGGTATTTGGAAACATCCAGAAAACAGACTTACAATTTTCTGTTTTGATGGACTATTTGGCATTAGAACCAAGAAGCACTTCCAATCCATTAATCAACATCATCAGCCTTGAAAAAAGCATTTGCTTCATTTTATTTCTGATAGAGTTTAAAAAACTCGGTAACTACATAGAGTTTTGCAGATCCACTTTCTGTCTGGAAGAATTAGAGTTTGAAATACCACCAAGCAATTAAAATGCTCCCCAAAGCTTTGGAACATTGTCTGTTTTTCCTTTCTTTTTTTTTAAACATTAAAATTTGATCTTTGCCTTATTGGAACTATGAAGAAATCGAACTCTGAATGGCCCTTTTTATAATACTCAGCCATTGTTTGTACTTGCAAAACTAGATTAAGAAATCACTTGTATTCTTACATGCATTTTTTTTTTTTTTTTTGGTGGTGGGGGTGGCAAAGAAAATTCAGCATATTTCTGCTTAATCTTCAAATTTCCACCAACCAGATGGAGAGATTTTGTACCACCCACACCACACTTCTGTCCTTGGCTTCCCCCAAGTCCCTAGGGAAATCCCAGCTTGAGGCCCTTATAACACGTATAAAATCTTCTTGTGCCTTGCTTTATTACACCTGTGCTGCAGGTGAAATTAATTCCCTAGCCATACCACATTATGAGGTCAAGGTCAAGTACTTAACTGGATAAAATCAAATGCATACCTTTTCTGTGTTTCCCCCTTTTATAGCCTGTACTGTACCCCAAATCATACCCCTCTCCCCCCGCTCTCTTTCAATACTGGGGTTTGAATCCAGGAGTGCTCCACCACTAAGCCACATCCCCAATTATTTTTATTTTTATTTATTTTGAGAAAGGATCTTGCCAAGTTGCTCAGGGACTTGCTAAGTTGCTGAGGCTAGCCTTGAACTTTCAATCCTCCTTCCTTGGCCTCCCAAGTTGCTGAGATAATAGGCATGCAGCAACATACCCAGCATATCCTACTTTTTAGGAGAACACCTTTTTTGTGTATGCTTCCTCTTCTTAGTTTTAAGCATCACACTTCCCTGGGATCATCAGGATGTTCTAGGGCATGAGTGTATTCCAAAGCATATATTGAATATGGAACCCTTCTTTGGTTCTGCAAATGTCTGAATTATCCTTCCTTTTACTATCCTTCTAAAAAAAAAAAAATCTCTCTAAAACCCAGTGTGCGCGCATGCACACACACACACACACACACACACACACACACACACACTTATGTGCAGTTTTACAATATTGGGATAATGCTTAGTATTTTTTGTGCTGCTGTAGCAATGTCTGGGATTGGATAATTTATAAATAATAGAAATTTATTTTTTATAGACCTGGAGGCTGGGAAGTTCAAGGTTAAGGGGCCTTACCGGGTGAGGACTTTCTTGCTACATCATCCCATGGTAGAAGGTGGAAGGGCAAGACAGGCCACAGTCTCCTTCATAGTAAACCCACTCTCATGATAATTAACCCTTTCCTGTGATAATGGTGTTAATCCATTCACGAGGCAGACTTCTCATGATCTGATCACCTCTTGAAGGTATTACATTTGCATTGGGGATGAAGTTTTCAATACAAGAATTTCCTGGGTGTCGTGTACATCATGACTCATTTTAACTCAATTTTATCCTGAATATACTGATGAAACTTTTCTATGTGGTGGTTCTCTTTGCTTTACCTGTATCTTGGTAGCATTATTAGGGGTGTGACTCTGTGGTACAGCTCTCGCCTAGGATGTTTGAGGCCCTGGCTTCTGTCCTCAACACTGACCCAAAAAAGAGAAGGACATGCAAAATAAATATATTGCTAATGACCACAGTAAGCAGGATTTCAGAGTTCTCAAATGTTTATCTGAACAGTACACCTAGGTAACTCAACAGTATTACAAATAATGACAAAATAACCTCAAGAAAGTATAATTTACTCTCTCCCTACCATACCTGAATTCTGTTTTCTCAGTCACTTCTCTGTCATTTTTCCACATTTCCCCATCTATGTTTTCTGTCTTCTGTTTCTTATGATATTTCCTTCCTTATTTATGATATATTTATACTGCCTTTTGTTAGTGTAGGCACTGCCCAACTTGAAATTACAGAAGGTGTGATTTAGCACGCTTACCCTCTATGTACCCCCTTCTTTCCTCTCCCTCACCCTCTCACTATCGTCCTAGCATAACTTTCGGATAAATGAGTATTGCTTGTTTATATTATTGCTACCATGTAAATATTGTTCACAAGTGAACCAAGTAGTATGAGTGTATCTCCCCTCATTTTTGTGTACAAATTTATTTTTCCATAGAGTTTATAATTGTTTTTGTTCTCCCTCCCCCTTTGACTACCACCAGAATTCACAAATTCTCCAAAAGAACTGTGAAACCCCTTTTAACATACTCACATAGGTGTCATTTTGTGGGTTGGAAATACATCTCTGGAATCCCTCCTCTCTTCCTCTCAAGGCAGGGTTAGTTGTTCTGTGTCATCCTGAGAGTGATCCTCCCTTTCTCCAGTGTTGGTTCCCCAATTTATTGGATTGTTGTCTTCAGTATAAGGAGATTACTCCACCCTCCAGTTGAAGCACATCCTTTAATAGCTTCATAGGAAAAGGTGAGTGGGAGGCACTTAAATTTCTTTTTTCTCAAATAACTTTAAAGTTCAGAAGAGTTGCAAAGAGAAGAATCTAACATGGAACACTCCTCAGTGCTCGACCCAGATTCTCGTATTCTTAACTTTTGCCCCATTTTAAATACTATTTGCTTCTACACACACACACACACACACACAGACATACACTCACACACACACACACACACACACACACACACATGAATGAGGAAGAGAGAAAAAGGAGAGAAAGAATGTGGTTATAAACTAAAAATACATTTTTTGGAACTAAGTTCTATATATCATGGCCTATTAACCCTAAATAGTTCACTATATATTTCATAAGATTAAAGATACTATCAACTTTCATAAATGTCCCATTGATATAATTATCGAATCTGCCATCCATATTTCAATTTTGTCCAAAAAAGTTTTTATATATTTTTTTTTTCTCCAACTTAGATCTAGGATCTAGGATCAGATGTTGAATTTAGTTGTTATGTCTCATTAGTCTCCTTTAATCTGAAACATTTCTGCAGCCTAATTTGTCTCTTAGATCATTTTAAAAAAAACAAGAATAAAGCCTTCTCCCTTTTATTTTTATTATTTTGTGTGTGGGGGGAGGGTGGGTACTGGGGATTGAACCCAGAGGCACTTTACCTCTGAGCTACGTCCCCAGCCCTTTCTATTTTTTTTTTTTTTTTTTTTTTGAGACAGGATCTCACTAAATTTCTGAGGCTGGCCTCGAACTTGTAATCTTCCTGTCTCAGTCTCCCAATTAACTGGGATTACAGGTATACACCACCATGCCTAGCTGCCCCCTCCTTTATATTTTAAATAGAATGCACCTTTCTTTGATTTCCTCATGTGTCTTCATGGTTAGAGTCTGGTAGTGCGTTTTCCTGTCAGAATACCACATCAATGATGCTAGATCTTCTAAGGGCCTCATATTTAAAAGACACCCAGTGCTCATTGCCCTCTATTGGTGATGTTAATTTTGGTTACCTAATCAAGAAGCTATCAATTTCTCCATGTACAGCTATTTTTCCCCCTCTTGTAATAAGCAATCTTATTTTAAAAGAGGAAGGTTTTAAAGTGGGAAGGTACTTTAAAAGGTACACTAATATACTCATAACCATTTAAAATTTCTCCAGATTAGCACCCATTAATGATTCTTACCTGAACCAATCTTTACTATTATGGTCATAAATAATTTAATTCCTGTGCTTCCTTCTCATTTACCAGTATCCTTCTATAGTTTGGATCTTGAATGTCCTTCAAAGGCCCACAGATTAAAGGTTAGCCTCCCATTTCTCATTATTGGGAGTTGGTGGACACCTTTAAGAGGTGTGGCCTATTGAGAGGTCTTTGGGTTGTTGGGAGCCAGACCTTGAAGGGGATTGGAGAACTCTATTCTCTCCTTCTCTCTTTCACTTTGCCTCTATGAGGTGAACAGATTTGCTTGGATACAAATTCCTTCCATAATGTGCTGCTCCCACATCAGAAGCCTAAAACAGTAGGTTCAATCAACCATGGATTAAAATTGTGAGTCGAAATAAACCTTCCCAATTTTAGGTTGATTGTTTAGGGCTTTTTGTTATAGCAACGGAAAGCTGATTAACACACCTCCCTTCTCCCCCATCCATGTATCTGTTCATCTGTCTACTTTCCCTCCATATATTTGTCATTTATTTTTCCCTCTTTCCATCTATCCATCCATCCATCCAACCATCTATTCATCTGTGTATCTGAGTGTGTGTATGTGTGTGGGGGGAATGGACTCTTGGATCTTTATTTTTTAATGGTTTATTATTCCTTACTGTCCCCTCTTTCTCTTGTAGGAATTCCTATTTTTCAAATGGTAGCATGAAACTCTAATTTTCTTATATTTTCAACTTTTGTCTTTTTAGTTCATTTTGGGACAAATTTATCTTCTGATTCTTGAATTCATCATTTTTATCTTTAGCTATCATACTTTTAATTTTCAAGAGCTATTACTTGGGGCTGGGGCTGTAACTCAGTGGTACAGCGCTTGCCTGGCACATGTGAGGCACCGGGCTTAATCTTCAGCACTGCATAAAAATAAATAAAATAAAGTCATTCATCTATCTATGACTACAAAAAAAGTCTTTTTATTACTTGTTCAGATTCTTAAGACCGTCATGAATGTAGTATATTCATTTCTTCCCCTTCTACCTGTTTTTAGCTCCCTACATTGTTTCTGTTTGTTGTCTTTGATGACTGGGTTTTTATTTTTCCCTAAGATTACTTGTTTTTAAAATCATCTGTGTGCTTTTCATGTTGGAAGTGCTTCTTAAACAGGGGCAGGATTTGTTGACGAATGGCGGTCCCAGTCTGGCTGGGCACAATTCAGGAGCTACTTGTCAAAAGAAACTAACTTTATTTTTAGAACTGCAAACGCCAAACAAAACAGCTCCTCAGGAAAAAACCCTCAGAGCCCAACTGCCACCACCGGATTCCCACAAGCCTCTCACCCCCACACAACCCTCCCCACCTCCCACAATCCTCCTGTTCTTGAGGCCGATTGGCTGGGTTGCGTGGGCGGAGCCAAAGAAGTCCCCCAATGAGCAGCTCCCTGGAGGAGCCAATCAGCTAGATGTTGCTGGGGCCTCTGTGAGCCAATCATCAGCTGGCAGTCTGAAGGGCAGGGAAACAGCCCAATGAACATCACCGCAGAGGAGCCAATCAGCTAGATGTTGCTGGGGCTGCTGTGAGTCAATCATCAGCCGCCAGCTGGAAGTTTGCTGGGGCCCCTTTGGCTGTGGCTCTCAACAGGCAGGATTTGTTGACGAATGGCGTTCACTGTTTGTGAGCGAATAGTGCTCATTTATCTTATTGAGATCCCCTAAATGTCAGTATCTATAGACTTTCATATATATATATATATATATATATATGTTGTAGATGGACACAAAACCTTTATTTATTTATCTTTATGTGGTGCTGAAGATCTAGCCCAGTGCCTCACACATGCTAAGCAAGTGCTGTACCACTGAGCCCCAGCCCCAGCCCAGTATCTATAGACTTTCATGTTTTCTTTCTTTATTTATTTTTAATTATATATTATTTATTTTTGTGATACTAGGGATTGAATCCAGGGCCTTGCACATGTCGGGCAAGCACTCTATCACTGAGCTACATCCCAACACTATCATCCCCTGCTTTTAAAAAAATTTTGCTAAATTGCCCAGGCAGGCTCCAATTTGCAATCCCCAGACTCCACCTCTTGAGTAGCTGGGATTACAGGCATACACCACCGTATTGGCAACTTTTTAATCTTTCATCATGTGGTAGATTTTCTAGGGGAGAATCATTCAGTCTTCTACTTGGGAAAAAGTGTGGGGAAATGAGGGGCGCAGTTTAAGGGAAGGGACTGGACAGATAATTTAAAGGCCAAAAGGGAGATGACCTTGGAGGCTGGGAAGCAAAGGTCAGTCTAGAGGGCTTACACACATCTCCCACTATGCCTTTGTCCCTGTGTCCACAACCTCTCTCATTCAATTTCTCCAAAGAATACATCTCCCTTCCTTTATAGGGTTAGTGAGGAGTAGCCACTAGCCAGGTGGACTGGTGGAGTTGATGTGGCGAGCCAGAAGAGTATGGAGTCTTCTACCCATGGCTATCTCCTCCCGATCCCCTTTGTATGGTGTTGATGCTGTAAAAAGAAGTTCCTATTCCGTCATTTGGGTGGTGTCTCAAAGGGGGACAGAAGGAATGCTGTGTATTTGATCCACCTTGTTTACCTGGAATTGAAACAAAAATTTGGAATTTTGAATTGGAGCAAAGTCCAAGCGTATAATAAGCATTCTGGCTGGCTGCACTTATTCCTTTCAAATCATGTTTTAATAGCTTCTGGGTTTAAACGTTGTGCACGTAAGTTTTTTAGGGGATCCCAGGGAAAGATATGATGCTAAAGATTTCTCATAGGGGAGAAATGTTTTGTGGCTGCTCAGGGAGTGTTATGAGGAGAAACTATTTGCAGGGTGTAATTATTTTTATTTTTATTTATTTATTTATTTTTTTTTGGTGGGGGGTACTGGGGATTGACCCCAGGGGCACTTTACCACTGGGCTACATCTCCAGCCCTTTTAACTTTTGCATTTTGAGACAGGGCTTCATTGTGTTTCTGAGGCTGGCCTCGAACCTGTAATCCTCCTGCCTCAGCCTCCCAAGTCACTGAAATCACAGGAGTGGGGCTACATCCTGGTTTTTTAAAATATATATAACATGTAATATATCTCATCTGTGCCACCCTATGTGCCTTTTGCAAGATGGATCTAGAAAAACAGAACAACTTTAAGAATATCCAGATAGGGGGATCATCAATTGAGTGTGATACAAAGGACCAACAGTTCTCCATTTAAAATGATAATTCAAATATGATATTGGGCAGAAGGGTGGAAATTCAGTCAGAAAAAAAGCAGTTAATTTGCACACATTCAAAAATTCATATTCAACACTTTAAGTAAACCAGGTGCTTATTTTCCAGTTCTTTTTTTCTTGCTAGGTTATTATTAATATCCTCAGCAGGAGGAAAATGTGTCTTTTATAGAAATGCAGACAAACCCAAATCATGGTCATGGTGTAGGAAAACTGTTTGACTCTCTATGGTCATAAAATTGGAGAGTGACTATAAAATAATCATTGCCTAGGGTGCAATTTGACTTATCACAAGGGATTTGCTAGTTTTACCATATTTGCACAACAAAATATGAGTAGGTACCTAAGGGAACTCTCTTTTATGATTCCATAACTTACTAGAATCTAAGTGATGTGACTGAATTAATGCGATGTGACTGAATTAATAGTTTGTTTATAAATACTTTTTGTGTGTGTGAAATCATGGCCTGAACACAGGTAGAATTTATTTGTCTTCTCAGATGGTGACCTAAGGCAGGGAAAGCAAGAACCATTAGGTGATCTACCAGATTGAGGGGAGTGGAATCCATCCACCACTCAGGACTCCACTAAAACTTAACCTAGTTCAATTGTGTGATAAAGGAAGAAAGGGATATTTTCCTGTTCAACTCCTTCCCAGAGTTTATTGCTGGTAATACAATATATAACTTCTGTGGGAAACACTAACTACAATAATGGCACACTTAGAAAATTCTATTTAGGTTAGCATTATCTTAAAGGATATCTATCCATTCTTAGTTTAACTTTGATATTAGTGAGTAGCACATAAACAAACATGAACGTTTTAATAACTCCCAATGTATTCTTAAATAAGGTTTTCGTAGAGTGATTTTTTTATCTTCGACTTCAGTATAGCCTATTGAGTGGTCACTTGGGCATTTTTAATCAATTTATTTATTTTGATTAAGTATTTATGACAGCAGAATACATTTTGAGTCACTGTACATAGTTGCATCACAACTTTTCATTTCTCTGGTTATATACAATGTAGTGTCACACCATATGTAAAGTCTTACATGTACCTAGGGTAATGATGTCCATCTCATTCCACCATCTTTCCTGCCCTCATGCACCCACCTCTCTCCTCCCTCCCCCTTGCCCAATTAAAATTCCTCCATTTTTTCCATGCCCCACTCCTTTATGGATCAGCATCCACTTATCAGAGAGAACATTTGGCCTCAGTTTTTTGGGGATTGGCTTACTTTTCTTACCATGATATTCTCCATCTCCATCCATTTACCTGCCAATGCCATAATTTTATTCTCTTTTAATGCTGAGTCATGTTCCATTGTGTATGTATACCACAGTTTCTTTATCCATTCATCTATTGAAGGGCAACTAGGTTAGTTCCATAGTTTAGCTATTGTGGATTGAGCTGCTATGAACATTGATGTGGCTGCATTACTATAGTATGCTGATTTTAAGTCCTTTGGGTATAGACTGAGGAGTGAGATAGCTGGGTCAAATGGTGGTTCCATTCCAAGTTTTCTAAGGAATCTCCACACTGCTTTCTAGAGTGTTTGGATCAATTTGCAGTCCTACCAGCAATGTAGAGTGTGCCTTTTCCCCACGTCCTTGCCAACACTTATCATTGCATGTATTCTTGATAACTGTCATTCTGACTGGCGTGAGATAAAATCTTAGAGTAGTTGATTTGCATTTCTCTAATTACTAGAGATGTTGGACATTTTTTTCATATATTTGTTGATTGATTGTATATTGTCTTCTGAGAAGTATTTGTTCAACTCCTTAGCCCATTTATTGATTGGGTTACTTGGTTTTTTGGTATTAAGTTTTTTTATTTTTTTATATATCCTGGAGATTAGTGCTCTATCTGACATGCATGTGGCAAAAATTTGTTCCCAAAATGTAGGCTCTCTCTTCACCTCATTAATTGTTTCTTTTGCTGAGAAGAAGCTTTTAGTTTGAGTCCATCCAATTTCTTAATTCTTGATTTTATTTCTTGCACTTTAGGAGTCTTGTTAAGAAAGTTGGGGCCTAATCCGATGTGATGAAGATTTGGGCCTACTTTTTCCTCTGATAGGCACAGGGTCTCTGGACTAATTCCTAGGTCTTTGATCCACTTTGAGTTTTGTGCATGGCAAGAGATAAGGGTTTATTTTCATTTTGCTGCATATGGATTTCCAGTTCTCCCACCCCATCTGTTGAAGACGTTATCTTTTCTCCATTGTATGTTTTTGGTGCCTGGTCTAGTATTTATGTGGTTCATCTCTGTGTCTTCTATTCTGTACAATTGGTCTACATGTCTCTTTTGGTGCCAATACCTTTCCATTTTTGTTACTATAGCTTTGTAGTATAGTTTAAGGTCTGGTATTATGATGTCTCCTGCTTCATTCTTCTTGCTAAGGACTGCTTTGTCTATTCTGGGTCTCTTACTTTCCAGATGAATTTCATGATTGCTTTTTCTAGTTTTATAAGGAATGACAATGGGATTTTAATTGGAATCACATTGAATCTGTATAGCACTTTGGGTAATGTGACCATTTTGACAATATTAATTTTGCCTATCCAAGAGCATGGGTGATCTTTCCATCTTCTAAGGTCTTCTTCAATTTCTTTCTTTAGTGTTTTGTAGTTTTCATTGTAGAGGTCTTTCACCTCTTTTATTAAATTGATTCCCAAATATTTTTTAAGGCTATTGTGAATGGGGTAGTTTTCATAATTTCTCTTTCAGAGGATTCATCACTGATGTATAGAAATGCATTTGATTTGTGGGTATTGATTTTATATCCTGCTACTTTGCTGAATTCATTAATTAATTCTAGAAGTCTTCTGGTGGTGTTTTTTGGATCCTCTAAGTATAGAATCATGTCATCAAATAATGATAGTTTGAGTTCTTTCTTTCCTATTTGTATCCTTTTCTTTCATCTGTCTAATTGCTCTGGCTAGAACCATGTTGAATAGAAGTGGTGAAAGAGGGCATCCCTGTCTTGTTCCAGTTTTTTAGAGGGAATGCTTTTAATTTTTTTTTTTTTTTTTTTTTTTTTTTTTGCCATTTAGAATGATGTTGGCCTTGGGTTTAGCATAGATAGCTTTTACAATGTTGAGTTATGTTCCTACTCTCCCTAGTTTTTCTAGTGTTTTGAACATGAAGGGGTGCTGTATTTTGTCAAATACTTTCTCTGCATTAATTGATATAATCATATGATTCTTATTTTTAAGTCTATTGATGTGATGAATTACATTTATTGATTTACATATGTTGAACCAACCTTGCATTCCTGGAATAAACCCCACTTAATCATGGTGCACTATTTTTTAAGTATGTTTTGGTATGCGATTTGCCCAAACTTTATTGAGAATTTTGCATCAATGTTCATCAGGAATATTGGTCTGAAATTTTCTTTCCTTGATGCGTTTCTGTCTGGTTTTGGTATCAGGATGATACTAGCTTCATAGAATGAGTTTGGAAGGGTTCCTTCCTTTTCTATTTCATGGAATAATTTTAGGAATATTGCTATTAATTCTTCTTTGTAGGTCTTGCAGAACTCAGCTGTGAATCCATCTGGTCCTGGGATTTTCTTGGTTAGTAGGCTTTTTGATGGCATCTTCTATTTCCTTGCTTGAGATTGATCTGTTTAATTGTGTAGGTCCTCTTGACTCAGTTTGGGTTGATCGTATGTCTCTAGAAATTTGTTGGTGACTTCAAGATTTTCTATTTTACTGGAGTATAAATTTTCAAAATAATTTCTAATTGTCTTCTGTATTTCAGTGGTGTCTGTCATGATATTTCCTTTTTCATCTCAAATTTTGGTAAATTGAGTTTTCTCCCTCCTTCTTTTCATTAGAGTGGCTAAGAGTTTGTCAATTTTATGTATTTTTTCCGAAGAACCAGCCTTTTGTTTTGTCAATGCATTGAATTGTTTCTTTAGTATCAATTTCATTGACTTCTGCCCTGATTTTAATTACTTCTTTTTTTTTTTTAAGAGAGAGTGAGAGAGGAGAGAGAGAGAGAGAGAGAGAGAGAGAGAGAGAGAGAGAATTTTTTTTAATATTTATTTTTTAGTTCTCGGCGGACACAACATCTTTGTTTGTATGTGGCGCTGAGGATCGAACCCGGGCCGCACGCATGCCAGATGAGCGCGCTACCGCTTGAGCCACATCTCCAGCCCTATTTCTTGTCTTCTATTGCTTTTGGTGTTGGTTTGTTCTCCTTTTTCTAGGGTTTTGAGCTGTAATGTCAAGTTGTTTATTTATTGACTTTTACTTTCTTTAATGAATGAGCTCCATGCAATGAACTTTCCTCTTAGCACTGCCTTTATAGTGTCCTGCCACAGTCTTGGCTGGGCACAGAATCACGAGCCACCACACAGCTTTGTAGATTCAAACAGCAATTCTTTATTCCCGAACTCACACCGGCCTCCACACACGCTCTGGGGCAATCCCAGTTCTGCTGCCCCACAATTCACCTACTCCACGAGGCTTTCTTCCCAAAATACTCTCTGAATCTCACGAGAACTCAAAGGGAGCTCAGGTAGCAGGAACGCCCTATTTCCAGCAGCAATAATCCTCAACATCGAACTTCCCTAAAACCCAAGGTCTTAAACTGGGAATGCCCTTAACCCAAGGAGCGGGATACTTCCTCAAACTGCAGGATACACCCTAATCCTGGATCCACCCTGGTCATTGAGCAGGGTCACCTTTCTCAAACACACATGCAAGGTCACAGCAAATTTCCAAGGCAAGTCCATTTAACATGGGGTACGCTGGCAAGGAAATATCGATGCGTCATTCCTACTTGGCAATGGCCCTCAGCAGTGTCCCAGAGATTTTGATTAGTTGCATTGGAGTTCTCATTTACCTCTAAGAATTTTTTTATCTTCTTCCTGATGTCTTCTATTATTCATGCATCATTCAATAGTGTATTGTTTAGTCTTGAGGTGTTGGAGTAGCTTCTATTTTTAATTTTATCATTGATTTCTAATTCCATCCTATTATGGTCAAATAGAATGCAGGGTAGTATCTCCATTTTTCTGTATTTTCCAAGACTTGCTTTGTGGCATAACATATGGTCTATTTTGGAGAAGGATCCATGTGTTTCTGAGAAGAAAGTACATTTGCTCGTTGACGGATGGAATATTCTATAGATGTCTGTTAAGTCCAAATTATTAATTGTATTATTGAGTTCTACAGTTTCTTTGTTTAGTTTTTGTTTGAAAGATCTATCCAGTGGTGAGAGAGGTGTGTTAAAGTCACCCAGAATTACTGTATTGTGGTCTGTTTGGTTCTTGTATTTGAGAAGGGTTTGTTTGACATACATAGATGCCCCATTGTTTGGGGCATAGATATTTGTGATTCATGTCTTGTTGATGTATGAATCCCTTAATGTCTTTCATTATCCCTTTTCACTAATTTTGGTTTGAAGTCCACTTTATCTGACAGAAGGATGGAAACCCCTGTTGTTTATGTGATCCATGTGAGTAGTATGTTTTTTTTACCACCCTTTCACCTTCAGTCTGTGGATGTCTTTTCCTGTGAAGTGAGTCTCTTGAAGGAAACATATTGTTGGGTCTTTTTTTTTTTTTAATCCAATCTGTCAGTCTATGTCTTTTAATTTATGAGTTTAGGCCATTCACATTTAGGGTTATTATTGAAATATGATTTGTATTCCCAGACATTTTGGTTTTTAACTTGACTTGGTGTCTCCTTTGATTGGCTCTTCCTGTAGTGTAGCTCCTCCCTTTGCTGATTTTCATTGTTGTTTTTCATTTCCTCCCCATGGAATATTTTGCTGAGCATGCTCTGTAGTGTGGGATTTCTTACTGTAAAGTCTTTTAACTTTTGTTTATCATGAAAGGTTTTTATTTCATCATCAAATCTGAAGCTTAATTTTGCTGGACATAAGATTCTTGGTTGGCATGTATTTTCTTTCAGAGCTTGGTATATGTTGTTCCAGGATCTCCTGGCTTTGAGAGTCTGGGTTGAAAAATCTGCTGAGGTACAATTTGGTCTTCCCCTATATGTGATCTGATTCCTGTCTCTTATGGCCTTTAAGGTTCTACCCTTATTCTATATGCTAGGCATTTTCATTATAATGTGTCACTTAGGGATTTATATTAACAATCTAACACTAAGCTTTAATAGGAGAATCATAAGAAGGCATTTAAGGAAAAAAAAATACGTGTGACCATTAAGAGTTGTGTTCAGGGGCTGGGGATGTGACTCAAGTGGTAGCGCGCTCGCCTGGCATACATGGGGCGCTGGGTTTGATCCTCAGCACCACATAAAAATAAAATAAAGATGTTGTGTCCACCAAAAAACTGAAAAATAAAAATATTTAAAAAAAGAGTTGTGTTCAGTTCATTAGTTATCACATGAATGATGAATGATATATTTTTCTTTAAATGTCTTCATCTTAGGGCTGGGGTATAGTTCAGTGGTAGAGGGCATGCTTAGCATGAGTGGGGCCTTAGTTTTGATCCTCAGCACCAAAACAAATAAATAAGCGAATTTCTTCATGTTTTCCAAGTGTTCTCTAATGAGCATTGTTTTAAAAAGTTCAGTCTATGGGCTGGGGATGTGGCTCAAGCGGTAGCGCGCTCGCCTGGCATGCGTGCGGCCCGGGTTCGATCCTCAGCACCACATACCAACAAAGATGTTGTGTCCGCCGAGAACTAAAAAAATAAATATTAAAAATTCTCTCTCTCTCTCTCTCTCTCTCTCTCTCTCTCTCTCCCCCTCCTCTCTCACTCTCTCTTTAAAAAAAAAAAAAAAGTTCAGTCTAAAAATATGTATTCTATTTATATGTGCTCTATACAATATCTTTACATCCATAATATCTCCTCAGCATGATGAGGGCATGTTGTACACCTTTAATATGATATGCAAGATCTTTTCTGATGTGTCCCCTGCCTACCTGTCTAGTTAACTCTTCTTGGATTTTTCCATGTCATTCCATTCATGCCGAACTCATTGCAAACTCCCCAAACTGTGGTTTTTCCTTTGCGGAATGCCCTGAGCTTGATTTCAGGAGATTCATTCCTTTGGAGCAAAGATTCCTAAGAACAAGTCAGGGCCTACATTCTAGGGTGTCCTGGGGTACCAAAGGAAAACCCCAAAATATAGACTCAGACAGAAGGAAATAAGGTGAACCCCACATACAGGACTCAAAAAAAAAAAAAAAAAAACAACTAAGAAACACATTAAATTAGTAGCTGAAGATCTTTGATGCTGGATTAAAACTCTTGATTCCCACTCCCTAAAGATATTTGAGATGTCTGGATTTTCATCTAAAAACTCAGTCAATTCTAAAGCTAAGTAAAAAGCGAACGAATTACAATGATTGTATCATCGTTTACCTGCATGAGCGGGGCTGATGGGGAATTTGTCACATCTTTAATGCTTTACTGAACAATCATCTGAGTTCATCCTCTACCAAGCTTCATCCAGATGTGAGCTTCTCGACCTCTTTCACATCAAGGAGCACCAGGAAAATGCTTTTAATTCACAACACATCGGGTTAATTCACCCTGACGGCGGACAAAGGTGATCAATTTTTGGACTCTGGGAGCCCCAGCTGGCCAGCTTGCCCAGGGCTAAAATGATGATTATCGCAACCCACCTGAGACACATTCCCCGCACATCAGGTATAATCTGCATCGTTTCAGGACAGAAAAATCTAGTCGGTTTGCAAATGTCCCCAGGAAAAGAGATCTTCCCTCTTCCTTAGGTAATATTGTCCTTTGGCTGTTTCCCATTTGCCATCGGAGTAGCAGCCAGAGATTCCTTATGTCAAGGCACACACTAGTTTAGGCCACCACCACCTTCTTCTTTCTTTATTTCCTATTTTGGGGATGAAACCCAGGGCCTCACACATGCTGGGCAAGCGCTCTACCACTGAGCTACACCCCCAGCCCCTTGACTGCATTCTTTAAAGAAGCAATTTCTTGTGTCATGTCTTTGGTACAACACCCTAAAGTAAATAAACCTCACCCACAAGGATCGGACTGTGACTTCTATCTGAATAGATCACTGGGTAAGATTCATTTTTATGAGGAATCAGCAAAATTCTAGAAGCAGATGCAGATGTAAATCAGTTAGCAACCAACCAAGATTACTTTACCCCAGTTGCATGGGGAACCCTATAATAGACCCTGAGGAGGGAAAAAAAAAAAGAAAGCAAGCACATGAGGATTATATGTTGATCACTATTTCCTGCTGTTTCATTATTCATTTAAAGCAGACTTATTTCCATTTTTCTTATTCGCACCATAAAACAATCAGCCTTAAAACTATCCCACTTATTATTATTATTATTTTGTACCAGGGATCGAACTCACGGGTGCTTTACCACTGAGCCACATCCTCAGTCCATTTTACTTTTTATTTTGCAACAGGGTCTTGCTAAGTTGCTTAGGGCCTCGCAAAATTACTGAGGCTGGCTTTGAACTCGTGATCCTCCTGCCTCGGCCTCCCCAGCCACTGGGATTGCAGGCATATGACACTGCACCTGGCTTAATTTTTTTTTAAGAGAAGGGAAAGTTTATTTTAACTTGTGGCTTCACAGATTTAGTGGTCAGCTGACTCCTTTATTCTGGGTCCCAGTTGAACACATCATGGTGGAAAGGCATGGTGGAGGGAAACTCTCAAGACATGGAGGCCAGAAAGCAAAGAGAGGATCCCACTTATTTTGATGATCATATATATATTTTTTGTACCGGGGATTGAACTCAGGAGCACTCAACCACTGAGCCACATCCCCAGCCCTATTTTGTATTTTATTTAGAGACAGGTCTCACTGAGTTGCTTAACACCACGTTGTTGCTGAGGCTGGCTTTAAACTTGAGATCCTCCTGCCTCAGCCTCCTGAGCCACTTGGATTATAGGTGTGTGCCACTGTGCCAGTCTTGATGATCATTTTTAAAAGGAACCATGAATATGGAAAGACTTATTTACATAGAAGCACAATTGTGTGCTTATTTTTAAAGGAACAATTTAAGTGCTTTGTATTACAGATCATGTGAGTTTAATTTTTTCCCTCCAACAATAAAAAGATCCTTTTTTGTTTGTTTCCTTTTTGCTTCTTAAACTTACCAGTTACCTGAACTAGCTCCTACCATGAATAGCTAATAGGAAGGGATAGTATTCCACACTTTAGATTCATTTCCCCCCAGTCCTTTGCCTTTTTTTTTTTTCCATGCAGACATGTTGTTGTAAAAGCTGTATAAATCACTTATGTTTTCCTTCTAATACTTCCTTAAAATAGCACATGCATTCTTTGCATCAGAAGTAACAGCTACTTCTGGGGTGCAGTGGTGCATGCCTGTAATTACAGCTGCTCAGGAGGCTGAAGCAGGAAGATTGCAAGTTCAAAGTCAGCCTCCGAAACTTAGCGAGCCCCTTTACTCAAAATCAAAAAATAAAAATGACTGGGGGTGTAGCTCAGTTGTAGAGTACCCCTGGGTTCATTCCCCAGGACCCAAAAGAGAAAAAAAAAACCAGAATAGCAGCTACTGCCCCTTATTCTAGTTCCTGTTTTCTTCATAAATAATACTTAGTCCTAATAGTGATAGTGACTAGTCTTAAAAAAGTTTCAAAAACAGAACTTAGGCAAATAGCTTATATTTTAAAAATTCAATTATGAAATAAAGATTGAGTCTATTCAAAGTATACAATGTGATAATTTGATATACATTTTATAGTGATTACCACAATTAAATTCATTAATACATTCATCACCACCCATGCTGTACATTTGCTCCCCAGTCCTTATTCATTTTATAACCAAAAGCTTGGACCCTTGACAACATGTCCCCATTTTCCCCATTTCCAGCCATTAGCGGTTATACTCTGTTTCTGTGACTTGCACTTTTTTTAAGATCATACAGTAAGTAAGATCATACAGTATTTTTCTTTTTGTCTGGCTTATTTCATTTAACATAATGCCCTCCAGATGCATGTACGTTGTCCAAAAATGGAAGAGTTTCCTTCTTTTTTTGTGATTGGATAGTACTTGGTTGTATACAACAATCATACCTGTTAGTACAGCTATTATCAAAAAGATATGAGATAACAACTGTTGACAAGAGTGCAGAGAAAAGGGGATCCTCGCTGAGGGTTAGCATATAAATTGGTATGGACATGTTAAAAAGAGCATGCAAGTTGCTCATAAAATTAAAAACAAAAAAATTATAGGATTCAGCTATTCCATGACTGGAATGCATCCATCCACAGGAACTGAAATCAGTATGTTGCAGAGAGACCTGCACTCCTATCTTCATTCATTGGAACATTATTCAAAGGAAGATACAGGATCAACCAAGCCCATCAACAAATGAATGAATAAAAAAAATGTGGTATGAACAACTTAGTTTTATACATCTCAAAGAAACTAGTAATATATGGGATCTGTATGTTTTTCAGCGCATATAAACTATATTTACTATAGATCCATAAGGGAGGATGTGGAGGCAGGCTTTTGCAAATCTAGGTGTTGTTTTATTTATTTTTTCCTCCTCATCTTAGTCAACACGTTTGCAATTTGGGTACCTGCCAACAGATTAGAGATGGGCCTTTGTATTATGGCTTTATAGAGCAATCAGCTAGGTTTACCTAGGCAGTATGGATAACTGAAAGGAGGGACAGCCCAAAGCCTTGTCAGCCATGTTTTTATTTTAAAATAACTCAGTTATACCCAGGAACTCCACATCTAGGAATTTAGCCAAAAGAAGTGAAAACATATCTCCTCCATAAAAACGTGCACACCGAAGTTCATACCGATATTATTCATAATCATCAAAAAGTAGAAACAACCCAAATGTCCATGGGCTAGTGGATGGTGTATCAGTCAGCTTTCCAAGACTGTAAACAACACTTGGGACAATCAACTTATAAAGAGAAAAGGGTGGTTTGGGCTCACAGTTTTAGAGGTTTCAGTCCATGACCAGTTGGTCCAGTATTTTGGGACCTGTGGCAGGGCAGCATATCGAGGTGAGGAACACATGGTAGAGACATGTTCATGTCACAGATGGGAAATAAAAGAGATGAGGAAGGGACTGGGGTCCCACTGTCCCTTTCAAGGGGATACCTCCAGAAGACCTCCCATTAGGCCCTACTTCTCAAAGTTTCCATGACCTCCCAATAATGCCAAGGTAAGGTCTCAGCCTTTAACACACAGGCCTAGAGGGACACTGAAGATTCAAAATACAGTGCAAAATATGGCATGTCCATACAGTCGAATATTATTAATCAATATTGAAGAATGACATATATACCCCAACATAGATAAGCCATGAAAATATTAGGCTAGATGAAAGAAGCTAGTCACACACCACCACGTATTATATAATTCCATGCACAAGAAATGTCCAGGAGAGACAAATCTATACAAACAGAAAGTAGAATATAGAGACCAGCCATAGTTTGGGGAAGGGGAGGAGATGAGGAAAAAAGGGAAATACCTTATATTAGGGATAGGGTTTCTTTTGGGGGGTGAAGAAAATGTTTCAGAATAGATCACGGGAGAGCTTGCACAACTCCAATAGGCTGAAAACCTGAATCACACACTTCGAATGGGTGAATTATATGGTATTCGAATTGCATCTCCATAAAGCCATTAAACAAAATAGCTCAGTCGTAATTCCCCACTCCTTTCAGTATGCCCTAGGAATAATGGCTTCCTTTCAAAAAGTACCGTAGGAAAAAGGTGTGTGTGTGGGGGGGTGGGGGTAAGTTCATAATGAGAGACAGTTGGCAAACATGGCCTCAGCCAGGTGATCAAGGTTGACATGATGTGATGAGAAGGGCCCTGGCCTTTGTGGCCTCTGTCCCCCAATCCCACAAGACCCAGTCTCATCCCGAGAAAGATACCAGACAACTGGCAATTGAAGGGCATGCTACAGAATTCCTCACCGGTTCTCAACACCGTCAGGGTCATCAAAAACTAGGAAAGGGGCTGGGGATGTGGCTCAAGAGGTAGCGCGCTCGCCTGGCATGCGTGCGGCCCGGGTTCGATCCTCAGCACCACATACCAACAAAGATGTTGTGTCCGCCGAGAACTAAGAAAAAATAAATAAATATTAAAAAAAAAAAAAACTAGGAAAGTCTCAGAGGCTGTCAAAATCAGGGTGCACCTAAGGAGACCTGAGGACTGAATGTCATGGGTGTCCTAGGTGGGATCCTGGGACACATAAAGGTCAGTGGGCAAAGCTAAGGAATATGAATGAAATAGGGCCTCTAATAATAATTCACACCATTACTGATCCATTAACTGTGACAAATATATCACACTCACTTAAAATGTCAATAGTGGGAAAACCAGGATTACCTACTGCTCTGTGTTGCAGTTTTCTCATCTTTCAAGTAGAAATTATACCTACTCTATTGGTTTAGAGCATTTAAATGATTTAAGTCATTATGTGATGCTTTGAATAGTGCCTCAAAATTGTAATGTGCTCAATATACATTAGCTTTTTTTAAAAAAAAAAAAAGTTTAGATGTTAATGAACCTTTATTTTATTCATTGATTTATATGCAGAGCTGAGAATCGAACCCAGCAGTTCATACATGCTAGGCAAGAGCTCTACCACTGAGCCACAACCCCAGCCCATGTTAGTTATTTTTAATGATTATCAGTTATTCATATTTTTTTTCTTTTTTTTTTTTTGAGAGAGTGAGAGAGGGAGAGAGAGAAAGAGAGAGAGAGATTTTTTAATATTTATTTTTTTTTAGTTATTGGCGGACACAACGTCTTTGTATGTGGTGCTGAGAATCGAACCCGGGCCACACGCATGCCAGGCGAGCGCGCTACCGCTTGAGCCACATTCCCAGCCCAGTTATTCATATTTTCATATTTCTTTTTAAATGAAAGAGGTGGGGGTGGGGAATCTACCCAGTGTAGTTATAATGTTGATTGTTTCATAAGAGATTCAGAAATGCTGCCCTTTTATAATGCTTCTTAAACAAAAAAGTATCTGTTTCAGAGGTGACAAGGAATTGAATATTTTGTTCGTTTTTCTCCTTTCAACTATCTATGTTTAAGATGGCAGCCAAAGGAAGTGGAATACATATGAAGTGCTTTATTTTGAATTCAGATCTTGCAGGGAACAGATAAATGAAACATGTTCTCTTCCATGGACCTTCATGCCAGGAGTAGCAAATAGCAAAATAAATTAATTTGAATTATAGTTTTTTGCACTTTCCCTAATCCTTCTCTGATGACCATCTCCAGAAGCATTAAAATGTCAACAGGAAACTATACCCAGGAAGCAAGGCAGCAAGGAAACCGTTAATACAGTTAGTTCCCAAATTAAAAACACCCAGTTCACAATATCACATATATACACACAAATATTATATGTAGTTAATCACAAAATACAGAGTGGCCAGTTAAATTTGAATTTAACATTATGCATACCTTTTACTACACATATGTCTCAAATACTGTATGGGACATACTTACACTAAACTGTTCGTTATTCACTGTTTATCTTAAATTCAAATTTAACCAAACATCCATATTTCCATTTGCTAAATCTGGCAATTGCAATTAAGGATAATTATACATTTTCATATTTATAATATTTTCTTTTAAAAATAATCATGAAAAACTTCAAAAAAATAACAGAAACCCTTCTGAATATCCCAATTGATTTTCTTTTTTTTTTTTTTAAAGAGAGAGGTGAGAGAGAGAGAGAGAGAATTTTTAATATTTATTTTTTAGTTTTCAGCTGACACAACATCTTTGTTTGTATGTGGTGCTGAGGATCGAACCGGGCCGCACGTATGCCAGGCAAGCGCGCTACCACTTGAGCCACATCCCCAGCCCCACCAATTGATTTTCGAAATGGTAATTCTGTAAGCTGCAGTGAGAATACCTGCTTTCTATCAGAGGTCTCCTGACTCATAGAAAAAGAAAATTACAAGTTAAAACCCTGACATCTTTAGCGAGATACAAATTTTTCAGATCACCAGCTTACCCATTTAAATGCAAGAATGAAAATGTTTTATATAGTGATTGACAGGTTTTGAGGGGAAAACAAAGTTCAAATGAAGGAGAATCAGAGAATGTAAGAGATGAAGGGAGGCCCGCAGACAGACAGACACGAGCTGGGGATGTGGGCTGGGGGTGTAGCTCGGTGGTGGAACCCGTGCTTAGCATGCCCAAGGCCCTAGGTGCAATCTCCACCGTCACCAGGAAAGAGATAGACAGAGACAAATACAGATGTGAACAAAAGAGGAGGGAACGGAAGGGTGAGAGAATATTCTGGAAGGTAGGCATAGTCGGCTCCCAGGTAAACTGCGGAACAGGGACTATGGTCTTGACTGGAAACCAGAGTAGCGTAATAGGGATGTCTGGGATGCACATCGATGTCGTTCAAACACTGGATGAAATGAAACTGAGCATTGAATGCAAGTTACCTTCCCTATCCTGCTGCAAAAGAATCCTTTGCTTTAGGGTAAGATGAGACTATTTACTAGAAAGGAAGGAAGGGAAGGAGCCAGAGAGGAAGAACAAAGGAAGGGAGGAGAGAGAAAGTGCCCAGCTTTTGCTTTAGTTATATGCAATTGTTTATCTAACTCAACAAGAGACTTTGAAAATAATGGACTGTCTTGAGGCTGGCTTGGGTATTAATAGATTTCTGTCTCTGTCTCTCGCCTGTATACACACACACACACACACACACACACACACACACACACACTGTGATTCCACCCTACACATTTGACCCTGGCTCAGTTCAGCCTCCTTTCCAGTATCCTTGAACCTGGCTGAGTGGCAAAGGTTAAGAAAAAGCTGAGTCACTAAAGATAAAGTATAATTCAAGTAATGCATCTGTAAATCATAAAGATTTAGTGGTAACGTTAAATTGTTACCAGTCCTCAAGAGTTGGACTTTGAGAAAAGGATTTGAGCTGTTATATTTTGGATCATCGAAGAAATGAAAAACAAGAGGCTGGGCATATAGCTCAGTGGTCAAGTGCTAGGCTTGACATGCGCCAGGCCCTGGGTTCAATCCTGAGCCCCATCGCTGCTGCCCCCTCCCCACAAAAAGAAAATTGATAGTACTTTATATACTATTGAGGATGCTGAGATCATTTCTATTTCATGTATCTTTTTTTAAAACATATGATCATAGACATTTTAAAAGAAACTTTCCTTGTATATTACTTGAAATAAAACATAAATATGGTCCTGGCTCAGGTGTGTATATATCAGAACTCTTCCATGTACCCTGGTTCTCCCAAGGAAAAAAAAAATGACTCATGTGAAGAAGTAATAATGGTGAGAATCGTATTTGGAGTTGTTTAATTTAGAAAGAAGCCTGGAAAATGGCCAATAAATGTCTTGGCTTTAAATACGACCCTGGTGACATGTTTCATCTTGATTTCTGAGATTAATTAATTATGGGAAACATCTTAGAATTTATTTAAAGGGTCACATGGGAAAAGTCATACACCAGTAGACAGGATTGGTCTCAGGCTGAACAGGAGTTCCAAGATGGATGATTGGCATGTGGAAAATTACTAAGAAACAAATAATGGCTAACGCTTATGTTTTCCAAATTAGAAAGAAAAAAGTATTTTTGATATCACTGTAGAGATTGTCAGAACCTTTGCATACTTTTATTTTTCTTTTTGGAAAAGAACATGGTGTACACTGAGAATAGGGACCTTTTTCTGAACGGTTCAGTGTTATCTATTATCCAGCAAGATCCTTTACATATATGTAGATATAAATAATCTTATTATATATTACATAGGACCAAATAATGGATTGTGTTATCAAATACTTAAGTAGGAGAGAGTATATTCAAGAGCAATTTCAGATTCTGATACACGTTGAAACTGGACGATTAAAAAAAAATATTTAAGGAAGAAAGAAATAGAGACAATTTTCCTAGACTGGAATTGGCTGCAGCAATGTAAGTTTCTTAAGTGTTGGCTAAGATCATTGCAAAACCAAAAGTGCTGCAGAAGGGTCAAATTTTAAAGAAAATTTCAAAGCTTCTGTTGAAATTTAAAGTGCACACATACAGTTATTATGTGTTAATCAAAGTTTTTAAAAAATATTTAAAGAGATGAAAATGCTAACTAACCTGATTTGATTATTACCCATTATATACATGTATGGAGTTACCACATGGTATCCCATAAATATATATATATATATATATATATATATATATATATATATATATATATATATATAATTAAAATGAGGATTGAACCCAAGGGTGCTGTCACTGAGCTACATTCCCAGCCCTTTATTTATTTATTTTTTAAATTTTGAGACATAGACTCACTAAGTTGCTGAGGGTCTTACTAAGCTGCTGAGGCTGGCCTTGGACTCACAATCCTCCTACCTTAGCCTCCCCAGTTGTTAGGATTGCAGGCATGGGCCACTGTGTCCAGCCAAAATAATATATAATTATTTAAAAAGAAAGCTAAGGCACATGTTTGGTCTCCATTCATATGAATAAAAACAGTTTTACACACTTACTTTGCTTTTCAAGTTCTTTGTAAGTTTTAGGATCTTTGGTGGATTTTTCTACCATGAAATATATCCCTGCCCTCTTTACCCCCCAAAACACACACACACACACACACACACACACACACACACTCACACACTCTCTCTCTCTCTCACACACACACACTCACACACTCACACACATACACACAGTGGCAAACAAGGAAGAAATCTAGGTAAAAATATCTTATCTAGAGAGCAAAATTTTAAGTTTTCTTCTCTTCCAACTTTTTTCCTCATTCGTCTGGTTTCTGCAAAGATAATAAAAATAATGACCAAGTCACATGTCTGGTCACTTATCCCATTTTCTCAACTTCCCTATTTATCTCATGCTGCTTCATCTCCCCTGTCAGAATTCTTTTACCACTTCTGACTGTTTCTTTAAAGTCACATTCATCATTTATTCCCCATATTAACTACTTTTGCTGGAAAACTCATTAGTCATTATTTGATTCTTTTATTACTTACACCAAATGTCTCTTGCCTCATCTGCCTGCAACTCTGATTTGGTAGCTTTCTTTGAATATTGCATCATGTTTCCTATGAAAAAGTCAACTCTTTTTTTTTTTAAACAATTGCAATTGCCATTATGTAAATATTACTCTTCTTACAGAAAATTTCTGCTCAGGCTAAATTCATCCCCACCCAAAGCATCAATTTAGGTAAACAAATCTTCCAATACACAATGTTCTCTGGAACAAGCAATCCTTTCAAGGAAAATAATCAAGTCATTCTCAAATGTCACAAAGTAACTAGCTACAGTTAAAGTCAAAAATCATCAAATTTTCAGTTTCAGCTGTCAGTTGTACCCTGCAGTGCTTCCTCTTCCACCCAAAACTGCTCAGTGTAATGAAACTCTGGGAAAAAAAATACCTTATTAATAATCTCTTCGATATGTGCCAAGAACAAAACTTTCACTTTGGCACACAGTAAAATGTAGAAAAGTGAACTTTAATTCTTTTTCCTAACTTAGGATGAATATTTATTCAGTAGCTACATGTACTTTTTTTTTTTTTTTTTTTTTGGCGCTGGGTCGGGATACAGGTGCAGATCCTTTCTAGATTTCACATTGTCTGGAATGTTCCATGTTTTGATCCAAAATATACTTTATGTTCCACAAATGAGAGGAAGAGCTTGCTTTGGAGGCCTGGGTTGTTTTACAAAAGTAGGTCATTGTTTTTTTGTTGTAATTATTTGAAACAGTTCAGTGTTCTGCATATTTTATTTACATTTTCGTGACCCATAGGTTTTTCTTCCCCAGGGTTGACATTTACCGGTTTGCTAATTATAGAAGCAAAACCTGAATTTCTGGAAATTTCAGAAAACATCAAGAAAAGAAAAATTACCAGTAGTCTGCCCCCAAATGCTAAGATCTTTTAACAATAAATTAGTATTTGTCCTCAAGTTTTTAGTCAACTTTTGGTTTTTAGTCAATATGAAAGTTAGTTTGTATCCTGCTTTTTAAGTAATATTTTGTACGCCCTGCCTTTTGAACTGCCTCGGGAAGGAGAAAAAAAAATCCTTATTACTATTTTTCCTAGAAAACAGTCCAGAATTTGAATATATGAAATTAGTTGGCGTGGGGAGCACATTCAGGAATAAAAATATTCTTTCTAGTATTTTCTTTTTAATTATCTAAAAAGACAAACGATGGCTTGAAAGTGTTCAGAAAATTATTAGGGTATCAAAAAATGTTCTTTGGCAGGTTTGAATAATGAGTAATAATTCTTAAATATTTTCTGAATACCTTTTTCATTTGTATAAAACCATGGCAAAGGCTTGGGCTGGGGCTCAGCATTTGTCTAGCATGTGTAAGGCACTGGGTTTGAGCCTCAGCACCGCATATAAATAAAATAAAAATCTGTTCACAACTAAAAAAAAAAGTGTATAAAAAAAGAACACAAATCACTGTTGTCAATATTTTTAAAAAAATCATGGCAAATCAATTCCTTCCCTCTAAATGTAGTAATCAAATAATAGTGACCAAGTCCTACGGTGTTATAATAGTATTTCCTCTTATCATATGATGTAAGATATACTAGCTCCCTAAGCTATTCTATTTCAGTGCCTAATTATCCGTTCAGTAGTGAAGCATTTACTTTCTCTTGCAATTAAATAAATAAACATATTCTTGATGTTTTAAATTAGGGGAGCCATTACAGGATGGCAGATTTGTTCATTTTTTTCTAAGGCTGACTACTTATTTTCAGTGGATGTGGAACTAATATGTTTATGACTTCTACTGGGGTGCAAAATAGCGTATTTTTGTTTTTCTTTGGTTTTGTATTTAACAGTCTGTATCCTGAATGAATGGTCTGGATGACTTTCATCTGGAAATTTTCTTCCTAGTTTTCAATCATATTTATCAAAATGACAACCCATATTGCCCTTTGCTCTATATCTATCCACTGCACATGAACTAATTCTTTAAACTGGGAATTTCTTTTCTTTTTTTTTTTTCTTTTTCTTTTTGCAAGGATCTAGAAACAAAGAGAAGGAGATATTTGTTGCTGAATATAATGGAATAAATTGTGATCATACTTTCGTAAGTCATTTGTGTGTGTATGTAATATGTATGTATTATATGATATATATATTACAATTTTCTGATAACATATTCTCCCACAATGCAAAAAAAAAAGTAATGTCACAAAGGTGAATTCTAAGACACATACTGACAAAGAGCCGTAAGCACACAGTGGGCAAAAGTCCTAGCAAACTTGAAAAATATTTAACTGAACAATAATGGAGCAATGCCAGATGCTAAAAGTCACCAAAGATCATTTTAATTGTTGTAGATATAATGGTGTTCAATGACAGCTGTTTTGGAACAAAAAGGTTATTTCCTGCAAAATTCAGTAACTTTTCTCCTAAAATAAACTCTCATTGATTGTTAAAATTACCAATTGTCCTTAATGGCAAATGGACACTAACGTTGGCTAATAACTTGAAATATGGAGTCACCCCTTCATGTTGATTTGTAAACACTATCTGGAGGAAAAATTAAAGACATAATGGAGCCCCGTGTTATTTCTCCCTATGGAGATATTACAGAGCTCTTATGTAAGAGAAGTCGTTGAAAAAAAAATATCTAAAGCAAAAACTACTTACAAATTGCATGTTGCAATTTTCCCACTGAGCACAACTTCCTCTCCCCTTTCCCTTCTCTCGCTCTCTCTCTCTCTCTTTTTTTTTTTTTTGAAAACAACAAGAATAAGCTTTTTTGAAACACTGCATTTTGCTAAGTTATAAATTTAAAAAGCCCAAATGATTTAACAAAAGAGAATGTACCTATTAATGAACAAATGTGTATTTTGTGTGCTGGCTCAAGTCTACTAGAATGAACTGCTTTAGATTTTGTGTTATTTATATGTTACAAGTCTATTTTAAGGCTTTTTTCCCCCCTAAGGTCATAATTATATGCATTACACTTAATGGTCAAAGCAAATGTTTTTTTCTTTCTTTTTGCAATACCGGAAATGGAACCCAGAGCCTTGTGCAAGCTAGGCAAGTGCTCTACCACTGAGTTATAGCCTCAGACTATTTTTTTTTGTTGTTCTTATATATTTTAAAAATATGTCTTGGCAGCTATTTAAGTAAAAGATAAAGAAATGTAAAAAGATAAAGAAGCACAGTTTCTGTCCTCAAATCAAGAGATAGAGTCACTACATCACTTTTATTCATTCATCTTATTAATTCTATTTTGTTCTGATTAAGAAAACTAATATATATTCATTATTTTTAAAGTTGGAAAATTCCAAAAAAGCCAGAATCACCCTGAATATACACCACCACCCAAAGATAATCTGTTAACCCATAAATTTATTTTTCCAAGCATTTTATAGGCATATGTATGTATGAATATATCTTTATACATAAGTAGATAGTGTTTTGGTTTTTTAAAAGATTTTAGGTATTAGTTTTAACAATAATGAGAAAGGAGTTGAAATTTTGAAAAGGAACTCCTTTTATTTGTTTTATTTATTTATTTAAAAATTTTTAGTTATAGATGGACACACTATCTTTATTTTTTTGTTTATTTATTTTTATGTGGTGCTGAGGATCAAACCCAGTGCCTTACATGTGAGAGGCAAGCACTTTGCCACTGAGCTACAACCCCAGCCCAAGAACTCCTTTTATTTTTTAAAAAAATATATTTTTTAGTTGTAGATGGACACAATACCTTTATTTATTTATCTTTATGTGGTGCTAAGGATCAAACTCAGTGCCTCCCCCATTTCAGGGGAGTGCTCTACCACTGAGCTACCACCCCCGCCCCCAAGAATTCCTATTTTTTTTAAATAGTTTTTTGTAGTTGTAGATGGACACAACACCTTTATTTTATTTATTTACCTTTATGTGGTGCTGAGGATTGAGCCCAAGGCCTCACACGTGTTAGGCAAGCACTCTACCACTGAGCTACAACCCCACCACCAAAAGAATTCCTATTGTCCTTGGGTACCACAAGAATTTCCATTATTCTGATATATTTCAGATTTTTTTCTTTTATTTCATCCTATTTCTACCTGGTGAGATCCATGACGTTCAGTTACATATGCTTATTAGGTAGAATTCCAGTATTTTCTACTTATATATTCCTTTTAAGAATGCTGGTTTGGAGGCTCGGGCTGGTTTGGAGGCTCAGTGGTAGAGCGCTTACCTGGCATGGGTGAGGCACGGGGTTCAATCCTCAGCACCACATAAAAAGTAAATAAATAAAATCAAAATTATAAAAAATTAAAGAAAAAAAGAATGCTTGGTTTTAAGCAAAATCATTTATGTAAGGCCATTCCATATATCAAAATAATGCCTTAAATCTATGTTTTTAGACTAAGAGAAAAATTTCTATGAGGCTTAGTCTTCCCAAACAAGCAATTAAATGTGGGAATCATTTAATAGAATTGTTACTGTTTTCAACCAAGAGTTTTATAACTTAATTATTTTTCATTCTCTCATGCAGGATACATTCTAAAATTTATTCTGTAGTTCTGCTACGCTGAACACAGAAAGACATATACCATATATTCTCATTCATGTGGAAGTTGAAAAAGTTGATCTCATAAGAAGGAAACAGCAGAGGCTGGGGCTGTGGCTCAGTGGTAGAGCGCTTGCCTTGCTCATGTGAAGCACTGGGTTCGATCCTCAGCACCACCTAAAAATAAATAAATAAAGATATTATGTCCATCTAGAACTAAAATATTTAAAAAGAAGAAAACAGCATAATGATAGCTAGAGGCTAGGAATGGGACGTGGGCCAGAGAGGTTTGGGTGATGGTTACCAAACTGCAGTCAGACAGGAGGAATAAATTCTGGCAACCTACAACATAGTAGGTTGACTACAATTTAGAACAATGTATTCTATACATTTTGCTTGCTTTAATTTATTTACTTATTTGATGCTAGAGATTGAACTCAGGGTCTGGTGCATGCTAAACATACCCTCTATCACTGAGCTCTACCCCCAGTCCCTACCAAATAGTTTATAAATAACTAGAGAGGAGTTTGAAGCCTCTCAGCACAAATGAATGATAAATAATTCAAGGAGGTACAAATGCTAGTTCCCTGGTTGATCATTACACATTGTATACATGTTTTGCCTGATCACGCTCCACCCCACAAATATTATGTATTATTATGTACCACTATTATGATTATGTATCATTCAAAACAATTTAAGAAGGAGCCGTGGTGCATGTCTGTTGTCCCAACTTCTTGAGGCTGAGGCAGGAGGATCCCAAGCTTCAGGCTAGCTTTACCAACTTAGTGAGACCCTGTCTCTAAAATAAATTAATTAACTTTAAAACTAAGAAAATATACTACAACGGACTTTGAAAAGGATAGATCTAGGTGGACTGGGGATGTAGCTCAGTGAGAGAGCACTCGCTGAACATACACAAGGCCACGGGTTTAATCCCCACTAACACACACACACACACACACACACACACACACACACACACACATACAAGAATAGATCTCTATGTTCTGACATGAAAAAAGACCTCAAGTGAAAAACTCAAAGGAAAAAAAAAAAGAAAAAAGAAAAAAAAAAGAAAAACTCAAAGGACAATACATTTCAACTAATTTATGCTAAACAATGATGCAAAGTGTGAATGCTAACCTGTGTATGTTTAGAAGTACATACACTTCTTTCCATGTTTATGGAAATGTATAGAAAAGACACTAGCAAGCAATGTCTCAAACGGAGAAGGGAAGTGGAAGTGGGGGTTGGCAAGGGAGAACATTAACAATCTATTCTGGGGATTTCTGGATTCTTTTCAACAAGAACAGATTCAATGCACACTGGTAGAATTATATATATATATATATATATATATATATATATATATATATATTTGGGGGGTACTGGGAATTAAACTCAGGGGCACTCAATCACTGAGCCCCATCCCCAGCCCTATTTTGTATTTTATTTAGAGACAGGGTCTCACTGAGTTGCTTAGGGCCTCCCTGTTGCTGAGGCTGGCTTTGAACTCGAGATCCTCCTGTCTCAGCCTCCCCAGCCGCTGGGATTACACGTGTGCACCACCGCGCCTAGCCTAGGAGAATTATTTTTAAATGGAAGAAATTCAGATATCCTGATGCAGTATTACCCTTTAAATTGGCCCTGCACTACTCTGACATCTGGGTTTTTTTTTTTTTTTTTTTTTTTTTTTTTGTCTTATCTTCTTCTGTGGTACTGGGAATCAAACTCAAACTCTCACATGCTAGGCAAGTGCTCTACTACTGAACCTCATTCCCAACCCCTCTAGTCATTTCTGTCACCCTTTAACTGCCTCTCAGAAACTTGAAAGTTCCTAGAGAAGATACATGCACTGTAATTTGCACTTTTCCTGTGCTTTGGTGAGGGACAGAGTAGCCCCTAAGTCTGTCTCCCTTGAACATAATGACCTGGAGTGGGACTGAGAAGCCACTACACCATCAGAACAGCAAAACCATTATCTATCTACCAAGAGCTCTGGGGATGGATTTCATTAGAAGTCCTCATGATGAAATCACCCACCAAAAAAAAAAAATCCTTTTTCTAGAATAATTACTAGAATCTCAGTTTAGTAGTGGACACTATTTTTTTTTTTCCTCTTGCAAAACCAAGAGCCCTGGGCACTACTTCGAGGGCAGCCATGGATAGAAAGAAAGAAGGTATTTGATTTTATAGTGTGAACAGGAAAACATGCATGGAGCCTGGTCCCGGGGCTTACCATTGGCCTTGAATCTAGATAGACCTATGGCAAATACAGTCCTAAATGGTAGTTAGACAAGAAATTCAGCCTGTTTCCCTACAAATTAAATTCATTAGATGAATGAATTCCAAAGTGAGGAGAGAATGGATGAACATTAATGGCAGGTGATTTCTTTCATGAAAACAAACTCAGACACTGCCAAATACCCTCTCTTCTTCAAACTGGCAGCCCCCCAACTCCCCCACAGGTCTAATCTGATCACTGGTTTTTTTTTTTCTGTGCTGGGGATTGAACTCAGGGCCCTTTTACTCCTGAGCAACATTCCCAGACCCATCCCTTCCCTTCTTTCTTGAGATTTCTCTTTCTCTGTCTTCATTGGCTCTTTTCTCTTTGTTTATGATCATATGCAAACCCCTGCTGTCTCCAATACAGAGATAAAAGCAAAAAAAAAAGAACGCCTTGTTTGGAATTTGTGTCCCCTTTGCAAAAATCTACTACCTTTGCTCCACTGCCAAGAGTCTCTAAAGAACAAGTGACTTTCATTATCTGTGTTTTCTCACCATAAAAGGCTAAGAGCAGGACTCAAATGTTAGGTAGAATCCAGTTGCAATCTTAGATCTGTTGCAAACTACTTGTATGGCTCTGGTCAAGGTCTCCCTGAACCTTGGTTTACCCATCTATAATATGAGGGTGATAATAACAATGTCTGACCCCTGAGAACTGTCGCCAAGATTAAATACAGTGCCTGGCACATGTGTAGTAGGTGCTCAATAAACATTGCTGACTGCCTCCGTCTCAGCCTCCCCAGTTACCAGCCTATCTTATTTGGTCTCTCTGTGCCATCTGTGCTGTCTACTTTGTTCTTTTGATTTCCATTCTTCCAGGCCATTGTCATTTTTCTTTTCTCTGCCTCTGTGGTGTTTCCTTCTCAGATTCCATCTACCCTGGAAAAGCCCACTTTCCCTAGGGATGCCTCCCCAACCTCCTCTGTCGTCTTCCTGTCCCCAGTCATCTCCTTCCCATCAGTGGCTTCCACTGCTGGGTATACAGTGGCAACTCCATAGTTGTATTCCCATCACAGACTTTTTTTCCAAAGTGACAGGGGTGTACCAGCAAATGTCTACGGATGTCCTCACTTGGCTGTCCCTTTCAAACATGGAAAACTCAGGGTCTCAAATTGATCCTGTTAATTGTTCCAATCAGAAACCTGAAGTCAGCTTAGACTCATGCTCTCTAATGCAAAAAAATTAAAAAAAAAAAAAAAGCCCTTGGGTTCTACCTTCTGAGTAATCTTATATGGCTACATTCTATGCGTTCTTCAAGCTCAAGTTCAAGTATTTCTTCTTAGGGAAGGATTCCCAGTAATCAGCCCTTCCCAACCTGAGTGAGATTTCTCCCCTCATGACACACTATGTGACACCAAATCCATAGCACTCTTGGCTTTGTGCTCTAATTTTTTTACATGATATTTAGATTTAATCATTGTCACTTAATTTGTTGTTTTCTATTCGCATGTGTTGTGGATGGAACCCAGGGTCTCAGACATGCTAAGCTCGCGCTTTACCACCCAGCCACACCCCAGCCTGACCCTTCCCCCAAACTATCTTATTAAGATTGTCTGCCTCCTGCACTGGAGTGTGAGCTCCCTAAAAGCAGGAATTTGGGACTTCATCCTAACATAGTACAGGGCAAAGGAGATGTGCTCCATCAGGATTTAAAAGCAAATCTCTCCCGGTGCAATGGTGCATGCCTGTAATCCCAGAGGCTCAGGAGGCTGAGGCAGGAGGATCGCGAGTTCAAAACCAGCCTCAGCAAAGGTGAGGCACTAAGCAACTCAACAAGACCCTGTCTCTAAATAAAATACAAAATAGGGCTGGGGATGGGGCTCAGTGGTCCAGTGCCTCTGAGTTCCATCCCTGGTACCAAAAAATAAAAAAATAAAAAAGCAAACCTCTACCTGGCCCACCATGAACCCAACTCTCCTTGACTGTCTCCGTCATACTACTGTGAACCTGGAATTTAGCAAGATGACTGACGGAGAAGTGGCTCAATCACATTCCAAACCATTCACTGAATAGTAAATCTGTCTCTAGATAATTAAGAGTTAACTATATACTAGCATCCAAGGGAGCCTTGCCAAGTCAATAAATTACTTGCTGTTTACTGAATACCAACTGTTTCCCTCACATACTGAGTATGTTTACTATTTCCATTGCTCGCATTTCTTACTGAGAATAATCAAGAATTCAACTTTCTTTTTTCGTGACAAGGAAAAGATTCTTTTGGTAAGATAGCATCTGAAATGCTGGCTTTCAAATACTTGAAAAGGCGATTCTCTGTTTTGATTGGGGACTTGGACCTTATCAGTCACACAATAAAGAGCAACATTCAGATTTTGCACTCTAAAATTTTTTTTAGCTTACCACTTATGACCTTTCCATCCCAGCAAATGATTCTCAAATTTTAATGCGCTTGACAAACATTAAGTCAAGGGAAAGAGCAAAAGAAACTAAAATAGGGAATGAGGAGAATTTGGCTTAACTTAAAATCTTTCAATTTTTTATATGAAAAAATTCATTAATGAATAATTTGTGTAGCTAAAATTAAAATTTGTAGTATTACCGAGGATGATTCTTCAATGTCAACCAAGTGGTTCTAATGAATCCAAGAATCCTGGATTCCACCTTTCTAGGATTAGAATCCAACACCTAAAACAAAAATAAAGTGCCCAGAATTTGATGTTGCAGCCAGATTTTGGAACCACCTTTCATTGATTTTTAAATGGGAACATTTTTTTTTTCAGTGATCTTGAAAATGAATCATTTGGACTGGGTTGTGGCTCAGTGGTAGAGCACTCTCCTAGCATGTGTGAAGCCCTGGGTTCAATCCTCAGCAACACATAAAAATAAATAAATAAAATCAAGGTATTGTGTCCATCTACAACTAAAAAATATATTAAAAAAAGAGAAAGTGAATCGTTCAAGGGTTAATACTCCTTTCATAATCAGGCAAAATAGAAATCAAAAAAGAAGAAACTGCTGAAGAAAATTATCAACTTTAAATAATACAAATAATTGATACTTAAAATGAAGAGTCGATAGTTTTCCAGAATTGTTAGATTTATCTTAGTAGTTCAAATTATATCACCTTGCTTTTTTTTTTCTTCTAGAATGTTAGCTAAATGAAGGAGCTCTTAAATTCTACGGTTATTAGCTATTGTCTAATCTTTAGGCATCACAGATAAATGAGATGGGTCTCCAGTCATTTGATTCACTTACAAACATTTATGAAGTGCCTACCACGTGACAGGCACACAAAGCACTTTATATGTAAAGTATTAGAATTTGCAAAGTTTTTCTCATCTGGAGTGGAATATTATTTTGAACATAATAGTAATTCAATAAATGTATGCTGAGTCATGGATTCAATTAACTGTAGAAAATACTATTATTTGAGCTCTTTTGAAATCTACACAAGAATGCTATCAGAAAAGTTGCATTGTTAGAACAAGTAACTACCAGGAAATCCCCTTGGTAATGGTAACACTTTATTGATACAAAACATAAAAACTGTCTTAGAGGATCATAGTGTGAAGTCAAACAATGTATTGGGTTCTTTTTAAACTAAGAAAGGCAGACACAAAGGAACTGTACAACACACACCTAAGACAGAAATGTGCTTTTCAACATTAACTGGATCATTTTCAACCCAAGTGGCTGAAAGAGGACCTTTCTGGAAAATAATCGATTATAGTAAATTATGTGATAGTAAAATGAAGGACTTGACTTCTAATACGAGGTTGTAGATTTGAAGTGTATTTATTTACCAACCCCCCAACTCCAAAGACCATTAAAATGATCAAAGCTACAGCTAAAGCCTGTTAGTGTGAATTAGAAAAAGGTACCCCTTCTACCATCACTTTAATGCCTCTTTTTGTGCAGTTACAACCTGCCTTATATGCTGAAGCTCCGGGAATAACAATGACAGAACATGGTAGGCGGGTGAAAAATTAAAAAAAAAAAAAAATATGCTAGTTCCTATTCAGTTAGGGGAAATTAGAAATAATCTTTTTTTCTCAACATTTTTTAAGATTTTTTTTTATTGGTATACAATTCACATACCATAAAGTTACCCTTGTCAAGATCAGCAAGTTTTGCTATATTTAACAAAATCTTGTAGCCATCATCACTGTCTAATTCCAGAACATGCATCACCCTCAAAAGAAACTTTCTACCCATTATTAGTCATTCCCTATTTTCTCTTGTCTTAGCCCCTGACACCCATGATCTATGTTCCGTCTCTGTGGACTTGCTTATTCTAGTCATTTCGTGTTAAAAAAAAAAAAATGCAGTTTTTGGTCTTTTGTGTCTGGTTTCTCTCACATAGCATAATTTTTTTTTTTCAATATTGAGGATTGAATTTAGGGCCTTGTGCATACTCAGCAAAGCACTCTACCACTGAGCTACATCCTCAGCCCTATTCTTTTTATCTTGAGGTGGGGTCTCATTAAGTTTCCCAGGCTGGCCTTCTACTTATGATCCTCCTGCCTCAGCCTCCTGAGTAGCTGGGATTGTATGACCTAGCACCTGGCTAGATGTTTTTCAGGATCATTATGTTATAACATATGTCAGGAGTTTGTTCTTTTCTCTCTCTTTCTCTGCCTCTCTCTCTCTCTCTCTCTCTCTCTCTCTCTCTCTCTCCTCTCTCTCTCTCTCCAGTGCAGGGTCTTGCTCATGCCAGGCTTACTGAGCTATGATCCCAGATCTCCCCTTAATTCCTTTTTATGGCTGAATAATATTCCACTGTATAGACAGACCGATTTTTGTTTTAGCTATTCACCAGTTAATGGACATCTGGATCATTTCCGTGTTTTGGCTATTACCAATAATGTTGCTATGAACATTCGTATACAAGTGGTTTGATCTTTGATGAGAAGATTATATTACTTATGTAATTTTAAAGATTCTTAAAAAAAAGAAAAGAGTCATTAAAGCTGAAGCTCTAATTTCTTTTTCTTATTTGTTTCTATTTTTCCCCTTAAATTCAATTGTTTAGTCGTATTGCCTTGAGTTACACATATATTAAATTTCTCTTGATTTTATGGCTTACAAATGTTTGTTTTACATATTGCCTCCTTTAAGTATTCTATATCATAGGTAGGTTTTAAAATTATTTTTTAGAAATGTCTGGAGACACTCAAGGATTATGTTCCTAAAAAAATCACAATAAGATATATAGTTTTTTTTGTTGTTGTTTAATGGGGGGGGGACAGATTTTGGTACCCAGGATTGAACTCCAGGGTACATTACCACTGAGCTACATCCCCAGCTCTTTGATTGATTGATTGATTGATTTTAATATTTATTTTTTAGTTGTAGTTGGACACAATATCTTTATTTTATTTATTTATTGTTTTATGTGGTGCTGAGGATCGAACCAGGGCCTCACATGTGCTAGGCGAGTGCTCTGCCACTGAAACTTGGTTTCAGCCCTATTTTATTTATTTATTGAGATTCTCATTAAGTTACTGAGGGTCTTTTAAGTTAGTAGGGCTGGCCTCAAACTTGCAATCCTCCTGCCTCAGCCTCCCAGACTGCTGGGATTATAAGCATGTGCCACCATATCCAGAAGAGGTATGTCTTATAGACTGAACAATGCCCTTCAGGGAAATAATTTGCTTTCCATCATTAATAAATTATGCAGTCACCTAGACCATTGCAATTCCATTTGGTAAAAGAGTTTAAAAGATCGACTAAATTCAGCCTTTTAAAGCTCTATGCTTGCAAGGGTCAACATTTAGGAACTTGTAGGAATAGTTGTTTGTTTTTAATTCTGCATGACAAGAAAAGGTGTGCACGCGTTCGTCTGAAGGAAATTGACTTACTGTAATTTTACTGAGAGAATCAATGGATGTTATAGGAGATTAAGACCAGAAAAATACATTAGGGAAAGAAAAAAAAATATCCACTTTAGGGTGGTAAGAAGAGATGGCCAAATGTTTTGTCAATAAACAGAGCATTACTCTTCAGGAAACTATTCACAACTCCCTACCTCCCTCCCCCACCTCCTCCCACTACCGTAGGAAGGTTTCTAAACACATAAATGCAACTCAGAACAACAGACCAGCCACCCTAACATTGAAAATCTATAGTCAAAACGCAAAAGGGAGTTGTGCTCCCTGGCAAAGCATCATCCCTGCCCAGAAAGGGGCTCCAAATTTCATGTCTTAGATGTATGAAAAAATATCCCCTTAGATGACACCCTGAAAACTGAAAAGAAATCCACGGTGACAGTCACAGAAGCAAGAGTTGTGCTAGGTGGGATGCGGATGTAGCTTGGTGGTAGCCCACTTGCAGAGGCCCTGGGTTCAATCCCCAGTATCATCAGGGAGAAAAAGTTAGATCCCTGAAAAATTTCTCCTATGAAAGGGGATAGGGAAATTCTATTTCTGACAAATCCCCATGAAACAGCATATCTGAAATCATTCCATTAGGAAGCCCAGCTCATGAGCCTTCCTCCCCTCCTTCCCCGTCTGGAGTTGCTCAAAACTGAAATTATGTATCATAGCCGTGTTAAGAAAGTGGACACCTGGGTCCAAATGTTCAAAATAAAATTATTTTTCTAAAAACAGAAAGATGTGTGACTACCTAAGTTAAGCCCCCTAATCATTAGCTGAGCCTGGAAATTTTATGAGCCTGATTAATTTTGTAGATGTAAACTGGACATAGTGGTGCTCATGCATAATCTCAGTGATTTGGGAGGCTAAAGCAGGAGGATCACAAGTTTGAGGCCAGCCTCAGCAAGTTCATGAGACCCTGTCTCAAAATAAAAATTTAAAATAAAATAAAAATGACTGGGCATGTAGCTCAGTGATAGAGTGCCCCTGGGTTCAGTTCCCAATGCCAAAGAAAATAAAATTTGCTGGGATGTAGCTCAGTCGTGGAACCACTGGCCCTAGATTGTGTATTCAGCCCCCCAAAGAAAATAGCTGTTAAGAGAAGAACAAAGGGCAGTGATGTAAGATTCTTGATGTGGTCATATAAATTTGTATTACATAAGAAAAACACTCAGCATCTTTTATCAATTATCAGCTTACTTGGTTTCAGGTATTGTAGTTTGCAGTAAGTTAGGGCGTAAAAAAGTAATCAAGTGTGGCTTCTGCTGTTAGGGTACTTATGCCCAAGGAGGCAGACACTTTAACAGCAATCTGTACTAAAATAGAGGCTGCATTCAAGGCAGGAGCACCAAGGACCAGGATTACCTGCCGGTGTTGTGTTCCAGAAGGTTTTCCAAAGAGAGAAACCCTGCAGCATTTGGAAGAAGGATGCCTGACATTTGTCCCTTCTGAATCTCTTTCCCTATAGAAGCACACAGTCCTTACTTGTGTGGCATAAATATGGGGTCAAAGAGGGTAAAAGTGACTGTCCTCCAGGGATCTACCCATCCTAGACTCTCCTAAAATTTAGGGGACCAGTATCTGCTATGTCTCTTCTTGGCACAGTATATATTTTGCTTTTTTGTTTTGTTTTGTTTTAATTTGTTTGTTTTAGCAACTGAAATTGCCCTAATTACCTTTCCTCAGGTTCAGGTCCCTTGCCTATTTCTTAGCCCGGACATGTTTATGTCCTTGGTTGCTCTGCTGGAGGGCATCCACGGTGCTCCTCTGGGCAATGCACACATTTTATAACTGACCAATGACAGATGTTAAGCATGGGAAAAAGTTTCAGTGGAGAAAACAATTTTCAGATAAATCCAAAACCTCCCGGAGCAAATCAATTCTTCCCAACTTTTAAATCAAAGATCTAAGAACAACATTTTAAAACGGTTGGGAAGTTTTATGATGAAATGCATTGTATGTAATTGACTTCAGGATTATACAGGAGGGAGGGACTTGGGTGAGAATACAGATGAAATGGGATTGACCATGAACTGAAATTGGCTTAGGGGTCCGTGGGGGCTTTGTGGTACCGTTCTGTTTACTTTTATGTATGTCTAATGTGTTCCATAATATTTTTTTGTTTTTTAGTTTTGGATTTTAGTTTTATAGGACAAGGCCCAGGATCTACAAATTAACACAGGTGTCCTGAGAAAACCATTCTCATGCAGAAATTTGTAGCTAAATCAAAGTCTATTAATTGAACTAGTGATTTTTGCATGCAAGAAATAAAAAGATAAAGTAGTAAAATATCGCTATAGATGGGTAATCAAAAAGCAAACATATAGGCCTGGAGTTGTGGCTCAGTGGTAGAGTACTTGCCTTGCACGTGCAAAGCCCTGGGTTTTATTCACCACATAAAAATAAATCAATAAAATGAAGATTATATATATATATATATATATATATATATATATATATATATATATATGTATATCAAACATACTATAATCCTAGTGACTCAGTAGGCTGAGGCAGGAAGATTAGGAGTTCATAAGCCAGCCTCAGCAACTTAGAAAGGCCCTAAGCAACTCAGTGAGACCCTGTCTCTAAATAAAATACAAAATAGGGCTGGGGATGTGGCTCAGTGATCAAGTGCCTCTGAGTTCAATCCCTGGTACCAATAACATTCAAACTATATTTCAATAAATAATTATTAGAAAAAAATATTCAATACTTTATGGAGTTAATAAATTCCATTTATCAAGTTCTTACTAGGAGCCTGACTTGGTATTTTCTTATGTTATTTTATTGAAGAAATTATGAGAATATATTAGTTTCATTTTATACTTTTTTTTTCCAGTATTGGGAATCAAACCTGGCATCTCACACATGCTAGCCAAGCACTGTAACACTGAGTCATATCCCCAGCTCCTGTAGTTTCATTTTATAAAGGAGGAAACTAAGCCTAGGATTGATTCTCCTGCTCAAGGTCACACTGAATAGAAATAAAGGTCAAGATCTCGTTACATTATACTGGTACTTAATTAAAACAAAATTCTTAAAAGGAAAAAACAAAGTACTATAATTTGCTATCCAAGGTGAGTATGGGTATTCTTTCTAACTTTTACTACTTCTGCTTCTTGCTTTTTGATAAGTAGAAGTCAGTCAGATACACAATTTTTTTTAAATATTTATTTTTTAGATGTAGATGGACACAACACAATGCCTTTATTTTTATTTTTTATTTTATTTTTTTTAGAGAGAGAATTTTTTTTTTTTTTTTTTTTTTTTTTTTTTTTTTGTAGATGGACACAACACAATGCCTTTATTTTTATGTGGTGCTGAGAATCGAACCTGGGTCCCGCCCATGCTAGGCGAGCACTCTACCTCTGAGCCACAATCCCAGCCCTACATAGTCAAGTTTTAGCATAAAAAGTGGAGGGAAAAAAATGAGAGAGCAGGGCAAAAAGCTCACTTTTTTATTTCCCAAAATAGAAACTATTTTTGAATCTTTAAAATATGTTTTCAAATCATTAAAACCTTAACACTTAAATAGCCTAACTCAAAACTATTGAAATTACAACAGAAATTTTCCCCAAATTAAATGTTATTATTAATTTTGTGGCAGTTCACCCATCAGGAAAAAGAAAGAGAAGGTTTTTTTTTTTTTTTTAAATAGAGGAGTAAAAGAAAAACAAAGAGTGATTTAATTCAATATTGAAGGAAAGAGCATCATTGAGAGTAGGGCCTTGAAATTATGTCTCTTTCAGTTTTTGCAAATTACTTGAAAGACAGCTATAAGTTGAAGCATTAATAAATAAACATATATGTATCAAGTTGGCTATATCTCCATTTTTCGCCAAATATAGCTATGTTCCATTCTTACATAGTGATTTGTGTGTGCATGTGTCGGGGATGAGATTTACTGGGGTTCACACCCAAGGCCTTTTGGGATACCACTATCTAGGCAAGCGCTCTACCACTGAGCTACATCCCCAGCCCCACCTGATGATTCCTTAACTAAAATGTTCCATCTTTTCTTTTATTTCTAGGCAAACACTCAAAACAAAAATTGAATGCTGAATTAAGCAGAGAGATATATGGAAGAAATCAAGCCATCTGAATTTCGGAGAAAGTCTTAGAAGCTCAGCTTTGGTACTTAAGAACTTCAAAAGGACCTTTAGTAAGACTCAAAGTCAAATTGGGAGTTACAGGTAAAATTTCATTACTGGATTTAAAAATTACACGTGGGAACATGCTGTTCAAAAAGTAGATGACTGTGTGTGTGTTTGTGTGTGTGTGTATACGTGTGTGCATCTGTGCATTTAATCTGTCATGTTGAACTGCTTATGACTTCTTAAATTTTAAATTAAGATCTTCTAAATCTCCTGGGAATTTATAGTGTCTGGAGATTGATTAATGGTGACACAGATAAAGAGGGGGAGCCCATGTCAGAGCCGTGATTGTGCATGGCTGCTATAAATTAATAACTCCATTAGATGACTTAGAAATAAGGGACATTTATTTCATTAACTCAGTCTTTAAAATGGCAAAATGTCACTATTAATGCCAATACCCTGGTTTGCAGGACCTCTTGGAAAAATAAATAAATTTGTTATTATTTTTTTAATTTCTCCCCTAAAAATATTTAAACACCAGAGTTTTACACAGTGAGGTTAGTTTAAATGTAGTTGAAGTCAAATGAAAATCAATTCAGTTGCAAGTCACCTCCCATTACGAGACCTGTACTTCCTTCACAATATAATCAACATAGTATGTAATTATGAACCTGGGAACAAAGTTCCACTCTTTGGAAGAAAAATTCTATGTCTATAAATCTCAAATGAAGTAAATCACTGAGCATTAATTTAAAAAAGTAATGAGACTCTACACCAATATTTGGAAGGAATCTTTGTGGTTGAGGAGAACAGAATTAGGCCCAATCTTCTGTCCCTAGAAATTCCATATGGATCCTACTCCATATGTGGGCTGCTGCAGGGTGGAGACCATGTGGTGTTTATCATTTTATCCCCAGCACTTAGCAGAGGGCCTGGCACAAAATAAGCTCTCAATAAATGTTTGTGGAATGAAAGAATTCTACAACTGTGGTTTATACAGTGTCATTCCAACTTTTAAAAACGTGGCCCACATTTTACACCAACTCCTGATACACCCCCCTCCACCCACTAACACACACACACACACACACACACACTCACACTCACACAAGTTCTGAAACAACATTTTGATACAGGAGTTGCATTCTGATAGTTTCTGTTTTCTAGTCTGTTCTTTTAACTTGACTTTAAAAAAAATATGAGCTAGGACCCAATAAAATAATTTCAAAACCCACTAATGGGTCAAGACTTAACAGTTTGAAATAGTGCTACTCTTTCATTTTATATTGCTAACTTGTCGTGTTTAGATAGTTTAGATTGCTTTTTTAAAAAAAAATCTCACAATCTTTGTTTCAGAAGACTTTAGAAAATATTCAGATCAACTCTAAAGCTTGTACCATTTGTGACCTTACTGTATTGGAATTCCCCTCAGTGACTGTTGATGAATTATGGGTATTTCCCTACCGAAAGCAGATTGGCCCCTACATTACATCACATACAGAATCTAAGTCAAAATGGATCACAAACCTATATGTAAGAGCTAAGGTAATAAAACTCTTAGGAGTAAAATGTATGGCTTTAGATTAGTCATTGATATCCCACCAAAATTTTAAAAAAATTAATTGGCCTTCATCACAAATGAAAACCTCTTGAGTTTCTGATGACATCATCAAGAAAATAAAACAACAACTGAGAGGATGGGAGAAAGTACTTGCAAACCATATATATGATAAGGGACTTGTACACAGAATGTAAATGACTCTTACAACTCTGACAATCAAAAAAGACAACCCAATTTAAAAATGAGCAAAAGACTTGCATAGGCTTTTCTTCAAAAGAAAGTACACAGATGGCCAATTAGCACATGAAAAGGGGCTTAATATGATTAGTCACAAGGGAAAGGCAATTCAATGAGGTATCAAGTAAAAAAAGACAGTGGCGAGTACTAACAAGGATGAACATCCTCATGTATTGCTCATATATTTATTTACATTCTCACTAGCAGCATATGAGGATTCTAGGCAGTTCCTCAAAAACAGAGTTCCCATGAATTATAGCAATTCTGACCCAAGGTATACACCCAAGAGAAATGAAATCTATACACAAATCACCTTGCAAATGAAAGTTCCTAGTAGCATCATTCTAAAAGCCACACAGAAGAAACTGATCATCAATACATGGATAGATGGCCAAAAACAATATGGCATATGCACACAGTGAAATATGATTTGTCCACATAAAAGTGACAAAATGGTGACATAAGCTACAGCATGGAGGAGCCTTGAAAACCTTAGGCTCAGTGGAGAGAGTCACTGAAGACTTCATTATTGGTGGCACACAACTGTAACCTAGCTACTTGGAAGGCTGAGGCAGGAGGACTGCAAGTTCAAGGTTAGTATAGTCAACTTAGTGAGACACTGTCTCAAAATTAATAAAGTAATAATAAAAGTCAAAACGAAACAGGGATGTAGCTCAGGGTAGAGTTCCCCTGGGTTTAATCCCCAGTAACACATACACACACACACACACACACACACACACACACACACCTCTCGTATGATTGTATGACTCCATTTATATGAAATGTCCAGAATAGATAAATCTATAGAGACAGAAAGAAAGTAGGTTAGTGGTTACCCAGCATTGGCAAGGATGACTTAATGAGAAGAAAGTTTCTCTTTAGAGTGAAGAAAGTGTTCCAAAATTAGAGTACAGTGTTGGTGACACAAATTCGTCAACAGGCTAAAACTCACTGAGTTGTGCATTTTAAATGTATAGTATCTAAGTTTATATCCTGTAAATTGTAAGATTATATCTCAATAAAGCTATATTTAGAAAAGCAGATCAGAAATCTGGAATGAATTAGAAGGAGGATGCGAGCCGTCGTTCTGCCTGAGGGTTACAGTGTTGAACCCTGTCAAGCTGCCCGCCTAAATGACAGGCAAAGAAATGGGGGTCTGTCCTTGGTTAATACAAGAGTCTTCCAAGTCCCCATATTCCGGTGCCTCTTGTTATTTTAGAGCAGGGGGAAGGAGCAGAAGGACATGAATCTGTTGGGTCAAGCCCTGAGCTTTCTCCCTAGTGATACGCTCACAAAGTACTGGGCATCCCCAACAAATGAAGATGCTAAGGGCAGGAAGGCATCCTGAGCAAGACGTTGATAGGCATCTGGAAGTCAAGGGCTTCCCTGCCTTTTGCCTTCCCAAGGAAACCCAGACCTAGAATTAAAAAAAAAAAAAAAAAAAAAAAAAAAAAAAAAGTTTTAAGGAGAACTTGAAAACCTGCGATTCTCACTCCCGGAATCCCCACCCCCCTCCACGAATCCCGGTCCCTCCCTGTAAGAAACACTGCTGAAGAATTTAAGAAATTCTGTTCATGATTTTAAGGAACACTTTGAATGATTAAAACTGTCCCTTGGCGAAGAGCGATGTAAATGACAAAGGCAAAAAGGGGGGGCTCCGAGGGTATGCGGTTTCATTAGGGTCTAAGATAAAATCCAGGTGATCCTCAATATTATTTCATTCATTTTTTTTTCCTTTCTTTTTTCAAAGTCTCCTTGGAGAGCCCCTCTGGGGGGAAGCGTCTCGGGGACCACCGCCCGAGGGCGAGCCTGGCGGAGAGATGGAGAGGGAGGGCCCCGGCGCCGACGGGACCAGACGGCGGGCATCTTTCTGGACTTCGGGTCCCTGCTCTGTGACAACGGGACCATTTGTGGGCCGCCTCCCAGCGGTGGCTGCGAGGAGCCGGGGAGGCCAGGTAGCCGGCGCGGGCGCGGGCGGCGCGGTGGCCCCGGCGCAGGGTCCTACTGTGCGCGCGGGCGCGGCGCCGGCCCCGGCTGCTCCCTCGGGCGCGCGCCGCCGCCCCCGCCTCCGCCCCGCGCCCGCCCCCGGCCCCGCTCGGCTCGGTGGCGGGCAGGCGGGGCCCACCGCGCTGGGAGCGGAGCCCGAGCCGGAGCCGCCGCCTGGGGCGCTCGGCTCGGCCGCGGGGACACCGGAGCGGCCGCCACGCCGCCGCCAGCGCCGCAGGTCAGAGTCGCAGTGCCCGGCGGCGCCCGGGAAGGGGGCGCGCGGAGGTCGGGGCCGAGGGACCCGCGGACGGGGTCTGAGGGGACGCGGACCCACGGGCGGGTGAAGAGGTTCCGCGCTGAGGAACGGTCCCGGTCCCGGGAAGACCGAGACTGACAGGGTCACGGGTGACAGGCCAGCGGGGTCGCGGGCTGAGGGTGGCGTCCCGCGTGGAGCTGACCCAGCGGCGTGGAAGACGCGGGCAGCACGCGAGGCGCGGGGACCGAGAGCCGCGGACGGTCTCTGCTGGGTAGACAGGAACCCGAGTGTCCCGGAGTCCAGGACAGGCCCCCCCTGGGGAGAGCTGGGTGCGCGGGGACCCTCCCGAGGACCGGGACCTCCGCGTCCCTGGAGGAGGTGCGCAAGCGTCGGGGAACTTTGGGACAGGGTGTCGGGGATGAGGAGGAGCGTGGCTCCCGCGTTCGTCCGTCCCGCGGCCGCGGAGTTCCCTGGACGGGGAGGTCGCCCTGAGTCTCCAAGAACTTCAGCAGCGGTGGCTTTCTGTGGGTCGTGGTGACAGTTTTCAGAGAGAGGCGCACTTGGGGCCACCTGGCCTGAGTGTGCCGGCCCTGAGGGATGTCCACCGGGCTCCTCCCAGTTGGAGGGGATGCCGACTGCGGGTCCCCGGTCCCACCCGCACCCCCAGGTGTTTGGAAAGGTCAAATCGCTGTGATGTGGCTGCCACACGTGCCAGGCGTAAACTGCGTCGCTTTGTAGTCTGGCTGAGGGTACATAGGGGTGGAATCGGCCAACAGATCTGCCGTCCCTCGATGCTGGGGGTGGAGGTGGGTGTGCTGTCCTGGTACTTATTACTTCGGTATTTGGGGCGGGGCCTAAGGTAAGGAGGCAGAAACTGGGAGTCACCAAACTGCTGCTTTTATATAAGGGCAGTTGGTAGGTAAAGAAGGGGCCTTTACCTCTGCTGGTGATCAGAAGGCTGCATTTCTAAAGTCTTCTTGCTAACTCCCCATTACTTAGGTGAGTCGGCTCCCTTTAATTGCCTTTGGTTGGAATGTGTTGGTGAGATGTCCAAAACTGGCAAAATTACTCTCACCTTCTGTATTTGTATCATTATTATCTTGCAGTGTGCTTGTTTTACAGCAAGAATCTGATCCACTTGGGTCTGAGGCTAATGGTAGGGGAAAAAAAAATAGTGTCAGTTATTTTAGGTGAAAAAGAGAATAGTTGGGGACAAAATGTAGAATTCATCTGTGTTTATTCTCATTTGAAATTCAGACAAAGTGGTGAACTGAGTTCTAGGATAGCTGTTGCTGGGAGAAAAAATTCTTGATTTTGAAGTACATTAGTGGACTGTCAACTTTTTTCTAAAATCATTCATGAAACAATTGTTATTAAGAGTTATTAAGAAAAGCAATGAATAACTTATTCTTGAACCTGGGCAGGTCTTCAGCTAATCTCAGGTGTTCTGCTGCAGTCTTCCTGTCTATAGCTAAGTGACTGATCAGTGACTGAAAACATAAGTGATGGGGATAGATGCTTCAGAAAATCTTTCTGGTGTGGGGAGTGACAGTCATTAAATGTGGTTTCTCAGAGAAACACTCTTATCAAAGTTGGGCAGAAACACCCTTTGTTGCTAACAATTAGTGTTTGGAGTGATATTTGAAAAGATTCTGCTGCGACTTTAATTTTTGTGTAGTATATTTTCAGTCAGACTCTCTCTGGAGCTAAATATTGAACCATAATATTCATCTTAATATACAAAACTAATGTCGCATTAGCCCAAGAGTGAAGTCGGTTGCCAAAATGGATGCATTTTTGTCCTTCTTTAAACTTCACATAATTTTTCTCCTTTATATAAATTATGTGATATTTGATATTTAATTTGCTGATGATTGTATCTTCAATGAAAAGGTCTTAGAACCAACTAGTGGCCTTCTCAATCTTCTGCAAGTCATTGGAAAGAGAGGAAAAACACTATCGATGCTTTTATTTTTTATTTTTATTTTCTTAAATTTTTTTAGTGTTGATGGATCTTTATTTTATTCACTTATTTCTATGCAGTGAGGCAAGCGCTCCACCACTGAGCCACAACCCCAGCTCCTGATGCTTTTATTTTTTAATCAGAAACTTTTTTTCATATGTAAAAGTTTGTTTCCAGCTCTTATAATAACTGCTATGCACCCATGGCATCAGTGAAGTATAAAGTTTTGGAGAATTCCAGGCCGAAGACTTTTGTACTGTTGGTTGGTCATTCTTTGACATTTAAGAGAGTGTAATTTCTTCTTTTAAAAAAAAATTAAAACTAAAATGGCCACTAGCATCATATTTTTTATTGAACTTGAGGGTACTTTGGAAATATTTTTGCGATTACTACTTTTAACAATTAAATGCAATATTTTCTTCAAAGGAACTCATTTCCTTTAGCATTCATTTCTTTATGTTTCAGAATTACTTTCCAAAAAGTCCTAGGTAACATTTTTTTTTTAAATTACAATATTTAAAAATCCTTACGACTTTTAAAATTCATATAGGACACAAAGTGTGATTTTAGGAATATCAGGTAGAAATGGCTTACTGATCTTGCAACTTGATTATTTTTAATCAGTAAATTATATAAATATCAACAGATACTTATTTTCTCTTGTGTAATTCTGTGAAAATAAGAATGTTTGCCACTAACCTTGTCAAGACGGTTATCTGTTGAAGCTGTCTATGAAAAGGCATCTCTGTGGAAACATATCCAAGTGTTAATAAAGCATTTCATTTAGTTTTCAAATTACGACATGGTTATTAATAACAGAAGACTTTTGACAAATATGAAAAATATGTTTAAATAATATTTTCCAAGTGCTTTCTGTATCCTGGCCCAAATTTTTGCTTCTTTCATAGGATCTGTCTATGACCAGTGCACACAACAGAAAACATTGGTCATTCTAATTTGTAGGTGTATTTCTGCTGATTTCATTGTCATTTGAACTTGGAAATATCACGGGCGTGATAAGGTGTGGCAAATGTACTGCAAGAAGTTTTCACTTTTATAGGATTTCACTAAGTAAATATTAGTTGTAAAGGATTTTAAAAATTCACTAGTCGAGAAAACTGGATTTAAGTCAATTGGTCTGTGAGCACAAGCGTGCACTGTCCCCACAAACTATTAAACTGAATTTCCAACTTGCTTTGCCTTTTGGGGGGGGTAGATTCCTTCATTATCTATTCCTTAATTCTCTTCCTTCACACCTAAAAACAACATAAAGGGCAGTGATTTTAGGTTGTTTACAAAAAGTCCTTTGAGACTGATCCTATGACGACACCAAAAAACAGTGAGATCTGTCAATATCCATCTTGCCAGCATAGAAAGCCCTAGAACGTCATACCGCATAGTTTCCTCGAAGACAACGTCAATATTTAAATTTGAAGACCATTTGAAATCTTCCTGGGGTTTCTTATTTACTATTTGTATTTTCTCTGAATACAGAAGCAGATTCAAGGGAGTTACACAGTACATGTTTTTTTTTATTTTTTTAATTTGTTTTAATTAGTTGTACATAACAGTAGAATGCATTTATGCACTTTGATATATCATACATAGATGGGATATAATTTCTCATTTTTCTGAGTGTACATGTTGCAGACTAATATTGGTCATGTAGTTACATATATATGTACAGTAATAAAGTCTGTTTCAGTACATGTTTTAAAGCTATTATTTAATAAAAACGGTGAATTTTGATTTTTATTCACCTAACATACTTCATTAGATTCTTGGAAATCTATTCGCCCACGGTAGGAAATATTTGGGGGACATTTTTATGATAGATGTTAAGACACCACTGATAGTGTATGCTACAGTTCTTAGTATTTCTCTGACCATAAACGTACATCAGCAATTTAATACTGAGTATTCAGTTTAGAATATGAATGTTTACATTGTTTAACTGTTTCAATTTTTTATAGCTGGGGCCAGTCACTTACCCTTTCTAGCTCAAGTTCCTCATTTTCGAAGTGGGAAAAATATTTCAGTTATTATTCCTTGTTCTGGGAGGTATGATTTTTTAAGACTTTTATCAGCAAACCTGTGTATCTTAAATGAGTAATTGACCTTCCTGAGTAGCTGTGTCATAGCTAACTCTTTTACTCTTTTAGTACACCCCAGTACTAATGTTGAGATTATTAGTTTGAAGATAATGCTTGTGAATTCATAAAATGTTTCTTAGAATATTTCATTATTCATTTTAAAATTATATTTCCTATTCCCTGATGACTTCAGACAAAAATCAAGTCTAATCTTCCGTCTTTCTGAGTCCTGTGTACACAAGTAGATTAATATTTACTTTTTATGCGTCTAGAAGGCATGGATTGTGCTTTTATTTCACAAATCTCTATTATTTTTTTAATTGTGATTGGGCCCTTATTTATTTATTTGTTTGTTTATTTATATGCAGTGCTGAGAATCAAACCCAGTGCCTCACACATACTAGGCAAACGCTCCACCACTGAGCAGCCTCAGCCCTAAATTTCTGTTCCTCACATTTTTTTTTCCCAGTGTTGGGGATGGAACCCAGGGCCTCATGAATGCTAGGCAAGCACTCTGCCACTGAGCTACATCCCTAGCCCTCTGTTCTTTATGTCTCTATGGCGCAATCTGAGAATTTGTCAAACATGTTATCCGGGAGCAAATGTGTTTTCCAGTGAGGCCGATTATCCGTCTGCCCAGAAGACAGTTTACTATGGAGCCTAAAAGACTAAGCAGTGACTTGTGCTTGTGTTTTAAAATGAGGTCCCTTTCAACAGGCAGTAACCAACAAGTAGTATTCCAGTAGCATGAAAAGTTAATATGCCTCCTAATAACTCACCTATTTATTAACAGGGAGCAATTGGACAAGTATATGATTAATCGTGTATTATCCAAGGAGTCTGTTTTAAATTCTCCTTCAGAATGAAATAATACATATCATCTTGAAGTGTCTCCTGTGTGAGAAGGGAAGGGACTTGGACTGAGTGTTGCAAACAAGGGGCCGGGATCCCCAGCGGCACTCTGGTGAGCTGAGAGTAGCCTGGAGTGACAGCGACTCAGGACTCACGTGTGGTGCCTGGGAGGATCCCTCCCACCCTTGCTGGGCCGGAGCTAACTGCACAGTGCACCTGGTCTACCCCTCTGCTTGCTCAGTCCGAAGCAAGCACCTAACTAAAAGGACAGGGAAATGGAAGGCAAAGAGTCAGTCGCTCAAGCTAGTACTGGTAGGTGGGGTGGGTGTCCCTGTCACCTCAAAAGCAAGTTCATTCATGTGGGTTTCCCTTTGGGGGTGAGATCAAGGAGTTCATTAACGTCTACTCTCTTAATCGCAAGCATAATTTGTGCTTTTTTTGGAGTCATTGTTGCACTTTCAGGTATTCTAGTGAACAGGCCATTCTCAACTGAAGTTGGGACAGCAGGCAATGAATTTCTTTTCGCAGCTGCATTTTCTCAGAACGGAAAGAAATGACATTGTCAATCCGTGCAACTTGAACCAATTAAAGTAAGATTTTAAAACCTCCCGGTCAGGATTTAAACTTGATCATAGAACGGTTTATTTCAATTTAATCCAGTATCTGTTTATTTTTATTATGCTTTGTTATTTTTTTTTAAAAAATCATTTCATATGTTTTTTATGTATGTGTTTATTTATTTTGGTGCTGGGGATTGAACCCAGGGGCTCAAAACATGCTAAGCATACACTTTACTACCAAGCAAAAAACCCCAAGCCTCACTTCATTGGTCGGTTGGTTGGCTGGTTGGTTTTGAGATTTTGGGGAATTGAACTCAGAGCCTTATGCATATTGGGCAAGGGCTCTACCACTCCCAAGCCCCCACTTGATTGTTCTTAGAAAATAAATTCATTGCCAAAGTTTAACTGTTTCACTTTTAAAAAAAAAAAAAATGCCTTAATTTGTGGACTCATCTGAATGATATTATAGAGGTAAGACATATTGAGACAAATTATATGACCTCTGGGAAGAGTTCAGATTAGCATCAACCTAGGGCGAGAAGTCCTTCACAGTTTGCCACAGATAAGGAGAAGGTAGATAGGAGGGAGGGACAGCAATAGGGAAATACCCTGAGTAGGAGTGTGACAGATCCCTGTGTGCTCAACTCCCACCATCAACAGGATGTGTGGTTACAGTGTCCTGGAACAGAAGTTTGGTTTCAGAGAATTTACCCTGTTCCAGGATGACACTATAGGATTCTAGAATCACTGTATATTCTAAAAGTGCCACTTATCATTGTTCTCTGTGGCTCTCAAATTTCCTTCAGGAAAGAATCCAGAAAGGGAATGGAAAGAGGTTACACAATTTTACCCTGTATGTTTAAGCAATAAATCTTCCTTTATAGTGAGGGCCATGGGGAAACATAACTGTCAGACGGATTGAGTGCAATGGTGAAGTTCTGGAAAGAACTCCTTAAATGTCTTTATCGCTCTCAGGGCTGGAGTTCACTGTTAAAAAGCCATTGTTCCTAGCCGGGCAAATTCATAACATCGCTATCAGGAAGAACTTGAGCGAGTTGGTTATTTCCTTGCTACCTGAAAACAAGGCCTGGAAGAAGTAGAGAACGTATCTGGAGTTGAACAGAGGGGATCAGGAGAGAAAATAAATAATAAAATTAAGGTAATGCTTATCCCAGTTTCCCCCATGAGCCAGCCCCTGTGCAATAAAAAACGAAAATAACCGTGTTGGATAGCAGTGATAGGAAAAGATATATGCACCCATCATGCCTTCATTTTTTTCTCTTAAAAATCAAAACAAGTTGCAAATCTTCCTCGAACCATTATGGCTTCAAAGAAAACAAGCAGTTATAAAATATCAATTTTCCTAGGCTACATTACCAAAGTTAGGAGGTATAAGCCCGAGGTTGGTTAATGTAATCAAGTAGTCAAATAGTACGTCTCCTCTGTTTTCTCCATGTTAAACCAGTGTTCCAACTCCTTATGAGTTAGTTCTGCCAGTTTGGAAAGTTGCTTCCTAAGAGATTGAAATGAGAGGGACTTTTCAATCACTTCAGGAAAAACAAAAATTAAAAAAAGGACCAAGGAAGTAAAAATAATGTTTAAGGGCTGGGGTTGTGGCTCAGTGGTAGAGCACTTGCCTAGCACATGTGAGACACTGGATTCAATCCTCAGCACCACATTAAAAAAAATCAATCAAATAAAGTTATAAAAAATAAATAATTAAAAAATAACGTTTCCATCTTTGGCATACCCGCAGATCATAAAATTTCTTACATACTTTATTTTATTCTTTTGGCTGAAAATAGTTATTTCAAGGCAGTGGGTCTCTGTTAGAAATAAAAGTTCAGCTGGGTGTGGTGGTACACGCCTATCAACCCAGCCACTCAGGAGGCTGAGGCAATAGGATTGTGAATTTGAGGCCAGCCTCAGCAATTTAGTGAGACCCTGTCTCAGAATAAAAAATAAAAGGGACAGGGATAAAAGCATCACTGGGTTCAATCTCAAGTACCAAAAAAAAAAAAAAAAGAAAAAAGAAAAAAGAAAGAAAAGCTTAGTAACTGTCTCAAGTTCATTAACTCTATGAATCAGCTAATTGTTGGTGTTTCACTGTTTAAGTGTGGGCCACCCTCATGCCTCATGACTAAGAACATTGCTTACTTGTCATTGATTTTCTACATGACCTTGCTCGTCCATAAATCTAAAACAGTATCCCAGTACCTTCCTAAATATTGTTCTTTTCTGGCAGTTGAAAATTAACCTATGTAAATAAGTTTTGAACTACATATGGAAAAGTGCCCAATATAAATTCTTTGCTCTTTTTATATAGTGAATAAGGTTTATAAAAGAAAACAAACATATGAATGATATAAATATAAGTGAAGTAGAAACTTCAAAAAAATCATTTGCATGTGTTGGTTTAATCCAGAAGAGTGAATAAAATACCCAGGCAGGCATTTGGCAATGTAGAATTACTACATGTTTTCCTAAAGCATTTGGAACTAGTTAGAAACATCCTGGCTTTATTTAAAGGCAGTATTATATATTTTTAAACTTTGTGTTCAACAAGGCTCAAATTTGTTGGTTTTTAGGACTAGAGTGTAGTTCAATCTCAGCAGAAATATAGATTATCATTCTTTTGAAGGTAGATGCCAACATGGTTTCATATCTCTCTCTGCAACATGCAGCACAGTGCTTAAGAGACCCTCAGTATAAATGTTTTTATAAGAATTAAGAAATAGTAGAGGATAGGAAAGGCAGCAGAATACAACAGACATGAGTATGTCAATATGTAAATCAGTGGAAGTGTAACTGATGTGACTCTGCAATCTGTATACGGGGTAAAAATGGGAGTTCATAACCCAGTTGAATCAAAGTGTGAAATATGATATATCAAGAACTATGTAATGTTTTGAACAACCAATAAAAAAAAAAGAATTAAGAAATAGCCACGTGAGGTAGTGCATGCCTGTAATCCCAGCTACCTGGGAGGCTGAGGGAGGAGGAGGATCACTTTGAAGGCAGCCTGGGCAATTGAGTGAGACCCTGTCTCCAAATAAAAAAGTCTGGCAACATAGCTCAGTCCTAGAGCATGTTGTGCAGCATTTGAGAGGCCCTGGGTTTAATCCCCAGGAACCACCCCTCCCCACCAAAATTAGTAATTGTCTAAGACAGTAATTCTCAAAGTGTGGTTCTGGAACCATCAGCATCAGCATCATTTCGGAAATTTTTGTTAGAAATGCAAATTATTGAGTCCCACCCCAGTCCTGCTGAATCAAAACCTCTGAAGATATCTGTGTTTTAGATATTCTAGTATAATATACTGTTCAGGGACCCTGGTCCAAGAAGATTCCTGCATCCCATCTGATAGTGTGCAGAGCATTTGTCCATGCCCTCAGGCTGGATTTTATTTAGTAGGTTTTACCCTTGCCTAGAGTTAAATTGTTTGCCATATTTCTCCCCATTCATAGAATCCTTTGCAACCATCCTGTAAAATTACCCCATTGACTTGTCCTTTTATCAGTAGAAAAGAAAAAAAATCTTACATTGCTGTCAATAAGCTCATGTCAAGACAGTCTGGCTGGCTCACTTCTTAGGGTGGGGCTGGTTCTTTTTTGTCTTAGAATGGTCATTAGGAATCCTGAGTCTCCAAATCAAAGACTGGATTTTTCTAAGACTGTGGGGGATGATCAAATCCTAGAGAAGTGGTTCACGTTAAACAGATTTTAAGATACAAATGTGTAATCTTGAATTCCAGCTTAATAGTATACCTTTCCCAATGATTGCTGATGATTTTTTTTTTTTTTCTGATCCAGGGAGTGGGCTGGGGGGGTTTAACTCAGGAGTGCAGTACATGCTTGGTATACATGGACTTTGGGTTTAAACTCTGGCAACACACACACTTATGATTCAGGGACTGAAGAAATTTGGACTCACTTATCTCTGATTTGATTTAGTTCAATCCCCTTAGAAAGCAATTGGGTAATATGTTGCAAATTCTGATGCTATATCCCAGCTTCTAGGACTTTTTTCCGAAGGGCTGGAGGGTATAGGAAAAACTATATGTATAAAGACTTTCATAAAAAGCATTGTTACAAGAACCTGTAATTGGAAGTAACTTAAATATTTAATATTAGGGGAATGGTTAAATAAATTATGGTACAGTGACTACATGGGATATACAGTTACTACAATGACTTAGAAGACCACTAGCACCTCTGAAAAAATATTAAATAAAAAAAATAGAAAAGGGCTGGGGATGTAGCTCAGTGTTTTTTTTATTTTTTATTTTTTTTTTATTGGCTGTTCACAACATTACAAAGCTCTTGACATATCTGTAGCTCAGTGTTATAGAGTACTGCCTAGCATGCATGAGGACCTGGGTTTGATCTCCAGCAAAAACACACACACACACACACACACACATGAGTAAAAAATGTGTGTGCACTATTGATTATATAACATGTACATGAAAAATCTGGAAGGGACTATACAAAAGTCATAATTGTTATATTAAAGTGGGACATGGAAGACTTCATATGTATTTTTTCTCTCTTTTACAAAGTTTATACAGTAGTATAAAAATTACTTCTTTTTTTTTTTAATTTTTAGATATTTATTTATTTTTAGTTTTCGGCCGATACAACATCTTTGTTGGTATGTGGTGCTGAGGATCGAACCCGGGCCGCACGCATGCCAGGCGAGCAGGCTACCGCTTGAGCCACATCCCCAGCCCTAAAAGTTACTTCTCTAATAAAACCTTATATGTATAGCTTTTCTTTCTTTTTAGTGTATCAGTGACCCTAACCAGTAAAGATCAAAGAAAAGAATATATTACACACTGAAAATCTTCTACCCCTTTCACTCCCTTAAAGCCACTGAAGTCAGCATAAAGAAACCTAAATGAATTTTTTTCTGTTATATCCAAATTTTTATTTCATACTTAAATTTTGGTTTGCACATTCGACTTCCCTGGACTCTTTGCCTGACTATTTGTAAAGGGGGGAAAAACAAAATTTAATAATCCATCTCTCCGTTAACAGCCTTTTAATGTTTGCAGCCATATATAAGGTTCAATTTTGCTGATTTCTCAGGGCCTGCAATCCTTTTGATCTTTAGAATATGCTGGCAAATAGAGTTTTTTTTAAACTGCTAGAGTTACTTTCTATGTATTTATTTATTTTTCTGTTGCCAGGTATTGAACATAGGGGTGTTTTACCACGGAGTGACTTCTCCAGGCCTTTATTTTCTGTTTTCATTTATATATTCGATTTTGAAACCGAGTTTTGCTAAGTTGGTGAGGCTGGCCCCCGAACTTGCAATCCTCCTGTCTTAGCCTCCTGAGTCACTGGAATGATAGGTGTGTACCACTGTACCCAACTCAGAGTTAATTTTTTTTAAGTCCTCCTCTTTTAAATTTTTTTTCCAAGAAAAACGTGTATCTATTATATTCTTTTTTTTTTTTTTTTTTCTGTAACTGAATGACCTCATGATGGAGTTATTTGGTTTCCCAGCTCCTGGCAGAATGTTGAACTTGTAATCACAAATAGCAGCTGATGGAGAAGCAGGTCAAGGTAAACTCCTATAACCAATGATCATTATGAACCCTCGATGTAATGTGTGATAATAAATTTTGAAAATTAGCCCGAGAGTTAATGGTAGGAAGTGAATGAAGGTTTCCTAACATCTGTCTGAGCGTTGTAAAAGTTCCATATATTTACACATATCCACACACAAAGGGGACAGTAAGAGCCCTTGAATTAATTCTTTCTTCATTTTTTTTTTCAGTGCATTGTTCTGGAAATCCCAAAGGAGAAAATTAAGTGCTTTTGCCTTTGACCCAGGTTACAGATTATCCTTTGGGGACTTCTTTTGTGAAATTTGTATCAACCTTCTGACTTAGCATAACCTTTACCTTAAAGTTTTAAAAAGCTGTTAAGAAACAGTATATCCATCACAGTGACTATTTCTTCTCTCTTCTCTCTGCCCTCCTGTGTCTCTGATTTCGTCCTTCCTACAGGCCAAGGCAAACTGCAGCTCACACAGTTCATTCTTAGAGTTCATGGGTAGAACTGACTCAGTGTGCTAATACCTCAAAGAGCAAACCCACTGAAAGCAAAGCTGTTTTGTTTTGCTGTTATTATTTTGGTGCTGGGCCTTGCACTTGGTAATAACCACACCTGCTCCAGCTCTGCCACTGAGCCACACACCCAGCCCTTTTGACTTTTTTATTTTGAGACAAGGTCTCACTAAATTGCCCTCCTGCCTCAGCCCCCTGAGTAGCTGGGATTACAGAACTAGTCCACTATGCACTACATACTGAGCTATATACCTCCATCCCTTTTTACTGTATTTATTTTATTTACAGCAGCTAGCTAGATTCCCCAGACCAGCCTTGAACTTGCCATCCTCCTGCCTCAGCCTCCCAGGTCGCTGGGATTGCAGGCATGCCCCACCATGCCCAGTGGTTTTACCGTTCTAAGAAATCCAGATGACAAGGTGATTGTACACTTTGCGCAAGGGATCTTTGTGTTGCGGTGTTCTCACCGTGAACTTACTGAAATGATTAACTATCCAAGTGGATTTGGTTTAGAACTTTATTTACCAAAAAATTATTTATACTGAACAAAAATATAAAACAAAGTTCACTGAGAATATCCCATTAAAATAAAACACTTATTTTTTTCTTAGGAAATGAAATTGGCTGTTTGAGGTAAAGATACCTCTTTGAGGTATCATCACATTGAATCTGTTCTACGCACGCACTCTAAGATAAAAATGAATTGTGTGAATTTTAAAAGTCTCCGAAGGACTTATACATATTTAGAATATAATATGTGAGTTCAAGGAGACCCATATCCTGTTTTAAATAATCATCATTTGATCAAATTATTGTAGCCACTTCCGGTTTCTATATTCACAGGTTTTCTAATAACCATTTCAGTTTTGTTTTTAAATTGTCATAAAATATCATATTGACTACTTAGAAATAAATTCTGAATCTGAAATGGGGGCAAAGATAAGGAAAATAAATTTTGGAGGAATTTGTATGAAGTTACACAGGATTAGTTCTATCACATATACAGTGCCATGGGATGTTGAGCACACCTCAATGCAGATTTAACCAAAGCTTTCAAATTTTTGCTCATTTAATTCCACAAACTCCACATTTTTGATTGACTCTTAGCATTATGTATCCTTATGTGGAAGTCAAAATCAGCCCTTCTGAAAAACTGACCTTATAAATGGTCACACTGGAGTTTTTAAGACCAGAGATTCCGACATGCTGACTAAATGAACTAGCACCTAGCACTGGCCTGACAAATAACCACAGCTCAATAAAAGTTGAGAAAATCACTGATTGAACATGTGTGTTGGTGTGCTTGTGTCTTTAGGCCATTCACACAATTCACACCACCTGTTTGCCTGTGCCTGATAGAACAGTCTTTGATCCTAACAAATACAGACACACATACAATGAATTTGTTTTTTATTATGAACATTAACATTTAAATGTCAGGTTGATTTCCTTTGACATACATATATAGGAAATATTTACCTTGGCTACCAGCTTTTGATTTCAGAAGACACAAATTAGTTTTAATCTTAGATTAAGCGAAACATTACAAGACAAATCTTTGCTGAAATGAAATCGAATGCACCCCATATTCCATGTTACACATTATATTTGCTGATTTGCCACCACATCTTTTAATTTTTAAATATAAGTTCTGTATACCACGAAAAATTGTTAATTCCTAGAGATCAGGAATGCATATTGTAGTTTTCCTTATTCTTCTTATGTACATGCACTGCATTCCTTTCTTAATTCATGGCCTGGTGCATATTATTTCCATATTATTTATATTATTCTATTGACTTTATTTTGAAGAATATGTGCTTTTTCAGTATCATGTGCAATTCTCAGTGCTACTGTTTCCCACATTTTGGGGGAATTCCCTGCATTGCTCATTAAAATGTTAATTTCCATTTTATATAACATTCTATGGTACATAATGATTTGAAATTCATGCCAAAATAAATTTCCATTTCATTATTCTAAAGCAGGCAAAATGGGATACAAAAAGGGGAAAAAAAGTTAATTATAGACTTCAGCCTTCTCTTGTTGGATCCTTAGTTGTCCTGGTCAGAAGAACAGGTTTTTTAATGGCCTAAGGGCCAGAGCACTGTTTCACATTCCTGTTTGGAGGCTTCCAATGGCAACTGTTACAAAAATTCTGGTTAGTGCTACACCTGGAAAAAAAAAAGTTTTATAATGATGCACAATACCACAGGTTATTCAGACATATTATTCATGCATAAAATAAACTGGTTCCCTTTCATACATTTTGTCCTGTTAGATAAAACCCTATCAAGTTTTTACCTATTTGCTTGTTTATACTTTATAAAACAATTTAATTGCTCAGCTACTTCATATATGAATCACAAATACTATCACCGTAATTATTTAGCATTCATCTCCTTTACAAGGAAGAACTGTATTTAGGAACAACTTCCCATCAAAATACCAGGCAAACTGATTGACATAGAAAAGCAACAAATGGAGGAGGCTTATTTTACAACGACTTGTGACATCTGTGGTCACCCACTCTTTCTGACAGAGCTTCATCTGTGGATGTAGGACGAAGGTAGGAGTCTGTTTGTTAAAGATCAGTGCAGGGAGCTGCCACCCTCTCAGCCCTTGGGCAACCCAGCATTTCTTGTCTGCTCCCACACCTGTTCAGCTATAAGGGCAAAGAAGTGCCCTGGCAGACAGAAGGAGACTCTTGTCTTTAGAGAGAAGGAGGTTGAAGGAAGGATGAAGCAGAGGTCTGAGGCTTTCTCTTGATTATCCAGACTTTGGCTTTCTTAATTCATTACTCCCCCTTGCAGTGCCCAACACAACAAATGGCACACCTGTTCAGGTAGGTGCTGTCTGTGCTCATGGAAAGACACCAGAGCTCCTTAGCCAGGACCCTGTAATCTGCATCCATCTGAAAGGACTCAGTCGAATTACTTAACCCACAATTCACAGCAGTATAAGATTCAAGGCTGAAATAAGTAAGGCCGGAAATGAATACTAGAAAAAAAATCAGAAAAGGATTAAGATATGGGTGGAGGGGAGGATGGGGAGGGCCAGAAAAAGCCTTGTGGAGAAGCTGGGAAGAATTGAACTAGACTTTGAAAGTTCAAGATGGACAAGGTAGCCTTGAGAAAAAAAATTTTTTTTTTTTCATGTGCAGAGAAAGAAATCAGGGCATCCAAGTATGATTCCATTTGCATATTTTTAAAAATATTTTTTTAGTTGTAGATGGACACAATGCCTTTATTTTATTTATTTTTATGTGGTGCTGAGGATCAAACCTAGTGCCTCACACATGCTAGGTGAGCGCTCTACCCCTGAGCCATCACCCCAGCTTCATTTGCATATTTGTATGGATTATTCAGAGTTGGTCATTCTGCAGAGAAACAGTCAGCAGATTAGTGGTTGCCAGGGATGGGGAAAAGGAAGGGGATCGACTGCTTAATGGATGCAGGATTTCCTCTGGAGGTGATGAAGATGTTTTGGAACCACATAGAGGAGGTTACTGCACAACTTTTTTTTTTTTTTTTTTAATGCTGGGGATCAATCCCCAGGGCCTTGTGCACGCTAGACAAGTGCTTTGCCACCAATCTACATCCCCTACCCCTGGTTGCACTGCTTTAAGAATATCCTAACTAACCAGTTACCCTGCTCAGATCCTTACACATATGTATTGAAATTGTTTGTGGTCACTTTGTGCCACTTCATTTGCTGGACACGGAGACTACAGCAGTCAGGAAGACGGACAGCCAGTACGTACAATGATTGGGTGTCGATTACAGAGAGAGGGGCCAGGGATGTAGCACTGGTTCAATCCTCAGTGCTTGGAGTGGGGGATAAAAAAGAAGAAGAAAGGAAAGGAAAAGGAAAAAAAAAAAGAAACCCCAAAACCTGGAATAGTGACTAGTGAATAAGCACAACATTGGAGAAGCTTTTCAGAAATCAAGCAATTTGAGGTGGCTAGTTCAGGGTTATAAGAAGTAAGAAAAAATGGTTGAAAATAGAGATTTTTCGGTCTGATGATAAAAGGTCTGGAATGTAGGTGAAAGGAGTATGAGATTTATCTTATAAGAAGTCAGGAGATTCCAGGTCTTAAGAAGAGGAGTGAGATGATTTAATCAGAAGATTAAGTTAGCAGTTGAATGCAGGGAGGACAGTCAGAAAACTGTTGCAAAATCTGGACCTAACATGTTAGAGGGGCCTGCAGGAACGAGGGGGAAGGGGAGATGGGGGCCATGCTCTATAGTAGAGTGACACTCAAGGTGTAGTCTGTGAGTCAATTGCTGCTCCACACGTTGTTGACTACTAGCCTGGCACAAGTTAAGAACAGATTCGAGGATAAGCATTTTAAAATATTCATACTGTCACGATTTTGCATTTTATAAGGGTATCCACAGTAGAGCAGGGAATAAAAAAATTCTTCCTTCACCCCAGACTTAGAGGACCACCGTGCTAAATGATGAACTGAATGACCTTGTGGCTGAGTTCTGGAGGGCAGTTTTTGTTTGTTTGTGGTCACTCTGTGCCACTTCATTTGCTGGACATGGAGACTAGAGCAGTCAGGAAGACTCACAGCCACTGTATCGTCCTTCTTTGTCAAAGAAGCGCTGGAAAGTATCAGTGGGATTCAGGATAAGGAAAGAATTCGAATCACCACAGCCATCCAATAGTGGGACAAGCCACCTCTTGAGAAAGAAAATACTTTGTCATTAGACCTTTTCATTCACAAGGAAAAGTGACCATCTGCTAGGAAGTCTTGCCCTGGTGGGAGAAATGAAGGTAGGTGACTTGTAAGGTCACATCCTACCCCAAGGTACACTAATTCCTTATTCTATAATACTGACTTAGTAGAGTACATTTCCTTGGTAATTTGCTATCTTAAAATATTAATATATACTAAGTGTGTGGTCATTTTCATCGGTACTTGTTATTGCATTTATGTCAAGATATGCACAAATTAGGTTCATATATGCATCTTAGAGTTATCCCCTCTAAGTGCTGGGGATAGAACCCAGGGCCTCTTGCATGCTAAGCATGTGCTCTACCACCGAGCTACACCCCCAGCCACCCAGTTCCCCAATTCTTTTTAAAGAAGTTATTCTCCAGAGCCTTCTCAGCCATTCATTTATTTCCAGCCTTTATATTTATAGTAAGTTCCTCTTTCACGTGATGTTTTTCACAAGTAATGCAAATTTCTGCAGAAGCAAGTTACATAAATTACAGCCAAGCTGCTGACCTTTAAATCATTTTGTTGTTGCTCCTGTGATGTAATGTCACGATTGAACAAGAACCAACATGACTCCCCTTTGGGGGATATCTCTGGGTTGCCATTTTTGATAATGGGTGAGAGTTGAAATAACTTTTATTATTCAACCCATTTGACTTAGTCACTACAAATGTTGGATTGTAACTGTCAGATAGTTTTTGCAGTACTTGAACTTCCTAGATGGAGCCCTCATCCTTTTGTAGGAATGATAATCCTCACTCTTATTTGGGGGAAAATTCCGGAACGTTTTTAGCTCAAATAAGGAACAATTCTTCTCATAAGGATTACTGTAGTGCTCATGGTATCAGAAGAAAAATGTTAGTTGTCAGAAGAAAATATTCACTCAAAGGCTAATATGGGGTCAAAAATAGCTCATTTCATTGTGTATTATTAAAACTACAAATACCGATCTTTAAAATACGTGTACCATTTTGACATGCGCCTAGAACAGTGCCTGATATATAATAGGTACTCAATAAATATTTATTGAATATTGTTTGGTGACGTGAGGTGATGGACGGGACATTCCCAGTAGAAAAACAGCACAAGCACAGGAACAGAGGTTGGGAAAGCATGAGTTTAAAGAAAAGCAAAGAGAGTTTCTTTAACATGGCATTTTTGTGGGGTGAGCAATGGGAAGACTTTTGGGCCAAGTAGAGTCCGTGCCTTCTTCCTTTCCACACACAATATTTAAAATGTGAGTAAAGACCAATTCCAGTGCTTATATCCAAAGCGAATGGCCGAGCTTCAACATGCAAAAGTTATTCCCCATGGTGATTCTGGGTTTCTGGGCCTCTCTCTCCTTTTCTCTTTCCATTCCTTCCCTCTCTGTTTTTGCACTAGAGCTGGTTCTACTTCCTTCTTTCCCTCCTACCTTTTCCATTCCCAATGCTTCCTGTATTCTTTTTTCCTCCTTCTTTTTCTCTCTCTGTCCCCCCATTCCTACCCCATGACTCTTCCTATTTCTCAGTGCCTGTGTCTTTGGTTCAGTCTTTAACATGGAAAAGACATTTTTTTTTTTTAAATCTGCTAATCAAATGATACATACAAGGATTTTTTATTCTGAATTTTACACAAACAACATGTTTATGTTGTTCTTTGTGAGACAAAATACAATTGGGCATCACTCATAAATGAGTTTTCATTGATTTTTTTTTTAAAGTATTAAATGACTAATCCTTCAATAGGCAGACCTGGGTCAAGAGGCCTTGCCTGATAAAACCTTGTAAAAGCACCGTCGATTGTCGAGGGACCTCCTGATCGTCTTTAACAACTTTTGTTTCTACTCCATTTTTTCCAAACAGCACATACAGCAGATGCTCCTTCAGCATATAATTTTTTAATTGTATCTTCATATGGGCAGTTGCACAAGAGCTAGAATATTTGTCTGTTTTGTTCATCCTGTTTCCCCCCGTCATCCACAACCCTGCTAACAAATAGCAGATGCTCCACAAATAATTGTCACTTTAATATTTTACTTCTATAGTCTCGTTCTATGTCCTAATCCTCAATAGCACCCATGACGTTTGGGAGTAAAATAACTCATTAGGATAATTTAGTTTACAATTGATTTATAAATGGAACCATATGATTTCATATTTGGAGATTGCTTTCTTTCCATTAATTGTTACTCTGCCCCCCACTTTTCCTTTATTCTATCCCACAGATAAAATCCTAAGCCAAATTGTCTTTTAACCATCTTTCTAAAAAAAATCTGTTTCTTAATTAACTCAAGCACCAAAGATGTCAACTAGCTCTTGATAGTAGCAGTTAATAGTTATGGAGCACTTATTAGTTCTGTGTTGGATTTGAAGACCACAACATACATTACTTCATTTTATTCTTCCAACGGCCATATAAAGTATGTGCTATCAAGGTGAGAGGAGGAAATAGGTAGAGAGAGGCAAAATAACCTGCCAGGTGATTAAACAAGGCCTGAACTGTCTTGAACCCAAACAGTCTAAACACCCTATCTTGCACAAGAGCCTAATTTTCCAGCATTTGACTTTCCAGAGCATGAGATGTCTGCACACACCCCCCACGACCATTCCACAGGAACAATTAGATCCACACAAACGTAACCATATTCGGGTGTAACCTGGATTAGATTTAAACTCCAGTTGTTCTGGTTCACTGCAAATCAGGTTTGTGTCTTCTAAGTCGTAAGTCACTTGAAAGAACAGTCCCTGTTCTTGTTGCCCATGACAAGGTAAATTAGATACTAAATCATTAATTATATTCAGCAAATCTACCATCACTTAAAACCAACCACTATTAAGAAACACTCCCCCGTTTCTCTGTCCCTGTTTCTGTGTGCCCCCCAATTTCTCTTAATGCAAATAGAGTTAATTCATTATCTGAGGATATGGAAGTCAACTGAATAGTAAATTTTGTATGACTGTTGTAAAAATCTGGGGAATGATGTGATTGGCCCATGTTGGGTTCTTTTCTCTGATGGAATCAGCTGTAGCAGAGTGGGGACAGGGCAGTAGCAGACCCAAATATAGTTGTACCGTGGAATCCACAGAGGTTGATCCCAGGACAACACAACTAGGGTACCCAAATCCCCAGATGCTCAAGTCCCTTATATAAAATATCTCAACACTTGGCATGTCACCTACCCACATCCTTCCTGTATGTGTGGATTTCTTTGTTTGCCTCTTTGTTTGGTACTAGGGGTTGAACCCAGGGGTGCTCTACCACTAAGATACACCCTCAGTCTTTTTTATTTTTTATTGTAAGACAGGGTACCTCTTAGTTTCTAAGATTGTCCTCAAACTGATGATCCTTCTGCCTCAGCCTCCTGAGGGGCTGGGATTATAGGCATGTGCTACTATGCTGGCTTCCTGTATGCTTTTAATCATCTCTTGATGATGTAAATTACCTAATACAATGTAAATGCTGTGCAAATAGTGGTTACACTCTATTGTAATCTATACACCTGTTAAGTACAGATGGAATTTTTAAAAACATTTGCAATCCATAGTTGATTGAGTCCGAGGATGCAGAGCCCCTATACGTGGAGCTCTGGCTGTGTTTAGTTTGGGATAAAAATTAGTCATTTGGAAATGTTTGCATCCTTCCACCTTCCCCCTTTTGAGAAAATGCTTTGTGAAAAAAATCAACGGGAGTGTGCTGAGGGCAAGAAGAGACCAAAGAGAAGAAAAAGAGCCCATGCAACAGAAAATCTCAGAAGAAGTACCAGGACTCAAAAGTAGTCATAAGACGGGGTGAGAATCAGGAGAATCTGATTTCTGGGGAGCTAAGTAAGGGAGGAGACAAAAATATTTCTCTGTGCTGGGGTTTGAACCCAGGGCCTTGAGCATGCTAGACAAGTGCTCTATCACTGAGCTACACCCACAGCTCCCCCCCCCATGTTTTTATAGATTTCATTTTGGGTTGCCCAGGCTGATCCCAAACTTGTGACCCTCCTGCCTCAGGGTCCCAAGCACCTGGGATTACAGGCATCAACCAGCATGCCCAGCAGGAATGGTATACTCAGTGCTTCTGAGACAAAGATAATGACGTGCTGGAACCAGTTCAGACCAGCTCAAGGAAGTCATTTGCTGAATTTTCAGGATTGGAAGGATCCAGTGTTTATGCAGATCCACTATTGAGAATTAAATTGTATGCATTTTAGTATTAAACAGGTTGTATTAAAAGCAAGGGTACATATGCAAACCACATCACTTTGTAATTATTCTACATTGTAGGGAATGGCTGGGGAAATTGTACCTGTGTGGTGGACAGCGCTTCATTGACCATATTGTGTGTTGCTGCACCAAGCTGTGCTGGGTGACATGTTGGTAGCTTCTAGTCCCACTGGAAGACTTTACGCGACAGAAGGTAGCGAATCTACAAATCAGAGCATTTTTTCCCCTTATGCCAGGAGAGTCAGTTAAACATTTATCAGCACACCATTAGAAAAATAGAGTGAAAATCAAGAGGAGAGGTCCTAACGAAGTGAGCAAGAAGACAGCTCGTCAGTGGTACTTGAATTTCAATGGGAAGACAACAGCGTGGAAGAGTGGATAGAGGAGGAGAATAACAGACAGTGCCTAGACAAGTGTTTTGAGACCAATAAAGTTCAGCAAACTGTTGTTGATGGTGTTTGGTATTTAACTGCAGAGCTTACAGAGTGTGCATAGAGCCGATGTACTTTGTTAATATCCAGAAGTGGACACCACATGCAAATTTATTTTCTGGTGGAACCTCTTCTGTTGGAAGAGGAACTAGTTATTTGTAGCATATACTTTGGCTAATGCTGTTACAGTATTTCACAATTAAGATGTCACTGGTTAAGTTTGAGACAGATATTATTGTTATTAAAGTTTTAAGAAGTTTTAATATCCTTTTACAGGAAATACTGTCAATAATGTTGAATTTTATTGAGTACCTATTTTTTTTTTTTTTTGCTTTTTTTGGTGTAATCATATGATTCCTTTTGAAATTTGACCTAGTACTGTGAATTTTTTTGTGGGGGGAGGTACCATACTGGAGATTGAACCAACTCTACCACTGAGCTACATCTCTAGCCCTTTTTAATTTTTTATTTTCAGACGGGGTCTCACTTAAACTGCTGGGGCTAGCCTCAAACTTATGATCCTCTTACCTCAGCCTCCGGGTCACAAGAATTACAGGTGTGACCCAGGAAATTTATAAATTTTCTTCACCTTTCTGAGATAATCCAACTATATCCTTTTAGAGTACTGTTGAAGTTTTTCAGTTTTGGGTTTTGGGGTTTTTTAGTGCCAGGGGTAGAACCCAGGGCCTCATACATGCTAGATAAGTGTGCTTTCACTGAGCTACATCCCCAGGCCTGTTTAATTCTTCAGTTAGCATTTTACTTATAATTTTTTTTGAGAGAGAGAGAGAGACAGAGAGAGAGAGAGAGAATTTTTTTTTATTATTGGTTGTTCACAACATTACAAAGCTCTTGACATATCATATTTCATACATTAGATTGAAGTGGGTTATGAACCCCCAATTTTACCCCAAATGCAGATTGCAGAATCATGTCGGTTACACATCCACAATTTTACATAATGCCCTATTAGTAATTGTTGTATTCTGCTACCTTTATTTTTCAGTTTTCGGTGGACACAACATCTTTATTTTTTATTTTATGTGGTGCTGAGGATCGAACCCAGCGCCCCGTGCATGCCAGGCAAGCATGTTACCGCTTGAGCCACATCCCCAGCCCTTACTTATAATTTTGAATCAATATTAACACATAGAATGGATGTTTTTCTCTTTTTGTCAGGTTTTCAGATCATTATTATGCTATTTTGGGGAAATTAATTTGGTCATTGTAACTTTTTGTACTCAGAGACACTTTTTTTTTCCTTCTCTTATTTGTTCTACATTGTGTACAATCAGAAAGACTTTTATGTCTCTTCCTTGAAAGTTTGAAAAAAAATTCACCTATCAGATTGTGTAGGGCTGGGCTCGGTGGTACACATCTGTAATCCCAGCAGCTTGGGAGGCTGAGATGAGAGAATCTAGAGTTCAAAGCCAGTCTCAGCCAAAAGTGAGGTGCTAAGCAACTCAGTGAGCCCCTGTCTCTAAACTAAAAAAAAAAAAAATAGGACTGGGAATGTGGCTCAGTGGTCCAGTACCCCCGATTTCAATCCCCGGATCAAAAAAAAAAAAAAAAAAGATTGTCTAGGATCAGGGCTTTTCCCAGAAATTATTGTTTGATAAATTTTCAATTGTTTCTATTGTTAATTGTTTTTCTATTTCTATGGTCAATTTTTACCATTTATTCCATTTCAGATAGATTGGTCTGAGTAAATCTAAGAAGATTCTGCCAAAATAAAAAACTTAGATATAAAATAGTTGGATGAGTAATATGAACAGCCCCTCTAGTGTGCATTTTGTTAAAGGGTGAGGTGATTCCCTTTTGTCTTCACAGCCAGATCTCTGGCTTACAGGGCTGGGTAAAGGGGATTTATCACTAATAAGTATCAACCCATCTGTATTTAACTGACCAGACAGAGCATATAATCCCTGGTATAGATATCACCCCAGAACGATCTTGTCTCTGCCCTACTCTATTTTATCTCTGCAGTCGGTAACTTCCAAGATACAGTGCAATTCTGAACAGATAGAGGAAGGAGAGTTCTGCTCTCAGGAGCATGGGGATAGCTTGGAGGATTCTGTCTGCCTCTGAAAGTCCTAGGATTCAGCCCAGTTTTCTCTTGGATCCAACTCTTGAGGTTACAAGCTAGGAACAGGCAGCAGTTTCCACCAAATCTTTACCTTCTTGCTACTTCTTAATAAATTCGCATTTATTTCCAAGGGAAAGGGGGACAGGTAGTAAGGAAAGCTACCATGACATAATCTTAACCTGGAATCAGTGTTGTTTAAGTTTTTGGATAGATATTTTTATTTATTAACATTATGATTTTTAATTAACATGATAATATTAATATTTCATTCATATTAATTAAATTGTTTATTTTCACACATTTGAGACCTTTTCAAAGCTGTGTTAAGCATAAAAAGCTGACTTCATGTGTTACACACATTATGGTGTAAAGAACAGATTGGATATGGATATACTTTCATTCTATACTAACTAAAATAAAGAGTGTTTCTGTAAATGGCTGTGATACAGGTCGGCTGTCACATCCAGAGAATACAGAACATACAGGCGGACAGCACTGACAAATTAGCTGTCCCTGTAAATGACCACACCCCATCCTGAAAACAGAATAGTTGCTTTATTGTTGAGACTCAGTTGTCATCCAGAGGTTTTCAGCTCCCAAGCAGAAGCACTAAACAATGCTAGAAAGTCAAAGCCACATACATTGGCTATAGTTCACGTTCCTTCACATTAGAAATTAGATGGGAAAACTGCTTATCTTTGCTGAGAGCCATAGCCGAGTTGCAATGAGGCATGGCATTTTTTGCCAGAAAGGAGTGGATGAGAGGTGTCGCCAGCAAGCCATTGAGATGATGATGGTTATGTTAAGCTGTGTATTCAATTGTATATTAGACCCCTGCTGTCCGCCTCAGGCCCCCCCCCCTACTTTGGGGATTCCCGGGGAGTTCACCTTGATTGGGAAGTGCCGGAGGAGGGATTTTCCGGTTGGTGTGTGGTGTGTCCCGGGCATGGCGTTCGTGGGAGTTCGGAAATAAAGTTTGTTCCTGCTTGAGTGGCTCGTGATTTGTGCCCAGCCAGACTGCGGCATATCTTCCCAGTCTTCTGCATATATGTCATGCATCAGGTTGCAGATGAGTTCTGATAAATTCCAAATTAAAAGGTACCAAATTTAAAAAAGAGAGAGAGAGAGAGAGATTTAGAGGTTTCTGTGGAGGTTCAACTGTGCAAACATTGGGTCTGGATGCTCAGACTCTTTAGACCCACCTGATGAGGCTTTGGCATTAAGTGCTGTTTTGTCTTTATGGAGTAAACTGTTCTAGGATCCCTGAGCCCTTCATAAGAGAGCAAGGATGTGAATCCTTTATTTAGAAATCTTCTTTCTGGATCTTCTTCTGAAACATCTGCTGTGTGTGGGGTGTGCTATACCTACCCTGCCTAAATGGTGTGGCTCATTTCCGTACTACATATGTGAGGCTCACCAACCATGTGCCATCTAGATGAAGCTGCATTTCAATAAGTACCAAGTTTACCACGTACAACATTTTTTTTCAATATCTTTTGAGGTTTTTTTTTTTTTTTTTCCCCTCGTGATGCTGGTGACGGAACCCAGGCCTTTACCTCTGCTAGACAAGCACTCTACCACTGAGCCACATCCCTAGCCCTCTTTTGAGGTTATGAAACCCTTTAAGACCTATTTTTCCATAAGTCTGCCCAATAATGTAGGTATCCATATTAGTTTGACATATAAGATGGATGAGATTTAAAAAAAAAAAAAGTTTTGCCTCTTGTTAGTAACCAAACTAGGAAAGTAAGAGGAGTAATCCAAAATGCGTCTCTTTTATGAAATAATTACAAGAATATCCTGCAGCCCTGCATGATTTATGATGAGTCATTTGGTGGTTTGTTGGTTACTTCTAGGGGCTATGAAGCTCAGGGAGAGCAAATGTTCAGAATGAAATCCAGCAGAGAAAATCCATTTATTTGTGTGTATACATTTTGGCAGCCTAGGTATCTAGGGATTTTGAATATGTGTGCATATTGAAATACCTTGTTTCTTTTTAATTGTCCAGATTTGAAAGAAACCAACTCTGAACCCCAGATACACAACAAGAAGACCCTCTTCTGAAACAGGATTGCCCTTTCACGGTAGGTAAAATCAGAATTTATTATACTAAATTTGCATTTAAAAGTATTCTTTTTAAAGGACATGCCAATTCTTTGTGGTATTTTACTGTCAATTTTTTTAAGAGCTTTTATTTTTGACTATCACAATACTTTCTGCTGTATAATATACCAGTCATTTGGAGTTCACAGTAACAGATTTGTCTAAGGAAAAAAAAAAAAAAACAAAGGTAAGAAAAAGGCCTGGGAATTGAGAAATAATACCAATCCTTAAAAATAAGTCTAATAACTTTTTTACATTCCTTTTATTTTTCTACCCAGATAGTAATCATAAGTACATTATTTTAGGTTCATATGATACTTATAATTAAATTAAGGTAAAAATCAAGATATCTTGCTTGGTTCCCCATAGACCAGGCAACCATTGTCTCTGATCACAAAGAAGATACAGATGCTTCTTTCTAGGAAGGAGGCTGCTGAGTTGTAGCTGGTACCCTACATTGAAACCGCTTCCTCCCTGGGACCGACTTCGATTGGGGTGTGATTTCAGGGGCTCCAGGGCAGGTTCTTGGAAAGTTCCCCACTGAGAATTTACACCTCTGAGACCTGATATCTGAGGGTCCTAAGCCAGTTCTTAGTCCCCAGGTGTATCTGGGGAAGGCAGAGAGACAGAAGTCCCTTTAAGTTTTACGTAGGCTTACCTCTTGGTGGCAGTCACTAAGGAAGGTCACAGGATGGCTCATTTTTCCTGAAATTCATAGGCGAATTGAATCCACAGCATCTAAGAAAGAGTGACCAGATAGGTAGATAGAGAAGTCCATTCAGAGGTGTATTTTGGAGTTTCTATATACAAATGTGTGTTTCTTAGCTTTGCCTCTGGAGAGGGCCTACAAGTAGTGCCTCCCCACTACTAAGCCAGATTGTGGATTTCAGAACCATTTTCCCTATAAGAATTGGTTCCAAGACGAGAGCAAGGGCAATAATACAGCTGAGCCTGGAAGGTCTCGTGGTACCAAAAGGTAAGGATGTGCTCAAGGGGGGGTCGGGCGGAAGCAGGAAGAACGCACAGTGGCTGAAACTGAACAATCCGTGCAATAAAACAACTGTAGGATGGAATGAGAAACCCCCAAATAAAAGTAGGTACACTTGATTCAGACTGATAAATGAATGAATGAATAAATAAATAAATAAATAAATGTAGCTGGGGTATAAGGAGAACTCTTTCTTACAGAATTTCACTGAATAAATGTAAAAGGAGCCGGCACTGTGGCACACCTGGAACCCTTGGCTTACTTAGGAGGCTGAAGCAGGAGGATCACGAGTTAGAGGCCAGCCTCAGCAACTTAGTGAAGCCCCAAGCAGCTTAATGAGACCCTGTCTCAAAATAAAAATTAAAAAGGACTGGGGGTGCAACTCAGTGGTAAATCACTCCTGGGTTCAATTCCCAGTACCGAGAGAGAGAGAGAGAGAGAGAGAGAGAGAGAGAGAGAGAGAGAGAGAGAGAGAGAGAAGGGCAAAAAATAGAAAATTATCGGAGAACCATAGCAGCAGTTGCTATAGTCAGGTTTCTCAGTGGGAGGGTGAGAGTGTAAACAGAAAGAGGATATTTGCATAACCTCAAAGTACTTCCCCCCAAATGTGTATTAATTACAAAAGGAAAAACCCCAACTCCACAAGGGAGAATCCTGGCAGACCCCACTGTAACCACGGGACCAAGTTCGATGCCAACAGTAGTAAGACCTCTCCAGCTCACATACCCCTGACCGGATGACCTGGAAAGGGAATCTCACCGCCTTTTCTCTTCCTCTGCAAACCCACAAGCTCAGTGGAGTCCTGAGAAAGCCTGAGATAAACCTAAATCGAGGCATTTTACAGGACACTGACCAGTGCTCTTCAGCAGTGCTGGCCGTGAAAGAACTGAAGACTCAAGACCTGCCACAGATTTGAAGGCGGCTAAAGAGGTGTGGCAGCTCAGTGCAGTGTGGCATCCAGATCAGCTCCCAGAACTGGAAAGGGACCTGAGTGGGAAAGCTGGTGGAACCCAAATAAAGTAGTTGATAGTTTTGTGCCCTTGATCCTGCTGCGCTGTCACTTGTTACCTGTGGGAGAGGCAGGCTGAGGGGTCCACGGGGTCTCTCCACTAGCCTTGTAACTTCTGGAAGCCTTAAACCATCTCAAGCAATACGTTTATTCGTGACACTATTTTATATTTTATATGCTGTGCTGGGGGTGAATACAGGAGGCAGGCTCTCTCCTAGTGAGCCACAGCCCAACCCCAAGGTAATGTTTTTTAAAAAGTCACCTTGAAGTCAGTAAATAATCCTTCTTATTAGGTTTTCACTAATTTATGGAGTGGAGTTTCTATGTGTTTGGAGTTTTAGGGCTAAGCAGGTGCATTCTTTAGGTCAGGACTGTTTCTTGAGCTGGGTTTTAAAATTCTCTTAGGTTCTTGCTGTTTGTTCATTTGTTTTTTTTTTTTTTTTTTTTGGTGTTTGTTTTCGTTTGGTGCTGGGGGTCTAACCCAGGGCCTCCTGTGTGCTAAGCACATGTTCTCCCACTGAGCTACGTTTCCCTGCTCCCTTAATTCTCTCCATAAAAACCTGCAGCCCTGTCTCTGCAAGTTTGGTCTCTACTTCATCTATTGAATGCTCCAGCCAGTTACTTCCAGTCCCCTACAAGACCTGTGAGTGAGAAAAGCTCCCCAGAGCTTTCTGGGCATGCGCAGAGGTCCCCAGCATTGCAAAAAAAAAAAAAAAAAAAAGAAGAAGAAGAAGAAGAAGAAACAAAACCAGAGCTGGGGTTGTGGCTCAGTGGTAGAGCGCTTGCCTAGCATGTGTGAGGCCCTGGGGTTGAGTCTCAGCACAGCAAATAAATAAATAAATAAATAAATAAATAAATAAATAAATAAAATAAAGGTATTGTGTCCAACTACAAAAAAAAAATAATTATTTAAAAAATGAAAAACATAAAGCCAATTAAAATAGACTGAACTCTTACCAGACACGGACAGGTACATACTTTAGTGTCTCAAACTGAGCAGTCTAAGCTGTATGATTTGGGCATGAAAAGTGAAAAGCTAAGTATTTGGAATTTGACCCTGAAAAAAAATTAGGTGAGAAGAGGAATAACAGAAGATGTACCTACAACAGTTAAATTCATAGAGACAGACAGTAGATTGGTGGTTCTCAGAGGCTGGGGGGGGGGCAGGGAACGAGGAGTTACTGTTTAATGGGTACCAAGTTTTGCAAAACGATGACGTTGTAGAGATTGGTTATATGTAACTTAGTGAATACACTTAATGCCACTGAGCCCTGCACCCTTTAAAATGGCTTTAAATAATGGAATACATGGTTAAAGCGGTGAATTTTATGTTATGTATATTTTATCACAATTTTAAAAATTAAATTAAAAAAAAAAGAAAAGTAGAAGAAGTCTTCTGTAGTTACATTCCACTTTGCCTGTGTGTCCAGTGTCCTCTGTTTGGGGACATTGGAGACATTTATCCTTAGGAACCTTTGTTCGTTTGTTTTTTGATTTTTAATCTAGAGATGGACTCTCTGAACACCATTTGCCAACTAGCAATTTAAGCAGCCCTCTGTACCATAAGTTGTGAAATTAAAAAAAAAAAAACTGGTACACAGGAAACAGCAAAGCTGGGGTGCCTGGGAGAGTTACTTGTGGGGTTAATTTATAACTAAGACAAATGAATCTATAAAAAGAAGCAAAAGCCCCATAAGAAATATGTTAACTGATGATAAAGGAGAAAAAGGGCTTAGATAAAAGATATCTGAACTTGTTTGGTCTCAATGATTTTATGACTGAGGAATTCAATTATAGGTATACTGGGTGGAGCAAATCATGATTCTGTAAATTACTAATAGGACCCAGTGATCTTTATCATTTTCTGTATGTTCTGTATATACTCACGTGCCGAGTTCAGGCCTGCCTTCTGTACAGCCGCCCTGCCCTGCTGTGCTGCTATGAGCTAAGGGTTTTGGAGCTGAAACATGGATCCCATATGCTATTAAAATCATAAATCAGAGTAGGTGGTACATTACAAATAGTTGTTTTTATTTTTATTTGGGACAGGGTTTCACTAAGTTACTTAGAGCCTCGTTGAGTTGCTGAGGCTGGCCTCAAACTTACAATACTCCTGCCTTGGCCTCCCAAGTTGCTGGGATTACAGACACTACCATGCCAGCTGCCCCCCTTCCCCAGCCCTCTTTTTTAAGGCAAATAAAATTGTGAGACTAGGACAAATTGATTTTGAATTTTTGGCTATTGGGTCTATTTTCATTTTACATTAATTTTATTTTCTCAGTGGTACAGGGAATTGAACCCAAGGCCTTCCTTCTACATGCTAAAGTACCCATTTACCTTTACTTTTTTTTTTTGAGAGAGAGAGAGAGAGAGAGAGAGAGAGAGAATTTTTAAATATTTATTATTTTTTAGTTATTGGCGGACACAACATCTTTGTTTGTATGTGGTGCTGAGGATCGAACCCGGGCTGCACTCATGCCAGGCAAGCGCGCTACTGCTTGAGCCACATCCCCAGCCCACCTTTACTTTTGATAGACCTTTATTTGTATATATTTATCACTGAGCTACAACCCTCTATTTCTTTTAAGGTATTTTTATTACTGTAAAGCTATGAATATGCTTTTGTTTTAAATATAACTTTATTTTGTTTATTTATTTTTATGTGGTGCTAAGGATCAAACCCAGGGCCTTGCATGTGTGAGGCAAGCACTCTACCACTGAGCCACAACCCCAGCCCCATATGAATATGCTTTAAAAAAAAAAAGATCACACTTAACCACACAAAAATGATTCTTGCTTCCTTAGTTTCTTCGTTTCTTCCAGTTCTTTGTGTGCATTCTTTTATTCACTGACAGTTACAGTGTGTTGGAGCTTTTCCACTTGGCTTCTTTCCCTGTTAGAAACAATATATATTTTCTTTTGTTTTTTCCTGGCTTTTGGACCCACCATGAAGGCATAGTGACATCACCTAAACCCCTAAACCAGGTTTTAGGTGGTTTCGAGGTTATTTTTTTTTTAGCTATTATGCAATTATGGCTTATTCTTATACTTTTACATACCATGAATATCTTCAGGCATCTTATTTCATTTAATTTTAAAAGTAATTTTCTTCTGATAAATTGCCAGGAGAGGAATTTGTGTGTCAAAGTGGTTGAGCGATTACATTACTCTTGCATTATTAGTTTTTATGACACTGCACATTGGCTCAAGGAGATACTGCTAGCACATGAACAAAACATGCAAGGTATCAGTATATTCTGTAAATTTAAATGAATTACTATTTATTTTGATTTTATATCTGTGATGGTGGAGTATTGGAGAGAGGGTGGAGAGCAGAGAGCTTCTCTAGTTGTGTAGGGATCAGATAACATGGGGGGAGGGGGAGAGAGAGAGAGTCTGTAGGCTCTATAGCAAGAAAATTGGGGATTATTTCTGGAGGCTTTGCAAATTTAAATAAACTGTAAAGATCGTGTGCTGTGGGTTCCTTATGGTTTTTAAGCCCTAACATCACTAGTTAAAGAAGGAATAAAAGTTGGTTTTTAAAAATATTTTTTTAGTTGTTGATAGACCCTTATTTTTATTTATTTATACATGGTGCTGAGAATCAAACCCAGTGCCTCAGACATGCCAGGCAAGTGCAGACTTAACAAAGTAAGACTCCCATAGAGAAGGATATAAGTCAACTTTTAAAGAACTATTTATTCAAGATAAACTATTTCAGGGGGCTGGAGTGTTGCCTAGTATGCATGAGGCCTTTGATTCAGCATCTAGCACTAAAAAAAAAAAAAAAAAAAAAAAAAAAAAAAAAAGGAAGAAAAGTTAACTGTTTTAAATTTGTAGTTTGAGTATTTGAGGGAATAATTTTAAGAATATAGATAACATTAAAAAAATTAAGATAAAAAATTATATTGTTAAAATGAATATGACAAAGATTATGGGTGAGATTCATTTCTTTTTATTTTCAACTGTTTGGGGGTTTGTGACTTCATTATCTCTCCTTGCCCAATTTTATGTGCCTTAAAAAAAGGGGGGGCGCGGGGGGGGGGGGGAGGCGGCTGTAATCCCAGCGATTTGGGAGGCCAAGGTAGGAGTATTGCAAGTTTGAGGCCAGCCTCAGCAACTCAGATAGGCTCTAAGCAACTTAGTGAAACCCTGTCCCCCCCCCCAAAATTAAAAAAACTTAGTGAAACCCTGTCCCAAATAAAAATAAAAAGGGCTGGGGATGTGGCTCAGTGGTAAAGGACCTTAGTGTTCAATTCCCAGTACCAAAAAAAAAAAAAAAAAGACAATTATGAGCTCTGTAGTTCAGCTTGGTTACTTTTGGTAACTTCTGTAATACAAATAATATTCATGGATTGTACCAAAGCATTATATGGTAAGAGCTCAAAAATCAGAAGCTACTATTTATTCCATGGAGCAAAAGTGAAGCAACTGTGACCTCATTCATTTTATTCTGGGTTTTTTTTTTCTTCTAAAGCTCATGAGCTGCCTGTTCTCCAGGTCCTGTGATCTGAAATAATTTAAATTATTTGATATTTTTAACCTTTCATTCTCCAAGTAGGCAGGACATAGGAAATCAAGTGACGTAAACATCTTTAATAATCTTTAAAAGTCATAAGACTTGGTGGCCCGGACAAGAAACAATTAGGAATAAATTTCAGGGAAATGCCATAATGGCATGGCTTTTGTTTTCTTTTGTTAGCAAGTCCACATGGCTTTCCTTTCAAACCCAAGGAGTAAGAAGTGTGGACTCCTTTTAAGACTTCAGCTTCATCAGCATCACAGAAATATATATTTCCCTAAGTTTACTCACTATAATTTGTAATTGCTATGTTTCTTATCTGCGAAGGAAGTACAGCAGCTCCCGCTGGGGAAATACCATGTTAAGTTGATCCTAAAATAAGAAATCTAAGGGAGAGGTCACATCCTAATAACTTGTACAAATCTGAATTCCCATGGAGCCTTGAACTCATTTTGTAGGAGGAGAATATTAACAATGAGTCACTGAACTTCTTCCAGAGACTGTCGTAAAATTGAAGTGCTTTTGTATACAGAAGTGACCACTGAAGTATAAATACAATTGACAGGACCTCATTTTTTAAAGCCATCTATTATGAATAGCCAGATAAATGTAGCATGACTAACAAGCCACAAAAAAAAATCTGTTTTTTGGTAACTTTCACTAGAAATATAAATTTTATTACTCAGGAGATAGTATAATACATACAATGAAATTATATTTCTGGTCACTATAGAGAGGTTTAATCAACTTTTTTCTAACCCTGACCTCTAGGTAGACTTTGGAAGGACCCTTACTGCATAATTTCAGAGAAATTCTCTGTCTGGGGAGTCAGGCCACTGGGTTGTGGTCTTCCCCTTTTCTATAGTTGACCATCTCTTTAAAAAATGCTAGTCCTTTTTTTCTTGATCTGTTAAGTAGAAAGTCATTTATCATGAGGATCAAGTAAGAGCACATAGAGGAAAAGAAAAATTTTCCAGCTTTATGTATTTTAAAGGTATTGTCTTTACTTTTTAAATCTTTTCCAAATGAGGAAATCAAAATAGAGGTCAAATAGCTCAATCTGTTCCACTCAAGGTCATGGTCATCTGTACACAATAATTGCACCCACTCACTAGCCAAATCTAAGTCATTCCCTAGAAAGATAGGATCTTCACCGAAGCTGTCCCTTTACGAGGTGTATAGAGATATGCATGGATTGTTTCCTGGCACACACTAACTTTCTTTGAGGATATCAGTGGAAAGGTCTTAGGTATTCTCCCTTTATTGCTTTAGAGAAATGGGCATCATTATTTTCAAATCTTTGCTTGATTGTTACAAATTAAAGGTAAGAGAATGTATTTTCTCTTTGACCTACTGAGACTCATTTCATTCATGCTGCTAATGAGTTTTCAGTAATTCAAGATTTATGGGAACATACCTGGGTGCCCTTCCTCCTGAGACCCTCTCTGTAACCAGAGCCATTTAGTGAAATCATTTAGATATGCCTGCATTTATTTATTTTTTTATTTCATACCCCATAATAAAGCAGTGCCATGCAATAAGAAATAAATACCACTTGTTTTGGGGAGTGAAAGTATAGCCCAGGGATAGATAGAGGTTGTGATTAGCATGTGTGAGACCCTTAGTTCAATCCTCAGCACCCCCCAAAAATATATATAATATATATATAATATTTAATTATATTAATATATTTATTATTTATATATATTTTGTTTTATATATTTATATATTTAATTATATTAATATATTTATTATTTATATTTATTTTTATATATTTATATTTTATATATTTAATTATATTGATATATACTAATTTATATAATATATATATATATTTGCTTGACTGCTTATCTATGTGGCATGAGTTCGGAGACTCTGTGGGGCTGCTCAGGATCTTTTTAATGTCTTCATTTAGGATAAGCATTAAGTTCTGTCCTGGTGTTCATTGTTGTTATGTACCACCATGACAAGCAGAAGACCCCAAGGCTCACATTGGCACCCTACCACATATTCACCAGAAAAAGAAGCTGGCCTTGTGCTTAGTGGGGACACTCAGTCTTCTGAAAGTGCCAGGCCCCTGCATCTGACTATGTGGACTCAGCGCCTTTGAGTTCACATCCTGCACATGGGGAGTGACTTGACTCTCCCCCTGATAGATGCAAATTGTTTAAAAAAAAAATCTTGCCAACACATGTTTTTAATATATGAGGTGACTAGTTTACCCACCAGATTTTGGAATAAAATAACAACAACGAGTAAACTTTTTTTTTTTTCTTTTTGAAAGGGGGTATACTTCTTTTCCCATTAATACTGTTTTACTTCAGATTTTTTCTTATTATTTACCTGAGTTATTGGACATTGGTTCTCTGGCTCAACCATTCACCATTCCCATTTCATCCTCAAGTTCAAGAGTTTTTCTTTCCCTTCCTTCCTCCTCCCTCCCTCCCTCCCTCCCTCCTTCCTTCCTTTCCTTCTTTCCCCTCATTTCTTTTTAAAATTCTGTGTTGGTATTTTACCTCCTTTCTCCTGGAAGGAGCATTAGGGGGTCAGCTTGAACCTACATCTCCGTGTTGTCACCTGCAGTTGTTCCGACAGGCCGGCTCAGCGCTCCTTGGACAGCATCATGTTCATGACTGCAGTAGACCAGTTGTATTGCACTATGGAGACTTCATCTTTTGTAGATGTTTTTGGTACTAGGAATTAAACCCAGGGGTGCTCTAGCTCTACCACTGAGTTACACCCCCCACCCCAGCCTCTTTTTCATTTTTAAATTTTGAGACAGAGTCTTGCCAAGTTGCCAGGATGGTTTCAAACTTGCCATCCTCCTGCCTCTGCCTCCCACGTAGGTGGAATCCCAGGTGTGCGCCACTGCACGGGCTTACAGTGTGTCTACTGAGAACAGAAACCAACTTCAGGGCGTCCCTAGTGCAAATAATATTATGCAAATAATAAAATGATAATGGAATTGAAGTTAAATTATTTGGATGTTTTTATTTCTACTAATTGAACAGTATTATTAGCAGTCATTACCACTAACTTACTTTTTAATTTATACACCTAGGATGTAAAATATGCTCTTACAGAATGGAGTTGTTTTGAGAACTTCCCTGCTGGATATTTACAGGTTGAGCACCCCTAGTCTAAAAATCTGAAATGCTTCAAAACCCAAAACTTTTAAATGCTACATAATGCCACTAGTGAAAAATCTCACACCTTACCTCATATGACAGGTCTCAATCAAAACACAGGTGCACTAAAAATATCATATAAAATAACCTTCAGAGTATGTTCAAAAGGTGTATATGAAATGGAAATGAATTTTGTATATAGAGTTGGGTCCCCTCCCCAGCATATTTCATTATATATAGATATAGGTATATATATATGCAAATATTCCAAAGTCTGAAACATTTATGGTCCCAAGCATTTCAGATAAGGGATCCTCAGGCCATAATTTCAATCTTGTAGATATGACCTTGCTAACATGTTTTTTGTCATGGTAAATATTGAAAACAAATCCATGAAAAACTCGTAGAACCCTTACCAAGTATTTCTCTTTCTTATAATTTGTTCTAATTAGTTTTACATGACTTTTGACACATTGTATACAAATGGAGCCTATCTTCTCATTCTTCTGGCTGAACATGGTGCTGAGTCACACCCATAGTGTGATCATAGATGTATAGAGACTAATAACGTCTGTCTCGTTCTACCATCCTTCCCATCCCTCTGCCCCACCCCTCCCCTCAATCCCATCTGTGCCATCCAAAGTTCCTTCATTCTTCCCTACCTCCAAGTACTTCTCAATCTGTAATTCAGGGTTGCAGAATAGTTCACAGACAGGTTATAGCCTTTTCGCTTTCCATAACATTTGGGTGTTTTCCTTATTTTTTTATTGGTGCATTATGGTTGTACATAATGGTGGGATCTGTTGTTACATATTCATACGTGCACATAATATAATCATATAATCTGGCCAAAATCACTCCCCAGTCTTTCCCCTCCTCCCCTCCTCCTTCCCTCCTCCTCCCCTTCTCCTCCCCTCCTCCCACCCTCTGGATCCTTTGTTCCTCTCCTGATTTCCCTTTGATTCTCATGAGATCCCCCCTTTATTTTCCTTTTTTCCTCTTTAGCACCCACATCTGAGGGAAAACATACTTTCCATAGCATTTGAGGCAGAGCTTCTTAGTCAAGTAAAAGCCAGAAGAGTCATTAGCATTGGGAATTTTTTGATTCCTGTTTGAATTACTTTTAAACCTTGCTTTTATATATCCAGTGCTGTGGTAGATAAAACACCACTTATGACATATTCCTTAATCAAAGTCTTGTTTCAAAGACAGTACTACACATGAAAGAGTTAAGTAAGAGCTGAGCACACCTGTGATGGAAGTTCATAGAAGAAAGTACACATGGCGGAAGTGGAATGAGCAGTAGCTGCTTCATAAGATATTTTCCTGAGTTGAACTCTGAGAGGAAGGGTATGGATACACAAGGAGGAAGAAGTTGGAGATTTTAAAGATGGAGCAAGTTTCAAGGTACCCGTGAGCATACTAAAGAGAGAGGAATTTGAACTTGGACTTGGACTGGGAGGCATTGGGGAACCTGGTGATTTTGAGGGTAGGGGCCTCATATGATATGACCAAAGGCATTTTTGGAAGGGACAGGTTAAAGAGACATTCCCAGTGATTGATAGTATGGTCACAGGGTAAAGAGGAAGGGGGAAAAGAGAAGAGGAAGGAAAGGTGAGCTTGATTTTGGACTTGTTGAAATTGAAGGTGGAAGTAGAAATACCCCAGGGAGATGTGGAGATCTGTGTTCCACCCTCATCCCAGAAGTCAGAACTCGACATATAAATTTGAGTTTCATTAGCTCTTACCGAAGAATGTGTTGAAAGCTAAATTCTTAAGAAACAACACAAAGGCCAGGCAAAGTGGTGCATGCCTGTAATCCCAGTGACTCAGGAGGCTGAGGCAGGAGGATTGCAAGTTTGAGGCCAGCCTGGGCAACTTAATGAAACTCTGTCTCAAAATAAAAATAAAAGACCAAAGATGCAGCTCAGTGATGAAGTCTCCCTGGGATCAATCCCCAGGGGGGGGGGGGGGGATGAAACAACACAAAGGTGGAATTTAATCATGAGAGTGAGAGAAGCGTGGTATCTTTGATGCCCAAATGGGGGCATTTTAAGAGGAGTGCTTCTTATGTATCTGGTGTTGTGTTAATAAACTTACACATGTCAGTATAGTTGGTCCTCCCAGTGGCCCTGGTGAAGGAGAAATCAACACCATCCCTGCTGTAGAGGTGAACCAAGTGAGGTCCAGCAGGGTTAAATAACTTGCGTAGGGCTGGGGATGTGGCTCAGCAGTAGCGTGCTTGCCTAGCATGCGTGAGGCACTGGGTTTGATTCTCAGCACCACATACAAATAAATAAAAATAAAAGTCCATCAACAACTAAAACAAAATATTTTATAAAAAAAGATAAGTTTTTTAAAAATAAATAACTTGCATAAAGTTCCTTCTCTGGGGACAAGGTGAAGTCTAAACTTAAAAGTGAGATCTGTCTAACTCTCAAGCCCGTGCATATTTTTACTAAAATACTGTACAATGAAAAGCTGAAGAAGAATGAAAAAAGAAGATAGATCATTAACATTACAAGGCAAGGTCACTGTTTAAGGTATACTGTTGATTCGGGTTTCAGGATCATTGAGTTTCAAGATTAGGAGATGCTCTGGGGTAGAGCTCAGTTGGTAGAGTGCTTGCCTCACATGCACAAGGCCCTGGGTTCAATCCCAGCACCACAAAAAAAAAAAAAAAAAGAAAAAGAAAAAAAAAAACACATGAGATCATTGTTAAAGATATAATATTAAGGAAACTGGTAGGAATGGCTATATCAGGGAGTTTGGAAGTAATCAGCAGTAAATGACAGAGGGAGTAGTAGATTTAGGTCATTGACAATCTTAGCAAGTAGGACCGTTCCACTTGAAGCAGTTGAGTCAAATAAAGTAGGGAAGAGTACAACCCAGTGGAGGAAGAGGAGGAGGAAGAGGAGGAAGAGAAGGAGGAGGAGGAGAATAGACTCAGCTGGCTGGGTGGCACACAGCTGCGGTCCAGCAGCTCAGGAGGCCAAGACAGGAAGATCAGAAGTTGGAAGCCATCTTCAGCAACTAAGCAAGGCCCCAAGCAAGTTAGTGATAATCTGACTCTAAATTCTAAATAAATAAATAAATGCTGCAGACAGGGTAAAGTGGTAAAGTGCTTCTGGGTTTTAAGAGAGACAGAGAAAGAGAGAGAGAGAGAGAGAGAGAGAGAGAGAGAGAGAGAGAGAGAGAGAGCGCAAGAAAGAGAGCGGGAGGGAAACCTGTTCTACCAAGTTTGAAAGAAAAGATAATGAGGTTAATGTGGCTGATCACTGTGCCAATGGAATGAGAGAGAACAAATGGAAATGTGTCAGATAATCACCGATGCAGAAAGGAATAGTTATAAATGTAGTTGGCCTTCTGTATCCCCAGGTCCCACATCCTTGGATTCAACCAATCACAGATTGAAAATATTTGGGGTCAAAAATCATATTTCTACTGAACACTTAGAATTTTTTCTTCTTCTCATTATTCCCCCAAAACTACAATGTATCAGTTATCTTAAGTAGCAATGACATTGTATTAGGCATTCTGCATAATCAAGAGATGTTTAGCAAGTCTTTGTTTCAAAATTTAAAAAATAAAAAGAAAGAAAAGATTGGGTATGTAGCTCTGTGGCAAAGCAGTCCTGGGTTAAATCCCCAATACCAAAAACAAAAACAAAACAAAAATCCACAAACAAACAAAAAGGCTTATGCAGCAACTTTAAAAATAATTTGCATTTTAGTTTTCCATCTTTAATTAATTTAAGATTTGCCAAAGAAAATTGTCTTTGTTAAAAAGACACCCTTGTTTTATATTGTGGTGGAAAAATGATCTCGGAAAACAGAAATCTATTTCTGCACAAAGTTCGTGATGCTAGTGTAAGAGAAAAAAAAAATCACAAGAAGTTGTCCCAAATTTAGGAGAGCTTCTCATTAAACACATGATTTCAGTTGTTCTCCGGCTGGAAAAAAGTTACAAGATGTCTCCATAATACCTCTTACTTCCTTATGGGTTCTTGCCACCCCGTCCCCAATATGATAAATCGAGTTGTAAAAACCCTGGAATATGACAATATAGTTTATGGCACTTTTAGTTACAAGTATTCTGCCAAGATGAGCTTGGGAACAAGAGGATAGTGGACCTGAATTTACAGCAGTCCAGTGATACAGACCTTTCCAGCAGCAAGCCCGTTTAACTTTTCAATACTTCACACAGTGGAAAAGATACAGCTGTCGAGCCTCTGGTTAATGTTCAGAAGGGAGAAAACTGAATGCAGAAATGTTTCTCCAGATGTGTGGTTTTTACATACTTTATACGACCTTCCGGAATGTTATCACTTAGTGCTGTTTTGAAGGTCACTGTCCCCCCCCCCATCTTTCCAATTAGGAATTAAGGTCATAATTCTACCTTTGGTGCTTAGTGGACTCATTTTCCATGATCTGGTGATTTAAAGATGTCTTTGTCTATCTTTCTTCCTCTTTCCCTCTCTCTCCTCCCACCCCATTACCTAGTTTCAACTTTGCAGACTGCCTTTGAACTTCTGTTTCCCTCAAGTAGACATTTAGAGTCTTTGTTTTCCGTGGGGTTATGAAAAAGTATAGATTCTCATAAATGGCTCTTTGGGCAGGAGAACCAAGAATGTTTAGTGAGAATTGCATTGTTTTTGTTTTGATACTAGGAATTGAACCAGGGGCACTTAAGTACTGAACTACATCCCCAGCTTCCTCCACCTTTTATTTTTATTTAGAGACAGGGTCTCACTAAGTTACTTAGGGTCTTACTAAGTCGGTGAGTCTGGCTTTGAACTTGCGATCCTCCTGCCTCAGCTTCCCTGGGCTGCTGAGATCACAGGTGAGTGCCACTGCCCCCAGCTCAATATCCCAAGTTTTGAGTCAAATTAGTGACACACTTATAGAGTTAGTAGCCATCCTCTGAAAATCCCCAGAGTGATTTATTTATTTGTTTGTTTATTTATTTATTTTGCCTCTTTTAAAAGTTACTTGAATTTTAAATGTTTTTATTTTTTAAAAAAAATTTGTGGGCTGTTGGGCATGGTGATGTACACCTGTGAATCCCAGTGACTCAGGAGGCTGAGGCAGGAGGATCACAAGTTCCAAGCCAGCCTCAGCAACTTAGCAAGGCCCTAAGCAACTCGGCAAGACTTTGTCTCAAAAACAAAAAATAATAAGAGTTCGGGATGTGGCTCTGTAGTTAAGCCTCCTTGGGTTCAATCTCTAGTCCCAAAATAATAATAATAATAATAATAATAAATAAAAGGTCAAGTAAGAATCATCAAGGGTCAGCAGAGGATAACGACATTTTTACCCACTCTGCCTCCTCCTCTCTGGATCGAGGCTGGTTTTCCTGGAGCTGGCCGATTTCTGTTACCCTCTCGGTGCACCAAGACAGTTGAACCACCTATAAATCAGCAGTCAGGGTGGAATCTTGGCAGAGGAGGTCGCCGTCAGGAAACCAGCATTCTGTTTATATTTAGATAATTTTCACGCATGGCCTCTGAACACTTGGTCCAGAAGAACAGAATACTTATTATGAGTCATCAGTTCACCTATTTCCAGTTAGGGGTTTGATTCCAAGTAGACTGGGAAGCGGGGCGGGGGCGGAATAAAGGCATTATCTCTTCTGACTTCGTGGGCCAGATTTATAGAGCGTGAGACGCCTGACAGAAGAGACAACAGACACCACAGCAGAGAAGGTTGTCCGCCAGCAGCTGGCCTGAGTGCTCCCTGCGCCACTGTCGACAAAGCCCCCAGAGAGGCAGGGATTCCCTTCTGTGGCAAAGAGCAAGACCGAACACTGTCCCGCAGTGTAGACGAGTGAGTTGGAGAAGGTCTTTCATGCATAGATCCATATCACAGAGGATGTATGAAAGCCAAGGATTTTCCAGCCAAGAATGGCACTCGCTGGTTTTTGTTTTTTGTTTTTTTTTTTTTTTTTTTTTTGGACTTGACTTTTAAGTCATCAGTCACTGGTCAAGTGGAAATTTGAAACTTTTTTTTTTAAATATATTTTTTAGTTGCTGATGAGCCTTTATTTTACTCATTTATTTATATGTGCTGCTGAGAATCAAACCTCAGAGCCTCACACAGGTGAGGCAAGAGCTCTACCACGGAGCCACCACCCCACCCGAAATTTGAAATTTGAGTGTCCTTTGTTAGCAACTAATCGGGAACAAAGTGAACAAAAACACGAATGATTCCTTAGGACACCAGTGGTGTGGGTAAAGCTCTGTCTTCCCTTGCATGATACACATACCATAAGGGTAAAATTGGAATAAATAGTATTAAGTCCTGCCAGACACAGTGGTGCAGGCCTGTCATTCCAGCAATTGGGGAGGCTGAAGCAGGAGGATCGAATGTTTGGAGTTGGCCTCACCAACTTAATGAAACCCTTAATTTTTATATATATATATATATATATATATATATATATATATATATATAGTATATATACACAAAATATATATAAAATGCATATATAATGTATATATATACAAAATATATATAATGTATATATACAAAATATATAAATTGTGTATATATTATAATTGATGATCATAGTATATAATGCAATATATTAATTATTAAAATTAATATATTAACTATTACATATATAATGAAGTTCTGCTTCTGGAGCCTACTCTGTAGTATAATTGTGTTGTCATTTTTTTCTCCTTAATTCTGATGGTCATTCCGTCCCTCATTGTCACTTCCACTCAAGGAGGATAAAAATGGATAATAGGAGTGGAGAATATCTATATTTGTAGCTCTGTTGGTTTTTAAATTATCTTTGGGACCTTTAGTATTTATCACTGAGGATGATTAATAATTAACTGGAGCCACAGAATGAAAGTTTGTACTTGCTGGGGAGAAACCAGCCGTGGGGACTTCTCTAATTCCAAAATAAGCAGGTGGTCGAGGTGGCTGGTTAAATGCTCGCAACTGCTAACACTTCAGCGTGTGGTGCTGGGCAGGAACTCAGGGCCTCATGCCCGATAGGCAGGGCCTCTGCCTGAGCTGCAGCCCAGTCGCTGTTGCTGCTAGTCCTTGAGATCCATGATTGCAGAACAAGGTTTCCCTGGGAAAGCCGCGTTGCACGTTGTATATCTTTCTCTGATCATGACCAGGTTAGCAGTTATTTAACCCGTAAATGAGGTGTACGTTTTCTCTTGTTTTTATTGTAGAACAATATAAGTAATGTAGAATTTCCAAGTTCCCCAGGATGGGCTATATGGACAGTATTACGCAGCCACCACACCTGTCTGTTTCTAAAATGTTTTCATCACCCCAAACTGATACTCTGTGCCCACGGACAGAAACTCCCCATTGCCCATGTCTAGCCTGAGGTTACCTTTATTCTAACTTCTGTCTCTTGAAAGATGCCTATTCCAGTTATTTCATGTAAGTAGAATTGGACAGCGTTTGTTCTTTTATATGTGCCTCGTTTCACTTAGCACAGAGTCATCAAGGTCCATCTATACTGTAGCGTGTATCAGAACATCATTCCTTTTTATGGCTGAATAACATTCCCTTTTATGTGTAGACCCGTGTATATGTAACACACAAACACGTTTTGTTTATCTGTTCATCTTAGGTGGTTTTATCTTTTGCTATTGCACATAATGCTGCTGTGCCTATTGGTGTTCAAGTATCTGAGTTTCCACTTCCAGTTCTTCTGGGTACATGAGTCACATAGCTTACTAGTTCATTTTCCATGGCTATAACAAAATACGTGAGGTTGGATGACTTGCAAAGAAATGAGGTTTTAGAAGCTCAGGGGCATGGCACTGGCATTGGCTGGAGTTTAGTAGGACCTCATCACTGGTCTTGTCGAGTCCCTTCTCAGGCGCTCATGGGCCATGGGACATGTCATCTTTGGAGAAATGTCTGTTTGTCCTTTTTTTTTTTTTATATTCCTTCTGTCCTCCTCCCACTCCTCAGCTCGTTTTCTCGTAGACTCCCGCATAAAGTCAGAAATGTTCTTTCCTTGGCACGCAGGTGAATGTTTTCCGTCCAGCCTTCCACGGCTTCATAGGTTGGATTAAGGCCAAATGCTTTCCGTGCTCTTGCCAAAAATCAATGCCTGAGAATCTGCCCCTCCTCAAATGAAAAAGTTTTTTTCTGGATGCTTTAATGCCGTGGGATTCTGGAATTTTGTTCCTGAGTATCGGTTTGATGAGGCCACGGGCAGGATATGCTTCTCTGAGAAGCATTCTGGAAAAAAACGATGACTTCAAAGAGATCGTCTCCCTCTCAGACCGGGCTTCACAGATTCTTGGGGACTCACAAAGGTATCCCTGGGCTCCGAGAGTCGCACAACTTAAAGATGCTGTTTTCATTATCATCACAATCCACAAAGTCATTATTAAAGCCTGATTGTCTCGATTTAAGAACATTTGTATGGAATAAGACTTTGTTTACATCAGTTTTCTAAACCTGGGTGCACAGGACCTCTGCAGGGGTGAGAGGGCACAACATGGGCAGATCTGTAGAATCTTATTTTTCATTGAAAAGCAAACCGTATCGTTAAATTCAAGAAGGACTAATGAAAGCCAACCCCTCTCCTTTTACAAAGAAGGCCCAGAGAAGTGAAGTGACCGGCCCAGGAGAGCACAGCAAGTTAATAAAATCAAGCCCAAGTTCTCCAAGGCTTAATTCGGTGTCCCTTGTACTTGCGTGGGACTCCTGCAATGATCCTCCTGCCTCCTTTGGCTTCATAGTGTGGTGGGGAAACTGTCACTAAAACCAGGAGAGCTGTGAGGGAGACGGAAAGGTCATGTGAGATTTACAGAATGGTGACAGGTGGTTTCGCCTGGCCTGACGGCCCAGGGGATTGCTTTTGTATGTGGTCAGGAGAGGAGCTACCTTACAGGAGCTGAGTGTGCGGTGGCACAGAGGAATTCAGGCATGAAGCCCCCAGGATTTAAGTGGAGGAAAGAAGACCGCGGAGGCTGCAGAGATCAGCAAGGACTAGATCATTCCAAGGCAGCTTGGGCTTGGCCATCAGAAGTCAGGACAGCATTTAAACGGGGGAGAGTTGTCGTCTGGTTTGCATCTTGAGACGTGAATCTGGCTACTGTGCGCAGAATGACTGGAAGAGATAAGAGCAGACAGGACACCTGCTAGGAAGCTACTGGAAGGTGAGAGGGGAGAGCAGCTTGGATGACGGTGGAGAGACTGGACGTGGAGAGAAGTGGTTGCTGTGACTATTTCAACAAGCAGAGTCAAAAAGAATTTTTATGATTGACTGCATATGGGTATTAATTAGCACAGGCCATTAGGACTTTTGCAAAAGAGATTTGTGGATGATCAGCTGGGAGATTGGAGGAGCTCACTAGACGAGCATCGGTTTGGGGAAGTAGATTTGAACACAGACTTTGACCTGTAGAGTTTGAGTTGTGTGCAAGCCCCTTCCTCACTAAGGATTGAACCCAGGGCCTTGTGGATGCCAGTCAAGCTCTCTACCACTCCTGCACCCCTTACCCCCACATTATTTCTTTTAATCTTCACAAAAGTCCTGTTTTACAAATGAAGAAACTTAAGACTCACATGTCTTTCATGAAGTTACATCCCTAGTATATATCAGGTGGTGCTGGGATTTGAGTTTAGGCTTATTTAATTTAATATTTTATCTTATTTATGGTACTGCAGTTTGAACCCCGGGCTGCTCTCCCACTGAGCTATATCCCAAGCCTTTTGATTTTATTGAGACAGGGTCTTGCTCAATCGCCTCATCCACGGGACCTTCCTGCCTCCGCCTAGGCATAGCTAAGTTTAGAACCGACCTTCTTTGTGTTTCCATACCTCCCTGGAAGTCAAGACACCTGTCTTCTCTCTCTTGCTGCTCCTCTAAGAATGCACTCAGACTAAGCCACTTATCATACTGCTTCAGAGCACAATGATTTATTTCCATTCACTCTGTCCCTCCACCCCCATCAAGAACTCTTCCTTCTTCCCTGTCTCCATTGCTCCACACCTTCCTCTTCTCTTCATCCATCCAGTTGTTAGTTTGATCAGTTAACCAGACAGTAGTCTGGATTGATGCAATAGTCTTGGAGGTTCTGTTGAGTGACATGGATGCATAGTAGCATAGCTGCCTGGCCCCTGCCCTTCTGGAAGCCACGTTCCTGGACTAGCTGAATCCTGCTCCCCATACCCCCCCTCGCTGAAACCCCATGACCAGGGAGCCTTTTCCACGCGCCGCCCCATTTTGACATGTTCTTCTGAATCCCCAAGAAACTTCATCGTTTCCTGGCAGAGAAGCAGGCCCACCTTGTAACATCCTCTTCTTTGAAGGGCTGGAATTCTTTTTCAAGTCATGAATCACACTGTTGAACTATTTACCTCTTCACAGCATGTATGTCCATCAAGATTCTAAATTCCACGAGGGCAGACTCTGTATCTCCCAGAGTATCTTGTGAGTGAAGAATTTGGATCTCCCCCTTCCTTTGGCATTGGGGATGAGTCCAGGGATTTGAGCGTGTTAGGCAGGTGCTGTACCACTGAGCCACGACTCCAGACTCTTTAATTTTTTTCTTTCTGAGAAACAGTCTCACCAAGTTGCTAAGATGGCTTCAAACTTCCTATACTTCTGCCTTGTTCTCTTGAATACCTGGGTCTACAGGTATGGGCCATGGGGCCCAGGTGGTTGTCTTTATTTTTTTTTATTATTATTATTATTTTTTTACTAAATTCTCTGAACAAATATTTGCTGATTTGAGTTAAATATTTTACAAGATGATTTTAATCTGATCGAATAATCTAGGTCAAATTGCATATCTTCTGTGTCAGTTTTCAGTAAAATGCAAATAGCCCTCACCTCTAAACACTGAATAAGTAATATATGTAAAAGTGCTTTGTAAACTCTAAAAGATTATATAAGTGTTACTGATTATCTTGGCCCTTGTGATCAGAGTTACCCTATCCCAGGTCATTCCAATAAACCTTCCTGCCCCAACTTTTACTTCAGTTAGTCAATTGATCTATTTTTATCTCTATCATTCTGTCATCTAGCTCCTTACAGTGGAACACATTTATTTACTCTAAGTTTATTTCTAATTTTTTTTCTTTATTTCGTTTGCTCCTAAATATGTCCTTATTTGTGACCCCAGACTCAGATGGTAAGACCTGTTGTCAGACAAACCCGATCTCACGGATCCCAAGGGCCCCTCATACGCAAAAGTGGAAGGAATACAAATTATTGTTCACTATCTTGCAAAGTTGAGCAGCTTCAGATTGACAGAGTTTGTTGTCAGGAATTAAATGATGAGAGTTTTTTTTTTTTTTTTTTTAGTTTGTTTTAGAATTCTGTGTACTGTCTAAAGTATATGTCAGGGCTGGTACCATCAAAGCATGTATTGCCTCAGGCCACACTTATGGGACCTTGGCAGACTTGGTAATAACCCCCAAATACAATGATCTCACTAAGTAAGGCTTATGATTCAGAGTTCCCAAGTGCTAAGAATATACTGAATTGAATTCTTCCCATTTTTGCTGTTTTCGCAGTGTTGGTTCATTGTAATTAAGGAACTAAGCTTTATTTCATTACCCTCATTGAAATAAGCTGTTTCGATCATTTGAAAAATATTTTTACTAGGATAATTGTTTGATCTAGCTTTTTTAGAAGATGGTTCCCGTGTGGTTAATGTCTCTCCCACCTTAGATAGCCTGAATACATACATTGGCCTTCGTTATTGTTATTTATGTTGAAAGACATTAAAATGAGATTGGTAATCCAGATGGGCATTGCTTACTTCACATCTGATTCCTTGAAAAATGGCCAGATGCAACAATTCTTAATGCAAGAGAAGCCTGGGGCAAGAGCGTCGAAATTCCCAGTCTCCTTTGCAAAACAACTGCCCCATGTGAACCTTCAGTGTTTAAAAAAAAAGAAAGAAAGAAAAAGAAAATTCATTGCACCACATTCTGATCATAGATTTTTCAATAATTCATATAATACCTAGATTACTGAGGTAACCATCAGAGTGGAAGGCAATGCATATGGGGCCAGGAGACAGCTATGACAGCAGTGACCTAGTTTCTAGTGGCCAGGACCAAGAACATCATGATACCTCTCTCCTCTCTATATGTCCACACCTTGCTTAATCTTAAAGTGACAATGACCTGGTTTGCATGTGACAGCCACAGTTTATGTTCATTGTCCCTCTCCACTCTTCAAATATATTATTAGTCAAATATGTATATTATTCTTCAAATATATCCCTATTTGGGTGATAAAAATACCGGGTCATCTTAATTTAATCCCTTCATCTCAGAGACGTTAATCTGCAGGGCAAAGGATTGGGAATGACGAGAATGTATTACAGAGGACAATGATATTCAGGAAGAGAAGTACAGGAACCAGAAAGCTACTAATCAGAATTCTCAGTAACAAAGAAGCCAGGAGGGTAGCGGTGTGAGCCATTAGTCCCACTACTGTAGAGGCTGAGAAAGGAGGATTGCTTGAGTTAGAGGCCAGCCTGGGCAACACAGTGAGACCCCACCTCAAAAAAAAAAAAAGAAAAGAAAAGAAATTCTCAGCAATAAGATGAAGGTTGAGCTGCAAACTGATACATATTTATGAACACATCCTGAGCCTCACAAGATACACCAGTTTGGTGGTTGCTCTTGGGAAGTTAGGGGGAGATGAAGGATAATAACCGGGTCAGGAGCTTGTGGTATCTTTGATGCAGTCCTACCGTTAAGCTTCCTGTCTGAGGTTTTCCATGTTGTGTTTCACCTCTTGATGCTCTTTGAGGACCTAGTGATGCTGATGTCTAATAAAAACACTTCAGAGGAAAAAAAAAAAAGATGGGAGATAATGGTTCTTTAGAAAAATGGAAAGGTTTACATTATTCTAGATAACTCTGCTTTTCTTTTGAAAAAGCTTAGCTAAACATCCCTGCCACTTTGCTTAGTAATCTACTCTGAAATTTAATTTTGTCAACCATAGAAGTAAGATTATTGTGGATGTGTTTTTCCCTCCACAGAGTCCTCTGGATTTATAGCTGTTATGTTTAATAATCAATTTGGTATAGCATTTATATTTCATTTAAAGTAACTTTTAGCAAGTATAAGAGCAATCGCTACTATTGCAGAGTGTACAGAAAAATACCTACTAAAAAAGGATCATTCCATCACCCAGAGAAAAGTTAGCATTGTGGTATAATTCCTTTCTACTTTTAAATACACACACACACACACACACACACACACACGGAGTATTTTCTCTTATTTTGTATTTATTTTTCACAGTGTTGGGGATCAAATCCAGGAACTGTGCAAGCTAGGCAAATGATCTACCTGAGCCTTACCCCAGCCCATATCTGTGTACTTTAACATTTATTCAATCAAGTGCTTAAATTATAACCTTGAGGAAGATGCTTTTAATGTTCTGGTAACAATAGGAGAAACTAATCATTCACATAGAGATTTTTTCTGTTTTGTTTTGGAAAAGGGTCTCACTGTGCTGACCAGGCTGGCCCCAATCCCCTGGGCTTGGCCGGTGCTCCGTGAGACCCACGAGTAAGACCTTAGGATCAGTCCCCAGCGCTCCTCCAACCAAAAAAATTGTCGTTATAACTTTCCCAAACCCTTGGGCTCAAGTGGTCCTCCTGCCTCATCCTCCCTAGTAGTGGGATTATAAGAATGCACCAGGAGCCTGGCGGCGGCATAGCGCTTTAAAACATGAAGTTTTAGGTAACATGTTTAATGCTAATAATACCCATCTAAGGCAGAGAAGGTACCATTTCTCTTTCTGCACGTGGAAGAATGGGAGCCTGGAAGCGTCCAGCGACTTACCTAGGGACCCTGGGCACCAGGAGATCCTGAGCTAGAACCCTGCCCCTTTACAATCCAAGGCTTTTTCTATATATAGCTCAGGGACTTGATCATACTCAAAGTTGCAAGCACCAAAAGATGGAATCAAATCTAAGGAACTAATTATGAGCAATTGATTATTTAGCTGGAAAAAAGAAAACCAAAGGAGAAGAATATTGTGAATGATATTCTTTAGGTATGGACAAGAACATTTTCCAAAGAAAGAAAACCATCTTCTGAAAATAAAACAAGGGGATTGAGCTTCTTATGAATATTTAAGTTTGGGGCAAGGTACTTTCCTAGAAGCCTTTAAACCTACAGTGTCTTATTCATTTGGAATTTAAAAATCAGTCAATCAAATCTTTAACACCTAACTAATGCCATATTTAGAATTGTCAGTGAAGCAAAAGGCGTCCATACTCTCACATGTTTTCAAAGGACTTAACCTATAGAAATAAAACAAGGATGGAACAAATTGGGTCTAAATTACAGGGTGTGGACTCTACACAATGAATTATTAAGGGGTAAGAACTAATGAATGGGCATTCACTGAGCATTTACTTTGTGCTAACCAAGAAAAACATATCATTAAGCATTATAGCCTATCTCAGAAAAGAAAACCAGAAACAAGTCCCATTGGATGGCAGAAAATAGGACTGTATACATTTATTCATCCATTAATGCAGCCGCTCAACATTTATTGAGCACCTACTGTATATACCACAGGCACATCTATCTACCATAAGCATCTAGAAATGAGTGGATAAATTCTTCTGAATAGAACTTAAGTCACACGTTAGGAAATAGTGAGCAATAAGATGGGCACGTGGGCGGGGGGACATGCATGCACATGTGCAGATGGCAGCAATAATAAGCCTATTCAAAAGTTAGGCTGATTCTCTTTAGGCACAAGAGTTAATAATAGAGGAGCCCTTCAGAATTTAAATTTACTGAAGAGAAAAGCACAAAGCAAATGTTAGATGCCTTCTAATCTACTCTCCTACCCTTATCTCTACTTGAAAAACAGGGAAATCAAGACCAGAGCCGTTGCAATTGGTGTAAGTTTATAAACCAAGTCCGTAGCATTACCGAAGGCCATGTGTGTGTTTTGTTGTTGTTGTTGTTTGAATTTTTCCCACTTTTTCGCCTTATCCCATTGTGTCTCTTAAAGTTAGCTAAAATGTTTTTCCTTCCTCCCTGCTCCGGTACCAAGTTGCACATCTTAGGTCCTCAGTAAAAGGTTGGGATTGTGATTGACGGTCAATCATTGATAGAAAAAAATACAGCTTAGAAGATGAATCTGTTCTGTGTCTCAGTTTCAGGGACGTCCTGTCTGCAAAATGCCAAAAGCCTCCATAGGCCAAGAGGACACAATTTGGAATAAATGTTTCGCAGTCACAACACTCAAGGACCATGTCTTAAACTGAACTCTGTCACCTAACTGGCTGTGGCATTTTGCACTAGCCTGTTTTTTCTAAATTAATAAAATGAGAGGGTTTAGGAAGATTTCTGAAGTCAGTTTCAGTTTTATAGCTATGTTTAAGTAACACTCAAGTACAACACAGATGTCAAGGGAAGTTTTTTTCTTTTTAAAAAATTTTTTGTAGTTGTGGATGAACAGAATTTGGGGTAATATTTATTTATTTATTTATTTTGGCATTACAATTGGACAGAATATTTTTTATTATTTATTTTCATGTGGTGCTGAGGATCGAACCCAATGCCTCACGCATGCTAGGCGAGCGCTCTACCACCGAGCCCCAGCCCCAAGTGACCCCCCAAAAGTTTTTTTCTTAATGATTTCTCAGTGTTCACCTCATTTCTATTGTAATTTGCACAAAATCAGCCATAAATTCTTTACATTACTCTTAAACATCTGCACAACCAGAAAAATTAAAAGATGACAAGTTACAAGACCCTTCACATTCAAAGTAAAAGTGCCAAGTGGAAGCCACCGCAGTCACACATGCTTCCTGGGGTTTGGCACTTACTTTCAGCGCCACGTATATTTGATTAAATTTTCCTGGAGGCTGGGGATGTTGCTCCATGGTACTTCCCTTGCCCAGCATGCACCAGGCCCCAGGTTCAATCCCCAGCGCCACAAAAATATAGTAAGGAAGATGGGGATTCTTCTTAAAACTGTATAGACTTTCCCTAGACCTTTCTCTTTTTCGAACTCCGCTGTGAAACGTGCCTTTCTACAGCATTCCTGGATCTCATGTGGCCTCTGCTTGAGTCACAGGAATCATTCACGTACGAAATGGCTACCTTTGTCCTTACCAATCGTGGGTAGCTGGAGTGGCAGTGCAGGGCACAGGGAAATCACAAAAATAAACTGTAGCACTGAAAACTGCTTTCACCAGTGTTTGGTTATAAAATCATCCAGGTATATTTCTTTTTAAAAAAAAAAAATTTTAAATTATAAATGGATCTTTTATTTTACTTATTTATTATGCAGTGCTGAGGATCCAACCCAGGGCCTCACACATGCCAGGCAAGTGCCCTACCACTGAGCCACCACCCCAGCCCCCAAATACATATTTCTTTTTCATTAAAGCAAAAGCAAAATTTAAAACATCGCATTGGGGTTATAGCTCAGTGGTTAATTGCATGCATAGTATGCACGGAGCCCTGGGCTTCAATCCTCAGCACCAAAAAAAAAATAAACAAAATGCAGAGAATTAAAAACTTTGTCAAAAATTAGAATCTACCTGTCCATCAACTGCAAGGATATACAAAATATGCTGTGTCCATACATGGCTTCATCTAGACAGTTCAACAGTAAGAACCAGTGAGCTCTTCGCACACGCTACAGTGTGGATAAACCCCAAAGACATAAAGTGCAAGAAAGTCAGGCTCGTGGAACCCTGTGATCTGTGACTCCGTTTGTGTGCGGCGTCCAGTGAAAGCAGCAGAGCTATAGACACAGCAAAGGAGATCAGTGGTCTCCTGGGATGGGGGGCTGCGGGGGTCGGAGGGGGGTGAAACACCAGGATTGGATGTAAATGAGCAGCAGAGATCCTACCAGGTGAACGTGTCCCAAGACTGACTCAGGGTATTGGTTGCAAAACTAAGTAATCTATACCACCGCAGTCCATTGAATTACACATTTGAAATGGTCAACCTTGTGAAATGTAAAATACACCCCAATAAAGCTGTTGAGAAAAGGGCTTCTTAGGGCTGGGGTTGTGGCTCAGTGGTAGAGCACTCACCTAGCACGTTGGAGGCCCTGGGTTCGATCCTCAGCACCACATAAAAATAACTAAATAAAATAAAGGTTTAAAAAAAAAAGAAAGAAAAGGGATTTTTATAAAGAGCCATAGGACTTCCTGAGAATATTTATCTGCTAGATATCTGCCTCTCCCCAGCCCACAGCAAGGAGCCTCAGTTGAAACAGAAAATGACTATCGTAGTGGAACCAGGGAATGGGTCTAACTTTGACTGTGTCTCTCACTCTGTAGTAACCTTAGACAAGGCTGTGGGCCCATCACTGAACCTTATTGTGCCTTCGTTTCCCCTTCTGTAAATGAACACCTCTGTGCCTCAGTTTCCCCAGCTAGCTCTACACGAAGAGGAAATTATGAGTGAATGTGCTCTAGCATTCCCTGTACCTATGACAGTCCCCTCCTACCATTTCTGTTTATCCCTTTCCCAATACTCTCTTCACGGCCCCTTCCTATAGCCCAGCACATGGATGGTCCCGTGAACTCTTGGTCCCCAAACTTTCTTGACCTTGATGCGTAGGGCTCTGGGGTACACTGTTCCCAGAAAGTCTGTCTGAAAGTTCCCTGCTGAACCTATCGGCATATCATTCCGGAATCTCCCAGAGGCTACGTTCTCATCGTCGGTCCCTCCCTTAAAGGAAGGTCTCCCACACAGCATGGTACACTTCACCTTCAGGCGGTACACAAGGGAAACAATGGTCCATACAATGGGAATCATCTCCTGTGGGAGAACCCGGCCCATTGTTTTCTCGGCTCTGCGCCTGGCTTTGGAGCTCCGAAGAGATTTTGGCTGGTCCACCTCCACGGATTCCTAAGTCACAGTTAAGCAATCTGGCCTCCTGCCCACCCCGTCTCATTTCAATGTGTAGGATATTTGTCAATCTGCCCAGAGTTACTGTAGGCATTTTAAGCGCTTCATCTGAAAGTGTGCAATAGATAACAAAGAAAAACATAATTAGAAGGAGGACTGAGTTAAGGCTCAATGTTATTTTAATTTTGTGGGGAGTAGGTGGGTGGGTGGGAGGGAAGTCCCCTTATTTGGAGAATTGCAAAAGTTATTTCTTGTCTGTCTTCCTGTTTTAATCTTTGCTTCAGTTAAAAATGTTTCTAAATGCTTCAGATGAAAAGTTTATTAAAATGGAGCTCCTTTTTTGGAAATATAAAAACATAACATCTTCCTCGGGCTTGGGGTCTCTTCTGCAGAAAAGCCGCCCTGGGTATGAGGAGCAAGCTGAGTGGCTGGCCTGGGGTTTAATTAGCCCACAAACCTGCCCAGGATCCTAGACTCTCTTCCCAAAGCCACAACTCCTCCGAAAGAACCCAAGTTTGTATTCTAACTATCCTGCATCATTTTCCTTAATGATATAACCACTTGCAAAAAAAATTGAAAACTCTCTTAATGGAAATTTCTAGGTAAAAATGAAGCATGCATTATATCACTTAGGGGTTGGTTGGCAGTTGTGAATAGACAACAAAAAGAAAAAAGATTAGATATCTGAAGAACCAGGAGCATGGGTATTGCTTGTAACTGTCAGAGGAAAACAACAACAACAACAAAAAAAAAAAAAAAAAAAAAAACAAAGACTGAAGGTTAAATAAAAGTTTTTAAAGTAACTGAGAAAACATTCTCAACAGCAGGCTAGGGAGCCTGCCTGGATCCCGGCTGGACTTGGCCACCCATCCACATAAGAAATAGACCAACGGTGGAAAAGTGAATTTTAGGTAGTTTGATCAAACGGTGAAGAAGCAGCTGCTTCCCTGGCTACCAGGAATGAAACTTAGGTCTGTGTTGTATGATGTGAACATTCAATGAATGGAGGAAACAGACAGGCCTAACCAAGAAAGTGTGGTATTGAAGACATCAATTTTTTTTTTTAATGAAAGAGATCAAGTTAGACCTTTAGTCTTCCCTGAAGGAACTGTGTTGGGCCAGTTAGAAAGAATGTCCTACCTCTGGACTTGAGTTCTTGTTTCCTTTAGATATGCTACTTTGGATTCTAAGGTATTTGGTTTCATTAGCGATTAGACTCTCTTCTTGGGAGGCTGAGGCAGGAGGACCATGAGAGGCCAGCCTCAGCAAGTTTTAATAAACTTGTCTTTTCCTGAATCCACACATTGAATTTCCAAAAGGAAGTGTTCCTGATTCTATCACTCAGCTAGTATCTCTATCCAAGAGAGCTGCCTTCAGGAATTAAAGCTGTGTGATTTCCCTGAAATATGCAGTCCACCCGGCGGTGAAGAGTAGAGAGAATGAAAACCAGTGGCCAGTACTACAGTATGTGGCGTGCATGTAGTTGACACCAAAATAGGACTTCAGTGGCAGTGATTATTATTTACCCTTCTCTCAGGTCACCTACTTATAGAAGAGTGATTTGTTTGTATCTTGTTCCTCTTTACTAAAAAGTAGGGAAAGGGTTTGAGAACCGAAGCTCAGCCTTCCTCTTTGTTCTAGTCCTAGTTATGTGATACTGAAATGCTTTGCTTGGTGCCTCATTGTTCATCATCTAATCACAAACTGGCCTCATTGGCTTCCAAGTATGTTTCCTTTCAAACTCAAGAGTTTTTATGAAGTCTAAGCAAGGTTTTTGTGTCTTAGGACATTGAGCACAGCATCTGACAGAGTAGTCGCTCAGTAAATATGGAATCTAAATGTTAAAACTACTTTATATCTTTTTCAGTCTTATTGTTTTCACCAATGTGGTGAAAGATCTGTTCTACAGCTGGGCATAGTGGCTCACACTATGTAATCCCAGTGATTCAGGAGGCTGAGGCATGAGGATCAGGAGTTGGAGGCCAGCCTTGACCATGTAGGGAGGCCCCATCTCAAAATAAATTTAAAAAAAAATGGGGGCTCAGAGGTGGGGGATGGAGTTGTAGCTCAGTGTTAGAGCACTTGCCTGGCACATGTGAGGCACTGGGTTCTATCCTCAGCACCACATAAAAATAAACAAATAGAATAAAGGCAGGCTGTCCATCTACTACAAAATAAATAAATAGTAAAAAAAAAAAAAAAAAAAACCACCTCAGAGGTAAACGTGCTTGCCTAGCATGTGTGAGGCCCTGGGTTCAATCCCCAGCACCACACACATACACACACAAAAAATTTCTATAAATTTGAATGGAGAGTCCAAGATTGGGAGAGAGAATTTATAGTGTTATACTAATGAATGAAGATTAAAGAGACAAACTTTTAGGTAATTGACCTAATATACTATTAACTGTTTGATGAATCTTAATTGAAAAGTAGTTATAAATAATATATTCTATATGGCTTATTATTAATTGTCATCAAAATTCAGTTCATTATGCACTGATTTTAGGGGTTTTGGGAACCCCTAAAATGTAGTTCCTTTTAACATAAGAGCAATAAGATTGCTGCTTGGTGACTGCTCTTACTATTTTATTAATCAGACATCATGTATAAGATTTAAGGTTTTGATTATAAGAATTCATAATTAGTGTAATTTGAGCACCTATTCTGTTCCAGGCACTGATTTACATAAATCACCTCTAATTCTCAAAGCTGCTCTATCAGATGAGAAAACAAGAGTCTTAGCAAGATAAAGTGGCCTCTTCAAAGTGAAAATATTTTGTTTGTTTCTTTTGGTACTGTCGATTAAACCCAGGTGTGCTTTACCATTGAGCTACATCCCTAGTTCTTTATTTTTATTTTTTTAATTTTTAAAATTTTGAGATGGGAATCTTACTGAGCTGCTGAGGGCCTTGCTAAATTGCTGAGGCTGGCCTCAAACTCATGATCCTCCTGCCTCAGCCTCCCAAGTTACTGGGATTATAGAAGTTCACCAGTGAGCCTAGCCACGTAAATAGGGTTTTAAATGGTAGATCTCCAACTCAAACCCAGGTCTGACTATATTAAACCAACTAAAGACAAATAAGGAAAGCTCTAGAGCCAAACATTATCACCAGGTTTTGACCCAGGGCCTTGTACATGCTAAGTAAGTGCTCTACCACTGAGCTACAGGCCCAACCCCAGGTTCCATGTTGAAGTCCTCTTCCAATAATTGCTATTATTTTCTTTTCTGCTTCGAATGACCACCCAGCAAGGTTTTGAGTTTCAAATGATATAAAACACTGTTCAGCTCAAAGGTACTTTTTTTTGGTTAGAGTGATATTACCCTTTTCGCATGGTAATCTTGATTATTTTCATAAAAGCAAGGAACTGTCATTAGGAAGGGGAAAAAAAAAAAAACTCTGTTGGTATTGGGAGAACCCCAGAATACTGGGGTGACTCATGCAGAATGTATGAAATAAGGACATTAGTCAGCAAAGTGAATTCCTGAGTCGCTGTTCCAATATCATCAAATTTTAATCACCACGACACTATTGAGTGCTTACTTTGTATCCAGACTCTGTGATGAACTATGGCATTTGCATGGGTCATTTGTCCACATTACCTGAATCACCTCGCGGCAGATTGAATGCTTCCAATGCTGATAGGCTTCTACCGTGATTGCTGCCATTAAGGATAATGGGTCCGAACATTGATCTGAACAGTTTGGAGCTCTGAACTGCGAATCAGGTTCAAACTCTGCCACTAATTATCTTGGTAATGCCTTGGGCAAATCATTTCATTCCTTTGGAACCCATTGACCACATATGAGAAATTACAATATGATCGTATTAATCTCCCTGGTACTCTTTGTGAGTCATGGGATGTCAGTAGCCTCATATTTTCTTCAATGCAATCATGACATTGGTAAATTGCTTTCCCCCTTGGTACCGTGTATTGAACCTAGAGGTGCTCTACCACGGAGCTACATTCCCAACCCTTTTCTTAAAAAAAAAAAAATAATAATTTTCTAGTTGTAGATGGACACAATACCTTTATTTTATTTATTTATCTTTAACGTGGTGCTGAGGATCGAACCCAGGGCCTCACACGTGCTAGGCAAGCGCTCTACCACTGAGCTACAGTAACCCCAGCCCCTCAACCCTTTTAATTTTGAGACAGGGCCTTGCTAAGTTGCTGAGGCTGGCCTGCAAGTTGCAGTCCTCCTGCCTCAGCCTCCCAAGTCGCTTGTGCCACCACGCCTGGCTATAAATTGCTTCTTTTACGTAAACGAAACCTGCCATTCCCTGTCTCCTAGTTTGCTGTGGCATCTGGGGATTCCTAGTATGGTTCACCCGTGAGACGGTGTTACTTAAGAAATGTCCATGTAAATAATCTCCAAAATTTAATTGATAAAATCTGAAGTCTGACAAAAGATGCGTGCCTTAGAGGGTTAGGATTTCCCACAACATGTGTACACGTCAGTCGATAGTATGGCTCGTGGTATTTTATCATGCAAGAAACCCAATTACTGGAGAATTTCAGATGTTACTTGCAAAGACACGTTAACATAGCTCAGGCAGTAGTCTTTGGTTCAAAGGTGCAGTAATTTGAAAAGCGTTTAGTTGATCCCTAGAAAGTGGTTAGACAGGTTAGGCTCTTTTTCAGGTATTACAAAAGTTAACTTTTGAAGGAAAAAAGGAAAAGAAAGAAAGTTTTCAGTTGGTTTTTCTTTTCAAGGCTTTTCATTTACTATTGGACATTATTTTTCCACATGAAAGTGCCTTATATACTGTCCGTTTGTTATTGGGTATGATAAGGACATAGTCTCTCTGCATCAGAACATGAATAAGAGTACAATATATAGCATTTCCATTAAGCTACAAATAAACCAACTTCTGACATTATTCAATATCTTCACATTAGAACCCAAAGAGAAGCCAGACATAGTAGCACATGCCTGGAATCCCAGCTACTTGGGAGGCTGAGGCAGGAGGATCACAAGTTGGAGGCCAGCTTCAACAGTTTAGTGAGACCCTGTCTCAAAATATAAAATGAAAAAAGGGCTGATGATATACTCTGGTGATAGAATGCCCCTGGGTTCAGTCCTCAGTACCACAAAACAACAGCAACAAAGAGACCTTAAAGATTTTGCTCTTTTGTAAAGAGGCCTTCTTACTCTAGAGATGAGAGATATAGATCCAAGGAGCTGAGAATTTGTGGCGGAGACCAGATTAGAACTTACAACCTCGCCTTTCTGGCTCAATGTCAGTGTTCTTTTCCACTGCTTCATTGTTAAACACTTTTTAAAATATTACATGTACATCTGCTGGAGTGTAGGCTTCAAGTTAGCATCATTTTATTGTTTTTATTTTAAATCAAAATAATATAGTTCTTAACAAAATTACAGTTTGCTTGGAATTGTTTTTTGTTTTTGTTTTTTGAACCCAGGGGTGCTTTATCACTGAACTTCATCCCCAGCCCTTTTTATTTGTTTTGAGATAGAGCCTTGCTAAATTGCTGAGGCTGGCCTCCAACTTGTGATCCTCCCACCTCAGCCTCCCAAGTTGCTGGGATGACAGGTGTGCGCCACTGCACCTGGCAAAATCACAATTTTTGACAAAAGAAGATTGGATTCTGCCTTTCAAAAAAAGAAACGAGGCAGATGGATTCAAACGTCTCCTCTGTCAATGGGAATATATGGCTGGCGGTGATGGCTAGGGTAGAATTTGCATCTAAGATACAGGATTATTTGTTCTTCTCAAAGGCATGAGTCCCCTTGGCACAGTCCTCCCCTGCTGTCTCCTTCGTGACTATGAAGAAACCCTGAGCTGATGCAACCACCCCTTGGAGATAAGGTTCCAAGCCAACTGCACTTGTGCTAGGAGAAGGCAGCTGTCCTGGGTGAGGGTAGAAGGTGGCTTAGGGTGACATGCTGGTGGTTGCTTTGGGGCCTTAGAGGGAAAATGAAGTCTTGTTGGAACAAGAAGAAAATTGATGCTGTTATCAGTTGATTAGGTCTCTTTTAAGCTCCTCCTTGAATGGTGCATGTGACACAGATGTGGCAATGAGCTCTTCTTTCGCCACTCTTATGATCAACAAGACCAATAAACAAGATTTTAGTGCCAACCAGGTACTGTGCTAGGCTCTGGGGATACCAAGAGGAGGGAGCTGTCGGGGTGCTCCTGGGCTCTCAGGAGCTGACGTCAGTGTTAGCAGCCCTTATATATTTCAGTGAAGCCAATTTTTAAATGAAGTTATGGCAGAAGAAAAAAAAATCTATACCTACTATTCTATACCAATGCTACCAGAGCCTGTTTGACCCAAAAGAAACCAATCAAAGCAAGTTTAGAAATCCAAGTTCAGTCTAGAGGACAAATTCCAAGTCAAAAAAGGCAAGGTTTTCATTAACCTTTAAGACTAAAGTAATGTAAAATATATTTAATATTCTGAGCCGGGCTTGATGGTGCACGCCTGTAACCCCAGCAACTGGGAAGGCTGAGGCAGGAGGATCGCAAGTTCAAGGCCAGCCTTGTCAACTTAGCAAGACCCTAAGCAACTTAGTGAGATCCTGTCTCAAAATAAAAAATAAAAAGGGCTGGGGATGTAACTCAGAGATAAAGAGCCTCTGGGTTCAGTCCTTAGTATACCCCCCCCAAAAAAAAAATCTGCATTATAGGAAGATTCTTTATAAATCATTCTAACAGTGAGTAACGCTAAAAATAACTTCATGGGGATAGAATACTGTGATTTTAACTAGAGGTGTTTAGGTCTTTTCTTCCTTTTTGCTATTGAACCATTCACAATTTTTATGTCTCATTGTGTTTTCCCAAATGTGCTAAGATTTTGGAAGTTTTTTAGTTGAGTAACATTTAGATTCTTCTGGCCAAGGGCTGGTTCCATAAAGTAACGTCACAGACGTCGCCTTCTCGGATACCAAACTGTCCATTTTTTTTTTTTCAAGTGTCACAAACCGGGAGAGCATTAAGTGGGCTTTCCCTCTCTTCCTTTTATAATCATCCTTCATTCTCATTCTTCGTTGTGCTGAAGCTACAGTGTTACACCCACAGACATTCCCAGCCCAGTGTCTCCCCGGTCCCAGGAGACAGGCCCCCTCTCCTCCTCTCCCTCGCACAAAGCCTCGGCAGGAGTCAAGTTCATTCTGTGTACAGCGCAGGAGAGAGGTGTTCTTTGACCGTCCCCTCACTCTGTAAAGTGACCAAGGATGACCCTTGAAGGGGCCTCCCCTACAAGAGGTACACAGAGCGGCTCCTCTATCGAGATGCAAGGTGCTCATCCCCCATCGGGGGCACCCTAGGCAAGATCTGAGGCTCCAGGAGTTTATACTGTGGCGTAATGCACCCTCCGCTCTTTGGCCTATTTCAGTACCACGTCCTTCTGATTTTGACATTCTGCAGAGTGGGACACTGAGGAATAGTGTGAAGACCTGGAAGGACAGGGACATTCACATGCACGTCAGAACCATTATGAATTTTCTTGTGATCACGTACCATCCGGTGATAGAAATGACTTCATTTAAGCAAATAATATTATTCTTTTCAATTTATTCCTTTTATCAAGATGCAGATATATTATTTCTGATGCCAGCGCAGGCCAGGTGACCTTCAAAGCTAACTAAACTGAAAGATACCTCCCCTAGGTCTCTTGGGGTAATTTTGGTCAATGCAGTTACAGGTGAACGATTGAGGAGGATCCTCGGCCTCTCAGTGTGTTTATCTGCGAGGCCTAGAACAACACCTGGCCCTTAGTAGGTGTTTGGTGAATATCTGACCAGTGAGCAGGCGGATGCTGGGCTGTAAACTGAAACTGTCTTCAGAATCTGGGAACAGAACAGGTGTATAAAAGAATAACAGTGTAATCTGTTCGATTCCATTTTCATCCACTTTAACATCCACGGGGGGCAAGTTATTTCTGAAATGACCTCCACTTCCGTGTGGTAGGACAAAAGGTTATCAGTAACGTGGATCAAACGATCCACACCGTACAGCTATGTCATGAGGACCTCACCATGTCAGATGTGTTGCCTGGCTGGTAAGCGCTGTCAAGACTGTAAACAGTGTGTCTGGAACCTGCTGAATGCCAGCCTCCACGCTGATCAAGAGTGTCAATTTTGTGTGTCAGCTGTTTCCACACTCTGTAAAATAACACCACAGTATTCGCAGCCCCTAGTTCAAGGCTTGCCACCTATTGTCAATAAATGCTGAGCTCACAAATGAATGCAATACAACAAATAAGAGAGAATTTTTTTTTTTTAATTTTTGCTTTCAAGTGAGTAACAGTCTGGCCCAGGGCAGGAAGGAATGCCCAAGTATGGCCAGTGTGTTAGCCGATCCGGGTGTGAGGGAATAATTAACTATTAGCAATGACTTCAATGGTAGAGTAACCGAAGCACAGAACTGCTAGAGACTTAGGAGGAAGGCCTGCCTCCCCAGGAGGTTGGCAAATTGATTGGCCTCTGAAAAGAAAAAGAGAGAAGAGAAATAACAGGAGGCAGAGAAATTCATTCCTTAAAGAACGTTTGAAAAGACTGGATCGGGGTGTCGCCCAAATAGTCACAGAGACCACAGTGCAACCTGAGAACTAGGCAATGCTCTTGGCCTGAGAAACAAAGATGCCCACAGAGAATTATGTGGCACAAGCGAGCTACATCTTCTTCCAGGGGTGTGGGAACAAGGGGAAGACAGGCACGGAGGGGTTGCCCACCATGACCATTGGCAGTGGAAAAGGAATAACATAGCCCCCCCCCCTTTTGTTTATACTGGGGATTAAACCCAGGGGTACTTAACCACTGAGTCACATCCCCAGCCTTTTTTTAATGTTTTATTTATTTCCAAACATGGAGAGGGAAGGAGAAACTCTTATTGAGAATTGAAAGGGTCTTGCTGAGTTGCTAAGGCTGGCTTTGAACTCAAGATCCTCCTGCCTCAGCCTCCCCATCCCACTGGGAGTACAGGTGTGAGCAAACACAGGCACTCTTTAATGTCCCTTGAAAGAGTTAACAGACTTTCCCCTTAAGTGACCTCTCACTCTATCCTTGTTGTGCCTGATTTATTAAAAGAGGCGATGTATACCCTTGTCAGAGTAGAAGACGGCAAGGCCAATAGTAGACTGGCTTGGGCGTGGGAGTCCTGCAAACCTAGATTCTAGTTCCAGTGCCAAATGGGATATATCCCCATTTGGCTGTTTAACTTGGAGAATGTACTTTTCTCATTTCTCATTTTATTAACATTCACTCTCTAATGGGATCCTTCTGCCAATATTGTGACCCTCCATACTCAACACGATCTTCAGAATATTTTAATAAAACTCTTCCTTTTTTCTTTTGGTGCTGGGGACTGAACTCACAGCCTCGTGCATGCTAACCACACGCTCTACCACTGAACTATACTCCTAGCCGTAATCACTTTAAAAAGTTGAAAAGCCGGGTGTGGTGGTGCCTGCCACCCATAATCTCAGCAACTCGGGAGGCTGAGGAAGGAGGATCGAAAATTTGAGGCAAGCCTCAGCAACTTAGCAAAACCCTGTCTCCAAATAAAAATAAAAATAAAAATAAAAATAAAAAAAAAGGACTAGGGATATACCTCAGTAGTAGAGCACCCTGGGTTCAATTCCTAGTATAAAAAAAAAAAAAAAGAGTCTGGAATATGCAGGCAGAAATGAGGAGACATTAGGGAATGAAGTGAGATATTGCCACTTCTTAGGAAATAAGGCTGCCATTTGCTCTTTAGTCTCAAATATGTCCTGGGACATTGAATGGTAGTTATCTATAGGCAGAGTGGGACTTCCATTTTTGTTCTATACTATTAGAAAGAAGTGTATTCTTGGCCTTTGTAAATGATTTTTGGTCTGTCTCAAATTCCACCAAGAACCTTACTTAGATTACATCACATCTGTAAGAAAGACAGCCTCACGTCTGGATTAATTTGGTATAAAAGTAAATTTCCAAACGTGGAGAGGGAAGGAGAAACTCTTATGGAGGATTCAAAGTCAATGTAGATAAAAACTAATCCTCCAGAGTGATAATTACCCCCATCATTTGGACTGTCAAGAAACTTGCTTTAACTTGAATTACATTAGTTCAGGGCTTTGGGGGCTTAAAGTAATGATGTAATTGCCCAAATCTCTACTTCATTGTGTGCTCTTCAGACCGGTTAAGCGTTATCCCATCGAGCTATTGCTCCATGATTGACAGGGAAACTTACACTAGTCCCCTTGAAGAATAAGTAGTTACTCAACCTAGATTAACCAGATATATGGTTATTCCACTTGGGGAATATCAGGATGAGTGTAATTCAGAGAATTATTGCCATCGGATATACTGCCCTCTGTGGGGGCACCTTTTAACACCCACAGCTCACTGCAGTTCCACTAGGCCGTCTGTATGACAAGACCTGCTCCCACATTAGCAGTTTGGCACGGTTCATGTTTATCCTTGCCAAAAAGGGCAAAGGCCTTGAGCAAGAAGCCAGCTTTTTCCTGATTACAAAACTGACCACAATTCCTCGCCAACTTAACAGGGCCAGTCTTTTTTTTTTTTCTTCTGGTAACGCATTATTCTTTTCAGAAGGAATCGAGTTTTTTCATTATGACATAGCATTTATCATTGAACCATCGACCGTTGAAACATGACTGAAGTGGCTATAGCTGGATAAACTTTAACTTTTTAAAAAAGCAAACCGTAACTGAAAATCAAAACCATATCAGGCCCTCCGTCTCTCGGCCGTTTATAGTTTTCATAGAATTTGGGTAGTAGTTGCTGTCACATTGGATTTTGTAAAACAGTCAACTAAATACCTTAGACATGTAACTTTGGGGTAGCATGCTGGTAGCAAAATTTAAAATATGAGCCGGGTGTGGTGGCACACGTCTATAATCCTAGCAACTCAGGAGGCTGAGTTAGGAGGATGGAAAGTTCAGGGCCAGCCTCAGCAATTTAGTGAGGCCCTGTCTCTAAACTAAAAAAAAAAAAAAAAAAAAAAAAAAAAAAAAAAAAAAAAGGATGTGGCTTGGTGGTTTAGGATCCTTGAGTTTAATCCCTGGTACAAAAAAAAAAAAAAATTCCAAAAGCATATCTGAAGCTAATATCATTTGGGGTGGAGGGGAGGAATACACACACACACACACACACACACACACACACACTTGAGATCCAAAATATTCTTCAGATAATTGAGATTCAACCAAGGATGGACACCTAGTGGATGGACACCTAAAAGAAACTTTACCCAAATAAGTTTCATTGCTATTTCATAACCCAGAGATTTTTAAGTTTTCCACTAAGAAGCGATAGATGTGCGTTTTATTGCAATTTTTTTAGATTTTTTTTTTTTTTAGTTGTTGTTGGACACATGCCTTTATTTTATTTATTTATTTTTACATGGTGCTGAGGATCGAACCCAGTGCCTCGAACGTGCTAGGTGAGCACTCTACCTCGGATCCCCAGCCCCAACCCATTTATTGAAATTTTAAAAAATCGATCAAATCCTGAAATGATCTCCGCTCTGATGATTCCAAGTGTTCCTGCCCCTCTCAAGACACAGAATGTGTGGGTCACTGGCGAGACAGTGTGGCAATGTTTTCCCTGTAATGTACCAAGTCTTGCCAAAGCAGCAAACATTATGACACAACATTCTGTCACAGCTGGCCCTCTCACAGGACGGTGCCAGCCGGTCCTTTCTGTGTTTATTCCGACCTCTCCCAAATATTCAGAAACTAACGTCTTGACTCGTTGGTGGTATTCACACACTCCTACCATCACAAGCCTTTTCCCTTTAATGGATTGATCTCTTGCAAGAAACAGACCAAACGTCAGTGTGAATGACGGCTCATCCCCATTCCACGCGGTTATGGGTGAAACTCTGGGAGATCCTCCTGTTGACCCAGAGGGCGATTCCTTCACCGGTTCACTGTCCGCAAGCACCTCACAAGGTAAAGGCGATTCCAGGTGCGGTGGCTGGGGATGCTTTGGGCATTTGCTTTGGGCACTTGCGTAAGGACGAAATTGCGCAGATTGTCTGTTTTCCATTTTATCCTTATTCTGATCCTTTTATGTGTATTCTCTGGTGTTTTAATGCGGAGTTTGCTACTGTAGGGTTCACTTATGAATGGATTCCAAGCCTCCACACAAACTCCTAGCCTAGTCTGCATTTTATATCTGTGTGGGGCTCTTGCTTCCTGGACTTTAAGTATTAAAGGTACATTTATACCCCCCAAAACAATCCTATTCATTTTTATTTCCTGAATTTACATGTGTTTCCTTCTTAGCTTATTAGAATACTGAAAGGGTCACTCTTTGCCCTTTTGATCTTGGACTTCAGATGCATCTAACAGCAGTTTTTGATCCCTCTTGGGCATTTTTATCCCTCTTAACGTCCTTTCATCATTTCTCAGTTCGACTTTGAAATCTAGGTATCTGTGTGTACATTTTATCTCCCCTAAAGATAAAGATTGCAAGCTCCCGGAGTGTAGGAACAAGTTCTATTCTGCTTTAGATTTCTTAGGATGCTTCCTAGCCTGGTGGCAAATGTATTGGAGAGGGGAAAAAAAAAAAAAGATAGTGGGTACCTCAAAGAAGGTCTTCTCTTAAGCATCTTATTTTACACATCAAGAAAATGAGGTCCCTAACAGGTTAAATGCATGCCAAGTCAATGATTAACTGTGACTTCTATTCAAATTTGTCCAATTCACACAGAAACGTAGTTTTTCAACCTTTCTTTCTTGGCTCTTGCTAAAGGTTAAGTTCTTCATTTGTCTAGCTCCTTCTACTGGAGTTTCTCAGGACAGTTTGTTCTGTTTTGCATTGTTTCGTATTTATTTCTGTATTTCTATTTGTTCCCTCTTTCTCTTCTCACAGAGCGCATGTGAAAACAGACGGTACTAACTAGGGGGATTCATGTTTTACAGTATAAGTGCTGAAGCATTCAAATGAAAGTCACTTCATGGTCGACATGGATGGCTTCTTAATCTTGTGATTTTTCTAGAAGCCTGAACATAGGGATCACAATTTTTTTAAAAAATGGAACTTTTTTAAGAATTGAGGGAAAAAAAGTCTCCTGAAGTAGTATTTTATTTTATTATGAGTGTGTGTGTGTGGGGTGGGGGGGGGTATTGGAGCCAGAACTCGGGGCCCCTTGTGCTCTACCAGTGACTGTCCCTCCATCCCACTCATTTGATTCATTTCTGTCATCTGAGGCTCTTAAATAGGATTTTAGTTCCATGACATTCTATTAAAAAGCCTTCTTCTATTTTTCTGTAAGCCATAAAAATTATTGCTATCTTCCTTTAGTGATTCATTTTAGCCTGCCTCAGGGCAGAATGTCCTGGATGTGTTGTGAAGTAACAGTTCTGAGTCAAAATTTGATAGTTTTGTCTCTTTCGGAAGAATATGTTTAGAATGCAGCGCAATAAATATTTTAGCTTGACCGGGGGCGCAAGTCCTGTTTGTGCAAGGGGTGATTATGTGATTCCAGCTAGTTTTCATTCTGTGCTAATCTCTGTTTTTATGCCCTGAGCATAATATTCTTTGAGTCTCAAATCCCTCCAAAAGAATAATCCATGGGGCAGGGGCTGGGGCCCATGGGGTTGGGGTGTGGCTCAGAGGTAGAGCACTTGCTTGGCATGTGTGAAGCACTGGGTTCGAATCTCAGCAACACAAATAAATAAATAAATAAATAAATACCAACAATTTTTAAAAGTTAAAAAAAAAAAATCCAGCACTTTTCTTCTTAATCAACATGGTGCAGAATTATTTGTCGGGCACTGTGGGGTGCACCAGAGGTCCCAGCTACTCAGAAGGGTGAGGTGGAAGGATCCCTTGAGCCCAAGAGTTTGGGAACAGCCTTGAGAAACACAGCAAAGACACCCCCACTTCCCTTCAAAACAAAACAAAATAGAATTATTAGCAGGATAAAACATTTTATATCAGCCATTCAATTCTTGTCTTACGTGGCTTCTACCACTTATTCAGTGGTATTTTTTCTGTTAAAATTTCGAGATCCTACGTCTGTTACTTCTGTTGCGTTTTCTGAACGATCACCAAATATCCTGCTCCTGCCAAGGAGATAAACTTGAAAATAAATCGGGTATAGGATCATCGGTTATCTGAGGTCACCGTGCATGAAGCTTGTGGATTTGGCTTCGGTGGAATTAGGAGCTCGTTCTTCCTCGCCATGGAGCAAAAGGAATTGTGGGTTGCGGGGCGCTGGGAACTGCTACTGAAGAAGTGACACTTTTACTGTGAATGACCCAGAGGTCCAGTTATATTTGTCTTATCCACAAGAATTAAGATCTCCACGATGCTCAGAGGGAACTGCCACAATTTTTCCAAGGCTCCCTTCTTCCTGCGGCCCCTTTAGGTTACTCCCCTCTCTTTGTTCACCAAGAGCTCTGCAAGCAACCCCAAGTAACCCCACGCTGGCTCCAAAACCATTTCCACCAGAAGAAATTGCCAAGATCCAAGGGAAGCTTCCACAAGCTCAGGCTCACGGTGCCTCCCGCTTCCAGTGCCAGACTTGGTCCTGTGTGAATTCTATCATTTTAAGCAGTTGCACCAGAGCATCGAGAGATGATGACACACTTGTCCTTTGGAGGGAATTGAGCAATGCAAATATGCCTCAGAGACATGATAAATGCTGCAATCGTCAATCCTTCGAAACGAGTCTCTCTCCCGAGATAGGAGCGAGTGATTGATTGCACGCTGTTTTTATTGAAGGATACTTAAACTGTGTCTGCATGACTCCAAGGGACTCAGAAACATCTAGACAGTGGACCCAAATGTGCCTCTTTTCAGAAGTTCAGAGGGATCCATGCTGTACTTGGAAATGTGAGGACCAATCCCATTGGGGCCACTGACAAGCTGCTTGAACACGACCAAGTCCCTTTTCCTCTCTGGCCCCTCTGTGTCCACGTGTTTTAACAGAAACGACAGGATTATCATGAGGACTGAGCGATAGAATATTTGCAAAAGCAGATCTAACGTCCTATATGGATTTTTATTGTAGTCGCATTAATCGCTCTGGAGAATCAAATAAATTTAAAGTCTTTTACAGAATATGGAAAAACAGAGCTGTCCTCATCAAACCAAAATGAGTCGGTGTGCCAAGGCAAACGCTCCACCACTGAGCTATCCTCCCAGCCCTGATTTGTTTTATTAACATTTGTCTCTGAAGAAATTGACTTGCCAAAGGTTGAAATCATTCTGGGGGCTTAAGTGGGAACAACGATTGCATGTTTTCTTCTCAGACACGTGGGAAAACTGAGTTTTAATTGTCTCTATACAGTGAAGAGGCAGTCCAGGAAAGATTTAAGCTCTGAATTTCATAATCTCCCCTGAAATGACCCGTCAGAGGACTGGGATTGCAGCTCAGTGGCAGAGGACTCGCCCAGCGTCCACGAAGCTCAGGGTTCCATCTCCAAAACCACAAAAGAAAAAAAAAAATCAAGGTTTTTAAAAAAATAATTTTACTCTTGCCCATATTAACCTTTTTTTTTAAATTAGTGTGCCTCTAATTTTATCATTTATTTCTTGATTTAACTTCTTGATTTAACTTTCAAGTTCTTTCTTGAACTTCAGGATTCAGTAGATTTCTACACTTAAGAATCTCCTCCCTATTTAAAAAAAAAAAACTGTCATTTCTCTGATACTTTCCCCCAAAATTATGAATTGTAGTATAAGAAGCAGTTGAAAGAAATGGCAGTTACGTCAGACGAATACAAGATAACACAGGATTATTTTTTTAGACCTTATCACACAACCTGGCCTTGGAAAGTCCTGGGCAATAGTCATCCATTGAAAGTGTTAATTGAGCTGTAAAACATGAGTCTTTAAATGAAAACGATTTTTATAGCTCTAATAGAGATGGTGTGACAGATGCTGTTTTTGTGAGCATTGTCAATTGCATCTTCAACCTGGAGAAATCACCCCAGGGGAAATTCACACCTCACCCTGGTTCTTTCTTAGGCACATACTCCTTGGATCTGTCAAAATATGAACAAAGTGAATTTCTTCACTGTCTTAGAGCAACAGAACTGTCCCAAAGCTGCTCCTGTAGCTTCCTGTGGACACACTTAAAATGCACGCTAAGGGGTTATCCAGTCCATGCCCCATATCCATCTCCTCGGGTTGGTGAAAATATATGTGATAATGAATTGGACTCATTTGAATAGAACTAAGTTTCTATAAACTTCAGCGACGTTACTTTTTCTGTTTCTCTCCTCTTTTTTTTTTCTTTCTGCAAATGCGGTTTTGCACCTGTCACTAATTTCGAGACACCGAAATTACACCTGTAACTGATGGTAGTGGCAATCCAGCCCTTATAACCTCAGATTTATGATCACATGGCTTTTGGAGCACACGGCGTTTTAGACCCATGAAATTTTTATAGGAGCAAGAGATTGCCAACACGAGATTTGAGGTTCCCACAAGTGGTGAATGGCACCTGGTGGTTAACATGATGAAGGAGATTTGAAACAGCTGTCAATTATCCACGTGTGAATTAGCCCTCCTCCCCTCGACCTTCCAAATGAGACACACTCTGCTGTCCAATCCAGATGAGCAGATAAGCAGTGCTATAAAACCTCCCTTTATCAGTCTTCTAATATTTATTGAGCACCTACTATTTACCAGGCCTCATAGTAAACACTGTGACATCTAGACACTTTCGCCTGGTTTTTGTGGCTCTCTCCTTCATAATTGACCCCCACGTTCTGTATTTTACTTTATTTCCCACCAAACCCCGGGGACTGGCCTGCCCTGCTCTGTTCGGGCTAATCTCTTTGTCCCCAGAACAAGCCATTCTTATCCTTGCCTCTAAGCACACTGCGTCCTAAAATGCCTCTCCTGATTCCTCCATCTTTTCAAATCCTCCCTGTCATTCAAGGTCAGGTTTAAGTAAACCTCTATCCCCCCCCCCCCCACACACACACACACACGCCTGCTCTGAATGTATTGTTATTCGTTGTTCTCATCTCCTCTGAACTGATAATGTGACTATTCTGTCTCTTCTACCTCCTTGGTGGCCACCAGCCTGATCCAAGCCACCGCCTCTTGCCTGGACGCCAGTCCCCTGACAGGTTTTTCTGAGTCTGCCCTTGTCTCCCAACACCTGCCGTCCAGAGGGATCATGTTAAAGAGTCAGATCTGTCACTCCACTCAAAACCCTGCAGTAGCTCCATTTTATACATAAGAAATCTGCCCTGTCCCCTGTCCCTCCCTAGACAACCTCTCTGATCCCCCTCTCGTCTTCTGTCCCCCCCACCCCCAGCTCCTCTTTATTCTGCTGCAGCTGCATCGGCCTCTTAGCTAGTCCTCCATCATCCCAAGGTGAACCTGCCTCGATGCCTCTACTCCAGCCCTTGTTCCTGTCCGCGACCCGCTTCCTCTGACACCCTCTTGACTGATTCCCCCAGTCTCCATTGACAACTACCTTGACTGCTCCATCCTCCCCACTGCCCTTCCCCTGTCTGCTCTCCAAGATCCCATCTCCAAAGCATCCGTCCTAGTCTAGGATACCTCATCGTTGGTGGGTTGGTTGTGTTTATTGTTCATGGTCCGCCTCATCCCACTGGGACATTAACCCCAGGGAAGCAGGGGTCTTTGTTCATCCAGGGAAACCTTCCAGCGGCCATGGACAACTGCAGGGTGAACAGCGTGCTCATTAACATTTACTAAATGGGAGAATAAAATCCTCTTGCCTTGGTGGCCTCTGTCACACAGTTGAACCCTGAATTAAGAGACAGTTGCTCTTATCTTCTGTTTCATACATTTTTTTTTTCAGCCAAATTATATAGTCACTGGGGCAGAGTCTCATGTCTCGGTCTCATTTCCTAACACAGAATAGGTCTCTAATAAGTCCTTGTTAACTCATTATTACCAAGATGGTCTCCTCCTGTACCACAGCGAACTCCTGAGGTCAGGGGCTGGAATATGTTTAGCAAATGAAAACAGAAGTATAGTGTGTGTTGAAAATTATTCTAAAACCAATGCCAACATAAACAAACCAACAATGCTGTGTACACAACGAGTCAGGTACAGATATGTTTTAAATTCTCTATGATTAAGTTATTGGTAGAATGTTCTTCCATTGGTTTGAATGTCATTAACTGAATGTTATTCACATATTAATTTTGTCACCATTTATTTGTATATTTTCCAAATCCTTAAGTTCTTCTGCAAGTCTGTTTACCTTTTGATACTTCCAGTATTTATTTGAACCTTCAAAAGACTTATTGGCTAGAAGTGCTTAAAAAAATATATTTGAGCCAGGCACTGTGGCTTATGCCTATAATTCCAGCAACTTTGGAGGCTGAGGCAGGAGGATTGCAAGTTGGAGGCCAGCCTTAGCTACTTATTGAGGCTCTAAGCAATTCAGCAAGACCCTGTCTTTAAAAATACAAAGGGTTTGGGAATGTACCTTGATGGTAAAGCACCCCTGGCTGGTTCAATCCCTGGTACCAAAAAAAAAAAAAAGGTAGCTTATTTGATTAAATAACTAATATCTAATATATAAACCATTTAGTGCATTGCCTGATAAGGAGTAGGTACCTTAGTTCTATCTTCTCTCCCCCTTAAAATGAAAGTTCCCATGTGGGATAATACAGATTTTCATTATGCATGCTATTTAGGGTTTTCTGGTAAAGCTAAGTAGGACTTGTTGCTTACTCTCTTGCCATCTTTTTATTAGCAATTTTTTCAGAATACTTAGATGTTATCTGATAGATGCACATTGTTAATCTCAGTTCCAGAAGAAAGAAACCAAATTTCAATGACCAGCTTTGGCAGAGAGCCAAGGACAAAACTACGTAACAAAACAGGGTTCCTACTGTCCTTCCTCTAATCCAGCCAAGTCGAGGCTGTGGTCCCCCTTACTTCTGTTCTATTAAGCCACTTCTTGGGGACAAAATAAAATGATTTTACTGTTATTATTTTGCTTTGTACTAATGTAATTATTTAATGTAACATCATTGGATACTACACTTAACCTGAAGATCTGCCTTTAGGGTAGTAATTAAAATCACAGACTTACTCTATAGGTTCTTTGCAAGGTTTTTTAATGGTTTAAAACATGATGCAATTAAGAGCCCAAAGTATGGCCAGATTCAACTAGAAATCTTTGCCATTTACAAAGAAATCCCTTTACCATTGATAGAACCTCATCTCAAGCTGCAGTCACCCAGGATAGAAGCATTTGACCCAAGGAGAAACAGTCCTCATGGTCAAGTCCATGTCCCATGTAAAACCTGAACTTTAGTGCTGTATACATTTCATTAATATTTCTTCAGCAGTGTGTCAATGATATAAGGGGCATGCCGGGTGACAGGGACAAATACTTTTTCCTTGGTCTTTGGATAATAAAGCGAATCCTGACATAATTCAAAACCCAGCCCCACCCAAAAGTTAGCTCTGATTATTTCGGAACATGTTAGTCTCCCCCCTTCTCTTTGTAGAGATCTTGTTGTCTCTACCACATCTTTCACCTTTGTAAGCTGATCAAGGTCAAGGACTCCATTACAGTGCATTTCTTGAGAGGCCTGGGAAACACATCGGGTTTAGGTAATTGGTTATCTTGGTTTGAGATGTTTTAGGTTTATGTTACTGATTGAACATTTACTGCGCTTAAGATACCAAGAAAGAAAAATGCCAAAGACAACTAAAACAAGGAAAGGTTTTGGGACGAGAAATGCCGTAGGGAAAGATAATGATAACTCTTCTGAGAATCGAGGCTCATAAAATAGATTGTAGATATAAAGAAAAGTTAAATAATGAGCATGAAATTGATAGCTTGAATGGGTTTCACCCATTGACTTTATTTATTTTAAATGAAATAACTCAAAAGACAACTGAGCCAAGAATATTAACTTCCCAAACACACAACTCCTAATATTGGCATTAGTATTTGGGGGAAAAAAAATTCTTCCATCGTTAATAGATATGTGAACTTGAAAAACAAAATTGGTCCTGGAGCTGTGGCACACCCCCTAATATCAGCAACTCAGGAGGCCGAGGCAGGAGGATCACAAGCTTGAAACCAGCCTCAACAATATATCGAGGCCCTAAACAGCTTAGCCAAGACCCTGTCTCAAAAATGAAAATTAAAAAAGGGCTGGGAATGTAGGTCAGTACCAAAAACAGAGAAGTAAACAAAAAACAGAATTGGCCTTCCATATGGCAAAAGATAATCACTTCTAAAACAAAATGTAACTTTTACTGCTTATAAGTTCCTTGCAACTAATAATATACTGTCTTTGCATTTCTGCCCACCCTGTAACTACTGATTGGAGGGCCTTGATTGGATATGTACTGAGCCTTTATCGTGAAAGGAAACCAGTGAGAAAAAGAGAGATGATATGTCCAGACTAATTTTAATACTGTTTAATAACCTCCGAATTGAACAGTACTTAAACAAATGCCCTGGAATTCTATGACCCCGATAGAACATTCTCCCTTATTTATCTTTTTTTTTTTTTTAACTGAAATGTGACACACATAGAGAAAAGTACCTAAAGTGTTTACACAAGAAAACATACCTGTGCAATTAACACCTAAAGAAACAGAACAATATCAGTTCTCCAGCAGCCTTCTGGGTATTCTGATTTCTAATCCATAGATTAGTTTTTCTCTGTTTTTGAATTTTATGTAAGAATCAAATCCTATGTTGTTGACCCCTTTTGGGTCTGGATTCTGTCATTCATTCAGCATTTGTGAGATCTATCTCATTTACAGGATAAACGTACCTAATTCTCTGTACTACGTGGTGATTCCTTGAGTTGGTTTTATCACAGTACATATTTCATCTGCTCTGCTGTTCATGGGGGCATTTGGGTGGTATTTGGAGACAAAGCCTCACTAAGTTGCCAAGGCTGGCCTCCACCTTGCAATCCTCCTGCCTCAGCTTCCTGCCTCAACTAGGATTACAGGGCAGGTGCCACACCCAGCTTTGCTTTTAGCTTGATACCTTTTGTGTTTTAAATTTCACATTTAGTATCTACAGTCCACATGGAATGGTTTGTGTGTATCATGGAGAGTAGAGAGGTTTGTTCTTTTCCACATGGTTATCCGGTTGATCTAAATTTAATGAAAAATCATCCTTGGCCAGCAGTGACATTTTCGTCATAAATGAGATGACCTTATTCTGTGTGCGATTGGTTCTGGACTTGCTTCTCTTCCGCTATCTATTTTTATATCTTTGTATCAATCGACATATTGTGCGAATTACTGTAGCTTTATAATTGCTTTGACTATCTAGGGGTAGGAGTTCTCCAGCGTCATTGGTCCTCTTCAAGATTCCCTTTGCTCTACTTGGCCCTTGGAATTTTTCCACATAAATTGTGGACTGAGCATGTCAGTTTCTGCACAAAAGTGCTGTGATTTTGATTGCAGTTGTTCTTAACCTGTAGATAAATCCAGAGTGAGTGATAGTCTCCCCATCCACGGACATGATGTTTCTGATGCTATTGTGAAAATAAGAAAACATTTTTAAAGTTTCGTCTTATATTTGTTGCTGACTTTTAGAAATAGAAATGGTTCTTGGATATTGCCCTTTTACCTAGCAACTTTGCTAAATTCTCTTGTCAGCCATAGTGGGGTTTTGTCGATTTTTAGAAACCTATTCATGCCATCCGTGAGTAATGTTAGTTTTACTCTTTTTCCAATCCTTGTGTGTTTCTTCTCCTACTGCATCGAACAGCATCTCCCATTCATGATTGAATAGAAGTAGTGATAGCTGCTATCCTTATCTCATTCCTGACCTCAGGATGAAAATTTTAAGGATTTCACTACTAGCTATGATGATGGCCACTTTCAGGTATTTTGTTTTTTGCTCTTATTATTTTTTTATTTTTTAAATATTTACCTTTTTAAAAAAATTATAGGTGGACCCAATACCTTTATTTTATTTTATTTTTTTAATGTGGTGTGCTGAGGACCGAACCCCGTGCCTCATGCATGCTAGGCAAGCACCCTACCATTGAGCCACAACCCCTTGTTAATTTTATGTTTTCATGGACATTTTGTATCAGCCTGATGAAGTTCCCTTTCCTTCCTACATAAGAGATCTTTCTAAAATTGTGATTGAGCTGGGCATGGTTGGTGCATGCCTGTAATCTCAACGACTCTGGAGGCTGAGGCAGGAGGATTGCAAATAGCCTCAGCAACTTAGCAAGACCCTGACTCAAAATATAAAAAGGACTCGGGGTGGGTGCTGGGATTGTGACTCAGTGGTAGCATGCATGAGGCGCTGGGTTTGATCCTCAGCACCACATAAAAATGAAGACAATAAAGTCCATCAACAACTAAAAAAATATTTTTAAAAAAAGGACTGGGGTTGTTGCTCAGTGATTAAACACCTCTGGATTCAATCCCCGGCACCAAAAATAAATAAATAAATAATAAAAATAAAATCATGAGTGGATGTTGAATGACATCAAACATTTTCATATAGGATGTTTCCGGTGATGTTATAATAGCCCAGGAGGAAGACTAAAAATATGAACAAATGCTTTCTGTGGATACTCTAATATCACATTATAATGCATTTTAAGAAAATAGCTAGAGACAATCTGCCAGTCAGCCCAGAACTACTCGTAGTCTGGCTGCATCTGTTTTGACACTTGGGTTCTCAGTTGTCTGTTTGGCTGGAGACCATTGTCTTCACATGAAGGGCGCTTGGCACAATGCATCGAAAACCAAAAGCGCACAGTGGATCACATAATTGGTTCTCAGACTAAACAGCTCTGAGGAACGGGAGCGGCTTTCCCCTCCAGATGATCCCAAGCTGCTGTCGGAGCTTCAGCGGTCAAGTGCTATTGAGAGCCCCCTAGCCCTCTCCCCAGGCTGGGCTGTGGGGTGTCCTTTGCAGTGGTTGAGAGGTGGGCAGAGAAGAGAAGGATCTGGTAGAACTCTAGGGGCTCCCTCCTTTCTGAGCCGCGACCGACTGTCCTTCAGTATGGCTTTTGTCACTTCATTTCCATTCCTCTTCCCCCTTCTCATTCCAGTAGGCTTCCCACCCCTCCCCACGCAAGGTCAGCAGCCCCCATCAGAGTGGAACGTTTGTTTCTATTGGTGAATCAACATCAGGGACGCATCTTGATCACCCAGAGTTCATAGCTGACCTTGGGGTTCACTCCAGGCCATGGGCATTCTGTGGGTTTGAACAAAAGGTATGAACAGGTATCCACTCTTACAGTAGCACACAGAATCCTTTCTCTGCCCTCACAATCCTTTGTGCTCCTCCCCTTAACCCCTGGGAACCATGGATGCTTTTCCTCCCTCCAGAGTTATACCTTATCCGGAATGTCACCTAGTTGGAACCTTGCAGTCTGTACCAGTTTCTGATTGGCCTCTTTCACTTGGTAACAGGCATGTAACTTTCCTCCACGTCTTTTTGTGACTTGGTAGATCCTTTCTCCCGGGACTAAATATTTCATCATCTGGATGTTTATCCATTCATCTACTGAAGGCTGTCTTGGTTGCTTCTAGGTTTTAGCAATTATTTTTGTATTTCTGTTCATTTGGGTAAATACCAAGGAGTGCAGTTGATGGTTTGTGGGGTAGGAAAATGTCTGGTTTTGTGAGAAATCACCAAACTGTCCCTCAAAGTGTCTGGCCCATCTTGCATTCCCCCCAGCATTAAATGAGAGCACCTATTTGCTCTGTACCCTTGTCAGCATTTGGTACTGTCAGTGTTTGGGGCTTTGGGCATTCTGATAAGTGTGCAGTAGTGTCTCATTAATTTGCAACTCCCTAATGACAGGTGATGTTGAAGATTTTATCTTCTTTGGTGTGTTGTGTGTTCAGATCTTTGGTCCATTTTCTAATCAGGTTGTTCATTTCCTTGTCAAGTTTTAAGGGTTCTTTATATATTTTGGACAGCAGTCCTTTCACAGATAGGGGGTGGGTTCACATTTTTTCTTCCATTCTGTGATTTGGCTCCTCATTCTCTTGACATTACTTTGTGCCAAAAAAAATTTTTCATTTTAATAAGTTTAGCTCATCAATTATATCTTCCATGGCTCACGTTATATCTAAAAAAATCATCACCATACCCAAGGCCATCTAGGTTTCCCCATGTCACCTTTGATGAACCTGATGGTTTTACATTTTACATTTAGATCTGTGTTCAATTTTGAGTTGACTTTTACGAAGGGAATATGTGGATATCCACCATTTTTGTATGTCCCTATCCAACTTGCTCCAGCATCATTTATTGGAAAGACTACCTTCTATTTCTTGTATTGCCCTTGCTCCTTGACAAAGTTCAGTCGACTGCCCTTGAACGTGTCTATTTCCGGGCTCTCCTCCTGTTCCTCTGACCTTTCTGTCTGTTCTGTTGGAGTACGACCCTATCTTGATGACCGTAGCTTTATAATGAGTCTTAAAGGTGGAGAGTGTAGATCTTCTTCATTTTTCTCCTTCAATATGGAGTTGGCTCCTCTGGGTCTTTTACTTCTCCATATAAACTTTAGAACCAATTCATTGATACCCACAGTATAATTTGCTGAGAGTTTGATTAGGATTGTGGTGAATCTATAGATCAAGTCAACACTAACTGATATCTTGATAATGTTAAGTTTTCCTATTCGTGAACATGGAATATCTCCATTTTTTAAAGTTTTTTGATATCTTTCATCAGTTTTATAATTTTCCTCATATATGTTTTGTACATTTTTTTAGACTTGCATCTAAGTATTTCCTTTTGGGGGATCTAATATAAATGGTAAAATGTTTTTAATTTCAAATTTTACTTGTTCATTGCTGGCATATAAAAAAAAAGCAATTTTTTTTTTTTTTTTTTTTTGAGATGGGGTCTCAACCTTGTAAGCTCAAACAATCCTTCTGCCTCAGCCTCTCAAGTAGCTGGGACAACAGCCACATGCCACCACACCTGGGTTGACTTTTGTATATTAACTTCATATCTAGCCGGCTTCCTATAATTTCTTATTAGTTTCAGGAAAGTTTTTCATTGCTATTGATTCTTTCAGATTTACTATATAGCTGATCAGATCATTTGCAAACAAAGATTTTTTTATTTCTTCCTCCCAATCTATGTACCTTTTATTTCCTTTTCAGATCTTATTATATTAGCTAGAACTCCCAGCACCATGTTGAAAACAAGTAGTGAGAAGGGGTATCCCTGCCTCATTCGTGGTCTTAGCAGGAAGGCTTGAGTTCGTAACCCTAAGTATGATGTTTAACTACAAGTTTTTTTGTGTGTATTCTAGTTTGCTGAGAATTTTTATCATGCATGGGTCTTGGATTTTGTCAGATTGTTTTTTGAAATCTGTTGATAGGATCATGCACTTTTTCTTCCTCAGCCTAATGATAGGATGCATTACATTAATTGACATTTGAATGTTTAACCATCCTAGCCTTCCTGGGATAAATCTCACTTGGTCATGGTATATAATTCTTCTTATACATTATTGGGTTCCGTTTGTTAATATTTTATTGAGGATTTTTGTATCTATCTTCTTAAGAGTTTGGTTTATGGTTTGGGGGGGTTTTTGTAATGTATTTGTCTTATTTTGGTATTAGGATAATGCTGACTTCATGGAATGAGTTATCAGCTATTCCTTCTGCCTCCATTTTCTGAAAGAGATTAAACAGAATTGGTATAATTTCTTCCTTCAGTGTTTGATAGAATTCACCAATGAATGCATCTTGCCAGGTGCTTTCTGTTTGGGGAGGTTATTATTGCTGGTTCAATTTCTTCCTTCCTTCCTTCCTTCCTTCCTTCCTTCCTTCCTTCCTTCCTTCCTTCCTTCCTTTTTTAAACTGAGGATAAAACCCAGGGGTACATTCCCACTGAACTACATCCCCAGTCCTTTTTATTTTTTATTTTGAGACAGGATCTCACTAAGTTGCCCAGAATGGCCTCAATCTTGTGATCCTCCTGTATCAGCCTCCCCAGTTATTGGGATTACAGGTGTGTGCCACTGCACCTGGCAGGTTCAATTTCTTTAGTAGCTATAAGGCTCTTCAGATTCTCTATTTCTTGTAAGAGTTCTGACAGATTGTGTCTTTCAAGGAATGGATCCATGTCATCTGAATTTGTGGACATAGAGTTGTTCATGATGTTTCATATTATCCTTTTTGTTTGTTCGCTTGGTATTGAAGATTGAACTGAGAGTTCAATGCTAAACTTGTGCTTTCCCACTGAGCTACAGCCCCAGCCCATTATCCTTTGAATGTCTGTGAGATCTGTAGTGATGTCTCTCCTCTTTCATTTCGGAATGAGTACCATTCTTCACTTGTGGCCACTGTGTACTTGGCAAAATAGGAATTTCCACTCAACCAGAGTAAACTGTTCAACAGTTAGCCTTAGTCCTGATTAGATCCTTAATAACATCTCCCTATAGAAACACGTGAAGGTAGTCTTAACAAAAGAACTATGTTTGAGCTGGTTTGGCCACAATGAGAAGAGGACGTGACTATCTAGCTAAAGAAGCAAAGGAGGTGGTTAATATGAATGAGAGTGTTTTCCTATCATTTTTCCTCACCCAATACCTCAGGACTGGCTTAGGCAACTTTTCCAAGCAAGATGTGACCCATGCAAGAAAAAATGAACTTCTAAAGATCATAAATGAGCAGAATCTTCTCTAAGGCTAGTGATAAGCCCAGACCTTCTCTAAGACTTTGTAGATCTGAATTTGAAGATTTGCTGTGAGATATTCTGGTTTATTATAAAGAAATGTGCAGGTAGAGATACATACTGGTATGTTGCAGTCTCTGTCAAACCTATCAGTGGGAAATCTAACAGCAGAACACTGGATTTGGTTTTAATATAGTCTAACTAGGCAGCAGAATGAAATGTATTATATTAAAGAAACAATTGACACACCAAAGAATTCATTTGTAAAGCTTTTCTTAATTCATTGTATCCAAAATAAGGAGTTCTATATTCAGAGAAACCACAACAAAATTCAAATCTCAGGATTAATACAAATTAACTATGTAACATTGGGCAAATCATTTAACTCTTTATGTCTTATTTTTTAATCCTATTAAGTGATTAAGAAAATAGTTTTCGGGCTGGGGTTGTGGCTCAGTGGTTAAGCACTTGCCTAGCATGTGTGAGGTCTGGGTTCGAGCCTCAGCACCACATAAAAATAAATAAAATAAAGTTATTGTGTCCATCTACATCTAAAAGAAAAAATTTTTTTAAAAAACAATTGTACATAACCCCCAGGACTGTTTTATTTGTACATTATACATATACATATATATATTAATATGTACAAAATCACATGTAGGACAGATATAAGGTACAATGCCAGTCATATAATTAGTGCTTAAAAATTGTTAGCTAGCTACTATTATTAAATTATAGTTCTGCTAATGGGATTCAGAGTCTTTTTTCTCCTTTACTAAACAGAAAAACTCATAATATCGTTGAAGGATAAGGAGTGAATTTATAGAATTTAGGGGACTGATAGAATTTAGCTCAGCAGTAGAGTAATAAGGAATACATATGATATACACACATGCCTGAGGCCTGGGGTTCAATTTCCAGCTCCAAAAGGATTTTTTTAAAAGATATTTAGCTTGATTTTTACTTTTTATCAAAGTAATACTTATATGTAGTTTTTTTGGTTTGTTTTGTTTTGTTGCGGTGCTGGGGATGGAACCCAGGGCCTCATACATGCCAGGCAAGGGTCCAACCACTGAGACATATCCCCAGCCTGTGTATGATCTTCCAAAATCAAATAATATAAAACCCTTGATAAATAATCGCAATCTTCAGCTGAGCGTAGTGGTGCATGCCTGTAATCTCAGCAACTCAGGAGGCTGAGACAGGAGGATCTCAAGTTGGAGACTGGCCTCAGCAACTTAGTGAGGCCCTGTCTCAAAATCAAAAATAAAAAGGAATGCGGCTTTAGCTTAGTGGTTAAGCACCCCTGGGTTTGAACCCACTTACCAAAAAATAAAATAAAATAAATAAAATTTTAAAAAAAATTTGTGATCCTCAACCTGGTGCGGTGGCACATGCCTATAATAACAGCAACTGAGGAGGCTGAGGCAGGAGAATCCCAAATTTGAGGCCAGTCTCAGCAACTTAGCAAGACCCAGTCTCAAAAGGTAAAATAAAAAGGGCTGGGGATGTAGCCCAGTGGTAGAGCACCCCAGGGTTCAATCCCCAGTACCAGGAGGAAAAACTGTGATTCTCAGTGCCACAACCAGTGTCCACTCCTTGGAGGCAAGGATTTCAGACCTTCACCTCTATTTCTTTAGAATAGCATGCTTGTATTTGATATTTTGTAAACTGTACTCATTGCCCATTAACTTCCTGCAGTAGAAGATAAGAATTTAGTCCTCTATCAACACAGACCCTTTCCCCAGACACACATTCCTCCTAAACCCCAGCTTCACTCTGTCGCTACTCGTAATTTTGTGTTGGGTCAGTTGTCTGTGCTTACAGAGGACTTGCAGTTGGGCCAAGCAGTACTAGAGTTCTGTTTTCTGTGTTATATAGCTATTTGTTTTTCTGGAGTTAATTTTTTTTTCTTGGTACCAAGGATTGAACCCCAGGGTGCTTCACCACTGAGCCACATCCCCAGCCCTTTTAACTTTTTATTTAAAGACTGGATCTCACTAAATTGCTCAGGGACTCACTTAATTGCTAAGGCTGGGTTTGAACTTGCAATCCTCCTGCCTCAGCCTCTCGAGTCCCTGGGGGTATAGGCATGTGCCACCATGCCCTGCTATCTTTTCTTGTCTTTATACGATCACCAAGTTCATCTTGAACCCTGACGGAATACTAACAGCTCTTAAAAGTGGACAGTTTTATGAGGAATGGGGTGGTCGTTTCTTGGATCATCCCACAAGACATTCTGCTTCCTCCTCCTCCTTTTGAGACTACTGTACATGTACAGTCCTGGACTTCCTGCACCTCTGTGTTTTGAGCCTTTGCTTCCTGTGTGTGAAAGAGTACAACACGAGAGACCTCATGTTTCTGAAAATGCCTTTATTCTACTCTCATACTCGTTGATGGTTTGCAGTTCTAAACTGGGCAGGGCACAGTGGCACCCACCTGTAATCCCAGGAACTCCAGGAGGCTGAGGGAGGAGGATCACAAATTCGAGGCAGAATTGGCAATTTAGCAAGAAAGATCCTGTCTCAAAATAAAAAAAAAAAAAAAATAAGAAGGATTGGGGTCTTCATCAGAGCAAATTATATTCCATGCATCTATAATTTTGTCAGAATGAATCCTAATTTGAACCATGAGGAACCATTTTTAAAGAGGGGGCTGGGGAGGTAGCTCAATGGTAGATCACCCCTGGGTTCAATCCCTGGTACCCTGCCCAGAAATTTGTAAATTGTAAATTATTTTCTTCTCTACTTTGTAAAGCATTGTCCTATTGATTTGCTAGCTTTCAGAGTGACTGTTGAGATGTTCAGTGCTATTCTGGTTCTCGAGCCTTTATATGGGTCTCCCTACTACCCGGGAGTTTTTTACAGTGATTTTTCTAGAAAGGGTGTTGGTCCACAGTAATTCCTCTTGGCATCATCTTGTGTTTTATTGTTGAAACCATTATGAATCCTTGGCTTTATTCATTCTAAAGTTAAAGGAAAGCGGGTGGTCAACATCACACCTTTCAACTTTCTTTGGCAAAATGGTAAAGGCAGTCTGAGTCTTACTTCACCTACTTCACCTGGCTTGATCTAGCCTTTCCTGAATTTGACTGCCACCCATTTTTTTTTTTCATTATTCTTTAAAGAACCTCTTTAGCATACATATGACATGGCTGGGGCAAGGCCAGATGAGACTGTCCTGGCGACAGAAGAGCAGTTAAGCCCTCCAGTGAGTAACACGGAGAAGAAGCCTGGGGCTCTCCTTTTCCAGACATCTTGAAAACAGGACATCTGTTTTAGGTGTGGTCCTGTTGGAACAATAGGACTTTGCTGGCGTTTCTTCCTCTTCCTGTCCCCTATGGTGGCGTTGGAGGCTTTTAGCCCACCTTTTGAATGACGCTAGGACTCTGGCTACTAGTATATCCAACAATCACCACCACCACTGTTTATTGAGAACTTACTAAGTATCTGAACCTGGGCTAGTTGCCTTCCATCTATTGTGTCTGCCGATAGTGCTCCTAACAGCTGTAGGAGACAGGCAGTGCTGCTATTTTACAGATGGGGATAGTGAGGCACAGTGAACTCACTAAAGGGGCAACCTCTAAGGCATCATTGGAACCCAGGGCATGCGACATGATACCGGCTCCTTCCTTCGTCACAGTTGAAGAGTCAACCTGGAGAAAACCAAAGATGATAGGCGTATTGTACTTCTTGTGTAAAAACTTGGCCCAACATGACACTTGCTTTATTAGACTACTTAAGACCGTTCCTTAAACCTTTGGCTTAATTCAGAGTGCATTATTTTTGTTAAGGAAACCAATTCTGTGTCAGACCCTGTTTCTTCTGCGTTTTCTTCGGTTATAATCTGCCATCTGGTAAAGGATTTCTTGCATAAGAGTTTTAAAATTTGATGTCATTCACACATATCAACTAGTTAAGGCCAAACAGACCTGGATGTATGAAAATTGGCAGAGCTTCCAAGTGCCTTTTTCGACATATTTAGATACAGTAACCACCTCATCATGTCGTGCTGGGCCAGAGACAGAAAAGTCGCATTCTTAGCCTCTCCTTCTGTCCTGGTTTTCTTTCCTCTGTCCAATGAGGAACTTAGATCATCTCAAAAAGGCCTTTTCTAGTATTTCAGGAGGATTTCTGTCTCTGGATGTTGGCTATCATGATGGGAGAGGAATCAGATAATCCCCAGATCCATTTATACTGCAAAATGATTTACACTCTTCAGTAAGGAGGGACTGGCTGGATAGATCAGTTGGAACCATATTTATTCACGAGTACCATGACATGTCACTGAAGCAAACAAGAGGAGATTGAAAACCAGTCGTTCAGTGTCTTGTGAAGGTCATTTCTAACAAGGCTACCAAGTTTTTGAGATTCTATGAAAGGTTTTTTCCCCACCACACAGTCTCAGTGCCCAGCTAAGCACGTTTCTGAGTCACTCTTTTTTTTTTTAATTTTTAATATTTATTTTTTTAGTTCTCGGCGGACACAACATCTTTGTTGGTATGTGGTGCTGAGGATCGAACCCGGGCCGCACGCATGCCAGGCGAGCGCGCTACCACTTGAGCCACATCCCCAGCCCTCTGAGTTACTATTTAGATCACACAGGTCTTGGCCCAGCACAGGTCTTGAGTGACAGTTTAGTAAAACCAATTGTTTTTAATATAAAAGTGGAAGATCAGGAAGGGATGTGTTTTTCTCATCAATATTATTTACTGTACAAGGTTAAGTGTGGATATTGAGCTTTTACCATCAGTGCCCAACTATCTGCTTGGTGTCTGTGCCTTAGTGTTCTCTCTCTCTCTCTCTCTCTCTCATTCCTTCCTTCCCTTCCCTCCCCCCCACCTTGTCCTTTCCTTTCTTCTCCTTTTCTTTCCTTTTTGCAGTGCTGGGGATCAAACCCAGGGCCTCACGTGCACTCAGCAAGTGCTCTGCCCCAGAGCCAGCTCCCCAACCTGAGTTTCCTTTTCTTTTAGTTAGAATTCTAAGGGTAGCTGATTCATAGGGCTATTACGAGGATCAAATGAGACAATTCAAATACAGTATTTTGGCACGATCTTTAGCAAAGATTTAGAGTTCTGTTAATATTAACTAATGCAAATATTAAAGGAGAGGTAACATTTCTGTAGCTACATGCACGTGTGCGTGCATGCGTGTGTGTATGTGTGTGTGTGTGTGTGTGTGTGTGTGAGAGAGAGAGAGAGAGAGAGAGAGAGAGAGAGAGAGAGAGAGAGCATGCTCTGGGGATTGGTCCCAGAGCCTCAAATGTGTCAGGAGAGTGTCTACCATCGAATGACACCCAGGGCTACTCCCCAGCTATTCTGATCATTTTCCCATCCTATTCTAATAGTCTCTTTCCTCTTCACAAGGGACCATAGAAAACCCCAGAGATAAGCCCCACAGTTCTGGTGCTCAGTTTGTACTGAGCACCTCTTCTGACCCACTGCCACTTTCCCAAACGGTGCTGCCTGTCAGATTCCAGAAGTGACTTTATTCTTGCATGAAATCCATCCTATTTTCGTTTGAAATCCATTGCGCTCCAGGGTCAGCGTGGCAAGACGGCCCACTGACCACGACTGAGTCCAAAGCCAAGTTTGAAGGTCGAGCAGAAATGGCAGGAAATTCATGTCCTTGCCCATGAGGACAGCCCCAAGACTCTGGCCTGCTTGAAATCCACCAGAGGAGGTGAAACTGATGGAGGCACCTCGAAGTAGCACGACCCGCGTCACCCAGCGGGAAAGCTAAGACTCTCGCTGGTCCCTGAAGAGAGCGGCTCTTCCTGCAGATATCTGGGTCCTGTGCTCTTTCCTGGGTGGCTGCACAGAGTCACCAAATACGCCCCCTCCACTTACAGCTTGGCAGCGACAGAAGCTTATGTTTTCTAGACACAAAATGAGAAGCAGGCTTCCTGGACCCATTTCTAAGTCAAAATAAAAATAAGACATCCAGGAAACCCACCCTGCCTCCATCACTGCGGCCCTGTTGCTTAGGTCAAGGTGTCCCCGATAAAGGAAAGGGGGAAGGGAGAAGAAGCACTGGAGCGGGATGTTTTCAGAGAGACCGAGAGCCAAGCTTTGGTTTGGTTTCGTTTCTTATTTTGTCCTTTCTTTTTAGAAAAAAATGAGAAAACATGAGCTGGGGGTGAAGCTCGGGGGGAGAGTGCTTGCCTAGCATGTGCAAGGCCCTGGGTTCCGTCCCCAGCACCACAAAAAGAGAAAGAAAAAGAAAACCTTACAGGATCCCGATTCTCTTTTGATAAGCAATGGGTGGGGGGATTATATTGTATTTTATTTACAATATTGAAGACTGACATATTGGCTGGTGGGGAGCTTCATCTTGCACAACTAAACCACTGAGAAGGAATCTTTATCTCACAGCAAAACGAAAACCCAGTCTGCTTCTCTCTATAAGATAGAATCATCCCATTGGCAGGCATTTAGTAACAACCACCAACTAAGGACGGGAGGAAAAGCTGATTAAGAAGCTGCTCTCCTTTGCTCCAGACGGGCCATGTCCAGGTGGAGATACGAATCCAAATCAGTCATCATGTCAGAGTTAAAGGAGGGAGAAAATGCTGGGGCAAGACAGAGAATGGAGAGTATTTTTAAGTTGGAGGATTGATTCATGGAGGAATTAGCACTTGACCTGGGCTTTGCAAGACAGGTAGGATTGCAGTCTGCAGAGATGAGGGGAAGGGATCCTGCGTGAACAGACCGGAGCAGGGCATCTTGAACCTGTGGGGCTGGGCATGTGTCTCAATGATGAGAGTGCTTGCCCCTCACGCACGAAGCACGGGGTTTGATCCCCAGCACCACAGATCAATCAATCAATAAATAAAAATAAAACAAACAAGAAGAAAATAGCAAAAACAGCATTCTAGGCTTCACCTGTCTGGGATAAGCAGAGGAATATAAGAGAGAAAAGGTACGTTAGGGTGGTGTAGGGGGGCCTTGAATGCCAAGCTAAGACATGGTCATTTATTATGGAGATCCACTTTTCCGATGTGCCCAAGACAGTAGAGAACAATAATACGGCATTCTGGCTGGACACGGTAGCACATGCCTATATTCCTAGCAGCTCAGGAGTCTGAGGCAGAAGGATCACACGTTTGAGGCCAGCCTCAGCAACTTAGAGAGGCCCTCAGCAACTTAGCCAGACCCTGTCTCAAAATAAAAAAGGCTGGGGGGGGGGGGGTGTGGCTTAGTGGTTAAACATCCCTGGGCTCAATTCCTGGTACCAAAAAATAATAAATAAATAAAGCAAGCAAGCATTCTTTGAGGGAAGGAGGGGAGAATGACGAGATGGCGCCCAGGGCATGTTTAAGACACTGAAATAATTCTGTATGACACTGCAGTGGTGTTGGATGTCATTATGCTTTTATCAAAATTCATAGAACTGTACAAGGCACAGAATAAGCCTAATATAAACTGCAGAGTTCTGTTCATAATGGCGTATCAGAATCAGTTCGTCTGTTGTAACAAGTACTACAGAGGTGCAGGATGTTAAAAATAGGGAAGACCTAACTGTCTTGTTGAGGAGGGGAGAGAGGGTATCTAGGCAGGGAGAAGGTATCTAGGACCTCTATGCTCAATTTTATGTAAACCTAAAATAGCTCTTTTGGAGGGGAAAAAAAAAACTGCTCTAAAAAAAGTAAGGTCTATTATTTCTTTTTTAAATCCTTCTGGCCACACAATGTACTACAAGTACAAATTATTTTAGAAGCTTCATATTTCATCGTAGAACTCACATGAACTTTTCACTCTATTCCCTGACACATAAGTGGCTATTTTCGCGTTAAAAAATTTTCCCCAGAATTTTCCAGCAAAACAGACAAACCCCCGGGGATGCAATTCCTGCGTGAAGAAGCATGACTTTGCGTTACAGGGAGTCACTGGAGTCGTCGATCACAAAACGAAACAAAAGTCAGCCAGTAAAATAATGAATGACCCATGTCTCCTGCACTCCTACGATTTTGGCCTCCTTATTTCCCATGTCCAGTGTTCACACAAAGGCACACAATCCACCTTCAACTTCACCTTCTTCACACTCAGGTGCTTTGCAGTGGGCCTCACTGAGAAACAGCTGATAAACTCACCTTTGAAGCTATGACAGGTCTCAACAAGAGACAGATCCTTGAGTAGGGAAATAACTGACACTAAGAAAAACTAACAGAGAAATAAGAATGCAGCAATGCAGGCCGGGCACAGTGGTGCAAGCCCGGGGAGGCTGAGGCAGGAGGATCGAAGGTTCAAAGCCAGCCTCTGCAAAATCGAGGCCCTAAGCAACCCAGTGAGCCCCTGTCTCTCAATAAAATACAAAATAGGGCTGGGGAGGGGGCTCCGTGGTCAAGTTCCCCTGAGTTCAATCCTTGGTACACGCCACCCCCCAAAAAATAATGGAGCAGGCCGCAGAGGCGGGCAAAGTGAACAGTGTGACTCAAGTTGGGCCAGTTTCAATGAATTTTGAAACAGGCCACAGTTGGATGGATGCCTCTGTTATTAGGAACACAGGGTTTTTTTTTCCCCCCCCTGAATGTCATTGAGACCCAGTACCACCTTTCAGCTATCACATTCCTCTTGCTGGTGTGTGCTGTTTACACGGCAACACAGATAACTGAAGGTTGTTTGGGTGCTTATTACGTAGCCATTCAGACACGGGAGCCCAAACGGTGCCTGATGAGCCCCTCTCGAGGCTCCGGAGCACATCACAGGACCGGTCTTCTGATTTGTCTGTTTAAGGCGCTTTGTTTCTCTTATGCCGACCACAACTGAAATCTTGAGTCTCAGGCCAGAGTTTGCCTTTGAGAGCAGATTCCTTCGCTCTCTGTTTGCTGGGAAAAAGCAAGAGGCCCATTCCCAGATACCCCGAGGAGCGTGGCTCTTGCTCTATCAATCTTTTTTTATCAATGAGAGGACAGAACAGGGTTTCTGGGTCCCTCTTGAGTTTGAATCTCAACGTTTCTAGCTCATGAATCTTGAGCAAGTGATTTGACTTTCCTAATCCCACCATCTTCTCCATGGAGTGAACCCAGGACCTCAGATTACACAGGATAAAAGGTGGCGTTCATCAATCCATTGCTTCTCTCCTCCCCTGCCCCTTCAGCTAGGATTTCGTTTATTTTATTAGTTCATTTTATTAGTTAATCGTTCATTTTATTAGTTAATCAATGAGTATTTGATAAGTGTTTTATGAGCTTTGTTAGAAGGCGCAGACATACCTGCAAACAAGACAGACCTCTCGGATTCCAGGATCCTTGGGATCTAAGAGCATTTGTTTCTTTGCATTCGGGTTTAACCCTCCTGAAGTTCACCAGTGCATCTACCAGAGCTAACACTTAACATATTTCAGTGGCTGCTTTTCTCCACACCCCTTTGAATAGTGGACTAGTTTCAGGTAAACCAAGTCAGTCCAGTAGCTGCTATACCACAGTTTGAAGTCTACACTCACCAGAGGCTCACATAAGTTCACACAGAGTACTTGGAACCCAACTGGTCAGGGTTTCAGTTCACTTGCTGTGTTAACAAATCAGATTTAGAAAAATGCACATGGCCTGTGGCATCATGAGCAGGTAAATTCATGGAAGTAGTTATTTTGAAGCCTTTTCTCCTTTGTCTTTTGTATGGGGGCCATTGATCCCAGGGAAGCTCTACCACCGAGCCACATCCCCAGCTCTTTTTATTTTTTTATAAACTGCTGAGGGTCTCACTAAATTGCCGAGGCTGGCCTCTGACTGGCAATCCTCCTGCCTCAGCCTCCTGAGCCGCCGAGATTAGGTATGCACTGCTATACCTGGCTCTCTGTTCGTCTTTTATATTGTTTTTTGTATTCTTCTCTGTTTTGTTTGTGTTTCCTTTGGGGGATGAGCTAAGTTGATGCTGGGGGACCAGATTCTGACTTTGACATTTTCTCACATATTACATATTCACCTGCCTGTTCTCTATATGGGGAAAACTTTCTCGTCTGAAAAAAAGCTGTATCCCCTCAAAAAGATAAATATTTGAGTAATTGTTCATAGTGCAGAAGGGAGCTTTTCTAAAAGATTGATTATAGTATTACCTTAAGAACAAATTATTTTAGAATGCTGTTGAATAAATGCACATAATTTAACTTAGCAACTCAAATACAAAAGCATTTAAAACACAAATAGAATAACAAAATTTTCATCCTAAAGAGAAAAATATTTAGGGTTTTAATTTTAAGGAAAAAAACACAAAACTGTCCTAGAAACCTATGCTCTTTAAAAATAATTGTTAACAGATCGCATCAAAACAATAAAAACCTTTTGCCCAGAGAAGGAAACAACGAACAGAATAAAGAGACAACCTACAGAATGGGAGAGAAAATTTTGCAAACTGTATAATTGGTAGTGGGGTTGATATGTAAGAAACTCAGATCGACAGCATAAAAGACAACCCGTCTTAAAAACAGGCAAAGGATCTGGACAACCCTTTCTCAAAGGATGACATACAAATGGCCATCAGTTATATGAAGAGATATTCAAAAATCTCTAATCATCAGGGAAATGCAGACCAAAGGTTCAGTTAGACATAGCACCTCACTCCTGTTAGAATGGCTGCTAGGAAAAAGAAGAAAGAGATTCAGCGTTGGCAAGAATGTAGGAAAAAAGAAACTCTTACAAACTATTGGTGGGAATGTAAATTGGTGCAGCCATTGTGGAAAACAGAATAGAGGTTCCTCAGAAAATTAAAAGTAGAACTACCACATGATCCAGCAATTCCCCTTCTGGGTATATATCCAAAGAACTGAAATCAGTATGTTGAGGGGATACCTGCACTCCCTGGCCATTGCAGCTCCATTCACAGCAGCCAAGATATGAAATCAACCTAAGTGTCTGTAGACAAATGAATGGGTTTTAAAAAAAAAAAAATCAGTGAACATGCCTGAGTGATGGAATACTATACATCCTTCAAAAAGAAGATTCTTATTATTGTGCTAAGGGAAATAAGCCAGATGCAGAAAGAAAAACACTGCATGGTCTCACTTATATTTGGAATCTTGTTTTAAAAACTACTCATGGAAGCAGAGAGTGAAATGGAGATTGTCAGGGACTTAGAGGTGGGGGAAATGGGGAGATGTTGGCCAATGTTTCAGTGATACAGTATGAATAAGTTCTGGAAAACCCAGTGTACAGCAAAATGACTAGAGTTAAGAATACTGAATTGTTTACCTTGAGATTTCATAAGAGAATCAATCTTAAGTGTTCTCACTTCAATGATGAATATGTTAATTAGCTTGATTGTGATAGTCATTTTATAATGTATATATAATTTAAAATATCACATTCCATATCTTAAATATAGGATTTTTTATTTTTAGTTATACCTCAATAAAGGTGGGAAAACTTTATAAATAGATTAAACATATCTATTAACAGACTTAATTGATGATATTTTTTTTCTTTTGGTACTGAGGATTGAGCCCAGAGGTGGGCTACCACTGAGCTGCATCCTCAGTCCTTTTTATTTTCTATTTTGAGACAAAGTCTTACTAAGTTGCTGAGGCTGACCTTAAACTTGCCATCCTCCTGCCTCAGCCTCCTGAGGCATTGGGATTACAGAGGTGCACCACCACACCCAGAGTCAATTGATGATCTTACTTAGAGAATGATGAGAACAGTGTTATATGACATTTATGTGGATATGCTGTATGCAACTATTATGGGGGTGTCTTTTAGGGTGCCCTGGTACACGTAACTTCCTGCTTATCATAAAACGACCCCCATTGCATTAAGAATGTGGTTGTATAGCTGGGCATGGTGGTGCATGCCTATAATTCCAGTGGCTCGGGAGGCTGAGGCAGGAGGATAGCAAGTTCCAAGCCAGCCTCGGCAAAAGTGAGGCACTAAGCAACTCAGTGAGCCCCTGTCTCTAAATAAAATACAAAATAGGGCTGGGGATGGGGCTCAGTGGTTGAGTGCCCCTGGGTTCAATCCCCAGTACCACCCCCCAAAAAAAGATTGTGTTTGTGTTCTCATAACGTGGATGAGACTGCCTGGCCAGCGTCTCTCTGTGTGCCCCCTCTCTGTGGGTCTTTAGAAGACGGCTCTGCTCTCCAGGCCCTGGCTTCCTAAGCCTTCTCTTTGCCATTTCAGAAATCACCATGGTTGACACAGAGATGCCGTTCTGGCCCACCAACTTTGGGATCAGCTCCATGGACCTCTCCATGATGGATGACCACTCCCGCTCCTTCGACATCAAACCCTTCACCACCGTGGACTTCTCCAGCATTTCCGCCCCCCACTACGAAGACATCCCATTCACGAGAGCTGATCCGTTGGTGCCTGATTATAAATATGACCTGAAGCTCCAAGACTACCAAAGTAAGATGCTTCTGTTCTCGTTTCAGACCACGGTGACCCTGGAGTACGCGCTCCAGAGGCTGGGACTCTAGAGAGAAGGCGGCTCCCATTATCAGCCAGATCTTAGGTCTCCGCTTTATGCCAGAAAGGAAGGTGGATGTAAATGCCGCAGGTCCATCTTGTCCGTTTGACCCTTTTCTCTCTCTGTCCTTTCTGGCTGGCTTCCTTCTTAGCGTTTTCTAAGATGATTACATCGCCTTTTCTATCTCAGGCTGAGTGGAGTCCACCCAACTTTCAGCTTCTTCTAAGTTAATAGGTAACAGTTGCAAGTTATCGTATACAATTTATCATCCTTAAATTACTCTGACTGTGGGTTTCTTTTTCCCACCCCTAATCTGTGATGTGTGAAATCTACATTGAAACCCGCCTTTTCAGGCTCAAATGAGCATTTTAAGGTTGTCAACTTAAAAAATTCACAAGTGAACATTGCAAAAGCCTATGGCTCTTCTTGCCATGAACTCAGTCAACATCAAAACATCGGGCTCAAGAAAAAAAAAAAAAAAACCGAGGACTGCACTTTTCAAGATAAAATATAATTTCTGTGATGCTGTTTCCTTGATGGTATCTCCTCGTGGGCTGATGTGCTGGTTTTCCAGAGCCACCGCTGTGTAATTGGCAACCATTATGTGACACTAAGTCAGAACTTCCTGTATTTCTAGTTTTATTTCTTAGATAAATAGTATAGCTGGTTCTATTTATCTGTGTGGTTTGGGGTTTTAGCCTAATATGGAAATTGAATAGGCCCGAACCTAACCAGTAAAAGGTAGGACTTGCTTTCCAGAGGTTTCTCCTGCATTCATTCAAAGATCTTTTTTTTTTTTTTTTTTTTGCAAACTCTTTGTCTCAACTCACAGCTGTTGATAAACCCGGGTTCTTACTTTCCTGTACCTTTCAAAGAGGCCCATAGTGGTGGCAGGGTTCCTTTTACTAGTGTGGCTTAAAAAGACTTCTTTTTTTTTTTTTTTTTTAATTCTGCTTTGTTATATATGACAGCAGAATACTAAAAGAGACCTTTGGTATGCAAGATTTAAGTAAAATATATCACTGACACACACACAGGGCAGTACATCCCCAGCCAGACGAGCCACGTTGTCTCAAGTCCTGTTTTCTTACCTGTTTAGTCTTTCGGGGTGTTGAGGAGTTGGAGGACTTCACACTTAATCCATATCTCTGTTTTATTTATTTTTTTAATATTTATGTTCTAGGCGTAGTTGGACACAGCACCTTTATGTTTTCATTTATTTATTTTCATTCGAACCCAGGGCTCCGCATGCGCCAGGTTTGGGACTGGCCTGTAATGCCAAAGCCTCTATAGTTCTCTGCCTTCACCTGGGTCTTTGCATGTTGCTGAGCCCTTCCGCCCTGACGGCCTGAAGGAGTCCAGTGGCCACCCCGGCCCCAGCACCCCTGCAGGGTCCTTTTCCAGGTGATAACAGATCTTCTCACCTCTCTCTCTGCACAGGTGCGATCAAAGTGGAACCTGCGTCCCCGCCTTATTATTCTGAAAAGACTCAGATCTACAATCGGCCCCATGAGGAGCCCTCCAACTCGCTCATGGCCATCGAGTGCCGCGTGTGTGGAGATAAGGCTTCTGGGTTCCACTACGGCGTTCACGCCTGCGAAGGGTGCAAGGTAACAGCACGAAAAATCTCTCCTCCAAAAAGTTGGCTGATATGTGCCTATTTCATTTCCCTTTGCAAACTCACTCCAAGGAATTAAGATCAAATGGTCATAGATTTTTTTTTTTTTTGGCGAGGTGGGAGCCAAACCCATTCTTCAAGTAATAGAATATTCAAAAATCTAAGAAGAAAACTGATAAAAGCAGGATTGCTTCACCCTACTCACCTTTCTGCAAGTGGGTCCTTTGGCAGTGATTCATGTCAGCCCTGCTGTCTTGCAGACTTTTTACTATTATTATTATTATTATTATTATTATTATTATTTTAATATTTATTTTTTAGTTGTAGTTGGACATAGTACCTTTATTTCATTTATTTTTATGTGGTGCTGAGGATAGAACCCATGGCCTCGCATGTGCTAGGTGAGCGCTCTACCACTGAGCCACAAACTCAGCCCACTCTTATTATTTTTTAACAAAGCAGTCTGTCCAAGATGTCATGGTAAGATAGTCAACGATGAGCCGGCACCAGGACCCAGATTTCCTGAATTCTCTAGTGTGGTTTTCACTGTACCAAGTAATCTTTTATATAACGTAAGGGCTGACAAGTTACTTGTGTGTGTTTATCATTTCATTCCTTACAACAGCCCCGTAAGGAGCTTATTTATGGCCACATCACAAATAAAGCAATTATAGATTGAGGGCTTGGGGATGCCACTTGGGGGTAGATCACTCACTTAGCATGTGCAAGGCCCTGGGGTCCATCACCAATATCGCAAAAAGTAATAATAATAAAATAAAATAAAGAAAATAAATTATGGATTAGCCAGCCCTTCCAAAGTTGGTAACTGGCAGATTGAGGTGTGGGATGTGGCTCTGACTCTACATCAACTCCTAAACCGGTGCTCTCTGTTTCCTTATTCAAGTATCAGTTTGAGCCGTGTATTGTGCAGACAGGCAAAGAGGTACAACCACTTCAGGACACTATTGGATTCAGACATTTCCTAACGTGATGCCCCAGTTTATTAGGGAAATGTGCCGATGAACGTGTATTTTGATACTCAGTCTTTTAAAATAATACTGTAATCAGTGAATCAAGAATATGAAAGTAAAGATATGGAACAGCAGGTAGGCAGGAGCCAGGACATCTGGGGAGGATGGGACCAAAAAGGAAATGAATTTTCACTCTTGTGACTGTGCACCAGTCTTGGTTCAGGTGCCTCTACGTCAATCATTATTTAGCCACGTTCTGCCAGAGTTTTCTCATCTATAAAGTGGTGGAATTGGAGCAGATGGTCACTACAGTCCTTTTAGTTCTATTAGTTTATTACTATAAAGGCAACCTCATGTTTTACAAAGTGACAAACCACTCATCCCCTGTGCCACTTGCTCAAAGTCACCAGCCAGTCATATCACACCAGCCCCGGGCCGCCTCATGTGTTGAACGGCTTGGCTGTGTCGGCCGTCCAAGCTCTGACTCATCTCTGAAGTTCTGAATTTCAAAATGAGTCCTCAATATACTCCTGGCAAGAGAGGAAGATACTTAAACCCCTTCGTTCTATGATTAGAACCAAATCCAAATATCTACAGTTCTCAATGAAAACAGTCAGTATCCTAAGATCTAAATGATAACAAGAGCATGTCATTTTATTGAGTTAAGATTTACAGTGTTTTGAGTAAGTTGTTGCTCAATTCTGAACCATATTTATCTAAAGAAACCGTTAGGTTTGGGTCATGTTGATTAATGCACATTAGTAAATGCGTGTGGCTGGGGATGTGGCTTCAGTGGTGGAGGGATCGTCTAGCATGGCAAGTCCTGAGTTCCATCCCCAGCTCCACCGAACAAACAAACAAAAATAAATAAATAAATAAATAAATAAATTATATATATATATGGTAGAGAAAGGGGATAAACTCTTCATAAAGTCTGTAGAATAGTCAGGCACAGTGGCTCATGCCTATAATCCCAGCAACTCAGGAGGCTGAGGCAGAAGGTTTGCAAGTTCAAGACCAGCCTCAGCTAATTTAGTGAAATCCATCTCAAAATAAAAAAATAAAAAAGGGTAAGGGATGCAGCTCAGTGATAAAGCGCCCCTGGGTTCAATCCCCAGAACCCAAAAGCAGAGTGCCTGAAGTTGTGTTTGGGTGGGGAACTGTGGTGATCCTACCTCCTTGGGAGGCCGAGGCAGGAGGATCCCTTCAGCCCAGAAGTTTGAGGCTACCCTGAGCAACATAGCAAGACCCCCTGTCTCAAACAATTTTTTTGTCAGTTTTATTTCTCAGTCTGAAAAGTATCAGTAGATGTAATCCACATAAATAAAAGTTCTTTAGGGTCTTCAGTCATTCTTTAAAGATTCAAGGAGATCAAAAAGTTTGAAAACCACTTGTTACAGGGCATGGAGGCAGAAGAAGAACAATGACTCATTCTTTGTCCTTAGGACCTACACAAATCTGTTGCCACCTCCCGAATACAGCCCCATTAGACCAGTGGCTATCAGTAATCTAAGATGTCTCCTTATCACCAATGTTCAATGAAAATCAAGAAAATGAAATTAGCAAATGGCTTGACTCATCTGTATGAATTTTGAAAGGTGTTTTGGAAGCTGGGGCAGTGGTGTACATCTGTAATCCCAGTAGCTCAGGAGGCTGAGGCAGGAGGATTGTGTGTTCAAAGCCAGCCTCAGCAACTTAGCGAGGCCCTAAGCAATTTAACAAGGTCCTGTCTCAAAATAAAATTTAATAAAGGGCTGGGGATATGGCTCAGTGGTTAAACACGGCTGGGTTCAACCCCCGGTGTCCAGTACTCCCCTGCCTCAAAAAAAAAAAAGTGCTTTGGCAGTTTAATTTTTGCCATTTTGGTAGAATACTGGGTATACCCATAATTAAAATCAAGTTTATCATAAAGTTGCAGAGTAACTTACAGATTGAAAGGAGTAGTGATATTGCATATGGTACTTGTTGGTAGATCCTAAATAACTTTACGATGAGGCAGGTTTGTTTTAGTGGTCCTTGTCAAAAATGGAACAGTTAGGAATGAGTAGATTTGGTTTAGAATAAAATGAAATAGTGGCAGATTCTTAGGTGTGTTCATATTGCGGACTTATGCAAAATTAAACCTTTGCTACTAAAAGATACGCCTTAGAGTTTGCAAAGCTATCGTTTATTGCTTACAAATTAGATAATGTATTTTTTTCTTTAATAGGTTATTATTGTATTAGTCCATTTTAATTAATGAATGAAATACCTGAGGCCATGTACTTACAAAGAAAAGAGGTGTATTTGGCTCATGGTTCTGATCCAAGGTCGAAGGCCCACATCTGGTGATGTCCTTCTTGATGCAGAATCTCAGTGCAGCCCAGGGCCCATCATGGCAAAAGACAGGGAGCACATTTGTGGGCAGCTGTGCATGTATGTGTGGGCATGTGTCTTCTGGTCCTTCTCCCTCTTCTTACAAAACCATCAGAATTCAATCCTGGGGGTTCCTTCCTGATCACCTTATCTAATCCTAATCACTTCCCAAGACCCCATCTCCAAACACCATTGTCGGATTAAGTTGCTACACCCTTAATACCTCACAGGGGGTTACTTTTCAATACATGATCCCTTGGGTGTTGCATTCAAACCATATCCAAACCGTAGCAATCATGTTTTTGAATCTTCAGTAAATGATCATTTAGAGCCATAGATTTACCTAAAAATATAAGCAAAGAAGAACTACTGTACCTTACAAAGTCATCTCCTTTTATACTTCTACATAAGACCCTACCTCAAGAAGGGTGTTTGTGGGGTGTGTGTGTGTGTGCACTTGTGCACACACATGCATTTATATTAATTATACAGAATAACATATTTCTTTGTGTTTATTTATTTCCATATGCCTATAACATACTTCAATCATATCCCCCTCCCCCATTACCTCTCTTACCCTTCCCTCCCCCACCTCTTCTTAACCCTTTCCTCTTCTCTGAGAGTGCCCAGCCCAGGAAGGGTTTTAAATATATTTCTGTCTGCCGGTAGCAGGTCATTGATTCCGCTTCCCCGTGTCCCATTCCACGGGACACACAGGGCTTTGAATCTCAGTGTGAAAATTAACAAGGCCATTCTGAAGCCTCATTGCACCTGAAATTCTGTTTAAAAAATAATAATTAATTAAGGAGGAGTTGGAAAAAGTTTAAAAGCCAGAAAAAAAAAAAAAGAAACAAAACCAGGAATTGCCTTCTCACAGACAAATATGGAGACTTTAGAATAAAAATATATACACAGAACCATTTTCTGAAACGGTGACCCAGTGATCTTCATCACCCCAACTCACAGAATGCACGCCCCGAAAAGGAAGTTGTTGAAAGAATAAGAAAAATAATAATGAAAGTTGAAACTGTGCATTGTCTTAGGTACCGTGAAATAATAGAGTATTGTTAGGGAGTTTCTTTATCATGAAGGAACTTTGGAGAAGTTGGCTCTGTTCTCTCTCTTTAAAAAAAAAAGAAACAGAAAAACACTCAGTAATATCCTTACATCTTCTTCTCATTTCTTGGAAGAGTCAAAAGATAAGAAAACAATCAGTTATCTTGAAGGTAGTGGAAAAAAGAAACAATAAAAGCAAGTTCAGGGTGTGTGTCTAGAGACACTCAGTTCAGGAATTCACAGACATATCCAGTACATAAGTGATACTCAGAATCGCCATTCTGTAGCAATGAAAGATCCCGAATCATCACAAAAGAGAATATGATTCACCTTTGAAAAGGCATCATAGGAGGCAGACTAAAAATGGGCACCATGAGGGTTAAACTTAAATAACATGATTCTCTTATCAAAAAAACTTCCTGTCTAGCCATGCCAAATAACTGAGTACTCTGTGACCCACCCCTCTGTCAGTAGGCCAAGCAGCATTTCAACCATTGATATTAATTTTTAAAAATGAAAATCAGAAGTCATGGAACATCATAAACTACATCTGTTCACAGTGGCAAAAATCAAAGTCTTGACCAACATTTTTCAGTGAAAACAGTTCTGTACATTAGCTTTCTACTAACCCATGGGAAAAGAAAACCACAGCTTTGTAATCCCAGAGGTCCTCGAATCTTTTGAAAATTAAAGTGGGTTCTGCTTCCAGCAGATACAACATGGGACATAATCTTTGAGATATTGCTGATCTCACAAGAGGCCTCTAAGACAACAGTGTCAACATGACACAAAAGAAATGAACAAAGCCCTAGGTCTTGAGCCAGGAGCTACAGAACTGCAGGGGCACTTCCTTCCTAATAGACTCCCATAGAGGTGCCAAGGTGCAGTACTTCCCCCAAAGACAGGTGCCTGTCTCTGTGTTCTGAGCCATCAGTGAGGGGGAGCTGAGCCTGGGGTTTTTGGATTGAGCCAGGATCCTCAGGGGTATCTGCAGGTCATAAGTCAGTGGCATTTAGCAGAAGCATTTGCAAAATCTCTTTGAAGGAAAGAATTCTCAATGTGGGCCCTATAGGACTTCCACAAAATTGAGGCATGATTTCAAAATAAAGTATCTGCAAGCAATGGGAGATGGCAGTCACCTTGGATGAAATTCATCAAAATAAAAAAAAAAAAAAGGTACAAATTTATTACCATCTGTCTCCTACCCAAGGAAAGCAGAAATTACTGGTGCCTGAAACAGAATCCACAACAACTATGTAAAAAAATTGTTTAAAGAGGGGCTGGGGTCGTGGCTCAGAGGTAGAGCACTTGGTTTGCACGTGTGAGGCCCTGGGTTCGATCCTCAGCACCACATAAATAAATAAATAAATAAATAAATAAACAAAATAAAGGCATTGTGTCCATCTACAACTAAAAAATATATATTAAAAATTTTGTTTTAATTGGTTAAAGAAAGAGGGTGGGCCCAGCTTGATGGCTCATGCCTGTAATCCCAGCAACTCGGGAGGCTGAGACAGGAGGATCACTTGAGACCAGGAGTTTGGGGCCAACTTCACCAACATAAGAAAACCCTGTCTCAACAAAACAAAACTAAAGTCAACACCAAGTGTGGGAAAGAGACTTGAATTTTCATAAACTCTATGTATAAACACTTCAGAAAATAAGTTGGCATTCTCTTATAAAATTTAACCTTCATATGTCATACACTGTAGAAACTCCATGCCAAGGTAATTCTTTTTTTTAATTAACATCTTTCAGATTTTTTTCTAATTAGTCATACATGACAGCAGAATGCATTTTGTTTCAATGTACACCAATGGAGCACAACTTTTCATTTCTCTAGTTGTACACAATGTAGACTCACACCATGTGTGCAATCACACATTTACCTAGGATCATGACATTCTTCTTATTCCACCATCTTTCCTACCTCCCGTGCCCTCTCCTCTCCCCCCTCCCCTTTGCCCAATCCAAAGTTCCTTCATTCTTCCCATGCCCCCTCCCCCCATTGTGGATCAGCATCACTTATCAATAAGAGAGAACATTCGGCCTTTGGTTTTTGGGGATTGACTTACTTCACTTACCATGATATTCTCCAACTCCATCTACCTGCAAATTCCATAATTTTATTCTCTTTTAATGATGAATAATATTCCATTGTGTATATATACCACAGTTTCTTTATCCATTCATCTGTTGAAGAGCACCTAGGTTGGTTCCACAGTTTAGCTATTGTGATTTGTGCTGCTACTATAAACATTGATGTGGCTGCTTCACTGTGGTATTGCAGATTTTAAATCCTTTGGGTATAGAAAAACTGTGGAATGCTTCACGAATTTGATTGTCATCCTTGCGAAGGGGCCGTGCTAATCTTCTCTGTGCCATTCCAATTTTGGTGTATGTGCTGCCCAAGTGAGCATGCCAACGTAATTCTTATAACATGTACATCGTAAAATGTTTACGAGGTTATTTATAGAAGCACTGCCCCTTAAGAGCTAAAAATTGGCAGTGATGCTTATAGCCATCACCATAGGAGTAGGTTAATAAATCGTGGTATAGTCATAAAATGAAATAGTATATAATTGTGAAAATGAGTAAATTATACTGCTGTAATGCACCAATAAAAATATACTAAAGAAAATGAATAAATCGCATGGCTTTTCACTGGAAAGTGAATAAATTTTGGAAACGAAATGCTCAATTTATAAAAACAAAGAGAGAGATTCCCCCCTCCATAACAAATTGTATGAAATCACTGAAGGCCTCAGAACAAGCTTAATGAAACAACATGTTGTGTCGTTTCACATGCTAGTGGATAAACTTGCCCTAAAGGGCAAGGAAACAATCCACACAAAATAGAGAATAGTGATTGCTTTGTCCAGGGAGGACAGGGAGCAAGGGTTGGAACAATACGTACATAAATGCAAGCTGCTATCATGATTTTAAGTCTAGTGTCAGAAAATAGGTTCCTGTGTGACATCTCCTGTGCTTTATGATTGCTGATTCTTTTTTTTTTTTGATTATTTAAAGCATTACATAGCTCATGATATATCATCTTTCATACATTTGACTCAAATTGTGTTTTGAACTCCCATTTTCACCCCAAATCACATCTGTTACATATTCACATTTTTACATAATGCCATATTAGTGACTGTTGTATTCTGCTACCTTTCCTATCCCCTACTATCCCCCCTCCCCTCCCCTCCCCTCCCATCTTCCCTCTCTACCTCCCCTGCTGTTGTTCAATTCTCTCCCTTTTTTTCCCTCCCCCTTGCCCCTCATAACCTCTTATAATTTTATGTATCATTGAAGGTCTCCTACCATTTCCGTATGCTTTCCCTTCTCTCTCCCTTTCTCTCCCCCCATTCGTCTTTGTTTACTGTAGTCTTTTCCTCATGCTCTTCCTTCCTGTTCTCTTCTTAGTTGCTCTCTTTATATCAAAGCAGACATTTGGCATTTGTTTTTTAGGGCTTGGCTAGCTTCGCTTAGCATAATCTGCTCTAATGCCATCCATTTCCCTGCAAATTCTATGATTTTGTCATTTCTTAGTGCTGCATAATACGCCATTGTGTATAGATGCCACATTTTTTTATCCATTCATCTATTTTTTCATTGGTAATTAATATCACATTTCATCAGAAGAGAAAAAAAATTAGAAGAAAAGAGCATGTCAGTGGCCCTTGTAAAGTCTGTCACATTTTAGGGTCACCAGCTGTCAGTGAGGGATGTGCTTTTCTCATCCTCCGGTGCTCAGGTGTGGCCAGAAGGGAAGGGAGGTGGCATGGGTGTCACTTTAACAGAGTGCTACTGTAGGTGTTGCGTGTATCCAGGGGTAAAAGAGACCATCCCCATCCCCATGTAGCTCATGATTTTTAATTGAGAAGCAGGGAGGGGCCGGACGGAAACCTTGAACAACATAGGAAATTTCTGTGATATTTGAAAAGTCATAATCGCTGTCGGAAATCAGATAAACTATAGCACAGTAAAGGGGACCGAGAGTTCTCGAAGAGAAGTGGGCAGGGGCAGGCCATAGTTCTCGTTAGGGTGGTTGAGGCTCGTCGTTGAGAAGGTGAGATGTGACCCAAACTTACATTGAGGCTGATGGGCAAGTGTATATGGGTGTCCCTAATCCAAAATCCACAGCGCTCCAAAATTTTTGAGCATCGATCCCAAGGGTTACTCAACCTGTATTTAGAAAAAAAAAAAAAAGAGCTTCCCATCTGAGAGAAAGAAGAGTGACTTTAGAGATCTTTGGCTGGAGAGGATGGAGTGGTATCATTCCCAGGGGATGATCAGGACTCTAGTTTTGGACAGGCTGGAGTGGAGATGGCCATTGGGTTTCCAAGTAAAGGCGTCAAGTAAGGAGTAGAACATGCACACCAAGATTTAAAGATGAAATTCTGGAGAAAGTCAGGGTGCACACCAGTGGCTGCCGCGTCAATACCAAACCAGTGGTTTTCGTACCAAAGGGGAACTGATCAGTTTGAATTCTTTCAGGAAGATGAACACTAGAGAAATGAATAGGAATCTGATTAACTCCCAAAAATGAAGTGAGAAGACATTTCTGATTGCAAACCTTTCCCATTCATCCCTCAAAAGATGTGGCAAATAGAGCAGAAAAAATCCCCTTTGCCCCAAATGGACGTGCTTGCCATTTTGAGATAGCCAGGTTCTCTGAGGATTTCTATATCACTTGTCTCATTATTTCCTACTATAGGCTCCGACAGCAAGGCTCTCTTTCAACTGTACAAATAAATGAAACATTCAGCAGGAAATTATGCAACATAGAGAATTAAAAAAAATATATCCACATGTGGATTTTTATTGGCCCCGATCATGTTTTAGAATGAAATGATTCTAACTTTGCCAAACTGTTTAGCACAAATTATAAAGGCCGGGGCCTGCTGTTGGAATGGTTTGCAGAGAGGCTGGACTGATTACATGGTGTTTTATTTGCATTACATTAAATCCAGAGCACTTCTTAGAGCTGGCTGAAAAGCAAACACGGAGCCAGGGTACACAAAGTGACATCAGTTGGATGTGCTCCGTCCATCTGAGAGCTAAAAAAGCACACTGGAGATCCATCCTCTGGCTCCTTTTTTTTAATATATATTTTTATTTTTTAATAGCAAAGAAACAAGTTCCAGAGAGGCCGAGGGACTTGCCTAAGGCCTCCAGTGGGTAAAACTGCTTTAAGAACCTGCCTCTTCTGATACCCACGCCCATGTCCCTCTAGCGATGGGACTTCACTTCCAAGTGTCCTAAAGACTTAAAAAAAAAAAAATTCACTTCTTTTCTTTTCTTCTTTTTTTTCTCCTAAATCCCTTTGCAGGGTTTCTTCCGGAGGACCATCCGATTGAAGCTTATTTATGATAGGTGTGATCTCAACTGTCGGATCCACAAAAAAAGTAGAAATAAATGTCAGTACTGTCGATTTCAGAAATGCCTGGCCGTGGGGATGTCTCATAACGGTAAGTGAACACTTGTCACCATAATCTTGTCATACACTTGGTAGCTGCCAGGTCAGCAGGCACCAGGGCCCTTGATGGCAATTCGTACAGTTTCCCCACAAAACATCAGGTTTCAGAATATCACGTGCCAAGAAGACATTTCTCACTTAGGTCAGTGATTTTAAACTCTTAGTATAGAATCCTTCTTTCGTGGCTGAGCCTCGAGGTGATGATGGGAGAAAAGACTTGAAAACCTGGGGGAAGGGGGGAGGGGGAAGACTATACTGTTTTAAAATAAAGGCAGTGATTATCATGATTCATTTTATGTTGCTTTAGAACAGAATTATACTTAGTGTGTAGTTTCTAAGTTAAATGTAAGAAAATGTTGAAGAATTCTGTAAATGGAATTTTAAGTGGCATATCAGAATTTAGATTTATACTGCTGCTTCTCCTCCTCCTCCTCCTCTTCTTTCCTTCCTTCCTTCCTTCCTTCCTTCCTTCCTTCCTTCCTTTACCTTGCAAAGAGGAGTGTAGCTCTGTCCTTGGTTTCAGAAAACAGGAGAATTGCAAGAACAGGAGGATTGCAAGTTCAAGGTCAGCCTCGGCAGCTTACCAATAAAAGGGCTGGGGATATCACTCAGTACTAAAGCATCTCTGTGTCCAGTGCCCAGTACCGAGAGAGAGAGAAAGAGAGAGAGAGAGAGAGAGAGAGAGAGAGAGAGAGAGAGAGAGAGAGAGAGAAATTAATCATTATGGGTTCAAGAAATAAAAAATTCCAAAGTGACCAAATTGAATCCAAAGTTTCGTTTCATTTGGTATCTTATTTCCCCTCCCTCCATCTATCCTTCATTCGTTCATTCCTCCCTTTCTTCAGGGAGTCAAACCCAGGGCGTTGCCCCTGGTAAACACACACTCTACCACTGTATACATCCTCAACTCTGATTTGTGTCTTGCCTTTGCTTTCATCTCTCTCAAAACTGATCTGGTAAAAAGATCGTCTTTGAAGTCAATCCTCATCTATCTGATTAATTTTTTTGTTGTTGTTCTGTAGTGCAGATGTTTGATTTTCACAATGGAAATCATCAAGATATCTGGGAACCGCTAATTGGTTGATACTCTACCCTTTAAAAATAGTTTGCAGAATTAGAGTTGTTAAGAATCTCTTATGAATAGAGCTATCAACAGCGTTGGACAGGACAGGAATTTGGTCCAACTTTCCTCAACAGTTGACCACATCTGCTTAGTACAACTGCAGTCACTGATTGCAAAATAATTTGCTGGTTGAATTCCATCCGTCTCCTTTTTATTTCAAGCCTCATAAAACATAAGGGCAAGTTTTCAAGTCAAGAGAGCTCTCTATTTTACGTGATGCAATGAAGTTCCAATAAACTTATTTTATCTTTATGAAGAAACCCTGGACTCTGAGGTCATTATCATCAAGATAGCTCAGGAAACCTGCCCATTCTACTCATAATGCTGTTTGGTTTGTTTTTTTTTTTTTTTGTTTGTTTTGTTTTGTTTTTTTTTTTCCGATTAAAACAATTGTCACTTCACACATTCTTGTGAAATATAATTCCTAATACTTTCAGGAACTGCACATGTTGATGTAAAATGTTTCCTTCTGTTTACAGGCAGAGCAAACATTCACATAAAATATATCCCTGGTTGCTTATTATTTATAGGCAAATATTATTCATAGCCCAACCTACTGGCTGGTGGTTTAGCTCAGTGGTAGAGTGCGTGCTTAGTGTGCAGGAGACCCTGGGTTCTGTTCCTAGCCCTGAAAAAAAAAGCCCAGTGTATGTAGAATGGGTGGTATAATTACCTCCTCCCAGAAAAATTGGAGAGCTACCATAAACTCGATAACACGGTCAACTTTTGACTTCATGCAACGATTAGGTTATTCTGTTTTGAGAGAGGGGCAATCTTGATGAAGTGTTCAGTTTTTGCAAAGGCAAGAAAAAATTAGGAATTGAATATCAGTACATGAGAGACCTAAACAGCTCAACACTTAAATGATTGCAAACTTGACTAAGAAAACCCTCCTTGTAGGTTTTTATGGCAGTGTGTCCTTTGCACAGGAAAGAAAGCACCGAGATTCTCTGAGCCCAAGAAAGGAGACATAACACTTGATAAGTGTTGCCTGTTATTCTGATGAAGTAAACATTTCTAAACACAAAGTCTTCTAGGTAGTTATAATCAGTGTTTAAAATTCATGATTTGGGGACTATAGTTCAAGCATGCAAGAGGCCCTGGGTTCAATACCTAGTACTGCAAAACAAAAGCAAAAAAAAAAAAAAAAATACTCATTACTTTGTCCAATATAAGTAATGATGTTTCCATTCATATAAAATGTCTTTTTAAGTTACCAAATAGGCATCTAGTATTATAAGTCAGTTTTCAGTGTCTGCAAGAAAAAAAAAAGAACATCCCCCAAAGTAAGTTCACCCCATTCTATATCACTATTATTTCTGCTCTTTGGTCTCTGTTTAATCCATTTAATATATTTGAAGGCAGATTCTGAAGTAATTGTCAAAGAATTCTAAGGGTCCTGGGGGATATAATTGGAACATTACTGAAATTGGTGGGCACTGAATTCTTTCAACTTTGAAATTTCTGTTTTTCCTTTTTTTTAAAAAAAATATTTTTTTAGTTGTAGATGGACACAATGCCTTTATTTTATTTATTTATTTTTATGTGGTGCTGAGGATTGAACCCAGCGCCTGTCATACAAGAGGAAGGCACTCTGCCACTGAGCCACAACCCCAGCCCCCAGAACTGCCTTTTGTGTGTGACCAGAACAGTAGTAAGTCCAGGGTCGGCGCATTTATAAAATAATCTGAGAAAAGACTGGCTTGGGTTCCTTAGGAGTCAGTTCAGTTACATGTGCCCTAGAACACTGAAAGTTGATTTTTTTAAAAAAATGTGCTTTTCGTAAGTTTAAAAAATGACTGAGCATTGGGGATTCCAGTGAGAGCAACTGCCTACCCTATGAAGGGTGAAGCCCTGGGTTTAATCTGCAACATTTGAAAAAAAAAAAAAAAAGGAGCAAAACCTTAGCTTTGCTGATTAGATGTCCAGTGATATAAATAATGTGAGTGTTTTTTTTTCTTTTTTAAAAAAAGCTGACTACTTTAAAAGATAATTTCTCAGTGACTTCATCAAATATAAAAAAAATGGTTTCACCAGTTTTTGCAGCACTCAGCATTTTTAAGGTAGTTGTCTTGATGATTTGAAAATTGCTCTAGTATATATTGAGAAAGAAAAAAAAGCTAAATGAAAAATGTATTTCAATTTAACCTGATACTTTTTTCCTCTAACCTTTGCTATGGTTTTGATAAGTGCCCCCCTCAGAGGCCTATGTGTTAAAGCCTTGGTTGCCAGCCTGTGGCACTACTGGGAAGGGCAAAATGTTTAGGAGGAGGGGCCTATTGCAAGGAGGTTAGGTCATTGGGAGCGTGCTCTTGAAGAGAACACTGGGTTCAAAAGTCTTGTCTTCCATAAGACTTTGTGGATTCCTTGTGCTTCCTCTTCTGTGTGATTTATCCCTTCCTGGGACACTGCAGTCTGGCTTGAAAAGCAAGGGAGTGCTTAGGTCTATATGACTCAACACCACACCACTCACAGCAGCAAGGGGGCGGGGGAAGAACCAGGAAAGGCCATCAGAAGACAAAGAACGCTATGCTGGGAATCCTGGGGAGGTGAGACGGGAGGAAGTGAGCTGTGACCAAGGAGTAAAAGTGTCTGAGAGGAGAGAGGTTATCAGAGACAGCTCTGGGCATCTCAGTCTGGGTAACGACAGAATGGATGGACCAAGTTGGGGGCGGGGAGGGACACAGGAAGAAGAGATGGTTTGGAGGAGAACGTTCAAGTTTTAGTTTTATTTGTGTTTAAGGAACATGGAGCCTCCGTGTATAAAGGAAGACCTGAAGGCGTGCAAAGTAAAAATCTAAATCTCTAGAAGGAGAAAGCAGGAGTCACTAGTACCTGTTGTGAGTTGGGGGGAGGCTGTAATAGGAACACAGAATGTGCACCAAGGAAGGGGCGGCAGAGAGATCTAGGAAACAGCAGAAAGGGGTCCACCAGGAAAGAAAAACCAGGAGGAGAAATTTTTTAAAGGAAAGGGTGGAGGTGGTCCAGTGTGTAGAAGGTGGGGGAGTGCTCCTAATGGGAGCAGATTGAAAATGCACAAGAGGCCCTGGGTCTGGCCAGGAGAAGAACATTCACATTCAGGGTTTCCAGTTTCAATTAGTTCAGCTCAGCAAAAGCTGGATCCCAGAAAGGGCAAGTCAGTCAGAAATGCTGCAAGGGCAGAGGTGGCCGGGTAGGAAGCTGAGACCTGCCTGCTCTGGCAGAAAGGACGGAGCCAGTCAGACAGCAAGAGAGATTCATCCATAGTGTTTCTTATGGTCCCTCTGGAGGAATCCTTCTGTCCCTGTGTCTCCCAGAGCAGAATGTGTGGCACCATGTCTTGAATCAAAACAGATACTCCCTGAATGAACTTTAGCCTTCAGAGAATTGGAAACAAGTCGGATGGTGAAGGAAGGTGGTGTTTTGCACATTTCTGCAAAGACACCTAGGTAAATGTTTAAATGCCCTCTGCCAATAATTAGATAAATGTCACCCCTCTGTAAAAATAGTATTGGCTGTCGGATTGTTCCTTCTTTTCCTCTAGAGGAACTAGAAAGTCGTAGTTATTAGACTGCCAAGTCCCGCAAAACCTCAAAGTGCACAAATTTTCTTTCTTGTTTCTTCTTTTTGTTGTTGTTGTTGTTGTTGTTTGGTTATTTGTTGTTTCCTTCAAGAGATGTCGGAAGCTAAGGAGGTTGTGGCTCAGTGAGAGAGTGCTTGTCTAGCATGTGCAAGGCTCCGGGGACTGCAAAAGAAAAAAAGCAGAGAGAGGTAGAAAAGTATCACTTATTAGCAATAGTCATGCGAATACCAACAGTTTTGTGTCTTATATGTACACAAAAATAGAAGTTCCCAGGTTGGGTTGGGGCTCAGCAGTAGAGTGCTCGCCTAGCACGTGCAGGGCCCTGGGTTTGATCCTCACCACCACATAAAAATACATAAATAAAATAAAGGTATTGTGTCCTACTACAACTAAAAAATAAATTAAAAAATTAAAAAATAAAAGTTCCCATAAAAAGTGGGAATAGTGACCAGGAAAGGTGGCTTTACTCACTATCAAGCCCTGACATGATTGCAAATTCCGTCCCTTAGATGTTGAAAGAGAAATATATTTTTAATAAGACACAACTTGTTTCATTGGGCTGTTTTCTATTGATTTATTGTATTGAGAACCTGCATTAATTAACCTTTGTAATTAAGTAGCTTCTGTCTTTCACGCGCCTATAGCTAGGAAGGTATTTTGAGAATGTGTCTATTAATTGTCTCTTAGTGCTGTACCCAGATCCAGAAAGCAGGATATCTATTTGGTGCACTTGGAGTTTGCTGTTCGGTAATATCAGGACAAGAACTCCAGGATGAATCTGTCCTATGCTAGCAAAAGTGCATTTTTAAAAATTTATTTTATTTTATTTTTGAGTTGTAGTTGGACACAATACCTTTATTTTATTTTTATGTGGTGCTGAGGATCAAACCCAGGGCCTTGAACATGCTAGGAGAGCGTTCTACCACTGAGCCACAAACCCAGCCCCAAAACGTGTATTTTTTAAAGTATAAGCTAATACAGTTTCACTCAGAAATTAATGAGCCTCTATCAAACCTACTCTTCATATCGAGAGCCTACTGAGTCTAATATTCAGCATTTCTTTTTAACCATGATAAAGGAATTTTCTGTGATTTTTTTTCATTTTTTAAAATTTATTTTTATTTTTATTTTTTATTTATTTGCAGTGCCTGGGATCAAATCCAGGGCTTCACATGTGCTACGCACACCAGCTGCCACTGAGCTCGGCCTGCAGCCCTCTCTAGCTGATTTATTATCCCAAATATGAAACTGAATGCCAGGTTTCAGAAAGTTGCTCTCTGTGATAGGTGCTAGATCTGTAGAACAGAAAATACTTTTTCCCCACTTAGGGCCTCAAAAAGTAGACCAATATTGCTTTAAAAAATAGAGCAAGTGGGGCTGAGGTTGTGGCTCAGTGGCAGAGCGCTTGCCTACCATGTGTGAGGCACTGGGTTCGATTTTCAGCACCACATATAAATAAATTAATGAACAAAATAACGGTCTGTTGACAATTAAAAAAAAAAAAATATATATATATATATATATATATATATATATATATATATATATATATATATATATATAAAGAGAGAGCTGAAGTCAGGTTTGGTGGCATACGCTTGTAATCTCAGTGACTGGGGAGGCTGAGGCCGGAGGATGGTAAGTGCAAGGCCAGCCTCAACAACTTAGTGAAACCCTGTCTCAAAATAAAAAATAACAAGGGCTGGGTTGGGCTGGGGTCATAGCTCAGTGATAGAGCGCTTACCTAGCATGTGTGAGGCCCTGGGTTCGATTCTCAGCACCGCATATAAATAAAGGTGATTGACAACTAAAAAAAATATTTTTTAAAAAAGGTGGGTGAGGCAGGCTGGGATGTAGCTCAGTGGTAGAGTGCCCCTGGGTTCAGTTCTCAGTACCGCAAGGGGAAAAAAAAGAGAGAGAGAGAGAAAGCAGAGTATATTTCTAAGTACTTTGTGTCACAGACATGTGCAGAGTTTAGAGCTAAATACAGAGCTAAAGGGAGGAACCTTGAGAGATCCTCTTTTTCAGGTCCTCCATTCTGTAGATCAAGCAGTTGAGGACCAGAGAAGTTAAGTAATTATCTGAAAGTCACCCAGCTGGTTTGTCACAGAGCAGAGACTAGAAAATGGACTTGCTGACTGTGTGGAGTGCAGCATGAGTTCCATTGCCTTCCAGAAACCAAAAGTTCTCACACAGTGACTCACAGCAATATACAGAGTGTTTTCCCCTCTCTCTGAAGTTTAATCATCAATGATAGAAGATTTGGAAACATTCACTTGTATGTGGGCACACTCAGCCTTTATAGTTCTGGTTCCTAGTCTAGAATATTCATCTCTATTTCCAAACTCTGGTTTAGAAGGTCTTCTAGGAAACGACCATACAACTCCCATAATGTCCCTCCTCTTGGTTCATAGATTCCCCACTCGAAACAGTGGGACCTGAGCTGGGGTTGTGGCTCAGGAGTAGAGGCCTGCCCAGCCTGTGCCCCGCCCTGGGTTCCATCTCCAGCAGGAGAAAAAAAAAACAAAAACATTGCTCAACTAAAAATCACCATTCCCTAACCAGAGGGACAGAGATAAGTTTTGTTTTGCTTTTTTTCCCTTTCTCTGTGGGGAGAGCAGTGTGCCCTGGCTGCTATTCTGATCTATGATCTACAGCAGCCACCATTCTAGCCACAGTCATAAAAGCTCTGTTTAGGAAGCACTAACCACTTCTTTTTTTTCAGAGAGAGTGAGAGAGGGAGAGAGAGAGAATTTTTTTTTAATATTTTTTTTTTTTTATTTTATCGGCGGACACAACATCTTTGTTGGTATGTGGTGCTGAGGATCGAACCTGGGCCACATGCACGCCAGGCGAGCGCGCTACCGCTTGAGCCACATCCCCAGCCCAGCACTAACCACTTCTGTGCCTTCTGTAGTACTTCACGTGGGGCACATAGGTATGACCAAACAGGACCCCAAAGCAACAACAACAAAAAAAGTCAGCTTTTTCCCCTTAAAAAAAAAAAAAAAAAAAAAGAACACAAGCCAGGTGTGTGGTGGTGCACTCTTTTTTTTTTCTTTTTTTTTATTGGTTGTTCAAAACATTACAAAGCTCTTGACATATCATATTTCATACATAAGCTTCGAGTGAGTTATGAACTCCCATTCTGTGTTTGGGGTAAAAATGGTGGTGCACTCTTGTAATCGCAGCTGCTCAGGACATTGAGGTAGCAGGGTCACAACTTCAAAGCCAGCCTGGGCAACCTACCGAGGCCCTGTCTCGAAGCTTAAAACAAAAGTTAAGGGCTAGAGATACAGCTCAATGATTCTATCCCTAGTTCTACAAAAATAAACACACACACACGAATGAAAGTTTTTATTTCCTCTGTAACTTCAGATTTCTGTATGTTGTATGCAAATTCAGTCCCACCAAATAAGTCGTATTTTTTTCATCCCCTTTCTGAGCCTCCGATGTATAAAAATAATAAAATCACCTACATTAACTAGTGGCACTTATAGCTAGATCTAACGTATAGCATAGACATTTAACAATACAAATAATTGGTTCAGAAGATTCAGCCTTTTCTAGGAGGATCCCAAGTTGGAGGCCAGCCTGGACAAGTTAGCAATACCCTGTCTCAAAAGAAGGAAAAAAAAAAAAAAAAAGACTTAGGCCTTTTGGGAACTTCATTTGTGAAAATTCACATTGTATTTAAATTCTAGGAGAAATAGTTTGCTTTAATATCTCATGATTAAAAATAATTTTCAGCCAGGCACAGAGGTATACGGCTGGTGACTCAGGAGGGTGAGGCAGGAGAATCACAAGTTCAAGGCCAGCCTGAGCAACTTCGCAAGACCCTGTCTCAAAACTAAAATAAAAAGGACTGGGGATGCAGCCCCAAGGGTAGAATGCTCCTGGAATCCCCGGAATTTAAAAAAAATATATATTTTTTAAAGTTTAAGTGATTTTTGGATATTTTTGTTAGGTATGGGAAAGCAGGACTATCAACATAGTAAGCGCAGTAAGTGGCTATTGAAAGCTTCTTTAATTGTCCACTAGGGAAAAAGGAAATGCTTTCCTAGGCATGTAAACATCTATGTATATTTATACTTTCTTACCTTTAAAAATGTAAATAATGCTTAGAAAAGTGCCTGGCACGCTCAATCATTAGGTATCTGGGAAGATACAGTATTTTGTGGTCTTTGAAATCAGACAGTGGTGATTTAGCCACCTCTATTTCATTATATAATAAGTGTGATTTTTCCCAAGATTCATGCCACAATCCCCCCCCCCCAGGAACTGGGGATGGAACCCAGGGCCTCACACATGCTCCGCAAGCGCTCACCACTGAGCCACACTCCCAGCCCCATCGAATTATTTTTCCCCCCTCCTTAGGGCTTGCTGACCTCTCCTAACTGTTCCTCCTGGCCCTTCTCTCTTTTCCTTCTGCTTTCACACCTCCTCACCCCCCAAGACGCCAAATGTTTAGGATATTGTCTTTCTGACAAAACATTACGGGGTCATGGTCAGGGAATAAGTTCAGCCTCTCCCTACTAAGTGCCAAAGCCCTGTCTGTCCTGGTAAGTGAAATAAAGCACCGTCTGTATCTCTGGGTTAACAGGAGCAAACCAGATCCTCCAGAATCCCCGAGAACAAAGCCCGTGTTTGTGCTGCTTTGAATCCTGGGCAGTTCCTTACTTTAGTTCATGAAACGTGCAGATCATCCTGGGGACCCAAAGATAAATAAGATGCCATCTCTGGCCTTCAGGACACTGTTCTATGGTGGGATAACCAGGCGTGTAAATTAAATGATTATGGCACAATGTGAAAATTGCTGTCATTGGAGTATATACCCAGGGTCAGTGGAGTCCACAGGAAAGAATCATTCGCTGCACTTAAAAGCCTCCCAAAGAAAATGACATTTAAATGGGGTCTTGAGGGATGAATAGGAGTTGGCTCTCAATCATTTCATGTTTAAATTTTCTTCCCTGTGCTAAACAAACTCTTTGACTTTCCTGGCAGGATCGTGCATTACATACATATATATATATATAATTTTTTTTAATTAAAGATGTGAACAGTTTAAGTTTTTACTGATCATCGGGGCTGCTATCACGAAATACAAACATGAGGAAAGTGGGAGAGGAAAACCACTTTCTGAGATGAGTAGCGAAGGGAGGGGCTCTGACCCGGTGGGAACTGGGGCCCCAGGAGCAGTAGTAGTTCAATGATTCATCCTGTCGTTCCTCTTCCTCTACAGCCATCAGGTTTGGGCGGATGCCACAGGCCGAGAAGGAGAAGCTGTTGGCCGAGATCTCCAGTGATATCGACCAGCTGAACCCCGAGTCTGCTGATCTCCGGGCCCTGGCAAAGCATTTGTATGACTCATACATAAAGTCCTTCCCGCTGACCAAAGCCAAGGCGAGGGCGATCTTGACAGGAAAGACAACAGACAAATCAGTTAGTTCTTTTCTGCTGCCTTCACTGGGGGTGGCCGGGGCCGGGGTGGGAGCAGGGGTGGAGGGAGGGGATCATTTCCTTTGGGTAAGTGATTTTTACCGCGTTACGCCTGCGTATGCAGAGTGCCATTCAACTGTTGGCTGTTAACACATCACAGGAGAAGTCTGAACCACAGGAGGTGTCTTCAGATGGGATAAGTAGACATTATTTGGAGGGAAAAATATACATATATATGTACACTATACATTCCTCTAAATTGGAGTGGAACCTTTGAGAACAAGAAGGTACGGGGTCCCCTTAACTCTGATGAATGAACTCGAAGCCCCTTCATGCTACCACCCTACGGGGATCCATGTCCTTTCTTAGCATCAAACAAGTGCTTTCCCATTGAGCTATAGCCTCAGCTACACCCTCAGCCCTCAAGTGGATTCTCTTTTTTTACTTTTTTTTTTGGTACCAGGGATTGAACCCAGGGGCACTTAACCACTGAGCCCCATCCCCAGCCCTTTTTTATTTTTTATTTAGAGTCAGAGTCTCGCTGAGTTGCTTAGGGCCTTGCTAAGTCACTGAGGCTGGCTTGGAACTCATGATCCTCCTACCTCAGCCTCCTGAGCCGCTGGGATGACAGGCGTGCTTCACTGCGCCTGGCATTAAATGGGTGCTTTAAACATCTTCAGGTTTATGGAGAAGCACCGTTTAGGAAACTCGGAACGGGTTAGAATGGTTTACTAAGCCAAATTCTCCAAGTGGAGCTCTTCCCTGACAGGAAGCTGAAAAAGCAACATGGAATTATATTAAAACCTAACGAAACTATACCTGGATTCTGGTTCTAGAAGCCCTGCATGCAATCATTGATTTTCAAGTGAACACCTCCAGGAGAGCTACCCAGCTACTCAATAGATGTGTGGGACTTTTTGCCTGCTCAGATATATTTTAGGGGGAATCTTATTACCTTTTAATGTATTTGGATGACCTCCTCAAGATATTATTATTTTTTTCCCTTTAGCTAAACCATTTAGTAGAATCAGCTAAATAGAAGACTGCAGGATAGCCCCACATGGTGGCTCACTGTAATCCCAGCAACTCAGGATGCAGAGGAAGGAGGTTTGAAAATCTGAGGCCAGCCGCAGCAACTTAGCGAGAACCCATCCCAAAAACTAAAAAAAAAAAAAAAACCTAAAAAAAAAAAAAAGCTGGGGATGTGGCTTAGTGGTAAAGCACCCTCATATTTCAATCCCCAGGACCATAAAAACAAAAATAAAAAAATAAAAACTGTGGGATAGAGGCACATGGCCTATAGGACAGGTTTCTACGTATAAAAGAGGTCATTAGGGGAGGGAGTATGGCTCAGTGGTGGAGCACTTGCCTGGCACATGTGAGGCACTGGGTTCGATCCTCAGCACCACATAAAAATAAATAAAATAAAGATATAAAAAGAGAGAGAGAGAGGGGTCATCGGTCCCTTAACAATTACGGCTCATTATAATTTCAAACTAAACCCCCCCTTCATAACATTTGGGCCTCACAGCCATCGTCTGGCTGCTGTTCTTTCTTAATAGTCTCTTATTAAAGACAAGCCAACCAAAGTCCAGAGAGGAAAGCTGCAATGTGGGAGAAACTTCTTCAGATGCTCTCTTTCTATCACTTGGTAAAATAGCCATTTTTTGGTTTGGTGTGGCCCACCGCCTTCTGCCATCCCCGCCTATTCCCATCGGGAAGCTTTACTGGAGCAGCTTTGCTCTTGAATCCCACTGACCAGGACTGTCACCTCCCACTGATGCCAGGCGACGGAACACAGGTGCTCGTAAAGCCGAGCCTCCTTGTTCATTAAATGAAAAGCTCGGTCCACAGCGAATCACCCATGAATGAAGATTCACGAAGCTGCTCCCACTGCAGACGGTGAACTCGTGTTCATGTCCAGGTAGTCAAATAAAGGGAAGACCAGGACAGCCTGGCTGCAGAGCGGTCACACTTTAGGGCCGACTGCAGCAGCCTGCCATCAGCACGTCTATGGACAGGATTGCTGAAAAGGAGTGGGCCCTACAGCCAACACTGGCTCCACTGAATGGCTTAGGCCTTCCAATTGACCAGCCCTCACCTCCTCCTCCCAACCCAGACCTGCAATCCCTGTTGGAAATCCTGTCAAGTTAAAAGCACCTGGAAGACAGGAGGCAGATTTTTTAAAAAGAAAAAGAAAGAAATCCCTAAGAGTCAAGAGTTTAAACTTATGCCCCTGGTGGCCCACATAGTCTTATCTTGGCTCTAAAGGACAGAGACTCCAAATCATTGTAAATCACTTTAAAACTTCGTCCCAGTTGACTCTTTGATTCTTTGAGTTAAAAATAAGATAACTGGAGCTTCCTTATGGAATAAATAGCTATGGAGCTATTTTAAAGGAAAGGGCTACAAAATACCTGCTTACAAGCTTCTCAAGTTGAGAGGGCTAGTCCGTTGATTCTCCCCTTTAGTAACTGGGTCTGGGCTTCGAGAGGTCTGGCTGTGCTTTGCCCATAATAGTTACACAGACCGTATTTGTTTAATTGAATTGAAAACTGTCACCAGTGCCCTTTGAAAAGCTGGACTTTCCGCAGAGGGCTTCTCACTAGCCCAATATTTGCTCACCAAACTGGACATTATTAGGCGATCTGGATAGAGACAGAATTGCCTCTAGTTAGGGTCTGGAAAAAGAGAGACTGGGCCAAATTAAAATAATCCGCTCACTGATTACACAGAACTGAAATAGGATTGTTTGGCACTCTGTTTTTCTCCTTATCTTGCAAAATCAAATTAAGCATCAGTGGAAACAGTTGAGAGAGGAAAAAAATGGGAGAAAAGAAAAAAAAAATAAGAAAACCCAAAATGTGATTTCCAATGAGAATAGAGATTGGGTCTTTGTCAGGGTGGTCACGTTATTCCTGTGATAGCATCTCTCTCATGGGGGTGTTATGTTATCTCTTGGCACGAACTCATGAAAGCTGAGATCTTCACTGATAGGAAAAGTTTTGCAGTAGTGGGGACCCTGGAGAGGGTGGGGGATGTGGGAGAATGGCCAAGGTTGAGTGGTAAAGCAACTGAGTGTCATTCTGCAACCCTGTTGGAGATTGATGTCATCCGTATTAGTGAGGCCAAGCTTGGGGGGAGGCTGCTCAGCTTAGTGGATGACCAATTACCCAGAACCTTTGGGAAAGGAAACAGCCTTTAGAAGAGGCCATTCTTTAAATTTATCTTACTGCTTCATTAAACCACGGCCTGAGGGACCGCCAGCTGCCCTTCCTCACATTTGCCTCCAAGCTAACCCAGAGCTTCTCTTCTCCCCAACTAAACTTCCTTCTTCCATATCTTACTCCCCGAGGCCTTTCCAAACAGATAAACTCAATGTTCCTGCTTGCCCATCAGCTGGAACACCGTAAGTTTGGTATGAGGTACCCCAACTTGGGGTCATCTTGCCTAAAAGAAAAATGGTTAGGAATCCCAGTCTCTGGGTTAGGGAGCGATGGGCTGTGGAAACTTGGAGAAGAAACTTCTTGGGGAGCAACGGGACTTTGGCCACCCTCAAATAGGATGGGACTGATTCTGCAGCCCCTTCTCCAAGAGATCCCTGCTCTCCTCTGGAAACCCGGATGGTGCTAGCGCTGGGGAGCTCCCTTTCCGGAAGGCAGATGGAAAGCTGAATGGACTTTGGAAGTGCCCAGTGTTTGACTATTGCAGCCGTCACCCTGGGTGTATCACTGTCACATGATCCCATGTTTGTTGACGAAAATAAATAGAGAGTGGTTTTCAGAAACTATTCTCAGTGCCATGGTTTGTCATAAAACAATAAATAGAAAAGCCCTCGGTGTGCCAGCCAACGTTTCCCTCGGTATCTGAAAGATGGTGAAGCCCTGGCTGCACTCTGTCTACAAACAAATAAAACTTTTTTATTTGCACTGTATTGGACTTTGGGTTCCAAAGCATCCCTTTGTTGATGATGGGCACATGAGGAGTCGCTGTTCTTATAATGACAGGAGCAAACTGGTGCCATGGGTAAAGTGGTCACCCTGAGCGGCGTGTGAAATGTGAGCCTACCGAATCGTAAAACCGAGATGGAATCGTAAACTCTGGTGAAAACATTTCTGTGCCTTCTAAAATTTACAGAGGCCATCAAATCTGGTGACTCAACCCATCGGAAAGATAGCTTGTCTTTTAAAACCCGACACTTAGAGCTAAACAAAGTGGGATCTCTTTTCCTCCATCTTTGGAAAAGCTCCAGTGAGCTGGAATTTGCCTCCTTGAGAAAAGAAGACTTGGGGACTTGGGGGGACAGGGTCCCAAAAGAGAAGAGACTCAGGAACTCCAGTGGAAATAAAAGGCAGGACAGCATTGTCGTGTAGTTTGCTGATGGAGACGTTGAGCACTGGGGATCATTAATCCATACATCAATATTATAAAATCAATTAATTAGTTGCCAGGGCTGTCAGGAATAGCTAAAGCTATAACAGATCTGAACCAATAGTGGTTGTTTTGTTTTGTTTTGTTTTTTCTGAGAAAAAGGAAAAAAAGTAAATATTCTGGAGCATAACCCAGTAGTAAGCAGAGTGCTTGCCTAACATGTGTGAGTCCCTAGATTCAATTCCCAGCACTAATCATCATCATCATCGTTCGTATATTTAAGAAAGAAAGCATTTGGATATATATATTTTTTTTTCCCCAATGGTTGGTCTCAGTTGGCCAGGGCCCCTGCTTACCCTGAGTAGCTGCTTGGCTGGCATTCGATGATTTTTTTTTTCTTTTTTAAGAGCTGTGGTTTTATGCTAGTTGATTTGAGTGTGAACAATTCTTCTTATTAAGTTTTCATTTGTTTGTCTTGGATCTCGAGACCACGGGGGGGGAGGCAGAATTACAGCTGACAGCCTTTCAAACTTCCCTTTTATCACACACAGCCCTCAACTAGCACCTCGAGGAAAACAGCTCTTCAGAAGGCGCTGCCCCCAAGTTCCAGCTGAAAGAGCTGTGGTTTCAAAGGCCCCTGTGGGTTCCAGGATAGCGATTTCTATGGAAAGGGAAAAAGACGCAGAAAAGAATCCAAGCAACAGTTGGGAGAGAGCGCTGGTCCTAGGTCAGGGTTTGCCATGAAGAACCGTTTGTGGAAAGTCTCGTGGTTTCCTTCTGTTTTCATTTAGACAACAAGGATGCAGATGATCCTTGAAAACCCCTTGTGCTCTTTGAATCTCCTGGTTCTCAAAAAGCAGAGGACACAGGGTTGGGAACAATAAAAGAGGTTAAGGAAACCAAACCCCAGTTCACTTCAGGATAGCATTGGCCTATCGTAGCTCAACAAGGAGAGCAGTGCTTGTCTAATGCGATGGGAGCCAGTCAGAAACCAGAAAGGGAAGAAGCAAGGCCTAAGAACTCAGCTCTTCCTTGAGAGATTCTTGGTTTAGGTTTTGGTACGGGGATTTAACTTAGGGGTGCTTTTATTTTATTTTTTATTTTGAGACAAAGTCTCACTAAGTTGCTGAGACTGGCTTCAACCTTTCAATCCTCCTATCTCAGCCTCCTGAGTCACTGGGATTACTAGCATGTACCAAACCCCAAGCCAGTTTTGACTCTGACAAATAGATGGTTTGTGGAAGGGATGACTTGGCTCCTACATTCAAGTGGCCCTTCATGCTATAAAGGATGAGTTCTGCTTCCACCCCAGCTGGTACAGAGGGATCTTGAAGGCTGTCCTTGAAATTGACCTACACAACAGTTCCCGCTATGGAACATGCATCCCTAAGTCCCCAGGCTGTTGCCTTACTTCTGAGTATAGGTTCTGAAAACGTCGTGTTTAAATTTAATACCCCATAACTTACAAAGTCACAATGCAGTAAGTTTAAGTTCCAGAATTTAAATTTTAACTTTGTGAATATCTTAGGGTTTTGTTTTTTTTTTTTTTTTTTTTTTTTTTTTTTTTTTTTTGTACTGGAACATGTGTTATCAGCATGATGAGACTCATGATTTCAGGTTGACTGTCCATTTTCTTAAAACTTAGGGAAAAAAATTTGTGTTGCCAATTAGCACATGTTCTGCAACTGCTTGGCTCGTTGCAACTAGAAGAGAATCAGAGATGGATCCAGGTTTTTTCAGACCCAGAAATGCATACAATGGTTGGGGCCTTCTCTAAGAAAAAATGATGAGAACAGAATTGCTCAAGCCCTTTTATAAACTAAAACAAAAAAGTTTGTGCATTTTTTAATATTTATTTTTAGTTGTATACATTGATTTTGTTTATTTGTTTTTAGTGGTGCTGAGGATTGAACCCAGGGCCTTGCGTGTGCTAGGCGAGTGCTCTACCACTGAGCCACAACCCCTTTTAAAAAGTCATTTTTTAACCTTGTGGAGGTGTAATTAACAAATAAAAATCATATACATATATATTTTTTTAAATAATAGAAATCCCCCAAAATAACCTGTGCTTTATTAGTGGATCTTTCTCATTCACTCCTCATCTTGCTTTTTTTTTTTTTTTTAAGTTTACAAGGAGCTGTAAACTTAAGAACCTTCATATATAATCCCTTTGTGTATTAAAATGCTGATGTTATTCGATTACTAAGGGACACTACTCTTAGTGTACTTAGCAGGCATGAAGCCCTGGGTTCCATCCCTACCACCAAAAGAAAAGAAAAGAAAAACAAAGTAAACTTTCCTTACTGAGCATGATTTCATCATTAAGCCCATTTCCCCTTTTGTCTCCCGTGGGAGACTCACCATAGATCTGTGACTTCAGTTTCATCATCTAGTGAAACTGTGCCCTTAATCCTATCCTGGCTTTGATATATGGAAACACTTTTGAAAATCAAAATAAATTATATTTGATGTGTGTTTCCAAAAAAAATTTATTTTTTTCCTTACAGAAACCATATTGCTCTCCATTCCCACTTTTTTTTTCTGGTCCATCCAATCATGAAAAGTACATTTAACCTAATGGCCAGACACAGATTTCTCCTGAGGCTGGTGAGGCTTGGGTTTGGGGGCCGTTACGCAGAGCCCCTTCTCCTGCTCTGGGAAGGGCCTGAGTGCTTTTCTTCTTTCCATTTTATTATTTTTCTTACAAAAGGCCCCAGCAGTTGCTGTATGTTCCTGGATCCACGTCGGGATCCTCTCCTAGTTGTAATGACACTTTCTTTCCTGTTAAGGATGCTCATCCAGACACTAGATGCAGTCAGTATCTGCAGATAATTAAGCACATTTTAGTCACAAACTAGAAGAGTAAAATCATTGGGACAAATTCTGAAGACCATATGGCTCCTCGTACAGGGGCAGACAGGATGATAGTGTACAAGCTAACCGAATGTGTAAGGGCTCACTTTGCTTCGTTCAAAAATCCAGAAGAGTGACCCTGGAAGATCAATGCATTTTATATGGGATATTCTACAGAAGGATACTAGAGTACTTTTCAGTTAATGACTCAAGATAATGATTTAGCTCTTCCTAAAGTAGACAAAACACTACCTTTTCACTAGGTTGTGAGGGTGTTGGGTGTGTTTTTACTCTGTTTGTTATTGTTGTTGTTTTTGTTGTTGTTGTTTTGATACCAGGGATTGAACCCAGGGCCGGACTTTTTCATTTTTAATTTTGAGACAGGTCCTCACTAAATTGCTTAGGGCCTCTCGCTAAGTTGCCAAGGTTGGCTTTGAACTTGCCGTCCTCCTGCCTCAGACTCCCAAGTCACTGGGACTACAGGTGTGCACCAACCCTCCCTTGTCCTAGATTAGAGGATAAGAAGGTCCCGTGTGAGCCGTGAAGGAGAGATCCACCATGCCTGGGAATCACTCTGGCCTTTGGCAGATCTCCCTGGAGATGGAAAGGGTCTATGCAGACTTCAAAAATACAATTAAAACAGCATTATCAGGTATAACTAGGGGAATACAATAACAAAAAATAAAAAATGTCAGTACCCAAATTTTTTTGCCAGTTCACTACTTTTTCAGAATGCTGAAGGGATTTTTAAAAAATGGACTGGTTTGGCATGATGGTGGGGGTGCTGACTCCTTTCTCTGTCCTTGAGCGTTTACTGCCAGGAAATCCTGACTAACACTGATTGCCAAGGGGTTAAAGTCACATTGTTGTTAAATTGGGAGCGAAAATTAGCAGGATTCGGTGCCCTATGTTCAGCTATCCCAGAGTTTCAAAAACAGGAACCTGGGGCCCTATACAAGGGGACAGGGGAAGTCAGGGGGAAGAGTCACAAGGGTGATTTATCAGGGCATAGTTCCAGAGACACGGCTCACCCGGAGGTGAAAGAATTTTGTGCGGATATGCTGTGCCAAGGAGCCAAATGGTTGCGCAGAAGCTCATCTGGGAGTTGAAGTGGGCATTTCTGAGAACAGTCTTGCCACGTGTGAAGAGGGGATTTTTTTTTCTTTTTCTTTTTTTTCCCCCCACTTTTGTGTGCACTGCAGGGGATGGAACCCAGGGCTTTGTGCAAGAGCTCTACCACCCAGCCACACTCCAGCCGATAGGAGGATTCTGTGTGTGGCCTGTTAGGGATCAGGCATGCGCAGTGGGACTTCTCAGGTGTCCATAGTGTCTATCCCATCCCATGCTCAGGGCAATAAAAAATGACAAAGTTTCATTAATATACATTTGATACAGTATAAAACTCCTGAAAGACCAAAAAAAAAAAAATAGGTTTTCTCTAGGATCCTTAAAAGCATTATTATCCATTCAAATTCTCATGATGAAATTCTGACCTGCACCAGGCACAGTGGCATACACCTGTAATCCCAGCAACCCAGGAGGCTGAGGCAGAAGGATCACTAGTTCAAAGCCAGCCTGGGCAACTTGGTGAGAGTATACCTCAAAATAAAAAGGTTTAGGGCTGGGGCTCAGTGATTAAATGCTTCTGGCTTCGATCCCCACTACCAAAAAAAAAAAGCAAAATTTCTAAGAAATACAGCACATTTGGCTCTTAATTATCTTGAAGAAATATTTAGAGCTAGCAGGCAGATCTTTTCTTGGGTCCTCACATCTATCCCCTTGGGGTTGGCAAAGCAGTACAGTTAAAGTGGATTTTCATGGAACAAAAGTTCTCGTAGAATAACTCGGGTATATGGTGTCCGTATAATATGCAAGTTTGTAAGTCTGCTCAGCATCTCAAGAATGGTTATTGTGTTATTCCCTCCATTAAGGACTGCTGAAAATCACAGACTCCGGTAGCAACAATAGAATCTCTGGCCAGTGAATCTCGAAGCTGGCTACCACACCATTCATGTTCCCCCCTGCCTCCTGCCATTTGGGAGAGAATTCTCAGCTGCTCAAAAGGAACCTCACATTTAGTACACCAGATTCGTCGTGTTCAGCATGCATGTGTGTGCACCCATACTCGTGTCCACACATGCACCTCCTGCCCCCCCCATACACATACACAGCACTTCTGAGATGCAACAGAGAAGTAGAACCCTGCGATTGCATCCTTTCCCTCACCTGAGAAGCTGATGAATAGGACCCGTTTGTAGTTCAGTGCATCTGATGTGTGTAGCCATTTCCCCCTTCCCAGTGAGAATAACCTTGGAATTTTCACAGTGACCACAAATCTTTGATTCATTCTACACTTTTTTTTTTTTTTTTTGGTACTGGGGATTGACCCCAGCCTACTGAGTTGCATCCCCACCCCTTTTTATTTTTTATATTGAGACAGGGTCTCACTTAGTTGCTAAGGGGCTTTCTGTGTTGCTAAGGCTGTCCTCAAACTTGCAATCCTCCTCCCTCAGCCTCCTAAATGGCTGGAATTACAGGCATGTGCCTCCATGCTCGGCATACCTTGCTTTTGAAAATGGCCTATTGCAAACCTGAGTAACTGATGCGTATATTTGATTGATTAGTTGACCCTTGAGGACAGGTATTTTCAAAAGTAAGTTCAGGGCCTGGGGTTGTGCCTCAGCAGTAGAGTGCTCACCCAGCACATGCTGGGTGGGGCACTGGGTTTAATCCTCAGCATCAGAAGAAAAATAAAATACAGCTATTGTGTACAACTAAAACAAAATATTTTCTTTTTTAAAAAAGTAAGTTCAAAGCAGTTCTTATTTTGCATACCTTACCCACAGCCCTCCACATCTGCTAGTCCTGAGACAGATGGCTTCCAGAGCATTAAAAGAAGAGAGACACTTTCTTGGCTCAATATTTCTAATCTGCTTTCAGGGTGATTTTTTTTTTAATAGTGAAGTGTGCTTTATGTGCACACGGTTTCATTTGTGATCTGAATAGATTCAACCTAAAACTGCAAGATTACTTTATGTTCCAGTAGGTCTTTTCAACCCTGAGTTGCTGAAGTGATTTTTTTCCATTGAAAGAAGGTTTAAAGCATATTCTGTTGAAAGCCAAGATAAACAGCAGATTTTTGCAGCATTTTAAAAATCAAAGAGAAATCAGAACCATTAGCCCATCATAGGTAAAGCATTAATAGGATAAATTGAAGGGGGAAAAGACCACAATTGGTAAAATAGGTTTGGTCCCAGGCCATAATAAAGCTGAGTAATAAGAAGAGTCTTTCCTCATACTTAAAAGTCTTCAACTTGACGGATCTTCATTAGCAAAGCAAACATTTATAAAGAAGCCCTTTTCTGAACTGAGATGTCGTTTGCCACCAGGGAGAAAAATCTCTTACTCAACCACTTTTGCCCTCTTTCCTTTGCAGCCGTTTGTCATCTATGACATGAATTCCTTAATGATGGGAGAAGACAAAATCAAGTTCAAGCACATCACCCCCCTGCAGGAGCAGAGCAAGGAGGTGGCCATCCGCATCTTTCAGGGATGCCAGTTCCGCTCGGTGGAAGCCGTGCAGGAGATCACGGAGTATGCCAAAAGCATTCCCGGCTTTGTGAACCTTGACTTGAACGATCAAGTAACTCTCCTCAAATACGGCGTCCATGAGATCATCTACACCATGCTGGCCTCTCTGATGAATAAAGACGGCGTCCTCATATCCGAGGGCCAAGGGTTCATGACAAGGGAGTTCCTCAAGAGCCTGCGGAAGCCCTTTGGTGACTTTATGGAGCCCAAGTTCGAGTTTGCTGTGAAGTTCAATGCACTGGAATTAGATGACAGCGACTTGGCCATATTTATAGCCGTCATTATTCTCAGTGGAGGTAAGATCCTTTTCTTTTCTTTTTTTTTTTTTTAATCTTCACAGTGGAGGATGGGAGGGTGGCAAAATGCCTGCAAAGATTTTTTTGCATTTCCTCTGTGCTCATCTACATTCTTGTTCAGTTTCAACCTCACTTTTCATGCAGCAGATGTGAATGGCATGGCGCCTTAAGAGTGTCACGACCCGTGTCGCATACCAGGAAAGAACACCAGAAACTTGCCATATTCAGGCTGGGGGGGGAGGGGAACCCAGGCTTAATTCTTTTATCCATCCAAATGTTTTTTTTTATTTATTTTTCTATCAAAATCCACTTATCAAGGACAAATGTCCTCTTGTTTTTCTTTGTGGTTTTTTTTTTTTTTCCTTTACTTCTCAGAAGGTCACTCAATCTTCAGTTAACATAGCTTGAAATCATGCTCACATGGTCTAGAGAAGGCGCTCCCAAGTGGTTCGGGTCCAGTTATATGTCTGTCTGTCGTCATAAGACCCTACCTGGGACTACCTTCCTGATAACAGATCGGAAGGAACCTCTATCCACTTCCCTCCACCTGCTCTGTCACGTGGAGCTGTCTGATGGCTTCCTTTCATGTCCCTTTTCGAAGTGGTTGGCAGTGATTAAGAATGCAGCTCGAACCCAAAAAGCACACAGCAGGGAAATAAATGGGGTCACTGCCTTTGGAGCCTTTCCAGTACATGATCTAAGTAACCAACTCCAAAAGCCAGGCTCTGAACCCGACGTTGACGTTGACTAGCCTTTCATGTTCCCAAGTAGAGTCGAAGGAAGTTGTTCTTTCATCTCTGTGTATAAAAATCCCTTTAAGGGACAAGTGCTCTCTCACACCGAAAGGGACTTCAGGTAAGCTTTTTATGTAGAACTCCACAGCGCATCCTCCATTGACGAATGGGGCTGCCGTTCATCAACGCGGATGTCGACAGGTATCAGCCACGCTGCGTGCGATAAAGAGCATGAGCCTCTCAGCAGTCCTGGGTTGGTCACGTGAGGGCAGACTGCTCCTAAAATCAGGTGCCTGGTGAGCTGGTGGTGCTGCACAGAGAAGTACTTCCTGTGGCCAGCCAGTGTTCTGAGCACTTCCTGCGTATTCACTCAATGCTCAGGACCCAGTGAGGCTGGGACCATTTTACAGACCAGGAAAAGGAGGCACTGAAAGGCTTGCTCACTTGCTTAAGGCAGCACAGCGCCAAAGATAGAGTTGGGACCTGACCTGCCTTCAGGGCTCCTACTGTTCAAATGCCTGGGTGCAAACAGATGACAGGGGCTGACTCTGGGGCCACAAGCTCAGTGTCAAGTAACTTTTGATGTTGTTTTAAAGAACAAAAATATACCGTCCAACATGTTTTAATATCTTGACCAAATCTACCAGTTAAATTAACCCTTGAGTCCCTAGGATCTTTGATTCATTCAACCCAAAACTATGTGATTCCAGTTTATTTGAAATTCACTGGAAGAAAAATGTTCAATTTTGACCCAGAGGTGGTGGCGCACAGATGAGACCCTGTCTCAAAATAAAAACTAAAAAGGGCTGGAGATGTGGTTTAGTGGTAGAGCACCCCGGGGTTCAATACCCAGTGCCAAAGAAAATAATAATAATAGCCATACAGAAGAATATTGTTAAGTGTTGCTATAGGAAACATTCTTTTGTGTAAATCTCTATCCAAATTTTAGATATTTTTTTTCATTCTGAATTACCAGAAATGGAATTGCTGGCTATTGACATTTTTAAGTCTTCCAATGATTTGGCGTCATTGCCAAATCGCTTGCTTTCCATGAAGTTTGTAGCAGTTTATATTCCCCCCGCAGATACGAAGGGAGGCAAGAGCTCACGGAGCATGCCAGAAGTAGTCCTGGTTTTATAAAGCAGAGTGTTCAGAATAAGCCACTCAGATGTGGTTAGTTTCTAAGGAGGAACACTCTAGGGGACCTGGGGACGTAGCTCAGTGTTAGCAAGCTGGCCTGGATTCTCTTCCCTGGGTTCTATCCCTGGTCCCTAAACAAAAAAAAAAAAAAGAAAAAGAAAAAAACATGATAATTCTGGGCTTTGTAAACCTGAGAAGTATTGTTTTATAGATATGGAATAACAAGGTGGTTCCATCTAGGAAGAATTACCATTACTGCCCCTACTTCCTGTTGATTTCTTGCAAGTGACATTATTTAAAAATTAGTGGTTCATTAGGCCTTTAAAATTGGTACTGGGACTATAGCTCAGGGGGACAGCACTTGCCTAGCATGCACCAGGCTCCGGGTTCCATTCCCAGAACCACAAAAGATGAAGAATATCATTAATTTGCCAAGAAACGGCTCTGTAAATAATGTGATTGGATTTGATGTGATCCCGGGATTACTGGATCTGATTCATACTGGTTTATGAGAATTAAAGATCGGGCTGTTGAAATGTCCATGTCGTATACAACAAGTGCCTTTTTAGCCACCTCCAGACTGTCTCCGCGGTCGCCAATATCCAGATCTCATTTGATTCTCATAACAGTGAAAGAAATCTGAAGGGTAGCAGCCTGCCACAGATTATTAACATCTTTTATCTGTGGTGATAATGAAAAGAAAACATATGAATAATTTTAGACTTCCTCAAATTTAAAAAAAAAAAAAATCAAGGGGGTGCAGTTACCACTGACTCATTCCTGTATCACAAAAGCCAGATCGTTCCCCGACCAAAGTTTGCTTTTGTAGATGAAATCTAAACACAGGCAGCAGATAAGAAGGAGCAGACGGGACCCCTTGTTTGCCCAGTTGGCAGGAGTGTGACTCTGTGCTCAGAGAAGCTGATTGGGAGTAGGCCAGGTAAAGAGCTGCCTAGCAGTTGGTCCCAGCCCAAAGACTGGCTTCTCTAGTAAGCTTTGGGGCATCTGTAGATTGGTGACATGGTCGGTGACCTCAGTAACTCAGATTTTGGTTGGTTGGTTTCTGAATTCCAGAAAGGGGAAAAAAAATTCATGTAAGCAAGAGGCTTTGATGCCAGTAAACAAATTTCTGATCCTACCCAGTCTTCACAAGATTGATTATCTTCTCCTCTGCCGTTTATTTGGAAATTTATCAACTGCTTTAGTGATTTCAGAAAGAAATGCTTTGGGCAGGGACCCAGGTGACCTCATTCTGAGTATCTGAATCACAGAAGAAGCTTCTCTGGGGAAGGCACGTGGGACCCTAGGCTGAGGAACCAGTAAGAGTGGGTGCTGTGTTAAGTGGGGGGAAGCGAGCTAGGGGACTGGGGAGACTTAGAGGGGATTTTTTTTTTTTTTGGATGAAGGTAGCGGCTTTGACCCAACCCAGCATTTGCTGGGGACATCAGAGTTACAACCCTAAGATTGCTGTCATTAACTTCACCACCCCTCAAAACTGCTGAACCCGCTTGATGGGGTGCTGAGATTGGCCCCTGTGCTTCTGAGCATGTCCGCTGTTCACTCAGCTTTCTTGCTCAGAAAGATGACCTAGTTCTCAAACTGTCCTCCTGCCTCTCCCCCTCCCCCACCCGGAGCTGGGGGACAAGAATCACACTAACCGAGGAAGAGCTCAGTTCTTTGTACCTCTCTGAGAGCACTCCAGGTCCACCTCTCTTATGTCCCCACAGAATTCCAGGTCATTATTCTCATTCCATAGGAAGAAAAGGGAGGGTCCTAGACCCAGGCGGTTCGGCTAAGGTCTGGTGACTATGGAGCAGGGGAACTAGGACTGAGAGCCAGGTGTCCTAACGGACATCCCCCGTGGCTCTGTCCCCTCTGCCTCCTGGCGAGGTCAGCTCAGTCACTCTGCTGCTCCTGACTGCCACCTGCCCTCCCTTCCCCATCCTCCCGAGGCCCATCAGCCAGAAGGAGCCCGTCCTTGCCTGTCGCAGCAAATAATAGCTTCCCCGCACCCTCTAGTCTCACTGTGAGGTGCATGGCGTCAGGAGTAATAAAACTGCCTCCAGCAAGGGTAGGTTTGCAACTGGCGCCACAGCCCGGTGCCAGCCTCCCTAGCAAACCCCCAGAAGGTCCCCGTGGCCAGCGCCGAGCGCACAGCTCAGGAAGGCTGACAGGCCCCAGGACGCCCTGCGGGACGTCTCGCCCCCTTTGAGCGTGTGCCCTTTGGTGAAGAAAAGCTACCCGAGTTCCAGCTGGAACTCGGCAACAGGAAGAGGCGCTTTCTGTTCATTCAGAACAGTTTGGAATCCATTTCAGTCCTTCCTACACTTCCAAGATAGGAGGGAGGAAATTCACTGGATTTTACGATGTACTTTTCAAGGCACATTGCCACTGCTGTCTGAATGACAGAGGAGCTGCAAATATCATGGCGACAGCCACAGACGGCCACGCATCCAACCATTTACGCGCCCACCCTCATTTACCCTCTGGAGTCTGGCCTGGTCGTGCAAACCACCTCTAGGGCAGCTCCTGTGTCCAGCAGATCCCAGAACATTCCATCCCTGCAGCAGCCCCGGACAGCTGTTCTCGGAGTGAGCCACTGTTGAGCAGGCAGGGAGAACAGGGGACAGAAGGATTTGTTCCCACTGCCGTACATTTGCAGAAGGGATGACCTTCTCTGTCAGTTTTTGTGTCTCACTTTATCAGGTCAGTAACCCAAGGCCCCTATGGCTCATGGCTCATGACATGATAGATGGACAAATATACTTTTTAATTTGTTGGAATGAAAGTAGAATCAGGCGGGGTGCAGTGGCACACGCCTGTAATCCCAGCGGCTTGGGAGGCTGATGCAGGAGGATCACAAGTTCAAGGCCAGCCTCAGCAATGACGAGGTGCTGAGCAACTCAGTGAGACCCTGTCTCTAAATAAAATGCAAAATAGGGCTGGGGATGTGGCTCAATGGTTAAGTGCCCCCAAGTTCAATCCAAAAATTAAAAAAATACCAAAAGTAAATACATAAAGTAGGATTGAAGTGCAACACCCAACTGAAGAAATATTTATTAAATTAATAATAACCCGAAATAATAATACTAGAACGTGCTAAGCACTTTACACACACTGATAATCTTTGGGAGATCTTTCCTGTAGCTCTGTGTGGTCTGTTACCATCCCCATTTACAGATGGAGAAAATAGAAGCTCAGCAAGATAAAGCAGCTTGCCCAAGGTCACACAGTTACTCATTGATGAGGCCAAGGTTCAGATCCAGGTCTCTCACGACTTTAAAATGAGCATACCTGGGGCTGGGGATGTAGCTTGGTGGGAGAGCCCTGGATTCCATTCTCTGAGCCATCGGATTCGATTGCCTGCCGTGTATTGATATATGGAAGGATCTTAGTATAATCACCTTGGTGTGGAGTTCCTTGGTACTTGTCAAAAAATAGTTCCCTATTCCCATAGCATCTCCAAATGTCATGATTAAGAATTTCCAGGTTATCGTTTGGCTATTACTCATTAGTATTCAAAGTCCTTCTTAGGATACCATTTCAACCTAACCATCTAACGAAATTAGCCCTTGATTTTGAAAATCGCAGGGAAGGCACAGGACCCAGTGATAAGGCTGGTGACTGGGGTTGGCTTCTTAAACCTGTCAGCCAGCCAGGTTCCTGGACATAGCCGTGCTGTTTGCAGAACCTATCACAGAAATGGATGGTAAACTTCAAATAGCCAAGTGAACACATTTCTGCTTAATCAGATACCATCTTACCCTAGACTCTAATATTCTGGAGTGTTTGCAGAAAAATTTTAAACTGCTAAAATCCCTTCATTCCTCCCTGCCCTGCAGAAACAAGCAGACTCACCTGCAGCAGAAGCAAAACACCCCATTCCAGCTTACAGAACCCAGGTGACCCACAGGCATGGAGCTTGAGGGGTGCCGGGCTTAGGAGTGTCCCCTCTCTCATCCCCATCCATCCCTCCGTTGCCCTTTGAAGTCCCAAGCATATTCCCAGCTCTAAAATGAAAAGTGTCACCTTTCCGTTTTTTTTCTGCACAGCCATTACTGTAAGTTATATCGTTATGAACACTTCAGCATTTTTCTGTAGAAAGTGGGCTTCTGCTGTTCTAGAAGAAACCCCAGCTTAGGGAACCTGTCATATTGCTCATTCCAAAGACCCCACAGTCTTCTTAGTCTATGAGCATCTGCCTTACCAGTCAAATGGAGTGGAGACAAAACCCAAAATTGTTTAAAAAAAAATAGTAAGACAGTGATGAACACAATAGGCCGAATTTATTTTGGGGGGTGCTGGAGATCAAACCCAGGGCATCACACACGCTGAGCTACAAACTCTACCACAAGCCAGTCCTGGGTCAGCCTCCTCCTACCTCTATGTACCAGATAAAGATCTAACTTCCTTCTTCCACCAAGTTTCTTTGGGCAAGACTCAAGCTGGTATCTTTAAGGTGAATGTTGTTATTTCCGACTGTCCTCTAGGACATCTGAAAGGAAAATAAGGACATTTGATTTCTCTTGAGCAAGTCAGCCAGCTGGCTCATACCCTATACCTGGGGGGGCGAGTTTAACACACACACACACACAGGTATTCGTGGGTGAGTTCTCCAAGGGACACCTACACCAGGTTGTGTGAGGCTGCCCCGACTAGTTGGCAGAATGGCTTTGGATAGTGTGACTCAATCTGAGTTATCTGGAAACATCCGATTAGCCCTGTGTTTTCATAACCTCGTGCACTTGGTATGACAGGGGCGAGGTATGTGTTTCAGTCCCCAACTGGCACAGAACACTAAAAACCAGAGAGCTGGGGGTGGGGAGCCGGTAGCAGGGAAATGGTGAAACATTCTAGAATCGTCTCTTAAGTGTGTGTGTGTGTGTGTGTGTGTGTGTGTGTGTGTGTATAGAAGAAATACATAAAAATACATGAATATACAGGCTTCTCTGGGCCTAGGAGGTACAGCAGCATCTCTGTCTGTAACTTTATCAGACTCCAACTTCCTCTTCCACGGGGCTGCCCCCCCACACACACACCGTGAGCAATCTCACAATTGCATCTGAGCTCAGAACTGGGATGGAAAGTCAAACCGCTGAGTCATTCCTGTCCCCTCACCAGGCAGTCCTGGAAAAGGTTTGGTTGACCTGCCTGTCGGTCGGTGGGCGAGCTGCTGTTCGGAGCACTTTATCATTTGGGGCTCTCATTATGTGTCTTTAAACTCTGGGTGACCTCAGGCCAGCCTTCCAGACTGGCACAAGTCCCCGAGACTTGTTCATCTGCAAGTGAGGAAGAACGAAACCAGAGGCCACCAACCAGAGGCCACCAACCGGGGACCAAAGATGCCACCGGGCTCTGGATGATCTCGCCAGCCTCTCACTTGGGCACCAGAGAAGGTTCTGGAATCACCCCAGACAGAGTTAAACAGAACCCCCCTCGACCACTTCTTAGAATTGAGGTTGCGGGCAATTATTTACCTCCAGAGTCTTGAATTTCCTTATCAGTTCCCCCAAGCGAATGCAATAACATTATGTGAAGCTTCTGGCACCTCGCCTGGGATGTGTTAAGCACTCAGTCAATGCTGATTTCCCCTTTCCCCCCTGTGATAGCATTCGAAGTAGCTCCTCTGCATCCTGCCAGTCAAGTGGCTTGAAATCCCACCAATAGTCATTCTTAAAATCCCTCATTACAATATAAATACCCCTGGGGAGCTCTGAGCTAATCCCTTTATCAGCTATCACTTTAAGGGGATTAGTCGTGGACCGAGAACAAAACCCGAAGGGAAAGTGATCCTGAGGCAGGAGGAGGGGCCTGGAGAGGGGGGGAGGAGGTGGGAAAGTCGTGTGGCCCCCCAAGGAGACCAGGGAGGGCAGGGCTGGGGTGGATTCCCACCCTCCCCAGGAACTGGGGGTAGGGGTCGTGTTTAGAGGTCATATTGGAAAATCGTCCCTGTTTTGAGGTCACAGGTTCTTTTCAAAAGTCTTCAGAGACATCAGAAAGGAAGACATTGGTGGAGGGCAGAGAATTCAGACTAATGCCTCTGATTCGGGGTGGCCATTGCTGGAGATTAAAGAAAGACTGGGGGAGAAGGCTCTCTGAAACCTGCCTTCCCTTACTTGTTCTCTCTCAGTTCTTTCTCCTTCCCAGACAACAAGAGAGGGCAGACATCATTTCCTACTTCTGCTCCACTCCTCTCTCTCCTCCTCACACCCCCACCCCCAGTCCCACCCTGCACAGGCAGGGAGCAGGGACCTCTTCGGGACTTGGCCTGAGGGAGGAACCGCAGCCCGCACCGAACCCCCGTCCTGCTGTGGAGCCTAATCAGAGTGATCTGGAGGGACTTAGAACAGCCCAGCCAAGGGCCCTAACCTCAGGTTCAAGGAGATGGACTTCCCAAGGGCAGGACAGAAATAGCAAGACCCATTTCCATCCCCAAAGATCTGGGAGTAAAACAAACCCGGAATGGAGGCCCTCCACAGAGTGAAAGGAGCTGTGAACACCCCCAGTGTCCCCTGCCCTTGCCACTAATGTCCTTGTTCTGTTTTCTGGGAGTTGGCTCTGGAGGTAGGAGCTGTTTGAAATGAGGCAAGTGCATGTGAAATTGTTACTCAATGGGCAGATACAAGAAAGCATTGGCCGGGTTGGACTTCATTGTTGTTACCGACTCCCACCGTCCGGGCTAAATCCTGTAGATAGTTGTCACCTGACGGAGACAGAGAAAGAGCTCATGACCCCGAGGCTTTGGCTCCCGCGGGGAAGCGTTCCCATGCACTTCAGAGCGTGCTGGCTGCAGATGGTCTCCGTTTGGCGAAAGCATTTGCAACATCTCTATTTTATGTCGTCCCCTTTTTCCGGACAGCAGCAGGAACCGGCGTTGTTTCTAAAAATCATCCCTTGCTCGGCCCTCTGGTTAATTTAGGCTGGCCCTCAGCATTCCTAATAATCCAAGACAAGGTGCCATCCCGGGGTTGGGAAGGAGAAAATATCAAGAAGGGAGAAATAAACGGGGGTGGGGGGGACTGAGATAAGAACAGTTAAGGGAGAAAGAATAGGAAAGATCTAGAAAGAAACCCAGGATAATTAGAGAATGAGAGAAGAAAGGAGGAAAAGGAGCCAAGTTTGAGGAGCACTAAGAAAAATAGTAATGCTAAAGGACAAGCTCTAAGCTCGCTCTGCGTTCACTCATTTAATCCTCTGAACAATACCATGAGTTAGGTGACTGCTCCAGATCTGTTCTTAATTATTATTATTATTTTTTAAATTTCTGCTGTGCTGAGGACTGAACCCAGAGCCTTGGACTTACTAAGCAAGCGCTCTGCCACTGAGCAACCTCCCCAGCCCCTAGTTAGTGTTTGATGCCCCCAGATGATTTCAACATGTAGCCAAAATCGAGACTCCCTGCACCAGGCCCAGCTCCAACGCAGACTTCAGTGTGGACAGAACTCAGGGGAAACTTTCCGAAGGAAAGATGGTGGGAGGGAATTACCAGAGGCCACACCGTACTGGACCAACAACCTCCAGGATTCTGATGATTCCATCAGAAAAGTATCCCAGAATCCCTAGTTGGGCCCTGTGACTTTTTGTGTGTGTGTGTGATTGTTCTTAAACTGTCCTGCATGCCAGCAGTCAATGACCACAATGAGACTTACCTGAACCCCCAAACACATCTGCGTCATGAACAGTTTTCCTTGTGTTCCCAAGTTGCCACTCTTACCAAGTTAGGGTGGCACCCCACCCGCACTTACAGGCCCAACCCACAACCCAGTGGCCATTGTCTTTTTTTAAATTTTTTTTTTATAGTTGAACACAATACCTTTGCTTTATTTATTTGTTTTTATGTGGTGCTGAGGATCGAACCCAGGGCCTTGCACGTGCTAGGCAAAGGCTCTACTGCTGAGCCACACAACCCCAGCCCGCCATTGTCTTTATTTGAGCAAACACTGAGAATAGTAATAGCTTTCTGACATTTCTTTTACCTATTTCATTCTCACCATGGACTGATGTCAAATGTTATTGTCTTAAAAATTAAGGTTATGTGGTTTGTCCAAAGGCACGCAGACTGCAATCCCGTCTTCAGTTCCCAGGTGAACTAGTCCTTAGAACCCACCTCTGAACTTAGGGAGCAGAAAGGAAAGGAAATCAGGAATAAACTCTCCAGTGAACACAGAATTAACGTGGAAGCTCTGTGGCTCTGCCCCTCATCCACAGTCCTCTCTAATCAATTCCAGGACTGTGTGAATGGAGACCAGAAAGGTTTCTTACCCAATTCTGTGCTGCCTGGGGAGTCAGGAACCAGTAATTGACTCCAGCCTCCTGGAGTGCTAGTCAACAGGCACTCCCCGAAGGGCCTTCTGGGCAGCCCCGGCCAGCAAAGAGGGCCCTTGGCCTTGACCTCCTGCAGACGCACCCGCAGCAAGGTGCAGCAAGGGGACCTCAGGTAGCCCCGGACCTCTGAGGAATGAAGAGGCTAGGGAGAGGACCCAGGGCGGTTCTGGGTGTCCCAAAAGACCCCCGTGGCTCACTGTGACACCAGCTTAGCTCAGTAAAGATCTGTGCGCGTGCGTGCGCACACGTGTGCGTGCGTGCGTGTATATGTGTGCGTGTGTGTGTGTGTGTGTGTGTGTGTGTGTAGAGGACAGTGGAAAGAGCAAGGCAGGATCCTTTTTATTATTTTTGTTATTAACATTCCATTTGACATTCGAAGTTGAACGTATAAGCCTGATATCACACTTTTCCAATTAGGTTTTGGAGTTGATTTCCCCAGTCGAATTATCAGGCACTGTGTACCAGAGGGAATGACACACGGGAATACATCTTAAGAACTTTTGAATTAGGGATTAGAGATCATCGATTGAATCCCATCCATTTAGCATCCAGAGGAGGAAATTGAGCCCAGCACACTTAATCAGTTTGCCCCGAGGTCACAGAGCTGGGGAGTGAAAGACTGAGGAGAAGAATATGTGGCTCTTCCCACTCTGCAGCCTTCCTGCCCTAAACCGTTCTCTCTTCACTGAGGCTGTGTTGGGGACAGTGGGACCGATCCGTAAATGATCCTACTTGTCACTGGAGAAAATATCCTTAATCTGCGGCCACATAATTCTAGCACTTCAGCCAAACATCATGCATCACATCATAAAGAGGAACTTGCCAGAGAGGGTTGGAAAATCCAAACCAGATCCTTCCTCACTTGGGAGGGACCGGCTGCACTAACTGCATCGGGGCCAAATGTGCAGCAGCCAGCCCCAACCTTCGCCTTTTCGGGTTTGGTTTTTTGATAAACGAGAACCTACGAGATGAATGTCACAAGGGACGACACCTGCTCGCCCCAGCTGCCACCACTCAGGTGCACACACACTTTCTCACGGCTGCTGCTTTTGAAATCTTGAACACTGATGAAGGGGGTTGCGGGGTGCACACGATTCCGTGGGCCAGGAGCAAAGAATTGGTTTCATTCTCAGAATCTGGGAGGTTTTGGCTGATGGATCCAGGAATAAATGCTGCAGAAATGTGTAAAGACTTGATCCCACTCATGGGGTTTGCTAGAGGAGACAGAGTGGGGGAGTCAAGGACAAGTTTCCCTTGATAGTGAAAAAATAGTAAGAAATCTTAATTTAGGACAATATCCTGCCCTGAGACCACTGCACGCTCCATTGTTCTCTTGCGCCTCATCACCTCAATACAAAAGGTGCCAGGAGTCTGAGACAGCTGTTCACAGACTTCTCCATTGTGTGGTGATTCTGCCTTCAGGCCTGTTCAGTAACCAGGAGAGTTATACCTTCCAGTCCAGTGCATTTGGCCAGAACAGCCGTCTCCCTCATTAACTTGGCCAACATGCGGGACCCGGTGGTCAGAAGCTGTCAGGAGACAGTCTCTGCCCTGGATACCTCCGGGACTACAGAGGAGAGAAACGAGAAAATCAGTACTTACAGTGCAAGGGAGTAAGGGTTAAGACTGAAATCCAAACACCAGGTTTGCGTTTTACTGACAGGTGACAAGGTTGCTTTTTTTTTTTTTTCCATTTTGTTTTGTTTTTGTGGTGCTAAGGATTGAACCCAGGGGCACTGAACCACATCCCCAGCCCTTTTTATTTTTTATTTTAAGACAAGGTCTTGCTAAATTGTTCAGGCTGGCCTTGAACTTTCGATCCTCCTGCCTCAGCCTCCTGAGTAGATGCCACCATACCCAGGAAAAGCTATATGTTTAAAAAAAGAAAAAAAAAGTTGATAAATAGTTGGCAGGTCAGATTTTTTTTAATGAGAGCATTTACGGTTAAAGAGCATCGTCAGGTGCGTGTCTATAATCTTGGAAGCTTGGGAGGCTTCAGTAGGAGCTTTGCAAATTTGAGGTCAGCCCAGGCATGTACAACTTCATCTCAGTGTAAATTACTAAAATTTTGTCTATAAGTTCTAGAAAGCATGAATAGAAACTATGGGAAACAAATTAAAGGCCGTGAAAGATTTATCACCACGCTCAATGGTTCTGCAAACCATTTCCAAGAAACCACCAAGGGACAGGTCATAACTATACAGAAACAGCTCTGTTTATGACACTAATTAACATTAACTGCCAAAACAGGCAAAGAGTAGCATGAAACTAACACTCTGGACCTTACAAATGTGAAAACCCTGCATAAAATACTAGCAAATGAATGCAAAGGTCTAAAGAAATCTCTTAATCTACTTCACTGTACCAGGTTAAGAGAAAACTATATCTCTTTAGATATCATATCTCTTCAGATTAAAAAAAAATTTAAAGTGTTTGATTAAATTCAACCAACGTACCCAACTAAAACCTTTAAAATTCTTGGAAAACCAAGAGTACAACACATTGGCCATGATCTATAACATATATCATACTTAGTGGGAAGCCATTGTATGCATTTCCTTCTTCGTAAGGAGTGAAAGAAAAATGTCCCAGCAGGTGTGGTGTGGTGCAGCTACTCTGGAGGCTGAGACAGGAGGATCACTGGAGCCCAGGAGTTGGAGGCCAGCCTGGATAATATAGTTAAACCCCTTCTCAAAAAGAAAGAAGAAAGGAGAAAAAAGGAATAAAGAAAGAGAGAAAGTGAGGGAGAAAGGCAGTCTCTTATTGCAACTATAATTTAATATAGTTTAAGCCAACGCAATATGACAAGAAAAGGAAATGAGAAGTTTAAATGGTGGAAAAGAAGAAACAAGGCTCCCATTATTTGCAGATGTAATTACCCATCCGAAAAATTTAAATACTCTTGACTAAAAACTATTTGAGCTGACAGAGTTCAGAAAATTGGAATGGATCCAGTATAACTAAAATCAATAATATTTTAAACATCTGCAGGGATGTATTAGATATGTATTGCAAATGAAGAGTCCATTCACAGTAGATTTATCCTAAAGTACTTAAGGATAAATCCAGTAAGGTCTACATGAAGAAAAAACAGCAAAAGTTTAAGAGTAATTTAAGGTCATTTACAAATTGAAATAAGAACCAAGAAGATGTTGACAAAAATTAGTTGCAATGTCCCCACTTAGAAGAAAGCTGTTAAAGTTGGGGACAGGGAGGGAGTCTCTCCTTCCAAACTGTAACACTTATTTTAAAACTATGTTTTATCACATTGAAAATTTAATATACTATATTAAGCCAAAAACACAATGCTTTTTTTTTTAAAGCATACTTGAAGAGGGTAGATAGAATCTGTTTAAGACCGATTCATCCAGAAAGAGCAGAACTTGGAAATGAGATTTCTGAGGAGAACCTTGTCGGCAGAAGAGGTCTCAATTTGAGGACAGAATTGTTCTGAGGTCGTGTTACATCAACCACCCAGATTTAGGCCTGGCCAGGAAAAGAATTCTCTGGAAGGAGCTCTGATGGTTTGGTTTCCATTCCATCCTCAGTTCCTGCCCACTACCTGCTTACCACCCTCCTGTCTGACTCTGTAAGCCAAACAGGGCCCGGGGGGGTGTGTCTCAGCCCAGAGTTCCAAAACAAAACCCCATCAGGAATGGGAGCAGTCTGGAGCTGCCCAGACCTCGAGGGAGCCCAGAGCTGCTGTGACTGAGCCCCTGTGTTTTCCGTTTGTGCTCTGCAGACCGCCCAGGCTTGCTGAACGTGAAGCCCATCGAGGAGATCCAGGACAACCTGCTGCAAGCCCTGGAGCTCCAGCTCAAGCTGAACCACCCCGAGGCCTCGCAGCTGTTCGCCAAGCTGCTCCAGAAAATGACAGACCTCAGACAGATCGTCACCGAGCACGTGCAGCTATTGCAAGTGATCAAGAAGACGGAAACGGACATGAGTCTGCACCCGCTCCTGCAGGAGATCTACAAGGACCTGTATTAGCCCAGAAGTCCCGCTCCGGCGACAGCTTGTCTCTTCTTCCAATTGCACTATTATTTTGAGAGGAAAAATCTGACACCTAAGAAATTTACTGTGAAAAAAAAAAGCATTTAAAAAAAAAGGTTTTAGAATATGATCTATTTTATGCATATTGTTTATAAAGATACATTTACAATTTACTTTTAATATTAAAAATTATCATGTTATTGAAACTGCTGACAGTATTTGAAGACTGAGTCTGTTGTGTTGCCCATCCTGCCCTCCTAGGCTCTCCCCACAGATGTCTTCCTATTTCCTTCCTTCCTTTCTTAGTCACTTTTAAAAATGTGAATGGGGGGCTGAGGGTGTGACTCAGTGGTAGCATGTTGGCCTAGCATGCTTGAAACCCTGGGCTCAATCTAAAAAAAAAAAAAGATTTTATATATACATGTTATATAGATATAGAGACACATATATAATATATACACATATGTATCATCCAAACATTGCTCAAACATTTCTGTCTTTTAACCTGGATAGGCCATATCACTTGACTTACCAAGAATTCATTCTTTTACTTTTTTGGGGCCCCAGAGATTAAACCTAGGGGCCCTGGATCAGTGAGCCATAACTCCAGCCCTTTTTGTTTTGTTGTTTTCTTTGAGACAGGGAAGTTGCTTAGAAGCCTGCTAATTTGCTGAGGCTGGCCTCGAATTTGCAATCCTCCTGCCTCGGACTCCCAAATTGCTGGGGTTACAGGCGTGCCAGCTCATCCTAACATACTTTAAATCATCTCTAGATGACTGAGGACACCCGATACAATGTAAATGCTTTGTAAATAACTGTTAGAATATATAGTTTGGGGAATAATGACAAGAAAAAAAATCTATAGACATTCAAACAGATGCAATTTTCTACCTATGGTTGGTTGAATCCATATGGACACAGAACCCACAGATAGGCAGAGCCAACCGTACTGCCTACTAATGTAAAACCACATGTTCCAATTAGCCAGTGGCAAGCTTCAACTGAACACTGAACCCTGTAAAAACCTCTGGCTAACACAGACTGTTTTTTTAAGATTTGGCACCTACGAAAAGAAAAAGAATTTCCAATTGAATTGAGGAGAACAGATTAGTCTTTCCTTAAAACAGATGATACCACAAAGTAGAAATCATGTGCCAGGTAGATGGCTTAGACTCTGAAGGGCTGTTAAGACTTCAGCGGAAGTCAAAAGATGAATGAAGACTGAATCATCAAGAATGAATCTGTAAAGCTGGGTGTGTTGGAGCGCACCCATGATCCCAGAGACTTGGGAGGCTGAGGCAGGAGGATTGCAAGTTGGAGGCCAGCCTCAGCAACTTAGCAAGGCCCTGTGTCTAAATTAAAAAAGAAAGAAAGAAAAAGGGCTGGAGATGTAGTTCAGTGGATAAGCACCCCTGGGTTCAATCCGCAGTACCAAAAAAATAATAAGAAGAAGAAACATCTAGATGACTAAGAGTCCTCATTCTGTTGGTTCTACAGGGAACGAGTTTATCATCAAGCACCTCTTACAAAAGACAATGTAGAAGCGACTGGGAAGGTAGAGAGTCTTGGGAGGGACCTCCGAAGAGATCCCTTGTTTACAAAGTTCTCAAACAAAAAGCCTTTCAGCTTGCTGCCTGTTGGATCTCAGTTCCCATCCAAACCCTTTCCACATTATCGGGGCTGCGGTTGCCAACGGAGGGGGTGGGAAGAGAGGCGCTCTCCGCTCTTTGGCACGGATGGATAATATTAAATAGCTTTTAAATCCTGGCAGCTTGCAAATTCCCAAGTCTCTGACATTTTCCCTGTGGCTTGGATGAGCATTTGCTAAATATTTTACAACACATTATATTCAGCCTCCAAAGCTCCTGCCCCTTCTCTCTGGCCTCCCCCTCTCTCTCCCCGCAGGATGATTCACAAGTTCATCAACACATGTATCATCGGTTATTCACAGGACTTTTCTCTGGACATAAAACACGCTTAGGGATTCGTGTTCATAAAAATAGGGGGGTAATTTTGGTCAAGAGTCCAAAAAAAAATGTTTCCAGATTCCTGAGCCCTAGCACCTCCTCTGTGCCCCCAAGGACCACAGAGGACCCCGTGAAGGAGGGGCCTTTTCTTTACAAATCTGAAGGAGGGATCTTGAAACAAGAGGTGAGCAAGAGAGGTGACATGGGGACGTGGGGCGTAGCCCCATGGGAGAACATGTCTTCAGCATACACCAGGCACCAGAGAGAAAGAGTGAGCAGCGTCCGCTGGTATCACACTGCAAATTCCCACTTATAGGTTTGGGGACACACAGAACCCAGAGGGATGGCCACATCAACAGCATTAAAGAAGAAAAGACAAGGGTATCGGTAGGCTTACTTACAACTGATTCCAGTGATTTTTTTTTTTCATGGCTTCTTTGAGGTGACCGAAGCCAGGCCCTGATGACTTGATATCTACTACAAACCTCTGTTGATAAAACAGGGGAGAAAGGAGGTTGGAAATTGGTCCCCAGGGACAGTTTACCACTGAGACACATCCCCGGTCCATTTGTAGTTCTTATTTGGAGACAGGATCTCACTATGTGGCTGAGGACCTTGCTAAATTGCTGAGCCTGGCCTCGAACTTGCAATCCTCCTGTCTCAGCCTCCGGAGTCTCTGGGATTACAGGATTGTGCCACTGAACCCAGCAAGACTTCTGTTCTTCATAAGGCAGCCACCTCCCTGTTTTTCTCTTTTTTCATCTCCTTCTGGTTTCTGCTCTGGCTCCTGGTTATCTCTGGTTACATCATGATCACTATCGTTATCTCCACATCCCCAGTGTGGTTACAATTGGTTGCACATGGTGGAGGTTGGCCTCCAACTTGCAATCCTCCTGCCTCAGCCTCCCAAGATTCTTATAATGTGGTTGCACATGGCGTTCCTTCCCTTTAACGCAGTTGTGAAATAGCAGGATGGCCAGGCATAGTGTGTGCACCTGTAGTTCCAGCTGTTTGGTGGCAGGGTGTGACATAGGAGAACCACATGAGTCCAGGAGCTCAAGGCCACTCTGGACCACATAATGAGAGCCCACTTCAAAAAATAAACAGAATCTTTGCCAGTACAGTGGGCACCTATAATCTCAGCGGCTTGGGAGGCTGAGGGAGGAGGATTGTGAGTTCAAAGCCAGCCTCAGCAGTGGCGAGGCCCTAAGCAGCTCAGTGAGACCCTGTCTCTAAATAAAATACCGAATAGGGCTGGGGATGGGGCTCAGTGGTTGAGTGACCCTGAGTTCAATCCCCAGTACCCAAAAAAATTAAAAAATAAAGTAAAATAAAATAAATAGGGTCTTAGAGTTTGAAAGGTGTCAGGTGTCATAATCCCACCCATTCACTGAACACACGCTCAGTCAAGTCTGCCAGGGAATGAAGAGCCCTGCCCTCCAGGAGACACAGGGGTGAGTCTTTACCAACTCAGCAGCAGGGACAGCTGTCTAGAGATTTATGGATTCAGAGAGGACATGGGGAGACGCAGAAGTGTCAGACAGAGCACAAGGGGCCAGGAGTGGAAAGTCAGAGTGCGATTGAAACAAACTTACTTTTCATAGTGAGGTGCCATCTTGGATTGGATTTGAAGACCATTTGGGATCCAGCAGATGTTGCCAAGCAGAAAGGGGATAGGATCCAATCTGAAATTTGGAAAGCTCACTTTCCCAAAAGGCAGTGCTTCCCAAGTAGAAATCCCCTCTATGATGCTTCCAACTGCTTGTCCGGCCCCTGCACAACTTCCCGAAGGCATGGATGCTCTGGGGATGACCATCAGCCCTTGGTCCCGGCTCTGCCTCTGAGTCACACACACCACGCACGTATCACTGCCCCCTGAGGGTTCTGACCCACTTCAGTCCCTCTAACCCAAGTTACAATCTTTTTGGCCCAGTGTTGGGCACCGTTACCCCTGGTTATCCATTCTCTACTGTTTCAGGGAGCCCAGACCCCAGAGACTCTGCTCCAGGGAGCTCTGCCTCCAACTTCTTGATCTCAAGTTCATTTCTATTCCCATAACTCAAAACCTGCCCACCCGACTTTTCCAGAAAGGCTCTGCGTTTGTCATGGGATTCTAGAAAATGAGACCTGGGGGTATTGCTCAGTGATAGTGACACCTATGTCTAGCAAGCTCAGGGTCCTGGTTTAGCTCGCCAGCACTGCACGCGCGCACACAAATAATTTAATTAGAAAAATAAAGTCCTTCCTGTATACAGACAGTAGGTGTTCAATAAATGTCAACTGCATCTTGGTGTGGACTTCAGCATTCTGCTGACTTGGGTTAAAATTCTAACTCCACAACGTCTGGTTCCAGAGCCATATGGCTCTGGCCAATCTCTTAACCGCTCCAGGCTTCAAATTGCCCTGGTGTGTAAAACAGGGTGACAGAACCCATCTTGCAGGGCTATCGTGAGGATTAAGTGTAATGACGGTTGTAAAACACTTCTGCGCGGTTTTCTTGGCACATGTCAACCAGTACTGGCTGCAGAGCCTTGCTGGGGTTGTCATTATTAAGGTGCTCTTTGTGGTCTGGGGTTGTGGCTCAGTGGTAGAGCATTTGCCTAGCATGTGTAAGGCCCTGGGTTTTGTCCCCGCCATCACACAAAAAGTTAACTAATCAAATTTTAAAACTAAAGTACCTTTGTGTAAGAAAGGCATCCTGGGGGGCCCTTGGCTCTTCCTGTTCCAATGTCTTTACAGAGGCTGAGGCAGGAGGATCGCAAGTTGGAGGCCAGCCTCAGCAACTTAATAAGACCCTGTCTCAAACATATAAAAGGGGCTGGGGATGTGGAGCGCCCCTGGTTTCAATCCCAGTACCGCCAACGGAAAAACATCTCTGAAAAGATGTTTGCCCCAATCCACAAGTATTAGGAGAAAAAAAAATGTATGTGTTTGAAAGAGCCATTGCTGTGTTCTGATTTAGAACAAATGCTCAGGATGAGGCTACGAAAATATTTTCTCCCAAAGTAGTGGCACTTTTCTCTTGTGACTTATGCTCCTAATTTTAGACTAATATTACATAGTTCAAATTTCCAGAGGGGTTATAAAGAAGAAGAAAATTGCTAATTTGAATCTGTAGGGAGTGGGTTGGGATATTTCTATCCCCTCTGGAGTTTTGTAAATATGTTCCAGGCCAAATGTTCCCAGGAGAGTGTCATTTCTGAGATCTGTTGAGTGCCATGGACTGGTCTCAAGGAGGATCCAAGAGGTTTTCTGCAAGAGTTGGAAAATCGATACCCTGGCTACTTTTCCACAATCCTGGCAGCCACCAAGTCTGTGTGTGTCAGAGACTCCACTGACTAAGTTCTGTCACTTCCTAGGGGTGAGGCCTTGGGCAGGTACTATGTTCCTCTCTGGGGACATAGTACCTGGCCTATGGAAGTCCCTCTGCAGATCACATCTCATTCATTCACAGTGAATAAGGTCTCGTCTTTCCTGTCTATAAAATGAGGATCTGCAGGGTGCAGTGGTGCATGCCTGTCATCCCAGCCGCTCAGGAGGCTGAGGCAGGAGGATCTCGAGTTCAAAGCCAGCCCCAGCAACTCAGCAAGGCCCTAAGCAACTCAGTGAGACCTTGTCTGTAAATAAAAACCTAAAAAGGGCTAGGGAGGTGGCTCAGTGGGTTCAATCCCCAGTACCGAAAAAAATAGTGGTGAGCGGGATCATAGTGCTTGCCTGCGTGGCTGGTAGAATATCAAATAAATAAAGCCAGGCCATCCTCCCAGGGAGGCAAAGGAGCTAGCCCAAGTTTTCACAAAGGAAAGGGAGAGGCAGAACTGAGACCAGACCTCAAGTTTCCTGAACCCTGCACCATCTTCATCTCTTTCCTAGTATGCTGTGCTGTCTTCGGAAAAACCATAGAGTGTCATTTGGACAGCACAGCACAAACTTTAGAACATAAGAGACTTAAGTTTGAAATTTGACTCAGTCATGTGCATGCTATGCAACCTCAGGCAAGTTAATTCCCGTCTCTGAGCCTCTAATTTATGGCAAAGAGCCCAACCTCAATTTGTGTAGGGCTGTTGTGAGAACTACCTAGAGGCCTGAATATAATTAAAATCTTCTAAAAGCAAGGACTCCAACCCCACAGGATCTGCTGGGAACCTTGGTTACAAACAAGGGACATTGACCAGCATCCTCAACCAGAGAAGAAATCACCAAACTCTTCCCCGGGAAGAATTGCCCAGTGATGGCCTGGGTTCTAAGAGTGATTGGAGTGGGCTTTGGGGAACTGCTTTCTCTGAGCCTCAGTGTCCCCATCTGCACCGGCCGAGGGCTGTTCGGCCTTCCAGCACTGAGATCCTCAGACCCTGGGGCCTCTGGGGGAGGCTGGCAGGAGACAGAGTTCTCCCTGGCTGCCCAGCAGAGCCCTGTGTGCTCTGTTGCCTGAGCTCGTGTTCTCTCTCTGAGCACCAAGGCCCAGGCCAGGCGGCAGCCAACACTCATTAAGGGCCTGGGGCTGGTCCAACCCGAGGGATGGCCGCCTCCAAGGGGAGGGGAGGGGACACCGGATGGCTGGTTGGTTCCCACCCAAAGCCGAGCTGCTGAGAGAGGGGCGTTGTGCTGAGTCAGTGAGCTGGCGGCTCCTGGCCTGGGGTCCCTGGCCGCCTGGGCCTGCCAGATGGGACGGAGCCAGGAAGGCCTCCAAGGAGCCCGGCATGTTATCGACGGTGCTGCCGCTGCTGGGGCCACGGCGGTGGGAATCGTGCCCTGGAAAAGCTTGTCCCCAGCCAGGCCTCCCAGGGCTCCCGGGGTGGAGAACGGCTGTTGATGAAGGAGGACATTTTTAGGAGCTGCCTCTGACTGGCCAGAGTCAAGCCAGAGCTGTCCCTCTCGTCCCCTGCTCCCCGCGCTGCCCGCTAGTGACAGTCATGATTCTCCAAATGTAAGCTCTGCTTCTCGGCTGCTTCCGTCCCTCGGATCCCTGCACAGGGCCATCCGGGTAGTTTGGGGCTTAGGACACCCTCAGGGAACAAAGAGCACACGCAAAAGGAATGGCGGGGAAGGGTGTAACCACACACAAACCTACACTCCGGAGCCACAGCCCCAGCAGAGGCTCCCAGCCCAGGTTGCAGCTGGAGGCAGGTTGAGAGGAACCTGCCCTCTTGCTCCGCCCACCCTCCCACCAGCGTCTCCCATTGGTTAAATCCAACAAGAAGAACCCACCTTCTTGCTCCGCCTACCCTCCCACTAGCGTCTCCCATTGGTTAAATTCAACAAGAGGAACCCACCTTCTTGTTCCGCCTACCCTCCCACCAGTGTCTCCCATTGGTCAAGTCCAACAAGAAGAGCCCACCTTCTTGCTCCGCCTACCCTCCCACTAGCGTCTCCCATTGGTCAAATCCAACAAGAGGAACCCACCTTCTTGCTCCGCCCACCCTCCCACCAACATCTCCCATTGGTTAAAGCCAACAAGACTCCAGAGCTCGGAAGAGCCAATGGCTGCGTTCCATTTGATTCAGCTTCCTGGGGCTGGTTGGGAAGGATGGGGGTAAATCTGCAAAGCAGAGTGCAGTGGCCCCCAGTTAACCACAAGGGCTTGATTCTAGGACACCCCCCGCCACGGATGCCAAACTATGAGGATGCTCAAGACCCTTATAGAAAAATGGCATGGTGTTTACATAGAACCTAGACACATTCTTCTCAAGTCTTTTTCCCTCCCCTTCCCTTTTTCTTCCCTTCCTTTCTTTCTCCCTCTCTTTCTTCTTCCCTCTCTTCCTCCTCCTTCCCCTCCCCCTCCCCCTCTCCCTCTCTCCTTCTTCCTTTCTACTGGACATTGAATCAAAGGGTGCTTTAGCACTGAGCCACATCTCCAGGTCTTTATATTGCTTTTATATTTCATTTTTTTGGAGACCAGGTCTCACTAGGTTGCTTAGGGCCTCACAACCTTAAACTTGAGTTCCTCCTGCCTCAGCCTCCCGAATCACTGAGATCACACGCCTTCTCCACACTGCGCCTGGCCTCCCCCATATTTTAAAGCATCTCCAGTTGATTTACAACACCTCATACGATGAAAATGCTGTATAAATAATTGTTCTTTTACAGTGTTTGGGGAATCATGACAAGGTTTAAAAAAAAAAAAGTCTTAAACTGTTCAGTACAGATGTCATTTTTTTTCCCAAAAAAATTTGTTGCAACTTTGGTTTTAATTCACCCACGTGGAACCCACAAATATCAAGAACTGATGGTGCATCCTTATTTTTGAAATTATTTTTTTTTAATCCAGAGGTGCTTCACCACTAAGCTACATCCCCAGCCCTTTATTTATATTTATTTATTTTTATTTTGAGACAGGGTCTTGCTGAGTTGCTTAAGGCCTCACTGAGTTGCTGAGGCTGGCCTTGAACTTGCCATCCTCCTGCCTCAGCCTCCCAATTTGCTGGGGTTCCAGGCATACAACACCATATACCGGCTCTTTTAAAATTTTAAAATAATGTTTAAAATATCGATTCACAGTTAAACTGTCTCATCAAGTTCCATCCGTGCCAAGACTTTTTCCAAGAAGAAAAGGACTCTCCAGGATCCAGGGCTACATTTTCCCTGTGACTTCTAGGACCCCTAAGATAGGGTTGTGTACCCTCACTTTGAGAAGCACAAGACCTATTGTCCTCAGGGAGCAGAGTTACTTGCCCAACCTCACACAGCTAATGGTCAAACTTTGAGTCCCATGACCTTGTCCCTGGCATGGTTGGAGACAAAGGAAATCTGGCCAACATGGGGCCCGGGGGAGAGCCCAAAAAGGGGAAAAAAAGGTCACCCGTAGTCAGCCTCAGAGGGGAGAGGAGGAAAAGATCGGCGCTCCATGTTTGCAAATGCTCAGTGACATTCTCTGTCCCCAGCTCTCCTCACACTCTGGGGACACACTGATAAGCCTGGCATGACTCATGCCACCGAGAAACTCACTCTCATGAGGAGATAAACACATAAGCTGGCGCCCCGAGCACAACAAGAGCAAGGGAACAGAATGGCCAAGGCAGGTGGCAGGTTTAAATTCCCAGCTCGGTCCTTTCTTGGCTCTGTCACTCTGGGCAAGCCACGTAACCTTTATTCTGAGGTCTCTCTTTTATCATTGGGCAAGCTCGTAGCTACACCTGGGAGCAAAAGAGATGGCATGGGAAAGCACTGCGTATTCCAAGTCACTCAGCGAGAGTTAATTTATTGTCACCTTCTTCCTGTAACAAAGGCTAGGATAGATCCTCACGCACCTCAGCACGTCACTTGTGATCCACTTCCCCAGGCAATCGGAGCACCCTATCCCCTGTTACTGTACAAATCTCTGAAAGGAAGGCTTCCAAGAGGAGGTGACATTTTTGACATGGACTGGGAGGATTTATACGAGTTGTACAGGAAGAAAAGAAAGAAATATCAGGCGACGGGCTCATGTGCAAAAGCCCAGAGCATGTTGGGAATGGTGAATCTTTCAGTTGGATTGGAAGATAAGGATGTTGGAGGAGGAGAAAGAAACCGGTGGAGTGGTAGAATGGAATCCAGGGAGCATCAGGACCTCCATTAATGGACATTGAACAAAGGAGAGTGGGGAGCCTGAGAAGGTTTTAAGCAAGAGTGCTAGTTAGTTTTCTTTCCCTATAATAAGATGCCTGAGAGGACCAACTTATAAAGAAAAAAAAGGTGAGTTAGGGCTCATAGTTTTGAGGGTTCCAGTGCAGGATTGGTTGGCTCTGTGGCTTTGGGCCTGTGGCAAGGACATCATGGCGCTCACATCACAAGCCAGCGAGGGAGCAAAGAGAGAAGGATGAGCTGGGACCCTATAGTTCTCTTTGGAGCACATTCCCAAAGACCTAAAGGTGTTCCTCTAGGCCCCGCCTCTTAAAGGCTCCGCCAGCTCCTAGTCACTCTATCCTGGGGAGTTTAGGGAACTAAATGGGCCTTTAGGAAACATTTATGGTCCAAAGTAGAGGATCAGGAAAGTGGTACATCGGCTGTATTCACTGGAACGACCCCTCTGTCAGCCACTGAGCAGATTAGGATTGGATTGGAAGGTGGGAAGACCACCAGGAGGCTACAAGAGGTGGTGGTGGTATGTGAGGGGAGGCCCTTGGTAGGGGGGACAGGGGGAACAGACAACACAGATACAGTCTAATACCACAGGTGGGACTCAGGTTTCAACTTGGGACAGAGGACTTGTCTGGGGGTGGGGGACAACAAATTCTGCTGTAGCGATTCTGAGGGTGAAGTTCCCATAGGACACCCAGGCCGGTGTATCTAGGTGGCTGTGAGGTACATGGGCACCAGAGGTGAGAGGGGCAGGGGAGAGGTTGGAGGGATGCAGGAGCCATGGAAGGAAGTGACAGTCTAAAGAGAGTGATGGTTATGGAGAAGACCAGCCTGCCACGGTGGTGCACGCCAGTTATCCCTGCAGCTTAGGAGGCTGAGGCAGGAGGATCGCAAGTTCATAGCCAGCTTCAGCAAAAGCGAGGCACCAAGCAACTAAGTGAGAGTCTGTCCCTAAATAAAATACAAAATAGGGCTGGGATGTGGCTCAGTGGTCGAGCACCCCTGAGTTCAGTCCTCAGTACCCAAAAAAACAAAACAAAACAAAACAAAAAAGTGGGAGAGAAGACCAACAGATAATCCTGCTGACACTCCCCCTAGGGCTATGGGTAAATCATTTTCCCACTGGGCCAATAGGCAGTTTGACTGATTCCATTCGCTTTCATCCATCAACTGATTTTCTAAATACGTCTTGGGGGCCTTCTTTTGTGTTGGGGGGCTGTTAGAGAAGCAGGATTCTGATTCAACGGCCAGTTCTTAAGAGCCTTCCCTGGGCAAGGATCCCAGCGAGGGTCATCTCATATCTCCTACACAAGGAGATCCACGGCATTGCCCCCATTTCACAGGCGGGTAAACCGAGGCCAGTCAGCTACAGAGCTGCGATTTGGAGTCAGGTCTTGTGAATTCAAGGGCGGTGACTATGCTCCATGTTGGCAGAGCCCAGGACGTCCAGGAATGGAGGGTCCCAGATCTCCAGAGAAGGGTCCCCGTCCCCCACGGCCACTCCCACCGGTGACTCCCCACAGGCTGATACAGGCTCCCTGACTCCTCCCTTAGGGGACTTTATTCTCTCCTGTCACTCAAAAGGTAAACTCCCCAGAGCTATCTCACCCTGTAGAGAGAGTTTTATGATCAGGAAGCCGCGGCTCAGACAGATGGCGCTGGGGTGCCCCCCCTCCCCCGCAGAGGGCAAAGTCCTTTCACTCTTAAGTGCCTTCTGTATACAGACTCCTGCCTCCGTTCCCAGCCCAGGAAACTCCCCAGGCCTCTCCCCATCCCTGGACCAGAGCCAGAGTCCAGACCTAGATTTGCTGTGGCGGAAATTCAGGCCCCTGGTCTCCATCTCTGCCCATCCTTCCTCTCCATCCCTCATTTTTTATTTCAGGACTGGAAACTTGAAAGGCCTTGACTTTTCTCATCCAGGCAGGCCGTCACCATTTTGTTGACAGTGGATGGATCCGGTGACATCAAAAGAGGAGAAAGTGCTTTGCATTCACTAGAGATCAGAAAGGAACTGTGCTTGGAGATGCTGTCCCCGAACCTGTGGTCCCCCGAGACAGGCCTCAGGGCAGGTACGGCCAAGATTCAAGTCACTCGGGGGTCACCCCAATTCCAGCCCCAAGGGACTCGGCTCTTGGCTGGAGGATCCCTTGCAAACTGTCTGCCCCTGGGTTTTATGGGCCCGGTGGGCGGGTTGGGACTGTGAGTAACACCCCATCCTCTGTCACCACTACCAGCCATGCAGGAAGTCAGCAGGACCCGGGCCCCCCCCTTAATCACCGCCACCTCCCCATGACCCGCCTCAATCACGTCTCTTTACAGTTGGGCAGAGCCCGCTGGGCCTCCTCAAACTTCCATATCTGCGCCGCCAGATCACTGATAGGGCTAATGGCGTTTGCTCTGCTCCACACCCTGGGCCCCGGCATTCCAGGAGTCACGCAATCCCCTGCTGGCCCAGGGCAGAACCCGTTCCCACAGCAGCCCCGGGGCCTGGGGAGCCTCGCCACCCCACAGAGCATGCGTAGTGAGCCCTGCTTCCCAGCCACCTGGGTCACCAGCCTCAAAGCCGTTGGGCAGCTCTGGCTTGCCTCGTCCCCAGCACCTGCCACCGGTACCTCTGTCCCCTCCTGAATTCAGCATGCATCTTCTTGGGGACTTGGGGACAGGTTCTACTATTGAGTGTTGAAGCTGAGTGACACAGGCCCTGGCCTCTAGCCATGTGGACTCAGGGATTGCAATGGGGAGACCAGACGTGCGACCGTTCAGGAGGCTGGTAGAGTGTAGAAGTCTCACCCAAATCCCTCATCCTTTCCTCCTGGGTACAGCCTGACCTGACTTCCACCTGCCAGTCCCTGTGTTTCTTAGCCTGAGGCCTTTCTCCAGTTGCAAGATACTGCTCTCTGCCCTTCCATGGGGCAGATTGAAATCACCAGAGTCTCCATGTTTCCCCCGGAACAGCCCTCAACCCAAGATTGATGGAGTACAAATACCCCAGCTCCCTGTCTCTGCAGGCAGGAGTTCTGCGGGTTCTGCGATGACTCCCAGAGTTTCCCTAACGGAACCAAAAGCCAATCTCTGGTGGCATAAGCTGCCTGCAAACACTTTCAGGAGGCTGACTTCCCTTCCCACACCGTGGCCAGCCAGGACACTGGTATCACCCATTTATACAGTCAGTGAGAACATGCTGAGCACCTACTGCATACCACACCCCGGATTCTAGAAACACTGGGGTGAGTCTGTCGCAGACCTTGCCTTTAAGAAATGCAGTGTCTAGTGAGGCCAGCAGACCAATGGCTAAGCCGAGTCTTAGGAGTCCCACGGGACTTGTTCAGGTGGGGAATATGTCCCAGATAGAAGGCGTGCCAAAGTCCCAGAGGTGTAACCAAGCCTGGCACATTCTGGAGCCACTCATTCTTCCCTGGGGAAAGGACACGGGGTGCAGGTGAAAGATCAGTGAGAAATGAAGCGGAACCTCAATCCTAAAAGGCTCTTGGACACTTTTAATTTCTTATTTTATATTTATTTTATTGCTGATTGATTGATTGGTAACACGATTGAACCCACAGGGTGCTTAACCACTGAGCCACATCCCCGGCCGCTTTTTATATTTTATTTAGAGACAGGGATCTCGCTGAGTTGCTGAGGGCCTCGCTAATCTGCTGAGGCTGGCTTTGAATTCACCATCCTCCTGCCTCAGCCTCCCGGGTTGCTGGGATGACAAGCGTGCGCCATCGCACCCACAGGCTGGAATGTTTGCACTTTTTTAAAGGGAAGTCTCAAGAAAGGAAGCTGTCATGGGGAAGTGTTTCAGACTCTGGAGGAGCAGTTGCGCTGGGAAAAGGTCCTTCGATTCTGGTCCTGCCTCACAGGGGTTTCAGGCATGGCTATCACCAGCCTCTGGCAAAGGGTGCTGGGGGGCAGGCTCTGCGGCAATGACTGACAAGGCTTTGAAGGAAAGATTAGTCTAGAAAGCTAGGAGCATCTGGCTCCCCCTCCCATCAGACACCACAGCCCCCTGCTGACATGACCCGAGTGGAAACCCACTGCCCTTCAGATGTCCCTGCCTGCTGGGGCTCTGGGAAACTCAGGTCTGGATTATCCTTCGGGTGCTTGGGGGGACAGGTTGTTCCAACATGCCGAGGCCCATCTGAACTGAGTCACCCCAAGCTAGTCCTGTGAGCATAGAGGAAGCCTCCTGATGAGTATAATTTGACACCCCCCAAAAGTCCAGCCCAGTTAGACCTGTTCTGGTCCAGAGGCAGCTGGGTTCCCGCCCCCCTTCCCCAGGCAGCAATCTGATTGGACCAGCTTGATACACCCCCCCAACCAATCACTGTGTGGAGGGAGGCAGCGAGCCAATGAGCTTGTCCGTGAGTCACGTGCCCAACTCTGCAGGGCAGAGGCTGAAGCCTCCCCTCTATCAAGTTGGGGAGAGGATTTGTCCCAAACTCCAGGGTTGTTTCTAAAGGAAAAGGAAATGTTTTTTTCTTTTTTTTTTTTTTTTTGGAGGAGCAAGAGTTGGAAACCACTCGCAAGAAGCATGGGATACATTCCATCAACTGCAGCAGGACACCCAGAACTATACCAGGATCCCAGCCCACTCTAGTTGGGCAGTTTGCTAGAGGAATGATCTAGAAAGGGATGGGCAAGGTGCAGGGTAGACACCCACCCCCCAGGGACCAAGAGTCCCCAGAACAGGGCAAAGGGGCCGACCTTGGGAGGAGAGTGGTCTCACAGGGAGCCTGATCTTGGCCCAGGGTGGTAGATCCCAGGGGACCCCCCCACTCCAAGAACTGGAACCTGAGAATAAACCCCAGGTCCCTCTCTCTTGCCCACTCTGAAGACTCCAACCAGGGCTGTGGGATCTCCTTCCAAGAGGGCGCACTCACATGGTTCGATGGGACTGAATGGGTCCCCTAAATTTCATAATGTTGAACCCCTTAGCTGCCAATGTGATTGTATTAGGAGACAGGCCCTTCAAGAAGGGAAGGAAAATTAAATGGGATCATAAACATGATGGCCACAACCCCAAAAGGATACAGAAGAAGGTCATGTGAGGCTCAGCAAGAAGACGGCCATCTATAAGTCAAATAGAAGACCCTCTAAGGACTCAGTCCTACTGACACCTTGATCTGCGACTTGCTCAGAGCTTCCAGTCAAGTGGCCCAGAGACATTGACCTGATTTCTGCCCTCCTGTTTGGGGCCCAATAGCTGACACCACCCGTGATTGTTATTCCAAAAAGCTTGGAGACTCTTGAGGGAGCTAGCTGGGAAGGACCCAAGAGGCCCTCAGATCTCGTGTTGGATGTGAAGAAACCCAAGTCCAAAAGAAAAAATGGGGTTTTCCAAAGTCACCAGAAAACCAACACATATTCTGCACCCACTCGGGGCCAGGTCTTGGGTGGGACACTTTGTCAACGCGTCGTGCTGTGGAATCTCAGCAACCCTGATCCCTAGGACTGATAAGCCCTATTTTATAGACGAGGGAACTAAGGCTCAGAGACGGGAGGTGAGCCGTCGGAGGTCACACAGCTAAAAAACAGTAGAGGCTGAATTGCAGCACAGGTCTCTCTATGGTAGAAAAGGGTCAAATGAGAAAGGGGACAGGGTCCGATATCTGCACCCCTCCCCTTGGTGGGCTCTGGGGAACACATTCGTCCCCAGCCCTGGCGTAAGCTCCGTGAACGGTGCCAGGGACCCAAGGCCACGTTTAGCAATCCCCAAGCAGAGCGGGTCCACGCTGGGACAGAGCACATGAGCGTGACTCCACCGAGCTCTTGGCTGCCACTTGTACTCCCATGGCAAGAAGAGCTGCCGCCGTGTGAGGCAATCACTGCCCCCCTCGCGCAGCTCAGCATCTTAGGAGATGGCCACGGGCACTCAGGGGACCTGAGCTGTGGCGCAAAGGCTCATATGATCAGGACCGTCCGTTGTGCAACGGTTTGGGTCAAGGATTTGCCAGTCAGAGGCTCCCATAAACAACGCTGGGCTCCTTGGATACCACCACAACAGGCTCGTGTTGGTGTCTGTGTCCTGGTGGCCCAGGCGAAGGGCCCCGACACTTCTGGGATGAATAGACTGGAGATCATCATCCCCTCTTGATAGATGAGGAAACCGAGCCCAGAGCTGGGATACTGACACACCAAGGTCACAGGGTTATGGAGTTCCCAGATCAGAACAGAAGCCCTTGGGGTGTCCCCTCATTTTTTTAGAGGGGTATTGGGGGTACCAGGTATTAATCTCAGGGGCTCTCAACCACTGAGCCCCATCCCCAGCCCCATTTTGCATTTTATTGAGAGACAGGGTCTCACTGAGCTGCTCAGGGCCTCGCTTTGGCTGAGGCTGGCTTGGAACTCTCGATCCTCCTGCCTCAGCCTCCTGAGCTGCTGGGACAAACAGGCCTGTGCCACCGCACCCGGCTGACACCCTCCATTCTAAAGACGCAGGAGGCCTGGCTGCCGGGTGGCCCCCCCTCTACATTCACTGCAGAATCCCTGTGCAATCCTGGTGTGCAGGGGTTAAACACGGGGCACAGGAGACCTGCCTCCAAGACCTAATCTGCCACTAGGCAGCTCTGTGGCTTCAGGCAAGTCCCCTGGCCTGAGAGCATCTGTTTCCTCATACCTAGCCTAGGAATGAGACTCATCGAGCCTCAGGTGTCTTGAGAGGTCAGCAAGCCGATGCCCCGCAGGGTCTGTGGGGTGCCCTCGCCTCAGAGAATGCTAATGGGTTCCCTTAAAAATTATTTTTTTTCTTTTAGTTTTTTAATTCGCAAATAAAATCGTAGCTACGTATCACGCACGACCTGCTACTTGTAAGTACAGCTGTGTACTTTGTGCAGCAGCTAAATTGAGCTGATGGATGTGTCGATGGGGAGTTTAATCCATTGCGACTGCCATCCTGAAGGGCGAGGGATCAGGGGGCTCTGGGGACCAGGAACTTGAGTTCCACGTGACCATAGGATCTCTTGGAAGGGACAGCCACCGCGTTCGACAGCTTTCCGTCACTGACAAAATACCTGAGATGATCAACTTTTAAGCAAGAAAGGTTCACCCTGACTCAGGGTCGCAGCACACGATCTCTTGTCCCCTTCTGTCTTTGAGCCTGTGACAGACAAAGCTGCTCACACCATGGTGGGTGGAAGGAGAGACAGGAAGGGGCAGGGTCCCAATGCACCCTTCAAGGACACGCCCCCAATGACCTAACTGCCTTCCGCTAGGCCCCACCCACTGAGGTTCCACTACAGACCTGGAGACCAAGCCTAAACACTTGGGCCTTTGGAAAAAAGTCAAGCTCCAAACTCTGGCAGTCCCTGGCCTCTAAACCCATGCGTCTGTCCTACATAGAGGCCAGAAAACTCCAACAGGATCTTCAAGGCCCAGTACAATTATCACCACCTCTTGATGGGTTAATTCCCATCAGCCTGTGTGTCTGGGTACCCCCAGCTCCCCGGACAGAGCCGTGTGGGCATCTATCAGGTTGGAGAAGAATATAGTCTTGGCCAAGAGCAAGACAATCAGTCAAGTCCCCCCCCTGCCAATTTCTAGCTGGGTGGCCTTAGGTCCCATGGCCTCTGTGGCCCTCTGTATCCTTTTCTGTAAAATGGGTATGGTGACCTCTTCCTCAGTGTTATCGGGGAAACCAAAATGCTGTCTCTACTCTGATACTAACTAGTGCCTAATGAGCAATTTTATCTCCATTATTATTACCATTATCATGACTACTATTGTGTAAATAGTCTTGGGGCATTTGGCTCGGAAGGTAAAGAATTTTCTAGAGCCCCAAGAATGGGACATAGGGCATGACCTCTACTGAGCATCTCCTGGTCAGTCTTCAGGCTGGGTGCTTTGCCTACACAATCACCCTCATTTAAGCCTGGCCACAGTCCCCTGCAGAAAACAATCACATTCTCTTCATTTTTATGGAAGAATGAACTGAAGTTCAGAGAGGTCAAGGGTCTTGCTAAAGGCTGCCCAGCCAGGAAGAGGCAGAACTGGAACTAGATCTATCTGCAGAAGCTCACCCTCCTTCCCTCCACCAACCCTATCACCTTCATCTCCACATCCCAGAGCGTAGCAGAGCAGGGACCCAATAAATGCTTGTTGAACAAAACCTGTTGCTCAGTGACCCGGGGAGAGCACCCCATGTATTCAGCTCTCAGGGCCCCAGGGCTGTAGAGCCATCGGGGGTAGATAAGGGCACGTTTGCAAAAGTTTAATGCACAAGCTCTTGTCAGGGTGGGTGAGGATTTGATGGACAGCCCTCGGGATCGGGTCCCACCCTCCCTGCCCAGCCAAACATTGCTCAATGCCTTCTCCGCAGTTCAGAATCTCTGGCCTCTCTAGGCTTCTGCTGAGCCATCTGCCACCCCAATGGCCGCTCTGCCTCCCATCTGTCCAGGGGCCTGGCCGGGGGGCCGTGGGAGGCCGAGATTCCCTCTAGAAAACATCTTATTTAGTTGTTCCTTACAATTCATTTTACTATAGGGGGGAAAAAAACTATAGTCAATAGAGAAGGAAATTCTCTGCTTCATGCAGATTCATTTCAAATACTCATTTCAAAAGGAGGAAGGAGAAACTAGAAATGAGAAATTCAACTGCAGCTCGACCACTGAGATTCAAGTGCCACTAAGATCTCCCCAAGTTTTTGTCTCAGGGGGTGCGTACATTTACATGATCATTTAACCCAACTGCTGTTTAGAAACCTGCTTCATCATCTCAAATGTTTTGTTTTGTTTTGTTTCTTCTTCTTTTAACGGCTTGGGATCAACCCAGGACCTTGTGCAGGCTGAGCCTGAGCTCTACCTCTGAGCCCCATCCCCAGCTCTTCAGTAGATTCTTCTATGCCTGTGTAAGAGGGTAGGAAATTGTCCCATAGAACACTTGAGTATAAAAATAGATACATTTTTGCTAGGTGCTGTGGCATATGCCTATAATTCCAGTGGCTCAGGAGGCTGAGGCGGGAGGATTCCAAGTTAGAGGCCAGCCTCAGCAACCCTAAGCAACTCGGGGAAAGTCTGTCTCAAAATAAAAATTAAAAAGGGCTAGGGATATGGCTCAGTGGGTAAAAGGACCCACTTCGTGCAGAGGACCCCAACTGCACACCTCTGTGAGCACAGGCCTGGGGGAAGGGATGCCAGTTGGTTTTTCTCTGGGGGAGAAGGTGATTGAAGAAGAAACGATTCCTCTCTTCCTTGAGTCTCTTACATTCGCAAGGACAAGTCAGAAATTAGAATGCCAACAAATTATCCTGCCAAGAAGGTCTACCTCCACCCCACCGAGATGGGATGGCCCCGGGCGCCCTTCCCTGTGTGGGGACTGTTCTGACCTGCTGGGCTCACTTCCACCCTCATCCCCGCCCTGGGTGGCCTGACTCTCTAGCTCCAAGGCTGCAGGATCAAGGATCTGAGGGTCCCTGGAGGGGCTGACCTAAGCCACTGCTGCCTGAGCTGGCCTCCGAGGGTGCCGTGGTGCGAATCAGTCCCCCAGAGTTCCCGTGTTGGAAACGTGATTCCCAGGGCCACCCTGTCGAGACGTGGGCCCTTTAACAGGTGTTTGGGCCAGGAGGGCCCCGCCCCCATGAAATGGTTGAGGGTGGCAGTGCAGGGCGAGTCCCTGCTGTGGGGAGGACTTGGGCTCCTCCCATTCCTTCCTCCCCTCCCCTCCCTCCTCCTCCCCCTCCTCCCCTCCCTCCTCCCCCTCCTTGTCTCCTGCCTCCCGTCCCTACTCTTCCCCCTCCTCCTCCTCTCCCTCCTCCCCTCCCCCCTCCTCTCCCTCCTCCCTTTCCTCCTTTCCCTCCTCCTCCCCTCCCTCCTCCCCTCCCTCCTCCTCTCCCTCCTCCCCTCCCTCCTCCTCTCCCTCCTCCCCTCCTCCCCTCCCTCCTCCTCTCCCTCCTCCTCTCCCTCCTCCTCCCCCTCCTCCCCTCCCTCCTCCCCCTCCTTGTCTCCTGCCTCCCCTCCCTACTCTTCCCCCTCCTCCTCCTCTCCCTCCTCCTCTCCCTCCTCCTCCCCCTCCTCCCCTCCCTCCTCCCCCTCCTTGTCTCCTGCCTCCCCTCCCTACTCTTCCCCCTCCTCCTCCTCTCCCTCCTCCCCTCCCTCCTCCTCTCCCTCCTCCTCTTCCTCCTCCTCCTCTCCCTCCTCCTCTCCCTCCTCCCTTTCCTCCTTTCCCTCCTCCTCCCCTCCCTCCTCCTCTCCTCCTCTCCCTCCTCCCACTTTTCTTCTTCTCCCTCCTCCCCCTCTTCCTCCTCTCCTCCCCTCCCTCCTCCTCTCCCTCCTCCTCCTCTTCATCCTCCTCCACTGTTTGAAGCCAACAGCCAAACAGTGACCTTCTCAGCGTCTCCTGCTCCTCTCCTCCTCCTCCTCCTCCTTCTCTCTGTCTCTCCCTCCCTGTGGTGCCGTCCACCACATTATGGCACAGCACGAAGGCCCCCATCAGATGCAGCCCCTGGACCTTGGACGTCCCCAAGGTGGTCCCGTTTCAGGCGCCCCGTCACAGCAGCACATCCCCCAGAGACACACAGTGTGTGGCCCCAAGCATGGGGCACAGCAGGGCCAGCGTTTGGCCCTTGGTCCTGGGCTAAGCCAGAGCGACCCTCTGTGGAAAGTTGTGCAGTTGGCCATGAGGGACATGTGCAGGGGCGGGAGAGCCGGAGCCAGCAGCCACTCCGGGTCAGTGACAGCGACGTCCCCGTGGGGTGGCCCAGGTCTGGGAGTGTCTGGGCCTGGAGTCCAGGTGGGCCATGGGGCTCGGCTCACCCACGGAAGCCACCAGCCAAAGAGTGACCTTCCCAGAGTCTCCGCCCCTGCTGAGGTGTCACCAATATGAACTGTCACAGCAGCTGGGAAACAGGTGACAAAGGAAAGAATGGCCTCTGCCCTCCGCGTCCCTTCATATTTGTCCACATGAGTGCTTAGTGACGGATTCCCTGCCTCAGCAATCCAAACGTGCAGCTACCGGTGGTGACATGTTTCAATGTCAACGCCATCATTAGGACCTCCAGCAGAGGGGCTGCAGACCGGGGACTTCTTGGGACCCAGAGTACCCCTTGGCCCCTGTCCTCGCCACCTGCCCTCCACAGGAGCCGAATAAACAACGAGCCGGACCCTCTCATCCCTGGGACAACTTAGCCAAGTCAGCAGGACTTCTGGGGTGAAGTCACCGGCCCAGAGACAGAGATCACATACAGAGCAGGTGGCACCGTGAGAACTCATCTTCCTCCCTGGCCTCTACCCCACCTTCGTGGAGGCCAGAGGCTTCCTAGCTGGCTGAGAACCGCTGACCAGGGGAGAAGTGGGGCTCCTGACTACCCCCAAGTCACAAAGCCAGCCTCTATCACTCAGGGGGATCCTCTGAGCGGGGGCAGGAAGGGACACTGCCTCCCCCAAACGCTGAAGAAATGTGTCTGTCCGGATCCTGTTGGGAAATTCTGGGGCAGGGGAGGAGGGAACAGCCTGGCCCTGTCCTGGGTACCTTGAGCAAGCCGAGCCATTGCTCCATCCACCAAGCAGGGAGCCGATACCCCAGGGGAGGGGTGTTGCACCACATTCTTAGAAAGCTGCCTCTGTCCGGGCCTCTCCACGTGGGGCCCCAGCTGGTTTTGTTTAATTAAAATCTTTTTCACTTCCAAGTTTCTGAGGGCCCGTGGGGAGCAGAACAAGATGGTGAAATGATCAGGATTAGCCAACTTTCCCTAAATACTTACCCTATGCCATACATCGGGCTGTTTCTGCTTCCTGAATACCATCTTTGGAATCCACCCCATGGACCCTCTGCAGGAGATATTCTGCTTCCCCCATTTGCCCGTAAAGAAAACTCCGGTCCAGAGAGGTCAAGAAACTTGCCCACGGACACACAGCTTATAACAGTGGAGCTGTAATTTGGAATCACACTGCATGACTACAGGTCTCTGGGACTTCTTCCCATGAGTGCTAAGAACCCAGGCTTTTCTGAGGGGCAGGCAAGGGAGGGTACTAGGAGTTGAACCCAGGGGCACGTTACCACTGAGCTATATCCTTAGCCCTTTTCTTTCTTTTTTTTTAATATTTTTATTCTGTTTATCTGTCTTTATGCGGTGCTGAGGATCGAACCCAGTGCCTCACATGTGCAAGGCAAGCGCCCGGCCACTGAGCCACAACCCCAGCGCTCCTTAGCCCTTTTCTTTTTTTATGTTGAGACAGGCTCTCACTCAGTTGCTTAGGGCCTCCCTAATTTGTTAAGGCTGGCCTCCAACTTGCGATCCTCCTGCCCCAGCCTCCCAAGCTGCTGGGATGACAGACGCACGCCCCACGGCCCTCCACGGGACCCAGCAGAACCCAGGCTCTGAAACCAGTCCGTGATGGTGTTGAATCTCAGCAACTATAGGCCCTTTTTTCCCTTCTCTGGGATTCAGTTTCCCCATCTGTGGAATCAGCAGCTGAGAAGAAATCGCTGAGTCTCAAATTTTCGTTTTCTCTTTTTTCTTTTCTTTTTTTTCCCAACGACTGCATCCCCAGGAACCATGGCCCAGGATGAGGGTAAGAGAAAGGTCAGGCACAGCTCCCAGGGCCTAACGGAGACCTGGAATTTCTCTCTGGGTCACCTCCATGGGATTGCAAAGCTCCAACCATCTGGGGGTCCTTGCTTTCTCCCAACCCTTCTCTGAGGACCACACCTCATGCAGGGGGCGTGGGGCGGGCCTCGGAACCCTCGTGGAAACATCGCCTTCTGCCCACTGGAAAGTTCCACGGCAGCAGAAGATAGATGTAAATGAGACTCGAAAGAAATAACAAGAGATAATCACGAAGCCGGGGGAGCTCGGAGGGACAGGCGTGGGGCCGTCCCTGGGTGACATGGTGGGGACAGGGACAGACAGGGAAGTGGGCAGCAAGACCAGAAACCAGGGAGAACGTCTCTTCTCCTTCCTTCTTCTTCTTTTAAAACTCTTAGGTAAGCTACTGACTAATACCCACCGTCATCTCTTAGCACCCGGGCAATTGCCTCTGTGTTCTAGAACCTTCTCGGGAAACCCGGTGGCTTTGACAGAGAGGTCCCCAAAGGGGGATAGTCTGAGCAAGGCACGCTGGTGGCTTTGAAGGCCAAATGGAGACTGGGCCTGCAAACCCCAGAAGAGAGCCAGGCGCTGGGGCAGAGGCCGATAATCCCAGCGATGGAGGGGAGGCTGAGGCAGGAGGATCACACTTTGGAGGCCAGCCTCGGGAACTTAGCAAGACTCTGTCTCAACTATTTTTTTTTTTTAATTTTTTGAAAAAAGAACATGCTTTCCTTCTAGAGATGACAGATGGATGTGGCTTCAGCAAGCAAAGAGCCACCCCCTGCCATACCATGGGTGGAAGTGAGGCTGGGCATATTGGGACGGGGACAACCCCAGTCTGGCCTCCCCTGGCCCCTGCTCCGCCCCCAGAGGTGTCCTGTGCGGCAGGGCACAGCCGACGACGACAGGGTGGTGACTGGGGAGTACGTGCTGGGACGCACACACAGACTCCAGGAACAATGCAGGGAAATCGAGTTCTCTCAGGAAATATCATATTGACTCAGGACAGACCCATCCATAAAACAAACCCCGGGTACCTGGGGCCGGGCCCAGGGAGCCACGGCGCTCACCCGGGAGAGAGTAGCACGGCCCCCTCTGTCCTGGGCCTGGGAGGAAGTGGGTGCCTTCTGGGGGGAGGGAAGGGCCACTTCCCCTGGCTGTCCTGGGGCTGAGGCTGGGATCTGAATTATCTGTCCCAGTGCACTGTGGCCTGGCCCGGCCTCAATCGCTGCATTGCAGAAACTCGCTCCAAACGGTGGGATTTTGCAAGCCACGGGCCACACCAGGGAGGAGGACACTGCCATCTCCAGAGGCCTGGGTCCTCCTCTGCCCCTGCTCAGCAAGACGTGGTCCACTGTGGCCACCAGCACAGACACAGGTTTTGTTTGTTTTTGTTTTTTTTTGTTTGGATCCAAATCTGTGTTCAGATTTGGAAGGCAGCTGGGGTCCATCGCCAGGCCTCCGATGGACGGGCCTTTTCTTTATTTGGGGCCTCGGTTTCCTCATCTGCAAAATGGGAGGTCTGAAGTGAAGACCCTTCAGAGAAGTACCCCTTCTCCCAACCCGTGGTGAGAGGTAGCCTTCGACAGGGATTTGGGAACCCAAAGACTCTATGCCCTTTCTTTACCCCCAGAGGCTGGGCAAGTCGGGCACCAATCTGCACCTCGGTACCCCCCACACACACACCCTGCTGAAAAAGCAAGAGGTGTAAGCAGCCCCGGTTCCCAGAGCCTTGTGTGGCTGTGAGAGCTGTGAATCAGGCTTAGACACTGGGGTCAAAAGGGACTCGGTGAACTCAGGAGATGGTGCCACCCCAGCTGAGCAGCGGTCATTTTCCTGTGCAGTTCACGGAGGCTGGCCTCCAACTTGCAATCCTCCTGCCTCAGCCTCCTGAGCTGCTGGGATGACAGGCGTGTGCCACGATGTCCTGCCAGAATCCATGGTTCATGGAGACAGGAGGAAAGTCGGTCCCTCTTCCTGACTGCACAGGCATTATACAGCTGGGTATCCCTGGGAAGAGGACATGGATACTACAGCAGACTCGAGTGTCTCCTGGAAGTGCTACCAGGAGACACTCTGGTACCTGGCACATGTCCATGGGCCATGCCCAGCCTTGCTCTCTGTGCCCAATCCTAGGAGAGGTCAAGGTACTCTCTGAAGAGCATACTGTGGCCGGGTGTGGTGGCCCACATCTATAATCCCAGTAACCAGGAGGCTGAAGCAGGAGGATTGCAAGTTGGAGGCCAGCCTCAGCAACTTAGCAAGGCACTAAGCAACTCAGTGAGGCCCTGTCTCTAAATAAAATACAAAATAGGGCTGGGGATGGGGCTCAGTGGTTGAGCATCCCTGGGTCCCCCATAAAAAGCATCCTCATCACATTTAGCAAATCCCCCCACTACTAATGGTGACAGCTCTGTGGCCTCCGACGGTGCCCGGATTTGCAGCCCGGTCTCCTTCCAGAGAGTCAGAAGCCTCCGTTATTTGTTTTGCTTCTAAACAGACTCCCAACAGGTCTGTAGCAGGAGGCCCACGATCGCCAGTTTGCATGCCTGAATTTTTAAAGAGTTTTAATGTGTAACCGTTTAATTCTTCCCAGAGAGATGTTTGCTAGGCAATAGAGATATTTTGTAAATAATATACTTATTGAGTGTTGGGAGGGAAGGCAGGGAATGAAAAGTCAAAGTACTAGAGGTAAAAACTGCTTAAAAACTGTGCATGGCACACCTATCATCTCAGCAGCTCAGGAGGCTGAGGCAGGAGGATTGTGAGTTGGAGGCCAGCCTCAGCCACTTAATGAGGCCCTAAGCAACTCAGGGAGACCCTGTCTGTAAATAAAAGCCCAAATAAATGGCTGGGGAGGGGGTTCAGTGATTTAAAAAACAAAAAATGGTTTACCAGCCCCCTACATTGGGTCTGGGGATGGAGAAGAGGGTGCACTTGAGCCATTAGGAATGAACGTCTTGGGATGTCCGTCTGCTGGGCAGTGTGTCTGGGATACTTCCTAGAGATCGTGACCTGTCCCCTTGAGTGGGGAACGCTAATTAAAGGAAATCAAAGCCAAGAGATTCCAATGTGCTAAAATAACAACAGCGGACACACCCTGCAAACCGCTAAGTAAGCTGTCTGCCTTACCCCCGCCCCGCACACCCAAATGCTCTGTGTTTATTCTGCTGATTTTCCATTACCAACACCTCCCTCTCTGTTCCCTCTGAGAGATCAGCCCTGGAAATGGAGGTGAGTGTGGCCATCAAGGCCCCCCACATGCCACACAGGGGGCCCTTCATGATGGACACTATCTTCTCCTCCTCCTAAGTGGGGGCTAGCAGAGGGGGGGGTGTTGGCACAGCAGGGTGGCACAGAGGACAGGCAGGTTAGCGCAAGAAGGGAATGCCAAGGAAAGTCATCAAAAGCCGCTGTGCTCCTTGCTCCTTCCGAATGAGGAGGATGGGCGAGGACGGAGAGCAGCTGATGGGTTAGCCACTTGGGCAGCAGAAGTAGGTGAAATACACCCTTTCTCCCCTGAGATGAAGGTGCACACTCCAAGGTGCTTTCAATGGGGAAATGGTAGTAGCGGTCTTCAGAACACGGGAGCAGAGACAAATCAAGGGTCCACCAACGGATTCAAGAATAAACCAAATGTGGTCCGGCCTTATCGTGGAATATTACCCACCCAGGAAAAAGGGGGTCTTGATACCTGCCACAGTGCAGGCAAGCCTTGCAAACATTGCACGGCCACGTAAGTGTATGTGACAGTCATCCAAAGGCTCGGGAGGCTGAGGCAGGAGGATCGTGAGTTCAAAGCCAGCCTCAGCAACATGGCAAGGCCCTAAACAACTCAGTGAGACCCTGTCTCTAAATAAAAAATTAAAAGAGCTAGGGATGGGGCTCAGTGGTTGAGCACCCCTGGGTTCAATCCCCGGTGGAAGAAAACAGGGAAGGAGGAAGAGAGAGAGAGAGAGAGAGAGAGAGGGTGTTCTTGGGCGCCTACCACCTGCCCAGGTCTTGCCCGTCCCTCTCTACCCTTGAGAGGATCCATCCTCCTCCCCCATTCTTCAAAGCGACAGCCTGTGCCCTGGAAGCTCATGTCCCAAGGTGCACCCACGGGCAGGCCGGGTTCTCCCGTCCTGGAGAGTGGGTCCCTTTCTGGTTTTATCTCTTGGAGCCTTTGCTGATGGCTGGCGATAGGGCTCCGTACCCGGGGCCCTGCCCTGCTCTTTAGCAAACATTCCCCGTAGATGCATCATCCCGTGGGTCACCTGGGAAGCCACCGTGCATTTGATCCATTTTCTGGCCTAAAACCACAAACAGGAAGCGGTCTTCGGAGACACACAGGAGTCCAGTTAGGCCCATCCAAGGCCCTGGGTTGAAGAGTCTTCCCTGGGGATTAGGCTAAGGCCGAGAACCTCTGTCCCATCCTGTCCCCCAAACACAGCGTCCTGTAGCCCAGGCCTGACCTGAGTCAGGATGAGGGAGTGTCGGGTCCAGGGAGGGCCACTGACCGGGCCCCTGCTGGCCACATACCCACCCATGCCACCCCACACCCCACACCAGCTCCCTCCTGCTCTGCGCTCATGCAAGACTTCCAGCAAGATTGTCACCTACAAGGTGACAACTCTGTGGGTGCAGCCGGCCGTCCTGAGACAAGTGTCCTTTGCTGACTGTGACAGGTACAATTTGGGGAAGGTCTGGCCCTGAGGTTTCATCGAGTGATCACCCTTGACTTCTTAGGCTGTGGCTTCGGTGACAAACCAGGACGGCAGCATCTGTGAGCAGGACAAGCATCGTGGAGGCACTTTTGACAGGGACTTGGTGAGTGACAGTCCCCTACAGGACCTCAGTCACAGGAAAAGGTTCAGAAGACCCTAGATGGGCTCTCCTGCCTCTGGAACTATTTCCCATGCATTTGGATCTTTGGGCCCTTGGATCCCATAAAGCCTTATCCAGAGTTTTCGGAGCTAAGCAGGAAAAACACTGCCCTGGTCCACAGTGTGCCCATTCTGGTGACCACCTTAGCCGCTACCCATAGCTGGAGGATGCCATGGTCCCCTTGAAGGCACACATGGCTTCCTTAACCCCGTCTGAGCTGGAAAGAGCAGCTTCTCGGTGTCTTCTCCCCCCGCCCCACTCCTGTATCTGTTGTATTTTCCATTTTTGGAAGAAATGTCCACCAGAGGCCCAGGCCACCAAACTCTCTGTTCTCTCACAAAAACAGAGTGGAAGAGAATATAGGAAAAAAAAAAAAAAAGGGCATTCAAAACTCTGACCAAAAAAGTCCACCTTGCTCCCTTGACATTCAGATGAAGTCTAGAACCTTCTCTTTGTGTTATTAGGAAATTCGGGTGGGCATAGAGACTCCTGGGTGCACAGAGACAGGCATTGGATATCCTTTGGCTTCAAAGACTTTTTGAACACTTCTGGGGACTTTCCTGAAGGTACCCTGCCGCAGTCTGGCTGGGCACAATTCAGGAGCCACTTGTCAAAAGAAACGAACTTTATTTTTAGAACCACACACGCCAAACAAAACAGCTCCTCAGGAAAAAACCCTCAGAGCCCAACTGCCACCACCGGCTTCCCACAAGCCTCTCACCCCCACACAAACCTCCCCACCTCCCACAATCCTCCTGCTCTTGAGGCTGATTGGCTGGGTCGTGTGGGCGGAGCCAAAGAAGTCCCCCAATGAGCAGCTCTGTGGAGGAGCCAATCAGCTAGATGTTGCTGAGGCCGCTGTGAGCCAATCATCAGCTGGCAGTCTGAAGTTTGCTGGCAGCTGGAAGTTTGCTGGGGCCCCTTTGGCTGTGGCTCTCAACATTACCCAAAAGTGCCAACTTCTGACCCAAACCCCAACTGGAATCCCACGGTCAAAAATGAGGGGTGGGACCTGTGACCTGCTCCCTGAATGGCTTGGGAGGGTGCATGGTCTTTAAAGTTCTCTAAGCAACCGAGCTTGGAATGTGGCTTGTCAGACTTTGGTTTTCATCAACTGTTTCAAGTTATAGACATTTGCTAAAATATTGGCTTCCGTAAAAATGCAGTCTTTTTTAAAAAAATAATTTTTAAATGCTCCGTGGACCTTTAACTTTATTCATTTCTATGCGGTGCTGAGACTCGAACCCACATGCGAGGCAAGCGCTCGGCCACGGAGCCACCGCCCCGGCCCAGTAATGCAGTATTTTAAAGGAGGGTGTCAGAGTTCCTAAAGCCACTAAACAAGCCACCTTTACTACTCTGCCAAAGTAGTGACCCTTAGTAAACCTGTGTGATCTCCGAGTAAACCAAAAATCCAAGTTATGCACAGAATTTCCTAAAACCACAGACATTGAGAAGCCACTGCATCTGGAAAGATCAATTCCAACAGCAAATAATCGTCTGGCTACTCAGACTTCAGTGCTTAGAAGCAATGTCCCTCCGGGGCTGAAGTGCAGGCAGGGGACCCTTGCAGACCCCGAGTCACCTTGCTGAAGTACACTGAGTCCTCGGTCATTCTGCTGGCCTTCACAGATGACTCTGGAGAGAGCAGAGGCACAGGAAGCACAGAGATGAGTTAAGACCCAGGCCCTGTCCTGCAGATCTCTCATCCCACTGAGGACCATAAAGTACATTCATGAAATAGCAGCGAATGCCAGGCCTAATAAAAACTGCAAAAAAAGGCTCAGATAAAATGTCATGCCGGTGTGCCCGGCCACTTGGGAGGCTGAGGCAGGAGGATGGAAAGTTGGAGGCCAGCCTCAGCAATTTAAACTCACTTAGCAACTCAGTGAAACTCTGTGCCTAGATAAAATATATTTTTAAAAAAAAGGGGGGGTGCTGGGGATGTGGCTCAGTGGTTAAGTACCCCTGGGTTCTTCCCCTAGACCATTCCCATCTTTCAGATGAGCAAACAGAAACTCTGACCGGTAAAACCACTTGCCCAAGGTCACAGGTCAATCCCAGCTGCTCAGCCCTTGAACCCGGCTCTGTCGGAAGCCAGAGCTGCACCTTGGGGTGGATGGGTTGTTTTCGAGCCTGTCACCCTATTTCATCTTCCTGTACCCGGGGTTTCTCTATGTCTCACCAGCCTGTTGGCACAGATGAGTCACCCTACCCGTAACCGTGAACCTCACCATATGGGCCTCGCCCCCGCCCCCCACGCCCCCTGGTCCTCTGGCCACCTGCAAAACCTCGACCACCTCTAGCAGGGAGTCCCCAGGGGAGCCAATAAGGTCAGCCAGCCCAGGGGACCGTTGGGGCTGCCTCCCTCGGCCCCAGGTGCGCTCCCCACCCCGAGAAGCCTCTCCCAGCACCTGGCCTCCAGTATGGAGGCCCACATGGACCAGAGAGGCCAGGCCCCCTTACAAAGTCGGAAACCTCAGCAACATCTGTCAGCCAGCCGCCCCTCTGGGACCTGAGGGTTTTCTTAGCCATAAAAAGAGAGGGGTCAGTTTGGCTCTTCACGTGTCCCCTTTCGGTGGCCAAAGGGGACGTTGTGACCCAACTGCCCTGAGGAAATGGGGAACCCACTGCTGGTCCTCAATAAGACCCCCAAGTAAGCCGTTATGTCCTGGGGCTCCGCGTGTGCACGGGAGTTGTCACACAAGGGAATCAGACTATTATGGGAAGGACCTGTTCCCGGCGGGGGAGAGGCCCATCTGGAGGCCACATTCACATGGGCCAGATTCTGGGCTCAGAGCCTCATCAGCATCATCCTACATCATCCCCCCCCAAAAAAAACCCACCTGCAGTCGGGACCCGTGTTATTCCCGACAGAGACCAAGAAACCCAAGGAGGCTCAGAGAGGGGCAGTCACTGGCCTGAGGCCACACAGCGAATCAGTTGCGGGATCCTAGGACTGAGGCCTGAACTCTTTCTTTATCTGGTACCAGGGATTGAACCCAGGGGCACTTCATCACTGAGCCACATCCCCAGCCCTTTTGATTTTTCTTTTTTAATTTTTTCTAATTTTTGAGACAGGGTCTCACTAAGTTGCTGAGGCTGGTTTTGAACTTGCGATCCTCCTGCCTCAGCCTCCTGAGTCGCTGGGAAGAAAGGCGTGGGCCACTCCACCCAGCAGGGCCTGAATTCTTAAACAGTGTCTTCACACAACTAGGGCCTGGGGACCCTCTCGTTGAAAAATCGGCCATATATATATATATTTTTTTTTAAAGAAAAAACTCTTAAAAAATTAAGACGATGGTCAGACCTGATTCAATTGAATTTTTCTCTTCTGTAATTTTCAAGAAATCTTCAGAGCCTGGGTCTTCTGGGTCTGAGGCATGATGGTATCAGCCAGAGCTGTACAAGTCATTGTCACGAACATTATCCAACACGGTGGAGCATGAACATCCATCAACAACAACAAAAATTAATATGTCCGAGCATGGTGGTGGTGCACACCTGTAATCCCAGCTCCTCGGGAGGCTGAGGCAGGAGGATTGCAAGTTTGAGGCCAGCCTCGGCAACTTAGCAAGAGCCAGTCTCAAAATAAAATGAAGAGGGTTAGGGATGTAGCTTTGTGGGAGAGGGCTTACCTAGCATGTGTGAGTCCGTGCGTTCCATCCCTAGTCCTGCTGCAAAATAATAATAATAATAATAATTATATAGGATATATATATATATATATATCCTTTCTGACTTAACAGATTGGAAACAAATCTCAGTTTTGGTTTGAATTTACATTTCTTTGAATCCTGGTGAGGATGAACTTTTTATTTTTTTCCTTCCTAGGCTTATTAGTCATTGGTATGGCTTCTTCTGTGAATCGTCTGTTCCCAATGTACTAATTTACAACCCGAGAAATGTAACTGCCAAAGGGGACCGGATACATGTCTCCTCAGCCAACATGTCAGCTCCCTGTAGGCACCGTCCAGGGAAAGCCAAGTTCAAATCAGAACGATGGATGTGGACGCCCGGGAAGCACAGAATGGGAGCACCGAGGGGTGGGTGACAGGGTGCCAGGGTTCTGTGGAATTGAGGCAGAAGAGACCCACCCCTGGGATCCACCGAATCCTGGGCCTGAGAGAGCCTCCTCCTCTCTTCCTTCTTCTGCCTCCTTGGCTCTCCAACCTTTCTTCAGATGGATGCAGTCTCTCTTTAAACAGAGGACCACATTCAGGAAGGCCTGGTGGCACACATTTGTAATCCCAGCCAGAGTGGAGGCTAAGGCAGGAGGATTGCAAGTAGGAGGCCAGCCTCAGCAACTTAGTGAGATCCTATCTCAAAAACAAGAAGGGGCCCGGCACAGAGGCGCATTCCTGTGAGTTCAAAGCCAGCCTCAGTAACAGTGAGGCCCTAAGCAAATCAGTGAGACCCTGTCTCTAAGTAAAACACAAAATAGGGCTGGGGATGGGGCTCAGGGGTCGAGGGCCCCTGAGTTCAATCCTTGGTATCCCCCCCCCAAAAAAAAAGAAAAATCCAAATTCCTAAGGACAGAAGGCAAGGCCCTTCACAGTTGACTCTAACCTTTCTTTCCAGACTTGCTCTGTCCCTAGCCGACCACTGGATGGTTTTTTCATCTGTGAGATGGGGTCTTGCTGGGTTTCCCAGGTTGGCCTCAAAGTACTGGGTTCAAGTGATCCTCCCACCTCAGCCTCCCAAGTAGCTGACTCTCAGTACCTGCCTGGCTTCTGCTGAATTTTTTCCCCCAGTGTTAGGGATCGAACTCAGGGCCTCATGCATGAAAACGCAAGCCCTCTACCACTGAGCTACACCCCCAGCCTCTTTTTATTTTTTATTTTTTGGGGGGTGCTGGGGATTGAACCCAGGGCCTTGCCCATGTGAAGCAAGCCCTCTACCAACTGAGCTCTAACCCCAGCTCCCCGCCCAATCCTTTTTATGGAGTTTATTTTGATACAAGATCTCACTAAGTTGCCAGGTTGGCCTCCCACTTGCCGTCCTCCTACCTCAGCCTCCCCAGGAGCTGGAGTTCCAAGCATGCACCCACTGTGCCTTGCTCGATGGTTCTTGAATGTGACACGTATAGTCACACCTCTGGGCCTCTGCTCGGTAGCTGCTCCTCTCTAGAATATCCTCCCCCACCAACCTGGCCTCTTGTTCTTTAATACCCAGATCAAATGTTAGCTTCTGGCCGGTGTCAATTCTGGGCCTCAGGGCCTTTGCCAGACTGTATGAGAGTTTAGCTTTCTAGAGCATCCCATCGGGTTGGATCATGAGAACTTTGATGTGAAATACCTTGTGTGATTTGTTTTGGTACCAAATATTGAACCCAAGGGCATTTGACCCCTGAGCCCCCTCCCCAGCCCTATTTTGCATTTTATTTAGAGACAGGGTCTCACTGAGCTGCTTGGGCCTCGCTTTTGCTGAGGCTGGCTTTGAACTTGCGATCCTCCTGCCTCAGCCTCCCGAGCCACTGGGATGACAGGTGTGTGCCACCACGCCCAGCTGTCAAGTTGACCTTGACCTCCAGCATAATGCTGGCTCTCGAAAGAATCAGGAGACCTGGATTCGAATTCTGGTCTCCCAGGGCCTTGGTAATAAATCTCTTTTTCTCTCTAGACCTCGGTCTCCTTATATATAAACCGAGGACATCAGAACTTCATTATATCGCCATGTTGTTGATAAAACTTACTCTACGAGGCCCAATTCCAGAAGCAGACGTAACAACCACACAATGTCGAGAAACATCATGATTTCTATTACGATGATAATATAAAAGCTACCCGAATTTGAAACTTTGAAGGGAAAGATGTTATTCCATTACAGGAATCATGATTTTTTTGCTCTTGGCCCCCCAGTGAGGAGGCAAAGCACAGCTCGGATGTCAACTCTGCCACCCTCCAGCTGTGTGACCTTTAGCAAAACACCTGACCTCTCTGGGCCTTGGATAATTAGAAATTGCCCACCTCTTGGAACTTCAGTTCCTCATCCGCTAAATGCACACAGAAGAGCTGTCCTGGGGGGGCTAAGATTCAGAGACACAGGGACAGCAGAGAAGGAAGAGTGAAAGAAAGAGTCAGAGGAAGGCTCTGGAACACAGGACCAATTGCCAGTTCCTATCCGAAGCAGCTCTGAAACAAACAGCCAGTTTCCTCCATTCCTGTGGAATGCAGAGGAGATTTTTCTTTTTTTTTGCTGATTAAGTTCCCCCCAAAACCCCCCTTTAAGAATTTTAATAAAGAAATGCAAAAATCAACAAAAAGTTCAGCAAACCCTTTCCTGTTATTAAATAAAGGGAAAGTAAATTTTGCAAATTGCACATAACTTCCTAAGAGGATGTTTTGTTTGGACGAAAAAAAAAATGAGAAAGAAAAGAAAAAGCTATTTGCTTTCTGGAAGCAAAAAAAAAAAAAAAAACATGTCTTTGCTGCAATTTGGTTTCAAATTTGATGACGGGGACATTATTCCTGGTTGGCCTGGAATGTAGACCTTTTGACATCTAGGACGGATGTACCCAGGGAGGCAGGGAAAGCCAGGTTGGGGACCCTGTTGGGTCTCTTCTCCCTTCTGTCGTGTGTGAGCAGAGCCACCCAGGGAAATGATGAGCCCAAGATCAGAAGTTCGGAACGTACCAGGAGGATCACACGCAAGAGAAAAGCAACTCAAAACAAACAGGTTTATGTTGTTCTGAGAGAAAGGGAGAAGTTGCTCAGGGCCCTCGCTAAGTGGCTGAGGCTGGCCTCCAACTGGCGATCCTCCTGCCTCAGCCTCCCGAGCTGCAAGGATGACAGGTGTGCCCCCCCACCGTGCCCCTGGCTTGATTTCCTTTTATTTCTTTGTAGTGATTAACAGTGTTCCAAGGACAGTAGCACTCAAGATGGGACACGTGAGTCACCACAGCCCTGGAAGACGAGAAAAGACAGAAGACAGAATCGCCCTTATTTTCCACCTGGGGCACTTGGCATTTGGGAGTGAGCATCGTCTGTCTCGGGTTGTTAAGAAGTGATCTAGGGCTGGGGTGTGGCCCAGTGGCGGAGCCTGGGCCAAGCCCTGGTTCCACCCCCAGGACCATCAAAAAGAAAAAGAGAGAAAATTCCATGTGACCAGGAGTTCAGAGAAAATGACCAAAGCAAAAAGGAAAAGAGACGCAGGCGGGGGGTATGGCCACTGCTGGCCCCCTGGCTCTGACGGTGGAACCCCGTCTCCCTGGGGTCTCAGTACCCCTCCCCAGTTCTCAAAGTCCTCCTTGAAGGGGTTCCACAGCCTCACCTGCTCCTCACGGCTCCCCACTTAACAGCAATGGAGGGATTGGGGACCGTTCCTGGCACTCCAGGACAGGGCTCGTACTGTGGAAGGGCTGATGAATCATAGCCCACCACCCCCACGTAGACGTAAAATAGACTGTGGGACTCTGCCTCCCAGGACCAGGACAGGGGGGCCACCTTCTTGTTTCTCCCAGCCTCCTCTCTGGCCCTCCCAGAGGACAGTTAATTTCAAATAGGAAAAAGACTTCTTTTTCCCCCCCCTAGCGTTGTATGTATCTGTTTGCTTGAAGCATCTTCTTGTGCAAATATTAAATATATTCAAATATACCCATAAGCCAGGCATGGTGGCACATACCTGTAATCCCAGGGACACAGGAGGCTGAGGCAGTAGGATCGAAAGGTCGAGGCCAGAATCAGCAACTTAGTGAGACCCTCAGCAAATTACTGAGACCCTATCTCAAAATAAAAAAAATTAAAAGGCCCGGGGATGTGGCTCCGTGGTCAAGTGCCCCTGGATTCAATCCCCAGTACCAAAAAAATAAGATAGAGAAATAAAAATAACAAATAATGTAACAATCACCTCTATGCCCAACACGCATACTGGTTTCTGTTTCCTTTTTTTTAATTATTATTAGAAATAAATCCAGAGACTGGGGATAGAGCTCAGTTGGTAGTGTGCTTGCCTCACATGCACAAAGCCCTGGGTTCAATCCCCAGGACCACACACACAAAAAGAAAAAAAAAAAAAAAGAAATCCAAAGTCCCCTTTGCTTTGTGTATATTTTAATTTACATAAACGGTGTCATAGAATTCCTATCATTCTGTCTCTTGTCTTTGTCACCAAACATGTTTTTGAAATTTATCCATGTTGAGATCTATAGATATAGATATTAATGTCTATATCTTTCTCTGTTTGTTCCTTTTAATGGCTGCATAGTATTCCAGTATGTGACCATTTCATACCATATTTTTGATGTATCTATTTCCTTTCTTTCTTTTTTTTATTACAAACCACCATGCTTTGATACAAATCTTGGTGTCTCTTTGGATATATATGCCCAAGTTTCTCCAGGAAACTGACCCCCAAGTAAGACATGTTGGATTGTCAGTGGGAAGACACTTGGCAGGAGCAAGGCATTCCTGGGATCCAATCTACCCTCCAACACTTATTCCCTGTGTGACCTTGGGCAGGTCATTTCACCTCTCTGGATCTTTTTTTTTTAAATATGATCATTATTATTATTTTTAGTTATAGATGGATAAAATATCTTTATTTCATTAATTAATTTTTATGTGGTGCTGAGGATGGAACCCAGTGCCTCACCCGTGCTAGGCGAGCGCTCTACCACTGAGCCACGTCCCCAGCCCTGAATCTGTCCCCACGTGGGGACCCCTCGATTCCCCTTGGCCTAGCCTGGGGTCAGCAGGGTAAATTAGGAAGCATTTGTACTCTTGGAACCTCAGTTTCCTTGCCTGCAAAATGGGATGGGACTAACTGCTTCAAAAAGGCTGTCGTGGGACCTGGGAGCTAGACAGGACATTGTGACCAACTTCCCCAGCCTGCTCATCTGGACTGTTTCTCCTGCAAAGCTGAGAAATTAGCTAAACTCTTAACAGCAGAGCAAAGTTGCACAAATACCCCTGATTTATTTTATTTATTATTATTATTATTATTATTATTATTATTATTATTATTATTATTATTATTATTATTATTTTGCTTCAGAGCCTTTGCATTTGTTTGTCTGTCTGTCTGTCTGGGAAGAAGCCCTGGATCCTTCTTGGGGTCCTGGCTCTCTTCCTCTCTGCAGCCCGAGGGGTTGAAATTTGCTGAAACACCCCCACCTGGTGGACGCCCTGAGGTACTGCAGGGCTTGGCCCAGCCGCAGGGAAACAATGGGGCGACGGCTGGGGCCGCCCTGCCCTGCTCAGAAATGCCCGTGGCTCCCCATTGTCTACAGGGCAAAGTCCAAAAGCCAAGCCTGGAATTCAAGCACCTCCACAACCGGGCCCAGCCCTACCTATCAGACCTTATCACAGCTTCGACCTCCTGTCCCCAGCTCCTCCCTGGCTCCAAAACCTCAAAGCCCATCCCAGCCTCCCACGTGGGCCTCCCCTGAGCCAGATCCCATCTGCAAGGCTCATCCTACTTCCCCCCCCAGGTGAACCCTTCTTCCGGGTTCAGCTCAGGGGCCACCTCCTCCAGGAAGCCCTCCAGGACCTTGCTCTTTTGTTTTCCTGACCGCCACTCCCCCAACACTTTGTGGGAGCTCTGTTTATATTTCTTTATCGAAAGCTGCCTTCCGGCCTCCTGGTAATCCACATGAGAGGCTAGAATCCAAGCTCTGGACCTGGTCCCAGGAACCTGGATCATGAGACCACAAGCAAGTGAAGCAGCCTCCCCCGTACGGTGACACCCATCTCACTGGTCTGTTAGGAGAATGATGGATACAGTGGTTGGCACATAGTAAGTGCTCAATAAATCGCCACTCGTCCTGGGCGTAGGGGTGCCCTCCTGTCATCCCAGTGACTCTGGAGGCTGAGGCAGGAGGATCACAAATTCAAGGTCAGCCTGAGCGATTCAGCTGGACGTTGTCACCAAATAAAAAATAAGCCAGGCGTGATGGCATACGCCTGTCGTTACAGGAACCAGGGAGGCTGAGTCAGGAGAACCACAAGTTCAAAGCCAGCCTCAGCAACTTAGCAAGGGCCCTAAGCAACTCAGTGAGATCCTGTCTCACTGATTTTTAAAAATCAAAAAGAAAAGGGGGTGTGGATCGGGGGTTAAACGCCCCTGGGTTCAATCCTGGTACCAAAAGAAACAAACTCACAAGATACCAAAGGCTGAAGGTTGCAAAGTGATAGGTTTATTAGATGATTCTCTCTACTTTTGTGCACTAAAAAACCTTATATAAAATTACCTTTGGGTTGTGAGTACGAGGTGTACATAAAACGGGAATGAATTTCCTGTTTCGAGTTGGATTTCCATCTCCCAAGATGTACATGCAAGTATTCTGAAATCCAAAACGCTTCTGGTCCCAAGAATTTCAAATAAAAAAAAAAAAGTACTCAGCCTGCGTTTCCCAAATTGGCGTGTTCTGGTGTGACATTACAACCCTCCCAATGGATGCCCAATCCATTCCTTTACCACTTGCAATGGTTCGGATATGAATTCACATGTGGCAGGCTTGGACCTCAGTATGGTGGTAGGACTCGAGAATGAGGCCTAGCAGAACATCCTTAGGTGACTGTGGGCACTGCCCTCAGAAGGGAACACTGGTCTCTGTGTTATGGGTTCTCATGAGAACGAAATGGCTGAGCCTGATTCCCTAGTTGCTGGCTGGCTTCCTGTTTGATGTGACCTCTCCCTCTCACTTTCTGCGGTGATGATTTGCCCCTGAATCTTGAGCTACATAAACCTCTTTTCCTTATAAAAATTTCAGCCTCAGGCATTTTGTCATAGCCATGGCAAAGAGTAAGACACTAGTATTCTGCAAATCTTGACAATCTTCTCCCTGTCCACCCCCACTTTTTTTTTTCCAACATTCTAACCATGAAATTCATTTGCCTTTTCCCATCTGAAGCCTGCACTTCCTAGCCTACCAGTCAAAGCCCAAAGCAGCCAGTGAATGCCACATCATGCTCATAGTCTGGTCAAGGAGGCTCGGCAAACGGGAACAATCTAGGCTGTGTCAGACACTATTGCAGAACACAGAGGTCCCCCAAGCAGGTATGAGAAGGCAAGAAGTTTCCTGGAAGAGATGAGAGATCTGAGCTGAAATCTAAAGGATGCCCAGAAATAACTGTAGCAAACAGAAGGGAGAAAGATGTTCCAGGCAGTGACCACACAATGTGCCAAGATCTGGAGGCGAAAGGACATTGGAGAAGATCCAGAATTTTAAAAGTCTGTGGTCAACACTCAGCTGCATGAATCTCTCCAGGGTTAATCACCCACCTCCACGGTCGGGTCGGGTCGTCCCAGATCTGTGCGCTGGAGAACCTGTCAATCAACTGTGGGAAGGTGTCTATGGGACCCCCCACGAGGGCCTCCTTGAAAATATCCAGGTAAGCAATAACTAGTACAGGTCCCGTGCGTGGCCCTCTCTCATAATCCTGACCACCCAACTTTCAGTAGAGAAAACTGAGGGTCACAAAGTCAAGTCACTCGGTCAAGATCACAGTCAATGAGGGCAAAGATGGAGATTCTAACTAGGCTGGCCTCTGGGGCTGAGGTCCTGGTTAAGATGCACAAAACTACAACACCCTGGCTTTGGTCTCGTGTCCAGTAGAGAGAGCACCCCCCTCCCCAGGATGTAGCTATGCACATGCGCTCTAACGACCCACGTGTTGCACCCAGAGCTGGTTCCGAAGGGCCACAAGCTCTCTAATGAAGTTTATGACATTGCACAGATAGCTTCGTATCTCAGGTGCAAAATGACTCTTGCAGGATCGCTGAGAGGAATCAAGGAGAACAGCATCTGTGCATAGAGGCCGTGCGCACAACGCCAAGGAAAGAGACATGGAAACCCGGGACACGCAGCCTCAGCTGCAGCCTCCGCTCGCAGCCCCGCGGGTGCAGAAAACACTCGCCTTCGGGCCGTGCGCAGGCGCACTCCGCTAAGACCGCGGCGGGATGGGCGGGGCGTGCCGCAGTTCTGCGGCTGCGCACTCGGCTCGTTTTGCGGCCGCGCTGCTTGACGGCAGCGGCGTCGGCCCGCCCTCCCCGGCCGGCGTTCCCAGGTAACGGAAAGCGCGTGGCGCTGAGGAAGGTAAGGTTCCAGAGGAGCCGGCGGCTTCGCGACGCGTGGGGCGCCGCGGCCCAGTCTGGTGGGCCAATTCCGCATCCCGAAGAGACAGGGTTCCTACGGAAGCCCTCCAGGGCGAGGGCGGAAAGGGCCCAGAGACTTTCCCGGGGCCCAGAGGCCGATTTCCCGGGTCGGCCGGGCTTGGAGCGCGATGTCCCACCTGTAGCGCTCGGTGTCATGCGGGACCCTGGAGCCTGCACACCCCGGGAATTTTCGGGAAGGTTTATTGACTGCAAGTTCGGGGGGGGGGGGGCTTGGAGTTTTGCATTTTTATAGGAGTCAAGTAAGAGGTTATTTTTTTCCCTCTTGAATTCACAGAAAGTGCTTTTTATCTTTTTTTTTTTTTAAGATTAGTCTGAGGTTTTACAAAAGCAGAAGTGACATCATCATCATCAAGTCCGCGGCCACATTTCGTTTTTGCAAGACAGAGTAACTTATGTCTCCCAAGAAATAGGAAGTCCCATCCCACGTTGATTTTTTTTTTTTTTTTTTTTTTTTTTTTTGGTAGAAAAGAGGAACTTGTGTGTTTTAAATATGGTGGGGGGTTCTGCTTCATTATGGTAAGGGTCTTCTGGGTGGGAGTCTCTGATCGTCTTCAGGTTCTTCGTGGGGACACTGGGCCTTGTCCTGCACTAGGGGCTTGGGGTGTCCATCAGTGCCTGTGCCCCTGAGGAGCCTCAGCCTCTAGTGGGGTTGGGTCGAGGGGGACCCAAAGGGAAGGAAACCATCAAAGGGACAAGTGAAGACAAAAAGGGGTGCTGCCCAGAGGGTGGCCTATGTGCAGTTGTTTATTGCAGTTGCATCTGTCATCTGGTGAGCACATCCCAAGTGGTAGGACTTGTAAGGTTCCTTCTGCACTAAATTACCCATTTAATTCTGACAGCACCCTTCAAAGGTTGGTCCTTTGTTTATGTGTCTTATATGTTGTAACTTGAAAGCTCCCCAGAGGCAGGATTTGTTTGCCTTATCCCTTTCATCCTTGTTTCCCTGAGCCCAGGAGGTATTGCAATTGGAGCTGGGTGTTTTTAAATCAGGAGACAGAGAGCTTTGCTGGGTGGGAGGCATGTTTGGCGCCTGGTCCTAGGGGGTTGGAAAAAATTAAGTGGAACCATTTCCTCCCCTGTCATTTGTTCTTGGATAGGCTTTTACTCAGCCTCTAAAAGGTGTCAAGTTGTTGGCACAAGGAAAGAATAAAGAACAGGCGCTTACTTTTGATAGAAAGTAAATATACTTAACCCAGGCATGCTGGGGTTTGGGAAATGAAAAGTAACAATCCTTTATAGGAGCACTCAGCCCCCGCCTCCACTTTTCTCATCTGTACATTGGGAATAAGAATAGTACTGAGCCAGTTGTGGTGGCCCACGCCTGTAATCTCAGCAGCTTGGGAGGCTGAGGCAGGAGGATCACAAGCTTCTGACTAGTCAGGCCAACTTAAGTGAAACCCTGTCTCCTAAAGGGCTGGAGAGGTAGCTCAGTGGTAGAGCACTTGCCTAGCATGTGCAAGGCCCTGGCTTCCATCCCCAGCACCAGAAAATCAGCAACAACAAACACAACCCTTGCTTGCAAACTCCTTATCTCTACTGACCCCATCTTACCTATTCATTTTCCTGTACTTCAGACAGGCTTCCTCTTTAGACCAGTCTAGTTACCATGCCCTCCCTCCCTGCCTTCCCTCTTATGTCCCTGAGCAGTGGGGGCTTTGGGTATAAATGACCTGTCCTCTTTGAGCCTCCCTTTCCTTGTCTGTGATTTGAAATGAGGATCGCAGTTCTCACAGGTCACGTGCGTGCACATGGTACAGGTCTGTTCCTCAGCATCATAAATAAATATATATATATATATACACACACACACACACACAATGGTCTTAATATATGTGCCCCCTTTGCTTGACTATATATATTCAGCATTGGGCAGCTATTACACTGTAGTCTAATTTTAGAACATTTTCATCAACCCCCCCCAAAAAAGATAAATCCCATATTATTAGCATGGCTCCTCATTCCCCTTTCCCCAGGCCCTGGCAACCACTAATTCATCTCCAGGGATTTGCCTTTTCTGGATAGTTCATATTTATAGTCTCATGTGATCTTCTGTACCTGGCTTCTTTTTTTTAATATGTATTTTTTAGTTATAGGTGGACACAATATCTTTATTTTTTTTAGGAGGTGCTGGGGATTGAACCCAGTGCCTCAGGCATGCTGGGCGAGGGCTGTACCTCTGAGCCACAAACCCAGTCCCGTACCTGGCTTCTTTCACTCGGCATAACACTTTCAAGGCTGATTCATGTTGTAGAATGTACCAGGACTTTTTCCTTTTTTATGGCCAAATAATACTCTATGATATGGATAGAGCACATTTTGTCAGCCAGTTATCTGTTAATGGACACTTGGATGGCTTCCACTTTTTGGCTATGATGAATAATACGGCTGTGAACTTTTATGTACGAATTTTGCCATATGTTGTCAGTCCTGAATCTGCACATAGGAGTGGAATCGCTGGATCATATGATGGCTCTTTGTTTGACTTCTTCTTGGTGGTACTAGGGGTTGAATCCAGAGGTGCTTTATCACTGAACTGCATCCCCAGATCTTTTTACTTATCTATTATTATTATTATTATTATTAGTTGTAAATGGACACAATACCTTTGTTTTATTTTTATGTGGTGCTGAGGATTAAACCCAGTGCCTCACACGTGCCACGCAAGCACTCCACCAAACCACAACCCCAGTCTCTTATGAGACAGGTTCTAAATTGCCCAGGCTGACCTTGAATTTACAGTCTTCCGGCCTCAGCCTCCAAAGTAGCTGGGATTACAGGGATGTGCCCCCTATGCTTGACTATATTTGACATTTTGAGGACTTGCCTCACAGACCTCCAGTCCTGTTCAAGTTGAAGATGAAGAATCTGGGTTGTGCAAGGCCACAGAACAACAATGACAGCTTGCATGTATGAAAGACTTTCATGATTTGAGCCAGAGTTTCGATGCACATATTATTGTCACATAGACAGAGGACTTTTTTTTGTTCTTTGTTTTTTTGGTGCCGGGGATTGAACCCTCCTGAGCCACATTCCCACCCCTTTTTATTTTTTTGAGACAGTCTCATTAAATTGCTTAGGATCCTGCTAAATTGCTGAGGCTGGTCTTGAACTTGTGATCCTTCTGCCTTAGTCTCCCAAGCTGCTGGGATTACAGGCATGCACCACTGCACACAGTACATAGGCACAATTCACCCTGAAACTGGATTATGAGGTTAACTGTTTTTTCTAGGGACCCTTGTCTTGGGTTAGTGAAGTTTTCCCTTGGCATCCACAGGGAATTGGTTCCAGGACCCCAATGGATACCAAAATCTGAGGATGCTCAAGTCCCTTCTATGAAGTGGTGTCGTGTTTGTATGTAACCTCAGCACAACCTTCTATATACTTAAACCATCTCGAGAGCACTTATCATACAATGTAAATTCTACATGAATGGTAGTTAAACTTACTGTTGGGGAAATAATGACAAGAGTCTGCAGGGAGAAGGTCAGTACACATTTACCATATAGTCACTTTTATTCCTGCATCTTTTCTCTCAGGGATGCATCCATGGATATAGAACTAGTGAATATAGAGTCTAGCTGTATGTATCTTGTTCATTCTGTTTTCTGAAGATATTTGACTAATAAACAAGGGCTTTATTAGGAAGTAATTAATTTTTATCAAGAAGTGGAGAATATTTAAGATATTACCAAGAATGCAGTTATACTCCAGATAAATCCAATTATCAGTAACCAATATTCCTAACTGCAGATCATTGGTCTTAGGACTCAGCTACATTGCTTTGACATAGCTGAAGTACACAAAATTTGACTGATTTAAATATGAAGGAGTTTTCAGAGAGCGGCCATCCCCAAACTTGGTGGTGCCTTAGAATCATCCGAATCCCAGGTTTCCACTGTCAGATTTTGATCCGGTAAATTAGTCTCATAACTCAGTCTTGATTATTTAAGCAGATGACAGCAATCCAAAAAAAAAAAAAAAAAAAAAAACCCAAACAAGGCAAGAACTGAACAGAGCTTCAGCGATAAACCTGACAATCTGATAAGTCCAGATTGTTCCTGGAAGTCCCTAAGAGTTCCCTTACTGGGGACCAACATCCTGCTTCAGAAACGCTAACACAGCGTTGTTTATTTTCAGTTTTGGAATAAAATGTTGTTTTTTTTCTTCAGTTGAGTACTAGACATGATAGTTGGCCTGGGTGGTGGCCTAAGTCATCAAGTAAAGTGAAAGCTTAGTCACAATGCCCTTGCCTATCAGTATACAGTAGGCATGGTTTTGTCATAAACACTACACAGCAATAGGTATGTGCATCAGTACATACAGTGATGCTCAGCATGTATCCCATTGAGGGATCTTAACTAGTAATTAAATTATTCTAAACCAGGCATGGTGGCTCATGCCTGTGATCCCAGCTACTCAGGAGGCTGAGGCAGGAGGATCACACATTCAAGGCCAGCCTCAGCCACTTAGCGAGACCCTGTCTCAAAATAAAATAAAAAGGGCTAGGGATACAGCTCAAGAAAAATTATTCTAGCATGTTGCTGCTAGAACAGATTGGCCATTCTAGGAGGGTTGTGACTTCCTAGTTTCTTTGTAATCGATTTATCAATTCTTCTACCTCTTCTTCATACTGTGTTTTTCTGTGTCTTCATTTTATTCCACAACTTCTTCCTTGAGCACTAACACAAAGGCATCCTCACGCATTGGACAAGGCTTTTAATTTCTTAGTGGTCGTGAAAACCTCGAAGCTGCTCGCCCCCTCTTCCCCCCAGCTGTGGCCACATCCTGGATGTCCCAGGCCCTCGTCCATTGCCTGATAGGTGCTGGTGTGGAATATGGGGACCTAGGTGAGCTGTTCGTTTTTGTCCCTTGAGAGGGGCTTGGAGTCTGGCAGGTTAAATATGTGTATGACTCACACATTCAGTCATCCGCCTTGCCTGAGCTCTCAGTTTAAATCCAGTCCAGACCCGATGCTGAGGGAACAGCAGGTTCCTGTCTCTCACCTGGTGACAGGCCATCCGCTGCTCCTTGAGCTAGTGATTAACTTTTGCATGCACTCGGGCTCTCCTGAGTTAAATGCCTCTGGAGTGTACAAGGCGCTCAACTCATAGGATGGCACTCCACCCCCACCCATGTCTGGGAGCTGATTGGCCCAATGTCTAAACTAGATTTTAAGGTCCTCTTTGGGAAAATAAGGTGCTCACTAGGTTTAATTTGTTGAGGACAAGGTCTCCCTTGGTCTTATCTTGGTAGCCTCAGCACCTCTGAATATTAGGAGCCCCAGGAAGGTGCTGAGTGAAACAATGGCAGTAATCCTTACAGGCAAAAACCCTGTTGTGCCTGCTCCCAGGAGACCTAGCATGGTGACTTTGAGCATGTCACTAAGCCTCAGTGTGGTTCACTGTAGATAGACAGAAAACTGATGATTTCTTGGAGTTCTGAGGATTAAAATGTTCCTGGTGACTGTGATTTTTATTTTTTATTTTATTTTTTTTAGTTTTAGGTGGACACAATATCTTTATTTTAATGTGGTGCTGAGAATCGAACCCAGTGCCTCACACATACTAGGCGAGCACGCTACCACTTGAGCCACATCCCCAGCCCTGATTATTTTTTTTTTAATATTTACTTTTTAGCTGTAGTTGGACACAATATCTTTATTTTATTTTTTTATGTGATGCTGAGGATCAAACCCAGGGCCTCGCACATGCTAGGTAAGCACTCTACCGCTGAGCCACAATCCTGGCCCCTTGTTTTTTTTGTTTTGTTTTGCAGTACTGAGAACCAAACCCAGGGCCTTCCACCACTGAGCTATATCCCTGGACTTTTTTATTTTGAGACAGAGTCTCACTGAGTTGCCCAGGCTGGCCATGAACTTACAATCCTCCTGCCTCAGCCTCCCAAGTGGCCAGGATGTGCCCAGCTGTACCGTGTTCTTTTGTTGGGTGAAGAGGGGTACCAGGGATTGAACTCAGGGACACTCAACTACTGAGCCCCATCTCCAGCCCTGTTTGGTATTTTATTTAGAGACAGGGTCTCACTGAGTTTCTTAGTGCCTCAGTAGGTTGCTGAGGCTGGCTTTGAACTTTCGATCCTCCTGCCTCAGCCTCCCAAGCTGCTACGATTGTAGGTGTGCACCATTGCACCCAACTTATACCATGTTCTTTATTATTCCATGCCTCTTAATTAATCACTTTATAGATACTGGGCTCTTTTAAATATATTTTTAGTTGCAGATGGACACAATACCTTTATTTTGTTTATTTAGGTTTTTTTTTTATATGGTGCTGGGGATCGACCCAGTTCCTCATGAGTGCTAGGCAAGCGCTCTACTACTGAGCCCCAACCCCAGACCATAAATGCTGGTTTTAGCACAGACTACAAAGTTTTTGGCTCTGTGCTTCTGATCAGTGTCACTACTGATGGACTGTCCTCCTCATCGGCTCTTTAAAGAACAGTTGCCCTGAAGAATGGCGGAAGCAGTTTTCCACGCCCCAAAGAGGAAAAGGAGGGTGTATGAGAATTACGAGTCTCCACTGCCAGTCCCTCTTGGTCAGGACCAAGATCCTAAGAAATTCAGAATCTTCTGCGCAGAAATAATCAACAACAACGTGATTGTGAGGAGTCCCGAGGACATTAAGCAGCTGTATGGGAAGGTAAGTGCGACCTCAACGGGTGCCCGACCCTGAGCAGGCCATCCCTTCCCTCCCGTCCCCTCGAACTAACCATCAGAGTGCGGCTTCCTCCCTCGCAGTGTGGTCCGTGCACCCAGGGGGTGATGAGATGGCAGACGCAGACCTGCCTCAGACAGGGGGTCAGTCGGCTGGCCGTTCTCATCTGTCAGAGCTCGTTCACTGTACAGACAAACAGAAGACCGAGGATGTGTGGGAATGTGACAAGCAAAACAGGAAGCCCCCACTCGCCATCGCAGTCCCAGACGTAGCCACAGAGTGGCACTGATCCCAGACAGACAGTGGTGGCTTCAGAGTGTGCCCCGGCTCCTCCTCTGCTTCTCTCCTGTCCCTGCAAGTTCTTAGATGAGGTCAAGTTCTAGTTTTTACTGTTGTCTAGCAGTCATGGGTTTGTGTGAGGGCTGGCTGGTGGTTGGCCTTCTCTCTCTCTGTTTTGTGTTTTGTTGTGTTCTCGTATTTTCCGTAGCCTGTTCATCACCAGTGGCATTTTTACAACCAGCTTGACTGCTGTGTGGCTTAGGGCCCCCACCCATTGTTAATGTCTAATCCGGGGATTATACATTCATAAAGTGGTACAGCCATCATCACAATCCTATTTTAATTTTTTTTAATTTATTATTATTTTTTTAGTTGTAGTTGGACACAATACCTTTATTCCATTTATTTATTTTTATGTGGTGCTGAGGATCGAACCCAGGGCCCCGCGCATGCTAGGCAAGCGCTCTACCGCTGAGCCACAACCCCAGCCCCTATTTTAATTTTTTAGGTACTTTTTCCCAAACCCAGGGCATCGTGTATGCTCTGCACAATCTCTACTGCTGAGCTGCATCCCCAGCCCACGGTCCGGTCATGTTCCCATCGCCATAGAAAGTTCTTTGTGCCATCACACATAATCCCTGCTCCTACTCCCAGCCAGGACCACCACTGATGAGCTTCCTGTCTCTGTTCGTGTGCCTTCTCTGGAGATGTTATACAAAAGTGGGTGGCCTTCTCGATGGTGAGATGCGAAGTCCCCACTTAGGTCCTGTCTCCCCACAGCTCCGCAGAGAAGCCTTCATTTGCAAGTGGCTTCCTAAGGGCCCTGCTCAGTCTGTATTCTAGTTAGTTATGCTATCTACAGTGGAAGGTAAAGGGTGTCCCCTTTATTATTTCAACCCTCTATGTGTTTATGACCAAAAGGAGAAGACGTCTCTGTCACCCTCAATCTGTCGTTTCCAGATTGAAATCTTTAGTAATGAGGTAAATGAGGGGCACTGAAATTTAACCTTTATTCTTCAAAAGATTAGAGACATAAAACCCTGAAGTCAACACAAGTCACCGTGACATTGTCAGAGGGGAAACAGAGCGGCGAAAAGTGGGGTGAACCTCTTGTTAGCCCGAATGCTGATATTCCTCCCCAGCTACAAAAAGTGGGTAACTGAACATGAACTTTGTTTTCTCTCTTTTCAAAAGGGCTACTTTGGGAAAGGCATTCTTTCCAGAAGCCGGCCGAACTTCACAATTTCAGATCCTAAGCTGGTTGCTAAGTGGAAAGGTAAGCTCATACATCATTCAGTTCTTTGGCAAATTAGCATTTTCTTTCATTTGTGATCACACATCTCAGGTGAGTAAAGTTCTAGAGGAGAGTGACAGGGCACACTGACAACTTTACTGCCCAGAAGAGCAACTAAGATAATTCTTATCAAAAGAAAAGTGTTCTTGCTGGGTGTGGTGGCGCACACCTGTAATCCCCACGGCTCAGGAGGCTGAGGCAGGAGGATCGAGAGTTCAAAGCCAGCCTCAGCAAAAAGCGAGGCCCTAAGCAACTCAGTGAGACCCTATCTCTAAATAAATACAAAATAGGGCTGGGATGTGGCTCAGTGGCTGAGTGCCCCTGGGTTCAATCCCTGGTACTCCCCCCCGCCAAAAAAAAAAAAAGGGTTCTGTTTTCAAAAATAGAACTTATAACAAGAAACATGACATTGACGTATTTATTAAGACATACTAATATGCAGAGGTCTCACTAGCTTGTTCATCTTTGTGTATTTTTCTAAGGAACGCTCATGGTAGTTATTGAAGAATCTATATCCAGGTGCACTGGTGCATGCCTGTGATCCCAGTGACTCTGAAGGCTGAAACAGGAGGATTGGAAGTTCAAGGTCAGTCTGGGCAACTTATCAAGACCTGTCTTCAAACAAACAAACAAACAAATAAAAATTTTAAAAGGGATGGGGGTGTAGTGTAGCTCAGTGGTAGACCACCCCTGGGTTCAATCCCCAATGGGAGGTGGGGGTACAGAAACCAACACCAACATGTTCAAACATAATTAGAAAGGATTTTTTAAACTCCTCACCCCCACCTCCAGGGAACCAGGGCAATTGCTCTACCACGGAGCTACACCCCCCAGCCCTTGTAATTTTTATTTTATTTTGAGACGGGTTCACACTAAGTTGCCCAAGCTGGCCTCCAACTTGCCATCCTCAAACTCCCAAGTTGCTCGGATTATAAGTGTGCACCACTGCATCCAGATTTTTAGGAAAAAAAAAATAAGAAGATGGAGAAGGTGTTGCGGCTGTAGCTCAGTGGTAGAGCACTTGCCTAGCTTGTGCAAGGCACTGGGTTCCATCCTCAGCACCACTTAAATAAAATAAAGGTATAAAAAAAATAATATTAAAAAAAGAAAAAAGTGGAGAAATAAAAAATGCACTGAGATACCATTTCAGCAATCAGGCAAAATTCCAAAAGTCTGGCCACATGCTCCATTGCTGAAGCCCTGAGAAACACGGGCTTGGCTGTATTGCTGGTCAGAGTGCGAATGCTGTAGCTCTTAGAAGAATTTAACAGTGTCTCACAAAACTGTATACACATCGACTTTTTTCTTTTCTTTCATTTCTCTTTCCCTTCAGTTCTAGGGAACTTTTACAAAATATAAGTGGAATCCTACAATATTTGTTCTGTTGTGCCTGGCTTCATAATGTTTCCAAGGTTCATCCCTCCCTAGCAGATATCAGAACTCTATTCCTTTTCGTGACCAAATAATACCAAATAATATTCCACTGTATGGACGAACCAATTTCTTTTTTTTAAATTTATTCATCTATTAACAAACAAATTGTTTCTAAGTTTAGGCTGTTGCAAAAAATTCTGTTGTAGCCATTGGTCTACAGTATCTGTTTGACTCTCGGTTTTCACCCCTTTGCATATATACCCAGGAGTGGAATTACGGGATCATATGTTCATTTTATGTTTAATTTTTAATAGTCATTCTAATGGATGTGAAGTGGTTTTTGTTTTCAGTAAAGTCCAATTTATCTTTTTTTTTTTTTTTTTTTATTGCTTGTACTTTTGGTCTTATATTTAAAAAACTATCGCCAAATCCAACTTTGGCAGATTTTCTTGTTCTTTTTTTTTTTTTTTTTTTATTGGTGTATTATAATTGTACCTAGTGGTAGGCTTCCTTGTTCCATATTTGTGCATACACACAGTATGGTTTGGCTTTTCTGTCTCCTAGTAGTTTTGTTTTAGCTTTTGAGTTAGGACTTTGTTGCTATTTTTAACCTAGCAATCCCACTTCAGGAATCTATTTTAAAGACATACTAGCAAAAGTTGAAAAGAAATAGCACAGGGCTGTCTGGCAGCACTGTCTCTAATATCCAAAGAAAGGGAGCAGCCCAAATGTCCATCCAAAAGGAGAGTGGCCTCAACTCCAGCATGTTCATGTACTGATACTCTAGAGACGCGACAGGAGGGGCCTCTAGGGTGAGTTATTAAATGAAGAGAGCCAGGTAAGGGAATGTGCAGTGTGCTGTCGTTCATCCAAAAAGGAAGGTTTATATTATGCTTTTTAAATATGAAAGGATTGAGGAGACGTTTAATCCAATTTAAACATTACACAATGTAGACGCGTGTGAAAACATCACATTATCCCCATTAATATGCACAATTTTGCTGAGCGCAGTGGTGCACACCTGTCATCCCAGAGGCTCAGGAGGCTGAAGCAGGAGGATCAAGAGTTCAAAGCTAGCCTCAGTAAAAGCGAGGCCCTAAACAACTCAGTGAGACCCTGTCTCTAAATAAAATACAGAATTTGGCTGGGGACATGGCTCAGTGGTCAAGTGCCCCAGAGTTCAATCCCTAGCACAATTTTTTTTTTTTTTTTGAGAGAACTTTTTTTTTTAATATTTATTTTTAGTTTTTGGTGGACACAACATCTTTATTTTATTTTTATGTGGTGCTAAGGATGGAACCCAGTGCCCCGCTCATGCCAGGTGAGCGCGCTACCACTTGAGCCACATCCCCAGCCCACAACAATTTTTATGTTTTACATATTTGATTTAAAAAATCAATTTAAAAATTAATATGAAAGGATAAACCATAATTTTTTAAATGCTTATGGAAAGAGATGAAACAGGATGGAGAGATGTGAGACCTTATAGATTGGACTTGAAAATCTTGTAAATGTATTACATGATTGCAAAGCAAAGTTTAGTTTAGTTTGTTTTTTGGGATGGGTGTTGAACCCAAGAACTCTTTACTACTGAGCGACATCCCTGGTGCTTTTTATTTTAAGACATGGTCTCTCTAAGTTGCTGAGGCTGGCCTCAAATTTGCAGACCTCCTGCCTCAGCCTCCTGAGCAGCTGGGATTACAGACTTACACCCCCTGCCTGGAAACAAAGTTAAGTTGTAAAAAGCAACCTTTTTTTTTTTTTTTTTTTTTAATAAAGGTGAAACAACTGAATTAGTATATCACTGTTGGTTGTGTAACCACCCAGAGAGAAACTATTTTAAGTAACTATTTTAGGTATTTTAAGTACATTAATTCCTGCAATCCTAATGGGGTCCACTCTGCCAGTTTTCTCTTGTCATGATGATGCTGCTTAATAAACCACCCAAAATTCATCAGCTGTCAACAGCAACCCTGCTGCTCCCTAGTCTCCTGATTTGCAGAATGAGTTAGGAACAGAACAGAACAGAACAAAACCCCAGTGAGCACTTAGAAAGAAAGATGCGCCACTCTGGCCAGAGCAAGAGCCGGGGTCCAGAACTTCCAAGCCCACACTCCAGACCCCCCGCCGTGGAGTGCGCCTCTCTGGCTGCAGGCACACAGAAGGGCAGAGCCCCTTCTCCCGGCCTGCAGGCTCCTGTCTGGATGCCGGAGTGAGCGGTCGGAGGGATAGGGATCTCCATCCACGCCACCACTGCCTGGCAGAGCACTGAACAGAGCATTCTGAGGTCAATCAGAGCCCAGCGGGAGCGGCCTGGTTGGCGAGCAGAGCCTGCCAGGCACGTGGGTGCAGGGAAGGATGGCACGTATTGCCCGTTGGTGTGGCTCACAGGACAGTTAACCTCGTGGACGTACGACTTTCCTTGGATCTGTAGTGTGGTTTTTTTTTTTTTTCTCTTAAGGAAAATTTGTCTGAAACTAATAGAACTGCTTTGTTGTTACAGGTATGAAGACAGACTTGCCTGTAATCTCATCAAAGAAGTAAGTTATAACCCGCATTACAATTATGATCTAAGCTGGATGCCATAGCTGGCCTCTGACTTGTGATCCTCCTGCCTCAGCCTCCTGAGTTGCTGGGATTATGGGCATATGCCACTGCGCCCAGCCCCAGCGCTGGACTTTTAATTCAGTGGTCTTTTGTATATTGTGAGTTAAGGAATTTGATGAGCACTTGCCTTATAAGTGTGAAGCCCTGGGTTTGATTCCATGCCTCTCCCAGAAAGGGCGGGTAAGGTGATGAACCTCTGGGTCCTGTGGTGGGAGCGTAGTTCATGGCCTGCCTGGCGTGCACAGGACCCTGGGCTCAAGTTCAGCACTGGGGGAGGGGGTATATCTCTTCTTCACAAAAATGTGTGTTGACAGAAAAATTCGTGTTCAAATAATAGAGACTCACAGACCTAGGAAGCCTGCAGGGCCAGTGCTGTCGTTGGTAGGAAGAGCTAGGATCTTTCTTAGATCTCTCCCGTGAAAGTGCTTTTAACTCTGCACAAGTGGCCAGGTCACAGGTGACAGGACACCAGCTATCTTATGGACAGCTCCTTTCTTTTCCCACCAAATATAAGAAACAATCCCTGTGAAAGTCCCTGCAGATAGTAGTACCAGGGTCCCCGTTTTATGGGTTTAGGAAAATGAAAGCACAAAGGTGATTTGTTTTGTCACACAGTTGCAAGTAAGCGGCCAAGTCACGGCGACACACAGAACGTGGGTAATGCCAGCGTTACTGCTTCCTACTGCATCGTGGGGCAGGTGTGTGTGTGTCCTTGCCGGCTCTCAGTCTTTAGAACTCGGTTTCTGGTGTGTAGAGATGCGTGCGCATCTGCCCACAGGATAAACACGGGTGTGGACAGCGTGGGGACTCTGATGATCCCTGGTGAGCAGCCACGGGTCTCTTAGGTACAGCAGAAGCCAGTCTCCCCGTTAAGGGTGGGAGCTGTAGCGTTTCTCAGACCGTGACACAGGGATTGAACTCAGGGCACTCAACCACTGAGCCATATCCCCAGCCCTATTCTGTATTTTATTTAGACACAGGGTCTTTCTAAGTTACTTAGCACCTCATCATTGCTGAGGCTGGCCTTGAACTCGCATCCTCCTGCCTCAGCCTCCTGAGCCACTGGGATGACAGGCGTGCACCCCTGCGCCTGGCCGTGTCCTAGGGTCTTTACAGACTGATGCTAAAGGCAGAGACAGAAAGTGCTGGATGTCACCAGTTTCGTTAGCCTTCTGTTGGTCCTCAGATTTCAACACAGTGGCTCTTAGGCGCAGGAACGCAGCCCGCAGCGTGGTTTGGCACGGGCTCTTCTTTCTGACGGCAGGGCTTGTGTTTTCACCTGTGATTTTTTTTTTTTAATAGTATGGGAAGTGTTCAGATGGAAGTGTTAAAAACTATGTGCATTTTGTCATTAAAATATACCATGAAAATTATTAGAGGGAATGGACCATTTCTTTTAGAATATTTGCACATAGCTAGATAAGCCAAATAATTTCCAATATGGTGAAGAAGCTGTTTGGTCCTGTGGAAAAATATTAGTGGATGGGCTGTGGCTGTGGCTCAGTGGTAGAGCACTTGCCTAGCATGTGTGAGGCCCTGGGTTCGATTCTCAGCACCACATAAAAGTAAATAAATACCCATTGACAACTAAAAAAAAAATTTTTTTTAAATATTGTAATTCTCATTTTGCTTTCCAGTACTCAACAAAGGGCCTAGTTGTAGGATGAATGGAATATCTATCAGAAAACACTGCAGTAGCCCAAATTGAAAATGATAACAAAGCAAATCCTGATAAAAGGTGGCCATTGTCTCTGTTTATTTACTTGTGTCTTTTAGTTTTAAATTGCACACATTTTCATACTTTGCAAAATGGGGGCTGATTTTTTTTCAAATCAAGCAAATGAAATGAAGCTTTATTAATAAAAACAAGAAAGTGTACATGCTTATTGCAGAGCATGTAGAAAATGCCGAAAGGTATAAAGAACACCTCTACCTGTAATCCAACATTCAGTGAAATTGCTTCAAATGTCTTAGCACTTAGTAGACCACCTTCCGAACTTTTTTTTTTTTTTTTTTTTAAACTGGGACTTCAACAGAGGCATTTTACCATTGATCCACATCTCCTGCCCTTTCTATTTTTTATTTTGGGACAGGGTCTCACTAAGTTGCTTAGGGCCTTGCTAAATTGCCGAGGCTGGACTTGAACTTGTAATCCTCCTGCCTCAGCCTCCCAAGCTTCCAGGAAACTGTGCCCAACTCTTCCAGTCTTTTGTATATGTTTTGTTGTCTTCAGTTTTAAAATTCAAGAGTTACTGACAATATTTCCCCTGGCAGGTACCAGCGTCGTGTCGAATGGGCCGCGAGTCTCATGCACAGACAGGGGCAGGACCCGAGAACTGTGCACGAGATCCTCAAGGAGTACACAAAACCGCTTGAACATCCTTGTGTCAGAAGGAACGAAGGGGTTCAGGTGCATGACACACTTGACCCTGAGATAGCTTCCACCCTGGGAAGCACAGTGGGCACCGAGAACCTTTCTGAGATGAATGAAGACATTGGACAGTCAGACGAGCCCAGCAGGCACTCAGACGGCGGCCTGCAGGAGGACTCTGCACATGACCCACTGCCCACCAAGGGCCTCGATGCACGGGTGGGAGAGGACACTACACCTCTGCCCCGAGATGTCCTCATCCCCCTGCGTGGCCTTCAGCCTGAGGCTGGCGGTCAGCAAACGGGTCTTATCCATGCTGGAGAGAAAGGGCCTGACCATGAGTATGTGCTCGTCGTGGAAGAAGAGGTGTGTGCTGTGAGCGAGGGGGATGACGCCCCCAAAGAGGAAGTAAGTTAAGGAGAGCAGAGCCCACCAGGTACAGTGGTGCTCACCTGTAATCAGTGACTTGGGAGGCTGAAGTGGGAGAATGGCATGTTAGAGGCCAGCCTGGACAACCCCATGAAACCCCGTATCAAAGTAGCAGTTAATCCTAGCACTGCATAAATAAGTGAGTAAGTAAATAAATAAATAGGTGATTTAAATAGAGGGCTGGGATGTAGCTCAGCAGTTGGGCCCCCACCCCCGGTACAGTTTCTAGTACTAATAGTACCCCCCCCAAAAAAAAAAAAAATCAGACACATACAAGTGAACAAAATAAAACACAACAATTCCACAAAATGATCTGCAGGAAAAAATATATTTCATGAGTAAAAGGAAATTTAAAACAATGGGGAAAATCAAAGCTGCATTCTCTCCATAAGTTGTATTAAAAAAAAAAATCTAGTATTTACCCAATAGCATGTGCAGCTTGAGAGTCATCAGAAAAATGTTCCTTGCAAAATGTTGTGTCTTCTATGTGGCCTGGGGTGCTACCGGGTGTTCCGTGTGTGTTTGATGGTATTACTTTCTCATCAGGTGGTGCAAAGACAGAAATTAACGTGCAGAAGAAACCCATATAGGATCTTCGAGTATTTGCAGCTCAGCCTAGAAGAGGTAGGTTTTCATCGTGTGTGTTCAGCACCGTGCACTGTAGGCAGGAACCTACCTCAAACACAGTTCTAAGTGTCATGCAGTAACTGAAGATTCCAGTTAAGTGTTGACATGGGCATTGGCAGCTTCCGAAGTTGGCCTGCCAACTTCATTCCTCAGCCTTTATTTCATTGGTTCTAAGATGTGTGTGGGGGCCAGGGGTGTAGCTCAGTGGTAGAGGGCTTGCCAGGCATGCAAGAGGCTCTGGTTCAATCCTCAGCCTTGCAAAAAAGAAAAAAAAGATGTGTGTTTTAGGGGATATTTTTATATCATTGCATGCGGCATTTAAGGGGTTTATTAAGCATTTCTTTTCTCATCAAGATTTCAAATTGGCTGAATATTATGTCACTAATTTTCACCAGCTTTGTTAAAAATACAGCTCAATGAAATGTAATTTATATACTATCAAGTTCATCCATTTTGCCAGGTACAGCAGGTACAGTGGTGCACGCCTGTAATCCTAGCAGCTCAGGAGGCTGAAGCAGGAGGATCACAAGTTTAGAGCCAGCCTCAGCAACTTAAGGAAACCCTGTCTCAAAATAAAATATTAAAAAAGGGATGGAGGTGTGGCTCAGTGAGTGGTTAAGTGCCCTGGGTTCGGAGCTGGGGTTGTGGCTCAGTGGTAGAGTTCGCCTAGCGTGCATGAGGCATTGGGTTCAATCCTCAGCACCACATAAATATAAAGACAAGACATTGTGCCAACCTAAAGCTAAAAAATAAAATAAAATAAAAAAAAGTGCCCTGGGTTCAATTCCAGGTACCAAAAAAAAGTTCATTCATTTAAAATATATAACACACAACTGGGATACAACTCAGTGGCATAGTGTTTGCCCAGCATGAGGCCCTGGGGTCAGTCCCCAGTCCTGCAAAAATAGCGTTCAGCCCACTAGGCATTCCTGCTGTTGGTTATGAATTCAGTCTTCCATATCTTCTTACATGCTTTCATGTATAAAAAGAAAAATCAGGGCTGGGGACAGAGCATAGTGATAGAGAATGTGCTTAGCCTGTGCAAGGCCCTGGGTTCCAGCCCTAGCATAAAAAAAGAAAAGAAAAAAGTAACCCAGTTTCCTGTGAGCCACCATTTAGCCACTACTTGCTGCACATCAGTCTCTGGGGAGCCTCCTCAGTTGTACCTGTAGATTCTATCACCTGAGACAGGTACAGCCAACAACACGTGGCTGTGTGGACGTTATTATTTTCATCAGAGAGCTCTTTTTATTTCCATTTAAGAGTGATTTTATTCAACCAGGCCAACTCTGAAGGCTGGTTCTCCAGCGTCTTTCATACAGTAGAACATGGAATTTCACATAACTCAGTGGAGATGCTTGACAGGAGAGCTGAGAAACTTATTTTGGTTTTGGTACAAGGGTTTGAACCCAGGGGCACAGTCCTGAGCTACATCCCCAGCCTTTTTTATTTTGAACAGGGTCTTGCTAAGTTACTGAGGTCCTCAATAAATTACTGAGGCTGACCTGGAACTTTCCATCCTTCTGACTCAGCCTCCCAAATCAAAGGGATGACAGGCGTGTGCCAGTGTGCCTATCTAAATTTTTTTTTTCATTTTTCTTCTTTTGTGTGTGTGGTACTAGGAATTGAACCCAGCAGCACTCTACCACTGAGCTATCTCTAGCCCTTTTATATTTTTATTTTGAGACAGAGTCTCACTAATTTTCTGAGTCTGGCCTTGAACTTGGAATACTTCGTTAACCTCCTGAGTAGCTGGGAATGCAGGCAGGTGCCACTGTGCATGGCAGTATTTTGTTTGACTTTTTCTTTTCTTTTTTTCAGTATTGGGGATTGAATGCAGGCCCCAAACATGCTAGCAAACTAGGCACACTCAGTATACCCCAGTATTTTATAAGCAAAGTCTACTCTATATTTTGTAACGTAAGCAAAATTTGCAATTCCCTGTACATTTCACAATTTTTTTCTATATTTTTCTCAGCTTAATATGGTTATTTCCTTTTACAGGAGGCAATCCAATTAGCAAAGGTTTCTGTTTTTATTAGTTACTGATATCTTTCTCAGTTCAATTTTTTAAGGAAAATATATATAATTTTATTTTTTACTGATCTAAACCAGTTTGTAACATTCATGTTAAGATTTTTTTTTCTCAGTTCTTGAAATTTTAGTGAGTCATTTATGATAAAAATATATGATAATTTTGCTGATTTAAAAACATACCTTTGGGGTATGGGGACTGTCACTCAGTGGTAGAGAGCTTGCATAACATACTGAAGGCCCTGGGTTCCGTCCCCAGGAAATTAAATAAAAATTTTAAAAAATAATAAGTTAAAAGGAGAAAAAGAACATTAATTTGAGGGCTGGAGATGTATCTCAGTGATAAGACCAAACGAATGAGAAGCTATACTCTGTTTATATGTGATGTATCAAAATAGATAAGTTGTATTCATGGTGGAAAAAAATCTCAGCCAATACAATAGCTTCTCAAAAATGTGGCTTTTTTGTGTGTGTGTGTGTGTGTGTGTGTGTGTGTGTGTATGTGTGTGTGATGCCAAGGAAGGAACCCAGGTCGCTGAGCCTGCTAGGCAAGCGCTCACCACTGAACTACAGTGCTCCCACTCCTAAGAATGTGGACCTATTTCTTTTTTTTTTTTTTTTTTTTTAATATTTATTTATTTATTTTAAGAGAGAGAGAATTTTTTAATATTTTATTTTTTAGTTTTCGGTGGACACAACATCTTTGTTGGTATGTGGTGCTGAGGATCGAACCTGGGCCACACGCATGCCAGGCGAGCGCGCTACCGCTTGAGCCACATCCCCAGCCCTGTGGACCTATTTCTAATGAGCATTTTCTGCTTGCTCTGCTTTCAGGCTTTCTTCCTGGTCTATGCCCTGGGATGTCTCAGTATTTACTATGAGAAGGTAAGGTGTTTTGTTCAGACACAATTCATTTAAGTTTCCTGAGTGTTAAAAGCAGGTTGTGGGCTGGGGCTCAGTGGCAGAGCGCTTGCCTCGCATGCGTGAGGCACTGGGTTCGATCCTCAGCACCACATAAAAATAAATAAACAACATAAAGTTATTGTCTCCACCTACAACTATAAAAAAAATTTAAAAAAAAAAAAAGCAAGTTGTGCTAATTCTCAAAGTGCTTTAATATATTGTGTCTGTTTCAGGCTGGGGATGTGGCTTGAGGCCTGAGTTCAATCCCCAGCACCACAAACAAAGCAAAACCAAGCAAACCTATCTATTCTTAGTGAATAAAACAGGACTTGGATATTCTTCTTCAAGGTTTCGCTCTGGGTTCTGAATGTGTCTGTTGAGGTGAAAGCCAGCTTGAACCCTTGTAGACTGAGTTTCGTTCCTAGAGATGAAGCGTAATATATGATAATCAGGAAATGTGTCAGAAAAATACTGAAAAAGAACAATAAGATTGAAGGGGTCTGAGGGGTAGCTCAGGGGTAGAGCGAGTGCTTGGCCCTGAGTTGATCCCCAAAATAGATAGATAGGTAGGTAATATGTTCAGATAACGCCAGAGCCTTTGACTTTATATAGTGGCTTGCCCCCTTAAAAAGCAGAGGCTAGGAGCTGGGGTTGTGGCTCAGCAGTAGAGCACTCACCTAGTGCGTGCAAGGCCCTGGGTTTGATCCTCAGCACCACATAAAATAAAGTTATTGTGTTCATGTACAACTAAAAGTACTAAAAAAAAAGAAGAAGAAGAAGAAGAAAAAGTAGAAGCAGCAGCAGCAGACTGTAGAACCGTTGCCTCCAGGCAGAGGAACCAGGGGACTGGGGACAGGAGGAGAGGCAGACTTTACACTGGATGCTTTTTATACTTTCTGATTTTCAAACGATGTGAATATGATACCTGTTGGAAGATACAGACACCCCTAACTGACGAGGGTTCGAATTTTTTATGTGTGTAAAAATAACATGCTTTGGTAGAAATGGCACCTTGAACTTTTTTTTTTTTTTTTTTTTTTTAAGGCAAGTACATAGCCCCTGAGGTGGGACTATGCGCAACATTTTTTTTTTAAGAGAGAGAGAATTTTAATATTTATTTTTTTAAGTTTTCGGTGGACACAATATCTTTGTATGTGGTGCTGAGGATCGAACCCGGGCCGCACGCATGCCAGGCGAGCGCACTACCGCTTGAGCCACATCCCCAGCCCCGGCACCTTGAACTTTGAACTTGGGATCTTTTCCTGAGCAGATCGCTAGCTGGGTAGCAGCAGCAGCCATGAGTTGCCCCTCCTGGCCACCCTGCAATCACCATAGGAAACAGCTGACACTTCACAGTGTGCTGTGACTCCGAGTTCCTCTACCTAGAATGTCCATCCCAGACTCCACCACCACCCCCATACCACCATCGCCTCTCCTTGGCTACTTCTCATTTTCAGATGTCACCTTTTCTTTCTTCACTTTCTCCGCCGTCCCTTTAATTTCTGCTACTGATAGAGCCCAGGGCTTCCTGCAGGCCAGGCACATGCTCCACCCCAGGTCCCAGATATTGCCATTTCTGAGTCCTGTAGAGCCCCGCTGTCCAAGAGGAATATCATGCACGTCTCGGATGGGAGCCATGTGTATCATTTTTAGATTTTTCTGGTAGCCACATTTTTAAAAATTCTTTTTTAAGCAGGTGAAACTAATTTTAATAACATATTCCATAGTTTTTATAGCCCAATACATCCAAAATTATGGAGCTAGTTTTCATTCATTTTTGGTTCTCATACTGAGTTGGAACTCGGTGTGTATTTTACGCTATTAGGACGAGCCAGATGTGCCTGGCAGCTGTGCCCTCTAGTCTAGGCCTTCCGGGGGGCCTCCCTCTGGTAGGGGTACCACATTGATTTCGGTTTGTACCTTAGCTCCACGTTTGTTGATTGGTGAGTGAATACGTGTTCCCAATAACGCCTTTTCTTTTTAAATGACTTTAGGAACCTTTGACGATACTGAAACTCTGGCAAGTTTTCACTTCCATTCAGCCCACCTTCAGGACCACCTACATGGCCTACCACTACTTCCGAAGCAAGGGCTGGGTGCCCAAAGTGGGGCTCAAGTACGGGACAGATTTCTGTGAGTATTCTTGGTGTGCGTGACAGGTGCCAGAATGGCATTTGCATGAGATTCATCTGAGAAAATCAGATGGGTTACCTGCTGTTGCTGATCCTGTCTGAGACAATATCGTCCTTCTGGTTTAGATAAGAATATTGGGTGCTGGACTGGGTAGAGGGGAAGTCCAGGCAGGAAAGGAGGCAGCCTGGGAGCAGAAGCGGAAACCTGCAGCCCCCCTTCAGGTTCTCCCCCCAGTTCACTCTGTGATCTTAGGGTTCTGCAGCACTGATTCCCATGACCTCACGTCACATGTGGTTTAGGTCAGTCCTGTATCCTTGGGGCCTCAGTTGCCTCATTTGCCAGGTAACAATAATCTTATTATTTCCGTAAGAGTCATCGCTGGTGTGTATTGAGCGCTGACTATGCGTCAGGCATTGTGCTGTTTGACATTTGTCATCTCACTTAGTCCTCCCAGCAGTCAGTCCTGGGCTACAGGCTGCACAAGATCTTTTCCTAATGTTTCTGATAGGCTGCGATTTTGAGAGATTGGATCATTTGTCCATAGTCGTTCCAGGGCCAGAACTTCAAGGGCTGGGCTTTGGGTTCTAGAGCATAGTGTCTTAGACCCTGCCTCACAGCACTGCCTGCCTAGAGCTTCCTAAAGTGAGAGTCGACTTTCCAGAAGGTCTGCAGTGGGCCAGCTATTATTTTAGGGGTCAAGAACACAGTTGGGGGGCTGGGGATATATGGCTCAACTAGTAGCGCGCTCGCCTGGCATGCGTGAGGCACTGGGTTCGATCCTCAGCACCACATATAAAAATAAAATAAATATATTGTGTCCACCTAAAGCTAAAAAATAAATATGTAAAAAAAAAAAAAAAAGAACACAATTGGACAATAAATCTGCCTTCCTGGTGCTCACGGGGGCCAGGGAGAGACAAACAAGCATACAAATATGGAACGCAACTTCAGGCGCTACGTACCTTAAGAAAAACAAGGCAGGGAGCCAAGGGCATTGCTCAGGAGGCTCAGGAAAGGACTCCCTGAAGAGGTGGGCAGAGATCGAGGGAGCAGCTCACAGGAGAATCTCAAAAGGACACGCTAGGCAAAGTGGACAGCAGGCCCTGAGGCAGGAATATGCTGGGCAGGTTTCAGGAACAGCAGGAGTCAGGGGTATGTGCAATCCCCAGGGGTGACAGGAGGCAGAGTACTGAGGGTCAAGCTGGACCAGATCAGGTGGGGCTGCCAAAGACATGGATGTTTTCTTTTTGTTGTTTAATATTTTGATTAGTTATTGATGGACATTTTTTAGTTATTTAATTGCTTATGCGTGGTGCTGAAACTCGAACCCAGTGCCTCACACATGCTAAGCAAGCACTCTACCACTGAGCCCAGTCCCAGCCCAATGTGGATGTTTTTTGTTTTTTTTTTTTGTTGTTGTTGTTTGTTTGTTTTTTTTGAGAGAGAGAGAGAGGGGAGAGAGAGAATTTTTAATATTTATTTTTTTAGTTCTCGGCGGACACAACATCTTTGTTGGTATGTGGTGCTGAGGATCCAACCTGGGCCGCATGCATGCGAGGCAAGCGCGCTACCGCTTGAGCCACATCCCCAGCCCCGAATGTGGATGTTTTTGATTAGGAAGATTTTGAACAGAGGAGTGAGTTGAATCTAATGAGCTGACTTAATGGAACCCTGTCTCTGCCGCCTTGTTCATGACTTGGGGAGACAAAGTAGAAACAGAGACTCACTAGAGAAGCTGGGCCCACTGAAGGAGTGGATGTGGCAGCTTCAGGTGAGAGAAGAGTTTGAGATGGCTGCTCCTCCAGGGGGCCGCTTCATGTTTAGAGCTCACCAAACAAGTTCTGTGAAGATACAGATGGAGAATCTCATATCTGAAATGCTGGGTAACAGAAGCATTTCCCATTTTAGGTTTTAGAATATTTGTATATAGATAAGGAGAGATCTCCAGGGTGGGACCCAAGTCAAAACACGAAATTCACATGCGGTCCATACCCATCTTGCATACAAGTCCTGACTGTTAGTTTATATAATATTTTTAAAATAATTTAATGTGTGCAGCAAGGCTGCCTGGTATGGAATTTTCTGCTTGTAGCATCTTGTCAGCCCTCCAAGAAGTCACAGGATTTGGCAGGCAGGGTGTGTGGTTCAGTGGTGGAGCATCTGCCCACTAAAAACAACAACAAATTTTCAGATTTTAGAGCACTTCAGATTTTTGTGCTCACGATGCTCAGCTTAATGAGCAGAGGCGGCAGAGACGGGTGGTTCTGGAGCACAGGAGAGTGGCCTTGACAGTCCTCAAATATAAAGGGTCCTGAAGCCAAGCCTTGGTGAGCGAGCCTCTATCCTTGGAATCCCTTCCAGCATCGGAATCATTCCTTTAAGTCACTGAAACCCATTTTCCACATCTGCCAAATGAGGGCTCTTCCTTGATCTTTTCAGAACCATTGGTGAGGTTCTGATCCGAGATTTGAGGTGTTTTAGAAGCCTTCTACTTAGTCAGGGCCCATGTGGTTTTGAGCCTTTTATTTATTTATTTTCCATACTGGGCATGGAGCCCAGGGGCACTCAATCACTGAACCAAAAACCCTAGCCCTTTTTATATTTTTTATTTTGAGACATATTCTCACTAAGTTGCTTAGGGTCTCACTAAATTGCTGGGGCTGACCTCCAACGTGCGATCCTCCTGCCTTAGCCTCACACAGCTGGGATTACAGGCATGTGCCACCAAGCCTTTAAGCCTTTTTAAATTCCCAAAGAAACTCAGTTTATTCCTGAAAATTCTTAAAATGTGCTTAACCTGGAATCTGAGAATAGTTTTCAGGGGGACCCGAATGCCCTCCAAAATTCTTTTCAAAATAGTGTTTGTAGACTGGAGTGGTTTTGCAGGTCATGTTCTCTTATCTTTCCTGGGTTCTCAGAGGGGATCATCAATCCAAAATGAAGGGTGGGGCCTGCCCATCTTTGGGATGAATGGCTTCTTTTGTTTCTCCACACCTGGATTTCAGTACAGATGTCCAACCCAGGGCAACCACATGAAGGCTGGAGAGGAGCTTGTGAGGAGTTCACTAGTTCCGAGATAACTGCGCTGGCCACCGTCCTGTTTAAATAAGCGAAGTGCGGGTTCTGTTTTTCTTCCTTGGCTTCCTGCCCTGTCCTCTTCACACTCCGTAAGCAGAGCCGCTTGGTGTGAGCCTTTGGCAGGCCTCCTCCAGCTTGCTCATTACGTGGGGGAAACTGGAGTCAAATTTTCCAGTCAACAAGGCCACATCAATGTAAAAAGGTGGCGTGGGGTGACGGAAGACAGCTCTCAGGTTCACAGCCGGCTCTACTTCTTTAACCTTGTGACTTCAGACAAGTTCCTTAGTCACTGGAAGCTCCCATTTGCTCATCTTATAAGGTGCAAAGCAACATCTTCTTTATAAAATTCTTACAAGAAAGATAGCTGATGATGTATGCTTACAGGGCACTCACCAAAGCCCCTTCCTCTGCAAATTTTATTTTCAGCAATCGAGTCTGTAGATGATACATAGAATTTTCCTTATTTTGTTTTGTTTGGGGTATTGGGAATTGAACCCAGGGAGCACTTAACCACTGAGCCACATCTACAGCCCTTTTTATTTTTTATGTTGAGACGTAAAAATGTAAGGGGTCCTGAAGCCAGGCCTCGGTGACCGAGCTTCTGTCTTTGGAATCTCTTCTTGCTAAGTTGCTGAGAGCCTCACTAAGTTGCTGAGGCTAGCCTCAAACTTGTGATCCTCCTACCTCAGCCTCCCGAGTTGCTGGACTTATGGGCGTGCACCTCCAAGCCCCACTGAACTTGTTTAATTTAAAAATGAAAAAAAGGGCTGGGGATGTGACTCAGTGGTTAAGTACCCCTGTGTTCAATGTCTAGCAGAAGGGAGGAAAGGAAGAAAGGAGGGAGGGAGTGAGGGAGGAAGGAAGGAGGAAGGATTGATTTAAAAGAATAAAAATAAATGGCTACTGGGTATGACAGCACACACCTGTTTTTTCCTGCTACTAAGGAGGCTGAGCTGGAAGATCACAAGTTTGAGGTCAGCCTGGGAAACTTAGTGAGACCCCATCTCAAAATAACAAGGCTTTGGGCTGAAATTGTGGCTCAGCGGTAGAGCGCTCGCCTAGCACAGGCGGGACCCGGGTTCGATCCTCAGCACCACATAAAAATAAAGGCATTGTGTTGTGTCCATCTACCAAAAAAAGATATTCTCTCTCTCTCTCCTCCCCCTCCCTCCCTCCCTCCCTCTCTCTCTTTCTCTCTCTCTCTCTCTCTCTCTCTCTCTCTCTCGTTTTGCTTTTGACTTTTGAGACGAGTTCTTGCTATAGCACCCAGTCTGGCCCCCAAACCTGGACTCAGGTGATCCCCCTGCCTTGGCTCCTGAGGGCTGGGACTGGAGGCGGCACCACCACGCCCAGCCATGTGTTCATTTTAGAATTTTGGGAACTGAGGTTTGAGAAGTTCATCACAGGCCTGAGAGCCACATAAGCTTGGAGTAGGGAGACTGGACAGGAGGCAAAGCTTCTGAGTTCCCCTTCATCTCCATACGTGTTTCTTTCCACTCCACCACGTCTCCAAAAAGTTTGAAAATGTTTGGATGTTTACTTAAATTTGTGCCAGGGAAAATGAGCTGACTTGTGGAATACTATAAATACAATTTTCATAGGGGAACCCAGTAATCAGGAAAAGTACCATGCCCAGTGGTGGTAAAGGGTCTCCCCTGTGTTCCTGGGGACCTTACAGCTGTGCACGTGGTGGTACAGATTTGTCTCTGAGCTTCTTGATTTCCCAAGCCAGGGGCAAGTATGATTCCCTGAAGGATTGATAAGTCTAAAAAGGAAAACTGTATCATCAGTACTTCAAGGGAACAAAACTTTCCCTCGAACCATCCTGCCTTGGTTTTAGCACAGGGGATAGCTGAATGCTTATAGTGTAATTCTGCATTAGTGACAGTGATTCCCAGAACTACAGTTAACTTATAAATGCCAGGTCTCTGGAGCTCAGCAGTGGCACTCATTTTTTTGTTCATGTGAAATCCAAAATGAGTGTCTCTGAATGGCGGGCAGATCTGCTCCAAAAGGTGCTTCAGGAAGGCAGGCTTCTTCCTGTGCCTCACGGTCTCCAGCACCAGCCTCCAATGCCCCCTTCAGAAAGGAGGGTTCGTAGGGCTAGGGGTGTGGCTCAAGCGGTAGCGCGCTCGCCTGGCATGCATGCGGCCCCGGGGTTCGATCCTCAGCACCACATACCAACAAAGATGTTGTGTCCGCCGAGAACTAAAAAATAAATATTAAAAAAAGAAAAGAAAAGAAAGGAGGGTTCGTGAGCCAACCTGGAAGTAAGTGTCAGCACATACACGGCCATGCCTGGCTGCATGGGAGATTGAGAGCTGTGGTCTGGCCACATGCCCAAGAGGAAGAAGAAATAGATTTGGTGAGCAGGCAGCCATTCTCTGCCACAGGGCCTTGTGTGCATCCAAAGGGTCCCAGGAAAGTTCCAGAGTCCCTAGCCCCAGTCTCCTTTACCTAGAAGTTCTTCTTGCCCTCCACAGATCAAATCAACCCTGCTTCCCTCAAGGCCCAAAGAGTAGGGCAGACTGATACTTTAGCCTTTTTTTTTTTTTTTTCTTTTTAACCACTTGACTTTGGATTTATTAAAAATAGGCATGAGACTGAATTTCTTAAAAACAAGCTTGAATCTTGTTCATCTCTAGCACCAACTAGCACCTATCACAGAACTGGCCAAAGTGGCCACTCGGTCACTTCAAATTCAATTGATTTGAAATGAATAACAGATTACACAACATCACACTGTTGATACAATTTCACACCCTAACTCTGGAGAGCATAAGAGGCAAGACAAAGGTTACTTGTGACTGGGGGGGTATAGCTCAGAGGCCCTGGCTTTAATCCCCAGCCCCAAGGGGGAGGAGAATTACTTGAACTTGACTTTGGGAGTTACTCTGGGAGAGTGGGGGTGGGGGGCAAAGGTGGCTGGGTGTTGGCAACAGATTTGCTTTACAATTGTACTTTGTTTGGGGGGAAAAATAGTTATAGACACAGTGATTCAATTCCTAGCACCACAAAAAAAAAAAAAAAAACCAACAAAGTTAATGCCTCGTCTATGACATTGTTATGCTATATATCTGTAGGTGATGACAGTGTATTTTTGTGTGGTGTCAAAAATACTCTATTTTTAATGGAATTTAAAAATAGATCATGAGTATATTGCAGAATATCCATGTACAGAGATTTAGATATTTGCTTCCCTTTGGAGAAGGGAAAAAAATTAGTAATAATAAAACAAACCTTTGATTTTGAGTGGTTATACATTTTCTTTTTCTTCTTTGCAGTGCTATATTGGAAAGGCCCGCCATTCTACCATGCAAGGTTTGGAATGATTTTCAAATAAATTAACAGCTTAAAAGTTGCAAGGAGGTGCATGCCAGTAATCCTAGTGACTTGGGAGGTTGAAGAAGGAGGATCACAAGATCAAGGCCAGCCTCAAAAATGTAGTGAAACCCTATCTCAGAATAAAAAATAAAAAGATTAGGGATGTAGTTGGGGAGAGAGCACCCCTGCGTTCAATCCCCAGTACCCAGCCCCTGCACAGACACACACAAAGCAGAAGGAAATTTCTGGCTTCCAGTTTTGTTTTCAGTGCCACAGAGACAAAGTCATGTTCCTCCTGGCCCTGACAGGGACCAAATATTAAATGTGTAAGCCAGGGCTGGAGGTAGAGCTCAGTTGGTAGAGTGCACAAGGCCATGGCTTCAGTCTCCAGCACCACACACACACACACACACACAAAAAAAAAAAATTAATGCCTCATTTATGACATCGTTATGCTAAAAATTCAGTAATCTGTAGGTGATGACAGTGTATTTTTTTGTGTGTGAAACACTTGAATAGACCTCTTGGTGGTTATTCATCTTAACATCAGTCAGTGTTAGTGTTTCAACAGTTGAATGAATTTATAGTTTTCATGTTGGGAAAATGATTTCGTAAATAAGCATTGAAATCAGCTGAAAGTTTGCATGAGGTGAGGGTTTTTTGTTTTTGTTTTTTGGATTTTTTTTTGTTTGTTTTCGATGATTCATTTGTATGGAGTGCTGAGAATCCAACCCAGTGCCTCACACGTGCTAGGCAAGATTTCTACCACTGAGCTATAACCTCAGGTGTTCATGAGTTCTTCATTACTATTTTCTCATTAGCAGTCCAGGTGTACTTTATGGTCAGAACATATAAATTCCATTTTTTGTATCTTCATAAAACAAACACTTTTATTTTGAACACATGATGTCATGCCATTTATTTATTTATTTGGTTGGGTTTTGGTACCAGGGATTGAACCTAAGGGTGTTCTACCACTGATCCATGCCCCCAGACTTTTTTTTTTTTTTTTAAGAGAGAGAGAGAGAGAATTTTAATATTTATTTTTTAGTTATCGGCGGACACAACATCTTTGTTTGTATGTGGTGCTGAGAATCGAACCCAGGCCGCCCGCATGCTAGGCGAGCGCGCTACCGCTTGAGCCACATTCCCCAGCCCGCCCCCAGACCTTTTTATTTTTTTAGACAGGGCCTCAGTGAGTTGCTTGGGGCTGCTTCCCTAAATTGCTGAGGCTGGCCTCCAACTTGTGATCTTCCTGCCTCAGCCTCCCGAGCCACAGGGATTACTGGTGTGCACCTCACCCCTGCCCTCAGCCTTGTGCCTTTTATTTTTTAAAACGTCCTGTCTGTGTCTTCCAGTTATTCTGTCATCGTTGAGCTCGTGAATGATCACTTGGAAGGCTCCCTCCGCAGACCATTCAGTTGGAAGTCGCTGGCCACCCTGAGCAGAATCTCAGTTAATGTCTCTAAGGTAGCACAGCAACGGCTTTGGCATTAGAGCGTCACCAAAGTCGTTTGATTGTTTGTTTTCTTAAATATAGTAGAATTAAAGGGATCATTTATAGAAACTTCACAATGTTCCTGACAGTAGGTTCTGGGACATTTGGGGTCTTTTGCACCCCGCCCCTATTAGGCTGGCTGCTGCTCTCTTTTCCCTTGGTGTTTTGGGGGTCTCTCTTTTCCACTTCCCGGGTTAGGCTGGGTCTCTGTGGCCATCAGTTGTCCCAGGCTCCTTCCTCCTGCAGTTCAGCAGTTCATCACAAACACAAAGGAAACCACACATCATTGACATACTTCTTTTTAAATTTGTCAGATCTCTGAGAGAAGGGAGTTAAAAGGCATCACTCAGCACTTGGCCACCCTGTTTTCCCACCTCCCTGTTCTCATCCCCGTTGTGAGGATGAGGAATCCTGAGGTCCAGCAATTCTGGGTGACCGATCCCAGGTCTATGGCTCAGATGCAGAAGAGGCCCAGACCCACAGCCATCTGGCTTCCTGACTGCTGTTCTGTGTCCTGTAGCCATTGCAGGCAGGAGGACAGTTTCACCCTGCACTAGGACTATCAGGAACACAAACTTGGGGTGTAGTTCAGTGGTGGAGCCTCTCCTGAGCACCATCCCCCCCCAAAAAAAAATAAGGATGCCCGCTGAGTCTCCTGCCACAGTGTGTGCTGACTGACAGGCCATAAGTGTTCCCACTCCCAGTGTTGCTGGAGTTGGCTTAGGCAACCCCAAAGGAAAACAAGGAATCTGTTTCTAGCATTTTTAAACCAAGTGTATGGGATTTTTTTTAGCATATCCTTAATATTCTAAGTTCTGCTTCTGATCAGCAAGTCTCCTTTATCTGCATTCCCCTGCCGTGTCAACTGTGAGACCCCAAGCCCCAGTTTTAAAGTTCCCAGGAGGAAACGGATGTGCTGCGAAGTTCCCCTGTGCTGTTGGCTCTGGGAGCTCAGAGTGGGAGCCGAGGAGCCCGCCTGCACCCCCTTGCGCTCGCTGCCGTCCTGTGAGCTATGGAAATGGCTTTTCTTTTCTCAATAGGAACTTATGCTTTGCTATCTGATCAAGCCCTCCACCATGACTGACGAGGAAATGGAGTCCCCAGAATGTATGAAAAGAATTAAAGTCCAGGTGAGTAAACAGAGGGACACATCATCCCAAAGACTCTGTGTACCTATTGTCTCCTCTGGAACTTGTGCCAGGAGAGCAAGTGCAGATGGTCTTGCCACAGAGACATGGAAAGCCTTCTCGGCCCATAAGCCTCCTCTGCATGTTTCTCTCTCTCTCTCTCTCTCTCTCTCCTTTTTTTTTTTTCCCCTTGCACAGACAGCCCTACCACCTAGCTGCACCCCAGCGCCTCTCATTTGACTCCCGTATTGAATTACGCTCTCTGCTGTCTTCTTGGCTGAGTTTTCTCTGTCAAATTCTCTGCCAAGTTCATTGTCAGATCATCTGCTCTTTGTTCTGTGCCCCTCCCCCTGCAGGTAGATCTCCTCCCCGCCACCTGGCCTGTCCTCCTTTCCCTCTGCCTCGCACACTGCACCCTCCCTCCCCACTCCTGCTGCCTTGGCCCTCGGCACAGCCCCTCCCTCCATTTGCCCTGCTCCTCTCCACTGGGTTAGGTTTTCATAAAATACTGATCAAAATCCACTCCTCCCTTTCTCAGTGGCTGACCCAGTTCTGACGTTGGGCACTAGCGTCCATATCTGCATGCCTGTCCCAAAATGTGCTGGTGGGAAGCACAGCTGAGCAAGTCCAGCCTTTAAAGTCTCTGTAGTGATTACTATAGATATTATAGATAACGTAAGGATTACATTGTTGCCTTTGTGTTTTCTCCAGATCTTTCTGTTATAAGCACCTGTAATCCTAGTGGCCAAGGTAGTTGGGACAGAAGGGTTACAAGTTTCAGGCCAGCCTGAGCAACGCTGCCTCAAAATTTAAAAAGTAAAAAGGGCTGGGGATGTGGCTCAGTGGGAGAGCACCCCTGGATTCAATCCCTAGTATGCAAGGAAGGGAGGAGCGAGGGAGAGAAGGAGAAAAGAGGGAGAGGGTATCATCTTTGCACAGAGGATGCCTCTTTGTGAAGCACAGCTGTGATGTCAGATGCTTGGAACATTCTCTCATTTCTGTCTTTGAAATCAGTCACCTTTTGTTTGTCTTGGTTACAGGAGGTGATTCTCAGTCGATGGGTTTCCTCACGAGAGAGAAGCGACCAAGATGAACTCTAGTGATTCGGCCTCAGATTTCCCACTCACTGAGCCTTCCACAAAGTCCTTTCCCTGTAATCGTCCATCCAGCTACTTAGGGGAGGAAAAAGAGGCCTGTGCTGAAGCCACAAGGTCTGTCCTCAAGTCACTTGCTCGATGAACCCTCTTAGGCCCCAGCCTGGGTCTTCATCCAGTCACTGGGGAGGTCAGACTAGATGAGTCCAGAGAGGACTCTCCCAGGAACAGGTAGGTCTGCTCTCTTGAGTTTGTACAAAAATATAATACACGTTTATACAAAAATATAATTTCCATTGATACAGCACTCTGCAGTTTTGGGAGCATGTTCATACACAGATATGAACAAGATCTCTCTTGTTTGCACATCTAATCTGTTGCACAGAGAGCAGATGTGGGGATCACAGGGCCCCATGTTCCATTCTTTAAATGGAGAAAGTATGAATGCATCTCAGCATATCCAAGGACTTGTCCTTGGATTTAAAAATCCATCTGGGTATGGGGCTCACACCTGTAATTCCATTGACTCAGCTGGAGGATCCCAAGTTCAAGGCCAGCCTCAGCAACTTATAAGACCCTCAGCAACTTAGTAACCCAGTCTGCCTCAAAATAAACAGTAAGGACTAGGAATCTATCTCAGCAATAAAGCTTGTCTGAGTTCAATCCCCAGCATTTAAAAGAAAAAAAAAAAAAATCCATTGATTGTCTGCCAAGGATTTTTTGATTCTAAGAAAATCTTTAAAACATCAATTACTGAGAGGCTGGGATTGTGGCTCAGTGGTAGAGTGCTTGTCTGATAAGTATGAGGCACTGGGTTCGATTCTCAGCACCCTGTATAAGTAAATGAATAAAATAAACGTCTAGGGGCTGGGGATGTGGCTCAAGCGGTAGTGCATTCACCTGGCATGTGTGCGGCCCGGGTTCAATCCTCAGCACCACATAAAAACAAAGATGTGTCCGCCGATAACTAAAAAATAAAAATATTTTTAAAAAATAAAAAAATAAAGGTCTTTCAACAACTAAAAAATATTTTTTTTTAAAAATCAATTACTGAATTGCTTAATTCTCAACTCATTATTGGGTAGGTTTATGTGCGGAACACAACAATATCACAATATAGTTAAAAATTCTTGCTCTGGGGAACTTGTAAAATAAAAATAAGTGATAAAATAATATGTTTGGAGACACATAATAAATGCAGTTAACATGTAGGAAAGTACAATAAACAAATATGTTTAATTGGTTAGAAAGCAATGAACATCAAAATTATACTGAGATTCCATCTCCATTCAGAATGACAATCATCAAAAATACGAGCAACTGTAAATGTTGGTGAGGACGTGGGGGAAAAGGCACACGCATACATTGCTGGTGAGACTGCAGATTGGTGCAGCCAATATGGAAAGCAGTATGGAGATTCCTAAGAAAACTTGGAATGGAACCACCATTTGACCCCCTCATCCCACTCCTAGGTTTATGCCCAAAGAACTTAAAATCAACATAAACAGGGACACAGCCACATCAACATTTATAGCAGCTCAATTCACAATAAATAAACTCTGGAATCAATCTAGGTGTCTTCAACAGATTAAATGGGTAAAGAAATTGGTAAATACACTATGGAATATTACTCAGCCTTAAAGAAGAATGAGATGATGGCATTTGCTGGTAAATGGATAGAATTGGAAACTATCGTGCTAAGTGAAATAAGCCAATCCCAAAGAACAAAAGGCGAATGTTCTCTCTGACATGCAGATGCTAATTCACAATAAGGGAGCAGGGGAGAATAGAGGTATTTTGGACTAGATGGGGATGAAGGGAGAGGAGGGAGCATGAAATATCAATGATCCTATGAGCATATAAGATTGCATGACTAGGGCTTGGGCTCAGTGGTAGCACACTGGCCTAGCATGTGTGAGGCACTGGTTCAATTCTCAGCACCACATAAAAATAAAATAAAGGTCTATCAACAAAAAAAAATAAAGAAAGATTACGTCATCTCTGTAACTACATCATGTACAACAAGACAAATGAGAAGTTATACTCCATTTATGTATGATGTGTCAAAATAGATTCTCTTGTCATGTATAACTAATTAGAACAAATTGTAAAAAAGAAAAAGAAATGAACATTGCCTAAGAAGCATTTGGTGACAAGAGGAATGTCTTTAAATAGAACACCTGTGACCTTGTGCTGGGTAAGGTATAGATATTCACCGGGGTCACAATTCTGGTGGCTGGAAAGTTCAAACAGCAAGGGCTCCCTGGCTGTATCGCAGCATGGCGGAGCTACATCCCTGTCCCGTTACCTGCTATCTCCCTTAAAGGACCCATACTTTGGTACTCTTATTGTTGGGAACCACATGAGTTTTGGTGGAAACAAACCACATTCAAACCTTAACAAGGAGGGAGATGGTTGTTCTTTAGTGATGGGGAGGAGGAAGTCAAAGCGAGCTAGTGAAAGTATACAAGAAATGTCTGTCATCCATCCCACGTCTAAATCCAGGAAACTGGCTGACAGCCTTGGCCCCCGACCTTCCCAGTGGGGACAGCTTGAGAACTCTGTGAGATGAACCCTGGTCGATATGCAGGTTCTGCATGTAGTCCTATGTCTCTGTTCAGGTCCTGATCCTGCTGTTCACAACCAGTCCATTTTGCCTCTGGCTGGTAGCAGCCCTTGGTCAGAAGTTTCTTAGGAGTGTCAAGCCCTTCACTGGTGCCTTTCGTTACACAACACTTCTTTGCAAGCGTGTTCAGTACTCTAAATGCCTTTTAGGTAAAAACTCTTCCATAAGTCAGGCACAGGTAATGGGGCAGGGAGGGAGTGCCTGAGACAGGCAGATAGCAAGTTGGAGGTCAGCCTGGGCAATTTAGCAAGATCCTGTCTCGAAGTTTAAAAAATGACTGGGGATGTAGCTCAGGGCACTGGATCCCCAGTGACTCCAGTAGTGGTGTGATATGGTCCTCTGTGGCTGCTGGGGACCCAGAGCCATATACATGGTAGGCAAGCACTCTACCCCTGAGCTGCAACCCCAGCCCAGAAGCAATAGCATTCTCCAAGCCTGAATGGAAGGTGTTCCTTTGTGAACATGATTTGGACTCTGTGTGGCAGGCCAGGTGCTCTTCAGCATTGCCACAGGGCCCTTGGGCTCTAGAATGGGGTTTGGGTCTAACATTGCCCTCACAGTTTCTAGCTAACAGCAGTAGTAGCTACTCTTTGGAGGATTTATATCCTGGCACTTTTGTTCTCTGAAATAAATATACAAGGTGGTATGTGTTTTCTTAAAAAAAAAAAAAAAGCAATTTTGTCAAGATTGGAAATTTGTTTTGCAATAAAAATACCTCCAGGAGTTTTCCACAGTTCAATGGGGGTGATGCTGCAGCTTCGCTTACAGCAGTGATTGCCTCATCCGTAGCTTCAAAGCCTCAGGCTTATGTGGTACTCAATCTTGTGACCCTTCCAGACAGGCTTCAAAACAGGTAGGGCTGTGTATCACACCTGTGATCCCAGCAACTTAGCTAAGGCAGGAGGATCACAGGTTTGAGGCCAGCCTCCGCATTCTTTGCAAGACCCTGTCTCAAAAAGGGCTGGATTGCATAATGTTGCTAGTTCTACAACTAAAAAAAAAAAAGAAAGAAAGAAAGAAAAGGGCTGGAAACCAGGTACAATGGCACATGCCTGTAGTCCCAGCAACTTGGGAAGCTAAGATAGGAAGAGTTCGAGTTCCAGACCAGCCTCAGCAACTTAGCAAGGCTCTAAGCAATTCAGCAACACCCTACCTCAAAAAAAAAAAAAAAAAAAAAAACAAGGGATGGGAATGTGGCCCAGTGGTAAAGCACCCTGGGTTCAATCCCGTACCAAAAAGAAAAAAGAGCTGGAGATACACCTTAGTGGTAGAGTGCCCTTGGATTCAGTCCCTCCATACTGGGACCTGAAATCCTCGCATGGTAGGTCATGTAGCTCAGTATAGCTTGCCTAGTATGTGCAAAGCCCGGGGTTTAATCCCTAGTGTCAAGAAACAAACAAAACAAAGCCTTCACAAAATCATCCTTCTCCATCACTGGGCTCTCCAGGTGTTCAGTTTCCTGCTTGAGCCAGGTGTGGTTTGGTTATATAGTTCCAGCTCCTCAGGAGGCTGAGGCAGGAGGATTGCAAGTTTGAGACCAGCGTGAGTAACTTAGTGAGACCCCATATCAAAAAAAGAGAAATAGATGGGTGTGGTGGCACATGCCTGGCATCCCAGCAGCTCGGGAGGCTGAGGCAGGAGGATCACAAGTTCAAAGGCAGCCTCAGCAACATCGAGGTGCTGAGCAACTCAGTGAGACCCTGTCTCTAAATAAAATACAAAATAGGGCTGGGGATGTGGCTCAGTGATCAAGTGCCCCTGAGTATCAAAAAAGAAAATAAAAACAAAGCTTTCCACTGTATGAGGCTAGTCTCAGTGGCTCACCATGTACCCTTAGCACAGGGATGTCACTGGCTTGAGCACACCATAATTGGGAACACCCTGAAGCTTTCTGGAACCAACTACTTTCACAAATTCTGTCACTTAGTGCAAAATATTGTACACAATATTATATACATACTTGGCCAAGATTTTTTTGTTGTTGTTTTTTGTTTTGTTTTTGGTATTAGGAATTTACCTAGGGATGCATCCACTGAGCCACATCCCTGGCCCTTTGGATTTTTTTAAATTTTGAAACAGGGTGTTGCTAAATTGCTAAGGTTGGCCTAGAACTTGTGATCCTCCTGCCTCAGCCACCCAAGTTGCTGGGATTACAGGGCGTGTGCCACCACGCCCGGCAAGATTATGCCTTTTATGTTTACTTTCTCAGGACATTTTATCACTTCCAACTTCTCCTTGGCCTCCAAAACTCACCTACTTATTTTATGATGTTTCTCCCTATCCTTCCATGTTTTCAGGTACCAAGGTGGGGAGATGGGGTGATGGCACACCACAAGCCCAAACAGTAGAAGAAGTAGATGACCTGCAAAGATGGCTGCTTGTGCCACCTCCTCCGTCCAGTCCAGCGCCAAGTCCTCCACTTGCATAGTCATTGGTGAAGCACAGAAGTGGCCATCTCTGAGCCTTAGCCACTGTTCTTGTGAGACCCTCAACCCCAACCCATAGGGCTGCTCTTGCATAAATGACACACCGGTGTCTGTACCACCTCGGTTCTTGCTGTGAACATGTGCTACCATGACTTCCAAAAAAACAACTGTGACCCCACAGTGGATGTCCAAATCAAATATAACCACCAGGGCAGGGTTGGCGGCAAAATCATTCAAGTGGCATTCAGAAACCGAGCTCAAGGAGCACCCTCTCAGCCACGTGAGGTCAGAAGTGCCCCACTGCGTTTGGGTGTGTGCTTCTGCAGATGCACGATGGTCCTGCTCCACAAGGTTGGGGTGCAGCCAGGCCCCTCCCCCAGGAATGCCCTCCTGTATCTGAGATTTTATTTATTTGATTTGATTTGCAGTTCTGGAGAGATGGAACCCAGAGCCTCACGCGGTGCCAGGCAAGCACTCCGCCACTGAGCTACACCCCAGGCCTCGTGTGTAATGATCTTGCAGATGGCATCAGGAGAGTGGCGGATCCCACCAGGTCCATCTGTGGATCCAAACTTAGCAACCTCAGCACAGGGGTTTCCCCAGATAACTCCCACTGAAGGCTGAGGAGGGCAGTGAACCTTCTAGAAAGGAACCAGGCTGGGCTGTGCCCTTGAGCAACTTCCTTGATGCCTTTTATCAGCCTCAGTGATCTTAATTCTAAAATGGGCCCCTGTGAATGTTTTTCTCATTGTGCGGTGACAGGGACAAAGCTCAGACCCAAAAGGCACCTGGCACAACAGGGAGTCTTCCTTCCTGGCAGGAGTGACTCAAATCCACCCAAAGAGGCCAAAAAGACACAACATCTGTCTATTTGTATTCAGAGCAAATTCCGTGTTGGGATGGTGCCAGAGGGGCCATTCCATCATGGGAGCAAACTGACTTATCTCTGTCCTGCCCTATGAAGAGCCTGGGGCTCCACTAGGGGGGTCACCCTGGGAAGGCCCTGACCCGGCTCTGCCAGGCAGTGACACAGGGATTAAAGTGGTTCAGTGGGGGCTGGGGTTGTGGCTCAGCAGCAGAGCACTCGCCTCGCAAAGGCAAGACCCTGGGTTTGATCCTCTGCGCCACATAAAAATAAATAAATAAAATAAAGGTATTGTGTCCAACTACAACTAAAAAACAAATATTTGAATAAATAAATAAAGTGGTTCAGGGGCAGCAAACCTGTCTTCCTTTTAGGGAACCGTCTTCTTGGGTGAGAATTAGCACTTGACAGTTCACAGGGTTTAAAAGCTTTAAGACGGGTTTGGGTTCTAGGTTTCAGCAATTTCTTGCTGGAGGCCGGAGGGTTGATAGTGAGACCCAGGTTTGTGTCCCACTTCATTCTACGCTAGTTGTGTGAGCCTGATGTCAAGTGTCCTCAACTCTGAAATGAAGTTAATGTTGCTGATACGCCCACGCAGTGGAATGTCACTCAGCCACCAAAAGAAATGAAACTGGCCGGGCACAGTGGTGCACGGTAATCCCAGTGGCTCAGGAGGCTGAGGCAGGAGGATCAGGAGTTCAAAACCAGCTTCAGCAAAAGGGAGGCCCTAAGCAACTCAGTGAGACCCTGTCTCTAAATAAAATGCAAAACAGGGCTGAGGATGGGGTTCAGTGAGTTCAATCCCTGGTACACCCCTGCACAGCCAAAAAAAGATACTAACTGAACACAGTGGCTTATACCTATGATCCCAGTGACTCAGGAGACTGAGGCAGGAGGATCACAAGTTCAAGGACAGCCTAGGAAAGTTACCGAGATCCTGTCTCATAATTAAAAATTAAATAAAAGGGCTGGGGGGTGGGACCTGTGACTGTGGCTCAGCGGTAGAGCACTTGCCTGGCACGTGTGAGGCACTGGGTTTGATCCTCAGCACCACATAAAAATAAAATAAAGGTATTGTGTCCAACTACAACTAAAAAAAAAAAAAATATATATATATATATATATATATATATATATGGGGTCCCACGCCTGTAATCCCAGAAGCTTGGGAGGCTGAGGCAGGAGGATCATGAGTTCAAAGCCAGCCTCAGCAATAGCAAGGTGCTAAGCAACTCAGTGAGACCCTGTCTCTAAGTAAAACACAAAACAGAGCTGGGGATGGGGCTCAGTGGCCGAGTGCCCCTGAATTCACTCCCCATGACTGTTACCGCTGTTAACTGGTGACAAGTCCTTGCTTCCCCAATGTTGAAGTAAAACACCAGAGAGGCAAGGTCAAAGTGGAAAATAGAAGTTTATTAAAGGACAGCAGAAAAGACTTCTCCCAGAGGAAGAAGGGGACCCAAGAGATGGAATCCATGGAAATGCGGTTGTCTCTCCTTTTCTTATTTTTAAAGAGAGAGAGAGAGCATTTTTAATATTTATTTTTTAGTTCTCGGCGGACACAACATCTTTGTTGGTATGTGGTGCTGAGGATCGAACCCAGGCCGCACGCATGCCAGGCGAGCGCGCTACTGCTTGAGCCACATCCCCAGCCCCTGTCTCTCCTTTTTATAGTTCTTTCAGTGATGGAATGTAGTGGGAAGGCCCAAAAGGGTGGGGCACAGGTGGGCCAAAGAAGTAATCTTTATTAACATTTCTTTGGGATGGGCTCTGGGCCTTGGGCTTTTCCCAGACTTCATTAACATTCCAAGAGTTGTTCTGCTTTTCCCGGAATTCATTCTCCACATGGCCTCCATTTTGGATCTTATTCGATATTAAACCCAATTTACCTAACTACACTGACTACCTAACTTTAAATCTGGCTTCAGTACCAAAAAAAAAAAAAAAAAAGAAGAAGAAGAAGAAGAAGGAGGAGGAGGAGGAGGAGGAGCAGCCAAACAGAAAGGGTTCTGTACTGTATGATTCCATATATATATTTATATGAAATATCTAAAATAGGTAAATCCATAGAGAATGCAATTAAGTAAAATTGAGATGACATAGGAAAAGGGTCTGGCAGGTAGTTGGTGTATTGTTTCACCTTTCAGATAAAATAACCATTGCTTTTACTACTTTCTCTAGAAAGTGAAAATCTCGATTGTGCCCTGGAAGGTAACACAGAAGGAGAAGGAGGTGACCAAAAAAATAGTCTGAGGTATGGTAGCTAAGGACAGCTCAACAATCAGCCCCTCCTGAACCAGGTGGCTAGATACAGCTGTTGGGTCTTCTTCTTTTTTTTTTCCTTTAGTAATGTTTCTTGGGGTTTCTTAGCTCTTGGAGTGTTTTGCGCAAGCTGAAGCTTTGGAAAAAAATTCACTGTGTGAGTCCTGGTCTCTCCTTTCTATGACCCTGAGGTACTTGGTGTGCCCAGTGGTCAGTCTCCAATGTGTGCCCCAGGCAGTGCTGAACAATGACATGAAGAAGCACTTTTGGTACTGGGGATTGAAACTAGGGATGCTTTACCACTGAGCCACCATCCTTTTTTTTTTTTAATTATTTACTTCATTTTATTATTTATTTTTTATTATCAATTTTATTATTTTTATTTGAGCAACTTCCTAAATTGCTGAGGCTCGCCTTGACCTGGCCATCCTCCTGCCTCAGCCTCCCAGGTGGCTAGGATTACAGGTGTGCACGGTGCCCAACCAGAGCCTCCTTATCACAGTGGTTAGCAGGTAGCTGGTGTGAGAAATCAAAGGATTCTCAGTTCAGAATTCTACAAAGCTGAGCAACATTGCCATCTGTTGGTGCTATTTCAGTGACTAATTTTCTTTTTCTTTCTTTTTTTTTTTTTTTTTGAGTTTTTAACAGGAAAAGAATTGTTTTCTTTTCTTTTCTTTTCTTTTTGACTAATTTTCTTTATTACAGGTAAAACCTATAGATATGGTACTTTGGTTTTGTAGGAGTGGGGAATTTGTAGCCTCGTAACATGAAAAGGAAAAAAATATAAAGCAAGCCACCTCCAGACCAGAGAGTGACCCCTAAAAGAGGGAATGGGGACCTTCTGAAGCCTTGAAAATCCAGGAGTGCAGCCTTAAGAGAAATTAGCATGAACTATCATGAAAACATTCTAATATTATCAGTTCTTATTTTAGCTGATTTTGTAATGACACAATTTTTACCTTCTTCCCATTTTGCATATTGATGAAAACAATCCTTGTTTTCTCCTTTTATCTCTAAAGATGGTGAATGGCTAACCTAGATGCTGGCACACCCTGCCTATGGTGGGTCTTGACCCCTGCAGTGACCCAGGGGTTGAATGCATGGCTTTGCAGACAAACCTGCGTATGAACCCCAGTTCTGTCACTATGTGACATTGGGCAAGTATCTTCATGTGCAAAAGGGACATTATGTTGGTTCCTGGAAGATGGGAAATTAGAGAAACTGACACCTAAAACAGAGTGTGAAGGAGGGGAAGTTGGAATACAAACACTCCTCCACTTAAGTTGGGATTTTACTTCTAAACCCACCATCACCAGGTAAGGAGATGCACACCTGTAATCCCAGCCTCCGGGAGGCTGAGGCTGGAGGATCCCCTCGACTACAGTAAGCTGAAATAGACTTTTTAAAGAAAACCACACACCTTTTTATTAACTCTAGTTAAATGCATTTGGAAATCCTCAGGACCAATTAAAGACAATGACCCCTGAATGTTCTGTCCCCTCCACCCTCACACACAGCCCTCAGCACAAAGCACTTCAGAAGGAGGGCTTGCTCCTTGGTCAGGATGGTCAACTGCGTAGAAGCCATGCTTTTCTATTGCCCGGTAGAGGATGATGTACTTGGAGGCCAACCTTGTCCTTGGGATCACATATTTCTCCGTGAATTCATTCTTGTCCAGTTGTTCCTTGCCTTCTGTGGTCAGGATGCAGTTAATGAACGAGAGGGTGTAGCTGTAGCAGTTGTGGCGGTCTTCATCATACCTTTCAGGAGAGGGATACAGAGAAGAAAAGCTGAGCTGTGTGTTTGTATGCATGCATTTATTTATTTAAGATCTGGCCCAGGATGGCGGTGCATACCCGCCATCCCAGTGACTTGGGAGGCTGTAGCAGGAGGATCAGAAGTTCAAGGCCAGCCTCAGCAACTTAGCAAGACCCTGTCTCAGAATAAAAAATAAAAAGGGCTAGGGATGTGGCTTAGTGGTAAAGCACCTCTGAGTTCAATCCTCAGTACCAAAAAGAGAGAGAGAGAGAGAGTCTCTCTGTGCTGCCCAGGCTGACATTGAACTGAGCCCAAGAGATCCTCCTGCGGGCTGGGGTTGTAGCTCAGTGGTAGAGTGCTTGCCTCGCATGTGTGAGGTACTGAGTTCAATTCTCAGCACCACATAAAAATAAAAAAATAAATACAATAAAGGTCCATCAACAACTGAAAAATATATTTAAAAAAAAATGGGGCTGGGGATATGGCTCAAGCGGTAACACACTTGCCTGGCATGCGCGGGGCACTGGGTTCGATCCTCAGCACCACATAAAAATAAAATAAAAATGTTGTGTCCACCGAAAACTGAAAAATAAAAAAAAAAAAGAGATCCTCCTTCTTCAGCCTCCCCAGGAGCTGGGACTATTGGTGCACCCCACAGCACCAGCCCCTGAGAGGCTGAACTTTAAAAGCTTCTAAGGAACAGGTGGTGAAGCTATGGAAGGACTTTCATAATTGAAATCTGTTTCCTCAGGGGACAGGGCCCCTTTATGTGCTGACCCACTTACTTATGAAGCCTCCAGAGGTACAATTCTGGGGGACAAGTGTACCTTGGGCTATATCTGCATATTAACCAAAAGACAGGTAGGAGTAGGCTCACCCAAGCGTTCAGGACTTAGGTGCCTATAAACTGCCAACCTGGAGAACTTTATTTGAATGAGAGTCTAGATTTTAGAAGTGAAATTCCATACCTAAGTTTTATGATAGCCCACAGGATCAAAACTCATTGCAAAGGAAACTGCAGAAACATTGAAATTCACAAGTATACTATCCATCTTCTAAAAGGGTGAGGGAGAAAGGAATTGAGAAATCAATTTCAAAATTGCAGGGATCACACCTGCATGCAGAATGTGGTCTTCGTAGCCACTCACCTGTGTGGCAGCCAGGCCCCGGTGGCTGAGAAGTCTTCCAGGTACCTGTCCCACTGGTTTCTCAGTCCGAACATGTTGGGCTGCACTAACGGGACACTTAGACTCTGCTCCCACCCGGCCTGGTCTCGCTGGACACCGCATTGGTTGTAATTATACACGACTCCTGCAAACCAAAGTCACACAGAGCCCAGGGAAAAACTCATGTCTGTTAAAAGGCACCTCAGACAAGAGCAGCAGCCACCTCAGAAACTTGCCCTTTGGTGAATGCAGGCTCCACTTTCCTGTTACTGTCAGAGAGCAAGAGAGAGACTCTAGAATAAGTATGGGAAGCAGCAATCCGTCGAGTGAGATTTAGATATGAAATTTAGATGTTTTAGTGTCTAAAATAATTTGTTGGTCTTTTTAGTACTTGAGATCAAACCCAGGGATGCTCTACCACTAAGCTACACCCCCCCCCAAGTCTTTTTTATTTAAATGACAGAAGTTCTCCTAAGTTGCTGAGGGCCTCGCTAAGTTGCTGAGGCTAGTATCCAACTTCCCATCCTCCTGCCTCAGCCTCCCAAGGGGCTGGGATTACCAGTGTGTGCCACCATGCCTGGCTCAAAATAAAAATTTTAAAACGGGCTCTGGAGGGTGTAGCTCAGTGATTGTTCTGGTTTGGATGTGAGGTGTCCCCCAAAAGCTCACGTGTGAGACAATGCAAGAAGGTTTGAAGGAGAGATTATTGGGTTATAGCCTGACCCTAATCAGTGAATTGATCCCTGGTGGGGTGAACTGAGTGGTAACTGGAGGCAGGTGGGGGGAGGCTGGCGGAAGGGGTTTGCTCAGGGCGTGGCTATGGGGTATATATTTTGTATCTGGAGCGTGGAGTCTCGCTCTCTCTGTTTCCTGATCGACATGTGAGCTGCTTCCCTCTGCCACACTCTTCTGCCATGATATCCTGCCTCACCTGGAGCCCTGAGGAATGGAGCCCGCCTTCTATGAACTAAGACCTCTGAAACCGTGAGCCCTCAAATAAACTTTTCCTCCTCTACAGCTGCCCTGGTTGGGTCCTTTTAGTCACAGCAGTGAGAAAAGTTGACTTAAAACAGTGGTATGGTGTTTGCCTAGCAGGCAAGAGTTGGGGTTCAGTCCCCAGTGCTGCAAACAAACAAAAACCAATTCTAGTTTGGGTTCATGTTATCGGTTTCCTCTTCCTCCAATAGGAAAAACCAACCAGAGAGGCCAGAACTAAGAGCCCCACCTGCTCCCAGGGTCCAGGCCCTTCTGCAGAGGAGAACGATTCTGGTCTCCGAGTTACAAACTCTGCACCTCAGAACTCAATCCAGCCAAAGGAACATCCTGTGTAATCTCCATATACTTTTTTTTTTTTTTTTTAGAGAGAGACAGAGAATTTTTAATATTTATTTTTTAGTTTTCGGTGGACACATCTTTGTTGGTATGTGGTGCTGAGGATCGAACCCGGGCCGCACGCATGCCAGGCGAGCGCGCTACCGCTTGAGCCACATCCCCAGCCCACTCCATATACTTTAAAAAAAAAATTATTTTGCAGTGCTGGGGATGGAACCCAGGGCCTCCTGCATGCTGGGCAAGCACTGCACCAGGGAGCTACCCCCACAGCTTACCTTAAAAAAAAATGTTAAGCAAAGTACTGCAGGTCCTCCCACACCCTCAGGTGTTCTAACCTTCAGCTTGATTCCTGAATCCCCTGCGGTGCTGGGACCCAGTGGCAGTAGGTTGAATATAGGATTGGGAAATCGAGGAATATGGGTCCAATGGTTCAGACTCGACATGTGGAGGTCTTGGGCAACTCAACTTCTCAGAAAGTCTGTTTTTTCCTCTCTAAAAGTCAGTGGAAAAATGTGCAGGTTTGCGGGGGTCTTCATTGAGAAAAACACTGAAGAGCTTTGAAGGGGCTGAAGATGTGGCTCCGTGGTCATGTTGTGGGAAACAGACTGGCTGAGAGGCAGCAAGCAGTCCTTGGAGAGGAGGAGGAGAACGCCAAGCATCATTTCACCCTGGTGGGCCCAGAGAAGAACAAACTCCAAATTCTGAGCCCCGATCCACAGTTTTCACAGCTTTTATAGATTATTTGGCGTCATCTTAGACCCATTCTATCACTGGACGCTTTTTTCCCCCTCTTTTAAAAAGAATTCCTAGCCAGTGTGGTGGCGGCGCACGCCTGTAATCCCAGCAGCTCAGGAGGCTGAGGCAGGAGGATCTCCGTTCAAAGCCAACCTCAGCAATTTAGCAAGGCACTTAGCAACTCAGCGAGACCCTGTCTCTAAATAAAATATAAAAAAGGGCTGGGGATGTGGCCGAGTTGAGTGCACCTGAGTTCAATCCTCAGTACCAGGGAAAAAAAAGAATTCCTAATCTACGTGGCTGAAGGCCTGTGCAAGGTCTCTTAATAAAGCATGCTCACAGAAATGGATAAGAAGAAATGGCTCTTTTTACAGGCATCTGTTAAATCTCTAGCCTTGAAAGCCTGGCACAGGGGTGTTTACCTATCAAGAGGGAACAGTCACATTCCCAGTGCAGTGTTTTACTGTCCCAAAGGTGGAGACCATAGTTAATTAGGCTTCCTGAAGAAAGGCTGGGAGGAGAGAATTGACTTGCCCCACGTTTCTAACCATAAGGTTTTGTTTAATATTTTTTAGTCGTAGTTGTCGATGGACCTTTATTTTTTTATGCGGTGCTGAGAATCAAACCCAGGGCCTCACACATGCTAGGCAGGTGCTCTACCGCCAATCCCCAACCCCAGCCCCCACCATAACATTTTAATTTCTTTTCACAACCAGGTCTAGTTTTGCCACCATCGTAGAGCACTCACCTAATATGCGCAATGCCCTGGGTTTCATATCTGGCACTGTGAGCGGGGGAAAGCTTCCAAATATTTAGTATGTGAGTAGTAATAACTCGCCATAGAGTCAAGTATTTCTATTTTTTTTTTTTTTTTTTGCAGGGGCCAGGGATAGCTGTTCCTACCTCATGGTGGAACAGCAGGATCACTAGTTAAATGTTGCTATAATTACATCTTTTCTAGAAATACCATTCTCCTCGAACTGGGTGTGGTGGCATGTTTATTTGTTTGATTTTTAACTAAAAAAAGTATGCAAATACACTCACCATTTGTGTTAGTGATACCAACATGGAGATCAGACTTGCCATCATACTCCCTGAAAAGAAACACTTGTTATTATTATTATTTACTTCTTTTAATGCTGAGTATTGAACCCAGTGGCTCTACCACTAAGCTGCATCCCCAGCCCATCTGATTTTTATTTTATTTTTTTACTTTGAGACAGGGTTTTGCTAAGTTGCTGCAGCTGGCCTCAAACTTGGGATCCTCCTGCTTCAACCTCCCAAGTTACTTGGATGACAGGCGTGCACCACCATGCCCTGCAAGTTCTCATATGAAATCTCTAGTCCCTCCTCTCTATATTTAGAAGTAGAAGTGGTAGGAAAAAAAAAAACTTTTTTGTAAATATCTTTTAAAAACTGACAGGAAATAGCGTTTGGAAATGTTAACCCACCTCTGAATGGTACACTGTAGGCACTTGCTCACTGGGCTGAGGGAGGCAGAAGGAAAGACGTTCATTACACAGGTGTTTTGTTAGCACATACTAGAAAATCCTAGCTGACTAATTGCCGTGTATGTTCTGTGTATTTTGTCCAACTTTGCTGCACTGTATACATTATGCATCTACTGGAGGAAGGAGACTTAATTCTATAATACCTACTCTCCAGATATTAAAGCAGTTGCCAGTGTATGACATTAGTAGTTGGTAAACTAACACATTCTGTACACTTTGTGTTAAAATTCATAGAAAGGCAAGTCTTTAGAAAAGGACTTTTGAAAGGAAATGGTAACGGCACCTCCGAGAGACAGCTGAGACAGGAGGAATTGGAAGAAATGGAGGATTCTAGGCTAGAATGCCCCCACTTAGAAGATGCTTTCAGATAGAACCATCTTCACGTGTGAGTAGTTTATTGGGCTCTACTGTGGACATTGTGGACACACTTAAGTCTTTATTGGAAACATCTAGTCTTTCTAGCTCTTTAGAGAGTCACAAAGTATGTTAAAAGTAGAGGTAGTAAATAAAGCATTTGGTAGAATAAAAAGGAAGAAAGAGGAGGGAAGAAGCAGCTTATGATAGAGGTCTTCCCCTTCTCATGTGTCCCCTTAAGATAAAGGACCAGGGACTGTTGCAATCCTCCTGCGTCAGGAGTGTGTGCTAATGTGGGGCCAGCCTCAGCAAGTTCACAAGGCCCTGTCTCAAAATAAAATTTGAAAAAGGGCTGGGGCTGTAGCTCAGTGGTAAAGCACCCTTGGGTTCAATTCCCTGTCCCCCCCCCAAAAAAAAATATATAAACAAACATAAAAATGCATGGGGTTGGGCTGGGGTTGTGGCTCAGAGGTAAAGTGCTTGTCTATCAGGTGCAAGGCCCAGGGTTTGATCCTCGGCACCACAAATAAATAAAATAAAGGTATTGTGTCAACTACAACTGAAAAATAAATATTAACAAAAAATGCATGGGGTTGGGGCGGGTATAACGGTGCTTAGCAGGAGCTTAGCATACAAGGATGCTTGAATTCAATCCTTAGCACCAAGGGGTGAGCTTAGGGCCAGTCTGAAATTCGATCATGCATTGTGTCGTTTCAGGAGAGCAGGTCTGTGGCATCCCTAGGAGAGGTCTTCAGTAAGGATTTGTTTCATGGGCCAATGTTATGAGAAGGAAATCCTGAATTCTGGCCCCTTGATTCAAAAGCTTTTGGAATCCAACCAGTTAATGACTCAGAGGCGGCTCTTATAAAAGAGCTAGGCCTCTGTGGTTCTGCTTAAGGTGGAAGCGAAGGTCCTGCCAGGCTGGGGAGCCACATTCTGAGCTGAACATGAATTTTGGAATAGAAGGAGCACAGGGTTGAAGCCTCATGATTTGACACTTGGGCCAAGCTTATGTGCCTGATCCCTGGACCTCACCACCTGCAAAGTTGGAGCCATCCTCCTTTGATAGCTGAGGGATTAGAGACTTGGAGAGGGTTCCCAGAGCTGGTTAGTAAAAGAACCAGGATAAGAGATAGGGCTTCCTCACCCCAGAGCCTGAACATCCTTCCTAAATAAAGTGCATGCCATCATTCAATAACATGCATGCCACTTTAAAAACCTGGTTTATACAGGGTCATTTTCAATTCTATTTGTAAACTCCACAGGAACAGTTGAGACATAATGTTTTCTTTTTGATTTCTGCATTCATTCTTTTTTTGGGGGGGCACTAAACTACTGAGCCACCTTCCCAGCCCTATTTTGTATTTTATTTAGAGACAGGATCTCACTGAGTTGCTCAGCACCTCGCCATTGCTGAGGCTGGCTTTGAATTTGCGATCCCTGTTGTCTCAGCCTCTCTAGCTGCTGGGATTTCATTCATTCTAAAAGCCAGGGAGCAGCCACAATGAAATTTTTTTGGGGAAGGGGGTACTGGGGATAAAGTACAGGGAAGGTTTACCACTGAGCTACATCCTTTTTTTTTTTTTTAATACCATAGACTGGGTGGTTTTCTTTTTTAAAGAGAGAATGAGAATTTTAATATTTATTTTTAGTTTTCGGCAGACACAACATCTTTCTTTGTATGTGGTGCTGAGGATCGAACCTGGGCCAGACGCATGCCAGGCGAGCGCGCTACCGCTTGAGCCACATCCCCAGCTCAACTGGGTGGTTTTTTAATATTTATTTTTTAACTATAGGTGGACACAATATCTTTATTTTATCTTTATGTGGTGGTGAGGATCAAACCCACTGCCTCATGCATGCTAGGTGAGTGCTCTGCCTCTGAGCCACAATCCCAGCCCCATCCTCAGTATTTTATCTATTTCTTTTCTTTCCTCTATTTTTCCTTGAGACGGGGTCTCTAAATTGAGGCTGGCCTTGAACTTAGAATCCTGCTTTAGCCTCTCAAATCGCTGGGATTAAAAGGTACTATCTTGATAGGATTGGCAGCTGGGTTATTTTCCCAGTTAGCCTCTTAGCAGATACTTTTCTCTCCTAAAATTGTTTGAGCAGGTGTGTCCTTCCTATTATTGTGCCCATATTCCTTTATAAAAAATATTTTAGTTATTGTTGGACCTTTATTTTATTTGTTTATTTAACACTCCAACACAAAGCCATACCCCCAACGACCCGGACCACCAATCGGATTTTTATTTTTTGACTTTTTTTTTTTTGGTACCAGGGATTGACTTTGGGGGGCACTTGACCACTGAGCTACATTCCCAGCCCTATTTTTTTTTTTATTTAGAGATGGGGTTTCACTGAGTTGCTTAGCACCTTGCTTTTTGCTGAGGCTGGCTTTGAAATTGTGATCCACCTGCCTCAGCCTCCCAAACCACTGGAATTACAGGTGTGTGCCACTGCACCCAGCTGACACTTAAAATATATTTATTTAGTTGTTGATGGACCTTTGGCTTGCTTATTTATTTATATGTGGTGCTGAGGATCGAATCCAGTGCCTCACCCATGCTAGGCAAGCGCTCTACCACTGAGCCACAAAACAAGTAGGTCTACATATCGGGATTTAAGGTCAAAACACAGGTAAGATCACTCAAGAAACTTCCTGCTGTATAATGCATATTGATAAAACAAAAGTTTTATTGACACAAACAGAAGGAAAACTTAGCACAATTCAATATGTTTAAAAAAAAAAAAAAAAAAACCACCATACCTGAGAAATGTCCCCTGAGTTGGTCGCAGCAGGAAGGAGCATTTTTCTTGATGTCCATCAGTGAATGGATTAGAGATGCTAACAGGTGCTTCCTTCAGTTTCGCAGAGCCCACTTCCTGCTGGCACAGAGGGCAGCGTCGGGGCACGCTGAAGCCGTAGATGGATTTCTTACAGTGGGAGAATTTAATCAAAGGCTTCCCGGCTTCTGTGCAGTACATAGCTTTCACCTCCTGGGCTAGCAGGCGAGGTCTTGGAGACTTCTTTTCTGCCACAGCAACCTGATCCACCATGATGTCATCCTGACTGAGCCAGGTAGGATTAACCAGTAACCAGGCCGCCCCATGGGCTGGCTTCTTAAAGAGCTACTTTTCATTTGTGCTCACTCACAGGCTCTGTGCAGTTTGCAGCTAATGACAGTCAGCTCCTATTCATCCTTCAAAGCCCTATTTTTCAGCTTGCTTCAGTATTTTGTTGAACTGCAAGCACTGGACTCATATTCCTACCAGAACTCTATTATTGAATTAGTCACTTAGTCAAGTTCTCACTGCAATCCCAGCGACTCTGGAGGCCAGGCAAGAAGATCACAAGGTCAAGGCCAGCCTTAGCAATTTAGTAGGACTTCAGCAACTTAGGGAGACCCTGTCTCAAAATAAAAAAGGACTGGGGGGCTGGGGATGTGGCTCAAGCGGTAGCGCGCTCGCCTGGCATGCGTGCGGCCCAGGTTCGATCCTCAGCACCACATACCAACAAAGATGTTGTGTCCGCCGAGAACTAAAATAAATAAATTCTCTTCTCTTCTCTCCCTCTCTCTCTCCCTCTCTCTCTCTCCCTCTCTCTCTCTCCCTCTCTCTCTCTCCCTCTCTCTCTCTCCCTCTCTCCCTCCCTCCCTCCCTCTCTCTCCCTCTCCCTCTCCCCCTTTCCTCTCTCTTAAAAAAAAAAAAAAAAAAAGGACTGGGGATTATAGTACAATAGTAGAGCAACCCAGGTTCAATTTCCAGTACAAAAAGAAAAAAGGAAAGAAAAGAAAAAAATTAGTCATTTAGTTTTATTATTCCCATTAGTCTAAGAGCTTCTTGGGTTTAGAGACTCGCCTCTCTATATTTCTTTTAATTAAAAAAAAAACCTTTTTTTTATTTTTAGATTTATTTTTTGCATCACTGGAGATCAAATCCAGGGGTCTTGTTCCACAGAACAACATCCCCAGCCCTTGTTATTTATTTTTCTTGGTGATTGGGTCTCACTAAGTTGTTGAGGCTGTTCTTGACCTTGTGATCCTCCTGTCTCAGCCTCCGGAGTCAATGGGATTTCAGGTGTGCACCTCTACACCTGGCAGTGGTGTGCTTTTTCAACATGTAGCTTCGTCTTTATTATTTCAGGGAATTTTTCATAAGTTATAAATTTGAGTATTTTTTTCCCAGGAAATTCTGTTTTCTGTATATTGCATTTTTTTGTTTATCTTCATTACTTACCTGCTGTGTTTTAAATTGAGATCAAATTTATATACTATGAAATTCACCCATTTAGTGTACAATCCAGTGGTTCTGAGCATATTCACAAGGCTGTGCAACTATTACCACTAAGTTTAAAACATTTTCATTACCCCAAATAAGAAAGCTCAAACCCCAAACTATTCACAGTCCTGACCCATTTCCCTTCCCACCAGCCCCCGCAGCACTAATTTTTCTTTATGATTTTCATATAAAGGGAATCACATGGTATAGGATCTTCTGCATCTGGCTGCTTCTGCTTAGCCTAAGTTATCAAAGTTCACCTAGGTCATAGTATGTCCTCGTTATTCATTCAGTTTTATGGTTCAATAATATTCCATTGTGTGGATGTATTTTAAATATGGATGTTTGGGTTGTTTCAACTTTGGGCTATTATGAATAATTCTGCTGTGAATAAGTTTCACCATATTCATGTGAAAGCTGGTTACTTTGTTTTGTTTTGCGATACTGGGGATTAAATCCAGGGGTGCTCTACCACTGAGCCACAACCTTAGCTTTTTATCTTGAGACAGGATCTCACTATGTTGCCCAGACTGGCCTTGAACTTACAGTCCTTCTGCCTCAGCCTCTTGAGTTGAGGGGATTCCAGGCATGAGCCGTTGCACCTGTCTTGTGCAGATTTTTATGTGACTGTGTGAAGAATACCTGTAGAGAACCTGGGAAGGGGTGAGTAAAGGACAAACACACGCACACAGTGTAGAAGGCACACAGGTGGCTGTTCCTCTCTGCTGCCTTGTTTATTAACCTAAGAAAGGCTACATATTACCCATCACCATGTCTGCATTCTAACCAGTACTCCTTTAACCCCAAGTGCTGGCTAGCTGAGAGAAAGTCCAGGTTCACACAAACAGAGCCCCTTTCCTCCAAGGACGTTACCATGGAAACCAGATAGCGCACCTGCAAAGTTATCCTAATAGCTTCAAGGGGAAACTGCTGGGCATTCCAAGCCTGGGTAACTCGTTAAGAACATTGCTGTAGCATCTGGGCATCCCGTGCTTTTGCACAGGAGTCTCTCAGTATCCAGGTATTCTGTGTCTTGCACAGAAACTTTCTAGTTACCATCATGTCACAATCACGAAGTTTGTCAGAGACCCCAATCCCAAACACAGATCTCCCACAGCTATATCTCTTGGTTACATAGGTAGGAGGGGAATTTCTGAGTTACATGGTAACCTTTAAACACTTTGAGAAATTGCTAGACCTTTTTCCCCTAGTGCCCACATCATTTTCCATAATTTATGAGTTCCAACTCCTCCACATTGCGTACGCTGGCCTGGATTTACTTTAGCCATCTGAGTGGTTGTGAACTTGTATCTTACTGCATTTCCCTAAAGAAATGTTTTTATGTGCTTATTGCCAGTTCATATATCTTTGTTAGGGAAATGTCTATTTAAATCTTTCACACATTTTCTAATTGGGTTGTTATTATTTTTTTTGGCAGTACTAGGGATTGAAATCACCCCACACCTGAGTGCTCTACTACTGGGGGCTATGTCCTCTGCCCTTTTTATTTTATTTTGAGAGAGGGACTCACTATGTTGCCCAGGCTGACCTCCAACTTAGATCCTCCTGCCTCAGCCTCCTGTCCACAGTGCCTGGCACAATGTTTTTTTTTTTTCTTCAATAGATGCAAAAGAAAAAGCATTAGATAGAAATAAGGACATTTTAATGATAAAAATGCTAAGAAAACTAGAATTAGAAAGACATTTCCTTAATTTGATAATGGATACTTAAAGTCTGAGGCTAATATTTTAGTTAATGGTGTTAATATTAAATATATAAAATAATTAATGAGGCTAATATTTTAATATACTTTCCTTAAATTCAGGAACAAAACCAAATGTACACTATTTACACTTCTTTTTTTTTTCCACTACACTGAATTATAATGAAGTAAAACTGTCATTGTTTGCTGATGGCTTAATATATTTTTTGGTACTAATGATTTGAACCAAGGGCATTCTATTTCTGAGCTATCAGCCCTTTTTATTTATTTACATTAAAAATTTTTTTTAGCTGTATGGACACAATACCTTTTTTTTTTTTTAAACAGAGAATTTTATTTTTAATATTTTTTGGTTCTCGGCAGACACAACATCTTTGTTGGTATGTGGTGCTGAGGATCGAACCCAGGCCGCACGCACTCCAGGCAGTGCCCTACCAGTTGAGCCACATCCCTAGCCCTACACAATACCTTTATTTTTATGCAGTGCTGAGGATCCAACCCACTGCCTCACACATTGAGCCACACCTCCAGCCCAGCCCTTTTTATTTTTTATTGTTTTTGAGACAAGGTCTGACTAAGTTGCTCAGATTGGCCTCAAATTTGGGGTCCTCCTCCTGAAGTCTCCCTAGTAGCTAGGATTACAGGCGTGCACCACCGCAACCACTTGAGCCCAGTTTTTCTTAAAAAAAAAAAAAAAAAAAAAAAAAAAATTACAAAGCGACAGGAAATCACTGAAAGATGGAAGGCAAAGGACATGATGTCATATAGGTTTTAAAAATAGATTTGGCGCCGTGGCCAACGCCTGTAATCCCAGTGACTCTGGAGGCTGAGGCAGGCAGCTCCAAGCTAAAATTCAAATTAATTCAGTGTTTCTGGTTCTTTGTTTCCTATGATGCCCTGATGCCATCGGCAATTTAGCGAAACCCAGTCTCTAAATAAATAATAAAAAAGCGCTGAGGATGTGGCCCAATGGTTAAGCACCCTTGGGGTCAATCAAACCAAAAATAATTAATAGTGATAATACAATAGATTATTTTGGAAAACAGACTAGGAGACCCGTGGCGAGGCGGTTGCAGGGGCCAAGATGGGGCGGAGGTGGCTTCTCCTGGGACCCTGACGGCGGATTTGGGGGAGACGGGGATGCACTGGGCGCAGAAGCGGGATCTGCAGGAGCTGGAGCTGGAGCTGGGTGGAGGCTAACTTTGGGGGTTCCCCTAAGAGGAAATGGAAGACGCAGAGCAGTGGGGTTCCAGCAAAGAGATCCGGGACTGAAACTCTGGGGGAGTAGAGTTTTGACAAAGGGTGTCGGGAGAGGGGTGAGGGGTGTTCGTGGGCGCAGGTGAGATCGGGCAGGGCCGGTGGACGCGGGATCGAGGCTTCTAAGGAGCCCCAATGAGGTGCAGCTGCAGCATTTGGGGATACAGTGCTCAGGCACGAGCCGGCGGGGGGCGGGGGATGAGGTGACTTAGGGGATGCAAGAGGCCACTAAGGATCATTCTTGGCGACGGGAACAGAACCCTAGGAACTAACTGTCCTGGAAGCGACTGGCAGATCTAGGGCGCCTTCAGGATCAGCCCGGGAGGCTTGGAAGAGCGGCCACGGAGCGCCGGGAGGTGTGAGGCACGCCTCACACCCGTTGCGGAACCAATTGTGACGGCGGCTAGGTTTCCGGCCGGCGCTACAAAGGTGCAGCACGTGCGGGGGCGGAGTGCGCCGACGTGACGCGGCTGCGCAGGATGGGCCGAGCCGAGGCCGAGGCGGCAGCGGGAGGCAGCAGCGCGACGACGGCCCCCTAGTCCAGCCACCATGAGCACCAAGCAGGTCACTTGCAGGTGAGTGAGCGACCACCGAGAGCGCCGCGCCACTTCGGACAGCTCTCGCGAATCCTTGGGAGCCGGAGGACCCCGGTCGTGACGCCAGGGAAACTGAGGCTGGGACTCGGGGAAAGTTCCTCAGCTGTTCGCTCTGAGGCTTTCGAGGGCGGGGCGGGCGCTGAAGCCCCAGCCGGGTCCGGCGGGTGCGTGGCTGAGGCGCCGCTGTGCGAGTGGGAAGCCGGGTCCCTGTGGGCTGGGAGGACGGACGCGCCAACCCGGGCCCGGCCGCGGGAGCTCGTGGAGCTTGCAGTTCGGCTGGAGAAAAAAAAAAAATCGGTGTTGAGTGAAGGACGCTACGGGCGCCGGTGCCACGCAGGAGTAGCTTGTTAATGGATTCTCGGGGCCTCGGGAAGCTGGGGCTTTGGAAGCCGCCTTCCCTTCGCAAGTTTGAAGACTGCAGCTGCAACTGCTTGCAGAGCGTTAGCGTGTGGAGAACGAGAAGGGCGTTCCAGCCCTCCTTGTGGAAAAACGAGAATCGTGTGGAAAATAACGAGGCGCCTATTCCCAATTTTTTGTTGTTGTTGTGCTTTTCGGAACCGAGAATGGACCCCAGGGCCTTGCACATGCTGAGCAAGGGCTCTACCACCGAGCTACATCACCACCCCCTTTATATTTTATGACCTATTTATTTTTGGTGCTGGGGATTGGATCCAGGTGTAGCTTTACTGTTGAGCTGCACCCCGGTCCTCTTTTAGTTTTGATTCTTGAGACGGGGTCTTGTTCCTCAAACGTGCATCCTCCTGCCTCTGCTTCCTGTAGTACCTGATTCTAGGTTTGCCTTTATTCCAGGTTCTGTGTTATTGCTAGTTTCACAGTAACACCTGTGAGCAGATATTGTTCCCGTTTGACAGGGCAGGAAATGGGGACTGAAAGAGGTTAAGTGCTTTCCTTTATCTTGTTTAGAGACCCATTGAGGAGCAGAAATAAAATGGTATTGGGTGATTTGTCATAGAAAACAGAAAACATGATAGCTATGCTGTGACTGTTACTTTGAAATAGATTGCTTTACACCCTCATTCAATGGTAAGCTCTGTGGCTTACTGGTATTGATATAGTCCTATCGAATTGAAAGCTTGGAAAGTACAGATTGAGCATCCTTAATCTGAAAATCCAATATTCAAAGTGTTCCAAAGCCTAAAAAGTTTGGTCCTGATGCCACAATTGGAAAATTCCACACCATGGAAATTTTATTTCTTGTGCCAAATTATTAAAAATATGATATAAAATTACCTTTAGAGGATGTGCACATAACATCTATTTTGAAACAGTGAATTTCATGTTCAGATTTGGTACCATCCTCAGGATATGGCAGTACGTAGCAGCAAATATTCTAAAATTCTGAAGCATCTGAAATTCAAAGCACTTTGGGTCTCAAGTATTTTGGATAAAGGATACTTATCCTGTACATGTTTTGTTTGGTTTCAGTAGGACCTGTGTGGAAAGCATGTCTAAAAAATCAATTGTACGGTTTGTGTAATAATGATCTGTGTTGTCACTCCATTAGTTTGATTGAGGAGTAGAGTTCTGCTAGTGTTAGATATTAACTAATTTACCCAGATGGCTTATGTTAAGCAGTTATCAAATTGCAGTTAGTCTGAAAAAGTACTTTGCTAGGTTATTTGTACGAGAAGGTCTTCTGTGACAACTGTACTAGTGAATTTACTTATTTTTTTTCTTGTATAACTGTTTCCTGTTGGAGGGAGTGTTCCTAGGTCATTTTATACTGCAAAGCAGAGTATAGCTACCTAGAAAAATCTCTCTATTCTCCACTCACTTTATGGTTTAATTCAAGTATTCTCATGCCTGCGTCTTAGATTTGTCCACTTAAACATACACTGTTATGCAGTATACAAATGAGGAAACATGCTGAGCACGATTTGAGACTTGTTCAGAATTTCACATCTTAGTGCAGGAACAAGAAATTAATAAAAATTTTAACCTTTTGCAACTGGAGATAGGCTAGGCTTAAACTTTAATTCTGTCTCAAACAAGGGTGTCCTGCAGGATATTGCTATGTAAATAAAAGTGTGTGGAATGTTGGAAAGGTATCACTCCTGCTAGTCACTGATTCATGTTTTTTGTGGGGCTCACATGTGCTCGGGCTTCTTTTAAGTGCCTTGTTAGTGGAGTAGTATGTAATCCATTAACCAGCTAGATGTATTCCACAGTTTATGAAAGTGAGTTCAATGTTGAAAAGTCTTCATCTTCTAAGTGGCAGAGGTATCATTCATCTTCTAAGTGGCAGAGGTGTGACATCGGGGTTCATACTCTGTCCTGAGCAAGCAATGCCATTAACATAGGCCAAACATGTTTGCCTTTCCACAGTGTCACAATTTGTTGAATAACAATTCACAAGTTATGCCACTTTCAGTAGCTGCAATTCACTGAGAGTACTCGGGTCACCTGATAGCCATGAGCCAGGCAGTCTCATGTTTTTATTCCAATCTTAATTACTAATATATGACAATTATACACATGTGTGTGTATATATGTACTTTTTTTTAATACAGAAAGGTTAAGGTGACCACACGGGTTTAGGAATCTGAAATGAGAGCAAAGGCAAAGACCTGGATACAAAGGCAGGGGAGTCAGTCGTAGGTAGTCACATGAAGGTTTTTAATTATTTTGGCACAAGGGATTACAGGGTCTTGCTAAGTTGCTTAGGGCCCCACTAAGTTGCTGCACTGGCTTTGAGCTTGGGATCCTCCTGTCTTAGCCTTTTGAGCCACTCGGATTAAAGTTTTTGTTGTATATATATGGTGCTGGGGATCAGCCCAGGGTCTTGTGCATGCAATGTAGGCATTGTTGTACCACTGAACCACATCCCCAGCCCCAGATGAGGTTTTCTAACAGCCATTTTCTTAGTTATCAAGGTGGAGGGTCTGGAATGACATTTGTAGAATGTCAGCTTGAAGTGTACCTTGGGTCATTGTCAGGGGCAGGAGAAACTGTTAACTGAAGGTTGGTCACTGTGGTGATTTTAAGCAAAGCTTGAGACAAGTGACCAGGTGTTGGGGTCAGGGTGTTGCTGTGTCCAGGTCTGGAATGCTTCTCCCCTTATGGGTCTCTAGTGAGGAGGTTGCTTCATTTGGTATTCTGGTATGTTTGTTAACTTCATGGGCTTGGGTTTTTCTGATGTAGGTTTGAAGTGCCTAGCATCCATGTTTCTGATTTAATTTGATAAGTTCACAGGTGGTCAATTTTAAAGCACAGTTTATCAGTTTGTACCTATGGTTGTGCTAGGCAGATGGTGGTGGTTTCTCGTACAAACAAGGTATAGAATCATTCTATCTCAGCGCTTACACTCAAAATGGAGTAGCTCTGGCAAACGACTGCTTAATAAAATGGAGTCAGGTTTAGGCACAGTCTGAAAACTGTTCTCATCATGGAGTAGCTGAGAGCAGGACACAGCCTGCTCTCAGCACACGTATGGCCTCCAGATAAGTGTGGGCATGCAAAATGAAAGTTATTGCAGTTCTTTTCAGCTTTCAGTATGCTCCTATGAAAAGACGGCTCACACAAGAACATGTAGAAAGGAAAAGAAATGTACTTATAAAATGGTTGGAAGGAGTCAGGTCTTGCCAAATAAAAAGCAGAATATATATTCAAGTGGGGGGAAAAAAGTGCAATGTTACCTAGAGTACCAAGCTTGTATTAGTATGTTTGTGGTAGAAAAGATTTTCTCAAGGCTTTTGTGAATAAGACAAACTATTTGCAAACCTTTATAACTTAGATAAAATATTCAAGTTGTGATTTATTTGTGGGCCTGGAGTGAAACAGGGTGTTCATCTGTTTAGTTTTTCTCAGGTTGCCGGGTGTCTTTGAGGTTTGTCTTCCTGGCTCTGAAATGCAGTGTGTTTGATTATTGTGAATGGCAGGAGAACAAAGTGTCAGTTTTGCTTGCATTCTAATACATATAATGTCTCTCCCAAGAGATGGTTGTCAGAGATGCCAGGATGCTCAGACTTAAAGTGACAAATACACTTTCTCTATATATTGCCTGGAATCTTGAGAATAGCTGCTCATGTGGTCATGTTGTCAGTCCTCCAATTCTTTAACTTGCTATTCTATCCAGAATCTCAAACTGGGGGGTCATTTTTGCTGATTTTGTCCTCTAACCATCTCCTTAACTCTCTGGTCTGTTTACAAAGCCCTGGTGCAGGCCCTTACTATAGCTTCAAAATCAGTTTTTTTCCTCTCGTTGTATTACAGAGGTTCCCTTCATCTCAGATGTGCTATTTGAAGATCTAGAATTTGTTTCTTGAGATAGACCTAGAACTTTTGATTCACCAGGCCTAGTGTTGATCCTGTTGGCTGATAAGTGGTAGGAGAACTTGAGCTTCAGAGGTGGGCAGTGCAGGATTCTGATCCTGGGACCACCTATGCCATGGTTTCTTTGTAAAATGGGAATGCTAGGGCCAAATCCTCAGGGTAGATTAAAAAATAGTAACAAACTATGTTAGAACAACCCTCCCCCCGTTTTGTGGATTGAACCCAGGTGCATTTGATCACTGAGCTACATCCCCATCCTTTTTTTTTTTTTTTTTAAATACCTTTATTTCTGTGTGGTGCTGAGGATCAAACCCAGCACCTCATAAGTGCTAGGCTAGTGCTCTGCTGCTGACCCCCAACCCCAGCCCTCCCATCCTTTTTTGTTTTGTATTTTGAGACAGAGTAAGTTGCCCAGGCTAGTCCTTGAACTGTGACTCTCCTGTATTAGCCTCCTGAGTCCCTGGGATTACATGCATGCAGCATTGTGCCTGGCAGCATTTACTGTGTGTGTGTGTGTGTGTGTGGGGGTGGTTGGAACCCAGGACTTAGCTATGCTAGGCAAGCACTCTACCACTGAGCTAACTCCACTACATCCCTAACCCTTAAGAGCATTGACTGTGTGTTAGACTGAGCACTTCCATGGATCATCTGTTAAACTAGGAATCTATCACAGTCCATGAAGTAAGTAGCTATTTTAATCATGTTACAGATGGGGAGACTGAAGCTTGGAGATTTTAAGTAATTCACTCAAGATCACATAGCAAGCAGTGCGGCTTCAGTGTCTTCACTGTATTCGGCCCCACCTCTCATCTGCATGTTTGTTTGAAGCCTACCACCAAGCCTAGTGTTTGCTTCCTTCCCCTTCAAGGTATCTGGGGTCATAAGCAATACAGTCATAACATTTCAGCTTGTGAGAACATGTGGAAAGCTACCTGTAAAGAAAATTACACTGAAAATGCAAATTACTGATATATTTGGAAATGAGTTGTAAAAGTATTTTGCTAGAGGTGCCACTGAAAGAACTTCCAGAAATCAGTTTGATGGTTTGGTTCTGCTTTTGCCTACTGCTGCCGGCAGTGTTTGGCAGTCATGAACCTGATACCCTTTGCAATATATAATAGCCATACTGTGTTTTGGAGTCACTCAGGGTGAGAAAGCCCTTTAGAGTTGTCTCCCATTAAGAACCTCCCTACTGTTGAGTCTCCACTTCTGTACTTCTCCCCTCCTGTCATTGTCCCCCCCCCCACTGTCCAAATGTACACCTCAGTCGTGTCAGTATGAGGGGTGATTTGTCCATCAGGAGGGAAATGCATCTCACAGTACAGCATGGAGGAGGCCTAGGTGAAGTTCAGCATAGATGAAGAGGAATGGCTTTAAGCAGATGACAGAGACGCCCCAGAAGATATGCAGGATGTGCTCAAGGTTTGCTTTGTCACTGGGAAATGGAAATAGTGACTTACACTACAAAAATAGGAATGGGCTGGCTTTCTCTTATATAACACCTGTCTTACACTTACCTTTCTTGAAAGCAGTGATGGTGGTCTAGAAGTTATTTTTGAACTTTTTCAAAATCTCAGCCTGGTGACTTGCATGAAGTCACCAGTGTGGAAGTGGCAAATCTAACTAGATGCTCTGATTGACAGTTAATTATATTTGGTCTTCTAATGAAAAAAGATGATTAGTATAGTTTTTTTTTTTAAAGAGAGTGAGAGAGGAGAGAGAGAATTTTTTTAATATTTATTTATTTATTTATTTATTTAAATTTTTTATAATATTTATTTTTTAGTTCTCGGCGGACCCAACATCTTTGTTGGTATGTGGTGCTGAGGATCGAACCCGGGCCGCACGCACCAGGCGAGCGCGCTACCGCTTGAGCCATATCCCCAGCCCATGATTAGTATAGTTTAGAAGCGTAATTTTCTGAGTATGACTTACGGAAGGTGGTTGGTATAATTCTAAAAGGCATCCATATAGGATTCTGTATCTAAAACAATCTTTCTTGTTGTTCCCCTGGTTAACAGATTCCTTCTGGTAGAGGACCTCTGATAGTCTACTCTGGTTCTTTTTTATTATTATTTTCCCTGGTACTGGGAATTGAACCCAAGAGTGCTTAACCACTGAGCTACATCCTTAGCCCTTTTTATTATTTTGAGACAGGGTTTTATTATAAATTGTTGAGGCTGGCTTTGCATTTGCGATCCTCCTGCCTCAGTCTCCTAAAACTCTGGTACTAAAGGGGTGTACCTCTTCACCCTGCTTGCTCTGGTTCTTTCAGGAAATCTGGTCTGCTTTTTCTTTTTTTTTTTTTAATATTTATTTGTTTTTAGTTCTCGGCAGACACAACATCTTTGTTGGTATGTGGTGCTGAGGATCGAACCCGGGCCGCACGCATGCCAGACGAGCGTGCTACCGCTTGAGCCACATCCCCAGCCCTGGTCTGCTTTTTTTTTTTTTTTAATATTTATTTTTTAGTTTTCGGCGGACACAACATCTTTGTTTGCATGTGGTGCTGAGGATTGAACCCGGGCCGCACATATGCCAGGCAAGTGTGCTACCGCTTGAGCCACATCCCCAGCCCTCCTGGTCTGCTTTTTCAAAGAGAATCTGAAGTTCTCATTTATGTGGAACTTTTTACTTAGCCACTTTGACTTTGTTCTCTCCCAAGTTTATTGATCCTGATAACTTTGTTCTACATTGCTGACTGTTGACACTGATTTTATCTATTCATTTTTTAACTGTTATACCTCCTGAAATCAAAGATTACCATGTTTGAGGGTAATTGCAGTCTTCAATAGCACTTATCAAAAATAATTACTAAGTGGGGTATTGGTGGAGACCTGTAGTTCCAGCCACTTGAGAGGCTGAGGCAGGAGGATTGTTTGAGCCCAGTAGTTCGAGGTCAGCCAGGGCAACATAGAGAAACCCCATCCCTGAAAACAAGGAGAACTGTCTGTTTAGATGTGTAGTATTCTTTAGTGTTGGGGTCCCAAGACCACCCCCACATTCACATAGTTGTATCCAAGTTCAAGATCATTACTGTGATGTAGCAAGGAGGTACAGTGGAGTCTGGAGGAGTCTGTGCAAGAGGGGCACAGGCACGTACTACCCCCAACAATGAAAATGTCACACATGTGCCTGGAGGAATTGGTATCTGCAGAGATGGCAGTACCCAGGTTGGGCACCTTTTGCCTAGTATGTGACAGAGTTCCAGTGTCCCAGGAAGAAGGCAGATGTTTGGCATAAACCACATTGCTTTACAGTTTAGGTGCAGTGAGCCATTTCAATCATTTAAGGAAATTCTTGATGTTTTTGTAAAGACCTGAATTTTTTCGGGGGATGGTATACCAGGGATTGAACTCAGAGGCACTTGACCACTGAGCTACATCCCCAGTCCTATTTTGAATTTTATTTAGCGACAGGGTCTCACTGAGTTGCTTAGTGCCTTGCAGTTGCTGAAGCTGGCTTTGAACTCATGATCCTCCTGCCTCTGCCTCCAGAGCTGCTGGGATTATAGGCGTGTGCCACCACGCCCAGCATTTTTTTTAATAACTTTATTTTTTTGTGTGGTGCTAAGGATTGAACCAGTGTCTCGCATGTGCTTGGAAGTTCTCTACCACTGAGCCACAGCCACAGCCCAGAAACTTTTGTTTTTTGTGGAGCTTAGGGATCTGAACCCAGGACTTTACACATACTAGGCAATTACTCTGCCACTGAGTGACACCCCAGACCCAGTGTAGGGAAATTTTTATATCTGTGTACGGTAACTCCTTGCTGTGCTTGTGGGGTTTTTTTTTGTTGTTGGCTTTTTGTTATTGTTGAAGACTTGGGGTGCTGGGGATGGAACCCGGGGCTTCATGCATACTAGGCAAGTACCCTACCATTAAGCTAGTCTGTCCCCCACTTAGACAGTACCAGCCTTATGCTGAACAGTGTTGATCTAGTGGTCATGGGTTAGGGAATTGAACCCAGAGTGCTTTACCACTGAGCCACATCCCCAGTGCCCCACCTTATATTTAACTATGGCATTGTCATTTAAAAAAAAATTCATTTGTTCTTTTTACATATACATGACAGCGGGGTGTATTTTGACATACATACATTGAGTGTAACTTACTCTAATTGGGATCCCTTCCTGTGGTTGTACATGATGTGGAGTTACACTGGTGTGTACTCATACATGAACATAGGAAAGTCATGTCCCATTCGTTCTACTATTCTATTCCCATTCCTTTCTCTGCGTTCCCCTTTGTCTAATCCAATGAGCTTCTAGCCCCTCCTTAATGCATGTTATCATATCAGAATAATTTGGCCTTTGGTTTTGGGGATTGGCTTATTTCACTTAGCATGGGAGTCTCCAGCTCCATCCATTTACCATCAAAAATCAAAGTCATTCATTTTTATGGCTGAGTAATAAGTTGTGTGTATATACTGCACTTTTTTTTATTTCATCTGTTGAGGGGTTCTGTACCTTTATTGATTTACGTGTGGTGCTGAAGATTGAACCCAGTGCTTCATACATGCTGGGCAAGTGCTCTACTACTGAGCTACAACCCCAGCTCAGCTACTGTGAAAGGAGCTGCTATAAACATTGATGTGGCTGTGTCACTGTAGTATGCTGATTTGAAGTCCTTTGGGTATATACTGAAGAATGGGATAACTGGACCAAATGGTGGTTCCATTCCAAGTTTTCTGAGGAATCTCCATACTACTTCCCAGAATAGTTGCACCAGTTTGCAGTCCCATCAGCGGTATGAGTATACCTTTTTCCCCACATCCTCGCTAATATTTATTGTTGCTTGTATTCTTGATATTTGCCATTCTGCTTGGAGATGAAATCTCTGTAGTTTTAATTTGCATTTCTCTAATTGCAAGATGTTGAACATTAAAAATGTTTTTAATCTATTTATAGATCATTTTTATTTTGTGAAATGCCTGTTCAATTTCTTTGCCCATTTGTTTATTAGATTATTTATTTTTGTTTTGGGTTTTTTGGGGTGTTTGAGTTCTTTATATATCCTGGAGATGAATGCTGTATCTGAAGTGGCAAGTGGCAAAGATTTTTTCCTATTCTGTAGACGCTCTCTATGTTCTTGTTTCCTTTGCTGTGAAGAAGCTTTTTAGTTTGATACCATAACATATTTTGATTCCTTTTTTTTGGGAGGTGGTGGGGTAACCAGGGATTGAAGTCAAGAGCGCCCAAGTACTGAGCCACATCCTCAGTCCTATTTTATATTTTATTTAGAGACAGAGTCTCACTGAGTGGCTTAGCACCTCGGTTTTGCCGAGGCTGGCTTTGAACTCGTAATCCTCCTGCCTCAGCCTCCTGAGCCTCTGGGATTACAGGCATGCACCACTGTATCCAGCTACATTTTTTGATTTCTTGTGTTTTAGGAGTTTTGTTGAGGAAGTTGGTTCCTAAGCAGACATGATGGAGAGTTAGACCTACATTTTCTTCTTTTGGGTGCAGTGTCTCTGGTCTAATACTCGGGCCCTTGGTCCACTTTGAATTGAGTTCTGTGCAGTGTCAGAGATAGGCTATCCCTAGCCCTTTCTATGTATTTTGAGTCAGGGTCTCACGTTAAGAGCTTTGCTTAGTTGCTGAAGTTGACCTTGAACTTGTGAACCTTCAAAGATAAAAAATGAACCTGTGACTTTAGGACTTACCATAGTGCCTCTTGTCAAAAAAAGAATTTCCTTAAATGACTGAATTGGCTCACTGTACCTAACTAAAACAGATCTTCCTACCTCAGCCTCCTCAGTCACTGAGATTATAGGCGTGCATCATCACGCTTGGCTAGTGGTCAATTCTTTTTTTTTTTTTTTTGTAGTATTTTAGTTGTAGTCGGACACAATACCTTTACTTATTTTTTATGTGGTGCTGAGGATCGAACCCAGGGCCTTGTACATGCTAGTGAGTGCTCTACCACTGAGCCCCAGCAACAGCCCACTAGTGGTCAATTCTTAAGGGGCTATTTCCTGGGCAGAACCTGGCTACATTCCTAGAAAAGACCCAAATAATGGTACCATGGTACAGTCCTTAAGTCACAGGTCAATTTTTCATCTTTGTAGGTTCAGAAACTTGATTCTGTTAGTGGCCATAGAAGTTCTTTTATCATTTCCCTGGGGAAAGACTCAGTGAGGGGTGATGATGTCCACCTATATTTCCAGAAACTTAGCAATTTGGGAGGCCAGGGCAGGAGGATCTCAAGTTTAAGGCTAACCTTAGCAACTTAGACCCTGTCTCAAAATATAAAGGGACTGGGGGTATAGCTCAGGAGGTAGAGCACCCCTGAGTCCAATCCCAGTTCAATAAAAAGAGGTGGGCCTGATAGGCACTGGCCGTGCTCTGGTGCAGTCGGCAGGGGAAGGGAGTTAGCAGTCTGCATGGTGAGCAGGGAAGGATGGAAGAGCTTTAGCTCACTTGGGGTCCAGTTGAGTCAGCCTCCAGGCCCACCCAACGGCCCGTGTGCAGTATGCATTGGCCACTTGCCTTCACTGGACCCCTTTCTCTGGCACATTGGTGGTCTGCACCTCACTAGTCTTGCTGGTGTGCCCTTCCTTCTGTGGTCCAGTGCCCTTGCATTTTCTAGTTCTGGACAGAACATTGAGGAGGTCAGATGTTAGTTGGGGTTTCTGTTTTCACTTGGATGTATGGTGTTCCAGCTGTGCCTTTCTGATTTATCCCCAGGGTTCTTCAGTAGAGATCCATGTTCCCAAATGCTTGCTTAAGAGCTCCTGCTCTGGGTCTGGGCCTTCAGTGTGACAGCACTGTAGTGATTGGGCACACCCAGTGAGTGGTTCTGTGGGCCCCTGGGGATGAGAAGGCTTCTTGGATCAGCCAGGACTCATGCTGGCATGGGGGGTGGCAAATAGACTGATAATTGAGTGGTGTGGGAATGGAGTGCAGCCATTGCGTGCACAAAGGAAGGGTGGAGGGCCACTGTTGGGCCTGTCTGGAGAGACCAGGGTTGTAGTCTCTGAAACTAGCAGGAAGTCCTGAAGCTCATGGGGTTTAATAATAATCCTCCTGAGTTAAACAAGATAGAGGCGTGAAACTGCTAAACAGGATAGTTACTGCTCATCTTGTCTTTGTTTTTCTTCATCTCATACGTTCCTCATAATGCCCTTATTCAGGGGGGGAGTGAGGACTGTCTTTGCCCACAAGTCTTTCTTATTTATTTTTTAGGTGTAGATGGGCACAACACAATGCCTTTATTTTTTTTTTTTATATGGTGCTGAGGATCAAACCTGGGTCCCACCCATGCTAGGCGAGCGCTCTACTGCTGAGCCACAATTCCATCCCCAACAAGTGTCTTTTTCTGGGAGCATGAGTTACCCCTCCTTACAAAAGAAGAATTGGCAATTTCACATGGAAGAGGAGGGGACGAGGTGAAATCAGGCAGGCCCAGTGCCTGGTTCCTCTTAGGACTTCATCTGCTGCTCTGTTTTTGTAGGTGTTTGAAATTTTCCATGATTTTTTTTTTTAAATAAGTTAAAACATGAGTTCACAGATAAAACTCCTTTCCAGAAAATAATTTCATGGCCAGATTTCCTTAGCCTTTAATAAACAGGCTGTTCTTCTGTGTCTCCTCAAGACCTCCCAGTGTGGAAGCCTGAGCAGTTTCCACCTGTCCAGACTTTCACTCCCCAGCTCAAGGAAGCCCCCTGTGTTTTTAGTGAGAGCCTGGGGGACTCTGACCTTTCCCTGCTCTGCTATCTGATGTGGTCACTGAAAGACCATCTCCTGCGGGTTCCAGGGCTTACTCAGGGCTTTGTTTTAAGGGGCACACACCAAAGAGCACTACAGCTGATGCCAGGGCCTCTTGGCGCACAGCCAGTTCAGCACAGTCATGCTCCAGCCAAGTCTTGCAGGGCTGCCCTCCTCCTGGATGTGCCGCTGGTCTGTCCTCTCTAGCCACGCTCCTCCACCATTACACACTTCCCTCTTCAGAACTCTGTCTGCCCCTTGGGGCTGTTCTTGCTGTGTTTTCTCCCTTCCGCAGTAGCTGACCTGTGCTGCGGGAGGGCACACATCACTGTCACTGGTGCAGTTTGACACTGTCTTACTAGACTGGTAAGAGCTGCACTCTTTTTAACGTATGTTTTTAATATTTTTTTTTAGTTGTAGTTGGACAGAATATCCTTATGTTTTTTATATGATGCTGAGGATCGAACCCAGAGCCTTGCGCATGCTAGGCAAGCGCTCTACCACTGGGCTGCAACCCCAGCCCGAAGACCTGCACTCTTTTGGATACCTAAAGTGGGATGGGTACTGTACTGAGCATTTTACATACGTTTCAGAAACCACACCCTTGCCAGTATTGGATTGTCTTGATAGTTTTTGAAACTTAACCCTTATTACAAAAGCAGGGTATGTTCATGGTAAAAATGTCAGAATGTATAGCTCAGCAAAGCTAAGAAAAACACTACATAACAGGCAGGATACTAATGCCTAGTATTACAAAAACAGAGAAGAATTCATATATACCCTAACCTCAAGGATCCCTACTCTTTTTTTCTCCTTTCAGTGCTGGGGTGGAACCCAGAGCCCTGGGCAAACTCCACTACTGGTACACCCTCGCCAGGGATCACCACTTTTTTTTTTTTTTTTCCAGTAGGGGTTGGCTAAGCTGCTTAGGGCCTTGGTAACTTGCTGAGGCTGGTTTGAACCCATGATCCACCTGCCTCACCTTCCTGAGCTGCTGGGCCACTGTGCCCAGCAGGACCACTGCTCTTAACGCACTAACTCTTGTATACATCTTTTCAGGGTTTTTTGTTTTTGCTTTTTGGTACTGGGGATTAAACCCATGGGTGCTTTACCACTGAACTACATCCACAGCCTATTTATTTTTATTTTGAGACAGTCTTACTGAATTGCTGAGGCTGTCCTTGAACTTGCAATCCTCTGGCTTCAGTCCCCCTATTTGTTGGGATTGTAGGCATGGACCACCTTGCCCAGCTTTTCAGATTTTTAAAATGCTTGCATATATACATTTATGATTTTTTTTTGCCAAAATGAGATCATCCCATATATGCTGGTTTAAAATTGTTTATTGTAAAATAACATAATAGCATACATTTTGCCATCTTAACTATTTTTGTAGGTCCCTACTATTAAATAGTCACATTGCTGTGTAACTGAATCTTGAGAGCTTTCTGTCTAGTAAAAGTGAAATCCCCCCACCATCCCTCAGCCCACTTTCTGCTTTCTGTCTCTATGAATTGAACTACTGTGGGAACCTTGTATAACTGGTGACATGCCATGTTGGTCTTGTGACTGGCTTATTTCAGTGAGCATGTCCATAAGGTTTATCCATGTGGTGGTGTCAGAATTTCCTTCCTTTTTAAAGCTGAATAATAATCCATCATATGTACCCACTACTACTTATTTATCCACTTTTCTGGGTGTAAACATATGGGTGTAAACGTGTTTGTTATTGTGAGTGATGTGCAGTGAACATGAGTGTACAGATATATTTGAGACCCTGCTTTTCATTCCTCTGTAAATATACCCAGAAGTGGGTGGCATTGCTAGATCATATTTTTAATTTTGTAGGAACCACCATACTTCTATAGCAGCTATACTGCTTTATTGTATTTGCTATTTTATAATCTGCTTTTAGTAGTCTTCAGCTTTTTATGTCGGTACATTTGCATTGTATCTAAACTGGTTTGCCTAAACCAGAATATAATCCAGGATTTAAATATTGCACCTGGTTATTCTGTTCCTTGTGTCCTGTCTACTAACCTATCATAGTCCCTCTTTTCCTCTGCTATTAACAGCTTAAAGTATAATGACATGCAAAGAATTTGCCTGTTGGGAATATACGATTCTAAGATTTTTAGTATAAATTTAAATTTTAGTATATTTCCATCGCCCTCCCCCCAAATCCCTTGAATCCATTAGCACTCATTCCACACTTAACTCTTCCAGCACTTAATCTACTTTCGCTCCTTTAAATTTGCTTTTTCCTTTCTTGGGAGTGGGTTGGGGGAGTACTGGGGATTGATCCCAGGGCCTTGTACTTGCTAGGCAAGCACTTTACCACCTAGCTGCGTCCCTAGCCCTAGATTTGCCTTTTCTGATAATTGCTGTTGCATATAAATAGAATCAGAGGCACGTGGCCTTTTGTGTCCGCCCCTTTCACGCAGCATGATGTTTTCAAAGTTTGTGCTGTGCATGAGTCCCTCAGTACTTCAGCACTTCATTGCCTTTTATGGCTGAATAGCAGCCCCTTGTATGGGTGTGTTATTTTTGTTTCCCCCATCACCAGCTGATGGTTATTTGGGTATTTTCATTTTTTTCGTTATTGTGAACAATACTGCTGTGAACATTCACATAACAGATATTTTTGCATGTGGACATGTTTTTATGTTCTTGGGGAAATGCCTAGGAGTGGAATTGTTGGATCGTATGGTAGATGTGTTTGTTTTAACATGTATTGTGTTTATGTTGGGTGCTTCATATGGAGTCGCATCAGCAAACAGTATTTGAGTCAAAGCTTATCCACACATATTGGGTCCAGCACTGTTTGCTGCCTGGACTATGCTTTTGTCTGTTGAAAGCCAGTCTCAGCCACTGGGGAGGCTGAGATGGAAGGATAGCAAGTTTGAGGCCAGCCTGGGCACCTTGGACCTTTTCTCAAAACAGAAAGAAAGAAAGGTCAATTGAGGACACAGTTGTGGTTATGGATAGCTGCCCCAGCTCCCTAAGTCCTTATCTCCAATCTCTTAGATTGGGCAGGACCCCTTGCCTGGGGTTCCCATCCATGCCGTAAGGTCCAGAAGACGCCAGGTGGGAGGTCAGGGAATGTGGGCTGACCTGCTGCACATCCCTCAGGAACCAGTCTTGGGTTGCCTTTGTCCATTGTCTGAAAGCAGATGTTTCCCATATGTTCTCCCTCTTATTTCCTGCAGTGAGGGTAAACCGCTTGCTCCCTCGCTGCCAGAAGCAACAGTCTGCCCTCCCCAGCCTTCTCTCCTCTTCAGTTTGGGTGTTTCTGTTGCTGTGTCTTTAAGCTTTCTGATGTTTTTTTTTGTTTGTGGAATCTAATCTAAACTTATCCAATGTAATTTTCATTTCAGATAACGTGTGTTTCATTTCTGGAACAATTTTTTTTTTTAAAGAGAGTGAGAGAGGAGAGAGAGAGAGAGTTTTTAATATTTATTTTTTAGTTCTCGGCGGACACATCTTTGTTGGTATGTGGTGCTGAGGATCGAACCCGGGCCGCACGCATGCCAGGCGAGCGCGCTACCGCTTGAGCCACATCCCCAGCCCTGGAACAGCTCTTTTGTATATTCATTCTCTTCACCTAATAATGTTTTAATGTTTTCCTTTTAATCCTTCAGCGTGTTGAGACTATAATAACTGTTTTAGGTTCTTTAATGTTGATTTCATCATCTCTTTCTCCTGATTATGTGTCACATATTCCTGTATTTGGATATTATCTAGTAATGTTTCATTGGGTGCTAAGCATTGTTTTTTTTTTTTTTTTTTTTTTTTTTGCATTTGGATTCTATAGTCCTCCTTTAAAAAGATGGGCAGTAATTTACGTGCTGTCAGTTCGATCATGTTAAAGCTTGTTTTTAAGCTTAATTGGCAGGGAGTGTGCAGCACTTGCACTCAGGACTAGCTTAGCCCTTGTGCTAAGGCATGTTCCTCTGGGGTCTCTAGTTTGCTCTGGGTGTTCAGCTTCTGCTACAGCTGGGCAGACTTAGAACACCTCTTACTTCTATATCAGTTATCACTTCAAAGTGGGAATTTGATTTCTCAGTGAAATGTTCAGATACATTTCTTTTTCTTTTGAGGTACCAGGGCACTGAACCACTGAGCCACATCCCCAGCCCACTTTTTATTTATTTGAGACAGGGTTTCACTAAGTTGCTGGGGCTGGCTTTGAACTTGTGATCCTCCTGCCTCAGCCTCCCGAGTCACTGGGATTACCACTGTTCCCAGCTCAAATACATCTTTCATTGTCACACCATCTTATTTGATCCTCACTACAACCCAGCGAAGGAGGCAGCGTAATCTTCATTTTATAGATAAAGGTAGCAAGGACCAGGAAAGGTGTTCATAACTTGACTGTAGGGGGCAGAGCTGGATCTTGAGCCCAGGTTCCCAATTCCGTTACCTGTATCCTTTAAAAATTCATAAGAGCGGGGAGCAGTTTTCATAAAGAAATGTCTTAATTGGGTCTTAATTTTGCGTGTGTAATACGCCTAAATTGGAGTGTCTTGAGAGAGGAACTTTTGGGATGATTTATTTTTCTTTCAGAAAAGCCATCATTGAGTCATTCTGGTGGGTCTGAAATCACTGTCTTAGAACCAAGAAAATATATGTATTTCCAGTGCCTAAGACAGCCTTGATACACGGCATAGGCTCAGTGGACGTCTGTGTGCTAGGTTTAAGAATATGCTGATCTCTGGGCTGGGGATGTGGCTCAAGAGGTAGCGTGTTTGCCTGGCATGTGTGAGGCACTGGGTTTGATCCTCAGCACATTAAAAAAAAAAAAAAGATTAAAAAAAAACCCCCACAATATTAAAAAAAAAAAAACAGAATATGCTGATCTTGCAGAACAAAGTGGGCACTGGGCTCAGGAGCTTGTGGAGCATGCACAAGGCCCAGCACCCCTCCCCCACAGCAGAGTGTGCTTCTAAAAGTGTCCTGTGCTTGTCTCCTCAGGTACTTTATGCACGGTGTGTGTCGGGAAGGCAGCCAGTGCCTGTTCTCACATGACTTGGCGAATAGCAAGCCATCCACCATCTGCAAGTACTACCAGAAGGGCTACTGCGCCTACGGACCGCGGTGCAGGCAAGGACCCCGCAGTCACTCTGACTGGAACCCATCAGGGAGTCCAGTCCTGCATTTGGAGGATAGGTGTTGAGGAAATTTTAAATTTAAAATTAATTTGACAATACTACAAAAAGAATGAATGGCAAATAATTAAGACCTCACTTTTTGGTATTCTAAAACTACTTTTAATTTTTCAAAGAATTAGGCCTAATTCTTATGACTACAGTGTTAGTTGCTGTCACAGTGTAAATAAGATTCTATATCTTTTTGCCCCATTAGGCATGTCCCCCCAGTTTTTTTCCTATGTTGCCGCTTTATCTCTTCACTATAGTTTTATGTTTCATAATGTTAATTTACCATCATTGAAAAAATATTTCTGTTAGATATTTAAGTGGCCTCTGGTTTTCTTGGTACGCTTGTCCCTACAGTAAGCATTTATGCTCAGTCTTCCTTGGGCAAGTTTCGTAGCTTATAGATGGAAGGAAAGCTTTAAAAACCTGGTGTTTTGTTTTTTTTTTTAATGTTACTAGGGATTGAATCCAGGGATGCTCTGCTGCTGAGCTACAGCCCCAGCCCTTTTAAAATTTTATTGTAAGACAGGTCTTTTGGACTGTGCTATGGGACAGGGCTTGGGGAGGGAGAAGGCTCTAGATATTAAAAGTTGCCCAGGCTGGCCTTGAACTTGCCATCCTGCCTCAGCCTCCCAAGTCACCGGGGTCACAGGCAGGGAGGGGCTCTGCGCAGCCTTTGCTGTGGTTTTGCGCTGCAGAGCTCCTGAGGACTTCTGCGGGCAGAGCTTCCATGCTCCTACCTATGGTGGGTGGTGGTGGAGCTGCCTTGTCTCCCCTGCCAGCATCTGCCTCAGACAAGTGGCCTAGGAGACTCCTTCCAAGGGACACTGATGGAGCAGTTGGCGGGAGAATGGAGTAGATCTTTGGAACGCTCAGGCTCTGTAGGTGGTCTGGAGCCCTGTTTTGGTCCCATGGGGCCTCTCCATGTGGTTGATAAGTAGCCTCTGGCCAGGCGGTCCTTACTAAATGCTCAGTCTGTTCTAACTCAGATGGGCTCATGGGGACAGGTTGTCTCATTGCCCACTTCAGCTAGTGGAGCAGAGGCAGCTGTTGAGGGCCAGGAGCATGGGGGACGCGTGTGCAGCGGGTCTGTGACATGCTGTGTCTTGTTTAGATACGATCACACGAGGCCCTCGGCTGCAGCTGCTGGGGCTGTGGGCCCCCTCCCCCATGCTGGGCCCTCCTCAGGCTTCCACAGTCCTCACCCTTCTGCCGACCTCACCACATCTGTCGTGAAAACCCAATCCCAGGAGCCTGGGAAGCGGGAGAAGAGAACGCTGGTGCTCAGAGACCGAAGTGAGTGAGCAGAACTGTTTCCTCTCAAAAAAACTGCCTCGCTTGTCCTTGGGGCTCAGTCCTAACCTCATACCCTGTAGGTGGTCTTCACAGGGAGACCCCAGAGCTGTCCTGAGGATGGACTCCACGTGGGCAGAGCCCTGGAATCTCACATTCGGCCTCATGCCCACAGCCAGGCCGAGTTCCACATTTGGCAAAACCAAACGTGATCGCTTGTCACTGTGCTGCCATCTTCCTGGGTGGTGGTCTGGTTGGTGAGGACGAGTCGAGCCGTTTGTTGTGAAGCTGGTGGAGACACGATCACTGTTTGCCATGCGGGTCTGCGCAGTCTGGGTGCTGCCCTGACCCAGAGGTGGTGCTTTGGGCCGCACCTTTGGAAACCGTAGAGTGTCAGTCTGGGAGGTGGACTGTGCCCTGGAACAGGCTTGGGGTGGGAGAAGGTTCCAGATGCTGAAAGTTGTCTTTAGGGGTTGGTGCTGCCCCCAGGCAAGGGGGCTCTAGGGCTGGCATTGTACCCCGGTGGGGTCTCCATCCTTGGGCAGCAGGTTGTCTGGGAAGCTCCCAGGAGGAGAAGTGGCAGAGCAGAACCAGCTGCACCCTGGCTTCTGGACCCGAGGTGTCGCTGGACTTGGATGTGAAGGAACCTTTGTGTTCTGTCGACCTCAGTCTAAATGACCTTTATATTCTGGGTTATTTGAATGTTAATTGACCCATGCCACTTTCTAACAGTCCCTTCAGTGTTTTTTTGTTTTTTTTTTTTTTAGTTGTTGATGGACATTTATTTGTGGTGCTGAGAATTGAACCCAGTGCCTCACATGCGCTAGGCACGTGCTCTGCCACTGAGTCCCCACCCTAGCCCTTTAGTGTTCTTTAGTACAAATATAACATGTTGTGTTTTGCTACTTTTCCTGTCTGGTCTGGCCATTCATGTTCCTTTCCTTTTTTTTCCACCCCCGTTTTGGTACGAGGTGCTCTACCACTGAGCCACATTCCTGGCCCTGCACTATGGGGCCTTTTTTTTTTTTTTAAGATGGCCTCACTAAGTTGCTGATGCTGGCTTCAAACTTGCTACCTTCCTGCCTCAGCCTCCTGAGTCACTGGGATTATAGGTGTGCCACCGTGCCTGGCTGGTTGGGTTTTTGGTTTTTTTGGTTGTTTTTTTGTTTTTGTTTTTTTTTTCTTTTTTAAATTATAAATCTATTCCCTTTATTTTTCCTTTTTGGCCTACTTTCTTGCTGTCTGTTCCCAGGTGTGGATTTCTTAGGTTGGAGTCACTGATCTGTTTGGTTTGGCTAGCAGCGTACCTGAAAGATGCAGCCAGTTTTCACCCGTGTGTCCTGTGTGTTTTGTGTTAAGATCTCTCTGGCCTGGCTGAAGAAAAGACTCACCCAAGCATGGTGAGTAATCTAGGCAGCTGCAGTGACCCCCAGACGAGCCTGGAGGTGAAGCCCCATTCGTACCTTGATGCCATCAGGAGCGGCCTGGATGACTTGGAGGCCAGCAGCTCCTACAGCAGCGAGCCGCTGTGTCCCTACGCTGCGGCCGGGGAGTGCCGGTTTGGGGATTCCTGTGTCTACCTGCACGGGGACGTGTGTGAGATCTGCAGGCTGCGAGTCCTGCACCCCTTCGACCCTGAGCAAAGGAAAGCCCATGAGAAGGTAAAGTCACACCCTCGGCTGGACTCGGCTAAGCAATCTGAAATGAGCCAGGTGATAAGATCATTGGTGTCTGTAGCAGTCTTTCTGCCAGATTAATGCCTGCACTGTGTCCCTGGTATGTCTGCATCTATTTTCAGATTCTTTTTTCTGTTGTCATTTTGTCCACTTTTGATTATTTAGGATAAAGAGAAAATGCAGGGGCATCAGAAATGTAAAGCTGTGCAGAGTTTAGGGAGAGCTGGCTCAGGAGCAAGGCACTGTGCCTGCTGCTCCCTCACGTGGGCAAGGCGCGCGACATCCTCCCTCCCCGGGTTGCACATCACTGGCTGGGACCCAGTGCTGTTGGGAAGCCTTGAGGAGCCCTATGGTGGACTGTGTCTTTGGTGTGTGTGGGTAGATCGCAGAGACGGGGGACACCAGGCCACTTCAAGTGAACTAAAGCCTGCCGAGGAGCAGATGGTGCTCGTGCACATGATGGAGACGTCCTCTGTGACTACTGAGCTCGGGCTTTGTGTCCTGATAGTGCACCCCAGGGGCAGTGGGCGGCCTTGATCCTGAAGGGAGCGCTCTAGATGGGCTTTCCCTTCTGCAGGGTGGGGAGCCTCTGTGCTGTGAGCCCTGGGGCCCGGTGGGGCAGGGCTGGGCTAGGCTGCACCTGGGCCTGCTCTTGGCCCTCTGAGTCCAGCACAGAGGAGGCGTTCAGAGCGAGTGGTGAGCTGAGCAGTTCCTCTCTTTGCCCTCTTGGGGAAGGCTGCACTGCTTACTGTGTGTGGGCTGTGTGTCGTCACACCTTGAGCTCATTGCTCGGCATTCCTGGTACTGGCGTGGCTCAGCGTGGGGGAGGCAGTGTCCAGAGGAGCCGGGAGACAAGACCCAGTCCTTAGACACTCTGCCACTCACAGCAGTGCTGTCAACCTCCAGGTCTCTGTGGTCTCGATTATAATTTAGTGTTGACCATATCTTATGGGTCCTCTGGGAATCTAGAGGCAGGAGTAGGGTGGCTGGAAGTCGTGTGCAGCAGCCACTTTCTGTGCCCTTCCTGTTGGGGCTGTGGTGGTGTCGCTGCAGTGACCCCAGGGCTCTTGGTGCTCTCCAGGGTGCAGACGAAGGTTTCCCTCCTCTTGGTGCAGATCTGCATGTCAACATTCGAACACGAAATGGAGAAGGCCTTTGCCTTCCAGGCCAGTCAGGACAAGGTGTGCAGCATCTGCATGGAGGTGATCCTGGAGAAGGCGTCGGCCTCAGAGAGGAGGTTTGGGATTCTCTCCAACTGCAACCACACCTACTGCCTGTCCTGCATTCGGCAGTGGAGGTGTGCCAAGCAGTTTGAAAACCCGATCATTAAGTAAGTCCAACCGTCCATCCCTGTCCACCCGCCCCCACTAGCACGCCTTCGTTCCCACCGCTGGGCTTCCTCATTCAGTTGAATCCACCCTTGCCCTCTGGAGGTGTCTTAGTGCAAAGTAACTGAGGGTCCTGTGTGCACTTGGGCGCTGTCACCTCCCCTTCCTGAGCTCAAGCCCCTTTTCTTCTAAAAGGTGGGTGACAGCCAGGCACAGTGGAGCACGCCTGTCATCCCAGTGGCTCTGGAGGTTAAGAAGAATCGCAAGTTCAAAGCCAAACTAGGCAAACGTGAAGTGCTAAGCAGCTCAGTGGGACCCTGTCTCTAAGTAAAATACAAAACAGGGCTGGGGAAGGGGCTCAGTGGTCAGGGGTCCCGAGTTCAAACCCTGGTACCAAAAAAAAAAAAGATGGGTGACAGTTTCTGCCAAGCGCTGGGGACCAGGGGTGGAGACGGCAGAGATGATCTATGTGAGGAGCGTCTCGGGCCCCTTTCTACCTCCTGGTCCCGCTTTTGGGCCCAGGACCGCAGTACGCATTGCCTTTAAGCCAGTCGCCTAGTAACCTATTTGAGCTTTATTATTTTAATATTTATTTTTTAGTTTTAGGTGGACTTTACTTCTTTGTCTTTATGTGGTGCTGAGGATCCAACCCAGTGCCTCACACATGCGAGGCCATCGCTCTGCCACTGAGCCCCAGCCCCTCTTTTCTTTTTTTAACCTTCAAAAAAAAAAAGCCCCAGGGCCTGCATGGAACGTGTGTGAGCGCTTCCTGCTGCCTGCAACTGGTGGTGCTCTAGCCAGCAGTGGGTGGGGGTGCATGCCTGGCACTGGTGGGGGGCTCCTCTGCAGCAGCCCGTGTCATGCCCTCAGTGCCATCTGCGTTGCACAGACGGGACCCTGAGGCGTGGTGAGGTCAGTAACTTCCTGGAGTCTCGCTCCGCAGTGGCTCGGCCCCTTTGTGGAGGAGTAAAGGGTCTGCTGTGTGCAGCTGTCCCCACAGTCTAACTGCAGAAGGGGTCACCTTCTCAGGCACGTCCATTTGCGGCCACCGCCACTTCCTCTCTCCTTCCAGGCCTAGGCAGCCACTGACCTTGCTCCTGTCTCCACAGATGTTTGTATTCTAGATGTTTCCTCAACAGAACCATATGTTCTCTCACTTGGCATAGCTTCAGCGCTCATCCCTGTGGTGGTGTAGATCAGCACTGCATTTCTGTGGGTGAATCATAGGCCATCGAACGCTGGGCACATTGTTGGTCCCATGAGCTGATGGCCATTCGGGTTCTTTCCACTCCCCAACTGTTGGGGATGGTGCTCCTGTGACAGCTGTGTGTGGTGTGGACAGGACTCCCAACAGGTGCACCTATGGTCACTTAAGAACCTATTTACTGTAAGAAACAGGTTCCTCTGAACCTTATGTGGACACAAGCCTTTGTTTCTCTAGGTGTGTTCCAGGCCTAGAATTGCTGCTGGGTCTTAGGGAAACTCTGCATTTAACTAAGGAACCCACAGGTTATTTCCCCAAATGGCTGCTTGTTCATTTTACCTCCCTGCCTGCCGTTTAGAGGGTTCTGATCGCCTCACACCCTCACCAACACTTGTTTTGTCTTTATTTCTGATTGGAGCCATCCTTGAGGGAGTGAAGCGGTATCTTCGTGTGGTCTTGATTTGCATTTCCTCATGACTAATGATAATGAGCATCTTCTAATGTGGTTAATAGTTATTTTAGATTAATACTCAGATTCTTTGCTCATTTCAAAATTGGGTTGTCTTTTTATGGGTGAGGGGAACCTGTTTCTTAGAGTAAGTTTGTAGGTAACTGTCAGTGCCCCTGTTAGTTTTGGTGAAGGAAGGGAGCCCCTGGGGCACGTATCTGAGCAAGTGGAGCTGGAGCATGGACAGTGTGGCCCTAACCTGGTTCTTATTTCAGGTCTTGTCCGGAGTGCCGTGTGATATCAGAGTTCGTGATTCCAAGCGTGTATTGGGTAGAAGATCAGAATAAAAAGAACGAGTTAATTGAAGCTTTCAAACAGGGAATGGGGTAAGTGCTTTAAGTGGAGATGGGACCTGGTGCTGCCCAGCCGTGATATTGACCTCTGGTCCGGCTTTCGGGCCTTCCTAAAGTTCTGGGGTGCAGAGAGGAGTGAGGTATGGGGAGGTCTTAGTTTTGAAGCTGAGCAACACCCACTAAGAACCCTGGTCTCTGGAGCTGAGGTCAACTGTTCATTCAACAAAGAGCTGTCGGTGGGTTGTGTCACAGGCTGGATGAGCACCAGAGTCAGTAGACAAAGCCCAGCCTCGTGCAAAATATAATCGGGTACTCAGGGGTGGGAAGTGCGGAGGGCTTAGTCTCAGGGCGGGAGACCCTGGAGTGCCTCAGTGAGGTGGCCTTGGAGCACTCAGAGCCCATGAGAGGAAACTTCTGGATGGAGGGAATGGTCCCTGCAGGCCCTGAGGCAGGAGCCTGGCTGGCTGGTAGATAAGTAGGGGCAGTGATAGGGCTTTATAGGTTCCTGAGCAGGTGGAAAGCCATCCTGGGGTCTGATCACAAGAGTGACCTCTGGTCATACCCTGGAGTGATATCTGTGGGCTGATGGGAGAATATATCATACGAGGAGGCAGAGGTGGAAATGGGGCGAGCAGGACAGCTTAGTGCGCATAACCCAGGGGCGATGGCTGCAGCCCGCACCTGGGCAGAGGAGCGGACGTGTTGAGGAGGCCCAGACTGGGTTTTTCTGGGGACTTGCTGATGGGTTGGAGGGGGGGGGGGGAAGAGTGAGTTCCAGCACTTTTCATTTGCTCCTGCGCTTCCATCCTTGCTCACCAGTGTGCCCTGTCCCTGTCCCTGTGATGCTGTGGGTTTACCACCCAGAAACACGGAGAGGCGCTGCTGCCTGCCGCTCGGTGCCCTGTCACCACAGGCTTGCTGTGTGTGTGTGGGCCACACAGGTCACAGTGACATCTGTGCTTTGGTTAGGATGACTGAGCTTTGGGCCCTCTGTTAGGAAGAGTGTTGTTTAGCTGAACTGTGCACATGAATTCCCGAAGGCTGCTGTAGCCATTGTCCACACACCAGGTGTCTCCAAACCACAGAAATGTGTATTCTCACAATTCTGGAGCCAGGGAACCTGAAACCCAGGTGTGGGCAGGGCTGGCTACTTCTGGATCCCCTGGGGAGAGTCTGCACCTGCCCTGGCTGCTGGTGGTGCTCGTAGTCCCTGGTATCCCTTGGCTGTGAAGCACCACCTTGTCTGAGTGTCGTCTTCTGTCTCCACCCTCTGCCTTCTGCAGGGATAGCAGGTCGGTTTGGGGCTCACCTGGTGTTCGGGACTGATTAGTTACCATTGTCCAAAGCAGGTCACACTCGGATCCCAGGGCTTAGCCTTTGGACTGTCTTTTGGGGGCCACCCTTCCAGCCACTACCATGGCACCTGTCACAGCCATAGATAGCAGGCTGTCTGCCGCAGCTCACCCATTCTTCTGTTGATGGACACGTGTGCCGTTTCCCAATTTTGACAGTTCTGAATAGTTTTTAGAATCACATTTAAGTATAGTTCTGTTTTGTGCTACTGCTGGGCAGTGAACCCAGGGCCTTGTGCATTTGAGGCAAGTGCTCTGCCACCTGAGCTCTGTCCCCAGCCCCTGAATGTGGTCTCCAAGCTCATACCCACAGCCCTTTTTTTTCACCTGGGCATGGAACCCACAGCCGGGTGCGTGCCACGAGTAGGAGCTCTAACGCACACTTAGCCAGCTCCGCCTGTTTTTTGAAATGTTTTCTTCTAGGAATTGTGGTGACTCTTTTCAGTCAGAATTAACATTCCCACAGTCCCACCTGCCTCGTCACTGCCTTTGAACTCTAGGTAAAATGCACACGCATTCTGTTCACGGGTGTATTTAAAAAAAAAAAAAAACTTTTTTTTTTTTTTTGAGAGTGAGAGAGGGGAGAGAGAATTTTTAATATTTTTTAGTTCTCGGCGGACACAACATCTTTGTATGTGGTGCTGAGGATCGAACCCGGGCCGCACACATGCCAGGCGAGCGCGCTACCGCTTGAGCCACATCCCCAGCCCACAAAACTGTTTTTTGAAAGGAGATGTCTTTGTATTTTCCCGATCCTGACTTCCTGACGCTCTTTCCTTTGACACGCACAGTCAGCCCTCTGAGTCCGCCTGTAGATTCAACCAACTGATTGAAAATATTCAGGAAAAAGAAACTGTCTGGGCTGGGGATGTGGCTCAGGGAGAGGCCTTGCCTTGCTCCATGCGGCCTGGGTCCCATCCCAGCTGCACACGCAGCAGAGTCTCATCTGCACTGAATAGGAGGGGCTTTTCCCTGTTGTCATTCAGTGTGACAGCAGTTTGCATAGCGTTTGCATTGTAAATAACCTGGGTGACTTAATATGTGTGGCAGGATGTGCAAAGGTCTGTCAGATTCAGTGCTGTGGGCTTGGTGTTCAAGGGGAATCCTGGAACCACTTCGTGCTGTGACCACTAAGGGGTAACTGAGTTCCTTCTGTTTTCCTTTAGTCTCAAGAACTGCTTCTAACATTTTGTTGCTCTGTTGATCTACTCTTTAAAAAAACAAATCATAAATGGCTTTTTTTTTTTTTTTTTTTTTTTTGTGGTACTGGGGGTTAAACCCAGGGGCGTAGTACCACTGAGCTGCATCCCCAGCCCTTTTTTATTTTTGAGTTGGTGTCTCGCTAACTTGATGAGGCTGGCTTTGAACCCGTGATCCTCCTGCCTCAGCCTCATGAGTCACTGACTTTACAGGTGTTTGCCAAATGGCTGGCTTTTTTCCCTCCATTCTTTAAGGATGTTTATGCAATATGTTGGTCTAATTGGTCTCTCTGCCTTTGTCTCCTCACACAGTAGGTAGAATTTTCTCAGTGCATTGCAACTGTCTTGCAGCACCTCTGGTTTCTGAGAAGTTGGGGATACCCTTGTCATTTTCTCAAGTTACTGTCCCTCTCCTGGCCCTCAGTTGCTTTCAAGGTTTTCACTTTGTCCTGGTTTTTGGCTTTTGGACATTTTGCTTAAGAGTGTTTTTCTTCCTGCTGTACTGGTTGGTATTCACCAGTACAAAATTATGGAAATTTTGACCATTTCTTCCTAGTCCCCCACCCCACACCTTCCCTTGTACCAGGGAGTGAACCCAAGGCACTTGAGCACCAGCCACATCGCAGCCCTGTTTTATATTTTGTTTAGAGACGGGGTCCGGGGTCCTGCTGAGTGGCTTACAGCCTAATTTGCTGAGGCTGCCTTTGAACTCGCGATCCTCCTGCCTCTGCCTCCTGGTCCACTGGGATGACAGGCATGTGCCCTGGTGCCTGGGTCCTACGCTGTTTTTCTTCTGGTGCTCTAATCGCATGTGACTGCCCTTTGGATATTGTGCCGAAGGCTCTGTTCTTTTTAGATGTTATGGCTGCTTTGAAATCCTTATTTGGGGGTTGGAGTCTGGTGATCCTTAGGTCCCTGGTGTTGTACATGTTATGTCACGGCCTGGATCTGTTGGGCTGTCTGGGAAATGGCAGCTGTGGGGATCTCAGTTCCGTCTTTGCATCATCACGTGCCCTGAGCCTCTGTTTGCAGGGTCCACGTGCTGATAATCCAGCTTTGAGCAGTTGACACCTAGCCGGGTTGTGCTTCTCCTGAGGCCCTTCTGTGGGAGCACGTCCTCCCGTCCAGTGGCTGGTGTCTTCAGCTCTGGTCTTTTGGTTCCTGAAGCCAGACAGACTGGGTTCCCCAGAGTTCTAGCTGCCCGAGTGGTGCTGCCCCGGGCCTCCCCGTGGCCATTCCACTCTCCAGGTCTCTCTGCTCCCTAGAGAGCCTTCCTGCTTTTCTTCATCTTTCTGAGGTGCTTGTTTATAGTCGCCAGCAGGAGGGTCTGGTCAGTTTACTTGGCTGCACCAAAATCCCGTTTTTTCCCTTCCCACCATTTTCCTCATGTCGCCCCACTGGGTGTCCACAAGGGGGCAGTGGAGCTCTGCTGGAGTCGTCTGAAAATTGTTGCTGTTGGGACCTGGGATTGTTCCTGCTTTGCTGCTGTGTGACATATTTACTGGGCACCCACCAGGGGCTCTCCAGCCAAGCACCCCTGGGGGAGTGTAGAATATGGGCAAGATAATGTCACAGGAAACCACAACAGCACGATTATGATACAGGTTTTCTGGTGACACATCTTCATGAGTGGCCCAGGCCCAAACAGGTCTATGTGAGGTGCAAGGGAGGCCGCGTAGGAACCCCGAGCTTGGATGGGGGATAAAGCTACAGAGTTTGCACCTGGGGGCAGTGGGAATTGTCCCTGGAGTTGGAGTAGATGTGTAGACAGATGTGGTGGGACCTGCAGGGACAAAGATGGACTGACATCTAGAATCCAGCATGCCCCTAGTGGTCTAGGTGGTGGTGGGAGGGCCCTTGCTGTTCGTGAGGAAGCTCCTCTGAGGTTCTGTAAAAGGGGTGGACACGGGATTGGCAGGCCACCGCCCTGGACAAGTGGGGACTGGCAGGACTGGTGTTTGGGGGGTGCTTTGTGAACATAAGTGCAGCTGGACGTGAGAGCTGAGAAGTGGACTCAAGTTTTGGATCTTGATGACCAAGAAAAAGAAGAGTGCTGTGTGGGAGGCAGTGGGACACAGGGGGGACAGTGTAGGTGAGCTTACTGGAGCCAGCCTCCTGGGACACCTCAGCTTTGCTGCCTGGTAGCCCAGACGGAACCTCTAGTGACCTGGGCCCCACCTGCTCTCGGGGAGCTGCTGAAAAGTCTGGACTCCACCTCTGGTGTCCGATCCACGAGGTCCCTCCTGTCACCTGCCCTGTGTCACCTTTGGCTGTCTCTGCATCTCCTCCTTCAGCATTCCAGGGTCATTTATGATTGGAGGTGCCCAGTTTCATTAGAGCGAGTGTCCTCAGGAGCAGGGTTCTTAACACACGGGCTGTGCACAGAATTCAGAAAGGATGCTGTGCCTCGGCTGCCCCCCACGGCCCATGAGCTTCACACCTGCAGGAACTGCTGAGGGGCTGAGGAGAACAGGAGGGAGGGAGGCAGGCAGGCCTGTGATTTAGGAGACTGCTAAAATCCACTGCTTTCCCTGTCCCTGACCCGTGGTCACCTTTACACACTGCAGCGGGAGGGAGGGAGGGAAACGTGCTTTGCAGATTTGAGCAGATGGAGGTGGCCCAGTTTTAGCCCTTGGCACTTGAGGTGTGTTCAGGGCACCTGCAGGTGACTTGCCCAGCAGCAGCACCCCTCCTGCCCCCCCCCCCGTCATGTTTGTAAGTTCTCAAAGGCCCTGCAAGAGAGGGCTGTTGTCCAGCTAGGAACTTGGAATCCTGGCTCCTTATAACCCGAAAGAAGTCACTGAACTTCTCCAGCCTCAGTGTCCCCACCTATAAAATGTGAAATGACTTCTGGCATCACGGTAGAGGTCAGCCCACCTGCGTCGTGCATTCTCCCACTTGGTCATTCTTCCTCGATTCATTCAATTTTCTGCTTTTCAGGAAAAAAGCTTGTAAATACTTCGAGCAAGGCAAGGGGACCTGCCCCTTTGGAAGCAAATGTCTTTATCGCCACGCATACCCAGACGGGCGGCTGGCAGAGCCAGAGAAACCCCGGAAACAGCTCAGTTCTGAAGGCACTGTGAGGGTGAGGACTGGGCTGGCCCTGGTGGCTGTCCCACCCCCAAAATCGACGAGCTTTGGCAGCCATGAAGATCAGGGGGCGGGGGCTCAGGCTCGCGGCCTTCCTGTGGTCCTAGCGTAACCAGGTGCCCGTTGGTCTCTTGCAGTTCTTTAACTCGGTGCGGCTGTGGGATTTCATCGAAAACCGAGAAACCCGGCAGGTTCCCAGCACTGAAGATGTTGACATGACAGAGCTTGGGGACCTCTTCATGCACCTTTCTGGAGTGGAATCCTCAGAACCCTAGGGTCAGTGGTTGTCCCTGCGTCTTGGGCGTATCTGAGCCAGGGCGTGAGCCAGGCTGTGCTCACCCTTGGTCTCCTCCACTCTCCCTATGACAGCCCTGGGACGAGTGACGCATATAAAGTAACCTATTAAGTACACGCCATCACTATTTTTATAGTTGGTATCTGAGCTGTACCTCCAGCCCCTCGGGACCAGCTGGCTGCTGGGCGCTTTGCTTTAGAGGAAACCTGGCTCCGCTCCCGATTGTTCTCTGTAGACAAACAGTAAACTCCCAGCTGGCCCCGGAGCACGTTGAATTTTCTTACCAAAGGCTTCCTCCGTGGGGTCCCCAGTGTGTGTAAACAGTGAGCTGCTGTTGAGGGGCCATCAGTCCTCGTGAGTCTCCTCAGTGTCCCATGCGTACAGCTGACAGGTGAAGTGTTGGGCCACCCTTCCCTACCTGGAAGGCCTGGCTTGTCCACACGGGAGCTAGTTTCTGGCCCAGTAGCGCTTTAGAGAAGGAGGCCAGAGTTCTTGCTCTGTTTGATATTAACTAAAGAACGCGTGTGACCTCGCAAGTTAGAACAAGCTTGTTCTAAACCTGAATTTTTTTTATCTATTTTTGTAAAATGCTGGAGGGATGTTTTATAAAATGTGTCCCTACAGTATGGGTAGACCCGAGTTGAGAATGCTTGATTTTTATAGTTAGCTCTCAGTCAAGGGCCTGAGGAGCAGAGTTCCATTCCCAGCTCTAGAAGGAAAGGGTTAACAGCCATTAAACCTAAATTTAATTTATTTTATTAAAATAACATAATCGAGGAATCATAACTGTATCTTGTCAGGCGCAATAAAAACAAAATTAAAACCCAAATCAAGAAAACCTGTATTCCTGGCTTCCTTGCATCCACAATTATGTTGACTACAGACGGGGCTGGCCCTGTGGCCCGCCCCATAGGGGCCGCCCCTGGAAGACGAATTCAGAATTCAGCATGACGGGAGGGCGGAGCACCGTGCCTGGAAAGCCACCGTGTGCCCTGGACATCTCATCTCGGGCTGTGACAGGCAAGTCCCGTGGTACTAGATAGAGCAGGCGCATCTCCGCAGTCCTGGGTTGTTCGGTGAGTTATGTGCAAAACGGTTGGCGCTGCACCGCTGTCTCTCAAAAGAAGCTGGTTTCCAAACCCCCATGTCCCCACAGCGGGGCCAGTCCGCTCACGACCTTGACATCCACTTGTTTTTGCCCTAAAGATACTCGGCTCTTACAGGGCCGTCAGCATCCCCTGTGCATGCTGGAGACGGGAGGAGGACGGGCCAGAAAGGGTAGAAAAGAAGGCAACGTGAAGTTAAGGCCTGTGCGTCTCTAGGAGGTCCTTAGCAGCAGCTTCTCAGAAAACACGCTCTGCCCCAGGAGCAAGGGACAGGAAGGTGCTACCGCTGCCTTGCCTTCCCTTCCTCCCTGGGCTGAGCGCAGGTGCGAAGTCCACTAGAAGACGGGCAGCCTGGGGGATGTGGTCAGCGTGCAGGCGTTGATATCCTCGGTGTGCGCTGCCCGGTGCAGGGATGGCTCAGAAGCACTCCGGTTGATTTTGGGGAGGGAGTGTTGGAGCAGCTCGATGGAAGACAGGATCTGAAACAAGGTCGCAGCGGGGCCTTCTTAGCTGGGGTTAAAAACACTGCATACTGCTGTCACCCACCCTCCCGTCCCTTCCCCTCACCTGGGGAAAGAGAGGCCTCTCCTCCTTCACTTTCTTCACGCAGTCGGCCACCAGCCTCTTCATGGCCTTGGGGCAGTTCTTGTAGAGCTTGCTGAGGTCGGGGGAGGCGTAGCCTCGGCCCACCATGAAGATTATCTGAGGAGGGAAGACAGGAGTGAGTGGCCAGGCTGCCACTGGGCCTGGGGCCCCCACCAAGTGCCCGTGGACATCACCTGATCCCGGTTGTTGATGTGGGAGTAGGGCAGCTCCCCGGTCATCAGCTCATACAGGACGATGCCGTAGGAGTAGACGTCAGACTGGAAGCTGAAGGGGTTGTTGTCCTGCATCCGGATCACCTCTGGGGCCTGCGAGGGCGGGCCGGCGGTCATCATGGGGCCTGGCTGTCCCTCCCTAGGGGCCCTTCCCCCAGGGACTGGCCAACACAGGAAGCAGCAGGGGACACAGTTTGCCGGTCATCCCCCCCCCCCCCCCGTTCCTCACCATCCACAGCACGGAGCCCGTGGGCTGCTCCACCTGCTGAGAGCCACTCCAGCGGGACTTCACTGTCGCCAAACCAAAATCTCCAATTTTCACTGTTAAGCCTTCGTGGAGAAATATGTCTCGATGCTTGTTAAGGACGCTAGCTCCCAAAGGTCAGTCAAGTTAATTCTCCCCAAAGTTCCTTGTAACAGGGTCACCTCGCCACCTCTCTCTGGCCAAAGCCACCAGTGCAACAAATGTGCTAGATCCTCAAGTGTGTCTCCTGCTGCTCGTTCTCGTTTTCACACCGAGGTGCTGGCTCCCTGGCCTTGTGAGCCTTCTGTAAGGTAGGCACCTCGCTGCCTTCTGGAGCTTCCCTAGGGGGCTGGACATGGCCTGGTGACTGTGAATTACGTCTGTGTGGCTAGCAGATCCCTTCCTGAGGCTTGAATGCTCTCACGGCAGCACAGCCACCAGGCAGCTGCAGCCGGCCTAGGGAGCTCCGGACCCAGAGCCAAAGCCTTGGAGTCCCATGGTGGCTACAAACACCCACTGTTCAATGATTGAAAAGCCATCCAGCCTCTTAGCCACCCTATAGGACACGTCCCCCGATACATCTCCAGGACCCTTCTGCTGGCCAAGAAGCTAGGGTGGCAGAGCCTTATTACACACAAGTCTTCCTAGGGGCTGCTTCTAACAGCTCCAAAGAGATGACTTATTAAGCAGTAATTTTGGGGATTCGGCAACTTTGGGTCCGGATCTAAAGAGCTACAAACGAGCTTTTCTTAACCAAATGCTCTCCCAAAAAGCTATCGTGACAGAGCTCCCTCCTTTCTGTTCGCGGGCTTCAGACCCCAAAGGATACTGTTGGACTTCATGTCTCGGTGGATGATGTTCTTGGCGTGCAAGTAGCTGTGAGGAGAGAGGAAGTCTGTTAAAAGCAGCTTCTGGAGTGCAGGAGAACCCCGTCCCCAACTCCTGCCTGCAAGAAAAGCCACCCGCCCTGTTCACTGGGTCTGCGTCACCAGGAGGGGGGACCACAGCACAAACATGCTGTTGCTTTCCTAAGCTTCAGCCGTTCTGATAATGCTGGTGAGCGACGGTGGTACGAGTAAAGCAGAAAAGGAGTCATGCACGCACTGTACCCCTCTGGTGACAGTGCAGAGGGTGATTTTGTGGACCTGCACTACAGCATGGGACTGTGCCTTGCATGGCCCAGCACCGGGGCCAGGCGGGCCTGAGGAGCTCCACCCCCTCTCCTGCTCCCTGGCCCTGCGCTCCCGCAGACTTGTCTTCTCAGTGCCAAGCTACTCACTCCATCCCCTGCGCCGTCTGCCGGGCGATGTCGATCAGCTGGAACATCTGGAACTTGGTCTCCTGGACGTGCAGATGTTTGTAGAGGCTGCTGCCCTCACACCACTGGGTCACAATGGCCAGGTTGTCCTTTGTCATGTATCCCATGAAGAGCAGGATGTTGACGTGCCGCGTTTTGCTGGGGAGAAGGAGAGCTCTGCTTTCCCACAACGACCCAGCAGGAGCCCTGGTGAGCTCAGGGCTGCCCCTGTCAACAGGACCTTGTGACCAGCGCACTCCCAACTTTCCACAGGGGAGGGGAAGGCCCCCTTGTCTTCGAAACCCATGGTAAAGCAACTTGGCAACAAAGATGGTCCTCCCCACCTCAAACAAACCCAGAGACAGCTGGGCCACCAAAGGCAGTGGGCCTCGACAAGTGTCCACCTTCCAGAGGGAGCAGGTGCAGGGCACAGGGTCAGACTCACCGCAGGACAGCCACCTCGTTTCTGAAGGCCTGGAACTGCTCTGGGGTTGGGTCCACAACCTTCAGGATCTTCACTGCAACGTCTCCTGCAGATTAGTGGAGAGTCGGCACCAGTTCAGTGGGTCACTTTAGGTTGAGGAGATAGTGACCAACAGAGAACCCCCTCTACAGGGGGGGGGAACAAGCCTGCAGACCTCTAGACGCAGGCCCTGAAAGAAGGTGTTAAATGGGGCTGGGGATGTGGCTCAAGCGGTAGTGCGCTCGCCTGGCATACGGCCCGGGTTCGATCCTCAGCACCACATACAAAGAAAGATGTCGTGTACGCTGAAAATATTAAACATTCTCATTCTGTCGCCTTCTCACTCTTCCGCTGTTTTCTCTTTCTCACACACTCTCGTGTTCTGTCTCACTGTTGTTCGTGCACTCGCTTGCTGTCTCACAAATCTGTCTCACTTGTTCTCATTCTCTTTCGCACTCTGGATCGCTCATACACACTCGTGTTCTCTCTCATTCTCGCTGTCTCACTCGAGTACTCCCTCTCTCCCACACTGTCTCTCTCGTTCTCATCAGTCTTTCACTCTGGTGCGTTCTCATGTTCGCTCGCGCTCGTTCTCTTTCTCATACATACTAACACTGTCGTTCTCGCTCTCAGACTCTGGTTTGCTCTCACACTCATTCTCAGTCCTCTATTTCACACACTCAAAAAACTGACCGTCCTCAACACCGAGTGCCTCCCACACCCTGGCACTGTGAGCGCCCAGGTCCCCTTCAATCCTCCTTGAATACTTTGTGCATTTGCAGACAAGCAGAGGTCTAGGGACCCGGAAGGTTCCCCATTCCTGCTCCTGCGACTATCGGTGATGCTGACTGGAGCCAGTGTCCCTACAGCTTCAGATCTGCAGATGTCAGTCTCACTTTCTACGCGCTCCAGCTCTGGGAGCCGCTCTGTACCTGGTGTTGGGCCAGGTGGTGAGGCGCAGCTGAGGGAGAGGATCCTAAGGGCGCCACCTCAGCGAGACCCTGTCTCAAAAGTAAAAGAGCATGTAGCTCAGTGGTCAACAACCACGGGGCCAGTGCCCGCTGCAAAAAGTGATTTATGTAGATATAATCTGAAGAGTCAGCCCGTGGGAGGGCAACCTGGTTCCTTCAAAGGGCAAGGACCATCCCTGTAGCCTCCCCTGAACCGGTGGTTTACAACAGATGTCAAACCATCCCTGGGAGCCCCAGCTGACCCGGTTCCTGGGCCTCCCTGTCCGGGGCAGCCTGGGAAGGCACTGCTGCCCTTGGGTGGAGACAAGACTCGGGGGCCGCCTTCTACCGAAGAAATACATGAGGCAGGAAGCCTCATGTACGAGGTCCTTACGACAGTACAAGGGCAGGAGCTCTGGCCTCCTGGAGGAGGTGGGCAGGGCAAAAGGAGGATCATCCAGCAGAAGCTACAGGGGGAGGAAAGAGATGGGGCAGGGTGCTGGGCATGTGCAAGGGGCAGTCGGCTGCAATCACCCACGTAAGTGGCAGACGACTTGGCCAGACAGTGGAGGGGAACTGAGCCCAGGTGGCTCAGGCTCCTCACAGAGCAGAGCCTGCAGAGACCAGTGGTTTGGCGGTGCAGGAGGGGATGGCTGCAGGCCCTGCCCCTCACGGAGCTCCGTCCACCAGCGCCCACTCTGGACTGCTTTGGGAAAACGAATGGGACTTATTCCTTCCAAGCGCCTCTTCTTTGTCCCATCACTTTAGTCACAATCCCTGTGTACGTGGGGCAGAGCCACCCCCCACCTTATTTAAGTGTGAATAATCCGAGCACTGCCACTAGAGGGCGCCACCCCAGAGCACATTTCCAACAGCTTCCAAGGGCATAGGACGTGGTTCACGTGGGAACTGCCCGGAGCTGGCATGGGTGCTCCAGTCGTGAGCTCCCAGCAGGTTCTTCAGGCAAAGATGGTCAGAATCCTGCAACCCCAGACTCCATTTCACTCAAACGCTATCTGAATTCTCGGGCCAGGGCCCAGTGCGTGAACAAAGGAACAGAAGCTCAGAGAATGGAGGCACCAGAGAGTAGGGAGGAAGATGGGGCAGCATGTGCAGGCCTCAACACCTGCAGGACCCACTCCTATGGTCTCACCTTCGCTCAGTAGGGAGCCTCCGGGTCTCCCGAGCAGCTGGCTTTGTACCTGCTGCAACAGATGCCTCCTTCCCACTTATAGGGCTGGGGTGTGGCTTCCCCGTACGAAGAAAGGGAAGGGTCCAAGTTTGAGGACAGATGTGTACATAGTACTGCATTACGATGCAAGATTTGTTTTTGGTGTTGGTTAGAATCTACTCATTTTTAAAGGAATTCTAAAATGGAACTTTAAGTGCCCAGGCACGTGATAGGCTAACAGCTGCCCGTGGGACTTCAGTTTCTAGCATGAAGTTCAGGACACAGCCCCCAGCCTGAGACCCCTGAATAGAACTAGGGCTCAGCAGTAGAGCACTTGCCTAGCAAGAGCAGGACCTGGGTTCGATCCTCAGCACCACATAAAAATACATAAACGTTTTGTGTCAAAGAAAAAAGGTGGCCTTCCAACTCAGCCTTGTGCCATCCCTGCCCTCCTAGCTGGCAGTCTTGCCACATTTAAAACAGTACTTTTGGGTATAGACCGAGAAGGGGAATAGCTGGGTCAAATGGTGGTTCCATTCCCAACTTTCCAAGGAATCTCCATACTGCCCTCCAAATTGGCTGCACCAGTTTGCAGTCCCACCAGCAATGTACAAGTGTACCTTTCCCCCACATCCTCACCAGCACTTGTTATTGACTTCATAATGGCTGCCTTTCTTACTGGAGTGAGATAGTAGAGTGGTTTTAATTTGCATTTCTCTGATTGCTAGAGATGGTGAGCATTTGTATATCCTCCTCTGTGAAGTGTCTGTTCAGATCTTTGGCCCATTTGTTGATTGGGTTACTTGTTTTTTTTGAGTTCTTAGTATACTCTGGAGATTAGCACTCTATCTGAAGTGTAAGGGGTAAAAATTCCCAAGATGTAGGCTCCCTAGTTACCTCACTTATTATTTCTCTTGCTGAGAAAAAAAACTTTTTAGTTTTGTTGATTCTTGATTTTAACTCTTGTGCTAAGCGAAGTTAGCCAATCCCAAAAAAACAAATGCTAAATGTCTTCTCTGGTATAAGGGAGGTGACTCAAAACAGTAGGAAGGAAGAACATGAGGAGAAGATTACCACGAAACAAGGAAAAGGGAGATGGAGAAGGGAAGAAAAAAAAAAGATAAGTGTCACAGTAGAATGGGTAGACAGTAGGGAGGGCGACAGAATACACCTGACACTAGGACTGCTGTATGTATACACATGGATGTATAACCAATGTGACCCTGTAATCTGTACATGTGGAAAAATGGGAATTCGTACCCTATTTGAAGGAAATGTATGATGTCAAGATTATTGTACTGTCTTGAGCAACTAATAAAAATAAATAAAACCCAGTACTTATTAAGTGTCGCGAGTCAGACACAGCTCTAGGTAGATGGCTGGTCAGACACAGCTCAGGAAGCACTCAGCACACGACAAACCACAAATTCTTTTTCTGCCTTAACAGCAAAGGCAAGGGACATGCAGGTGACCCGAGAATGTTCCATTTGGGATTCTACTGGGAACGAGCTCAGGCAACACAGATTTAGGAGAAACTGCACCTGGACTTTCCTTCCTGGGCCAACAGCACGGTCCTCAGGCACCATCAGTCACAGACGAGGGGACAGATGTGCCACAAGCCCCGGCTACCAGGGTACATTCCACTGTTTCTGGCCTTTGATATTGTTGACCTGCAATGGCTACAGGAAAAAGACTCCGTCCTAAACTGAGGAGCATCTCTAGGAGCAAGACAGCTTTCTAGGTGTTGTCCCGCTTCACATCAGATACTGACACCACGGTCACCAGCCGCGCAAGGAAGAGCTCTTATCCCTGCTGGACCTACACGGTTTAAATACCCGGCCACCGTCTGCTCTTACCACAGACACGTCTTGCTCTTGAAAAGAGGGTGTTGTCATCCTTCTGTCAGCGACTTGGTCACAAACCCCAGGCTCTGCGCACATTAAGCAGCCCTGGAGCGGCTGCTCACCTCAGGTGTGGGACCAGCTCTAGCGATGTGCCATCGTCAGGGGCTGCGTCATTCCCTGCTGTCCTTGTTGACAGCCTGAGAAGCTGCCCAGGCAGATCCTGGCTCACCTCGGGGCTCCAAGCCTGGGCCTGTCCCTTCCACAGGCAGCTCCCTGTCTATCTACCTGCTGCACTGAGTGCAGAACTCTTGCATTGAGCATCATCAGAACAGCTGCCATCTTCATGACACTCAATAAGACATCACTATAAACAAATATTGGGACGTACACACACAGAGCCCCCAGTCTAGAATTGGGGCTTCCCTGACAGCTCATTCTTTGTCTTCATTGATGGTGGCCTACCGCTCCGTCACTCTTTCGACACTCATGCAAATCACTCTGATGGGAGGGGTGGTTAAGCCTCTAATCCCAGCGGCCTCGGCTTGGGAGGCCGAGACAGAAAGGATCGAGAATACACAGCCAGCCTCAGCAGTGGTGAGGCCCTGTCTCTAAATAAAATGGGGAGGGGGCTCAGTGGTCGAGTGCCCCGAGTTCAATCCCAGGCACCAAAACACAAAGCCTGTGAGCCTGTGGGAGGCCATCCTCGAACGTAATTTGAGTGACCTCCCTGGCTGGCTGAGAGGGGCTTCCCCATCCTTTCCCAGGTCTGAGGGCTTGTCCATGCAAAGGTGTTCCTGGCCACTGCCCTGAAGACCCAATCATCGTCCTTGACCTTGGGATGCTGCCCCCCTTGACTTTCATTGGATGGGATTTTCCCTGGAATTTTTTGTTCCCCAATAAAAGCTCACTCCCCGGCATGCTGTCCTTCTCTCGCTAGCCTCTTCTGTAAACCTCGCCACCGCATTAAGTGGCGGGAGCTAGGAGAAGCCGTCCCGGAGCTGATATTAAAGGTAACGAGAGTCTGTCTCTATTTTAAAACTCACTAGCTATTACTCATGAATCGAACCTTCTTTCATGAAGCTGGTCGTGTGGCAGATAAGCCGTCCTTTACTGTCTACAGCTCCCCGTGTTCCTAAGAGTCCCAAGGTCTGTGGCCCTGGGGGCAGCCACCAGCATATTAGAGGCAGTTTTCCAAGGAAACATCTTGCATGCAACTTACCAGTGTTTACTCTTGTGCCCCTGAGGAGCCAGAAACCCCCATATTAGTGAGCACAAGGCTTCAGAGAACCAGAGATGGTTCTTGCCACCTCTCTACCAAAAAGAACAGAGACGGCCAGGCACTGGGGGTGATGCTGCGTTAGAGATGTGTTGGGGGGGCCACGTAACATTTTCATGAAAACACTGCTCCCATCCTAACAGAAATGTAAAGTGTGTCACTCCATAGCTACAGAAACTAACAGAGTCCCTTTCTTCCAAGTGACACACTCTAAGACTCCCACTCAGAGCCAAGACCCGTGTCTGCTCTCCATAGCTGAGAGGAAGCTATCAGGGAAGTTCTCCGCCCAACTGTTGACCCCCGTCCCTCCTTAGCGAGTCCCGCTCCCTCCCTGCGCCTCAGTTTTCTTGCAGGTGAGACCCCTCGGGTCCGCTCCGGCTTCACGTTTCTAGAAGCCACATCCCCGAGGGGGACAGGTGCCTGCTCAGCAGAGAAGCCCCTGGCTTTGGACCGCAGGGCTCAGCCCCTAATGATCCCCAGCACAGCACCTGAAGAGCACGTGTCCACCAAGCACAGCCTGAGATCCCACAGATGATACCACGTTCCACCTGCAGGTGTGACTGAGAACCCGTGGAGGGTGCTGCTCAGCAAGGGGACCCCAGTGCCCTCCGCGCTCAGAATGAGACTCGACTCCCACCAGAGCCCCCTGATAAGGAGGCCCCAGACTCACCGTGCCACTTGCCCTTATAAACGGTTCCAAAGGAGCCCGACCCAATGCGGGTGGAGAGCATGACCTCGCTGGCTTCGATTTCCCAGTAATAGCTTGAATCTCTCTGTCCCCGTGGCCTCTGCAACAAGTGGAGGCTGTTGACAATGATGAAAAAAAACAAAAGAGCAGCCCTCCTCCCGCCCCCTTTTTCTGGTGCTGCTGGGAGGGAACCCAGCGGCCTCTGCAGCCCATCTTTAAGACGGGGCCTTGCTAACTTGACAGGCTGCCATCCTCCTGCCTCGGCCTCCAGAGCGGCTGGGATTGCAGGTGCCAGCACCCCTGGCCCGTCGCTGTGTGTGAGACACACACAACTCCATAAGGGAAAAGGCCACTTGAGTGGAAGCAGACCAGGAAGTCGTCTGAGGCAAGGGTGCCCAGCACGTCACACCCACCCACCCAGCCACCCTGTCCTTAACAAGGCTTCACTAGGGTCCCACCCCAAAGCCAGGCCAAGGCATCTGACATTCAGCTGTTTCCACCGTGGAACCCTCAGCGCCAGGAGGAGCCGCCCCATACTCACAATCTTGTTTTTCTCCTGGGTCCCAGATCCTGGAGCCCGCTCTCTCTGTGCCGGCACCGGGGTCTTGGGCTGGGACCAGCCTGTGGGGCTCAGGTTGTTGGGGCTGCCGGACGGGGCTGAGGGTGAGGCTTAATAGACAAGACAAACAGAGTCCACACGGGGTCAGCCACAGAGATACACAGCATAGAGAGAAGAAGCCATTACTGTCTGTAAGTGACTAGGGAAAGTACCTGATTCGCTGTGACTTCGAATGGCATCCTGAAACAGAAGAGAGGAGCAGGTCAGCCGGTGCCCTAGGAACAGCTTCCAGGGGGAGGGGAAAGGTGGGGGAGAGGATGTGCAGGAACAGAGTGGACTCTGAGGCCTCAGACCCAGAAAGTCTGACTCCTATCCTAACCACGCTCCCCCGACTCAATCCACCCAAGGCTGGAGGCCAGTCTCCCACGAGCAGTCGGTAATCGGACATGAGTGTTGGATCATCTTCAGAAGAAACAGCACACGAAAGAGGAGGGCGAGCAAAGTCACCGTCAGCTGAGACCCTTCCCAGGACTTGGGACCTTGCTCTATTGGTTCTCTGGGGTTACAGGAGGTGGGGGCATTGGGACTCCCTGGCGAGCTCACCCGGCTAGGGGCTGGAGTCCCCTGGCCAGAGGTGGACTTGACATGGTCTATCCAGCCCCAACTCAAGAGAGTCGAGAGAGCAGGAATCCCCAAGGGCTTGGCCAATATTTCACATATAAGAAAACTCACGGGAGCAGTCAAGAGACCTGCCAGGCCACCTGTCCCCTCGGAGCAAGCCCTGAAGGTAGTCACACTCTGCTCAGGTGACAGGTCCAAGGCAACCTTCTGAATTTATCAGAAACTAAAGACTGCTTCAATCACAGGGGCCTCCATGAGCCCCAAATCCCAACTTTAAAAGTCTTTACTTGAAGTGGAACGTTTAACAGTAACAGGAAACCCCTCGGCCCCCTTAAAAATGGTGTTTTCCCCGAGGCCCTACATTCTGGGTTTTCTTTTTGTGGCCATAGTATGGACAAGATGCTTGTTCAACACAACTATTACTAGAATGTTCCCACGCAATGACGTCTTGCAAAGAGAAAAAGAATGATGAGTCAGGCTGCTTCTCCACCCCCAGGGTTCATCAATAAAGCCTCGTCCTCATTCCCCAACCTGCAGAGCTGCTCAGGGACACAGCGACCCTCCCTCTGCGCCCCAGCCGGGTCCATGGGGTCCATGCAGCAAGTCTGCGAGAGGCCAGCTCCGACAAGGGGAATCCACTGGCTGAAACCCACCTGAGTTCAGGACAATATTCAGGAACTGCTCTGTGATTCAGTCAGAGCATGGCGCAGTGCACCTTTAATAACAGAACTATTCCCACGCATACAAGGATCTTTTTCTTAATGTCACTTGATTTGCTTCCCTGTGTCCACTGTGTATGTCACCCTTTGCTCTGCTGTTCATTTCTACAGTCAGGAGGGGTATTTCTCTGGTCTTGGAATCTTTTCCTTTAGGAGAACTAAATAAGGTTTATGTAGAACAAAAACGTCCAGTTAAAATGCTCAATCGGGGCTGGGGATATAGCTCAGTTGGTAGAGTGCTTGCCTTGCAAGCACAAGGACCTGAGTTCGAGACCCAGAACCAAAAAAAAAAAAAAAAAACCCAAAATGCTCAGTCATACTAAAAAACCCAAGAATAAAAATGTTTCTAAAAAGTATAGAAAAGGTTAAAGCACAACAGTTTTGCTAGTTACTTTATAATAATAGTGAAGAATTTTTCGCTTTTCACATTTAAGTATTCAAGTGCTTACACTGGCAAAAAAAAATCATGTAAGAAAAGTTGCTGGTTTATTGTTATGTTAATATTAGAACAAACCATAATGACAACAGCACCCACAGTGTATGCATGGCCTCCTGACAACACTGACAAGTATGTCCAAGTGACACTTTCAGCCAGGCCTGGGGATGCACAACCATAGTCCTAGCAATGTAGGAGGCTGAGTCAGGAGGATCTCCAACAGCTTAGCAAGACCGTCTCCAAATAAAAAGTAAAAAGGCTGGGGACACAGCTCGGTGTCACAGTGCCCTGGGTTCAGTCCCAAGATAAAAATTGATCTGCGGTCTGAGTGAGGTAACCCACACCCGAAGTGACAGGTGTCCTTAAGTTTCTGTTTTGGATACTGGGGACGGAACCAGGACCTGTGCGTGCTAGGCCAGCACTGACCCTGAGCCACACCCAGCCCTGTGGAGACAGGCTCTTGTAAGTCCCCCAGGCTGGCCTCGGACTTGATCCTGCCCTGGACTCCCAAGTACTGGGACCACAGGTACACACCACTGTGCCCAGCCCCCGAAGTTTTTTTAAGGAACAAGCAGGGTGCAGAGAGAGCAGTCGTGTCTGATGAGCATTTAATAGAGGACCTCCCAGTCCATGTCAACCAAAGCTTCTGATTTCTAATCAAAACACTGGTTTCCAATGTACAAACAAAACACTGGTGTTGTAAGTGCCAACTAAGTCTAAGTCTAGCAACTACTTGTTGGTTAAAATTGACTCTGTGAAGCCAAGGGCATTAGAATATTTTGTACAATCTACTTTGAGCCTGTCACCCCAGCTACTTGGGAGACTGAGGCAGGAGGATGGCAAGTTGGAGGCCAGCCTGGGCAACCAAGTGAGGACCTCCCACAAAATAAAAGGGCAGAGGATGTAGTTCAGGGGTAGAGCATCCCCGGATTCAGTCCCCAGTACCAGGAAAAAAAAACTATTAACCTGAGAAATCTATCAGCAACATGACACAGAGTTTGTTTTTACTGACTTAAAAAGAAAACATGGAAACAAGTCCGACTAGACATGTGAACTGACTTGACAATGGCTTCCCATTAGATAGTCTATTGTCTGAGAAGCAATCCTGTTAATGACAAGAAGGCAAAGGCATGAAGAAGAATACCTACTCTTCCCCTCAAACAAAATCGTCTGGACCACGCCCTGGGAGAAGCATTCAGGCTGTTATTCTAGTCCAAAGCAATGAGAAAGAAATAAAGAAGAATAAAGAACAAAGGAAGTATTTCAAGTGTATTCAGTTGTTATTAAAGATGACCAGAAAGCAAACCAAACACACAACACACCAAAAAGCAAAGCAGAGGAAAGGCAGACTGAAAACACTAGCTCGGGGCACTTTTCCCTCTGCCTGAAGAACTGCTCACTAGCTCCCAGGCCCCGCCCTTCCCCTACAATCCCTCCAGGGGCTGGGGTGCCCCATCACCATTACTTTCTTTCCCAACCAGAATGAGGCTGCTCTGCCTTCTACCAGGGTCCCCACACAGCGGGAAGAAGGCATCCAGCTGTTAGCATCTCTTCATGCGATTCCCGTCCTCACCAGAAGGATACACCAACCCGCTCAGCCCAGCTGCGGGCTGCTGGACAGGAAGGAATCTTAAGACTCCAGGGGCCCCAGAAAAAGTATTGCAACAGCCCTGACCGGGTTGCACCCTAAAACTCTCTGAACCCCACCCATATGAACTGAGTGATCTCATCACTGTCCCCCAGGGGCCCTATTACCTCAATCATCCTGCCGTCCACGGGCAGGGTGGTGCTGACCATGTGGACATTCGGTGTAGATGTCGATCTCTGCCTCTGGGACAGGGAGCCCTCAGAGGCGGGGCTGGCGGTGTTGAAGGTGAAGGCGTGGGGCGTGGAGTATCTGTGCTGGGAACTGGAGGAGGAGAAGGAAAATTCCATCAGTGGCCATTGGGCCTCCCCACTGAGTCCTTTAACCAAGTACCTTCGTTAAGATATCGAGGGGTACTAGGCAAGGTGGCACGGGCCTCTTTACCCCAGGGACCCGAGAGGCTGAGGCAGGAGGACTTCAAGTTCAAGGCTAGCTTGGGCTATTTATCAAGACTGTGTCTCAAAATAAAAAGGGCTGTGGGTGTAGCTCAGTGGTAAAGTGCCTCTGGGTTCAATCCTCAGTAACAAAACATTGAAGGAAGGAGAAAAGAACTTAGGGGACAACTTGATCTGTACAACCCTTGACAAAATGTTTCATTCTGGGGCTGGGGCGGGCTCCCGCGGGAGAGCACTGGCTAGATGGGCGAGGCCCTGGGTTCTGTCCTCAACACTGCATAAAAATAAATAAAACAAAGGGTGCGCCCACCTACAACTAAAAAAATCTTTTTAAACATGTTATTCTTTTGACATGCAGAATTTTAAAACGCTCTTCTGTTTGGGTGCTTTTTTTGAGAAGCAAAATAATTATGGACTTGTAATTCACATAAATAGGAGACCAATACATTATAAAATTTCTCCTTCCCCCCTACAGAACACCTCAAATTGTTACAGAATCTAGAAGAAAGAACAGATTATTAACATTTGCCAAACACCAACACCTACTAAGCCAGTTGGAATCTGCCCAGTTTAATTTAGAAAACTTCACACAAGATTTAAAACAGAGCTCAGAGCTGTCAGCCGGGCTGCCGGAGGCCAAGGCCCCGCCCCGCCCCCTCTCCAGGACCAGCACACAAAGGCAATTCCTGCGAATTCAGATTTTAGATCTGCAGTCCTAACTGTGCAGTGAGCCACTGGCTTCTTTGGGCCAACAGCACACCTTCCCACCCAAACCGGGAAGAGCTCTGGGAAGCAGAACCCTGGGGAAGGCGGGTGTCTGGAGACCCAGCCTTGGCATCACACAGCGCCTGCCCCGGCACATCAGGCCTTGGGTTCCATTCCCAGCTCTGCGCCCCCTCCCCAAAACAATGACCCCGCAGTCGGGGTGGGGCAGCTGGGGCGTAGCTCTTTGGTTGAGTGTCTGCCTAGTACTCGCAAGTCCCTGGGTGCAATACCGACACCCGCCTCAGAGCATAATGTCAAACGCTGTCGTTATTTGCTGTGAAGACGAGTTCAAGCTTTGTCCCGATTCAGGGACACCCGCTTAGGAACTCAAGGGACTGAAGGCACGTTTTTCTAAGGAGAAAAAAAAAAAAAATCACCTTCAAAAAAAAATCAGGGGCTGGGGTTGTGGCTCAGTGGTGGAGCGCTCATCTAGCACATGCGAGGCCCTGGGTTCGGTCATCAGCACCACAGAAAAATAAAGTATTGTTTTCAACTACTTCCAAAAAATAAAAAATGTCAAAAAAAAAAAAAATCACCTTCGCAGGTACTTGTCTATTTATGCCTTCAGAAACCTAGACTGTTCCAATTTTCAGAGGCAAGTACAATTTCATGGCCCAATGTGGTTTGCAAATTATCAAAAAAATCACCATAAATATATATCACTTTCTAAGGGCCTTTCGATGTTACCTGATTATATGTGTATGAAAAATATTGTTAGACAAAGGTGTGGATTTTATTTTAGGTTCTATATACTGTGTAACAGTTAACACAAACTCAACTAAATCCCGGTTCTTAAAGCTGAGAAACAAACAAGGCATAAAGAAAGGATATTTATGCTAAAAAAATTATATATTTTTGAAGATAGCAAAAATACCATAGTCTTGGCAATTCGAGGCATTTCGGAAATGAGGGTCTTATTACTGATAAATCACTATTTCAGTTTGGGGACCAGTCCCATTGGGGCTCATGTTACTGTATACCAAAGAAGGCAGAGTGGCAAGCTTTTAAAATGAGATATGCAGGGAAGCGTTATGATACCAGAAGGAACTGTACACAGAGTCACTTTCTGGGATGTCAGAACTACAGGGCCACAGAGGGAAGCGCCCCGTGTGAGGGGCAGCAGTAGCAAGGCCTGGAGGAGCGGCCAGGGCTCCACACGCTGCACTGTGAGGACTCCCACCGTCTGTGGCAGCACCGCACCCCCACCCCGACATGATTCCCCAAGAGGACAGTTCCAGGTGTCCCAGTACCTGACAGGGATCCGGGAAACAGACTCTCGCATCCGACGCATCGTCAAGGAGGGCAGCGCCGGGGCCCCGCTCTCACCAATGGTGGAATTTGGAAACAACCTAAATGACATCAGCGACAGAAAGACTCGTTTATAGATGTGCAGAAATCTCGGAGAAAACCAGCTGCCCGCCTTGCAAACCCACAGCTGCCAAAGGGAAACCCCCCACCACGTTCTCCACCACTGTTCCAGGCCACCTGGAGTAAGGGGACAGCAACCAAACAGCTGGGACTGAATGACTGCAGAATGTCATCTAGGAAGTGGTTCCCATGTTCAGCTCAGTCAAAATGCTTTGTATAGCTCCAGGAGGGCGCTGCACCACCTAGCCCACTCAGCGCTCTCTGGAAACCATGTCTCAGAGACAGAGAGAAGCGAAGCGTGTTCAGCGCCAAAAGTCATCAGTGAGAGCAGAGGGGTCCTGCCTCCATGAGGCACCTGCCCTCCCTGAGCCTGTGCTCAGCAATCTCCCATTAGCTCAGCTCAGCCTCCTCGGAGGGGGTACTGCAGGGAAGGCCACGCTCCTTTTTTCAGAAATGAACTGAGGCTCAGAGGTGTCCGTGAGTGACAAGACTGAGAATGTGACATCTACTGGGCTCCAAAGTTTGTATCATTTGTGTTACTCAAGCTGTCTGCAAAAGTCAACGTGTGACTAGCAAGAGAGCAAAGACAACATTCTCACTGTGGTTGGTTGGTGTGTGTGTGTTGGAAATTTAACTCAGGGTCTGTGGAATGACAGTCCCTTAGCCCCATGGTGGTTTAATGATAATCCCTTAGTTTTCTGGTGCCTTCTACCCTCAAGAAAGGATAAAACTGGCTTTTCACATCCCGGTAAACACAAGTTTTTGAAAGGCACGCTTGAGCAGTTTTAATTGAAAGTTTCAATTACTTAATAAAATAAAATGTAACAACTACATTTTGATAACCGGTTTGTCTCCTGAAGGAAATAAGTATCTTTCAAACTATTTTAAGCCCAAACCCTGTGTCTGAGGTAAAGAAACAGCACCACTGTGCCCTCCTGCCCTTCCGTGCCACGGCCTGGTCACCTTACTAAACAAAACAGAGCAGGGTCAGTGGCGGCCTTGGAGATATCAGTGCTAGGACACGAAGGCCAAGAATCTTTTAGGTTTTGATATCCGCCTGTCCTTTTCCTCACTGAATGTCACCACATTTGACAGGTGACAGGTTCTACCTGCCTAGTTTGGAGAATATGACCAGCACACTAAAACTAGCTTGTCTCACAACCCCCACGTTTCTAAAGCAGGTTCCACGATCAAAACAATTCACCCAACAAGTCTGCCCCGAGTCTGCGCAGTCAGAACACACGCCCCTGGCACCCCCAATCTTTGGGGAAAGAAAAAGATGGTGCCTTACAGGAGCTGCCGGATGTTGCTCCAGTCCACACACATGGTGGGGACTTTGGTGCTACAGTGTTCGTGGAATTTGTAGCCACAAGTCTGACACCGAAATCCGTTTAACAGGAACTTCTGACAGATGTCACAGAAGGCAAGCTTCAGGAACGTCTTCCGAGCCTGTGACAAAAGAACACAGGTGTGCATTACACTTAGTCAATGAAACCCGTCCAAAGGCATTTCCACCCAACCTCCCAAACATCTATGTAGATGAAGATGTTGATGCAGAAATTAAGCACCCCTCCGGCCAACCATGTCTAAAGGGCCTGTTGTAAACAAAGGCTTAGCCCAAGTTTTCAGCAATACAAAGAATTTACGCTCAGAAACTCCTAGTGCGCAACGCACGTTACCAACATGCCCCAGAGAGACGACACTGCGACTTACAAAGTTGTGTGTGGTGAGGGGCACGTGGTCCAGGAAGTCCACCTGCAGCTCCTCTCCGATCAAGGAGGCGGCGTCCGTATTCCAATCTAAACGTGCTTTTTTACTAAAAATTTTGAAAAAGAGTGAAAAGGAAATGTTGGGATGAGTTGGGGGGGGGGGGGGGTGAGGGGAGACACACACAGCAGCTCCCATTCTCTCCCTGCCACTTAGACATGGCACATTCGATCCACACAACACCAAGAGCCGGTGTCCTTGTCCTCCTTGTCCTCATGTTAAAAATGGCAAGATGGCCTGCCTGCCTAAGACTTGACTAGGAATTCATGTCTACGGACTCCAGAGCTGGTGTTGTTAGTCTGCTTTGAACAGTGACATGTACCACTGTCTTGGGAACGGTGTGGGGGTGAGTGGGGTGATGGGTGGGTCCTCCCACCTCAGTCTCCCCAGCAGCTGGGATCGCAGGTGTGTTCCACCAAGTCCAACTTGTAACTGTATCTTAACAGAAGTTTTGTGACGTTAACATTCTATTTTTAAAAACCCCAAAATCTTGCCAAATGTGTATAAATATGACCACAGTGCCAGGATTTTCGTGTGTGTCTGCCTACTTCAATCTAGAAGATTCATAAATAGAAAGAGACTACAAATGCACGTTACCATTAATAAAAGAGTCGTATCTGCAGAGCTATTTACAGTCTGTAAAATTAAGTCTTGGGGAGACTCAACTGTCATAAAACTTACCCTGAGACTACTGTGTTGTAGACAACACCAAATGTATCTATTTAAATATAAAAGAATGCCCAGCTCCGCGCTCTGCCCCATTTCCAGAAGGGTGAATCTCTGGAAGCAGAGAACATCATACACGAGGCATCATTCAAACACTGGCCCCACCTACCAGAAACCTCTCCAAGCCTTCTTCCTGGTTATCCACAGTAAATACCTAGGACGGGGCCTACGACACTCCACAGCACTTTCCAGTCCTGTGCGTCCTAGTGAAGAGGGAGGGGACCCCACCTCCGCTCAGCCCTCAGCTGCTCTGTCCCGTGGGGCCAGCTCCTCATCATGCAGCTCTGGGGAAAAGCAGACCAAGCCCCTCCCGGTCTCAATCTTTCTAGTGATTCAGGAGCACTGTGGACGGACTGCCTGGTGGATCCACCCAGAGCTACATCCAGCTAAAGCTGAGGTCTGCTGTGAGGATTTGAGCGTCCTGAACAGAAAGGAACAGATTCATTTGAGTTTGTTCCTCGGTGCAGAGTGTGGACTCCTCTCTGGAACTGGGACCTTCTCGGAACATGAAGAGGTATGTGAAGATGAGTAGCACAAGTCATAGGTTTCCAAGAACAAAGCCAAGCTCAAAGACCCCTCCAAAGTTTTCCCCATTTTGGGGGTAAAAATAACAGATAATGGATAGTCATGGATGCTCGGTTGCTATACGTTTTAGTCGCGGTCCTTGAGGACACGCCTCCAGCTTGCCACCACCATCAGACACAGGGTAAGTTTTCCCTGCAGCAGAAGGATCGTGTCAGGACAGCCCCAGCAACCTGGTGAGACCGTCCCAAAAAATTTAATACTTTTTTTTTGTAGATGGACACAACACTGTTATATATTTATTCTTTTTTTACATATTTTTTAGTTGTCAATGGATTTTATTTACTTATCTTTTTTTATGTGGTGCTGAGGATTGAACCCAGTGCTGTACCACTGGGCCACAACACCAGCCACCAGCCCCCTTCTCAAAATTGTAAAGGTTAGAGGTGGAACTCCGTGGTTCAGCACCCCTGGGTTCAACCCCCAGGTTCCCCCCTAACGTGAATCTCTAGAGTTGACCTGGAAGCAGCAGAGATATACCCGACCCCATCCTCAGGAACACCATCAGCACCCACCGTGTATTTATTTCAAGAGAATATCCAGGCAAGGATGTCAAGTTCCTAGTGCCTTATTTCTCTGAATTACCTCTTCATAAACAAAGGTAGGTGAACACATGCTATTTTATAGAAAGCTAGCACAAGTATTTTTAATGACACTAGTTATTTGAGTGACTTTCTGAGAGAGGAGTTGGTGGCTGGAGCTCTTACCCTTTGTGTTCGTGGAGAAGTCGGAACACGGCGCAGCACTCGGGCTGCAGGCCTCTGACCTTGAGCGCCTTCATGAGGCAGTCGTGCAAGCTCATTCCATTCCGCACGTTGACCTGCGAACAAAACACGCCCTTAGGAACCACAGCACTGCAGCAGCCCTCAGAAGAAGAGCACGGGTATCAATCAATGTGTCTGTCAAGGGGGCGCTGAAGACTTACAAAGCACTGACCGTAATGGCGAACACACATGCACACACAGGAAGCAACCTGAGTATCCAGCAGCAGGGGAGTGCTTGAATCAAGCATGTAGCACCTAGACTGTCACACTAAACCCATTCACTGTGTTGCACTGCTTATAATTAATGTAAAGGGGAATCCATGATGTACTAACTAGGGGAAAACATTTTCAAGATAATACAAAGAGTAAGAGTAGGAAATGGGGACACCCGTTTGTACAAGTGTGGAAATACGCTTAGTAGTTACAATCAGAGATTGCAGTTGAGAAGAATAAAGGACACTTTCCCTTTACACATCTCACTTATGTACACACAAACATGAACACCCCCCAGAAAGGAACATGAGCCAATATGAGCCATAGACAAAATGAGATGAGTTTATGGGATTTTAAAAAATTGCCTCTTCTTGCCCAGTGTGGTGGCCCACACCTGTCATCCCAGTGGCTTGGGAGGCTGAGGTAGGAGGATCCCGAGTTCAAAGGCAGCCTCAGCAATGATAAGGCCCTCAGCAACTCAGTGAGACCCTGTCTGTAAATAAAACACAAAATAGGGCTGGGGATGGGGCTTGGTGGTCAAGTGTCCCTGAGTTCAATCCCTGGTATCCTCCACCCCCACCCCCCAAAAATTGCCTATCTCAACAAAATAGCTCAACAAAATGTGAGGGTTTTCCTAACAAAAATTCCATCTCACATGTGCTTTCCACCGTTATACCGTTAAAGGGGAAACAGGAAGTGCACGAAATAGAGTCGCTGTCCTGCTGGAGGGACACAGACCAGTGTTATCCCATATTTACATTCATACCACACCACACAGCCTTAGTAGCATCCAGTCCCTCCACTATCACTCGTACCCAATCTTCAAAGCCTAGTTAGAGGCTGGGCATAGTGGCACACGGGTGTCCCCACTTCCTACTCTTACTCTTTGTATTATTCTGACCCAACTCAGAAGGGTGAGGCAGTAAGATCCGAAGTTGGAGCCCAGCCTCAACAACTCAGCAAGACCCCGTCTCAAAATAAAAAGTGCTGGCAGAGTAGCTCAGTGGTAGAGCACCCCTGGGTTCCATCTCCAATGCAAAAAAAAGTCAGGCCACTCAAGTCGGCAGAGCCAGCGAGGAGGACAGAACACAGCTGGGCGACACCTGGGAACTGCCCTCAGCGGGCTTCCTCCTCCTGAAGCTCAAAGTGCAGCAGCTCAGAGAGGCCATCCCAGTCCTTTGCAGCCAACCATTCCCTGGCCAGTTGAGGGCAGAGAGGTCTGCGCCTGCCAGCTGAGGCTCCACACCAGGCCACAGACCTGCATGCAAAGCAAACAATCTGGGAAGGAAAGTCAGCTTAAGGACTGTGACGGCCTCAGTGAGGGCCATGTCAGAGGTTTCCACAGCTTTCATGGGAACGCGTCTGCCTGGTCATCAGTCTTTGAAGCCTCAAGATGGGCTCTGCACTACGAGGGCACAGCCTAGAAGGATGTGAACCTGCACAGCCATCAACCCCGGAGATAATGGGGGGGAGGGGGAGAACACTTTCCCAAAGGATCAAATTGGGGAGGAAAGAAAAGGTTTTTCCAAACTACTAAAGGTCCAACAGAGATTTTTGTAGCCTCTTTGGTCACGGATGGTTTCCTTCTCTCCTTCAGATGTGTGGAAGGGAGGGAACATGCTATCAACAGGCTAAGAGGGGGACCAAGTGATTTTTCCAGTAGATGATGTTGTCTCTTGGCCGGGCGTGGTGGCACATGCCTGTAATTCGGCGACTTGGGAGGCTGAGGCAGGAGGATATTAAATTGAAAGCCAGCCTCAGCAACTTAGGCCCTCAACAACTCAGCAAGACTTTTTCAATAAAATATAAAAAAGGGCTGGGGAGGTGGCTCAGAGGTTAGGCACCCTTGGGTTCAATCTCTGGTACCAAAAAAAAACCCCCCAACTCTCTACCCCACCCATCCTCCCTGAAGCCCAGTTCTGGGGACTGAGCCCAGGAGTGCTCTGTCACTGTGTCACACCCCCAGTCCTTTTTAAGCTTTCAGATGGGGTCTCATTCAATTGCCCAGCATGGGCTCAAACTTACAATCCTCCTGCCTCAGCTGCCCAAAATGTGCACCCAGCAAAGTTACCTTCATCCCATGAATTCTCTGAGGAAAAACACTGGGCCGGTAGGGAGAGGCTGGGTCACCTGATACCTTTGGCCCATATAAATGTTTTATTTACAAATAAATACATGAAATTCACATTCTAAAACTGTCTTGTACACACCAACATAGTTCAGATCTATGTTAACTGAACCTTGTATCAAAATAATTGGGAAAGAAGAGATGGAAAGAGATTGAACAGAGCGGCCACCCTTCACTCACTGTGACCCGGGAGGATGGGCGTCACAACCCCGACCTCTCCACTTCCATGTGTATTTTAAATGCTCCATGGGTTGGTTCTAGAGGCTTCCGGAGGCAGTGTTAATCTCAGAGAGACCCCATGCATTCCAGGAAAGCAAGTGAGCTATGCTGGCTGAACCACAAAGACACCAAGAATGAGGACAATGAAGGTGAACCCGGAGGCGCGCAGCACCAGGACCTCCCTCCGTCAACCCGGCGAGGCCAGGCCTGCAGAGCCGGGAGGCAGCCCCTGGCTACAGCATCCATCATCCTAAGTCACGGGCTCCTGGAGCAGGACTGTTCTTGAAGTGCTCCGTAACCCAGCGAGATCCCCCTGGTGGCCGGTGCTAGCCTCGTCCCAGGAGCTGTGAAAGCACAGATCTGCAGCTCCTCCCTCCCCCATGCTCAGGAGGCTGCATCTGAACCTGTTAGCAGATTACAGATGTCACTCGCTCACGCAGTAACACTGAGAAGCAGCAGAGTGGCATGTCACAGCGGCAGGGTAGTACAGAAGACACACCACAGCAGACACTGACCATCTACTGCTCCTTACTTCTAAAACTCTTTAAATAACCTTCCCCATCCTTTCTCTGTACCTGCTCTTTATTACCCCAGATGTGCGCTGCAATCCGCTGGTGATTTCTGAGGGTTCACTGTGGTTCCAGGGGCGCTGTCCCCTGGCAAGTCACTCCTGCCTCGCCTGCTGCTCCCCCAGAGCTGGATGCCCGGGCAAAGGAAGCTGGTTCTCCCGGAGGCAGATATAATCCATCCTTGACCAAAGAAACAGGAGAAACTAACCCCTGCTAAAACTTTCTCCCAAGCTGCAGAGGTCGAGCTTATAAAGTTACTGGGTCTGCGGCCCCACTGTGTTCTAAACAAAGAGCACGCGGAAGACGACGCATCCCACACTAAGGAATGACCACAGCCCAGTGGGCTCAGGAATCAGGCACAGGACTAAGCAGGAGCTCAGTCTGTCAAGGTCGGGGAGCAGAGGTTCAAACCATCATGCACCATGTATGGAAGACGAAGCTCATAAAGAAACAAGGCTTTCCTTTGGGTCGGACGCTCGGGCTCCACACACCAGCACTGGCCAAACTGCTGCCCGCCCCTAGCTCTAGGCAAACTGGTAGAGATGGCAACGGAGAGGACAGTAACGCCCAGAAGGAGGGCCACATGGTCCTCAGACTCCCCTAACATTCCCAATTCCTACTTGACCTCTCAATTTAAGGTCAGAAAGGAAACTTTTCATTTTAGGAAGGGGAACAAACATAAATGTAGTTGGCCTTTTGCAGTTTCAGGTCAAAATGCACCTGAAAGTGCCCAACACTGCAAATGGGGGGTCCAGAGGTTCCCAAATGAAGTATAAACAAATTTATAGAGGCTGGGCGTGGGGTGGCTCTGTGGCAGAGCATTTGCCTAGCGTTTGGGAAGCCCGGGGTTCTGTCCCCGCTCTCTTGCAGTCTATTAGCACACTGACGACACTGGCTGGTCCAGCCGGGCCCACCTCGGCGCCTGGCTTCATCTACGAGGCCCACGGGGGGGGGGGGGGGGGGGCTGTGTTCACACAGAGAGCCAAGGGTGGAAAGGAAAAGATGGGCAAGTTTTGCACTAAGGTTTTCTCGAATGTCCCCAAGCATAATACAACTTGATTTTTCTATTTAAGACACTTTCTATTTCATATTGGAGAATAGTAAACTTTTGAGTCATAAAGTGTTAGAAAAACTAGACATCTTATGTAGGTACACTCAGCGGCAGTGTCCTACCATGATGCCAACGTGAACCTGTCACTGGTTCTAGAAGAATGCACTTCACGGAAATGACAAGTGTCCTGGCAAAGGAACAGGAGACACTGACCATCGACTGCTCCTTACTTCTGAAAACTGATCTAAGGTGCCTCTGGATTCCTCCTGAGCCAGTAAAACATATCCAAATGATTTTCTTAATTTCCCCATACTTTTTAAATAAAAACTACCTTAGCTGAAAGAACTAAAGAAACTTTTCAAAGAAAAGGATAATTTGCCTGGGTAAGTAGCAGAGAGGAGGCCAAGATGGGCGATAGTGACCTTGGGAGGAAGGCTCAGGGATGGGGAGAGGAGGGAGGAAGGAGAACAGCAATGTGACAAGACGGAGTCCACCACTGGAAAAATGAGTTGATAAAGACCCATGATGAGGTTCCCGCCTCTGAGCGGGACAGCACGCGCCACACTGTAGCCTCTACATGCAGAAAGGCAGCCGGGGGTCCCCAGGGGAGCGCGCACATACCACTGTTCTCTGCTTGTTCGGCAAGAAAACCCGGATAGTGCTGCTGGCCTTGGAAGAGTCTGTGAGCTTGCCGTCGTCCGACGCCCGGCGCTGGTAGCCGAACTGCTGGCCTATGGTGGGGGAGATGCAGCTGGAGCCATCGAACACGGCGTCTTTGAGTCCAAAGCCATTGCTGATCGTCCTCCAGGCCCCCTGAATGTGCTCCATTGATGCAGCGTAGACGACACTTGAACCTGGGCGAGCAAAACCAGTGATTATGATTCTAGAACAAAAGTGCTTCAAGGAGCACCATGTACAGAGCAGGGGTGAGCCTTTTTTAGAATCTATAAATCATACAGAAAAATTCCTATAATAATCTGTTTCCACAAATATTCCAGACAAAACAAGGGCAATGGGGACAGGAGCTGGGGTTACACTGCCAACCTGGGGCGCAGGCCCAGACCTCCTGGCTCCTAGTGGAACAATTTGTCAATCGCGTTTCTCTCCTTTAGGGATTACTGAGTATGAGTCACTGCCCCTGAATCTGACCAACACATTACTATGAGGACTGCGGAGGAGGGGCTGGGGACACAGCTTGGTTGGTAGAGGGTTTGGCTGCCAGGCACCAGGCCCTGGGTTCAATACCAGCACCACCACCCCCCCCCCACACACACACACAAAGCGCGAGCATCAGAATATGAGGACGAAAGTGGGTTTTTTCTTGCTGCTGTTGTTCTGCCTCCAAGAAAGAAAAAGAAACATTTTTTTTTTTAAGAGAGAGAGAGAGAATTTTTTTAATATTTATTTTTTAGTTTTCGCCAGACAAACCATCTTTGTTTGTATGTGGTGCTGAGGCTCGAACCCGGGCCGCAGGCACGTCAGGCGAGCACGCTACCCCTTGAGCCACATCCCCAGCCCAAGAAACATATTTCTAAGATGTGTGCTGCAAACCTTATCTTTCTCTGTCTCTCCATCTTTTTTTTTTTGGGGGGGGGTACTAGGGATTGAACCTAGAGATGCTTAAACACTGAGCCCCACCCCCTGCCCCTTTTTAATAACATTTCGTTTAGAGACAGGGTCCCACTGAGTTGCGTAGGACTTTGCTAAATTGCTAAGGCTGGCTTTAAACTTGCCATCCTCCTGCCTCAGCCTCCTAAGCCACTGAGATCACAGGTGTGCACCACTGTCTCCAGGTAACATTGCATTTAATTTGTGTAAGAAGCCCAGAGATTTTAAATTACTTCCTGAATCCCCTTCCCCAACCCTAGTCCAGTACTGGAGACTGAACCCAAGGAAGCTCTGTCCCCAGCTGGCTCTCATTTTTAAACAGGGTCTCGCTAAATTGCCCAGGTTGGCCTAGAACTTGTGAACCTCCCGCTTCCGTCTCCCAAGCAGCTGGGATTACAGGCATGTGTCACTGCACCTCACTGACTCCTTTTTTAAACCAAAGGATGCACGCTACCTGCCCAGGAAACTCCAGGGAATAGGCCCAATAACCAGATCCCACATCTGTCTAGATTTCATGTCCACGAATTTTCCACTATTAACTGTCAGTTCAGTTCTGGTGCAAAAAAAAGTTTATAAACAGAACCAAGCAAGGACAGCCATCCAACCCAGAGCAATCAAATGCTTTAACCAGACAACAAGGTAATTGCTCTGGAAATCACAGCTAGGACACAACGACAGCACGTCAGGCACTCTCAGATATCAGGCCTCAGGAGGCCCTGCTGGTGGCTTAGAAGTCAGCACTGGTTTGCTCCTTTAGAAAACTGCCAGGTTGACAGAGAATCCCATCCTTCAAGGCTTCTTTCAGAAACTTGTTTTGTCTTACTAACAGCTGCTTTCGCTTACTAGACAGGGCACACTCCATCTCTCATCATCACCTTGATCCCTGCGCACTAACACTCTAGGTAGGAACTAGGGCCACATTTTCAGCGGACGGAGTCCTCACACAGTTGAGCTGGGTGGGATTCAGAACCTGGCAGCCCCAACTCCACCCCCTCACCTGGCCCTCACCTGCACAGGTACGAGTGACCACGAAATCATTTCAGAGCTGAAAGAGCCTAGAATTAGAGACTACATAATCCACACCTCTTGTTTTCAACCAGAAGTTTCTGTCTGAATACCCACTATGTGCTACACTCTCTCCTATCAAAAAGGGGGTTAGGTATTAACTAATCAGCCTTCAATATCTACAGGTTTCCACATTTGTGGATTCAATCAATATAAAAAATAAGTATAAAAAATCAATATCATGGGCTGGGGATGTGGCTCAAGCGGTAGCGCGCTCGCCTGGCATGCGTTCAGCCCGGGTTCGATCCTCAGCACCACATACCAACAAAGATGTTGTGTCCGCCGAGAACTAAAAAATAATAAATATTAAAAAATTCTCTCTCTCTCCTCTTTCAAAAAAAATCAATATCATGTATATCAATATTTTAAAAAGTTGCAACTGTACTGAACATGGACAGACTTTTTTCTTTTCATTATTCCCTAAACAATACAGTGTAACAACGGTTTGCTACAGACAATAAAGTATACAGACATAAGTTCTATGCAGCTACTACTCCATTTTATATAAGGGACTAAGGGACTCTAGCACACACAGATTTTGGTATGGGAGGGCGAAGGTCCTAGAATTAATTCTCAGCAGACACTTATGAACCACTGTATCCTGAACTGACAGTTGAGGAAACCAAAGAGGTTCAAATTTATTCAAAATCACGACATATCTCAAACAATCTTTTCTTTTTTTTGGTACCAGGGACAACTGAACTCAGGGACAGTTATCCATTGGACCACATCCCCGGCTCTTTTTATTTTAAGGCAGGGTTTCAGTAAGTTGCTGAGGCTGGCCTCGAACTTGGCAATCCTCCTGCCTCAGCCTCTGAGTCACTGGAACTGCAGGCATGTGCCACCACGTGCAGCTCCCTTAACGGTCTTGGTATTATCACCTTTTCTGGAAGAGAACAGGTAATAACCACTAAAATATTGAAATGATCTTAAAGACTAATCCAGTAATTCTACTCTAGGAATTTAACCTATAAAAACTAAAGTCCATAAACATACATGCACAAGCACAGGCACCGCAGCATGGTCCATATTCTTGAAAAACTGGGGAAAAGAACAAATACCCAGCCACAGGGAACCAGACAATGTTGACATGGCGTATGATAAACTGAGGCTGATTCACATGTGTGCAAATGGAAAAAGATCAGCAAGACAAAATTAAATAAATAAATAAATAAATGTAGCTTAAACCCAAAAGAGGAAGGAAATCTAAGAGGGGGTGGCAGATCTAGAATTATCGACCAAGCATTAACAGTGATTATTTCACAGAACTATAAGGAATTTTTATTATACATACTACCTATATCCTTTTTGTTTTTATATTTTACTATTCCATTAGAAACTACTTTCTTCAGGGCAGGGGGCAATGCTGGGATCAACCTGGGCCTCTCCCGCTCACCCACACTCTGATCACAGAGGATGGTAGTACGTGGCTCCTGTGCAGAGCTCCTCACACAGCTACATTTTAAACTTTTACCAACCCATTTTATTTCTGTAAGGGGGAAAAATAATCCTACAGCCTTCCACTGACAAGGCTAAGACACTGTCTCCCACCTCTGGCACCTAAACCTGACTCCACTCACTCCTAACTCCATACCCAGGGTACCAGGAGATCACCACAGCACTTCTTTTCCCTAGATATTTTTTCCCTCCACTATGGAAGGAGAGATGAAGGCACTTAGGACCAGATGGGAAAATAGACAGAGGGAAGCCCCACCTGAGCAACTCAAATGCAGTCATGCTAATCTCTACAACTGCCAGCACAACGTCAGCTCCTAGTGACACACCTCTCATTAAATAACTCACAATAAAGCCGGGGAGGTGGTGCATGCCTGTCATCCAGCAGCTCCAGAAGCTGAGGCAGGAGGATCACAAGTTCAAAACCAGCCTCAGCAATTTAGCAAGGCACTAAGCAACTCAGACTCTGTCTCTAAATAAAATACAAAATAGGGCTGGGGAGGGGGCTCAGTGGCCGAGTGCCCCTCAGTTCAATGTCCTCTACCTACCTCCCCCACAAAAAAGCTGATTGTTAAGTACATCATTTGAAGATAATTTTGGCAACATAGGCTTATATAGAAACTAATTTTAAAGCTTCATTTCTGTCCAATAATAAAAAATAATTTTCAGATACTCTTCACACATAAAGTAGTTTTTCATTATCAAAGATCCCAGACCTTAAACACTTATTTATGTCTGAGAATCTGCACTTCACAGACCAAACATTTACTTTTCACATGCCAGAGAAGATGCGTGCTTGTTATTTCACTAACTGTGATAGCTAAATTCTACGAAGTCTTTTTAAAAAAAGTCTTCAGTGTACTTAATATGAACTCATCCAGTCTATTCTAGAATCCAGGTTCAATAGGTTCTAAGCTGCTTCCACCTGCATTCCAGAACCTTCTCCCCCACCTCTCAACTTCAAAAAAAAAAAAAGCCACTGGGTGTGGTGGTGCACAGCTGGAATTCCAGCAGTTTGGGAGGCTGAGGCAGGAGGATTATAAATTCAAAGCCAGCAACTTAGAGGGACCCTGTCTCAAAAACTAAAACAGGCTGGGGATGTGGATCAGTGGTTAAGCACCCCTGGGTTCAATCCCTGGTAACCCCCCACAAAATAAATAAATAAATAAGCAAACAAGCTTAATCCCACCCTATTCTGCCTCCCTCTACTGTCTTCTATCTCATTAAAGAATTGCCAGATTAACCTGATCCTAAAATTCGTCTCTGAAAAACCTCAGGGGATATTTTATGATAGAAAAAGAGAGTGACTCATAACCACCAAGCATCTTAGCGTTCTGCACCCACCCACACTGCATCTGTCAATCACGAGTTACTATAAATTTCTGTTTTCTAATGCACACTATTTCTGAGGTGGTAGATTCCACAGGTCCAAAGAGTATGCCCTTTCTTGGTTTCATGCTGCACTCTGCAGTGTAGTGTGAGGGTGGGCTTGTCTTAATCATGTAGTTCATGATTTTTATAGAATACATTCTTTTCACACTCCATTCTTTTTATACCAAAATGCCTTTATTACTTGTCATAATCTCTCAACTGCATTTATTCTTTATGTGAATATTCCTTTTTAGAAAGAGAGTCAAGTTAAAAGATGGATTTATAATTCTATAGAGCTAGACATGATGGCACATACCTAGAATCCCAGTTTACTGGGAAGCTAAGAAGGATCTCAAGTTCAAGGTCAGCTTGGGCAGCAGAAAGAACCCATCTCAAAATATAAAATAAAAAAGGGCTGGGGATATAGCTCAGTGGTTCAATCCCCAGTAGCAAAATAAACAAACACCTCAATGGCACTAAATTTAAGTGCAAATGACTGGAGTATAAAGATACACCCTGAATTATAAAGGGGAATATGTATAAACCCAAGGCTGGGTGCTTGAATATCCTGACATTCTCCTGTTCATTTCAATGGCTTTTTGGGACCCTTTTTGTAACTAAGATAGCAACTAGTAAGGTGTCAATAGCCAGATAGGTACCTTCTTCATAATAGCCAACATCTTCAGAAAAAAGACATTAAAATTCAAGTTTCTTCTCTCCTAAAGCATAGCTCAACACTGTTTCAAACTGTGAGCCAAGTTCATTAAAATTCAGGAAATTATTTGGGGTTATCATGAACAGCTTTCTTGAAAAATAAGATCTTACACATAATACAGGTAGTGCTTTTTTATTATTTTTATTTTTTACTAAGGGTTGAGCTTAGGGGTGTGCTTTACCACTGAGCTACATCCCCAGCTCTACTTATTACTTTGAGACAGGATCTCACTAAATTGCTCAGGCTGGTCTGGAGCTTGAAATCCTCCTGCCTCAGTCTTTTGAATACCTGGAATTATAGGTGTGCACGACCATATCTGGCTCAAGGTAAATGCTACTTTGAGAAATCTTTGATTCAGGCTCACAAACAAAAACGTACTTAGTGTGGATCACTGTTAAGTTGAAAGCTACCAGAGTGATTCTAAAGCCCAAATCCCTAGGACAGTTTGGTTTCATGCTGTACTCTGCAGTGGAGTATCAATTTCAGTTTGCATCAATTTCTCCAAATGCATTTATTCACACAAATACATTTCCTTGCACTTGAGTGATGTTCCTCCCCACTTTCTTTTTGGTACTGGCGACTGAACACAGAGGCAGGTTACCACTGAGCTGCATCCCCACTTCCCTCCCCTCCCCTCCCTTCATTTTGAGATAGGGTCTTGCTTAATTGTCAAGACTAGCCTTGAAATCATCCTGCCTCAGCCTCCCAAACCACTGGGATTACATGCGTGTACCACTGTGTCCCACTCCCTACTTGAATGACCAATTTTTTAAAGGACTCTTCTAGTCTTACAGTATTTTCCTGCCCAGGCACACCTGTGATCCCAGTGATGAGGTAGGCTGAGACAGGAGGATCACAAAACAAGGCCAGTCTCAGCAACTTAGGGAGGAACTAAGCCAAACAAACGAACAATTTTCATTCTCTTCATAACCATTGGTTACTATGTGACCTTATTTATCATTCAAACTTAAAAGACATTCTATTCATCAACCAAGGTAATTATAATCTCTGGTGATCATTTTAAATCAACCAATTGACAGAAGTAAACCAAAACTGCAAAAACCAATGGTAGCCATAAAATCCACAACATTAAATATTAAAATTTATATGAATTAAGGAAATAAGGCTATTTTTAAGATGTAATAAAAATTATAAACTCAAGTAAGTGTCCATGAAAAACACAAATATTTAACAACTATTATTAGGCTACCTGAACAATAACAATATTTGTTCGATTCCCATGATCCCTAGAGTTTTAGCAAGCTGTATCCACCAAAAAATATTTTTCAAAAAATTCTGTAGCAACAAAACTTCACAACAACATCAGCTAACAGCATTGTTTATTATCTGCCAGTTTTTTATATCAAATAGCTCATTATGGGCTGGGGTGGTGGCTCAGTGGTAGAGCACTTGCCTAGCATGTGTGAGACACTGGGTTCAATTTTCAGCACCACATACAAATAAAATAAAGGTCCATCAACAACTAAAAAATATATTTAAAAAAAGAGTCTTTATTAAAAAAAAAAAAAACAGCTCATTTAATCCTCCCAACAAGCCCTTCAAATTGAGAACAATCAAGTTTAAGTACAACTGTCTAGGGTTACACAGCAGGATACAGGGTTGAGACACTGACAGAAGATGTGAGGTCAGAAGCATGCACAGGCGATCCCAGGGCTTTATCACACCATCTTTCTGTATTGTCAAGGCAGATAAGATCAGCGCCATTTGTGGGACTAAACAGATGAGCAGCAGATTGCAACCTTGTGGCCGCTTGTTCTAGCTTCCTGATAGCTATCTGGCTCTTTCCTTCTACTTTGGTAATTGAGTTTGTTTTTAATTATGAGAGCAAACAATAATTAAAATCTGGATAGATAAGGGGAAAAAGGGGCTGGGGATGTGGCTCAAGCAGTAGCGCGCTTGCCTGGTGTGCGTGCGGCCTGGGTTCGATCCTCAGCACCACATACCAACAAAGATGTTATGTCCGCCGAGAACTGAAAAATAAATATTGAAATTCTCTCTCTCTCCTCTCTCTCTCCCTCACTCTAAAAAAAAAAAAAAAAGATAAGGGGAAAAAGTTACCCATGAACTCAATGCATCCTAACATTTTTGGGGTATCATTTTCTAATATTAGAGGCAAAATACATGGGTATTAGTTCAAAATCTATCCCGACCTTTTATCAGCTGTATGGGTTTTTTTTTTTTTTTTTGAGAACTTGATCAACTGCCCCACATACCAATCTTCTCACTTATTTATGCATGTAATAAACATTACTGAGTGCCTGCTGTGTACCAGGCATTGATCTATGCTTGGGACACCTATCTCCTAATGGAACCACACACAATAAAGTCAACTCTGTGAGTGGGCACCCAGCGCTGGGGAGGAGACAGGATGCAGCTCACACAGTGAGGTCAGAGCAGGCTGCGACCTCAAGGAGGCATCAAGTTCACCAAGATTTGGAAGTGACTGAGTCTGACTTGCAGACCTTTGGAGGAAGAGTATTCCAGGCGGAAGGAAAGGCCAAGAAAAACCCTACCTACAAAGAACAGCAGGCCTGTTTAGAATGAAGTGAGTGCACAGAGGGCGGGGAGACTGCAGGAGCCTCCACACAAGTTGCCTTAGATCTTAACACTGCTGGGGCTGGGGCTGGGGCTCAGCCCGGTGAGGCACTGGGTGCGATCCTCAGCACCACATATAAATAAATAAATGAATAAAATAAAGGCCCATTGACAATTACACACACACACCCCTCCAGCTGCTATCTTGAAAATAAACTACCAGGCAATTAGATACACAATTGTGGAGTTAGGAGACGTCTGGGCTGAAGAACTAACAGTAAAATGAGGACCACAATACTTTACTCATTTAGTTTCTCATGAAAATGGTTCAAAAGCATCTGTGAAGCACTGAGCACTGAGTCTAACACATAGTAAATGTTATCAGTGCAGCTTCTGCCCTCTGTGCGCACACCTAGCACAGGAAAGGAGAAAGTGGCAGCTTTTCCAGCTCATGCTGCACTTGCTAAGCCATGGGAGCGGGGTGAACAGCATAAACCCGGAGAGGGGGCCTCCTAATTCCCACGAAGGCCAGCCCTGCAAAGGCTCCACAAAGCTACGTCCATCCAGAGGGGACTTTCTATACAGTGGCAGTGCCATTGTGTTAGTTGTGGCCCCAGTACCTGTCTACATACAAATGCACTTTTCTATAACTGCGTTCCCAATCCAAATCCTGTTATAATATTCTTCTGGTTTAATTTTAAAAGTTTAATAATCTGTCCCTTCAATATTCCACTGTTCTAGATATAAATTACACATTTTTTCAAATTTTAAGATCTCTGAAATCAGAATGCATCTTAACAATGGTGTGCCTAACAGGGAACCTAAAATAAACCCCTTCAAGTCTATGAGTGTTTTGCTTAACACCTTAGCTGGAGCTGACTCCAGGAAACAAACACATATGTATGTATGAATGTTACCAGTGTCATGTTTTTGTATTTTAAGACTGGATTTGGGTGGATTTTTTAAGATAAGCTCATTTCCTGAAGTGGTCACTAGTTACCTATTTTTTTTTTGGGGGGGGGGTTAACCCGGAAATGGGTTGTGCCATTACTTCATCTTTCTTAGAAGTGACAAAAGTCTTCAAAAGTTTCAAGAGGGTAAAGATACAGATTGATAAAGGCAACTAACACCAGTGGGTATAGCTCCCCTCCCCGCCTCTTTTCCCCTCTCAGTCCTGGGATCACACCCAGGGCCTAGAACATACTAAGCCCACATCCCTAGCCCTGTAACTTTTCTAAGAATTCCATATTAGTCAGCTTTCCATCAGCAACTTAAGCTGCCTGTTTATCTACTCCTCTGAAGAAAAGAACTGCTCAACACCCTAATTTGCAAAGAGTGCTCTGAAACCTTCTATTAAGGCGGCCCAGGCCCTTATTCTTGAAGAAGACAAGAACATCTTTAGACTGATTGGTGGAAAGGGGGTGTGTGTGCAGATACAAGACTTAACCATCAGGGCTTGAGCTATCAATCAGATACGAAGAGTCTATCAGATGCCTAGCACATTCAATTTTCATATCCTTTTCATCAAGCAATACGTGACTGTATTTAATAGTGTTTTAAATTTTAAAATATTCCTTTTAAAAATTAATGTATTTAGGGGCTGGGCACAATGGCACACACATGTAACCCCATCGACTCAGGAGGCTAAGGCAGGAGGATACGAGTTCAAAGCCAGCCTCAGCAACTTAGCAAGGCCCTAAGCAACTTGGTAAGACCCTACCTCAAAAATTAAAATAAATTTAAAAAAAAAAAGGTGGTGGGGGGGGACGGGAGTTAAGTGCTCCTGGGTTCAATCCCTGGTGGTAGTGGGGGGGGGGCTAGCTTTTTACAGTGATCTATTTAAGAGAAAATATTAAATAAGCAACAATCCAAGAAATGGCAGAAAACATTTATAAATCACACATCTGCTTCTAGAAAATATTTTTCTATGATATAGAAGTCACCAATACTTATTTTTATTTGTTTGTTGTACTTGGACAGAATACCTTTATTTTATTTACTTATTTTTATGTGGTGCTGAGGATGGGACCCAGTTTGTCACACATGCTAGGTGTGAGAAGTGCTCTACCACTGAGCCACAACCCCAGCCCCCAACACTTATTAATAATAAAAGCCAGATGAAAAATAGGCAAAGGATTTGAACAGACTTACTTACTTTTTTTTTTTAAAAAAGCTAAGTTGCTCAGGGCCTGTATAAATGGCTGAGGCTGGCCTTGACTTTGCAATCCTCCTTCCTGAGCCTCTGGTATTATAGGCATGCACCACTGTGCCCAGCCCTTAAAATATGAGCAACATCACTAATCCTTAGGGAAATGCAAATCAATGCCATAATGAAATACCACATCATGCCCACTGGGAAGGGGAAGGGAAATGTTGGCAAGGATGTGAAGAATTCTTGAAAATGGATGGTGGGAAGGTAAAATGATATGCAAGTTCCTCAAATATTAAAACAGAATTGCCACGTGATCCAGCAATTCCACTCCTACGTTTACAGTCAAAAGAACTGAAAGCAGGGACTCAAACAGGTACTTGCACACCCATGCTCATGGCAGAAGTATTCACAATAGCAAATACTCAAGGGCAGAAACAAGCAACCGATCAAGGGAAAGCAAATGGTGATATGCAGATACAATGGAATATTATTCATCCTTAAAAAGGTGAGATTCTCACACACTGGATCATATGGATGAACCATGAGGACAGCATGCTAAGCAAAATAAGCCATTCATGAAAGGAAAGACACTGGACAGTTTCAGTTACAGAGATACCTGGAATAGCAAACTCAAGGAACAGGAAGTAGAACGGTGGTTGTCAGGGACTGGGAGAAGGAAAGGCACTGGGGGGTAGGAGTTAATGGGCACCGAGAGCAGCTAGACAGGAGGAGTTCTGGGGAGGGATGAAGTGCTGGCTACACAAGAAGGTGAATGTGCTTAACGCCGCTGAACCGCACACCTACATTTGGTTATAATGATAAATTTTATATTATGTATATTTTACCAAAACAAGAATTAGGAAAAAAAAAAAGAAGGAGGACTGTGGTTGGCTAAGCCTACCTACCTCATAATTGAGGGAAGAAAGTAAAAAGTGAGTCCTTATGCAACTAAATGAGACCCTGTCTTAAAAACTAAAAAAAAAAAAAAAAAGTGCCAGGTATGTGGCTCAGTCATAAAGCACCTCTGCATTCAACCTCCAGTCATCTTATGCCCCTTCTCCAAAAAAACGCAGGTCAATCATTAAAGGTCAAAACATTAAATGTGCTGGTACTAAATTTTGGAGGTCTCGTGGAGACCTGTGCCTGCCATACCTCAGTGGCTTCAAGGTGAGAGGAGGGTGGGTAGGACGAGTTCAAATCCTACACCCAGCCTGGTGTCGTTGGAACCCTGAGACTTCAGACCTAGTAAAAAGGATGGTCTGATTGCTTCCAATATTCCATAGGAAACCTAATGAAAATACTCTCTGGCTTTCCAAAGGCCTGCCCAGAGCGATTTTTAAAAATCGCCTGAAATTACAGGTTATTAAAACCTTAGAACATTAGAATGTTCAAGCAGCATTATTCTGAATAGCCAAAAGGCAGAAACAGACCAAATGTCCATCAACAGATGAGTGTACTCAACAATGGAATAGTGACTCAACATAAAAGGGAATGACAGACTAGTACCGAAGCCCCCTCTGGTCCTCAGAAGACATCGCAGGACCGGCCGTGGATGTCTAGAATCGCACATGGTACTCAACCCTACAACTTAAGCATTTACCACCTTCACTAAGCACCTATCACGCACTATGGCCATAACTTTTGCAGTACAAGGTAGGGTAGCAAAATGAGCAGAAATTTCTCACTCCTTCACAATTTCTCAGAAGATTCTTTCTTCCAGTGGAATTTTGCAACTCAGCATGTGTTTCTTTTTTTTCCCCTCTCCTTAAGCTAAAACCTTTCGCTTAAAGAAGTTTTTCATGACCTCTCTCTGGCATACCCAAATAGCTAGCACCCTATTCTTACACTTTGGGGCCATCAAGTAAAATAATGGACACTTGAACACAAGCACTGCAACAGAATGACAGAGGATCTGATAACCAAGACAGCTGTGTAAGTCAGCAGAGGGGAGCATATATAACACAGATACGCTGGACAGAGTGATGGTTCATATCCTGGGCAGGACATAACAGTCTGGTGTGATATTTCATCATGCTACTCACAACAGCATGCAATTTAAAACTTGTAAATTTTTAATTCTGGAATTTTCCATGTAATATTTTAATACTGCAGAAGACTATAAGCAAAAAGTTAGGGAAAGGAAAACTGAGGATAAGGAGTATATGAGTTCATGTTCTGATGTTGCAACAGAACACCTGAGGCTGGGTAATTTACAAAGTACAGGAGTTTGTTTCAGCTCACAGTTCTGCAGGCTGCTTAGTCCAACAGCATGGTGCTAGGATCTGCTCAGTCTCTGCTAAAGGCCTTGAACTGCAGTAGCTCATGGCAGAAAGCGGAAAGGAAGCAGGCACGTGGAAAAGAGAAAACACAGGGGCTCCCTTGCATTCCAACAATCCACTCCCAGGCCGGGTGCCTGCCTGTAATCCCATACACTGGAGAGGCTGAGGCAAGAGGACCAGGACCTCAAGTTCAAGGTCTTGTCCAGGAAATTTAATGAGACCCTGACTCAAAATAAAAAACTGAAAAAGGGCTGGGGATGTAGCTCAGTGACAGAATGCCCGGATTCTGCAAAATAAAACTGACTGTGGTGATGGTTGCACAATTCTGAATATTCTAAATACCATGAATTATGTACTTTCAAAGGATGAATTATATAGTAGTGAATTAAATTTCAATAAAGCTTTTACAAAAGTGGGGAGAGGACAGATCTAAAGTTAATTGGGTATGGAGTATTTGGGCTTCTGAACTTTCTAGTTTCCAGTCCTACAGCCCCATAAATCTTACAACTTCCTACCCCAAACCCTCAATCAAACCAAATACATCTATGGACCTTGTGGGTCACTATCATATTTAAGCTAGTTTGAAGTGAATTCTGTTCCTTCCAATCTAAGGGTCCTAAGAAAAAATACTACTGTTAGTAAGAACTAAGGCATGCTGGACATAAGTGACAAACCTGTACTCCCAGCTACCTGGGAGACTGAGGCAGGAGTACCTAAGTTTTTAGGCCAGTCTGGGCAACTTAGGGAGACTTGTCTCAAAAACTTTTTTTTTTTTTTTTAAAAAGGGGGCTGGGAATTACTTTAAATATATATCAAAAATAAATTATGAATTTAAATAAAAAATATATATAATACCATAAAAAAGTATAAAGGGAGGGTCTAGGGGTGTAACTCGGTGTCATAGAGCACCCCTGGATTCAACACACACACACACCTAAAGGTATGAAGGGTGGTTGCTCAAATACACAGCTGCCACATAAATGAACATTAGCAGCAACAGCTTGCTTACTTACTTCCTGGGGTCTATACTAAGTGATCTCCACAAAAAATGCTTTAGTAGGTACTGTTTAAACAGAAACTAGGTTTGCCATCTAGCTTCGCTACTTACTAAGATTTCTAAATTTGGGCAACCCCATGGATATCAGGTTTCTCAGGTACAAAATTAAGAAAAGCATGAACTTGACTGAAAGAAAGTAATTGAACTACAGTGAAAAATACATAGGATACGATATATAAAACTCCTAGATAAATTCTATTACATAAGAAGTGTTCTAAAAGTTAGTGAAAGTTGATTCACTCTCCTATTACAAATATTTCTGGTGGAAAGATGTAGTTTTTTTGTTTTGCCTATTTAAGTATATTATTTTCACTACTAAGCTTAGCAACCAGAATGTCATTTAGGGGAAGTATGGGGGTTAATCCGAGTCCTTCAATTTCTGAGAGCTTCTGGAAATTCAGAAACTTCCAGAAACAATACACAATCGTGTGTATGTGCACACTTACTCGTAGACCTTATTTCTATCAATTTGAAAGTAATTACAATCCCCAAAAAGAAGCAAATATCTAAGGATAAGAGTGATTAGCAATTAGAAATACTTTGATCAGCTCTTTCCTCATTCATTTCTGATTTGCTGGTTTATATGCCATTAATACATTTAAGAAAATTTTTTTAGATGTTGATGGACCTTTATTTTCTTGTTTATTTACATGCAGTGCTGAGAATTGAACTTGGTGCCTCACTCATACAAGGCAAGTGCTCTACCACCAAACCACAACCCAGCCCCATTAACACACTTTAATCTTTAAAGAGCCCAAGCATATTTACCGTTTAGGCCTTTATGGATACTGTAACAAATGGGGCAGGGAATGTGTGCATATTACATTAACTATAGTAAAACCACACTATCCAATACTGCACTATGAAGTAGTAAAATTATGATAATGTGACACAAACAAAAGAGAATAGTCCATTCTAACACAAATATTAAAGCAATCTGCAGTGGTGAGTGGAAGATAGTTATTTTAAGAATACCACAATTATTACTTATATATATACCATATACCTTGCCTCTTCTAAACTATAGGGTTTTTTGGTTTCTTTTTGTTTGGTATAAAAAAACAACAAAAAGATTGAACCCAAGGCACTTAACCACCAAGCCACACTCACGAGTCCTTTTTATGTTCTGAGACAGGGCCTCACTCAATTGCTGAGCCTGGCTTTGAACTTGCACTCCTCCTGCCTCAGCCTCCCCAGTTACTGGCATTACAGGCGTGTGCCACAACACCCAACTAAAATGTAGTTTTTTTTTTTTAAGCACTGACTAAGCTATATTCTCAGCCCTAATCTGTAATCTTTTAATTTTTTTACTTATTTTTTTCAGTTTTCGGCGGACACAACATCTTTGTTTGTATGTGGTGCTGAGGATCGAACCCGGGCCGCACGCATGCCAGGCGAGCGCAATACCGCTTGAGCCACATCCCCAGCCCCTAAACTGTAGTTTCTTAAAGGTTCAATTGCTCACCTTGTATAGAACCTGGCACACAGCAAGTACTCAAATATGCGCCCAACAAATGAATGGATTAGCAGTTCAGCCAATGCTGACAGATCTGATTCACGTGGCAGCATGCTCTATAAACCGATTTTCCTAAGTCTATGCTCCTGGGTATCAGAAATGAATATAGGTGGCATAAGGGTGAGGTAGGGGCTGTCACTGGAAAGTTTTAGGATTTTGTAAGTAATAGAAAACCCAAATCAAACTGGCATAAAGAAAAGATTTACCAATTCACTGAACTGAAAAGGCCAAAGACAGAATGGTTTCAGAGAGGCTTCCTTCAGTGAGTCATAAAGTCACTAAAGATCTGGTTTCTTTTGTTTCCTTCTCTTTGCCTTTCTTGGTGCTTGCTGCAGTCTAAGGTTGGCAATTTTCCACTACAAGACAGGAGTCTGTAAGCAGATCCCGAGGGTCACACGCACCTTCAGTAAATTACCCAGGTAACAGCACTGCCCAGGGAAGCCCTCTGGAGAAAGGGCCCAGACATCACATTTCACTGGGTTTCATGGGGTCACCATCAGCAAATCACTCTGTCCATTGATTGAACTAAACTAATCCATCCCACCCCAAGAACTCAAGATGTGTCAATGTCATTCAGTCTGAAAGACAATACAACAGGGAATAAGTGTCAATTGTTCCTCAGACAAAAATATGGGATACAGAGACCACAAAACGAAGGAAATGGAAATAACAGGTGAAAATTGCCAAGGTCAGGGATAGGAGGGAGTTTGGATCAAGATCTTTAAATGGTCTCCAATACACGCTCTCAATGTCATCAAAATTCAGGATATGCATTTAACTCCGTCCCAGCTTCTGACACACTGCCACTCCTCAGCAGCCACCCAAAAATCACACAAGAACTGAGATTTGCTGAAGAACAGAGCCACGGGGACGTGAGAAGACGTTCCCGTGGCTCTGTTCTTCAGCAAATCTGAGTTCTTCCAGATCTCTTTGCAAAACCACAGCCCCCTAAGTAGGGAGGGCACAAGACACCATCAATTTCTTGTTCAAATGCTTCCCTGGAATGAACCCGCTTGTCACTAGGATTAGGAAGGCTACCATTTCCAGGAAGTGAAATAGGAGACATAATTGGAAAGGGGCAGACGTGACAGATAAAGAAAAACAGAACTTAGCATCTTTTGAGCATCTACCTTGAGCCAGGCCCTAAACTATGTGTTTATATGCTATTTCACTTAATCCACAACATGAGGAAGATGTTTTTAATGACTGATAGGGATAAAACTAAAATAATTATGGAATTTGCCTTACCCAAGTTTAAATTCAGTCTCTAAAAACAAAGCTACAAATGTGATGACAAACCACTGTTTTTGGACTTTAAGTTACTTCCTCTGAAAAATATCATATTTGATAGGATGATTTGTAGTGAATGATTCTTCTCATGAATGATTCTAGTGCCTTCAAAATCTAGTACATATTAAAATTTTCCAATAAAGAATATGGCTTCCATCCAGGTGCACAGATACACGCCAGTAACCCCAGTGGCTTGGGAGGATGAGGCAGGAGGATCACCAGTTCAAATCTAGCCTCAGCAAATTTAGTGAGGCCCAAAGCAACTTAGTGAGACACTGTCTCAAAATAAAGCATCAAAAGGGCTGGAGATATAACTTGGCAGTTAAGTGTCCCTAGGTTTAATTCCTGGAATTAAAAAAAAAAAAAAAAAAAAGGCTTCCTAGCTTTTGAAATTACTAAGCAAGCTTTTCAAAGTGACTTACAAACTACTGTAATGAATAGCCTCCGGTTATTGAAGGGATGAATGTTAAGTATACCAAACTTTTCTGAAGTATCAGTTTTATTCAGACTGAGTAAGGGAAACAATAAGGCAATGCTCTGTGTGCGTGTGCACCTAAGAGAGTGTGTGTGTGTGTGTGTGTGTGTGTGTGTGTGGTGGAACTGGGGCTTTGACTATAGAGGCACTTTACCACACAGCCTCATCCCCAGGCCTTTTTTATTTTGAGACAGGTTGGCCCTGGATTTAGGATTCTCCTTCCTTAGCAGCCTAAATTGTTGAGATTACAAGTATCCACCACCCCTGCCCAGCTGGTAATTACTACCATCTTCAAATATTGTTACATGTATTATGAAGTAAAATATGCAGGATATAAGGATATATATATAAGGATCGATGGTGGGGTTTTGTTTGTTGAGGGGAGGGGTTGTTTGGTGCTACAAACGAATTAAACCCAGGATCTTGTACATGCTAAGCACAAACTTATACTCTTTAACTCCAAGAACTAAAGATTTTTGAAGATAAAACATGACTGTAAAGAACTTCAGGTTTAACGGTAGGCATTCTTCTCTGGTGGCAGTATGGTGGAAAAAAGTTTCCAAAAAGTGTAATGATGAATCAATAACATGAAATACATTTCTGTGTGTTCTTTGTATTCACTGTTTTCCACTCTGGCTGTCCCTGCTATTTACTATCCTGGTATTTACCTCCATTAACTCTCCCGACTCCTCATCCTGTGTAGTTATGGATAACCTGTTTGAGGAATTTAGTTAACAAAATACGTGTAAAAGAGCACAAGAGGAGGGGCTGGGGCTCAGCGGTAGAGCGCTCACCTCACACATGCAAGGCCCTGGGTTTGATCCTCAGCACCACATATAAATAAATAAATAAAATAAAGGCATTGTGTCCAACGACAAAAAATAGATATTAAAATAAAGAGCACAAGAAGAAAAAGAGCCCCGTCCTAGCTATGTTCCAGAAGATTAATGTCATATTTTTGGTAGCCTTAAAGTGAGCAAGGTTCTCTACACACTTGACACCATGAAACTGCATATAGTGTTATGGTAAGTTGTTTTTTTATTTTTAAAGACAAACAATAAATTTTTGAAACTTCATGACAAAAGTGACTCAATTTTGCTATCCCCTGTATAGTTAACCCTTAAGAATACTAGGGAAGTCTGTAGTGAAAAACTAAATGATTTGAGTGTGTCCTCTGAAATCAAGGAGACCTGCAGGTGGATGACCTTAGCAATGTGAACCTGGGCAAATGACCGCACATCCAAGCCACAATCTCAAGCCAGGGATGTAGCTCAGTGTTACAAAGTTTGCCTATCAAACATGATGTCCTAAATTTGGTCCCCAGCGTCATACAAACCCTCAATTTCTTCATCTTTTGTAAAATGTGTCAAACTATTATTTTAAGAGAATGTAATGAAAAGTAAACGGAAACTCAAGGCCTGGTACATCGTGGGCCCTTAACATGATAGGTATTATCACTGATAGTGTAACAATGCTTATCCGTGCAACACAGTGACCTAGACATCGTCCTTGATTATTTTCCTTATGCACCACATTCAATTATCCATCAGGTCCCACCAGGTACTCCTCAAAAATCCAACCCCACAGTGTAGTTAGTACATGCCTGTGATTCTATCGACTAGGGAGGATCACAAGTTTGAGACCAGCCTCAGCAACTTAATGAGGCCCTAAGCAACTTACTGAGACTGTCTCAAAATAAAACTTTAAGAGGGTTGGGCTGGGGCTGTAGCTCAGTGATAGAGCACTTGCCCAACATGTGTGAGGCCCTGGGTTAGATCCTCAGCACCACATATAAATAAATAGATAAATGGAATGAAGGTGTTGGGTCCATCTATTAAATTTTTTTTTTTTAAAGGAGAGCTGGGGATGTAGCTCAGTGTTCAATTCCCAATCTCCACCCCCCAAACCAACCACATGTGTAGTACTTGTGTGGCTAAGACAGAAGGATGGCAAGTTAAGGCCCAACCTGGACAATTAAGCAAGATCCTATCTCAAAATAAGAAAAGTGGACTGTGGGTGTAGCTCAGTTGGTAAAGTACTTGCCAATATGTGTGAGGTTTTGGGTTCCATCTGTAGTACCTTTAAAAAAAAAAAAAAAAAAAACCAACCACATCAATCTAATCTCAACCTGTCTAATCTAAACCACCATTATCTCTGGCCTAGAATACTCCAAGAGTCACTATGTCCACTCCCAGTCCCTCTCTCAATTCTCTACAGAGTAGTCCTTGCGATCATACAACACAAACTTGGTCACATTATTCCTCTGCTAAAATCCTCCAGAGACCCTGCCCCCTTACACTCAAAATAGAGCTCAAATTCTTTAACTATGACAAATCCTGGCCTCCTTTCTCCTTTGCCCCTGATCTGCTACCCACTTCTCTCTCGCTCACTTTATTCCTAACATCCGGCTTTGTTTTCTTTCCACCTGAGATCCTGAGGATGGATGCAGGTCCTCACACACGTTGGCCAGTGCTCCACTGCGAACTACACCCCCAGCCCTCTTTTTATTTCATTTTGAGACAGGGTCTTGCTAAGTCGCCAACTTCATCCAAAATTTGCCATCCTCCTACCTCAGCCTCCCAGAAAGCGGGGATCATAGGCATGTGACACCATGCAGGGCCCACACGGGTCTTCTTGCTGTTTCACTTGGCAAGCATGTTTCCACTCAAATGTCACCTCAACCAAGCACTGTGTTCCAGAGTACCCCGCCCCATCGCCTCATTTTCGACTCAGCTTTATAGTTTCCATCATTTTTCACAGTTTCAAATTATATTAACGGGCTGGGTATAAAGAGCTCAGTTGGTAGAGCACTTGCCTTGCATGCACAAGGCCCTGGGTTCAATCCCCAGCACCCCCCCAAAAAAATTATATTATGTATTTGCCTACCCAATCATTCTGATTTGCTTGTCATACTGCCTTTAAGAGTGTCCAGCACATTATAGGTCCTTAAGATGTACTTCTGAATGAGCAACAGGCTGGCATAAAAGCATTTCTGCAAGTTTTAACAAAAATCCTGAGTGCCATGATTTATGAACTAGACAATGTTCAAAAGCTATACTCAGGCTGGGCATGGTGGCCCATGCCGGTAATCCCACTTACTTCGGGGGCTGAGGCTGGAGGATTTAAAAAAAAAAAAAAAAAAAAAAGCAGCAGCCACACTTGGACCTAGGATGCCGGCAATTATGGGAAAACTATAAAATCAACATAGAATAACTGCTGATTGGCAATCAGCTAAGGTCAAACAACAATTCATCAAAGCCCAGACAGACAGAAACCAGCTGATAATACTGTCAAAGACAAAATTACATCTTAATGGGCTCTTGAGATTCTAAAATCAGCCAACACCTCATTCTATAAAACAGAGTGTTCCAATCAACTGAGCAGAGGAAGTTGGTTTTACAGACATAAAAAGCTGAGAAAAGCAGAAATAGCGAACAAAAGTGTTATTGGTTGTTTCAAGTTTGCTTTCCTTATAAAGTTAACACACAGGAGACTTCCTTATCATGCTGGGCCCCTTTTGATTGATTCCTGGGAGTCTCGTGGTTTGGTTTTTTGTTTTCTGTTTTTGCAGGGCTGGGGGTTGAGCCCAGCGCCTCCCACATGCTAGGCAAGTGCTCCACCACTGAGCTACATCCCCAGGACCTTTCTTCACTTTTTATTTTGAGACAGGGTGTTGCTAAGTGGCCAAGGCTGGGCTTGAGCTGGCCATCCTCCTCAGTCACTAAAGTTACACAGGTATGTGCCACTGTCTCCAGATTGCTAGGGCTGTTTGAACTGGCTCATTTCAGAATTCAGTTTGATTAAGTGGCACTCGGCATGAGTCACTCCATTCTGGCTTGCTCTGGTCTGCAGTGTCCTCTTACAAAAGGCTAGTCTAAAACAATGGCTGCCTATAAATTTTATTTAACAATACCCAATTGAGGCCATTATGAAATTCTATGATGCTGATGATATCCCCAAGTGACTTACTGCTGTTTGGCACTGTCCTGCACAGTTGTTTCATATCAGACATAAAACCAAGTACCATTTGGTTGCTCACCTGTTTCGTCACATATTCAACTTGTCCTAAACATACACTGCTGAGTTTCAAACAGCAGCGCGGGATCACAGAACGTGCAAAAGGATATTCAGGAACAAAAGGATTTTGGATACTGAGAAAAAAATAGTTTAGCTTCAAGGAAATACAAAATTTCCAAACGTTTCAGAGACGTGTCCTAAAACAAAAATTCTTTAAGCAGAAACACATGGTACTAGCTGTAGTTTAGACTCCAAAATGTCAATTGAAAATACTCAATATGCACAAGTTGTCAAGCATGAAAGCAACCATTCAGCAAAATTAAGGAGAAGATGAATACAAACTTAAAATTCTGTCATTCTTTCTTGCAATGCTAAAATGTGGAGAAACTGATAAATTCACATTATGTCTGTAAAAGATTCCATAATAATATAGCAGTCACTGCTTTCTACTGTCTTTGGATTTACAATGGGGCAGATACTATTGGCGACCCGGCTGCAAGCCCTAAGAACACTTCCTCATTTTAGTAAAAACATGAAGCCAATTTCTCAATAAAAACGAAGGGGCTGGGGTGCAGTCCAATGGTAGATCACTCTCCTAGCATGTTCAAAGCCCTGTGCTCAATCCCCAGCAACACAAAGACAAACAATTGACCACTGAGCGCCAATTTTTTTTTCTCTTTTTGGTGGTGCTGGAAGCAGAACTCAAGGCCTCACACATGCTAAGCACATGCTCTAACCACCAAGTAACATGCCCAGGCCAAATGTCAATAAGTTTTATAGGTCACAGCTAAATTAGTTAACTTCCATGGTTCAAAATGAATTTGTCAGCCCCATCTTGAATGATTTGAAACTATCAGAAAAACTCAACTTTCATGGTATATTCATATTTCTTAAAATTCAGGAATGCACTCTTGAGTGCTTCTATGAAAAAATGCACCAATACAATGAATTAGTTTTCTGCTAAACAAAAAGTATTGCAGGAAAAAAAACTATGAAAGAAAGCCAGCTATGAAGACAGAGGGTAACAGAAATAAAAGCCCACTGACTTTCACCTCTTACACTTTCAAGAAAAAAGAAGCCTAAACACTGGCAAGGCAAGACACAGGTCCAACCTACAATACAGTACTTCTGTCCTCAGGCAACAAATCAAATGGCAGGTAAGAGAGCACAGTATCTGCCTCTCAACCCATGGGCATCAGCACAGAATCCCAAACATCCTCCTGGCTCTACTTCCTCTGTCCTCCACTTCCAGAGAGCCTGTAGCCCTTTGAGCAGTTCCCACAATCCTCAGGCCTCGATCTCCACAAAGCACCACCCGGTGAAGAAACAGGTCAGAAGAGGTGGGAACAATGTTAGGTACTCAAACATGTTAAGATCAACTAAGAGGGTAGTAAATATAGGGGACAGTATGTTTGTGAAAATCTGACTTGTTTAAAATTAAAAAGCAAGCAGACTTGCTGGGTAACACAGCGCAGGCCTGTAACCACAGCTACTCGGATGCTGAGGCAGAAGGATCTCAAGTTCAAGCCTAGGCAACTTAATGAGACCCTGTCTTTTTTTTTTTTTTTAAAAAACCTTTTTTTTTTTTTTCCCTAAAGAGAGTGAGGAGAGAGAGAGAGAGAGAGAGAGAATTTTTAATATTTATTTTTCAGTTCTCAGCGGACACAACATCTTTGTTGGTATGTGGTGCTGAGGATCGAACCCGGGCCGCACGCATGCCAGGCGAGCGCGCTACCGCTTGAGCCACATCCCCAGCCCCAGAGACCCTGTCTTAAAACAAAAAAAATTAAAGAGCCGGGTGCAGTGGCTCAAGCCTGTAATCCCAGCAGTTTGGGAGGCTGAGGCAGGAGGCTCGCCAGTTCCAAGCCAGCCTCAGCAATAGGGGGGCACTAAGCAACTCAGTGAGACCCTGTCTCTAAATAAAATACAAAATAGGGCTGGGGATGCGGCTGAGTGGTTGAGTACCTCGGAGCTCAATCACTGGTACCCCCCAAAATAAAAAGAGCTGAGAGGTAGCTCAGGTTTGTTGAGGTAGGCCTTTGATGCACAAGGCCTTGAGTTCAATCCCCAGGACAAATGAATACATAAAATGAATAAACAGTGCTAGATTAATAAAGTTAGAAAAAACAAAAACTTTAAGAAAACCTGAGAGGGTTTTGTTGGGGTGGCACATGCCTGTAATGCCAGCTATTCAGGAGTCTGGGGCACCAGGATTGCAAGTTTGAGGCCAGCCTAGGCCAGAGATGAAGCTCAGTGGTAAAGCACTCACCTACCCCCAGTACTGAGAATAGTAACTTTGGCGTAATCTGAAGACAGCAGAATTACAAACTGTGACTCATTAATTGTGAATGTTAGTCAATACAAAAGAATTCCTATATATCAAAATAACTTGAGCACTACCCTAGAGTTAGAATTCTGTTGTAATATTATCTGGCTGGAGTTTCTCCTTGGTTTGAAAGTAGGAGGAGGAAGAACTGGTAATAAGAGCTAAAAGTCCACCTCTGACATAAAGATCTAAATACACTGGAGTCTAACATTTTTAAATGCTGTTTTCCTTAGTGATAGCTAAATTTAAGATTTATTTATGTCACTTTCTCTTACTTGGTAGTTTCTTTAATTTATTTATTTTTGGTTCTAGGGCTAGAACCCAGAGGTACTTAACCACCAAGCCACTCTCTCAGCCCTTTTTATTTTGAGACACGGTCTCTCTAAGTTTTTTAGGGCCTAAATTGCTGATGCTGGCCTTGAACTTGCAATCATCCTGACTCTGCCTACTGAGTCGCTGGGATTATAGGCATGCATGCTCGGCAGGTTTATATATTTTATAATAATATTATATTTATTTAACTATATTTTATATTTTATAATTATATATTATATTTATTTAATATTAATATTAATATTTATATTTATATTTAATATAAATATTAAAATAGTTATAACTATTTTTAATATTTATTTTTTAGTTGTAGGTGGACACAATATTTTTATGTGGTGCTGAGGATCAAACCCAGTGTCTCACGCATGCTAGGCAAGTGCTCTACCACTGAGCCACAACCCCAGGCCCACAACTATTTTTTTTTTTTTTTTTAAATACAGGCAATGATGTTTCCATTAACCAGAAATTATATTCTGTTGGTTACAATAATCAGCCACTTTCTAGACAGCTTTTAAACCTCTGGCCTGGGATTTTCCAGTTTGTTGCCTAAAGCTCTTAAACACCGTTACTGTATTTGGAATAGTAAGTCCCAGGTTCCAAAGTACAGGTCAACTGTACTCTGACATTACTTACAGAAGTCTGTATTTCCCCATATTGGCTATACATTGTTTGTTTGCTTTTTGGAAATTATTTCCATCCAAATCCTTTTTCGTTTTTGTATTTTCCAATATAAGGGACTGAACACAGGGCCTAATGCACTGGGTTCAATCCTCAGCCCTTGAAATTTTTTGAGACTCAGGCTTGTAACTTAAGTTGCCTAGGTTGACCCAGAACTTGTGATCTCCCTGCCTAGTTTCAGGAATAGCTGATATTACTGGCATGTGTCACCATGCCTGGCTTCCAGATTCTTCAAAGATCCTCTGGGACAATTCTAAATGTTTTTCCCATTAGTCTATAACTTGGAACCTATGAATAACAACCACACTCTCTAAATCACCTACAATTAACCAATGCAACTTTTTGAAAACATCTCCCTCTGAGTTTATCGTTTCCTCAAAAAATCTTATTTCCAAGGAAAGAAGATTTAATATGAAAAGAAAATAATAAAGGAGAAAATAAACCAAATGCTATGAACAACTTATAGCTATGTAACACTTAAGAGAAACACAAAATATCCTATTTTAAGGGCTTGGGGTGTGGCTCAATGTGGTAAAGTGCTTGCCTCGTATGTGTGAGGCACTGGGTTCAATTCTCAGCAATACATTGTAAATAAATAAATAAAGGTCCAGAATCAACTAAAAAAATTTCATGTTTAAAAAAATATATCCTATTTTACTGTTCCTCAAAGTAAATGCAGGTAAAAGTAGCTCTATCCAGTCTAAGTAATAAACACATTTTATTCAGAGTAGGCATTTGTTTTAATCAGTAACTAATTGAAATAAAGTATTTGTTGTATCAAAAGATTGGAAAATAGATTGAGAGTTCGGGAAAATGGTGGCAATGAAATATGAAATTATATATTAAACAACTCTAATAGCCATTCTAATCAGAACACTGTTCTAAAGACATATCTACTCAGTGTTGATTACCTAATTATACAAGGAACCTTTAAGATTCCAAAAGTTAGCAGGGCGTGGTGTCACATGCCTATAATTCCAGTAGCTCCAAGGTTGAAGCAGGAGAATCCCAAGTTTGAGGCCAGCCTGGGCGTCTCAGCAAGACCCTATCTCAAAATTAAGAGAAGGGACTGGGGATGTAGCTTAGTAGTAGGGTGTCCCGGGATTCTATCCCCAATAAAAAAAAAAAAATCCAAAAGCCAGGCATAGCCTGTAATTCCAGCTACTCCAGTGACTAAGGAGGTAGGAGGATAAGTTCAAGGTCAGCCTGGGCAATTTACAAGACCCTGTCTCAAAATAAAAAGGACTGGAAAAGTAGCTCAGTGACAGAGCACTTGCCTAGCACGTGCAGGGCCCTGGATTCCGTGCCAGTCTGGGGGAGGGAGGGAGGGAACATCTGGGGGATACACAGCAGAAACTTAGATGAACTGTATGTTAATGTCCTTACAACGTGACTTCACCAAATTCATTCCTCTTTTATACGCATTCCTTTCTTTGATTCAGCCTTGCTTCATCTGACAGATTGCTCAGTTTCAAGACTATCTCAAGCTTACTTTAGGGAACGAGTGTTTTCTGTGTTTGGGGTTTTTTAAAAATTCGCCTGGCTATACAAACAATACGAGGGGGGAAAAAATCACCCTCATACATAAAGTTTCTGCTGAACAAACAAACATGCTCAAATATTCATCTCCTCCAAGCTAAGAAACAATATGTCTAGTCTGCAAAAGCCTTACGCTAGTTTCCTAACCCGTCCAAAAGGGCACTCTCATGCACTTCAAGGTGGTGTGTGTCAATGTCTCGAGTTTCCTCACTCCTCTTTCTCAATTTCTGACCATAAACTGGTAACTTCATCAGATGACTGACCAGCAAACACTCACATGAAGAGCTGCCCCACTCTCCCCTTCTAAAAGCAAGTCAGCAGGAGCCGCCCAAGTTTAGAGAACAGATTCTAGTGTTTGGGGTTTTGTTTTTTGGGCTGGGGACTGAACCCCAAGACTTTGTGCATGGTAGGCAAGCACCTGGCCAGTGTGCTACACCCCTGTCCCAGATTCTAGTGTGGTAAAATTATAATTAACTTAAAAATGCAAGTCAAAAATGAGCTAATTCAAAAACAATTATGCAAAAACAATCAGTTCCATAGTGAAAGATGTCTGGAGCCAATTTCATTTTTAACTCTCACCACAAAATGAGTTTTTCATTACTTTCATTTTAAATCTCTTGGAATTGTTTGTAACTCAAGTTTTTCTTTTTAATCTCTAAATCAGTCATTGTTTCTTCATTTAGGCAACAACTGCTCATTTTAAAATGAATCATCCATTTACAAAGTACAACGTTAACACAAGTACCAAAATATACAACAGACAAATAAATATGATTTAGAGATGATTTTTCTGGTGGCCAGGAAACAACAGGATTAAAAAATAGCTATATACGAAAGGGAGGAGGGGAAGCAAAAATCACCCAGTTATTAAATCTCACTCAATTAACTGCCAAGAAATATTAATTTAATCTTGCATCATTAATTCCTTTCCCACATAGAAGGCATGAATTTTAGTGGCAAAACGTGCACATTCAAGAAGTAGTTTTAAGCCAGGCACTTACCCCTGCACGCCTGTAATCCCAGCAGCTTGGGAGACTGAGGCAGGAGGATCATCAGTTCTAAGCCAGCCTCAGCAACAGCGAGACGCTAATCAACTCAGTGAGACCCTGTCTCTAAATAAAACACAAAATAGGGCTGGGGATGGGGCTCAGTGGTCAAGTGCCCCCGAGTTCAATCCCCAGTACCACCACCACCACCCCATCAAAAAAAAAAAAAAAGTGGTACTCCCCACAAAAAAAGAAGTGGTGTTATATTAAAAAAAGAAAGAAAGAAAGAAACTGCCTTTGTCATACCAGGCATGGTGGCACCTGCCTATAATCCCAGCAATTTGGGAGCCTGAGGCCAGCTTCAGCAATTTAGCAAGACCCTGTCTCAAAATTTAAAAGGGCCTGGGATGTAACTCAGTATTAAAGAGCCTGTGGGTTCATTCCCCAGTACACCCACACACACACAACATCAAAAACAAAACTGCTTATCTCAAAACAAATAAAAACATACATAAAATCAATGAATCTACCATCTTACACAACGGCATCACCTATTTGGTCACACTCTGGGACCTGTCCTCAAAATAAGAGGTCTTTCCTGCTAATGCAGTTTCAAGAAGTAACCATCTGATTCAGCTAGTTCTCAAACATGTCCTTTTGGAGACAACCACTTTCAAGGAAAAAAATTCCCTATCTTCAGTGGTATACCAGACTTTAAGAATTACTTTAAGAATTTTTAAATATATATATATATTTTATTTACATATGGTGCTGAGGATGCCAGGTGCTTCACACATGCCAGGCAGGCGCTCTACCACTGAGCCACAACCCCAGCCCTAAAAATATTTTTAAAAAAGAAATACTAATGTAGATAAAATATTTATCCTAGCAATTTTTTTCATAGTACTGAATACTTATCTGCCACATAAAATATTAATGTATAACCTAAGAAACCAGAATGCCTCTCTCTATACTGGCAAAGAACTGCAAGGAAACAATAAGCACCATTCATTCAACAATTTCTAAGAATCTACTCTCGACTTCTAGCGGCTTTGAAGACTATGAAGTTCAGAAAGTCATAGCCCTGGCCTTGCAATAGCTTTTGGTTTTTTGCTGTTGTTAAATATTTTTTTAGTCATAGATTGACACAATATCTTTATTTTTATGTGGTGCTGAGGATCGGATCCAGTGCCTCACATGCTAGGTGTAAGAAGTGCTCTACCGCTGAGCCCCAACACCAGCCCCCTTGCGGTAGCTTTGAAAGTGTGTGTTCAAATGGTCACCACTTACTAGGCAGAGTAAGAACTTTCAGGACAGATATGATACCTTTGTGGGGGTGGGGCGAGGATGGGGTTCTTATAAAGACTGAGAATTTGAATTATAGAAAGATCTCTTCTAGTTGGAGAGGACAAAGTGGTAGACAATAAAGGATGGTTTCTCTGTGCTATTTGAATGTGAAAAGGCAGTCTTTCAAAAAAAAAAAAAAAAAAGCAAAGGTAAAATGAAACTCAGAGGAGGTCCAGAGAATGTGAACAGAGAGGGAGAATTGGGAAAGAAATGGGTCTGAAGAAGATAGAGCCTTTTAAATTCATACATACACACAGATAAATGATTATAACTTTGTTTCCCTTTGTGTATTCATTTATTTTTTAGAGATGGGGTCTGGCCATATTGTCCAAACTGGTCTTGAACTCTGGTTCCTCCCATCTCAGTCTCCTGAATAGCTGGGATCGCAGGCATAAGCCACGAGGCCTGGCTCTCTTATTGTAAATCTTCATACTCAGTATTTAATATTTTTAGTTGTTACTAGACCTTTATTTTATTATTTGTATGTGGTGCTGAGAATTGAACCCAGTGCTCTACCGCTGAGCCCCAACCCCAGCCCCCATACTCAATGTCTTTATGAGCATTATTAATACCAAATTTCCTCCCCTCTACAACCTTTTTTCATTGTGCCAGGGTTTGAACCAGAGGCACTTAATCAGTGACCACATCCCAGCCCTTTTTAATTTGTCATTGTGAGACAGTCTCAAAGTTGCTTAAGCCTTCCTTGGTACTTTTCTGTTGCACTTAACAGATAAATTAGCAGGAGTTTTTTTTGTTTTGTTTTAACCTCTTCCCTGCTTTCCCTTTTGCAAGAATTTATATTTCCCAGTACAACTTTTAAAAGGTACATTGATTGATTACAGAATACACATTCATAGAAGGGGAAAATCTGAAAAATTTTTTTAAAAAAATTAAAGTCTAAAAATAGTATATAAAAATGTTAACCCACAGATGTTTATTTTAGTAGATGCCAACATCTTTTTTTTTTTAAAGAGAGAGTGAGAGAGGAGAGAGAGAGAGAAAGAGAGAGAGAGAGTAAGAGACAATGAGAGAATTTTTAATATTTATTTTTTAGTTCTCGGCGGACACAACATCTTTGTTTGTATGTGGTGCTGAGGATCGAACCCGGGCCGCACGCATGCCAGGCGAGCGCGCTACCGCTTGAGCCACATCCCCAGCCCAGATGCCAACATCTTGCAGCAGCTTTTAAACTATATGGACATGTGTATCTGGTCTTTTCTAAGCATAGATATATATGTACTTATATTTTTATTTGTAAAAATGGGATATTACAAATATCTTAGTGCATTGCTTTTTTCAATTAATCTCTTATCATCCACTATCAGTTGAAATCATTCCTCACTGGTTAACCAAATACATTTTTTTCATTTTTGAGCAGTACTAGGGATTGAACCAGGGGCTTCATGCATAGTAGATAAGTGCTCTATCACTGAGCTACCTTTAAATACTTTTTTTTCTTCTATTTTAGTACTGGGGATTAACTCGGGGGTGCTCACCCACTGAGTCCCAGTCCTTTATCTTAAGGGTCTCATTAATTTGCTTAAGACCTAAGTTGCTGAAGCTGGCCTTGAACTTGTGATTCTCCCGCATGCGCCACCCCAACCAGCCTGAATACATTTTAGATTAAAAGCATATGAGGGGCTGGAAGTGGCTCAGGACAGCGCTTGCCAAGCATGTGTGAGGCCCTGGGTTCGATTCTCAGTACCACATAAAAGTAAATAAAATAAAGATCCATTGACAACTAAAAAAAAATATTTTAAAAGAAAGCGTCTGACTCAGGTTTTGTTTTTTCACTTTCTCCCCTTTTTAAAAATGGAGTGTGTTGGGTGTGTCTGATTCTGTTCAGATGACTGCAGAACCTGGAAACGCTGTTGCTGCTGAACATACTGCTATTATTAATCCACACACACACACACACACACACACACATAAAGATAATTTGAATTTTTGGAAACTTTAGTTGTGCTGCCAACTTTGGGAAAAGTATTCCAGTTTACCGTGTTGAGTTGGCATTGTACAGAAATTAACAGCCACATTGGTCTAGAAACGTTAAACTTAATTTTTTTCCATTTGTACAGGGGTAACGCACTGTATTAAATATATAAGGTCTTATCTATGTGGGTTTGATTACAGAAACTAAAAGTATTCTCTAAATAATAAAAAAAATTAAAAGAAAGTGTCTGAGCATATAAAAAAGGTTACCTAGAACAACTGCATTTACCAGCTTACAGGTAAACTTTACTCTTCAGAAAAAAAGAGGAGCCATTAATTGTGTATAAAATTTATCTGTTTGAAGAGTATTATATACAAATGCATTTGTAAGGGAGGGGGAAATCTATCAGGTTGAAATATAGCCAACTTCTATGGTTCTGGTTTACCCATTAGCTCTACTTAGCAAGAAGAAAAAAAAAAGCAGCCAAGGGCTACTTCACACTTTTTTTTTTAATATTTATTTAGTTGTAGATGAACATACAGTATCTTTATTTTTATGTGGTGCTGAGGATCGAACCCAGTGCCTCACACTTTTGAGGCAAGCACTTTACCACTGAGCTACAGCCCCAGCCCGCTACTTCACACTTGTTAGAATTATTGTTATTTAAAAAATAAACAAAACAAAAAAAAAGGGAAATACCAAGAGTTGGCCAAGATGTGAAGATACTGGAACCCTTGCACTTTGCTAGTAGGGAACGTAAAATGACAGAGTCACTGTGCAAAACAGTGTGGCAGTTCCTCAAAAACTTAAACACAGGCTGGGCACAGTGACACACTGCCCATCATCCCAGCAACTCTAGAGGCTAAGGCAGAAGGATCACAAGTTGGAGGCCAACCTGAGCAACTAGTGAGACACTGTTGGAAAAAAAAAAAAAAAAAAAGGACTAAGGATGCAGTTCTGTGGTAAAGTACCCCTGAGATTGATCCCCAGTATCTAGAAGAAAAAAGAAAAGTTAAACACAAACTTAAAGTTTAAGATCCATTAGTAACACTCCTCCATATATACCTGAAAGAACGGAAAGCAGGATCTCAAACAGATGCTCCTACACCGATGCTCACAGCAGCACTATTCAAAACAGCCAAAAGGCAGAAACAATCCAAGTGTCTATCAATAGATTAATGAATAAACAAAATATGACATACCCATACAATTAAATATTATTCAGCTCTAAAGACTGAAGTACTGATACAAGCTGCCAGTGGACGTACCTTGAAAACATGTTGGGTGAAATCAGCCAGACACCAAAGGATAGATATTATATGGTCCCCTTTAGAAGAAGAATTGGGAACAGGAAAATTCAGAGAGAAAGTAAAATCGAGTTGCCAAGGGCTGAGGGCAGGGGATTATTATTTAATGGGTAGTTTCTGTTTAGGGTGATGAAAAAGCTCTGGAAATGGATAGTGGTGATGATTACAAGACACTGCGAATGTAGCCGGGTGTGGTGACGCAATGCTGTCATTTCAGCTACTGCAAGAGACTGAAATAGGAGGATCACAAGTTGGAGGTCAACCTCAGCAAATCAGCAAGACCCTGTCAATTTGAAGGGCTGAAGATGTAGCTTAGCAGTCAACTGCCCCTGGGTTCAGCCCCAGTACAAAACAAACAAAGACCACTGTCAATGAATTGCTCGCCAAAATGGTTTAAATGGCAAATTTTATGTTATATTTTAACACACATATCCACACACAGCTTAAGGGACCATTTTGCAATGTCAGACAGCTAGTTAAAACTAGCCAGAAAGGTTACTATGTGTACTCTCACAATCATACTCTAATCCCAGTCCAAACTAAGGTCAAGGCAGGCAGGAGAGTATCAGTTATCTCTTCATTGCCTCTGGTTAAAATTTTGTTGAAGTCTAAAAACCAAGGCTGCAGAAGCCAGCATGGTAAGAGCTGCTAAAGCTGCCAAATGTCCTCAAGGAACCAACAGGAAGAACAGAACACGACAGACAGTGCCCAACAGAGAGAGGAGCGTCAGCAAGCTGGTACCAATCACAGTTCCTAAACTACAAAATTCTGAGAAAATGTTTGGGGGGATACTGAGGATTAAACCCAGGGACACTTTACCCCTGAGCTACACCCCCCCCCTTCTTAAACTTTTGAGACAAGGTCTCACCAAGTTGCTGAGGCTGGCCTGGAACTTAAAGATTCTCCTGCCTCAGGCTCCCAGTCACTGGAAATACTGGCATATACCACCACCCATGGTTTTTTTTTTTTTTTTTTTTTGGTACTGGAGATTGAACTCAAGAGTGTTCCACCACTAAGATACACCCCTAGTCCTATTTATTTTATTTATATTAGAGATTGAACACCAGGGGCACTTAACCACTGAGTCACCTCCCCAGCCCTTTCTTATATTTTATTTAGAAACAGGGTCTCCCTAAGTTGCTGAGGCTGGCTTTGACCTTGAAATCCTCCTGTCTCAGCCTCCAAACCGCTGGGATTACAGGCACTCCAGCGCCCAATTTATATTTCATTTTGAGACAGAGTCTAAGTTACTGAGGGTCTCAATAAATTGCCCAGGTTAGCCCTGAACTTGCAACCCTCCTGCCTCGGGTCTCCCAAATTGCAGGGATCACACACTCATGTCACAGCACCCAGCAAACAGATCAAGTATGCACTCTCTGTATTGTGGGGGTGTGGGGAGTGGGAGAGGGCAGTGCACAGGTGTGGTGGTGGCACGGGCAAGACACAAATCCACAGGTCAACCACCTCTGAACCTCTACTCCTTCAACTAATGTTGTATAAGTAAAATGAGGTTTTAAGAACCAGAGAGGGCTGGGGATGTGGCTCAAGAGGTGGCGCGCTTGCCTGGCATGCGCAGGGTGCAGGGTTCGATCCTCAACACCACATAGAAATAAAAAAGAAAAATAAAGATATTGTATCCACCTAAAAAAAAAAACTAAAAAATAAAAGAACCAGAGATATATAAAGAAGAGTAAAATATGCCCCACCTTTAAGGAGGCTAAGCCTAGTCAGACTTAAGACAAAATTCAACACAATAAACATTATTTAGCAGCTTATATCCAATAAATTCCACTGCAACTGGGGTCCAGGCACTGTGTTCACCTGAGTATTGCACAGTGATTAAAACTCAAGTCCTCTAAGAGGAAAAAGATAGCTGGGCACGGTGCACACCTGTAATCCCAGCAGCTCCAGCAGTTGAGACAGGAGGATCGTGAGTTCAAAGCCAGCCTCAGCCACCATGAGATTTTAAGCAACTCAGTGAGACCCTGTCTCTAAACATAAAGTACAAAATAGGGCTGGGGATATGGCTCAGTGGTCCAGTGTCCCCGAGTTCAGTCCAGGTTCCAAAAAAAAAACAAAAAAAGAGGAAGAAAATGTAAAGAAGTTAATAGGTCTCACAATAAATACAAGTCTACAAGTGCAGGGTACTAAAAAGCATTTGCACAAAATTATTTAAGGTTAAATAAGAGGACTTGTAAAACTTAGTGTGAAGTGTTGGAAGTTAAGACTCAGCACTTACACTAAGAACAGGGGCCTCGTCTCTGCCTCTCAAGTGGAAATTTTCCCACAAAATATCAATAAACAAACATCTAGTGAAAAGCATTAATTTGAATTTATAATCTAATGGGATGATAAGTTCACAAACAACTATATGATAAAGGCCATAAGAAAATCAAATGCAAAAGAAAAACAAATGCAAGGGTTTTTGGGAGAAGTACAGAAAATGACGAGAGAGTGGAAAGGAGAGCAAAAAACCAGGAAATGATTTTTAGATGGGGTTTGAAATGGCTTTTAAAAGAGGAACAGATAAAAGTGAGGAAATCTGTAAGGCTCTCTCCATTAGATAAGGTCCTTGAAAGCAGGAACTTGCCTTATTCCACCTGCACCAAGCACAGTAGCCTGCACCTACCAAGTTCTTTAAAAAATAGCTTTTGAAGTAGGCACAACAGCATCGCATGCCTACAATTATAGCAACTTGGGAGACTGAGGCAGGAGGAATTCAAGTTCCAGGCCAGCCTCAGGAATTTAGTGAGGCCCTAGACAATTTAGAAAGACCCTGTCTCAAAAATTAAAAAAGAAAAAGAGCTGGGGATGTGGTTCGGTGGTAAAGTATCCCCGAGTTCAATCCCCAGTACTAAAAAATTTAAAAATAGCTTTTGAGCAAGCTTGGGTTGCACATGCCTGAAATCCCAGCATTTCAGAAGACTGATGCAGGAGGATTTCAAGTTTGATGCCAGCCTCAGCAATTCAGCAAGGTGAGAGACTCTGTCTCAAGATAAAGAGTATAGCTCAGTGGTAAAGGGTCCCACGGTCCAATCCCCTATCCCCACCAAAAAAATAAAATAAAAACCCCAAGCTTTTGAATTGCACAAAACATAGTAAATGAAGTCATGTAAGCAAGACACCCAGGCAAGAAATGTATACTTGGTCCTGGTAGGCAATAAAGACTTGAGGATTTCAGAAAGAAAGTAAGGTGAGCACACCTATACTTATTTTTCTTGGGTCATCAGAAACAGAATGCATAGGAACCCCATAACGTATTTCTCTTCATCAAAGAAAGCTGAGTAGCTGCAAAACAAAAAAGGCAGAATTACTTTGCACAACATAATTTTCTGTGCGCTTTGAAATTTGTGGCATGTTCCAAAAAACAATAAAATTTAATTTGTAAGAATCTGTACTATTTTAGAGAATGGGAATGGGTACTAGGGATTGAACCCGGGGCACTTTATACCACTGAACTACATTCCCCCTCCTTTCAAGACAGGGTCTCCCTAAATTGCTGAGGCTGGCCTTGAACTTGGTATCCTTCTGCCTTAGCCTCCTGAATCACTGGGATTACAGGCCTGCACCACCCCACCCAGCAAGAGTCTGCACATTAACAAAATGAGTCTGACAGTAATTTGGAGAGGGCTCTGGTAAGGGAAGAAAGAGAGTTTAGATCAAAGGTCTAACAATCCAGGCAAATAGTAATAAAGGTGTGAACTAATCTGGAGGCAGGTATATCCCTGAAAGCAGCTCAAAAACACATCTGTCAATGCAATCTGACAAGTGACTGAATGGCTGGTGTTAAGGACCCATGCAATGAACAAAATTAATTCATTTTACTTTTTTAAAAAAATGTTTTAGTTGTAGATGGACACAATAACTTTATTTTTTTTTTTTTTTTTTAGATGTGGTGTAGGGATCAAACCCAGTGCCTCACACACACTCAGCAAGCGCTCTACCACTGAGCCACAACCCCAGCCAAATTCATTTAACTTTTTAATAAATGTGTTTTTCTATTATAAAAGCAATCAATGTAAGAGCCGGGCGAGGTGGCACATGCCTGTAATCCCAGCAACTCCTGAGGCTGAGGCATGAGGATCACAAATTCAGGGCCAATCTAAGCAACTAACAGCAAGACCAGTCCTCAAAATAAGAGATAAGAATATAGCTCAGTGCACAGGTCCTGGGTTCAATTCCCAGTACTGCCCACCCCCACCTCTGGCAATGTATTCAGAGAATCTGGGAAGTACAGAATATATTAAGACGAAAATTATCACTTAACAACCACTGGTAACATCTACATGTATTTCTACGTGTATGTTTTGGTTTGTTTTAACTGAAGATATAATTTACATTCTTTACAACTCATTTAAGGCATATATTTCAGTGACTTTTATTATATTCAGAGTTGTGCATCCATCTCCATAATCAATTTAGAATATTTTCATCACCCAAAAAGAAAAAACCTCCTATTACAGTCAGTCACTGCCTAGTCCCACTTCCCCTAACCCCTAATTTTTATCTACAGATTTTATTCTGAACATGTCACAGAAATAAAATCATATAACATGAGGTCTTTTGTGTCTGGCTTCTTTCACTTAGCATGTTTTCAAAGTCCATACACATTGTATATATGTATCAGTACATCACTTTTTTATTACTGAATAATATTTCACTTTATTGTTTTGACTTTTTTAAATCCACTTGTAATCATTCCAGATACATAATGTGCGTTCAGCATTTTTTCATGTCATAAATGCTTCATATAAAATGTTAAGGGAAAGGATAGTGTCCCATATCAGGTGGCTATACTTTAGTCATTTCTTTTTTGGAGGTGTGAATGATTTCCAGTCTTTTCTATTGCTAATCAACTTTCTTAAATGCGGTGGGTGCTCTTTTTTTAGTGATCCATTTGGAGCTAGGAAAATGTGTCTCCCAGAAACTTTTAAGCTTCCTAATTAGATATGCCATGGAGATCAATAGTTGTATTCTTCCAGGAAAAAACTAGGATTTCATCTATCTCAAATTTAGGCAAAACCTCAAATTTAAATAGTCTCCAAACTATGCAGACGAAGAATGAACACTCATAAATACAAATTAACCATCAACTACCCTTACTCTCCCATCAGAAATCTAACTGGGAATGAAGGAAAACACTGTCTAAATATGATGCCTAGTTACGGAGCTTAAAAAAAAGAGAGAGAGCTGGGCGCAGTGTCTCCCCCCCCCCAATAATCCCAGCAGCTCTGGAGGCTGAGGCAGGAGGATCATGAGTTCAAAGCCAGCCTCAGCAAAAGTGAGGCACTAAGCAACTCAGTGAGACCCTGTCTCTAAATAAAATACAAAATAGGACTGGGGAGGAAAAAAAAAAAAAAAGAATGTTTACTTTCACAGCAGGCTGGTAAAAAATAGAACATCTTGATTAAAACAGTAAGGACGTATTTACTTCTACGACTGGATGATAGCAAATTAAATCCAATATGTAGAAGAAAGAGGAGGAGATACCACTGCATAGACCACAAGGTTTTCTTAAAATATTATCAGGGCTTGCTCTTTCCCATTCAGTAACCAAAAATGTAAACAATTTCTAAATCACAAAGAGTTTTTACATTCTAAAGTAGTTTTAGAATTGTTAATCCCCACCCAGTTAAATCCTTTAGAATCTAGTCTAAAAATAAAACTGTGTGTCAAGTGTTCCTTAAAAAAAAAAAAAATACTATGTACACTGATTGGAATGTGATGCCAATTAACACACTTCATGAGTAATTTGCCAAAGAAACTTAGCTAGCCTGAGCCAAAACCAATAACAAAGAAACAACACCCACTTGACATTTTCCTTGGTTAAACCTAGATTCTAGGAGTAATTTTAGAAGGCAAACAGATCTGAAGTTAACTACTAAAATCACTGAGAGCTACAAGTAATTTGGGAATAAAAGGAGAAAGAGAATGACTCAAACACTGTAAAATTAAAGGTGAAAACTTTAATATGTAATTAAGCAGTTTTTAACTCACAACTTTGCAGGCAACAACAAAACCCCCTGCCAGGAGGATGACAGATAAAATTGGACAACCCTATGCCATAAGTATCAACTAAACGATGATCCTCATATCTAGTGTTATATTTTGAACCAAGTTAGATGAGCAATCAGGAAATTTGCCCCTCTATGCACATGCCAAAAATAAGAGACCTAAACAACATTTTAAAAGAACCCGGTGTTCCTGATTTTCCAATTAATTTGGTCAAGGTGAGCAATTTTCCAACCACAGTCATGAGTTTTTGAAAAAATGACTTCCAGGATCTGCACAACTTAGAAAACAAAACACAACAACTTTGCAAGTCGAATCTTGAGTTTGTGGTTTCATAAACCCCCTCAACTGTCACATTAGTTCACTGCCTTTCGAAGGCAATATTTAAGATTCTCTCCTGCAAGTCAACATTAAGGCCTGCTGTTACGTTAACAAGTGCCTCCCAAGACCCGGATTATTAGGTATGGCCTATTATGTTCCTAACATGCAAACAAAAGTGCTGGCTCATGTAACATTTCTCTATTTTTAGGCAGTGGGTTACTAACAAACCGTTCATCTGAGATTTAAATACAGAGGAATCACAATTTGCTAACAGAATTCTTGAAATAGGAATTTGAAGTTATTAGACTTCCCATCTCAAAAATAAATCTAGTGCTCCTACAAAAGTCAAATTTAACTTTCAAAAAGTTATGTTGTTTAATCTTCATAGTCAACAATCATCATACTTCAAGCTAAAAGCAACTTGTGGCAGAGCAACTGTAATATAATACTGGATGTTTAAACACTCTTCAGTTTTCACTTTTTGTCGCTAATGACCAGCTTAATGCTTCTTTTTCCTACTAAACCAAATCCCTTAAAGTATGTTCAAATGTATTTCACTCAAGCCTTCCACTTCAAAGGCACAAGTTTTTTTCAACTACTGACTACAACAAAAACTAAGCAATCCTGCTACAACCTATCATCGCAAACACCACATACCTAAAAGATAAGCTTTTAGAACAAAACAGTAACAGGTTTATTTTTCCAAGTATCCAGTGTTCAACTGGGTCAAATGTTTCTGTTGGAATTTAAACAGCTTATCCCTTGAAATGATAAGGGTAAAAACAAATGGAAAGAATCTTAACGTTCTTCAGTGACCCCAAAAGACATTTAGGAATTGCCAGCTGAAGTCTTTTAACTCCATAATAATTATTTTAGCATGAGCATTAATCACAATAGCTGTTTAAGAAAGATAAAGACTTGTTAATAGAGCTAAAGACTTTATAACAGACCTGAAAACCAAAGAATCAATCCAAAGAAACAGTCTACAATACAAAATACATTATTTTAAAAAATACCAGAGGTTAGGGTTGTAGCTCAACGGTAGAGTCTTACTTAGCATACATAAGGCACTGATTTCGATGCTCAGCACCACATACAGATAGATAAATAAAGGTATTGTGTCCATCTACAACTAATTTAAAAAATAAAATAACTTGCCTCCTACACTTTTTCAGATGTAGATTTTACATAATCTGCCAATTTCTTATGGGTGAGGAACAGTTTATACTGTCAACAGTCATTCAAAGTTCAGAATCAGCAGAGGGTACCACGTTTATAAAACTCATAAAATTATATATACCTGGCTCAGGAAAATGTTAAGAATCTTTCGCAAGAATCTCTAGAAATGGGAATTTCAGTCCACTCTCCATTTTATCAGCACAATTTCAGTCCACTCTCCATTTTATCAGCACAAAACCCATAATGTTGTTGACTGGGTTTAACAAAGTAAATCATTTCAACAGCTATCAGCTTTAACATCACGGGGGCGGTAGGGGGGTAGCTATCATCTGAGTCAAGAATTAGCAACACCGGGCTGGGGTGGAAGCTCATTGGTACAAAGCCTAGCATGCCAGAGGCCCAAGGTGAGAGGCCCTGCACCCCACCGCCCGCCCCCCCCCAAAAAAAAATAAGAACATACCTTTGGGACAAACATGAAGTCAATCAACCAGGTCACCACTATCTACAACAGCGACCATCACACTCAACTTTGAGACCCTCACGCCTCGCCATTTCCTTCTGGCACCCCAGATTATCTGCCGCCCCCCCCCCAACTCATCCGACTCCTGCAAGGTCTGCCTGGGTGGCAGCTGCGCCTTCAGCTTACGCGGCGCCCCCTCGGCCTCACCTGGGCAGCACCAGCCCGTCCTTGCAAACTCCGCACAAAACCCCACCGGCGCCAGAGCCGCCTCCGCTGTCCGATTTTCAACTCCCCCAAGCAACACCGGCTGCTCCGAGTTCCCAGGACACTCGGTCCACCGAGCCTTATCGCGCCGCATTGTTTCCACGCCCTGGGAGCGAAGGGAGGGCCCCGCGGACAGCACAGCTCAACCGACGTGCGCGGCGATCCCCCCGCACTTCCACCCAGTGACCCCCTAGCGCCCCGACACGGCTCATCACGGAGCCAGACGAGGTCCCCCCCATTCCTCCCACCCGAGGAGCAGCCCCAGAGGCGCACCCAGGCCCTGGACCGAGAACAATGAATGAACGCGGCCGCCCCGCCTCGCCCGGTGCCCAGACTCCCCGGGTCCGAGCGGCGACGCGCTCTGCAGAGCCCGGGGCGGCTGCGGGACTGAGGCGTCCGGGGGCGGCTCTCGCGGCCCACAAAGGGCAGCCCGGGCGCTCCGAGCCGGGGGGCACCCCGAGGCCAGGCCCCCGGTGGAAGCGGCCCGAACCTTTCATTAGCAAAACCCGCAGAACCCAGAAGCCCAGGGCGCGGCGCGGATGCCTTTGTGGCGGGGCACTGACCCATTTCGTCCTCCCTTCCCCGACTCCTCGCGTCCGCCCCCGAAAAGGTGTCACTCGGGTCAGGAACCCAGGGAGGAGGCGCCAGCCGAGGTTCCCCCCCCCCCCGCTCCCTGAGCCCCTCCGAGTGACAACAAAGATACGGGGCAGCTCCGGGCGGAGTCTCCCGCTGCCAAAATAGGAGGAATGCGCACTGGGCACCGGGGCGGCGCTGGCACGTCTCCGCCAGCCCAAGGAAACCTGAGGAGGGACGTGGGGACTAGGCTCGCCGGCCCTGATACCCGGCCCCGGGGCCCCCGCCCGCCCAGCGCCACCCGGGGTGACAGCGGCCTGGCCCGGGCCCTCCGCCCGGCAGCCGCGGGGGGCCGCTCCGTCAGCGCCGCTCCAGGCCCGTCCCCCGGGCCCGCCGCCGGCCTCCCGCCGCACCCACCACCCAGCCTCGGAGCCCACCTGAGGGAGCCAGGCCGCCCCGGCGACCTGCCGTCCGGCGGCGGCAGCAGCGGCGGCGTCTGGTCCGCTCCTCCTCCTCCCCACGGCGGCTGAGGGAACGGGAGGCGGTCACATTCGACGCGTCCCCAGCCCAGGGGACGGGGCCCCGGGAAGACCCCGCATCGTCCCACTTGCGCTCCGCGGCCTCAGGGCACACGCCCCAAAGCCCCGTCAGCTGGCCTTTTGGGAGGCCCAAAAGAGAGCGACCGAGAAGCCTTCCCGCCTCACGCTCGTTCTTCTCTGACTCCCGCCATCTAAGATGGCGGCCCGAACGCCCGCGATGAAGAGACTCTCGGGCGGCCCCGGCAAGCGAGCCGTCTGCTCGGTGCTCTTCTTCCCGGCCTGCGGCGCCCACCGGCTCTCCGCTCCTGCGCGAGCTCTCCCCGGCGGGCCGTCGACTTCACTCTTGGCTCGGGGATCCACCGGTCGGGCCTGAACTCGGGCCCCGCCTCCGGGGCGTGGCCTCGCGGCCGCCATTTCAAAACTAAGGAGGCCGAGAGGCGGTGCGAGGGACTCACTCTCGGGAGAAGCGATCGGTATTCGCAAAGAGCAGGTGGAAGGGGCCTGAGGCCTAGAGGGGGAGAGGACGGCCCGTCGGCCAGCATCGCAAGGCCTTCGGGTGGGTGGCCACACCTGCCCTGGATACAGCACAGTGTCCAGCTTTGGCGCGTCCTCTCCGGACGGATCGCGGCTCCGCCACGGGCGGGCTGTGTGGGAAAGTTGCCTCACCTGCCAATCAAGGAGTGGACTCCCCCGCATCAGATGGGGAAAAAGAATTAAAAACTGATCGTCCCGTGTGGCCTCAGGGACCGTGGAGCCTGCGGGGGCCGGAATGGACACCCGGGGGGCAATTTGGCATCCTCGGTGCACATTTTGGGAGCCGGTACGCTTCTGGCCCGCGGCTCCGCGCTGGAGAAATAGGTCCGCACATGCGCAGAAAGGCCTGTCCAGGTGTTGAGCACCAGGTGCTTTTCATCTGAGAAACACGGGGGCAATGCGAATCCACGGGACTCTCGAGATCTGGGGCCCTGTCTCAGAATTTGTAGTAAACGAGTAAGGGCTGGGCACGTAGCTCAGTGAAAGAGCGCCTGCCTAGCATGCACAAGGCTCCCGGTTCAATCCCCCGGGCTGCAAAAATAAAATTTTTAAAAAATATATAAGATTTGTGTAATGCCTAGCCTGTATGTCAGGCCCTGTGTGTTAGCGCTGGCCCTATGACAGTGAACACGTCAAGGCTTTAAAGTCTAGCAGTGGAGATCAGCAGCAAAGCCACAGAGCGCCATGACTGTCAATCAAGACTGTGCTAAATCACTGAAGAGGGTGACGACAGAATTATTGGGCAAAGGGTGTTGCCTTTTAGATTTCAGGAGTCAAGGAAGGACCCCCACTCTCATGTGATGGTTAAACTAGGCACCGAAGGAAGAGAAAGACAGACGGGCATGGTGGTTACATGCCTGTAATCCCAGTGACTGAACTTGGGAGGCTGAGGCAGGAGGATCTCAAGTTCAAGGCCAGCCTCGGCAACTTTTGAGAAGCTGTCTCAAAATTTAAAAAAATAAATAAATAATAAGGAGCTGGGGCTGAAGCTCAGTGGTAGAGCACTTGCCTAGCATGTGTGAGGCACTGGGTTCAATTCTCACCATCACATATAAATAAATAAACATCCATCCACAACTAAAAAACTATTTAAAAAAATAAATAAATAAAAAGGACTGAGGACGTAGCTCAGTGGTGAAATCCTGAGTTCAATCCCGAGGACCAGGCACACAAAAAGAGAGTGTGGTTCTAACCAGTTAGAGCCAAGGGCCATGAAGGGGGACAGGAGACCGGTGTGGAAGGAGTTAGGGAGCCAGGAAGAGATGAGATGGGCTAAGTAAGAAAAGGACAGAGGCTAGAGTCACAGCCAGCCTGACACTCCTGCCTGTGACCTTTCCATGCCATCCTGCCTCTCTGGTGAGTTTAATTTTAGTCACAGATGAGTTTGAAGTGTGGGTCTGGCCCTGGATGGGTGCTAGGAAAGAGAGCAATGTAAATAAACAGCCCTCCCAGGTGATTGGGAGGGCACCCAGTAGAGGAAGAGAATGACCGACCAGCTCTGGCATAGCTGGCCAGAAAAGCCTCCGCAGAGACAAGTCTTAAGCCAAGTGCTGAAGGATCAGTCGGAATTTTCCTGCTTGAGAAAGAGGGGCTCAGAGCAGGAGGCAGGAAGAGTATGGATGGGCCAAGACAGACGGCACCAGAGAGAGATGTTTGTGGGACAGCAGGCAGTTCTGAGGGGTTGGAGTTTGTGTTCCTGGAACAGGCAGGTGTAGAGAGAATGGAGGACAGGTCTGCAAGAGCAGGTCTCTTGCCCAGGGTCACCCCCCGTAAGGGGCACTTTATGATGTCCCAATGGGGTAAGGGGCTGGCCACTCCCAAGCTGTGATGTTGTCTGCAGGATAGCCTGGTTCTGTCCTCTTGGGAAGCAGTTAAAAATTACCACATGGGAGGCTGAGACAGGAGGATCTCAAGCTCAAGACCAACCTCAGCAATTTAGCAAGACCCTGTCTCAAAATCCAAAATAAAAAGGCTTAGGATGCGGCTCAGGGGTAAAGCACCTCCCTGGATTCAATCCACGATAACAAAAAATAAATTACAAATTTTAAAGAGATAAATGCCTCTCTTTGGTCCAAAAAAATTTCTGTCTCTGGGAATTTATCCTACAGACAAACTTGGACGTGAAGGAGATGATGTATAAACAGGTTATTCCTTGTCACGTTGCCTGTGATCTAAACAAATAGCCATGCAGCTGTTAGAACAATGAACTGTGTCCTGATGTGGAGACGACAGACGTCCAAGAAATACTGCTGAATGAAAAAAAAAAAGAAAAAACAATGTAGACAGTGTGCTCCTTTCTGTGAAAAGGGAGGACAGCATTTATTTGCAGAGGCTTCCCAAGTACGTCTGGAGGTCACATCAAATGCTACAAACAAGGATCACAGACTGGGGAGGCTGGGAACTGGGTAGATGAGGTACCAGAGTGGAAAAAAGCAGTTTTCACCTGCTAGCTCTCGATCATTTTTAATTTCTGAACTACAGGAGTGAGTGAATTACCCACCCAAAGCTTTGAAATATGCCAGGTGCGGGCGGTGGCCTGTGAGCCCAGCTTGGGAGGCTGAGGCAGGAGGATCGCAAGTTCAAAGCCAGCCTCCGGCAATAGTGAGACCCCCCCATCTCAAAATTTTTTAGAAAAATAACCAAAGGGCCTGGCTGGGTTCAATCCAACACACCTCAGGGCTAAAGACCCTCATCAAGGGGTCCAAGGTCCCCTCTCCATCACAGTCCTCTGTCACCAGCTCTTAAAGAGAACGTAGCTTCTCTTTAATGAACCAAACCCCTCCTCTCCTTTGAGGAGAGGAGCCAACTTGAGCTCTGGAGTCAGACAGATTTGAGACCAAATCCCAGTCCCCCCTCACCCTTATGACTCTCAGCCTGTCCCTCAGGTGAAGCAGGAGGAGGGACAGTTGCCTTCTATCCCCATTGGGAGGTGGTGGAACAGAAGAGCACAGACCCTGGCCACAGTGTGCCCAGGATAATGTCCCCACACACACACCTGAAAAAAAAAATTGTTATTAAATGAACAAAACTGGCCCCTGAGTCTCTGTGGCTCTTTGGCCATGCTGATCACTCACGTGACACCTGCCTAAAGGCCCTCATCAGAGCTGAGCAGAAGCTGACAATCAACCATGAGTACAATGAACCTCTTTTCTTTATAAAGTATCCAGCTTCAGGTATTTTGTTGTAGCAGTGGAAAATGGACTAATACATCAGAAGAAGAAAAGTGTGGGCACTTCAAGTGACCTTTAATCCTTTCCATTTTCTACCCTGGTTCTTGCCTTTTGGGGCCAAAATTCATCCAAAAATTATCCAGACTTGGGTTCAACTTCTTCCCCAACCCCTTCAAAGCCCCCAACAGTCTGCCTTGCACAGCCAATCCCAGAATGAAGACTGCCCTCCTTGGTCCCCAGTCACACCCCAGGAGGGTTTCCCAAGCCCAGGCCTCAAGGCACTTGGCAGCACTTGGCCCTTCCTGTTGAAATCTGCCTCTGTGCTTCTCTCCCATCTCGCAGTCCTCTTCTCCCATCAAACCTTCACAGATAGTAGAACCCAGAGCTGCCCGGTGACTTCGTTCATGCTGTTCCCTCTAAAGGAAATGCTTTTCCCTCCTTTAAATCTAGTTACAGACAACTTCTCCTTGGCACCTACTCAGGCAGGAATGCCCCAAACTTCATTCTGTTCGCTTCTTTTTCCTGGCCTGTCACTGCTTCAACTAGCAGAAACATCTCAAAGCTTTGGAGTCAGACTTTGAATTTCCATCTCCTTATGCGGTTCGCTGTGTGGCTGGGCCAGGCCTACCAGCTAATCCATCTTCCAGAGAGGTTTCCTGAGACAGGGGACAGGCCCATGCCCAGGGCCTCAGGGAGGCCTCAATTCCCGTTGAAAACATCTTATCATGTGCTGCTGTGGGGCAGGGTGGTCTCAGGGGCCTGAGGTCAGCTAGCCACACAGGACCTTCCCCACCCCCACCCCTGAAGGCTCTCACCTTTGAGACTTCATGCTCCCTGCCTCTGTCCTGAAATTCTTGATGAGCATCTTCTTCACCTCCCAGGAGTCTGTGGCTGCCAATCCTCTGAGACTTTTCCCTACCCCCCACCCCACCTACCTGGCTCTCCCCTACCTCAGGTACAGGGTGCAGTCCTGCACAATGGTTGTAATTCCCCAAGTGTCACTCTCCTCCATGAGTTGGGATAGTGTTCCCATCGGGAGGGAAAAATGGCCCAGCTCAGAAATTCAGCAGCTGGTGGGAGGGGGCACGGGGAACCAGCTGCTGGGTGCGCACAGACCCCCATCAGGGACTGCCCTCTGCCTGAGAGTACCCCCTTGTTGGGGGGAGGACAAAACTAAGATTTCATCTCACTCCAGTCAGAATGGCAATTACCAAGAAAACAGACAACAATAAGTGTTGGCGAGGATGTGGGGAAAAGGCACACTCGTACATTGCTGGTGGGACTGCAAATTGGTGCAGCCAATCTGGAAAGCAGTGTGGAGATTCCTTGGAAAACTGGGAATGGAACCACCATTTGACCCAGCTATCCCACTCCTCAGTCTATATCCAAAGGATTTAAAATCAGCATACTACAGGGACACAGCCACATCCATGTTTATAGCAGTTCAATTCACAATAGCTAAACTGTGGAGCCAAACTTGATGCCCTTCAGTGGATGAATGGATCAAGAAACTGTGGTATATATACACAATGGAATATTACTCAGCGATAAAAAAGAACAAAATCATGGCGTTTGCAGGTAAATGGATGGAGTTGGAGAATATTATGCTAAGCGAAGTAAGCCAATCCCAAAAAACCAAAGGCCAGATGTTCTCTCTGATGAGTGGATGCTGATCCATAATAGGGGGGCATTGGGTAAAATGGAGGAACTTTGGGCAGAGGGGAGCTATTGAGGGGCGAGTGCATGGGGGCAGGAAAGATGGTGGAATGAGATGGACATCGTTACCCTAAGTACATGTGTGACTGTACATATGGTGTGACACTATATCGTGTACAACCAGAGAAACGAAAATTGTGCTGCAATTGTGAACGACGAATCGAAATGCATTCTGCTGTCATATATACCTAATTAAAATAAATTAATTAATTATTTAAAAAATAGCAAGCACAAATTACAGGTTGAAGCTGGGGTGCAACCCAGGGCCTCACAATGCTAGGCAAGAGCTCTCCCACTACACTGCGTCCCCAGCCCAATATCTTACTTCTTTGAATGGCCTCTTCCCAGCCCTGATATTTTCATTTTTGTGCTGAAGCTGACAAATTATGTACATGACCCTGGAGACATACCAGAAGGGTCTTAGACCATTGGAAGCCTCTCCTCAAACAAGGTTATAGAAAATACACTGAGCTGGGGTTGAACCCAGGGGCACTCAGCCACTGAACTACATACACCTCCAGCCCTTTTGATTTTGAAACAGGGTCTCACTAAATGACAGAGGCTGGACTCAAACTTGAGATCTTCCTGCCTCAGCCTCCAATGTTTGCAGGGATCACAGGTGCATGCCCCTGTGCCCAGCAAAAACACCCTAAGGTCCCTGGTGACTCCAACCTCAGGGGACATCCCAAGCCAGAATCACTGGCTGAACCTGGATTTCTGTTCCTGATAAACTGCAGGATAAGAAATGCTTGTTGTGTTAGCTGCTAAATTTGGGGGTGATTTTTTTTTAGACAGCAATAGATAGCACAGTGTCTGCTATCTATCCTCTCTGGAAACGGAATATGAGTTCTCCCAGCAGCAGTGGAGATTATGGAGTGAGGGACAGCCTTCTGATCTACAATGACCAATGGGGATCAAGGTCTCCTGGCTTCCACCCACCAGCCTGGAAAGCTCCTGTGGATTCAAACTCCCCAGACCAGCTTCAGTATGTGCAAGAACTTGGTTATTATATTTTCAAGCCTTATAAGCAGACATTGGCCCTATAATTTTAAGTCAGTGAGAAATGAAGAGTTTCGACGTTTTTGTTTGTTTGCTTTTTGGAGGGTGCTGGGGATTGAACTCAGGCACTCAACCCCTGAGACACATCCCCAGCCCTTTTTTGTACTTTTTCTTTTCTTTTCTTTTTAGAGATAGATTCTCACTAAGTTGTTTAGGACCTTGCTAAATTGCTGAGGCTGGCCTCGAACTTTCCATCCTCCTGCCTCAGCCTCCCAATTCACTGGGATTACAGGCAGGTGCCGCTGTGCCTGGCTTTTCGAAAAATTTAAAGAAAAAAGGGGCAGGAAATGTAGCTCAGTGGGACATTGCCCCCTGGGGGTTCCATCCCCGGTACCTAATAATAATAATAATATTAATAATAATAATAAATAAAATATCTCATTATTTGGATATAACTTCAAACAAGCAGAAATTTTACAAGGAAACTTCCAGACACAGAACCTGTATTTTTGTTCAATAAATAAACAGGTATTTAAATACCAAGCAGCAGATCTTAATTAAGAAAACACCCCTCTACTCAAACAAAGATTCATCTTGGCCACAAGTCCTAAAGCTAATATTTTCTGCACATTTCTCACTCTTTTCGGTATCTGTCTTTGCTGGGCTTGATTTTCAGCCATCAAGAGTCACCAAAGCTCAGAGCTTGGCAAACCTTCGAGATCCTTCCTTGCATACCCCCCTCTCGCCCCCACATCTGGCTGCTGGGTGAGCTGGATTGAAGTCAGGGTCAGGGTTCTCTGCCTCCCTCCCGGGCAGCCCCAGGGGGATGAAAGCATAATGGTTACAAAACTGGATCACCGAGGATCAGAGCCCAGCTCTGTCATTTACGAGCTATGTGGCCTTGACAGCGGCCTCACCTCCCAGAACTTGAGTTTCCTTATCTGTCAATGGAGCAAAGAATACATACTTCTGCAGGCCGAGAAGGTCATTAAATGAGATAAGATAGGAAAAGAGAGTTTGGCTTCTTAGTAAAGGGTCCAATCCGTGTTACTTTTCCCTACCTCGACAAATAGCTTTCCCACACTTGAGATTATTTCTGCCCTCTCTGGAGCCCTAGCAGCCGAATAACTGGATCAACTGGTACAATCTTTTTTTTTATGGCCCTTGATCTCTACAGACCATGTGCTCTCCTGAAGGGCACCCATTGAGGTGCCACCCGCAGCCCAGTTTCACTACGTCTTTGCCTGCAGCAAATAGAATTTTTTTTTCTTTTGGGTTATTAGAAAAAAAAGAAAGTCTACTCTCTAGAAAGTTCTATCGCTGTTTTAAGTTTGTACCTTTTTCAATAATTAATTCTTGGACTGAAGAGATCCCATATGTGTGTTTCTGTTTCCAGATTTATTGATTCATGACCTTGACCCATCTTGGTATTAGAAAATTTTTTTCTTATCAATAGCTGTGAAATGTTTTTTTTTTTATGATCCTAATATAATAGTTTATATTTGCAGACAAGTTTTATTCCTAGACTTTGCCTGTTTATTGATGGATTTACTTATTAGTATTGGGGATTGGACTCAGGGACACTCGACCCTGGAGCCCCGTCCCCAGCCCTATTTTGTGTTTTATTGAGAGACAGGGTCTCCCTGAGTTGCTTAGGGCCTCTCTTTGGCTGAGGCTGGCTTTGAACTCGCGATCCTCCTGCCTCAGCCTCCAGACCCGTGGGGATTACAGTTGTGCTCCACTTGCCTGTTTATTCTGAAGCGGTTTTGTTTTGTTTTTAGGAATTTTGTTGAGACAGTTTTTATTGTAATGATGGTTTGGAAGAATTTCCATTGATTTATTTATTGAGAGGGGTGGGGAGAGAACCCTGGCTTTGAACCGTGCTGAGTATACACTCTGCCATGAGGTGAACTCCCAGCTCTGGAGAATTTTAAACTACAGAAGTCTTTCTATATTGTGATTTTTTAAAAAATGACTTATGCTGTGTCTTTTCTTTCTTTCTATATTTTTTTCTTTTGGTTTTGATTTGTTTTTATAGTCCTGAGGATTGAACCCACCACTGACTTATACCCCAACCACTTAAAAAAAAAATTTTTTTTTTTTTTTAATTTGGGACAGGGTCTCTCTAAGTTGCCCAGGCTTATCTTGAGCTTCAGATCCTCCTCCCTCAGCCTTCTGGAGGGCTGGGATTCTAGGTGTGTGCCACCATGCCCGTCTGGGCCTCTTCTTTTCATCCTTCTTCTGCCTTTTTAATTGTATATTTTTTCCTTTTGCAGGGCTGAGGATAAACCCTGGGCCTTGCACACTCTTGACCATGGATCTACCACTGAGCTATGTCCCCAGCCCTGTGCTATGGTGGTGAAAGCAGACAATTTTGAAGAAACAACTATTGTGAGTTGTTGAATCATGTTCCCCCAAAAGATATATTGAAGTCTCAACCCCCAGAACCTATGAACCTGACCTTATTTGGAAACAGCTTCTTTGCAGATTTAATCAAGTGGTAGCAGAGTACAGGGCGTTTGAATCCCACATCACTGATCTCTTTTATAATAAGGGAAGACACATGGCACACACCTGTCATCCCAGCGGCTCCGGAGGCTGAGGCAGGAGGATCGTAAGTTCAAAGCCAACCTCAGCAATGGTGAGGCCCTAAGCAACTCATTGAGACCCTGTGTCTAAATAAAATACAAAATAGGGCTGGGGATGTGCTCAGTGGTTGAGTGCCCTTGAGTACAGTCCCTGGTACCAAAATAAATCAATAAATAAAAAATAAGGGAAGACAGAGACCTGGAAGTACCAGGAATGAAAAATTTAAATATAAATAAAATGAAGCCATTGAGCCCTGAGAGTGTAGTTCAGTGGTACTGAATGTGCTCAGCAGGCATGAGGGTCCCGGGTTCCAACTTCAAAACCACAAAAATAAAATAAAATAAAAACCAAAACAACAACAAAAGAACCCTGCTGAGCAAAGTAGTGCATGCTTTTGATCCCAGCAACCAGGAGGCTGAGGCAGGACGATCTAAAGTTGGAGGCCAGCCTCAGCAACTTGGTAAGACCCTCAACTCAAAAAATAAGAAGGGCTGGGGTTTTATAGCTCAGTAATAAAGCATCCCTGGGTCCATCCCTACTAGTACCAAACCAAACGAAACCAAAACAACCAACCATAGAGAGAAACATACAAAAGTTTAAATTAAAAAAAAAAAATATATATATATATATATATATATTTTTTTTTTTAAACAGGGGTACAACAGTAAATGACAAAAGCCATAAAAGACTAATAAACTCCCTTGCGTAAAAGTGAACTTTCTGCATTGTAATAAATATCTTAAACAAAATCAAGGTCACATGATAAACTGGGGGAAAAAAATTCAATTCAATTTGCAGATGAAGGATGGGTTTCCGTAATAGAGTCTAAAAATCATAATGAAGATGTCAAGAATCCAATGGGCAAACAGTCAAAGGATATGAACACACCATTCACAGAAAGAAACATTCAAATGATGACATCATGTAAAAGCATAGCCATTGTCCTCCTGAGAGAAGCTACAGGAGAAGAAGACCAATCCTTCTCTACCAGGTTGCACAAAGTCAAACAACATTCACTAACTACTTCTCACAGGTTTTCGGAATATGCTTGATACTGTTACTGTAACCGTGGCTGTTAACACCACAGACACTGGGTGACCTCTTAAGAGCCTTTGCAGCCTGTAAAGGTGGACACTTCTGTAATTCCAGTGACTGGGGGAGGCTGAGGCAGGAGGATTGCAAGTTTGAGGCCAGCCTCAGGAAATTAGCAAGGCCCTAAGCAAATGAATGAGATCCTGTCTCAAAAAAAAAAATAAATAAATAATAAATAAATAAAAGGCTGGGGTTGTAGCTCAGTGGTAAAGCATCCCTGGGTTCAATCCCCAGTACAAATAAAATAAAGTTCACAATGTTGAGACTTGTCCTTGTCCTTCTCACCGATTAGCATCACCTAAGCATCAGGGTAGCAGCTGTAAATTTTAAAAGGCGCATTTGCCTAGTGGTTTACTACGTGCAACGGTTAACTATGAAGGCTGGATTCTTGGCTCTGCCACTTGATAACCGATAACACTGGGTTAAAGCATTTCACCCCTGAACCTTCGGTTTCCTCATCTGCAAAATGGGGAAAACACAGGGCCAACTTCACAAGGTTATAATGACCGATTAGGTCGTCCGGGCGAAGCCCCTGAGAACCGTGCCTGGCACATGCTAAGTTCCCTAGAACTGCTGGCAATTATGAGTGTCACCAAAAAAAATGACTCTGAAGTTTTGAAATGCAGAGAACTTCAGTATATCTTACCCATCAACCACGGATTCTGAAAATTCTCTCTCTCTCTTTTTTTTTTTCTAGATGTGACAGCCACCCCATCCTTGCTAGTCACTGGAAAAACACAGTCCTACGAGTTCGCCTGGATCATCTCCATTTTACTCATAAGAGAACAAGGGATCAGAGACGTGACGTTACCTGCCTAAGGTCACAGAGCTGGTGACAGCCCCCGAGATGGGGGGGGGGGGTTCCAACTTAAAAGTCTGCTCAAGTCCTTGCCATGTCAGGCGCTCTGTCGCTCGGTCGTGCCTGGCTGTCACCTGGAGAGTCTTTCTGGGTCTCCCCAAAGCATCCGGGTGGGGGTGGGGGGGTCCCCTGAGGATGGAAAAACCCAGCCCAGCTCCAGAGGCCGGAGCCCGCTGCGCGACACTGATGCTCCCCCGGGATTGGCTGACCTGGAGAGAAGTCGGGGGACATTCCCCGCATCCTAGTGCCACCCGGAGGCAGGATTCCTAAGGTGGGGGGAGAGAGGCGGGTGGCGGCTCCGCCTCCGGAGATGGAGGTGAGGGCAGCGAGCAGGCGCGGTGGCGGCCGAGGGAGGCCAGGGACACTTTCCGATGGCAGCATCCCCCGTGTCCCCTCCGCCCCCCCCCCCCGGATCGCGCGCCCCTGCGTCCCCGGGGGGCGGGGGCGGTGACGTGCGCACAGGCTGGTTCCAAGGGACCTTCAGCGCGTGCAAACGGCGCAGTGACCTAGTTCTCAATGGATGTCATCTGGGCCTTGACTTGCAAGGCGGGCTGTCACCTAAAATAGACCAGCCTCCTCCTGCCCTGTTATTTGCATGACTTAAAAAAAAAAAAAAATTCCTCCAAAGCAAAAGTATTTTTGTCCCAAGCGTCGCTTAGAATAGCAGCACCTATTTACTTGGAGGGAGGAGGCAGGCAGCAGGGACAGTTTCAGAGAGGGTGACAATGACTCTTGCAGATCGCGTGGAGGAGCACACTAAGGGGAGCCTCCTCCGCAGCAGCGCAGGGCCGGGCTGGCCCCTGGGGGACCTGCACCCGGGACCTGCAGGGCAGATGGTGGAGCCTGGCGCATGCGCACTGCATCCCACCTGGGAGACCCTGACCGTAGGCTTTTGCTTCCAGAGGCAGCACTGCTGGGTGCTGGGGCCTCGGGCAGGCTGGGCATGCGCAATACCCCTGAACCACACACACCCCCACCCAGCCCCCCAGTCTGGATTCTTTTTTTTTTTTTTTTTTGGTACCAGGGATTGAACTCAGGGGGAGCACTCCACCCCTGAGCCCCCCCCCATCCCCAGCCCTATTTTGCATTTTATTTAGAGACAGGGTCTCCCTGAGTTGCTTAGTGCCTCTCTTTTTGTGGAGGCTGGCCTTGAATTCGACATCCTCCTGCCTCAGCCTCCCAAGCCGCTGGGATGACAGGTGTGAGACAAGGCGCCCGGCTGGAAATGCTTTTTGTATCAATGGTATTAGTTCCATATGTGTCAAAACTTATCAAATTGCATATTTCAAATATGTGCATTTTGTTGTACTTCAATTTTGCCTCAATAAAGCAAAAAAAAAAAAAAAAAAGAATTAAGTGGCCTTGATCATGTAGGGCACCCTGAGCTGCCACATAAGAAATATGGTGATCTTATTTTTCCCTTAGGGTCCAGTTTGATTGACTTGGATGTAGATTATCACCCCCAAGTGCTCCAGCAGCTTCTTGGCAAGGTGGTTTTCTGTAAGTCTAGTGGATCCTGTAGTCATTTGTCAACTTCTGTATCACCTTGCTGTTATATAGTCTAATGTGACTTTTTTTGGGGGGGATAGGTACTGGGGGCACTTGACCACTGAGCCCCATCCCCAGCCCTATTTTTTATTTTATTTAGACACAGGGTCTCACTGAGCTGTTTAGGGCCTCCCTACTGCTGAGGCTGACTTTGAACTCAAGATCCTCCCATCTCAGCCTCCCAAGCCACTGGGATGACAGGCGTATGCCACCGAGCCCAGCCTTGAGTCTCATTCTGAGTCTCCTTTTGCAAAGGAAGAGACTGAAGCTTCCAGAGTTAGACAAATATTCATTGTAAAAACAGTTCTGCTTTGTCAAATCTGCTTGACTCCTGAGGTTTTCGTCCTGAACCACTAAACTCCCCAGCCAATCATTGTAATTAGAGTTAATTTAGGAAAAGAAAAAAAAAAAAAACCAGATCTAACTAAACTGCTACACATCCACACACATCTCTCAGGCTTTGTGTTAGAAGTTATATTAACAAACTCGAATTTTGGAATAAAAGGGGGCCCATTCTGCATAATTTTGTTTTTTCTTTTTTGGGTGCTGGGGAGTGAACCCAGGGCCTTGCTCAGGGTAAACCCGTGCTCTACCCTTGAGCCCCTTGAGCCACAACCTCAGACTTTCCTAATTTCGGAAAAGTGGGGCATCAAGTTCAACAGAGAAAGCAACGTTAGCTTTTATCCTAAAAAAGGACTGGGAACAACTAATGAAATTAAAGTAAAAAAAAATGACTTGTATAAAATAATTTAATTGGATATTTTCATTTAACATAAATAAAATAAAAAATTTTCAATTAAAAAAAAAAAGGACTGGGGATGTGGTTCAGAGGTTAAGCACCCCTGGGTTCAATCTCCAGAATTTCCCTCCTCAAAAAAAAAAAAAAATTCTATGGTACCTATTTGAAAAAAAAAATATATATATATATATATATATGTTTTATATATTATATATATATTTATATTATACATATTTAATTTTAATAATTTTTGAAGTACTGGGGGATTGAACCCAGAGGCTCTTGACTACTGAACTACATCTCTAGCCCCTTTTTATTTTATTTTGAGACAGGGTCTCATTAAAATTGCCCAGGTTGGTCCAGAATTGGAGATCCTCCTGACTCAGCCTCCTGAGTCTCTGAGATGACAGGCATGCACTCCTGGCTCTTATAGAAATCTTTTTTTTTTTCTGCATTCCTCAGGATGGAACCCAGGGCCTCACACACACTAGGCAAGCACTCAAGCACTCTACCCCTGAGCTGCACCCCCAGCCCCAATATATATATATATATATATTACTGAGCTTGAAAAAGCATGGGGGCCTCTGACCCAACAATTCCATCTCTTGAATTTGGGAACTTAATCCCCATAATTTTAATAATTAAGAGAATAAATTAATAATTATGATAATCATAGTCATCCAGATAATGGGTAATTAAGGACAAACCCATAATTTAACTACAGAAATGCTCCTGAAAAACAACTTAAAATATCCGTCCTGTTTTGGGTGAGAGATCTCAGCAACACCCAGAAAGACTTCATAAGAGTGTACCCTGAGGTGGTGGCCAGGGTGTAGCCAGGGGACCAGCTACATCAATGTTACCTGGGAATATGTTTAAAAAGGTAAATTATCTACTGGGAAGGTCGCTCAGTGGGAGAGCATTCTTAGCAGGCATGAGGTCAAGGTTCAATACCAAAAAAAAAAAAAAAAAAAAAAAAGGTAAAGATGCTTAATTCTTTTTTTTTTTTATTGGTTGTTCAAAACATTACAAAGCTCTTGACATATCATCTTTCATACATTAGATTGAAGTGGGTTATGAACTCCCATTTTTACCCCAAATACAGATTGCAGAATCACATCGGTTACACATCCACATTTTTACATAATGCCATAATAGTAATTGTTGTATTCTGCTACCTTTCCTATCCTCTACTATCCCCCTCCCCTCCCCTCCCCTCCCATCTTCTCTCTCTACCCCATCTACTGTAATTCATTTCTCTCCTTGTTTATTTTCCCATTCCCCTCACAACCTCTTATATGTAATTTTGTATAGCAATGAGGGTCTCCCTTCATTTCCATGCAATTTCCCTTTTCTCTCCCTTTCCCTCCCACCTCAATTCTCTGTTTAATGTTAATCTTTCCTCCTGCTCTTCCTCCCTACTCTGTTCATAGTTGCTCTCATTATATCAAAGAAGACATTTGGCATTTGTTTTTTAGGGATTGGCTAGCTTCACTTAGCATAATCTGTTCTATTTTTTTTTAAAGGAGAGTGAGAGAGAGAGAGAGAGAGAGAGAGAATTTTTAATATTTATTTTTTAGTTCTCGGCGGACACAACATCTTTGTTGGTATGTGGTGCTGAGGATCGAACCCGGGCCGCACGCATGCCAGGCGAGCGCGCTACCGCTTGAGCCACATCCCCAGCCCCGCATAATCTGCTCTAATGCCATCCATTTCCCTGCAAACTCCATGACTTTGTCATTTTTTTAGTGCTTCGTAATACTCCCTTGTGTATAGATGCCACATTTTTTTTTATCCATTCATCTATTGAAGGGCATCTGGGTTGGTTCCACAGTCTAGCTATTGTGAATTGTGCTGCTATGAACATCGATGTGGCAGTATCCCTGTAGTACGCTCTTTTAAGGTCTTCAGGGAATAGTCCAAGAAGGGCAATAGCTGGGTCAAATGGTGGTTTCATTCCCAGCTTTCCCAGGAATCTCCATACTGCTTTCCAAATTGGCCGCACCAATTTGCAGTCCCACCAGCAGTGTAGAAGAGTACCCTTTTCCCCACATCCTCGCCAGCACTTGTTGTTGTTTGACTTCATAGTGGCTGCCAATCTTACTGGAGTGAGATGGTATCTTAGGGTGGTTTTGATTTGCATTTCTCTGACTGCTAGAGATGGTGAGCATTTTTTCATGTACTTGTTGATTGATTGTATGTCCTCCTCTGAGAAGTGTCTGTTCAGGTCCTTGGCCCATTTGTTGATTGGGTGATTTGTTATCTTATTGTCTAATTTTTTGAGTTCTTTGTATACTCTGGATATTAGGGCTCTATCTGAAGTGTGAGGAGTAAAGATTTGTTCCCAGGATGTAGGCTCCCTATTTACCTCTCTTATTGTTTCTCTTGCTGAGAAAAAACTTTTTAGTTTGAGTAAGTCCCATTTGTTGATTCTTGTTATTAACTCTTGTGCTATGGGTGTCCTATTAAGGAATTTGGAGCCCGACCCCACAATATGTAGATCGGAGCCAACTTTTTCTTCTATCAGACGCAGAGTCTCTGATTTGATAAAAGATGCTTAATTCTGATGTTCATCCTAATTTAAGGACCATGGCCCTAGAGATTATTTCCTTATATATGACAGTATGGAATGTTTAATATTATATTTTCTGACTTTTCTGAACTAAGCAGACTTTGCCAACGCAACACAATGTCTACCTTTGTTGAAGATCACATTATGCCCTATTCAAATAATTATGTCTCAATTTAATTTTTTTCTGTATCCCAAGGGGCACTTTAACACTGCACTACATCCCAAGCCCTATTTATTTTTATTTGGAGGCAGGGTCTCATTGAGTTGTTTAGGGTCTTGCTAGGTTGCTGATCTCAAATTTGTGATCCTCCTGCCTCACCCTCACAAGTTGCTGGGAATACAGGTGTGCACCACCAAGCCCACATAACATTCTGTTTTAAATTTTTAGTGGTACTTGGGCACCATGACCTAACTTCCTTCCCCTAAGCCCCACCTTTTAAAGGTCCCACCACCTCCAGATAGCGCCACCATTTAGGTCCAGGACATTATGGAATACTAAGCAAGCACTCTACCACCGAGCCATACCCTGGCCCCTTAACTCTGCCTTCTTTATGGTACCTATTTCTACCACCATGATGGATCTCAAATTCACCTAATACTTGCTTATTCATTTAGAACCTTCTGTTTTTTGTCAATAATCCTGAAAACTTCCATGGCTACCTAAAGCTTTTATTTCTGTAATGCAGTGCTGGGGATGGAACCCAGGGCCTCCTGCATCTTAGGCAAGTGCTTTATCACTGAGCTACGCTGCAGCTTGTTTGTCTCATTCATTCATTCATTCATTCATTCATTCCTTTATAGCGGGGATTGAACCCAGGGACACTTCGCCACTGAACTCTATGCTCAGTCCTTTTTATTTATTTCGAGACAGAGTCTCCATCAGTTGCCTAGGCACTGAGGCCTGAGGGTATGTCTCTCACATTGGTAAGGGAAGAAATCTCCCCAAGTCCAAGGGCAAAGCCCCCCCAGCTCCATCGAGCTGACTTTGCATTTGGGAAAAGAGCTCTACTTTCCATACGAAAGGTCAGGGGTGCTCCACACCCAACAGGGACAACAGAGGCCAATGCCAGCCCACCTGGCAGGGGCAGGAGCCAGAGTCAACAGTTGACTCTCAGCTCAGTGTTTTTCTTCGTTGCTAGGAAACCTCCAGACGCCGCTGCTCGATGACTAGCGCCCTCTTGTGTTCATGCGCGGTAATAGCACCTACCGTTGAGCCAGAAGCAAATATTCCTATCCTCCTATTTTCTAGGCTTTTTACTTGCTCAGTTGCAAGATGTTAATGGTTTTTATTGAGTGCATCACTGGAATCATTTTGTTCTGGAATATACCATGCCGAAAACGATCGAGGATGTACTCACAGTTTGAAAAAAGAGCCATAAAAAGCCATAGGGCTCTACTCAAGGAAAATGTGGTTTATTCCTTTTCATTGCTGTGTGATATTTCAGTATATGATGACATCACCACCTGGGCTATTTCCAGGTTGGGGCTATTTTGGACAGTGCTGATGTCGATGTTGATACCCATGTTGTGCTGAGTTATGTCTCCAGGCGACGTACCTAAGAATAAAATTGCTGGACCACGGAATACTTGTGTTATCTTTGACTTGATTAGATAATGCTCAACAATTTTCCAAAAGTAGATGAACAAATAAACGTACATTCCCATCCAGCAGGAGATCTTCATTCTACCTGCTCTCCAGGGTTACCTTTGATATTATCAGACACTGATTTTCACCAACCTGGTGGGTATATGGGGGTAGCTCTCTATCATTTTATGTTTTTGTGAAACTGAGGATTGAACGAAGGGGTGCTCTACCACTGAGCCATATCTCCAGTCCTTTTTTATTTTTATTTTTTTATTTTGAAAGAAGGTCTCACTTGCTGAGGCTGGCCTCCAACTTGTGATCCTCCGACCTCAGCCTCCTAAGCCGCTGGAAATACAGGCGTGTGCCACCTTGCCTACTGCTGTTATTTTTTTCCCTAGAATGAATGAAATAAAGCACCGTTTCCTTACGTTTTGGAGATTCCAGTGCATGATTGTTTGGGCAGATATGGAGGAAAACACATCATGGTGAGAGCCCGTGGCAGAGAAGAAACACTCATCTCATTGCCAGGAATCAAGAGAGAAGAGGGTCTCCCTCTGTTCTAAGGGCACGCCCCCAATGATCTAAAGACCTCTCACAAGGCCCCGCCTCTTAAAGGGTCCATTTCCCAAACTATAGCATGTACCCATCTTCACCCAATTCACACCTTGCGTGGCCTGAGCACACTGGACTTTTTGATAGATAGATTGTGGGCAAGGTATCTGCCTTCGCTCCTCCATACCTATACCTTCTGCGAGGACAGTCCTTCCCTGTCTCCCTTGTTAAAATCCAGGTCCAATGTCAAGTGCTTTGTCCAGTTTTCTAGACTTAACCAACAGCATTTTCTTCTTTCAAGTCTGGTCCTGGCCCAGATCCTCTGGAGTGGACAAAGGACCTCAGGATCTGTGTCAGGAGACGGGGACAAACAGCTGCTACTTCCCCTGTGGGCTTGTCTCCTGTCCTCCCATGTCTTGCATGGCCTTGAAATACTCACTACCCCATCCTCCTTCCCTGGGACCACAGGAGAAACCAAGTCGGCAGAGACCAGGACACTAGAAGCTAAACTCAACCTCCCCCCTGCGGCCTCCATTTCTGAGCCGGCCTTCCTGAGCTCAGGATCCAATGCTTTATTTTTTGAGCACACACTGAAATGGGGCTGAGGCTCCACCCGCTGCCTGACATGTAACCGGACCCCAGGTTGGCACTGGCCTTCAACTCCAGCCAGACAGAGGAGCTACGAGAAGTCCGGGGTCCTGCCGGGGCTGGGTCCCTGGGAGGCTCTGCTGGGATCTGGAGAGAGTGTGGGAGCCCCTCCTTGGACCACCTCCCAGGGGGGAAGTTGACCAGCGAGAACTGAGGTTGGGCTTGTGTCCCCACCGCGCAAAGACCCAACAGGGGAGGACAGAAGACAGAGTTGTCCTGCCTCTGTTTCTCCCTTGTGCTCCGTGTTCCACTTGGTGCATCTGCCACTATCTTAACACAGTGGAGGTTTCTAGCACGCAGCCAGCTCAGGGCCTGCGGGCCACGCCCTCTGTTTGACCACGCCCTCTACTTGACCACGCCTTCTACTTGATCACGCCCCTTGCTCGACCACATCCATTACTCGGCCACGCCCCTTACTCGACCACGCCCTTACTCGACCACGCCCCTACTTGGCCACGCCCCTACTTGGCCACGCCCCTTACATGCTTCAAAGGGGACACCAAATATGTTCTTGGACTCCAGAAACCAGGCTATAATATTTAGTTGACTCTTTGAGTGCAGGGAGGAGGTGTTTATTTGAATTGTTGGCTTTGGGGACAGCAGGGCTGAGGGAATATCCCCAGGGGTGTGATGTTGGTCCCCTCTTCTTACCTGCATCAGGTTTACTGGGGGGGGGGGGGGACATGGCTCTGGGTAGTGAGCTCTACCCCACGGTGGCTCTTTGGACCTCAGAGCGCATCAGCCTGGTCTGAGATTTTGGAAGAAACCAGAAGCCCAGACAGAGCACCACCTGGAGGGTCCCCTGGGCTTTTGGGCCCTCTGCCCAGAACCATCACTTTCCAGAAGCTTCCTGCTGATCCGGGTGCCTGGGAAGGGCTCAGGCCCGCGCCCTCCCTCTGCCCTCCACCCTGGCAGCTGGATGGAATTCTGGGGCTGCCCAAATCATGCTCCGGCCTGGACTCCTGCCAAGGTCCAGCCCACATGGAAGGAAAAGAGCTCTCTTGATTGCTTTGGGATGGCCTCCTGTGGTCTCCCAGAACGTGGTTCTGTCCCCGTGGCCTCAGTGGGTCTTCTTGAACCCTGGAAAGCAAAGCCAACAGGATGCACAGAGAGGCCCTGGATCCTTCTGGGGCCACACAGCTGCTAAACAGGCCCCAGGTAGATTGACACCCGAGTCCCTGCCTCGGCGGAGTATTTCCTAGAGATGCCAAATCTCCTTTCCTAACAGGGAAGAGGAGGAAAAAATACCCAAATTTACCTATTAACTTCTGGAAGAGGGGGATGAAGCCCTGCAGGACGCTGTGGACACGGTACACTGCTCAGAAACGGAGAGAAAGACCAGTCAGGGCTGTGCCCGGGCAAGGGGTCCATGCCCAGGCCCACCCTCCTGTCCACCTCGAAGAAATCAGGAGCATAAGGAAATTTTTCAAAATGATAAATTGAGATGGTCACTCTCTAGTCCGTGGTCAGCACAGATGGCCAGCCCTGTGGATCCGTGTGTGCGTGGGCAAGCGCACACGTGCTCATGAGGTTTGGGGGTACCCGGGGGGCTTACCCAGCCCAAAGTAGATGCCCATGGTCTCCAGAGAGGCGAAGGTGAGCAGGCCGACCCCGAGGGACATGAACCAGTCTGGAGGACAGCAAAGGAGCCTGGTCAGCCTACAGGTCTGCAGGGCCCTGGCCTCCCCCACGACCCCTGCGACCCTCTCCCAGTTTTCCAGGGATCCTCACCTGCATAGTAATGGTAGCACACCAGCAGGGCCCCGATGGCAAAGCACAGAAGGACAAAGTGGAAGAACTCGTCTACAAAGGAAAAGCCACAGGGTCACGGCCTCCTTCCTGCTCCCCTCCCTCTTTAGGTGGTCCTGGGGACAGGGACCTTGTGCTCTGCTGCTGGGCTACACCCCCCATCCTCTCTTGCTTGATTTTGTTGGTTTTGATGGAGACGCGAGGTCTCCCTATGTTGCGCAGGCTGGTCTCGAACTCCTGTGCTCAGGCAGTGCTCCTGCCTCAGCCTCCTGAGGTGCTAGGACTGAACATGGGCCCGGTGACCTCTTTTTTTGGTACCAGGGATGGAACTCAGGGGCACTCAACCACGGAGCCCCATCCCCAGCCCTATTTTGTATTTTATTGAGAGACAGGGTCTCACTGAGCTGCTTAGGGCCTCACCATTGCTGAGGCTGGTTTTGAACTCGAGATCCTCCTGCCTCAGCCTCCCAAGCCTCTGGGATTATAGGCGTTTGCCACGGTGCCCGGATCTTTTTTTTTTTTTCCTGCTATTGGAGATTGAACCCAGGACCACTGTACCACTGACTTACATCCCTGGCCCTACTTATTTATGTATAGACAGGGTCTTGCTAAGTTGCCAAGGCTCACTGGTGACTTAGGGCCCCCCAAATTTCCACCCCCCCAAAACTGTAAAAGTGTGCAATGAGATCCAGGTAAGGTGGTGCACATCTGTTATCCCAGCAACTCAAGAGGCTGAAACAGGAGGATCAACAAGTTGGAGGCCAGCCTCAGCATCTTCACAACTCTCTCGAAATCATAAAAAATAAAAAGGGCAAGGGATGTCGCTTAGTGTTAAAAAGCCCCCGGGTTCCATCCCCCAGTACCAAAAGACAAACCACAAAACACACACACACACACACGCCATGTTTAAAGTTACAAAGGTGACCAAGGTCAGCTCTCTGAGTGGGGTGCCAAGGCTGCAGGAAATGTCCAGCACAGACTCTGATATGCTCTGAAGCTTTGGACAACTGTCCTGACCTCTCTGAGCCTCCGTGTTCTGATGGATACAACTCAAGGTCAATGATAGGCTCTTGGATGGGAAAGTGTCCCCAGGCAACACGAATGTTGCAAACCACTGCTATCAAGAGCATTTTGAAAGCAAGTAAAAGAAAGGTGGGGAGGGGCAAAATTGTTTGCTCCTAGGGAGAAAAAAAATTGAAATGAATATTTCTAGAACATTCTTGGCTCTGAAGTCAGTTACGCTTTAGGGGAAAAATGTCCATCAGGCAGAACTAGACCCTGTGTAAGAAGAAAGCATCCGACTTAGGTCTCTCTGGAGACAGACAACCTGGACCGTGAGGGGCATGAGCAAACATTTTTTTTTCTTCTTTCTTCCTCACTTGATTTCTCAGCAATGCAAAATGAATTCCTGATAGAGATGTTCTCCCCAATCTATTTTCTCAGGGAAAAAAAAGACAGCGTACTACGGGGATACAGCCACATCGATGTTTCTAGCAGCACCATTCACAATAGCTAAACTGTGGAGCCAACCTAGATGCCCTTCAGGGGATGAATGGATAAAAAAATGTGGCATATATACACAATGGAATATTACTCAGCAATAAAAAAGAACAAAATCATGGCATTTGCAGATAAATGGATGGAGTTGGAGATGATAATGCTAAGTGAAGTTAGCCAACCCCCAAAAAACTAAATGCCGAATATTTTCTCTGATATAAGGAGGCTGACTCATAGTGGGGTAGGGAGGGGGAGCATGGGAGGAATAGAGGAACTCTAGATAGGGCAGAGGGGTAGGAGGGGAAGGGAAGGGGTGTGACATCTTCTAAAGCAACTCGGACATGGCCTGCACTTTTATGACCCTTTTGAGGCACTTGGCACCCGAATGATCTCACAGGGCCAGAGCTCAAGTCCAGGCCGTGCCATTGGGTAGACATAAGTCGCCCTCCAATCTTGAGCCTCCGTTTCCACATCTGAATCAAATCAGAATCACTGTCGCAGCTTCTTGGGGGTGATTCAGGGCTCGGGGGTTTTGCCCACTGCAGGGCTATGGTCACTACTGTCCTAGGCCACCAGTCACTTTGTCCCCACAGCAGCTTGGAGCAGCCAGGCACACGGGCTTGGGAACAACGTTTCCTTACCATCTTTCTTTATGTTCAGTCTTTGTAACTCAGAGGCCGCCTCCTCTTCTCCTTGGGAATAAGAGACAAGTAGGTTTGACTTTTTTTTTTTTTTTTTTTTGGTACCAGGGATTGAACTCAGGGGCACTGGACCACAGAGCCCCGTCCCCAGCCCTATTTTGTGTTTTATTTAGAGACAGGGTCTCACTGAGCTGCTTAGGGTCTCACTTTTTTTTTTTTCTGAGGCTGGCTTTGAACTGGCGATCCTCCTGCCTCAGCCTCCTGAGCTGCTGGGAGGACAGGCGTAGGCCACCGTGCCTGGCTAAGTGTTTGGTAAGGATGGCAGGGGGCTTTCTCTTCCCTGCGTTGCTGAGCACTGGTCTCCCGGATGCTTCCTTGTGGGTCAAAGGACACGCACAGCAGCCAGGAGCAGGAGCAGCCACGGGAACCATGAATCTGGAGGCTGGCTGGCCTTCACCCTCCTCCCTGCACGGCTTCCACCTGAGTTCTGTTCCATCCTCCTCCTTTCCTGCCTCATGGTGACATTCTGGATGATGACCACATCCCTGCTGGGACTGACCGACCCTCTCAGGCCCTCTGTAGTCCCTCCTACCCCCTGAAGCCCAGGTCCCCTCCTGCTCTCCCCAGAGCTGCGTATTTACCACTTGCTGAGTCTGAGCCTCTCCTTCGGAGTCCTGGAATAGAGAAGCTCAAGGTTAGTGGCCAGGCCAGCTTGGGGTCCTTCACAGGCGTCCCCACTCTGGGGAAAGCCAGAGGTGGTGACCTGTCAAAATTCTCTAGCCACAGAAGATTCTTCCTGTCTGCCAATGGCTGACCAAAACCCCCCTTGCTTTTGGCCTAAGCCCCCTTTCTAATCTCCACTGGCTCCTGGCCTCAGGCTGTGGCCAGTCCTGCCTGCTTGCTGAGACCAGGCCAGAGCTCCAGGGCCCCAAGAAGCCTTGGGGTTCCTGTCCCTCAGAGCCACCCACAGTGGCAGTGGGTGGCCCGTGGGAGAGAGGTGACACCCAGGCCTGGCTCGGCACGGGCACAGGTGAGCCCTTGTCCCTGCATGGATACACTCACCTGATTCCCCGGAGAGGATTACTTCTCCACCTGCACAGAAGGAAAACCAGGGGTCACTACCCATGATCCTCTGGGGGCAGAGGCTGGGGAGAAAGGTGGGTCCCGGTGAGGATCAGGGGGAGTCGGGATCAAATGAAATGAGGGGAGACCCCAATCGTATAATTTATTAGCATCCTGGAGACCTCGAGGGTAAAAAGTCATCTACTAACACATGACTATATATTTGCCTTTTCTAGAGTGATAAAAATCACTTTTATTATATAATATAAACACACATATATGCATTAGGGATTCTGGGAATTGAACCCAGAGGTCTTCTACCCATGAGCCACACCCCAGCACTTTTTATTTTTGAGACAGGGCCTCCCTAGGTTGACCCAGGCTGGCCTCAAACTTGCAGATCATTCTAATCCAGCCTCCTGAGCTGCTGGGATTATAAGCCTGTAGCTCCAGGGATTGAACCCAGGGGCCCTTCATCACGGAGCCCCAGCCCCAGCCCTTTCTATAATTTTATTTACAGACAGGGTCTCGCTGAGTTGCTTATAGGGCCTCACTAAGTTGCTGAGGCTGGCCTCGAACTCGCAATCCTCCTGCCTCAGCCTCCAGAGCCGCTGGGATTACACGGGTTTGCCACCACGCCTGACTTGACTAGCATTTTTAAACAGCCCAGCATGCCCAGAGGAGTACTGATCATGTCCCATTTTTCTGAATGGGACCCAGAAAAGGTTGAGTGACTTGTCTAGGTTCTCCCATAGCTCAGAAGAGAAGGGAAGATTTCCTAGAAACAAGTCTCAACAAAGGGAAGAGACACCCCGTGTGTCCCCACATGCCCCCTTTAAGCACTCGACCACCCCCATCGACTTTTGCCAAAGCCCTGAGTCCTCAGGTCCTTCTGAATCTGTTTTCTCCAAAGGTTCTGGACAATCCCTCACCTCCATAGAGCTGAAGTTCATCCTTCAAAATGTCAGGGTCTCCGTGCTCAGCACCTGAGTGGAGACAGTCGTCTTAGATCAGCTGTCCCCAGACACACTGTCCCAGGGCCATTTCCATCTCTCATGGGTCTGAAGCCGGAGAAATTAACACAGTCCCAGGGCTTAGGGGCGAGGCAGCTTAGCCTCACGAGGGCTCTCAGCCTCCAGAGAGAACCCCGTGCAGTTACCCATTCTACAGATAAGGAAACTGAGGCTCAGGGGGTCCATTAGGGCTGGGATGTAGTTCAGTGGTGTATCCCATAGCACCGTGCTTGCCTAGCATGCATGAGACCCTGCATCTGATCCCCAGCACCGGGGATCAAGGGGGAGAAAAGCTGAGTTGCTTATATGGCTTCACTAAGTTTCTGAGGCTGGCCTCCTGCCTCAGCCTCCAGAGCCACGTGTGGTTTACATAACCGTATGTGGGAATTTTCACAAAGTATTTATGATCTCGAATGAATTCTACAATTTGACATCTTTCTCTTGGACTTCCCCAGGAAGATGAGGAACAGCAGCAAGAGGAAGGCCTGTGCCTACCAGGTGACCTGTCCCTGTGGGGGTGACCAGGCCCTGGGCTCCGTCCACGTCCACGTTTCCCAGGAACTCTGAGGTGCCGGTCCTCATCGCCACTATCTGCAGGGAACAAGCACAAACCAGCTGTAGGAGAACCTCAGGTTGGAATTTTTAGAACTTTTTCTTTCTTTTATTTTTTTTTTTTAGGAGAAGGAGTTTTGCTTTGGGGACTGGGGGTTATGAGACCTGCTTCTTTTTCTGTATCACTTAATCTTTCTTTCTTGCTTGCTTGCTTGCTTTTCTTTTCCAACAAAGCCTTGAACCTGGGGCACTTTCCTCCCTGAGCTACATACCCCAGTTCTTTTTATTTTGAGACAGGGCCTGGCTGAGTTGCTGAGGGTCTCACTAAGAGGCTAAGGTTGTCCCCAAACTTGTGATCCGTTAGCCTCTGTTTTCTGAGTCACTGGAATGACAGGCAGTTGCCACTGAGCATCTCTTTTTATTTTTTAAATATTTGTAGTTGTAGTTGGACACAATACCTTTATTTTATTTATTTTTATGTGGTGCTGAGGATCGAACCCAGGGCCTCACACATGCCAGGAGAGTGCTCTACCACTGAGCCACAACCTCAGCTCCCCAAGAGTGATTTTTTTCCTCCTATTTCACTTTTGATATTTCTATTTTGATTCCTATACCCCTTTCTTTTTTTCAGTGCTGGGGATGGAACCCACAGGTGCTTTACCAAGGATGCCGGTCTTTTTTTTTTTTTTTTTGGAGACAGGGTTGCTGAGGCTGGCCTTGAACTTGTGATCCTCCTGCCTCAGCCTCCCAGGTTGCTGGGATTGCAAGTGTGCGCCACTGCACCTGGCTTCTATTGCTATATTTTCTGCAATATCTTATAATTGAAAACAAAACTTCATTTAAAAACCACAGGGGCTGGGGATGTCCCCACGTGGTACAGCAGTTGCTTGCTTGACATGGACAGAGCCCTGGATTTCATCCTGATCAGTGGTGGGTCTGTTGCTTTAATAGGGAGGTAGCTATTTTTGGGGGGTGGTGATTCCAGGGCTTGACTCAGGGGCCCTCCACCACGGAGCCCCCTCCTCAGCGTTATTTTGTATTTTATTTAGAGACAGAGTCTCACTGAGCTGCTTAGGGCCTCACTACTGCTGAGGCTGGCTTTGAACTCGAGATCCTCCTGCCTCAGCCTCCAGAGCGGCTGAGATGACAGGCGTGACTCTCATACTTTTGTTTTAGACAATTCTTTATTTATCTTAGGTGGTGCTGAGGATGGAACCCAGTGCCTCACGTGTGCTAGGCCAGCAATCTGTCACTGGGTCACAACCGCAGCCCAATTTTTATGCATTTTAAGTGAATAAAGAATACATGATTTATTTGTGTATTTTTTAAGCAGGACTGGGATGGAACTCGGTGCCCTCAAGCATGCTAGGCAAGTGCTCTGACATTGATCTACGGGGCCATCCCCTAACACCATTGCTATACCTGAGGAGGAGGAGGAGGAGGAGGAAGAGGAGGACGATGAGGAGGAGGAGGATGAAGAGGAGGAAGACTTATCTCTCTCATATTGCTTTCGGGGAAAGAGTTCAGACTTCCCATGTTGCTTGTGGAAATCTGTCTCTCCATCTGGGAGGCACACACAGGTAAGGGGTGAGTGCTTCTGGCCCTTCCCACCCGGGGACCAGCAGGGGTCCACTCGGACCCCGGGAGTGGTAGAGGGTCAGGAGGGACGAGATGATCTTCCCAAACATCTAAGGTCAATGGAAGGTGTAGGGGTCCGAGGATCTCAGAGATCCCATGGGATCCAAAGGCCCAGGGAATTGTTCTGAATATGGATTCCAGAAAAGAGGATCTTAAGCCACCTCCCCTGCCCAGAGACCACTAGACACTGTAGAGTCTGCCACTTGGGATTCTTATAAATTACTGTGTAAGTCACTGGGAAGCTGGGATCCCGTCACACCCCTAACCTTCCCATGCCCCATTCCGGGGCCACTGAGGATCCTTCCTACCCTCGCAGGACCCTCCCTAGCACCAGCCCAAGCCCCTAATAAGGCCATGAGATTTGGCAAATAAATAAGGTTCCCCTCAGCTACAAAGGGTTGGGAGACAGACTGGACCGATTACGTGTGTGTGTGTGTGTAAAATCATTTCAGCTATGATTTGAGCCCCTGCACCAAATAAGCTGAGCAAGGTCTTCTTCTGTCCAACCTCCTCCTGATCCCCTTGCCAAGTGGATTTGCCCAGAGGATCCGAGAAGGCAAACATACAGTCGAGATCTTCTGTCTCTTTGTGGATTTGATTGTCGTCTTGAGAGTGGGAGGAGGATCCTGAAGCATCCATGGCTTTTTCCCTGGAGGATAAACAATGATAATTAATTTCACTTTAGCTAATGTCCTTAATATATAAAGAGCCTGGCAAACAAATAAGACAAAGACAGGGGCTGGGGCTGGGGCTCAGTGGTAGAGTGCTCGCCTGGCATGCGTGAGGCGCTGGGTTGGATCCTCAGCACCACATAAAAATAAAAGTATTGTGTCCACCTATAACAAAAAAAATATTTTAAAAAAAGACAAACACCCAAGATTTAAATATATAAGAAAAACAACTCATAAAAAAAAGAAATATAGGGCTGGGGTTGTGGCTGGCTCAGTGGTAGAGCGCTTGCCTAGCATGCATGGGGCAGGGGTTCAATCTTCAGCACCACATAAAAATAAACAAATAAAATAAGGGCATTCTGTTCATTTATAAATACAAAAGAATTTTAAAAAATATATACATTAGGGATATTTGAATAATGATCATCTTTTGATAACATTAAGAACATTTTCTTAGGTGTGATACTTATATTGGTGTATGCGTTATATTGGTGTTACACTTATCCTTAATTTTACTGACATATGTTCAAATATTCCAGATAAAATATATGATTTCTGGAAACTGCTTCAAGATAATCTTGTTGAGGCCAGGCACAGTGGTGAACACCTGTCATCCCAGCCGCTCGGGAGGCTGAGGCAGGAAGATCTCGAGATCAAAGCCAGCCTCAGCAATGGTGAGGCCCTGAGCAACTCAGTGAGACCCTGTCTCTAAATAAAATACAAAATAGGGCTGGGGATGGGGCTCAGTGGTCGAATGCCTCTGAGTTCAATCCCTGGTACCAAAAAGAAAAAAAAAAATCTTGTTGGAGAGTTGAGAGAAATAGAAAGAGGATCCCAAAACTAAATATATGATTATAAATTGATAGCTTTTGAAGCTATATCAAAATATAAATAGTGATTTTTCTCTGGGTGTTATGGGTATTTTAGTTTTCTTATTTATGACTTTCTATTCTCTAAATTGAGAACAGAATTGCTTTTGTTAGACTAAAACAACCAATAGTGTTCATTATTTAAAAATGCAACATGCTTATATCACTCTAGCACTTAGCTTTACAAAGGGCTTATATGTCCTGAATTCCATCTGCGCCCAATAACAAACCAGTCGGGCAGGAATTGGGATTAATCACTCCTCACATTTGAAAGTGATTTCCAGACAACAGAACATTTTCCCTAAAGATTGTTGCCTTTGTTTTTTATAAAATCCCATAGAGGAGTATACTGGGGCAGAGATGGAGTGGCTTGTGTTGGAGGGACTAGTGTTCAAATTCTATTTAATGCACTTGAAAACATCGGTCCAGGGAACGATGGAGTCAGGCTGGAACCTGATTATTTTTGGACCAAAATGACTATAAATGGTCAAGGTGAGGACAAGAAGCAGTACTTAAGATGCAGAGGAAGGTTTGGAAATATGTCCCTTTAGGACACCATATTTTGTGTTTTCTTGAACTCTGGAGGGGCCTTCCGATGGCACCACAGTAGGTCATAACTGGAAAAAAAAAAATCCAAACATCTAACTCCAGCAAGCAGATGCTTCTCTGGGGAACTTGGAGCCAGACTTGATTTTTGCTGGGCACAGGCTTACCCCGCTGAAGACTACATTTCCCAGAATCCCTTGCACCTGGGGTAGCCACGTGACTACATCCTTGCCAGTGGCACATGCGCAGATGTGGTATGTGCGGTGGTGTGTTGAGAAGCGGGTGGTGGCCCTGGGGGTGGGGGAGTGTGTACCTAGACAGGGGCACACAGGCTTGTTATAAATTTTTCTGATGTAACTATTTAGCATGCAGTTTACAAACCAGAAGACAACAGAAATCCCATATGTCCATGCCTTCAGACAACATGGTATTTCATGCAAAAATAAAAATTAAAAAAACCCAACTACTATAAACTGCCAATGAGAATGTCGCAAAATCAGACTTCAGATAAGTGCCTGATGACTACCCACTTCAGCAGAGATGCAGCAAAGAGGTTGCTTGGTCTTAATGTTGGCTCATTTTTTCTTTGACACTGATCTAAGATGACAGATTAACTTTCTTTTTTTTTTTTATATTTATTTACTTATTTTTAGTTCTCGGCGGACACAACATCTTTGTTGGTATGTGGTGCTGAGGATCGAACCCGGGCCGCACACATGCCAGGCGAGCGCGCTACCGCTTGAGCCACATCCCCAGCCCGACAGATTAACTTTCTATCTGAATATTCTCATTTTCTTGATGGCTTTCTTAAATTTAGACAATCAAGACAATCAAGCTCTGATGTGTGGTTGACTGATTTCAGGAGCGTAAAGACTCTACTGTGGCAGTGCACACTTGGTATCCCAGTGGCTGGGGAGGCTGAGGCAGGAGGATGGCAAGTTGGAGGCCAGCCTCAGCAAAAGCGAGGCGTTAAGCAACTCAGTGAGACCCCGTCTCTAAGTAAAATACAAAAGAGGGTTGGGGATGGGGCTCAGTGGTCGAGGGCTCCTGAATTCAATCCCTGGTACTTAAAAAAAAAAAAAAAAAAAAGACTCTACTGTGCGTGATTTCAAGGTCTCCTTGACATGGTTGAGCACATGGGAGGAGCAACTCCGCAGTGCACATGGCACAGTATCCCACCACCTGGGTACAAAAGATTCGAATCTTCTGCAGTGCTCAGATGACAACAGAATGCAGTAAAATAAATGAAGAAGTGGTGTATGTGAAGCATTTATTTTCTTCACATCATCTAATGGTCGTGTTTAACAACTAGCTCTCCAAATTCCTGAACATTTAACAACCGGCTCTCCGACCAGCACCTCCTGGCTTCAGCTGCATCTAGGTCGACTCCTGTTGGCATAGGAGCTTCCTCTTTCCTGCTTCTTGCATGCAGGAACACCAAGCTGCTACATCCTTGAATGTAAGACTTGGGGTGCCGAATCGGCTCCAGTCAACACCCTGGGAGTGGCTGAGCCAAAACGCAAAGGGAAACCGGTTCCTGCTAAACCTCATGTGCAGAGCTGCCCGCCTGCCTGGACCTGCCCACCCTTGAACTGCTTTGAGCACAAGAAATAAGCTTCTCTCTTCCTTGTGCCCCTGTGTTCAGGGCCTCTTTGTTATAGCAGCTTAACTTGGCGATGCTGACTACATTCTGATTCCTACCCTCGTTCTCCTCCTAGCTTCATTCCCTATGAGGAGCAAAGCTTCTCACCTCAGCACTGATGACATTTAGAGCCGGATAATCTTTGCTGTCGTGTACTGTAGGATGTTTAGCAGCTCCCGGGCCTGGGGGACCAACAGCACCCCTTCCACCATCTGGATCATTCCAAATGTCTGCAGGGGTTGGGGTTGTAACCCAGTGGGGCAGTGCTTGTCCCTCAGGGGCGAGACCCTAGGGCTCAAAATCCCAAGCACCAAACACACACACACACACACACACACACACACACACACACAGTCTCCAGTCATTGCCAAGTATCCCCCCTCCCACCCCAGGGCCAAAGTCACCCTCGTGAGAACCACTGGTTTATCAAGGTAGGAATGACTGTCAACAGCCATGGAAGTTTGGGCCAGTTGCTCAACCTCTTACTGAGCCTCAGTTGGCTCCTCTGTGAAATGGGTGACAGTAACCGTACTCATTCAATTGTATCGGTATGCAGATGGCACAAGTTTAAGCACACAAGGCACTTGGAACAACCGTTGGTATACAGCAAGTGTTAACCAAATGCCAGCCAGAGGTGGGTACGTGTGCAAAAGGACAATATTTGATGTGTAGCAAGAGCATGTGCTTTGGGGTTGAATCGATCAGGCCCCAATCCTACTACTGAGCATAGCTTGACCTTGACCTTGGCGTGCAGTTCACTTCTCTAGTCACCTCCTTTGTAAACTGGGATGGTAGCACCTTGACAGAGAGTTAGGTGATGTGTTGATGAGGGAACCCAGGGCCTCGCATAAGTGTCTCCTTTTCTATGTGCCATAGTTTGGATTTTTTTTCCCCATACTGGGGGCTGAACTCCACCCCCCATCCTTTTTATTCTTTATTTTGCCCAGGCTGGCCTCAAACTTGCAACCCTCTTGCCTCAGCCTACCACGTCACTGGAGTTACAATGTGCACCATCATGCCCAACTCAAGAATTTAGATCTTGAACATCCCCCAAAAGCCCACGTATTAAAGGCTTCATCCCAAGGGCTGGGGATGTGGCTCAAGCGGTAGTGCGCTCGCCTGGCATGCGTGCGGCCCGGGTTCGATCCTCAGCACCACATACCAACATTGTGTCCGCCGAGAAAAATAAAATATTTAAAAAAAAAAAAAAAAAAAAAAAAGGCTTCATCCCTAGGGTGGCAGTTTTTGGAGGTGGTGGAACCTTTAAGAGGCGGAGCCTAATGGGAGGTCTTTAGGTCTTTAGAGACACGCCCTTTTCTACGAGGATGGTAGGACCCTGGTCTCTTCCTTTCTCTCTCTTTTGCTCCCTGGCCAGGAGGGGAGCAGTTCTGTTGTATCACACAGTCCCACCATGATGTGCTGCCTCCCCACAGGCCCAAAGCAACAGGGCCAACTGCTCATGCACTGGAATGTTCAAAACTATGAACCCAAATAAGTCTTTTTGTCTATTTAAGTTGATTTATCTCAGACATTTTGTTATAGTGACAGAAAGCTAATAGGATCCAACTCCAACTGAACTCCTGTTACCCTCAGTGTCTAGCCCCAGCCCCGCTCATCCCTTATCTCCTAGGTCTAAGGTTCATTACCCTTTTCTAAAATAAAAATTCTTCTTTTTCAGGAAGAATTCAACTAAGTACTAAGAAGTCACTACACAGTAAAACTAACTGTTCTCTGGTGCCTGCCGGTAATCCCAGCAACTTGGGAGCCTGAGACAGGAGGATCCTAAATTCAAGGCCAGCCTGGGCAATTTAGCAAGATCTCAGAAACTTAGTGGGACCTTAAAATGATTAAAATGGGGCTGGAGGCTGGGGATGTAACTCAGTGGTAGAGCACCCCTGGGGTTCAATCCCCAGTATCAGAAAACACACACACACACACACTCTCCTAACTGATATTAAGGTTATGAATGATGGATAACTTTAAGTTATTAGTCAGGGCCCCCTTGTATTTTGAAAAGAATTCTTTCAATGTAGCAAGTGAACAATTATCTCAATGGCTGAGATAATCTCTAATGAGGAACCTCCCTGGAAGCTGGAGATATCCATGTGACTTGGTTTTGTCCATTGAGAAGTGGAATTCTGAGAAGAGTTTTCCTTTTCCTGGCAAAAGAGCCTAATCATGCTATATTTTTCCCCCTGTCCTTTCTTCCTTAAACATGAATGTGATGGCAGGAGCTACAGTGGCCATCTTGTGACTATGAGGAAAACCCAGAGCAAATGTAGATACATTATTGATCCATTTAGTCCATACTGGAAACTGCCTGTATTCTTTTAACTTGAGAAAAAATAAACTCCCTTTTTGTTTAAATCATTATACTCAGGATTTTCAGCATTTGTAACTGAATACCATTTGACCAACACACCTCTCTCCTATATCTGTACATTAATTGAGCACCTACTAGTTGTTACCACTGGCAATACTATGTTGAATAAGTTGCCAACTTGTCCCCAAAGAATTTTAAGATATACTAGGAGGATGTAGAAGCCAGGGGCCCCAATCAGACCAGGGTCAGTCAAAAAAAGTTCTTGAAAGAAGGGTTGCTGGGGCTAAATCTGGACAGGCCACCAGGAATAGTATATGCAAAGGCCCAGAGGCACAGGGCACCGCCTGCAAAGCTAACAGCGGGCAGGAAGGAGCTCTAGTGAGGAACGGGACTTGGGGAGGCCCAGGGGGCACTCCCACACTATTTCCTAGCACATCACTGTCCCAAACCTTAGTCACCTCTGGCTCATTCTAGACTCTTCTTCAGAGGTAGGGCATCTTGTTGCCCAACTCGAGGGAGGAACTGTTTCTGGATACTGCCCAGGGCTCGGCAGGGAGTTGAACACACCTAGGGTTTGTCTCCTCCACTGGCTTATGGACTCTGTGTCATTGGTATCCTGTACGGGGCTGGGCAAAGTCACCAGGGTGCCCCAGGTTTGAATGTGTGCCCACCAGGGTTCATGGGCTGCAAAGTCAATCCCCGGTGCCAGTGTGTCAGGAGGTGGGGCCGAGGAGGAAGAGGTGACTGAGCCCCAAAGCCCTGCCCTGGAGGATGAGTCACACCCTTGTCCCAGGAGTGGGTCAGCTCTTGCAGGAACCGGCTGGGGAGCCAAGAGAACTGTGCCTGGTCTTGCTTTGCCCTCCCTCCCTGGCTCTGTGCATGGGATGGAGTGCCATACCCAGCCCCAGAGGATTGTGGGAGTGAGCGGGCATTGGGGCTGTGCCCTAACGAGTCTGCAATATTGGCACTTAACAAACCCAAGTCCCCCCTTTGGGGTCTTTATTGGTGGATCTGGAATCAGAAAAGTGAGCTTAGGGCTCAGGCGTAGCTCAAGGAGATTTGAAGGGTGATCAAGGCCGAGTGTGGTCCACTCAGATCACCAGATCCTTTCTCCTGAGTTTTACAGTAGTCTCCCATATGGGTGGCTGGCCTCCGGCCTCCCCTCTCTAAACATTGCTGGGTCACCCTGGACCTCCGTTTCTCCATGTGCAGAGAAAATGGGGGCTGCCCTCTGCAAGGTCCTTCCTGTAGGGGGTGACTCTCTAGAGGACTAAGGCTCTTAAACTCTTCAGTTTATCAATTTAATCACCAAAGAATTTGGGGTACTAAATTTAACAGGACCTGTAAGAGGGCCCAGGATAGCATGTGCGTATCTTGCAGGAAATAGTGAGGTCTTTCAAATGCTCCCAGAAAGGGACATTTGGGGTTCAAATAGGTTCGGCGGGTACCAGGATGCTGAGGCAGGAGGATCATAAATTTGAGGACCGTCAGGAAAACCAAGCGAGAGTTTTATGTCAAAATAAAATTTAAAAAGGGCTGGGAAGGCAGCTCCATGGTAGCACCACCCCAGCACTGAAAGATCAAAAGATCCTCTGAGCTCCCTGGGAGTGGCCACCATGTTTCTCTGGCTTTGTGCTGTCTCCTGGCCCCTGGCCCCTGGCCCCTGGCCTGGAGAAAACGCTTTACCCAAAGAAATCACAACCCATTGCACTCAAGAGCTTAAAGAAACAGCCAGGGCCTGCGATGATTCTTTAGCATCTTCTCCTTCCTTTTATAAGATCGTCCACACATTCGTACCTCTTCTTCCACCTCTCCTACTTCCCACTTCCTGCCTCAAGCCCACGTTATACCCCGGCTCCTCAAGGTGGGGGTGTATCCCTTCCCCAAGTTAGTGTCACAGCCAGGACATCAAAACAGGACCAGAAAAGACAAGGGACTTGGCCAAGACCACACAGTGGGTAGGAACTCAGACCTCAGAACCCTAAGTCCAAGTGTGTCAGGAACCTGCTCTGGCTGGGGTCTCAAGTGACCGCCACAGGCCCAGGCCTTAGAGACTGGGTTGTCAGAACTACTGGGAGGTGGTAGGACCTTTAAAAGGTGGGGCATAGTGGAAGGTCTTCAGGTCACTAGGGGTTTGCCCTTGAAGTGGACTGTGGGACCCCAGACTCTTCTTCTTTCTCCCAACAAGGAAGACAATTTTGTTCCACCACGGACTCCCCCCATGATGCGCAATTTCGCTGCAGGCCCAAACCAATCAGGCTCTGGAACCTCCAAAAATGAGCCAAAAATAGCCCCTTTTTTTCTTTATAAGTGAATTATCTCAGTCATTTCATTACAGTGACTGAAAGCTGACGAACACAGAACTGCTGAGAGGAAAAGAAGGTGGAACTGCAGTTTGCTAGCCTGGAAAAAGAGCCTATTAGGATTGGTTCCAGCCAGGCACGATGTCACACACTTGTAGTGGCTGCAGAAGCTGAGACAGGAGAGTGGCGAGTTCAAGGCCAGCCTCAGCAACTTCTCGAGGCCCTAAGTGACTCACTTTCCACCTTCTCTCTTTGCCTCTCTCCCCCACCCACCATACACAGTGGACAACAAGAAAAACACAAAGAAAGGATCCGCATGGATGTGTCTCTAAAGAGACAGATGGTCCACATCCTTAGTCATCAGGGAAATGCCAATCAAACCCACAACAAGAGGCCACGTCACATGCACAAACATGGTCAGGGTAAGACACACACACACACACACACACACACACACACACACACACACCATAACAAGGGCTGATTGCAGTGTGGAGAAATCAGAACCCTTCGACATTTGGCTGGTGCGATTGTAAAATAGTTTGGTAGTGCCCCCAGATGTTAAGCAGACCAGGTGACCCAGAAGTCCCCATCCCAGGTCATGCCCAAGAAGAACTGAAAACCTATATCCACACAAAGGCAGGGACAGGAAGGCCCACAACAGCGCTATTAAAATAGCCAAAAGGTGAAACGACCTCACGCCCATCAACTGGTGGATGGATGGACCAGATGGGATGTAACCATACGATGGAATATTATTCAGCCATCAAGAGGAAGACTAGCTCCACGTCACCATATGAAGGAACCCTCATGACATTAAGTCAAATAAACTAGTCTGGAAGGACCAAATGCATTTATATGAAATATGCAGAAGGGACACAGCTGTAGAGATAAGCAGATGAGTGTTATGTGGGGGTGACTGCTAAAGGATTTGGGGTTTTATCTTGGGGATGATAAAAACGCTCCAAATTAGACAGAGATGATGGTGGCACAACACAGTGAATATACTCAAATCCACTGAATTGTTCTTTTTTTGTTCTTTTTGGTACCAGGGATTGAACTCAGGGGCACTAGACCACTGAGCCACATCCACAGCCCTATTTTGTGTTTTATTTAGAGACAGGGTCTCACTGAGTTGCTTAGGGCCTCACTAAGTTGCTGAGGCCGGTTTTGAACTCACGATCCTCCTGCCTCAGCCTCCCAGGCCATGCCCGGCCCGGCCTTGTACATTTTTAAAGAGTGAATTGTAACTGGGTTCATGAATGTCATCCCAGCCACTCAACGAGGCTGACGCAGGAGAATCACAAGTTCAAAGCCAGCCTTGGCAACTTACTAAGACCCTCAGCAACTTAGTGAGACCCTATTTTAAAAATACAAAATAAAGAGGGCTGGGGCTGGGGCTCAGGGGTTAAGCACCCTCGGGTTCAATCCCTAGCTCCAAAAAAAAAAAAAAGAAGAAAGAAAAAATAGATAAATGTCATAGTGTGTGAATCACATCTCAGTAAAGCTTCTATTTGAAGAAAAAAAAAGGAGGAGGGAGAATTCACATACAGGATTGCAAAAGTGAAATAAGGAGGCGGGCACGGCACTGCCCAGCATGGCCCCTGGGAGTCCCCAGTGTGGGTGGCACGTGTCCTCTGGGGCTATGGCAGTCTGAGTTCTAGGAACTTCAGAGCCAAGAGGAGTCCTGTTGACAGATCTGCTTGGTTTGGACCCTAAACAGAACGCCCCAGGCTTCACTCAGTGCGACTGCCGTGACACACACTCCCGACACCCCAGTTAGGATCTTTAAGTCTTTGGGGCAGTTTTTAAATAAAACAGAAGAAAATAATAAGCATAGAACTGTAACCCTGGTATCCCCCTCCCCCCAAAAAAGAATGACTGCCCAGAGGGAGGGGTGGGGTCCCAGGAAGGGCTGAGTGGGGGGTCTGGGTGTTCTGCCAAGCCAGTTTCCCCTTGAGCCTTGCCACCTGTGTCCCAGGCTGTCCCCCAAGGCCTGACTCTCTGCTCACTGTCCCCCCCCCCAGGACCTTTAAGGCTGAGGCAGGAGCAACTGTCTGGACTCACTGTCCCAGGAGCAGAGGCTGAGACCCTAGGGGAGAGGCACCCTTGCCCTCCTGTCTTCAGGATCCTAACGCCAGGTGACAGATGGGGAAACCGAGGCACAGCAAGGTCAAGGGTTTTCTGAAGCCCTGCAGCATGCTGGTGACAGAATCAAGAGCTGGTCACCTACCAGGGACAGGCACAGGCAGGCTGGTTCTCAGTCAGCTGGGAACATGCAGAGCAGGTCCCCCGAGGAGGTGCCCGATGCCACCCCTGGGAGGCCCCAGGCTCCCTGGTCCCCTTGAAAACCAACAGCCCCTCCGCCCAGGGCTCCCCCGCCCGGGTCCCCTTACCTGGGTCCCTCGTCTGGTCCGAGCAGCAGGGCGACTCTGAGCAGACTGTGTGGATGTCGGCTGGGCAGGGGAAGGACAGGCCAGGCGCACCCGTGACAGGGAGGGGGCGGGGCCACCGTGACCATGACTTGCCCCTGGGCCCCACTGGCTCACCCGGGTGGCATTTCTTCCTGCCAGCGCTATCGGCCCCAGGTCTTCCTGTGGGACTTGACTGTTTCCCACAACACCCCAGGAGGGGAAGAAGCGGGCAGCCATAGACTGGATCACCCCTGGGGACATGGCCCTGCCCTTGGGTTGTGGGAGGCTGAGGATGGGCCAGCTGTGCCTTCCCGGGTAGTGCCAAGCTGTGGGAGGGGAGGAGTGGGGGCGTGGCTCAGGGGCCCCTGGGCGGTGCCCAGCTGTGGGAGGGGAGGAGCTGGGGGCGTGGCTCAGGTACCCCTGGGCGGTGCCAAGATCTGGGAAGGGCGGGGTGGGGGCGTGGCTCAGGTGCCCCTGGGCGGTGCCAAGATCTGGGAAGGGCGGGGTGGGGGCGTGGCTCAGGTGCCCCTGGGCGGTGCCAAGCTCTGGGAGGGGAGGAGCTGGGGGCGAGCCTCAGGTGCCTCTGGCTGGTGCCAAGCTCTGGGAAGGGAGGGTGTGGGGGCGTGGCTCAGGTGCCCCTGGGCGGAGCCAAGATCTGGGAGTGGAAGGGCTGGGGGCGTGGCTCAGGTGCCCCTGGGCGGTACCAAGCTCTGGGAAGGGAGGGTGTGGGGGCGTGGCTCAGGTGCCCCTGGGCGGAGCCAAGATCTGGGAGTGGAAGGGCTGGGGGCGTGTCTCAGGTGCCCCTGAGCGGTGCCAAGCTCTGGGAGGGGAGGAGTGGGGGCGTGGCTCAGGGACCCCTGGGCGATGCCCAGCCGTGGGAGGGGAGGAGCTGGGGGCGTGTCTCAGGGGCCCCTGGGCGGAGCCAAGCTCTGGGAAGGGCGGGGCTGGGGGCATGGCTCAGGTGCCCCTTCCACCCGCTACCAGGGAGCCTGATTCAGATCCCAGCCATGTGTCCCGACCCGCTTTTCAGGTTGGAGGTCACTGCCAGGTGCCACTGCACTTGATAGACAGTTGTGGCGTAGGGGGCAGGAGAGGAGGCTCAGGACTCCTTTAGGTGGGGACTGGCAGTGCCCTCTCTGGGCAGGAAACTGAGCTAAAGCTGGACAATTTTGGAGAGAACCCCTTTGCCTTGCACAAGAGGGAAAACCCAGATTTCACCCCGGGGGGCGCGAGGGACTGTCCTCATCGGGCCTCTGCTTTTCACACCCTCACGAGCCACCTGAGCTGCAGCACAGGAAACCAAAGCTACCACCGTCGGGGAGCACCCAAGCTGCCTGGGCAAGGCCCAGGGAGCCGGGTCCCAGGAGGGCTTCCTGCAAGAGGAGTCGCCAGACCCTAAGCTCACGCCCAAGATCTTGGAATCAGCCTCGAGCCTTTGCTCTTTCATAGTCTACTTACCCAACCCTTCTGGAAAATTCCATGGGCTCCCACCTTTGATATATCTCCAGTCCAGCCCTGTCCCCCCACTTCCACAGTCACCACTATCACTTTGTCCCCGCCCCTTGTTTTCATCACGGTAAAAAGGGTCGTGTTGGAATCCAGGTCTGCTCACATCTCCCCTCTGCCCAGCACCCGCCCATGGTGCCCCGCTCTCAGAACGAAACCTCACAAGGTCCTGTGGCACCTGCCCCACACCTCAGGCTCTCTCTGACCTTGATTCCTGTGACTTCCTCCCCCACTCTGCCCCAGCTCCACTGGAGTGTCCCATATGGCTCCAGGCAAGCACCCCCCCCCAGTCTTTGCACTAGCTGTTCCAGGCGTCTAGAATATTCTCTGCCTAGAAAGCATGTCTTAGGTCTCTGTTCAAGAGTCACCTACTCTCAGAGGCCTCCCCTGGCCACCCAGGATAAGGCAGCAGCCCCAGAACCACCTTCCTGTCACCCTACTTCATTGTTCACCAAAGGGATGTGGAAGGCACATCCCTTTTTTTTTGTACTGATGATCTGTTAAAATAATATTCTGAGCTAGGCAGAGTGGCACATGCCTGTAACCCCAGCTACTCAGGAGGCTGAGGCAGGAGGATTCCAAGTATGAGGCCGGGCAGGGCAACTCAGCAAGACTGTATCAAAATAAAATTTAAAAAGGGCTGGGATGTAAATCAGTGGTAAAGTGCCCCTGATATATCTGAAAGGTCATATTTTGCACATAACGAGTTACTATATTAAAATAGAGTATTAAAAATCTCACTGCAGAATTTTTAGGAGCTACCGAATTTCCAAACTGCTCCCAAATGCATTTCTATTGGATGACACTGATTTAGAGAGGGGGAAAAATTGGCGGGGCTTGGTAATTTGATGGGTTGGGGGGGAGAAGGAGACCCTGTTTCAATTGTTCTTCTTTTTAAAACATTTATTTTTTAGTTGTAGGTGGACACAACACCTTTATTTTATTTTTATGTGGTGCTGAGGATGGAACCCAGCGCCTCACACATGCTAGGCGAGCGCTCTACCACTGAGCCCCAACCCCAGCCCCATAGAGTTTGTGTTTTCAACTTGGCACAAGTACAAACAAAAATTCCTATTTTCCAAATCAGATCTAGAAATTAAATACATTGATAATCGAAGCAACGAGTCTTCTGACCCCAGGGATATTTTAAGAAGAAACTTGAGGTCCACCCTGACTCAAGCAAAAGGACATGAACCAGATTATTCTCAGTGTGGTCCCCAAACCAGTAGTCTCTGCATCACCTGGGAACCTTCTAGAAACGCAAACCGCAGGGCATAGGGCATCTTCTATCTCTCCATCAAGCTGTCAAAGGCCATGACAGACCTGCCGGAGGTATCAGGGAAGTCCCTGCTCACGTCTAACCTGAGTGACCTCACCATCCTGTGTGTGTGCACGTGCATGCGTGATTCACAGGGCAGCCTTCTGTGGCACAGCTGACTGCCCCGGCCAGCTTAGCAGATGAGCGTGGCATCTGGCTTCCCTGCATTCCCAAACCACCCGCCAGGCCGCCTGACTCAGCAGGCACGTGCTTACTGGCCAGACAGACAGACATGGTCATAGACAGACAACAGCCAGACAGCCTGGCGTCGGTTTCCCTATCCATAAACATGGTGACACAGCAACCCCCCAGCCTTGCTGAGGACACCTGTAGACAGTCCCTTGGGCAGTGCCGAGTGCCACTCAGCCTTTGGACACTGAAGGCACAGCTGTGGGGGGCAGGACCTGTCTTCCCCATCCCAGAGCGTCTATTAAACAAATGCTCTAAATCAGAGAGTACCCTGTCCAGTTCCAGGATGAGAAAAGGGAGGATTCGAAAATTGAAATGATTTGATTTCATTCACATGCCTGGAAAGTGTCTGGGTCGGGATTTGAACCCTGGTCTCCTGGACTTCAAAGTAGCACTTGCTGCTGCTCCTCCATAGAGAATCTCCAGGTTAACCTGCAGGCTGAGAAGCCCCCATAGGTAGGTGCCATCTCAATCTGTGTTCCCAGTGTGAGCTTCTGGCCTCTGTTAGAGTCTCTTTGCAACTGCCTCACCTTCTTGCAGGTGAGGGAAGGGTCTGATCGCCGAGCAGCTACCCAGAGAACTTCGCACGAGACCTTGAGGCACAGAGAGGTTAAGTCACTTGCTTGAGGTCACACAGCCATCTAGTGGTAAGGTTTAGGGGTTCAGTTACCAAACTCCTTGCAGCTTCTTTTCTGCCCTGATACTGATTTCCTTCTATAGGGGAAGGAAAGTAGAGCAATCAGATATATTCTATGGGTCCCGGAAGAGTGAACATTTGGCATTCAGGAAATGGAGAAAAGCCAACGGGAACAATCATGGCAAGGTGTCCTCTTTCTTGGGGACCACAGCTCCATTAGAAAAGAGGAGAGAACATGGGTAGGGAGTTCTGGTCCAATTTCCTGTGGCCACGTTGGGCTCTGAGGTCCTTGTGGGAGGGGGTGTTCTATGCAGGTTAAAGAACTGGGGTAAAGCCAGGCACGGCGGTGCACACCTATAATCCCTGCAGCTCGGGAGGCTGAGGCAGGAGGATCTCGAGCTCAAAGGCAGCCTCAGCAACTCAGTGAGACCCTGTCTCTAAATAAAATATAAAACAGGGCTGGGGAGGGGGGCTCCGTGATCTAGTGTCCCCGGGTTCGATCCTTGGTCCTTTTACTCCCCCCCCCCCAGATTACAATGTAATATTTAAAATGATAGGTATACTATGTAATATGAAAATTCAAACTGTTGTCAGTAAAAACACAGAAGGTTCTGGAAGGATGTTGGGGGTGAATGACCTTGAGGAGACTTTGCTGTTGAAGGCAGAGGTCTGCCCAGGGGACCTCCCATCTGGCGCTGGGCTATGGGAGTCCCCCAGCCCCCGGGGAGTCTTGTTCTTCAGAAGTCTCTAGGCCGCGGATTCCATCTTGGACAGAAGTGGGGATGTTTAGCCATCGGACATCAGCACCGTGCTGGTGGGAAATGTCATCACCCCATCCACAGCTGGGACTCGGATCTGGCTCGGTGGTGCCACCCTGCCACTTTGGCTCTGTCACCTTTAGGAGATATTCAACAGTCACCGTGAATCTATGAGTGTCTGGGGCTGTGACTCAATGGTACAGTGTGTGCCCCGCCCTGGGAGGGGTCCCCAGCATGGGGACGGGGAGTGGGGGGCTTCTGACCTTCTTGACCAATACACAGGAAGAGGGGGGAGAAAGAAAGGAGGGAGATGGAGGGAAGGGTCTTACACGGGGTGGGTGGCGCATCCGCTCCTCCTAGTGACTCAGAGGCTGAGGCAGGAGGATCACAAATTGAAGGCCAGTTTGGGCAACTGAGCAAGGCCCGGTCTCAAAATATAAAATTATCCCAGCCCTTTTTATTGAACACAAGGTCTCACTAAATTGTCCAGGTTGATACTGGGCACCGTGGAACACTCCTGTCATCCCAGCAGCTCAGGAGGCTGAGGCAGGAGGATCGCAGGTTCGAGGCCAGCCTCAGCAACTTAGTGAGACCTGTCTCTAAATAAAATATAAAAAGGGCTGGGGATGTGACTGAGTTCCCAGCACCAGAGAGAGAGAGAGAGAGAGAGAGAGAGAGAGAGAGAGAGAGAGAGGGCTGAGGTGTAGCTCAGCAGTAGAATGCTTGCTTCACATGCGTGAAGCCCTGGATTCCATGCCGAGCACTGAAAAAATAAATTAATCAATAAATGCTTTAAAAAAAAAAGAGAGAATGTTCTTTCACCTGGCTGGGCATCTCTTAGGCTACTCAGATTGACATTAAATTTAACCCTCAACCACCACCCTTTGTGCCAAAACTATACCTCCTGGGGTGGCAGCTACTGTTTCCATTTTTTTAGAGAAGCCAACTGGAGCCCAGAGAGATTGAGCCACTTGCCTAAGATCACACAGCAAAAAGGGGACTCACTTAGCTCTATCTCCTCATGAAGCAGTTCTTCATCCCCATCTCTGACCCCAGCTTGCCTGTCTCCTGTCCCACACGTCCAGCAAGTGGAATATGCTGACCTTTGACCTCCCCAAAGGCTGGGGATGGACCTCCTTCTCCCAGTAAACTTTGGGACTCCCAAAATGTGTGACAAGATAAGAGTTCAGACCCCCAACATGGGGGACCAGGAGATGACACTCTGCGGATTCCGGCAGAGTGGGGTCCAGAGGGAGCAGGAATCCATCAATCCTGTGCCTTATTCTGGGGGGTGGAGGATGATGGGAAATTCTCCTTCCAAAGTCTACAAAACACGCCCACAACCTTCTCTTTCTTGTTTTCCTGGCTCTTCACCCCCTCTCTTGCTTTGGCTCATCCCTGATGTCCCCAGTGTGCCACCCACAGGGCCTGGCAAGGGGAAGTGGTGTTATTACACCTAACTTTGAGGGCCACGGGGCGACATCAGCTCTTGAACGCAGGACTCTGGCTCCAAACACCCAGTTTCTTTCTATTCATGACTTTTTCCCTGTCACCAAGAGGATTTCTTGGGCTGGGGATAGAGCTCAGTGGCGGAGCTCAGCTGGGGAGGCTGAGGCAGGAGGATTGCGAGTTCAGAGCCAGCCTCTATCTAGCATGTGTGAGGCCCTGGGTTTCATGGAGAGCAACACACACACAGAGAAAAAGAAAAAAGAACTTCTCAGTCTGTCATGGACACAGAGACAGAGCAGGCAGGGAGATTGGGAGTGGCCAGGAGGTGTGGGAAAAGAGAGAGATGAGAAATACAGAAAGAGCTTTGTAAATTGGTTAATTCCATTTTTTAATAACTTCTCCAACTCCTGGACAGCACCAATTCCTTATAGAAACTTGAATAAAATACAGGTACACAAGAAAAATAAACATTTCTTGGAATTCTAACCATCAGAAATAACTACTGTTGACTCAGGGGTGTGTGTATCCCTCCCCTTTATCTTTTTTTTTTCTATGTTCAAATACTTCATTTGTTACAAATGTGAGATTGGGCTATAGAGGCTTCTTTATGTGGCTCAGGAGTAGGATTCCCTGGGGCCACTTGGGGTTGATCCTTCTTGTGGCCTACAAGAAAGCACACATACGCTTAAGATGACCAGGTCTGAGAGGAGCCACTCTTTGTCCTGAGCCATCTAATAGACCAAAGAAATCTGCTAATGTAGCAGAACAAAACTGGTGTGCGAGTCAGCTTTTTGTTACTGTAGTAAAATGCCTGAGATAATCACCTTTAAGAAAAAGAAAGGTTTATGGGCTGGGTTGTGGCTCAGTGGTAAAGCGCTTGCCTAACACAGGGGAGGCCCTGGGTTCGATCCTCAGCACCACATAAAAATAAATAAAATAGAGGTATTGTGTCCAAGTAGAACGAAAAAATAAATATTAAAAAAAAGGAAAGGTTTATTTTGGCTCATGGTTAAGGAGGGTTCAGTCCCTGACTGGTCCCCCTTGCAAGAGAGAGAAAACCGGAATTCCACATTTCCTTGTGAGTGTAATAACCCCAGTGACAACCTAATACCTCTCACCCAGTGCGGTGGCACATGCGTATCATCCCAGCAGCTGGGGAGGCTGAGGCAGGAGGATCGCCAGTTCTAAGCCAGCCTCAGCAACAGCGAGGCGCTAAGCAACTCAGTGAGCCCCTGTCTCTAAATAAAACACAAAATAGGGCTGGGGATGGGGCTCAGGGGTTGAGTGCCCCTGAGTTCAATCCCCTGTAGGTACCAAAAAAAAAAAAAAAAAATCAGGCATCCAAAGCCACCTTCTCCAGTCACCGTAACCTCCATCTGACTGCCTCCTATCCTGAAAGAGAGACAGGATGTTGCTTATTAAATCTCCACATCGAAATCACCATGTAATAATTTGAAAATTCGGATCTTTGCCATACGTGGTAGCAAAATTGGGGATCCCAATTTCAAGGCCAGTCTCAGCAACTTAGTGAGATCCTGTCTGGAAATACAAGATTAAAAGAGCAAGGACCAATAAAAATAAAAAATAAAAAATAAATAAAAGGGGGCCAGGAATATAGCTTAGTGGTAGAGCACCCTGGGTCCAGTCCCCAGTCCCTGGAGGGGTTGTGGGGAAGAAGAGAAAAAGAAAAAAAGTTGACTTTTCTTGTTGTTTTTGGTAACAGGGATTTAACTCATTTACCACCGAGCCACACGCCCAAACCTTTTTATTTTATTTATTTATTTATTTATTTTATTTTTGAGATGGAGCCTCCCTAAAATTATGTAGGGCCTGGCTAAGTTGCAGAGGAGGCTGGCCTCGAACTTGCAGTCCTCCTGCCTCAGCCTCCAGCGTGGTGGAGCCCAGGTAGACCCAGCAGTGGACAAATGCTTTCTGTAAAAAAAAAAAAAAAAGCCTTTTTCTGTTGGCAACACTGCGGCCATCTTTCTTTCCCCACCCCCACTTTATCAATGCTGTTCTTATTCTCAGGAGATAGAGGCTTGCTGGTCTCGGCTCTGTCCTTGAGAGATAAAAAGTTGCTCTTCTGTGTTCTCAAGAAACAGTAACTTGCTTTCTGCAAAATCAGGCCAGGCTCTGCCAGTAGCTAGGCCTAAACCCACCCCTGATGGGCAGCCATGATTCTGGCCTGTAGATGGTAATACAGCTGCTCTCTTGCTCTCTCTCTCTCTCTCTCTCTCTCTCTCTCTCTCTCTCTCTCAATCTCTGCAAGGAGCACCCTGTCAGGGGCCTGATCATAAATCTGCTCATACCTCTATCCTTGGAGTGCACCTGCATCCCTTTTCTTTCATGCAAGGTAAATATTTTGAGCTCTGCAGGTCAGGTGGCCCACAATTCACCTGTGCAGTGTGAAAGCAGTTGGAAAAGACTCCATGCATGATCATGGCTCTGTTCCAGATACAGGGGGCCGGCTGAGTTTGAGCTATGGGACTGCAGTTTGCTGAACCCGAACTAGAGCGAAAGTGAGAAACAAAGACAGGTTGGAGAATACAAACGATAAAGGGCATAAAGGCATGCACCATTGCACCAAGATTCTTTCTCTTTTTCTCCATCCAAATCTCTGAGATGTTGGATGTGATGGCAAGAGTCACAGCAGTGATATTTACCATGAGGTAATAGACTGAATGTTTGTACCCTTGAAATTCCTAGGCCTCAAACTGAATCCCCAGTAGGGTGCTATTTGGAGGTGGGCGTTTGGGAGGCTCTGCATGAAGGGTGTTCGTGTCATAATTGCCTTAAACAAATGAAGGAGACCCCACAGAACTCCCTTGTGCTTTCTGCCCTGAAGTCACAGGGAGAAGACATCTGTCTATTAACTAAGAAGCAGGCTCTTGGCAGACACCAAATCTGATACCTTGACACTTCCCAGTGTCAACAACTGCAAAACATACCTCATGCAAAGGGCTACTCTCCCTTAACAACTGAGATAAGCAATAGCATTACCTAAAAAAAAAAGAGATATCAAGCAATAAATATAACGAAACATAGATAGGATCTGCAGGTGGGAAAGTATACATTCTGATGAAAGAAATCAAAGCGGTAAATAAATGAAGAGAAAGCCTATGATCATGGGCTGGAAGACTCAATATTGTTAAGATGCCATTTCTACCCCAGTTGATCTACTAGTTCAATGCAATCCCGATAAAAACCCCAGCAAGTGGCTTTTTTATTTATCAACAAGGTGAGAACAAAGTCAGGGAACTCATGCTACCCATCTTTAAGATTTTCTATAAAACCATAGTAATCAAGATTTTGGTATATTTCTCTCTCTTTCTTTCTTTCTTCCTCCCTCCTTCTCTCTCTCTTTTCTTTTTCTTTCTTTCTTTCTCTCTCTCTCTCTCTTTCCCTCCCTCCCTCCCTCCCTCCCTTCCTTCCTTCCTTCCTTTTCTTTCTTTCGTTTTTTTTTTCCCCAGTACTAAGCATTGAATCAGGGGGCACTCTACCACGACATCCCCAGCCCCCAATCTGCTAAGGTCAGCCTTGAACTTGAGATCCTCATGCTTCAGTTTCTCAAGTCACTGGGATTTCAATGTGCAACCCCAACACTTTGGTGTGTGGTTTATTTCAAAAGAATAGAGAAACCCGGGTGGTGCCCCTGTGTGATCCCAGATATTCAGGAGGCTGAGGCAGGAGGATCGCGAGTTCAAAGCCAACCTCAGCAAAAGCAAAGCCCTAAGCAACTCAGTGAGACCCTTTCTCTCTCTCTCTCTCTCTCTCTCTCTCTTTCATGTGTTCTGCCTTGGCACTTGGGATTGAACCCAGGCCTTACACATTAGGCAAGTACTTTACCACTGAGCTACATCCCCAAGCGCTTTTCTACTGCATTTCAAAGGAATGGATGGCAATTCCTTCACAGAGACACTTCAGGGTTGTGATAAAGATACATATTAACAATGGTAAGTTTTTTATTTTTAATTTTTTTTAATATTTATTTTTTAGTTTTCGGCGGACACAACATCTTTGTTTGTATGTGGTGCTGAGGATCGAACCCGGGCTGAACGCATGCGAGGCGAGCGCCCTACCGCTTGAGCCACATCCCCAGCCCCTAAATTTTTTAATTTTTTAAAAGCCTTTTTGCAATACCGTGGATTGAACCCAGGAATGCTCCTCTACCAGGCTACATCCTCAGTCCTTTTTATTATTTTGAGACAGGGCTGTCCTGAGGCTGGCCTCCAACTTGTGATCCTCCTGCTTCAGCCTCCAGGCGTACTTGCGTGTCTGTGGATGCCGCCAAGCCCAGCGCACCAGCCCTTCCGTAAATGCTCTAAGGATGGAAGGTCAGAAACTCAGGCGGTTAGAACAGACCACAAATCCTCAGGGCAGCTGCGCTCTTTCAGGCATGCTTTGAAATGGGGGTGCTGGGGAGCTTGGGATGTGGCTCAGTGGTAGAGTGCTTGCCTGGGGACACCCTGGGGTCCATCCCCAGCACCGCAAATAAAAGAATAAATACATAGGGTGCCGGGGTCATTCTAGGGTCACGTCTTTCTGATTCTGGAAGTCATGCTGGAGTTAGGAAGTCAAGACTCTTAACAGGCGACTTAGCTTTCCATTGCTGTGACAAAATAGCTGAGATAAACAACTTTTTATTAAATTTATTCTTTAGTTTTCAGCGGACACAACATCTTTGTTTGTATGTGGTGCTGAGGATCGAACCCGGGCCGCACGCATGCCAGGCGAGCGCGCTACCGCTTGAGCCACATCCCCAGCCCCTAAGATAAGCAACTTTAAAGGAGGGAAATTTCATTTGATGCACGGTTCCAGAAGCTTCGGCCCATGTTCCCTGGGCTCAGTTGCTTGGCCTGTGGCGACGGAGCCCAGGATCATGGCCTTGGCAAGAGCACACAGAAGCCTCCATCTCCAGGCGTCTGGGAGGCAATGAAGGAGACTGGGAGGGGCGGTGCTCATTAAATCCCTTTTGAAGCCACGCCCCATGACCTCACTTCCTGCCCATAGCCCCTCCCCTTAAAGGTCCCACTACCTCCAGTAGCGCCACAGGTAAAGCCCAAGCCTTTAACAGGTCAACATTTAGGGGACGCTGCCCAGCCACCACAAGCTGTTGTTATAAACCAACTCTTTTGCAGTTCCCACGAAAAGACATGGAGGAAACTTAAATGCATATTACTAAGTGAAAGGAATCCATGTTTCTGAAAAGACCATATTCTGTGTGATTTCAACCAAATGACGTTCTGGCAAAGGCATAATTATGATGATAGTAAAAATACTGTTTTGGTGAGCTTTTTCACGGCTATGACCAAAAAGATCTGACCAGAACAATTGTAGAGGAGGAAAAGTTTATTTGAGGGCTCACAGTTTCAGAGGTCTTATTCCATAGAAGGCGGGCTCCATTCCTCGGGGCTCCAGGTGAGGCTGAATATCATGGCAGAAGAGTGTGGTGGAGGGAAGCAGCTCACTGATGACCAGGAAGCAGAGGGAGGGGTCTCCACTTGCCAAGTACAAATATATACCCCAAAGCTATGCCCCAATTCCCACCTCCAGTCACTCCCAGCCACTTCAATGGTCGCTCTGTTAATCCTATCAGGGGATTAATTCACTGACTGGGTTAAGACTCATAATCCCAATTATTTCTTCTCTGAACCTTCTTGCATTGACTCACACCGTGAGCTTTTGGGGAATACCTCACATCCAAACCATAACAAATATAAATGCATGTGGGGCACGGTGGTGCACACCTGTAATCCAAGCAATTTGGGAGGCTGAGGCAGGAGGATCACAGGTTGAAGGCCACCCTCAACAACTTAGTGAGGCCCTAAGCAATTAAAGGGATTGGAATATAGCTCATTGTTATAGCACCCCTGAGTTAAATTCCCAGTGCCAGAAAGAGAGAGAAAGAGAGAAGATGGGTTGCCAGAGGCACAAGAAGTCAGAGAGGTGAATAGGTGGAGCACCGGGAATGTCTTAGGGATGGTGAAATCAGTAACCATGTGACATTGTAATGGTAAAATACATGACACTACACATTTGCAAAAACTCACATAAGTTTATAGCACAAATGGTAAATCTTAATAAATTCAAAATTTCATAAAATCTTCGAGCAGGTCAGGAGATTCCAGGACAGAATGCAGAATGTGAGAAAACAATCTTGCCATATTACAAGCAATCTTACTAAGATGTGAACATTTATTAGGAATACTAATAACCAGCTAAGAAACTTGATAGAATAGATGTATGGTAAAGTCCTGCACCAACACTCTGGCCAGTCTACTGGCCAAGAAGTGGCATCCCAGGTAGGTAGAAGCGCAGGTGGCAAACGCTGGGCTGGCCTGGTCACCCAGAGCCCGCCATGCAGGCACAGGGGGCCAGTGCAAGGTGAGCTGACCTTCAGGAGCCTGGTCTGGGCATAGCCCACTGCATGGAGCACAGCAGCGGCAACCTACTTGAATGAAAGGCAGGACTTAAGAATTGACCAATAGTGTTAACGATTCCAAACCCTAATTAGCATAAGTTTGGACCAATAGAATTAGTACATTTTCAAACCCTAATTTGCATAAGTTTCGACCAATCGCAGGGACTCAAGTGCTATATAAGGCGCTTCACTGACACTCACCGGAGGGTTTTTAGTTTTGTTGTGCAAGGATAGTTGTTCCTATTTGAGTAAATTGTATTCTAGTACTTAGGCAGTGGAAGGCTATCCCTTTGTGGTGGTGCACATCTGTAATCACAGTGGCTGGGGAGACTGAGGCAGGAGGATTGCGAGTTCAAAGCCAGTCTCAGCAGCTTAGTGAGGCACTAAGGAGCTCAGTGAGACCCTGTTTCTACATAAAATACAAAAAAGAACTGGGGGTGTAACTAAGTGTTTAATTACCCCGATTCAATTTCTGGCACTAAAACAAAAACCCCCAAATACCTGTAATGCTTAGTTGTTGAGGCTTGCAGCTTGTGCAGACTTCGGTGATGGGTAGAATCAGTGGAGTGAATTTGTTGCAAGACTTTTGCTCTCAATAGCATCCCTAGGTTTGCCTCAAGGGGTGGAAAAAGTCTATCTACATCTGCCTAGTTTTATAAAAACAATCTATATTTGGTTCTGCTGTTATTAAGTAGCTAATGGAAGACTCCAGGTTCTATGCTGAGTTTTTACTTTGATTCTCACCAAGAATATTCACAATTCTTTGAAACAGACTGTTTTCCCCTGACAGATACAGTGTGCCCATAATGGTCTTATCCTTAGGTGATCATATTGGGTGTTTGGAATCTATGCAGGAGTAAGGGAGCGTGGGAAAGTGTCCTGCCCACTCTCTGTGCCTCTGGGTTAGGGGGTCTACTTCCTTGGCTGGAAGAGATGATTTATAGGGGTCGAAAACAAAGGTACAGGTGACCTTAAAGTCTCCATTTACTGGGCTGGGCGTGTAGCTCCATTGGAGAGGGTGCCCTTAGTATGTAGGAGACCCTGGGTTCAGTGCAGGATACCCAAAGACATTTTTAAAAAATATATAAGACAGCAGGGCACAGAGGCATACACCTCTATTCCCAGCAGCTTGAGAGGCTGAGGCAGGAGGATCACAAATCCAAAGTGAGCCTCAGTAACTTATTGAGGCCCTAAACAACTTAGTGAGACCTTGTGTGAAAATCAAAAAAAAAATAAAAAAAGGGCTAGGGGTGTGGCTCGGTGGTCAAGTGCCCCTGGGTTCAGTCCCCCAGGGCTTTGTTTGGACTGTGGGTTGAACTTGGTGTGATTGGACCACGTCCTGTCTCTGTGGTTCTGGGGCAGGCAGGCGCAGGCGAAGGAAGGGGTCAGGTGAGGGCCGAACCAGCCGAGTGGACCGTTTCTCTTGGTTGAATGTCTACAAGAAATGAAAAGTGGGGGCTCAGAGAGGGAAAGTAACTTGGCCAAGTCTGCACAGCACGAGATGTCTTGCAAACCTGGGATGAGTAACGGGCTCCGATGCCATGTCCGTGGCAGCGATCGGGGTCAAGGGGTCCCAGGGACGCCCCGGGAGGTGTCGCCCCGCGGTGGCGGTGGGGGGGGTGAGCTCCCGATCCCTGGGGAGGTGCGGGCGGCCGCGGTGGCGGTGTCCAGGGGCCGGGCGGGTGGCGCGGGCGGGCGGGGCGGGGGCTGCTATTTCTGTCCCGTGAGCGCAGCCGGCGCCGGGGCGGGGGAGGGGGCGCCCGCGCCGCCATATTCGCTCCCGCCGGCGGCCCCGCGGCGCGCACCAACATGAGCACCGCCGCCTTCCACATCTCCAGCCTCCTGGAGAAGATGACGTCCAGCGACAAGGACTTCAGGTGCGCCCCCGGATCGCGCCTCCACGGCCACCCGGGGCCTCCCTTTCCCCCAGCCCCAGGCCGGGGACCCTCCCGGGGACCGTGCAGCCCGCCACCAAGCCCCGCTCCCCTCCCCCGCTTCCCCAGCTTGGAGGCCATCGGACCCTCGGGGACCCGCGTCCCTGCGTCCCTGTGTCCCTGAGTCGTTTCCCGCCGTGCACCCCTCATCCGAGCCCCAGCTCCGCCCCTCGCACCCCCCTCCTGGGCCTCTTCTTTCTTCTTTCACTCCCAGCCTTGGGGGGCCCCCAGGCCTCCCTTTCAGCCTCTCTCCTGGGCCTCCCAGCGCCAGCCTCTTCTGCCCCCCCACCCCCCACCATTGAAACCCGGGACCACACCCCCTCCCCTCCCCCTCTTCTGGATCCCCTCTTCTGGCCTCTTCTCCAAGTCATCTGACCCCCCCCATATCTCTCTCTCTCTCCAGATCACTCAGGTCCCCTGGGTCCCCTCATCCCCTCTCCTCCCCACGGCTCACCCACAGCCACAATGAGGGGCTTGGCAGGCACGGGGTCTTGGTTGGGGTTTGGACTTCTAGATTCTGGGAGAGCCACTCCCTGCCCCCCTCTCCCAGAACCACTGGGAGCAGAGCTAGAAAGAAAGTCAACCCTCTAGGCAAGGCCTCCGTCTCCGGGGAAACTGAGGCCCAGCAAAGAGAAAGACTCCTGGTCCCATGGGCCAATTTTCTGCACCCTCCAAGCTCATGGGGCACTTAGAGACCAGCGGTCACACCCACTTATTAAACACGCTGTCACTTTAACCGCTTTTTACAGGCAGGGAAACTAAGGTTCAGAGGCTTGTGAAGGGCCTTAGTGCAATCATGTAGCTAAGGAGTGAAGAACTTGGGGTCCACATCCAGGTTAGTCTAATCCGTAGGCCAAGATCTTGACCAGGCCCATGGAATCCAGTTCCTGACCCGTGAGGGGACTGAGACCTGCTCTTGGGGTCTGATCCCTGCTCTCTCTGGCAATTCATTCCTCAGTACCCCTCAAGCGCCCCCCACCTCCCCCAATAGGGCCTTGGAGCCACCACAGTCTTGGCTTCAGATTCCATTTCCCACCGTTTCCTGGCTGTGTGACCTTGGGCAAGTTACTGAACTGCTCTGAGCCTTAGTTTCTGTTTCTTCAAAATGGGGATAGTAACAGAGCCACCTCAGGGCTGGTGTGAGGATCAAATGAGGCAGTAGCTGTGAGACAGTCAGCTCCAGGTATGATTTTGATCGACGGCCACCATTGTGATTCTGTGCACCTCACAAACCAGCCATGCGCTATCCCTTCTCCAATCCTTGGCACCTCCTTGACCTCCTGCTTCATCTGTCAGCTCCCACTCAATTGTCACCACTTGGGGATGCCTCTTGACTGAAGACAGGGCTGCACACCTCCCCTAAGCTCCTGAACCGCCAGGACTTTGTACTTATTGGTGACCCAGAGTCTATGCGGGGGGGGGGGTATACAGTAGGTGCTCAACAAATGCTTGCTGTGTCCCAGGCTCTGCGCTACGCTCCCCACGGTAATCTCCTCCAGTCCACGCAGCCACTTGGTTGAGTAGTGATTGCTCTGTCCTGTGTTCCAGAGCCTTGGAGGGGTGCGGTGACTTGCCCAAGGTCACATGGTCAGCGCTGGGGATTTGGACCACAGTTTCTTGGGTCTCCAGTGCAGTCTGCAGAGAGTTGGCCGTGCCAGCCAACAGTCTGTCCCTTGCCAGTGGCCTCAAGAACACTTAAAACCACCCCGAGCATTTGAGAACGGTGTCTATTTTTAAAGTCCGAATACCAGGGGGCTGGGTCCCTCTGACCAGCTGTCCAGATGCCCGTGTGGCCAAGTGTTTCAACAGAGCGCTGCTAGGGATTCCCTACAGTGAAGCACACTGTGTTCCTCTGGTTCCTGGAGGGGACCAGTGACTGCAAATGAGGGTCCCACTCCCAACTTGCATCGCCCCCAGCATTGGGTGCCAGGCTCATTTTCCTGGGTCCCCGCTTTATTATGGCTCAACTTGGAGAAACCTTGCAGAAACTTCCAAATAATTCCTGGAAAACACAGTATCCACTGAGGAACCAGGAGACCTGTCCGGTGAGCCGATTCTCCACCTGCTTTGCTGTGTGACCTTGGGCATTTCCTGCACCCTCTCTGAGCCTGGTTTCCGAGCTGGGCATCTGTGGGAACTCAGCCATATCTGAAACACTGAGTTGAATTCCGCGTTCGGGTTTCCACACCCAGCTGTTTGGCTCTGCCTCCTCTCCTGCCCTCACCCTGGCTCCCAGGCCCTCTGCACACCTGTTCTTTGCTGAGCCTGGTGTCCCAGCGATGAACCTCAGGGACCCTGCTCTCTACCAAGTTCAAAATCAAAAGGGAGAACGGCTCTGGTGACCAAATTTTCTTTGCAGCCCAGCGGGGACTGTAACAGAGGGATTCAAGGTGCTCTGAAAAGATCCTGTCCAGTTGTGCTTAAGTGTGTTGGGGGGGGGGGAAGCAGGGAGGTATCACCTATGAGGCTGGGGCATTTTAAACTGGGCTCTTGACGGTTGAATAGGAGTTCAACAGGTAGAGAAGGAAGGATTTTCCTGGGAGCACATTCCCAGGGTTGTTACGCCGCTGAGCAGGGCTTCCGTGTCCTGCAGCGGAAACACGCAGCTTGTAGACCTTGTCTTCCTTCTTAGAATGTCCCCTCAGCTGAGCAGAGCTGTAGATGCATGTGGCCACCTCAGTTTTTGACCTGGCTCAAAGCCAAACCTTCCTCCTTCAACCTTACCTTGGCCCACAGGTAAACACTGTCAGCCCGGCCGTGTCCTTTCCTCCAGCCCAGAGCCCACCTCCCCAGCCCTTAATTTTTTTTTATTTAGAGACAGGGTCTCCCTGAGTTACTTAGGGCCTTACTAAGTTGCCGAGGCTGGCCTCCAACTCGCGATCCTCCTGCCTCAGCCTCCTGAGCCACTGGGATGACAGGCATGCGCCACTGCACCCAGCAATAATTCAAATGTTCAATTTTTTTTTTAAACTTTGGATTGAACCAAGGAGGGGGACTCTACCTTCTTATTTGAAGACAGGGTCTCTCAAACATTTGAAAAGACATTTGCAAGCTGGTCACTACCGAGAGCTCAAGTCCTCTTCTGAAGCTCCAAGTCTCCCTGTCCTAACAGCTGAGACTCCCACTGCCATCTCAAATGCCAGGGACAGGGCCTCAGGTCATAGGCACTGGGCCACCCACCTGTGGGTGCATGAAGCGCTTGACTGTAGTGCCCAGCCCAGCCAGTGAGCTGTGTCTGTGGCCCTATTGTTCGGCCATCTGTGCTGGCCTTCGAAACATGCTGGCCTCCAGAACATGCCCAGGGCCCATCAGCCTGGCCTAGGACAGTGGTCTCCCATGGGGAAGGCCTTGACCTTGAAATTCATGCAGGAACTTGTTAGAAATGCAGATTCTCAGGCTGCAACCTGGACCTCCTGATTCAGAAAGTAGAGCTGGGGTCTGGCGTGATTGACAGTCCCCTGCAGGGGCCTCAGATGGTGGCTTCAGTCCGAGGTCCTTTGGTCTAAGGGAAGGACGTCCATTGATTCCCTCAAAGTGGGGTGGACAGGGCCAGCCTCCCTCCTCTGGTGGAGGTGGCCCTTGCTGACATCTGACTTGGTCCTGTAGCCCCCGTTTCACATTCTACTGTCCCCCCCCCCCCGCCTTCCCCGTGGTGGCTATGAGACACAAGGTATGGGATGTGCCATCTTATAGTAGCAGTGACATTTACGGAGGGCTCTCCGTGTGACCCAGCCCCGCCAGGCAGGTGTTATTCTTGTCCCCATTTTCCAGACAGGTAAATGAAGGCTCAGAGAGGTGAAGGGACTTGTCCAAGTTCATATTTTATTTGCATAAATGAGAGACTCAGGAGCCACCGACCCTGGGCTACCCACTCCTAGTCTGCCACCCTGTTCTGGGGCAACTCGGAGATACTGTGCCAATTCCCAGCTGCTCAGCCATCCTCCTCCTGTGCCCCGTCCCTCCTCCCCAGGTTCATGGCCACCAGCGACCTGATGTCTGAGCTGCAGAAGGACTCCATCCAGCTGGATGAGGACAGCGAGCGCAAGGTGGTCAAGATGCTCCTCCGGCTCCTGGGTGACAAGAATGGGGAGGTGCAGAACCTGGCGGTCAAGTGGTGAGTGTCACCCTCCTTGGGGACAGTGACTCAGTCTGGGGTTCTCCTAAAAGTCAACTCAGAGCCCAGTAAGTTGTTGAGGCCGGCCTCAAACTTTGAGAGATCTTCCTGCCTCAGCCTCCTGGGTAGCTGGGATTGCCAGAGGGCATCTTTCTTTCTAGCCACACAGAGGGTCCCCTGTTGAACGCGGCCATTTTCCTCAGTACATGAGGCCCCAGAAGAAGCCGGAGGGGAATTAAGGGTGGGGGGACAGCCTGACTTAGGCTAAATCTGGGGCTTTGGGACCCATCTCCCTCCCTGCTCAGCCTGGGTCCCCTGGTGGGCAAAGTGAAGGAGTACCAGGTGGAGACCATTGTGGATGCCCTGTGTGCCAACCTGCGGTCAGACAAGGAACAGCTCCGAGACATCGCTGGCATCGGCCTCAAGACGGTCCTCTCAGAGCTGCCCCCTGCGGCCACAGGTACCCGGGACCCCAGGACTAGGCACTATTCTTTGCCCAAGTTTAAAAGAGGAAGGAAATAAACTTACCTGTGGTCACTATGGTAGAGAATTTAGACTGGATCCATCTAAATCCATGACTCTTGTGTCCTTTAGGAGTGCTTTGAGCGGCAAGTAATCAAATCTAAACTGTGCAGCTTAAAGAAGTAACGTGGTGTCTCTGGAGGGACCAGCTACCTCATTTTCATAGCGATTTACTTAGCAGCTCAGTATTGACAGGGCTCAGGTCTCTGCCCACATCTCCTCCCCTTTATAAGAAAAGCACATATTTCCCCAAAAGGAAATATGCCCACCTTGCCCACCATGCATCCCGCACAGGTTCTGGGCTGGCCACCAATGTGTGCCGGAAGATCACGGGCCAGCTCACCAGCGCCATCGCCCAGCAGGAAGATGTGGCTGTGCAGCTGGAGGCCCTGGACATCCTGTCTGACATGCTGAGCAGGTGAGGGAGGCTGCCCTGGGCATTGAGGGCGGGGGACACTCACAGCTGCAGGCTAGCATGGCTGAACACCAGGCCCTTAACCGTCCAGCAGCCCTGCAAAGGAAAGCTTGGTTGTCCCCATCAAACAGGCTCTGAGAGGCCACGTGGCCGGCCCGAGGTCACACTGTCAGTAAAATCTCCCGTGACTTGAGCACCTTTTTCTGTGCCCAGTACAATGGCACAGATGATGTCGGGCAGAGAGAGTGGGCTGCTCCTAAGGGGATCTCTCTTTGCTTTCTGTCCTGTAAAAATAATAAATAACTGGACTAGTCAGCCCTCACCCTCGGAGAGCGCCTTTCTATTTCCAAGGGCCATCTATCTGGTTGCCATTATTCTGGGGCAGGAGGCCAGGAGAGGATGGGGACCGGGACCGTGTGTCTGGGGCCCTCAGCCTGACACTCCGCTCTGGCCGTCGCAGGCTGGGCGCGCCGCTGGGCACCTTCCACGCCAGCCTGCTGCACTGTCTGCTGCCCCAGCTGAGCAGCCCGCGCCTGGCCGTGCGCAAACGGGCCGTCGTGGCTCTCGGCCACCTGGCGGCGGCCTGCAGCACCGACCTCTTCGTGGAGCTCGCCGATCACCTGCTGGACCGGCTGCCCGGCCCGCGCGCCCCCGCCAGCCCAGCCGCCATCCGCACTCTGATCCAGTGTTTGGGCAGCGTCGGTCGCCAGGCCGGCCACCGCCTCGGTGAGGGGGCGGGGCGCTAGGAGAGGGGCGGGGCCTGGGCAGATGTAGGCGGGGCCTGGGACCCGCGTGCTAGCTAAGGGGGCGTGGTTGAAGCGTTTGGGGCGGGGGCTCGAGGGGCGGGGCCTAGGAACCGCGTGCTAGCTAAAGGGGCGTGGTTGAAGCATCTCGGGCGGGGCTCGAGGGGCGGGGCTCGAGGGGCGGGGCTCGAGGGGCGGGGCTCGAGGGGCGGGGCTCGAGGGGCGGGGCTCGAGGGGCGGGGCTCGAGGGGCGGGGCTCGAGGGGCGGGGCTCGAGGGGCGGGGCTCGAGGGGCGGGGCTCGAGGGGCGGGGCTCGAGGGGCGGGGCTCGAGGGGCGGGGCTCGAGGGGCGGGGCTCGAGGGGCGGGGCTCGAGGGGCGGGGCTCGAGGGGCGGGGCTCGAGGGGCGGGGCTCGAGGGGCGGGGCTCGAGGGGCGGGGCTCGAGGGGCGGGGCTCGAGGGGCGGGGCTCGAGGGGCGGGGCTCGAGGGGCGGGGCTCGAGGGGCGGGGCTCGAGGGGCGGGGCTCGAGGGGCGGGGCTCGAGGGGCGGGGCTCGAGGGGCGGGGCTCGAGGGGCGGGGCTCGAGGGGCGGGGCTCGAGGGGCGGGGCTCGAGGGGCGGGGCTCGAGGGGCGGGGCTCGAGGGGCGGGGCTCGAGGGGCGGGGCTCGAGGGGCGGGGCTCGAGGGGCGGGGCTCGAGGGGCGGGGCTCGAGGGGCGGGGCTCGAGGGGCGGGGCTCGAGGGGCGGGGCTCGAGGGGCGGGGCTCGAGGGGCGGGGCTCGAGGGGCGGGGCTCGAGGGGCGGGGCTCGAGGGGCGGGGCTCGAGGGGCGGGGCTCGAGGGGCGGGGCTCGAGGGGCGGGGCTCGAGGGGCGGGGCTCGAGGGGCGGGGCTCGAGGGGGTTCCTGAGCGGAAGACTTGCACAAACTTGACCTCAGGGTCCAGGAAAGTGCAAGCCCCTTAAGGAAGAGGCTTAGCTCCCTCAGTTCTTGGCTCAGAGGTTCACAGGTCCTTCTAAGTCAGGCTACCAGACCATTAGCCTCCTACTGTGTTCAAGTTACCTTAATAACAATCTGTGAGCTAGGTTTGGATTTTTAATAAAATGCTATTGGGGGATAAAGTGCATCCGATGAACCACACCATCTGAAGTGCGTTTTAGAGCATTTTAGTGCTTTTTGACCTTTGGAGACATGCATGAAGCTACCGCGTATGCAAAGGTCCAGATGCAGGACATTTCCATCACCTCTCCCCACCCCCAAATTGCCTTGTACCTCTCTGGACGCCATCTCTCCTTCTGCCTCACCTCAGGCAGCCTTTGAATATAGCAGGCAGCTTTGAATTTGTCCTCAGACCCATTGAATAGGCGTTCCAAGCTAGAACAAGACGGAGTGGACCTGTGCTCTCCACCCACCACCCAGCCAGTGGTGCTCTCAGGGCAAGGGGCTTTGCAAGTTCCAATGGGGACACCCCAACCCACATGTCCACATCTGTCTTATCATCCCAAACAGCAGCCACTCCTTAGTGACCCTCAGAATCCTGCACAGACTTGGAAAAGGGCTCAGGGTTGGTTGAGTAGGAAACTTTGGGGTCCCAGGTTCCCAAAGTAGAAGCTAAAAAGCATGTTGGGGGGTCTCCAGGTCATCATTTCTTGCACTGTGAGGAAGGGGATAAATGAAGAGGCCATGAGCAGGATCCTCTAAAGCCTGGGGACCATCACTGTCCCCAATTGCCTGGTCTTGTGAGGGCAGTACCTGCCTCTCCCCTTTTCCCATCCGGGGACTTACAACCTCGTGCAGGAAATAAAGCAAGACCATAAATAATGGTTGTCAGGACCTGGGCTAAGCTCTTGATCTGCAGGATACATTTATCTTCGCCAAATCTCTGCCCAGTGGGCGTTGTTACCCTGACTGTAAAGTAGTCAGTACAGGCTGCCTCAGAGAAGTCTTGTGACCTGCTCAAGGCACACAGGTGGCAGAATCAGGGTTCCCACACGCACCTGCTCGCCTGTGAACCCTCTGATTGAATTCGCAGTGGTCAGGGCGGCAGGCGTGGGGCTGAGCTGCGGGCTGTGGGCTGGGGAGACCCAGAGAAGGGTCTGGCCTAGCTGACCTGCCTGGCCCTGCAGGGGCCCACCTGGACCGCCTGGTGCCCCTGGTGGAGGAGTTTTGCAACCTGGATGACGATGAACTCCGGGAGTCCTGCCTCCAAGCCTTTGAGGCCTTCTTGAGGAAGTAGGTGCCGCAGGGAGGGCTGGAAACAGGGAGTGGGGTGAGGGGGGCGTTGGTGGGGAACGGGGCTGAGACACTGGCTTTGCAGTGGTAAGATTCCAAGACCCACCCCTGGGCCCCACCCTCAGGTGTCCCAAGGAGATGGACCCTCATGTGGCCAACGTGACCAGCCTCTGCCTCCAGTACCTCAAGCACGATCCCAACTATAACGACAACAGCGACGAAGACGAGGAGCAGATGGAGACCGAGGACAGCGAGTTGAGTGAACAAGGTGGGCGGATGCCCTGTCCTGGGGGTTGGACGTGGGCATGACCTTCCCAGGATACCCCTGCCATAGACAGGGGGGGATCAGGCTCAGCTCTTCACAGGCTGCATCTACACATTCAACCAACTGTGAGTAAAAAGTACTTGAAAAATTAGCCAGATGCGGTGGCAGGTGCCTGTCATCCCAGCGGCTCGGGAGGCTGAGGCAGGAGGATGTCAGGAGGCTGAGGCAGGAGGATCTCGAGTTCAAAGCCAGCCTCAGCAAAAGCGAGGCCGTAAGCAACTCAGTGAGACCCTGTCCCTGAATAAAACACAAAATAGGGCTGTGTGTCTTGTTCCCACCCCAGAGAGCGAGGACGAGTACAGTGACGACGATGACATGAGTTGGAAAGTGCGCCGGGCGGCGGCCAAGTGCATAGCAGCCTTGATTGGTTCCAGGCCCGACCTGCTGCCCGATTTCCTCTGCACCCTGGCGCCCGCTCTCATCCGCCGCTTCAAGGAGCGGGAAGAGAACGTCAAAGCCGATGTCTTCGGGGCCTATATCGTGATGCTGCGGCAAACACGGCCCCCCAAGGGGTGGTTGGAGGCTGTCGAGGAACCCACCCAGACGGGGAGCAACCTGCACATGCTGCGAGGACAGGTGGGTCACGCCTCTGCCCACTCACCTGCTCACCATCTGCCTTCCCATCCTCCCGCCCACCCCACTGTCCACCTGGCTGCTGTTCTGTGCATGGATCTGTGTGCGAGGTGCTGAGACCCAGCGGGAACCATGCAGATCAAGTCCCTAACCACTGGGCCACACAGTCTTGTGTGTGGGGGGGTAGTGGGTACCAGGGATTTAATTAGGGGACACTCGGCCACTGAGCCCTATCCCCAGCCCTATTTTGCATTTTATTGAGAGACAGGGTCTCCCTGAGTTGCTTAGGGCCTCACTTTTGCTGAGGCTGGCTTTGAACTCTCGATCCTCCTGTCTCAGCCTCCCAAGTCTCTGGGATGATAGGCGTGCCCCATAGCACCTGGCTCCGGAGTGTGCTTTATTCTACCAGGAGGCAGAAGCTAAGGGAGAGGAATAAGGTACAGTTTGCATTTGAAAAACCTCAGTCTGGCTGCTGCGTGGGGAATGGATTGTAATAAGACCAAAGTCAAGGCTGGAAACCAACCGGAAGTCGTTGCAACTGTCCAGGTGGCAAGAGACAGTAATGGACTTAGTGCCAGCCGTAGGGCAGAGAGCCTAGAGAAGTAGGTTTGGGGTTGAATTACTGGGTCTCGCTGATTGATTGGACAGGCAGGTGTCATGTGACTTTCAGGTTTCTGGCTAAAGCAAAAGTGCTTTTCCCTGGGAAGGGGGAGAATTGGGAGAGGAGGGTTATATTTAAACTTCTACATGTTTATGTTCAAAGTCTTCATTGGCTGGCTCTAATAGTCTGGTTTCCGTTCCTATAACAAAATACTGAAGGCTGGGTATCTACTAAAGAAAAGAAGTTCAGGTATGATGGTGTTATCCCAGCTACTCTGGAGGCTGAGACAGGAGGATCCCAAGTCCAAGGCCAGCCTGGGCATTGTAGCAAGACCCTGTGTCAAAATAAAAAGGGCTGGGGATGTAGCTCAGTGGTAGAGTAATCCCCAGTACTTAAGTTTTAAAAAGTTAATTTAGCCAGGTGCGGTGGCACACGCCTGTCATCCCAGCAGCTCAGGAGGCTGAGGCAGGAGGACTGCAAGTTCAAAGCCAGCCTCAGCAACAGCAAGGTGCTAAGCAACTCAGCAAGACTCTGTCTCTCAATAAAATACAAAATAGAGCTGGGGAGGGGGCTCAGTGTTTGAGTGACCCTGAGTTCAATCCCTGGTACCAACCCCCAGCCCCCCCCAAAAAAGTATATTTAGCTCAGTGGTTTGGAGATAGAAAGTCCAAACAGTGAAAATACTTTGTGTACAACCAGTGACTTGAACAATTGCTCTGGTCCCCCTTGTGGGGTCAGCCAGGCTCCTGCTTCCCCCTCATGACCTGTAGCAGCCACAGGCCGACTTCCTGGGTGACCTTGAGCTGGTTACATTAATGGACACCAGAATCGTCCCTACCTCTGCCGGTCTGTGTGTCCATCAGTCCAGCACTCAGCGCTAGGGAGGCATCCTGTCCTCGCTGGGCATCATCCCTCGGGATGCACCTGGGCCAAGCCCCGTGGGAGTGGGTGGGCTGGGATAGTTTCCTGGGTGGCCCCTGACCCCCCCCACCTGCCCACAGGTGCCCCTGGTCATCAAGGCCCTGCAGCGACAGCTGAAGGACCGCAGCATCAGGGCCCGGCAGGGCTGCTTCAGCCTTCTGACCGAGCTGGCCGGCGTCCTCCCTGGCAGCCTGGCGGGGTACATGCCGGTACTGATATCAGGTAGGCTGGGCGGGCCCCGGTGTCTTCCTCAGGCCTCTTCCAAGGCCCTGAGTTGGTGGCGTTCCAGGCCTGACTTGCTGCTTTCTAGAAAGTTCCCTGGCCTTGGGTCCCTGAGCCCTGGCTACTGGCCAATCCATGACCACTTGGGAACTTCTGCGTAGGGGGCCTCTGTGGCTACTCCATCCCATGGAGGGTCACGTACATGACCCCGTGATCTCTGTGCCCAACCTGCAGGCATTGTCTTCTCGATTGCTGACCGCTCCAGCTCCTCCACCATCCGGATGGACGCCCTGGCCTTCCTGCAGGGGCTGCTGGGTACAGAGCCGGCCGAGGCCTTCCACCCGCACCTGCCCACCCTCCTGCCCCCTGTGATGGCCTGTGTGGCTGACCCTTTCTACAAGATGGCAGCGGAGGCCCTGCTGGTGCTCCAGGAGCTGGTGCGCACCCTGTGGCCCCTGGACAAGCCTCGGATGCTGGACCCTGAGCCCTACGTGGGAGAGATGTCCGCAGCCACCCTGGCACGACTCCGTGCCACCGACCTGGACCAGGAGGTCAAGGAACGGGCCATCTCTTGCACGGGCCACCTGGTGGGCCACCTAGGTGACCGTCTTGGGGATGACCTGGAGCCCACCCTATTGCTCCTCCTGGACCGCCTGCAGAACGAGATCACCCGGCTGCCCGCTGTCAAGGCTCTGACCCTGGTGGCCAGGTCCCCATTGCGCCTGGACATGCAACCCATCCTGGCCGAGGTGCTGCCCATTCTGGCCTCCTTCCTGCGCAAGAACCAGCGGGCACTGCGGCTGGCCACCCTGGCCGCCCTGGACGCTCTGGCGCAGAGTCAAGGACTCCACCTCCCGCCCTGTGCCGTCTGCGCGGTGCTGGCCGAGCTGCCCGCGCTGGTCAGCGAGAGTGACATGCACGTGGCCCAGCTGGCCGTGGACTTCCTGGCCACGGTGACCCAGGCCCAGCCGACCTCTGTGGCCGAGGTCAGTGGCCCGGTGCTGGCGGAGCTGCTGCGGCTCCTGCGATCGCCTCTGCTGCCCGCGGGGGTGCTGGTGGCCGCCGAGGGCTTCCTGCAGGCGCTGGTGGGGACGCGGCCACCCTGCGTGGACTACGCAGAGCTCATCGACCTGCTCATCGCGCCCGTTTATGACCCAGAGGGTGTTGGCGAGCCAGCGCTGGCCAAGCAGGCCTTCCACTCCCTGGCGCGCTGCGTGGCCGCCCTGTCCAGCTCCTGTCCCCAAGAGGCGGCGGCCACCGCCCATCGCCTGGTGTGCGACGCCCGATCGCCGCACTCGAGCACCGGGGTCAAGGTGCTGGCCTTCCTGTCGCTGGCAGAAGTGGGCCAGGTGGCCGGGCCGGGTCCCCAGCGGGAGCTGAAGGCGGTGCTGCTGGACGCGCTGGGGTCCCCCAGCGAGGACGTGAGGGCGGCCGCGTCGTACGCGCTGGGCCGAGTGGGCGCGGGCAACCTGCCCGACTTCCTGCCCTTCCTGCTGGCGCAGATCGAGGCCGAGCCCCGGCGACAGTACCTGCTGCTGCACTCGCTGCGGGAGGCCCTGGGCGCTGCGCAGCCCGACGGCCTGAAGCCCTACGCCGAGGACGTGTGGGCGCTGCTCTTCCAGCGCTGCCCCGACGCCGACGAGGGCACCCGCGGGCTGCTGGCCGAGTGCGTGGCCCGGCTGGTCCTCGTCAACCCCCCGTTCCTGCTGCCCCGCTTCCGCAAGCAGCTCGCTGCAGGTAAGGGACACAGGCCACCCTGCCCGGAGGTGGCCCTTCCTTGGTTCCCGGGTGTCCAAGCAGCCGATGCACAGGGTGACCCTTTCTCCAGGTCCCAGTGTCTCTGTGATCAACTCCGAGGAGCCACAGAGGGACTTTGCTGGGACTTGGAGGTCTCTTCTTGCAAGAGAGAAAGGGACACAGAGCACAGACCTCCACAGACCCCTCCTGACGCATGCGCAGTCAGCCCTCCCCATCTGCAGGCTCCACCCCTGCATTTATTTATTTATTTATTATTATTATTTTTTAAACACTTTGAGATAGTTTTAATGACTCTCATTGGACACCATATCTTTATTTATCTTTATGTGGAGCTGAGGATGGAACCCAGAGCCTCCCATGTGCTAGGCGAGCACTCTACCGCTGAGCCACAACCCCAGCCCCTTATTTTAATTTTTTAAAATATTTTTTTTAGTTGTAGATGGGCACAACACCTTTATTTTATTTTTATGTGGTGCTGAGATTCGAACCCAGGACCTCACATACATGCTAAGCAAGAGCTCCACCCCTGAGCTACAATCCCAGCCCAAACCGTCTCTGTATTTTTTTTTTTTTAAGAGAGAGAGAGAGAATTTTTAATATTTATTTTTTAGTTCTCGGGGGACACAACATCTTTGTTGGTATGTGGTGCTGAGGATCGAACCCAGGCCGCATGCATGCCAGGCGAGCGCGCTACCGCTTGAGCCACATCCCCAGCCCTCCATCTCTGTATTTTAAACCAACCTTGGATGGAAAATATTTGGGGGTAAAAAAATTGCATCTGTACTGAACATGTACAGACGTCTCCCCCTGTCTTTATTTCCTGAACAATACAGTCCGGAAAATTTCTGGACTTATATTGGATATCTGTCAGGGATCCTGAGGAATCTACAGAGGATTGAAAATTCAGGGGAGGGCCAGGCCGGGTGGCCCTGGCTTTCATCCCAGCCATGCATCTGTGAGCCTACTGATTTGGAAGGCAAAGGCAGGAGGATCACCAGATCCTCAGCACCACATAAAAATCAACAAATAAAGGCACGCTGTCCATCTACAACCACACAAAAAAAGTTTTTTTAAACAAGGTGTGATATTTGCACATAACCTACCTACATCTTCCCTAGGCTCATAATCCATTATTATTATTTGTGTGCATGTGTGTGTCAGGGACAGTACCAGGGATTGAAGCCAAGGTGCTCGACGCCTAAGGTACACAGCACTTTTTAATTTTTATTTCGAGAAAAGGTCTCACTAAATTGCTTACAGCCTCGTTTTTGCTGAGGCTGGCTTTGAACTCGCCATCCTCCTGCCTCAGCCTCCTGAGCGGCTGGGATGATAGGCATGGGCCACCGCGCCTGGCTGGCTTTGTTTTTCTTATTTTCAATGTTTGGAATCCCAAGCAAGCCATTCAGAGACATGCCAGAGTCTCTCCTGATGTCATTCTTTCATTCATTCATTAAGGAAAACCTACTTGCTCCTCTTTCTTCAGCCTTCCCACACGGAAAGCAAGGGACAAAACCAAATGAAGGCAGGTCTTCCTTCCCAGGCTTGGGGTTGGTCTCAATTCCGTTGGAATCCCCTTGGCCTCTGGGCTGCCTAGCCTTGGAGAACACAGCCGCACCTTGGAGAAGGCAGACTCAGTGGAGGAGAGCCTGGCCAGGAATTCTGGATCTGCTGTGTGGCCTTAGATATGAACTTAACCTCTCTGAGTCTTTCTTTTTTGTTGTGTTGAAAAAAAAAAAAACAAATCAATCATCCTCTTTAGTTACCATTTTCATCAAGATCTTATTTTTTATTTGTTAATAGGACCGTCCTCAGGATGAATTGAGATAGTATGTCTGAAAAGCATAATGTCATCTCAAGGCCACAGGGAAGGGTCTTTCTTTGGGGAACCCTAACATGACTTCCCCAGCCATGCTGGTCTCTGGAGTGGGGATGGGGTTTAGTGCCTGACCTTCACTGAGCTGCGTGTCCCTGTCACCCAGGTCAGCCACACACCCGAAGCATGGTCATCACCGCGGTCAAGTTCCTCATCTCGGACCAGCCCCATCCCATCGACCCCCTCCTGAAGAGCTACATTGGTGAGCGCTGTCCGCACCCTTCATCCCGCCCGGTCCCCCACACAGCCCTTGACCTTGGACTGATTGATGTTCCTTCTCTAGCCAAGGGCAGCCAGAGTCCCACAGGCCACTTCATCCCCGTGATGGACATCAGGGCCCTGGGTTCCATCCCCAGCACCCTACCCCACTCCCATTTTTGGGGAGCAGAGTTGGGAGCTGTTCTGTCATTGCTCAGAGAAGCCCCTCAGACTCTCTGAGGCTCCCGTGGCTCGGTGGAACATTCTGGAATGGAAGCCCTGCCTTCTGAGCTTTGAGGGTGCTTAGACCTGGCACAAAGTAGTTGCTCACTGCGTCCATCGCATCCAGCCAGGTCTGCGCAGCTCACGGTCACCAGGGGGCAGGGGGTTTTGTCTCTGGCTCTGTGTCCCTCAGGCCCCCCCTCGCTGTCCCTTTGCAGGAGAGTTCATGGAGAGCCTGCGGGACCCGGATCTGAACGTCCGCAGGGCCACCCTGGCCTTCTTCAACTCGGCCGTGCACAACAAGCCCTCACTGGTGCGGGACCTGCTGCAGGACATCCTGCCCCTGCTCTACCAGGAGACCAAGATCCGCCGGGACCTGATCCGAGAGGTGCCGAGCAGAGCTGGTCCGCCTTGTTAGTTCTGTCCCCCCCGGGGGGCCGGGATGGAGGCCGCCTCTCCGGCCTCCGCAGGGCCTCGCTAAGTTGCTGAGGCTGGCCTCCAACTTACGGTCCTCCTGCCTCAGCCTCCACAGCTGCTGAGATGATAGGCGTGGGCCACTGTGCCTGGCCAAAAATTCAAATTTTGAAAGGCTTCAAATTGTAAAACTCTTTGAGTGCTAACAACAGGATGCCGCCAATGGAAAGTTCCACCCCTGACCTGGTGTCCAAACACAAGGACGCCACAAATAGTGTATAAAATCACCTTTAGGCTATGTGTGTAAGGTGTCTGTGGAACAGCAATGAATTTCGTGATTAGACTTGGGATCCACCCCCAAGGTAGCTCCTCATGGATGTGCAAGTATCCCAGAATCCCAAACACCGCTGGTTGTCAGCATTTTGGATAAAAGATGCTCTGCCGGTAGATGCTGGTGACTCTAGGCTGCCGCTCAACATTCAGGAGTGGAGTCTGAGTGACAGGATCCACAGGTGGTCCCAACATGGTTTCTGCCTCCAAGGAGCTGATCATGGCCTCCTAAAAGAGAGCCATGCCCTCGCTGCTGGTTATGTAACCTATTGTCAGGCCTTAAAAGCCGAGTCCTGGCAGGAGCAGTGGCTCATGCCTGTAATTCCAGCAACTGTGGAGGCCGAGGCAGGAGGATCGCCAAGTTTGAGGCCAGCCTCAGCAACTTAGTGAGACCCTGTTTCTCACACACACACACAGTTCTGGGGGTGAATTTCGATGGTAAATTGCACTGGGTTCAATTTCCAGTTAAAATTTTAAAAAAAAGCTAGCTGGATGTAGTAGTATATGTCTGCAATCCCAGTGGCTGAAGGACCACTATGACATCTGGAGGCTGAGGCAGGAGGATCACGAGTTCAAAGCCAGCCTCAGCAAAAGCGAGGTGCTAAGCAACTCAGTGAGACCCTGTCTCTAAATAAAATACCAAATAGGGCTGGGGAAGGGGCTCAGTGGCCGAGTGCCCCTGAGTTGAATTCCTGGTACCCCCACTCCCCCCCCCAAAAAAAAAGGCAAAGGAAAGAAAAATATTTTATTTATTTATTTTTATGTGGTGCTGAGAATCGAACCCAATGCCTCACACATGCTGGGCAAGCGCTTTACCACTGAGCCACAACCCCAGCACCCCCCCATGACCTGGATTTTTAACCTTAGGCTAACTGTGTCTCCTTGAGCAAATTAATTAACCTCTCTGAGCCTTAAATGGGGTAAATGATAGCGTCTTCTTCCTCAAACATTTGCAGTGCTTGAGGAAGACGTCAACTGTGTGGCTGGGGATGTGGCTCAGTTGTAGAGTGTGTGTGTGAGACCCTGGGTTCAGTCCCCAGCACCCCCCACCCCCAAGCGTCATTTACCAAGAACTCCCAGTGTCTGCGTGGTGGATGAAATCAATGGTTCTTTTTACTGTGATCATTATCTGGGGAAAGGGCGCTGCAGGCTGAGACTTGGGATTTGGAGTCAGCATCTGAGGGTGGGGGTGGGGCAGGAACTCGGGGTGGGGGGCTGGTGGTCTTCCATGTGGGGGCCACATCCCCCCAACTTATGTTGTCCTTCCCTCCCGCAGGTGGAGATGGGGCCCTTTATGCACACGGTGGACGACGGGCTGGACGTGCGGAAGGCGGCCTTTGAGTGCATGTACTCTCTGCTCGAAAGCTGCCTGGGCCAGCTGGACATCTGTGAGTTCCTGAACCACGTGGAGGACGGGCTGAAGGACCACTATGACATCCGGGTAGGTGTGAGCCCTCTCCCCTGTCCACACGGAAGGAAGGGACAGCCTGGTGCCCCTGGGCCATGTCGGCTTCCCTCCCCCCCCCACTCAGGAGGCCAAGGCAGGAGGATCACAAATTCAAGGCCAATCTCAGCAACTTAGTGAGGCCCTATCCCCAAGCACAAGGACTGGAGATGCAGCTCAGTGGTAAAACACTCCTGGGTTCGACTCCTGGTACCAAACAAATTTAAAAAAAAAATAAATAAATCAAAAGAAAGACAAAGAAAAAAGAAAGAGCCTATTATTCCAGGAGGCTGAGGCAGGAGGATTGCAAGTTTGAGGCCAGCCTCCTTAATTTAGCAAGGGTCTATGCAACTTACCAAGACCCTGTCTCAAAATGAAGAATGAAAAATAAAGGGCTGGGGATGCGGCTCAGTGGTAGAGGACCCTGGGTTCAATTCCCAGTACTAAAAAAAGAAAAGAAATACAGTAATGTTGGACCATATCCCTACATTCCCACTGTATCAGGCTGTTTTCTGCTGCTATAACAAAATACCTGAGCCTGAGCCTGGATACAAAATACCTGAACTTTTTAAAAAAAGAGGTGGGGACCATGATAGTGTGTGGTGATTCCAGCTACTCAGGAGGCATGTGGCTGAGCAGTAGAAAGCTTGCCTAGCATGAAGGGGGGCCTGATTCAAAATCCAGCACTGTAATCCATCCATCCATCCATCAGTAATATTTAGCTGACCATTCTGGAGGTGCAGAGGATGGTGTTGGCATCTCCTTGGCTCTGGTGAAACTTCATAGCTGGGGGCTTCACAGTGCCAGAGATAGATGCATAAGAGTTCAAATGGTAAAGCAGGAAAGGAGAGCTGATCATGGCCTCCTGAAAGAGAGCCATGCCCACATAGCGGATTACGTAACCTATTGGCAGCCCTTAAAAGCAGAGTCTTGGCAGGAGCAGTGGCACATGCCTGTAATTCCAGCAACTGGGGAGGCTGAGGCAGGAGGATCGCCAAGTTTGAGGCCAGCCTCAGCAACTTCGTGAGACCCGAGCTTGGTTTTTGTTTTGTTTTATGGTACTGGGGATTGAACTCCAGGGATTGAACCCCAGTCCTTTTTATTTTTTTGAGACAGGCTTCCTTTAAGATGCTGAGGCTGGCCTTGAACTTGGAATCTTCCAGCCTCAGCCTTGTGAGCAGCCAGGATTACAGGAGTCTGTCCCCATGCCTGGCCTGACTTGCTTTTTATCACTCCCTCCCTGTGGAACTAACCAGGGTCCTCTGCTAACTACATGAAGCCCTTGTAAGGAAACTGCTCCCAATGACCTAAATACCTCCCATTAGGCCCCACCTCTTAAAGGCACACTACCTCTCAACACTGCCACATCCAGGTTCGAGCTTTCAGTCCATGATTCTTTGAAGGACACACTCCAACCTTCTCCAAGTGCCGGCAGCCACCCTAGATACCAGGAGCCGGAGCTGGGTCCCTGCTGTGGTTGGGACTTCTGCTCCTGCTCCTCTTCAGGCCCTCTCTGGCTTCTTTACTTACCGACAGGCTCTGGGGACCCCAGGAGCATCTGAACTTGAGAGCCCACCTGTCCCCTGGCACCTCTTTTCATCCACCCCTCCTCAAGGCCAGCGAAGTGTACTGGATAAAAGTTTAGTGTCACTTGTCACATGTTGTAGATGAGGAAACTGAGACCCAGACAGAGAGCCACTCAGGCAGGGTCCTGTGGGGACTTGGTTTCACCCTGGGCCCCAGGTTTGGGGTACAGAGTGTCTCCTCATCCTCTGGGCCCGCTGTTTCTGTTCTTGGGCAATTTCACTAAGAACTCTTCCTTTTGGGCAGATGCTGACCTTCATCATGCTAGCACGGCTGGCCACCCTGTGTCCTGTGCCTGTCCTGCAGAGGGTGGACCGGCTCATTGAGCCACTGAGGGCCACCTGTACCGCCAAGGTAAGCCCCTTTCCCAGCCCGAGCCTGGATCACCTGGTGGGTCACCTGCAAACCATTCAGTTTCCAGTTACTGAAAGGGCCATCGTTCACCCCTCTCCATCGCCCAGCCAGGAGCTTCCTGTGCTGACCATCTCACATGCAGAGGGGCAGAGGCTCAGAGGCCAAGTTGTGAGTCAAGACGACACAACTAAGAAATCCCAGAGCCAGACTCCTAGGCCCCTTAGTGAGACCCTGTCTCAAAAAGGAATATTAAAAGGGGCGGGGGATGAGGCTCAGTGGTGAAGTAACCCTGGGTCCAATCTCAGGCACCAAAAAAACTAAAAAACTGGAATGAAAGAACTAATGTGAATTTTGAAAATGTAGAAATCAACCAAAAGAAGGTCTGTTTTTATATTGAAGCTTAAAGAGGACAAACAGACATGCATCCATAAGGTTGGAGATGATGTGTTTTTTCTTTTCTTCATGTAAATTTTATTTATGTATGACAGCAGAATGCATTATGATTCTTATTACATATATAGAGGACAATTTTTCATATGTCTGGTTGTATATATTCACACTAATTCATGTCTTTATACATGTACTTTGGATAATAATGATCCTCATGTTCCACCATCATTAATAACCCCCTTCCCCTCCCTTCCCCTCCCTCCCCTTTGCCCTATCTAGAATTCATCTATTCCTCCCATGCTCCCCGTCCCTCCCTACCCCACTATGAGTCAGCCTCCTTATATCAGAGAAAACATTCGGCATTTGATTTTTTGGGATTGACTAACTTCACTTAGCATTTTCTTCTCCAACTCCATCCATTTACCTGCAAATGCCATGTTCTTGTTCTCTTTTATTGCTGAGTAATATTCCATTGTGAATATATGCCACATTTTTTAATCCATTCATCTACTGAAGGGCATCTAGTTTGGCTCCACAGTTTGGCTATTGTGAATTGTGCTGATATAAACATTGATGTGGCTGTGTCCCTGTGGTGTGCTGATTTTAAGTCCTTTGGGTATAGACCAAGGAGAGGGATAACTGGGTCAAATGGGGATTCTATTCCCAATTTTACAAGGAATCTCCATACTGCTTTCCATATTGGCTGCACCAATTTGCAGTCCCACCAGCAGTGTATGAGTGTACCTTTTCCCCCACATCTTCGCCAACACTTATTGTTGTTTGTCTTCATAATAGTTGCCATTCTGACTGGAGTGAGATGAAATCTTAGAGTTTTGATTTGCATTTCTCTGATTGCTAGAGATGATGAGCATTTTTTCTTATATTTGTTGATTGATTCTATGTCCTCTTCTGAGAAGTGTCTGTTCAGGTCCTTGGCCCATTTATTGACTGGGTTATTTGTTTCTTTGGTGCTTAGCTTTTTGAGTTCTTTATATATCCTAGAGATTAGTGCTCTATCTGATGTGTGAGTGGGGAAAATTTGCTCCCAGGATGTTGGCTCTCTATTCACCTCACAGATTGTTAAGACAGTGTTTTTCGAGTAGCAAACCTGTTCCAGAGCCGGACGTGGTGATGCACACCCAGTGGTTCGGGAGGCTGAGGCAGGAGGATCCCAAGTTCATGGTCTGGGCAATTTAATGAGACCCTGTCTCCAAATGACATTTCTATTTATTTATTTATTTATTTTAGTTCTCGGCGGACACAACATCTTTGTTGGTATGTGGTGCTGAGGATCGAACCCGGGCCGCACGCATGCCAGGCGAGCGCGCTACCGCTTGAGCCACATCCCCAGTCCCAAATGACATTTCTTTTAAAAAAGCATTGGGGGTGCTGCAATTGCCTGTCATGTTGTGGGGCCCCAGGCCACGCCAGAATCAAACAACAAAACCTGAACTGGCTTGAGATGTGTTCAATCTTTAATTCCCTCTGACTGGACTATTCATAATACTCATATATTAAATTGGAGAGATATTAATATATTTGATTATCGGGTGTTCTGTCAGACCTCATGTCTGCGGCCTTATCTTTCTAGAAAAAAACCAAAATAATCCTGATCAGACACAGACCTGAGAAGTCCGTCAGTCCTCACAGCAGCTCCGTCAAGGGAAGACTGACTTACAGATGGGGGACGGAGGCCCAAAGAAGGGGTTACCTAAGGTCACCCCTGTAAGAGGGCAGAGCCATTGAACCCAGGCCTGTGGACCTACATTGTTTAGGGGAGGCGGCCAGCACGAGGAATTAATTAGTAATGTCAAGGTGGCTGGGTGTGGTGGTGCAGGCCTGAAAGAGAGGCCGAGGGAGGAGGATTGCAAGGTCAAGGTCAGCCTCAACAACTTGGGAGACTCAGTCTCAAGATTTAAAAAAAAAAAAAAAAGGAGAGTGCTGGGATATAGGAGACCGATTAGAAGAATGAGGCCAAGATGCCAGGCTGGAGCCTCAGGCGACCCTGAAGCCACTGCAGGGACTGGCTTGAAGGTGGGGAGGACCAAAAGGGAGGCTGCCTCCCGGGTGGTGAGGCCAGGATTGAAGGACAGCTCCACCCATTTTCCCCCACTGTAGGTGAAAGCCGGCTCAGTGAAGCAGGAGTTTGAGAAGCAAGACGAGCTGAAGCGCTCCGCCATGAGGGCCGTGGCCGCCCTGCTGACCATCCCCGAGGCGGGGAAGAGCCCCAGCATGGCTGACTTCTCAGCCCAGATCCGAACCAACCCCGAGCTCACCATCCTCTTCGAGAGCATCCAGAAGGATTCCGCCTCAGCCCCCAGCACGGACTCGATGGAGCTCAGCTAGTTGTCAGGAGGAGTCCAGCGAGCCCCAACCCCACTACCGCCCCAAGACCGGGGCCTGACTTCTGTCCTTCATCTCACCGGGGGTTCTCGGGCCCCGGGTTGGGGCTACAGTGCCTTCTCCAGGGACCCAAGCTCGCAGGCCCCCAGCCCCAACCGGGAGGCCGCCAACAGTGGGCCCTTTAACTCAGGATGTTGTTGGGGGACAGTGTTTTCCAGTGATCTGTCACCCCTCCAGTTATTCTGGCTCCTTCAAACTGGGGAGTCCCTGCCTCACTCACCTGTACTCAGAAATGCATAGCATTCAGTTGCTGTGTCCCCTGGCTCCTCACCCCCACCAGTCCTCTTCCTCTTGAAGTGATCTGGGGTCTCTGCTGCCATTAAGGTAGTGCTCTGGCCAAGAGTCTTAAGAATGGGGTGGCAGGTGGGTCATGGCTGTAATCCCAGTAACTGGGGAGGCTGAGGCTGGAGGATTCCAGGTTTGAGGCCTGTCCTCTGAGAAGTTAGCAAGGCCCCGTCTCAAAAATCAAAAAGGCTGGGGATGTAGCTCAGTGGCTGAGCACCCTGGGTTCAATCCCCAATATGGAAAAATATCAGGGTGGGGGTGTCACTCGTAGGACATTCCTCCAGCACGTGAGGCTGTGTGTTCCATCCCTAGCGCAACCCTTGCCCCCAAAGAAACCAGTTTAGTACTTGAGTTATTCATTCTAAATTTCAAAAAATGAGTTAGAAGCAGTGAACCCCAAACTCAGAAGTATGAGGGCTTTTTGTGCAGGGAGGATACACAGGACAGGGACCTGAAGGGTTGACCCTAATGTTTCATATCTACCTTCAAACGATGTAACCAATCGGGAAACAGGAAAGTACGAATCACTTTTCCTTCATCACTGAGGCATAACCAGTTTGTGTCCTGAAGATTTGAAACTCAATACTAGACTTTAGTATTGGATACAAATAAAAACAGGCCAAAGCTTTTTTTTCTGTGATATACAAAGCTAATAAAGAATAGATCCTAAATTGCTACCAATTTCTCCTCACAATTCCTATCCCCAAGCTGAACCCATCTTCAGTATCCTTCCCAAGTCAATCTAAAGAAACCCTGAAAAATGACCACTTTGTGCATCAACACCAACCTATAACACATTTACCTACTGGACCTGGTGGCTGGCACGCCCGGCAATGGCCTCTTGTGACCAGCGTGCCATCAGCTGGGATAGAGGGGGGCAAAAGGCCTAGAACCATTTCTCAGTCTTGTTCATGAGGTACCAGGCAAGCACGGCCACATGAAAATACCTTGTAAAGGACACTAAATTCAAGACTTTGAGCTACATCAAAAAGGAAGCTTCACCACCCTGGTCTTAGTACAATACCAGAGGCCTGTCACCAGTCAGATCCCACACTTTGGGAAGCAGCTGGGACGGGCAGAGTGAAAGCCATCTTCCAGTACCCAAGGCTGACCCCACACAAGAGCATTCTGAGTGACACCCTGGGGTGCATTTGGGGACATCTTGTAAGAATTATGCCTGACAGGCGGGGTGAAGTGGCGCACACCTGTAATCTCAGCTGAGGCAGGAGGATCACGTTATGAGGCCAGCCTGTGCAAGCAGGTACTAAGCAACTCCGACCCTGTCTCTAAATAAAATACAAATTAGAGCTGGGATGTGGCTCGGTGGTCAAGTGCCCCAGAGTTCAATCCCTGGTCACCTCCCGCAAACGCATGAAAAATTGCATTTTCTTAATTCTCATGAGGGCGGGGCTAACATGATCACTTGGTCCAAGGCCAAGACTTTCCTCCTGTTCCCCAGCCCCCACTACAGCTGACCCAGGCAATCCTGGGCACCTGAGGTCCTGCTCCCCGTGCAAGGGCCTAGTGCCCCTGGCAAACCCGATCCAGAATCTTCCATTCATGGAGGATCCCACAGGTGACAGGCCAAAGAACCACCTCTGTGACAAGCTGTCCAGTGAAGTCAAGAAAGCGAAAACTAAAACCAAGGCAGGAAAAGCCAGGTGGCAGCTTGTGGCTTTATTTAAGCACACAAAAAATGTGCATTTGAACTGTCTATTCATTTTCTTCACTGCGCAGCCTGGCGTTGGGATTAGTGACTCTGATGGCCAGCTGGGCCGCTCTTTCCACGATGGCTTTGCGGTTCTTGGAGGAAACGTTGTGGGCAATCTCCGCACAGTAAGATCTGGAAGAGAACCAAGCACAGGGGTGAAGAGCAGGCCCAGCCCGGCAGACACCTGGGAAATGCACTCAGGGGTGCTGAACGAGGCCCACAGACCCCCAAATCCTGGTGGGAGTCGCTTTCCTCAGTCCTCACTATGGCTTCGTGAGCCACCTCGGTTTTAGATGAGGAAACCAGGGTCCACAGTGGTGGACGCGAATTCCCAGCTCACACAGCAAGAGACTGACACGTCTGGGAGGAAGCAGCCAGACTCCAGGTTCAAAGGCTGCCCCGCACACCCCAGCTGACCCACCAACTCCAGAACCTCAGGGTGCTTGGCTTTGTCCATAGTCCTGGGACTTGCAAAGTGACCAAGAGCAAAATCCAACAGTCTGAATAGAGCCAAGAGTCCCCAGTTGGATTACCGAGGACAGAGCCCAACCCGCCATTCCTCAGAGCTCTCAGAGCCACACTTTGAATGAGGACGCAACCACTCCAACAGCAAGCAGTGAAGGCAGAGAGCTCCTGTGTCAGAGAGCAGGGCCTGATAGTCACGCTTAAATGCTTCATTTTCAGGACATGTCTATTGTACTGCACTTTTCATCTGTCTTCATTTTCCTCAAATGCTTTAGGTCTTTGCCACCTGCATACACAATAGCTGCATACACAATAGCCACAGTGGATGCACCTACTGTTTTAAGGTGCAGCACGTTTCCCTCACGGCCACACAGCCGTCAGTGAATGGCTGTCTTGACGCCTGGTCCCAGCACTCTGCCGCCTTTCCACATGTGTCCCAACTGTATACTGCCTCATCAACCAGCTATATAAGCTTCCCTGCTTTGGTTTTAAACACAAATGCCCAAAAATGGAGATTAAAAAAAATATGCTGACTTCAGGAGGTTAAATACTGCGGCTGCTCTTGGAAACAAGATGGTTTCAAACAAGATGGTGCACACGTGGCCTAGTGATCAAGTGCTCCTGGCCTCGGTTTCCGGTCAGTATCCCCACCCTGCCTAAAGAAAACCCTGTGTTTGGGTACTGAGTTGTAGCTGACCAACTGGCCGGATGGTCATCGCCTGCCACTAAGGAGAGCTCTGGGAACGCGCACAGATTGCACCAGTTAGCCACTCTTCCCCAATTTCCTCAAGTGTCAAGGGCCCCTCCCATGACAAACTGCTCTCATTTCCCTGCTGTAGTCCTGACTGCAGCAGCCCAAGTCTCCCACAGAGCTTGCCCAAATGCCTAACTTGCATCAAAACGTAGAACCTAGCACCTGTGTCCCTCCACTTTGTGCAAGCCCTTCTCTCCACCCACAGGCCTTTTTCCCAACTCCAGATGGCACCTGGCTCTAAAGCCCTGACCCAGGCAGGCGGCCGCTCTTCCACCTCAGTGGCCAGATGACTCTTGCCACAGCACAGATGGAGGTGTCCCCTAGGCCTGAGGTTGTGAGTGCTGCAGTGGAATGAGCAACCCCTCCGCACGGACCCCATAATTGCTGCCCAGACACGCAGACTCGTGAGCCCTGCAGCAGGAGGGATCCGACTCACTTGTTACACATGAGCAGCACCTCCAGCTCCTTGACGTTGTGCACCAGGAACTTGCGGAAGCCACTGGGCAGCATGTGCTTGGTTTTCTTGTTGCTCCCGTAACCAATGTTGGGCATCAAGATCTGGCCCTTGAACCTCCTCCGCACCCGGTTGTCGATCCCTCTGGGTTTCCGCCAGTTGCGCTGAAACAAGGAAGGTAAAGGTGGGTTGGTCTCTGGGCAAACTGCCAGCCTTTCTTTTTAAGGAGAACAAATGAAAGAGAAGATGCGAGACACTAGGTGCCCTTGGGTAACAGGACTTCCTCCTCCTTTGATGGGGGGAGAGAAAAAAATTCCTAGATTTACCCACCGGAAGTGGAGACCCACACTCTCACTCCTAAGCAACAGGAAGGTCAAATAGAGCAGGCTGAGATGTGGGGGGGCTGTGTCTTTGGGGAGATGAAGGGCACGGGTGTCCTCACTGTTCTGAGGACATGAGTTTTCACAACCAAAAAACCAGGGACAATCTCTGTCTGGGTCTCAGCAGTCCTAAGTCCACCTCAAATATGTGGCATAAATCTAAAAAGTTCTCGAAAGGCCCCAGGGCAGCCCAGGGTCTGTTATTTAAATTTAGTTTACTCAGCAGGAGCCCCAGTGAGACCTGGGGAGACCCCAGTTCCTATGCAGAGCTCTCAGGCCAACCACAAACCAGCTCACCTGTCAAAAGCTGCTCAGACCAGCTGAGGCCACACTCCCTCCTGCACCCCAACACTCACACCCACCCCAGAACCACATACGTACCTTAATTTTGACATATCGGTCTGACTGGTGCCGGATGAACTTCTTGGTCCTCTTTTTGACGATTTTGGGCTTCACGAGGGGTCTGAGGGCAGCCATGGTGCCTAAAAGGAAAATGGAGATCCCCGCTAAAGCAGAATCCTCCTGAGGGGCTCCTGCCCAGGGCTTGGCTGGGACCTGAGTGGTGTCGCAGAGTGTCTTCCAATCACCAGTTACTGAGCAAGCTGGGAATGGAATGGGTGCCTCTGCTCGGCTTGCTCTCCCTCCTGTTTCCGAAGCTGGCAGAATACTAGGCACTCTCCAGATGCGATCTCAGGAGGTCAGGGGTCACCTCAGCCCCCCAGAACAGCTGACTGAAATCAAAACTGAACCCAAGACCTTCTCACTTGCAAAGGATAGCAAACCCCCACACCCCGAAGTCTCCCCACTCCCAGATGGTCTTTTAAGCCGTGAGCCCTCTTCTTATTTGCAAAATGCACAAGACATTGGCACACTGCATGCCTGCCCAGTGCCTGGCACAAAATAAAAATGTTCAACAAAACAATTCCTGAAGGGTGCTGCAGCCCCGATACCCTCAAAAGCATGCATAAAACCACTCTGCACCCCCAAAACCAGCCAACCTGAGAACCAGATTCTACCCAGGACTGTCAGTTACCGTCCCCAAGGTGGTCTTCCTGGCCACCCCATCCGTCTCTACCACAATCCTTTCCGTCACTTTCATAGCCATCAATTCACTTTGTCCCCCACCGCACTAGGTGCCCCCTAGCACCATGCTCTCCTCGAAGGTAAGGGACCAGTGCCATTTTCCAGGAATCCCGACCCACTACGGGAGTTTGTTAATGACCGATCGAATGCACTGAAGGGTCGTCTTTTTGTTGACAGTCACTCAGGGCCACAGAATGGAATCGAAGGGGCCTAGGGCGCGACAATTAAATAAGTGCACAAGGGCACTCTGGCCAGCGCGCGCGGTGACCCGCAGATCCCAGCCACGAGCTGTCACCCGGGACTCGGGTCGCTCCACGGCCCCCAGAGTCCGCGTAGTCTGACCTCAACATGCACCAGGAGTTGTCAAGGATCAATCAAGCCGTCCGCAGGTCCGACTGGCCCAAGGCGGCCTCCGTAAGAGAGCAAGCGGCCCTGGGAGGCAAAGCGCCATCACCGCACCAGGCCGCTTGGCTGTTCCCATGCACGTCCCAGGAGGCCGGCAGAGACAATACCCACAAAACCGACCAAGCAAAGGAGGCGGCCTTCTCACCAAGGGGTGAAGGGGCCCGGTGGTCACCCCCCAAATGCGGATGGCGAACGATTAAGACTCACCGAATACGAATGGCGGCCACCTCCGAAGGCAGCGCCGAGGAAGAGAGAGGAAGACGGCGCGCAAGGGCTGATGGGACGTAACCTGAGGGTCCTGGAAGGGAAAAGGTGGGCACTTCCGGCTCCGGGTCCTTCGAAGAAAATAAGGACGTGTCCGAGAAATAACGCTACAAAAATGCCCAGTGCACCTGTGTTTTACTGGACACTAATATGTAGGAGTAAAAGTGGAAATGTATTTTCCCTTCCCTCCGGACTACATGGAAAATTTGGGAATGCTTTCAGAACCAAGACCTAGGACGGGGATCTACTTCCGCCAGAAATAGAAGCCAAAACCAGCTTTTAGACTATTTCCGTCCGCGTTTCTTCTCCCGGAAGTGCGCCTCTTAGTGGTCAGGAGGGAACAAAACAGTCACTTCCTAATAATTAAATCCAGAAAATGGTCCTCCCTAGCTGCAGGGGTTGGTTCCAGGATGTCACCCCACCCCATAAAATGGCCTAGTATTGCACAGAACCTCTAGCTGTATATTTTAAATCATCTCTAGATAACTTCTAATGCAATGTGAGTTCTATATAATTGTATTGTTTAGGAAATGACAAGGGGAATAAACAGTAATGAGGCTGTAGCCGCTCACATTCCATGGGATTTCATATCCTTATCACAATTCTAGAAGGTGATTCTATTATTTTCTTCATTCAACATGGGGAAAGCAAAGTTTGGAGATTTGACTCACTCTCAAGTGCACCCTTCTAACCATGTGTCTCTCCTGCCCAGTTTTAAAATTGTTCTTGATTTGTTTTACGTAGCTTTTCTTTTTAAGATCTTCATGAGAATCAAATTCAGGAGGAAAACAAACAAAAAACCTTGGTTCTGCCACTCAAACACAATGCAGATGTCCTTGGTGATCTTGCTAGTAGTTGTTCCAGGAGAGAGACTGGGACAGACGCTAAACCAGATTGTGTTAATGACTGAGAGATGAGGGGAGGAGAAAGCGGTGTGTGTTGACAATGTCACCAGGAGATTTTTGGCTGTGAAGAGGAGTTTGAGGAGACCCAGAGACTGGCAGTGTCTTGTCTGGGATCACACAGCCGGCAGGCAGTAGGGTCAGGGCTGTTATGTCTCTGGCTACCCCACATCGTGAATGATGTCACCCTGCAGCTGTGTGATGTTCAGTGGGATTGGGGGGCGTGGGGACACATTGCAGATGGCTGCCTGTGGGAGGCCTGTCATGACAGGGAGGGCTCATGAACATGTCTCTAGTTTCCAAAGACCCAGGATATTTGGAAGCAGGAGCCCAATGGCTCAGTCTTCAGGGATGAGGATCATGCTATCATCTCATTTAACAGCGGCGGGACATGAGTCTCATCCTGCCTGTGGCTTCTGGCGTGCACTGACATCCCATGAGGAGAGGCGGGAGGTGCCATGTCGTCATTGCTGTCAGTGTCCCCAGCCTCCATCTTCCTGAACACCCCTCTGGCCAACTGTGTGACTCTCCGGGGACATATCTCCCCTCTGAACACTGGGCACCCTGTGACCCAGGGAGAGCTGGCTGTCAGGATGGCCTCCGGCCTTAGCCTAAGCAACTCCATTTTAAACCAAACCTGTAGTCTCACCAGGCACGCCACCGAGCCCCCAGTATGTCACCCAGGCGCAGCCTGATGAAAGCAAGTCACCTTCCGCAGCCCTGGTAAGACTCAGAGTGAAGTCCCTGTCATTTGTCTCCACCCTGATAAGAGTCAGAGATGAGAGATCAGGTCAGATGTCCTGACCCTAGAATGAAAGACGTCACCAAGAAACCCAGTAACAGCTGATAGGGACTGAAAGGGTGGGCAGATGCTCCCAATTTTTAATATAAACATGGGAGCCAATGAACGGACATTAGAGCCGGCGACACTGATGCCCACAGGCAGGGAACCCTGAGGACGACCTGGACGGACATGCCAGCTCTCCTCACCCTCTGCCTGATCCTCTGCATCGTCCTCAACCTCTACAGCAACCTCTTGACCCTGGTGAGGACAGTGACTGCTCCCAGGACAAGCCTCTATCGGTCCCTGTTGTGGTCACTGAGGTCTGAGTGCGCCTCGGCTGGACTTCAGGCCCCAGACTCCAGACTAGTGCTAGGGTTAGCACTCACACTTGGCACGCGGAGGGAAGGCGTGTAACAGGTCGGTCGTGGTTAAGTGTGTCGACCTAGAATTGTTGGCTGTGAATGGATCATGCCTGTGGCAGTGCCCAGCATTAAGGACTGTCATTCTTTGGGGCTGGGGACAGAGCTCAGTTGGTAGGCCCTGGGTCCCATCCCCAGCAACACACACACACACGGACCTATAGAGTGGAATCGTGTTAAGTGACTTGAGTGAATATGCACTGAAAAGGGCAGAAGCTTGTGGACATTCTTTCTCTCTCTCCTCGACTGCGGATGTCACACTTTTGCCCACTGGGACACTGGCCCAGGCCATCTCCCTGAAATTATTTATTTTTTCTGGCTCTTTGACACTCTGGGTCTGTGGCGCAGGCCCCTGGCTGTCCAGGTTGCTGGCTCCGGGTGGCTGTGGCGGGGACTAGCTGATGAAGTACACCTTGGTGCAATCATAGTGGACACGGGTCATGTCACTGGTGTCCCTTAGGGGCCACCATTGGTTAGGGTGGTGGATGGCTGGGTAGACTTGGGGCTTGTGTCGGACATGACTGAAGAGGGCCAGGCTGCTCTCCTGGGCCACGGTGGGCAGGTAGAGCCGCAGCTTATCCAGCAGATGACCCGGCCAGAAGGAATTCGGGTGAGTTGTGGGGGAACCACTGGGGCTCTTCTTCTTCAGCCTCCTGGGGGACAAGAGGACACAGGGAGGGCCGTCAAGGGGGACAGGCTGGGTGGACGTGGAGTGCCCCCAGGTCGGGTCAGCAACGAGCACCCAGAGGCCCACAGAGACTGTCCTTTCCTGAAGGTCACACCTTAAGCAGGTGGCTTGACCCCAGCCACGGACACTCTAGATTGTTCTGTGATTTATTTATGTGCTGAGGTGTCGGGCACAGGACCCAGGCCTCCTGCTGCCCAGGCCCGACCACTGAGCCGCACCCCCAGCCCCATGCAGGGTCATTTCAGGGTGGAGTTTGGGGTCCAGCCTCTGGGGCAGGGGTTCAAGTCCCCGCTCTACCCTTTACTAGGACTTTGAGCAAGAGCGTCCACCTTTGTGGACATTGGTCTGCTCGTCTGTGATGTGCATGTGCTGAGAGCAGCGGCTTCGTGGGCTTGTGGAAAGGACTCAGATGATTGAACTGTGGACACTTCCAGAAGCAATGCCTGCCTGGGGCCCTCTAAGTGCTACTGTCCCTATGGTCCTGGGCACCGAGATCCCATGCTGTGCCAGGAGCCCTGGGCCTCGTGCAGAGGGGCCCAGCCCCAGGCCCCTGTCCTGGGGGACGCCAGCTGCCCTCCCACCAGGTAACAGAGCAAGGGACCAACCTGGCAAATTTCTCAAAGTCCGTGAAGCACATTTTCTTCGTTTTGAACATTTTCCTAATGGAGGAGAGAGAGGGAGAGAGAGGGAGGCATTCTGTGAGGAGAGGGACATCCGGGCTAACGGGGAGCAGGCGTGGGGCCGTGGGGGGTGCACTCCTGAGGCTCAAACCAGGGGAACACGCTGGGGCTCAGCTCCCCAGACCTGGCCTTGCCCCTGGCCTGCTGGGTGACAGGGAAGTCCCATCCTCTCTCTCAGAATGGAGGACCCTTGGTGGTTAGCAGCTGCTGAATCTCAATCCTTGTGGCCACCCCGACTCCCCTGCCAGAGCCCAGGCCAGCTTTGTGGACAAGTGGCTAAAGCCTGAGCCTTCCCAGCCTGGGCCAGCAGACATCACTAACTGGTCACTGTGCTGTGTCCCACCAAGTCTCCATCCGGGGCCAGATGTTTTTCTGTCGTTTGTTTTCTAGGTGCTGGGGATGGAGCCCAGGGCCTGCGGCTTGCTGAGCACACACCTTACCTCTGAGCCACCCCCTGCCCCTGCCCACAGAATCCTTTATAAACTAAGGAGCAAAGGACAGCCAGTGTCCCTCCTTGACCTGGGGGACTGTGCCTTATCCCTGACACCCGGGGCCCATCAATGGACAAAACTCCCTTTCCTTCCTGAACCCCTGGGTAGGAACTGGGGCCAGCCACCTGGGGACTGGAAGGCAGTCGGGGTCCTGGAGGCCACCACTGCCCGGCTCACGCTGCGCTCTTCCCCCCCAGGCCTCCCTACAGCTCTGGAGACGCCTCTCGGGGCAGCGTGAAGCCACCCAGCACCTGTGACTGAGTGCGACCTGGGTAAGGACGGGGGTCTGTCCTCGAACCCTCGGGGTGTGGCAGGAGCTCGGGTGCCCACTTTACAGATGGAGATGCTGAGGCGCCAGCAGCAAAGGTAGAAAGATGAGGATTCCACCCCCGAGCAGCAGGGCGAGAAGGGAAGGCCCCAGTGTCCTGTGACTGGGAGAAGGTGACCCCCCTGGGGGTCTTTCTCTGCGACCTTGTGAGTGGGCGAGGCTGTGCTCAGGAGGGGACGAGGGAAGGGAGGTGAGGAGGCCGGGACTCAAAGACACGGTGATACTGGGGACTGGCCAGTCTAAGCGAGCCCATTAGGTGGGGTATAGACACGGGCACCCAGTACCAGTACCCAGTCACCCAGTACCCAGTACCCAGGCCCTGTGGCTGAAGGGCTGGCAGCGGGGCCCGTGGCAAGGGCAAGAAGAAACAGATCTGGAAGGAAGCGTGCCAGACCTCTCGGCCCCAGACTTCTTGAAGCGCTTAAAGGGAGCCATTTTCGGGGTGATCTTCCAGTCAGAGTAGAAGCCTCCGGGCTGCCGGATGGGGCGCACCTGGCCCTTGTGGAAAATAATCTTGTCTCCAGGGTACAGCAGAGCTGCGAGCGGCAAGACAGACAGACAGGGCCATCAGGCCAAGATGGTCCCCGTAGCTAAGACTTTGGGGTCAGATGAGGCTTAAAAAATATATATATTTGTTGACATTTTTACTTAAAAGATGTTTTCTTTCTTTTTTTCTTTTTATTATCTATTTTATTTTACGTTTTTAGAGGTAACAGATGTCTATTACCTTGCTGGAGTTAGTGGTCATATGGGTATATGCACGAGTCCAAACTCATTGAATTGTATACACTAAGTGTGTGAAGCTTTGGTTTTGGTTTTTGATATATCAGTTATACCTCAAGAAATTATTTAAAAAGAGCTGGACGTGGTGGCGCATGCCTGTCATCCCAGTGGCTTAGGAGGCTGAGGCAGGAGGATCGCGAGTTGGAGGCCAGCCTCAATAACTTAGAGAGGCCTTAAGCAACTCAGTGAGACAGGGGATAAAATATTTTATATCTTAAAATATAAAAAAGGGCTGGGATGTGGCTCAGTGGTTGAGTGCCCCTGGGTTCAATCTCTGGGAAGAAGAGAAAGAAGGAGGGGGAGGAAGAGGGGGAAGAGGAGGGGGAGGGGGAGGAGGGAGAGGGGAGGAGGGAGCGGAGGGGGAGGATGGGCCCCAGGGGGGAGGGGGAGGACAACATGAAGGAAAAGGAGAGGAAATAAGAATCCTCTTTCAGGCTTAGCTGCATGTTGGACCTCACCCTCTGCTTTGGAGCATGTTCACAGTGACCTGTCCCTCGTGGCTCCTCCCCTGGGGGGCAGGTAAGTCCACTGCCCTCCAATCCCCCAGCAGGGAAGCTGCTCAGAGCAAGTCGCAGGGGACCAGTTGTTCTTTTTTTCTGTTTGTTCGTTTGTTTTCTCTCACGTCAGGAGACACAGGATATTCTTAGCTAAATTATTCTGATTGCCTCTGACAGTTGAGTACATATCCAAAAATATTGATGGTGGGAGAGTGTGTGGGTGGCCAGGTTTCTGTAACTTGGGGCGCTGAGGAGCTGTGGAATCCCACTCCAGCTCTGTGCCTGGCTTTGCTTATTATGCTACTGTTTCTAGTTTCCTGGGCTGTTGTGGTGCGATTCTTTTTTTTTTTTAGATGCAAGCTGTCTTTTTTAATTTTGTTTTTACTAATGCAAACAACTTTTTTTTTTTTTTTTTAACCTTTGGTGCTGGGGACTGAACTGCATACTCTCTGCTGGGCGAGTGCTCTACCACTGAGCTACACCCCCAGTCCCAGTCTGGCCTCTGACTGGGGATCCTACTGCCTCAGTTTCCCAGGTCATTGGGATCACAGGAATGTGCCACTGTGCCTGGCCAATCCTGTGTGTGTGTGTGTGTGTGTGTGGCATTGAACCCAGGACCTCATGTCTGCCAGGCATCTGCTCTACACCTGCAGACCCCAATATAACAACACATTGCTAGCCATAGTCACCCCACTACGTAATACAACATCAGATCTCTGTCCTATACACATTATTTCACTTTCTATTTTTAAATGATAGTCAGTTCACCCCCAAATTGCAAAAAAAAACAGTGAACAAGGCTGGGGCTATGGCTCAGTGGTAGAGCACTCGCCTAGCATGTGTGAGGTGCAGGGTTCGATCCTCAGCACCACATAAAAATAAATAAGTAAAATAAGGGTATTGTGTCCATCTGCAACTAAAAATATATATTTAAAAAAAAGTGCAGAGAGGGTTGAGCCCTCTCCAACTCCCTTCAGTGCTCATGGGGCATCTGGCTGTAATACACGATCAGGAAAGGGCCCTGTGTGGGCAGTGTGGCTCAATGGATAGGGAAGGGGATTGCTATATAAGGGTCAGCAAAGGCCGAGCCTGGCTGCACTGGGACAGCACAGGGGACAGTCGCAGGAGAAGCAGGAGGACTCCGCCAAGACTCATGAGGTTAATTACATCTATTCTTAGGGCTTGACTCTGTCTCACAGATATCCTTGGGAGAGTTTCTCTGATAAAGGCAGAACGTAAAAAATACTGGCTCAGGCTCAGTGGCAGAGTGTTTGCCTGGCAAGTGTGAGGCACTGGGTTCGATCCTCATCACCACATAAAAGTAAATAAATGAAATAAAGATATTTTTAAAAAATACTGGGGCTGGGGATGTGGCTCAAGCGGTAGCGCGCTCGCCTGGCATGCGTGTGGCCCTGGTTCGATCCTCAGCACCACATACCAACAAAGGTGTTGTGTCCACTGGAAACTAAAAAAAAATAAATATTAAAAATTCTCTCTCTCTCTCTCTCTCTCTCTCTCTCTCCCTCCCTCCCTCTCTCTCATTCTCTCTTAAAAAAAAAAAAAATACCGGCCCAGGGTCTCCCCCTTCCTGCCAGTGTTGAGCTGAGCTTGCCCTAAGATGGCAACACATGTGAACACTTTATGTTCTAGAAAAAGCAACAGACGTTCCACTCTATACTGGTTACTTGGGGAAGATGAGGAGACTGAACTGTAAGAAGGTTTCGAAGAAAGGGAAGGGAAGATGTACAATATTAACATTTTCAAAAGGCACCCCGATTTCTTTTCTCTCTCTCTCCCTCGCTGCACCCCTTTTTGGTTAGTACAGGGGCTGGAATCCAGAGGTGCCTTACCACTGAGCCACATCCCCAGCCCTTGTTATTTTTTGAGACAGGGTTTCACTAAGTCGCTTAGGGACTTGCTGAAATTTTCGAGGCTAGCCTCCGACTTGCAATCCTCCTGCCTCAGCCTCCTGAATTGCTGGGATTGCAGGTGTGCGCCACTGCACCCAGTTCCTTCATGTTTTTAAAGTGCAGAGACAGGGTCCTGCCTGCTCATTTCATAAGTCATCAGGGAACGGGCGCCCCAGCTCTCCTCCCTCCTCCTGCCCAGCGCCTGCCCCGCAGGCCACAGTGGCTTGGCGGGGTGACTTCTATCTGGAGAAGGACAAGCCCTGGGTGATCACCACCCTCACCCTGCCTAGGGAACTTGGCAGCTTCCTGAGGGCCAGCCGCTGAGCCTCACCTCTCATGAGGATGTCCTCCGTCAGCGGGAGGCCGTAGGACTCACAGAGACTGCAGCACTGCAGATAGACCAGAAAGACGTCCTTGCGGGCCTTGTTGATGAGCCCCTGCGTGTCCCCAGGGATGGTGGACGGGAGGCAGTGAGCTTCAACCTGCTCCTTCCCATGGTGCACCGGGTGAGAGTACTGGACGGAGGGGAGGAAGGGGGCACAGAGGGAGGCTCCCCTGTCTGTGTGCCCGGGACCTTCCTCCTGGCCTGAAGGCAGGAGGAGGGTCTTCTTCACCTCCCCCCAGAGGTCCCCAAGAGGGGGAATGGAAAAGCAGCTGTATTTCAGGTTCCAAGGACAGTGACCTTGAAGAAGAACCCCGCATGGTCAAGGTTACCCCTGAAGAGCCCTTGAGTTGAGCCCACGGTTGTGTAACACGCACGGAAGGGCATGGTACAGACGCTCTGGAGGAGTTCTATTGAAAAATGGCTCAGGAGGCTGAGGCAGGAGGATCACCAAGTTCAAGGCCAGCCTCAGCAACTTAGGGAGGCGCTAGGCAACTTAGCGAGACCTTGCCTCAAAATTTTTAAAAAGCGTAAAGGATGTAGCTTAATGGTAAAGCACCTCTGGGTTAGGGTCTCGCTAAGTTGTCAAGGCTGGCCTCCAACTTGCGATCCTCCTGCCTCAGCCTCCCAAGCCTCTGGGATTACAGGTGTGCACCAGCATGCCCACCTTCTTCTTCACAGTTTGCAAGGCAGGTATGGTTCTTATTATACAGGTAAGGGGCGGTGGGGAGCTCAGGGAGGTGAAAACACCCCTTCCAAGGGTTCTTCCATCCAGCAGGGTGCAGGGTGTTTGAACCCAGCCTGGCCCGTCCCCAGTCCCCATGCCCTTCCGAGCCTGGGGGGTACCTTGTACTGCTGCTTCTTCTCGTAGTACCGCCTGTCCACCTCCTCCATCTCCTCCAGGGTCATGGGCCGTGCCTCTGTCTCCACGTCCACCTCCGGCACCATCAGAAGATCCATCTTGGGAATGGTTGAGTCCTTTTGTTTACGGATGGAGCTCCTGAGGCAACTCTTCTCCTTATCCACGTCTAGTCGGAGAAAAGAGACAAGGAGGGAGGGACTGAGAGGCCGCTGGCCAGGGAAGCAGGCATCCAGTGACACTGAGCAGAGCCAAGTCAGCCCTCGGCTCCCGCGCCACGTATTTGGTCAGCGTCCATCTCAGACACGCCCCGTCGAATGTCCCTCCTTTCCTCCCTGATGGGCCCCTCATCTCCCTACTCCACCTCCCCAGCCTTCCTGGTGACATTCTCATCCTCTGTTGCCCTGTTCTACAGGTGGCTAATAGGACCTTTAAAAAAATAGAAACCATGCCATGTGCAGTGGCCCACACCTGTCATGCCATAGCTTGGGAGGCTGAGGCAGGAGGATCGCAAGTTGGAGGCCAGCCTCAGCAAGTTAGTGAGGCCCTGAGCAACTTAGCAAGACCCTGTCTGTAAATAAAAAATAAATAAATAAAAAGGGCTGGGGGTGGGGCTCAGGGGTTAAGGGCCTTGGGTTCAATCCCTGGGACCAAAACAGAAACCAAAAAACCAACCAAAACAAAAAAATCAAACCATATCACCTCATTCCCCTGGCTTCTCACTGCACTGGAGCCCAGAGCCTTTCTCACTGGGCCACAAGGCCCTGTTAGAATATGGCCTTGGCTTTGGCTGACCCATTCCCGGCTGTTCACCCCTCACCCACTTCCCATGGCCGCCCTGACTGCCCTCTGTCCTCCAAGCCTCTCCTGCCCCAGGGCCTTTGCCTTGATAGTTCCATCTGCCTAGGACGCCTTCCCCTCAGACTGACCTGACGCTGGCTCCTCAATCCCTGGTCAGCTCCAGTGCCTGCTTCTGGGACAGGTCTTCCCCGGCCACCACCCTCGGACTCTGTCCTACTGTCTTCAAGCCATGGTCACCTTGTGTAACCCTTGACTCGTAGGCTCTTGAAGGTAAGGGCTTTGGCTTGTTCACGGCTGTGTTCCCAGTTTCTAGAACCGTGCGTGGCACATAGTAGGTGCTCAGCAATATGAGAATAAACGGGAAAATCCTTTGCTCCTACCCTGATTCTGCCCTCACTACCTTATACTGACACGAAATCTGGGCCTTACTTCCTTCTGTTGAGACTGTGGACAGGTGGGCATCTAGAAATGCGAGCACTTCATCCTCGGGTCCCAGGTGCCCAAACTCTTGCCTCTTCAGACAAAGCAAGGGACACCCAACTCTACCTACTTGCCCACTGACACTACTACTTTTTAAATTTTTTTTTTTTGGTGGTGGTACTGGAAACTGAGCCCCTGAGCCACATTCCTGGCCCTATCTATCTATCTATTTATTTATTCAATTTTGAGCCAGTCTCACTACATTGCCAAGCCTGGCCTCTACCTTGCCATCCTCCTGCCTCAGCCTCCCCAATCACTGGGATCAAAGATGGCTCATGACTACTGTGAGGATGCTCAGGTTCCCTGGGCTCTGACGGGATGGAGGCCCTGCTCAGGAGGGGACAGCCGCTCTGCAGGGCAGCTTGGGACTGGGGAACTGGGGATGGATGTTTGGAGGGGGCTCCCCCCATACCAGCAAGGATACTGGGCAGCCCACTTGGTGTGACGGGGAGTTAGTCCTGTCCCAACTCTTCACCTATAGGAGGCGACCCTTCTGCTGCCCTTGGTAGGGCTCCTGCAGGTTGGATCTCAGGGAGGGTGAGGAGACTCCCCGCAAACATGGAGGAGACTCTGGGGCCTCCTGCGCCATGCTCGCTCCCAGGACGGGTGGGGTATGCGCCGTCTCTTCTAGTGCGCAGGGTGCTCTTCTGCCCACTCAGAGACCACTGCTTGTAGCTGTTGGCCAGGTTGTCCATGGTGATGCTATTGTGCCTCCCCAGAGAGCTGAGATAGATCACGATGTCCTCCACCTCCTGGCCACTCAGAGGGACTCCGGCCTCAGGAGAGAAGAGGAGACACCCAGTCTGGCAGGCTCCCGTCCAAACACCCTGCCCTGCCAACCAAGGCCTTGCCAATCTGGTCCACCCTCCAGCTCCTCACTTTTGGGTAGAGCCCTTTACAGTTCCCTGCTCTCTGCCCGCAAACTTGTCTCCTCCTCGCAAGCCCAGGCCACATGCCGCCATCTCGACAGAGCCAGGCCCTGGGACCCCACCCTTCCTTGTACCAATCTCCATGACAGCATTTACCAGGTAGGTAGGAAGCATGGTTTCACCTTCTGTCATCCTTGTTGACAAAGAGCACCCAAGGCCCCCTTAACTGAAGTAAAATAGGACCAGAGACAGTGTACACCTGATTCTTTTAAGGACAACGAGCAACTTTGGAGGGATATAATGCTTGCCAGCAATACGGAAGGTTCTAGAAGTTTTAAAGGAAATATAATTGTGCTCCTCAGTGTCTTTAGATAATTGTCATTGTCCACTGAAGTCACCTTAAACGGAGATCAGGACTCTCTGGGTGCTAAAGGATTTAGTATTTTGCCTTTTTGTTTATGGGGATTAAAGAGTCTCACTGAGCCACATCCCAGCCCCGACACGCGACTCCTGACCCCATGACATGTGACTGGCACGACTGAGGAATTGGATGTTTAATTTCACTTATTTATCATCCATTTATATCAGAGCCAGTCAGAGTGGAAACAGGGAGAAGGTGGTCTGTGGGCCGGGTGCGTCACTGAGACGTCCTCAAGAAGGCCACACCTTGGGCCATCACAGAGGGTCTGAGTGAGAAGCAAGACCCGGATGTGATTCCTACCCAGGACAGGTGGAGAAGGTTCTAGAAGGTTCAGGAAGCAGGATTGAAGGCCCAGCTCTCTCTGGGTTCAGTTCTGGGGTCTGATGGGCTTAGTTTCGGGTCCTGTGTAGGGTCTTTTAAGGTCACACTAGTGCAGGGTTGGTTTTTTTTTTTTGTGGTGCTGAGGATCGAACCAGGGCCTCACACATGCTAGGCCAGCTCTACCGCGGAGCCCCAGCCCCTGCCCTCCCTGTGTCTACTTCTGAGCTGACCCAGAACCTGGGGAGAGGGCCCGAGGGGAGGTACAGCCTCCTCCCATCCACTGAGGCCCAGCCAGAATTGGGGGCTGCTCACTGCCTTCAAAGCCATGATGAACTCCTCCCTGGAGATCCTCTGCTTCCAATCCCCATCTGCCTTGTGAAACAGCTCCAGGACCTTGACCTTGTGGCTGCGCAGGAAGGAGTACATGTCTGACAGTGCGGGGGGCTTGGGCAGCCGGAGACGGGGCACCGATTTTGGAGAGGCTTTAACGGGTTTTACCTGGAAAAGGCCAGAGAGAGAGAGGCAGAGGGGAGAATTTAAAGGAGACGGACCCATGGGACGCAATCTCCAGGAAGTCCCATGGGAGACAGAGGCTGAGCAGCTCTCAACAGACAGAAGATGGAGAGCAAGGGAGGATGCAGGGCATCTGTGTTTTGCTGCAGAACACATGGAGACTGCTTGTGTGAGCCTCGGTTTCCTCATCTGGAACAAGAGGCTTGGACAAGGAGCGCTAAGATTTCCCTCATATGCACATCTCTCCCGTCATGAACACAGCCCCAGGCCCCAGGCAGGTAGGCAATACTTTTTTGGGGGAAGAAATAAAGGATGCTGTGAATTAGATATTTCTCTACTTACAGATGAGGAATCAGGCACAGAGAGGTAAAGCGATGTGCCCAAGGTCACACAGCAGCTACAAAGCTGCATTTCTAACCCAAGTCCAGTGTTTATTCATAGATACTGTGTTGCTGGGAGAAAAGTGTGGGTTAGACCCATGACATTTGGGCTTTGGCTATGATAATAGCAAGGATTGACCCTGAAGTTTCTAGTTCAACCAACCCAGGGAGACTGCAATAATAAGAAAAATGTCAACCACTGATTGAATGCTAAATATTTCTTGCTTTAAGTCACTTTGGGGCAACTTGTTATGGGGTGACAGACACACCTCTCTTTCTGGACCTCTGTTTGTTCCCCTGTGAAATGGGTGGAAGCATCCCCCTCCCGACCAACCCAAGGGATGAAAAATGACAACACATCCCTAAAAACTTCACCGTTGTCATCTGACACAGGGGACAGCTCACCATGGCGGCCTTGAAAGTACGCAAGGCGAGGTCCCTCCGGGTGTCAAGCTCTCTGTGGATCATGTGCAGCACCTTGGCCTCTGAAGGCGTGATACTGGGTTTGTTCTCCAGCCACCGCTTCACGTCACCAAACGACTCCAGCTCCTTCCGGAGCCTCAGCCTGCGGTTCAGCCAGGTCTTCCTGTCCTCGGGCTGCCCTTGGATATCACCATTTTCTAGGGCTTTGTAGCTGGGGACGGGTGGTGGGGGTGGCGTGGGCGGGAGGGTGGGATCCCTGGGCACTGGCTCCTGCCTCTGAGGCAGGATGATGATCCTCCGGCGACTCTCGGGCAGTTGGAAGTCCTTCTGCTTGAACTGCCGGAAGCAGTGCTCAATGATGGGATCGGAATCAAACAGGTTGCTGACATTTCCCTCAAAATCTAACAGCTTATCCTGGTAGATCCCTTGGGAGAAAGTCAAAGAAAAGTTCCTTTTTATGGATTTTTTTTTGATGTGATTGGCACTCACGATGGCAGGCACCAAGCTAAGGATTTTACCCACTTTCTCTAACGAACTCCTTTTCACCTCCAGCCCCCCATTGATACTCCCATTGGATATCAGAATGAACTTGGAAGAATGAAAGTCTGATCTGATCCACTCATCGCAGGTACCACAGCACCTTTGGGAGCCTGAGTGCCTGGATCTGAGTCCTGGCCCTGCCCCTTCCTGGCTGCATGATCTTGGGCAAGTCACTTGACCTCTCTGGGCCTCACTTTCTACATCTGTAAAATGGGGATAATTAAAGTACAACCCTACTGGGTGGTGGTGGTTTTTAGAATCGCACAGTTGATGAAAGTTGCTTTGTATGTGACCCGAGTTTCCCGTTCTGAGATTTGCTATGTCCTCTGAAGGGCAGAGGAGTCCCTAAAGTCTCCCCCTGGCTGAGTACTTTTTATTACATGTTTTATAGTCCAAATGTCACCCTGGTGCCTACCCACCACACCTTCCTCATAAAACTGCATCCTAAAGTTCCTTGGGGTCCTGTTGTCCATCAATAGGAAAGCAAGACAGGCTGCTATGTGACAGAGGCTGCTGTCACATAGTCACAGGTGCAGACTGTGAACATGTTGCCTCTGGATTGAGGAGGAAAGCCCTCAGAGGTCCATTCCCTGCCCAGGTCTGAGACTCTAAAATGTCACTGGCAGACTTTGCTTCTTTTTGTACCCCCCTGGGGTACAAATGTCTCTGCATGACATTGTGTCTAATTGTGGCTTCTAGAAAGGACATCCTTAGATTGATCCAGAATTGGTTTCCCAGAAACTCCTACCACTTGATCCTACTCCTCCTGATGGATGATCCAGAAAACACACTTGCTCCCATTTTTCTGGGAAAGTCTGTCTGGACATGAATGTGTTCATGAAATTTTCCTCTCTTGGCTTCTGATTCAAATCTCTGGCTAAGTCTCATGTCACCTCTCTGGCCACCATTCTTGAGACCCTGTCTGTCTCCCTGCTCAGCCCTTAAATATTGGTGTTCTCTTCTTTTTTTCAGAGAATCTCCTCTGCTCTCGTGTTTTGATGACCTTCGTGCCAAGGACACCCATACCAATATTTATGATCTGAAACCAGCCCCTGTTCTATACATCCAGATGCTTCTAAGACATTTCATCTGGGTGGCTTCCAAGGATCTCAAGCTCAGGAGTTAGGTGACAACCAACTAAAAATGAATTTGTCTCCATGTCCCTGGGTCCAACTAGCCAGGTCCTCTGGGCTAGTGTGTGGCTCTTCTTCTCCTTCTGACTTGGGGAACTCCTTTTTTACCTTTAAGGCCTGGTGTAGATTTTTCTAGCAGCTTGGAACTGTTCCTCCAATGTCCCCTACATTCAGCAGATCTCTTACTTCTGGGGGACACCCCTGAACCCCACATTCACCTCTTCTCATTCTGTAATTATCCATTTATCTCTGTCCTCTTGAAGCTGCAGAGGTTTGCCAAGAATTTAGCCTGCGGTGACTGTCCTCAGAACCTTGAAGTTTGGAGGTGTCTTCCAAAGACTCCACCAAGCAGGCTGCAGCATGGATATCTCAGAAATGCACATGACGAGGGGCCCTGACTCTCTGGAAACCCCTCACCCAGCAGGGACACGGCACAAAGAGATCTTGGTCTGTCCTCACCCTCACCCCCACTTCTACACGTCAGGGTGGGGGACTGAGGCTTCCTACAGACGACATCCTGGAGGAAGTCAGCCTCGGACTTACGCGGCGGCTGCAGAAACAGACTCTGGTAGATCCTGAAGTAATAGTCCAGGGTCTCGCGTCTGGGATCCGGGGTGGGTGACACAACGTCTGCGTTCATCGGGGCGTTGGCTCGTGGCAGGAGCTGGGGCTCAAGGAAAATCTCTCTTGGGTTTCAAGAAAGGCGTGCTGCTTTGCAAAGAGTAGCAACAACCCGTTGCCATGACAACCGACGCCGGGAGCTGATTGGCCCAGAGCGCCCAGGTGGGAGGAGCGAGGGGCGTGGCCGCCCGCCTTCCCTCTCAGTTCCTTTTGGCCCGTCCTGGTCCAATCCTGAATTTGCAGGAAACCAATCGCGGGCTTCCCTGCAAACTAGGTCTGGGCAGAAGTCCACGCCTTCAGTTCTCGGGTCTTCTCACCCTAAGAAGAGGCCCTGCGAGCTCCGGGGTGTCTGAAGCACCCCTCAACACAGCGTGCTGGAGGCCGGGAGATTCCATTTATGCGGAAACCCAGGACAGGGGGACCCAGCAGAGTGCCCACTCATCACTGCCAGGATATGGGGGGCGCGCTAGGAATAACTGGCAACAGGTTGGGGCTTCTTTTCAGAGTCATGGAAAGTTCTGGAATTATTGACAATTGGATAACGTTGTAAGTGTACTGAAAACTATTTTTTTCTTTCTTTTCCTGTGCTGGGGATGAAACCCAGGGCCTTGCGCAGGCTGGGCAAGCGCTCTGCTACTGGACTACCTCCCTGAAGTGGCTAGGTGATGGATTTTATACATTTTACCCCAAAAAGGTGAAAACAAAGCCACTTCAGTGCAGTTTCTGTGCTGGGCACCATCTTTACTGGGTTGCATTATCTCTGGGACCCTCAATGCCAGAGGCAGTCACGGTGGTGTTCCCTGGAGCCACCTGAAGAGCATTCTTGACAGGAGGCACCCTCTAAGCACTTGTGTGTGTGAACTTACTGATCACAATAACCACGTAGGGGAGGCAGTGCTATCCCATTTCAGAGATGAGGAAACAAGTCCCTAAGTCAGGCAACTCCACCTGTAAGAAAGGGGAAGCCTGGCCTAGAGCCCGGAGCCCCAGCAGCCCGGCTGTGGTCCTTCAGAGCTCAGCTCCATGGCTCAAGCTATTAGTGGAGACATGGGGACAGGTTGGGGTGTGTCATCAAGCCCGCATGCAGTCACATCCGATGCTGAAGTTTGGTGAGCATATCACACCCTCTGACCCTGACTGTGGCCCAAGGCTTCTGAGACCCTAGTACATCTTTAGCTGCCATTGATAGGGACAGACTGCTCTGCTCCCCTCCATTACTGTCTGCCATTCTCTCTTCCTCGAGGATCTCCAGTCTTTTCTTCTTTGTCTCCTTGCCCCACAGAGGGTTTGCATTTGTGAATGCTGTTCAGATGTGAAGGGTTAGTATGGAGTGGACTTAGGATGTCCTGGGGAGGGGAAGGTATGGCCGGTTTTCTTGTTCTCTGGTCAAAACCCAGCCTTCTCTAAAAACCACCAGTTGTTGGGGAGACGGACACACTGCATCTGATCTGCTTACACACCACCCTACAAGGCACTTTCCCAAACAATTCATTCATTTTTCCTTTATTCAGTTAATTTAATTTTCAAATTAAACCTTAAAATGGCAATTGGTAATTAAGACTTCATAATTTAGGATTTGTATTTTTTTTTGGGGGAGTTGGTAAGTTCTAAGGAAAACACTTCAGTATTTCAATTGTATAATATTTATAATAAAAATGGCATAAAACATTGGAGGTCCGACCCTCCACACTGGAAGATGAGATGGGTGTTTACAAAGGGATCAAGGTAAAGGATGAGCTGACTTTCACATTAATAAAATGGACGTGGGGGTGGGGACGGGGGCAGAGCTAGCACTCCTAAGAGCCAGTGTGGAGCTATCAAGAACACGTGAAGGACGGCACACACCTATAATGCCAGAGGCTCAGGAGGCAGGAGGCTCAAAAGTTCAAGGCCAGCCTCAGAAACAGTGAGAGGGGCTGGGGATGTGGCTCAAGTGGTAGCGCGCTAGCCTGGCATGCATGTGGCCTGGGTTCAATCCTCAGCACCACATACAAACAAAGAAGTTGTGTCCGCTGAGAACTAAAAAATAAATATTAAAATTCTCTCTCTCTCACTCTCTCCCATCTGAACACATTAAAAAAAAGAAAGAAAGAAACTTAGTGAGGCCCTTTCTCTTAAGTTAAAATACAAAAACATGCTGGGGATGTGGCTTGGTGGTTAAGTGCCCCTGGCTTCAATCCCCAGTTTCTTTGGAGTTTAACTTCATTTTTTAATAAAAATATTTATATTAATTACCTAATACACTCTAAAATGTTTTTCTGTTTTGTACTTCAGTTCTTAAGACCTCCATTAAACACAACCAGTCACCTTTCCAGACTTATGGCGTTAGTCCAGATGAGAACCCAGTGTGTATTTGTGTATTTTCTTCTTTTAATTTTTTTTAAATACTTTTTTTAAGTTGTTGTTGGATCTTTAATTTATTTACATGCAGTGCCGAGAATCGAACTCAGTGCCTCACACATGCTAGACAAGTGCTCTACCACTGAGCTACAACCCCAGCCCTTCTTGTAATATTTTCTTTTAGTTGTCAATATACCTTTATTTTATTTATTTATATGTGGTGCTAAGAATCAAACCCAATGCCTCACACATGCTAACCAAGTGCTCTATACTGAATTACAGCCCCAGCCCAGCTTTTCCGTTTGTGGTGCTGGGATTGAACCCAGGGCCTCACACATATGAGCTCCCTACCACTGAACTATATCCCCAGCCCCGGTGTGTAACATGTGGGCCAGCAGTGGATCTTTGCTGGTGGGTGTGCTACAAGAATTTTTGTTAAATGAAAATGTGATGGGACATTGTGAAGTGGATATTTATACTTATAAATTAGTTACAATTTAATTTTCAAATTATATTTTAAAATGGTAATTAAGACTTAATAACATCAATAAAAAAAAGGGGAAAAAAGAGATCTTAATCACCTATAATCCTAAGGGCTTGTGAGGCTGAGGCAGGAGGATCATGAGTTTGAGGCCAGCCTCAGCAACTCAGCAAGGCCCTAAGCAACTCAGTGAGACCCTGTCGCTAAATAAAATATAAAAAGGGCTGGGGATGTGGCTCAGTGGTGAAATGTCCCTGGGTACAATACCCAGTACCAATTAAAAGAAAAAAAAAAAAAAAGACTTAATAATTAAGGATTTTTGTCTGGTAATTTCTTTCTGAGATAAACGGTTCAGTATCTGAACTATAACATTAGAATATCTACAATAACAGTGACTTGGGAGGTTCAAAAGTTTAAGGCCAGCCTCAGCAACTTAGAGACCCTGTCTCAAAATAAAAAATAAAAAGGGTTAAAGGGTTGGGGATGATGGTCAGTGGTAAAGGACCTCTGGGTTCAATTCCCAATGCCAAAAATAGTAATAATAAATTATTATTGTAATAAAAATGGCAAACTCTTTGATTTTTCCTAAGATAATTGTTCAGTAACATCATTTTCTACAGAAAGAGAAAATCAAATCTTCCCCTAGCTGGGTTGATGGAAATGTGCTTTGTATTATTGATGACCCAGAAAAGCATTTTTTGCTTTCACATTCCATTCCATTATTGGCAAAGTCATATACATTTTTAGGATTGTTATCAAATAATTTATTCTTTTTTAAAAAAATCTCAAAATATGTTCTAGAACATTCAGTAATAAAGGGCCAATGGTACCCCACACACTGAGAAAATACACATTGTGTTCCCAGTTGGGCTAATTAAAATCATATTCCCGGAAAGGTAGCTCGATTGCCTTTAATGGACTTCGTAAAAACTGAAGTGGGGGCTGGCTGGGGGTGGGTAGGGAAGGGGGGGACGGGGGTGCTGGCATGTGCAAGTCCCCAAGTTCCAGCCTTAGCACTGCAAAAAATAAAAGTCCCCCCCGCAAAAACAAAACAAAACAAAACAAAACAAACAAACCCAAAACACACCCACTGTTTGCAAAACAGTGCACAAAAGACAAGTTTGGAAACTTCGAAGGGCTTTAAGACAGACTTAATTTTTCATGATTTTCCCAAAGCCAGTCATGGTATTTATTTAACTTGTGATCCTGGGGGTGCACCTGGAAAAAATACGACACATTAGGAGACAGGGGCCCTAAGGTAAGCTAGTCATCAATATGTTTTCGTAAGATTGGCTTAGGAAGGTTTGGTGAGGATTAGTGCATTATAATAATACACCTGTAATACAGATAATAGGACTCACAGGTAAAATCATTAAGGTGACCCTGTTCAGTTGGCAAAGTGCTTTCTAGTTCAGTCCTGATTCAGACCTGGAGGGTCGAGGTGGCGAGGACATGAGTCAAGTATCAGCACATTTTCTAGGAGATTCTAGAGGCTGAATGGATTGCTCAAGTCACAGTGGACTGCTCTGGTGGGCAGGGATAAGACAGCCTATCTTGACCCAACCCTGCAGGGTGAGTGCTTGAGGTCAAGTCACCAGTTGTCAGGACAGTGTACCAGGCCACCCACCAGCTGCCATCAGGATGCATTAGGGCTGGGTATACCCAACAGAAGGGGCAGCTGAAGGAGGACCCAGTTACCACCCAAAACGGTCTGAGACTACCAGAGAAACCCAACAAGCAAACATTCTGGAACCAACTGGCCTCCTCTTGACAGTACATAAACAGGGAAAGGCAGAAACAGGGTCAGAGCCATGCCCAAGGGTCTTTGGGGACTTCGGGAGTGTTTAACGACCCCCTCTCTGCTGCAGATGACCCCATGCCACCAGCTCCCCTCGAGCTGGGTACAAAACTGGTCAGGACTGCTATAGCACTTGCATGCAATGAGTAGTTTGAGCCATAACCGTGGATGTTTTTGTTTCTGGGACAAATGTGTGGGTTGGGCTAGGGCTGGGGGCGGGCCTCACCTGCTTCCACTCGTTGATGCAAAAAATCCTGTAAGAGTCGTTGCCATATTTGCCAATCCCATGAAGCTCGATCGGATATTTCCACTGCTTTGTCAGGTACTCATCTGAGAATACAACATCCCTCACATGAGCACAACTTTTAGGAAGCCACCTTCCATAAATGTGTGGTGACAGGGCGAGATGGAGAGTGTGGCAGAAAGGGACAGATAACCTTCAAACTCCTGCAGCACCTTTATGACTTCCTAGCCACTATTTTGTGCTGTGCTAACTCTACAGGGGTGACATCCTTAAGGACAGGGCTTTCTGATCCATTGACTTCTTCCCTAGTTCTGCCCACGTGGCCTGATGCTGCTGGACAAAGGTTTATTACCTGGGTTGGGGTGGAAGACGACAGTTTGGGGCAAGCAGGCTGTTCATAAATGCCATCAATGCTTGGGCCTTATTAGGGTAGCATCTGAAGACATCAATGTTTAAGGTGGCTCTATTTTTTTCCTTTGGGCATAAGGAACACACCTGAGAACTTGATAATGGTTTTGGCTCGAAGATCGTAGAGACCAAGAGGCTTCAGAAGTTCCGACACATCTCTCCAGTCTGCTGTTCTTGCTACCTCAGCCGAAGGGTATTTCTCCAGAAATTCCCAAAGCACAGGAATTGCCATTTTTCCTAGGAAAAAGACACACCAGTGATTATGAGCAAGATGCTGGAAGGGCTTCTTTTAGGTTCAGGGCGTTTCTCATTTAGAAATCTCACACAAAGGTTTTGTTTGTTTAACCACTGACAAGAGACCATTTTTTAGAGTCAAATAGCAACACTGCTATTTGGCCAATAAATAGTCCAAATTCCGCTGAAACTGGCCTTGTGTGATATTAGTTTTTAAATAATCAGATCACTAGGTAGCTAGTGGAGAATCACACAGGACACAAGGTGCATTCAATGACAAGAAAATGCTTTTATACAGGATACAGGGTGGAAAAACGCTCACTGGCTGATTTGCCCTGATGCCCAAACCTAGCGTGGAAGTAGGAAATATATGACCTGCCCCTTGATGCTAAAAAGGCCACTGGATGTCATCTAGTCTTCCTCATGGGGGAAGAGTTTGAGGGCAGAAAGGGAAGACCTTAACTGAGGTCACAGACTTGAAATGGCCCTTGAACCCAGGCCTCCCTGAGCCTCGATTCATTGCTCTTTCTCCTGATCACATTGTTTCTAAGACACCAATGAGAAGGATCCACAAACCTGATGTCCGATTGAGAAATATCGTCGCGATGAGAAGCTTCCAGGGATCGTGGAAAAGTGTTTCTTGGACAAGGTTAAAAGGTGACCGAGGAGGGGTCCATTTCTTAAAGGCTTTGCGTCGTGGGGGGCTGAGAGCTAAAAGACACACTGCATGAGAGTCGAGCACCCGACAGTGACTTAGAATCTGATGTTTTCATTGGGAAACCGATACCTTCTCTGCTATACTTGCTGGAAAAATATAAGCTTGTCTTCCTTTTTTCTACCTGTGTTCGTGGGATGGTGGTGTTTTCTGGAAAGGCACAGTGGACAGAGAACACGGAATTATGGTTTAGCTTAAAGAGACAGTCAAGGATCAAATGATAATAATAATTCAGGCATTATTCTGAGTACTTACATAAATTTTAACTAACTGAATCCTACTAATGACCTCTGAGCCAGGCACTATTTTAGCTCTACTTTACAGATATGGAAATTGAGGCACAGAGAAGCTAAGTCAATTGTCCAGTGACACACAGCTAGCATCAGAACTCCAATTCAGAGGCAGGCACTCTGACTCCCAAGTCCAGGCCCTTGGCCAACAGTCACACTCATTTCCTAGGATTTCTGTTTAGAGCTCGGAGTATTGAAAAATTGGAAACAGTATGGAATATTTTAAATTATGACCCATTTATTCAATGTGGTCATCAAAATATAAAATCATATATTTTATATATTTTTCAATATAAATATTTTTAATATAAAAATTATATATATTAACAAATACATGATTATTTTCTATTAACTTATAAATGAAAAAAGCAAGATTCTACATATGATCCCAATTTCATAAAAACATATATGTATGTTTGCGCATACATAGCGAGACACCGACCCATGATGTCCCTGTAAATAGGATGCCAGGACATCATGGGTTAAAAATGACATAAACCAGTTGAGCATGGTGGGGCAAGCCTTTAATCCAGCTACTTGGGAGGCTGAGGCAGGAGGACAGCGAGTTCAGGCTAGCCTCGGAACTGTCTCAAAAATGAAAAAATAAAAATACAAAAATAAAAGACACAAACCAAAATGGCATAATGGCTATTGGTGAGTGCCAGTTTTCTTATTTTTAACAGTCATATTTACTTACTTCCTCCACTCATACCCTCAAAATTTGAATTGCAGTTAATAATACCTTGCATATGAATAGCACGAAACCATCTTTTCCAGTCTCGATTTAACTTACAATATTCTTGATGTGAAAAATGGGATTAGGGAGGGCTATTATTTCTATTGTTCAGATGAAGAAATGGAGGCTCAGAAATGAAGCAGCTAACCCCAAATGATACTGGGACTGAGGACACTAGGAAAGGGTCCAGGTCTCCAGATTGGTCTAGAGTTTTCTGCTCTTCTATTTTGAGTAGATCAAACCCAGTAGAAAGAAAAAAAAAATTAAAAAAAAAAAAAAAAAGGAACTGCTCTTACCAGTTAGTTACTTGCTAACGTTTTCTGTGGGTTTCTATAAATAATTACTAACTAGCCTCCTTTATAACTAGTTCACTTAGCAATTTGTAGCTCAACCAATAAGAAAATCTTCACTATTCCACTGGACACCTAGTAAGCTAAGGGTATTTCATCTTATTGAGAACCAAACTTACGGAATAGAATACTTTCATCTTAGTCATCCTTTTTAATATTTAATTTATCCATTATATTAGCAATAAATCTACGTTAAACCCCAATGCTTTCTTTTAAGATGCTCAGTCTTAAGGACAGACTTGGACCCTCTGAGATTCCCAGGTATACACGGCCATCTTCTGTCACAGGTAGAGAAATTCCAGGCACACAGGAGACATCAAATTATGGTGGGCTTGAGATCAGAAATCAAGTCCAAGCCCCCACTCCACCAATTTGGCCCCCACAGGATTATTAAGTACTATTACTATTCTCCTTTAAGGGAGGTATTCATTATACCATAATGGCATAATGAATAACTAATACAGGGCTGCTCAGAAGATGTCCTTTTTATCAATTATTCACTGAGGTATTTTAAAAGCCAAACAGCTCAGCTCTGAACTCTCTATTAAGAGCATATTACGAATAATAGATGAACTATGTGATTATACTTCTGAATTATTTAGAACCCTCAGGCCTTTTAGAGAAGCACTACATTATAATAGAAGACAAAAGTGACCGTGGTATGTACGAAATTAAATTGGAAGTCGCACTTCAGTAGTAAGTAACGGGAGATGTGCGAAGACACTGGATATTCTGTTTGTGTATAAGAGGAATCTTCTGAGAATTTTTCACAAGTCTTTTAGTTTTCCTTCTAGGTTTAAGATGACTGGCTGGAAAGAGGATGGGAAGAAGGTCAGTTAACAGGGTCTTAGGATGATCTGAAGAATAGATCTAAGATATAGTCCTATTTCTTTGTCTAGACTGTGTCTTAACCATGGACAGACATGAAATGTAAGATCTGGAAGCGGAGCCTCCTCAGCCCATGGCTAATAGCATTAAATGCACTGAATACCATGAAATATTTTCTCAGAAGTAAAATCTCTCTTGCCTTCTGAGCGTTTGCTACCTGTTTCAGAGCCACATTTTAAAAGGTCCATATGCAAATGCTCCTTCCTCTGCCCCTCGTCTCCTTTCGATCTGTTTTCCTCTGAGTCTAAATCGGTCTCCCCACACTTCTTGTTGCGTTCTGCTTCTTTGGTTGAACATAATTTGTTTGGGGTGCCAGAAGTTATTTGTTCAGAGTGAACGTCTGATCCTGAATTGGGTGAGTTTTCTTTCACGGTGATCTTGACTTTATCGGTCACACTGAGGGTCTTGTCGCTCACTCTGGCGTCAGAGATGCACAAAGTTCTGCCCAGCTCACTGTCTTGGGCGACAGGTTCTCTTTCAGCATCTGTCTGGTCGCACAGAGATTCTCCTTTGTCATTACTTTCAACAGAACCTGAAAGACTCTTTCTGCACCATCTTTTGGTTTTCTTAATTGGAATTCTTTTCAAAATTGTCACCTTCCTTTTGGACTTGCTAACCTTCCTGGAGTTACCATCATTACTACCCTCATCTTCTTCCAAAAGCACCTGAATGGACTCAGGGCTGGACAGTCCCCTGCTGTCTTGCAGCTCTGAATTACTACTGGGCAGAGGAAACACTTTCTTCCACCTGCTTCGTGTCCTGAGGTTCCGGGTTGAAATGTGACTTTCATTCTGCAGTTGGGCTGTCAGAGCTGCGACACTGCTGTCTTTAGATCTTGACCTGATGCCCCTTTTGGAAAGTACAGTAAAATCAAAATCTTCTGGCTTAACAGAAGTCTCTCCATGTTTGTAAAGATAATTAGCAAGTGAACTTCTGGATCTGAACTTCAGTCCTTGTGGGCTAGAAAATGATATTAAAGGAAACTTAATGCTAGCAAATAAAAGTGCCTATTTTTTTATTCTTTTTTGGGATACTGAGGACTGAACCCAGGGCCTCAGGCATAAGCACTCTATCACTGAGCTTCAACCCCAGCCCTTTTTAAAACTTTTATGAAGGGACAGGGTCTTGCTAAGCTGTCCAGCTGGTCTCAAACTGCCTCAGCCTCCTGAGAAGCTGGGATTACAGGTGTGTACTACCATACCCTATATCAGTATGAGTGACTTTTAAAAAAGAACTGAACCACATTTCAGATTTCTAATTGATAATTTCCTAATGTTGTCATAAGCATTTGTCATTTGAAAAGAAAAAAAGAGTCATAAAGGGAATTTTCAAATGGTTTCCTCTGTAACAGCACAAATAAATTCAATAAACATAACTCAAATGCAACTGCACCATCAAAGTCATTCCCCGTTGGAGGGACAAAATGCATGCAACTGAGCTCAAATTACTTGATATAATTAACCAGTCACAGTGAACAAACAGAATCCATTGGTAGGATGGCAAAATTAGCAAGAAGCCAAGATTCCTCTATGTCTCCCCTCTACCTGTCTAGACAGAATTATCTGGCTGCACCACCTTTATTTACCACCTTGCATGCTCACCTGATAAAGTAGACATCAAATCTTCCTGCTGTCTTCCCTGATAATCTTTGTTTCACGACTCTTTCCCATCCACATGGGACAGGCTTATGGCACTCGGTCACTGCGGGGTCACCCAACTGAGAAGAGGCGATGGCTTCTTGTAGCAGGGGCTCACACTCACTGATTCTTTTTATCGCTATTGGTCTTTCATCTTCTCCCGCTCTTTCCGATCCCACAGCCACATCTTCCTCACTGGAAAAACAAAGCACGAGTGATCAGCTCTGTACAATGAGAAGCTCAAGCTACTTGCTAGAAACTTCTGGGTTAATCATTGCATAGACCTATTTTAAAGTTTTCTTTTTGGTACCAGAGATTAATCCCAGGGGCATTTAACCACTGAGCCACATCTCCAGCTTTTTTTTTTTTTAATGTTTTATTTAGAGACAGGGCCTTGCTAAGTTGCTTAGGGCCTCACTACATTGCTGAGGCTGGCTTTGAACTCGGGATCCTCCTGCCTCAGCCTCCTCAGCTGCTGGGATTACAGGCACGAGCCACTGCACTCAGCTATTATAAAGATTTCTGATGACACCTGACCTAAGCTGGAGAACAGGGACTAATAGCTGACCTGTTAACCAGTGATCATAAGGACTGCTTAAAGGAGTGAGTCAACCCTCCTCTTCTGCAAACAGGGGAAAATTTTACATAGATGTGTATTTTTCTGAGTAAGAGCCTCTATCATTTCCATCAGAGGTTGCAACCCTTTAAAAGGTTTCTGCCAAGAATTTTCAAATCTCCTTGATTCTTCATCTTCACAATAACCTTGTGAAGTACATAGGACAAGATTTTACTCTCATTGTATTGATAAAACTGAGTGATAGAAGGTTAAAATACTGGCAGAACTGATACCAGAACCCAGACCTACTGTTTGGTCTAACACTTCTCTCCTGTACTATTATTGAAAAAGTTCAGCAAAGTGTATCTTAACCACTAAATGATACATTTTAAAAGAGACCATCTAATCCAACATCTTTTCTACAAACAGGGAAACTAAGAAAGAACTAGTGTCTAATAAGTATTAGAATCACAGTCTTCTGATGTAATTTAGGGTTAAATACTTTTGGGGAGCTGTAGGAATCTTACGGTAGCTTACTTAAGAGTTAAGGAAACTGAAACTTGGTGGAAAAGACTCAAATCTGTGAGTCCAAGAGCAGATCACTTAAGCTCCCAAAGATTTGTTTCTTCATTTGTAATATCATTTACAAGATTAAAAATTTGGGGGGGCTGGGATTGTGGCTCAGTGGTAGAGCACTCGCCTACCACGGGCAGGACCTGGGTTCCATCCTCAGCACCACATAAAAATAAAGGGATTGTGTTGTGTCCATCTACACCTAAAAAATAAATATTTAAAAAAAATTTAAAAAAATGTAGGCAAGTCATCCTACACTCATCTCTCACACATCCAAGTATGCAACAAGAACTGTAGTTTCCTCTGTTACTTCTCTTAAAACCCACTTTTGGGCTGCCCTGCTTACTGAACACATCTCCTCCATGATATTTGTAGGAGTTTCCAACCGAAGTACACCTCTGTTTTTTTTTTCCTTTAGGGATTGAACCCAGAGATGCTTTACCACTGAGCAACGTTCCCAAGCCCTGATTTTATTTTGAGACAGAGTCTGTAGATTGTGGAGGCTGGCCTCCAACTTGCGATCCTCCTCCCTCAGCCTCCGTGTGCCACCGCGCTCTCTACCTGTACCACAAAAGTTCCCTGCTCCTCCTAGCTTTCTAGTCACCGGAGTAAAGAAAGTCTGGGACAACCCCAGGGCTCATCCTACAGAAGGAGCGACCTTCTCCCGGAGTTAACTTAAGCCCATGGGCCTCCAGGTCTTGGTCGACCCTCTGCCAAAGACCAGAGGGGCCCACAGACCGTCCACCCGCCGTTCCCATTTTTCAGGTGGTGGAACTGCGGTTCGGAAGGGGAAAGAACTTGCCGGAGGTCACACTGCTGCTCTGGGACTGGGAGGTCACTGGAGGCCATCGAGGAGGCGGGTCCGCCGTCCCCCAGGCTCGGCGTCTCCATGAAGGCTGAGCCAGTCAAGCGGGGCCCAGCTGCAGCGACAGGCCGAGACCTGCAACGGCCTGGGGGCGAAGCAGAGTAAGAGGTGAAACTTCCTTCGATTCAAGGCACCGGGATGCCACCAAAGCGTTCAGGTAGGGTACGTCCGTCACACTCCACAGCCGCTTTCCGACCGCCCCTTGGACCGCAGCCGCCATTTCTATGGTTCCGCCAATCAAATCCCTCGTCGAGGAAGATGCTCCGCCTCCTCACCCGAGCCGACCAATCGCGTACGCCGTAGCTACACTCCCGCCTTCTAAGTTCCGGTTCCATCGGCGCTTTCGCTCCTGTGCGCGCGCTCCCTGGTAGACATGCGCACTCGGAGCTCTGCGGGCGCACGCGCGTAGGTGTTGTTGTGCGCATGTGCGTTGCCAGGGGTAGCGCAGGTAGCCGAAGTGGCCCGCGCCTGTTGCTGAGGCGGGGGTAGGAGGGGCCCCGAGGCGGGAGGAAAGCTGCGATGAGGTCCGTGCTGACGTGGAAAAATAAAGTCGATCAGTGGTGAGAAGTGGGGCAGTTGGGGAGGAGCGGGAGGCCGAGCCCGGGAGGGGATGGCGGGAGCCACTCCAGTGAGCCCTCGCGGTTGCCAGGGGCAACGGGCCTGCGGCCTGGGCTGAGGGCGCTGAACCCAGGTCCTTAGGGGCTTGCAAGGTTTTCTAACCCCCTTGGTGGGTGCAGAGACTGAGGCTTGGGGATGGGGCAGGGGGTTGTGGCCTGTGGAGGCGACTTTATACGTAACACGATCGGGGTCTGGTCTCTCCTTGGCTCAGAATCCGTCCAGGGCTCAGGTCGCACCTCCTACAGTTGAGGCTGGCCTCCCACTTGCCATCCTCCTGCCTCAGCCTCCCGAGTCTCTGGGATTTCAGTCGTGCAACACCGTGTCAACCCCCCCCCCTCCTTGCCTAAATATGATTTTATATTTTCCCCAGAGACTTAATTGCTTCGTGTATAAAAAAATCAATATTATTTACTTTAAGACAAATGTTCAACTTCAAGCAGGGAGAAACCACCGTCTTTGTAAGTGTAGCTAGATATTGTTGCTAGGGAACCTTTACACCTAAAACCTCGATTCACAAGTATGGGGAGAGAGAGATACTTCAGATGGGCACAGAACCAAGATTTTCTCCTAATTAGAATTAAGTCCGGAAAAGAATTGAAAGAGTTTCTCCTTGTGATTCAGTGTTATTGAATGCCCTTGTTCCATTTTTTTTTCTCACCTAAATCCATCTTCCAGAGGGTACATTTTGGCAAGCACTGACTGACTGGATAGTTCCCAGCAGCTCAGAATCTTTCTCGTGTTTATCTGATTATATTTATTTATTTATTTATTTCAGTCTTGGGGATCAAATCCAGGGATACTTTGCCTGGACCAAAAGGGCTACCCCTAGTCATTTTTCTTTTTTTGAGACAGGGTCTTGCTAAGTTGCCCAGGCTGGCCTTGAACTTGAGATCCTCCTCCCCTGCCCCAGCTTCCCTAGTCACTGGGATTATAGACATGCACCTGCCATGCCCAGCTCCCAAGTCCTTTTTAATTATTTGTGTGTGTGTGTGTGTGTGTGTGTGTGTGTGTGTGAGAGAGATAGGGTCTCACTAAATTGCCTGGACTAGTCTTGAACTTACAATCATCCTACCTCAACCTCCCAAATAGCTTGAGATTACAGACATGTACTTCCAAGCCTGGCTTAAGCTTTATATTTTTTTTGCAGTGCTGGGGACTGAACTCAGGGCTTCGTGCATACCTGATAAGCATGCGTACCGAGGTACATCCTCAGCATTAACGTTTTTTTTTTTTTTTTAACTTTTAATGGAAATTGAGTAAAAAGTCAAATTCTTTTTTCTTTCTCCCTCTATCATAGAAGTACCCATTGCACAAGCTGGTGATAACTGGCAACTGAACATTTGGCTTCCGTGTCACAGAATAATCCATGGTGATACAGACTGTGGCCACCTGAATTGCTCAAGCTCTACTGGAAAGGGGCAGCTGCGGCTTTGCTCCTGCCAATCATCACCATGTAGTAACTTGGCCTTGGGTGCTCAGATCTTCCTATTTTTACCAGAAGCTAGGAATCTGGGTTTTTTAATGTGCAATGCCCTAATTTTTCAATGTTGGCATCTAAGAAAAATACAAAGTAAAACACCATGTGGGCCAAACTAAACATTTGCTGGCCAAATGCAGCCTGATCTGCTCTATTTTCATCCCCTGGCACAGAATTGTCTCCCTTCATCTCTGTGGTACTTAGAGTCTGTCAGCACAAGAGTAAATTTTTTTTAATCTATTTATCCCAGAAGCCCATAAACCCTTTAAAAGCAAGGGCTATGTCTTCATTCATTTCCACGTGATTTCAGAGCCTCGACAGGTCATTGGTGGTGGCAGTTTGGTGGATCGATATTTCGTGATTGAAGGAACCAGGGAGTGAATGAAGATTGGCTGGTTGCTTCTCGGCCCATCACTGGTTGGAAACAATTTATTAGAACAGCAGATCTGCAACAGGGGAGGCAGGAGGATCCCAAGTTCAAGGCCAGCCTCAGCAACTCACAGAGACCCTGTCTCAAAATTAAAAAGTAAAAAATAAAAAGGGCCGGAGCTCAGTCGTAAAGTGCCCCTTGGTTAAATCTCCTGAACCAGGGCTGGGGATGTGGCTCAAGCCGTAGTGCGCTCGCCTGGCATGCGTGCGGCCCTGGTTCGATCCTCAGCACCACATACCAACAAAGATGTTGTGTCCACTGAGAACTAAAAAATAAATATTAAAAATTCTCTCTCTCTCTCTCTCCTCTCTCACTCTCTCTTAAAAAAAAAATAAATAAATCTCCTGAACCAAATATATAAATGAATGAATGAAAAAATAAATCAATGGTAGGTCTGGTGATTGTCAACCAATGTTGGCAGCCAGATAGGTAGCCCAAGTGGGTGGGTCAGGGAGCAACTGGAAAAAAGTAATAGATGATCAAATTAAAAAATCTCAGATGTCAAAGATCAGCCCTCCGTAGCTGAACCAGACAGTGTCTCCTGATTTCCTTTTGCTCCTACCCCACCCTTCACATAGTTGTTAGAACTCTCTGTCTGTTATTCTTCATCTCATAAACCCAGTGTGACTCCTGTTAGCTAGGTGGTCCTTCTCACCCTCTTCTCCCCAATCTTGCTGAACATTTAAATGTCAGCTTGGGAGGCCAGCCAGACTCTGTTTTCCTCCCCAAAGCTCCTTCCCAAATGCCCGATGAACTTGCTTGTTCTCTCCCTTCAATGAGCTGCTCTGGGTTCAGCTCAACTATGGTGCTGTATTAGGCCAGCGCACCCCAATCTGGTGTCCCCTGGCCGTGTTTACTGAGCTCTGGTCGGCCAGCCGTGTTCACATACATCATCTTGGTTCATCTGAACAGCCACCTGTGAATCGTTATCCCATTTGCAAATGAGATTTAATAAAGCCACATCCTTTGCCCCAGATTTCTAAGCAAATAAGAGGGGGCTGGGCTAGATTGCATATTGTTTGGAGAGGCCTCTTGGGACTTCAATTTTGCAGAGGGCTGGGGCAGGGCTGGCAGAGAGACAATCGTGGAATCTGATGAGATCTCCCTTGTTCATAAAAGGGGACACGGGGAGAGAGCCATCCCACAGTCGAGCAGTCAGCCAGTGGGTGAGCAAGGTCCCCGCCCGACCACATTTGAGGCAGAACGGCCACTTGGAGGGAATTCTTGCCCTGGAGGGGGCGTTAGACACCACCACAAAATCCTTTCCAATTCCGGGTTTCTGTGATCTCATGATGTAATTAAGGGATTCAAGATAAAATGTTGTCAGTTGGTCAGAAACGTTCCTGATGTTTCTAGGACAATGCCACATACTTTGGATCCACAAATGAACACTCTAAAACATGATCGTTACCCTCAGATGGCATATAATTAGACAGGATCATATCTGAAACCCTGAAGATAAAGAAGACTCTGTAACTCGGAGCCAGGCTGAATTGGACAGATTATATGTACAGTAAGAGTTTAGGCTGGGGCCAATCCATCTTCTGTATTATGCTTTAGGAAGGCAGATTTCAAGAGATTTCAGCAATGTGAATTGTTTTCACACTATGAGGAAGATAGTTCAAGGTCAGCCCAAGGGAGACCCTGGAAGATGATTTGGTGATTCAACCCCAAATGGCTTACGAGGAAGAGGCCACACAGGGATCATTCTGATGAGCTCAGGTGACATGTGTCTGAGGCAGAGAAGAAAGAGCAAAACAAGGTCCAGGTGCAGACCCCCCTCCCAGCCCCATGAGTGTGGAGGATGAACCCACGTGGGAGGTCCCCTTTTCTGACCCCACCTCTGCTCTGCTTTTTAATCTACTGTCCTGCAGCTCAGAATGTGAAGTGCGCCAGGAACATTTCTCCTGGACTCAGAGAAAGTGTGACAAACAAAGGAGGCCCAGGTCTGTTAGCCACACACCAGAGAAGGAGCAAGCTACGGGACCCAGGGCCCGAGTTTGCTCCTATCCAGAGGATCCTCAGCTGAAAGGGTGTGACAGTTCCTCTTTGGTACTGGGGATTGAACCTGGGGTGCTTAACCACCGAGCACATCCCCAGACATTTTTTTTACATTTTACTTAGAGACAGGGTCTGTCTGAGTTGCTCAGGGCCTTGCTAAATTGCTGAGGCTGGCCTCCAACTTGTGATCCTCCTGCCTCAGCCTCCTGAACCACTGGGATTATAGGTGTGTGCCACCACGCCCAGCTGACAGTTACTTTGCTACAGCTTCTCCCTCAGCTGTGACAGCACACGATAAGTTGTCTCTCTGTAGTTTCATTTCCTCATCTACAAAAATAAACCAGCTCCTGTCCTGTTTACTCCATTATGTTAAAAGAATCAAGTGACATAATGTGAGCTCACCTCCCTTATCACCTCCTGTCAAGGAAGCTTCTGGCTCAGTGGAGCCTATGCTGTATGGTCTCATTTATGGTAGAATCCGAATAGGTGGACTCATGGTAACCAGAGGAGGGGTCAGCGAGGGACAGGGAAGGGGAGATGTTGATAAAGGTCACCAGGTGTCAGTTAGACCAGAAGAGTAAGTTTCAGTGGCTTATTCCGCTGTACACCAACACTAATGTATGGTATATTTCAAAATGGCTGGAAGAATAGATTTTTAATATTCTTATTGCAAAAAGTGATAAGTTGTTCCTTGAGGGAATGGATATGTCAATCAGCTTTCTATAACGTATACCTAGATCAAAGCATCATGCAGGTGAATGCCAGGTGCCATGGCGCATGCTTGCAGTCCTAGTGACTGGGGAGGCTGAGACAGGAGGATCTCAGGTTCAAAGCCAGCCTCAGCAACTTAGCAAGACCCTGTCTCAAGATAAAAATCTAAAGGCTGGGGATGTAGCTCAGTGATAGAGCCCCTGGGTACCAATAAATAAAGAGACAGATAAAACTTTAACTTCCCCAATTCTACAAATACTGCCTTGAGTAGGTGATGATACTTTTCTTTTTTAATTTTGGTAAGGCATGAAAACCATTGCTAATTATTTTGTCGACTATGGCATGGGCTAACTGCCTGAGTTTGATTCCTGGCTCCGCCTCCACTTGGTAGCATTTTATTTTCAGGCAGGTTATTTAAGTTCATTCTTTATGCCTCAGTTTTCTCATCTGCAAAATAGGCAGAGGGTTGTTGTGAAGTTAAGCAATCTATACCTGGTGCTCGTAGCAGTACATGTGCTTAACAAATGTTAGCCGCTCTTGTTATTACAGCATCCGGGTGACAGATTTGCAATACTGGTGACAGTTGAAGAGAGTCGATGCATTATAGCACAGTGGTTAAAAGCACAGGTTCTAGAGGCAGACCCAAGCTGTATTCTGGGCCTTTCACTTGCTGGCTGTGTGACATGGGGTGAGGCACTTGACCACTCTGAACTGTGGTGTCATCATCCACAAAACCGAATCCAGTCGTCCCTCCCTATCTATGGGCGATTTGTTCCAGGACACCTGTCAGATACCGAAATCTATGACTGCTCTAGTCCCTTATATAAAATGGTATTGGATTTGCATAGAACCCACATTATGCTTTAGATTGTCTCTGGATGACTGAGTACCTAATATAACATAAATGTTATGGAAACAGTTGTCCTAGTCTATTTAGGGAATAGTCACAAGAAAAAAAAAAATCTGTGTTCACTGAAGTTTTATTTTTTGAATCCTTTCAACCCCTGGTTGATAGAATCTGTGGATACAGAACCCACTACCCAGAGCCCCGAGGGCGATGATCCTTACATCACAGAATTCTTGGGAAGATAAAATGACATTGTGGGTTTGAGAAGAGCCCAGCCTGGAGCTGTCTGTAGTCAGGGCCCCTGTCACGGAGGGTGTGGATTTTTAGATTTCTGACAAGCGCCAGGCAGTTGACCACACAAAGCTTTTGCAGTAAGTTCCGACTGTGCCGTTTCTTGTCATCTGAACAAGGAGGCCCTCTGCCTGGGCCATTCCAGAACCTTTGAACAGGGCTCTGGCCTGGTTTTAGCCTCCTCTCTCTCCTGGCCTGGTAGGTAGCCAATGGTTCTCTCAAACTCAATTATTTATATTCTTGTGTCCCCACATGCAGTTCTCTGCTTGGTCTGTCTTCTTTGCCCGAGAGCTGTGCCTTGTGTGCATGTCACCAAGTCCTGCCTCATTCAAAGACTGCGTTCTTCATGAAGCCCCTTCAATCCTGTCCCCAAATCAGAACACTCCGTCTTTCTCCTTTGGATCTTTATTTATTTATTTTTTTCTATATCAGGGATTGACCTCAAGGACACTTAACCACTGAGCCCCACCCCAGCCCTTTTTATTTTTTATTCAGAGACAGGGCCTCACTATGTTACTGAGGCTGGCTTTTAAATTGTGATCCTCCTGCCTCAGCCTCCCGAGTTCCTGGGATTACAGGTGTGCACTACCACAACTGACCAAGAGGTCCTTGATTTTAAAACACCATTATTTTGTGTATCAATAAGAAAGCAAAAAAAAAAAAAACAAAAAAAAACGCTGTCAATTGAACTGATGTATCATCAATTATCAGACATATTCCAAACTCAAGGGTTGCTAAAATATGAGAAAAATGTATGCCTGAGTCAGCTACAAGGGCGCACGCTTGTAATCCCAGCAGTTTGGGAGGCTGAGGCAGGAGGATCGCAAGTTTGAGGCCAGCCCAGCAACTAAGCGAGCCCCTTAGCAATTTAGCAAGACCCTGTCTCAAAAAATAGGAAGGGCTGGGTGATGTGACTTAGTGGTTGAGCCCCCTGGGTTCAATCCCTGGTGTATTAAAATGTGTGTGTATGTGTGTGTGTAAATATATATTAGAATGGATGAATAGTTCTTGGTGAGGTGTCTGATTGACACCTTCCCACTGGTTGGTAGTTTTCTTGGGGACAGGGAGGGACTCTGATCCTCTCATCTCTTATCTGCTGGTGCCTAGCAACAGAGGCACCCAGTAAATACCAGTGTGGACTCACTCACTAGCCTCTACACCTTCTCTCAGGTGTGCAGCCTTGACATGGCTACAATGTTGGAAGAGTCGATGCCCTTTGCAGTTGACTCTGAATCACGTCTGTCCCAGACGTGGGGGGGGGGGGCTGTGATGGAGTGGCCTGCCAGGGCGTGGTGGTTGAATGGAATTCGCAACCAAATGCCATCCTTAGCCATTATTTTTCTCCCTGCTCCACACTCGGTGTTTTCATAATGGAAATCAAGTCGGCTTTCCTGGCCATTAGCCCACCTCATTATTTGGGTTGCTAATTGTCTTTTTGTCTTGTCTCTGATTTAGTGTCTATGACCTTGCATTTAAGCCCGATGGAACGCAACTGATTCTGGCTGCAGGAAACAGATTACTGGTAGGATTTGGTCTTTGTTTCCTTTTTAAGTGCTCTCCCCACCCTCTTAGAAGCACTCTGGAATTGGACCCTTCCCCCTATTTTTTTTTTTTTTTTTTTGAGATAAAAAAAGGCCAGGGCAGAGAAACCAGCCATTATTTTTTCATAGGGAAGGAAATGGGCTATTTAAAACAGGTAAGTAAACTGTGCATCAGATAGGAACCTGTGAACAGGGCCTCCTGGGGACCATTCATCTTCCCTCTTTGCTTTGAAAAGCAGCGAGGACATGAATCAAAATGCTTTTGAAACTGGGCGGGTGTCAGTTCATATTTGTCCCCTTGAAAAAATTCAAGCAACAATTCTGAAGGTCCTCTCTCTCCAGGGGACCACAGAGCCTGACCCCAACTTTTCGACATTGGCCCACCTAAACAATTCCATATGGCTCTTTCCTATTTTTTCATATTTTCAAAGGACATTAGCTCCCCCTGGAACCTGTCCCAGTGTATAAATGGAATCTTCAGAGAAGTCATTCTGTTTGACCTAAAAACCTTTGTGATCTCCCTTCCTGCTACGTAAGCCCACTTCCTGTCCTCTGTTGTCTCCAGATCTGCAGACTGATTGATGTCCCTTCTCTGCTTAGTAACTGCAGGATCTTTAAGCCCTGGGTGAATTGTTCCACAGACGGCCCTTCTCCAGGGTAAACAACCCAGAGCCTTCTCATAGATTATCTTCCCAATCCTCTGACCATTTTGGACCGTGTTGCTCTGATTTCCAGACGGTGTGTTTTTTACATCTCTGCATCCCACAGGCTGTAAAGTATCCTGAATCCATATTCCAGATGGGCTTTGTAACACCCCCTCTGACTTGAAAAGCCATGATTCAGTTCTATTTTTTTTTCTTTTTTGGGGGGGTACCAGGGATTGAACTCAGGGGCACTCGACCACTGAGCCCTCTCCCCAGCCCTGTTTTGTATTTTATTTAGAGACACCGAGTTGCTTAGGGCCTCAATTTTGCTGAGGCTGGCCTCCAACTTTCCATCCTCCTGCCTCAGCCTCCTGAGCCACTGAGATGACAGGTGTGCACCACCACACCCATCTCAGGTCTATGACTTTTAAACTCTCAGAAACCAACAGGAAACATCTCTCTCTGATGCTAATATTAGGGGCCAGGGCTAGCACTAAAATTTGACTTTGTCGTAAGCGGGCTGGTTTTATGTGTTGGCTCTGTTTAGGGGGGCCTGCCTTAATGTATCCAGATTCACAAAAGAAGGGGAGAACTTTGTGGAGAATTTCCATGGTCCACGTGTGTCCCTGGTCACATACAGCACAGCCCCAGGACCTGCACTTCTGGTCACCCATGGCTAGGCCACGTTCTTCGTGGCTTCCTGGTGTGGATTTATCTGATGCACATGCAGCACGTTGACAGATTTTTTTTTTTTTCACTATAAAAGCCAAAGTCTCAGGAGCAGCCCTGCAAGAATTCTGAACACTAGGTGTCCCCTGGGTAATGTGTACTTCTGTGTCTTTTCCCAGGTTTATGAAACCTCGGATGGCACCTTGGTTCAGCCCCTCAAGGGACACAAGGACACTGTGTACTGTGTGGCCTATGCTAAGGATGGTGAGAGGCTGCTCTGGGGCCCAGTCTCTGTGATGCCGTCACAGCTGCTCATTCCCCTTAGCCAGTCTTTATTTATTTTGAAAATAGAGCTCGCAGATGCGAGGACAGGGCAATCGCCTGCACTTCTGTCCTCTCAGGCGATCCAGCAGCATATCTTGCGGCCATCTGTGCTCTGGGCACTGTCCAAGGTGCTTGAGATACTTCAGAGAACAGGACAAACGGCCGGGGGGCTTCTATTCTGGGGGGCTGGGGACAGGATACGACGGATGGGGACAGGTGAGCAAAGGCTTGAAGGCCCAGCACACTGCGCATCTGGAGGAGAGAGACCGTGCCAGGGAAGGGCCACTACAGAGTCTCCCAGGTGCAGCTGTGTGTACCAGGAACAGGGGCGGGGATTGAGAGGTCACCAGACCACGTGGGCAGCCGCAAGGGCCAAACTTGGCCTTGATGCTTAGTGAAAATGGAGAGGCCCTGAGTGAGCTGAGCAGAGGAGGCACCCGATGCAATTTGCACCCTGAAGGCCCCCTCCTGCTGCAGTGTTGGGAGCAGCCTGCAGAGAGGAGGCCGGGGCAGGAGGGTGGGAAAGCATCTCCCAGGCAGGGTGGAGGCCAGGGAAGCCGAGAGAAGTAATCAGGTCATTTGTTTTCCTTGTGCTGGGATCAGACCTAGGGCCTCACGCATGACAGGCAGGGGCTCTGCCACTGAGCCACACCCCAGCCCAATGGGAGAGTCACCAGATTCTGAATATATTTTGAGGGTAAAGCTAATACGATTGCCTGACAAACTGGATGTGGGGTGAAAAGAAAGAGGAGGCCAGGACGACTCCAAGACTTTTTTGTTTTGTTTTGTTTTTGGTCCTGGGGATGGAACCCGGGGTGCTTAACCACTGAGCCCCAACCGCAGCCCTTTTTATATTTTATTTAGAGACAGGGTCTCGCTAAGTTGCCTAGGGCCTTGCTAAGTTGCTGAGGCTGGCCTCCAACTTGTGATCCTCCTGCCTCAGCCTCCCGAGTTGATGGCATTAGAGGCACATGCCACTGCCCCTGCCTGTTGGAGGCCCTCAATCGTCTGTGTGAGGCACGCTGGTGAGAGAGGTTGGGGATCCATAGCGTCGTCTCCCAGTCCTGGTGAGAAGCACGAGGGGCAGGACTCCTGGTGGGGCAGTGTGTGTCTGGCGTGCATAGGGCCCTGGTTTGATCCCTAGCACCAAAAAAAAAAAAAAGTAGAGCAGAGGGTAATAGTTAAAAAAAAAAAAAAACTAGTTTTCTAAGACATGCTGTCTGGGAAATGCTGGTTTAATGTGAATGTGACAATTTTTTTTTTCTTAAAAACACTCTTAGGCAAGCGCTTTGCCTCAGGATCAGCTGATAAAAGTGTTATTATCTGGACGTCAAAACTGGAAGGCATTCTCAAGTACACGTAAGTGACCCGCCACTTGAGTGGCAGAGTGACGAGTCTGACTCGCTCATGGTTGTAGGAAAAGCCTCTTAGGAAAGATGTAAAGGTGAATTTTTTTTTTTTTTTAATTTGATATGAACTTGAAACTAAGTCACTACACGTGGGAATGGTTGTGAACGGTCCTCACTAGGTGGCCAGCTGGGCCGGTGGTGACATATAACACGTTCAGTTCCTAGGCCACCACAGGTGCCCCTCAGCCCCCACCTGGCCTCTTCCAACGCCCTGCCTCAGGGAATGGTCCCCCATGCCCCAGTGTCACAAGCCAGGAACTTGGGCCCAGTGTGCTTCAGGCCTTCCCCACTGTCCCCCAATTCCCTCACTCGCTAGCCCCCACGTCCCTGCGGGTTCCCGGCTCCGAAGTCACTGTCCCTGCAGACTCTTCCCGCTCTCCTAGACTCAGGCAGGTCCCCTGGGGGCATTTCTTACCCGTGTAGCTTTATGTTCTGTTGGTGGAACACTCTCACCCACCAGCCCGTAAGCTCTGGGAGGCCACACACTCTGTTGTTGCTCACTCTTGTCTTCTGGTGCCCAGTACAGTGCCTGGTCCACAAGAAGTACTCAGCAAACAACTTTCTTTCTTTTAATCCTGGTACCATCTTAAAATGTACCATCTTTTTTTTTTTTTTTTTTTTTTTTGGTACCAGGGATTGAACCTGAGGTGCTTAACCATCGAGCCCCATCCCCAGCCCTATGTTGTGTTATTATTTAGAGACAGGATCTGGCTGGGTTGTTTAGGGCCTTGCTGAGTTGCTGAGGCTGGCCTCAAATTTCATGATCCTCCTGCCTCGGCCTCCCAAGCTGCTGGGATAACAGGCATGTGCCACCGTGCCCGGCTGACAGTTACCTATTTTCTGCGTCTCCTCAGTCAGCTGTGGGACAGCGGATGCACAAGTCGTCTCTCGATAGTTTCATTTCTTCAATGTCCCTTTGCCCCTTCTCTCAGCCCTCAGAAGACAGCTTTCTACTTTTTGTGTCTGAATTTCGCTGTTCCAGGTGCCCGTGTGAGTGGATCCCACAGGATTCGTCCTGTCATAGTTGAGTTACTTCACTTAGCATCACGTCCTTGAGATGGGTCTGTGCTGTAGCACGGGTCAGGGTTTCCTTGCCTTCTAAGGATGAATAACATTCTGTTGTGTGCGCGCTCGTGTGCATGCGCCACATGTTCTTTGTTGTGTCCACCTGCTGATGGACACTCGGATTGCATCCAGCTCTTGGCTCCTGGTAGCATTGCTGCCCTGGACACAGGTACCCAAATCAACAATGTCTGAATGAGAACCTGAGTTGGGGTCGCAAGGCCAACATTATGCAGAAGGAATGAACCTGGGGCCAGATGCCGTGCGCGGTACCTGACGCCCTGCATGTTCGTGGTTAGGGCCATCAGCCCCTGTGCTGCTTGTGGGTCACTTGCAGGGGGCCTGTCACGCGGAGTCCAAAGCCGTGGCTCCTGGTCCCAGCCTTGGTTGACCCACTCAGGTGTCTGCGGGGGCTGAGTGTCGACCTGTAGCCATTTCTTCTGCAGGCACAGCGACTCGGTGCAGTGCGTCTCCTACAACCCCATCACACACCAGCTGGCGTCCTGCTCCTCCAACGACTTCGGTAGGTCCCCACCTCCCCGCTGTCTGGGAATAGCCGGAGCTCTCAGCCCCACATGCTAAAATCCACCCATGATCCCCATGGTTCACCCCGAGAACCACCCCGAGAGCCAGCAGCGCTCCTCCATCCTGGGAGGCTGGAATTTATTCTTTAAACTGTGCAGAAACCAAGGCCGTGGGTGACGATGACCTTGAGTCTGGTAAGACACCAAAGGCCTCAGGCAGGGACTTGGTCAGGGCCCAGGCATGATTTCCTGTGGCCACCCAGCAGGGACACTCCAGCTGACCCACCTGTGCTCATCCAGGCCCTTGTGGGTGTGACGTTCTTCACCATGTCAAGGGTGGTATTGTCACGACTGTCTGGGTGACTCTGCTTCCTGAGGGGCTGAAGGCCTTGAGTCCCTCTGGACATCATGCAGGGACTGGGGTGGCACTGGCCCGAATGAGGTGCTCAGTGAGATGTGCGTGGAGGGAGGGGCCTGTGGGAATCTCCATGGAAGGTGGACCCTGGGTTTCTGTCCCCTGTGTGTCTCTGCCAAGAGACAGTGGGTCAGGGGAGCCAGAGTGGGGGAGCCAGAGACCTGATCCCGCTCAGCATTTCAGGGTCCTTATCCCAAAGGAAGGAGTGACCCACCCCGTCTGTCCCACTGATATGGTTCTGAGGTTCACAAGAGAGATAGTGACGGAGAGCACTGTGTAAATAAATAGGGGGCTCTCACGGGTGTGAAAGTGGATCATCTCCTCTGTGCTTACTGAGAGGATTAGAAAGATAAGCCAGGCTCCCTGTCCTCAAGCCTGAGCTCTTGGAGGAAGGCAGATTTTGTAAAAGAAAAAGAAACTTTTAAGTAAAAACAATATTTGCTGAGTGCTTGCTTACGTGCCAGGCACCGTCCTGAGGGTTAAGGATGACTTCCAGGTAACCCCAAGGTCAGGTTCTAGTCTCATTGCACCCTGCTCAAAGAACTGGGGCCTAGCGTGGTTCCCTGGTCACTGGAGGCTACTCAGCGGTGAGTGGAGGAACCAGGGTGTGGAGCCAGGAGGCTGGTTGCTTCTAGAACCTTCTCTGGGGAGCCTTCTGAGGGCAGGATCCCTTCAGCTGGAGGCCTGGGCAGGCTCGGGGCAGCAGCTGTACCGTGCTTAGGTGGAGATGCTGTAGGGCCACGTGGGGGGAGGACACCCGGGGGGAGAGGGGGGACGATAACCTGTTGAGTGTCGCACCTGGCTGCATAAATACAGCTGTGCGCTGCGTTTCCCTGTCATTACGCTTCACAGCTCAGGCCAAGGGTAGAATTTTCCAATGTTGTCTGAAGCTGTCCCTGCTGTGGGGCACTGAGCCAGGGCATCTGGGGGCCACAGGGAGCAAGCCTAGGTACCAAGCGTCCCAAGAACGAGGCTGTGTGCTGTGGTGGAGTCCTGGGAGAGGAGACGGATCCTCAGCACCAATCATTATTTTATTTATTCATTAGATTTCGCAGCCCTGGGATTGAACCAGGACACTCTGCTGCTGAGCTCCATCTCTTTTCTATTTTGAGACAGGGTCTTGATAAGTTGCCCAGGCTGGCCTCAGACTTGGGACCCTCCTGCTTTGGGCCCCCGAGCAGCTGGAATTACAGGCGTGAGACACTCACCCAGCGTCCATCCGTATGGTTACGGTTTCCTAGTTTATTTCTTTGAGACTTAAATTGCAGACAAGTTTTGGCTAGAGCCTCACTAATCTATCTTCTTTTTTTTTCTTTTGAAATAATTATAGATTCTCAGTAAGCTGCAAAGATAGTCCAGGGTAGTCTCATGCACGCTTCATCTGATTCCCCCATGGGCACGTCTTACGTAACGTTTGCACCCAAACCAGGAAACTGGGCCAGGCACAGGGTGTGTGTAGAGTTCTGTCTTTTATTTATTTATTTATGTTTGGTGGGGGCTACTGCAAATTGAACCCAGGTCACTTTACCACTGAGCTGTATCCCTGGTCCTTTTAATTTTTTTATTTGGAGACAAGGTCTCGCCAAGTTGCTGAAGAGTCTCACTAAGTTGCTGAGGCTGGACCTGAACTTGTGATCCTCTTGCTTCAGCCTCCCGAGTCGCTGGGATTACAGGCATGTGCCACCTCGCCCAGCTAGCTTTTGTCATTTTTATCACATTTTGATTATTACCACTGTGATACAGAACAAATCTACCACCACACAGATACCACTTATCACCAACGCACCTCCTTTCCTCCTGCTATCCTCAACCCCTGGTAGCCATGAATCTGCTCTCTGTCCTACAGTTTTGCATTCAAGAATATTATATAAATGGAATCATGTGGCACTGGCTCAATGGTAGAGTGCTCACCTAGCATGTGTGAGGCACTGGGTTCAATCCTCAGCACCACATAAAAATAAATAAATAAAGTAAAGGTATAGTGTCTACCTACAACTAAGAAGAAAAACTTAAAAAAAAAATGGAATCTGGTATCTGGTGTATGACCTTCTGAGGTGGACTTTTTTCACTCAACAGAAAACCCTGGGAGACCTTCTAAATTGTTATACAGGTCAACAGTTTATTGCTTTTTGATTGCTGCATAGTATTCTGACCACTTGGTCCTTTGTATTCCCGCACATCCCAGGCCTGTGGTCTCCTGAACAGAAGTCTGTCTCCAAGCACAAATCAAGCAACAGGGTCACCTGCTGCAGGTAGGTAAGGGCCACTTGAAAATAGGCTTTATGTTCTTTCATCTTTCAAACTAAGACTCAGGGTCCATTGGTAGGGTGCTCTGGGTGTGGGAGGGGATTGGAGAGTAGGAGGTGGGGCCGGGGCAGGAGTGCAGGCAGGAGCTGAGGGCTGTCATGGGGGCCTGTTCAGAACTGTGGGCACTCGGGAAAAGACACTTGTCCCCAAAACAGGTGGGAGTTTCAGCTGGACCTCCGATTTTATGTCAGGAATGAGCAGGACGGTAGCCCAGCCTGCACCGCCCCCCACACTTCTTTAAAATCAAGGCCTCCTCCTCACGTGTTCCTGTCCCCTTCTCTGTCGATCATGTGTGCAGCTGGACAAATGATGGTCAGTACCTGGCCCTGGGGATGTTCAACGGGGTCATCAGCATCCGGAACAAGAACGGCGAGGAGAAAGTCAAGATCCAGAGGCCCGGGGGCTCCCTGTCCCCAATATGGTCCATTTGCTGGAACCCATCAAGGTACCCTCCCAACTGTCCTCCTTTGGGGACAGACACCTGAGCAGGCGGAGTTCGCTCTGTCTTCCCAACTTCACTGTATTTCAAAAGTCTTCTTGACCCACTAGACGGGTTGGTGTGGAATCTGTTCTGTGCCATTTAGATCTCATTTTTTTTTTTAAAGAGAGAGAGAGAGAGAGAGAATTTTATTTTTATTTTTAGTTTTTGGTGGACACAACATCTTTGTTTGTGGTGCTGAGGATCGAACCTGGGCTGCACGCATGCCAGGCGAGCGCGCTACCACTTGAGCCACATCCCCAGCCCCACTGAAATCTCATTTTCAAAGGGTCTGTCTTGAGTTTTGGAATGAATCCCGGAGATGAAGCCAAGCAGATTGAGCTCTGCAGGCCAGCCCATGGGGTGCCTGCGCGTGCGTGCGTGCGTGCATGTGAGTGTGTGCACACGCGTGTCTGAGTGTGCCTGGGGTGAGCGACTCAGGACGGCCATCTCCCTATGCACTACTTGCCAAGCTCTTTCCTGTGGCTGTTTCTCTCTTCCCTTTGGCTGAACTGTCCAAGCTTGGACAGACCACATGCCCACCTGTTGGTCCACAGCCTTTTTAATCACGAGCCTTATTTTTTAATTTTTTACTGTTTTTGCCCTTGCCAAAAAAGTTAAAATTACGTCCAAACGTGTCCCTACAACCTAGAGGTCTGCGGACCACTGACATCTACCTGATCAGACCTCACCCCCACTTCCTTCCCGTGCCCAGGTGACGTGAGGGGGACTAATATAGCCTCAGAGGCTCTCTGTGTAATCCCATGATGTCCTTAAACCCTCAACCCCACCCCAGAGTCCTCAGAGGTAAATCACAGGACTTGACTGTTAGCAGCTCAGTGTCACCTCATAGGTGGACCCTTGCTTGATTCCACTCCACTCCGCTGCCTCTCCCACACTGGCTTACTGTGCTGCTTCCTGGACCATCCGGCTCGGCCTGGCCTGTATCTCATGCCATCAGCAGCCATTAGCCTACCCCACAGTTCCTGCTGTTTGATTTTGTGGCCACAGATGACTCTGTGGCTTCAGGCTCCCATTTTTAATTCATGAGAAGCAGGATGCCCAGCGTACCTGGTGGCCTGCTTTTCCGGGTAGGGTCCAGGGGCTGTTTGACAGGCTTAGGAGTGACAGCCCATGTGCTGCCCTGGGCCCTGTGATTGTGAACAACCACTTACTGTCCACAGCCGATGGGAGAATTTTTGGACGAACAGAGAGGACGAGGACGCTGAGGAAATCATTGTCACCAGATATTTTCAGGAAATCCCTTCCATTCTGAAGCCAACAGTGTACAGTAGTCAGGGTAGTGAGGCAGAGGAGGAGGAGCCCAAGGAAGAAGACGACAGCTCGTGAGTGTCCCAAGGAGCCAGGGCCCTCCTGTAAGGGCCAGGGAGCAGGGCAGAGGCCAGCGTCCCCACCAAGGGAGCGCCCACCAAGCACTTGTACGTGAGCCATCATGTGATCCTGTAAGAAATGAGGGAATCTTTTAAAAGAGCAGAGATTTTCCTGCTTCTTGATTTTCAGTTAAGGAACATTTTCCAGTAACCTTAAGAATCCTCTGAGTCCAGCATGGTGGCACAGGCCTGTAATCCCCCCTCATCCTCCACCCCCGCTCAGGAGGCTGAGGCAGGAGGATCATGAGTTGAAGGCCAGCCTCAGCAACTCAGCGAGGCCCTGAGCAACTCCGCGAGACCCTAAGGAACTCAGTGAGACCCTGTGTTTGAATAAAATATAGAAAAGGGCTGGGGATGGGGTTCTGTGGTTAAGCTCCCCTGGGTTTAATCCCTGGTACTAAGGGAAAAAAATCCTTTGAAAACTGATTTTTTAAAAATATCTGCATAGTATCCCCGTGTGGGTGTCCATGATTCAGTTACCACTTCTTCCATTCCTGGACACCTTTCTTGGCCTGTCCCCACACCGTACCTCTCCTTGCATGGACGAGGACACCCAACAGAGGACGTGCTCAACTTCCCACAGTCCTTGGCCACCAAGCCTGGCAGCCCAGTGGTCTCTCTTGTCCCCCAAGATTTCCTGTGGGGACAGCTCCAGAGGGGGCAGAGTGGGAGAGTGGCCACCAGATGTCCTGTTGGCCAGTACTGACCTAGCTTGGGACTTGCCACACCGCGAGGTTCTTTGGAAGGACCCAGAGTCATGGAAGGAGAGAGGAACTAGGAGGGCTTCAGGTGCCCATGAGGTTTTGGTCGTGGTGAAGAGTCCCACGGCCCTGGGGAGGGGCAGGAAAGTTTGAAAGGTGCCAATCCAGCTCACAGGGACACAGCCCAGCCCACAGCCACATGGGACATCCCCAGAAGGGCGGCCTCAGGTTGGTCCTGGGCTGGGTTGAGTTTCAGCGCTGCCTGCCCAGAGCTCACCTGCAGATCCCTTCCTGCCCACGCCACTGTCTCTCGACTTTTCTGTTTTCCCCCCTTTTATTCTGAACTAGTACCTATGATGTTTTCCACTCTGCTACTTTGGGCTGGGTTTTTCAAACATATCTCGTGACACTGCCAGGTGACCATCAGGCCCTGAGCTCCAAAAAGCTGGAATTAGTAAAGGGGGTCACTTTAGGTGCATGGAGACCCGGCCTTAAAGACTGGAGATGCCTCTCTCTTGAACTAGATTCCCAGGTAGCCCTCTCCCCCACTCAGCTGAAGCCTCAGCCCGAGCCCCAAGGCCCTGATCCCCAAAGATCACAGTTGCAGAACAGTTCTTGGTCTTCTGAAAGTCTAAGACCCTTTTTATAATTAGATCCAAAGCCACACATGGTGCTATACACCATAATCCTAGTGACTTAGGAGGCCAAGACAGGAGGATTACAAATTGAAGGCCAGACTGAGCAACATAGTGAGACCCTGTCTCAAAAAATAAGAAGGGGAAAAAAATCCAGTAAGAAGCCATTGCACCCGTGTAAGGTGCAAGAGAACTTGGCTCTAGGGGTTAACTTTCCCTCTTCAAGAGGCTCAAGTGAGTTTTGCCTCTGTTTATTAAACACCAGAGAGTCTGTGGCCTCTCTCTGCAAACACAGTTCCCTTAGTTTTTAGTACATAAGAAAAGGTGCTCTTGGACTGTGACTTGCTCTTTCTTAATGTTGCTCTCACAGCCACTTGGCAGTGTCCCAGCCCATCAGTAGGGGAGCCCCAGACCCCAGGAGGCCCGACCTTGCCCTGTGCTCAGCCCAGTGGACTGGTCACTGGACTGAGCCAGACTATACCCTTGGCCTCACAAGCGGGGCACCCTGCCAGCCTGGCCGGGCTTGCTGCTTCCTGTTGCTCACTGGGCCGTCGGGGCTGCGCTCCTCAGCAGTCTGTGACCCCCTTAACCTCTTTTGTCTTCTGTTGATTAGAGAGGAGCATAATGACATCCTGGCTGTAGCTGACTGGGGACAGAAACTCTCCTTCTACCAACTGAGTGGAAAGCAGGTATGTAGGGCCGTACGGACGTACGGTTGTTTCCTGGCTTGGCCATTGTGACTTGAGCTGCTATAAACATGGATGTGGCTGCGTCAAGGTCTCCTTTTTAGAAATAAGCAGGCCAAGACCAGATCAATGAAATATTATGCCCAGGATCCCACACAGCTGGGACATAGTGGAGCCTGACCCTGAAGTCTTGATTGCTTTGAATTTAAAGTCTGTCTTTTGGGACTCAGAGGTGAGCACTTGTCTGAAATGCGTGTTACCACCATCATGAGAGGCCAGCTCCCAGTCACCCCCCAGTGTTTATGGCCCCCTCTGGGTTGGCCCCCACATGGAGGAGTGTAAGCGTTCGTCTGTGCCCTAGAAGAGCTCACAGCCTGGTGGGGACACACCCGATGGCAGACAGTCCCAGTGTGGTGGGTACATGACATCCCCTCCAGACAGCTGCACAGACAGCCTCAGGGACCCCAAGTACAGAACGTCCGTAGGAGTAGGTGGGAGATCCTGCAGCCCTGGGAGCAGGACGAGCAGGAATTCCCAAGGATCCTGGGAATGGTTTCAGGCCAAGGCAGGGCGAGAACAGCGAGCTGCCAAGGGTGGCCGGACCCCAGAGCTTGTGGATTGAAGATGAGCTGGCAGATGGGACACAGCTGTGAAGGACAGGGGCACGCACTGGGCGTGACATCCCATAGTGTTGAGGAGCCCTAGATGGCAGGCAGCGAGGGGCCTGGTCAGGGTCCTGCTTCAGAACACGTCTTCAGTTCCACATTAAAATATAGGGACTTTGATAACAGGATGACGTGTCAGTGGAAAAAAGTGTCCAGGGCTAGTGTGAAGGTGGCGGGTGTGGGTTGCACACTCAGCCCGGAAGGAAATACGCCCAGTGGGTGGGGCCTTGGTTTCAGAGCATCCTAACTCCTCCACGTGTGTCTGGTACAAGGAAGGTTCCAGATGGGCCCGCCCAGCTCTGGGCCATTTCCTCTATGCCTGTCTTACAAGTGCTCACTTGTTTTGTAGCTGAGTAAGGAAATGATTAAGATAGCAGATATATTTTGTGTGTGTGTGCAATGGCTGATTTCCCCAAACCCTTATCTTAATGACCTGGCGGCTGGTTTGCCAGGCCCTGGAAGCTCATCCACGTAATGCATGAGCATCCTCATTCAGCACTGTGTGGCTCACAGTCTCTTAGGCTTATGTAAAATTTGTGCATTTTTGGCATTTTAAGTGCATAAGGGGACCTGGCTTACTAATAATGGAAATAAAGGAAAATATGCTTACAATGAAGGCACAGACGTGGAAAGATAATCAGATGGCAGTTCTAGAACTAGAAAATGCAATAACTAAAATAAAAAATTCACTGGATGAGCTTAACAGAAATGTTAGAGAGCACCAAAGAATCAGTGAAGGTTGCTTGATCGTAACTGGGATCCCACCCAGTAAAGGAGAGAACAGAGAAAGTGTATCTGACGAAATAGTGGTCAACAGTGGCTGGAGTCTGTGTAGCTTCAGCCATAGCTCAGGCCTTTCCAGACACTCAGCTGAGTTTTTGTGCAGAACCTGGGCTGTCCCTCTGCCTCTCTGTTGTGGAACGTCCTGCCTCATTTTTAATAGGAACCTCAGCCAGGCACAGTGGCTCACACCTGGAATCCAGTAACTCAGGAGGCTGAGGCAGGAGGATCAGAAGTTGGAGGCCAGCCTGGGCAACTTAGTGAGACCCTGTGTCAATATAAAATGCAGTGGGGACGTAGCTCAGGGGTGGCGCGCCCCAGGGAGGAGAGTGGAGGAGAAGCTCCCCCGAGTGTCATTCCTGACTTCTGTGTGTGTACACATCTCTAGTTTCCACCTGCTGTTGGTTGCCCGCCAGTGTCTTCAGGTGTGTTGTATTTGGGGTTCAGAGTTCAGGATTAAGTTAGAGGAAGGTCGGTCCCCCAGGAGCACCGAGCCTTTACCGAAAGGTGCCAGCCTCTCATATCATGATCGTTGAGATTTTTTTCAGTTTTCTTATTAGATTCACAAACATTGTGTAGGTATGAAGCAAACTTTTGGTTGTTAGGCGTTGAAAATTCCTAAAAAAGACATGAAAATTGCGCCTCTTAAACTTATAATTGCAGTTTAAATTAGTTTACGGGAATTAACTAAGTTGCAAATGTGGCTATTTGAGGGACATTATAATCTGTTCAAAATGGCATTCATCAAACAAAGTCAACTGGCTGTTCCCTTTTACTAGAAATAGGGAGATATTGTACATTGAGTTTAAGGCAGAAACTGGTTTCTAGAATTTTCTTTGATAAATTCATTATTAGTTCAATAATGTTAATAAGTCGTCTTCCCCCACAAAGGACCCCCACAGAGGGGCAGCAAGAGGAACTCTGGTGGCAAGAAGGGCTTGGGCTGCAGGGAGAGACAGGAGCTCAGATCTGTGACCCAGAACAGAGTGGGAGGTGCTGGGCGGGGGCCGGGGCCAGGGCCGTGGGTGTGGGGGTCTAAATCTAGGGAGGTTGGGATGTTTCCTGGGGAGGGTGACAGCTGGCTGGTTCTGGGGAGATGAAAAGAATAACACCTGTGTGGACACGGTGGCCTGAAAGTGCCATCCAGGTGGAGAGTCGCAAGTTCATGTTGAATGAGCAAAGGATCTCCACGGCTGAGCTCAGGACTTTGACCTTCATCCTAAAAGCTGAGGCAGGCACCTCAAAGGAGGTTACACACACACACACACACACACACACACACACACACACACATAGAAAGGGAGAGATTTCTTTTTTCTGAATCGTATATCTGAGTAGGGGCTTGGGTGTAGACTACATAGAGAACTGTGGCGACTCAGTCATCAAAGACCATAACCAGCCAAAGCATGGGTAAAGGGCCTGTGGTCAGCAGGCCCTAGAAGTGATGACCAGCATCACGAGCCATCAGAGACATCAAGATCAAAGCCACAGCCAGATGGCACTTTATGCCACTAGGATGGAGAAATGGGAATCCTTAGGACAGGATAAAGGAAACCTCCAAGCACAGTCACTTTGAAGGAAGGGTGGCATTTCCTGAAAGGTTAGACATCAAGTTTCCACGTGACCCAGCCATTCGTGATGGGCGCCACCCGGGTCACACATCGTGGGATTCCATTTACAGAAGATGCCCACAGGAGGTCACACTGCACACGGGAGCAGGTCAGAGGTTTGGGGATGAAGCAAGGACAGAATTGAGCAGTTGGAGTTCCGACAGATCTGGGATTTCTTTTGGGGGTGACAGGAATGTCCTGGTGTGTGACAGAGGTCATGGCGGCATAGCTGTCTCACTATTGGAAGCCACGGGTTGTGCTCCTAGCTTTGTGAAATCCTGGGGGGCAAAACTGATAGAAAACTAAGTCCAGGGGCAGAGGAAACCCATGTTGCATGTGGCAAGAGCCACGCACGGAGGGGGCCTATGGGAGAGAGACCACCTCCCGCCCCCAGGTTGGCTGGGAGGCTAAGACACACTTCAGGACAATTGAGTCACCTGAGGGAGATGTTGTTGCCACCAGGAGTCAAGGATTTGGCTGGGTGGAAGGGGAGGAGGAGAGAGGCCTGGAGGCAGGGAGGCTGTGTACATAATGGAGGCCACCAGCCCTCCCCCGTCCTCCCAGCTGCCCCTACTCAAGTCGGGGGGCCAAGCCGCTGACGGTGGTGTGGTGACAATGGACCCTCACCTGCTCCTTCCCCTGGTGTGGCTTTTCTTTCCTCAGATCGGGAAGGACCAGTCGCTGAACTTTGACCCCTGCTGCCTCAGCTACTTCACTAAAGGGGAGTACATTTTGCTGGGGGGGTCAGACAAGCAAGTGTCCCTTTATACCAAGGACGGAGTGCAGCTGGGCACTATCGCGGAGCAGAACTCCTGGGTGTGGACCTGTAAAGTGAAGCCCGATTCCAACTATGTGGTAAGAGGAGGAAGGCCCTTCTTCAGGCCTCTACCTGAGGAGGCCCTGACCAGCAGCCATCTTGGCCGTCAGATCCTAGTGTCTTCCTGACCTGGGAGGGTGGACTGTCCCCCTGCGGAGCTGACAGCTGTCCTTCCCTGCAGGTGGTCGGCTGCCAGGATGGCACCATCGCCTTCTACCAGCTCATTTTTAGCACGGTTCACGGGCTTTACAAAGACCGCTATGCCTACAGGGATGGCATGACCGACGTGGTGATCCAGCACCTGATCACGGAGCAGAAAGGTAGGGCAGGCCCTGGGGGCAGGGGCAGGTCAAGGGAGCTGGTGACAGGACCCTGAAGTGACAAGGAAATGTCTCTCCTTGGCCACTTGAAGACATCTGCAAACACTGATTCTTGCTTTTGGGGCCAGGGGCCGGGGGACACGGGTGTCCCTGAGGCTATAAGGAAAGCAGTGACCTCTCTCTAGAAATATGCTCTGACTCACAAAACGTTTGCAGGTTTTTTTGAGAAAAAGAGGGTGACTTGTAGCCTGCCAGAGCCAGGTGGTTGGCCACATGGGTCAGTGTGGGTGTCTACCCTCTCGGGTCAAGGCCACTCTATTAGTTCAGCCTCCCCTTGCCTCTGGGTGAGTCCTGCTAGAGACAGGGTGGCCGATGAGCACAGCCTGGGCCTCACGCACTGCGTCCCAGTCCAAGTCCACGCGGGTGGCCCTGCTGGGTCAATAGGCCACATGAGCCCTTGCCGCCGCAGCACTCACACCCACACTATCTCACACTCGTGGGTGCCCTCATGTAGGGATCCAGGTTGGGCGTCTTCTTGCAGATACAAGCTGACTTCCTGTGGTCCCCATCTGGGAGCACCTATATTTGAAGGTTCTGTGATGGGTGAAGCAAAGTCACTCGGGCAACTGGGCATTTTTTCTACTTGGCCTGTCCTGAGGCACGGCATAGTGTGTCCCAGAAACTATATACTGTCCCCTGCTGTCAAGGAGGTGGGTGGGAGTGGCCAGAGGCGAGTTTGGTCACTTTGGTGGGCTCCCAATCATCAGGGCCCATCCATGTTGTGCAGAAGAGTCGAGATTCACACTCAGCAATTAGCAACCCCAAAACATGTTATTTCCTGTCCTGGGTTGTAAGCTTGGGTCACCAAGATCATATTGTGTACCACTTTGGATCCCAGTGCTCAGCGGAGCCGACATATATATATCAGACACTCCATAAAGATTTTTTTTTAATATTTTTTCACTTGTAGATGGACCTTTATTTTTTATTTATTTTTATGTGGTGCTGAGGATCGAACCCAGGGCCTTGCCCATGCTAGGCAAGCGCTCCACTGCTGAGCCACCACCCCAGCCCCTCCATAAAGATTCTTAATGAGAGCATCTCACTGTAATTGTCAATAGCATTAAGTAAGTGATAGCTTTTAATTTCTCTTTCTTCCACCTTACTTAGCAGCCTTTCGCTAGAGCCTGACTTTTTTTTTTTTTTTTTTTTGTCTCTGACAGTTCGTATTAAATGCAAAGAGCTTGTCAAGAAGATTGCCATCTACAAAAATCGATTAGCGATTCAGCTGCCAGAGAAGATCCTCATCTACGAGTTGTATTCCGATGACTCTTCGGACATGCATTACCAGGTGAAGGAGAAGATTCTCCGGAAGTACGACTGCAACCTGCTGGTGGTGTGCACGGACCACATCATCCTCTGCCAGGTGGGCCGCAGCCGGGGGGTGGTGGCTCTCCCTGCTCCCCCCAGAGCCCCCTCCAGCCCCAACTCAGGCTTTGGATGCTCCCTCTCCGTCCCACTCTGTGACTGTCGTTATTCTCTTTACTGGCATGTAGACCAATCAGCCTCTCCTGGGGAGACCTGAGCCATGAAGTAGAGAAGACCTGTTTCCCCAGTTGTAGGCCACTTTGGGTGACTGGGGTTAGATCTCATGACTTTAAACAGAACTTGGTTCCTCCCACAAAATGAAGATGATTTTTTGATCAGCACCCACACATAAAAAATCCGTATCAACTCAGCAGTCAAGGAAGTTTTACCTGCAGAGCGATTGGTTGTTTCATCGAAAAAATGTTCTGAACATATCTAAAAAGTGTCGAGGTCAATACCAAGAGAAATCTGGAAAAGCCTTCCAGAGAAGGCGAGTTGAGGTGGATTAGGTTTCCACCTTCACATGTTGGAATTCATTTAAAAAAAAAAAAAAAGGAAGAAATCCTTTGGAAATTTCTGGAGTTTAAACTCTGTCTATTTGAGAATTATAAGACAGAGTGTGGGGCTGGGGATATGGCTCAGGTGGTAGAGCGCTTTCCCAGCATGCACAAGGCCCTGGGTTCAATCCCAACACCACAAAAAAATAAAATCAAAAAGATAGGGTATGGCAGGTAGGTGTACTTTGGGGTGCTGCCTGTGGCCGGGAGGTCAGCTTTGAAGAAGGGGTGAAGGCAGGCTCCGAGGAGGAGACCCCACATGGGCATTAACCATTGCCAATCCCGAGGACGAGGTGGGGTTGGTGAGGCACAGAGCGCAGGGCCACCTTCCATCCCCAGGTGCAGGAGACCCCCTGGGAGGGCAGGGACACTTCTCTGGAGCTGGGTTTGCTTTCCAGGAGAAGCGCTTGCAGTGCCTGACCTTCACCGGGGTCAAGGAGCGCGAGTGGCAGTTGGAGTCTCTCATTCGCTACATCAAGGTGATCGGTGGCCCTTCTGCCAGGGAGGGCCTGTTGGTGGGCCTGAAGAACGGACAGGTGAGCCCTTCCTCACGTCCCTCCGCAGGCAGACACAGGCCGTTCCTCTGGGCCACCAAGATGGTCTCCCAGGACAGCAGAGGGCCTGCCTGGCGCATTGCAAGGGACCTCTTTATGAGACTGCCCTCAGGCATGTGGCTCACTGGCTCTCTGGCAGGGTTGGCGACCCAGCCCTGAACTGCACGTAGGACGGATTAGTGGCTTGGGGTCACCCAGAAGGTGGGCGATTATCTGTTGGAGATGCAGCTTTAGTGGATGGTGGGGGAGGGAGATGGGGACCGGTCCTGGGTCAGATCCCTATTAGGGCGGGAATGGATTACGCAGGGTGTCCTGGCTGGGGACCTGGCAGTGCCGGGTCCTCAGCACATGACCACATGCTATAAGCAAAGGGGACCCTCTGGGCAGATAGATGCAGGAAATGAAGGTCACACTAAATCAAACAGATTTCTGGTGCGTGTGTGTGTGTGTGTGCGAGTGTGCGAGTGTGTGTTCTGTGCTCAAAATAAGGACACTTCTACGTGGGCTACATAGCAATTTCAAAGTGAAAATATAACTGCATTAGCCCGAGAGCCAGGCTGTGTAGCAGATGGCTGTGGCTGAGGCTTGTCAGGTCCTTTGCTGGGGACAGAAGTCCCAGAACACGAGATCCATCGGTGGGAGCCGTGGAGCAGCGAGACCACAGCAGTGTGGGGGGAGAACTTGTTCGAGTCTCCCTCGAGGTGGACTTGGGGGCAGGTCACCCTGGGATTGTGTTGTTCCTTAGCTGCTCACTGGTGACCCTGGCCCGGTCTCTTTCCCTCTCTGATGCTCCAGTTTTACAAATGAGGATGATACTACCTTTTTGGTGGGAGTGTCAATCAATGGTGGCTGTCACCATCGGCCTCACCACTGTGATTTCACACCAGGTGTCTGATCGGGATCTGTGGTCACCTCTTTCTGTGTTAGTTGGTGACTCACTGGTGTCCCCGCACCCTGCACTTTGAGTAAGGCCGTGACACGTCCCCCGTCCGAGCGGACACTGGAGAGCATTTGGCCACCTGGGTGAACCCCCCCTCTGGTCTCCTGAGGATAAGCCCCCACCCTCTTCCCCTTCTTTCCCTGAGCGAGTCCCCTGTCTGCGGGCCTCCTGGTGGCATTGGGGGAGTTGTTCTGAGAACACTCCGCGGCTGGCCGGGTGCCAGGCCCTGGTTGCCATGGCGACTCTCCCTTTTCCTCTGAAACTCTGCCAGATCCTGAAGATCTTTGTGGACAATCTCTTCGCCATCGTACTCCTGAAGCAGGCCACCGCCGTGCGCTGCTTGGACATGAGCGCGTCCCGGAACAAGCTGGCCGTAGTAGACGAGAACGACATGTGCCTGGTGTACGACGTCCACACCAAGGAGCTGCTCTTCCAGGTGACGTGGGGACGTTGCTGGATGAGCGCTGGCTGCGGACCCCCCAGCCACTGCAGGCCTGGGGACAGCAGGGCCTGGACCAGCCTCTCCCACCTTTGGTTCCCCCACCAGCCGCACAGCCGAGTCCCACCTGGGTTTTCTGAGAAACCAGGGAAAATGAAGTGATCCTAAAAAACCCGACTGGCTGGGCTCATGTCCAGATGGGGCTTCTGATGGGCTTCCAGCGGGCTGTGGCCACCTCTGGCGGCTGCCTGTGTCTGTGGGTGACCTCAGGCACAGTCGAGCTACAGGATGGGTTCTGTCATGGGAAGGGGAGCGAGGGCGGGGTGGAAGCCCACCCTTGTCCTTGTTGCACAAGGGACCAATGAGCCAAGGAAACGACTGCTTGGGCCTTTGGGGGCTGGGCACTGCTGACACATCATGGATCCTGTGGCTGGGAGAGGAGTGTGTCACTGCAGAATAAGGCCCGGGGCTGGCGCCTGGCGCCTGGCTGGCTTCCTGCTGGACCCAGGCCTCGTGGCCTCCTTGGGGCTTTGCAAGTGGTCAGGGAGTGAATTCCCTCTCCTGACCGGGCCCTCTTCCAGTGCTGGGGTTTCCAGTGTCATGGGGAGAGCCAGGGTTACCTGGCTGCCACTAGCACAGAGGTGACCCCCAGTTAATGTCAGCTCACATCCCAGACGCAGAGGGTGTTTAGGGGAGAGAAAGGGCCTGCCTTCCTCTTGCCCACATCCATTACTGTGTGATCCTGAGCAAGTTGGTGACTCTCTCTGAGCCTCGGTTTCTCCTTGTCTCTGAAATGAAACTGGAAATTCAGAATTGCTGCAGGAACAAACAGCATGCCACGGTGCCCAGCTCAGCCACGGCTCCTCCCGGGGGGTTAACAGGCCCCCGTGAGGTAGGAGGCCGGAAAAGGAGGTTCCCGGGCCTTTCGAGGAGGCCTACCCAGCCCCAGTGTTTCTGGCCTGCTGGTTCTTTCTCTTTTCCAAAAAAAACCAGCTGTATATTTTCCCTCATTATAAAAGCGATCCCTGCTCATTGCAGAGACGTAGGCATAACACATTCTCGGCAGAGTCAGGTACAGAGGTGCACACCTGTAATCTCAATGACTCAGGAGGCTGAGGCTGGAGGATCAGAAGTTGAAGGCCAGCCTCAGCAACTTGGCAAGACCCTGTCTCAAAAGAAATAAAAAGGGCTGGGGGTGTAGCTCAGTGGGAGCTCGGGCTCCAATATCACCCCAGACACCCCCCCACACACAAAAAAGTCACCAAGCAGCAGGGTCTGAGTCTCTACAGGTCCTTAGGGCTCCAGGTGGAGGAGCAGTCTAATGGGGCGAGGCACCTCCCAGGGTGACAGTTTTTACAGAGTGTGAGTTGGAAAATGCAGAGACAATATATCATTTTCTAATTTTAAAAAGAACTCCCTGTTCTTTTCTTATTACAAAAAACAATAGGTAGTCACGGAGGGGAAAAAATTCAGGCAAACAAAAAACAGAGAGGATGAACACCCACCCAGAAGCATTCACAGCTGGTCCTCTGGAATCTTCCCCTCAGTCCTCTTCACGTAGAGAGATGCGAATCATCTGTTCTTTAAAAGAGGTAGAATCCTGGAGTGATCACCACGTGGGGAGAATAATATTTTTTTCTCAAAAGTAGTGCTTTTTTGAAAATTCCAATGCTACCAGCATGCTCGGTGGTGCACGCCTGTCATCCCAGCAGCTTGGGAGGCTGAGGCAGGAGGATCACGAGTTCGAGGCCAGCCTCAGCAACTTAGCAGAGCCCTGTCTCTAGAGGACATGGCTCCGTGGTTGAGCGCCCCTGGGGTCAGCAGGGCCTAGAGGAGCCGCCACACTTTTCTGTCTGGTCCCTCCCACCTGCCGCCCATCCCCTGGTGCCTTTCAGTATGATTCGGTCTTCAGGACTCCTCTGATTGGAGCCACAGGGTGAGGGTCACAGGCTCGGTCCCATCTGTCCTGCAGGAACCCAACGCCAACAGCGTGGCCTGGAACACGCAGTGCGAGGACATGCTGTGCTTCTCGGGCGGAGGCTACCTCAACATCAAGGCCAGCACCTTCCCCGTGCACCAGCAGAGGCTGCAGGGCTTCGTGGTCGGCTACAACGGCTCCAAGATCTTCTGTCTCCACCTGTTCGCCATGACGGCCGTGGAGGTGCCGCAGGTAAGCCTGGCCCTGGCCTGGCCCCTGGGGGGTGGGGGAGAAAGCATGGGACCCCGAACTCGGAATAGCTGGACCAGAAAGGCAGAGCTGGAGTGTGGGGCACAGTGGTGGAGGGCAGAGGGGGACAGGAGAGCGCATCACATCTCCGCGGCCCATATGGTGGCCGCATCGTCACACCTGCCCCCAGTGAGTGGGGCTCACTGTAAGCTGTCATGAGACAAGGAGAGACCCTAGAACCCCAGCATCTGTCCTTGAGAGAGGGTCACTTCTTACCATTTTGGAATGTGTACATCCAGACCTTTGTGTGTGCGCATATAATACACGTACCACGTACAATTACGAGTGGAGGATTTCCTGTGAACACAATGGTAAGGATTGTTTGTGACTCTTATCCTCAGAAGCATTGCCACCTAAAGATGAACCTGAGACTTCTTGCGTTTACTGAATGTGGCCTGTGAGCCAGAGATCGGAACTTCTAGGTGGGCACAGTGGCACACGCCTATAATCCCAGGGTCCCTGTGCTGTCCCTCCATGACCACATCTGCTGGTCCCTGCCCATTTCCAACTTCAATTTTCTTTATCTTTTCTTTGGTTGGTCCTGAGGATTGAACCCAGGGGTGCTCAACCGCTGAGCCACATCCTCACCCTTGTTTATATTTTACTTAGAGACAGGATCTTGCTGAGTTGCTAAATGCCTTGCTAAGTTGCTGAGGCTGGCTTGGATCTCACGATCCTCCTGCCTCAGCCTCCCAGGCCTCTGGGATTACACACATCCACCTCCGCACCTGGCTCGGTTTGGTTTTTTAAATTGTTTGTTTCAGGATTTTTTTGACAGTTGTAGGGATCCAGGAATGCTCCTCCACTGAGCTGCCACCTCAGTCCTTTTATTTATTTTTTTGGAGACAAAGTCTTGCTAAATGGCCAAGTTGACCTCAGTCCAACTTGCGATCCTCCTGCCTCAGCCTCCCAAGTTGCTGGGACCACAGGGGCCAGCCACCGCGCCCGGCTCCCAGCGTGGTGGTTGATCCTGTCACGTGGGTGCTCTCAGCTCACCTGACCGGCTCCTGCCATTGGTCATGGACACTGTCACTTCTTTTCTCTTATAAGCAGTGGGCGCCTCTCTAGCTGGGTCTCTCTCTCCCAACTCAGCCCCTGGGTCTGAGTTCCTAGAGGTGAGGCTGCTGGAGACCAAGGGCTGTGCCTTTGGAGCTGTTTGGACATAGCTCAGATGGCCTTCCGCTGGATTCGGTGGGTCTCCCCGCCTCTCAGGCTGGACCCCCTTCTCCCTCTGAGCCAGTGAGGCTCTTGTGACTTGCTCCTGCAGAGTGACTGGGCCAGCGTCTATTATTAGCCGGGCACTTACTCAAGAAGTGATGGTGAACTCTGAGGAAGTGGAGAGAGAGAAGGGAGGGGGCCCGTGGGAGCGATGGTGGGGGAGGGGCAATAGCTGCCCCCTGGCCCGGGTGATGTCCCCATCTGCTCTCCATCAGCTGTCCCAAACCCCTGTACCCCACCCACCAGGAGCCCGCTCTTCTTCAGTGTGCCCGACAGGCTGTGCTTGGTGACAGGTCTTGGTCCCAGATTGCCACTGTGACCTCCAAGATAGCTGCAGTCTGCTGCCCCTGGACTTTGGCCGGCCAGAAGGAGCCAAGGGGGCCACCCGGGGCTGCCTCTGCTGGGACCTTAAGAGTCCTGGGCCAGCGTCCTGCTGAGGCAGCAGGTCACAGTGGGCTGGGGAGAGGCTCTGAGACAAAGGCTGTCTATCTGTGGCCTCTGCCTCCGCCCCCTGCGGTCTAGGCTTCCAGATGGGGAAAAAGCCCCAGAACCGCTCTTGGGATTTTTGGTTTCCTCTCAAAGTTTACATCATCTTGTGCAAGAGCTGGTTGGTCAGAGCTGCCAAGTAGGGTAGCGAGCCTGCGCAGGCTCCTGGGGCGGGGTGACCTCATGCTGGAAAACAACAGCGAGGTAAAGTGTCCCTCTCTGGGTGCCCGTTCAGTTAGTGGGTTTTTTTTTTAATATTTATTTTTTAGTTCTCGGCGGACACAACATCTTTGTTGGTATGTGGTGCTGAGGATCGAACCCGGGCCACACGCATGCCAGGCGAGCGCGCTACCGCTTGAGCCACATCCCCAGCCCCAGTTAGTGGGTTTTTAAAACTCCCACTCAGATGGTGCCAGTGCATGTTCACTGTTGGTCTGTCGTGGTGATCCTGTCCCTGTGCCTGTCCTAGTGTCACCAGGCAGTCAGCAAGGCAAGAAGGCCTGCTCTCTTACCAGGCACAGTGGCACACGCCTGTCATCCCAGCAGCTTGGGAGGCTGAGGCAGGAGGATCGCAAGTTGGAGGCCAGCCTCAGCAACTTAGCAAAGCCCTAAGCAACTCAGCGAGGCCCTGTCTCTAAATAAAATATAGAAAAGGGCTGGGGAGGGGGCTGAGTGGTCAAGTGCCCTGGGTTCAACCCCTGGTACCAAAAGAAAAAAAACCCTCCTGTCGTTAGAGGAAGAAACACCCAGACTCTGCGCCCTGGCCCCGCCACCTCAGCTGACTGTCTTGTCACTGTTTGGGGCCTCATTTTCTTTCCTGTGCCATGGGGTTAATGTCTGTTGTCAGTTTTTGGAATGGATCCTTGCCCTGTGGCTCAGGCTGGCCTTGAGGTCTGTGGACTGGAGCGAGCCCCGGCCTTAGCCTTGAGAGTGGCAAGGACCCTGGGCTGCAAGGCCGAGCCTGGCCTGGATCGGGGTTAATTATGCCCATCTTCAGGCTTTGCCTGGCTCCGCTCCCGTGATCATTTCTCCTTATGACAGACTTCCACGAATCAGCCCCAACCACAAAGCAGAACTCGGATGGATCCGAGGTGCTCAGTAAGAGGGTTAGGGAGGCAGCTCATGGTGCGTGGGGAGTCGGCTGAGCTCCCAGGAGGGGGTGAAACCTGAGCCCACAGAGGGCTGGGGGGGCCCGCAGGAGGGGGACGTCTCTCCAGGAGTCCAGAAAGTTCCAGAAGGCTGAGGGGCTGGGCTGGGCAAGACAGGGAGGTGGGTTGCTCCCTCCTTGCCCCGTCCTTGGTCACTCTCAGAATCCCTCTCGTTTGCCCCTGACAGCCTCAGCTGGGTCAGGCATCCAAACCCAAGGTGGCAGATTTACCCCAAAGGCGGCCAGATAGGATGTGGCCCCCTGCCTGTGCCCAGCGGCTCCCTCCAGGGAGGAGAGGTGGGTGGCCTGGCACCGTGGGAAGGGTCAGCCATGTCGTGCTGTCTGTCGGGAGGGCAGACTGGCTTGAAAGAAAAAAGTTTTCCTTCAACACTGAAGCTAAGAAATCAAGACCGGAAATTTCAAAGATAAAGGCCCCCAAATGGAGGAAACAGTGGTCAAGCTGCACATTTGGGAACCATTAGCACAGAGGTCCTGGCTGATTGATCTCCCTTGCCCGGGAGCCCAGAAGGGCAGATGCAGTTCCCCGAGGCACTGGGGCTGGCCTGGGACAGGGACAGGGGCCTTCATCGACGACGTCAGGCCTGGCTGGGGCTGGTTCTGGTGTGCGCATGCGTGTCTGTGTGCGTGCTCAAAGCAAGGGGGTCCTGGGGCCCTACGCAGGCGGCCTCCTGCTCCAGCATTGGGTTAGGTGTCCTTGGCCGTGCCTGGGCCTCCTGGGCTGTCTCAGGAAGTGGCCACACGGGCCCACCCAGGGCTGTTAGGACAGAACCAGAAGTACTTTGTAACCCCAACACCAAAATCCTCTGGGACCCCTACCCAGGTAGTGCAGGGCTCTGTCAAGAAGACCAGCGCGTCACTAGTGCCTGACCCGAGTCTGGACCTAGGGCAGATCTCCCTTGGGGTGGGAGGTGGAGGGGTCAGGTAAGATTCCAGGTAAGATTCCATTTGGATAGGGCCTTGGCAGCCCAGTAGGCCTTTCCAGGCTGGGTGACATCTTATGGGAAGGCCGGCCTGGGCTGGATGGGCAAGGAGCCTGTGCCCAGAGCACGCGGCTCTGCTGAGGTTGGGGTGCAGAGTGGAAAGCAGAGCGTGCAAGGTGGCTGGGGGGCTGCTCTGTAGGAGGTCGTAAGTAAGCTGTGCACATTTGGAAGCAGGCTGCATTGGAATCTGCCCTTTCCGTTGCCCTGAAACTCGTCTTCTCCTTTTGGTGACACCCCGCAGTCGGCTCCCATGTACCAGTACCTGGACAAGAAGCTGTTCAAGGAAGCCTACCAGATCGCGTGCCTGGGCGTCACGGACGCCGACTGGCGGGAGCTGGCCATGGAAGCCCTGGAAGGCTTAGAGTTTGAAACTGCGAAGAAGGTAAGCCTCTAGTGGGTCCGAGCTGGCATGGGGTCCCTGGAGGGTCCCCTAAGGAGGCAGAGGGGGATCCAGGTGACACCGAGGGGCAAAAGCATGACTTGGGTTGCGTCTCAGCTCAGCCATTTCCTCGCAGTGAGCCTGAGCAGGAAACGACCTTTCCAAGATTGCCTTTCTGGAAGGTTCTGGTGGTGCTAAGCCCCACCCTTGCAAAGTTGTACAATCCAAATGGACAGGCCTTAAAGCCACACGCAGAAGCCTCTGGCAGGTTCTGGCTGTCACCCTTACTGGCTGTCACTCCTGTAAAGCATCTGACTAAGAGCCTGGCACATAATAGACACTCAATAAATGGTTCCTTTTTGATGAGCATCAGCATTAGGCCATTGCTGACACAATGCTGTTTCTCTGAGTTCTTGGCCAAGTCCAGTGGATGGGGATGGTCACACTTGGATTCCGACAGCAGGACAGCCACTTCCCACATGCCTACTCGGCATGATTCACGGACTTGATTCATCGCGCCATTTCCTGGTTTAGTCAGTTAGAGCTGCAGAAGTGGCTCAAGCCTTTCATCCCCTTTGTGGATTTTGAGCACAAGTGTGTTTCCTACTTGGATTTCCATCGACGACAAGAGGTGGCAGAGGGCTGGCTCCCAACCCCTCCGTCCTCCTGCTCCCTCCCCTCCTCTCCCACAGTCGAGGGACAGGGTCGTTCTCTGTATGTATTTTTAGATCTGGTAAGTGTCAGGAATGTGGTGACACAGAGGGACTTTAGGAATCCCGAGGAGTGAAGCCGTCTCCCTGGAGGGCTCCTTCTGTTCCACCATCAATGCCAGGAAGGGTGGAGCGAGCGCAGGCTTCCTGAGAGGGGCTGGTTCGTTGCAGCTGGGGCGGCATCCAGACCTGCCCCCAGATTATCACCTCGTCACACCTAGAACTGAACGCCGCCTCACCTTAGTATCCCTGAGCCCCCTAGCATGAGCCAGGCCCTCGCGACGTTGACTGTGTTGGGACGACTGGCAGGCTCTGGAGGGTGGCCCTCTGTTTACTTAATGTCCCACCCTGTGCCCTGGGAGCGCTCCCTGGGAACAGAGTCCCTGTCTAAAGCCCAGGGTTGTCCTTAGGACAGTGTGTGTCTAGGTGTTCTCCATGACAGAATTGTGCCCACAGTCGTGCAGGCACAGGCAGAGTGACATCTAGAAACGCTGTGAGACTTTGCCCCTGGACTTGGACTTGGGGGTTCACCCAGAGCCCTGACCCTCTGTGCTGTGTGGGGCTCAGGCTTGTGCAGGCGGGTTCCTGCCGTAGCCCAGCGTGGCCACTAGATGGCAGGGGAGAGCTGCCCGGCGCCTGGCCTGCTGCTGTGGCTGGCCCAGGCTGCCCACTCCCTCCGCGGAGGGTACTCAGGCCTTGTGACTCTGACCACCCGACCAGCCACCCTGACTCTGCAGCATGCGTCATGGCTGAAGGAGCTCACACACAGATGAGTCTCCCAGGGCACTGCACGCAGCAGAACCAGGAAGACCCTTGGAGAGGGAGTCCTGGGATCCCTTGGCTGGTGCAATGGCTGCCATACCGTTCTGCAGATTCTTCTGCAAGAAAAGCCACTTGCTGGGCGTGGCAGCGTGTGCTCCTGTCCCAGCAGCTGGGGAGGCTGAGCTGTGAGGATCACTGGGGGCCCAGAGCTCCAAACCAGCCTGGGACTCAGAGTGAGGCCCTGACTCCAGACAAGACAGACAGAGAGCAAGTCCACCAGCCAGGGTCCCATCCTGCCTTCTGCCACCGCCCGTGCTCAGGGACCGGCTTCTCTGCAGGTGTGCGCACTTGTCCAGCCTTCCTCTCAGGGACGTGTAGTGACCTGTTGGCTCTTCCTGCCTCCCCCTTTTCAATCTGGGCCCCTGAATTGGGGAGGTAGATAGAGGCCTCGTTGTAGTCACCTGGTCCCCAGTCACTAAGAGGGTGTCAGCCCTGCCGGATGAAGACATGAAGTCACATGTGGTCATCTGCGTGGCAGCCAGAGGCTGGTGACTTGCTCACTGCCCTAAGTCTTCTGAGGAGGAGGACATCGTGCGTCTGAGCCGAGTCAAGTGGCCAAGGCCATTCTGCTCAGTCGCTGCCTGCCCTGGGCACGCGCCAGCCCACTTCCCACAGGACAGTGCGAAGAAGCAAGCTGATGGCAGAGCCGTGGGAAGACCAGCCTGACTCTGGGTGGCCTTCCTCGAAGCCCCTGGAAGAATCTAGAAGCACCAAAAGACGTGCAGCCGGCACCAGTCCTCCTGGGCCCAGACGCCTCGGGCAGCCAGGGGTTCAAGTCTAGCTTTATTGTGGGTCCAAGCAAGGGCTGTGCTTTCGGGGTTTACATAAGACGCACGAGTGATTCACCCCGTGCCCTCCTCCCAGAAACCACCCTCCTTCCTTCTCTGCTGGTCCCTCCCCTACCCCCCTCTGCACCCTGCTGTGGGCCCTGGGTGCTGTGTGGGTGGCACCCCTGGGTCAGCAGAGCCGTCTCCTGCTTCCCATCCAAGCCACCGAGATGTGCCTGCGGTCTCTGGTGGCCGCGCCTCACCCCCTGTCCCCAGCCCCAAGTCCACCTGCTCCTTCCTCCCTGCGGAGGGGGGCCCCTGGACCCTCCGCAGACCCGATCCCCAAATGACGGGTGCACCCAGCACTTCTTTGCTGTTCGTTGTGAGGACTAATCCTGGGGGTCAGGCTGAGCCCTTCTGGGTGGCCTACCCTATGAGGAACCCACGCTCACTGTCCCTTGCCACATCTCCACTGCCCCACCCCGGCCAGCCCCCCACTTTGGAAACCAAGCCAGTGGCTGACTGCACCCTGTTTCTTCCCCAGGCCTTTGCCAGGGTGCAAGACCTGCGGTACCTGGAGCTCATCAGCAGCATTGAGGTAAAGGAGGGGCCGAGCCGACCATGGCCTTGGGGCCCCGCCTTGCTCTGGGGACAGAGTGGCCACCAGGGACCAAGTACCTGGAGCAGGGGGGCGCAGTCTCTTGGTAGCTGGATGAGGAGGACAGGTTCCTAAGCTCTCTGAGCTTTGGTTTCCTTCTGTGACATGGGATCGGCCTGACCCCCCGGGATGGCTGAGAAGATGCGTGGTTCCTCCACTCCTGGTTGGCACCTCTGTGGTGGTGGCTGGCTGGTCACCACCTCTGGTGACTTGCCAGTACAGGAGGTGGTTCCCAAAGGAACAGCATCTGTGCCCCACCCCAGAAACGGTCAAGGAAAGGCTGCACCTAGACCTGAGCACCCCGGGGCTCTGTGCCTACCCACTGCTGAGAGCTGGCCTCCTCCTCCCTTGGCCTCCTCCCCCGGCCTCCTCCTCCTCCGGCCTCCTCCCTTGGCCTCCTCCCTCGGCCTCCTCTTCCGTCAGCCTCCTCCTCCTCTCACTCAGCTTGCCTGGCGCGGCCCGGAAGCCGGCTCTCAGAGCACCATTTGCTGGGTGGCGGTAGACACTCTTCTTAATTTCTGTGTATCACAGTGCTGTCTGACTGTCTGTGAAAAGGCATACATATTTTTTCTCCTGAACAGATTTATTGTGAGGCTAAGAGAATGTGAGATACATTTGAATTCCCAGATGGAAGCAGGAGGGAACCGGCAAATGTCTTGTCCCTCTAATTCAGTTCAGCATAATCAAGTCCTGTCACCGGCGAGCCCAGTGGGCAGAGAGCTGAGGGGCTCTCAATCCCAGGAGCCAGTGACAGCTGCCATTAGTTGAGCTCGCCCGTCCCCATGCCTGATCCAGGGAGTCCTCACAACTCAGCAGGACAGGCGTTGCCACCCCTGTGCAAGGGACAGGGACAGCTCAGAGAGGCTGTCACCTCTCTCGGGATCCACAGCCAACAGCGTAGCTAGATTCCAAACCCATTTTGCCTTTTTTTTCCAGAATTGTCCATCTCTACCCCGGGTCCCCACCCCACCCCCGCACGGCACAGGACCTGGTCATGTCCCTGTGGGACAAAGGGTCGCCTAAAGCCATCCCTGTGCTGTGCAGTGCTCCTGCTCTCGGCGCTGGCCCTTGGGAACCAACTGGCCTGGGTCTCACTCGGGAGTCACAGAACGTAACTTTTGTACACAAAGTAGCTGGCCCCTGTGAGGACCAGCTCTGGTGTCCTGTGCCCCTTCAAGATGGCCGCTGCTGCTGGCGCCTGGTGAGCCAGGCAGCTGGAGGGCTGGTGACACTGTCTGAGGCCTGCACTGCGGCTTTGGGGCTTCAGTGCTGCTCCTGGGGCCCAGCTTCCTCCGGAGGTTCCTTGTGGAGAGATGAGGTGTCACTGCGCAGGTGGCAGGGGCTGCAGGGAGCCCCGCTGGCTGGGGCTGGGGCTGGGGCTGGGGCTGTGTCTTAGGACAGCCGAGGCCTGAGCTCAGCTGGTGACTGCTTTCCAGTCTCAGGCGCAGTCTCCTTCATTCCCAGCTACTAGGAGCTAGATTATTTGGTGACAAGCCTGAGTGGCCTGAAGGTTTCCCCCAAAATGATCCTGTCACTGGGGAGCGGCTGCTTCCCGCTGTTCAGACCTCACCAGCTCACCCAGGAGTCTGTCCCCTCTCCTCGTCCTCCAGGGGGACGTGCTTGCTGGAAATCAAGCAGAGGGAAGGTGCTGGGTGGGGACAGTTCCCCCATCTGTCGTCGTCCCGGGTCACCACTCTAGCCAGGCCTAGGGACTTGGGAGATCTTGGCAGCTTAGGTGCCATCCATGAGGGAGCAGTGCGCACGGTCCCAGCCGTCCAGTGTTGCCTTGGAAGAATGTTCTGGAAGGCAGCCCCGAGGGATTTCCCACTGAACAGCAAAGGTCCCCCTCCCTGACCCCACGGTCTGGAGGGTGGCCTTAGTCGCAGGCCTTCCCAGCAGACTCAGGGGAGCGGCACAGCAGCCCGAGCGCCAGGCCTGGGGTTCAGTGGGAGGCCGGGGCTCACCTTGCTCACCCGTGGTTGAGGCCGCCTCCTGTCCAGGGCTGCGGAGGCCACTCCCTGCGCCTGTGGTTTTGCAGGAGAGGAAGAAGCGCGGCGAGACCAACCAGGACGTGTTCCTGGCCGACGTGTTTTCCTACCAGGGCAAGTTCCACGAGGCGGCCAAGCTGTACAGGCGCTGCGGGCACGAGAACCTGGCGCTGGACATGTACACCGACCTCTGCATGTTCGACTACGCCAAGGTAAGGCCCTGCCACCCGGGCCCGGGCCTGCCTGTGGTGTCCCAGTGTGTGCCCAGGAGGTGACGCAAACACAAAAGAGCCACTGTCTCCAAAGGGGCCACCTTCAGCCACAGGTTGAGATGGGCCTAAAGCCGACCTTGAAGGCTGACCTCAGAGGGACCCAATGTGACAGTGAGACTGTGAGCCAGCCCTGGGTGGGTGCCAGTCGTGCCTGCTGGTATGGCAGGCCTCTATGTCCTCCCCAGAGGGCAGCAGAAGTGCACCCAGCTCAGCCCTGAGAACTGTGCACAGTGAGGGGCCAGGTGCGAGCACACAGTAGGTCCACTTGGGGCCTCTCCCCGCCAGCCCACCGCTCCCCGGGGTCCCTGTGCCCACAGTCTCCCACCCAGGAGCAGGGCCCATTCACAGGCTCCGTCTGTGCGTCTCTGTGACGGTGAGTACTCTGGGGCTGTTTTGGTCACAATTCTAAGTAGGTCACCCCCATCCCCCACGGCCCAATAGTCTGAATCTGAGAAAATGTGGACGTGGCCAGTGCGCGGAGGACACGGTACTTATTAACATGGCATGTTTTTGTTTACTCGAAAATTGCTTCCCAAGATTCAATCTGGTTTTTGGAAAATTTTTAAATTACATTCCCACGTCCAAATAAATTGTATGCTTTCCGGATAAGTGACATGTTTATATGGTGATAAAGGGAATTATAATGCTCTTAACTCTTATGTAGTATGTCCTTATCAAAGTCACCAAGAGGAGAACACGGCCCGGTCTCATTCATCACCCGCGCAGCCTCTTTCTGTCCACTCCAGGACAGAGCCTTGGCCGTGGCCCTGGATGACGTGTAAATTAGCCTCAGGGACCCAAAGAGCCTTTCAAAACCCAGGTTGCTGAGCCTCGAAGGAGCCATTAAGACTCAGCTTCAATTAAGGCCCAGCCCTGGGAGCTAGACCCCGGGCCTGGCAGGAGGCTGCCTGAGCCAGGGAGCTGCCTGCTGAATGTTTTCTGGAGACACCCCAAATTTACGGCTCCCCGTTAGCCTCTAACCTTCTTCCCTCAGCCACCCTGAGATCACAGCGTGCTTTCTGATGTCCCCTGGAAGGGCGTCTCCATTCTTCTACATGCTGGTCACCACCTCTGCCCCATCCCCCGGTCACCCCCTTCAACCTCTGTGGCAGGAGGAGTAGATGTGGGAGCAGCCACCAAGAGCAGAGTGTGACTGAGTGGCCCAGCGAGGGCTGCTTCCCTGCCCGCCTGGGTGCCCAGAGGGAACAGGCCGGTCTGAGTGGCCCTGTGAGAGGGGGACGTGCCCTCCCCCACTCCCTGAGACATGGGCCTGTCTTAGGCCAAGACCTAATATGTCATTTTAGAGGCTACATAATTACTCTGAAAGCAAATGGAAAAAAAGGAAAAAAAAGCTAATTGTTGGAGTGGGTTCCCAGCATACCTGACTGCCTCCCTGACACGGGGTGCTGGTCACGGAGGGCGGGAGGAGGGAGGGAGGGAGCCCTCTCTGCAGGGTGCGTGATTCTAACACAAACCTCTCTCCATCCCTCTTTTTGAAAAGCCCCACCTTTTAAAATGACAGCAGGGACCCTTTCCTGAAGAGAAGTGGCTTCCTGAGGCCATTTCTGTCACATTCTCATGAGCTCACTCAGGGAAGCTGGGCTCAGCCCTGCAGCGGCCCCCTGACGGGATACAGGCTGACCTCTGGGCCTTCAGGACCACAGGCTCCTCTTCGGGACCCCTTCCCCATACTGTGGCCTTCAGCTGTCCACTTTGGATCAGTCCCCCAGCCTGCAGACCTCATCTCCACACAGGGCCAGCTGCCATTCAGCTGAGAACAATTCACCAAAGGCTGTTTGGCTTCTTATCTGTCCCAGGCAGAGCTCCGGGGGGCAAAGCCAGGGGAGATAAACATCAGAAAACAGGCGACTTGCACTTCCAGTGTGATGGTGGCCGGGGGAGGAACCAGGGGCCTGGCCAGGAGCTGTGTATGTGTTTGGTTGACCCTGGGGGGCCTGTGCTCAGCCCCAGCCTGAGGTGTCACACCTATCCTATCAGTCAGCCTGCTGGGCTGCATAGTTGACATTGTGCGACCAGCTGGTCCGGTCACCCTGTGGGAATGGCCACATGTCAAGCCGAGAGAACCTGCACCATCTCCCTGAGCTGCAATTAGAGGGATAGTAAACGGCCATGAGTGTGAAGGGAGGGGACATGAAGGGTCTGCGCCCTTGTCACCAGCCGGCAGGCAGTGGGCCTCTCCCAGACACTCAGCCCCAGGCCCGGGCTCCCTCTGCATCCTGATGGCCGTGTGGCCAAGCAGAGCCCTGGCTGGCGGCCTGACGTCACGCTGCACAGGAAGCCCTCATCCGGAGTGTGTGTTTGTCCTGCTTCCTCAGGATTTCCTCGGCTCTGGGGACCCCAAGGAGACCAAGATGCTGATCACCAAGCAGGCCGACTGGGCCAGGAACATCAACGAGCCCAAGGCTGCCGTGGAGATGTACATCTCGGCCGGGGAGCACATCAAGGCCATCGAGATCAGCGGGGACCGCGGCTGGATCGACACGTAGGTGGCCCTGCACACCCGTCGTGTTGGTCACCTGTGGGGTTTGACTGACGGTGTTTCCGGAAATGTCTACACCAAACATGGAAGTGACTCGGTTCTTTGGGAGACACAGAGATGGGACAAGGCAGTCGCCGCCTTCGATGGGGAAAGGGTGACAGGGACAGAGGCCAGGCAGACGCTCAGTGTCAGAGCACCTGTTCCCTGAGCCCTCGCTACCACCCAGGGCTACAGTCACCACAAGCACCTGCTTCTGTCCCAGCCTCCTGAGTTGGCGCTTCTGCGGCCTGCTAGCAAAGGAGGGACCCACGGGGTCCCCAAGGGCCCGACCGCTGGAGAGTCGTGGGGCCGAGCCTCGGGCTCTGATGTGGGTGGTCTCTCTGTGTCTGAGGGGTATGTGACTGTTCCCACCCAGACACACCGTGGGACACCAGTGCACAGCAGGCCTCCAGGGTCCTCCAGTCAGGGACAGTGGGCGTAAGTACACTCACACCAGAGCTGGCGGAGGACACTGGCCTGGGCACATGAAGTGATGGAGCCTCAGCTCTGAGGGCCGCAGGGTGTTCTGGAAGCCGCACTCTGGTCCCCAGGTACCAGTGGTCAGCCAGGACCTGGGGAGGGGAGAGGGCTGGCCACATGGCCCCCTGAGCCCACCAGGAGGTTGGTGTGGGGGCTCATCACAAAGGGACCCTGGTGGGCAGCCACCACCCGTCCTGTTGTCTGAGAAGAAAGCGTCTCCAAGTCAGAGACACAGGCTGGGTCCCCAAATCATTCTGTCCACAAAAGGGGGTGCAGACCAAGCCAGGTAGCTCTCGGGGCCCGCCTCTCCCCTCGGTTTTCCCTTATGTCACTTTCATTGGCAAGTGCTGCGGATCCATGTGACCCTGGGTCACTTACTGAGTTCCAGAAGGAGCCACTTCCATGCTGTGTGGCCCTTTTCCTGGAGTGGCGTAACAGGTGCCTCTCCTCCAGGGACACGGCTGCTGGGCAGGGAGCTCGAAGGTTCTCGGCTGCCTGTGTCACTTCCGTAAAAACTGTGTCCCTTCTCTGCGGAGCAGTGTTATTTTTGGATGCCATTATTATTCTGAGCGCAGACTGACACCCTCCTGAGCGTGGCTGAGGCCGGATCCCGGGCCTTCCTTCCCACGGAGACGGGCCATAGGGGTCCTGCCCTCAGAGAACTGGGTCCACTCCCAACCCCGGCCTGGCCAGAACCAAGAGGCCCATTCCACCATCCCAGGTCCCCAAGGGCAGGGGGCGAGCTGGTCACAGTGGCAGATACAGTGAGCAGCACCTGGCCCTACTGGCCTCCTCCTCTAGAGGCCAGGCCCTGGGGATCTCTCACCCCAGCCTCCATGTGGCCGAGAGGCTTCCAGAAACCCTGGGGGAGAGACCGCTTTCCTGCTCCCTGGTGACCCTGACCTCAGGTCTCCCCAACTGTGACTGGGACTAGCAGCACCTTCCTGGTGCTTTGGACGGTGGCTGGCAGGGTTTCTGGGGCGCTCACTCGCTCAGTCACCACCTGGGCACATCAGACAGGGAGCGCCCATGGCGCCGGGTCAGCAAGATGAAGGGACAGAGTCTGCGTCCCCACACGGCCCACAGGGTGCCCCTTCCCCGCTGTCCCCAGGCTGATCGACATCGCCCGCAAGCTGGACAAGGCGGAGCGCGAGCCCCTGCTGCTGTGCGCGCACTACTTCAAGAAGCTGGACATCCCGGGCTACGCCGCCGAGACCTACCTCAAGATCGGCGACCTCAAGTCCCTGGTGCAGCTACACGTGGACACCCAGCGCTGGGAAGAGGTGAGGGGACAGGGCGCCTGGGTGTGGGGGCCTGGGCCTCAGACAGAGGTGCTCTCATGATGGGGGAGCCTAGCCTGGCTGTCAGGAGCAGTATCCTTGAGCCCCCTGAGCCAGAGAACCTGGGGGGCCTTTCTGTGTAGATTTTATTCATTCTGAGGCTCTTTTTGGGGGGAGCCCTCGACCCCTGAGCCCCTCCCCAGCCCTATTCTGTGTTTTATTGAGAGACAGGGTCTCCCTGAGTTGCTCAGGGCCTCACTTTGGCTGAGGCTGGCTTTGAACTCGCGATCCTCCTGCCTCAGTCTCCTGAGCCGCCTGGATGACAGGCGGGCACCGCTGCGCCTGGCTTGGAAGCTCTTTCTTGATGGCAGCTCTGGGCTGCGAGTACAGGCAGGACAGCCCTGTGCCTGCTGCTGCCTGACGTGGAGGTGCACCTGTGTGATATTTAAAACCTGCCGGGTGGCATCTTGGCAGGAAACGCCAACCCTATGTTCCAGGCACAGGGTGCCAGAGCCGCCTCAGGATAGCGCTTCTCCTTCCCACCTGCCACCCCCAGCCTCTGCCCCTGGGCAAAGGGCACACTGGCCAGACCCACAAGAGTGCCCACCTGAGGCTCACTGCCCGCCCTGAGGCCCAGTTCTGTCCCTCCAGCTCGCAGGCTGGCTGTGTCCTGGGGACACTCCACCCCTGCAGGAGGGGTGGCCCCAGCTGAGGTGGCAGCCTGCTTCCCAGGGTGCCAGCAGGGCCCATTCTGAGTGAGCAGTCTGCCTCTTGCCTGCCCTCTGGGTGACTCCACTTGAGGAGGGGACAGAGGACACTGATGAGAAAAACTGGTCCCAGGGACAGTGGCAGCGATGGCTTCTCAAGGGGAACTCACTAGCAGCACGAGCCACGTGGCCCTCGCTGGTGTCCTGCCCTTCCTCCCTGTACCCATTTTCGGCTCCCCTGGCCCGCCCGGAGGTCTGGGCCCAGGCGTCAGCACAGACCCAGTCCCCTCTGAGCCACCGAGCAGTGACGAGGAGAATGTCAGTCCTGCTTCCCTAGGTGTCGCCTGCAATTAAAAGAAATCTGTTTGCAGGCGACAGGAGCCCACGCAAACCCTCAAAATAAAATGTTTCCGATTCCGAGCGGCTTCTGGGGTCCAGAAACAGCCTGTGTTGTCACTGGGAGCGGCGCGTGCATATTGCTGTTAATTGCCTTTTGTTTCCAAAGAGCCGAGATGTTTTTGTGTTGCTGGGGGTGGCTGGGAGGGAGGCACTCTCCCCCTCTGAGCTGGCAAAATATGACATCCCTGATGTCAGGCTGCCAAAGTATGACATCCCTGATCCAGCCAAGTGCCACGTCTCCCCAGGGTTGCGGGAACTGCTTCATTAAGACTGTGTATGCCCTGCCCCCAAGGCCTTCGCTCTGGGCGAGAAGCACCCCGAGTTCAAGGACGACATCTACGTGCCCTACGCGCAGTGGCTGGCAGAGAACGATCGCTTCGAAGAAGCCCAGAAAGGTAGGCCACGTGGGCTGGCCTGGTGCCCCAGGGCGGGGAGGAGGCGCTGCCAAGACACGGTTCAGCGAAGCTAGCAGGCCTGTGCTGCGGGTCCCAAGGCAGGTGGTGTCACCTGGGATGGGCTGTTTGGGGTGAAATGCTTTTTTTTTTGCATTTGAGGCAAACAGAGCCACAACCCAGGCGCTGAGACACTTTGGAGCGGGAGTCAGGACAGGGGCCTGGAGTCTGGGCCTGTCACCAACCTGCTGCAGGAGCTTGGGCAGGTCCAGTCCCCCCTCCACGCCTCTGTGTGACTGAGCAGAGCACCGGGCACTGCAGCGTGTCTTCCCTGTCACCCTCACAATGCCCTGCGACGCAGATAGCATGGGCGCTGGCTGGGTACCTGACCTGCCCAACCTTGAATCCTGCCCACAGCCCTGCAGAGACGCAGGGGCTAAACGTGCCCTGCACTGTCACCAGGCTAGCAAGTGGCAGAGGCACAGCTGGACCAGGATCTGTCCCGCAGGGAACCTGGCTGTTCTGCTGCCTGGGCAAGACGGCACCCGACTGTGGCCAGGTGTGTGGCAATCCATAGGGATGTGCCTGCACCTCTATATGGTGACAGTCGCCCCTCTAGACACAGTGCAGAGTCCGTGGCTCCTTATGGGGAGAAGAGCCCGCGCTGAAGGACAGCCTGTTCCCCAGCACCTCAGCATCTCCAGAGCACCCAGTTGCTGACGGAGCTGCATGTTTGGGCAAAACACATCAACCTACCCATCTGTCTGTGTCGCCCTTCCAAGAATCCATCGTCATAGTAACTTGGTACGCAGACAGGAGCCTGGAGATGAGACGGAACAAAGGCCAGACCTTTCCTTCTCTAAAGGCGGAGGATTGGGTCCTTTTGAGTGTCCACCTGTGGTCAAGTGTCCCAGCCATAAGCGCCTGACCAGCAGCGCTCAATATCCCGAGCCGTCAGCCATATAGTAGGTGCCCAGGAAATTCCAGGTACACAGATGTAGGCATGATTAAGGAAGATTTTGCTTCTCATCCCAAATGTCTGGCTTTGAGGATGGAGACAGACCTTTGAAGGTTGACATCAAAAAGCACTGTTGGCCAGGTGCCGTGGCGCACACCTGTCATCCCAGCGGCTCAGGAGGCTGAGACAGGAGGATCACGAGTTCAAAGCCAGCCTCAGCAACAGCGAGGTGCTGAGCAACTCAGTGAGACCCAGTCTCTAAATAAAAGACAGAATAGGGCTGGGATGGAGCTCAGTGGCCAAGTGCCCCCTAGTTCAACCCCCAGTACCAAAAAAAAAAAAAAAAAGTGCTCTGTCGAAGATGGACCGGGCCCGGTGTTCTGACCTTGGACGTGACCCTTATACTTCTACCCGGCAAAGCGCATTTTGTTGCCTGATAAAACGGAGGCTGACCGTCCCTTCTCAGTCTGCTGTGGTGACCCAGTGACCTAAGGCACGGTGAAAAGCGCTTAGTAAATCACCGAGCTCCGTCGAGTGTCGGGACCTGTGGGTGTCACCTCAGAGTCACAGATCCCCTCCCTGGAGTGGAGCATCTTGTCACTAGGGACGAGCCGGTCTCCCGCTCCGACATTGCCCTGGGACTTGGCTCCCGGAGTTCCTCTCCCTGCCATGCCTCTCTGAAGTAGGTTGTCACCACTTGCCAGCCAAAACGGAGCGCGTCGCACTGTGCTTTTTCAGGATGTCGCCTCGGGTATTTATAGCCTCCGGCCAGAGAGGCGGCATCCCAGCAACCAGGCCCACAGATGCTCCCTCCGTGCGCGCGCGTGGGGCGTCCCACTTTCTGAGCAGTTCCACCGGCCCCCTCGCCCACCTCCCCTGGTGACAGTGCTCTGTGTCCCCTGCAGCGTTCCACAAGGCTGGGAGGCAGCGGGAAGCGGTCCAGGTGCTGGAGCAGCTGACGCACAACGCCGTGGTGGAGAGCAGGTTCAACGACGCCGCCTATTACTACTGGATGCTGTCCATGCAGTGTCTCCACATAGCCCAGGGTGGGTCCCTCCGTCCTGGCACCCAGATACCATCAGACCAGCGGGGACATTTTAATTAAAGCCCTGGGCTTGTTTACGGGGCGCATTGTCCCCAAGCCTGCCTCGCAGTGGACAATCTCCTGTGTCATCTCCTCCTCGTGTGGCCAGAAGCAGGCTGGTCCTAGGGCCACGCAGGGGTGACGCCTGGCAGGTCCCACCCTCCCTCCCCAACTCAGCACAGCTGTCTGCTGCTGCCTGGGAGCCTGCAGCTGGCCTCGGCTTCAAAAAATTTAATTAAATGAAAAGATGAAGCAGAGATCACGTTACCATAACGCACCGCAGGCCCCTCGCCCCACCAGGGGACCGTGTCCATGATGCCGTCCTTCCCAGGACTTCCCATGATGCACTGGGAGAGTCCAGAAAGGGGGGACAGGGCGGTAGAGGTGCATCTCTTCTAGACCAAGGCCACACACAGGAGGGGAAGCTCTGGGAACGGAGGCTACGGAGGGACCTGCAGCAAGTCACCGTTCCTCCCTGAGCTCTGTGCCCACATACCCCAGGGGGACCCCGTCCCACTCCCTCCAGGAGGCTGCTGGAATGAGGGCCATCAAGCCCAGGTGGCAGGTGGCATTTCTGTTGACCTCAGATGCTTCCAGCTGAGAGGCCACCGTCTAGGTGTGGTCCTCAAGCATAGTGCTGTCCCTCTCCCTGGGGTAGGCCCAGTGTTTCAAAAGAGCTGGTGCTGGTCAGCGGCTCCAGACAGCCCCTGACGCATCTGCCCCGTCCCCCTCTGCACCCGCTCCTGCCCGCAGCAGATCCTGTCCAGAAGGACGCCATGTTGGCCAAGTTCCACCACTACCAGCACCTGGCCGAGCTGTACCACGGCTACCACGCCATCCACCGCTACACGGTAAGGCATCCCGAGCCTCCTAGGAGCAGCAGGCTCTGGGTGGGACCCCCACCCACTGGGGCACAGGACCTGCTCCTGATGTCCCTGGGAGGAAGAGCTGGGTGTCCTCGAGTGCTGCTTGATGTGTGGCCATGATGGGCGGCGTCTGATGACGGCGCAGAGCCGGGCGGGCCTTCCTGTGGATCAGCTCAGCCTCTGATGACCCAGGCAGAGTAGGTGAGCCAGGCAGTGGCCACCTCTCCAAAGTGCAGGAGGGCAGAGCCCCCGGGGCCTTCTCTAGAAGGACGAAGGCCCACGTACCCACCGCTCTGCGCCCGACTTGCTGTGTGTCCTCAGGTGTTTTGCTCTCCCTCTCTGGCCCTCAGTCTCCTTCTCTGTAAGACCAGGGTTGGCTTCACCTGCAGAGACCAACCAAGTGCTCTGTAGCCTTTCCCTGATTATTTCAACGAAGCCATTTTAAAGCAGTCTCGTGGCAGAGGGGGACAGGCTGCTGCTCAGGGGCCACCTGAGGCCCTGCCTCCCCTGGGCACCCTCCTGGGAAAGTCACGGGGGAGGATGACAGCCCCCGCAGCTAGCTCTGCAACGATCCCGCGTTCCTCTCCCCCAGCGGGGACCTCGTTCCCTTATCATCTTTGGTTTTCCCAAGACGAGACCCTCTCAGGGGTCCTCGTGCAGCCTGGGCCAGGCTGGAGGCCACGGTCTGTCACCAGGGCCACAGATGGGACAGCGGGAAAGGGGAGCGTTGCATCCTCGAGGCGCATGGCTTCTTTCCCGAGGAGAGGTGCTAATCTTGCCCCCCACGTTCTCTGGGACTCTCCACGCTTCCTCACTCAGCACCGCAGAACCAGAGGAGCCGTCTCCCTGGCTCCCAGCGCAGAGGGAGTGGCTGAGGGTTTCTGGGGTTCTGGGAGCCCACAGAGATGGCAGGAAGGGAAGGGAAGGGGCTGGGCTCCGCTCCAGAGGCAGAGAAAGCGAGCCCTCGGGCTGAGACCAATTAGGGGCGAATCCTGGGGGCCCTGTGGTGAGCAGGGCCCAGGCCCTCCTCAGGGAGGTGACGGCTTATTACCATTTAAGTGCTCGGGAGGGGGAGGCGGGGAGCTGGCCAGCCCGAATCCCCATGGCCACAGCTTGATTAGCAATTGCAGCCTCCGTCTGTACACAATGTGCCAGAATCTTCTAGAACAGGGCATTCTTAACCTTTTACAGGCCTCTTGGTAGAGAATTCCCCGCGGCCTGCTGGGCCTTTCTGGCAGCGTCTGGGTGCAGGGGACCCATTCATTGCACTAATGGGTGCTGAATGTCACCTATCAGGGCTGTGCAGGGGGCTCGGGATTGGCAGTGAGAGGCGCCTGGGTACATGCTTGGTGGCCCCATGGCTCAGGCGGCTGTCAGAGGGCCAGGAGGAGGCGCAGAAAGGGTTAAATGCCTCTGCTACAAGGACCTGCCTGTGTCAGTGGCCCTGTCCCCAAGTGCATCAAAGACCTTCTCTTTTAGAGCTAATTGGAGACAAGTTGAGCTCAGAGAAATGGAATCAGGACCCCTCAGGCAGCGCAGCTGGGCAGAGAGGCCTGGGCTCGGGACTCAGCCCTGCCTTTGAACCCCGGCTCTGCTCGGGCAGGTCCCCTCCCTGGGCATCACCCCACGACATCCCCCACGTAAGAGACCGTGTCAGACCGTGGCAGGAGGCTCCCAGCACACAGTAGGAGGCTCACGCACTGAAGGGCTTCAGAATCCTACGCCTGCCTCTAGCCTGACCCGCAGCGCACTTGGGGGGTCAAGTTCACCAGCGCACTTGGGGTGAGGTTCACGTTCGTCTGCTCTCCCCGCAGGAGGAGCCGTTCAGCTTCCATCTTCCCGAAACCCTCTTCAACATCTCCAGGTTCCTGCTGCACAGCCTGACCAAGGACACCCCCCTGGGCATCTCTAAAGTGTATCCTCCCGTCCCCTCGCCGCCCGCCCGCCCTCTCTAATGGCCTTGGGAGGCCTTCCTGGCAGGAGCTTCTCTGCCCGCCTCCTGCTGCTGTTTTGCTGGGGAGAGGCTCAGCCGGGGCGGCCGCTGCCAGGAGAGGATTAGTTTTCTGAGCTCTGGGCCCAGCCCGTCCCAGGTCCCTGGCCAACACACTGTCCCCAGCCCCCCCAGAACCGCAGTGGGCGTGACAGACTGGAGGAGGCAGCAGGCCGTCAGCCCAGGCCCTCCACATTCTCTTGGGGCCCGTGGGGTGGCCTTTGTCAGCCAGGCCTACAGGGCCCCAGGTACCAGGTGACAAGGCTGCCAGCTATTCTGGAGGTGACAGGCAGCAAGGTTCAGAGCGTGTGTGTCCTGCCCAAAAGTGGACACAGCCAGGGCTGGGCTGCCGGGGAGGCTGCTGGGGAGGCGATGTCTGTCTTTGCACGCTCAGGTGGCCAGGGCAGGTAGCAGAGTGGATGTTCCCAGGACACACTGAGGAAAGGCAGGGACGCCAGGGGAGGTGGCTGTGGGAGGATCCCGGGGGCCCAGTGGAGCGTCTCGCCGCAGGTTGGCTTCTCAACCTGTGGCCAGTGAGGGCCCCGGGGCCTGTATGGCCAGGAAGGACCACGACTTTAAGGTCCTGAGCATCATGAAAGCCACAGTTGTCCCCTGTCCCTTCCTCAGTCTACTCTAGCCTCAACCCATCCCTGCCGCCTGTCTATGAGGAACCCCCTGGCAGAGGGCCTGGGGACAGCTGGCCTCTCTCATGACTCCAGGCCCATCATTCACCCCTGAGGGGAAAGTCCCCAAATCCAGGGGTGCCCTACCCACCGAGGCCCTGCTGAGCGGTGGGCAAGACAGCCGCATCTGCTGGCCTCAGCCCCTGCACCCGGCCTTTCCAGAAAGTTCTCGAGGTCAGCAGAGCTTGCCCCGAGCCTTGTCCTATGCTGCGTCCTGGGACCTGGACATGGCTCCCAGCACAGTCCCTGCCTTAGAGGAGTCACCAGCCCCCAGCTGCTGGAGCTGAGGGGCCACCTGGCGACAGGAGTGTGGGGAGGCTGTGGCTCAGAGGCCGCCCACTGGGCCGGGGGAAGTACCCGCAGTTCTGGCCGCGTCCTGGGTGGTGCCAGCTCGGCCCCCGCCCTCCTTAACGTGACCCCTGCCAGGAACACGCTCTTCACATTGGCCAAGCAGAGCAAGGCCCTGGGCGCCTACAAGCTGGCGCGACACGCCTACGACCGGCTGCAGGGCCTGCAGAGCCCCGCCCGGTTCCAGAAGTCCATCGAGCTGGGCAGCCTGACCATCCGCTCCAAGCCCTTCCACGACAGCGAGGTGAGGACGCCCCTTCCCCGGGCGGCGCTGCTCCTTCCCTCCAGGCGCCTGTGGCTTTGGGCCTGGGTCCTGTGGGAAGATGGCCGCTGTGGTCTGGGCTCCACACTCCATCCTGCTATCAGCTGGGGACAAGTGACTCCTTCCCCACTGGTGGTGGTGGGGACAGACGGGCCAGCACAGGTGTCTGGTGGCGTAGGCAGGGAGTGGCTGCCCTTAATGTCCTTCCCACCAGGACAGCACCTTGCTGAGCCCTGCCTGGGAGGTGGCCTGGGCAGTGGCCCCCGGTGGCAGGCCCCAGTTACTCTTGTAGGGTGTCACCTGTGTCCCCAGCACGTGGCTTCTGGCCCCGGGGCCCCCTCCTGCCCATACCTCTTAACATCGGGTCCTGGAGGGCCAAGGCCAGGGGCAGGGCAGGTGCGGGGTGCCACCTCTGCTCGGGCCCGGGCCACCGAGTGCTGCGTTGGCAGGAGCTGGTCCCCCTGTGCTACCGCTGCTCCACCAACAACCCCCTGCTCAACAACCTGGGCAACGTGTGCGTCAACTGCCGCCAGCCCTTCGTCTTCTCCGCCTCGTCCTACGGTGAGTCCTGGCCACACAGATGGCCCCTCCTCTGCTGCCCGGCCTCGTGACACGGGGCGAGCTCCCGAAGGCCTCTGAGGATCATCACTGGTGACCTGGGCCCTGTGTGCCCCCACCCCACCTGACAGAGCCACTGTCGGGTCCCCCACAGCCCAGCCGGCTCCCGGTGCAGGCCGCCGTGACAAAGTGCCCAGAGCAGGGCCGGGCCAGGCCTTCAGCCCGGGAGCCAACGCGCTCTGGGGTCCCCTCTTCCCTGTGGACACCCCCAGAAGGCCCCTCCCTCGGAGGAGCCCCTCAGCTACGGGAGGAGGCGCTGCTCAGGCCCAGCTCTGGCCCCCAGAGAAGCCTGCTGGGTCACTCTGGCTGCCCACGTGTGGCCTGGAGAGAGTGCTGGCCCTGGCCCCCAGGAGCGTGTCACCAACCCCCCGCCCCCCGTGCCCCAGAGGTGCTGCACCTGGTGGAGTTCTACCTGGAGGAGGGCATCACCGACGAAGAGGCCGTCGCCCTCATCGACCTGGAGGCCCCCAGACACAAGCGAGAGAGCAAATGGCAAGAGGTGACCAGCCCCAGTATCCTGTGACAGTCAGGGCCAGGGCAGGAGGGCTGGCCGGTGGCAGCCTGCTGACCCCAGCCTCAGTGCCGCGGAAGGTCGGAGAGTCCCCCACAGCAGTGAGGAAGGACAGTGGGCTGCCAGGGTCCACAGCCAGACGGGGGGAGGGGCACCTGGTCTTCCTGGGGGCCTGTCCCCACCCTGGCTCCTCAAGGTGCCGCAGCCATGCCTAGTGGATGAGTGGCTGGCCTAGTGGACGAGTGGCTGGCCTAGTGGACGAGTGGCTGGCCCCGTGGCCGGCAGCCCAGCGTTATGGTCAGGTATTTCCATTTCGCAGCCCTGGGGCCTGAGCCCAGGGGTGCTGGACAGCACTCACCCCCAGCCCTTTTATGGTTTTACTCTTTATTTTCAGTACTGGGGGTTGAACTCAGGGGCACTCGGTCACAGAGCCCCATCCCAGCCCTGTTTTGCATTTTATTTAGAGTCAGGGTCTCCCTGATTTGCTTAGGGCCTTGCTTCCGCTGAGGCTGGCTTTGAACTTGCGATCCTCCTGCCTCAGCCTTCTGAGCTGCTGGGATGACAGGCGTGGGCCACCGCACCCGCCTTATTTTTACTTTGAGACACGGTCTCACTGTGTCACCCAGGCTGGCCTCAAACCTGCGACCTTCCTGCATGGGTGGTTACAGTGTGTGCCATGTGCCTGGCAGTCCGGTCACTCCTACATGCCAGTGACAGGAACCTCAACTCAGAGACAGCTGAGCAAACAGAGGGAATAGGAAGCCAAGAGCAGAGGGTGCCCCTCCACATGGCTGGAGGCTGCGCGGCTCCTGCCGCCTGTACTGTCCCCTGGTAGTTTTGTCTCTAGGCAGCTCTGCCTATCCCATGGCATAGTGACGGAGGTGGCCGCTTACGGTGCCAGCCCAGCACCCTCAGAATCGATTCTCCTCCTGACCACAGAACCCCAGGGCACAGTCCCTTGGAGCAATCTGGGGCCACAGGTGTCCTTGGGCAAGGAGGATGCTACCTGCCCAGCTGGGTCCTGTGTCCCTAGGGTAGACCCAGGAGGGGCCTCTCACAGGAACAGGCCCACACAGCACCTGGTCTTGCCATCATGGGCGGCCATGTCACCAGGTCAGGGGGCTCTGAGAGTCTGCCTCTAGCAAGCTCCCAGGCGACTCTGCCGAGCACGGCCATGCTGTGAGGAGCAGAGGCCAGAGGAGGACCCCAGAGTCAGCTGCCATCAGGCCTCAGCCCCGTGCTCCCTGCCCCGTTCCCTGCTCAGCACCAGCAGCCTCCAGGGGTCGTCCCCACGAGAGCCCCTGAGCCTCTGCCACCGTCCTTGCAGAGGGGAGGACCTGGACACCTTCAGGCTGGCCTGAGCCAGCCCAGGGGTCTGTGGAGCTCCCCCACCCCCGCTCCCCACGCCTTGTGACCTGAGAGCCGTCACAGCACCTGCCAACCTCCCCACCCATGGCCTCCCCCAGCAGGTGGCCCTGTGTATCCCCTGGAAGCCTGGGAGCAGGTGGGGAGGCAGCAGATGGCCTGGCAGGACCGCTGTCCTCCCTGGCCTGTGCCCAGGGCCCGGCCACCCTGTTTGCAGTCAGGGCTGTCTCCCTCCTGGTCCCTGCCCCTCCATCCCTCCTCCTGGGACCTTGTGTTTTCTCTCGGGCCTGACTGAGCGCCCCTGAATCAGAACACGCTGGGAGGAGGGTGGTGTCTATCCCCTGCCCGGCCTCAGTTGGACCTTGACCAGAAACCTCCAGATTCCCAGTCGCTGCGGCTGGACGAGGCCATGGACCCCATGGGAGGCGAAGACCCGTTCACCGCCAAGCTGAGCTTCGAGGTGGGGGCCTCCAAGAGGCTGCCAAGGGGACATGCCAAGGAGGAGGTGGCAGCTGGAGGGAGGGACGGGACCACTTCCCCACGGGCTGGGCTGCAGCTCTGGCCCGGAGGAGGCACTTGAGGCTGTCAGGGCCACCTGGGTGGGAAGCTCCCGGGCCCTTCCTGGCCACCCTGGAGTCAGGACCACGGTGCACACAATCGTGTCCCCAAGGCTGAGTGAGGGCCCTGCCCCGCGCCCCACCCTGCAGCAAGGTGGTTCCGAGTTCGTGCCCGTGGTCGTGAACCGGACCGTGCTGCGCTCCATGAGCCGCCGCGACGTCCTCATCAAGCGCTGGCCGCCGCCCCTGCAGTGGCAGTACTTCCGCTCGCTGCTGCCCGACGCCTCCATCACCATGTGCCCCTCCTGCTTCCAGGTACTGCGCCCCCAGCCCGCACGGCTCCCAGGGGCTCCCTGTGCTGTCCTCCCACTTCCCAAGTGTCCCCTGGGGAGGCGGAGCATCTGGGAGGAGGGCACCCTCCGGGTGGGGTACCAGCCACTGCCCTGAGCTGGGAGGACACTGGCAGTCCACCTGCTGTCCGCAGGGGGTCACCTGGCCTGCACGCTCTGCGCCTCCCTGGATTGAAGGCGCGGTGGGCGGGGCCGGGCGCACCTTGAACTTCCCTCAGGAAAAGGGCCCCTCAGCCCCATCCCGCTCACCCAGCCCACCCAGCCCAGCCTGCCCACCCGGCTCTTTCTAGCCTTGACTCCCACTTGGCGCGGGTTGGGACCCCGCCCTCGCCGTCTCTCCCCAGATGTTCCACTCTGAGGACTACGAGCTGCTGGTGCTGCAGCACACCTGCTGCCCCTACTGTCGCAGGCGCATCGACGACCCCGGCCCCTGACGGCACCCGGGTCCCCTGACCGCCCTGCAGGCCCGCGGCCTGCGGAGAGGAAGGAGGAGGGTCCCAGCCGCCCAGATGCAGTTGGTGCTCCAGGGAGGGGCCTGTTGGAACCGCAGGATTCCTACTTCTGGCACTTTGTGCCTTGTAAATAGCACAAGGGGGTGGGGAGAGGACGCACCTATATTTTCTAAGGAAAAAGAAAAGACCTGAGAGCTCGAGAGCAGCCCGGGTAGTGGAGGAGCAGCCCGCCGAGTCCGCAGGCCGCCCAGGAGGCGCGCAGCGCGCAGCGCCAACAGACTGCCTCAATAATGGCAAATAAAAGGGCTACTTATTTTCATCAGTGTCTGCGTTTTAGCAAATCTTCGTATTGTCTGCAACTTAATTTCCTTATGCAAAAGTGCACCTGTTTCTAATTTGATCCGAAAGGAACATCGCCTTCGCCGCGCTCTTAAAATCTAATCTAATCGGAATGGCAATATGGGAAGGGGCAGGGGAGCCGGGAAGGTTTTTTGGTTTATTTATTCTGGTTTAATGGGGATCTGTCTTGACAAGAAAATGAGATACCTGGCTCCCAACAAGATGGCAGAGGTTGAAATAAAGGCGCCCGCCCAGAGCTTCTAGAACCTTCCCTCCACACCACCCCAGCTTCCCAGCCCCCAGGGAAATGTCTCCGGACCCCCTGAGCCGGCCTTTCCCCGCCAGGTCCCCAAGCCAGTGGGTTCCCTTGGAGACTGCCAACTGCTAAGGTCCAAGCCAGGCCACTGAGTGAGCATGGCGGGGCATCCTGAGCAAGGCGGGGGACATCGGCCCCATTTTGCAGCCAGTGGGGACGGGAGGTGCCGAGGCCCAGGGCTCCTCAGGAGGACAGACAAGGAGTTGTCTGTGGGTCAGGCAGAAGGCCACCCCCCAGGACTCCACCTCGATGACACCTTAGGGGCCCTCTTGAAGGGGGCGGGGCAGGGGCCCAGGCAGGAGAGCTGGAGCCCCGCCCCCAGGCTCCCCGCCCCACCTCCCTCCCACGCTCTTTGGAAGTGATGGGGGGGGACAAAGAATGGCAGCCAGACAGTTGTGCCAACAGACTCCCCCGTCAGCGGCTAATGACTGGGAGCGTGCGTGCTCTCTCTCGCGCTAAACATTTATTAATGTGTTAGGATTCCCATTAGCGGTTCCTCCAACTGAAGTCATTTGCATATGGCTGGGAGAAACAAGCTCCCAACAGGCGTCAATCACAGTGACAGATCAGATGGTCTTGGCGGGAGCCGGTGGGGGGGGCGCCTGGGGCTGCAGCCCCCCCCTCCTCTGGGCCCAGTAACTAGACCCAGTCCTGCAGCCCTGGGAGGCCAGTCTCCGCTGGTGGCATCCCCAGGACCCCCAAGGCTGCCTAGGACACAGATGAGGAAACCGAGGCCCGGAGACTCTTCCTCCCACTGAACCAAGGCCGGCTCTGCGCATGCGCACCCACCTGAGCCCGGCTCCGCCCTGGTCTCCCTCTGTCCCCAAGGTCCTCCCCCTGGAGCACGGGAGGCCAGCCTCGGTGTGCACCAGCCGATGGGGCTCAGGGGTGCTCCTGAGGACCCCTAGGATCCCGATGATGATGACAGGAAGGGGGACAACACCCACAGATGCCCGGCTGAGGCCGGCAGCCCCTCTGGGGAGCCCCCCACCCCATCACCCTCCCGGCCCACCTCGGGCTCCTCTGGCCTCAAAGACGCTGGGACTGGGAGCAAATGGCCGTCTCTCCATTTAGCCATTGTCCCATCTGCTGTCCCCCGAGACCAGGAGGGTGGAGACCGCGGGATGCAGCTCAGGGTCCTCAGTGCCCAGCCGGCACCCGACCCTGGAGGGTGTTTGGCAAAAGTGAGAGGAGGAGGAAGAGAGGAGGGAAGGAGGGAAGGAGGGACGGCTGTCACCTTCTCTCATTCCCTTGACATTCTCGGCTCAGCCTAACGTTCACTGGTGACGCATCCAGTTGAGGCTAAGCCATGGGGAGGGGGGTGCTGACCCAGACTTTCCAGTGGAGGCTTAAAGGCTGTCCCTGTGCAAATCCTCCCCCAGAGTCATAGTCCCGTACCAGGACTCCCAGTCCCTGGATGGCTGTTGCTGTCTTCAGTTCACCCAGTATTTATTGAGCACCTACTAGCGTGGGCTACCAGCTCCCAGGCAGCAATGAGCCTGCCTTCCAGAGAGACAGGGGCTGTGGGTGAGCAAGAAGATGAATGAGCTCACTGAGGCCAGGGATCAAGTATCCTGTAAAAAGAGAGTCTGAGCCAGGCCCGTGGGGGCACGTGCCTGTGATCCCAGTGGCTCAGGAGGCTGAGGCAGGAGGATTGCAAGTTGGAGGCCAGCCTCAGCAACTTAGTGAGGCCCTGTCTCAAAACAGAATAAAAAGGGTTGGGGGTGTGGCTCAGGAATTCAGCATGTTGGGTTGAGTCCCTTCCCCCCAAAATGAGCTTGGTGGGCTGGGGGTCTTGGTGTCTGTCCCCTGCGTCACCTTTCTGGGTTGCAGATCTTCCCAAGCCTCTGCCCGGGGCCGTCTCAGCCCTGCTCCCCAGTCCTCAGCCCATGTCCTCCCCCGGGGCTCCCTGGCCGGCCTCCCTGTCCCCGAAGGGTCTCCACAGCCTCACGTCCACCCCCTCCTGAAGCTGGATTCTGGTCCCTCCCTGACCCTCCTCAGCCCACCAGCTGCCCTGGCCAGGGCCACTCCCTTCTGGATCTTCAGATCCCCAGTGGCTGCTCCTGGAGCAGTGGGTCCCAACCCCAAGCAGCCTCTGTGTCAGGGGCAGGTGACAGCAGAGCCAGGAGGCGTCTGGGGGAGGGACGGAGCGATCAGGAACCTCTGGATCACCCTGGGGACATTCCCACACCAAAGACTGGGGGTCACTTCTGCTGAGCTGGGGAGACGATCCTGGCGTCCCAAGTCCCAGACCCAGGCCAGGGCCACGAGCTTGAGACACAGCAGCCAGGGACAGCACCCTGACCCCAGGCTTCCCGGCTAGTGTGTCACCTTGGCCCCTCTAGCGGGTCCCTGTGGCCCCGGTGGCTGGTCGTGGCGGGGGATTAAGGTGATTAGGAGCACCCCAATCTCCAGGGCGCTGACTCAGCCCGGGGCTTAGGGACCGAAGGTCACGTTATAAGGACCTGGGGGCGGGGATCAGAGCCCACAGTCCAGCGGGAGCCCCGGGTGGCCGCGCCTAGCAGCCCCTCTCGGGTGGGATCCACAGCCATGAATGGCACCGAGGGCCCCGATTTCTATGTCCCCTTCTCCAATGCCACCGGGGTGGTGCTCAGCCCCTTCGAGCACCCGCAGTACTACCTGGCCGAGCCCTGGCAGTTCTCCCTCCTGGCCGCCTACATGTTCCTGCTCATCCTCCTGGGCTTCCCCATCAACTCCCTCACGCTCTATGTCACCGTGCAGCACAAGAAGCTGCGGTCCCCCCTCAACTACATCCTGCTCAACCTGGCCACCGCGGACCTCTTCATGGTGCTCTTCGGCTTCACCACCACCGTCTACACCGCGCTCAACGGCTACTTCGTCTTCGGGCGCACCGGCTGCTTCGTGGAGGGCTTCTTTGCCACCCTGGGCGGTAGGTGGCCGGGGTGGTGGGGGTGACAAGGGACCTTGGAGATAATGACATTTTTGTGTGTGTGTGTGTGGCTACTTGGGATGGAACCCAGAGTTGCTTTAGCACATCCCCAGCCCTTTTCATTTATTTACTTATTTTTTTTAATCCTCAGATTCTCACTCAGTTGCTTAGGGCCTCCATAAATGGCGGAGGCTGGCCTCCAACTTGCGATCCTCCTCCCCCAGCCTCCCAGATTGCTGAGATATCACAGGCCGGCGCCACCGGGGCCCCAGCAGGAATCATTATTCATGGCCTTCTCTTCATACCCTTGTTTGTTTGATTAGTTATAAGGCCACTCACTCTCTGGGTTGATCCGTTTTGGGGGTGATGGGCAGAGCTGACATCCGGAGCCCACTGACCTTCCGTCTTCTTTGGGACAAAGCATGATCCAGGGTCCTGGGACCTTGAAAAATTGTTCCACCTGCCCATCTGGGGTTTTTGCAACCTCCTCCCTGCAGGGAACCCTGCTGTGGCCCCCTGGGATCTAATCAAACTCCACTCCTTGGCACCTTGGTTCCCTGCCCTGTCCCCTGCTCTTTCTCTCCATGCCTGAGCCGTCTCTGAGTCCTTGGGGTGGCCTTTCCGGTCACCGCCTCCCCGTCTCTGGACAGGCCGTGGGCTGGCAGGTGACTGACGGCTGACTGTCTTGCAGGCGAAGTGGCCCTGTGGTCCTTGGTGGTCCTGGCCATCGAGAGGTACATGGTGGTGTGCAAACCCATGAGCAACTTCCGCTTTGGGGAGAACCACGCGATCATGGGGATCATCTTCACCTGGATCATGGCGTCGGCCTGTGCCGTCCCGCCCCTCTTCGGCTGGTCCAGGTAACGACACCGAGCAGCAGGTCTCCCAGTCAGAACCCTAATGGCTGGACATGATGTGAAGTGTCACAGGAAAGTGAGGTCCCCTTCATTCCACTGTCTTCCCTGTTCCCATCCCCCTCCCTTCCCATCATCCCCTTTGTGTTTTGGGGGGGACTGGTCTCAGGTTCTTAGCATGAGAGTCTCCGGTTCCTTATCCATTTACCGGCAAATGCCATCATTTCATTCTTCTTCATGGCCGAGTAATATTCCACTGTGTATGCACACCACAGTTTCTTTATCCCTTCCCCTGTTGAAGGCCACCCAGGTTGGTTCCAGAGCTCAGCCATTGTGAAATGAGCTGCAGTCGACACCGATGTGGCTGCGTCACTGTTGTAGGCTGATTTTAAGTCCTCTGGGTCCACACCGAGGAGTGGCAGAGCTGGGTCAAATGGTGCCAAACCTACACCATCTTGGCTGAGCCCCCATAATCCTCAACTAAGCCAAGAACAAATTCCAATCCCCTGACCCTGGGCCTCAGCACCTTGAAAAGCCAAGTCTGCCTCGGACAGAGGGCCACCCTGGGTCCCCTGGCAACTGAGTCCCATCTGACCTCCAAGCCACCGTCTCCAGATGAGAAGAAAGTGGGGACCGTGGTTTGGACACCCAGAGAGGTGACTCAGGTGCCCAGAGGCCTCAGGTCCCTCTGTTCCGGGAGATTCCTGTCCTCTCTCCTCACTTCTCTCCTCCCTCTGGTCCCCCTGGGGTCCACCTCTCAGGCTGGTTGGGTTCAAGTCCACCCCGGCTCCTGCCCATCTTCTCCAATTTGGCCCCCACACCCTCTGTCCCAGCCAGTGGCCACTCTGGATTTATTTAGAGACAGGGGCTCGCTAAGTTGTTCAGCGCCTTACTAAATGACGGAGGCTGGCCTCCAACTTGCGATCCTCCTGCCTCAGCCTCCGGAGCTGCTGGGGTGACAGGAGTGTGCCACAACCACAAGCATCAGGACTCTTGATTTCCGTTGTTGCACAAAGACCCCTTAAATGCATCTACGTCCATCTTTGGCCCGAAGACCCCAATTTGTGCAGTCACAGAGCACTTGCAATCCATGTCCCCTCTGCCTTGCATCACCTGGGGCCTCCAGAGGGCAGAGGCCTGGTGAATGGGGACAGGGTGGGGTGGGGGGGTTCTGTGAGGGTGCAGCCATGACTGCAGGTGTGTCGACAGCTCAGGGCTGGGGTGTCCCTTACTCGTGTCCCCATGCCCTGTCCCCTCCAGGTACCTCCCCGAAGGCATGCAGTGCTCCTGTGGGATCGACTACTACACGCCCAAGCCCGAGCTCCACAACGAGTCCTTCGTCATCTACATGTTCGTGGTGCACTTCGCCATCCCCCTGGTCATCATCTTCTTCTGCTACGGCCAGCTGGTCTTCACCGTCAAGGAGGTAGAGGCCCGGGAGGCCGCGGAGCCCCGCCCACCCACTAACGCGCATGCGCAGCCCCAGCTCCCACCCTGAGCCCAGCCGGGGAGCTGGAGCGGGGCGCCGCGGGGCGCTGTCATCCGGTGCCATCCGGTCCCTGGTCCCTCTCCCGTGTCCCTGCAGGCAGCCGCCCAGCAGCAGGAGTCGGCCACCACCCAGAAGGCAGAAAAGGAGGTGACCCGCATGGTCATCATCATGGTCATCGCGTTCCTCATCTGCTGGGTGCCCTACGCCAGCGTGGCCGCGCACATCTTCACCCACCAGGGCTCCGACTTCGGCCCCGTCCTCATGACCGTCCCCGCCTTCTTCGCCAAGAGCTCCGCCCTCTACAACCCTGTCATCTACATCGTGATGAACAAGCAGGTGGCAGGGGACGGTCCCCGGGCCAGGGCTGCTGCCCCAGGGGCACGAGCTACAGACTGGGGCCCAGGGCCGTCCTGGTGGCGGGCTGGGATGGAGGGGCCTGGGGTTGACAGTCCCACCGGGGAAAAGCTCGGGATCCATGCAGATTCCGGGGTCCCACCCAGAGCGGGTGGCTCCAGAGCTCACTCTGGTAGTGACCCCCCACCCAGAGCCTGCATTTCTCACAAGCCCTCTGGGGGCCCCTGATGCTCCAGGGTGGGACTGTCACCTGATGCTCCAGGGGGTTCTGGAAGCCTGGTTTAAAAGTCAAACGGTACAGCCTCCTTAGGCACATGGCTGGGGAGGCTGAGGCAGGAGGATCGCCAGTTGGAGGCCAGCCTCAGCCACTTAGCGAGGCCCTAAGCAACTCAGGGAGACCCTGTCTCTAAATAAAATATAAAAAAGGCTGGGGACGGGGCTCAGTGGTGAAGCACCCCAGAGTTCAGTCCCTGGTACCAAAATGAACAAACTAATGTCAAATAATTCCAAGCCAGGGATTGGGACAGTCCCAGTCTCCATAAAACCGATCGTATTCTGATGACTAAAGGATACAGGGATCTAGTAACAAAAATCGTGGGTTTCTCTGTGGAATCCACGGTGGGGAGCTGTTCTCTGCAGCGAGGCACATTGGGTTCCAATGCCAGCTCTGCTGTGATGTGGCTGTGTGACCTCAGGCTGCTCAAGTTCCCTCTCTGGGCTTCATTCAGTTTCCTCCTCCCTTGAAAGGGCAGAATTCCAAAGGGTTTGTTTGCTTTTAAAGAATCAATGAGAGCCGGGCACGGTGGCACCTGCCTGTCATCCCAGCGGCTAGGGAGGCTGAGGCAGGAGGATCGCTCTTGAATTAAATGAGATAGTTTTACAGAATGCCCTTGGCACACGGAGGATGCCATGGGATGAGATGGGTGACAAAGTTACTTTGTGTGGCATCCCGGGTGTCTCCACGGCCAAGGGGAACTTATATTCAACAGGTTTCCTTCAGAGAGCTGGGTTGGAGAGGGGAGTGGAGGCTGTGAGGGGCAGGAACAGGGCAGGGGGCCGAGGAGAGTCTCACTGACCAGTCCACCCCCTGACCTTCCAGTTCCGGAACTGCATGCTCACCACCATCTGCTGTGGCAAGAACCCCCTGGGTGACGACGAGACCTCGACCACCTTATCCAGGACGGAGACCAGCCAGGTGGCCCCAGCCTAAGCCCTGCCAAGGACCCTGTGGAGTCTCCCATCCCCCACGTCCCCTCCCAGCCACAGCCACCTGCCCAGGAGCAGCACCTGTCGAAGGAGGTCACACAGACTCCCTGGGTTTGTTTGCTTTTAAAGCATTAACGAGAGCCGGGCCCAGTGGCCCATGCCTGTCATCCCAGTGGCTCAGGAGGCTGAGGCAGGAGGATCGCAAGTTGGAGGCCAGCCTCCATAATTTAGTAAGGTCCTGAACAACTCCAGGAGACCCTGTCTCTAAATAAAATATAATTTTAAAAAAAGGGCCTGGGGAGGTGGCTCAGTGGTTAAGTGCCCCTGGGTTCAATCCCCCAGTACCCTCTCCCCCCTCCAAAAAAAAAATGAGAAGAAAAAAACGAGGCTCCCCAATTTCAGGGGACAGCCTGACAACCAAGACCACCCCCAAACTCAGGTCCCCCAGTTCCTAGGGGCCAGCAGGATCTGTCCTCACTTCCCCCCAACTCATCTCTCAGGAACATGAGAACTTTTCCTCTCTGGGGAGGTGTCCCAGCTTAGGGCTCGGTGAGGTAGCACCGAACGGAGCACATAGTAGGTGCTTAATAAATGCTAGACGGATGAAGGAAGGAGTGGGTGAAGTAGTGGATGGGTGAAGGACCCCTGCCCCTCCGCAGAAGTGGGACAGGTGGCCCAGGACTCATTGCTCCCTCGACTGGGTCTCACTTTGTCCCCCCGAGAATGAAATCCCAATTCTCTGACCCCAACACGCAGCTGCTGCAAACACCAAGTGTGAGTGCGCATGAGTGTGCGTGAGTGTGTTCAATCTTTCTGTAAATAGACTGAGTGGCTGTCCACATGGCTGTGAACGTCATTGGTAACATCAATCAATACAGTTAAGTTAATCATTTCTGCTTGATAGTGACCATTTGGGGACTGGGCATCAACACAATGGGGTTTCGCGCACCCTTTGCCGGTTTTTTAACATTAGCCAGGCATTGGGTCCAGATGTGGACTGGGGATAGGCCGGGAGCCTCAAGGAAGAGACAATAACAGGAAAGCAAAATAGTGTCAAACATTGGGGGCTGGAGCCAAGGAGGCCTGGGGTCTCCCCTCCAGTGTGGCACCCTTGGCCCAGAGCCTCCCCTTTCCAGTGCAGAATATAGAGACATTTTTGGTTTTTGGAAGCTTTGCTTTTCTGCCCAGGGCCAGTAGGAAACTTCTAGAAGCCATGCTAACCTGGCCAAACTTAATGGACAGCTAAGGCCCCAGGGTCATTTTCTAAGCTTGAAGAACTTAGAAACAAAGGGTAGGAAAGAGCCCGGTGCCCTTCCCTGGGGGAGGTTCATGGGTCCTGGTTTCCAGCTCCCTTGATGGGTGAGCCGTCTCAGGCAGCTGCTGGCCCATTCTCTGTCTATGCCCGAACCCTGGGACATCAAAAATGACCTTCTCCATTTCCACATAACCAAAGCTGGAAGTTCCAGCTCTCTCCATCTCCGCTTGGAGACCAGGACAAACAGAGGCCTTAAAAGCTCAGCTCTTAGACTTTGCATGAGCCTTGGTGGTTTTTTTTTTTTTTTCTTCTTCTTTTCTCTGAAGCTTTTCCCCTGCAGAACGGATTGAAATTTTGCAGCTTCCACCTGATCCCTGGCCCCCAGGGTGCTGGATTGCCCAATGGGCAGAGACAAACAGCCCAGAGTCCCTTTGGGGGTGAGGGGTGGGCGCAGCCTCAGAATGAAGGAAACCTAACTTGGGAATCCATAGAGACCCAGGTGACCTGTGAAACCAGGAGCAAGTTATATTGTCTAAGTTTTCTTAGATGCTTAAATACTCCCTTGGGTGCTGTAGATGGTCACCCACTTTGGCACTATAAGGCTCAGAGGTGGATAAGGCTCAGAGGTGGCCTTCCTGGAGACCTCACCCCCAAAGGCATCAGGATGGAAAAACAGCTGCAATGAGAAATCCAGGCACCAAGGCAGGAAAGCATGCAGGAGCCCCAGATCAAAGAACCTCAGTGCCCTAGGGGTGGGGCAGGGGACAGCTGGGGCTTCAATCATGGCCACTCTTTGCTATCTCCCTCCAGATGTCAGCCAGGGTGCCTTGGGTTGCAACTCAACTGGGCAGAAGCAAAAGGGAGATGTTATTAGTTCATTTAAATTAAAAGCCCAGGGCTGCAGGCACAGCTGGATTCAGGGGCTCCAACCATGTGATCAGCTCCGTTTCTCCTTCTTTCTTTCCTCTGTTTCATTTAGAGGCTGATAGTTCCCAAGAGCGAGCAGAAATACCTCAAGGAACTCCAAGCTCAGCGAGCCCTGCAGAAAGTGGGCGTGTCTTTCTCCTTAGGACAACTAAGGTCCACGGCAGGATGCTTATTGGCTAAGATCAGGCCACGTGATCACCCCTAAGTGAATCATTGTGGCTGGGCTGAGGATTCATCCTCTGATTGGCCAGGTCCAAATCACATGATAAACCCTAAGCCAATCACTGAGGCTGGGCTGAGATTCATCCTGTGATTGGCCAGACCTGGGTCACCTGGTAACCCCTAAGCCAATCACTGCGGCTGGGGTGGGGGGTTATCCTCTGATTGGCCAGACCCAGGTCACCTGATCTCCCCTAGCGTACAAGACGGCGTCCACCTGACATAAGCCCAGCAGTGTGAGGGCGGGAGAGGAGGGATTCGCCCAAAGAAACGCAGGGGAGCTGTTACCCAAAGGGGGTTCTTGGGAGGCCGAGGAAACTGCAGCGCGATCAGCCCAGAAGGACGGGCTCTAAGCGCGTCAGGTCCCAGAGCGTGGATCCGCCACGTTGCCCTCCCACCCTGGGGCACGAGGCACACTCCTATGGCTGGCCCCTTGCTCTGTTGGGCCAGGGGTGGCAGTGAACAGGGCCGTGGCGTTTTAACTGCCCCTTTTGTCCTATCCCAGAGGTCCCCTACCCCCGTCTGCTTATTTTGAGGAGTGGTACATGTGTCCTGGACTCGGGTCCCGGGAAACAGCTTCCTGAGCAACCAGAACATTCTCTGTCTTCTCCCTGGATCTAGATGGACCTGACCGCCTGCCTCTTACAGGGTGACTGCCAGACCTGAAGGGTGTGTCAGTTGCAGGAAGGTTGTCCCCACCTGCACCCCAGGCTCCAGGCAGCCAGGACACCTCTAGATCACCTGTTGTGTACAATCCATTCAACCAAATCCGAGCAAACCGCCCCAGGTCAGAATGTGCTGGGGAACTCAGAGAGGGGTCAGATGGGAGCAGGACTCACCGAGCTCTCTCACTCCAGTAGAGAGGGACACCTCCCTGACAGCCCAAGTTGTCCCCCCAAAAAGATAGTGCACGGTCTTCCCAGCTGCGTGGCCTCAGGGCAAGCCCCTGGACTGCCACACACCTAAGCTCCCTTAGGCAAACAGAGGAGAATCTTGCCACTTGGTAGGACTTTCTGAAGGGACTAAAGAGATGGTTGCTGTAAAGGATCTTGTGCATAGTAGGTGTTCAGTTAAATGTGAGTTCAATCCCCAGGGATGAAAACTAAGTTCCAAAGAGACAGCCCCAGGGTGTGGTGGGAGAGAGACAGGAGGAGAGGTTAATATGATGGTGGGGGATCCCAGAAAAAAGGGGATCAGGGGCTCACTGCCCCCAATATTCATCCCCATCACTCCCCTTCTATGAATAATATCCTCCTAAGTTATAGCCAGGCATGCAGCCCCAGGCAAGGTTCTCTTGCACCTGCGACAGCATGACATTAAGGTTACATTTATTGACCTAAAATCAGGAAATAAAATGTCCTGATCCTACAGAGACTGGAGTGATGCTTTAAAACCGCTTCGAAAGTCCATAAGGAAAGTCCACAGGTAGGAGCCTGCCGTCCCAAAGACAGCAGCAAAGTTTTCAGCTGAAGTTCAACCTCAGACAGGCCTCAGGGGAAGAAAAAAAAAAAAAGTCTATCAAATGGCCCGTGCTCTCTCCTGAAGTCTGAGGCTCCTGATTACCATTTCCCTGTAAAATGGCAAATCCCTCCGAGGAATTTTTAGATCATGCAGCACATTTTAGAACTTCTTCCCCCTCGGTGCAAAAATCTCTCCTGGCACAGCCCTGGAGCGGGGCTTCTGCAAAAGCTCATGAGAATGTTTATGTCACTTTTTTTTTTTTTTTTTGTATTTCTCAATTCTTGAAAAGCCCCATCAAAGGGATTGAAATGGCTGCCCTTGGTTGGCACTGGATCCAGCAGATGGGGTCTGGATGTCCTTCCCCTCTGCCCGGCTGGGCTGTGATACTGGAATTTCCGCAGCAGGATAGCAAGGCGTATGGGGCCTCTCCTACATGCCAGGTGGCACGGGTGGCACGGGGGGTACCACCAAGGAACACGACAGGCCCAGGCCTCAGAGCTCAAGGGTGAAGGACAGGGAAAGCAGAATTGTAACTTGGAATGCTGGCAGTGCCTGAGCGGTTAGACCAGGGGTGGCTGCATCCTAACCCTAGGGATCAGGGGAGGTGCATGGGAAATATTCCAGAAAAGCTAGATGGGGGTGAAGGTCGTTTTCTAGGCCATGTGTATCAGTTAGCTAGTGCGGCATGACAAACAGTCCCAGAAATCATGGCTTAAAACAACAAAGCACATATCATTGCTCACAACTCTGTGGATTACCTGGGTGGTTCTGCTGATGTGGATCAAGCTTGGGGAAGCTCTGTTGGGACATTCAAGCATCTGGTCAACTGGAAGGTTGACTGGGGACTAGTTGGTTAGCCAGCAATTGGCTGGACAGTAGGGGAGACTGGGCAATGGGTCTCTCAGCCTCCAGCAGGCTACCTAGGACTTATTTATAGGGCAGTGGGACGTGCATGACGTCACTCCCACCATATTCTGTTGGTCAAAGCAAGTTGCAAAACCAGCTCAGATCTAAGGAAAGTTACATCACAGATAAGAATGGATATGGGTGGTGGTGAAAATGGGGATGTTTTTGCATGAATTTGACACACACAGAGGGTAATGCCCAAGTATCAGGGCACAGCCCATTCCAAGAGCCGTATCGTGGTCCTTCCTCCCTCTCTTCCTTCCTTGAACCCAGAGCCTGGTAGATGCTACACACTCTGCCTCTGAGCTACACCTCCAGACCCTACAGTGGGCTTGAATTGTGGAGTTTAAGGGAAAAGAAGGTGCCGGAAGCCAGACTGAAGCCCTCGACTTTTACCCAAGGGCAGTAGGGAGCCATGGGAGGTGCTAGACAGAAGAGGGAGGTCTGCTTTCACTTTAGAACATTTTGAGGGGGCACAGCTTGCCTCAATGCAAACCTCTGGTGATGCAAAGTCCTCTGGGAAAGTTCCAGCAATGGGGAGACCACATGCAAAAAAGAAAAAAAATGTAAGTCTCTTTCAAACCCACACCTTCCAAATCCTATAGCTTCTTCAGGGGTGACCATGGCTGTGATGATGGTGTGAATCTTTTCAGACCTTCTGTGCCTTCACTCACACACACACACACACACACACACACACACACAAACGTTTTGTGTTCAAGCAGGAGCCCGGTCTGCATTCTTGCTCATCCATTTTCACAGCTGTATACTATTCCACAGGGTGCCTAGTGCTCCCTCATCTTTGCGGGCATCTAGATGGTTTGGGATTTCTGCCAAGATCGCAGCAAACGTTCTTGTGTGTCACAATAATCGTCCCTCAGTGAATGCTGTCTCCCTAAAAGTGGAATGGGCAGGTGGTGGGACATGTCCATCTTTTGGTATATCAGACATTCTGGAACGGCTGCCTGAGCTGCCTGCCAGTCCCCCCTCCTAGCTGCCGCGTGTTTTGACACATCTCTGGGTGTCAGTTTTGACAGACTCTTCAATATTTGTCATCTGCTCCGTGTGAAACACAACCTCACCCTCGTTGGAATCCACCTCCTCATCTTAAATGGTTGCAAAAATAGTCTCCAGGCCCGAAATAATCGAACCAGGACCCTGCGAGCCCCGTGGAAGTTACTTCTAATATATAAATATAGATATATTTTTCCTTTTTCCAAATAAGACAGCAGAGCCCGGAGGAGGGAGCCGTGGAGTTGCTGGGCCCCCGGGGATCACCTCCCCAGGCGGCCCTGCTCCAGTTTACACCCTGGCAGGGGCTGCCAGGCCCACGTCTCAGCCAACGTCTCAACTTTTGTCAGTTTGACAGGGGAAAATAGTATCTGAGAACCGTCTCCGTTTGACTTTCTCCGAATGCCAACGAGGGGATGAGCCCAGAGTCCCCTGTCGTCTTTTCGGGTGAATGGTCTCCTCCTGTTTCTTATCCATTCTCTCAATGGACATAATCCTTATTGATTAAGATTTTTTTGCTGCTCCACTCCTTGACCCCCTTCCTGATTTTTTTTATTCCCAAAAGACAAGACAAAAGGAAGGTATTGGCACTGGGCAGCGGACTGTTTTCCTGTCATCCCAGCGACTCTGGAGGCTGAGGCAGGAGGATCGCTTGTTGGAGGCCAGCCTCAACAACTCGGCAAGACCCTGTCTCAAAATAAAAATATAAAAAAGGGCTGGGGGTGTGGCTTGGTGGTAAAGCGCCCCTGGGTTCAGTCCCTAGGATAAAATAAGAGTAGAAGGGCCTTGGCTTCAAGGCGTCCTGAGGGGACATCTGGTCTAGGCAAGTCCCTGTGGCCACACGCCTTTCTGAGAAACGGAGGCCGGGGGTGGCCTGGGAACAGTGGCCCAGGCTGGAGCAGCTCATCTTCCACTCTGGCACTGAAGGGCCTCCGTGGTCACCCAGAAACTCAGGTGCTACCAATTCCCCATCTCTGTCTCCAGCCCCTGGTGGGCAGAGGTTGTGGGGGGTGGCCTCAGGCTCCAGGTCCTCATCTCCCTGTCGAGGCTGAGCTCCAGGGAAGCCAAGCGACCCAGGAGTGGGTGGCAGAGCCAGGACTCTGGAGCCGAGGGAGCTGCTGGGGGCCCTCGCACCCTCCCGGCTGATCAGCTGCTGGGTGGGCCACGCCTCATCAGGGCTAATTGGAGGGGCCGGGCTGCTGAAGGTATAAAAGGAGGCGGAGGCGGCCCCGCGTCCTCACGTCTGGGCCTGCGTCCCCTGTCTGATGGCTCCCAGCGGAATTACTAGTGTTGCCGCCTCTAGCGCCCCTGCCAGGTCATCTGGGCCTTCTGGTTCCAAGAAGTCAGGTAAGCAGGGGGGGGGCCCTCCTGGGAGCCCTTCCCCTCCCCCCAGTCCCCCCTTGTCCCACTCTGGCCCTGGCACCGTCCCCACAGCCGACCACTTGGCCAAAGACCTCATGCCCCAGCAGAGGCAGGGAGGCCTGGGCCTGGGGCTGAGGCCGGCCCAGGGAGGCCTCAGAGGCCAATGGCGTCCCCCCAGCTGCAGCCCATAGTCAGCCTGGGTGAGGGGTGGAGGCCTGGCCACAGCTGCCAGCCATCGAGGTGGAGGGGCCGGAGCAGGGGCCTCGGATGCCGGGCCAGGCTCCCTGATTTCCAGGCCCCTGGCCACTGGACATCGAGGTAGCTACAGGGAGGGACTGGGGTTCCTGGGAGAGATGGAGCCCAGGTTTGGGGGGGCATGGCTTTTGCTTTGGGCACCTGGGTATACAGCAGGCATAGAATAAGTGCTGAATGAGGGCTGGGGGAGGACACAGGCCCAGGGAACATCCTTGGGGGTGGCTCTCTGGGGTTGGAGGTGCTGCACAGGGTGGGCTGGGGGACTCTTTATCTAGAGGCCTGGGCAGGTGCCTATTCCCATTGGGCAGGTGGGAAGACTGAGGCCCAGAGGGGGCTGGGCCCGGGCGTCCCGGCTCCCAGGCTGCGTCCCACCCCCCAGGCTGCGTCCCACCCAGAGCAATCCCGGGCCCTGGGCTCCTTCCCCCCAGAGGCCTGCAGAGGGGGCCTTGGGTTAGGCCTCTCCACAATTTGCTTCTAGGTCTAGAGCTTTGGGTGAGTTTCCCGTTTCTCTCTCCTACTTTACAAAACAAATTTTAAAAAATCTTTTGCAGCCAGGGGATTCCCGTTGGGAGTCCTAAATCTTGCAAATGATTCAAGTGCCGTGGCTCACGCCAAGAATCCCAGTGAGGGAGGAGGCTGAGGCAGGAGGTTGGCAAGTTGGAGGCCAGCCTCAGTGACTTACTGAGGCTCTAAGCCACTCAGCGAGACCCTGTGTCTCAATAAAATATAAAAAGGGCTGGGGACGGGGCTCAGGGGTTGAGTGTCCCTGAGTTCAGTCCCAGGTACATAAATAAATAAATAATAATTAAAATTTTAAAAAATAACTTGGGGATCATTCACAGACGACACGATTCACCCATTTAAAGTGAACGGCCCTGAGTACATCCAGCACATATCCGTTCAGTTTTTAGAATATTTTCATTTCCACAAAAAGAAAATCTGTGCCAATTACCAGTCTGTCCCCATCGCCACCTCTAAACCCCAGCCCTTAACAGCCCATAATCTGACTTTTTTTTTTGAATACTGGGGATTGAGCCCAGGGCCCTTGGTCACTGAGCCCCGTCCCCAGCCCTATTTTGCATTTTATTTAGAGGCAGGGTCTCCCTGAGTTGCTTAGGGCCTCTCTTTGGCTGAGGCTGGCTTTGAACTCTCGATCCTCCTGCCTCAGCCTCCGGAGCTGCTGGGATATTGTATATAAACATATGCACATTATTTTGGGCCCCGGGATGAAGCTCAGGGTGTGGCTCCCCTTCGCATGAGCTCTGCCACTGGGCCACACCCCCAGATCCCCACGAGCAGATTTTGGTGGGATGCGTCTTCCCTGCCCCATGGTTTATGGGTAAAAGAAACCAGGCTGCGAGCCCTGCAGCCTGAGTTCTGCAGACACCGCCCCTGTGGCTGTCCCCCCAGAGCCCCCCGGGGCATCCTCTGCATCGGTGATTACATCTGGACAAGTGGCCTCGTTTATTTATTTATTTTTTTAAAAAAGCCCTGACCCTCCACCCATGGGACTCTGCAGCAGCTGGTGCATAGAGGGTTAGACTGCAGGGTGCACCGGCTGAGGGCCTGCCGTCCCTCGCAGGCCCAAGCTACAACTGGGTCTTCCACCGGAACCCCACGATGCTCCGCATGGTGCTGGAGGCGCTGAAGGCCAGAGAGCAGCCGCGGGGAATGTCGCGGGGCATGTCGGTGGTGGCCATCAAAGTCTACATCCAGAGCAAGTACCCGACGGCGGCGGACGCGGGGCGCTTCAAGTACCTGCTGAAGCAGGCCCTGGACACGGGCATGCGGAGAGGACTGCTCACCAGGCCGGTCAACTCCAGGGCCAGGGGCGCCACCGGCAGCTTCAAAGTGAGTGGGGAGTTGGGAGGCCCCAGGGCCTTTGCACATGCTGCCGCCCTAGACCACGCGGCTCTCATCCGCTCTGCTTGCTCCTCCTGCACGTCCAGCCTCCGGGAAGGCTGTTCTCAGGGACCTCCCCTGGGCTCCTGGTCACCCTGTGGGCAGTATGTGTCTTCATTGCTTTTTGGGGACGTCTTCAGAGGTCAGGGACCATGTCTACGATGTTGGCTCTAAGTCCTGGGCACCTTCACTGTAGCGGAGGATGGGATCCCTGCTCCTTCAGTCAGTGGCTGAGGCTGGCCTCCGACTTGCGGTCCTCCTGCCTCAGCCTCCTGAGTCGCTGAGATGATAGGTGTGCGTCCCCACGCCCGGCTACATGTTTATTTCTATTTTTTGGAATTGGGGATGGAACCCAGGGGCACTTTACCCCTGACCTACATCTCTAGCCTTTTTTATTTTGAGATAAAGCGTCACACACCTGCCTCTTTTGGAGTCTTTGCTGATCGCGTGGGGACAGAGAGCGACTCCTCTGGTCCTTGGGGATGAGTTGCAGCCTCATGTTCTCATCTCTTCCCTTGGACCCGTTTACAGAGGTCCAGCTTCTAACAGAACCACCTGAACAGTGTTTTGAGGGGAGGAGCCGTCACCTACAGGACAGATGGGACGGGACACCGACCCTGATTTGGTGGAAAAGGAAACTAGAATTTTGAAGGGGAAAACTAGCGGGGGGCGTGGGGTGGCGCACGCCTGTCATCCCAGCGACCCGGGAGGCTGAGGCAGGAGGATCGCAAGTTGGCGGCTGGCCTCAGCAACTCAGTGAGGCCCTGAGCAACTCGGTGAGATTCAGAAGGCCGACTAGGAGCAGAAGTGTGGTCCCCAAAGTCCCCAGAGTGGCAGGGGCCAGACAAGGTTGGGAACACAGGCTTTCACTGTCTCCCATGAGGCTTGAGGGGTGCGGGGCGAACCCGAGTTATTTCCTCCATCTTCCCCTAAATGGAAGGCCCTGGGGAGCCCCAAGCTCCTCCATCTTGTGCAGAGGCAGGAGGCCGAAGGGCTTTTAGAGTCGGGCAGCCGCGCGGAAGAGGCTTTTCTCCCTCGCCTCTTGGCTTGATTTATTTTTGTGTCTCTCAAGTTTCTTGGTTATTTTTTCCTTCTGAGCTTTCAAGACCCAGTAAGTGGCTGACCCCTTTATTGGCCTCAAACCTCTTTTTTCTTCCTACTGGAAAAGTCAGCCGAAGCCCAGCAGAATGCGCACACGCCTGCCATCTCAGCAACTCGGGAGGCTGAGGCCGGAGGATTGAGAGTTGGAGGCCAGCCTCAACAATTTGCCAAACCCTGTTTCAAAAATGGAAAAGTGGGGAGGACTGGGAATGTGGCTCCGTGGTTAATTGTCCCGGGGTTCAACCCCCCAATAATGGAGGAAAAGATAAAAGATTTAAAATAGCTGCACAAAGAGGCACAGGCCTGTAGCTCCAGGGACCCCGGAGGCTGAGGCAGGAATGTCACAGATTCAAGCCAGCCCAGGCCCCGTCTCAAAATGAAAAACAAGCACAAGCCCGAAAAAGGACGCTGACCCTATAAATGATTTGAGCTTGGAGGAGCCCCATCCCCAGCTCTTTTTATTTTTTATTTTGAGTCTGGGTCTCCCTGAGTGGCTTAGGGCCTCACTAAGTGGCTGAGGCTGGCCTCCAACTTGAGATCCTCCTGCCTCAGCCTCCCGAGGAGTGGGAAAGAGAGGCGTGAGCCACTGTGCCCAGCGTCAGGCATGATTGGGAGCCTGGTTCCAGTTTTGGGGGGTGACACGGTGCTGAGAGGATTTGTAGGTGGCAATAGCTTCAGAGCTGGGCCGGGAGGCCGGGTCAGGAGTCCTCGCACCCACTGACGCGCACACACCCTCTCAGGACTCCTGGGCGCGGGGCAGGGGCACCCGAGCTGGCTCTGATCCCACCCCACCCTCTCTCCCTCCCTCCAGCTGGTCCCCAAGTACAAGAAGAAAGTCCAGGCCAGGAAGATGTCGGTCCCCAAGGTCCCCAGGAGGCCCAGGGAGGCTGCTGGGAAGGGCTCCAAGAAACCAGGCATGGAGCAGAAGGAAGCGTCCAGCTCTGGCCAGGCCGCGAGGACCGTCCCCAGGCCAGGGCCAGCCAACCAGGGGGTCCCCAAGAGAGGCCGCCGGGAGGCCAAGGACGCCGAGGCCACCAAGCCTCCCCCCAAGCCAGCCAAGGCCACTCGGGCCCCTTCCAGTACCAACGGGACCAGTGAGAAGCGGAGAGCCCAGGGCAAGAGGCGACAGCCAGGTGGGTGAGGGACGGGGACAGGGGACAGGGACTGCGGGGGATGGGGCAGGGGCTCCCCTGTGAACCCTGACAGACAGCTCGGGGTGGCCCATGGGGTGACGGAGGCAGCTCAGGTGTTAGGAAGGAGGGAGCCCAGGGAAGCCAGAGCTCCCGTGGTCCCTGAAGAGGAATCCAGGAGGGCTTCCTGGAGGAGGTGCCCCCAGGAAATCACGTGCAGAGGCCCAGAGACAGAGGAGTGGGCGCTGCGCGGGGTCTGCAGCGAGCTCAGTCTGTCCACCGTGCGGGGAGGGCATCTGGGGTCCCAGGCTTTGGCCATTGCCGGGGGGTGGGGGGGTCCAGAGGCCCTGACTCTTCCCCTGCCCCATGATGGTCCCCCCAACCTGCTCTAGATGCAGAGGCTTGTGGGAAACCCAAGGTGAAGAATGCAAGCTCAGAGGTGAAGAACGCGAGTTCAAAGCCCGCTGACGGGCAGGTGGGCACCTGGGTGACCCCCTGGGTATGGTCTCCCCCCAACCTGCAGTTTTCTCTCCTCCTCTCTCGGGGGATGGTCTTCCCTGTTTCATGGCCAAGGGGCTGAGGGGAGGGGAGACGAGGTCACTTGTCCAGAGCCTCTGAGCTGGGCCTCCCATCCTGGCCTCCCATCCTACCCACGTGGCCTCCGAGCTGCACACCCAGCTCTGTCTCCCTGTCCCTGACTTTGCTTCTTGTAGGTCAAGAATAGAGTCTCCTCCCCAACCAGAAGGAGGATGGCAGCCAAGACCCCTGAAGAGAAGGTCGGCCAGGGGCCTGGGCAGAGATCAAGACCCAAAGCTGCTGCTGTCCCTCGGAAGGGTGATGGGTCCACGGCTGTCCCCACAGCTGTGGCCAGGAAGACAGAGGCCCCTGAGGGCCTGAGAAAGCCCAGGCTGCTCACCAAGTCCCCATCCTCCAAAGCACGCAGCAAGAAGGTGGAGGCCGAGAAGTAGAGGCTGAGAGGTAGAGGCCAGGAGGTAGAGGAGGCCGAGAGGTAGAGGCTACGGTGGGCAGAGACGGTGATTTTTCTCTGAATCTTTATTCTCTGATCAACCATTATTCAATTTTAATGTAACCTATTTATCAATAAAGGCTTCATTTTCTTTTCCCTATATCTTGGTGACGATGGGTGCTGAGGTTGAGGGATTGGGCCACTCGGTCCCTTTTAAACAACCACGGAGCGCCTGCCCTTTATCTGGCCAGTGCTGGGAAGAGGACAGGACAGGACCTCTGCTGGGGTGGGTGACAGACCACAGTCTGGAAGGGGCTGGGCCTAGTCCTGGGGCCCAGGGGGGTGTTGAACCCCTTCTTGGGATCTGGGACCGCTTCCCACGTGTGGTTCTTCTCTGGTGGAGGGGTGGTCCGTGTCCCTGCCCCTCAAATCCAGCCTCTGGACAAGTAGGACATGACCGTATCTGAACCCCCACCTGAAGACATCGGTAGCTTTTACGTTTTGTGCTTTTTTAAAATTTTCTTCTGCTTCTCCATCTTGGAAGCCGGCCGCCATTCTGTGAGGAAGCCCAAGCAGCTCGTGGACAGGAAGACAAGCACCCGGTCTTCAGGGCCAGATCCCTGACCAGCCAGGCCAGATTCCCTGCCCTGTGGGTGTGCCATCTTGGAACGGAACCTTCTAGCCCTGGCTGACCTAACCCCACTGGCACCTGGTGGGATAGGGACATGCCTCCGTGGCCGAGTCCTGTCCCAGAAGCGGATTCAGGACCCAAGTAAGTAGTGACTGCTATTTTTAAGCTGTGGGTATTCAAAGGGCCACAGATGGGTACAGCGGCCCAGCGTGGTGGCTCACACCTGTCATCCCAGCGACTCAGGAGGCTGAGGCAGGAGGATTGCAAGTTGGAGGCCAGCCTCAGCCACTTAGTGAGGCCCTGAGCAACTCGGGGAGACCCTGTCTCTAAATAAAATACAAAAGAGGGTTGGGGATGGGGCTCTGTGGTTGAGTTCCATCGCTGGTACCATAAAATAAAAAAAAAAGGTGGGTATGTTGTGGAGGGCACTTAAAGACATTTAAGAGATTTGGCTTTTATGTCATGGCTCAGGAAGGTGGCCTGCCCACTGGTACCCTGGCTGCCGCAGGGTCCCCAGGGGCCTCTCTGCTCCTTTGTGGGTTGGTCTGAGACTGGGGGACGTACCTGTCTGCAGAGGCCCCCTCTGGGCACCCTGCCTCAGAGCTGGGGACAGCCCAGAGCCCCCACCCTGAGGTCCAGCCTCCGTGAGACCTCGGGCAGGTCACCTCCCTCCTCTGCAAAGATCCTTCCCTTTTGGAAAGTTACCTTGAACCTGCCACGTCAGGGGTCCCCACCCTCCTGTGAGCCTCAGCTACAGGGCAGGGACCCTCTTGGGTAGCTCTCATGGCTGGGCAAGTCTGCAGAGGGCTCACTGAAGCTGGCCACCTTCTGTGCTCAGAAATGACCCCCGAAACCAGAGAGAGCCACCTCCACTTCCTGACAGCCTCTCTCCACGTTCCCAGGGAGCCACATGCTAATCAGACATTCAGACAGGCTGCGGCATATTCAATGAACACAAAGATGTCACCAGATATGGGCACATGGGGGGGGGGGGTCGGGTTGCAGTTGGTGTGTTTGCCCCGACCCTGATTCTAACCCCTGGTCCCCAGCCCCCTAGGAACAGAGCTGAGGCCACCCTGCGAGGTGAGCCTGGGAGGCGAGGCGCAGGATGAGGACAGCTTGGCTTTATGATTATTATTATTTTTTCTTCTTTTTTTTAATGTGTGATATTTATTCTAGAATCACATCCTCCCCCCAAAAGGGGGGAGAGAGAAAAAAAAACCTATCAAATATGCCAATAACTCAAATTAGAAAATCTGTTGCTTAATAAGGAGAAATCAATGCTCAGAATAGAAAATGGGAAAGAGGAAAACTAGCTCCTTCCCACAGTGACTTCGGGGGGGGGGAGACGTCTTTATTTTTATTAGTTTTCATTTATTTATTGGTGCTGGAGATTGTGTCTCAGGGAGGCTTAGCCCCCGAGCAACACTGCAGCCCTTTTTAAATTTTTTATTGAGACGGGGCCTCCCTTTGGCTGAGGCTGGCTTTGAACTGGTGATCCTCCTGCCTCAGCCTCCCGAGCTGCTGGGATAACAGGTGTGTGCCACCGTGCCCGGCTGTATTTTTCCTTCTTTCTTTTTTTTTTTTTTTTAATTATTATTTTTTAGTTGTAGGTGGACAGAATACCTTTATTTATTTATTTATTCATTTATTTTTCTGTGGTGCTGAGGATGGAACCCAGGGCCTCCCACGTGCTAGGCCAGCGCTCTGCCACTGAGCCACGACCCCAGGCCTAGATTTTTATGTCTAATTTTTTGGCACTCGGGATTGGACCTAGGGGAACTTTACCCCTGAGCTACATCCCCAGCCCTTTTTATTTTTTTTAGACAAGGTCTCCCTAAATTGCTGAGGCTGGCCTCCAACTTCCAGCCCTCCTGCCTCAGCCTCCCAAGCCAATGGAATCGTCGGCCTACTGGAGAGGGATTTCAAAGCTAGTGGTCACTTCCTCTGGTTTTGTTCTTATTGACCCTGGAACTGGTTTTCGTTTCTAGATTATGAATCTTTGGTTCTATTTCTTTTTCTCGATAAGAATCGTGGGAAATGACTTTTCCTTCCTCCAGGGAAGAGCTTGTGTGGCATGCATGGCTCTCTGACTTGGAGGTGGCCCTGGGGTGTCCTGTCCTGGGGGTGCAGGCTGAACGGCACCTCTGCTTAGGCCCAGAGGGAGCCAAGTGGCCTGGGACCAGGCTCAGCCTGTGAATTAATTGTCCCCCCACCTTGTGTTCCCAATTAAGGGACAACATGTGCCTAGGGGAACAGAATCCAGCCTTGGGGACAAGTTCCCCAGCCCTGGGGCAGGGCACAGCAGCATCCAGCAGGTATGACACCTCGGGTCCAGGGTCCAAGCCCCATCAGGCCTGGCTCAGGCTGTCTTCCTAGGAACAAGGCCCGCCTGGCTCTGCATCCTTTGTGTCATAAACTAAGTGACAAACGGCCCCCTCTCCCCACTTGGCCATCTTAGGACAAAGGCAGAAGTCCCCGTGGGTTTCCGGCAGACTTTTATTATAAAGAAGGTTCCAGAGAGTTCCAGCCCTCCCCTCCCCTCCCCCCCGCCCCCTGGGTTCCTGGCCAGTCCTGGGCATCAGCTGGGTCTGCTCCCAGGGGGACCCTCGGGCTGGATCAGCCACCCAGGGTCACATCAGACAGGGACAGACGGGGTGACGTTCCCAGGGTCCTGCGGAGGTCTCGGGCCAGGCCTGCCGGGTCTCTGGAACAGTCATTTCCAGTGTTGCGTTGGGCGCCCCTGGGGACCCTCCCCGGGTCCTCTGCACAAGTGGCAGCCATTCACAGTTGGCGCGTGATAATTTTTTTATATATATATATAAAAGCTTTGAAAAAAAAACAAACCCCCCCCAAAAAAAAACCCCAAAGTGGTGCTATCTTTAGAAACACTTCCAGAAAGATCGAGTAGCCCAGCTACAGACTCGGTGCACCCTCGCCCCTCCCGCTCCCAGCTCCTGTCCCCTCCTCCTCTGTCCCTCGGGGGAAACCCTGGGGGCCTCCCTGGAGGCGGTGGGCACGGCCCTGGGCCCTGGCTGCCAACAGCCGCTGCAGCCACCGAAAACCAGAAAACTCTGACCCTGAGTGTGGCCAGGGTCCTCTGGGGCCAAGGGACATGGTGACAGCTTTTTGGTGGTGGAAGCAGAAAGCCATCAAGGGCTCCCCCCTCTCCAGTTTGCATGAGGTAGTGTTTTGGGGGGCTGCAGCCTCCTCTCCCCGGGTTGGGGGCGGGCTGTCGTAGCAGCTGGCTGGTGCAGGGCAGGTCACTGTGCTGGGTGGACAGGGACAGCTTCCCAGAGACTGGATGCTGCCGTCAAGGCCCCCATCCCAGAGTCGGAGCCAGTCGAAGGGGACACAGAGGGGTCCCTGGGGCCGGGCTTGGGGGCTCCAGGCCTGGCCTTCCTGGTCCGCCCTTCCCCTGAGCCTCCTCCGCTCCTCAGTGTCGAAGCCCGACTCGGCCGGGGTCAGGCCTCGCTGTAGCACTCGTAGATGTTGTTCTCCATCAGGGCCACCACCTGCTCGAACTTGTGCTGCAGCTGCGTCCTGCGGGCCGTGGGGTTGGCCTCCAGTGCGGCCATGATCTGAGCAGGAGGCAGCAGGGGGTCAGCCGGGTGGCCCAGCTCAGGGGTCCCCGCCTTAGATGGTGGCAGAGAGCACAGCGCCTCTGCCCACCCACCAAGAGACCCACCCTAGCCGGCTGCAGTGGCCCACGCCTCTCATCCCAGCAGCTCGGGAGGCTGAGGCAGGAGGATGGCAAGTTGGAGGCCAGCCTCAACAGTTGGCGAGGCCCTAAGCAACTCAACCAGCCCCTGTGTCTCAGTGAAATACAAAAAATGGCTGGGGACAGGGCTCAGTGGTTGACCGCGCCTGAGTTCAGCCCCAGGTACCCCCCATCCAAAAAAAGACCCACCCTAAAGTGCAAAGTTCCCGAATGTGAGTGCTAAGGTGAGAAGTTCTCCTGCGTCTTCTATGTCAGGTGGGCAGAATGGACGTGGGCAGGTACTACCTGGGCAGGTGCACGGGGTCACTCACCTGGGGCCGATACCTCTTGGCGTATTTATAGATCTCTGCCATGGCCACGTTGGTATTGAACTCGTTCTGGTATTTCTGCAGGGGGAGGCCGGAGAGGGAGGCTGACCTCGCAGCTCCTCACCCCCACCTTCCAAGAGCCCCTGGACCTAGACTTCCCAGTTCCCTTCTAGAAAATTCTCTGCGGCCCCCTCCCCTGGGACTAAGGTGCTGAGCAATTGTAGATAAGAAGGGGACACCCAGGGGGCCCCCCAAATGCCCTGAGCCCCCCACCCAGCAGCGATCCGAGGGTCCAGGCTTCTGCACGCCCCCCCCCCTGCGCCTGCGCACCCGCGACTCCTCCGCCAGGTGCGCGTTCATCTCCTGCTCGCTGAGCGGCGTCATGTCCTGGATCTGCTTGTAGTAGCGCTGCACGACCTTGCGGTACTCGGGGATCTCCTTGGCGTACAGCAGCTTGTTGGTGGGAGAGTCCTGGGGACAGGGGGACATCTCAGCCAGGGCCACATGCACAGCTGGGTCTCAGATTCTAAGCAGCCCCTGTCCCGATGGCCCCAGAAGTGGCCTTAGGGGGCTCTCGGGGACTTGAGGAGTCTTGGTTGGCACCCAATGTCCCCAATGTGCTGGCTTCAGACCAGGGGATCCTTGGTCCCCTCCCTGGGCTGCTTTGGACATGAAGCCCCTGCCCTGATCTCTCCCTGACCCTGCAGCCTGCTTTGGTGACACCCATCTTGGGGACCTGGGTCTGTCTCTTGCATCTGATCTGATGTTTCCCGCTGCGTGATTCCAATGTCCCCAGCTCTGTGTCACACACATCCTGCCCTCGGAGGGGCACATACTTGGGCAGGGAGGTCAATTTCTCTCTCCTGCGGTGGCCTAGACGCAGGGCCACCACCCCTGGCCCGAGGCTGCCGTGGGAGGTCTGAGTGTGCCGAGTCATGGACGCTCAGGGCCCAGAGCGCTTGCCTGTCTCCTGGTCACTGCCTGCAAGGCCATTCTGTCTGGTCTCTACCCTCTAAAGCCAGCTGGAGCCTGTCCCTTCAAGCAGTTGCTTGGTGACCCACGGGCCATGCACCGGTTGGCTTCTCTGCCCCTCACCCCGTGGCTCCAATAGCTCCTGGTCTTCAAGGGCGGCTGCCCAGAGCCCGGCTCTCAGCCTGGAGTGTCCCTTCCTGGGCGTCTTCCCCTGTCTGAGTGACACCATTCCCCCTACATCCTCCAGACCTGGAGGTTGGCCTTCCAGAAAGTTCTTCCTGAGGGTCCATCTCCCCCAGTGTCCACCCACCAAGAGACCCCCCCCCAGCCGGCTGCGGTGGCCCACGCCTGTCAGCCCAGCAGCTCTGGAGGCTGAGGCAGGAGGATCGCAACTTCAAAGCCAGCCTCAACATTTAGGGAGGCCCTAAGCAACTCAACCAGCCCCTGTGGCTCAGTGAAACCCCCAAAAATGGCTGGGGACTGAGCCCCCCTGGGTTCAGCCCCAGGTACCCCCCATCCCCCCACAAAAAAAGACCCACCTTGCCCAGCTGCAGGTCGGAGATGGAGCAGGCGTCGATGAAGGCCTGGGCGATGACGGAGAGGCAGGCGTCGATGTGGTCCGTCTTCTCGATGTCGAAGACGAACTGGGGGTTCTTCAGAATGTTCACCCAGAACCGCAGGGGGAGGCTGGGAGGGGCAGGGGTGGCCGTGAGCCCACCAAAGGGCGGGGCAGGGCGGGAAGTGGTGGCTGGAGGGCAGCCCCGGGGGATGCGACTTGGCTGGGCCCCTCCAGGATGCTGCAGTCCCCAGGATGGATGTCACCTTTGGGAACTGAGGTTTGGCTCTCCCTGGCCAGCTGGGGTGGCTGGTCCACCCTGTGGCCGCCTCTGCCCCCTGCAGAGTCCCCCCTCCGCGGAGCCTCAGCCAGAGCCTGGTTTTCATTAGAGGCCTCCCCTCCCCCAGCCCTGCCCAGGCCCCGCCCCAGACCCCGCCCCAGGCCCCGCCCCAGCCCCACCCCCAGGCCCAGACCCAGCCCCAGCTCCAGGCCCCGCCCCCAGCCTAGCAGGAAGTGCAGAGCAGCCAGGGAGGGCAGGGCCTCCACCCTGAGCCTCCTCCTGGAAGGCCAGAGAGCTGCGACACTCTCCAACTCCGGGCCACCCAGTGACCCAGCAGCCTGGGGCATGGGGGTCCTGGGAGTTCTGAGAAACTTCTGGCACTGCACAAACCCTGCTGGGTCGTTAGCATTTGGATAAGGATTTCAATAAATTGCTGGTTAGGGGGAGACCTCTAGCTTCCAAGAAGGCTACAAACTGGGTCTGGGAACCAGAACATGCCGGGTGGAGCCTGGTTCTGCCATCCCAAGGGCTGTATGATGGGGGGCGGGGAGCCTCTGGGAGCGTCGGTATCCTCTTCTGTCAAATGAAGTTGATTCTGTTTGCTAACCCAGGTGGAGCGAGGGTGAGGATGAGGGCACCGAACACACACACTGCTCCCTGGGAGCTTTGCGAGTGAATTCTTACAGTGAAGGTGGGTTACTATTGTTGCCCTAGTTTTTATAGCTGGGCGAACTGGAGCACAGACAGGTTAAGTCACTCACCCACGATCACACAGCTCAAAAAATGGCACAGTGGGCATTGAACCCAGGCAGGTGGCCTCAGAGGGCAGGCTCTGAGACCCAGAGGCACAGCTCTGCCCCAGTGATACGATGACGTCTACACAGCCCTCCCCCTGCCCCCGCCTACCTGTTGGTCTTCCAAATGTGCAGAGTGTCTGGGTCCGAGATTCCCCTCTTCTCGGCCTGCTCTTCCAGGAAGTCGAAGAAGTACTTGACGGCCAGCGGGGGCTTGTCTTCCCGGATGCTCAGAATGGCCTTGAACAAGTCATCCAGAAACTTCTGCAGCGTGCCCTGTAGGGGGGTGGGGGGGCCACGGTCAGCCAGGGGGCACTCTCAGAGCCGTGGGCCACCAGGGCAGCCTGTGCATGGTGCCTGGGGAAGTCACGTGACCTCAGTCGGGTCCCCTAGTGGAACCTCCCGGGGGTGGTGACAGATCCTGGGTCCCCAGCTGGGAACGGGAGGGGCCAGGATTTGAGCCCCAACCTTGGCACTCAAGCCATGTGGCCCCTGTGGCCCCCATTTCCTTCTCCACTGCCCCACAGGGGGACAGGGGAGCATGCACAGCGGACCCCCAGGAGCTGGGGAGGGGACATTGAGGCGGGGCCCACCTTGGTGGACAGCAGGCGGGTCAGGTAGATCTCTGGGAGCACCTTCTTCCGGTGGCTCTGTCGGTGGGACTTCTTGGGTTCCGCCAGCTCATCGGTGGGCAGCACCTGGCAGGTGGGCAGTGGTCAGTGCCCAGTGATGCACACTGGCCACCGGGGGGAGGCCCTGGCCCTGGCTCTCTGCACATGGGCCTCTGACGTCCACGGATCCTGGACGCATCCCCAGCTCTCTCAGCCCAGCCCAGCCCTTCCCAGGGCCTGGGAGCCATTTCTCAGAGGCCCAGGGTGGCCCAGAGCCAAGGCCACTCCCAGCCAGGGCCAGGCTCCCCGGGGTCCAGGCTGGACACTCACCAAGTGGAAATACTTCTCCGTGTCCAAGTCTTTCACTGTGAGAGGAGGAAGCACATGATAAATAAACAAGAGGGGACAGCAAGGCCGAGGTCCCAGGACCCTCTGCTCAACCTCAGAGTGGACCCCAGGACTCAGAGGAGTCCCGATTCCCAGAATTGGCAGCTGGGCAGCGAGGCCCAGGCCACCACAGGGGCTGGTGGCACGAACACAGCCCCAGACCCAGAGAGGCCTGCCAGCTCCCCTCCACCTGGCCCCTGCCCAGCCCACATCCTGTGCTGGCCTCCAGCTGCCCACAGGCCATCGGCCTGCCAAGGCCCGGCCACAGGAGGAGTGGGTCAGAGGAGGCCCTGCCCTCCAGCCCTACCTCGGCCCAGGGTATTGTCCTTCTTGTCCGACAGGCTCATGGCCAGGGAGGCCCCTTCAGGGATCTGATGGGAGGGGAGAGGCTGAAGTCAGAGGCCGGGAGTCCAGGGAGGGAGGCAGGGGAGGGCGGGGCCGCACCTTGTAGTGGGCCAGCGTGTTGAGCTTCTTGCGGCCGTCCTCCACCACCGAGGTGTCGTCCAGGTCCCGCAGGATGTAGCTCTGCGTGCTCGAGGCGAACCATTCTGGGGGCAGAGGAGCCGATCGTCAGGGTCAGGGCGGGGAGCCAGGACCGGGAGGCCACCCAAGAAGAGGCCTCTCTCACCCTGGCTGGGCCACCCGAGGCAAGCCAGGCCCCTCTCTGAGCCTCTGTGTCCTCATCTGGAAAATGGGGAGATGGTATACAACAAAGGTCCCCGGGAGCTGTCACCAAGCAGACGCTCAGGAAGCGTCCCCACTCCCCAGGGTCCTTAATGTTACAACTCCTGAAATAAAAGGTGTCACCTGCACCAGAGGCCACACAACCCCCATGGCTCCCACTGCCCTGGGGATAAAGGGAGGGCCCAGCTCTGTCCAGGACTGGGCACAGTGTGAGTGACCAGGGACGCCCTGTAGTTTTAGGAACCTCTCTTTGTGGCAGAACTAAAACTCCTATGCACCCTTCAAAACCCACTCTGAGGTGCCCTTCTGTGGGAAGCTCCTCCCACAGGGTTTTGTCTACTGTCCAAAGCTTGGTCACATTGCAGGGCCCGCATCCCACCAAACCAGAGCCACTTGCTCTTGGGAGCCTAGTCTGCTATTGCGGGTGTCCCCAGAGACACTGATCATGCACATGTGCTCATTTGAAGGGGACTTTCTGGCCAAAGCCAAAGCCTCCAGGCACCCAGGCCCCTGTGCCCACCCCTACCCCTGCTCCTGCCCACCAAGGTCCACGTCCTCGGCCCGCGGCCACTGCGAATAGGGTACATTCTTGCAGAAGGCTTCCAGAATCTTCTCCTTCACTTGTGTCAGCGTGTCGGTGTCCATGGCTCGCACGCTCAGCGAGTCCATGCCGCAGCCTTGGAAGGAAACGTTCAGGTTCTGCAGAAACAGACAAAGCAGAAGGCACAGGGGTCAATAGATTGTCACCCTTGCTACACAGGAGCCCAGGCAGGAAAGGCTCTGTCCTGGGAGGCTGCAAGGCTAGGTGGAGGCTGGAGGCCAAAAAAGAAATAATAATAAAAAAGAAAGACTGGAGGCCTGGACCAGCCCCGCTCAGGACTGGCAAGCCCCGCCCATATGGCCACACTCACCTCAAGCCCCGCCCACAAGACTCGCCCACTAGCGCTCCCTGCCTAACCCCGCCTAAAGCAAGCTCAGCACCGTGGCCCCACCCACAATTTGGCCCCGCCCACTGCTTGGCCCGTCTGGACTGACAAGCCCCGCCCACATATCCCCGCCCACATCAAGCCCCGCCCACACGACCCGCCCACTAGCGCTCCCTGCCTAACCCCGCCTAAAGCAGGCTTAGCACCACGTGGCCCCACCCACAATTTGGCCCCGCCCACTGCTTGGCCCGTCTGGGGCTGACAAGCCCCGCCCACATCAAGCCCCGCCCACTAGCGCTCCCTGCCTAACCCCGCCTAAAGCAGGCTTAGCACCACGTGGCCCCTCCCACCATTTGGGCCCACCCACGTGACCCCCCACTGCTTGGCCCCGCCCAGGGCTGGCAAAGCCCCGCCCACCTCAAGCCACGCCCACTATCGCCCCCTGCCTAACCCAGCCTAAAGCACGCCCAGCACCACGTGGCCCCACCCACCATTTGGCCCCGCCCACAGGCCCCGCCCACTGTTTGCCCCGCCCACCAGGCTCACCCTTGGCTTGGCCTCTATGTTCTCCCGCAGCAGCCACTCCTCGTTGAGCGTGTAGCGGGCCTTGCCCGTGATGGCGTCGATGGAGCCCTTGTTGATCTGCTGCTTGATGGCGCACAGGAGCAGGAAGAATGGTTCCCCGACCGTCTCCTGGGTGGGCACAGGGCTGTCAGGGGTCAAGGCCGCCTTCCATGTCCCAGCCTCTACATTTTGGCCTCACCCCGTCCCATCTGGGGGCCCACTTGTCCCCAACACCTCCTTTGGGACCCCAGTGCCCAGGCTGACACCCCCTGTCCAGTATCTCTATGGACCGGAAGTTCTTTTGCAGGGACCAACAAGCCCCCTGCACAGCTCCATTGACACTACTGAGGTTCAGAGAGGGCAAGCCATCTGCCCAGCATGGCCCAGCTAGGTCGTGCATCCACAGAGTCCTGAGCACGTGGCTGGCCCTACCTACCCAGCGGGGACCTCCCAGGGTGAGGCGAGGTGGAAACAGGACCCAGAGGAGTTCACAAACAGCCCCCATCACAGCCTGAAGCCGTGCTATCTGCAGCCCCCCTGCTGTGAACCCCCATTTTATTGCAACTACCCGGCCAAAAAGGGACTCGCTGCTACCCACAGTCTCCAGCTGATTTTCCAGCGACCCAGCTGTTCCATTTACCTGGACATTGAAGTATGAACGGTAAGTGTGTTTGAAAAAACGTTAAGTACATTTTAAGCAGATTTGGCAACGATTGAAGGCAGCGGGCCAGCTCTTAGTCCAGAGCCAATTCTCTGGATCTAGGGGTGGGAGCCACCGATGTCCCATTTTGTAGAGGAGAGAAAAGGCCTGTCGGAGGCCACATAAAGTGGCCAGGAGAGCTAGGTCCAGAGCCCCCGCAGCCCCCAGGGTCCAGGTCTGTCCCATCCCATGCTTCTTGCTTCCCCTGAGAGGATTCGCAGGACTCCAGAGACCAGGGACAGAGGATCTGCTTAACCAAAGGCAACCAAGGCCCAGAGAGGGCAGTGACTTACCCAGGGTCACACAGCTGGGTTCTGGGAAAGACCAGATGGAGACCCAACACAATTAAGGGCCTGGTTCTGGGCTCTGTCCAAGCCTTTGCCTTTCTCCCATGAACCCCAGCTGACCCTGTGGCTTCTGCCCTTATAAAGGCAGCCGGATGGCAAGACAGGACCAGGGACTCCCATTCTGCAGAAGAGTTCTAATGGGGATCCTTTTGCATTTCAATTTGCAATCCTCCTGCCTCAGCCTCCCAAGCTGCTAGGATGACAGGTGTGTGCTAGGAGGACAGGTGTGTGCCACCGCGCCTGGCTCCCGGGCCCCTTCTGAGCATCCTTTCCATATCTGCACAAGGGCTAGGAGAGTCCCTCCTGACCCGGGGGGCGTGACTTCCGGCCTCCCCTGCGCAAGCGCAAGCGGCCTCACCCGCAGGCAGCTGTACATGCAGATGGACATCCAGTTGGTGAGCATCTTCTCCACCACCGACTCGGTGCGCCGCAGCATGAGCTTGGGGTTCTTGGCGGCGGAGGCGTCGATGAGGTCCACCAGCAGCTCCTTCATGATACCTGTATAGTACTCCAATTTGCCGTGCAGAGCGATGGTCAGCAGCGAGGCCAGGCTGCACCTGCGGGGCCCACGGGGCATCAGCCGGGGATCGGACCTGGGGAGTCCAGCCCGGCGGCCCCCCATGCCCCGGGGACTGACCTGTCCCGCACGACAAAGTCCTTCTGCTGCTCCAGGGCGTGCACGAAGACGATGAGGAAGTGCTTGTTGTTGAGCAGGGACGAGAAGAGGCTGATGCCCTCCTCCATGTGCGGCCGGCAGCTCTCGGGGATCTGCGGAGGCAGCGGAGGCGGAGGCTGCTCGTCTCCCAGTGCCAACGACGGGCGTCCCCGGGTTGCAGGAGGGGGACAGTGGGACCCGGGGAGGGGCCGCCGGGTGGGGACCTGGGGTACTCACGGTCCACTCTCCCAGCAGCGGGTGGGTCTCCTGCGGCGGGGAGCCACTCCCCTGGGGACTGAGGGTCTGCGAGGGCGACACATAGCGCTCTTCGGAAAGGGAGGAGCACTGCAGAGGCAGATCCCAGGGTCCTCAGCGGCTGGACGCCCCCCGACGGCCAGGCCAGGCTCGCAGGGCAGAAAGGGGCGCCAGCCTGGGCCTCTGCCGGGGGACACTGGCCCGGAAATCACAGCACCCAAAGGACCCAGGGGCCCTTTTTTAAAAATTTATGCACAGGGCTTTGCTAAGTTGTTGAGGCTGGCCTCCAACCTCTGATCCTCCTGCCTCAGCCTCCTGAGCCGCTGGGATGACAGGCATGGGCGAGGCACGGGATAGTTAAGCAGAACCCAGAGGACAGGAGACAACAGGGAGACCAAGGGAATGCTGGCAGGGAATCCTGGGAGTCCAAGTCACCCTTAGTAACTTAGTGAGGGGAGGACACCAAGGAGGAGATGGGGGCTGGCAGCTGGTTCCCCTATGGACAGATCCCCTCCCTTGGCAGGACTGCCATGGATGGGAGTGCAGGTTTCACACTGCACAAGAGGCCCTGTACTGCATGCATGTGCCCTGGGTCAAGCTGCCCTGTCCAGGTTCAAGGGGGGGGCTCTGGCTGACCTTGGGGAAGAAGGTGCGGGTCACAAAGTGCTTATATTCCAGGAAGGGGATGCCCTGGCTGCGGTTCAGCTCTTTGGTCAGATCCGTCATGTCCGTCTGAAGCTCTGCGAAGCCTGGTGGACAGGCAGGGAGCTTTCAGCGGACTGTGCACCTGTCGCCCCCACCATGGGACAGCCTTTGCCCGGTGCCACCCACTGACCTTTGCGGATCTCCTCGCGGATCTGCGATTCCATCTCCTCCATCTGCAGGAGCGTCTTCTGCCAGTAACGCTCGGCGCGGCGGCTCTTGGTACAAAAGACAAACAGGGCTGCGGGCAGCAAAGCATTTATTGGCACCTGCTGTATGCAGATCCCAGGCCTGTGGGGAGAGCTTCTCCCCAGGATCCTTAGGGGACAGCACTCAGAAAAAGAAATGTGTGCGTTTAAAATCACGGTAGCTCTCCGGTGATAAAATGATGTGATTTCTGTTTTCTTTGTGGATTTTGGTATTTTCCATTCTTTGTTCAATGACCAAGAATTACTGCTGAATTAAGATTTATTTTTTTTAAGGTACTGGGGATTGAACCCAGAGGCTGTCTACCACGGAGCTGCACCCCCAGATCTTTTTATTTTTATTTTTATTTTGAGCCAGGGTCTTGCTAAGTTGCTGAGGCTGGCCTCCAACTTGCAATCCTCCTGCCGCAGCCTCCCAAAGGTTGGGATTGCAGGTGTGCGTCCCCACACCTGGTGACAGTGAACATGTTGACCATCTACAGAGGGTTTTCCAAAGCAGTTGGACCACTTTACAGTCCCCCCAGTAGCGTATGAGGCTCCGATTTCTAGACTACATTATTTTACTTAAAAAAAATTTTTTAAGCTATAGATGGACAAATGCCTTAATTTTGTTGGTTTATTTTTATGTGGTGCTGAGGATCGAACCCAGGGCCTCACACGTGCGAGGCCAGCGCTCTACCCCTGAGCCCCAGCCCCTACATTATTTTATGACGCTCTTCCTGGATGCCCATGTTCAGACAGGCCAGGGCTTGGGGGGCAGGTCTGCCCGCCCCGTGTCCCAAGCCTGGGACTCCTTACCAACCACAGAGAGCAAGAGCAGGACGCTGCAGATAACGATGGACACTATGATGGCGGTCTCGCTGCCCCCCAGCTGCAACGTGGCGATGGTCTGGTTGAAGTTCCCTACTTGGATCTGCACAGAAGTAGGGAAGGGGATTGTAGTTTTCCTGGAATTACATTTTGGCTAATGCTGTGTGGTCTTGGGCAAGTCACCTAACCTCTCTGAGCCTCCGTGATAATACAAAGATAACCACCTCTACCTCCTGAGGAGACTGACAGCTAATGGAGATGATGCTTGTCAGTACAGGAGGCCGTGACAATTATTAGAGCCTGGGGGGAGCAGGGAAAGATGGGCAGTTCACAGGGCCTGGCTCCTGTCCTTGATTATCTGGGACCAGGACAGCAGGTGACAAGACTTGACCAGGCAGGACACCAGGATTCTGAAAGCCCAGCCACCTCAGGGCCCAGCTGAAGCGAATGACTGACACTGAGCAGGTCCCTAAGGTCTTGGACCTCCGTGTCCTCATCTGCCCAGGGAGGATCTGAAGCTCTGCCTTGCGTTGCTGGCCTAAGCTATTGAGCATGAAAACTGGTGGATGCTCAGGGAATGGTTGGGGCGGGGCCAGAGTCACCTCCGCCTCTGCCACTCACCGTGATGGGCAGCTGCCCCTCAGCGGCGCCCAGGGACTCATTGACCGAACAGTGGATGACTCTCTCCGAAATGATCTGGATGTCGCAGGCCACCTGGCCTATCTTGACGCGGTACTCGTGGCTCTCGAGTCCCAGGCTGTCCTGCTCCTTCTGTGGGTACAGGAGGGATGCTGGCCAACACTCTTGGCTGAGCCTGGCCTGCCCCCTCCGGCCACCCGGGGGTCCCCAGGGGCTCACGTGAATGACCAGGGTGAGGGGCTCCCCGGGGTGGTGCTTGATCCACTTCTCGCGCTTGGCCGTGGAGAACTGCGGGTTGGGGAGGTAGTCCAAGCGGAACCTGCTGTCCCGCGGCACCTCCTCGGGGTCCCCCAGCTCCTCGGCCACCGCCACCTCCTCGGCGTAGGCCCGCCCGTTGATGAAGAAGTCCACGGGCGCCGAGGCATTGCTCAGGGCCCCCGGGGACGGGCAGGTGATGAGGGTGGCATTGAGGACCTTGCAGAGCTGGCACAGGGGTCAAGGTGAGGAATACAGGATGGACAGACGGACACCGGACAAACAGGGGTTGGGGCGAAAGGGGACAGAAAGAGACAGAGATGCCGCAGGAAGAGGCCTGGTCAGCCACGGCCACCAGCTGTAGCCAGCCCACCCCCCCATCACAGCCCCCTGGGGGTCCCCTCACCGTGGGCTCCCGGCCAATGTGGTGCACGGACATGGACACGTTCTGGACCATGTGGAAACGCTCGCCAGCCACCGTGATGGTCCTGCCGCCGCTGTGGGGGACAGCCAGACCCCCTCAGCACACCTGTGGCCCCAAGGAAGGAGGCTGGGCTGGGCCAGGGGCTGGGGCTCACCTGACCGGGCTGCGGCGGGGGCTGATGGCCGTGATCACGGGGTTCGGCATGTACCAGAAGGTGAGGTTGCCGCGCACGCAGCCCCTGCGCTCCAGGCGCACGCACACGGGCACCGGGGCCGCCTGGATGCCCCCGGGCACTGTGCAGGTGATGCTGGTTTCCGTGCGCCTGCGGGGGACGGCCACATCAGCAGGGGGACCCGCCTGGGTTGCCAATGTCTCAGCCCTATGCACTTGGCCTGGGGCCCGCCTTGTCTTCTGCGCCCTTAGGTGGGTGTCCGACCCACCTCCTCCAGGAAGCCCCCCAGATCTCACTCAGAACCCCAAAGTCCTGACTTTTCTCTGATCCTGTCTCCACGGGAGCTTCCTGATTCCCTGAGGCCCTGGCAGGGCTTATCTTGGTATCCCCAGAAAAACCTATCAATGAGGCATGGTACACAGTAAGTGCATAATAAAGACAGAGGTTCCCCCAGCTCCACCACCGAAAGGCTCCAGGCCACGCCCCCTACCACTGGTCACACTCCTGGGCCAGCAGCTGCCATTTATGGAGCACCTACTGTATGCTGGGCACAGTGCACTCCCTGAACTTAAAGGCCATTCTTACACAAGGCAGGATGGTGCACGCCTGTCATCCCAGCAGCTCAGGAGGCTGAGGCAGGAGGATCACAAGTTGGAGGCCAGCCTCAGCCACTTAGCAAGGCCCTAAGCAACTCAGGGAGACCCTGACTCTAAATAAAATAGAAAAAGGGCTGGGGACAGGGCTCCGTGATTAAGTGCCCCTGGGTTCAATCCCTGGTATCAAAAAAAAAATGTTCTTACAAGAAGACACTGAAGGTCAGAGAAGTGGAGAGGCTTCCCTAAGGGGTCATGGCTAACAAACAACCATTGTTTGGGACAATGACATCCCCCACCCACCCATCCCCCAACCCCATGGGTTTCTCTGGTGGGAGGGGAAGGGCTGCTCTCAGGCTTACACAAGCTCCGTGCAGGGGTCTGTGTCGTTCACCAGGACCTGGAGCTCGGAGCCCACGTGGAGGTCACTCCCATGGATGGTGATCCTGGTGCCCCCTGCCTTGGGGCCCATTCTAGGGTCCAGGTTGTGGACCAGAGGCAGCTGGAGGCGGAGGGCAGGAGTCAGGTTCTGTGCACCCAAGGGGGCGGAGCGCGGGGAGGGGGCGGAGCGCGGGGAGGGGGCGGAGCGCGGGGAGGGGGCGGAGCGCGGGGAGGGGGCGGAGCGCGGGGAGGGGGCGGAGCGCGGGGAGGGGGCGGAGCGCGGGGAGGGGGCGGAGCGCGGGGAGGGGGCGGAGCGCGGGGAGGGGGCGGAGCGCGGGGAGGGGGCGGAGCGCGGGGAGGGGGCGGAGCGCGGGGAGGGGGCGGAGCGCGGGGAGGGGGCGGAGCGCGGGGAGGGGGCGGAGCGCGGGGAGGGGGCGGAGCGCGGGGAGGGGGCGGAGCGCGGGGAGGGGGCGGAGCGCGGGGAGGGGGCGGAGCGCGGGGAGGGGGCGGAGCGCGGGGAGGGGGCGGTTAGTGGGCGTGGCCTCCTTACCACGTAGGAGAAGCGCTCCCGAGACCTGCCCTCCTTGGAAGCGTTGACCGTCACCACGTCTGAGAAGGCCCCTGGGGCTGGCCCCGTGGCACACACGATCCTGGAGGGGGACAGGCGCGCTCAGAGGGTGTGACAGTGCTCGGTGTCCTCCCACTCTCAGTTGGACCTGGCCTTCTGCACCGTCCACATTGAAATAATGAACAGTCCTCTTAGCCTCTGGAGGGCCACCTGGAGTGACCACTGTCCGGGGATCACCCCCACCCCAGGCGTTCCCAGAGTTCTGCACCTCTGAGAGGACAAGGGGGGCCAGGAGGGCTGTGATCAGAACATCTGGTCACCTGATGGCTTATCTGCAAGGCCTCCCCAAGAGGAACTCTAGCTCATTCCTCGGTTCTAGAACATTCTCTAGAGGGACTCTTCCACCAGGAGCCCCCCCAATTTAACTGCTTGTGTGCAGAGGGGCTGGCCTGGCCTGGGGAGCCCCGAGGGCTTCCTGGAGGAGGCGGCGCAGAGCAGGAACAGAGGGAGAGAGGAGTGTCCCAAGAAGAGCCAGGCAGGAGGCACAGAGGGACCGCTGGACACACAGTGGGACGGCGGGTGGGGGGGTGGGGGCTGGGGACCCTGCCACTCACTCCTCCGACACCGTGTATCTGTCCGCCAGCGGCTCACAGGCCACGCTGCCGATCCACACGCCGTGGGCCACGTCACTGAGCCGCCGGCCCAGGTTCCTGCCGCGGATGGTCAGCAGGGTCCCGCCATCCAAGGGGCCACTCAGGGGCTCGATCTGCCAGGAGACCAGACACCGAAGTGACAGGGGCTTTGAGGCTGGGACGCTGACAAATGGCCCCTCCCACTGTCCTATGCAGCCGCCACCGGGAGGCAGGGCCACCCAGCACCATTGCTTAGAGGATACAGGGGCTCAGCGAGGGCTGGGACTGCGGGTCACCTGGCCTTGAGCATGGCTGAGGCCACTCAGCTCAGGGATGCCACTTAGGGGAGCCTCCTGGGGCACCCTGAGGCCAGTTCCCAGGACTGTGTCCGAGCCCAGGAGCCCACATCGCAGCCAGACGCTGATTGGACCAGGGGCGGGACCTGGCCTTGGCTAAGCCAATCAGAATCCTTCCCTGAGATTTTTCTTTTCTTGCACCGGGTACAAGAGTTATGTGAGGGGCCTTGATCGCCGGACCCCTCAGCTTTCCCTGACCTTGCTATTGCTCACGGGTCACTTGCATGCATGTGCCTAGGGTGTCCCCCCAGCCCGGAGATGCAGAGCCAGGCTGGGCGCAGGGCGGTTCTGGCGTGCGAGCGCCCCCTGGGTGTGCTTACCGCACGGATCTCAGGTGCGGGGCAGGAGCCGGGCAGGGGCTGCAGGGGTCCCCGCAGGCGGCAGCCGTCACTCCACACGCACAGGTGACCCTGGTCCTCGCGGCCTAGGCACTGGGAACAGTCGGGGCTGCCCATGGCACAGTTATAGACCACAACTGCAGGGGACAGTGGGGTAGAACGGGTCACCCAGAGGCAGGGGCTGCGTCCCAGATCTGGACCCTGTGAGGTTCTTGGCACCCCTGAGCCTGGCTGAACCCATCGCTCCTGAGCGTGACCCCATTAGGTAGAGCCACTGGTTAACACGATTCACAGATAAGAGCTCAGAGAGGGGGAGTCACTTCCCCAAAGTCACACAGCCTGACCCTGGGGGAGCTGGGGTTCACAGCCAGGCCCACCAGTGGGCCTCCCGGAGGCCAGGAAGGGCTGAGCCACATGGGCTCTGGGAGGCCAAGGCCTAAACTCCCAGTATAATAATAATAATAATAATAATAATAATGGCACCATCAACATGGGGGGCAGCTACACCCCAAAACTATTCTCACGGCTTTGCACCCTCGCTGAGCCTTCTGTAGAGGGGGACTGTGGGGTTCAGGAAAGAGCCTCCATGGGTGTGGAGACCCGGCAGGGAGCCCACCTGTTATGGGGGGCTCGGGGTTGTCCAGGAACTGCGAGGGCCGCCCCTTCAGCTGGAGGCTGAGGTGAAACTCCTGGGTCTTCAGGGTCGTGTGCAGCTGTGGGGGGGAAAGGGGAGAGGGCGGGTGGGCGGCTGCGTCTTTTCTGGGGGAGGGGGTGTCGTGGGGGCCGAGGGGGCAGGGCTGTTGGGGAACAGGGACCGGAACCCAGGAGAGGGTAGGGTGGGGAGAAGGTCTCCCCGGTCCCCTGGGGGAGGCCATGCCACTTACCGCCACTTGGTTGCAGCGTACCACTGAGGTGTTGAGCCAAGTGGCCTCGAAGGTGTCCTCTGGCCCCAAGCTGCACTCCAGGGCTGCCCCCTGCGGGAGACGGGGACGGAGGGGGCTGAGGACAGCCAGCCAGCGTCCCTCCCCTCTAACCCTGTCACGACGCCCCGGACTGTCCCCTGAATGCTGGCCTTGGTCCCATCTCAGGTCTGGGTGTGGCTGCACCACCTCCCAGAGGCCCCTTCATGTCCAATGTCGGGGGGGACCAGGAGCCCATGCACACCTAGGGTTCCTGCCCTGGGTGTCACTGAGTGGCTGAGGCTGGCTTTGAACTCTCCATCCTCCTGCCTCAGCCTCCCAAGCCTCTGGGGTGACAGCAGTCTTTGGACTTAGCATCCCCCACCTCTGCCCCATAAGGCCACGCCTCCACGTGGCTCTTCTCCTGACCCAGCCCTCTCTGTTCTTTGGCCTGGGTAGCCTGTCTCCCTTTGGGCCACCAAGCAAGACTTCAAATGCCACCTCTGCTATGTCCCAAGCTGTGTGATCTCCTACAGGTTGTCCTACCTCTCTGAGCTTTATTTTTCCCTAGCTGTACATTGGGCGTGGACTTCCCTCCCATTGGTGGGGAAATGGGAGATGGTGACTCTTAGGGGTCTGCATGCTCTAGGTGCCTAATATGTGCCAATTGTGATGGGTATACAGGAAGTGCTCAATAAATACAGCGGCATCAATAACTAGCTAAGCGGGTTCTGTGTGCGCTGGCCCAGCCCCTGGCCAGCCTCAGGCGGGTCTTCCTGTTTATGTCTCTGTCCCTGGCAGATGTGACACCCTGCAGAGGACAAGGTCAGCCGGTCCCTTTCTGGGGTCACAGTCCGGAAGCGGAGGTAGGGAAGTGGCTGCTGGCGGCCAAAGGCTCATTTTGACTCCTGCCCTGAGCCCAGGGTGACCTGGTGACAGCAGAGCCAGGGTCCCTAGGGCTCTCCAGGGCCCAGGCCCCTCCCCGGGATTCTAGAAGCTGGCCTGGGGCACTCGGGAGGCCACCAGAGCTGCCCTTGCACCCTCCAGGCGCCCCCTGCGCCCCCTGTCCCCAGCCTGGCGGGGGGGGGGGAGTGGGTGGTGCCAGCTCCAGCCCCGGCCACCAGGCCTCCTGACACAGCCAGATGCCTGGCACGTGGCCCCCACGTGTGACAGCTCCTCCCTGGAGGAGACAGATGGCGCGTCCCGGGAGCCGGGAGGGGGAGGCTGGCATGGGGCCAGACCTGTCATCACTTCCCACCCAGGACGCTGGGGGGGACAGCCCAGGGAGGGCCGCGTCCCCTCCCTGCCCTGATTTTGGGGGACAGCCTGGTCACTGGACAAGCAGGAGCCGAGTGACCCTGTCCTGGGCCTCAGTTCCCTCTGGACAGTGGGGCGGGGTGGCACAGGGCTCGGTGGCTATTTTCCAGGGTGTGCCCAGGGTCACAGTTCAGCCTGGGGACAGGGCGGGGACAGGTGGGGCGCATATGGGTCGCATCCACCACGGCTGCAGCAACAGGCGCCCGGGCTGGGTCCTTGCTCCTGTTGGGGCGCGGGAGCAGCTTGGGGACCTGGCCACAGCGTCCTGCTGCAGCCGATGGCCGCCTGCTGTCCCCATCGCCTGGCCTCAGTGCCACCTCCTGTTCCCCCAGTCCTGTGCGACCAGGGACTTTCTCAAACAGAACCCAGAAGGTCCTAGAGAGCAAACCCAGAGCCCCGCGGGTGCCAGGGGAACGGCCCCCAGCCTCTACCCTGTCCCGGCCTCTACCCTGCCCCAGCCTCTACCCTGTGCCGGCCTCTACTTACGTGGAAGGAGGCCGCGTTAGCCAGGGGCACCAGGATATCCTGGGGGCCCCCCGTGGGGACAGGCGCCAGGGACAAGGGCAGGATCTGGGGGCAGTCCTGAGGGTCCTGTGGATGAAGCACAGGGAGAGGGTCACATAGGGACATTTTGGAAAAGAGGTGCCTGGCTGCCTCCGGGCCTCCTGGAGTCCCGCTGGCCTGGAGGACCAGGGAGTCCTGAGGAAAGTCCCCCTAGGTCATAACATCTGAACAGCCGCCCCATGGAGGGCTCAGGGCCACCCGGAGGCGGGGTTCATGGGATCCTCTTTCCAGATGAAGAAATGGAGGCAGCTTCCTGGGCCTCACTTTTCCCAGCTGCAAAATGGAGCTGTGCTGACTCTGGAGGGCGGTCAGCCGCCCCGGCCCCTCAGCCAGGCCTTTAGCACGTGGTTTGGGGACAGCTGCATGCAGGCCCCGGGGACAGGCTGTGCCCACTGTGCAGAGGGAATGGGTCTAGGCGTCGGGCAGGGACCAGGGACAGGGTGGTCCCTGCCTGAGCCCAGGAGGTGGGTCTCTCTAAGTTGGAAGTCTGGGGTCCAGCCTCCTCATACTCCAAGACCCTGACCTTCTGGGACCAGCAGTGACACGGCCAGACCTTGAGGAGGGAGGCCCCTCGGCTGACCACAGGCCTCAGGTGGAGGGAGGGAGGATGGAGTTTGCTGTGTGTGCTCACACTAGCTGCTGTCCCTCTCTGGGCCTCGTTTTTATTCTCATCATGGGGCCTTTTGAGGCAAAGCCACAGGACAGACCGGCCCCAGGGGAACGGTAGGCCCGGCTGCTGCCCCGGCGCAGGCTCATGTGCAAACCCCGTGGAATTTCAGAGAACGGAGGCCACATGTTTCCAATCCGCCTCACAGTGGCTGCCAGGTCTGCTTCGCAGCTGGCCGGGGGCCCGGCGACTGTCCTGGGCTCCACCCCCCTCGTGGTGAGGTGGCCGACAGGGGGGTGCAGGGGGCCGGGCGGGAGGCCTCCCAAGAGGGCCCCCATGCTGAATGGTATGGGACCCCCCTAGGGCCCCCCTGCTCCCCTGAGCTGCGCGTCACCCTCCACGCTGAGCCCCGGGTCAGGTTCTTCTAGTGCCTGTGCCACCCCAGTCCCTGTGTCCCCAAGACTGGCCTGACCTTTGGGGGACCCCCTCCCCAGCCTGTGGTGTTGGAGACTGGCCCTGCTTCTCCACCCCAGGGACAGGGGAGCCCCGGCCTCCCCCCTCTCTCCAGACTCCATGAGAAGGATGATCTTCCAGTTTTCTGAGGCTAGGCAGGAGGGGGGATAAGGACACTGCCTTGTCACCAAGGAGAAAGAGCCTTCCTGAGCAGGGCGCCCCCTCCAGAGAGACAGGGAGGCCCCCGGGACTGTTGGAGCTCCTGGATCCAGCTGTGCCTGAAGGTGGCTCCCTCCCTCAGAGGATCCAATGAACTCTGCGGGCCGGAAGCCAGTTGGGTTGGTTTCTTGCCTGCACACAACCCAGAGAGCTGGCCCTCCTGTCCCTGCACAAGCCATCGGGTGTCCCTCTGCTGCAGCATGGGACAGAGCCAGGCCTTAGGAAGCCACGGCTGACTACCTCCAGGGCAGAGCTGAGGAGGCAGAGGAGGGGAGAGGGGCCTGGAGCCAGATGTGGGCCCAGATGTGGCCCAGCCTGCTCCAGTCACAGCTCCCAGGGGGCAGAGCTGGGGTGGCCCCAGGCCCCGTACCCCCAAAGCCGGCGCTCTCTGCCCTTATACGGGCTGCACCCCACTTCCTTCCCGGGGGGACCCTGGGGGTGTAGCAGGAGGTGAGGCTCTGGGGACCCCCTCTCTCCGGGAGGCACCTCTCCCCCCGCCAGCTCCCCAGGGTCCAGGGGGAGAGCAGAGCCCACTGCCTGCCGGCTGCCCGGAGGAGCCTGGCGCCTCTGTGGCTAATTGGCACTTAATTAAAGGCCAAATTGAGCCTCAATGAGAGCCTCGAGCAGGCCTGGGGTGGAGGCCGCCTCCTGCCAGATCACAGTAATCCTGCAAGACAGGCCTCCCCACACCCCAATCCCCACCCCCCCAAAGAAAGGCAGAGCTGGGGGTCAGCGGGCTGCTGGACCACCCGGTGAGCTCCTATGCACCCGTCCAGGCCCCACCCAAAAGTCCCCTCTCGAGAGCAGTGTCCCCAGTCCCAGCCAAGCAGAGGGGCCATCAAGCTCCCAAGGAACACAGCAGCCTTTTACTGAGCACCTACTATGTGCCCCCTTACGGACGGGGTGCTCACTCCGGAGCCTGGTTCCTGACCACCAGCCACTGGGTCCCTACTGCCCCTGGGGAAACCGAGGCAGGGCTCCCCACTCAGTTCTGGATTTGGGGAAGAGGGTAGGAGTCTGGCTGGGTGGTGTCCTCCCTCAGGGACAAAAATGCCTTTAGCTGCTAGGGAGGCTAAAAACACAGAAGGTTAAGATGGACAGCGACCCAGTCCTGGGACCCGGACAGGAAGGGGCATTCAGACTGCAGGTGGGCTCGGGTTTCCCAGAGGGCCGTGGGGCTAAACTATGGCCACGCTGTCACACCAGAAGCCTCATGTCTAGGAGCCAGGCCGGACGGCGCACGCCTGTAATCCCAGCAATTTGGGAGGCTGAGGCAGGAGGCTCCTAAGGTGGAGGCCAGCCTCGGCAACTTAGCAAGACCCTGTTTAAAAATGAAAAGTCAAAATGGGTGTGGCTTCGTGGTTAAGCACCCCTGGGTTCAATCCATGGTAGAAAACAAAGACACTTCACCTCTGAGAAGAATCAAGGATGTGCGTCGTCGGTGGCCATAATCAAAAGCAAAAAAGAAAGAAACAGGAAGCAATGGGTGTGTCCAGTCGTAGGGGATTGGGGAAGCAACGGGTATGTCCAGCGATAGGGGATTGGCCCAATGTGAGCCCCACACAGCTGTTAAATTCAATGCCCAGGATGTGACGATGCGGAAATGTCCTCAACAAATTAACATTTTTTAAAAAAAGGTAATGAAATAGGGGGGACCAGGGCGTCCCCCAAGCCTGGCTTACCGTGGGGTTTGGCGAGGCCTCGCAGTGGGACTGGTTGGAGACACAGGCGTGTTGCTGGGTGCACCAGAAGCAGGGCCATGGTGCCGACAGACAGCGGGTGCAGCTGGAAGGCAAGGGGCACCCCTCAGACTTGGGGCTCCCTACCTCTTCTCCTTGTCCCTGACCCCAGGAACTGGACCCAGAAAGCCAGTTCCAGTCCAGGGAAAGGACTTTGTCTTGGAGGGGGTGGGGACACCGTGTGAGGAGGTGACTTTTGAATAATGGAGGGGAACCACGGTGAGGTGTCTAGGGAGCTGTGAGTGCAAAGGCCCTGGGGTAGATGAGACCGGAGCCCCCCGGCTGTTTGCAGGGACCCCCGTTTCCTAGCCCTTTCCCTGGGGACTCACGCTGCCTGGGGGTACACCTGGGCCATGCGGCTGCAGTCGTAGATGGTGAAGTTGGCCGAGACGATGTCGCGCCCGTTGACCCTCAGGGCCATCTCCAGGGTCACGTGGTCTGCAGGGGACCAGGGGCGCCAGGGAGAGACATGGGGGAGGGGTCTCGGCTCACACCAGAGGCTGTGACTTCAGGGTCCCTGTCACCTCCAGGTGAGGGCCTACCATTGTGCCCCCCCAAACCGCTGTGAGGACCCCCGGGGGCTCACCCTGGTGGGCGGGGAAGGGCGGGAACTGTCTCCTGGGCAGCAGGTTGCAGTAGGCGATCTGGTGGCCGTAGGCGGGGCCGGGGACCCGGGCCACTGTGCGGATGTCCTTTCCGTAGTCACAGGCCATCTGCATGCCACTGAGGCTGGGCAGGCTGCCCGAGATCTGCAGGATCATGCCCTGGGGGAAGGGGCCGCAGTTTGTGGGGGGCCTCGGCTGCCCCCTGACCGCCCGGCTCCCTCCCAAGGGCCGAGCCTCGGGCCTGAGTCTGGTCCTTCCCGGGTGGCCCTGGAGCGAGGGACAGAAGGCCTTCCCTGGAGGGGACTCGAGGTCAGAGGGCCACCCGACCTGTGACCCTCTGGTCCCGTGTCCCCCTCTGAAACACGGTAGTCGAGGAGGCTCGGCGTCATCTGACCTCTGTGACCTCCCGACCTTCACACCCTCCCAGAGTCTCCGATCTCAACCTACCCCAGGGCCTTTGCTCTGACAGCTCCCCAGACACTACCTTGCTTTACCTCCGTTATTCAAAAGGCCCCTTTCTATCGAGCCACCCTGTCCCCCTAACCTGCTCTAAAATGTCAATCCTCTGCCTCCTGTTTCTTTGGGCAAAGTATTCAACACCACGTGGCCATTTTATCTTGCTCATCCTCTCTCCCAGGAGGGCACGGTCGTTTCTCCCAGGGCCAGAACTTGGTCCTGTTCATTGGTGTCCAGAATGGGGGTGGCACATAGTAGGTGCTCAATAATACATGAATGCATGAACCCAGGATGGGTGGGGAGAGAAGACGAGAAGAGAAGTCTGATGTTCAATCATGGGGGGAACCAAGGAGCCCCAAATGCTGGGCAGCCCCAGGCTGGGCCATCAGAATCTCTCAACCCAGCCTGGGCATATAAGCCTCTAATCCCAGCAGCCATTGGAGGCTGGGGCAGGAGGATCACAAGGTTGAGGCCAGCCTCAGCAACTTAGTGAGGCCCTGTCTCAAATTTAAAAATAAAAAGGGCCGGGGACAGGGCACAGTGGTGAAGCCCTCACAGAGGTCCCTGAGCCTGGGCCGCAGTCCCCTCCCGGGCCCAGGTCCCCACCATGCTGCACACTGGCATCTCTCTGGGAAGGAGAAATGTCCCCGTCGGGTGGGGACCTGGCGGAGAGAGAGGCAGGCAGGTGGGCCTCCCTCCTAGTCCTCCCCTGGCTCCACCTGGGGCTCCAGAACCTGCCCCCGACCTTCAAGCCCCGGGTCCCCTGCACTTGGTGACCTTGAGCGAGTCATTTGACCTCTGCTGGCCCAAGTGCTGGGGACAGCCTGGTTCCTGTCACTTCCCCGTGATGTGCCTCCAGGTCCCTGGGGCACCCTGGGCAGGGCTTCCCGTCTCCAGCCGTGGCTGCGGGGCCCAGGGCCGCTCCCCAGCCATGTGTGTCCCCAGGCTGGAGGGTGACATGGGGACTCACGGGGTACTCGCGGCGCACGTCGATCTCGGCGGGCAGGACGGTCATGGCTGGGCAGCGGCCGGGCCCCTCGCTGGCGCTGGTCCAGAAGTGCGGCTGGGTGGCGTTGGCACAGTCCTGTTGCAGCGTGCACCTGCGGTGGCACTGCAGGGTCAGGTCCCCAATGCCACCAGGGAGGTGGCCTTCCCCGGGGGTGCCCTCCCGGCCCGCTCACCTGGTCTCCAGGGCGCACCAGCCACAGTAGGCGTCGGCCGCACCCAGGCAGGCTGCACAGGTGACATGGACGTCGCAGGCCGCCACCTTGACTCGGGCCATCTGGAGGCAGAGGCCAGCTCAGGGAGGCTGCCGGCCTCTCCCTGTGGGGAGGCTGGGCGAACTGAGGCTGGGGTGGGGGGACCCAGGGAGGCCAGGCCGCCCTCCACAGGTGACGTCCCATGGCCCGGGGCTTACCTGGTGGGACGTCATCAGATACAGGTACCCGGGGTCAGCGGGGTCAAACTGCATGACGGGGTGCACGGGCTCCCCGTAAGCCACCGTCACCACCCTCCTGCTCACCACCTGCATGCTCTCGTTCAGGTTGACCTGCGGGGACGCGGCTGTCAGGCGAGGCTGTGTCAGGGGGACCTCCATCCCTGGGGACCTGGCCCAGGCAGGGCTGGGGACTCGGCACCCGCTCCTGTCTCAGGTCACCGTCGCCCGGGGGAGGGGGGGTGGGTCAGCAGGACCCCCACCAGGAACCCAGCCAGGCTTCCCCTCCCCCCACCTAAGGTTTCTAGAACATTCTCTGGGAGGATGTTGGGGCCTCGGCCAAGAACAAGGGCTTTGGAAGGTACCGATGTCCACCCCGAGCAACTGGCCTGTCATAGAGGGTGGGGGACAGGATCCAAGGCTCTAGGACTCTCTGTGTGTCCCCCTGGGAGGCTGAGGCAGGAGGATCCCAAGTTGGAGGCCAGCCTCCGCCATTAAGTGAGCCCTAAGCAATTTAGCAGGATCCTGTCTCAAAATAAAAAGTCAAAAGGGCTGAAGGCGGGGTCCCGAGGTTCGGCACCCCTGGCGCCCCCCAAACACATGAATTCCTTGTAGTTTATAAAGCGTGAGGTCCACGGGGGAACAAGGAGGTTGAGGCTGGACCCATGGAGGCCAGGTGCACACAATGGGCCTCCCCAGCCCAGCCCTCGGGGGAAGCCTCCCGCCTCCCCTACCTTGAGGAGCCGGCCATTGACCGTGCCCAGGAAGACCACGGTGTAATTGTTGGCGCTGGCCACGGCCACAGACGTGAGCCCCGGAGCCCGGAACACGGGCGAGGACTTGAGGGGCTGCAGGATGGACAGGGGGTGCTGCAGATGGGCTGCGCCACAGTCCAGCTGCTCTGGCTGGAGCTGGAAGAGAGACGGCAGGTCAGACCTCAGCTCGGGACCCAGCTCAGTGTCTGGCTCCTGATGGATGCTCCTAGCTCCAGGCCTGGCCTTGACTTGACCTTGAGCTGATCCAGGGACAGATGTTTCAGGTACACAAGACGCAGGGGGCCCCCGTGCAGGGGAGGCCAGGAGGGTTGGCAAGGGAAGAAAGTCCTCCTGACTTTTAAGAGGCTGCAGAGGGTCCAGCCACTGGGGAGGCTGAGGCAGGAGGATCTCAAGTTGGAGGCCAGCCTCAGCAGCTTAGTGAGACCCTGTCTCAAATTAAAAAGGGCCAGGAGTGTGGCTCAGTGGTTAAGAGCCCCTGGGTTCAAATAATACATGTGTCACCATGACAAGATAATGGCAGGCCACCTTTGCTGGGAACTGTGTCAGGGTCCCGCTAAATTGCTGAGGCTGGCTTCGAACCCGTGATCCTCCTGCCTCAGCCTCCGGAGCCAATGGGATTAACAACCTGCGCCACTGGGCCGGGCTAAAAGAGATTTTTGGAACTTTTCTTGTGTGATTTTTTTTACAGGCCTAAGTCACGAATGGTATGCCCAGATGTTTTTGTTTTTGTTTCTTTTTTTGCACAAAACCTCAGCTGATTTTCCAAAAGAAAACAATCAGTAGTGACTCCTTCTGTCCTGGGGCAAACCCACAGTGTTCATGCCTGGGGCTGCTCCCAGGGTGTCCCTTGGGAGCCCAGAGATAGGGTGGGGCTGGGGTGACCTGGGACAAAACCCAGGACTAATGATCCAGAGGATGGCTGTGGGCGACCTGAGTAAGTCACTTTGCTTTTCTGAGCCTCCATTTATTCGACTATAAAATGGGCCCATCTACTAGGACCCCACCTGGTCGCAGCTGGAACGAGATGGTTCCTTGTACAGTGCTCCCATGGTAACCTCCTGGAAACCGTTAGTGACCCTTTTGTGTTTTAGACGTAATTGTTGCTAATATTATTTTTATTAAATATAATTGGGGGCCGGGGGTGTGGCTCAGTGATAGAGGGCTTGCCCACCCAGCATAAGGCCCCGACTTCCGTCCCCAGATACGCTTAAGCAAAAACAAGCCAGGCACGGTGGTGCATGTCTGTCATCCCAGTGACTTGGGAGGCTGAGGCAGGAGGATCCCAAAGTGGGAGGCCAGCCTCAGCCACTTAGTGAGGCCCTAAGAAACTCCGTGAGACCGTGTCTCAAAATTTAAAAAATAAATAAATAAAAAGGGCTGGGGGGAGTGTGGCTCAGTGGTCATGATCCCCAGGGTCCAATGCCCCGTCGTCCCCCCACCAACAGTAACACCACATCATCCGTCATCTCTGCCCCTTGCACCTTAGAACCCGGGTCCTGCCTCCTCGGGGTCTTTGTCCTGGCTGCTCCCTGAGAGCCATGCTCCAGCCTGTCCCTCTCATTTGTGGGGGGACTCATTCCATGTCCCCCAGAGCATGTCTGAAGCTGCGAACCTGCGCGGAGCCCTGGGTGGACTGTGTCCTGTGATACAGTGTCATTCACAAACCCAGGAAGAGACCCACGGTGACTAAGAATGGATGAACGACAGCAAAATAGTCTGATAAAAGTGACAGGAGCGCGGCGCTCACTCACAAAAACCCCATTGTGCGGTGGATCTTAGCAACCTGACGGCACATGACACCTTTTCCTTTCCTTATTAAGAAACTACCATTTCCACTTCAAAGGAGCCCGTCCCAGCCTTTCGGGCACCGCTGAAGGGTCTGCACCTCCCTGACTCTTATTAACTAAAAATATTATTAACCGAGATAACGGTCACGGGAACAGCAGCCCCAAGACACCGCGACATTCATCGCATCTGATAACTGAGCCTGGCACTGAGTGCCTACCGGGAGGGTAGTGTATACAGCGTGGACACGCTGTGTGCCTTGCAGGAGGGTAGTGTATACAGCATGGACATGCTGTGTGCCTACTGGGAGGGTAGTGTATACAGCGTGGACACTCTGAGTGCCTTCCAGGAGGGTAGTGTATACAGCGTGGACACTCTGAGTGCCTTCCAGGAGGGTAGTGTATACAGCGTGGACACGCTGGACAAAGCAGTGATTCACACATCCCAGGCCCAAGGTTTCATCCAGGTCCTCAGAACGGCTGGTGATTTAAAAATGGATGAACTGCTCATTTCTGGAATTCTCCATTTTCTATTTTGGGGACCTCATTGGACCATGGGGTAACTGAAACGGTTGAAAATAAAAACCACACACAAGGCTCTTTCTCAACCTCTCACTTCAGCCTCCACCCCGGGCCTGACTTCATCCTGTGTGTGTCCAAGTTGGGGACAAGCCCTGGAAAGTGGGTGCTCACCTCTCCCCAGGCTGGGACCCACTCCCAACCCCCTTATCCTGCAGGGAAGAGGTGAAGTGGGCCGAGCCAGGCCCTGCTCCCAGCTCGGGGTGACCTGGGGGCCACAGCAGAGGAGGGGGAGGGGCAGGTGCAGGCTGGGAACTGGCTCTCGCCTGCCTTGACGTTCACAAGCCATTAATTCTGCACCGAAAGAATTTTCTAAAAAGCCTTCCCCCAACTTTTTTTTTTCTTTATCCTAAAAATAAAATCTTAAAAAAAAATTTTTTTTTCTTTCTTTCTTTTTTTTTTTTAAAGGAGAAGTCAGCCATGAGGAGGCTCCCAGTGATCTGTGCTGGGAGAGGAAGCGGGTGGCCTCTCTGCCCCGGGAGATCTGCAGCCTGCAAAGGGATCAGAAGAGGAAGTTGGGATAAGGGACCCCCCAGCCACCCACCCCACCCCCAGACAGGCAGGAAAGGCCTCCAGGAAGGGAAGCAGCGGCCTCCCTGAGTGTGGCCTCCTCCAGTGGCCTCCCTGAGTGTGGCCTCCGCTGAACGTGGCCCCTGGGGAAACTGAGCCCACAGGCCCCCAAGTCCCCCTGCTGAGCCCATCACGCTGCCTGAGATTCCCGCCCCAGCATGGCCCTGCCTTCACGTCCCCCTCCCTGAGAGCAGGAGCCAGCCTGGACTGTCCCCCCACAGCCCCCAAAGTTCTAGAAAGATCCAATCTGAAAGGCCCAGCCTTCCTCTGCCGCCCACAAACCCAGCTGGGCACTGTCCCGAGGATCAGGCCCCCACCCTCCAGCCTGGCACCCCGGGGACCTTCGTGATTCCTCTCTGGCCAAGGACTCAGTCTCAGTCTCAGTTCCTCCCTCATCCCTGCCCTGGACTCCAACCACGCCAATCTCCGCAGTTCCTCAAACTTTGCCAAGCTGTTCCCTCGGGCAGCCAGTGTCCTTCCCAAACGTCCAAGCCATCCGGGGTGGACACTGTGCTCCCTGGGGTGCCTACTTATCAAGGGAGGGAAAAAAAGACCCTAATTTTGACTAAAGTGTGAATGACTACATCCAGCCGTTTGCTTTCAGAGGCAGAGGGATGGAGAGCCACGCCGCTAGGTGCAAGAGGATCCAAGGAAAAAAACAACATGCCTACTGTGTGCCGAGCAACATCAGGAGGGGCCCGTGAGGAGCCCCAGCAAGCTTGTCTGGGTTCCCCTAAGAACCTTAGTTTCTTCTCTAAAATGGGGTCAAGCCCGTGGCCACGGGCCTCAGCTCTTTCCTGCGAGCAGGATGGGCCTCCCTCTCGAGCAGGCGGCCTCCTGGGGCCTCCGCTCAGCTCTGCCCTCTCTCCCATTAAAACGCTGACATTATCGATTTCCTGAGCAGCTATAATCGTGTTGATTTTCTCTCCCCAGGAAGAGGCTCCCAGGCCCGGACTCCGCGGGCCTCACATCCTGCCCACAGACCCCAGCAAACCTCAGCCCCCCACTCCTGGGCACTCAGAGAGGATGAGGCCAGGTGGTGGGTGCTGTGGCAGCTGTGGGCCCTGTGCCCAGCGGTCCCTTCCCCTTGCTGGGGCGTTAGGGGGTCGGCTGGGGGGGGTGCCAGGCCCAGTGGGGGGCTTGGTGCTCTGCACCCCCAATGCCTCCCGAAGCTGGGCCCTTTGCATTTCCCCTCCACAGTGGCCCCAAAGGAGATTTTTCTTTTTTGCTTTCTGCAGAGCTGCAGCTCGAACCCAGGGCCTTGTCTGTCACTAGGGCCACCATCCACCACTGAGCCCCAGCCCCAGTCCCAAAGGAGGGACCATTTTATTTTATTTTATTTGTACAAGGGATGGAAGCCGGGGGACGCTCTAGCACGCAGCGACACTCCCAGCCCCCTTTTTTTTAATCTTCTATTTTGAGACAGGGTCTCACTTTGTGGTTGAGGCTGGCCTCCAACTTGCCATCCTCCTGCCTCAGCCTCCCCGGTAGCCGGGATTCTAGGCCTGCACCACCGCACCTGGCCCGAAAAGGAGCTTTAAGAACTGCAGATCACTAAAAGTGACATGAGGTCCTGGAAAAGGGGAAGGATGTTTGTGGAATAAACTTGGAGTGTGGCTGAGGGTGTTGTTCGGATGCTGGTTTCTGAGTTTGCACAAATGTTTCATGGGAAAGTGAGGTGTTAGCCACAGAGGACTCTCGGGGAAGGGTACACAGGGACTCTCTGGACGGTCGGTCGTTGGAACTTTCCTGTAAATCTAAGATTATTTCATAAGAAAAAAGTTATTTAAAAAAAAAAGAAAGAAAGCCGGACATGGTGGCGCATGCCTATCATCCCAGCGGCTTGGGAGGCCGAGGCAGGAGGATCATGAGTTCAAGGCCAGCCTCAGCAGCTTTGCGAGACCTTGTCTCAAAAAAAAAAAAAAATAAAAAGGGCTGGGGGTGTGGCTCTGTGGTCGAGTGCCCCTGAGTTCAGTCCCTGTCAGAGCAGCTGCCACACTGGACGCTGGACAGGATCCTGACCACGGTGGCCTTTCACCCTGAGCCCTGGAGGCTCTCAATAAATGTTCCCAATTAGCTGCGAGGCCCGGTCTCCAGTGTCCCCTCCCCTGGTCCCCGAGGAGCTAGGCCCTCCCAGCAGCTCAGGGCAGGCAGGCAGGTGGGGGACAGCTGAGGATCCATCTTGGAGGCCCTTAAAAGGATCCACCAACACTTGGCCCTTCAACAGCAACGTAGCGCTCATTTGCACAGAGACGTGCAGTGATTTGTTCAGAGACACACAGCCTCGTCCAAACCTCCCATGCAGACAGGCTGGCTCCAGAGCCCTGGTCCTCAACTGACCACCCGCCCCACACTCAGCTCCTTAAGAGCTGGAAAGGCCCTGGATTGGAAGATACAGAAATGGAGGCCCATCAGGAGGCAGCAGCTTCTGGAGACCTCCAAACACAGAGGCTGGGCAGAGGCCAGGGAGAGGCCCCGGGTGCCAAGGCTATCAGCCGTCCCTGCCAGCAGCTCGGCCTCCTCTTCAAGGCCGCCCTCTCCCCCCACCTCCCCGCCACCCCATTATTTACCGATCAGAGCAGAAAGTGCTGTGGTCACGGCCCCCTGGGGCCTCCCGGGCCTGGTAATGGAGTCCGCGGCCGCCAGCCTCCGCCAGCCTCCACCAGTGCGTGATTTATGGTGTTTCAGGGTAAAGGACAGTGGACAGGGTGGGACGGCCACATGGAGCGCGGCTCAGGGCGGGGGCCGGTGCCCCAGACCCAGGCAGAGGCTGAGTTTGGTTCCATCGAGGCCCAAACCCGGGTCTCGGAGAGATGAAAATGGAGGCCACACACCCCGGGGTCACCGGGCTCCAGTTCCACGAGGCTGGCACCCCGAGCCTGTCCCCACTGTGTCCCCCTGTCCCCACGAGCCTCCCCAGGCCCCTGCGGACCGCAGGACAGGGTCTGGGTCCCGGCTCCCTCCAAGGTCCCCTCCTCCAGGAAGCCCTCCTGGTGGCCCTGGGTGAAGCTGGTCCCCTGGCCGTCCTGGGGACCTTGGAGAGCTGGGTCAAAGTGTGATCAGTCCCTTTTTGGGGACTGTCATGGAGGAAAGCCAAGCTCTCCATACTCCGCACTCAGAAGAATCCCCGCTAGGAGGCTGGACAGGCCTCCCGGGGTGGGCCTGTCCCCAGCCCCAGAACTGCTGCCTGCAGGTCTCAGGAGCAGCCCCGGCTCCTCCCCAGGGCTCTTCCCAGGTCCCCCCATCGGGGCCACACCCCTTCTGGAGGTGACAACTACAGGCTCTACACACAGACATCCCTCTGCCGCCCCCTTTTGCTCGCTGTGTGACCCCAGACAAGTCACTGAACCTCTCTGGGCGTCTTTACTTCCCCTTCTCTAGATTGGAGCTCACTCTCGCCCCATTCGGTTTCTGGGGTTGTCAAGTCTGTGCAGAGGGCGCTCCGGGTCCACCCCACAGTCTAACTCAGATCCTCCTGGAAACCAGCACTCACCAGGCCCCGCAAAGCAGACTTGGCCGAGGGTGATGGTGCAGGGGCTGGCGGCCACAGTTTGTGCTGAATGTCCCCGGGCCACCCCCATTCTTCCCTGTGCCAAGTCCATTTCACAGATGGACAAACAGAGGCCCAGAGAGGGTAAGCGACCCGCTCCAAGCCCCAGTCAGGAGCTGCGGAGGTGGATTGGACTCTGGGGGAAGGGCCTTGGCCTCTGCAGATGTCCCCAGTTGGCCTCACCTACTTGGTCTACCTGAGGCCCACCTGGAGGCCCGATCACAGAGGGTCACCTGGTCTCCACGGCCCTGCCCACGGCTCCCAGCTACCTACCCAGCAACACCTGTGGGCGGGCAGCGGGACCTTGAGGGACCATAAGCCAGTGTACGATCCACTAAGCAGCTGTGTGACTCCGGGCAAATTCCTTCCCTCTCTGGGCCTCAGCTTCCTCCCCTGAAAACTGGGGACAGCAGCACAGTCTGCTGTCGGAGACCGTGAGTGTTGGCACAGTGTGTCTCCGAGAGCCTGGGACCAGAGCTGTAGCATCCCCACCCTTTTTATTTTATTTTGAGACAGGGTTTTGCTAACTTATGGAGGCTGGCCTCCCATTTGCGATCCTCCTGCCTCAGCCTCCTGAGCTGCTGGGATGACAGGCATGTGGCCACCTCACCTGGAGAGTTAAGGGACATGACCACTCCCGATCCGTCTCTTCAGGCTACAAGGTCATCTCCCCAATGCTTCTCCTCAATCCCACCAAGGGTCTCTGCTTGCTTGCTCTTGACCATGGGGAGCTCACTCCCAGCCCCCAGCCTAGCTCCAAAATAAAGCCCATTTTGAACAGTCCTCTCCCCGGCCACCCCCACCTGGCATTTCTGGACCCTAAATTGGTGCAAAAAATACCTTTCCTGATGCCACGCACATGCCCACCCACCGCATGCCAGTTTGGAGTCAGTCTGGAGACGGAAGCCACCTTGGAAATAGAGCTGCCCACGGGCTCTGGCTTTTGGATTTAAATAGACAAATAGGATGGTCACTCGGGTGACCAGCCCCAGCCAGGAAAGCCAGGCCACACGGGCCTGGGAGGAACGGGATTGTGGACCCTGGAAGCCCCAGAGCCAAGCCTGCCATCCTGTCCTGCAGGGACACCGGCCTCTGTCCTGTGGCTGAGCCACGCCAGGCCACCTCTCCCCCGCCCATTCTCTGAACCCACCTCTGGGACCACACCCCAGCACCCGAATCTGTCTGGAACCCCTGTTCCTTGGTGCCACCTCAGGCTGGGCTGGCCCACTGTGTCCCCAGCTGCAGCCCAGGGTCTACCCGGGGCCTGGCACATAGTAAGTGCTCAAGAAATACTTACAGGAGGATCAAGGGATGTCTTGCCTGGAAGGCGTGACCCCTAGTCCTCTGCCCTCCCTGCAGCCACCCTGCCTTCTCACCAGCCACCTGGGGACTTTCTAGAATATGAAAGATCATTCGAGCACGTGGTGGTGCATGCCTGTCATCCTAGTAGCTCGGGAGGCTGAGGAAGGAGGATTGCAACTTAGAGGCCAGCTGCAAACTCGGGTGCCGGGCACTCAAATCTCTACATGTATTACCTCATTTAATTCCGCACAGCAATCCGCGATTCTAAGGAGGAAGAAACCCAGAGGGCCATATCCCTCCTCTGCCTAAAACACTCCATGGCTCCCTATGGCCTGGATTAATCCCAGCCTCTCAATCTGGCCTCGGGGCTCCTAGCAGCCCTTGGCTCTTTCTCTGTCCACCTGCTCGGAGGCCCTTGGTTCCTCCAGCCTCCTGGCCCCATCCCGTCCCCAGGCAGTCTTGTAGGAGGCTCTCACTTCTCGTCCCCCTCCCCAGTTCCTGCATGTGTGGCCCAAGTTCCTCCTGGCCATCTCTCCACCTTGGCCTTGACTCCATCTCCCCCTAGGTAGCCCCCCCGCCCATGTCCCCCCTTCACGGCACACAGCCCCCTACACCTCCCTGCAATGTCAGTGAGGGCCGAAACACAGTCCCCCAGGGGTCCCCGAGAGCACACAGGGACAGCATACAGCAGGGGCTTAATGAATGTTTTATGCCCGTATCCATCTGGGGGGGCTGCAGAACAAACCACGGGAGGTCAATGTGTGCTGACCAGGAGCGAGTCCAGCCTCTGCTCATCACACCCCATGAGGTGACAGCAGCAGTAATGTCAGCAGCAGGTGCCTGCAGAGGCCCGGCCACCCACTGAGGCCGGCCTCCAACTTGCGATCCTCCTGCCTCGGCCTCCCCAGCTGCTGGGATGACCTAAGACAACCCCTGGTGAGAAAGTTTGTTTTTCTAAGGGTTGTTTTTTATTGAAACTGAAATTCAGGAAGATTACATGGCTTGCCCAAGGTCACCCAGCTGGGAAAGGACAGAGTGGAATTTGAGTCGGGAGCAAAGTTTAAATTCTTAACCTGTAACTGGGGGGGGCCCTGGAAAACGTGTCATGGGCCACCTCTACCTGCCCTTGCTGGAGACCCAAGTCTGGGGGCTCAGGCACTTTTAGGGGATATGTCAAGCGCTACTGGCCTATGGCCAGAGCCAGGCCTGGAGACACAGAGGGGGTGGCCCAGAAAGCCTGGAAGTAGGGAGGGGACCTTGGTCAGCTGCCCCTGGGGCCCTGTTCCCTGGAGAGGCCCTGCCCCCTAGGGAGTAGGAGGTCCAGCCTCTCTCAGTAGAGTGAGTCACTGCACCAGGCCAGGGAGGGGACAGGGGACCGTGAGAACCAGGACACGTCTTGCCTGTGGGGGAGGGGAGTCTGCCAAGGCCAGAGGGACCCACCAGGGGCCCCACACAGGGCTGGACCCTGCCCACGGAGGCCTGGGGGGGTGTCCCCAGCTCAGCCCGGCCCACAGGCCTTCCTGCCTCCTGCGACCCAGAGATGGCCGCCTGGGGGCGGAGAGTGGGGGCCTTCCAGGTCCCAGTCCTTCAGGGCCAGCCCTGACCCAGCTGGGCCAGGGAGCAGCCCCTAGGGCTGTCCCCACTCACCCCCTTAGCTTCAGGGGGGCCCAGCAGGGAGGTGGCAGCCCCTGGGAGCAGAGAAGGAATCTGTTTACTCAGAGCCGCGCAGGGAAGAATTAATCTTGGGACGTCCTTGTCACACAGCCCGGGGACCACAGAGAAGGGAAGGGGCAGGGCCCCAAGGTGGGGGGGGAACTCCCGAATTGCCAGGAGGAGGAACTTCAGTGCTGGGGCACTTCAGGGTGTCTTTTAAAACGGGGATCCCCAGACTCGCCCCCCTAGACCCCTCTGTCTTCCCCACAATGTCAACACACACGCTAGGTCCCTAACCTGGCCTCCTTGCCACCGCCCGGCCCAGCCTCAGACATTTGGATCCCGTCCCTCGGTCCTCATTCAGAGCCCTAAGACCTTCAAATCCCTGTCCACCTGCTCCATTGTCCTGTCCCCTGAATCTGCCCATCCCAGCCACGAAACGTCCACACTAAGAGATCAGAGATCCTGTGTTCAAATCCCACCTCTGCCAGTTCCCAGCTGTGTGTTCTTGAGCAAGTTACTGAACCTCCCTGTGCCTGGGTTTTTTTTTTTTTCATCTGTAAAATGGGAATGAGACTAGAGGATTGTTGTGAAAACAAAGAGAGCATGACACGTGATAGGTTTAGGAGCTCCTCCCAGAGTGGCACTGTTTACCCTGGTCTGCCATGCCTGGTCCACGCTAGGTGTTCTGCTCTGTGATACCTGGTCCATACTAGGTGTTCATTAAACATTTCTTGAATGAGTGAATTAAAAAGTAGTCTCAGGAGCAGACCTGTTGGCCAAACATGCAGCTTCCCCAGAGAACCGATGGGTTCCCCAAATACCAGTGTCCTCTGCCACACAGGTCCCACAGCCCGTCTTGCCCTGAGTCCTGCGGGCCCCTTGTGGGTGGCACACATCTGGTGGCCACGTCTGCCAAGGCTCAATGGTAAAGGCCCTCAGGGGCATCTCAGCACGCACCTCTGCTCAGGCGTGCACCGGGGACCCTGCCCGCCAACCCGGCACCACGGGGCTGTGCGGGCAGCTTTGGCTCTTTGCAGCGAGCGCGCCTGCGTATCCATGGCAACCTGGGCCCCTCCCAGTGCAGGTACAGGGAGGTCCCACACCTGGGACCCAGCACTCAATGCAGTCCCTGCGGGGTGCCCATTGGGGCCGTTAAGGTCGTCCGCAGTCGCCCCTCGGTGCACACCTGGATCTCCCCGTGGAGCCCCGGCTCCTGGCCCATTCAACTGTGGCCCAGAGTGCACACCTGGATCCCCGCACACGCACATCTGGGCCTCGGCAAGGTCCCATCTGCGCCCCGCTTCGCGCCCCCCGTTCGCAGGCTTCCCCTGCAGAGAGGCTCCCCGGCCGGCTCCCCGCGCCCCCCGGGCGTACCTGGATGTTGCGTTTGCGCTCGCAGGCGGGCCCGGTGCCCTGCACCACGCTGTCCAGGACGGCCACCACGTCGGGCGCGGGCTCCACGAAGCACGCGGTGCGAGCGGCGCGGATGGCGGCTTGCACGTCGTCGAAGCGGAAGGCGCAGAGCGCCGCCGGAGCCGCTCGGGCCGCGGGGGTCCCCTGGGGCCGCTCAAAGACCGCAAAGAGCAAGTCGCGCGCGGGGAACACGGACACCAGGCGACTGTAGAGGTCGCCGCGACCCGCGCCGCCCGCGCACTGCAAGCCCAACTGGATGTAGGACTCGGTGAGCTTCTTGGCGTCGCCCCCGGCGCCGCGGGGCAGGCAGATGCGCGCCAGCAGGCTCCGCGCCTGGCTCTCCTTGTCGCCCGCGCGCGCCTCGCTGTTGAGCGCCAGGTACGCGTAGGACGGCGCGGCCCGCGGCGGCTCGGCCGGGTGCAGGAAGGCGCGCACGAAGCCCAGCTTGTGCTGCTCCTTGGCGCCCTGCTTGATCTTGAGGATGTTGTCGTCGGACGGGTTGAGGTCGAAGGTGAAGAGCTTGGCCAGGTCGCCGCGCGCGTCCAGGGAGCGGATGGCGATCTCGGGCGTGTTCTCGAAGCGGTGGTCCTCCAGGCTGCGGTTGCGCGGGAAGTAGGCGCTGCCGTAGCCCGTGTACGTGGCGCCCACCAGCAGGCGGCTGCCCCCCGCGCCCGCGGCCGGCGGCAGCACCAGCCCCACGGTGGACGCGTTCGGGTGGTTGGCCGCCACGTTGAGCATGCTGGGGAACACGGTGACCGGCTCGGCGGGCGGCGCGGCGGGCGGGAAGGGCACGGCCACCGCCGAGATGTTGCCCCGGCGCCGCAGCTGGCAGAAGCCCTGGTAGATGGAGCCGCACACGACCACCAGGCCCTGGCCGGGGTCCAGCTGCAGGATCTTGTTGTAGTTGTCGGTCAGGCGCCTCGGGTGCTCGCACGAGGCCTGCGGCAGCTGCGGGGCGTGACACAGCGGGCTGTCGGCCACCGGGCCCACGGCCGCCTCGGCCTCCAGGCTCAGGTTGGCCCCCGACAGCTGGTACAGGCGGTTCACGGCCGCCAGGTACACGGTGCCCGCCGCGCCGTCCAGGGCGAAGTTGTTGGTGGGCGTGGGCGACAGGAACCGGCGCTGGATCTCCAGGGCGCCGACCCGCGCCGCCCCCAGGAGCAGCAGCAGCAGCGGCAGCGGCGGCGGCCGGGACAGCGGGCACCTCTGGGGGACCGGGCGCGGAGGGGCGCCGAGTGGCGGGCGCGGCGGCAGGGGGCTGGCCGCGGCGGCCCGGGCGCTAAGGGGTGCGCCGCCCGCGGCGCGACGAGCCATCCAGGCGTGCGCGGGCTGCGCGGCGCGGCGAGTGCATGGGGCGCGGCGCGGCCGGGAGCCGGGAGCCCGGAGGCGGCAGGAGGCGGGGGGCGGGCCCGGGCCGCGAGGCGCTTCCTGCCCGCGCCAGCCGCCCCCGGCCCCGGCGCCCCGGCCCGGCTCAGCAGCGCGGCACAGCCCGGGGGCGGGCCCGCGCCGGCCCCGCCCACGCCCCGCCCCGCGCTCGCCCCGCCCACGCCCCGCCCCAGCGCTCGCCACGCCCCCCGTCGGCGCGGCCGCCACGCCCCGCCCCGCCCCGCCCTGCCCCCGGCTGTCGGAGGGTCGCGCTGCCCGCGACCTCTGGGACCTCGGCGACGCGCCTCGCCCCGGTCGCCGGCTCCTCGCGCTCCTCCCTCCCGGCCCGTGTCGCCGGCGCTTCTTGCCCTCCCGGTCTGGGTCTCTGTCCCCACTTCTCGCTCCGAGCGCGCGTCTCCGTCCCCCACCCCGGACTCCCCGCGGGCCGGGCCGAGTGTCGCCTCCTCTCACTTCCCGCCCCGCTCCCCGGTCCCCGCCACCCCACCCCTCCGGTCTCCCAGGTCACAGCCCCGCTTAACCTACCCCCATCTCACGCCCTCGGGACCGCGGTCCCCCCTGGTCCCCCGGGCACTGTCCGGGCCCAGCACCCTGAAGGCCACAGCTGGAGCGGGGACAGCAACCCCTGGGTCCTGGGGTTCCCCGCCCCAACCCCAGCCCCGCAGAAGGGACTTGCCAGCCACAGGGACAGAGGGACAGTGGGTCAAACAGACCCAGAGAGGGAGCATTTCTGCTGGGGCAGGAGGGGGCTGAGCAGGCGCTGGTCCTGGGACACAGGGACCCTGGGAGGGTCTCCTAGGCCCTTTCTGATGTCCCGGACTCTAGAAGGATCTGAGTCCTTCCAGGGCCACCAGCCACACACCAGCTGGCCCTGGAACCCTCTCCTTTGACCTCCAGGTGGCCTTGGGGTCAGAGGCAAGCTCACGTCTCACCCAGGGGCTGTCCCTTGCCAGGCACCGTGTGGCCCGTGCTTCACTGCGTGAGCACCCTGTGACATTGGGACTGGCATTTCCCACCTGTAGTTAGGAAACAGAGTCCCCAGGAGCGAAGGGCCAGCCCCAGATGCAAGCTCATCAGGGACAGACCTATGTGTCCAAAGGCCCAAGGCCACCAGCCCTGACCTCTCGAATCTCCCGTCAGACCCCCAGCTGCCACAGGGTGCCTGGTGGCCCTGGCTCTGGGGGGTGGCCCTGGCAGTCAGGTAGGAAGAAAGGTGGGGGGGTTTCCTATGTGTCCCTGGGGTCAGCAGTAAAGGCTGGGTCTATAGCCACCAGGTCCCTGTGGGAAGGGTCACTTCCTGCCACTTGTGGGAGCCACTGAGAAGCCTGGGGGGGTCTGCCCTGGTGGCCTCCCCCCAGCCTTCTCTGCCCTCCCTGCACCCCCCACCTGCACCGTCCATCCCTCTACCTCTGTCCCTGTCTCTCTTCTCGGTCTCTGTCCCCCCTCCTCCCCTCTCATCTCTTTCCCTCTCCTTCCCGTTCTCTCTCTCTCTCTCTCTCTCTCTCTCTGTCCCCATCTCTGTCCCTCCGTATCCCCCACGCCTCTCTCCCTCTCTGGCCCCTCCCTGCTTCCTGCTCCTCATGCCGCATCCTGCAGCTCCCCCCACCGAGCTTGCAGAATAATGCTCCCTGGCGTCTCAGCTCAGCCTGGCACACCGTGGATGGCTCCAGGCGCTTTGGACACCAAACTCCCCGCTAAGTTGGAGGCTGGGACTCAGGAGCCGCTCGCTCCAGGTTGGGAATATCTGGGGCTTGAGTATTGTATGAACTGAAGGTAGGAAGTGCTGTGTGGCCTTTGGCAAAGAACTTGCCATCTCTGAGCCTCCCGTTTCCTCAACTGTAAAACAAAGACAGTCATCATAACGCACCCTGGGAAAGCTGCGAGTCTTGAAGTATGAACCGGAAGCACAGGTTTGGGACAAGTGCCAGTCTTGAGTAATGGCCCCTAGGACCCGTGTTAGAGCTCAAGAGCAGAGAGAGGCCAGAGGATTGCAGTTGAAGTCCACGGTCCCAACTTCTGTCTTGAACCCGAGCCCCTGAGGACTAACCCCCACACTATCTCATGCATCCTCACAGCCAAGTGACAATACGGGTGTCACCGAACTCATTCATTGAGCAGATGAGGAATTACCCAGGTGAAGATTCTGTGCTCCGCCCTTTAGCTGGGACCTCCTTCAGGTCAGGATGGATCAGGGTGGCAGCCTCCCAGCCTCCCTGGCTGGACAGAGTAGAGTAGAAGGAAGGATCACAGCCACATCTCCCAGCCACGGGGGTGTCCTCCCAGGAGAGACCACAGGGAGACAGATGGGACTCGAGCCAGGGCTTTTGGGAGACCCAGCGCTAACAAGCCCAGAATTAGCCAACCCGGGTTCACCCGCCCTGGCACACGATGAGCTGAGGCCGGTCCCTCTGAGACTCTAACTCCCGATCAGATCAAGGGAAGGTCTCCGTCTGGAGCTAACGCAGCCTCTAATGACTCGCTCACATTGGTCATTGTTCCTTTTTAATGGAAAGAAGGTCTGCAGCTCAGGGCGAGGGCCATCAGCTTTCTGAGGCTGGGATTTGCAGCCCGCGAGTGTAGACGTCTTTGGAAAGTGAGTTCATTTAAAGACAGACTCCCAGGGGGTCGGAAGGGTCCCTAATTTAGAAATGTGCAGAAACATCCAGTGCTTTGGCACACGGGGACGCGGTGGCCCACAGAAGGGCATGTCCCGGCCTGCAGCGTCCAAGGCTGGTGGCCGGGCCTCTGAGCACCGTCCCCTCCAACCTGCTGTCTGTCGTCCTGGCCTCTGGCTGCTCAGGGCACAGCAGGGGGCGGACAGGGAGGCAGTGTTTTTCTTCTTGAATTGGAAAGAATAACAGCGGAGGCCAGCGCTGGGCCGAGGAGAGGCTCTTGCCCTGGCCTCCTGCCCTGGCCTCCCCTGGGCTCGGCCTCTGAGATTGTTTTCTCGGCAGGAAATGCCCCTTACACTTGTCCACAGGAAGGTTCTAGAAACAGAATGCTCCAGGGCGGCTGGGTGCCCCCAGCCAGGGGGCCTGGGCGGAGCTAGGAGCCGTCACTGTGGCTTCTTTGGAGGGGCCTTACTCATCTCTTTCCCTCCTAGCAGCAACCCTGAGAGACGGGTTTTTATCAGACCCATTTTACAGATGGAGAAAGAGGATCAGAGACACACCACCACTTGCCTGCTGCGGCACAGCTCTTCACCACTTTGTCCCCTCCTGTCCCTTGCCTTGGAGTGGAGACCCTTGAATTCCAGGCCCTGTTCTGGGTCTGAGCTGGGTGGCGCTGCCTCTCCGTGAGCCTCAGTTTCCATATCTGGGAGACGGGACTGCCGTTCATGTCACCCCACCGGGTGACGATGGTGGACACATGTCAATGCACCCAGCGCATCATGAAATGTAGGATTGGATCGGTTGCTGCTAAGGATGTGGCCATCTGTGCCGGGCGTCACCAAGGGCTTTGACACACATCAACCCACGTGAGGCCTGCGCCTTGACTTCCTCCCTTCTTCTCCTAAAGGCTCAGAGAGGCCTACAGGCCTGCCTGAAGTCACACAGCAAATAAGTGACCTCTAACTACTTGCCTGCCTCCCCTTGCTCCTCCACATTGGGTCTGTGGTCACTGCCAACGTCACTCCCCAGGGTGAGCCGTGAGGGCTGGGGTGACCCTGCAGCCACAGTGCCTGTCACACTGATGGGATCATACACAATCTTGGCTGCTGTTGTCCCCTTTGGGTGTCCTTGGCTCCGCCCCTGGATTCTGGAGTGTCCCCTTCCCTGTCTGCTCCGGATGTCACCCGCTGGGACGGGGCTTTCCAGGCTGGCTGGGAGGGAGGGCGAGGAGCCCAGCCCCCTGAGCCCCTGTGTCCCTGGGGTTGAGGTGGCGGGGCCTCATTCCTGCTGTGAGCGGTGCCCTCTGTGGTCAGGGGCGGGGACCGCGGGCGCCTGGCCTGCCGAGCCCCCGCGTGGCCCCTTTGTGCTCTGTGAGGCGGATAATGGAGGCCATTCTCAGACGGCCACTCATGGGTCTGCGCCTGTCAGGGGACCCCGCGCTCCACACTGGGGCCTCTGTGCCCGCCGCCGCCGCCCTGGGGGCCCCCACCCACATTCCCAGGCCGGGAGGCCGCGCTCCCTGGGTGGACAGGAGGCCCTGCCTGTGTCCCCGGGGAACCACAGGGAGGCAGGAGGGTCCAGAGCTGAAGGCACCCGTGTCCTGTGGGTGGCGCTCCAAGATCTGTCCTGAGAACCCCACTGGATGGATGGGTAAACTGAGGCCAGGCCTGGCTTAAACCTGCCTGTCTGGCCGGGTCTGTTCCAGCCCATGCTGAGTGGACACCTAGGGACACGCCCCTCTGGGCCTCAGTTTCCTTTTCTGTCAAATGGGTTGCCTCCTGGGAGTGGTGCACCATGAGTCGGGGCTGGGTCTGTCATTGATGGCTCCCCGAGACCCGGGGACCTCCAGGGACCTCCGCAGCCCTGTGCTCCCTGCAGATGACAAACAATGACAGCCCGGCCTGGTGGCGCATGTCCGTAATCCTAGTGGCTTGGGAGGCTGAGGCAGGAGGATCGCAAGTTGGAGGCCAGCCTCGGCCACTCGGCAAGAGTTCCCCCTAAGCAGCTTAGGGAGACCCTGTCTCAAAATAAGAAATAAAAATGGCTGGGGATGCAGCTTAGAGGTGGGGCACCCTTAGGTTTAGTCCCAGTACCAAAAAAAAGGGGACCCCCCTAGTCGTTCTTCCGTCCTCCCTGGTTTCCTTGGTGAACTCCTATGCATCCCTCGGAACCCAGTCCAGAGGGTCCTGCTTCTCCCCCAGCCTCCGCACCCAAGCTAAGCCACGGTGGAGGGCCGAGTGCCAAGCACAGGTCTTCCTCCCTCCCTCCCCCGCCCCCTTGTGCAGCCTTAGCTGAGCACCTACTGTGTGCCAGGGACTGGGGATAGCAGAGTGGTCCCACAGAGGCTCGGGCCCTGGCCTCAGCCCGCCTCAGAGGACACAGTCTTAAATGACTCCGATCATTACATCACCGCAAAGGACCATGAGGGGTGGAACGGGGTCGTTCTAGAAGTTTCTCACTGCTGGACTTTGAACCCATGGTCCTCAGCGACTCTTGAGCTGAGATCTGCAGAATGTGGAGAACTTGGGCAGGTGGAGAAAGGTGGAGGCTCCAGATGCGGATCTTCCGGTCTTGGGCTTCACTGGCCTTGGATGGTCTAGCCTGGAACCCTGGATGGTCTAGCCTCGGACCCTGGATGGTCTAGCCTGGAACCCTGGATGGTCTAGCCTCGGACCCTGGATGGTCTAGCCTGGAACCCTGGATGGTCTAGCCTCTAACACTGGATGATCTAGCCTCTAACCCTGGATGGTCTAGCCTCGGACCTTAGATGGTCCAGCCTCTGGCCTCAGGTGTTCTCCTCTGCTCCTGGATGGTCCAGCATGTAACCTTGGCTGGTCCGGCTCTGGCCCCTGGGCAGCGTGGCCTGGATTTCCCTGGCTAAGGGTGTTCCTCAGGGACTTTTGAGTGACACCATCCTCCTTACTCAAGAGCAGTGTCTCGGGATGAGCCACCCCTCGGCCTGGAGTTCCCCGGAGACTTGCCTGTCCTTTCTGAGGACTGAGTGGCAAAGGCCCAGAAGTCCCCGGGCCTGTGGTCAGGGCCAGCACAACCCTGGGCTCCCCTCCCACCTTCTCCCTGTGCCCTCCCAGGGCCGCCTGACCCCCACCCTCCAGGCTCCCGCGCCAGCCGGCAGGGGGGTCTGGGCCCTTTAGGGGTACGCCCACGTCCCCCACGTCACAGTGCAGAGCACGGGAGGCTGCGGGGCCAGAGGGATCTGGGTTCGAATCCAGCGCTGCCCTCTCCTCCCTGTGGGGACTTGGGCGCAGCCTTCTCCCGGGAGCATCCATGTGTCCATCTGCATAATGGGCAGAAGCTGCTCCTCTGGGGTTGACGGGAGCCTTGTCACCCCGGGGCTCCCCTGGGCACACGGCAGAAGGCCGTCACCCACAGGTGGAACGACCTGGTGGCATAAGAGCAGCTGATGCTTAGGAGCTTCCAGGGGCCGGGCCCTGTGGAGAGCCTGCCGAGGGTCCAGGTGGACCCCAGCAGCCGACCAGGCGGCCCTTTCTAGGATCCCCACCTTACAGACGGGAGAGCTGAGGCTCGGGCAGTTGGTTGTCCAGGTCCCAGGACTCAATGGCACAGGCCGGGCTCTGTCGTGGGCTGTGGGTGACAACTCTGAGTGACCCACAGCCCCTCCCTGGGGATGGGGCATGAGGGGACCCAGTTGAGGGGAGGAGCTGTGGGCAAGAGAGTCACCTAGGGCCCTCTCTATCCCAGCAGCCAACACCAGCCACCCCCACCCTGGGGAGGCCACCGTAGGGGTGGAGGCCGGCTGTCTGTCCAGCCGTCCATCCAGGAGAGCTATTTCCAGGTCCCGGAAACAGGAAGGGCCCGGCCACCACCCAGGGCAGCAGGAAAGAGAGGAAGGGGATGGGGGGAACCCTCCTGGGCCACCGGCAACGGGGGGGGGGCACGGAAGCCGCTGAGGTCAGCGCAGATGGGCCGCCTGGCCATTGTCCTCTGCACCTGGGGTCTGTCAGGAGGTGGGGACACCAATCCGGGCCCTTCCATGGGCTGCGGCTGCGCTTATCACATCGGCTCCTCAAGTGAGCAGAGTCTCATTTTATACAGCACCAAAGAGAGGCCTGGAGGTGACCGCCAGGGTGTGGGCTGGTGTCCAGGGCCCAGGCTTCTGGTTCGAGTTCCAGCTCTTATCTGCAGGGTGACACTAAGGTCCATGGTGGGCTCTGGGGCTCCAGGGTGCACGTCTGTCATCCCAGCAGTTCGGGAGGCTGAGGCAGGAGGATTGAAAGTTGGAGGCCAGCCTCAGCAACTCAGTGAGACCCTGCCTCTAAATAAAATCTAAAAAAGGGCTGGGGATGGGGCTCAGGGGTTAAGTGCCCCCAAGTTCAACCTCTGGTACCAAAAACCAAAAAGCCCCTGGGTCTCTGAGGCTGGAAAGGTCCTTCTAGGTGCTAAGGGACCCCGTTTCTCCCTGTGCCACCCCCTGGGGCTCCTGGGTCCCCCAGGATGGTACAGCTGGGCTTGGGAGCACCCCTCTGAGGTAAGGGTCAGGGCAGCCGCAGACACATGTGTCAGAGGCAGAAGGTGGCCGGGTGCTCTCACTTCCTCCCTGGACTTGTGTCACCCCACCCCTGATCCTCCAGTCTCACTTCCGCCCCTTCCAGAGCCGCTGCCCTCCTCCAAGAAGCACCTGGAATTGGACGGGCCACACCAAGAGGCCTGGCCCCCGAGGGACGCCCCCCTGGACACTGGGTCAAGGGAAGGCAGAACCAGGAAGGTTGAACCCCCCAGGCTCATCACAGGGGGGTGGCCTCTGAATGGAGAGGTTCGAGTTTGGCACCTGCCGATACTCCCAGCAACTCGGGAGGCTGAGGCAGGAGGACCGCACATTCGAGGCCAGCCTCTGCAATTTAGCTCGACTCTGTCTCAAGATAAAATATAAAAAGGGCTGGAGATGGGGCTCAGTGGTTGAGCGCCTCTGGGTTCAACCCCTGCTACCAAAAACAGATAAATAAATTAATACATTAAGCCACAGGCTGGAGATGTGGACTTCCAAAAGGGATCGGAGGCCAGGTGCAGCTGAGAGCTTGGCCGATGGGGGTTCAGGGAGTCCTAGAGGTTTTATGAAGAGACACTCAGTCTGCCTTGGCCCAGCCCCTCACTGGTGGCCTCCCTAAAGCCCTAGAGGAACAGACTCTCAGCCCCATCTGGCAGGTGGGGGGACGGGCAGGCTCAGAGAAGCCCTTTGGAAAAATATATTTTGAGACAGGGTCTAAGTTGCTGAGGCTGGCCTCCACTCTCGATCCTCCTGCCTCAGCCTCCTGAGCAGCTGGGATGACAGGCGTGCACCGATTTGGATCTGGGAAGCCCAGGCCTGAGCTTGACCCTTTGGACCTCTGGTTCCCACCTAAGGCTGGACCTGGTGTGGCCGGGGAGGGCCGGAGAGGTGAAGTGAGGTGGCTCCTCGGAGCCTCTTAAATGCTTCAGCCAGAGCAGGATTTACAGCTGCTTCGAGTCCCCTCTGCCCATAATTCTCTTCCTTTTGCAGAGCCATCTGCCCTACCCGATTGGGAATCGGCTGGGAGAAGTGGGGGGTGAGCTATTTTTAGCACCCGCGGTGGAGCTGGTGGGAGAGGATTTATGGGCAGGGTCTCTGCTCCCAGCCTCCTGGGGTCCTGGAGGTTTCCAACCAGGACAGGCCACTGCCTGGGCACCCACCCCAGCTCCTGCCTCTGCTGAGCCAGGCCAGCCCTCGGCTTGTGCTGTGGCTGCTCCTGTTCATTCTACCGAGTGCTGTGATCAGTCTCATTTTGCAAAGAAGAAAACAGGATCAGAGAGGCACACTCAACTGCCTAAGGTCACACAGCCAGGATTTTTCCAGCCCTGGAGGCCCCACCCATCATTTTTCCCAGGTCGCGGTGCCCGGGCTCCTTCCCTACCCGCCCACGTCCTCCCCCTCTGTGGCTCCTCCAGAGGCCGGAAGGAAGCCGAGGTGGGAAGCAGCCCCTCCGTCCAGATGAGAAACTGCTTACAAGGAGGGAAAAACATCCATCCCATTGTCTCGCCTGCCGGCTTCGCCCCAAAAACAAAAACAACATCACACTCCAGCTGGGAGGGCGTCCGGCCGGCTCTGCACCATATGGAACCTTCCAGCTCCCCGTCCTGCCTTGGTGCAGGGCTCCGTCCTGGGTGCAGTTCCCGACCCTCATCCATGCTGTGGTGGTCCCAGCTTTGGACCGGGAAAGAGACTTGGAGGGACCTGCCACAGGCCATTAGGGCCCAGGCCTAGGCTGTGGCAAGGGCGATGATTAGAATACCCAGGTGCAACTAAGAATGGGGCGTTGCACATGCTCTGGGAATCCCAGTGAGTGGGGAGGCTGAGGCAGGAGGATTGCAATTTGTGGAGGCCAGCCTCAGCCACTTACCAAGACCCTGAGCTAATTTAGTGAGACCCTGTCTCTAAAATGTAAAAAAAAAAAAGGGCTGGGGATAGGGCTCAGTGGTTATAAAGGGCAGGTAGAGTCTGGACCCTCCTAACCTAGAGGTCCCCAAAGGGCCTCTACTGGACCCCCCAAAATTTTTTCCCTCACCCCCCCCCACAGAATCCCTGCTCTTGGTGGCAGGCCCCGGTGTGGACCAGGACAGGCCTGCCCACCCCCGTGCCAGTGCGCTGGGTGTCCTCTTTTTCCCACTTCCCTGCAGGGTGACCTCAGCAGACCCTGGTTGGGCTTTTCCCAGAGCCCAGGCCGGAAGCGCAGGTCTGAAGTGTTTGTTCAGGCCGAGGCCGGGCTCCGCGCAGGCGAGGCGGAAATAGCCTAAGCTGTTTGTCCAAGTGGGGGTCAGGCCTGTCCCTCCGGAAAAAGGAGGAAGGGCGGTGGGGGGGGGGAGCAGAAGGCCCGAGTCAGCAGCCCAGGGCCCCGCTCTGCACCTCGCCTACCCCCCACCAGGAGGCCCAAGGCATACAGTAGGTGCCTACTGAAGAAGGAATGATGGCTAAAGAGCAGCTGTCACCTCCTCAGACAGGAGCTCAGGAGTAGTCTCTGTCCCCCAGCCTCCTCTCTCCTCTGATGGATCCTTCTAGAACCTTCTCCCAGCCTCCTCTCTCCTCTGATGGATCCTTCTAGAACCCTGCGGCTGGCTCCCTGCTCCCTTGCTACCCCGAGCCAAGTCCATGGTCTCCCCAGTGCCAGCCTGCCCCTGTGGCCTGTCCTTCCCACAGTCCTGGGGGGGCCTATGGAGGTCACCACCCGCTCCTGCTCCCCTGGGCTCCTGGCCGTCAGGAGACAGGGCCTGGCACATAGTAGGTGCCCCAGAAAGATCTGCTGAGGGCAGACACCGGGCCCTTCCTGCATCAGAATCTCGGGGACCCTGTGGGGCCCCTGCAGGCCTCTGCACCTGACTTCCCGGGATCCTTCTAGAGGCTCCTTGTTGGGGACGGAGGCTGGGTGTCAGGCAGCAGGATGCAGCTCAAGACTCAGCGCCCTCACTGTTGACTTGGGGACGCAGCGCAGGGGCCTCGCTCCTGGGACCACAGGAAGATTGGCGCCTGCTCAGTCATGGGGCTGGGGGGTGGTTCTCTGGACGCTTGCCTTTTAAGTTTTTAAATTAACAGATATATTTTGGGGTGCGAGGGGTGGAGCCTACAGTCTCTCCAACACTCAGCTGCATCGCCAGTCTTTTTTAGTTTTTCTTTTTTTGTTTTGAGACACTGTCTCTCTAAATGGCAGAAGCTGGCCTTGAACTTGTGATCCTCCAGCCCTGGCCTCCTGAGTTGCTGGGATTACAGGCGGGCACCACTGTCCCCTGCTGGCGGGGAAGGCACTTGCCTTTCGATTTGTTGGCAGTCTCCTAAGGCAACTCCCCAGCCCCTGAAATTAGTAAGACCAACACCAGGTACTGGGCAGGACGTGGGAGGACCGGACTCCTATACAGGGCTGCTGCAGGGCAGGTGGGATGAATGATATTGTCACTCTGCAAAACCAGTGATCAGTTTCTTTTCTTTTTCTAAAGTCAAACATACGACTGGGGGCGAAGCTCAGGAGTGGAGCAGCTTGTCTAGCATGTGGGGGGTCTCTGGGTTCCTAGTGATGCAGGCCTGTAATCCCAGCGATCTGGGAGACTAAGGCAGGAGGATTGATTGTCCATTGGAGGCCAGCCTCAGCAACTTAGCAAGATCCTGTTTCAAAGAAATAAATCTTAAAAAATTAAAATAATAATTTCTTTTTTTAAAAAAAAAAGGCTGGGCATGTCACTCAGTGGTAAAGCACCTCTGGGTTCAATTTCTGTATAAAAAAAATAGAAAAATAAGAAAAAAAAAACAGATCCAACATAGACTTATACAACCCAACAATCCTATAACGAGGTGTGAAAATGAACGCACAGATTCATAAACAACCTGTACCAAAAGGTGGGTTTCGGGGTACTCATAAGCTGGAGACGACATGACCCTTGCAATGGAGGTGTCCCCTACCACCCACGACAAGACCCAGGTGTGGATGAGCCCAGCTGGGTGGGCCATGTCGCACAGAGTCAGAGCCTCCGCAGGATATCCCACACCCTTTACCATCCTAAGGACAAGTGACTGATCTGGTTGACAAGTGACTGATCTGGTTGCTAGCGGCTGGGGCTGGGGACAGGGATGGACTGGCCAAGGGACACCAGGGCATCTTCTGGGGACCTCGGGAAGGGCGTCCAGGGCATCAGGTGCAAAACTTCATCAGACTTCAAATTTTTAGGCCTGTCCGTGTCCCTCCATGTCAATGGCACTTCGGCCCCCAAACACAGAAGTTTTGGAGACGCCCCCGCCCGTCGCCGCGCTGGCCAGCCTGTGCCGCACCAGTTCCTGCACCAGGCGCCCGTGTCGCCAGGACAGCGGGTGTGGGGGACGCTGCGTGGCCAGGGAGGGCACCCGAGCCGGGGTCCAGGCTCCCAGACCCTCTGGCCGCCCACCCAGGCCGAGGGAGGCCGGAAGCCGGGTGGGGACCGCTGGGCGGAGGTCACCAGCCAGACGATTGTTCGCGCGCCCGCCGGCCCCGCCCCTGCCCCGCCCCTGCCCCGCCCCTGCCCCGCCCAGTGCCTCGACGCCCCGCCCCGCCCATTGTCTAGAGCCCCGCCCCTCCCGTCGTCTCTACGCCCCGCCCCGCCCCGCCCATTGTCTAGAGCCCCGCCCCTCCCGTCGTCTCTACGCCCCGCCCCGCCCATTGTCTAGAGCCCCGCCCCGCCCGTCGTCTCTACGCCCCGCCCCTCCCCGCCCATTGTCTAGAGCCCCGCCCCGCCCGTCGTCTCTAAGCCCCACCCCGCCCACTGCCCCGACGCCCCGCCCACTGCCCCCTGGGAGCCTCTGCAGGGTCCGAGTGGGGTCGAATCCCGCGTCCCGGGGCGGCTCCGAGGGTTGTGGCGGGTGGGACGCCACACGCTGTCACCGAGGTCCCCCGCCAGCGCGTCCCCCTCCCTGCTTGGAAGCGGGACAACAGCGGCGGGCGGAGCACGGGCTGCGGGTCCTCAGCCTCGGGGTCCCCGTTCTGGGGACGCTCCAGCTCCCTGAGCTCCCGGAGCCCGCGCTCCGCTCCGCGGGGTGGTGGCCGGGTCCCCCGCGCTCCTTTTCTAGCCGTGCATGACGTAGGCACGCTGTCCCCAGAGGGCAGGGCCACCTTTAGCCTTCCCCACCCTCATTTGACACCCTTGGACTCCTGAGCGCCTCGGGGACCACGCTCCCTCGCGGATGGTCCCCTGGGAGCAAAGCGGGGGACTAAAGGATTTAGGGACAAACATTCCCGCCCTTGCGCAAGCACGCGCGCTGTCAGCTGTCATTGGGGACACGCGGGGAAACTAGAGAACTGGGAGTCCCTGGCGGCTAGTGACTCTTCGTTTGCATAAAAGGGGGGACCGGAGCGGGGGAGGGGGCTGATGGCTCCCGGGGAGGTGACACCCAGCGGGAACCCAGGACCCAGAGGAAGCCTTGGAGCGAGGATGTACTTGGTGGGGGGCGGGGCGCGGGGTTCGGGAGGTGAGATCGGAGGTGACATTAGGGAGCCCAGACTTTAGGGGAGTTGCGGGATTTGAATCGCATCCAAGGAGGATCAGGGGGAGGGGGATGGGCCGGCTGTTTTCAGAGAATAAAGGGAGTCAGGGAGGCTTTGGGGCCTCAGTTTCTCCGGTTGCACAAAGCGTCAGGGTTGACACTGGCACATTGTGGCTCCTGTGAAGGCGACTTCGCCCGGTTTGCATGAGACGTGGGCTCGCAGCGGTTCACACGGGCAGCCTGACCTCAGCACGAGGGGGACTCGAACCCGCACCCGGAGGGACGCCCAGGGCAGGAGGCTCCGATGGCTGCTGAGAGGCGCCCGGAGCCCAGTCCAATCGGGCGCAGGGTTTGAGGTCGGGGACGCGCAGGGTGCGCTCCCCGAAATGGCCACCAGAGGGCGACAGAGACCAGGTTTTCTTTCCCTTGGCCATCATTTCAACAAGGACAGGACACTTGTGAGAACAGAACCTAGAGCCCCTGGGTCCCCTCCTCTATTCAGATGCACCAGGTTTTAACACTCTGCTCCCCACATCCGCCTGCGTGTTCATGCCTCCCTCCAAGTCCTGGAGGGAGATGCAGAGGCCACGCCCCTTGAACCCTAAACCTTTCACAGGATTTCCCAAGAATAAGGACATTCTGTGGCTCAGTCACTGCAGAATTCTCAAAATCAGGAGATCTGATCATGCTGCAATACTTACTCCTTACTCACATGTCACCAACTGTCCCCTGAGGGTTTTTTTGTTTTTGTTTTTTTTTTTTTTTGGGAACTGGGGATTGAACCCAGGGACACTTAACCACTGAGCCACGTCCCCAGCCCTTTTTATTTTTTATTTTGAGACAGGGTCTTGCTAAGTTGCTTAGGGCCTTGCTAAATTGCCGAGTCTGGCCTCCAACTTGCAGTCCTCCTGTCTCAGCCTCCCAAATTGCCAGGATTACAGGCACGTGCCACCATGCCCAGCAAGAACAAATTTGTAGACACACGTTCCTGGCCTGAACTAGGTTAGGCTGAAAAGGGGATTATTTAGAAGTGGGCTGTTTTTTCCCCCTCACATGGTGGGGCATGTGTGTGGTGGCCACAGGGGCAGCTGCCATAGCCCCGTGCTGTGGTGTGTGCTTCTGCTCACCCTCTCTTACTTGCCTGGGGACCTTTTGCAGGGGCCAGCACTGGCCCATGACCTCTCTCTGGTCCCAGGTTCTATAGCACTAGACTGAGAACGCAGAGGCTCCCAGGCAGACAGCATGGCTCAAGTTAGGGGAGGCATGGTCCTCGGAGGGAAGAGTGGTCCCTTATACTCCTCCATCAGACAGGTCGCCTGGAGGCGAGTGACAAAGCCCGACTCAAATTAGCTTTGGCAATGGAGATAACTGGCACAGTGGCGCAGGCCTGTAATTCCTGCAACTTGGGAGGCTGAGGAAGGAGGATTGCAAGTTGGAGACCAGCCTTGGCAACTTAGCGAGGCCCTGAACAACTTAGCAAGATCCTGTCTCAAAATAAAAAATAAAAAGGGCTGGGGAGGGGGGAGGTGGCTCCGTGGTGAAGTGCCCCTGAGTTCAATCCCCAGTGCTTGATCCAGGGCTGCTGCCAGGAGCTGGACTGGTTTATGGGGAACCTGACTCCCCTGGCCTGGCCTGGCGTCCCCCCCCCCCCACCCCTGTGCCTTCAGGCAGGAAGATGATCTCTCCTAGCTCCCAAGACAGGTAGCAGGAATCGGATGGGCTGACTTGGATCAGGTACCCATTCTTTTTCCTTTCCTCCTGTCCTTTCTTTCCTTTTTTGTGGTGCTGGGGATGGGACCCAGGACCTCACATGTGCCAGGCAGGTGCTCTACCCCTGAGCTACACCCCCAGCCCCAAGCTTCAGCTTTCACAAACGACACACTCTATGAAAATTAATCATCTAGGGGCTGTTTGGTATTTTATTTAGAGACAAGGTCTCACTGAGTTGCTTAGGGCCTCCCTAAGTTGCTGAGGTTGGCCTCAAACTCATGATCCTCCTGCCTCAGCCTCCCAAGCTTTTGGGATTACAGGCATACACCACCGCGCCTGGTTTAAAGGGGTCGAAAGAATATTGACCAAATCTTGCTAAACTGCTGGCTGGCCTCCAATTTACAATCCTTCTCCTTTACCTCAGCCTCCTGAGTCACTGGGATTACACTGGGATTGTGGGCATGCTCCCCCGTGCCCAGAGACATCTTGATGGGTTCTGAGTTTTGACCAGTCGAACACAACTCATAAATTTCATGAAGAATAGAGAGGGGAGTTTGCCCAATTACTGTCTTAAGGTTCTGGTTCATGAGGCATAGGTCCACACTATGGTTGTTTGTTTAGATCATGGAATGTTCTATGCAGTGAGAACACCAATGTACTCAGTGTCGTGTGGACATTCACACCTTTGCTTCAAATCCCTCCCCCAGCTCCCTTCTGGCTCCCGGATCCTGGTGGGGTCTGCCTAGATCTCAACTACAGATGGCCCCCTGTCCCGTCTGATGGGGAGCCCTTCAAGTGTGCATGGCTATTCACCGAGGGGACCAATACTTTATTGTTGGAGGAGAACTATGGTGATTTTACAGCCAGGACATGGAGAGTCCAGAAAAAGGTGATTGACCTTCTCAAGGTCAAAAAAGGGCCTGGTACCCACTCTGCAAGTGGTCGACCAATAAGCTGGACCTTAAGTCCCCGAAACTCACTTCCTGTTCAGCAAAATGGAACAGCAGAAATAGCATGAGTTGGAGAGTCAAATTCAGCCAAGTTCAAATCCCGACTTTGCCATTTACTAATGAAATATTGTGTCTAGCTTCTCTTTTCCACCTGCAAAATGAAATTATACCACCTCAGCCAGGTGTGGTGGCACATGCCTGTAATCCCAGGGTCTCCGGAGGCCCAGGCAGGAGGATTGCAAGTTTGAGGTCAGACTCAGCAATTTAGGGAGGCCCTAAGCAACTCAGCAAGATTGTCTCTAAGTAAAAAAGAAAAACAGAGCTGGGGATGTGGCTCAGCGGTTAAGTGCCCCTGGGTCCAATTCTTGGTATTAAAAAAAAAAAGGGAATTGGGAGTAAAAATCAGCATATTAATGAACATATTATCTAATCCATTAGTGTCCACTCTGTCCCTCAGGGCCTGGGTGTTCTGCGGCTGCGTACCTGCAGGGCATTCTCTAACACGCTGATTTGCTTATTTTCTAGTTCCCCAAACCAACTCCAAGGCCAGGGCCAGCCCAAATTCTGACTCCTGGGCCTGTGCTGGGGCAGGATGGCAGATGTGGTATGTCCTGACGTCAGCTGAGTGACACGGTGCCTGTTCTCAGGGAATCCTTAGTCTATAGACATTAATAACTGGGATCACTGAGAAGCATTTCCCTCTGGCCAGGTGCTGGGCTGTACACGGTGGTTTCATTTAACCCTCACAACCTTCTCTTGAGGTGGAGTGGTTATTTTGATTCATGTTTTCATCATGGTTTACTGTACCTGTACTAGTCTTGTGTGTTTTTTTTTTTTTTTTTAGTACTGGGGATTGAACCCCGGGGGTGCTCAACCTCTGAGCTTCATCCCCAAACCTTATTTATTTAGAGATGGGGTCTTGCTACATGCCTGAGGCTGGCCTCTACCTTGTGATCCTCCTGCCTCAGCCTCCTTGTAGCTAGGCTTATGGGGGTGCACCATGGGGCCAGGCTCTTTAAAGTTTTTAGCGGGTGAAAAGCAGACTTTGAAATTATACACTCTCCACTTTTGGGGTTTCTCTGTGTGCCCATTATTCATGGCACAACTCTAGGTTAGATGTTGACCGTGTGGCCTATGTATGAAGCCTCTTGCAATTGCACAATGCACAACCTGCCGATCTGTGCATGGCAGCCTGGCAACACACATAGAATCTCACACACACACACACTCTCTCTCTCTCTCTCTCTCCAATGTATACACTAGTGGAAAGTCTTCAGATTGGCGCACCTGCTGCCGGACACCTGAAAGGCTGAAACAGACCCAAGTCCAACCACCAGGTTAATAGCTGAGGTCTTTATTTCCATTTGTATGTACAGTAAAAGTCCTGCTGCCCATCAGCAGCGGCCACACACAACATAAATCTCTCTCAACACATTAGCAGCTTAAGATCTATCAACTACAGTGTTAAAGTTCACGCGTTCACAAGTGTCATTTCTGTAACTTTTCAGTTCGTGCAAGTGAGTTTTTATTCTTACACACTTGGAGAAAACACACTTACAGTCAGTCTAGTAGTCCATCCCTACTGAGGGTGTCACCTGGCATACATGACACACAGCGCAAATGTCCACTCTTAGAGCCACACTCAAATCCCCAGGTTTCCTGTGGGCGTGGGAGCCGGGGCTTGGCCTTGGGGACCCGAGGGTTTGGTTTGGTTTTGGATGCATAGAATTCGGCATTCGCCCGCTTCCTACTGTACCTCGAAGGGACGTGAAATTGAAAACACAACCAAATGCAGTGGGGACCACGTGGAAATGAGCTCACTGGAGGACATGGCTGGCGAGGAGGGCTGCACCCCTGGTTCTGCTTGGCACCAGATTTGGACCCCAAGGGGGACAAGGGAGTGAGTGGGAGGACCCTAGTCAGTGGCCCCGATAAAATTCAGCCTCTTTTTGCATCTTAAGGAGCCAGGGGGTTTCTGGAAAGCCTTCCTCGCCAGGATGCGCAGAGGGTAACGGGTGATGGAGACTGGAGCCCTCAGCCCTTGGATGGTGACACACGGGGGGGAATCGTGGTCCTCCCACAACCTGAACCGAGTCACCCAGGCGAAAGCAGCCAGCCTCACCCACCCAGGCCAGGCCCAGCAGAGACACAGAACTCAGGAATGCTCCATTTCAAAGAAAACGCACGCAGAGTCACTGAAGTGAGAGCGAGTCCTATAGAGAACAGTTAAGGGTGAGGTTCTAGAAGGGCTGGGGACAGACAAGGGGACCTAGGAACGGCCACCCGGAGAGGAAACTGAAGGCAACAGGGGTGGTCAGCGTGGAGCACAGGCGGGCACCAACACATGGGTGGCTGCCGGGCGCGCGGGATGCACAGGGTGGCGGGAGGGCTTCGTGAGCGGTCAGGACACAGGGGACAGGAAGGCACAACCGTGCCTGCCCTGAACTGTGGTGGAAGGGGAGTGGGCCTGTCCGGGGCAGCTCTGGGCCTTCCAGAGGTGAATACCTTCCCTCGATAGCAACCGTCCCAAAGGCAAATGGGAACAACGTCAACCCGCGCGTCACAGTGCAGATCTCTGGAGCCACTAAGCAGCCGGAGACTCCAAGTTTGTCAGAAAAACTCCTGGGTTTCCGCGAGGGCATTTCTGAATTTTTCTTTTTGATTAACTCTGTAAGGCTCTCTTCTCTTCTCTGAGCGATGAAGCTACAGCAGTCTGTCAAGGTCATGGTGTCCTTTGGCACTCCTGCTCAAGTCGCTGCAGTGTTTCAGGCAAAGGTGACATGTTAAGGGTCTAGGCTTGGGGACGATTGGTTTTTGGCATGAATGTGAATTGGTTCTGATGGTTTCTATTTCTTAAAAAAGAAAAATCACCCCTGTGGTCCCTGCGCTGGGGGCTCATGGTGAGGGAGGCGCACTACAATCATCTGGGGTTGGGGTGCGACTGGTACCTGAGTTATAATATCAATGGGTCCTGGAGACAGCCAGCTGACCGGGCAGGCCGCCTGGCCACAGCAAAAGAAGGCCAGAGCGGTCCCCCACGCCATCCTTTCCCGCAGACAGGGCAACGCTGATGTGGTTCCAGAAGCAGCTCCTGGCGTGGGGACAGGCAAAGTGGGCTCTGCTCTCTCTCCAGGGTGTGGCCCAGGCCCCGAGCAGCACCTGGGCGCACAGACGGAGGACGAGAGGGAATGACGTTGGGGACCCACACTGCGTGAAGACGAACCAGGCTCTCCAGGCGAGCTCCGAGTCCAGGTCCCACCAGGGTGACGACTGTCTCCAAAAGTCCACTGAGCACAGTTTGTGAAGACGTCAGTCTCGATGAACAGGAAGCCGGCGACGGTGACACCCGAGACGTGGGTCCTCCTAACCTGACGGTCCCTGGCTGCTGCGTGGAATCCCCTTCAGCAGGTCCTCTGAGGCAGGCAGAATAAAGCTTTGAAATCCAGGGAGCCGGGCGAGGAGCAGACAGAGGACGCACATCACTTTGGTTTCGGCCATCGGGGGTGTGACAATAAATTAAGGAAACACAAGGAATCGCTGTGACTCTCCATTTTTCCTAACTGACAGCCCCAGCTCAAGGTCACTGGGTGAATATTTCTTGGGGCCAAACAGTCCCCGCTGTAGCACGCGCTCTGGGTACACGGCCTCCCTGCCCCTGTGCACCTGGACTCCCCACCTCGCTGAGCCGGGGACGGGTGGGGAAGGGTTGGCAGGACCCCACGAAGCAGCCGCCACAGCGGGGCGCTGAGGATACGTGTCAAGACAGGGCCTTGTCCCCAGCGAGTCCCCTCCTCACACTGTGTCAGGACAAGAGGGAGCAGCACATTTAAATAGCCACACGTCTCCATTTAAAAACATCACTTCTTTATTTCAAAGGAAAAATAAGACCCTCCCAACCCCCTTCCAAAAAAACCCAATAATAATAATAACAATAAAAAATCCTATTAGAAACCATAAGGAAGCACTGAGAGTTGGAGTATTACATTCTTCAAGTATGCTGTTCGGGTGTTTTATTTTTAAGGTGGTAACTATGCGCACACACACACGCGCACACACGCGTACACACACACATTAAACAAAACAAAACAAAACAAAAAACAACCTTAAAAGTGAGGCCAAGGGATTTTGCTGGAAATGACGGGTTTCGAGGATCTCCAGGGCTGCTTCATGACACTGCAGGAGGACTGTGCGGTGACCCTGTGGCACGAGGCTCTCACTTCTGTCTCCCAGCAACGTGAGGGGACCAGGTCCAGGAGTGACGGGGCTCCAGGGTGAGCGTGAATGGCCAACTGGGTGACAATGCCATGGAGGTCCACGTGCTCTTCCACGGATGAGGAAACGCCACCCTGAATCCAAAAACTCACACATGGAATGTGGCAGGTTTCACAGTTGAGTCCCCGGGCGGGCGGGAGGTGGCGCCCCGGGGCAGGCGAGGGGCTGTCGGTCTTTCTACCAACTGGGTGTCGCTGGGTGTCGCATCTTTTTAGTGGGTTAGTGAGTCCTTCAGGCCGCAGCTGAGATGCCCTTGGGCGCTCCGGTGGTGGCTGTTAAAGGACGGGGAGGATCTGCATCCCAAGGAAAATCATGCTACATAAAAATGATCCAAGATTTTCGCCCAAAAAACTTCTTGGATAAAATCTAAAAAATACTATTGCAATTGCGTCTCTTGAAGAAAAAAACATTATTCTAAATGTAAACAGATTCACTCGACTCTTGCTGTGGGGGCGACTCGAGCAGGTGAGCTGTCCCGCCCGCTCGCCCGCAGTGTGCGCTCGCGAGGGCGCAGCCCAGCATCACCTGGGGGACGAGAAGAAGCGCTCCATGTAGCCCAGGAGGGCGTCCCAGTGCTTCCAGAGGAAAGCCACCAGGACCACGAGGAATAAAGTGCTGAACGTCCTGTTGCGCGTCTTCATGAGGGGGACCACGCAGTTGGCCACCGTGGACACGAAGACCAGGAGCACGGCCATGACGGCCAGCAGGATGTTGATGAGCTTGCCCAGCAGGTTCCGCGCCGTGGCGCTCTCCAGCCCCTCCAGCTGCACCACCTGCTGCTGCTGCTGCTGCAGCTCCATCTTGGAGATGCGGGTCTGGCAGGCCTCCAGCGCCTCCTGAGGGCCAAACAGGGACGTTAGTGCTGCTCCTCGCAGGAGTCGACGCCCCTGGGCCAGCCCATGCATCCTGGGAGAAAAGGCCATGGGCCCAGCTCCCCACCCAGTGGCCATCCCTCCCTCCACGGCCCCCCTGGACAGTGGCCATGCTTGCCTTAATATGGTCTGCAGTATTTTAATGGCAAGACCTCAAATACAGGCTCTCTTTGAAGCATTATTAACTCAGCTGTAAACTCAGTGACTCGGACTCGGGAGGCAGAGGCAGGAGGATCTCAAGTTGGAGGCAGGCCTTAGGAACTTGGCAAGACCCCGCCCCTTCTTTTCTGGTACTGGGGACTGAACTAGAGGGCCTCCACCCGAGGCGCCCCCAGCCCTCTCTCTTCTCTTCTGAGACAGGATCTTGCTAAGTGGGAGAGGCTGGCCTTGAACTTGTGATCCTCTTGCCTCAGCCTCCCAAGGCCACCCAAGGCTACCTGGTTTCTGAATCAAGTCAGTGTCTGATTTCAGCCCAGAGGAACTGTGACCTGCCCTGATGGCTTTACACAGCCCTTCTGGGTTGATCTCTGTGTCACACGCTAGACAAACGTTAAAGTGATCTGTTCTCCTCAACACCAAGACCTTTACCCTGAATGTTTATGGTCTGCCAAGCATCCAGGGGACAGGATCGATTTCCCTAGCCGTGGAGACACATCTTACAAAGCTGTAGCCTTGGGCTTTTCTGATCTTGGTTTCTTTTCTTCTTTTTTTGGCACTAGGGATTGAACCTAGAGATACTTTACCACTGAGCTACATTTCGGGTCCTTTTTATTATAAGATGGGGCCTCATTAAGTTGCTGAAGCTGGCTTCAAACTTGTGACCTCCTGTCCCAGCCTCCCGAGTCCCTGGGATTACAGGTGTGTGACACACAGCCTGCTCTGGCCTTGCTTTGATGGCTCTTGATTTGCCTGTGAGGCTCGGGCAGCTTTAGGCTGAAGCCAGCTAGAGGTACAACAGATCTGCCCAGTCCAGACCACCTTGAGGGGAAAAAAAACCCTAAAACGCAAGTAGAATTCCGGGTCCTGGAGAAAAACGCGCCTAGGCAAGCTGTGGGGACATTCTTGGGCCCTGAGGCAGCTGTACCCCAGTTTCCCAGACCACCTCCCTTCTCTAGACAAGCTTCTTTGAAGAGGCTTTCATCATGTGGCATCTCGTTCCCTGGGAAATACTCTCTACACAAATAAGGAAAAATCCAATCTTCTGTTTCTCCATGGAATACGGCAGCTCTTCACCTCCAACACCTGCCTTAGGGGCTTCTGCCCAGCTGCGTGGCACATGTCTGGGAGCTAGGACAGGGCCCTCCTTCTCAGGGTGCAGAAGCCAGGCTGGGTGGCCCTCACATGTGACAGAGCAGGAACCGTCGGGACGGAAGGCTCTGGTCTCCCATGCAGAGACTCCTGGGAGCCCAGGCACACTTCCACGACCCCGAGCAGTCTGCACCCCAAATGGCCCAGACCCGAGGGACGCCTGGCCCGGAAGGGCGGGTGTACTGCAGCGGCAGGAGATGCTCTGCACACTCCAGCTGCCGCCCTCCCCCCGCCCCCCGCCCTGTTCCTCCTGGCGCTCACCTGGATGTCCCGCGCCCGCTCGTAGGACTGGTACGCAATCTTCTCTTCCATACTGGCCAATTCCTGCTTCAAGTTCAAAATTTCGTTCTGGTGCAGTTCTGTCAGGTCATTTAGCTGTTCTTCCAACCGTTCACACCTGACAAGGGCAGAGAGGGAGTGTTTTATGCATCCTGCAGGGAATAATTTACATGCAATGTCCTGATGCATTCTGCAAGGGAAGAAAATAAACCCCTAAGAAACCAAGTGGCCCGGGGCATCAGGGCATGCCGGGTGCAGCTCTTGGCCTCAGCTTGTCATAGGCCAAGTCACACAGCAGCACTGCTTTCTAGGGTTTTCTCGGCGCACAGCATTGCGGCCATCAGTAGCCACGGTGGGCACAGCTGGGGACCTGAGGCGGAGCAGCACATGGGAGGAGCATGACTGGAGCCCGTAAGAACCCTCACCAGAAGACGGGCAGCACCTGAGTGGAAGAGGACCTGCCAGCAGCCACCAGCGCCTGTCCCAGCACAGCCACTCACCACCTGCGGGTCCGCCACTCAAGGCCCGAGGCCTGCCCCTCACCAGCGCTGGGACATGGCATGATGTGTGGGAAGCAGGACAGCGCTTGCCCAGGAGGAAAAGCAAGACCAGCGGGTGACAGGGCAGACTGGCTGGAGGCCCGTGGGGCTGGACGGTCGGGAGGCTTCCTTCCTGTTCAGCAACGAGGGAGACGCTGAGTGACTGCGAAGCCTGCGGGTGAAGGGGGTTGGAGGTATGGAGGGGAGGGCACCGTGCAGAAGTTCCCAGGACGGAAGCGCCTTAGCACGCGTGAGGGACAGGCAACAGGCCAGAGTGGAGGCGCTTAGCGAGGCCCAGGAAGGATGGAGACGGGCAGGTCCCTGGGAGTCGGGGTGATTTTGCCCACGCTCTTCCCCAGCACTTAGGAGCACACACAGGAAGGGTCCCTCCACACGAGGACGATCTGGGTCGGGAGTCTAAGGACCCACAGGATTAGGACAGGTTTACAGGACGGGATCAGAGATTCCAGGTGGGAAAAGAACATGGTCAAGGGCTACAGGCAGCAATGCACAGAGTCACTGGAACAGTGATGGTGTCACATCCAACAAGGTGGGCAGAGCCAGGCGTGGTGGCGTATACCTGTCATTCCAGTCACTTGGGAGGCTGAGGCAGGAGGATTGCAAGTTGGAGGCCAGTCTCAGCAACTCAGCGAAGCCCTAGGCAACTCAGCGAGGCCCTTCTCACAATAAAACATAATAAAAAGGGCTGGGGCTGGGCAGATTGTAGAATAGACAGTGAATGGGTCATAATGCAGATTATAGAGCGGGGGGTCACATGATGCTCACAGAAGAAAACCAGTTATCCAGCAGGGTAAGGAGTACACAGTGGGGTGGGCTGTGTGCGGAGGCCCAGGAGCCAAGGGGCTCAGTGGGTGGAAGGGCTGAAAACCACTTAAAGACACTGGAAAATGGTGAGAGAAAGGGAAGAAGAAATGTGTCCCCAGTTTCTGGTGACTAGGATGGAATCCACCGTGTTGGTCAGGGGGCAGTGGGGGCTCACCCCACAGGGCAGCATCTACCACACCAAGGCAGCCCAGGGCTCTGCCTATGAACCTGGGGATTTCCAACTAAACAAGCACAGGCGCCCCAGAATCGCCCCCTTTAAAAAAAGTCTTCTAAATGTTGATGGGCTTGATTTTCTTCCTTTCTTTATATGTGGTGCTGAGACTTGAACCCAGTGCCTCACACAGGCGAGGCAAGCGCTCTACCACTGAGCCCCAACCCTGGCTCCTGTCCTCTTGTGTTTGATGACACCTGCAGTACGCAGCCTTCGAGGAATACAAAGGACGGCTGTTTTATGATTTCATGCTGCAGCATCACCAACTGTTTGCCCTTTAATAATTAGATAATAATGGCTACGTCCTGAACTCAGTCCTTCTCTAAGAAACTAGGAGTAAAACCACTGAAGGTCACAATCCAACCCTGTTCGCTGTGTTACTGAACTTAGATGTCCTCTACCCTTGATAAGAGAGCCTCTGTCTTGCTATCCTGTGTCCTGTCACCTTCCTGGCACCTAGGGTAATGTCCTCCTGGACCTGCTGTCCCCGAGGCCTGCTTGCATACAGACGCCCCGCGAACTCCCCGCCACCACATGCTGTCCTCTGGTGAGCGTCCATCTTAGCCCAACGTTGTGTGCGTTTTCAGCATTTGACAAATTTCTTCAGTGTCCTTTCCCACCAGAGGGGGGCTGCAGACTTTCTGGAGGTGGGGTTCCGCATGCGGGTCTTGCTGGGGCTGTTGCTTAGCAGTGGACAGGTGTGAGGCCCTGGGCACCGAAACAAAACAAAACAAAAGCCCCCTCCACCCCCCAAAATGTGCAGGTCTCTATGCTCACGGTGCAGCGAAACCTCTGTCACCCAGCAAGGGCAGCTCCCAGCATCCAGACCAGGAGTGTTCTCTGGTAGCAGCTGCTGAGCGCGGCCTTGGCCTTGGCGTTAGCCACCTGGCCCCTGTGTCCACACCCCAGATAAAGACAACACAACAGAAGGCAGCTTGTCCCCAAAGAGCAGGAGATCAAAGCAGTCAGCAGCGTGGGTTCAGGACAGCGTACAGTGCTCTACCCCCAGCGCTTCTGTTTTTTTGAGACAGGGAGTCACCTGGTTGCTGAGGCTGGCCTTGAATTTGTGATCTTCCTGCTTCAGCCTCCCGAGTCACTGGGATTTCAGGTGTGTGCCACCGTGTCCAGCTTCAAGATGACCTTGACATGACTCGGGAGGCTGAGGCAGGAGGGTCTGGAACCACACATGAGTGTGTTTAATCAAGACATACAGGAGCTGCAGCTAGGGCTGGGGCTGAGTGGTAGAGAGTTTGTCTCCCATGTGGGAGGCCCTGGGTTCGATTCTCGGCAGCACATATAAATCAATGAATGATATAAAGGTCCCACAACTAAAACACCAAAAGGCATCACCCTACTAGATGTTCATTCTGTGAGGACAGGAAGTTACTACACCTTGATGAATTCAGATGTCAAAAGTCACGTAGGTGAAGTAGTGGCTCCTAGGGACTGAGGGTCAGAATTAAAAGTAGGTTTTAGTTCAGTTTTAGAAAGAACAACTAATACCTGTGACTAAGACAATTAAAAAAAAACTATCTTAAAGAAAATGAGACCTTGCTGCTGGAGGAATTCCAGGGGAGACTGCCTGTCAGGGGTATTGTGGAAACACTGTTTATTGAAGGAGATCTAACTCGATTCCTGGGTCCTTTTTTTGTGGTCCTGGGGAATGATCCCAGGTCTCCGGCATCTAGACAAGACTCTGCTACCGACTTCCTTCCCTATCCTCTCCCGTCCAGGCTGACCTGGAACTCAGGATCCTCCTGCCTCAGCCTCCTGAGCAGCTAGGATTATTCAGATCTTTTCTGCCCCTAAACTCTGAAGAGTCTTTCTAGTTAAGGAACTTGTTTTTACTCTTTTGAACATTAAGTGCTGGCACTATATTTCTCTCCACAACATTAATTTCAACAACTCTGAAGGAGGTAGGGAGAGACATGAAATAGTGATAATGTATCATCTGCAGAATGTGAAATATCAGGATTTATTTGGTAGCATGGTGGTATGGACTGGTAATGAATATATATGGATTAGAAAGTACTTAAAAAAAAGTTCTCAGCACTTGTTTCCAAGACTCTTGAACCTCACACAGAGAGGTCAATAATGAGTCAAAGGCTCTGGAAGCCATTCTCAGAGTGGGTTTGCTTTGCCCATGTCGTATCCAAAGCCTCCTGGTCTTGACTCTGTCCACTCCTGTTTCTATTAGCACCAGGTGGAGAATCTGCTCAGTCCACGTTCTGGATTCAAGCTCCAGCTCTGCATCTCACCAGCAGGGGACCTGTTCCTCTGCAAAGAGGAAATCCCTAGTCCATAGGGCAGCTGTGACAATGGGGAACGGAAGTCGCGGGGCTGGGCAGAGATGGCTGTGTGGGTCAGCAGTGTTACCACGGGCACACGTCCGGTCTCATTTATCTCTTTTGGAATTGTTGGAGAAACACCAGTCGGTACCTAGAAGGACTTCTCCTTCCCAGTGGTGAGATTAGGAGGTGACTAACTAATGTGAAAGGCAGAAACGGGACAGGGGAAACTGGTCACTTCCCTGGTCTCTAGTGGGGATCCACGCAGAGTGACCTGCTTGTGAAGGAATGCCCTCGGACGAGCCATCCCCAGAAGCTCCCGTGTCTTGGGCGGTGACCTGCCCTGCCCACTCCCTGCTCCCGGGAGGGAGGGGCCCTCCGTTTTGCCCTGGTCTGCTCCCCGGGGCCCCTGCCGGCCTGGGCTGAGGGCCATCCTCCCAGCTCTCTCCCCATTTTCCCCAGTGAGGTCCTTTAAGGAGGCTGCCTGTTGGTCTCTGATGCTCTCTGGCTCCGCTCTTTCCACTTCTGACTTCCTTCTCTCAGCCTCCATTTCTTCTTCTATCTCCATGATCTCAATTTTATGTGTTTTGGAATTTTCACGGTTTTCAACGTATTTTTGCCTTTTTTTTTTTTTTGTGACATCACACAATTGGGTCTGGTGAACACATCGCTGTCCTTTCAAGTGCAACAAGCCCTTCTCATAGCTTGCTCTGTCAGGAAGGCAAAGCACAGGCTGACACCCGGTCCCTGTGGTCCCCTGGCTTGGGCTGGCCATACAATTCAACAAGTCGCCCTCCCTGGCCCATGTCAAGGTTCCCTTCACCTGGATGAAACTGTCTTACCTGTGCTCCCCTCATGGGGGGTGTGTGTGTGTGCGTGTGTAAGACAGACACAAGGGGTCTCCAGTCAATTCTACCCTGATCTTTAAGACTGGGAAAGAGCTGAGTGGCCACTGTTACTCCTCCCCATGCCCTTCTAGAAAATACAGTCCTTCAGAGATGGAGCCATTTACTCACAAATGCTCCGTAAATTAATGGCAGGATCTCCTGAAGCCGAGCGCCTTCCCAAGTGGGGAGTGGTGTCTATTATTAGCCAGTAGTTAAATAGCAGAGCAGGGCTTGGGTAAGTGGGGTGAGCTCAATTTCCCAGCAAATGAAACAAACAGGTTACGAGACTCGCCAAGGTGGTAAGAGAGCTGTGGGACCCATGGGGAAGCAGGACCCACGATGGTCGTGGTCACAGAGGACCCGTCCTCCTTAGTGCACCAACTGACAACCACCAGCAGCCAGTTCCTTCTTCAGGTTGAAAGGATTACCTGGGGATTGTGGGCTCTTTCTTTTTTTACCTTCATGTTTTAGCTGCAGGCTGACACAGTACCTCTATTTTTCTTATGTGGTGCTGAGGACGGAACCCAGTGCCGCCCGCATGCTAGGCGAGCGCTCTGCCAGCCCCAGCCCGGGAATGCGGCCTTCAGCTGTTACAGTACAGCCGACACCCATTACAGCCCCCAGACGGCTGAGCTGGCCTCCCCTCCTGAGCACCCCCAATCGGCAGGAAACACCAGGGAGGAAGCAGAGGGGGCCACCCGGCTGGAGGCTTTTGTAAAAGATGATGAACAGAGAGCTTGGCGACATGCCCTGTGTCTTGGAATGCAGACCTGGGCTGGCTCAGCCCCTGAGGACCTCACTGCCTGTCCTTAGAAACACTTTCCCTGGCTGTCCACCGGCCTGGGAAGACGGTTCCCCAGCTCTTTCCACCACCAGCCTGGTCACGCGCGGCCTGAACCAGCCCCCGTGTGGTTATGTCACCCACCTGGGAAGCTCTGGCCTGCAAGGAGGCTAGCAGAGGGCCCAATATAAACAGGTGGAGTTTTGGGTGGAGGAGTGCGTGTGGGGGAGGAATTGGGGTCCAGCCCAATCCACTCAATCATCATAAGCACCAAGACATCAAAACAGCAGCCCCAGTAACCACCGTGATAACCACCCTCCCTCTGCCCAGGTCTTTTCATGTGCAGTGTCTGCCTCCGAGGAACGCACCTTCATGAAGCTGCTTCTACTCCAGTCCTTGCCCTCCGCCCTCCTCCGTGGGAGGCACTTTACTTTTATAAGAAAGAAACAGGAGGCCCAGAAAGACCAGCGACTCCGGGTGAGCGAGTGAGGCCAAGTCAAGATCTGAACCGTGGGCTCAGGCCTGGGTCTGGATTTGCTTTCCTATCAATCCTATTGATCAAATGCAAAACCTAACAGCAAAGAAAGCACCACCCTGCGCTCCTGCCCCCTCCCAGCACCTCCGCTGCTGACTCTGACCCTGTCCCTTGGTCACTGGCCCGCGGGTGGTTACCATCTGTCTGATTCTAAAATGGAGACACCAGTTACCTCGGGAGTTCAGAGGAAGAACATCTCCATCTTCTATTAAATATTAACAACAAACCAAAAACGTAGGGGGGGAAAGAGAAGGGAAATAATTGTGTGCAGCCATCCAGAAGTTAGTTTTCAAAACCAAGAACTCCCCCTTCAGGATGGGACCCCTGTTCTCTGGACCTGCTGCAAGGTGTGATGGGGTGGGCTGTGACCTCCCTGCGATCTTGGCAGGCACATGCTGGTCACGCAGCTCTGTCAGGAATAAAACTAGCACGAGATTACTAACCTCATTTTTAGGATTTTTAGTCAGGGATCCTAATTCATCACGACCCAAATGAAGGATACCTAAATATGGCCTGAGCTTAACTATTAGCAAAGAAAAAAAGACTTATTAACATTTCACTTTTTAAAGAAAGTAGGTCATAGCGTATTTGGGCAGATGAGACCCATACTAAAAGCAAAACCTGATCCACTAAGGACGACACCATCCAGATTTGGTTGGAGGACAACAATCCATAGATGAACAGTGATCTTGCAAAAGTGTTTTGGTCACTGGATAGGTCAACCCAGCAGCAACCTTCCTTGATCAAAGATAGGCTAGGGCACTTCTGGGTTGAATTCCTGATGAATGAGAAAGTGGGTGAGGGCACCGCTGGGAACAAGCCAGCCTCTCACGCAGGCCTGTCTGGGTGTGGCTTGGGGTCTGGTGCCACCCTGAGAGCCTCTGGTGCTTCCCTAGTTGGGCAACAGGTCACTGGGGCAGACAGCAGAAGCAACTTGTGGAGCAGGTACCGAGACAAACAGGAAGAACCAGGTCCCGGGCTGACACCCCCGGGTACCTCGGGAGCAGACTGCCGTTTCCTACATGGAACCTTCGTCTCTAGTAAGCACCCTGCCTCGGAGCTGTGTCCCCAGCCCCAGATTTTGTAGTTCCCCAGAAAACGAGGCACGGGAGGAGGCATTTGCTGAGCTCCTACTCTATTTTTCCACCCGTTTTCCGGTGCTGGGGATTGGATCCAGGGCTTCTTACACACCACACAGGATTCCATCAGACTAGCTCCAGCCCCCGCGTTCCTGCTCAAAGCCAGTACCTACGAGACGCTTCCATACATATGATCTCATTTAACAAGCTCCACAACCCTGTTCAACAATATCATCACCTTGTTTGTTCACCGAGGCTCAGATGAATTATAGGACCCACTCAAGGCCACACGGGCTCAGGTGGTGTCAGAACCAGCAAGTCAGTTCAAGCCTGTCCAGCCCAATGAATTAGTGGGGGTTACAAATTTATCTTCTCCCTCCTCCCTCCTCTATTAGCTCTTTAGTGGCTAAATTGGGAAGAGCTAACCCGTACTATAGTACACTTTTGCAAGATCACTATTCATCTCTCTCTCTCTCTTTTTTTTAACACAATGCCTTTATTTTTATGTGGTGCTGAGTATCGAATCCGGGTCCCTCCCACGCTAGGCGAGCGCTCTACCGCTGAGCCACAATCCCAGCCCTACAAGTCTCTTTACAGGAGGTCCTACCCTGCAAAAGAATGTCTCCCTTATTTAGTTTTAGAGACACAGTCTCCTTGAGATACCCAGGCTGGCCTTGAATTTGTGATCCTCCTGCTGCCTTGACCTCCTGAGTGGCTGGGATTACAGGTGTGTGTCCCCACACACGACAAGTGCATCTCTTAGGGATTTTTTTTAATATTTCATATTCTGTTTCTATTTCAAAATTATTGCCTAAATCTAGCCTACAACATATTCTTTACTGACTCTCAGATCCATTTTCAGTTGACAGGCACTAACACTTTAAATAAGAGGGGCTAAAATAGCCATATAACTACATATCTCTGGTTTGCGTCCCATGATGCCAAAGTCACGTAAGATCACGTTTGACCACCACCCCTCTCTTGCATCCAACTCCTCTGGCCTGTGCTTGGCTAGGCTAGCACGGTTCCCACCTGTTCTACTGTGTGTGATGACTGCTCGTGGTGACTGCTTTCTTGCAAATTTTTGCTTTTGTGACTCAGAGCAGTTTAAAATATCCCTGGGCTTAATACAAACACTCTCAGAAGCTGATTTCCATGGAACAACAATTCTCTTAAAATACAAGCTTTCAAAATGACGCTGCTGCTCGTGAGCACTGGGAGGGTTTCCAGCTCGACTGTCCACGGCACTGCCCTGGATGGCAGGAACCACGGGTCCCCTCAGGAAAGTCCCGGTGTCCCCCAGATCTTATTTTTAGTGCATTTTCCACGGCTGAGCCTGGGCCCTTTCCTTCGGGGACTCTATTAGTTACGCCACACCCCTGCAGGAACACACCTGGTCCTCAGATTTTAGCAGCAAATTAAGTACACGTGAAGCAATGTTACAGTGTGACCCAGAGAGTCACTTTCTGTTTCTGGGTTTCAGTGTACTCGTCTTAAATTAGATTAAAATAGATATTTGAGGTCCCTTTCACCTCCGGGGGACTACAAACCCAGATGCCACTCATCAGCATGAGACAGCGCTTCACGGGGACGAAGGGACTGGCTGGACGGGAACAACCTGAAGTCAGCACGGACCTCATCACCCCAAACCTCGTCTCCCACCTCTGTCCAGTGTGTGCTCTCTCGTGTTTGTGAGAGCCAGAGCAAAGCTCGCAGACTAGGAGCCTGGCCCTGGCCAGAAGGGCTGATGTGGTCTCAGGTCCAACTCTGCTATGATGGCTTCCTGGCCTAAGTGCACGTGGTGTCTAAGAAACACTGCGAAAGTCCTGGCACAAATCATGTGGGGAGACCACACACATGCACACACAACACGTGGACCTCCACAGGCCTCGATGCTTCTGAGTACTCGAGAGTTAAGCAGATGGTTTTGGCAGTCATCTTGCCTGGTGCTACAGTGACGTACAGAGTAATGGAGGCACCCTGAGAGAGGGGCATTCCTGAGGAAGGATGCGGAAAAGGGGACTGGTGACTGGAGTAGGCATTTCTTTCTTCTTCTTCTTTTGTAGCTGGGGGATGGAGCTCAGGGCCCTCTGCGCATCAGGCAGCTGCTCTTCCTGAGCTATGTCCCAGCCCTGGGTGGTGGTGGTGGTTTTCGATCCCCTGCACTGCTACGCTGCTTGAAAACCTTCTGGGAGCCTGCACACTTCACAGAATTTTAAGGAATATGTTTAAAACAGCGACTCAACTTTTAGTCAACACACATTTGACCTGGGAGAGACCAATACCCACGGCCCATGCAATGGGTGCTTCTGAGAATGAGGTGAGTCTTTCAACTACACAGAGTTCAGGGTTGAGCCTGAAACAACACCTGTCCTGCATTAAAAAGAACACTGCAGTCAGAGTCAGGAAAAACTGCGCTTAAAGTGTGGCCTCACTACTCACTACCAGGTGACCCATGGCTGATATTGGCTTGAAGTTTCTAGTCTTAACTGGAGACAGTACAATGCACACCAGGACTGTTGTGAGGATGGATCTTTGCGTCTAAAGCCTCCAGGCCAGAGAGGTGGCCATGCCTGTAGTCCTGGGGACTTGGGAGCCTGAGGCAGGAGGATCCCAAGTTCGAGGCCAGCCTGGGCAACTGAATCAGGCCCTCAGCAACCTAACAAGACTGTGTCTCAAGAGAAAACATAACAAGGGCTGAAGATTTAGTTCAGTGCACCTCAGAGCACCCAGGGGTTTAAAACCAAACCAAAAAAACCAGTATCTGGCATCCTGCAGACCCGGGGGTTTGGTAATGTTATTAGTGACACTGTCACCACTGCTCTCACCAAACAACGAGCAGCAACACTGTGCATGGCCTCCCCCTTGTCAACTCAGGTACTAGTTTTTAAAAAAAAATTTTTTGTAGTTATAGATGGACAGCATGCCTTTATTTTATTTATTTTTATGTGGTGCTGAGGATGGACCCCAGTACCTCACACATGCTAGGCAAGCAGTTTGCCGCTGAGCTACAGCCCCAGCCCCAGATATTAGTTATGTACAAAACAAACAAACAAACAAAAAAACCCCAACCAACCAACCAAAAAACAAAACAAAAAACGTACAGCATAGAAAAAAGTTTTTAAATGGCTCTATGGGCTACGGATGTAACTTAGTGGGAGAGGATGTAGCCTGTCAGAGACCCAAATTCCAGGCCCAGCACTGCAAAAAAAAAAAAAAAAAAAAAAGGCAAAGAAATCTGAAGTATCTAGATGGCCAAATGTGTATCCAATGGTCTTGGTCACACAAGAGCCCACCAAGTTTACCCTTAGTCTACCTCCTTGCTAGACAAAAGGAGAACATGCGACAGAGCAGTCACAGGGCCAGTAGGCTGGAGCAAAGCCCTAGCTTTGATCCCCAGCACCCAGGGAAGAGGAAAAAATAAAAGAGGGAGGGAGGGAGGGAGAGAGAGAGAGAGAGAGGGAGAGAGAGAGAGAGACACACACACACATGCACCCCCCCCCCCCACAGGGCCCGAGGAGGGAGGAGGAGTTGCTGCAGACAGCCAAGAGTGAGGAGAAATGGGAAGGGGAAGACACAAACTGTCAAAGTAGACAGATGAACTCAGAAGCCTAGGACCATGTCTAATCTTCTGCAAACAAAGCCCACTAGCTCCGAGTGAGTCCCTCTGGGCAGGAAGCTGCCGTTCTAAGCTATTTTCATTAAGTTAGGTTCAGTGTATTTTGTCAAAAGGAGGCAGAGAGACTAAATGTGGAAAGTTTTGGTGCTTAAAATAGGCTTCAGTGTGTGTGTGTGGGGGGGAGAGGATCTCACTTATGTGAAACTACTCAAAGACCAACAAAGTTAGCAAATATATTCACTGTCAGAGACACTGAACAAACAAACAAACAAATAAATCTAGTAATAATAAAAAAAGACACATGTGGGGCTGGGTTTGTAGCTCAGTGGTAGAGCCTCACCTAGCACGTGAAAGGCACTGGGTTCGATCCTCAGCACCACATAAATACATAAAAATAAATAAATTAAATAAAGGTATTGTGTCCAACTACAACTAAAGAAAATTAAAAACAAAATAAAACTAGTCATTTACCTTCTACAGAGAACCCAAAGTGCAATGCAGTAAAAGCACTGCTCACACCTACGTGAAGTGACAACGAGGAACTCAAGTGGTTCTTGTCTGATTTATTTTAAATGGATACAAGGTAGGCCCTGGGAAACGTGGGGTATTTTCTCTGATTTTCTGACCCACATGGGATTTGAAGACAACAAGCTCTAGATGAATCGGAGGAGTCTGAACACTGCAATGTTTTGCTCTCCATTCAGAACAGGAGTCAAAGCAGGCAGTGTTTGTTAAGCCAATGGCCGAGCAATGCCAGGCAGGGGCTGGGTGGCAGCAGTTCCTGGCTGACATCATGAACGCCGTGGGTCATGTGTTGAGCAACGTATCTCACAGAATTTCATTTAAATGTCACAATAATCTTGCGCAGGATCGTTGTTATTATTTCTATGTTAGAGATGAGGAAACCAAGACTTAGAGATATTAGGAAACTTGCTGGTTTTCAGAGTTAGTAAGCAACCAGACTGGACCTGAACCTGGGACTTGGTCCGAGTGTTCCAGAGTCCCCCCGAGCACTGAGATTGCTCACTACTTTACACGTAAGTCCTCAGTGTATAAAGCACATGTGTATAAAGCACTGAAATGAAAATAGCAACCTGTGTTCATGTTTAGAACTTTCTTTCCTCTACACACTTTTCTTCTCCCTTGAAGTCTTAAGTTGGAATTGAAGAAGAGTACAGCAGAGGCAGGGTTGACGCACTGTTACCATCTGAAAGAGCTTGTGGCTTTCACTCTCAGAGCCACTGATACAAGCCAACAATTTATTTCAGGCCCAAAGATTGTTTCATAAAAGTAAACTTTAAAAAACATCACTTTTATTTTTAAGAGGTGAAAGGGACCCTAAGAGATGGTTTGTTTAACCTCTGGTTTTATAGCAGAAGTACTGAGGGTTCCTTGAGTTAGTCCCTGTAACAGACCAAAACCCGGGTCCTTGGCTGAGCTGAAGGTCTGTGGCTCCCCCAAGGCTGGTCCTCAACCTGCATCATGAGGTGGCCTGGGAGGATCTGAATGAGGACTCTGGGGGGGACATTCTTTCTTTCTGCATGTGAAGAAAAGAAGGGAAAAGGACAGACACTTGCAGAAGCTGAGAGTCACCTAATATAAATACCTAGTATAATATAAAACTCCCAAAGATGCCTCGCTTGAGGCACAGCTCAGTGGCAGCATGTGTGGCTACCATGAGACCCTGGGATCAGTCCCCAGCCTGGTGGTGGGTGGGGCCATGGGTAAGAAACAGGCTTCTACCTTTGGCACCCATGATGCCTCAAGGCGTTCAGTCCTCTGGGACGCCCCACTGTAGAGCCACTGCATGTCTAAGTCTCCTCCCCTTCAAACATCTGCCAATTCATAAGAGAAGCTACAGAAACTTATCTGGTCTGTTTTCAGTGTGATCTTTCTAACCAATTGCCCAGCTAATGTGTAAGGCCAAACACCCACAGGGTTCTCTGGCTGGCTTGTAGTTTGGTCCTGGAGTTCTGACAACTAAGAGCTTCTGAATTCAATGGACCTTTGAGGACCGAGTGTGGTTCTGGGATAGCAAGTAAACAGATGGACTGTCTCGGGGAGCGTGGGCTCCACTCTGAAGTCTTAAACAGGAATGGAAGACTGTGACTCTGTCACCTGGCTGAGTGCTTCATCAGCGTGTAGCTGGCTGTGAAACCCGAACCTAATTCAGATGTCATATGACACACCTAACTGCTCTGGGCACTCTAGAGGAAAATAAAGCAAGGGCAGGGGCCACCCCAAAACAATTTAGGATTTTAATGTCCCACGACTCACCTATACCGTTCCTCCTGCAAGGTCTGCATTATTAGGGAATAGTCCCTCTGATAATGTTCCTTGAGGGTCTCAAAGGATTCCTCCAGTCTGGCCTGGGTATCCCGGATCTCCTGGATCTCGTGGAGTAGTGCATCAAATCCTGAGCTCTGCATGTCCAAGGTATTGGTTTTGGAGCTGGAAGCTCCTACAGCGAGGCCCCCCGTGGTGCTGTTGGCTCCCACTGAGCCTGAAGTGGCACTAGAACAATCTTCCTCGCTACCATATTTTGGGCTTGACTGGAAGTTCGAAATCACCCCCAGAGCCTTCCCCGCCTCGTCCACCTGCCCTTCCTCTAAAGAGTCCTTCAGGTTGGGGATGTTGTCGGCACTGCCAAATTTGTTCCGAATCAGCGATGCGATCTCCCTGGGTTTCGAGACCACGGCTCCTGCTGCCGAATGGGTGGCCTGGGAGAAGCTGGACAATCCCCCTTTGACGCTGTCCACCACTCCTTCGCTGAAGCCCGTCACCTTTGCTCCCACGTCCTTCAGACCCTGGTGCATGTCCCTGAAGACATCCTTGGGCTGCCGGGGGATCCCATTCTGCTCCACTTCCCGGAGTTTCCGGTGGTAGTGCTCGAGCTTCTTTTGCAGCTGCAGGATGGTCTGGGCCGACTTCTGGTTCTTCTTCTCGAAGACCTGCTTGATGCGGGCCGCCTGCTGCTTGTCGGCGCTGTTGGCCAACTTCAGGTACTCGGCCACGTTGTCGTCCCGGGCCGTCTGCGCGATCTTGATCTGCTCCGTGAGCTTCAGGATCTTCTGCTGCAGGTGAGCGATGGCAGCCTTCGTGCGCTGAGGGTCTGGAATGCCATCCACAGACTCTGTGTGGATGCTGCCATCGGCGCTGGAGGCCACCGCACTGGACGTCTGGGCGAGGCTGCTTACTTCCAACCGCTCGATCTGCACACAAAAGCAAGAGGTGCACGTTAGAAGGAGCCCAAGAGGACCACCGGGCCAGGATGAATGGCCCAAAGCGTGCTGAAGCTTCACCGGCTCTCAGCTCCCAGCACAGAGAGCCAACCCATGCCCTCAGCAGCCTGCCCTGCTCCTGGGTACTGCCACACTCCGCTCAACCACACAGACACAGTCTAGGAAAAAAAGACCTGCACAGGCTGTAAACTGGGAGTATTTTTTTTGCTAGAGAATGCATCACAGTCTCTTTAAATAGCAAAGCTCCCTAAGTGGGTTAAGGCATGAATTAACTCACATTCTGTATGCAGAGTTTTGTTCAGAAGCACATTAGTGTATGACAGGGTACATCTGCTTTTCAACTTAATGGTAGGAAAACCATTGCAGCGTTTAGACATCACTGTCACTCTGACCCACGCTTACACACTAGGGCTACCTGAAAATGCTGGAAACAACGGGTGTGTTAGGACTGGGAAGGCAGGTCAGCAGAAGAGAACTGGCCCAGTGGGCAGAGCCCTGGGTTCCATCCCCAGCACGGCCTGGAGTGGGGTAGCATGGTGTATATATATAAATATTAAACTTTAATTATAATGTCTTCTTCTTTTTCTTATTTCCTCCCAGCAGTGGGGGAAGTGAACCCAGAGCCTTGCACATACTAGGCGAACACTCTGTCACTGAGCTACATTCCCACTCCTTTTTATTTTGTACTTTTAAACTTTATTTCGTGGTACAGGGGGTTTAACCCAGGGCTGTTCTACCACTGAGCTACATTCTTAGCCCCCCTTTATATTTTTATTTTGAGACAGGGTCTTGCTAAATTGCTGAGGTGGTCTTGATTTGCAATCCTCCTGCTTCAGCCTCCTGGGGGCTGGGATTATAGGCGTGGGCTGCCAGCTTCCCGGTGTCTTGGTGTCTTTTTTTTTTTTTTTTAAAGAGAGTGAGAAAGGAGAGAGTGAGAGAGGAGAGAGAGAGAGAGAGAGAGAGAGAGAGAGAGAGAGAGAGAGAGAGAGAGAGAATTTTTAATATTTATTTTTTAGTTCTCGGTGGACACATCTTTGTATGTGGTGCTGAGGATCGAACCCGGGCCGCACGTATGCCAGGCGAGCGCGCTACCGCTTGAGCCACATCCCCAGCCCTGGTGTCTTTTTATCTACGTCGTGTTGAGGGTAAGGAGATCATTTTCTACTCCAATGAGGACATTGAATTGGTAGCTAGAGATGAGCAGAGGTGAAGAGGAAGGCTCTGCTGAAAGTGGCAAAGGTGACTGTTACCAAATCACAAGTGCTGGGGATGAACTTGGTCACAATAACAGGAATGCCCAGGGACTGGGGCAGAAAGAAGTAAGGAATCAACAGATCAAGGACTAAGGTCAGGTCTTCTGAAACTCACATTAAAGCTTTAGCTAGTAAAAGTTTTTGTTAGGCAGGTGCTCCAAAGCTCACACTCTTTCCTTTCGTATAGGTAAGAACCATTCAAAGGAACTCAAGGAAAAAAAAAATTACCCCAAACTGCTCAGATTAAAAAACTTAAAAAAAGCACTTAGCCAAAGTTGGGGAGGGGTCAGGTCTCTCAAATTTAGGAAAAAACAAAAAATCCTTCAAGTGGCGTTACACACCTACCTACCCTCCCAGAGACTCGGGAGGGTCAGGGATGCTGAGGCCGAAGATTACAAGTATGAGGCCAGCCTCAATTCAGTGAGACCCTGTCTCAAAATAAAAAAAGGAGCAGGGCTAGTGCTCAGTGGTAAAGTGCTCCTGGATTCAATCCCTAGTCAAAAAAAAAAAAAAAAAAAAAAAAAAAAAAGTGTCCCAGCGCGTGGCTTGTGGTGGTGAATTAGAGCAGGGCACAAAGGAAAAGGCCTTAGAATCTGCTCTCTGCTGAGCACTGACAGAGTGAATAATGAAACAACCATCTCAAGGTGATAAACATTAACAGAACACATCAAATTACAAATTCACCATCATGGAGACAGACTAAGATCATATCCTTTTTCTCTGGTTCCCATTAAAAATCTGCCTTTGCAGCAATCTGCTAGAAATAACTACACAGAGGTTACCCTGCTATACTTTCATGATAATAATACACAAAAACTAAAACACTCACAAAATGTCAACAATCAATTAAGCCTACAGAGGCATCCTCTTTTTTTTTTTTTTTTTTTTTGTGGTACCAGGGGCTGGACTCAGAGATGCTTACCACGAAGCCCCATCTCCAGCCCTTTTCTGTATTTTATTGAGACAGGGTCTCACTGAGTTGCTGAACCTGCCACAGTTGGGAGGGGACACTGAGTAACCCGTGGCTCCTGGCTCCAGGTTCCTCATGGCGGGTTAGTTTTCCTTGGCAGCGAGCACCTTGTGTGCTGCAGGCTGTGCGAGGGAGGTCACCTGCGGCTTCCAGCAGCCCAAGTAGGACAGAGTCGCACTAAAGACAGCCCAGTTGGTTTCCTTAGTTACTTTGTGGAGATTCTACATCTGCAATTTAATTATTTCATGTAAAATGGGATCACTTTTAATAAGCAATTAGTTTATTAAAAGTTACTGTGATACCTTGTACGCTCTATTTTTCTCTTAAGGTTTTCTGACATTGCAGCAAATGTTAATTCACATGCTGTGTGATTATTAAAGTAGCAGTGATCCCGTCTGGAGCGTGGACTTCCTCCTTAAGGACCTGGTTCAGAAAGGGAAGTGCCTGCCTCTTGTGCCTGGGCTGGGGCTTCCCTCCTGCTCTGTGCCCACTCTTCCCTGTCTCCCTCTCACCCTCCCTTTCCTACCACTCCTACACCACTTCTCCTCCTCTTCAAAACTAGAACCTGCCACACGCTCCAGACGGGAACACTGGTTCTGACTTAGTTTTGAGTTAAAGTCATCAAATGAAAAGTCATTTTTTTTTTAATGGCGCCTGTAGGCACACTGGGTTGTCCACGTATAACAAGCAAAATTCGATCGCTAAAGCACTCCAACCTGACAATGAAGTTGTAAATGTGAAAAGCAAAATTAAAAACATTTCAAAGCCTGTACTAAAAAGAAGGGGAGGATTGATTGTGTGTGTGTGTGTGTGTGTGTGTGTGTGTGTGTGTGTGTATTGGTTGGTAGAAGTGGAACCCAGGGCCTTACTCATTAGGCAAGGGCTCTACTTCTGAGATTCAGTCCCAGGATTTTCTTAAAAAATATATGAAAAGTCACAAATCTGAAAAGGAGGTGACTGAGCGGGCTCCCTGAGGCGTGGCAGTGAAGCACGCGTGAACTTTGGCATGAAGCGCTCAGGTTCAAATCCTGACATCACCACTAGCTGCACAACTGGGTAAGTCACTTGACCTCTGAACCCATTCCAGGTGTTAAGTGGAGATAATGCTGGCTTCAGAAGACGTGTGAAGAGGAGATGAGTCGATAAACAGCAAAGTGTCAGAACTGTCCGTGCGCAGAGCACATTACATTGCTATTTTTGTAACGTGTGAGTATTCTTTTTAAAGATTCACATATAGACTCCCTTCCATGGGAACGTACTCCCTTCCAAGCTCTCTCTCACTTCAGGCAGAACAAGGCAGATACAGGTTCTACCAGGAGCCCCGTCACTCAGCCCTACCCTGGGAGCAGGACAGTCCCCTGTCCACACAGCGCTGTGGCTCGCACCTGGCTGGCTGGCCGAACCCTCCCCAGCCTACAAGCCACACTGTTGCCTCTAATTTACAAACAACCTGACTGCCAAGTGCCTCCCACCTCCAGTGATTGCAGGGAAGGGGAGGACAGTGACAGTGCCCCCTACTCAAGTCTTTTCTGATGGTCTCCCGAGGGAGTGCATCTCTGATTATCCTGTGTCCTAAGAGCGGCCACGGGACTCGGGCAGCCACCATTCGGCTCTGCGGCCGTAACCAGCACACAGTGTCGCTTCCTCTGCATTTTTTTTAAAAACTGTTTTTTTTTTTTTTAAAGAGAGAGTGAGAGAGGAGAGAGAGAGAGAGAGAGAGAGAGAGAGAGAGAGAGAGAGAGAGAGAGAGAGAGGGGAGAGAGAGAGAGAGAGAATTTCAATATTTATTTTTCAGTTTTTGGCGGACACAACATCTTCGTTTATATGTGGTGCTCAGGATCGAACCCGGGCCGCACGCATGCCAGGCGAGCGCGCTACCGCTTGAGCCACATCCCCAGCCCATCCTCTGCATTTTTGACTCTTAATGTCAAGAACTCATTTGCCAGACTTTAATGACCTATTAACCAGTATGAATGAATTGGTTACAGAATTTAAAAAGACCCAAGAGAAATTTTAAGCAGCACATCCAGGGCAGAGCAGAACCATTGCAGCTGCACACAGAGCGCCTCTCACTGCAGCCGGCTTCCTCTAGGTGGACAGAAGGGTCAGTGCACCACAGGGCCCAGGTGGACAGTCATGGTCAAGGAAAGGCGGTGGAAGCAGCGCTGGCCACAGCCAAGGGTCTGGGCTCACACTGGGCCTTACCAGACCATGTGTCTCTCTGGTCCCCTGCTTGTTCTCTTGGAGCCCGTCTCCCATGTGTATGACAGGTCCACGATCTTTTCATGAGACATTAAACATGTCCAATCAGGGGCTGGGGATGTGGCTCTGTAGGGAAGTGACTGCCTGGAAGTAGCAGGTCCTGGGTTGGACCTCAGCCACCGCCAAAACAACACCAGCAGCAACAATGACGACAACAACAAAAATGGATCACGCCCGACACTCTCAGTGCAGTCACAGGAGGGGACTGTCCAGGATCAGGTCCCTGCAAGAGGCCCAACAGACCAGGCTAGAAATCAAAATGGAGTCACTCATGCTAAAGTTCCGTGTCACCAGGCTGAGACTAAACTGCTGTCTGACTTTTCATCATGATTGGAGGTGACAACCCAATTTCCCAAACAGGTCATTTTCAATTGGCTTAAGAAGGAAATTTCGGGGCTGGGGATGTGGCTCAAGCGGTAGCGCGCTCGCCTGGCATGCGTGTGGCCCGGGTTTGATCCTCAACACCACATACCAACAAAGATGTTGTGTCCGCCGAGAACTAAAAAATAAATATTAAAAATTCTCTCTCTCTCTCTCTTAAAAAAAAAAAAAAAAAAAGAAGAAGGAAATTTCCAGGGCCAGGGCTGGGACTCAGCGGCAGAGCGCTCGCCTGGCATGCGTGCAAGGCCCTGGGTTTGATCCTCAGCACCACATATAAATAAATAAATAAATAAATAAATAAATAAAGGTATTGTGTCCATCTACAACTAAAAATATATATATTAAAAAAAAGTTTCCTCTGCTTTAATCCTTGTACAAAAAAGGTAACCTAAACTAAGCTGATGTTAACAAATCAGTTGTTTTTCTATTGCTCTGTCTTCCTGTCCCTGTTTTACAATGAAGTAACTTTGAATTGACCAACTCGCTTTTTTTGGAAACATTTACTTTTTACTTGTGGGTGGATACAACACCTTTACTTTATTTTTTTATGTGCTGAGGATCAAGCCCAGTGTCTCATGCAGGCTGGGTGAGTGCTCTTCCTCTGGGCCCCAGTCCCAGTCCTCACTTTTTGTTTTCTATTTCTTCAACTTTCTTCTGTCTGTAAAAACCTCTTCTGCTTAACTCACTGAAGCACTTATTCTAGTTTAGGGAATGAATTGCTGTTTGATTATAGACCTGAAAATAAAGCCGGTTAAGATCATTAAACCACTGGTGTGGGGCACAGGACTGTGAGACTAGCAACTAAGGAGGCTGAGGCAGAAGGAGCCCAAGTTTGAGGCCAGCCTGGGCCACTTAGTGAGACCTGGCCTCACAATAAAGAGGACTTGGGGTGTAATCTCAGTGGTCAAGCGCTTGCCTAGCATGCACTGGTTGAATCTGCAGGACCCAGGGGCAGGAAAAATATGATCACCAAACTAAGCTGTTGTAATGTTTTTGTCCTTTGACCACCCTTCCCCCCCAACACACACACGAAAAAAAAAAGCTGACCTTCTTCTATCTCTTAACCTGGCTGGTAGGTTCATGACCCAAAACCCAAGTACAGACTCATAACTATGAAAGATGAAGAAATCCCGACTTCACATCACTGTCCTCAATGGAAACCTGTGCTATCTACAGGATATCAGCTCTTTTCAGAAATCTCATGTTCCACACACTAAATAATTTCTGAGACCAATGTCATCTCCACATACCTTTCGATGACCACCCTTCACCAAGCTTCCTTTACAAGAAGAGCCTGAGACCCCCAAAGTGTGTGTCCCTCGAGACAGCATTCCACATTCTCCCTTGAAGGCACCTCTGCTTTCCTAATACACATGTCCACGCCACTGACTGACACGTCCTTGAGTCATTTCTATAATGTTTTTCAAGGACCCCACTTGTCCTGAGTTGAGGTCCCCCTCTCTGGGAGATCTTGGATCTCCTCTGGTGACAGGATCACAGGCGTGCGCCACCACACCAGGCAGAATATCTGTCTTCCTCTTGGTCACTGTGTTCACCCGTCTCCACTGTTGCACTGTAGGGTGGCGTATCTGTCCCTGTCATTGATGAGAGCAATTTGCTGAGAACATTCTCTTGTGTGCAATTGTGACTTGTAGTTTGCTGAGCTGGTACTGCACTGTGAACAGGCGGTGATCTCAAAAGTAGGGGATTAGTAGAAAATAAAAGCGGACTAAGTTCTATTAGCCTCCAGACAGAAAGCTTTTCCCTAAACATTCCAGACTTTTCCACTTGAAGCAAAAATCAAGATTCTGCTTAATGTCCAAAACCAGAGATTTATTCAATTGTCACAAAAACTTTCATTCACTTGATAAATAAGTGTTGCGTAGACTGTGATGTTTCTTTTTAAAAAAAATTTTAAAGTCATAGTTGGACACAATATCTTTGTTTTATTTACTTATTTTTAATGTGGTGCTGAGATCAAACCCAGCGCCTCACACGTGCTGGGTGAGCGCTCTACTGCTGAGCCACAACCCCAGCCCCTGTAATGTTTTCTAAAAGATCCAGAAATCACTTTTTCACATTTTTATATAGAACTCTGGTCACAGGGAACCTTGCTGCATGGAGAAGTATCTGGGTCAACAGAGAAAAGTGGACCATGTAAGCCAGCAGGGCTCCTGCTTGACTCCCCTCCATCTAGTTTATGTGAGTGTTCTGGATAGAATTTCGCTTAGAAAAGGAGAAAATGAAACAAAGTTTCATTTTATGAAAATGACTTAATTATGTTTATGACTTAATTCCTAAAAGTTTCAAAAGTCAGTGATACACAAACAGTCCTGGTGACAACGACCTTGGTCACTTCTGAACGTGACACCACTACTGAGAGCCTCCCCAGCCCCTTTCTCTTTCCTACTAACAGCACTTTTCAGGTCCATCTTCCAAAAAGAACAAAGTTTAGGATCCTGTCATGGTGACACTACATATTGGTGAAGAGCAGAGGGCACGTTCCTCTCCCCAGACTCCAGCTAGATCTGTGAGTTAGTTTTTAAAAAAATTCAAGAAAGAATTTTTAGGGATTGAACCCAGAACCTCACACATAGTAGGTCCCCTACGCTTTTTTGTTTTATTTTGAGACAGGCTCTCGATAAGTCACCCTGACTGGCCTCGAACTCATGATCCTCCAACGTCAGCCTCCTGAGTCACTGTGCAGGTGTGCACGCTCATAGCTAACGATCTTATCACATGCCTTAGCCAAGTGACAAAGCAGCTGTGTGTGTGTGTGTGTGTGTGTGTGTGTGTAGGTGTAGGTGTGTGTGTGTGGTTTGTGGTCTGGTTCTTCTGAGGTGCTGCTGTCGCGTTCCCCCAGCCCTGTCCACGCAGTGCCTTGGTCAGGCGAGGGCATGATCTCCTTTCCTCTTCTGACTAATTCCTTGGTCAGCCCTCAAGGCTCAGTGAAGTGTAACTTCTTCCAGGAAAACCTTCCCTGACAATGTCCCTCTGCCAGGTGACTGGAGAGCTTTCCCTTTATCTTCCCACATGCCTAGACACACATCTCCATCACTGTTTTGACCACATTATATTGAAACGGTTGCTTGGGTGTCTTGCCTCTATTTTGACTTGGGTTTCTGAGGACAGGGATTATGTCACATTCATCTTCGCCACCGTGAAGCTAGCACCACGCCTGGTATACAGAAGACCTCCAGTGAGTGTCTGATTGGTATAAACACTTGTCGGCCCCTCCTGCTCAACCTGGCCTTGCTAGACCTCACAGCTCATGCAGCACTCAGCCTGCATTGTGCAAGTGGTATCTAGTTTTTGCAGGAAAAAAAAAGAAAAAAAAAAAACACCTTCCAATAAATGGTTCTTCCAAGGCTGCCAAGGAAAAATTACTGATTGGGTTGAATACCAGTTTAAATTATTAAAATCTTATCCAGTCCGATTCTTCCAAACCAAATGCAAAGTACCCATTAGAGCCAGGGCCAGCGCTGGGAACTGCCTTGTCACACGAGGGCAGGCTTCTGGGTGTGCGTAAAACAGGATTCACCAAGGGCCAGTACTGCCGGGTAGACTTCAGGCTGCTGTCTGGACTTAATGGATCCATATAAGCCTGAGCACATGAACTTTCTCATTAAAAAAAAAAAAAAAAAATCCCCCTGTGTACAGGGTGTACGCTAGGCATGGAGATAGAAAATATATAAAATGATATTCTAGTACTTCTGCTAGTACTAGTAAGGATGTAGGCAGACAATACCACGTTAGTTTGCCAGGTGCTATTTTAAAGTACAGACTCTGAGCTAGGAAGAAACCTACTAGATCTTCCAGCTTAAAAATGTATCTTACAGATGACTAACAGACTTAAGTCTCTCCACGACAACTAATAGAAAAAGCAGATGCATACTGAAGACGCGCACAGGAGCAGTGTTTAACCACACGGGCTGGGTGCGGTGGGGTTCATCAGCTGGCCTGTGCCACTAGAAGTATCCAAGAAGACTTCTTGCATGCATGTTAAGAATGCCACAGGACACTAATGGAGAGCTGGAATGGATGATCCAAGTTTCCTTCAAACCATAGAATTTTTAACTTTTGTTTCAAAAGAATAGAGACACCCTGGCTATATTGTTATAAAATCATTTTCACATTCAGATTGAAGTGTATGATTATTCTGAAGCACACGAGTCTGTTAACAGAGGTTAAAACTAAAAATTATTTTCTAAAGTCAGGTGCAGTGGCACATTTTGTAATCCCAGCTACTCAAGAGGCTGAGAAAAGAGGATTTTAAATTTGAGGTCAGCCTGGGCAACTTAGTAAGATCCTGTCTCAAAAGAAAAATGTAAAAAAGGGTTGGAGACGTGTCAGTGGGAGAGCACTTGCCTAGGACAAACAAGGCCCTGGGTTCAATCCCTAGCACCAAACCCCAAACCATCCCAACCACCACCACCAACACAGAGCACTATGTGCTAACTAACAGGAGAAGACGAAACAAACAGGCTTTCACAGCACACACCAATCTAACTGCAAAACTGACACCCCATGAGTGTCACCTATGTGTCACTGACATCAGTGAGTTAGTTACTTCTTGCTACAAGCATAGTACCTTTACAACTCAAAAGTCCTTAACCAAAAGATTTCTCAGTGTTACCTTGATATTATTTACTTCAAGTAATTTTGATAAAACAAAACTCTAAAGTAATGACAAAATCTGAAAAAGGCCAAGTGCAATCTGATTTTTTTTGAACATTTGATATTCCAATGTATCATGAGAATCTAGAATGTAAGGTCCACAGAGGGAGATATCTATGTGTTTTGTTCACTTTTGTTTAATTTAAACTAAAACTGTGTGTGGCACTTAGTAGTTGCTCAAATATCAGTTGGAGACTCCCTGATACGGTTTCCCGGCTTAAATTCCCAAAGCTCTAATGGCTGCCCACATGCATCTCTTCCTGCTCCTCCTCTGACAAACCCAATCTGTGTGTCTCTGAGCATTTCCTTCCCCCACCCCCAGCCCTCCAAAATGGGCTAGTCTTTTTTATTTTTTCCTTCCTGGTGTTGGATTTGGAGCCTAGGAGCCCTCTACCACTAAGCCACGTTCCCAACTCTTTGAGACAGAGTCTTGCTAAGTTGCTGAGGCTGGCCTTGAATTTGCAGTCCCTCCTGCCTCAGCCTCCCCGTCACTGGGATCATAAGGGAGCACCACTTCCTATAAACCTGTTATAACCTTTTTCCCTTCAAATAACTGTAGGTAAAATCATGTTCCCGTCCTTTTCCCTTATCAAGCAGATTTCAGGTCTGCTGGTTGTACTTGTATAAACGCTGCCTGTCAGTTCTTCTCCTGCCACCCATTCCAGGTCTCTTCCACCACAGTCACAGGACTACCTCAACTGCCTCCTTTTCCAGTCTGTGAACGTTCCAAGGGTAGATTTCTCATTTTTTTTTTTCTAACTTAGTGTCCCCAGTACCTAGTACATAGCTGATAAGTAAACATCTGCTGAATGAACAGATTCTCAGTAATTTCCTCCATACAGGTGTAAATTGCATTTTCCCAGTGTTACCTTGGCTTTTATGAGACTATCAATAACCTTCCAGTGTCTCTTACATTCACATTCAATTATTTCCCTTAAAAAGCAAACCAAGAGGGGCTGGGGCTGGGGCTCAGCGGCAGAGCGCTTGCCTAGCATGTCTGGGGCACTGGGTTCATCCTCAGCACCAGATAGGAATAAATAAAAAATAAAGGTATATCAACAACTTAAAAAAAAAAAAAGGCAAAACAAGGTGATTTTAAGGAAATGGCAAAGAAGGCAAATGATAAAATCAGAAGTAGTGATCTTGGAGAACATGACAGTAGGTGGAAAGGGCCTGAATTCAGAGTCAAGGACTGCTGGGGTTTGAATCCAATTCTAAAACTTCCTTACCTGGACTTTTACATCTCTGAATCCATTTTCTCTTTTTAATGTGAAGATAACTGTACCTTTCTTGGAGGATTAAATGACACACGTGGTCTTTAGTGGAGGCTTGAAATCTAAAGCCCCAAAAGTACCTGCTACCATTAGGTTGTAGAGAACTTGAAATAAGGGTATTCCATCAATATTTCTCTGAAGAACTATTTTTATATGAGGCCAAAGTTTGAGGCAAAACTGCCAAAACAAAATTGCCTCAAATACTGAGACATATTCTGAGACTTAGGTCAACAGCAAATCTCTATAGAACAAAACAAAATAAAAACCTATACAACAGAGGTTTTTTTTTTTTTTTTCATTTCTTATTTTTTCTTCTCATACTTCTTCTGCCACTGAGCTACGTCCCTAGAGCCCCTTGCTTCTGTTGTACTTGAGAGTGGATCCAGGGGTGTTCGGCTGCTGAGCTACAACCCAGTCATTCTTGTTTTTCATTTTGAGCCAGGGTCTTACTAAATTGCTGAGGCTGGCCTTGAACTTGAGACCCTCTTCCTCCTCAGCCTCTAGAGTCGCTGGGATGACAGGTGTGTGACACCATGCCCAGCCCCATCCATCCCCTTTGGGTGGGCGACGTGTTGCCACCCTGGATCTGAACTGCATACTGGACTTTATTCCAGGGACATCACTGAAGGTTTCCCCACGCTAACAGTAAGGCTCCACTGGAATCTAAACTTACAGATCCAATAGGCTGCCTGATTATGTCAAAATCTGCACGTCCAAAACCAGTCAACGTGATCCTCCTTCTAACTCTCATCTTATGTTAGGAAAAGTAATCCCTATTTATCAAGTTATACAAGTCAAAACCAAACCAATGCCCAAAACATATTCTTGACATCTTCTGCATTCTATCCATGACCAATCCAACAGCAAATTATCCCTTTTGCTCTCCAAATTCCTATCAATCTCTACTGCCACCTCTCTAAAGTGGTGGCATCCTCATGCTCTCTCTTCTGGCCACTCAGGTGGACTGGTCTACCTGCATTCACTTAGGTTCCCTCTGAAGCTGGAGGGGGAATAAGGGTCCTAAGTCACCTGGTGCTTGAACTCTTTTAGGAAGTGGCTTCCTACAAGGTTTAAAATAAAGAACAAGGATCTGAACAAGGTCTAGGAAACCCCACGTTTGGGCCCTGGATCTCTCTCTCTTGGGCGGCTGCTGCTGCTGCTGCTGCTTCTTTTTTTTTTTTTTTGGTGGTCCTGGGGATGGAGCTTCGACTTTATGATCCAGTTACTTCCCCTCCTGAGCCGCACTGGCCACAGTCAGGTGCCAGTGCTCATCCCTCTGCCCACATCAGTGCCTACTTGTCCTTTCTTCCCCGCTCTGCCAGCCATTTGCTAGGTGCTGGGTGTGAGCTGACGGACAAACCAAGCCTCTGCCTCCATGAGGCTCATGGCTGAGTGACACAAAGTGGCAGAAAAAGCAATGACCAAATAAGCTGTGGAAATGACTATAATGGAGAGAGCCCTGTAAGAAAGGAGCGATGTAAGGGAGGGGGGGTCTACTGCAGGTCGGGAGGTCACAGAGGGCTTCTTTCAATGGCACCTTCACTGCAGGCACATGCGACATCGAGTCCCACCATTATGTACAGCTATAATGCCCCAGTAAGAAGTGTGGGATGAGGAAAGAGCACAGAGGGGGAGGGGCGGCTCTGAGCGGAGCCCTCAGAGACACAAGAGGAAGCGGTTCCTTCAAGCAGCTGCAAATGAGGAAAAGCTTTATTACTGTGGGCTTCATGTGCCCAGAGGAGGAATCTGGGATTCTATGACAGTGAAGATGAAAAGAAAGAATGCGGCCATTCAGAAAGACAAGGAGAAAGGAGTCATTTATTGGCTGCTTCTTAGAATTTACTTGGTGAAAGGTTAAGACCATGTTACCAAAAAGGCTTATGGAAGCAGAGGGGGATCTGGGAGTGCGCAGGAGGGGGCCTCGGGCCTCCTAACCTGGCAGGCGCTGGAGTACACCCAGGGCGGGGGACCAGGCTTACGTAACCAGTGAGTCAGCAGAGTCAGGTGTCAATGCAGCTCTCCAGATGGGAGGTGGGCTAATGGCAGGGTCATGGTCACGCACCTTTCAGAAACGCTTGGTACATCAGGATCAGGAAAAGCCAACCATCTGGTCACCAAGACCCAAGAAACAGGACCCCACTGAAAGCAGACCAGAACAGGTGATTCTGGAAGGATTTCACTCGTCTGCAGAAAGGCATTTTTGTAACTTGCAATAAAGCACTTGGCACAGTTTCCAAAATTCAGACTCCCAGTTCTGCTGAGAGCAAAACGCAGATTGTTAAAAAGAAAGCCTCCCCATCTTCCCTGGAGTCTATAAATATTTCAGGGCTATTTTCTACAACCATGTTTCCCCTCCTGAAGGCTGTTATGTACCAACAGCAACAGAAACAGGTCTCCCAGTGACAGAACTGGGTCTGGCAAAGAAAAAGATACAATGGAGAACACAAGAGGGTTCAATTACAGCAGAGGGAAAAGACAGACCCATGACAACCACCCGACACCCTAGAGCCATGGCAATGCGCCCCCTGCACACCAGCAAGCAGCACTCCCCAAATGGGAGCCTCCCATCCTGCCGCCTCCCCATGCCCGGGCTCCAGCCTACGCTGCTGCAGGGGCAATGCCAATGTGAGCAGGAGGCGGGAGCTGCTTTTCCTTCTCCACCTCAGGCCAGAGGCAAAGCTTCGAAAGGGGTAATTAAGACTCTACAGAGGAGAAAAGGCGCCTGCTCGCCAGCATTCTTTGCCTCGGAAACTCCTAGCTTCTGTCTGTCCTTGACATCGAGAGAACTTGATGATTCTCTGAAGGTCACAACTTGAACGTGCAGAATAACGTCTTCCTTTCCGGCTCTCTCGGCCGTCTTTTCCCATCAAACCCAATTCTGCACACTGTCTTGGTTATTATTAAGATGCAAATTCTATGAAGCTGCTATATAGAAGTTAAAAAGCAAGGAAGCAAGACATCAGCACACAGGGATCTTACCCAAGCCCGTCAGGCAGTCTGCGGACTCTGCTCGCCACCGAGCTCGCCCTGCATGGTGCGCTACCAGCAAGCTCGGGGGGTGACAACAAATCCCAGCGGCTCCTGGCTAGAAGCTCCTTCCATTTGTTCCAGCCTCCAGACTGCAGAGGAGCTGTGGCATAGTCTGTCACTGCTGCACAGGCTCCGAGAATGACGCTGTAAATGAGGGCAGCTACGACTGGGAACGCACCCCCCCCTCACCAAACAAGACTGCGACAGTGAAGCTTCCAGTGGATCCCTGGCCTCTCACCTTCTCAGTCTCTCAGAAGCGCCTTTCACAGACCAGGCGGGGTCACAGCAGGCGGGGACAGCCCTCCGCAGCGCCCACCTGGGCCTGGCCTTTGTACAAGCTCGGCTTCTGCCTCTCCATCAGCTCCTGGAGCTCTCTACATCTGGGCGCTGGGGAGGGCTCTGTTGAGTGAACAGAGAGCCTCTGCCAACAGGCATCTGTGTGTGAGTGTGTGTGTGTGTGTGTGTGAGAGTGAGTGCGCGCACCCAGGCAGAGTTTGTGGGAGCTGCTCATGCAAATGAACAGCTTGACTCTGGGAACAGAGATCACAGACAGTGTCTGCCTCTCTCCTCCAGCTGGGAGCATCGTTTATAAAAGACAAAAGCTTCCAATGGTTGGATTTAAAGCTGCAGGACACGTATTCCACACCCATATTTGTCTTCTGGTTTGCATTAGATAAGGATGGGTTCCAAATGCATCAAGTATTTAAAATGTTCTATATAACATAAAACCATTTAGGTAGCTTGGTTCAAAAACTACAAAGAAAAAGCCATCCACCCATGTTCTGACCAAGGATCAGGATATTTCCAGGACAGATTTCCAGGTTTTCCAAAGGTGTCTTCTCTCACTTTTCATTTCAGGTTTCAGAAAATCATTTAAATGAAAATTAAGTAAGAGTAAGAAAATTGGGCAAGAAACAGAAAACCCAGTATGAGAATCTAACTCACTACAAAGGGAAAAATACTTGTTATCAAAAGCAATGGTTCCCCAAATTATTCTTCTATCTCTAAAGGCACAGAACTCTGATCTTGACTTTCCAGAACAAATTAATGAATAATTTATGGCTTAATGAAAGTTTTGTCTTTACCTAAAACTTAGATTGTAAACTCTTACTGAGTAAATATTTATTTCAACAAAAACCCCAATCTAGTACTACCATCATCAAAACTAGCCACTATAGCTGGATGAGGTGGCATACGACTGTAATCCCAGTGACTCGGGAGGCTGAGGCAGGAGGATCAAATATTTGAGGCCAGCCTCAGCAAGTATTCGAGACCCTCAGCAACTTGAAGAGACCCTGTTACAAAATAAAAAATAAAAGGACTGGAAATGTGGCTCAGTGGTAAAATGCCCCAAAGTATTTTCTGTTGTTAAAAAATCAATAGTTCTTGTGATTTCAATTTGAAGGCTCCTGTAAGAGAATCCCTATTTTTTTTCTACTTCTCTCAAAAATCATATTGTAAAGCCAGGCATGGTAGTGCACGCCAGTAGCCCCAGCGGCTCTTAAGACTGAGGCAGGAGGATCACGAGTTCAAAGCCATCCTCAGCAACAGTGAGGCCCTAAGCAACTCAGTGAGACTCTGTCTCTAAAAATACAAAATAGGGCTGGGGATGGGGTTCAGTGCTCGAGCAGCCTTGAGTTGAATCCCTGGTTACCCCCCATTCCCCCCAAATTACTTTGCGGGCCAGGTGCAGTGGTGTACACCTGTAATCCCAGCTACTTGGGAGGCTGTGGCAGGAGGGTGACAAGTTTGAGCCAGGCCTGGGCAACTTGGTGAGACCCTGTCTCAAAAAAGGTGGGGTGGGGACAGGCATGTACTTCAGTGATACAGTCTTTGCTTAGCAGGCAAGCCCCTGGGTTCAATCTCAGCACAGGGGTGGGTGGGGGATCTTTTGATAGGAGCTTTCAAATGGGCCCTGAACTACTACTAATAAAACCCAGTACATTACTACTTTCTTCCTAATTGCATAGCTGAATGTTGGGGGATTTTATCTTCTCCTGGGGTAAGTACAACATTTAATCTTTTTAAAGGTTAGTGTTTGTTATAACTCTAAGTAAAACTGCTACTGCTCATAGGTGTCTCAGTGCTCTGTCCCTTACTAGACGTGCAGGACTACATTTCCCAGAGCCCCTGCAGTTAGGCAGGTCATGTGACTAGTTCTGACCAATGGATTATGAAAGAAAAGTAAGTATGCCATGGACACAAAGCATTGCAATTGCTAATGTGAGGCGCTTTTGTCCTTTCTTTCCTTGCCACTAAGACCACTGAGGCATGTGTTGACACAGGTAGCACAGACCAGGGTGCTCTGGTGGGATGAGCCACCATATGGAGGACAGCTGCTCTGGAGAGGTGCCTGGGCTGAAAGAGGAATCTTTGCATGACAAATGTTCACTGTCTATTTATATGAATGTCATGATTTTATCATTTAAAAGGTCACCCTTCAGCAGGTTTAGGAGTTATACCGAGACATCAATGGATTTGTTGGAGAGAACCAAGTAAACGGAGTTGCCAGAGAAGTCCCCACGACAGGCTGCTCTCACTGCCACCGTCTCCTTGACCCCAAGGTAAACGCCTGTTCAACTTGGCTGACTCTCTGGTTCTCTAGATTTTTTTCTCTTGCGGATCTTGTTTTTCTTTTTGATTATGCTCCTTGATGACAGTACTGATTGAGAATTTTTTTTTTTACAGTCTGACATCTCTGTAGAATGACAGACACTTTGTTTCTGCCAGGCACGATATATGATGCTTTATTGTCATTTTGATGAAATAACCCAATAGTTTCTCACCTAAGCAAGAGCCTGAATCTCCTTTGTTAATTATTTCAACCGTGTACTCTCCAGGACTGAATCCCAATTATAGAGGGGAAAACCTTCTAGGGTAACTTTTTTTTTTTTTAGAGATTTCTTTATTTATTTTTAAATGGGTCTTTATTTTGTCCATTTATTTGTACACGGTGCTGAGAATCGAACCCAGTGCCTCACATATGCCAGGCAACCGCTCTGTCACTGAGCCACAACCCCAGCTCCACTTTTTTTTTTAACTTTGTTTATTTTTATGTGGTGCTGAGGATTGAACCCAGTGCCTCCCATGTGCTGGGCAAATGCTCCACCACTGAGCCACACCTCAGCCTCTCAGGGTAACTTTTATACCTAATGCTTTTGGCATTTCCCAATGTATCCTTGGAAGTTCACAAAAAAGTTTACACTACTAAAGAGAATTGCTAGAAATAATATATGCTCAAAACAATTAGGTTTTCTTGGTGTGGTCCACATTTCTTAATCAGATTCATTTTTCCCTTGTATAATTTTGCACAAAATATGTTAATATACAGGAATTATGCACACACATATGATGTTATTGGATGGACCTGGAGTTTTATCAATAACTTTGCTGCTTTTACCCAAGAGTAAAAGATTTTAAATTCTTACAAAATAATAGAGAACTTTACTCTATCCCATCCTGATGTTATCAGTTTTTGTAATAAATCAATCCCATCTATATTATCAGCTATAGTTTTTGTTTCAGTCTCCTGAAGGCTCTGCCGGCCAATCTGTGTCCCCTATAACTCTCCCTTTGTGTTCTGAGGTTCAAGGGTCTGAACTATAAACCCAGACTGCATAGGGGAAAAAAAAAAAAAAAACAAACAGTCTGAGAGTCATGGAAAGAGCTGTGCACTCAGCCACTGCTATCCACAGAACAGAATCTTGGGCACTTGCTTCTGAGCTGATGTTGCTTAGACAATTTTTAGTTTGCACTGGGTCAGGGTTTCCATGATGCTTGTTAGTCGAGGAGCAGGTGTTCCATGAAGGCAGACTGTTCACCAAGAGAACCGACTAAACAGGAGCGAATAACCTAATGAGGGAATCTGACTGTGGTTACTGTTCAGAACATTTTAATGTTACCTTAATGATTTATTCTTTGGTAGCTATAGGAGGAAGTTCTTTTTCTTTCTCCTTAAATTACTTTTAGTGTACAATACTGCCTTGTTTCAATTATTCTTTTCAGATGCTTGACATCTTCAACTTCAATTAAGCATGACAATATCTTTAGGAAAGGAATCAATGAAGAGGTTGACCAGGACAGCCACTATCTTGAAGCAAATCATCAGAGACCTTGTTCCAAGTTGACACTTCCTCCAAATCAGTAATCTTTTCATTCATTCTTTCACTCATTCAGTTATAAATAATCGTAAATTATTTTCCCTGAAGATACCATAAAAAATTGTTCAATGCACTGTGCAAATACAAATACCCTGTCTTCAGAGTACTTCTCATCCAGTTCATCACAGTAACCCTGCTCATCCTTAAAGAGGCACCAACTATGCACACAAGCAGGTCAGGACTGATGAAGAAGATAACTGAATCAAATGAGGAAACTCTTTGTAGAGGACATCAAGACCAGAGAATGCGTGCAGTTTATGACTCAAGTATCTAAGAACCATCCAAAAATGTATCACTTCGGAGCTGGGGTTACAGCTCAGCGGTAGAGCGCTGGTTTTGCACTTGTGAGATACTGGGTTCGATCCTCAGCACCACAGAAAAATTAAATAAGTAAAATAAATAAAGATATTGTGTCCATCTTTAAAAAAAATCTTAAAAACATGTATGACTTCATTTTTTAAAAAATCTTTGCTTTTGTGTTAATGTATATTCATAGACATGATGTTCATTTGAACACCCTAAAATCTAGAGCTCATGAGAGGTTATCTAGTAAACAGGACCTTATTTTGCATATGAGAAAATAGAAGCTCAGGCATGTTAACTGATTTCGCCAAGTTACTATCTAGCTGTGGCAGGGTTGGAACTAGAGAAGCCAGGTTCCTCCAGCTGCATCTCTCACTAATATCACACCTCACTGGAGAGTAAACGAGGCCCTAGAGAAAACGCAATCTTCAGTCCTTGCCTCCAGGGGGAATATGCTCACTCTGATTGGTCAGAGCCACAACCACTTGATCAGTGAGAACCAACAAGGTCTGCCTTACTCTAATCTTGTTTCATACCTGAAAGCAACTGAGAAGAGTTCTTTAGATCTGCTGACTTTTTGGAGGTGTCAACAGATGCCAAGTACAAGTCCTGCAGTAGGCTTGATTCAACCCCCCACCCCTACTTGGTTCCAAACTTCAGAGGTAATTTGGCATATAATTCATTCAGTGGAGAACAGCAATGAACCAAGTGACTAAGCAATTTGCCGCAGCATGCTTTGGGCAAACGTAAGATAAACAGGCAAAAATGGGATTGTTTCATTAAAGACTCATAAAACTTGGCAAAATGTATTTGATAAAATGTGTGCAGGATAAATGTCAGTGTGACCACGTAAAATGTAAAGGCAGCGTTAGTTTAGGAAATGCATAATAAAGTTCTGCCTTCCTTTGGTGCTTTCTCAACTTTTTGACCTGGTTCTGTTCTTCCAAAAGAAAAGTGAGCTTCTAGAAATTAAAGAATCATCTGAAGTAACATCATGACCACCTACTTCCCATTTCATTCTCACACACTGACCCTTTAATCCTTGTAGACTTTACCTTTTTTATTTGTGTGTGACACTGGGGACTGAATGCGCCCCTGTGCTACATCCCCAGCCCTTTTTATTTTGAGACATGGTCTCACTAAATTGCCCAGACTGGCCCTGAAGTTAAGATCCTCCTGCATCAGCCTCCTGAGTCGATGACTTGCAACACCAAACTGGCTTAGGCTTCTTAATTTTTTAAAAATTAAAACAAACAAAAACCTTAATAGCTTCCTACTATGGCCCACTCTGTTCCTAACAGTTCTTGCATGAGGATCATCTCAGAGCATTGGATCTTCCATTCGGAACACCTCGTCCCCAATGGCAGCTATTAACAGAATAAATAAAAAGCCTTTATTTCTGGGGGTGGCGGGGGAGACTTCCTGTGAACTCATTGATAACTGTAAAACAGGACAACATGGAACACAGTTCCTCATTAGGGGAGGAAGACAGCACCAGTTTTGAGAGAAGGGTTAGGGCAATGTCATAGAGAGCTGTTACTGAACTTCCCTGGGGCATCGAAACAAATTCTTCCCATTTTATTTTTAATTCTTTTTTTTTTTTTTTTTGGTATTGGGGAATGAACATCAGAGTGCTTTACCTCTGAGCCACCCCTCTGGCCCTTTTAATTTTTATTTTGGGATAGGGTCTCACTAAGTTGCTTAGGCCTTACTAAATTGCCCAAGCTGACCTTCTGATCCTCTTGCCAGCCTCCTGAATTGCTGGGATTATAGGCTTGTGACACTGCATCTGGCCCATTTTAAAATTATAGACAATACTGAAAATTTTCTGTGTGTGTGTGTGTGTGTGTGTGTGTGTGTGTTAGGTGGGTGGTGCTGGGGACTGTACCCCGGGCCCCACCCCCCACATGCTAGACAAGCACTTTACCACGAAGCTACAATCCACTCCCATACTTCTATATCTCTTGGGGAACTTCTGTGGGTATACTGACTGTAAATTTCTAGCCGTGTTTCAGAGATGGAAACGACCAACTTGCTTTTCCAAAAGATTATGGCAATTTGCACCACTACCAACAGTGCCAGAATACTGCCAGCTTTACCATGTGTCAAACTTTTGTATTTTCATGAATCTGATAATTAAAGTGAGACCTTATTTTTACTTATCATTTGCATTCCTTAAATTGTGGGTAAACTTTTTGGAGAGGGGTCTGGGGACCGAGCCACATACTAGTCTTTTCTTTAAAAAAAACAAACAAAAACAACATTTTTTTAAAAAAGTTGTAAATGGACACAATGCCTTTATTCATTTCTTTTGATGTGGTGCTGAGGATTGATCGTACCCAGTGCCTCACATGTGCTAGGCAAGTACTCCAGTACTGAGCCCCAGCCCCAGCCCCTTTTCTTTTGTATTTTGAGACAGGGTCTCGCTAACTTGCCCAGGCTGGCCTCAAACTTATGATCTTCTGCCTCACTGGGATTGGAGGGAAGTGTCTAAACACACCCAGCAAATTATGGGTAATTGTAACCACCTTTTGATGTGTAATTTGATCATAAATATTTCCTCTTCTGTCAGCACCTCTGGACCCCTAAAAAGGAAATCTTTTATGAAGTTGCAATCAGGGTGCAAATAAAAGGTGGTCAGACAACAGATGATCTGCATGAGGTGTTGGTGGAATTGAAACAAAAAACCAAAACAGCAACAAAATGAGACCGCTCCACTCCCAGAAATAACTCCCTATAAACTTTAATTGTCATGTCTCTGGAAATTGAACCCAGGATGCTGAACCAGTGAGCCTCATTGCCAGCCTTTTAAAATTCTGAGACAGGGTCTCCTTTAGCTGCTGAGGCTGGTCTGGAACCCGCAATCCTCACTGGGATTGCAGGTGTGTGCCACCGTGCCCAGCCTCTGAAGACTTTTCCTTACAAATTTCCACTAAGAACATAAATACCATCTTCCCTCCAAGAATCAGCCCAAACAATTTGCATTTTCTACTTATTCTCTGGTTGCAAGCAAGCACTACGCTTTTTACTAAAAGCAAAGGAGGGGCTGGGCTGTAGCTCAGCAGCAGAGCGCTGGCCTAGCATGTGTGAGGCCCTGGGTTCCATCCTCAGCACCATGTAAAAATAAACAAATAAAATAAAGGCATGCTGTCCATCTACAACTACCAAAAAAAGAAAAAAGAAAGAAAGAAAGGAAGGAAGGAAGAAAGGAAGGAAGAAAAGCAAATGAGACTAAAGCACACATTCTAACCATATTTCCTGGGATTACACATGTCAAAATTTCCTATTTTAAGTATCTGAAAACTAGTCCTCGATGGTTTGGCAAATGGATTTTACATTCGAAAACAGGCTCTAGGTACATCTGACTGGTGGGGACGCTGCACTGTGGGTGCTGAGATGCACATGCAGCTCCCGCCCACCCACTTCTGCCACCCTCCCTTCTCCCTCTCGCCCTTACATACGGGGGCTAGGACTGCAAAGCACGCCTAGGACAGTTATGCGAACAAAGGAATTATTTCCGAGCCTCTCTCTTTCTCTCTTTTTTTAAACATTTATTTGTTGAAAGTCCCCCACCCCCGCAGGGCCTCACATGTGCTAGGCAAGTACCCGACCGACCACTGAGCCACATCCCCAACCCCTTCTCTCTTTTCTGAAGAAAGAAATGGATCAGCTTTCCTTTCTGATGCATTACCTCCTCAGCCTGGGAGGGTCAGGTCTGCCATCTTGGTTCCATTTCCTACGCTAGGCAGTGCCCCATTTTCCCTCTCTTGATTTCAGGAAAGCCCATAAAAATTGTCTGAACTCATCGTTTCTAAATTCCTTTCTTCCTAATCTCAAACATGGTCAAGTGGCTTTTCTCTAATTAGTCCATGTTGAGGTGGCCAGTCGTCACCATATTACTGGCTGCCAGATAGGAATTTGGGAATAGAGAGAGATTCAGTTCTCAAAGGACGCATCCCTGAGCCACTGAAATGTGGGAAACCCCCAAGAACAACTGCAACTCCCCGGCCACACGCTTCTGGCCCGCCCCCCTGCCCTGTGCCCCTGAAACATGAGGGGTGCAGGGGGAACTGGCGGGAAGCCTGCAGCTCTACCTGCTCCACGTCTGATCCCAGCACTGTCCGTCTCACACACCACGGGGCTGCTGCCTCCTCCTCTGGAGCTGGCCCACCTGGTCCCCTGAGTGCGTGTTGCTTGCTCTACCCACAAAGGCGTCCCTCTGGAGACTGTCTTCCAATCTCCCTTAAACTTCTATCTACCTTCTCAAATACACCTCTGTCTAGGCCTCTGACTGGCAGGTGCTCAATGAAATTCTTTCCTTCAATGCCAAGAATCTGGCTGGTCCTGAGTCCAAGTCCCCCTCTTCTCTGGGCGCTCCTCAGTCCATGCCTTGGAGACACCTCTTCTCCCCCGACAACTCCAAAGACGAGTTCTTGGTTGTGTTCTTATTTGACACAGCTGATGCCGCCCTGTAGCTCCTGGGAAGAGCCCCCACTCTGCGTGTCTAGCCCACCACACTCTTCCCTCTTCCTCCTCCTCTGCTCCAACTGGAGCACCCGGGGCTCTGTCTGCACTCATTCATCCCCCTGCCCCCGACGCCTCACATAAGGAGACACCTCCTTAAGCCATGCTTTCCACCCAGGCCTCTCTCAGTCTCCTGAGCATCTCCCAGCAGCCTCTGGATTCACTGCCACTGTCCATTTGACATTCCCACTTGGGTGCTCTCAAAGGGAATTTCTCACACCTGCCCCCAAGCAGACTTCTGCTGCAGTTAGTGACAGACTATCCGTCCAGCTGTTGAGGTTCAGTCCCTTGTGGTTCACTGATTTCTCTCGTTTACATCTTATATCCAATTCACCAGGATATTCTGTTGGCATTGCCGTCAAAGCTCATGCAGACCCCAGCCCCTTCCAAGTGCTCCCCTCTCTTGGAGCTCAGCCAGGCTTCTCTTTGGTCACCAACATGGCGCCCGTGCTCCGGCCTGCTCCTATACAATCTGTTCTTGGTGTTCCAGCTAGCACGATCTTTTAAAAACCCAAGTCAAATCATGTCACACCTCTGCTTAAAATTCTTCAATGAATTTTTTACAGTCAAAGACAAAGTGCGCCCTTAAAGATGGCCTTCAAGGACATGCCACACCTGGCCGTAGGTGTGCAGGGTGAGAGCCAGATTCATCAAACCTAGTAATTCCTTATAATTCTCACTCTCCCATTCCTTTCATGAAGAGGTAGAATCTATCTGTCCCTCCTGGGATGGGAGACTGGCTTGACCATGGATTGCTTTGGCCAAATGAAATGTGAGCCCCTGTGACGCAGCAGAGGCCTGGGCAGTGCTTGCTATGTTGGGGTGGCCACTCTTGCTGGCCAAGCCCTTCGGCCCACTTCCACTTCAGCTCAGGACAATGTGTCCCTCAGCTGCTCACAGAGGAAGAGGCCCAGTGACATCAGTGCCAACAGCTAGCTTTGGGGAAGGGAGGCCACGTTAGACACCAGTAGTCCCACCACAGCCCCCACAGCGGAGCGACCCAGGGCAGGACCAGCAGGAGAGTCACCTGGCTGAGCTTGGTCCAACTGTAGGACTCGCAGAGTTGAAAGCAGATAAAAGTCGTCTTAAGTGACTGGACCTTGGGGTGGTTTGTTCCCCGGCAGTAGCTACTGAGCCACCCTGCTCCCTATAATCCCTTCCCTTGGTTCTCTGGTCACAGCAACCACTGGGAACACTCCTGTCTTGGCTCTGGCTGAACTTCTGCCCGGAGGTTGCTCCTCCTTGAATGACTCACCTGCTCACTTTTCAAGCCTTTGACGAGGCTCAAACTTTCCCCATTTAAAAGGGTGTCTGTCCCCAGCCCGCCTAGTCCCTCAGCTGCTTGCCTGACCTCCTCTAACACACTACGTGGCCCACTTACTAGGTTCATGACTTGTTGTCATCTCTCCCAACCAGAATGTGACTAATTTTCTTTCTTCCTTTTTACTTTGAGGTGCTGGGGATCATACGCATGCAAGGCAGGTGCCTTGTCACTTACTTATTTCCTCCTAACTAGGATGACTGTTTTGTTAAGATAAATTCCAAGTCCATCTAAACCCCTAAACCCCAGATACAGCAAATCCTCAGTAATTATTTGTTGAATGAACAAATTACTGGCTTGCAACCTTCAAGTTCAGACAGGATATACTGCAGCTGACATTTAATAATTTCTGGTATGAATTAAAATAATCGGTGACAAGTGTTTTTAAGCTTTAAGTCACAGTTCTTTTAATTTTTTTTAAGTTGTAGATGCACACAATATCTCTATTTTATTCACTTATTTTTATGTGGTGCTAAGGATCCAACCCAGTGGCTCACACATGCGAGACAACTGCTTAACCACTGAGCCCCAGCCCCAGCCCCTAAGTCTCAGTTCTTGACCTTTGTTCTCTCTAGCATTCTTAAGGGACATATACACTCTCATTAGCTCACTGATTTTATTTTTATTTTTGTGCCAGTGATTGAACCCAGGGATGTTTAACTATTGAGCTGCACCCTAGCCCTTTAAAAAAATTATAATTTTAAAATTTTGAGGCAGGGTATAAGTTTCTTAGTGTCTTATTAAGTTGCTGAGATTATAGGAGGTGCTCACTGATTTTCAAGAGATGATGAGAGGCACCTTGAACAGGGAACACCAACCGAAAACGGTCCTTTCCTCCCCCAGTGCTGTGTACTAGTCACCACCACCCAAATCACTGCTCCGGCTATTTCTTTTGAACCATATACAGTTAAAACTTCTACAAAACAGGGGCTGGGGCTGAGCGGTAGTGTGCTCGCCTAGGCACTGGGTTCGAACCTTAACGCCACATAAAAATAATAGAGATATTGTGTCCAACTACAGCTAAAAAAATTTTAAAAATTTCTACAAAATAATGTGGAACAATTGCATTGTTCTTATGGGATCTGACCTTTAAGTGGCATTAGGAGACCCATGGAATGACGGGATTGAGGTCAAGCTGTAGTTTGAAGGTTTACATGTGAAGGAAGGTTTTTTCTTTTGTGTCTTCCAAAAGTTCACATTAATACAGTAACAGTCCAATGTAGATTAACTTTTTTTAAAAATAATTTTTAGATGTTGATGGACCTTTATTTCATTTATTTATATGCAGTGCTGAGAATCGAATCCAGTGCCTCAAATGTGCTAGGCAAGCGCTCTACCACTGAGCCACAATCCCGGCCCAGATTAATTTATTTTGAAAGCATAGCATCAATATGCGACCAAGTAATTACACATGTATGTCCTAAATTGCCACCATACACTTTAAGCATTTGTATAGAAAGCTCTGATAATACTCAAGGAATGCTCTGGAGTGTCGGTATTATACAAATGGCTTTAACATAAACGTAAAGGTGTGTGGTCCTGCAGGATTACTGAGAATGGAAAACGAAAATTATTCATTTTTAGAATTGGACCTCAGGGAATATTATAATCTTTTATATTAAAACATAGATGAGTTCAACAAATACAGTGAGCTCTACAGAATCCTGTTTAAAACACTCCTTTTACTTCCTTGAGCTGGCTACATTTCCCCCTCAAGTCTACCTTCAAAATGTTACTCTGTTCTTTAGAAACCAATGTTCACAAAGCTTGTTGCACCCTCATGCAAGAAGGTGGGACATCATCCCCATCTAGAGCCACAAGAAGAACGTCAGATGCAGGAGGCAAGTACCTCATTTCAGAACACTGTTATCATCATTTCAATGAGAATAATTTAACTGAGTTGATTGTTTGAAGCAAGGAACCAGTTTAACCTAAAATTGTTCACTCAGCTTTAGAAAACTCTCTACTCTGGTAAATTAATTCAACCACTGGATACAATAAAACCTGAGGCAGGAAGATTCAAGTTCAAAGCTGACCTCAGCTACTTAGCAAGGTAAGCTAAGTAACTTACTGAGACCCTACCTCAAAATAAAAAAAAAACAAAATTGTCTGGGGATGTAGCTTGGTGGTAAAGCACCCCTGGGTTAAGTCCCTAGAACCAATAAATAAATACAAAGGAAGGAAGGAAGGAGGGAGGGAAGGGCAGGCTGGAGATGGCACTCAGTGATAGTGTCCCTGGGTTCAATGCCCAGAACCACAAAAAGATTTTTTAAAGGGATTGAGTTATGCATTATGGTTCCCGTTCCCCAGTGTCACTAATGAAGAAAAAGAAAAAGGATGACTTCTCTTAGTGTTCACGGGATTGCCTCTCAATTTGTCCTTCTGACCATCGCATCCACCCCGAGGAAGCACTCTTAATAAAACAAGAGAAGTAAACTGACCTTTCTAACTTCAGAGCCAACAGAGATGTGCCAGGGTTCTTGAATCCAAGATTCAGAACAATCAGAAAAAACAGGATACAGAGCAGAGGCACAAATCTGTTAACAGAGCTGGCATTTAAATGATCAAGCAGAAGGCCTAAGAGAGTAATTCAATATTAAACATCACAGTGACAAATCTAGATCTCAAATCTGACTGCTCAGTGACAAACAGTATTAATGCTCACTAACTTTGAAAAACTATAAAGAATCTGTTTATTTAGCAGATAATCTCTTAGTACCTATGTATCATTTATGGAACCAACTGAAAAATCAAGGTAAGATCAAGCCCCTGGCAATGCCTCTGCTGGGCGTGGGTGAAACGTGAGCCCTGGGTTGTTGGGTAAAGCCAGATCATCTTCCCACCCAGCTGTGTCTCAGGCCTGCTCGGCTGATCTGAAGACACAAATTTAGCACTGAGATTTGTGCATGCTGCTTTAAAATTCACAAAACCATCAAGTCCTTGGGGGAAATACTTTGAAAACAAGAGGCTGAGTGATAAGAACCTTTTTAGAAAAGAAAAAAAAGGAGAAATATTTTCAAGGGGCTTTAACCCAAATTCTTATTTGTTACGCATGCCTGGCACCGTCCAGTTTAACCCTAGCCTCTCCCAAACTGCCAAAGGCAGAGGACACTCTTCTATTCACTGAAGGAAACACTTATTTTCTGGGAGCTCCTCGCCTGAGAAAGTGAGGGTGGCATTTATTCTGCACTGTGCAGCCCGTGTCCCGGGGGGATCAGGACACTCCAGCATGGTCTGAGCATGCCCATACGGTCAGAGCGCCCTTTGCATTCTGCTCCAACAGCAGTGAGAAAAACGAACAACGAGGAATCAGACCACACTATGCTCCATCGACTTGACCTTACTATCCTAAAATAGCTCATGCACCTGGCTGAGATCTGCTGCTGAAAACGCCGAGTTCCAGCAGCCTGGGTCATTCCCTGTCAGTCTGTCAACCAGCCCCCGCTAAAAGCTGTAGAAGGATAGGAAGAGGGTTTTAAAAAGAAAAAGACAGATACACACACATATACAACATACGGTTTCCGAGGAGAGTGAGGGTTCCATGCTTGTGAGGGAGAAGGAAGAGGATTATGCCGAATAACCCTCAGGTTTCTCCCAGATTTGAACATGCTGTGCTGTGGCATGAGGTCAGCAGAGACTGACTGCAGCCCGGTGAGGCTGGATTCCACCCTGACAAAGCAGTATCACTGTAATATGAAGCAGGAGGACCCAGGGCATGTTGGCAGCTGTACAGAATGGCCGTTCTAGAAAGTATTGGCAATTCCAAAACAAGAGATCTCTGCCGTCACATGAGATAATCTTCAGCCCAGTTAAGCAATGAGCAACAAAACCACTTTGAATCCCAAACCTAAGCAGCTCAAAATATTAAAAGAAAAAAAAAAACACACAAACTTTTCTCCTTGAACCAATTTGTGCCTGGGGGAAATGAACAGGGAGTGGGAGATGTGAAGGCCGTTGGTTAATTGGATTTGTACCACAAACAATACGCTGATTCTGATCGGGGAGGAGGGAGGTGTGGCCTTCTGCTCCTGCACACTGTGACCTAGTTGAGGAGCCCCAAATCTTCTCTGTGACTTTCCTGTGAAGAAGGGAGAATATTCTGAAAGTATATTTCTGGTAATGGACGTATTACTCCAGGACTGAAGGTGTGCTGAAAGCGCATTCCCACACACCCCAAAGGCAGACCTCACACCCAGCACCTGTTTCTAGTTCATCAAGAATGGATCCAAGCGCCTTAGAAACACTTCCGGCAAAGGAGAGGAACACTAGCAGATCCAGAGCAGGAAGGGACGGAATTTCTACCAAGAGAAAATGGGACAATACAGACACTCTTTTACGTTTTATGGTCTCCCTGATATCAGGAAAGGTCTATTCTAGACAAAAGTGACCTGTAGAGTTTTAGCAAATAACAGTTAGCTAGAAATAGAAGAAAATGTAGGACAATGAGATAAAACAAAAACCGCACCAATGGGAAGGCAAATCTAAGAACGGCCCATGGTTCAGTAAGAGCTCGCGCTGAGGGAAATTGTTGTTTAATAAACTGAGACTTATGTCATGATGCTGTTTGAAAAAAAATTTTCTTTTGGAAACTCTCATTACTTAGATCCAAACACTGAGGTGTGTCACAAAAGGATCCTGATGATCGGTCCTGGTCTACCTTCCCCGTTTCATCTCCCTCCATGAACACTGTATTCCAGATGCTCAGCCACCATTACCATGTGACAGGCACAACAATGGGAAAACAGAGAGGTGGTGGCTTGCCCAGAGTCACCTGGCTAAGTAGTGAGGCTGAGATTTGAAGACACAGCAACACCAACTCTTATGTATTCACACCCTTATCTATCACACAGTTGGGTCTTTATAGGAATCAGTGGAGACAGAGCCACCAAAGATCAGAAAATGAGGAAAGTGCCAGGTGTGGTGGCGCACACCCGCAGTCCCTCCCAGCTACTCAGGAGCCACGGCAGCAGGACCCCTTCAGATTGGGAGTCCAAGGCCAGCCTGGGCAGCACAGCAAGGCACTGTCTCAACCAATCAGAGAGAGGACATATACCACTGTGGACTGGCGAAGAGCAGAAAAGAAAGAGGTAGAACTTGAGCTGAGCTGTTCATTCCCACATGCGAGGCCACTGCTCTAGGCTCTGGAGACACAGCCGAGAACAAACAATTCCAGCTACAGAAGGCAGAACCTGCCTTCATTAAAGACATAACATGGCATCTAATTTGTGTGTGTGTGTGTGTGTGTGTGTGTGTGTGTGTGTGCATGCACGCACAGGACCTCACATGTGCTAAGCACACAATCCACCTCTGAGATACACCACCTGCTGCAGCACTGAACTTTTTTTAAGTCTAAGAAACCCAAAACATCCCCAAACAGAAAAAAATGGTTACTGAGTAGTTTCAGATAAGGTAGCTTTAAAATACCAGGTTATCAGCTTCTCACATTCTTAAATTTTGCTTTAGGTCACTTTATAGAGTTTTCTGAAAGAGTCATCTAGTTCACAATGGACTTTTGTGTTATAACCAGACTATCAAAGGAAATTTTGATTCCTCGGTCAGAATGCACTGGGAACAGTGCCCAAAGAGATGGTTATTACCCACGGAAAAGGAACAATCGCATACTTTTTTTGAGTTCTGAGCTTGCTTTCTGTGGTCTGGGGAAGTGAACCCAGGACCTCACACACACACTAGGCAAGCACTTTACCACACAGCGAAACACCCACCCTTTTTATTTTGAGACAAGGTCTTGCTAAATTGCCTAGGCTAACCTTGAACTTGCAACCCTCCTGCCTCAGACGCGGGAGAAGCTGGAATTACATGTGCGCACCACTGCATCCGGCCTGAGCTTCTTTCTCAGTAATATTTTACCACAAGGGCCACAGAAGTCTGTGAAGGCAAGACAACGTTTTCCTGGTGATGGGTTTTAATCCACTGCCAAAGGCAGAAGATATGAACCAGCATTTTGCTTTCTCCTGTGAACGAGGACAGAAACAGAAGGGGACATTTGACAATCACCGAAATCTGTGCAGGCAGATAAGACCCAGGACTCCACAGCTGCAGACTTCAGACCAAAGTGAACAGGTGTCCTGGAGCTCAGCAGTCACACTTCACCTGTGGAGAGGTGGGACTACTGAAACAACGACACTGCGTCACTCCCTCTAACCCTCCTCAAAGTCCAACATGAAGCTTTCTGGAGAGAGTGGTTCTGGATTAATTTATTCAATGGGGCTAACCTATGGGCCAGACACTGCTTTGGGGGGCATTTAGAGCTCCACATAAGATGAGCAGGTGTTTGCTCTCTGGTGACTGTCGCCGAGATCATCTGTTTGTTACACCACCGTTTCTTGACATTTTTTAAAACCTCACATCTCGACAGCCCTGCCTCACCCTCTGCATGTTCCTGCAGCCTGGAATATTTCGTTGTACTTTGCTTTTTTGTAGTTTGCATTCTGAAAGTGAGAATTACGTTGACTCTGCTTTCTTCAAGTTACACATCTTCATCAGAAATTCTAATATCCAGAGCCTCCTGGGAATGCTAAGAACCACTGTTCAATTGGACACCTCACTGCCACTGGAAGCCCAGAGCTCTGAGAGGAAGTGGAGGACACAGCTGTGGTGCTGGCCGTCCAGACTCCGCCTTCTCCAGCCCCACCTGAGTCTTTCCCACTTTGCTCTGTGGTCCCCTCCTAGAAATCTTGTTCTGACAAGATTCCATCCATGTCACACCAATCTGGTCTCTTAGGTCACCACTGCTTAAAGACAAAGGAAAGAAGAACTGACCCAAACCCCCAAATTCCTCCATCTATACCATGTACTTGGTTTGCAGACAGGTTTCTGGTTTGGTATTCCTGCCTTGCGCCTTCACTATGTAAATCCTGGTGGCTGTTTTGGGACAAATGGCCTCTTTGGATGGTATCTGACTGCGTGACCAGTAAGGTTTCTTTCCAACCCCAGAATTAATTCTCAGACTGTGTCAATGCTCTGAGAGTTCGTTTTGGAAACCTTATCCTTAGAGTGAGAATCAATAAATGGTGGGAAGAATTTTGGGGGAAACAGATCAGGCACACAAAGAACGAAGTCAGGGAGGTTTCACTTTTTAAGTGTAATTAAAAATCCTTATAAAGGTGTTTATGATCATCAAAGCTTTCAGAAAAATATATTTTCACTAGGTTTAAAACGATCATGGTTTCTCTCTTTTTGCAACAGCAGGCAGTCTTTAATTTCTCCCTCTTCGAAACTGCAATTTTTGCGGAAGCAATACAGTTTCGCAGCATCTGAAGGAAAGCTATGTTACAACAAAATAAAAAACAAAAGCACTCATCATCCGTGAGGCACTAATCTACAGGTCCCCAGGGAGTTCAAACTCCAGTGGAGAAGCCTGGCGCAGTCCCCTTCCCACAGGGACTCTTCTCTTGGTCATGTGACTAGCCAGAGCAAATAGGGCATTATCAAGATGATGCCCACAGAGACTGGGGGAACACCTGGAAACTGTGGGCTGTTCTTGAACACTCCAAAGAACCCAGCCGCCCTGCTTCCAGAAATCCCAAGTAGCCACGTATAGAGTGATAACAGCAGGTGAAACAAGGTCTCTGGCCAAAAGCCACAGCTCAGTTCTGAGTCAGCAAAGAAAAGAAACCGCTAGCATTAGCTGGGTGCGTTGGTGCGCACCTACAGTTCCAGCCACTGGGGAGGCCGAGGCTGGAGGCCTGGTTCAGTCCAGGAGTCCAAGGCCAGCCTGAGCAATATACTGAGACCCTGTCTCAACAACAGACAGAAAGGGGATGGGGAGGGGAGGAAGGGGACAAACTGCTAGCAGTTTGTGAGAAGGTTTTACAGTGAGTCTGAAAATCTAGGCAGAATAATTATTCCCTTGACTTTATTCTCCTTTTCCAACATGGTTTGGCTATTCTAGTTGTTCTGCCTTTCCATGTACATTTGAAAATACCCTTGTCTGTAGCTACAAAGTCCTGCTGAGATTTCTCATTGGAATTTTGTTAAACATGTGGATCAACTGGGTAAAAATGATATCTTAACTAGGCCGATTCTTCCAGTTCCTGAATATAACCTAACTATCTATCTATCTATCTATCTATCTATTCATTCATTCATTCATTCCCTATCTCCCTATTTATTTAGGTCTTCTTTAACTCCCTTCATCAGTGTTTTACAATTTCTACACACAGATCCACACATGATTTTTCAATTTATACCTAAATATTTTTCACTTGTTGCTTTTATAAATGGTACTTGGGGGGGGTCCAATTATTAATTATAAGAATATAGAAACTTGTTTGTGTGCATCGGCACTTAATCTTGCAAACCTACTAAACTCATCTAGTCCTTCTAGGAGCTTCTGATGGACTCCTTGGTTTTCTACACAATTAGGTAACCTGGAAATCGGGCCAGCTTCACTTCTTCCTTTCCCATCTGTATGCCTTTTACTTCTTTCCCCTGCCTTACTGTACTGACAATAACTGATAATGTCGAACAGGACAATGGTCAGACAAGACAGTCCTACCCTATTCCCCAAAAGAATGCAAACATTAAGGATGAAGTTAGAGATAATCTTTTTTATATTGTTGTTGTTGTTAGGTGCATTTAACAAGTTCAAGAGTTTCCTTCTATTCTAGGTTGTGGACAAGTTTTCAGAGTAGAAAGCTGTCACTGTTATGTGTCTTGGTACGACTGGTCCTTTTATCCTAATGTCGTGCCTTTACGCCTGCTAATTTTCTTTACTCTGAAGTCTACTTAGATATTAGCAGAAGATACTCCAGTCTTCTTTTGATTAGTGTTTCCATGGTTTAACTTTTTTATCTTTGTAATCTTATGTGTATTATTTATCTGAAGTGGGTCTTTTAAAACAAACATAGAATCAGATTTTTTTCCCCAAATTCATTCTGATAACCTCTATCATTTACTTGGTGTGCTTATAACCATTTTTTTTAAAGACAGGGTCCCCCTACGTTGCCCAGGCTGGCCCTGAACTCCCCCTGCGGCCTTCAGGTGGCTGCGACTCAGGCATGTAGCTCCACGCTTAGCTCACACCATCTGTAGTTAGTGGACACGACTGATATGTTTGGACTTGATATATTAAGGGCTTCCATTTAATTGTTTTCTGTTTTTCTTTTCATTATTTCTCCCTCCTTTCCTGACTTCTTCTGGGTTATTTGAACATTTTTAGTATTTCATTGAATATTTGTTTCTGACTTTTTGTTCAGTTTTACTAAGTAGCTGACCTAGGTATCGAGATATTTATGTATCGCATTTTACAGCTACTTAGAGTCGATATTTCACTACCTCAACTTGACCACCATCACAGGTTCTTTCACATTCCTCTCTCTGTGTTATTTCTAATTACACTGAAACTCCCATCCTCTAATGTTATAATTATTTTGAGGGAAGAACAAGAGGACTGTGTATTATATTCAGGCAAATATCAATCATTTCTGTTGTTGTCTCTTCAATGCAGATGCTCCAAATTTTCTTTCAGTTCCAACAACTTCCTTTTAGTTTTGCTTCATCTGAGAATGTCTTGGCTTCAACCCCGTTGAAGGGTATTTTTGCTGGATATAAAATTGTGAGTTGACACTTCCACCCTCTCCCCACAGCACATCACATTTTAATTTCCTGGCCCTAACAACTTCTGATGAGAAATCTGCAGTCATCTGGAGGGTTGTTGCCCTTCTCTGCTTTCAAATATTCACCTTTAGTTTCCGTGTTGCTATAATTTTAGTTTTGTGTGTCTGTGTGGGGTTTCTTGGTCTTTATCCTGTTTAGGATTTCTTGAATCTCCAGTTGGAAGCTTCCAGGCATTATTTCTTCAAGTCAATTTCCTATACTACTATTTCTCCTCTCTCAGCTATGAGGGCTGGGATGCTATACCTTCTGTCACTGTCTCACAAGTCCAAGTATATCCCTTCACCCTCAAGTTTTCTCCCAGACTGGAGAGTCTCTCCTCGTCTGTCTTCATGCTCACCCACTCTCTTCTACCATCTTCACTCTATTGCTGATCTCCCCCAGTTAATGTTTTTCAGTTATATTTTTCAGTTGAAAAATTCCTATTTAGTTCTTTATGTCTTTCATGAGAGTTTCCATTCTTTCTGTTAATTTCAGGAATTTTGCCCTTACTTGTTGGAACATTTTATAACAGTGGTGCTAGCCTCTGTCCGATAAGCCAACATCCGTGTTCTCTTGGCATTGATATCTTCTGGGTTTTTCCATGTGAGTCAATTTTCCTACCCCCCACCCCACATAGGCCAATAAGTATTTTTTAAATTGTATCCTGAACATTTTGATGATTGTTAGGAGATTTCTAGATCATCTTAAACTCCCATAGAGAAAGTTGGTATTTCTACCTCAATGTGCATTAATCAACCTACTTGTCCTCTGGCTAGAACTTGTGACCAATCTTCTGTGGACTGCAGTTCCACTGTCAGTTAAGATTTCAAAGTCTCTGCAGTGCCGTTGGGATCTGTGCCCCACACGTGCACCACACCCTGTGGCCAGCATGGGGCCTGGCAGTGGTTTAGGGCATATCTCATTTGTCAAAGTCCAGTTTTGTGATTTCAGGGTCACACTTCTGCATCACAACGCACAGGTAAGCCCAGGAGTTCATAATGAAATTTAAGGACTTTACTTCCAAGTCTGTCCCTCTCACAAAGCTTCCCCAGTACTTTCTAGGTAAATGGGGCTGCCCTTCCTCAATACCTGGGCAGAAAGCTGGGATTTTATTTATGCTGGTGTTGCCACAGAATCCATGATCGCCCCTGTTTGGAGGCAAGCAGGTGAAGGGGAGGGGATGTGGGGAGGAAGCAACTGGGGATCATTCCACCTCTTAGGATCACAGCTGCACTGATCACACACAATAGTTTCCTGCCCTGGGAATTTTAGGATCCTACTAGATTCAACCCGCTGCCATGATAGGATTGCTTGAGTTTCACGGTGCAAGAAAGCAAACAGAAAAAATAAACAAACAATAATTCCTGTACTTTCTCTGAGTATTATAATAATTCTTTCCATTCCTTCAGACAGAACTTAGGATTTCTCCTAGAGTTCTCTGTATCTATATTAATGCCCACTTCTGGGCTTTATGCTGTGTTGAGTTTAGGAATGAGAAAGTTTGGGAATGAGAAAGAGGAGAAAATGAAGAATTCAACCCTGGTTCAGAAGGACTTCAAAATCTTCTTCCCCAGTCTACCTTTCAGAGTCCTCAAACAGCTGCTGTCTGCCAGGTGCTCTAGCTGAATTCAGTGGAAGACACTGGGTGAGCTGTTCGCTCCAGGACTAGAACCTTACACACTCCGTTTTACGTCTTGTTGTTACACAGCAACAGGCAACGACCTGACTCAAGAAGCCATCATGCAGTGCACGTGAAATAACCCATTTTCTATATCTGTTCTGCAGGAAGGTCACCAGATCTAACTCTAAGATAGCTGTGACCAGTTCCATGGCAGACTAGTCTCTGCTTTCTTATCTTGCCCCCCCCAAAAACAGATTCCATTCAATTATTGGAGTAATCGAAACAACAGCAGTGAAAACCGTAGAGGACACTCACTCAGTCGATGGAGGGTCACTCTGCCGTCAGGTATAATGTGCTGGGAAGAGTTCTGACATCTCATTCTCTCATGCCCTGACTGCCCGACCATCAGTCAGAAGAGCTAAGAGAATCAGGGAGACAAATGCAAGGACAGGATAAAACTGGAAAGTGAAAATATCCTATGGGAAAAATTTCCCTCCAAGTTATTCTTGTATAGAATTCCCAAAAGAAGGGTTATTATGCCCTTGAAAATACAGCATTTCACCAGCAAGCAGCATTTCATTCGGAATAGTCTGCGAATCTGTTTGTGTAATTAAACACTCATTTTTCCTAAGGGAAAAATCGAGAGATGTCAATCAGCTCCTCTAGCTTTTATAAGCTTTGCCCAACAGAAGCAAATCACTAAGAAGCAGCTAACTGTGTGGATACCATTTCACACCTTCAGGGAGGAAAATATTGGAAGTGTTTGTGAAGATGAGTCAGCAGGAACTGTCCAGACACTAGTGATGAGAGTTTAAACTGGTAGTCACGATGGATGGCAGCCTGGCAGTGTGTGGTTGACTGAAGATGACTATGCACGCAACCCTGCGATTCCATCCCCAGGTACAAATACAAAACTAGCTCTCACGTGTCGCCATCAGGAGACCATACTGCTGAAAACAGCCTGTGTACCCCTAACATGATTCTCAGTCCAGAACTGTGGCTTATTCATAAAAGAGAACAATGCATAATAGTTACAATAAATAAAGCAGAGCTGTACATATCAATGTAATTAAATTTCAAGACCATGATGCGTGAAAAACAAAGTTGAATGTTCTGTATACATTAAGAGATTTATATAAAATGGTAAAAGAATACTGTATAAACAATTGAACACCATGTACTATATATTATTTTTGTAGTACAACCACGTATATATTATGTACTGTAACCACACACTATATATTATTATAGATACATGGATGGCCATGTTTGCATAAAAAGACATTTCAGTTAACAAAGGACTGCATACACATCAGTCACCCCTAAGATTATAATGGAGGTGAGGTCACTTGCCATTGCCTAGTGACACTGATCTGACTGAGGTGCTATGGCGCAACACACTTCAGATGGGTTCATGGTGATGCGGGTACTAACAAAAATACTGCACTACCACATGTATAAAAGTAGAGCACATATAATTAGGTGCAGCACATGCTACCTGAGAATAAATGACTATGTAGTCTCTATGCTATTTTTTTTTTAATTGTCAGGGCATACTTCTACCTTTTTTTTTTTTTTAAGTTAACTATAACATAGCCTCAGGGAGACCTTCAGGAGGTATTCCAGAAAACCATCTTGCTCTGTGAGCGTTACTGCCCCTAGATCTTCCAGTGAGACAAAATGTGGAAAATAGGGACATTGATGATCCCAACCCTATCCAGGCCTGGGCTAATGTTTGTGCCTTAGTTTTGTTTTGTTTTTAATACTTTTAGTTGTAGATGACTTTATATTTATTTTTCTATGTGGTGCTGAGGATTGAACTCAGAGCCTCACGTGCCAGGCAAGTGCTCTAACACCGAGCCACAACCTAGCCCTGTGCCTTAGTTTTTAACAAAAAAGTTTCAAATATCTTAACAATAGGAAAGACACACACACACACACACACACACACACACACACACATATATATATAAAAAGAATGTCCAGAAACAAAAATATTTTTGTCCAGCTGTAAAACATGGGATTTTTTTTTCTTTGTGGTGTTGGGAGTCAAACCCAGGGCCCCCACGCCTGCCAGGCAAGCCCTGTACCACTGAGCTGTACCCCCAGACCATGAGTTTGTGTTTTGAACTAAGTATATAAAACAATCAGAAATCTAAAATATTAAAATATTTATAGAGTCAAGTCATAATATGCTAAGGTCAATGTGATACTGAAGAAAAAATGTTAAGAAGTGTAGGGCCACCTAAGTATGCAGTGATGACAAAGTCTGCGGTTGTGTACAGAATGTCCCCAGCCTTCTGGCTCACTCACCACCCACTGACTCACCCAGAGCAACCTCCAGGCCCATGTGCGCCCACACGGGTGTGCCATTTTGATTTTTTGACGGTGTATTTGCATTCTATGTTTTCTATGTTTAGATATAAAAATACTCACAGCAAGTTTATAGTCTTCAATACAGTAACACTCTGCTCAGGACTGTGGCCGAGGACCCACAAACTGTACAGCACATGAGCTGGGTGCACCACAGGCTAGTTTGTGTGAGTACACGTTGCAATGCTCACACAATGACAAAGTTGCAGTTTTTAGACTGTATCCCTGTTGCTAAGTGACACATGATGCGTATATGTAATAACTATATAAACACATATATGTTAATGAAACCACTAAATTCAGGACAGTAGTTGTCTCTAGAGACAGGAAGCAGGTTGAGGAATAATATACAAACATAAACCCTATCTAAAGCAAAAACGCTAAGTTTGAAAGGGCTTGGTATCAGTCCTTGAGTGTCTGTATGTTATTCTCTTTTTGTTTTCCTTGAAAAAAGATTATAAGTACATAAGTTGCTAACACTCAAATGCTGGAAGAATAATATTCTAAATGAAAGAATAAAATTCTGGCAGTGGTTTAGCTATACGCACAGACATGCACAGCTCAACCAGCAGAAGTGAGTCACACCTGACACGACACACTGCTGCGCTCTACATGTTGATGACTCCCTCCCCAAGTTACACACTGGAACTTACAACCAATGTTTTATTATTAAGTGGAGGGGGGCTTGGGGAAGTGATTAAGTCACAGGATAACTGCACTTAAAAAAGTTCAATGAACTCTCTTCTCTTTCTGCCACATGAACACAAAAAGCAATGAGGCATCATCTATGAGGGACAGGCCTTCACCAGACAGTGAACCTTCTGGTACTGTCACCTTGGACTTCCCAGGATCCAGAACATGGAGACCTGAGAAAAAAATTTCTGCGACAGTATTTTATTATAGCAGCCCCACCGCCTGAGACACACCAAAATATTCCAGCATGTATTTCCAAACTTGAAGGTCATTTTCTTAAATAACTACAATATCATTCATTATCACAACTAGTGTAATTTTCTAATATCATATATCATCCAGTGATATGAAAAAGTTAAAGATATACAACTGCCAGATGTCAGAGATTACAGGTTCAACAATCACTGACTGAAGGTACATATGGGACGTGTGGACTCGATCACTCACAGCATTTTGCTGTCACCAAGGGCCTAAGCCCATAAACTGGGAATGTTTTGGTGTGCAATTCATATATTTCAGGGCAGGAAAAACTATATAATAAACTCCAGAACTATAGTTTCTTAAAATAAAGGTTTCAGCTTTCACATGTGGTTCCTTAGTCCTAACACTGTATGTTTCAAAAGATCCATCTCTGCTCAGGTGCTGCATTAACATCTAAGGCCTGCAGCGACTCTTCATATAGCACTGCACAATTCTGTTGCACTACCAGTTATTAATTCATAACCTACCTCCAAAAATGATTTAAAATGACTAGTACAATTATATGAGTTTTGAAAACGTAATAAAAATTACAATTAAAGAATAAAGATACAAGTATTGGAAGATAGGGAGACAGATAACTGAACTAGAAATTTCAAATAACATTAGTTACTGTAATTGGACACTCGATTTTTCTGACGACCAAAGCAAAAATGGAGATATGATGGTTTTGTTGTATTTTTTTTCATTAGTTCTTAAAAAACCGCTTAAGAATTAATCAGCATATTTGAACGAAGAAACTTGTACACAAACTTGTATGTTAAAAAACTATTACATTTGTTAACAATGATTTTATAAAAGCTAGAAAAATATCCTTCATAGATGAGCCTTATATACAACTGTATTAAAAACAAAACAAAACAAAAAAAAAAAGGGCTTATAATACAATCACAGTTCACTGAATGAGTTTCTATGTTACCTAAAGGAAGAGAGGTTAGGTGGGTAGCTTTCTGGCAATCTGACTTGATACTGAGAGAAAGTTTGAGAAACAGACAGACAATATGTCCCTCTGCATAATGTTGTCCAATGACAGGGACTGCACCCATGTTTTAACTGAATTTGGTTTGCACACAGCACAAGTGTGTGCTCATTAGTGAGTAGTTTGCCAATCAGCGCATAACCTCCATGTAGGAAGAGACTAAGAACACACCCCATAAACACACACCATTTTAATTTCCCTTCACTCCAAACAGGTTCAGTGTCCTGTTGCATAAGGAAACGAACAAAGGAAGGATTTTGGAAACCTATGCAGACTAATTTGAGATCTCCTGATCTTAAAATCCACAGGAGAGAGGTAACCTAGTGTAAGAATCACACTGCACTAATCACATTAGACACACAGGTAAACGCATGCGTGCACATGCAAAATTAGCACGTGGTATCTGCTTCCTCTCAAATAATATTTCTCAACTCAACTGTCCTTTCTTCCTCTCAGCCCTACCTTTTCTGAGAAGTAGAGCAGTGTAAATGAAAACAGCTCAGGTCTCTGTGATCTGAGACTTTTTTATCTCATCCTCAAGTGCTTAGGATGGCCTCAAACTGAGCAGGGTTCAATGGATACGAGCTGACTTCCCTATTCCATGCTTGTATCTCAGATGTGTTCTTCTAGACACCAATCAACAAGGATTTCTATGCAGATATTCAAAGTTTGCTGATGAAAATTAGAGTTCAAAGTTCTCTGTGTCCTCTGTGCCAGGTGACGACATCTCCAATAGCTAGACATCAAAAAGAAGCATATCCAAATGCTTGATAACTCAGCAGCAGCAGAGTAACAAAGAAAGAAAGAATGAACTTTGTACTGGTTGTCAAAAACGCAAGGGCGCAGGACAGACCAAGGAAGAAATACTGATGTGTGCCTTTTTTTTTTTTTTTTTTTAAGGTGGGTGGTAGGGGCTAATGAGGATTGAACCCAGGGGCCCTCAACCACTGAGCCCCATCCCCACCCCTACTTTGTATGTTACTCAGAGACAGGGTCTCCCTGAGTTGCTTAGGGCGTCACTTTTGCTGAGGCTGGCTTTGAACTCACGATCCTCCCACCTCAGCCCCCCAAGCCCCTGGGATGACAGGTGTGCGCCACTGTCCCGACTCCGTGCTCTTTTCTTGCACACACTCTTTTCCTATATGACCACGAGGCTTACATTCCCAAATACTGGTTCTCAGCTCAAGAGAATTCCCAACCTCAGGGAGAAGTATGCAGAGACCCACATACACTGTGTACATGTTAAGTATCTAAGTTAACTAAAAAGGAAAATGAAGAGTATCAATAAAAAATTACTCCCAGGCTGAATCGATTTAAAAACTACATGTGGAAAAAGAAATGCACAAGGGCCCCAAGACCAGAGCTTCAGCACGAGGCTGAACTGTTTAGATCCACGATTCCTGCAAATCCACCACAGGCCTTTAATGGCAGGGTGAGAAGGGTCTTCAAAGAGTAGGACCATACGATCCCCAAACACGACCTCCTCTTAGCTCAGAGCCTCCCTTCTCCAGAGGGGAGCAGAGTGACAAATAAAGAAATAAAGAATGAACTTTGCACTAGTTGTCAAAAATGCAAGGGCAGAGGACAGACCCAGGTTGTCCTCAGTCCCCAGTACTCACCTGGGCTTCACTGTGCGCTCATTACCTTATGGGTCTTCCACTTCCCTCTCAGTTGAAGACTCCGAGACAGAAGTCTCAATGACTCCAGCGCGCACGGATAAACCACTGTATGACTGGGCTCCAGAACACCCCGCTCTTCTGGGATTTCCAGGCTAATCAATGGGATGGGACATACCTTTGACCTCATGACCACGTGACACTGTTCCACCTGACCTCTGAGGTCACCACTCTCAGGACACATCACCCTTCTAGAATTACAACTTTTTTTTTCTGGGTGGAGCTGGAGATCAAACTCAGGGCCTGGGCATACCAGGCAGGTGCTGTACCACTGAGTGACATCCCCTGCCATGCCATAGATCTTATCTGTCTAATAATTTTAATCTCTTTGCTAATATCCCATTCCCTCCTAGCTCTCTACCCACTAGGACAAACTGTCTTTCAAGTCAAAGTCATGGTGATATAAAGAAATCAGGCAGAGGGCTGGGGATGTGGCTCAAGTGGTAGCGCGCTCGCCTGGAATGCACATGGCGCTGGGTTCGATCCTCAGCACCACATAAAAATAAAATAAAAAGATGTTGTGTCCACCGAAAACTAAAAATAAATATTAAAAAAAATTTCTCTCTCTCTCTCTCTCTCTCTCTCTCTTTAAAAAAAAAGAAATCAGGCAGAACTGGATTAGAATCATTGCTCTATTGACTGGTAATGGTACAACTTTCATAACCATGGAACACTCCTTTATTATCAAAGGGAGTAGACACGTGTATCTGCTGGCCACTGCCACCACCAGTCACCGAATACAGTCCCCGCTGGCATCCCAGGGGAACTGGTTCTATTACCCTCCTTGGATGCCAAAATCCGTGGCTGCTCAAGTCCCTTTTATTAAACAGCACAGCATCTGCACAGAACCTATGCACATCCTTCCATCCACGTTTTAAATCATCTCTAGATCACCTGTAACACCTGACAAAACAGAAGTGCTATGTGATTAACTGCCACACTGTATTGTTTAGGAAATAATAACAGGAAGAAAAAAGAAATGTCTGTACTGTTCAGTACTGATAGAATGGTTTTTCCCTGAGTATTTTTAATCCACAGTTGGTTGGATCCAGAGGCGTGGATGCAGCGGGGCGGGCTGTCATTTCCAAGTTTCAGGCACAGTAATCCCTCCTATGTGTATGACTCTACAAAAGGCTTCTGAAGTAATTAATTCCATATCGTCTTCATTTTACCAAAAAGAGGGGCTGAGGCTTGTGCATGATCCTCGTCTGGCAGGGCCTAGGGAGATGTCAGCTGCTGCTCTCGAGGCCCGGGGCTTACTCAGGGCCATGTGCCTACTGTGGGTTGGGATTGGAACCACGGACTCTTGACACTCCACTCACCTCTTCCACTACAACTTCACTCTCTCATTCCACATTCCGCTCCTCTTTGGAAGACGCCTCATCTATGACTTGTGGCTTCCACCATCAGCCATTGGCAAATGCCTCTTTTGGCCTAAAGATCTCATCCTGACCTCACTCTCTTCACATCACTTACTCAGAAGTCTACTAGAATGTTCTCATTAACATCTCTCCCTAAAAAATAATGCTTAAGAGTCACCTCTCTTGTCAAGACAACTTATGGGGAAAAGAATAACAGTCTTTTCAAAATATGATGCTGGAACAACTTGCTACCAACATGCAGAAGAACAAGGCTGGACCCCATCTTACACTACAGACCCAAACTGACCAGACTTAACATTAGAACCAACGTTAAAACATGAATGTCTTTGCGACCTTGCATTAGGCAATGGCTTCTTGGATATGATACTAAAAACATAAACGACAAAAGAAAAAGCACAGAAGATGAAATTAAAATTTTGATTACTCAAAAACAATACTTTGGAAAATGAACAGATGCCCACAGAATGGGGACTAAATCTTGTGAATTTTATGTCTGATAAGGGACTTAGAGACAAAATATATACAGACCTGTTACAACTCAGTATTCAAAAGACAATCCAATTAAAAAATGAGAAAAGGGCCTGAATAGACATTTCTCTAAATAAGATACAGAAATGGCCAAGAAACACTTAAAAATATGATCAACCTTGTCATTAGCCACCGAAGAAAGTAAATCAAAGTCAAAGTGTGAGGGCTGAGGGTACAGCTCAGGGGTAGAGCACTAGCCTGGCAGGTGAGGAATGGGTTCCACCCCCATCCCCATCCCCACCCCAGGAGGTGATGCTACCACGTGACACTAGGATGGCTGGAACAAAAGACACAGACAGACGGGTCCTCAAATGATTCCACTGGGAAGGAAGAGTCACCATGGGATCCAGAGTTGCAAGTGCAGACCCAAGGGAAGCGAAAACCCGGGGCTGCACAAAACCTACATCCACACATTCACAGCAGCATTAACTGTGACAGCCGAAGAGTAAAAATAAATGTCCATCAACTGATAAATGGATGAATAAGGTGTGATCCATCCATGATTCCATTTACCTAAACGTCCAGACCAGGCAAATCTGTATAGAAACCAGGTTAGCAGTTGTCTACAGCTAAGGGGGTCAGAGAGGCCAGTGGTGGGTAAAGAATATGGGGTTTATTTTTGGGGTCACAGAAATGTTCTAAAATTCACTGTTAATGATTGTACAACTCTGTAGGCGCACTAAAAGCCACGGATGTATATTTTCAATGGATGATGACAGGTGCATTATATTTCAAAACACTACTTAAGAAAAAAAAAAATCCTTTACGAAGCATTTCCTAGTAGGACTTGCTCTTTTCCCAGCCACCAACTCTTAAGACCAACAAGCTTTAATGCAGAGCTGTAGCTACTTGATTCGAGGAGAATGGAACATATTTTTTAAAAAGAGTCCTGGCCTTGAAGACAAGAAAATAGATCCAATACTAGTTTGGACACCAACTACCTATACAGCCAAGTCCCACCAAGCCCTGGTTCCCTCATGTTTGAGCTCCTTCCTTGGCTAAATCAAGTCTTAGGAGATAGTGTAATCTGTACAACTTTGAACTTCGCAATGTGTTGGGAATTCTAGGGGATTGGGATGAGGAAAGAATTCAATGTTCTCACAAGAGACTTCTTCAGGAAAGCGCCACCGTACTCCATGGTGCTTTGCTAAATCTGGGAGATAAGCAGATGCTCCTCTATGTGCAAAATCTTAAATCGTGAAGCAAGAAGACAGCTGTCGTCGCATAACACAAATAGCGAGGCAGACTATGTGTGAGTGGAATAAGAATTAGAAATATTTATAACACTATTTTACTACTATGTACCATGGGATAAAGAAAGGCTTCCTCAGTCTGAACATGATTTTATTAAAACCCCTACCAATCCCCACTAGAAGAGCAGAGGTCATTTGTGTGCCAGGCGCTTCATACACATTACTTCCTTCAAACTTCAAATACTCTGCAACTTACTTACTGTTGTGTTCATTTTTAAAGAAGATGGAGGCCGAGGGAAGGCAAGTCATCTGCTCACCTTCCAATGTGCTTCCAGCTGGCTTCTTGGGTCCCCATAGGGGACTGCCTCAGAGGACAAGTCAAATGCCAGAGACATGCTTGATTCTAGATCTTAACCTGTATGTCCCAAAGAAAGCGGACGACCTTGCCAGTTTCATTTTTGTTCCACTCTTTTGAACCACACTGTGACAGCCGCTCATCAATACCAGAGGCTTGTCACCACTGTATGACACTCACATGGTGTCTGTCACCTCCCAAGCGTCTGTCACCACTCCACCTCACCCTTCTCCATCCTGCTGTCCACCCACACCCTCTGGCCTTGAAAGCCCAGCTGTTTGCCCTCGTGGAGCTCTCTCGGGGCACCCTTTGTGGAAATTCTCTTCCTCTTTCCAACTCCCATCGCGTTTCTTGAGTAACAGTGAACCACCCACTCTGAGCCAGGCGTCCCAGTGGGCTCAGAGTTACTCAGGATTATTTCTTCACTGCACAGCTGAGGGCCAAGGGGTTAGTCCTATGCATGTTACAGCCTGTGTATAAAAACTGCCCAACAGGCTAACAAGCCTGCAAAAAGCTCTTTTCTGCCAAAGAAAAAAATCTTGGGCTGCAGATGTAGCTTGGTGGTAAAGGGAAACAGATTGCTTAGCACATGTGAGGTCCTGGGTTGGATCCTCAGGCCTGAAAAGGGGAAAAAGAGCTGGGGGAGGGGGGGGTGGAAGGATCAGAGAAGGAACAACACTTGACTGGTACTTTAAAAAACTAAAGTTAACTGAGGATGAAAGGCCTTCTTGGGTTCAGTTTATGAACTCCAAGAAAAACAATCTGCCTGCCATTTATTAATTTATTCCCAATTTGAGTTTTAAAAAATATCTCCACTGTTTCACAAAATGTAAATCAAAGCTTTTCTTGCATCTTTGGTAGATTTCCCAAGTTGCACTTATTTTTTAAAAACAACTATATTAGGAGTAATATCTAATGAAGATGTCCACAGTAAAAAGCGTCTTACAGAATCCAAAAATTCCAAAAAGTACTAAAAGAATCTCTGAACTCATCCAAGTTTTCAGATATTGACCAATACTATGTTCCATGGACCAAAATCAGATGCAAAATGAATGCTTACACTGCTGATAAGACATGAACCTTACAATTTCACATTATAACTTTAATGCTGGCACCACATGGGTGTTTAGAGATCAAAGAGTTTTGCTAGCAATTTCAGGGGAAAATGTAGGAAAGGGGCTCAGAGGCTGAACATGAGTTTTTAGGAAATCCAGGTTTTTTTTTTTTTTTTGGTCCCCTGTCCTTCTGTATTGTGAACTGAACCCAGGGGCTTGCTCATACTAGGCAAGTGCTCTACCACTGAGCTACACCCCCACCTCTTCTAATTTTTTTTTAAACACTTGAGCCAGAGAATAAGTTGCTGAGGTTGACCTTGAACTTGGGATCCTCCTGCTTTACAGACTTCTGAGTAGCTGGGATTACACGTGTGTACCAATATACCCAGCAAAAATCAGTATTTAAAAATTTTATCTTCAACAGTTTCTAAAGAAAATAAATATACAAGTATGTACTATTCTTCCTTATCATCATCAAGGTTGCCAATCACACATATTTAATACATGATCTTAGTATATATTACCATATAAAAAGAATATATGTATAGTTGATATGATTCTAACAGTCCCTGATGTATTACTACTTTCCTCAACTCAAAGATTAATCTGGGAGGACAAGAAACTTGCACAAGTTAACATAACTGATAGGTCATAAAGAATTAGAAACTAGGTTTTCCAGCTTCTAAAGCCTACCTGAGCTTTTAATTATGATAACTTTGGTTAGTCATTTAGACTGTAGAAAGAATCTTCATTACTGCACAAAAGGAGAAAACTCACATTTCAGAAAGTCCAAAAGACTCCTCCAGTATTCCACAATAATAAAGAGAGTAGGGCTGGGGTTATGGCTCAGTGGTAGAGCGCTCGCCTGGCACATGCAAGGCCCTGGGTTTGATCCTCAGCACCACATAAAAATACATAAATAAAACAAAGGTATTACTAAAAATTAAATATTTTTAAAAAATAAAGAGTAAAATTTCTTATGAAATGTGCAATGCATGAGCGTATGCCCAACAAAATTCAACTAGATTTCAAGGTACCAGCTACTATTGCTGCAGGTATTGCAATCCAGTAGGAAGATTCTTTTATTCAAGTGCACAAAACCCCCAAATAAACCACCACCCTCATCACCACCACCAACATTAAAAACATAAAAATTTCCTTATAGTTTTAAACATGCATTCACATTTTTTGAAACTCACTCTTTGTCTCTGTGGCTTGTATGAGGAGATTACAAAACATTTTGTTGTCATGTCCTTAGCCACCCTGCTCCTTCTCCTGAGGATGCATAGTCAAATACCGACGGCTTTCTCAGCCACAGGACTGGGCTGAGCTCTGGACTTCTCTAAGCCTAGTTGTTCTCACAAGAATCCTTGCCTTCAGAGCAAAAGCCCTGATGGGAAACACTGTGCGTCTACAGCCATGAAGCGTGGCCCCTAGGGCAACGTTGCCAGGTATTCTGGATCCTAAGGGTTTTGGTCTCCCCAGCTCCCACCCGCCCTGTTTTAGTGACACAAAGCGTGTCCTTGCTACCAAAAGGAGAGCGGCAGAAGACTAACTAGACATGGCTGGACTCTTCTTCCTCCCTCCCTCCCTTCAAAAACTATTCACATTTTTTGGAAACAGGCACACTCAACGAATACTGTGCGGTATATCAAGTGTCACCAAACCTGGTTCTAAAGCTTCGATCCGGCTAGTGGACTGACAAGGCCCGATCACCCGTATCCTCCGCCTCACTGTGCATGTGTGTAATGTTTTTCCATACGGCCTGGGGAGGCTTAAGTAAGGGAATCCCATAAAACACTGCGGGCGACGGAACTGCAAGAGCCCCCGTCCTGGGCTGCACCCTAGTTCCAGCACTGCTGGCACTTTTTAAAGAGGTGAGGGGCTGGGCTTGTGGCTCAGTGTCAAGCACTCGCCTTACATGTGGAAGGCACCGGGTTCCATCCTCAGCACCACATAAAAATCAAATAAAGGCACTGTATCCATTGACAACTAAAAAAATATATATATATTAAAAAAAGAAGGTGAACCAAAATTAAGTACATGATCACTAATTTTAAAATTAGAGCAAGTCATCCTAGTTTTGTAATCCTCTACATTCCTTCTCCTAATCTTTTTGAGGGCTGCGGGGCAAGGTTCTGCTGTGATCGATTTTATGTCACCAGCAACTGGCACAATGCCCCAAATGCAGCAGGTACTAGCCTGGAGAGAACAGTCTAGAGGAGCAGAAGGCACCCTGGCGCCACACATGGCCTCCTGTTAGCTTGGTAATGTTGGGTGGGGTCTTCAATTTCAGTTTGTTTCTTCACCAGAACAAAAGGAAGAGTGACTTGCGTCACTGATGAGATACTGAAATAGACCACTGCGTGAGTGCACTCTTTTCTCTTGCAGGCATGTAAAAGGCATTCAATAAAATGCTGATTCCTGACATATCTGAATACTCATCTAAACTCTACATTTAATTCTGCAATTCGTGCTCTGTTAACGTGGCTGCAGAGGGATTTCTAAAAATGAACTCAGACTTTCTTACCGACTCCTTTTTAAAACACCTATTCATTTGTGAAGTTAATATAAAAATATTCCTGCTCCAGGGGAAAAAAAAAAAGTACACACACATAAATTTTTTTATGTAATTCTAGGAAATCTATGAGCCCAAAGTTAATATCCCGTGTGTTACCTTTAGCTCTGGACACCAGGAAGCTCAGGGCTGAAACGAATCCACATTCATCCATGAATTCCTCATGGTCTAGAGATCTATGTTCTTCCTGTCCGTTTTTTATTTTTAAAGGTTCTATTGTGTGCTTAAAAGAATTTATGTCTATGGGAGGCCAATCCAGAAGGCTTAATTTTAGATTTTATAACATTCAACTTATAAAGCTGAAAATTTAGAAATCAGTTTTTCCTGAAGCTTCTAGGATTGGCTTGTAAACCATATGGTTCTTTTCAAAGCTCAGCAAACTTTGGCAACCCTTTTAAGGGTATGTACATAATATTTGGTTCCATTTATAAACTTATATTCCTTTCTTTTAAGCTACGTTAAGCTCTATTTTATTCTAGTATTGAAAAATGATTTTTAAATTATTTAAATAACTTAAAATATTAAAAAAATTTTTGAAACGACAATATTCCCACCAATACCACAGGTTCAGTATAGCTTTCTTCCTTTCCATATTAGAAATCCCCTTCTCTTATCACAGAGAGAAACTTGGCTCCCCTTGTCCCCAACACACTAATACACGAAGCTTGTCAACCCCCTGTCTCCCTGTGTGACCAGTCTTCCACCGCTGCAGCGGTCTCCTCCTGGGGCGCATGCTCTGCTCACCCCCTCAGGCTGACCCCTTCCCAGGCTGTCCAGCTACACAAACCCACTCCTCCCGCCCCCAACCTGGGTCTGAGGCATCCAGTACGAGCCCGTGTCCACCCACTGCATCCCATGCCGCTCCTGCAGAGACCGGACCTGCTTCTCTCCTGTAATGACTTTGGGGAACCCTGCAGACTCAATGCAACCAGGGAGAGGCCTTGAAAATACCTGGGAGGAGAACTAGAAGAAAAATTAAAACCATTTTCCCACCGGATGAGATCTGGAATAGCATTACTTTGAATAACGAGGGAAACATGCCCCTATCTGACACTAAGAGGAGCAAGCAGGGCCATGATCGGGTAGGAACCCGTCAGCACCTGTCCAAGGTCTGGAATTGCTCAGGGCAAGGGTCCGGATGGTGGCAATTTCCAAGTGGACCCTGTCAGTAGGGAGAGGGCTAAATCGTGGGGACACCAGGTGGTCTGCTGACAAGTCTATGGCCCGCTGCTGTACCTGTCTCAGGTGCCCTTCTGCTCGTGTGCTTCTGGTGAGGGGTTTGCACCATTTTTTTGGTCTGGTGTGCCGCAGTCTTGGCTGGGCACAGAATCACGAGCCAATCAAGCAGGAACAAAACTTTATTTTGAAAAAGCCGCTAACACTCTCAGCGCCAGCAAGTCAAAAACCGGTCCTCCCACGAGGGTGTCCGACCGGAACCCCGCGCCGACCGGAACCCCCCCGTCTCCTCCCACCTCCTCCGGAATTCCCTCCTACTATCCTTCCCCAACCAATGGGAACTCTCCAGCAGTCCCGTAAAGTCCCGTAACTTGAGTCCGGTAGCAGGCCAAGGTGAACAGCGGGAGTCCAGTTTGCATATGAATGTAAATTTTAACATAATCATCTCAGTGGCTAGCTGGCGTCACTTTACAACCAAAGGTGCCATACATCGTATATATGCTTGTGGCTCCTAGCACTGGTGAGCTTGGTCAATTAAAAAGCCTGATTTCTCTGATATGGGGCTGATACGCCCGTGCATCCGTGTGCCTCTGATTTAATTTGGTAAGCTCACAGGTGGTCATTTTTTATTAGCACGATGAATGTATTTATCACTTTGTGCCTTATGATTGTGCTGCGTAGCTGGAGATTATATTCTGATAAACTCTATGCCTAACATGTTGGTGGTTACTGGGCTACCACCTCATCCTGCCTGAGCACTTGCACTCAAGATGCAGTCGCTCAAAGCTACTCCTCAAATGGAAGAACTCAAGGCCAGGCACAGCTGGGAAACTGTTGTCCTACCAAACGCGCAGCAACTCAGAGCAGGGCACAGTCCCTTCTCCACACAGAGATAAGCCAAAGGCACATGCAAGAATGAACTTTGTGATGCCAGATCAGAGCTGGAGATGGCAAATGAATGTCTAAAGAGATGCTTAGCTTAATAGTTGTACAGCTGGACCCAGAGAAACTGAGGTGAACGTAGACGTGTTTAGTGTACCGACTGCTGGTCCACTTAGCCTGGTGCCCTCCTGGTCCATGCATTCGCAGCATGTGCCAGGACTTACTTCCTGTTAAGACGAGGTAATAAGCCAGGTGTGGTGGAGCACACCTGAAAGCCCCACATTTGGGCAGTCTGAGGCAGGAGGATCAAAAGTTTGAGGTTGACCTCGGCAATGTCCTATGCAACTGGGCAAAACTTTCAAAACAAAAAGTAAGGCAGGCAAGGGCCAGCATAAAGTACTTCTGGGTTCAATCCTCAGTCCAAAACAAAACGATAAAGTCATAGTCCATTTTATCTACGTGCGTAATAGCAACGGACACCTGGGCTGCAGCCATCTTGATTACTGTGAGCAATGCTGGATTGTGTGGTTTAAGTGGTTACCCAAAAAAAATAAAGTTAAAACAAATTTACTTCTTGAAAATACTAGGTACCCCACTGCTCGTCACATTATTCTTCCATAACCAGCTCTAAGCTCCAATCGACTTGACACATATCAACCCCTAAAATCACTGTCTCAACTCTTACACTTGTGAAAATTTAATGCCATTTTTGAGATTTTTGTTCTTACATTGTATGCTTTCTCAACAATTTGACTTGAAGATTTCAGAAATAATATTCCTGTGTCTGTCTGTCTCCTTTCTCATTTTAGTGTTGGGGACTAAATTCAGGGCCTTGGGTATGCGAAGCACCCCCTCTACCACTAACCTATACTCCAAAGTAATTTCACCACTGGATTCTTAGGTAAAGAAGTGACTCCATTAACAGATGAAAGAGTCAGTTACTGGTAGAATGAGATTAGTCTGTGTATGTGTGTGTGGTGGGGATTTAACCCAGGGGTATTTGCCACTGAGCTATATAGTTCCTCCAGCCCTTTTTATTTTCAGACAGGGGCTCATTCAGCTGCCTAGGATGGTCTCAAACTTGTGATCCTCCTGTCTCAGCCTTCTGAGGAGCTGGATTAACAGGCCCGCCCCCACCATGCCTACCAAAACCTTCACAGTTACTGAGAACTGTGATACGACAGGAACTACATGCTCAGAATACAGTAACATCCTTGGCCTCTAAGAGCTTATACTTTAATGGAAGAGAAAGATATTATAATACACAGCAACAGGTAGCAAATGCATGTCTACGATATCATAATGAGGCCATTATGCTAAGTGAAATAGTCTGATACAGATAAACACAAAATACTGCAGAATTATAGAGGAGAAATATAAGTTAAGACAAGGTAAGAGGGATGGAAGTAGAGGTCAGAAGTAGGGACGCATGCTCAGTGTGCAGGAGGTGCTTCAATTACTCTCAGCAGTACTAAAAGTGGGGCTAGGTAGGCAGGTAGGTAGGTAGGTGTGTGTGAGTCAGAGCAGGCCATTTCCTGAAGCAGCAACAAAGAGAAATATTACTAACCCACTGAAATTCTGGAATTCTGGACCATTGGTAGGTTTAACAAATCCAACTAGCCACAGCTATTTACACTGACAATTATACAAGAATTTGTTTTCTAGGAATCAACTTATACCTTATGAAGATCTTAATAAAATTTCTGCCTTAGTAATTAAGCTTTCCTTGTCTGCTTTGAGGCTGTGAGACTGAACCTTAGAGTTCTGAGAATAAAAAATTAAAAAAGGATGTTTTATAGTAAGACATTAAAATGAGGATAAGAAGACATGAACTATGTAAAATGAAGTGGACAAATACTTTATAAACAGACTACGGTATTACAGGACTTGCTAAAATTTGATCTGAAGTTCAAGTCAAATTCTTCCTGGTAGACAAAACAAAAATCTAATGCTCTATTTGCACTGTTTCTCACATAAAAACTAATTAATCCCCCCCCCCCCCCGCTTTTTCATTTGTTTTTTTAACTGGGGATTGAACCTAGGAGCACTTAACCCCTGAGCCCCATCCCCAGCCCTTTATATATTTTGTTTAGAGACAGGGTCTTGCTGAGTTGCTTAGGGCCTCACTAAGTTGCTTAGGCTGGCCTCTAACTTGTGATCCTCCTGCCTCAGCCTCCTAGCCGCTGGGATTATAGGCATGTGCAACCATACCAGGCTAACAAATTCTTTTAAAATTGGATTGCTTTTTTCCTTCTATTATATGTTTATATCTCCATTGTGTTTCCACATCTGGAAAGCATCACTACTGAGCTTCTACTGCTGGTCACTGAAAAGCAAGACAACTTCATGATTTGCTAAGTCTCAAAATAAAAATGACAACACATGCTCTCTTCAGACTTTTTAAACAAGACTGTCATAGTCTTAAATGGAACCAAAGCTTTCCATGGGCCATGGCGGTTTCCCCACTGCTACCATATATTTAAGCACCTCCTTTCATTTTCATTATGAAAACAATGATATAACTTCTCACTTCCTAAATACTACTACTACTACTACTACTACTAATATTATTATTATACTAGATAGGCGAAGAAGTGTGATACAATCAAGTAGATTGCAATCAATATAGTAATATTTTCTAAGATTTTAGAAGAAAATTTTATTTCACTCAATTTGTTTTATTTTTATTTTTTAGTTGTAGTTGGACACAATACCTTTATTTATTTATTTATTTTTAGGTGGTGCTGAGGATTGATCCCAGGTCCCCACACATGCTAGGCGAGCACTCTACTGCTGATCCACAACCCCAGCCCCCTCATTCTTTTTTTAAGTGTATTTTTTTAGTTATAGATGGAAACATTACCTTTGTTTGTTTACTTTTAGATCAGCAGGCTTTATTCAGTAGCGGAATCAATTCGTGGAATCTGGAGTGGCTCATTTTCAGGGTAGAAAATGGTCATTACCTTTATTTTATTTATTCATTTTTATGTGGTGCTGAGGATGAAACTCAGTGCCTCACACTTGCTAGGCAAGTGCTCTACCACTGAGCCACTACCCCAGCCCCTGACTCTAAGCCCTTTATATAAATGATATCTAAAAGTTGAGTTTAGAATAACTATGAGTGGTGAATAAAATCTAATTGTCATAATCTGGTAATTAGCAGCACAGATTGAAAGACAGCTGTCTTCCAGTTGGCTGAGAACTTGAAGAGAAATAGATGGTCTCTATGACACAGCAACCTCCACCCCAGGTCAGATGGCCCTCAGGATTCCAGGGGGTTCAGCTTGTGAAGCTGAATTATATTCTTTGTGACTTTGGTCATCATCCAACTAATTACCTTAATTCAATTGTCTAAAAATAGGAAGAAACCAGGCTTTTGTTGGGAGGGAGGGAGGAAAGAGAGAAGGAGAGAGAGATGCAAGGAAGCAAGCAAGGAGACTAGTTGGTCCACTGCTGCAGGAGATTCCGAGGAATTTTGTTGGACTCAGGTTCAAGCCCAGTCAAGGCCCAACGTGGACTAGTGATCTTAGAAAATTTGCAGAAGGGTTAAACTGCCCCCCCCCCAACCAGGAGTAAACCTAAAGGCTGAAAGTGAAGGTGGGCTGTGCCAACGACTGAAATAAGGAGCAAAGGAGAAGAGGCAGTGCACCAGCCCAGCGGGCCTAAGAACAGACCAGGGAGCATCCTGATGTGCCAGGGGCCAGGCCAGGACCTGCTTCTGAGCACGACACTCGTCCTTTCATCCACACACAGTCATTCCAATATTTTGAATGTGCTGTTTGTGAAGCTCTGTGCCAGCACGAACAGAGGATGCACAACATGATCCTGTTGCTGAAAAAGCTACGCAGAAACTGAACCCTGGTGCAAGGAAACGCAGAGTATTCAGCAGGAAGCCTGACATGTAACACGTGATTGACACATGCCAACCAGGGTTACGAAAACTCAAGTGGTTTAGGGCATGTAACAATGTTCACTATTTAAACAGATCTCACAAGTGCTTTGGTAAACAGCCCCAGTGGTTTTGTGCAGAGTCACAACTGGGCAACCCTCATCACTGTCAACTTTGGTACATTTTTATCCCTTAGCCACCCCCCTCCTCCCCATGCCTCCCTGGCCCACACACCCAGTGTGGACTTTCTGTCCCTGTGGACTGGCCCGTGCTGGGTGTTGCACATAAAAGAGAATCACCTAATGTGTGACCCTTTCATCTGCTTTCTGATTTTAAGGTTCACCTGTGACACAGCACGCATGAGCTCGCGCCTGAATGCGCTATTCAAAGCGAAAAAATCTTTTGTAAAGCAAATAATCATTCCTTGGCTCAAATAAATATATATTTCAGTTTACTTGAGGTGTGTTACAATAGATAGGAGGTCACAGGTCTCCCTTCTAATCCTGTATGATGTTTCATTGCAAAACAAAACAAGACCCCAAATCCAAACAACTTCTGAAAGTTGTTTTTACCAATGTCCACCTACCTAGACATAAGCACCTTAAGGTGTCCCTGAGTGAGGAGTACCTAGTAGAAACAACCTCAGCAACTAGATCTAGGGACTTTGTTTTCACTTACTGTAAATCCCACTGATCAGATGTGTTTGTTTCCCTCTCCTATTGTCCTCTGCCCTGAGAAAGTAAAACTATTCATTCTTTGTGTAACTCAAAAATACAGTTTGAAGACTCAATTGTAAAGAAAAACAAAGATCTAAGCTGTACACCAGAGTCCCACGTGAAATCAATACAGCCTTCAAGAGAAAATGAGGATAAAATATGACACTGGTATTTATTTAGTTCAAAGTATTTTTCTTCTCACATTCCATGGAGGCAGGACTTGCTCATCTATAAAATCAAGGGGTGGATTACATAATCTTCCTCAGGGCTGCACCCAGCTTATTCTGGTGTCTGCACAGCCCTGTTTACAGGAGCACGATTCACAACAGCCAAGCTGTGGAGCCAGCAGCCTGGGGGCTGTCAACAGACAAAAGGAAATATATACACAATGGGGTTGTATCCAGTCATAAAAAAATTAAATTATATCATTTGTGGGAAAATGGATGGAGCTTGAAAGCATTATGTTAAGCAAAATGAGCCAGACCCAGTAAGCCAAGGGTGGCGATGTTTTCTCTCCTGTGTGGTGTGGAAGTAGAGAGAGAAAGGAAAAAGGGGTGTGGGGTGGGGGTGGAGACCTCATGAAAATGCAAGGGAGATCAGCAGAGTGGAGGAAAACGACCAGGGGGACAGGGGAGGGGGTGACGGTGACATTGGCCCAATGATCCTGCTGTGTTGTGTGCAGGTACAATATGGAGCCACAAATCCCACCACTATGTACAACTGTGATGCACCAATAAAAAATGTTGAAAAAATAAAGTATCTCAAGTTACATCTCCTCCACTAGGTTCCTACAATGACATTGGAAATGGTGTAAATCTTGTATGTTCTACATTTTTCCTTTTAGTTGGGGATAAAAGTTAACCAAGAATAATTAAAGCTCACTTCTTTCTCACGGGACTAGGCTGCGTGGACTGCAAGAGACAGAGCAAGGGACAAAAATATTTTTTAAATGCTCTTGGTTACTCATCATGAACCTGCTCAGGATCAAAATCAACAGAAATATTTTCTTTACCTTTTTCCTTTAGTAATTTAACATATCCGTACAAAGTTATAATAACCAAAGGATTATTTCAGCCGAGATACTCTCAATTTTTCATTTTGTCACATGTCATAAATTCAAGTGGCCAGCTTTGCCCTGCATTTTTGGTACAAAATGGAACTTTTATTTCCCTTTATTATTATTAAAGGGGAACATGTTGTCCTTGGCAAGCAAACAATTTTCTCTGAGATTGATAACTATTTGGGGCTCTCAGGGATTCTGTAATTATCTTGGGTCCAATTAAAACCAAAGAGCAAAAATTCAAACTGAAGATGTATTTATTGGGGCATTCAGAAAAGAGGTCTGATACAATATTTAAAACATGCTGTGGATTTTAACTCTACAACTTCATCTACCCAGAGTGCCTGGAGAGTGAGAATTTCCTCACACCTCACTCAGGAGGCACAATGTGAATTGGGGTTCAGGGACACGCACAGCCTTCGCCAGTGCGATCTGCACACGTGAAGAAAAGGCTGAGCACGGTTAGGCTGAAGCTCAAGTTAAACGTCTGGTCCCCTCAACAGTCATAACTGCCTCTCTAATAAAAACTGAAGAGATGGGGAAAAAATTATACGGGCATTGCCTGGGGGAGATTAAGCTGATCATTTAAAAGAGAATATGTGAGGCATTACAAGGTGGCAGCATTTGATACTGGGTTAAGAATGAGTAGAATTTGGATAAGGAAACTGCAGGAGAGCAGGATTGGGAAGGGAAAAGAAGAATAAAATGGTCCAGGCTGGAAGAAAACCTGGAGTGAAAAACAAAGCAAACACCTCTGGAGCACTAAGGAGCAAGGAGCAACTAGGCGTGGCTGGGCCAAGTTATCAAGGGCCCGACACCAAGCTGGGCTTGAATGCAGTCTGAATAAAGAGAGCTGTGTTCTGCGTGGCAGGAGACCGACCAGGGAGACAGAGTTTAGAAAGATCTGGGTGGTGCGTGGGCAGAGCAGGTGTGTGGAAAGCAAACCTGGACCTAGTGGGAGCAGTTGAAAACCCACTATAATTGTCTGAACTAGGCTGGTGGCAATAGGAACAGACAAGAACGTGCAGACATGAAAAGAAGTGAATACAAGTGGCCTCTAAACATGAGAAGATCTCACCACTCACAATAAAACATACAAATTAAAATTATATTAAGACACCAAGTTATAACGTCCTCTACATAAGAGGCACTCCCAGAAATTGTTGGTGGGAAAGTAAAATACTACTACTACCCCCTGAGATAGAAATATCGTAGAGTCTAGCAAAACTACTTACAACTGAACCCAAAGACTCTGGCATAAGCCAACTACCCCAGCTGTATTTGCGAAAGCAACGGCCTGTGGACAAATCAAATGTCCAAAAGGAGATTTGCTGGAACAAGCAATTAAGTAGACAGGACAAGGGAACAAGCTAAACTTCTCTGAAAATACTTTGTTTTGTAGAATTAATTTTGGAATCTTGTAAATGTTCTATGAAATCATAAAACCAAATTTAATTTGAAATTAAAAAAACCCCAAATGTGAAAAGTAAGTTGAAAAAAAAGCCCAATCAACATCAAGTTGGCAGATTAACAGAGAAGCACTGCTCTCAGTTGTCATATCAGCACAACACAGTGGCCACGGGCACGCTCAGTGCTCCAAATGCTCCCTACATCCACCTCCCACTGAAGGGAACCGAGGCTTCTTGGAGGAACATCCCGACTCTAGGCCTGGAGAAGGAAAAATATAAGCATTAACATGGCGGTTTCTACAGTTACATAAACACTGCTGGGGTGCTGTCAAAAAGACTCGTGGGTCATTTCCAAGAATAACACTGTTCAGGGCACTGACCAGTTGGTCACTTGTCAGAGGTATCGGATTATGGCCTATGTATACTGAAATTCTTCCTATACACATGTCAGTGCTCGAATGCCCAAACATGTCCTGAGTGTTCCAGGATCACACTCCCTTTCTTAACAGCTCACCTTCATGAAATATAAATGAGGCCCCTGGACGTCAGAGGTGTACTGATGAACATGGACTAGACCATCTCTGGCTTCAAGAAGTTTTAGTCTAGTGGAAAATGCAGGCCATTCCAAATAGTGCCCTAGTGCCATGGGGTAAGGAACAGCGCCAGGGGAACACAAAGGACACAACCAGAGCTCCCGGGTCAGAACAGCACCTGGACCTGGACCTGGACCGGGACCGGGACCGGGACCCAGAGGACACTAGAAAACTTTGCCTGCTTGCTTGTGATTGGAGTGGAGGGTGGAGAGTGGGCGGTGAGAGAGGGAGCAGGAAGAAGACTGAATGCAGAAACAGCTCCCATCACTCACTGAGGGCAAGGTGGGGGCGTGTGTGGGGAGGGGGCACAACCAGGTCTTAGGAAGGGCGACAGATCACATTAGGGGGTTTCAGGACTATCCTCGGGGAGTCAGTGGAGAATCTTCAGCAGATAAAATGCCATTATTAAAGCCACCTGCAGAATCTATGGTGGATCAGCCAGGGAGAGGGTGTGGGAGACAAGAGGACCAGGTAGAAGTCGGCCACAGTGATCAGGATGGGACACTAGGTGAGGCGGCTCTTCAGGATGGGAGCACACGGCACAGCAGAGCCACTCACCCCAGGGTCAGGGGCAAGACGGGGAAGGACAAGAGACCAGGACCTCACAAGCCCCTGTGAGGAGATGCCCAGCAACCTGATGCCCTCCTGCTAGGCCCCCCTCCCAACAGCACCAAGCTGGGGACCAGGCCTTGACACCTGGCTTTAGGGGACATTCCTGATCCTACTCAACAACAAAAATGGAGGGCTGCTGTTAAGTGGCAGAGCGCTTGCCTAGCACGTGCGAGGTCCTGGGTTCCATCCTCAGCACCACATAATACATAAAATAAAGGTATGTGTCCAACCACATCTAAAAAATATTAAGAAAGAAAAATGGTAAAGTGTGTTTGGGGGAACAAAGGGAGGGAGGATGGATGTAGTCAGAGGCACCCTAGAAGACATGCCACACAGCCAAGTGTCTGTGTCCCCTCATTTCCACATTTAATTGGTTGCAAACCCTGTCAAGCTCCCCACACAAACACGTCTGCTTCTCTTCCTCTCTACTGTCACCCCCCCACTGCAAAGCGTCATCGTCTCCCTCCAGTCCTCATACGAAGAGTCATCTTTTCAAAATATGGGTCAATCAGATCATGCTACTCCCTACTGAAGCCCTGGAAGGTCTTCTTATTGAATTTTAAGATGAATTGAACTACCTCTCGGAGCCCCAACCCCACAGGAGTAGTATCTGTCATCAGCTGCTTCCACCGATCGTGGACCCTCCGCTCCGTGGGTCTTGGCATGAGGGACCTGCCGCACCTGTCGACTCTCTGAACACACCTCACCTTCCTGCTTTTTTACCTTCAGATTTTAACTCAAACATCACCTCATCAGAGAGTCTTTTCCTGACTGCTCTCTGTCACATTAACCCAATCCACTGTCTTGTTTGTTCCCCACCAGCCTCTTCAGCACAGAAACCCTGGGTATCTTCTTCACTGCGACACTTTGTATAATGAGTAGAGTTGATCTTCAATAAATGTTTGCTGACGACTTAAATAAATGGTAAGATATGTAGAACTAATAAAGCTCAGCTTGTGAGACAGACCATGGCTAGTGATCTCGATGCGGGCATCTTGCACACGTGAATGGCAAATGACACCTCTTAGATACTGCCTGGGGGAAATGCAGAGAGCTCCGTCGAGGGTCTACAACAAGAGCCCCAAGGACTATGAACACCTCAAGGATGAACACAACAAGGGGGAGGGGGGCAAAAAAAGAAGGGCCAGAGAAAACAGCTAACCAGGCAGAAGTTGCAAAGTACTGGATGCTACAGGAGTACTCAAGGCTGCTCGGCATTAGGGAAAAGCATGTCGCCATGAAGTCAGACACACATTCAATCAATAGTGATCGCCATGTGCCGGGAACTATGCCAGCAGCTGGAATATGATATAAAACCATAAAAAAGGGAAAGACTATTTAGATAATGGTATAATCTTAACTAAAAAGAATTTAAAAACAATTTTTAAATGGTAGAATCTTCTCTAAGTGTAACTTCTCTAAGTCTCAACGTGAACCTTAATTTTCATAACTGCTAGGAGGATTGAATGAGATCTTGTGCACCAAGTGCTGAGTACACCATCTGTAATACAACAGGTGCCCAATAAATTACGGCTACCACTGAAAAGGTGATCTTCCCTTCCCTGAGGAAAAAAATAGCACAACACACCAGCATGGTACAGGAATTTACAGTGATCTTCCTAGGGCAATAATGTGAGTTGAAGATCCAAAGCTATTCCAAGAACACGAAAACAAGCCCAGCGACGGTTCTTCATGAAGCAAGGTTCCAGTTTTAGCAAATGGACGAAAACATTTAAGTGACTTAAAAGTAGGTCACCAGGGGCTGGGCTTGTGGCTCAGCGGTAGACAGCTCACCTAGCATGCGCAGGGCCCTGAGTTCGATCCTCAGCACCACATAAATAAATAGACGAATAGATAGATAAATAAACAAATAAATCGAAGGTATTAAAAAAGGGAGGGGGGAAGGTCACCAAACCCAGGCTAGTGGCGCACACCTGTGATTCCAGCTACTCAGGAGGCTAGGCCTCAAGATGGAGGCCAGCCTCCGCAACATAGTGACCCTCCATTTTCAAAAATAAGTAAGTTGCCAGACTCACTTCGGTGCAGGCAATTTAGTTTCCAGGAAACTCCTGGGTATGGCTGGGGGAGGACGTCCGTACTTTCCCCTCAAAACACAACATCCTTGGGCTTTTCTTATTCCAGAACAAGACCTCTTGACTGTCCTAAAACTAGACAGGTTAGAAGAAAAGAATACAGCACCACAGACCAATGGGCTCTCAGTTTTCTGGAGCTCTTCCTTTGTTACATCATATCCTCTGGCTGTCCCTTGATGGGAACCAAGAGGCTTGGCGTTTTGAAGTCAACAACAAAAACAAACTGAGCTGAAAACAAGATTCCTCAGCAACCCTGGGCTAGAGGAGAATGCCAGAATGTGTCCTGTTCAGACCTAACTGGGAACACAAGGGTGAAGCCCCGCTGGCCAATGGGAACCTTAGCCCGCATGCCTGGCGATCCAGCCCAGCCCCTGCGCGCCCTCCCACAGCACACACTGCTCCCTATTGATTGCCCTCTGCTTTGGTTTGGGCCTGAACTCTGGCCATCGAGGCTCCAGTGGTATCTTCCGGCCAAAGGAAAATTATTTTCCTTGCTTCTCTTTGTTCCTCTCTAACAAACTGCTGGTTCTTCTGTACAGACAATGTGGGCGGCAGGGCTAGAGGCCTCATGCCAGTCATACATGCTTAGCAAGCAAAAAGTAAACAAGACACATTCTTCTAAGCTGAAAAGTTCTACAAAGCAAACTACAGCATTTAGAGTGCTGAAAATTCCCAGATAGCAGTCCATTTCCCACAGTATATTAATAGACCAGGGTATACATTAAGAAAAAAAATTTAAACCCAGAGCAAAATTTTCCTTTTAACATTAAGGCCAAAAGAATATGAAATGGGAAGGCAAGAGACAGGATTCTGGTTTTTTTTTGGGGGGTGGGGGTACTTGGGATTGAACACAGGGGTGCTTTACCACAAAGCCACATCCCCAGCACTTTTTATTTTTTATTTTGGGACAAGGTCTCTAAGTTGCTGAGGTTGGTCTTGAACTTTCAATCCTCCTGCCTCACCTCGGAGTCACTGGGATCACAGGTGTGCGCCATGATCCTGGCTTTCGTGACCTACTTTTTAAGTCACTTAAATGCTTGGGTGCATTTGCTAAAACTAGAATCTTGGAGGAGATGCCCAGCAAGAGGCAGGATTACTAATCAATTGTTGTTTGTGCTGTTGTTTCCTCATACTTTAGAAAAAAAAAAAAAGGCTCATGATGCTTTTTCCTTTCCTGCTGTAAGTATAGATTGGATTTCATAATTCCTGTAGGGCAGCATAATTGCTGGAAGTATGCTATTCTCCCAAGGTAAAATACTCTCTTGAAAGAAACAATTAATAGAGGCTAGGTCCATCCAAACTGGGTTTTGTTTTGTTTTTTGTTGTTGTTGTTCGCGTGCGTGCGTGTGTGTGTGTGTGTGTGTGTGTGTGTGTGGTGTGGTGGTGATGGTGGATCATCTGAGACTCTGGCCTCAAACAACTCTACCTTGATTTGCCGGTTCATTCAGAATTCAGTGACTGCGAGCAGAAGCACCGTGTCCTCCAGCATCACATACAGAGGCTCCCTGGCAGCAGCAAATCAACGAAGAGTGCGCAAGTGCTCTCAGCAATGAGGAGGTTCAGAAAACCAACACCAACGTGTGATTTCCAAACCCCCTGGTTACATTTCCCTCCTAAGACACCCAGACACTGTTGCAAAACTAAACCATCTCTTATATTTAAACATTTCATCTTCCCACAGGGTTAAAGCCAAGGAATTTAATCTGAAGATATTTTTTCTAATAAATTATAATATAAAAGTCTTCCGAGTCCTTAGCAATCTGAAATTCTCTTTTTCCAGGTTGTACCCTTGTCACCTGCATTCACTGCGTCATCAAGACTCTCTTTCCAAAAAAAAAAAAAAAAAGACTCTTTCCCATTTGACATCCTATTTTAAAGATGGAAATGAGTCCCATTTATTGGACGTTTCATTTACACAACAGTTGGTCCTTTAGTATCATGGTAAATATTCTCAAAGTGGTAATTTAGTAATTAAAAGTTAATCAAAGAATACACTCAAAATATTTGTGCTAAAGATTTGCCTCTTGACATCTTTTTAGGCCTGAGCAAATCAAGTGACCTTGATGGCCAAATCAAAAACAGGAAACATGAAGATGTACCTTTCCAAGTAAAATGCCAAGCACACCAACAACCGGCATCTTGAAGACACCTGGAACAAAGTGCAGTAGAGCATGACCCTTTCCCACTTCTGGCTTCACTAGGATCTTGAATTAAGCACTTCATCTTCCTGGCAGTATTAGAAGAGACGATACCATTGTGTCACTTTTATTCCTTGCTGTCACGCTGGGAAAGTTTATTCAATGTTATTTCTGGTACTGAAACAATTCTGATTAGCTTTCGCTCCCTCGTGCTGTTCCAGCCGTCTTTTTCGCTTCCAGACTACTCAAAGAGGTGCCCACACTAGCTACTCCACGTCCCCACCCACACTCCCCCTTCTCATCACTAGGACATTACCTAGTATCCATCCTGCTCTACTGAAATCTTACTTCCAAGACTTAATGCTTTGCCAACATAGTAGGAAAAATGGTAAATCAAAAAGGTCAGCACAGAATTTAGGTTCCAGATCTCAATTTGATGTTTATAACATGTGGGAACATGAGCATCTCATTCCACACCTCTGAGTGTCACTTTCCTCGGTGGTAAAATGAATGGCTTGGAAGACGATCTTTGGGGTCTCTTCCTTTACTGAACCTGTGGCAACTACATTCAACCAGTTTTTGTTTCTACTTCCTCTTTGCCATGTGACATTAATCGCCACCTTCACTGTATTTACTCAAAACCCTTCCATCAAGAGTTTGATTACTAAAGGGGGAAGAGGGGAAGGGAGAGGGCAAGGGGTAAGGAAGACAGTGAATGGAGATGGACATCCCTACTCTAAGTGCATGTGTGCAGACACAAATGGTGTGACTCGACTTTGTGTGCAACCAGAGACACAAAAAATTGTGCTCTGTATGTGTGTAATATGAATTGTAATGCATTCTGCTGTCAGGTATAACAAACTAGAATAAATAAATAAATTTTAAAAAAAAAGAGAGTTCAACTATTGTCCGTAAGCTAATGTCACCATTACCAAATCCCAAATTCTCTATTTCCATACACAAAAATCTCTCTATTTAGCCATTCTACCTTCACCAAAGACAGAATATAATCAAACTCGAACTCTGGGGCATACTATATTGCCAACAAATTACCCTTCAGCTCACCCCAAATCTATTTCCTTAACAATTGATTCCTTATTACTCAAGAGTTTTGGCTTCAAATGCATATCTACAGTCTTCCTTCTTTTGGTCTGATACCTCATTTTCATTAAATTCTGTTGGTCTTCCTTCTAAATAACTGTTACATTCCTTTTTAAAACTTCATTATTCTAAAATCCTACTACTTGTCCTCTCAACCCTACTCGGTTCACTCCCCACACATCCAGGATTCTCTTACACAGTCCATTATGGTAGCCAATAAATACAGGGGGCTATTTAAATTAAAGTTAATTAAAATTGAATAAAATTAAAAACTCAGTTCCTCAGCACTAGCCAGCACAAAACAGATACATTCTTAGTCACCTAGAAAGTTCTACTGGCAGGGCTGGGGCTGGGGCTGGGGCTCAGTGGTAGAGCGCTCGCCAAGCACATGTTCGGCTCTGGGTTGGAGCCTCAACACCACATTAAAATAAATAAACAAAATAAAAGTATTTAAAAAATTAAGAATGAAAGTTCTACTGGAAGGCTCTGCAGTCTTACAAAAAACCTCTGAGTACACCATTTGGACCATGAATTTTCTTCTATTCAAGAACATGGCTGGTTTTCTAACACTTATCTAAACTACCACTAATCTTTATTCAAGCATCCAGGCTTGGCTCCCTCAAACACCTTCACACATTTTTCTTTGCCAACATATACTATGGTCAGGCTGCTTTCTCTGATCACGTAGGACAGCACATAAACAAACAATGTGCACAACACAGGTCCCAGGGGGACAGCAGAGAATAAAACAGACGGGGGCTTCTCACTGTTCCCTCTCCTGTGGCTGGCCCTCTGCCAACCGCAAGTTCCCCTAGTGTACTTTTCCCTCTCCAAGCTCCCGGGGACCTGTATGCAGCCCACGGAGACAGTACACAGCTCAACAGAACTTAAGAGTTTCTCTTCTTTCATGCTGTCTTCTAGCTAGAACCTCAACTGCTGAAGAAAGCTGGTGACGACCAGTCAGGGTCGGGCTAGAGTAGAACTCACAGGAAGATCATGGAGAGAATGGCAGAGTGTCATCTGGACAAACAAACGTGCAGGGCCTTAGAGGCCACGCAAGACTGAGCGGGAGAAGAAGGCGCTGGAGGGCTTCGGTCACAGGAGTAATATCACTGTCTTAAGTTCTATGCATGTCACTCTGGCTCCAATGTTAAGGATAAATCCTAGTGGGGCAAGAATGGTTGCTGGGAGACAAGGAGACTCAATGAAGGTGGTGAGAAAGAGCCACATCTTGGAGACGTTTAAGAAGTGGTGCAAGAGGATCTAGAAAGAGGTATTTTGACTCAAAAAATTTTGGACAAGGGAGGTGCCATTACTGAAAACCCAAAAGAAGGAGAGGATATCAGAAGCTTAAGTAAGTCTTGGACATATTATGTTCTCAATGTCTATCAGACATCCTAAAAGAGATAAGTAGGTAAATGAAAGCACACTCTAGAGTTCAAGGGAAGAGCAAGACTGGAAATACACATTTGAGGACTGTCAACATACATGTGGCATTTAAGACTAGATGACATCACCAAGAAAGTAGTAAACTGGACTGAGCCTGGACAAAGCAATATGAATTAATTTTGACCATGTTTGCTTTGGTGACCTGTTTAAAAATACTTGACAGTTACAAAATGTGGTCAAACCATTACCCTATATTTAAGAATTTTAAATGCCATGCCAAGTATATTCACAGCCATTGTCTCACTTGCTCCTATGGGACAGTAAAGGCAAGCAGCACTATGTCATTTTAAGAAGAAGGGCTGGGGCAAAGATAAACTGACTTGTCTAAAATCCCAGAACAACTCGGGACTTCTACTTTGGGTTCTTCTCATCACACCAAACAGACGAATTTAGAAATGCAAACACCTATAACTAATTTTTGCCATTTCTGATATTCAGACTTGTCTGACATCTGGGAAAGAAGATAACATTAGCAGAGACCATGATATTTATCTTTTAGAAAGATTTAACAGATATTTATTTGGTGTCTACCATGTGCCTGGGCCTTATCAAACATGATACCACTCACTGCAGCAAATAAAAGCTGGATTAGAAGTGGGGGGGGCAGTCATATGGGAGGAGATGGGGCGGAGGAAATGGAAGACTAGCCAATTCCGTAATTATTGTTTGTCAAATTCATTTATGAAACAAATATTTTTTAGCACTTACTTGGTACCAGATACTGTTCTATGTTCCTGGATACAGAAGTAACTAAAATAGACAGAATTCCTTATCATAAAGTATAAATACACTAGGGGAGGGGAGTGCAGACAAAAATAAAAGAAAAATATATACTATGTCACAGAATGAAAAACACACTGGAGGGGGAAAGGAAAGAAACTGGGCTAAGAGATAAGATGACGGAGAAAGAGGAGAAAGACGTGTGAGGGGACTGGTTTTGTTGTTTTAAAGAAAACAGCCAGTCAGCACCTCCTGAAGAGGAGACATCTAGGCTGAGACCTGAAAGAAGGGGCAGAGTGACCCATGCAGGTATCTGGGGGGAACGCTTTCCAGGCAGAGGGGAGGACAAGGCCCAAGGACTAGCGGCAAACGTGGTACATTTAATAACGGCAAGGACTGGATGTAGCCACCGTGGCAGGAGTAAAGGAGAGCAGTTGGAAGCATAGCAAAAGTTCATCTTTGTGTGTGTTGCTGGGGACTGAACCCAGGGCCTGTGCGTGCAAGGCAAGCACTCTACCTACTGAGCTCTATCCCCAGCCCATTTTAATGTAACTTTCTACCCCCCACTTGCATGTTCTAAGTTCTCTCCAACTTGAAGAGTAAGCACAGAATTAATATTATATACTTTGAATTTTTCTCAAAGTCCCAGGGGTTGGGTGTTATCTGAATACGGGGTTCAACAACATGATCTCATAAGAATCAAGCACAAATAACCAGTCACCACTACTGAATCCACTGGGTCAGGTTTCCAGTAGTGTCCATAGAGAATTTGTTAAAGGAGGCCTATATTTATATCTAGTTTCCTAAGTTTCAATGCTCACAGTACAACATACTACATTGAAAAGAGGAAGTTACACTTTGTATAACTTTTGATGTCTCATCTTCAAATAATTAGAAAACAACAAAAGAACATTAGACAAGTATATCGGGCCTTCCAGTTAAAGCTCCACACACTAAGAAGCAATGAGAGGCAACCTGTATGTTATGCAGAACTCCATTCCCTCCACTGAGGACGTTCAGCTTGAGAACCTATTACCTTAATACCCTACCTATTACCTTAATACCCTACCTATTACCTTAATACCCTACAGAATTAGAAACTCACTCTCAGATTAGGTTTTGGAAGGCTATTCCCATTAGAACATCTTCAAACAACAGACATGAAACATGGCATGCTCCTCTCAACCAAATCCTACCTGGTGATCTTGCCACCTTCCTGGACCATTTCCTGCCTGCCCTTCACCTCTCAGTGATTTGCAAAGCGAAGGATCCCTTTGGGATTAGACACCAGAATGGGAGGCTTTCCCAAACGCCTTCCAAAGGATGACTGCTGTATTCCAAGTCACATTCTTGAGAAATGCTGGGGGTTATAGGGGAAAGTTGGGAACCCTGTTGGGAATTCCTCTACAGGGTTTTGTAAGCTCCCTCCAGGTTCAAAAGAACCTCCTCCCAATGCACTCTCCCTTCCAAATTCATGTCATTTGCTATTAATTTCACAGAAATAAAAAGCTTGCTTTAAACTTTTTATCTGTTTTATATTCTCAGATATTATGAACTTTTCCTTAAGATTTGGAGCAGCCAGCTCTCAGAAAAGGCACATAAGTTCCAACATACTTATGTGCCAACATACTTATGAGGAAGAAAATTTTGTTTTATATGAGGTGAATTTCCACTTGAAAGAATGGCTATTTTCATAAAGAAACCTCATCTTGCAACTTGGCAGGCTGGGGCAGGAGGATTGTAAGTTCAAGTCCAGCCTCAGCAACTTAGCCAGGCCCTGCCTCAAAATAAGAAATAAAAAGGGCTGAGGATGTGTGCCTCAGTAGGAAAGCAACCCTGGTTCAATCCCCAGCATGAAAAAAGGGGAACTTCAAATCTTCTTTTGAGAGAATTGAGAGAGAAGAAATATGTCTAGTAAGCATATGTCTGAGTTTGCCTTCTAATCTCAGTATCAATTATCCAGAGCCGGCTAGAAACTAACCACTAAACCCATCCACTAAAATCATGAATTTATTTATTTACTTTCACCAACGACCGCCATATAGATTAGGTCCCTCCGACAGAAAGCTGGATGTTTTCTTGGGTGTTTGCTATGGAGAGTCATTGAGTGTGTAGGGCGTGTGTGTGTGGGATGGGGAGATAGCACGAAACAGAGCATCACCAAGTTAGACATCACTAAGGTGTCCTAGATCATGCTTTTCAGATGAAGAGAAACCTTCACAGGTCAGATGACTTGTCCCAAGTCACATAGCCAGCCATGGTTTACTTAATTTCAGTGACAAAACCTTTGGGGAAAAAATTTATTAGTGGTGAGAAGAGAAGCTACAGGGTGTTTTCTACTCTGCGGGCTACCTTTGGATTTCAGACACAGCTGGCTTTAAGATGGAATCTTCTCAAACACTCCATTTCCAATGAAGAAAGGTGAAGTGAATGTTTCTTACGAAGCAAATGATGAAACAAACTGAAACTTAAAGATTCCTGGTGCTGCCAAAGGCAAGTTCTATTTGTGTTGCTTTCTTCTTATTCTGCATAGTTGACAGTAGACTTATGTTAGAATTCCTCATATACAGCAGACACTGAGTCCAACTCAGCCCAGGGTGTCCAAGAGAGCAAATTCTTTTTTTCCCATTTTCATGTAAGCCAAAATGATTAAAAAAAAAAAAAAAAAAGCTATTTCATACTATTAACTTTTACATGCAGCTTTGGAAGAAAGATAAAACAAATAAAATGTGTTCCTACATTTATCTACAATTCAAAAAAATGTGCTTTCAGAATAGTAATTTAAACAAAATAAATTCATTCAAAAATCTGTTAAAGAGTTAGTGATTCTAGATCACAAATATATGTGTAACACACAAAGGTCATCTTCAATCTGATTAACGTGCATGGTTGTGGCAAAGTTCTAAACCCAGAGAATATCATCTTTCAACACTGACCTCTAAGTAAACTATTGGCAATGGTTTTCACTTAAGAATTATAAGTCTGGGGCTGGGGATCTACTTCAGTTGGTAGAGTGCTTGCCTCGAATGCACAAGGCCCTGGGTTCAAACCCCAGCCTCCCACCCCACAGAATTATTAGTCTGAAATTTTACTTCTGCAAGTCTCCCTCACTCCCAAGTTTCTCAGATGCTCTTCTCAAAGGCAATCACTATACCTTCCCAGAGACAGTTTATGTGCATACAAAAAACTCCACGTAAGACTGAATGAAAAATTATGTGTGTATTCTCAAGCAGTTTTTAAAAACAGTCACATCTTTTAAATAATACCAGTAGAAAGACAGAATAATAAAAATATCATCACTTTAAGTTCTCAAAATAATAGTCCTTATAGTTTTCAAAGCACTTCCAAGTGTATCTGCTCATTGATTTTCAAAACTAACATAAGACTCATTTAACATATCAATAGCTCTTGAAAAAACAATACTCAAATCAACTCAACTAGCTGTGTACTTAAACAACAAAAACAAAACAAAAATGGGGCACACTTTCAAGGTGATTCAACTATCTTCTCAAGGGGAACATGTTCTTCTACATGGTCAATCACTTACTATTATTAGCAGTATTTAAAAATTTTAATCCAGTGTCGCTATCACAAAAGCATTTCAGAATGATAGCATACACATTCCTAAATTTAAGTCTCTTTATTTTAGTATATTAATTCCCAATGCATCTACAGAGGAAGGCCATTCTCTGTTACCACCATAGGCAGAACATATGGAATCGATCCTACAGGAGCCTCATTTGATGTAAGAGAAGAAACTCGTCAGTCTTCCTATTTTGGTTTTGTGACATATGGAATGGTCCTATCATGCTGATGGTCCTTGACTAGTCAAGACAATTAGAACATGATTCTAGTTTCTCAAAGCTAAGTTGATTAACAGGGAGACATTGTTATGTAAAATAAAATTGCAGAACATTACATTTCCAAGTATGAAGCCAGCTAACATATAGAGACACTGAAAATTAATTTATAAAAAGCACAAAAAGAAATGATGTATGTTCTTCCGTTATTTAAATGCATCCATCCATTAGTGACTCCCTATCTATGTGTATTTGGGTTTTGTTTTACTTTCCTTTGTTTATATGCAATATTAGGGATCGAACCCAGGGGTACTCTGCCACTGAGCTACATCCTTAGCCTTTGCCGTTTTTATTTTGAGACAGGCTCTCACCGAGTTGCATAGGCTGGTCTTGCATTTGTGATCCTCCTGCATTAGCTAACCAAGTGCTGAGATTCCAAGTGTTCGCCACCCACCCAGTTGGGGTTATGAATGACGTAGAACACACTATTTCACTGTATGTTCATAGTGTCCATCACTGAAGGGGCTCAACACATTTTCGTAAGTTGTAGTAAAACGTACTTAGCATAAAATTTGCCATTTAGTCACCAAATACTGTTAAATGACCCTATTTAATCTACTTCAAACGGAAATAAGAAATATTCCCCCCCCAAAAAAAAAGAAAGAAAGAAATCCCTACTTTCTTTTGATGAAGACACAGTCACAGAAAGATTAAGTCAGTCATATAAATCATCACAGGTCATAAATCCAAAGGAAATCAGGTGGGTATTCTAAAAAAACTACTTCTGAAAAACAGTGTTTGATCAAAAATATAAATTATTATCAACATTTCTCTAATTCTCAAGTTTCTTTGGCTGATATCAGACTGACACCAAATAACAGTACACTGAGCAACGTGGAAAGGGCAAAGGTAAGCTTGACAAGTCTAGATTAGAGGATTTCAACAGATCAACGGCCAATGGGAGGAGCTGATCTCCCAACTCTTACTTTTCAGCCATTACTCTCTTTACAGGCCAACCCATGAAACAGTGGTGTGATTTTTCTCTGTTTTCTCACCAAATGAAAAATTTGAATATAACAAAAAGAACTCTTAAATGGAATGAGAAAAATGTTGAATGACTGAAAAAGAATCATGGCTGTCATTGACTATTCCAGAAATAAATGTGAAACCCAAACTGAGTTAACTATTCAGATCTGTAGAAAATGAAGTTTAGGGTACTATCTTAAAATAAAAGTACAGCATTTTTCTATGATGCTAGAAAGTGAAGGAAATGGATGTTACATTTGTTCATGGATCCATAAACAACAGTGGAAGGACAGACAGAAACAGCTGCTTACCCATGGAAGCAGGGGTGTGGAATGCATGAAAAGAAATGGCTAGAAGATTTCACAGTTATTCAATTTTTATTTTGGGGAGGGGGCACTGAAGATTGAACCCTGGGGCTCTTTACCACTGAGCTACATTCCCAGTCCTTTTTTATTGGGAGACACTCTCTGTTAAGTTGCAGAAGGTCTGAGTTACTGAGGCTGGCCTTGAACTTCTGACCTGATTCCTGTCTCCTGAGTTGCTGGGATTACAACATTACATGTTGTCATCTCAACATGTACATGGTGGCATTACAAGTGTGTGCCACCCTGCCCAGTTAGATCTTTACTTTTTGAACCGTGGAAATAATTACCATTCAAAAGTGAAGTAAAACAGCATTTTACTGAAATCATTCATCTTAAAAAGTTTTTTTTCACAAAGACTTTTATCATTAACTTTTTTGAAATTCCTGGGAAAGAGGGAATTCAACTGATTCCTTTTACCCATAAAAAATTTTAGAGAAAATTCTCCTTTGATCAGAAAGCAAAAGAAGTAAAAAAGACTTTCTGAATGTCTAACCCTCTGCATTTCATCTCTTAACATTACTACAGAAACTCACGAGTAAAATTTTTCTCCTTCCTATGAAAAAAATTTTAAACGCAGCACTGTTTAAAGGTTCATATAAATACACGCAGTTAAACTTCAACTTATATTTAATTACTTCACATTTACTATGGCTTTATTAAATTAATTCAAATTGATATTTCTCTGGCCAATGAAAACAACTTTATTTGAGGGAAACACTTTATGAAGTTTGGTAAGTTCAAACTCTATTGTGTATATAGTTCAGCTGCGTGGGAAAGGGCTGCTCTAGGGTGTTGCTCAAATCACTTATTATACTGTTTTCTGTAAACCTGGCTCAACATGCGGAGAAATACCAGAGACCATGGCGGTGAGAATGACCGGCAAGGTGGAGATTTCAGGCGGCCATTCATGGGGAAACTGAACATGGGTCTGCAGTGAGATCTGTCTGAACTCATGCTGATGGTAGGCAGATGACTTGACTTCTCTGAAACTCAATTTCTTGAGTAACAAATCAAAGTGGACACCACCCACCTCAAGGTTTGCTGGAGAATTAAACGAAATGTCCCTACTCGCAGGTTCTAGACTCTTTTGGCTGGCTCACACAAGAGATGGAGGGCAGGAAGAAAAAGCTTTCCTTAGTGAATCTTTCTGAAGTACCAGAAGAGAGGTACCAAAGAAGAACATAATCTGAACAGGCAATGAAACTGAAGAGCTGTTTTGAGAGGTACTAGAGTCCATCACAGAGAACAGGTGACCATCTCTGTTAAAAACTGAAGATTTTGACTTCACCTGTGTCTTAATGTACTTCCTCTTTCTTAGTTCAGATGTCAATGACCACCAGCCTGCAGCAATCATTTCAGTACTACAGGGGGAATGTCCAGGGTAAGTTAAGGATGGCTACATCAAAGTTAAGTTAAAAAGCATATAAGGTAGATAGTGGGTAAAAGTCACTGCAGACTTTACAAATAAGTTCTTTCAGAAAATTTCTAACAGAATCTAAAGATGATCACATCAACACTTCTTTTTATTAAAATAGGAAATTGATATCAAAACTCTGAGATTGGGCTAGGGATGTGGCTCAGTGGCAGAACACTTGCCCAACATGTGCAAAGGCCCTGTGCTTGATCCCTAGCACTACAAAACAAATTCTGGGATCATCTTAAGAAAATCTTTTTCTTGTGGCATATTATTATTATTATGATGATGATGATGATGATGCTGGGAATTGAACCCAGGGCCTTGTGCATGAGAGGGGAAACACTCCACCAACTTAGCTATATCCCTAGCCCTTGTGGCAGATTATTTCTTATCAGCAAAAATACTTGTTACTAAAGTTGGAACCATATGAAACTGTCACTATGCAACTCTTTTGATCTGTGAAAAAACAGTTGCATTTTGTCCTCAATGTATGTCAAGAATATCACATAATGGGGTATAACAGGTTCTCTGCTCTCGGGTAACCTATGGGTTTAGTTGAAAAGATGGAATAAAAGTACGGTTTTTATTTTTTAAATCTCAGCATATCAACAACTTACTGACATAACTATTCAGTTTCTCCTTCATATTCAAGTACCTTACAGGTTGAAGCAATTCAAAGTATCTTTCAGTTCACTACTGAACATATCATATGTCAAGGGCACTTGACAGAAAACAAAATTCCTTACATTTGGTCCCAACCATCTATTATAGGACCCATAAATCATGTTAAAATAGGGGAGAGGGTTTTAGAGAAAGAAATTAAATGAGTTACTTTCTTGAGTGTTTTTTATATAATGTACCTTTCATTTCTTTGTATTATAGGGAGAATGTGCTCCTGCTCTCATTCTACACACAAGCCTTCTTCCTGTAAATCACTGTCACACGTACAGTCACTAACGAAAAACAGCACAGTTAAAAGAATATTTGGGAGAGGAGTATTGTTAGGAAAACACCTAGAATACAGTAACTTCTAGTCACTATTATCCTGGCTCTCAACGATCAGACATTCTTGGGCAGGAATGTCCCTGCCCTAAGAATCTCTAACAGCTTCTGCTTTTTAAATGTACTGAACATTTGAAAATACATGTGTTAGAGAACATGGGGCCACAAAAATGATCCTCTGCATTGTTTAGAAGTCTGGGGGCTTCCCAGGCCACTCCCCTGGACCTGGCATAGCAGGGAAGAAAAACATATTTTAATATTCTCAAAAAGTTGCTGTTAGGCTTTGAGGTCCAGGAGAAGTTCAGCAATTTGAGATGGGGATGGTGACAAGCACTTTGCTCCTTTTTGCTTCAGTGCACACACTCTCCACTGGGGTCACCTGCAAAGAGCTTAAGGCTTGCCCTTCAAATCCAGCACATTTCAGGACTTAATTCTGACCAAGAGTCAAGTAAGTAAAGAATGAATACTGATTTACTATTCAGGCTTCTTGTCTGCAGAGACTGAACTATGACAGAATTTAGCCACCAAGTGCTACATATTTAAAACAGAGCTTTAAAGAACACCAGGGGTTATGAAATAAAGCTCAGCTCCTTCCACATCTCTTTCCACATAGGCCCCTGTTGGAACTAAGGCAAGGACTCAATCCTGGATAGAGGAGAGTGGCCACCACCACGGCCCATTCATAAAATCACCATCCCCTCTTCCAATAAGTGACTGCCATTTTTATTTTTTTATTTGAAGTTTGATTTTTATCAGATTAAAAGAACTTTTACACCAAAGCAGCACACGCAAAACCTGCTTTTCAATTAGAACTCTGTAAAAACTGCCTGGTGAGCGTCCTGGTAATTGCTTTTTACACACTTCTTCATTAAGTATGCAACACTCCACACGGCCCTCATTTTAACATTTTCCTGAGGGTCTTGCTCATGGAACTCTTTTGTGATCATTTCCCTGGTTTGTGGTGAGATCTGTATGACAGCCCTGATTCTGCCCACCAAGAAGGTCCTCTCCTCTTGGTCCATAAGCTGCTAGATTTATTGCTAATTAAATACGTGCTTTGGATCTACAATTCTCTCCCTCAGCTACACTCTTCTGGAAATTCTATCTGGGGAGCAGAGTACCACTTCATCCCAATCCACAAATGACAGCTACAGTGTTCCTAAAACCCCATCCTGGGTCGCCAGTGCAGTCAGCCTTGGAGCTTTGTGTCTGTCAGATGAAAGAACAAAAGGCAGCGCTTCCTCCCGGCCCCTCCTTAGCGCTAGAGGAAGGTAGGCTTGACAGACGGACGGACGGACGGGGAGAAAGGAGCCCTGGCGGCCGGTGAGAGCTCCCGGCTCGGACTCGCCCAACCGCGACCCACCTTGGAGAGCTGCCTCCGGAGGCTGAAGCGCTGAACCATGGTCACCCCAGGATCTTCAGACAAAGCGATCCACCGAGGAAGGGCTTCTTAAAACCCAGCTTCTGGGGAGAGTCGCCGGCAGAGCATGGTGACGGCGGTCCCCGGAGTCCCAGGCATGTCCCTAGGAGTCCGGGCGAACTTGGAGGCACTTCATTGTTCTGTCGGCAGATCGGGCACCGCCGACGTGGGAACCGGCTCGGGCGGGGCGGTCCTGGAGCAGCGCCGGCTGCTGGGCTCTCCCAGCACTTCCTGTGAGTCAGCCGCGAGGGGTCCAGCCGCAAGGACCACCCCTTCCCTTCTCACCAGACCACAAGGCGAGGATGCGCCGGCCGGGTGCCACCTGAGACTCGCTGGGGGCGGGACGGCCCTCGATCGGCCCTCGATCGGCGGGTGTGGACGGGGAGTGGCGCTGGGGGACACAGCCTGGCCTCCAGGAGGAGGCGACCACCGCCCGCTCCGCTGCCCCTTCCTGGCCCTGCAGCCCAGGTGACCGCGGGGTGGGCAGTGGGGAAGAGGAGCCGGCCCTGCTCTAGGAAACCCCTCCCAGGCGCGGGGCGGGCGGGCGGGCGTCTGGCACCCGCGAGCCTTTCATCTTATTCACAGGGAAGGTGCTGCCCGGCCAGGAATGTCAGGTGCCTCTCCAGCATACCCCGACGGTGACAGGGACGGTGACTGCAACTAGGGCCCAAGGGAAACATGCTGAGGTGGCCTCTAGAAGCGATTGCCCTCTCTCCTTGGAACAAAGTAATTTTTTTTAATCACCCACAAAAGGAACAACTCGGAGTGCCCGGATGCACGCGGGCGAGGCGGTGGGAAAGGACCGTCGCGGGGAGACGCAGTGCCGGCGACAGGTACCTGCCATCACTGCTCAGGCTCCTCCCTCCTCGGAGCCGGCTCCCAGCCAACCACTCGGGGGATAAAGTTGCATTTTCAGGAAACTTCCCACTCCGGGTGCTCCTCTCCAAATCGTTCAGTGTTGGTGAAGGAATTTAGTAACCAACTAGGAAAACCTGGTGGCCCATCGTCACCTGCTCCGGGGCCTCTCAGCTTCCAGGGAGCAGGACCCCACTACGGGCTTCCAGCCTTTGTTGGCATGAACCTACTACGTGCATCGCTATGAGGACTTTCACGCCTATAATCGCACCGATTTCTTTAAAAAGAAAAAAATGTTTTTAGTTGTAGGTGGACACAATACCTTTATTTTATTTCTTTTTATACGTGGTGCTGAGGACTAGACCCGGGCCCCACATGTACTAGAGCTCTCCCAGTAGGCCAAACCCCAGCCACTCCCACTGGTTTCTTAAAATAACCCTGAGAAATTTGTATCAATATCCTAACTCTTCCAATAAGCAAAACAGGAATCTCCAAAACCCAGATACCTTGAGAACTCCAGACAGTACTATTAATTTCTTCTTCAGGCAAGAAAAGTGAAACACAATGGTCCTCTGTGCAATGACTATTCTCAATTACACCCCTGTCACATGCCACTGGCCTCCAGTGATAGTGAGCAAATAAATAAATATGATGCACAGTTTTCTAAATTCACCTAAAAAACGACAGTATATTTCATACCATCTTAGGAAGAGTAAAGATGCACCCATTTCCAACCACCAGGATGCCAAGGCTCAGAAAAATACTCTAGAAATGTATGTCAAACTTTCACTCTTAAAAACCTTAAACAAGGTAACTTTTGGTAAAACAAGTTTACCTTTTGTAAACTTCCAAAGCTTAAAAAAACTTTCAGATCAACTACTGCCAAAAGTAAAGTTTCCTTCATGTCTAGGGTGCACAGTATGCAATGTAACCTAATATTTAAACTGAGAGAAATTTAATTCTAAATGGAAAGGAGATTGACAGAGGTTCTTGAGTTCATTTTTGTTTCTAGATGATAAGAGTACCAGTGTCATTTTTGTCCTGCAGAAAATGAAACAAAGTACTCTGAAATCTCCTGGGAAAGCAGGCAGGATTAATGAGATGCTGACGTAGTAATAATGAAATTCCTGATTAAAAAATACGCTGTCTTAGGAATGAGGTGTTCCTAGGTAACTATCACTGCTATAAGATACTATCAAACTAATGAGAATTAGAAAAGGAAGCAGGAAAAATGTCAAAAGACTATAGACCCAGGAACACATCAATCATGAACTGAAAAGGGTATAAATCCTCAAAGTTCCAGGACTTCCGGATTAAAAATATGGCATCTGTATTCTAGTGGGAACTTACTTCTTTTTTGCCATTAAGATAAAAGTCTCAATGCCTAGATGCAATGAATCCTGTTAAAACTCATTTGTGTATGACTATTATCCAGCCCTTGTTTAAAAAAAAAATGGAAAACAGAAAAGATCTTCAATAAACTAAGCTGTTAGGGGAAAAAAAATCACAATTTTAAAATCTGGTCTGTTTGGAGGAGTGTGGCGGTTTTTTGCGTGAAAAAATAAGACTAAGAACAAAGGTTAAGGTGGGTGGCACAAGCCTAATCCCAGTAGCTCAGGAGGCTGAGGCAGGAGGATGACAAGTTCAACAACTTATTGAGGCCCTGTCTCAAAATAAAAAGGGGTGGGGATGTGGCTCAGTGGTTAGGCACCACTGGATTCAGTATCTAGTACCAAAAATAACTAATTAAAATGAAAAATAAAAAATAAAAAGGTTCAAAAATAATAGCAGGAAGCATAGAAATATATAACCTGGAGAAAAGTCAACAGTCTTGCAATCATTCTCCAGGACCCAAACAATGTCATTTTTAACAGCCTGTGACCAAAAATCCACAAGGCTTTATAATTTGTGTGGGAACAGACCAGAACCATCCACGGGTTCTTAATCTTTTCTGAATCATACATTCTGTGTGAATTAGTTAGAGGCTATGGACTCAGTTCCTGGATGACAAGCATGAAGGGCACGGATGGACACAGTATTTTAGATACAATTCCAAGTGGCCCACAGATCCCATCTTAGAACCCTGCTCTAGCCATGACTAAAGAGGAGGTGAACGGCAGCCGCTGTGCAGTCTTGTCCTCACTTTTCAACATCAGTAACACTTCTTAGTAAAACTGGAAAACAGAAAAATGCTTGTCTGATATTTTGGCCCCGGATCCCAGCGTATTTCCCCTACTTGTCAAATAACCTGCTTCCAAAGTGGCATATGGTCTGTGCATTACTGTTGGTTTGTCGGAAGTCTTTTAGGTTTTTCTTCATTATCATTCTAGGAAGAAAAAATTTATTCTTGAACTAGCATGTTGAACCCCACACTGAAAATAATATTTATTATTTTATTAATTAAAACAATAAATTTTAATTAATAATATTAATTAATTGAAATTAATATTTCCTGGGTGTTTGGGTATACATGTATAAATGTATTTTTTAATTGAAGATGGACTCAATACCTTTATTTTATTTGTTTGATTTAATTTTTTTTTTTTATGTGGTGCTGGGGAGCGAACCCAGTGCCCATGCATCCCAGGCCAGCACTCTACCACTGAGCCACCATCCCGGCCCTCTAAATGTATGCTTTTTAAAAATACATAGATTATTCTGTTCTGTGATTTATTTTTTATCAAAACATAAGTGTTTTTTAACTATATATGTATAGGTAATGTATGTTTTGTATATATTACCTGTACATATATATAAAACGTGAATATGAAGGCACATATCATGAATATTTTGGATGAATATTTAGGAAATTCAAATAATCACCCTAATTTAGCTGCTTTTTTTTTTAATTCAAATTACTTGTACCTCCCCTTGAAATAAATCAATTCTCAAAATCCTATACAAACACGTTTTAAAAATAAATTAATATTAAAGTTTTATACTTTTGAAGGTCAAATAATATAAACTAAAATTTTACAGAGAAGGAAACTCAAGTTCAAAGAGGTTTCAAGCTTGCTCCAAATCACTATTAGAGCTGGGTCTAGTACTCAAAATGCCCAACTCTCACTACAATGCATTTCCATTACCTCAGACTTCCTCCTATTTTTAATAATTTTAAATGCACTAAGAATGCTATTTAAGACAATCATGGGATTTTTTGGGGTAAACTGAATAATCATTCCATTTTTAAAAAATTTTTTGTTGGGCTGGGGATGTGGCTCAAGCGGTAGCGCGCTCGCCTGGCATGCGTGCGGCCCAGGTTCGATCCTCAGCACCACATACCAACAAAGATGTTGTGTCCTCCGAGAACTAAAAAATAATAAATATTAAAAAATTCTCTCTCTCTCTCCTCTCACTCTCTCTTTAAAAAAAATTTTTTTTTTGTAGTTGGACCAAATGCCTTTATTTTATTTGATAATTTTTATGTGGTGCTGAGGATCCAACCCAGTGCCTCACGCATGCTAGGCAAGCACTTTGCCACTGAGCTACAGCCCCAACCCTAATCATTCCATTTTTAAAGATTAAACTTTTACACATTCAGTTATGAGTGAGTTTATTACACTTTGAGACAAGTTAGTTTCTTGCCACCTGAAGTAATACGATTGAAGGTCCCTCTCTTATCTTTTTGGTGCCCAGTCTTGAAACAAAGTTATCTTAAATAAATTTTATTGATCAAACATCAATGTAGGTTTTGACCAGCTTCCTGTGATAATCTAGAAGATGTAACTGCGCAGCAGCAACTCCAATTAATCATTAAAATTATAAGAACTTCAGAGCCTTTTGATTATGCAATACACTGTCACTTCAGAACAAGCGTTTAAGATACCAGACAAGGGTAGGTATGGAATAAAGCACCCCCTTTCATGACAGAGGTCACAGCCTAGAAAGGAAACAGAAAACTTAAGCTGTCACACAACATATAAATGGTATATTATTAGTGATAATTGGTAGGGAAGGCCAGGTGTGGTAGGGCACACTGGTAATCCCAGTGACTGGGGAAGCTGAGGCAAGGGGGTTAAAAGTTGTAGGCCAGGTTCAGCAACCTAGCAAGGCCCTAACTCAAAATAAAAAATGAAAAGGACTGGGGATGTGGCTCAGTGGTAAAGCACCCCTGGGCTGATTCCTCCATACCTCCCTCCCCAAAACTTAGTGGGGACATTTGTCGCTCAAGGAAGGAAAGATGAACATTGTTTGGAACAGCAGAAATCTTAAAGTTAGAGTCTTTAAATTTAGGTAGGAATTCTGCAAGGTAGGAAAGGGCAAGACCATTATGGGCAGTGGAGAAACACAAGTCAAACCACAGAGGTGTGAAAGGACCGGTCAGTAGAAAGTCCTTCCACACTAACAAGGCAGCATGTCATGGTTACAGGATGGGAATGTAAACACTAACAACATTCAGTTATTTTTCCTTTCAAAACTGCACACATTTGTAAACTACCTTTCTACAAACTGCCCAGATGGAAATAGGTCACCATTAACAATTATTAATGGGACAGGCTCCCTCATTCAGAAATTATGTTTTCATTAGAGTCCACCCTTAAAGCAAGGAAGAACAACTATTTCCAAAAAGAAGACTCAATAATTCTGTCAACTTTAGGGTTCCCTGTGGTGATTCAGGCCCCCTTAAATGGTAGATTTTTATTTTACAAAAACTGATTTCTTTTGGCAATCCACAATAGGTAACATACATATAACATTTTATCTACTTGGAATTTAATTGATTTAGGTAATTATTTACCAAAGCCCAAGCAACTTTCAATACAAACAGCCCTGAAAGCAATGTCCTTAATATTAAGTAGTAAGAAGTTAAAAGAGGTTGATGATCAAAAGGTTTGAGGACCTAATTCCATAAACAATTTCAATGGTTGATTTAAAGAGCAGCCAAACTCGCCAAAGTCTTCACCGTGGTGATCTGGACGTGGCTCTTCCAAGTACACTAAATTGTCTGTTTCCTTTCATAAAAGTAATGAGGTGGGCTCTCCATTTCTTTCTCCCTCACACTCAAGGTACACATTACCTTCAGCAAATGCACGGAAGGAAGCAATGGTGGGCGAGGGAGATTCATAAGGCTCTTTCTTCCAGTTCCTTTGCATCCAGGTGACTCACTCACTGAACAAGGTCCCTGCCTAGCCAGCCTATAAAGGTGCTTTTCAGAGCTAGAATAGCCACATACCCCTGGATCATCTCTCATGAAGGTTTTATGGTCAAGACACTAATTTTCTAAATACACCCTTACTTTAAACCCATTTTCTCTTATTAGATTCTCTATGAAGACCATTTCTTGAAATTACATAAATGCACATCTTAAGAGTTCATCAATGAATCTGTTCACGTGTGTGTCTGTGTGTGTGTGTGTGTGTGTGTGTGTGTATATGTACAAATAAACGCTTCTTTTGCTCATCATCTTTGCAATCCACATATTGTAAATAAGTTGTTACTGCTATGTAATATCACCATGGATGAATATTTCATTCAGTAAATGAAACGAACCCACACGAGCATACAAATTCACTGCTAGGTACACACGTACTACTACTATACATAAACAAACGTGAAGATGTAGAACATTTATTTCCATATGAAAATACAGAATATCTCCAGTTCCAGAGAGTTCCTAAACTTCTTACTGCTCTCTCCTGTCCCCTAAAGGTAACCACATACTTAAAATTCACAAAGAACCTCTGTGTCTGACTCCTTTTACACATCTTATCTTTGCCCAGGCTGACCTCAAACTTGCAATCCTCCCCCTCAGCCTCTGGAGCTGCTGGATTACAGGCGAACACCACTAAGCCTGGCTCTTCGGTTATCTTTTTAAGAAGTTTCTTAGAACTTTCCTTTGTACTTTCAGACAAAGCTGTTTCTCAGATCTTGTAAAGTCAGTTCTGTTCCTCTTCTCATTTCCTCTATATATTCTTCCATGTATTTATGTCTCCTTGACTATTAGCATTGTTCTCCACGCAAATTTAGTACATTGCTATTTCACCTTTCAGCGTGACTAACCATTCATTCCTTTAGTGTTTGCTATGTGCCTACTGAGTGCCAGATGACTGAAATGATTATTGTTTACTATGTAGCAAAGAATAGCAGGATTATATATATGAAATATTTAACAACTATCAAATCCAGGCCCTAAAAATATCTACAGGGAGTTCAAGAGCTGGTCTCTTCTTGCAATATACACTTCCCACTACTCTGACCTAAACTCCAAAACCTCAGCTCAGGTGTCTGTTCCTTCTCTATCAGCCTCACCAACACCTTTCCTGACTTGACCCATCGATTCTTTCTTACTGCACTCTGTTGTAATTGCCTACATCTGATCATCAGAATTGTAGGTTCCTTTGGGACAGAAACCCAGCAGAATCAAACCTGCATATTTTATTTTATTTATTTATTTTTGGTGCTGGGGATTGAACCCAGAGCCTTATGCATGCAAGGCAAGTCCTCTACCAACTGAGCTAAATCCTCAGTCCAAACTGGTGTACTTAAATGAATGGCTTAATAATACAAGGAAGCGTTCAATGGTTCTATACAACTTAAATAATTTCTGACACCCTGAATTTCTTTCTCTCTCCCTCATCCACCTCCCCTTATTTGCAAAATTTGTTCCACTTGCTCTTCCTTTCCATTGCAAGGATTAATTTTATTAGCTTTTTGTCATTTATTTCCCATTTGTAAATAATTCTTTATCATTTAACACTTTCCAGTAAGATATGTTCCTTATAAGAATTAAGAGAATACACTGAATATAAATAAGATTAAATTTATTCATAATAATCATGTAGAAATAACCACCACTAGAATTTTCATAAATTTCTATTTGGGCTTTTTGGTTTAGTTTTAATCATATAAATAAATTATAAAAGTTAGTTACTATAACCACTGTTATCAAAATATCCTTTGTTTACTATGAATTTGTATAATTGTATATGCATAAGATTATAGGGTATTATTTGTAGGTGAGTTTGATTTGTTTTATAAACCAACTAAAGTCAATATACTATCTGCAACCTCATTTGTAAGAGGGGTGGAATTTTCAGAAATATTGGTCACAGGACACAAAATTTCAGTTAGATAAGAGGAATTAAGTTCAAGGGATCTGTTATACAACATGGTAACTAAAAATTAATAAACAATGTATCGTTGCATTACTAAAAATACAAAGAGTAAATTTTAAATGTTCTTACAAAAATGATAACTATTTGAGGATTCACTTTAGCTATTCCATAATGTCTATTTTGCATCATGATGTACAAGATAAATATGTACAATGCTGTCAATTAAATTATAACATGCTTAAACCATAAAATTTCAATTATTTAAAATTTTTCTTTCAACACATACGTAGTCTACACTATTTGCTTTACACACATATTTTTAAAATGCTGCAAAGTATTGAGCTTTAGATTATTTCCACATTTCTGCTAATACAAACAGCACTGCCTGAGCATGCTTGCTTTGCACGGTGAGTCTTTCTCCAGGGTAGATACTAAGATAGGATCCACACTCAAGGTCCAGTCCACATTCATTTTCTCTAGCAACAAGCCCAACCTCTTCAGCTCCTTGTCATTTCTGTTACTTAACTCGCAACACAGTCTCTGGAAATCAGATCCATGTGCAGTGAGTTCTTGTGCTACCGCATTTGCTACATAACCCCAACTATTCAGGAAGCTGGACCACAAGTTATGCCAGGGCAACTTAGCAAGACCCCACTCAAAAGAAACAAAAATTAAAAAGAACTGGTGGTGTAGCTCAGTGGTGGAGCACTTGTCTAGCATGCAGGAGGCCCTGGGTTCAATCCCCAGCTGCACCCATGGGTGCGCACGCACGGCCCTTTGAAGGACTGCCTTTTTTTTTTTTCTTATCTCAATTGCACAGTGACTTACACATACTAGACGTTCAATAAACATGTGTAGAATGCTGGGCAATCCTTAAAAGAAAATACAGTCTTGTCTTATAGGATTAATGTTACTATTTCCTTATTTCTTTATCCCAATGGAAAAGATCCCATCAACAACTGTTGGGATATATCAATGCTTTAGACTTAGTTTCGTTTGTATATAAAGTACAAAATCAAATGCCATACTCAAGTTCAAAGTATTGATTCTCTTTTACTTACAAGTATTATACAAAGAAATAAATTATCTTTCCAGATATGGTGGCACATGCCTGTAATCCCAGCCATTCAGGAGGCTGAGGGAGGAGGATCTTGAGTTCAAAGCCAGCCTCAGCAACAGTGAGGCCCTAAGCAACTCAGTGAGACCCCGTCTCTGAATAAAAGACAAAATAGGGCTGGGGATGTGCTCAGTGGTTGTGTGCCTAAGTTCAATCTCTGGTACTCACCCCCCTCCTAAAAAAAAAAAAAAAGAAAGAAAGAAATAAGTTATCTGGCAAAATTTTGTGCTTTAAAAAGTTCTGCAAGGTAGAGTGAGACATGGTGACTAGGAAGCTATAGATACAGGCCCTCCTTCCTCCAGGGACAGGAGCTCAAAACAAAATACAGACGACAGAATCAGCTAGGACACTGTGAAACCAAGATGGTATCCAAGCCAAAAGAGCAGGGAAATGCACAGCATTTGGTGTGGCTGTTCATACCTCCCCTCAACACAACACAGCACTGAACCGCCGCCCAATGGGATCAGAACACACTATCCCAACACGCCACAGTGGCATTTCAGAAAGAAAACCACCAAACCACCAAGCAGGAAGATCTCTCCAACCTCCTTCCACCCTTCTCCACTGAAGCTGGTCTTAAAACCTAAGGACTCTTCTGACCTTCCACTGAAGCACGTCCTAAAACCCAACGTGAGTCCCCATAGGTTATATAAGAAACAGCCTTCTCTCTGAAGATGAAGGGTCCCAGAATGAATCTCAAGAAACAGGCCTTGCTGAGCTTCCTCTAGTTTATCACTCTTACATCATACTCTGTCAATCCTATTTCTCTACAACTAGCAATGTCTTAATAAAAACCAAGTAAAAAATACACAAGCTGAATCATTTTCTATGGGTTTTCATTTCCTCGTGAGGGTCCCCATGTCAGATAAAACTTACATTAAATAAATCTGTATGCTTTGCTCTTATTATTCCACTTTTTCCTCTTATTACTGACCTCAGGTGGGTAAAGAAAAAGACATTTTCCCTCCCCTGCTTCACTGTACCAGGGCCACTTCCTTGACATGTGAATAGAAGTATGGACGAGCCTCCCACATCCTAGCTCACCTGAGGCGTCAAGTAAAACAAACCAACCACAACAAGACCATGTGGTTCCTAGCATTTGAGGTATCTAAAGTAGGCAGTCAGAGAAAGGTGAATGGTAGTTAGCATGGGCTGGAGGAGAGGGTAAAGGGGAGTTTTATGATCACTTTAGAGTTTCAGATTTGAAGGTGAAAAAGTTCTGGAGATCTGTTTTACATGTGAATACACTTAACATTACAACACTGGACACTTAAAGTTTATGATGGTTAAGTTTTATGTTAAATGTTTTTTATGAGAGTAAAAAAGGGATATTCAATGCATTTCTGTCCATTTTCAGGTACGCTCCATGACTTGTACTTTAAATTTTGTTTCCCTAATCTCTCTCTTATTCTTGCACTTGGACATGGAGTTCAGCAAGTTGGGATTCTGTTTGTTTTGTACCAGGATTGAACTCAAGGACGCTTAACCATTGAGCCAAATCCCTAGTTCCATTTTATTTTTTGAGACAGGGCCTCACTAAATTGCAGAGGCTGGCTTTGAACTTGCAGTCCTCCTACCTCAGCCTCCCAAGCTGCTGGGATTACAGGTGTGCACCACCATGCCCGAGTCAACAACAGATCTTTTTCAGCAGGGTGTGGTGGCACACACTTGGGAAGCTGAGACAGGAAGATCTCAAAGTCAAAGCCAGCCTGGGTAAACTTAGCAAGACTCTCTCTCAAAGTCAAATAAAAAGGCTGGGGATATAGTTCAGTTGTAGAATGCTTGCCCAGCAAGTAGAAGGATCTGGATTCAATCCCCCATCCTGCAACAACAATAGACCTTTTCCCAGAAAAATAATCTTCTCTAAGTAGTAACTGGGCGTTTTCTCTACAAAGATGTGCAGAGTTTTGCCACAGCAATGCAGAGCTTTATAGATTCAGGAAAAAAAAAAAAGACTTATTGTCAAGAACTCTCATAAACGAACTAAAACCTATTCCTTTCTGATTTGTTCTTTGCAATATCTTATTCCTTTTAGTCACATAATGTTAAAAATGATACTTTAAAAACAATCAACTTCTTAGTCTTCATCTAAATTCCATTTCTCATACTTGGCATTTTAAAAAGGATTAAGAATTTCATTTTTTAAAAACCTACAACATTAAGTGAGATGACTCTGTCTGGGATTCTTCTCTCAGGGGGTTCCCTTCGCAATCGTTTGCAACCCCCAGAGCATGGTGAGAGCACACTGAGCATGAGCATCACCATAGTCGGAAAGACAAAGGAAAGGGCTCTGCAGGTAGAAGGCGTGGTGGGGAAATGAGCAAGCAGCAGCCAATTCAGACCCACACTACAGTCCTGAGGTCGGGACTTAGAGGTACCAGGGCTACTCTAAAAGCAGGGCCCTGAGGTGGGCCTGGAAACAGGAGGACTGGTTAAAAGTATTTATAATGAACAGTTAGACCATCATTCTCCTAACACATGACGGTGAGCTTCCACTTTTTTTTTTTTTTTAATCTAGTGGGACTCAAACAATAAACCAGAAGGACTTGAGACCAGGCTGGGGTGAGGGATCATCCTGAGGAGCTGTAGGATTAAACCAATAGATAGAAATTGCAGTCCTCTCCCCCTGGTCTCTAGAACAGCCAGCCAGGCTTATCACTCAACGCTATCCACCCAAAGGCAAGGGTCTCAACAATTTCTCTAGAAAAATCGACTAGAGAAAAAAACCTACAAATACTAATAATTGGGAGGCCCTCAATAAACTGCTCTTTACTTTTTAATGCTCTTCAGTAAAATCTATCAACCCATAAGTCTTCACAAAGAGAATTCCCCACCATGTTAATGTTGCTCGAATGTGAGGAGAAAGCCAGGGTTAACCAGATATCTCAGAAAAGTCTGTAACGTAAAAAAGAGACTAACACCTCCAGAGGGGGCAAAAAAAGAAAGAAGTAAAAGAAAACAACCTCAGACAAAAGAAAACAAATCCATAAAATAACAAGAAGATGCTGCAAAAAATAAGTAGATAACAACAAAAAGAAAAATCACTCAGGAAATTTAAAATTATTGCAGAAATATTTAGTAAGAGTACTGGAAAATAAGTTTTATGAGAAGTCTCAGAAATTAGAACAGAAAACAAAATTTTCTTAAAAAAAAAAAAACACTAAAGGGTAAGTCAGGGGCATAACCTCTGACTGTCAAAAAGAGAAAAGAAATATAGGTGTAGGAAGGAATTAAATAAACAATATAAACAAACTATAGCTATGTGCAATGACATGGATCAATCTTAGGAACATTTCTTTGCATAAAAAGCAAACCCTAAAATACTACATTAACTATAAGACCATTTTACAAAACCCCCAAACAGGTATAACTGAACAATAGTTTGTTTAGTGCCCAACACATATGTAATTAATTCTTCTTTTTCTTCCCCAAAGTCAGGGCCATGAAACACAAAGTTTACAACAGGAGGAAAATCACAAATGCAGCAGAGTGGTGCCGTCAGCAATGTTCCCATTCTTAGGTTGTGTGGCAGGTAACAGGTAGTTCATTACTGGGTCACAGCCTACACACATTCATTTTTATGTGAACAAAATATTCCATGATAAAACATTTAAAATATGGAATCACAAAGACTAACAAGTAAGTTTTCTAAAACAAATGCTTCCAGATCAAGAAACCTGCAAGTTCCTAGCCTCACAAATGCCCCGAAGACCCACAAGGAGGTACATCATTATAAAACCTCAGGACAATAGAGGAAGACTTTTTAAATTCCAGGGAGTAAAAGAGGCGATGCTAAAAGGATCAAGGATGAGAAAAGCAGCAGATTTTTCAACAGCAATTCCAGAAGCAGGGATGATTCACAGGCACATAGAATGTTTCACACTATTAATGTTTCCTACTATTGAAAAGGAAATACGATTTTTGAATTCTTGGTTTCAACAATTCACTCAGAGACTGAGGACGAGGCTGCGGATCTGAGACATTCATTTCTTACTGTCATTTGTTCCTATAGTCTAAGCCTTGTTAATAGTCTAAGGTCACAATTCAGTCTTCCTTTGTCAGAAGGCTTTTCAGAGCTTCCAGCTGTGGTTTTAAAATGGTGCTAGGACAATACAGAATTGTGAAGCCAGAGACAGTGAATGACACAGACACAAACTGACAGAAAGGAAAAAAAATCACCAGGGAATAAATCTTAAAGGAAGGAGAAAAAGACAGTACTTAATAAAAAATACATGCTTAAAATATTCAAAATTATACAAAAAAAGAATGGCTTTTGACATGTTCTACAATGAACATCAAAGCCTTTTACAGGTGCATCATTATAAAACCTCAGGCCAGGTTCAAGGATATTTAATTCTTTATTTTTTTAACCTTATTTTTAAATTAATCCCACCAAAATAGTAAAAAAAAAAAAAATTAATGCTATGCATTAAAGACAGATGTGAAAAAGGGTTATACTTAAATAACCCTAAATATACTAAATAAATCAATAAAATAAAAATGAGAATTTTGATTTTATTGATTTATTTAGGAAAACACTAGAAATACAAATACTCATAGTTATGAAAAATTGAAAAGTCCAAGTTGTCTTAGATATCTGTACCAATACACAGATCCCTGGACCTTAATACAACAAAAAGGCATATAGAATCATAAGCCAAAAATAAGGGGCACACATCATAACTAGTATATCGATCCACAGTAGGTAATTTATATTCTGGCCTACGAACCTAGCTGAGCTATAATCTGATCATAAAACGTCACTTCCCATTCTCACCAAGCTGACAGAAGAAACAGCCTCCATTCCCCCTTCACTTAGAGGAACTTCAGTTTCCCCTGGGCCTTATGCCCTCCAGGCCAACCCTCTCCATTTCACAAGAGTTAATTCTGCCTGGCATAACAAATGATGTAAGACAGCCCACAACACACAGGGAATATGGAAAATGCAAGTTCATTAAAGATATGACTTGTCAAAAAAAAAAAAAAGAAAGAAAAGAAATGGTTTGTCATAAAGAATCACATTGACATAACAAAGCTGGGTAGTCTTTTTCTGTTTTGGGGGTTTGTTTCTGTTTGCATCATTATAAAGGACAACAGGTTCCAAGGAATACAAAACCTTGGGTGTTGCTCTTTGGCCTAGACAATCTACAATTGTTAAAAACATACTGTTGGAAAGTTTTGTTTTAATATTTTTAGTTGTAGATGGACACAATACCTTTATTTCATTTATTTATCTTTCTGTGGTGCTGAGGATCAAACCCAGTGCCTCACACGCGAAAGGCAAGCGCTCTACACTGAGTTCCAGTCCCAGCCCAACTGCTGGAAAGTTTTAAGACAAAAACAAGCTTCCCTTTCACTGGCGGTCTAGCCAACACCTTGCTCAGAGCGTCACAGGAGGTCGCCTTCAGCAACTCTGATGCACTACTCCACTATGATGCTTCTTATAGAAATGCTCAGAAGCAGATTAGAATCAGGACTCTTTTTTTCCCCACTTTTAGGCGGTTCATTTTGAACAGTACACACACTTTGTAACTGGCATATTATAATTGTACTTAACAGTGGTGATCATCATGCCACGTTTGATCCATGTCATTCCATTCCCTCCTATAATCCACTTGCTCTATCCTACTAACTGCTTCTACTTTATTCATTCTTTTTAAAAAATGTATTTTTAGTCATAGACAGATACAATATCTTTATTTTATTTACTTATTTTCATGTGGTGCTGAGGGTTGAGCCCAGGGCCTCATGCATGCTGGGCACATGCTCTGCCAATGAGCCCCAGCCCAGCCCTATTCTATGCTTACTGCAGTGCTGCAGAGACGGCGATCTTCTTAACAAACCTTCTAAAGGAAGGACGACCTATCCATTAAAAAAAGAAAATCTCAAGTTTTGTTGATTCTTAAGGATCTGATACTCAGATTCGCTGATGCAGAAGAGCTTCATGCTTCTATGTTAAAAACAAGAAAGAACAGGGCATTACCTAAACAGCAAAGAGGAAACCAACCAACGGAGAAACTCCAGCCAGTCCTCCGCAGCATGGGAGGCGCACCCACGGCTCGCGGCGGTCCTCTGCTGGTGCCTGGAGTTTCCTTTTAAGAGCCCCACTTCCAGAACTTACCCTGGAAACCTATACATTTATAACTGGTTCACCTGGCCTGCCGGGTTTCACAAAACAATTGCCCATGGGTGTCGGGGAAGGGGCTAGAAAAAGAAAAAAGAAGGTGGGGAGGAGTGTGCTCAAATTTTTGTTTTTAAGGTGATAACAATTTGAGCTTAAAAAGATGAACTGCAGATTATTCTTAATTAACAGTACCTGCGTGTGTTAGAACTTATTTATATATCATCTGGGATGCTATACACTGCAATCATCCATTCTAAATCTGTTCCTGAGTCTCCCTCCCGCCATGCATCATGAAGCAGGTTAAGTGACAAAGCCTAATGCTGAACTATACTTATGTATTTATCATCCTACGTGGTCAGGCTGTATGTTTGTAAGAAGCATTAAAACTTTTTCCTATGCAGACATGGCTTGAAGATCTGAGGCCATCAAATTTCTAAACAAGACAATAAGAGTTCTGAGCAGGTCTGAATGAAGAAGTCAATTTCCCAGCACACTCCTGAGGCAGATCTTCACCCACAGCCTTACTCTCCAACAGTGTTATACTCATCCTGTGAATCCCACAGTCACAGAAACTCAAAGGAATCTGGCTTAGTCCAACTCTGAGTTGTGGCTGTGTGGCTCCTTGGCCTCTGCTTACTCATCTTTGAGCTGGTGACCTCTCCAGTACAGATCACCTCAACTTAAACAGTTCTGATGTAAAATCTGTTCTTGTGTTACTGTCATATCCTAAGTCAAACATAGGTGATTTTTATATTATCCAAAAATTCCTCAGGGAGAAGCTACTCCTTTTATCTTGGTCTAAATACACACCCAAGAGTATATTGCAAGGCAATCAATGGGTTACGGGAAGAAAACATTACAATTTCCATTTATATTTTTTATTTCTATCTCTGTGTTATGTGATGTACATAGTATGGAGGAACGATTATACATGTATAATTTATAACTAAACAGACACATGCTCAAAGAAGCAGATGAACAATATAATTTAGAAGCCATTTCCTTTATGTTTTGGAATATCAGGTCACAGGGGTCACATGTATGACTAAGGATCCTCAGTAAACATTAAATATTCATCATCAGTGTACCATCCACCATGCACAAGTAAACATTTAGCATGAGAAATAAATAGCACTCATATAATCTGCCAAAATGTCAAAATAATAAAACGATTTTCTTGGTAAAAGTTCACAGCAACTTAAGAGTAACAGATTATTCTGCTCTCCTTTAAGCTTACACTGCACGATGAGGCTTTTAATAATCTATAATCATGTGCACACACATCCCCACCCAGAGGACAGAGACTTGTGAAGAGATCTTTCATTATCCCTCTAAACCAAGAATTAAACCTGCTTTGATTGGATTTATCTACATTTAAAGGTCTAAGCTGGATTCCTCAGAATATTATGCAGTAGAAATGAAAAGAAGATATAGTCCATTTCAATTAATATTTAAAATATAATATTCTTACCTAGAATTAGCTTTTCAAGATATTAACATTTAGGTCATATCAAAAATTCTGTCCTAGGGGCTGGGGTTGAAGCTCAGTGGCAGAATGCTTGCCTGGCATGTTTGAGGCTCTGGGTTTGATCCTCAGCACCACATATAAATAAATAAATAAAGGTCAATCGAATATATATATATATATAATATATATTATATTTATATATATGTATATATATATATATATATATATATATTCATTCTATCCAAATGCTTTAACAAGGATACAGGAAATGCTTAGAGTTTTTAAAGAAAATACTTATGTTGTCATAAGTCATATTCTAAAAAGAAAGCAAAGAATGGAAGAATGAGCCAGTGTGGTGGCACATGCCTATAATCTCAACAACTTGCGAGTCCCTAAGCAACTCAGTGAGACCCTGTCTCAAAATAAAAAATAGAATATGCTGAGGATGCAGCTTAATGGTAAAGCACTTCTAGGGTTGATCCTCAGGACAAAAAAAAAATTGAAGAATAAAAAGCTTTGGAAAGCTGCCATATCTAGAATCTTTAAAAAGTAAACACACTTAAATCAGGTTTCCAAGGCAAACTGTCAACTTTCTACTACTTAGAACCCAAACAACTTACTGAAAGCTTTCAAGTTATTTACTAACTTCGAAGTTCTGGATTTAGACCAACATTTGTTAAGAATTGGTCTCATACTCTGGTTAGTAATTAAAAACAAGATTTTTTGTGATCATATTAAGATTAACCAATAAAACTGTTTTGTTTCATTTTTTTTAAGAAATTGCTTTTAAAGTAACACTGCAGAACTACTGGCAAAGTTCATCACAGAACACTCTCAGCAGCACCAGAATGTACCAGCAGAGGGCCTGCAGCATTCATGATTACTGAAGTTTCTTAAAAACAGCTTTCCCAAGTTCCAGGGAACCAACAACTGATCAAGGCTCTAGCTCAAAAATTAAATACGGGAATTTCCATATAAAAAAATTCATGCCCATAATTCATCCATTAAAAAAAACCCCAATATTCAAATGTCAAAACTTTCGACTCTACGTTGTAGGATCAAATTCTTTCTAAGAAGAAAGCGCCAGTTCTTTAGAACGCTCTTTTTTTTTGAAAAATCTGTATGAACTTTTTAAAGATCAGGAAACCATCAGCTCTCAAAGTATAATGGGGAAGCAATATTTACTATTATTATCCTAAAAGAAATAAATGCTAAGAATAATTCTTCCTTTGAGGCTCCTAGAGACTGTCATCCACACTGTGACTTGTGAGAGGCTGCAGTTTCTATTGAGTTGGGGAAGAGCAAAGGATGATGGGAGGGAGAGGAAAGGGAAGAGAGAGAGAAGAAAAAAAAAAGAGGGGGGAGGAAAGAGGTGAAGGAGAGAACAAGGAGAAAAAAGAACCTTCCTTGGTTTTCAGAGATCATAAATTAATAAAGACAAATTTTTGATGGTAAAAAAAGGAGCAGTAATTAAAAAGTAAAAGCACCTGTATTGGCTTCTTAAAAAGAGGCACACAGTTCTTTAGAGTCAAGGCTCAGCTCAGCTGCTGTTACCCTTGCACCCAGATCTGGCCAATTCATTTTCTGTCAGATACCACAGTTTAAGAATAATGAAGGGCTGGGTGAGTTGACAGATCAATATAACTAAGCACTCAAAACTGTGATGTGAAAAAATTTTCCAGCATTAACTGAAGCAGCACATTCCCTAAACTGGCCATTCAGAGAATATTAGCATGACCCCTTCACAAAGGTAAGATAAACACTGGTGAAGCACTCTGTACTTTTCATGGACTCAGGGGTTCTTAGTGAACTGCTGAAACCACGAACTGTAATGTGACTACAAGAATCTACTTGATGTGGAGTTTTCTGTTAGAAGCCAGGGAAGATCCAAATACTTCAGGCTCCAAGAACCGCAGTGTCTCTTACCCTAAGAGATGTTTTAAGCTGTTTTTAAGTCAGCCTTCCCCTTGAGCTGTCTACAGCAGGCCTTGCAGCTGGCTGCTGGATTATTCTTGGTAAGACCCACAGAATCCAGTACAAACTTCTGACCAACTGTGTGAACAGAACATGTCCCCTCATTCCAACCTCATTTCAGTTTCTTATGGTAATACTTCACAGTATATCTGTCTGCCAGTGAGGATTCACTCTTATGTCCCCACCACTTAGAAATGCCTGGATCAACAGATACTTGTTAAGTTGAAGACAATATATCACAAGCACTAGGAATTATTAGCCTGCCAAACAGACTATCCAGGAGAGATGCACTGCAAAGAGAATTCATACCTACAGCAGCAACTCGGCAAGACTCTGTCTCAAAAAAAGGGATTGGTGGTGGCTAGGGATGGGGCTCATTGGTAAAGCAACCCTGGGTCCGATCCCCAGTACCAAAAAAAAAAAAAAAAAAAAAAAGACCCAGCTTAAGATGCTAGATGTGTCTAACAGAGTCGTGAGCAGAATGGGCTGTCTGGGAGACCTAAAAGACCACACAGCCCCTTGAGGAGAACATCACACAACTTGAGTAGATGGAGCAATTCCTCCCCACCTAAGATTTTGTGGTAATGAAAGGAAAAGTGGAATTTCCTTAGGATGGTGCTCCCTCCCTCTTATCTAACTTCCAAATGGTCAGCAACACGGCGGGGGTGGGATGGGGGGACAGAATAAAACATATTCACTGCTAAGAACAACCACATTACCCACTAGTAACAGTGTGAGCCAAGGCAAACCAACCAACCACCACTCACTTGCTACTTATAAGCACTGTTTGGAAGTAAGACAGTGGTGACACTTCCAGCAATTGCATCATGATCATCCGGGGAAAGCAATGGGAAATTTACCTTTTTATCTAAATTTCTACTGTAAGAGTTCATTATCAGGCCTCAAACCTGCTTCAATTCATGAAGACCAACTTTTTTCTTTTGATTTAGGAAAATTAGTTGGCAGGCTACCAATTCTTTGGCAAACTAGATCCTTTTGTAACCACCAATGCTTTCTGACTTCAGCTTATACTTCCCACACTGAAGTGCATGAGAACCAGCAAAGGACTAGAATCAGCCATGGTCTCCGGCAAGCTGAACATTTTCCATAAGACTTAATCATTTGTTAAAAAAAAAAAAAACTACCAATGATATGGAAAAAGAGTCTCAATTACTGCATGATTCATCAAAATTCAGTTAAGGCTGGTTTCCTGGTGACTTAAGGCAAGAAGATAACAGAGGGATGGTTCTTACCTTCATTTACCTTTCTTAATTCTCCAACATTATACTATGGTTCATGTGAGACCTTAATAATGGGCTTTCTCGATAAATAAAATTATGGCATTTGCAGGTAAATGGATGGAATTGGAGAATATCATGCTAAGCAAAGTAAGCCAATCCCAAAAAACCAAAGGTCAAATGGTTTCTTTGATATGAAGATGCAGACTCATAATGGCAATTGGGGGGCAGGGAGCATGGGAGGAATGGAGGCACTTTAGACAGGGCAAAGGGGAAGGGGTGTGGGCTAGATACGTGTATTACTGCACACACAGGACAACTCTGCATCACGTACAGAGTTGTGCTCCACTTGTGTAACAATGAACAGAAATGCATTCTGCTGTCATGTGTAACTAACTAGAACAAATAAAAACAATGGGCTTTCTTTTCCACCCCAGCTCAATCTCAAAATGCAGAAAGAGCTCCATGAAGACTGGTTATTGAACTGACCACCTCACTAAATAAAAACGTTGCTTTATTAGACACTGTAAATTACTTGTTCATTATTATTTCATTTAAACATACTAAAGTACAGAATCTTATTGCCCATATTTTAATAAACTATTAAATATAACCAGGAAATCATTACACTATTTTATTTTTATTGCTACCCATCTGAAAAAGATGAGTGTTCAAAAATAATAACATTAGAAACCAAAAAAGGGGTAGTGATAAAAATCACTCTGCCAGTGCCCTTAGATTTCTGCCTTTGTTCAAACAAGTTGATCTAGTAACTAATTTTTGAAAAAAAGGAAAAACTTTATTTTTCCCTTTTCTTGTCCCCTATTTGACAGAATTGATACTTTCCAATTTCTGACATATCCATTAGGGTAAAGAAGCAAGAATGCTGAACAGGGATGTGGAGGAACCCAGGGACATGGTCCTGGAATTACTCATAATAGCTATGTGACCTCTGGCAGGTTTTCACACTCCATAAAGTGAGGAGTCCAATTAGGGTTCGAAGACACAACAGTACGTGGCTCTTAGCTCATCACTTGGCAACAACCAGTGACCTATTGACTAAAAGTTAGAAGTGTTGCAAGGGACTCATTTTGCAACCCAAGGTTGTTAAATTCTGGGTTTCCACATTATTACAATTTTGAAATCTGAGCTATGGCTTCTAATCCCAGTAAGAATTTTGGGGAGAAGGGTGGGGGCGGGGCAGTGCTGGGGACTGAACCCAGCAGCATTTTACCACTGAACTAGATCCCCAGTTCTTTTTATTTTGAGACAGATCTTGCTAAATTACTAAAGCTAGCCTCCAACCTGCCACCCTGCCTTAGCCTTCCAAATCAATAGGATTACCAGTAAGATGTTACTATGATACAATAAGATGTATTCGGTCAGTTCTTAAATATTTGACTTCATCTTTAGTTGGAGATGTGAATATTTTTGTACTACATCTACACCAATAAGCCCTTGCTTTTTTTTAAGTTTTTTTTTGATTTATTTACTTTTTTGTGGTGCTGAGGATCGAACCCAGTGCCTCACACATGCTAAGCAAGAGCTCTACCACTAAGCCACAACCCCAGTCCCCTTTGCTAATTTTTATTACAAAAAGATCTTCCATCAGATTTTTAAAATTAAACATCTATTTATTGTAAAATGATTCTGTTGAGCAGAGTGGAGCACACCTATAATCCCAGCAATTCAGAAGGCTGAGGCAGGAGAATGGGAAGTTCAAGAACAGTCTCAGCAATTTAGCAAGACCCTGTCATAAAATAAAAAATAAAAAAGAACAGGGAATGTAGTTCAGTGGTAAAGTACCCCTGGGTTCTATCCTCAGTACCAAAAAAATATATATCAATAAAATGATTCTACCTAGGATTCTACTTAAATGTTTTCAAAGTTTATTTACAAAATGAGAGACTCAAATTAATGAATAATGTGTATTAGTTGTGACCCTGAAATATCAAAGTTCAAAAGTAAAATCTACTCTGCTTATATGACCAAGAGGATCAGGTCATGATGATGTAATATCAAAACAAGTCATTAGTCAACTCTAAACAAATACTTAACTAAGTTCAACTTTGTGTTAACTTGCCAAAGTTGCCTATCTTTCTTGAGATAAAATGCTATACTGTCATTTCAGAAGAAAAACCAATCTGTTCCAGCAATACCTTATATAACATGATATGACCTTGATCTGTCCCTTTGTCTGAGTCTATGGAGGAGGACCTTGCATCTGTGTTTTGGACATTGGGTGCTGAAATTCTCCTCCTGACTCTTAAGATTCAAAGATACTAATAAAGTACCCAACTCTCTGGGGTACAGATGGGGAGGCAGAAAGTGGGTCGCCTGCTATTTTCCTTTATGGGTCTGATTACCCTAAAGCCTGTGCCTGTTCTGTAGGACAAAGGAAAGTAGGTTAGATTTCATTTAAAAAAGTGAACTCTACTTTTTATTATGTTAAGTCTTCAACATAAACTCTGCTGCTTCTAAACAGAAGGAATGCAACTCAAATTTGAAAACAAAACATTTAAAGAAACATCCCTGTTAAAAACTTTATATAACAAATTTATCAAGGTCAAGAATACCACATCTGTATCTTCACTTCCACTCATTAAACCACCATATTTAACCTTGATCATTAAGGATAATCAAAAAATGGTGGGGGCGGGCGGGATGTAGCCATACACTTCTGGCTCCAAGGGTCAATAAACCTATATAAGTCACCTGCTGTGACAATCAAGCTTTGGAAAGAACAATTAAAAAGCCAAAATATTTTCATTTCTAACTCAAGGCCACTTTTCCAGTCCCATGTTATTATCAACTGCCTGTAAGAGATTCCCTCAACAGTGTTGGTAACTCCACTGACACTAAATAAGTAAAAAAGAGAGCTCTCTATTGGGTTTCATCAACACAATTTTTTGACTATTTTGTGGAAAACCAACACTATTTTTTTTACCAGTTCTCCCAAGCAAATCTTGGGATTAAAATTTTCTGTTTGTTTTTAACCTTTGATTTCCTATGTGCTTTTCTATTATCTATTCTATTTCCACAGTACCAATTCGATATTTACAAAAACACCTGCTACCTTATCTTAGTCACTTAGCCTTTATCCTAATGACCTCCTGTATAGGTTACTTCTCAAAATATCATCCACAATTAATGTCCAGTCAGGATGGTCACCCCTCACTTCCACCTACCAGTGCTTGCCCTAGGGCACCATCTGGTGGTCAGCAACAGGAATTATCTTTTTTCTTGACACCTTATCCTCTTGGAAGTAAGTACAGCTCGCTTTCTGGTTTTGCTCATAGCTCAACTAATTCAATCACAGAAATTTCTTTATTTGAACACACACAGTCCTGTCCTCTTTATACTCCAGTTACTAGCCACACACTACAAAAAATTCTTTTTCTTTGTCCATATTTTAAGTTATCCAAAACAAGTCCCTAATTAAAGATAAATTTGCCTATGAAGAGGAAAATAATGTAGTGAGCTCTAAAGTGATGTCTTTTTTAAAAAAGTCACTTCTAACCTTCCCTTTAGAAGATCAAGTTTGGATCTACTGTCTCATTTTTCCCTCTAAACCTTTTCTATCTCAAAATTTATGACAAAAATATTGCATTCATTCTTACTATTTTATAAAACAAGAGGTATTTTTTAATAGTGCCTTCCTGTAATCCAAGTACCTTGGGAGGCTGAGGCAAGAGGATCAAAAGTTCAAGGCCAGCCTCAGCTATTTAGTAAGGCCCTGTCTTAAAAGGGGGAGGTGTGGGGGAAGGCATTTGGGAATGTAGCTAAGTGGTACAGTGCCCTTGGACTCATCATCGCCAGTACCCCTCCCCACAAAAAGGAGCCATTTAAATAGCATCAATTTATACTGTTTACTATGTAGTTACTATTGCAATAGTGGCATAGTTACAATATTTCAACTAGGTTTTGGAGGAATGCACCTTTTGGACTAAACCGGAAATATACAAACCATTTCTAACACTGAAATTCAGAACGACTTCTCCCACAGAAATGAACAACTGAGTATATGTTTTATAAGTTGACAGATTCTATGCTACATGACAATGACTTCTCAGTAAAGTTGTCTGGTACCTTAGATGGGTTTTTCCCATTTTATTCTGTCTTCAACATAGTAAATTTCCATCTTAAGCAGTTATTTTTTAAAAATTTGATGTGTGTGTGTGTGTGTGTGGGGAGAGAGAGAGAGAGAGAGAGAAAGAGAGAGAGAACGAACCCAGGGGCAATTCTACCTCTGAGCTACATCCCCAGCCTTTTTTTTTTTTTTTTTTTGAGAGAGAGAGAGAGAGAGAGAGAGATTTTTAATATTTATTTTTTAGTTTTTGGCGGATACAACATCTTTGTTGGTATGTGGTGCTGAGGTTCGAACCCGGGCCGTATGCATACCAGGCGAGCGTGCTACCGCTTGAGCCACATCCCCAGCCCCAGCCTATTTTATATTTGAGACAAGGTCTCTTTAAGTGGCTGAAGCTGGTCTTGAACTTGAGATCCTCATGCCTCAGTCTCCCAAGTCACCAGGATTACAGAAGTGCGCCTCTGTGCCCAGCTAATATATTTTTTAACATGTAATCCCTCTGCCTTAAAAAAAATCTCAGTATTTCCTATTTTCAGTCAAATCATCAAAATTTAGTTTCACATTCATACTCCTAAATAAAAAACCTCTTCCCTAAACTGAAATTTGAAAAATAAGCTATATATAATTATAATTATATATTTTCCTAACTTATCTCTTATTGCTTCCCCTAAGTGTCTGGCTAACCCTTGTCAACTGGCAGATCCCAGGGTTCTCTATGTGGGAGAGACACACAACTAATTGCCATGTATGGTCCTAGCTCTCCAGAGACTCACAACTGGGGTGTTGTGTTGTTGTTTGCATCTCAACTATTTTTGAAGCCTAATTATTTGGTTATATTGTGTCATTATATAATGGGAAAGATCTGTACTGACTGGAAAGATCTGTACTGAAGATCTGTCATCTGACATGCTGTCCAGTGCACCTTTTCTACACAACCCTAGACTGAGCTCTTCTTGGACCGTCTACCATCTTAATTTCAATAACATCTGATACATATTGTTCTCTACTGAAGCTTTTTAGTTGCTGAGAATGGACTAAAAGTATGTTGCAGGCAGTGGTTAACTCAGTTCTCCAGGTGGGCTCGCACAGCCTCAGGCCACAATCAACTGCCTCAGCCCTAGACAATCAGTTCACCCTGCTTGCTGTCTGGATTTTAACTTTCTGTGCATGCCATGAAAAAAAATGGGAAATACAACAAGTTTAATTTATAGTATTTTCAGATGAGAAACAACATTAAATGTTATTTACTGAAATGACCTCATCTTGAAACTGAAGGAAATGAAACCTAGAGAGTTTAATTTCCTTAAGGTCACACGGATACTTAATTACAGAAGTAACTGGAATCTAAAACCACAAGCTCCTGACTTCTGAGCTTCGTTACATTATATCACGCTGCTTCTCAAACTGGCACTTTATGTAATTCCTGCCTGCTTAACAAGATGGTAAGGTCTCTGAGAATAACAACATGACAGAAATCTCTCATCCCCAAATTGCTAATCTCCAAACTACAAATACTGAAGAGACAGTTATTGGTAGAATAAAGTCTTTGTTATAAAGAAATTTAATGAAACTGACAGGGCAGAAATCTGTGTGAACAGTAGAAATATTTGTGTGTTATGATGCATGTACTTGTAGAGACTGAAAAAAGGAACAAATTACCCTGAGAGGAAGGGTGACAACTTAACATGATGACAGCTAGAGATAGATAAGCACATGAAGTGAAAAGTCTTAATGCTCAAACCACAAGAGAGGTTTAAATACTATTTACAGATCAAATTCTTATTAGTAAGAACTGTCCCAAGTGGTGCTCCTTACTCATCTGGCACACACATGACTTTTGGGTCTGTGTTCATCTGTTTTCAGTACTGTGCATTTTTTATTTTGAGACAGGGTCTTGCTAAATTGCTTAGGGCCTCGCTAAATTGCTGAGGTTGGGCCTCGAACTTGCAATTCTCCTGCCTCAGCCTCCTGAGCTGCTGAGATTACAGGCATGTGCCAGGGCATGTGGCCTGACTTATGATCTTGAAGTGCAGTACCATCCTCTGATTTTAGTGCTGAGAAAAAAACAATTTCAATACCATTTCTTTATAGTGCAGGTCTCTGGGAGATGCTCATGTGCCCTTCCTTCTGCCTGGCATGCTCTTTCCCCAGACACCTGAGTGGCTTGGTTTGCTCCCTCACATCCTTCGGGTCTTGGTCATGGATGGCACTCTCAGTGACATTCAACCTGACCATTCTACTTTACAGTTCTCATCTTTCTTTACAACTCTTGCACTCTGTATTTTACTTACATGTTTTATTAAAATCTTCCCCTTCTACACAGTAAACTCCATAAAAGGCAAAGATTTTTATCTGTTTTACTCATTCACATGTTGAGTACCTAACACAGGAGCCAGCAAGCATGGCCCGTAAGCCCAGGTAACATCCACCGGCTAAGCCAGGCAGGCTCATTCACACACCCGACAGCACACAGCTGGGCTACTGCACAGAGTTGAAAACATTTACTGTTTAAAGGAAGGTCTGCAGATCTCTGACCTCAAACAATTGTAGGCCAAACAATAAGTACTTATGGATTGAATATATGAACAAATGACACTGGGGATAAACTTTTGATCCCGCTATGTTTTATTAAAAAAAAAAAATTAACAAAAGAGCATGTAAAATTCAGAATCACCACGCAGGTTTCAGCATGATCAACCTGGCTTCCACTCTTAGTCGTACACTGCTCATCAACTGACTTTAGGGAAATCCTATTCAGGAACTTCAAAAATCTGTCACCCTATGATTTCTTCTGTGATCTCTCTACCTGCCTTTTTGGAGGGTGGGGGAACGCCGGGGACTAAACCCAGGACCTTGCACATGCTGGAAAGCACTCGATCACTGTGCTACATCCACAGTCCCAACTGCTCTAAAACTCTGGTTTCAGTCATCGCCATCTCTTGCCGAGACTATCACAGACTCCTTACTGCTCTCCTGGCTCCCACCCTGACCTGCTGCAAGTCTGTCCACACCGTAACCAGAGAGATGCCTTTAGAAATATGAGTCAGACCACACCCTCTCATGCTCAGAGTCCTCAATGGCTCCCCATCTCACTGGGCATACAAAGGCCTTATAAACCCTACAAAGCCCTACCTGTGACCCCCCGGCTTGGTCTCTTACGACTGCACACACGGCTCTCCCACACCAGCCTCCTCACTATTCCTTGACAACTCAAGCAGTCCCGTCCTCGGGCTGCTTCACCTGCTTGGAGCAGGAGTGCCTGTGGCCACATCTCTGCAGGTCTTCCCTCAAGTGTCCTCTTCACAGTGAGGCCCACACTCCTCATCTCTCCTCCTGTTCTATTTCTTCCCCACAGTGCTGATCACAGAATCCACCTCCTCTCCCTGGGGCGCGCTGTCTCCCCCAATACAAAGCAAGCCGCAGGGCAGAAACCTTTGTTGTGTCTCCTGATGTCCCCTAACTACCTGGACCATCACCTTGTACACAGCAGGTATTAATAAGTACTAGTGAATGACTGATGAAAGCTTACCCCATTTCAAAAACCCATCCATGCGAAGTTTCCAATTAGACATCCCATCTTGCTGCCCTACGTCTATTTTCCACTAACCCAAAGTCAAGTACACTCAGGCACCAGGAGGAGGCTTTCCACACAATGGATACGCCAGAAAATCAACCCAACACCTGTCTTAAGGCTGTGCACACACACCCAAGGCTACAAGAAAAAGGAAACCTGGAGGACTCACCCGCTCCAAGGATGCCTCATCTCCCGGGAGACACGCCGCAGCCGCACAAGCAATCTCCATCATGGCGGAGCTGGTGGGAGCATCGGTAGTGGAGGAAGACCTGGGTCGGCCTGCCTGTAGAACAGCGGTCATCTCCTGGCCAGACTTCCTGTTGATCTGCGGACTTCCTTTCGGGGCCTCTGGCTTGCCCCGCCTACTGTGCAAGCTCGTTCCTCTCTTCATCTTGGGTGGCACTCGGATCTGCTGCAGAACCCGATTCAGAGCTGTGGGGTGGGTGGGGACACCGTCAATCTCAGCACATGCGTTCTGGCTCTCCAGATCCACCTCGGGTTCTGGATCAGTCTGAATCTGCTGCACATCATGTGGAGACACTGATGACCTCCTGCGCTGGTGCTGGAAGAGATGCTTCAAGCCTTGGCCAATCACATTAATGTTCTCCAAAGCATTGTGGGTCATTTTAGATAACTTTTGTTCAGATTCTGTCTGCTTTCTGGCCTCAGCATCTTGGGATTTGCCTCCAGGATCAGGGTCCTCATATAACTGTTCACTGCCCGAAGGCTCCATCAGGAGACTTAATAAGCTTATTTGCAAACTCAAAAAATTTTAAACACACCAAGACTGTCAGATTAGGTAGGCATTTGCTTCAACAGCGACTATGCATGCAGCTGTGAGACGGAGGCTTCATGCCTATCTAATGTTAAGAAAAAAAGAAAAAGAAAGAAAGAAAAAGAAAAGAACCTTATATCATAAGTTCATGCAGAAACTCCAGTGTTAAAACAAAGAAAAACATGCCATTAACCAAACAAATAGGCACTATCATCAAGCAATCTTTAATCAAAAGATTAAAAGATAGTTTTCTAGATAGTGAATAATGACTATTTTCTAGAAAGGGGGGGGGGGAAGCCCAGAACAAATACACAGGAAATGAAAACAGCAACATTTTAAAAAAATGTTTCAATATGTGAAGAATCCCACAGCAGATTCGCCATCTTGGAATAGACACAGTAGTAGCTGACAGAACAGTGGCTGTTTAGGAGATTAAGACAAAAGCTGTCCAAAGCTTATTCTGGATGCAACAATTTAATTCCTGTCATTCAAAACTACAGTTAATTATCCACATGCTGAAACTCAGTAAATTCAAAGAATAATAGTGAGAAGTGAATATCCAAGTCTAAGATCTGTGGATTGCAATGGAATACAGGAATCTGTTGTTACCATTCATTCATCAAGCTCACTGGTAATCAGAGGTGACAGGCTTGCTCTTTTGAGAGGATTAAAAATAAAATATCTTATAGGCTGAAGTCTCTGCTGAAGCACAAACGACCTTTCTGGCACCGTGTGGACAAACAGGCCAGACAGAAACAGTCTTCAGAGAGACTAGAGCTTTGCCCAGTAGCAGCTTTCAAGAAAGGAGACTCAAAGACAATCCCCTTCTCAACAGTACCATGCCTGACAGAGGCGTCCTGTGTATCTACACAAATTCAAAGGCAAAGTAACTGGGCACAGTAACTGGGCATGATGGAAGGACAGAAAAGGAGAGGTCAAACAGCAACCATACACCAGTGTTAGATGCAGGAAGTTAAAAGGAAGCACAAACCAAGAGAGGTCAAGTCAGCATCATTGCCATGGTTACTGAGGTCACATGCTGAAGGGGATTGGGGGGAGGGATGAGATTTCTCCTTAGTAGAAAGTGTTTATTTTTTTTTTATTGAGTTTGTAAAAATATACAATTGCATAAACTCACAGAAGCTGCTGGTGAGGCCAAAACATGATACAGGAAGTTCTTTATACCCAGATTTTCTCTCAACCTTTGGTTTAGAAGTCTTTTAAGCTGTCTACATTCCCAGGTACTAAGTCATACCAATGAAGCAGTGTGCGGATCACATTTTGGGGACATGCAGACACCTTTTCCCCAAGTGGCTCTCTAGGAGCTGTAAATTAGCTGGATGTCAGAGTTTGCTGCGAATGAATTCAAACTCTCTAGAGGTTTCTTCCTAGTGACTACTCAGAAGACCTTCTTGGCCTATTGCGTGGACACTGTCACGGGGACTCCACTGTCCCTGTTCATTCATGCCCATTTCCTCATCCTGACTTTTTACCTCTCATGAGCACAAACAGGGCGACAGCGTTAAAGACACTGGTCTGTCACCTGTACCTTCCTGCTTTCGAAATACCATAAAATTCTTTGCATCTTAAAAAAAAAAAAAGCAAACGCAGAACAGCAATAATAGGAAATTTCACTACCTTTCGCTCAAATTCTTTGAGGTGCCACTGAAATCTTGCCATCCTCCTGTGGCCTCTGATCCTTTCCCTGATTGCCTATTTGCCTTTTCTCTGTCCCTTTGGGACAGCCCAGAAAAAAACACTTAACTCTTAATTAGATTAATGGATGTCCTGGGCTCTGGTGCAGTTTTTTGGGTGGGCTCCTTTTGGGCAAAAGTTTTGCCCATAATGTATGGATTTAATTATCTTCCCCTTCCTTGGGAGTTTGTCTGGCAGACTAGTAGTTATTGAATTATTTGTAATCTCCTGAGTTAAAGGCTATGGAGCCAAGATAATCCAGTAACAGTGGACACACTAACTAATCTCTCTGCACAGTGGCCACCTAGACTCTAAAAAGATGGCAGGACATCAGAGCTGCAGGAAGACAGTGAAGAGGTGGCCTGGTCCTCCCTTATTTGCGCTGCATTAACTAATATGACAACTCACTTTTTTGTTGTTACTGTCGTAAGTAAATTGTATAAAGTAAATTTATCCCCTGAGATTAAAGGAAAACATGAATAAAAGAATGTCAAGGTTAGCTGAAAAACTAAATGATCTACTTGTCTCATATACATAGGTATTAGGAAATTATTATCCAACAAATCTCTTTCTTTGGGCAGTGTTATAAACTAATCAAGTGACCATCTGTTTCTGTCCTATTTAAAACACGGACAATATGGTACATTTTAAATGTCACTAATTTTGTCTGAGATTTCACCACTAGCATGTGTCTATTATTTATTTTCAAATAATCTGCAATGATGACTGATGACAAGGAAATATTAGCATTCTCTGGGAAAACCTGAAGTGGCGTCAATTTCTAAGCTGAGTCTTGCAGAGCTAAGGCCTCTAAACCAAGGCTCTCTTCCCAGTTGCAAGGATTAGGTCGCAGAGTATGATGGATTTCAGGATTTCCGAAGGCATGACTTATCTTAATGTTACTAACGCACCTTAGTGAGCTCTAAGCATTAAATTACCAGATAAAAATTTGGAAAAACAACCTATAACTCTGATTATAAAATGTCATCTGGTACTTACACTTGTAGCTATAATCTGCATTACTGCTGTGCTATCAGCACCAACAAGAAACATGGCCACCGTTTTGAAGGTTCCTTAAATTTTCTATACAAAAAGCCTTTAGGGACCCTTTCAATGTATGCCAAATATTAAGGGAAGTCAAACGTTATTAGCAGAACCACATGCAATGATAATAGTGTAATAATTATGGCTATAGAACTGCTGATATTGTAAGAATGCAAGCATGAAAGAAATTCAATAACCTCAAAGTTTTTTAGTGCTTCCCTATTTTCTTCTGAGTTTATAAAACTCCCCAATTATCTGTATTAGATCCCGGCTCAAGTTCAACTGTGCAAAGCCAACTGTAGTTTTAAAAAGAGGGAAACAGGAAATGATGGCTCCTCCTTTATTCACTGAGACTCTCTAAAAAATGAAGTTCTTTTAAGTAAACCCCAGGAAGTGGAAAAGGGGGAAAGGAAACAAAGCAACGTGAGAGAAAGGGGTGAAGAGGAAGGAGTGAAAGTTGGGAACAGACGCGGCAATAGCAGCTACTGTTGACCAGGCTCTTCAGATAATTTTGTTAAACTCTCAGAATATCCAACAATTAATCTTTCCGCCACAGTTTTACTAAAAACATACCAAGCTGTTAGTTAACAGGAAACAAGTTACTCTGAACCAATATAAGTGAAAAGGTCGTTACAAATGTTTTGGACCAACCACCCCCCATTACACACCAACGACCTTTGTCTTTTTATTCTACTTTTCCTTTCCAAGTGAACTGCACTGACTAGAACAGACTCAATACTTGCCTTCATCACTCTTCCTCAAGCACTTCCAGGGTGTACAGGAATCCTGTCAGGAAAAGCTGAAAAACAAGCATTAAGAATTATTTTCTTTCCGTATTTTTTTATTGGGGTATTATAGTTGTACATAATGGTGGTGTTGGGGTTTGTTTTTACATATTCATACATGCACACAATAAAGCAGGAAGAATTACAAAGTGAGAAACTCAGGAGGAAACTTACCTATTACAGAAAAAAAAATTAAAGAACATACAACAAAAATGTTAATGGTCCTTATCTTGCACTGGTAAAAAGAAGTAGGGTAATTTTTTGCTAGTGCTACTCGGTATTTTCTAATTTTTCAAAAATATAATCAAGAAAAAAAGATTTTTCAGGGGGCACAGTACTGCATGCCTATAATCCCAATGACTCAGGAGGCCGAGGCAGGAGGCTCATAAATTTGAGGCCAGACACAGCAACTCAATTTGAGGCCCTTAGCAACCTGGCAAGACTCTGTCTCCAAACAAAAAATAAAAAGGGCTGGGGATGTGGCTCAGTAATAAAGTGCCACTGGTATCCCCCTTATCCCCCAAAAAAAAGATTTTGGAAAAAAAAAAGATTATTAATCTGTGAGCACATAAAACAGAAAAAGTGACCAATGTTGTAGTTTGCACTGAATATTTTTACACTATCTTAACTGCACAAGAAATGGACATTCTACTAGTTCTGGCCTTAAAGTAACATGCAATACAAAACAAGTATACAAAAACACAACTCAGATTTTTTTCAAGCAGCTTCTAACACTGTATCTGTGATTTTTATTTTAAGGCAATTTTAAAAATCTACATTTAAGAAAAAGAATATTAAAAACAAACAAACAAAAACCTTACATATACAAGTAAGAATCAAAAGGCACCAAAATTGAACTTTCTTGGCAAACTAGTTTCTAACAGCACAGTTCGTGCTGAAGTGTGGGGAGGACAGCGATAATCATCAGAAGTCGGAAGATCAGTTAGGACTGGATGTGTCGGGGACAGCCTGATGAAAGAGGAGGCTGTAACTGAGCTCTGAAGGCTGAGGGGACAGATGAAGCAGCAGCAGGATGTGGGCCAAGACGTCCAGCCAGAAAGTGAAACACACAGTATGTCTGGGGCCAGTGGAGAGGCCACAGGACCTACTGGGGGTGCCCAGTTTATAGTAGAGGAAATAAAATTCAATGGGTAAGGCTGGAAAGTTAAAGGAGGGGTTTAAATGTCGGAATAATTATCTGACAGCCTGCATATGTCAGGCAACAAAATGCACCAAGGTGACCAGCACCTTACCTCCAGCCCTCACACACCCTGCCAGAGGAGGGTAAGGTCACTACCCCCAATTCACAGTGGAGACTCTTAAGGCCAAAAGAGGTCTAGTGATGAAAAACTTTTCTTAATATCATGGACAATCAAGAGCTGCTATAAGATTTTGAGGCTATAAGGGTGTTTTAGAACTAATAATCCGATGGCATGGGAGAGATGCAAGAAGGGGGAAAGGCCATCAACAGAGAAATTAGGTAAGGGAATTAATAACAACTTAGAAAAAGGTGATGAGGATGAGCTGAACCCAGAGATATGGCTGGGAGTGGGTGATTAGAAGGCAAATGGAAAGGAGTCAACGCGAAAAAGGTACAGAGGAGCCAATGGGAGCTCCCGCATCACCCTGATCCAAGTTTTTAAAAGATTAGATAAAACTGATCATGTTATACACAACGATATTCGTACTTATCAGATAGAGATTTACTTAGCAAAGCAACCATCCAGTTGGGCCTCCTGCGTCTGACTTCAACAGTAAAAACACCAGGCAGGCAGACTTCACTAGCTCAAAACCCCCTCAACTGTTCTCTTCAGCAAACCTCCTGGGCTCCCTACGCCTGGTGAGGGCTTCTTCCCCCCCACCCAGTCTTACAGACGGACCTAGTTCCTGAGACTTACAGGAGCTCAACGATCATGCCAGTGTGTTGCTTGTTTTAATATTTCTCCACCATTTCCCCCTCCTGGCCCAAGAGTTCACAACTATAAAATTTCATTTTTCTGTTCTCTCACCTCTCACAAGCCAGGATAAAATGGAAAAATTTTAATTACCTAAGAAAGCTTATCTATCTTCCCTTAGATTCCTTTGAAATCCCTTTTCCTAAAGTCCTTAGTAAACATCCTCTTATGACCAGTGTTTCTTATTCATGGTGTATTTTCATGCTGTCAAAATTTTTTTCTTTTCAGAGATGGTTTATAAATCAGTCCAATCCTTTTATACCTTCTTGTAGGTTTTGTTTTTTTTTTTAATTTTTAAGTGACAGAGGCTTTCATCTGTCAGCACATGGATAGTTTACACTAAAAAATTATCCAGCTTAACTTGTCCCAACCCAGAGAGAAAGATACTGCTTCTGACATCATCCGAGATGTAAATAATGAAATTAGTATATATTACCATAGTTTTTAAAAGTTAGTACATACTGAATATACGTGCTCAGAGTATTTCATCCTGAAGCTGACCGATTATTATATTATCCCAGAGGGAGAACTACTACACTAATAGAAAGGAAAAACAGAATTTAAATACTCTATTTTTTTCTCACATCCAAATAAATATTAGGAGAAAAAGCAAGATCACAGAACAAGTAAAATGCATAAAACATAACACTATGTTAGACAAATTCAAATACACTAATTAAATGCAACTGGTCCAAAAGACAAAAATTATACTAAATGAAAAGAACAAGGTTAATGCTTAAAATATAACCAGAGAAAATAGCAAAAAGTAAAAAGTATAGGAAAAAAATCATACGAACTAAAAGAAAGCTGTTCTAGCTATAATACTCAAAGCCGCAAGAGAGATAATTCACAGGATTCAAAGTATAATTCATCAGGAAAATATCGTTTCAAATTAGTTATGTATGTAATAAAATCACTCCAATCATACAAAGCAACACTTAGAGATTTACAAAGACAAATTTGAAAACTCCATAGTCATGGGAAAGTTTTTTAACAATTCTCAGTAATTAATAGATCATGATCAATAAACTGGACCTAAATAGACATTAACATAAAACACAGCACCCAACAACTGTAGAATAAATGCGCTTTGAAGCACAATGAGATCATTTACAAAAATTGACCATTTGCTGAACCCTGGGGCGAGTCTCACAGATCTGAGAGGCTGAAAGGATGGAGTGTGCTCTCTGGCCACAAGGTGGATCTTTAAGGCTCAGCCGGGGCAGGAGGCACATTTTTCTCCCTGTTTTCTTTTTTTCCTGTTTTCTTCTGTCTTAGCCTTTTCAGGAGGGAAGGGATAACAGCTAAGGCTGAAAAGACACCTAAGAGCTTCCTCTCTGACCAAAGGAAACAGTCCTAGGAGTATCCAGGCATCCATCCCATGCAGTTAGGAAGAAGAACCAGAGACCCTGACAAACTGCTGCAGACTAAATGTGGGCTGGCATCTGAGTCAGCCCTGGGGCTGCAATCGGGAGGAGTGTCCATTCTTTGTGGACTTTTCCCTCCAGAAACCTGAAAAGGCTCTCTGGAGCAGGGGACAGGAGGGAGAAAGCCTCTCTCCAGCCCTGTGGAGCCTGGGGAAGGAAGAGCAGCCAATGTCAGACCATTCCAGACGCACTTGCCCCATCTCCCCCATCTCCCCCATCTCCCCGTGGAACAAAACGGTTAATCTGCAGGGAGAGATTAACCATGGCCAGCACTTGCGCTGGGAGAATTCCACTAGAGCACGAGGAAGGGGAAGGAGGCCCACACCTTATCTTCACCCACGTCCACTCTCTCCCTGAAGTTACACCCACCTCAGTGTGCGGGGAAGGCTGCAGAGACAGGCTGAGGACACCTAGTGAACTGCCATTAGGGGAAAAGAAAGCAGGTGAAGGGCACGGGGTCTTGAGAAGGCCACACCCCAAGACCCAGTGCTCCCACAAATCTGATGCTTGATCAGAAGTCACAGAGCTCCTGTCACCTTCACTACCAGGAACAATCTTGAACAATGGGAGACGGTGGGAGAGTGCAAGAGACCGACCCCCTCTGAGAAACAGCCTACCAGGAAAACTCAGAGACAAGGAACAAGGTATTACTAGGGAAATCTGAAGCCTCTGGTCCCCATGGCAACAACAAATGTCAACTCTAGTAACCATAGTGATAATAAACATCAAACACAGCAGAATCCCTGAATAGATCAACACAAATCTCCACCCTAAAGGACTAGGGGAAGGCAACACAGTCAAATGTATCAATTTTAAATGCCAACCTCAGTTTCTCCTATTGCATACAAAACATACACCTTTCGACAAAAACATCATGAAGCCTTCTAAAGACAGTAGTAAAAACACCCTGAAGAGACAAGGTAATCAGCAGAGCCAGAGTCACACATGACAAGTTCTGACGCCATCAGGAATTTAAAGCATGATGGATAATCAAAGACTCTAATGGAAAAGGCAGACAGCACGTGAGACCAGACGGGTAATTTCAAAGAGAAACGGAAATCATAAGAAAGAGTGGGGTGGAAATGCTAGAAATAAGAACACAGTAACAGATCACACATGCCTTCCATAGATAATTATATAGATAGGGAAAGAGCAGACTTGAAACAACTGGAAAAAGATCCAGTGAACTTCAAAACAGTCTAGTAAAAATAATCCAAGCTGAGGACTCAAGGGGAAGACAAATTTTCCTACTTGGAGGACATCCAAAAGCTATGGGAAAATAAACACTGCTACATACACATACTTAGAAGTTCAGGAGAGAAAGGAACGAAAGAAATATCCAAATGGCCAAGAGCTTCACAAAATTAGTAAACTCCAAATTTAGAAACTCTGAAAACATTGAACAGGATAAATACCCAAAAAACAAGACCAGACATCATGTTGAAGTTGTCAAAGGCAAAGAGAAAAATCCTAAAGGCAGCTAGAGAAGGGAAAATGTCTTACATACACAGGAACGGTGACAAAGCCCACAAAATCCCCTTAGAAACTTCACAAGTGAGCCATGGACTGAGGAATTTCAAGTGCAGAAAGAAAACAACTGCCCACCCCATATTCCACACCCGGTGGAAATACCCCTCAGGAGGAAGCAGAAATACAAACGCTTCCCCAAAAAAACGAGAACCAAGAACCTACTGTCAGCAAATCCTCCCCTGCAGGAGGACTAGGGCAAGCTCCTCAGGCAGGAGCGGGGAGGCTAGAGCTGGGCTCCACCAAAGAAGAATCAATGGAGGGAAAGCATCATCTGTTATTTTTCAGATTTTGAAGTGCTCTAAATGACAGCTGCTGAAAGCAGGAGCAATGTACCGGTGCCTATAAAGCAAGAAAGGGATGTCCATCAACCAGGAGGCAAGGGAAGAGGCAAGATATGGGAGCACTACAGCCACACTCCACATGTGAGAGGGTAAAACACTGCTGGAAGGTAAACTCAAAGTTTTTTTAAGAATATATCCTGTAAACCCTAAGACCATCAACCACTAAAAAACTTTTTTAAAAGGAATGTCAATAATAAGGGAAGAGGCGATAGAATTTTTTAAAAGTTCAGTTTGCACCAGAAAATGTGAAAGAAAAAAGAAACGAGTGCAACACCAACAACAAGAAGACGAGCAGGAGGTAGGTTTCCATCTACCTATGTTAATAATCAGTGTTAAGTGTGAGCAGACTAAACAAACCAGTGAAAAACCAGACTGTCCGGGTGGATGGAAAAGAAAGGCCAAGCTAAGTTCAAGAAGCCCACTAAATATAAAGATTTAGGTAGGAAAAATAAAAGGAGAAAAATATAGCACACAAACACTGATCAAAAGAAAGCTGGTATAGCCAAATTAATTGCAAAGAAGATTTCAGAAGAAGAAATGCAAAGAGGGGCATGACGTAATGATGAAGGAGTCACTTCTCCAAACAGATGGAACAGTCCTGGATCTTGAGTGTCCCCCAAAAGTCATGTGTTAAAGGCTTGGTTCTCAGCTTATGATATTGAGGGGTGGGGAGACACGTGTGTGTGGAAACTTTAGGAGATGAGGCCTATAGGGAAGTTCCAGGTTCCTAGGGGCATGCCCTCAAAGGGGACCTTTGGACCCCAGTCTCTTCCTCTTTTTCTTTTTCACAGCAGGACCTGAAGCTGAGTGCTCTGCCCGAGGTGGCTGACCATGGTGTGCTATGTTGCTAAAGCTTCAAAGCAACGAGGCCAACTGATCAAGGACTGATTTCCAAAATAAGACTTTTCTCTTTATAAGCTGATTTACCTCAGGTATTTGTTATGGTACTGTGAAGCTGAGTAACCCAAGTTCTAAACACTTATGAAACTGAAACCAAAGATTCAAACTACATGAGGCAAAAACTGGAAGGATCTTAGGCTGGGTTGTGGCTCAGTGGCAGAGCACCTGCATAGCATGTGTGAGGCACTGGGTTCGATTCTCAGCACCTCATAAAAATAAGTAAAATAAAGGTCCACTGACAACTAAAAAATATTAAAAACAAACAAACAAACAAACAAACAAAAAACCCAGAAAGATCTGGTAAGACAAGTCCACAATTCCTGGGGCAGACTTCCAAGGCTTGTCTCTTAGTAATTGATAAAACAAATGCACAGAAAATCAGGAAGGAGCTAGCCCTTGTTAGGCAAACATTCCCCACTAGGCTACATCCCCAACCCTTTATTTCACACCTTGAAATACAGCTGAGACTCAGTGAAGATGGTGTTTTCCTTAAGACAGTGAACCTCATAAACTTAGTCTTGCCTGATCAACATTTTTTTTTAAATGGGCTTCTAGTTGGTAACAGTCAACAAATACAAAGGATTTGTGACACGAATGGATGACAATATTTTATACATGTAGTGATGGGGACAGACAGACATGAGTGGTGGGAAAATGAGACTGAAAAAAAATCAGAAAGGATACAGGTGGCCTCAACAGTTGAGCACTATGACCCAATTTAACCTAGGTGACATTTGTAGGGCACGCCATGGAACAACAGTTGAATATACATTCTCTTCAAGTGCACATGGAATATTCCAAAGACATGCCAGATTTAGATCAATAAAAATGACCCTTAAAATTCAAAAAATAGATGTGATACAGAGTATATTCTTAGACCATAATGGAATTGAACCAAAACCAACAGCAAAAGTTACTGGAGAAGCCCTCCCCCCACACACAAATATTTGAATATTGAACAATATACTTCTATATAACTATAACTCATAGTTACAAAAGGAAGTCTAAGGCTGAGGCTGGGGCTGGGGCTCAGTGGTAGAGCGCTTGCCTCACACATATGAGGCCCTGGGTTTGATCCTCAGCACCACATAAAAATAAATGAAATAAAGGTATTGTGTCCAACTACAACTAAAAAAAAAGAAAAAAAAAAAGAGGAAGTCTAAAGAAAAGTTTTTAAATAGTTGCAAGAAAATGAAAACAGAACATACCAAATTTATGCAATGCATCCAAAACAAGGATTAAAGGAGAATTTATAGTTTTAAACACATATATTAGGAAAGGAGATCTGAAATCAATAACCAAAGTTTCTACCTTAGGAAACTGGGGAGAATAAATTAAACCTATATCAAACAGAAGGAAGGAAATAATAAAAATTTAAGCATAATGAATAAAACTGACAACAGAAACAAAATGGAGACAATTTGATGAAAGCAAAAGTTAATTTTTGAAAAATAATAAACTTCTAGTCAGGCCAACCAAGAAATAGACAATACATAGATATAGATTATCGATATCAAGAATCAAAGAGAGGAAACAGTAGCAAAGATACAACAAAAATCAAAAAGACAATAAGCCAGGTGCAGTGGCACACACCTGTAATACCAGCCACTGAGGAGGCTGAGGCAGGAGGACCATGAATCCAAAGCCAGACTCAGTAATGTAACAAGGCCCTATCTCAAAAAATAAAACAGGCTAGAGATGTGGATCGGTGGATGAACACCCCTGGTTTCAGTCTCTGGTACCAAAGAGAGAGAGAGAGAGAGAGAGAGAGAGAGAGAGAGAGAGAGACACACACACACACACACACACACACACATTCAGATATACCGTAAACACCTCTCTGACCCTAAATAGTGAAATACACCAATTCTTTAAAAGATGACACAAACTACAAACACCATGGGAAAATACATATCTAAATAAAACAAAGTGAATTTATTGTTCCAAGTCTTCCAAAGAGGAAAACTCCAGACCCCCAGATGCTTTTACTGATTAATTCTATCAATCATTTAAAGAAGAAACAGCAATTCTACACAGTCTCTTTCAGGAAAGAGGTGGGAACATTTCCCAACTCATTTTGTGCAGCCAATATTACTGTTACATCAACACAAGAGTTAAAAAAATTAAGAAGAAAACTACACACCAATAACTTAATGAACTTATATGCAAAAAACTTAATGAATTATTAGCAAACCAAACACTGCCACTATATTAAAAAAATGAGACAGTAAATCAAGACCAAGAAGGGTTTACCTCAGAGACGCAGGACTGGTTCAACATTCCAAAATCAATCATTGTAACTCACCACATTAACAGGCTAAACAAAAAAATCGAAGGATCACAACAACACAAAAAAAGCATCAACTAAATCCAACATGAATTTATGATAAAATAATTCCCTCAACTAAACCCAACATTGAACTACGATAGTCTCAACATATTAAGAACAGACAGGAATTCCCTTAAAAGGCATTTATGAGAAATCTACAAAATCTAGAAAAATAATACTCTAAACAGAAACAACACTGCCATGATTTTAGGAGTAAATGAAGATTCAAGAATAAACATGAAGAAGGTGGAGGGGAAACAATTAAAATGTTTGAAGCCTACAAATCCTATGTATATGGAAAAAATTCCAGCAACATACGTTTTTAAACACTTTTTACTTTTAACCTTCATTTTCAGAAATCCACAAATTAAATCCACGGTTTGCATTAGAAGGTTCGCCTGGTCCTCCCTGCCTCCTCCCTCCTCCCACCATTCCTGAGGGTTTCCACAACCTCTCAGGTCCTTCTTCCTGAGCCTCAGGCTTCCTGCCCATTTTGCTGTAAGGACCTCCATCTTTTGATCTGTAACCCAAAATTGTCTCTAGGCAGCTGACCGAACTGAATTCTTTATTTAAGCTTTCTGATTTAAGTCCTGAACTAGTGAAAAAGAGAAGCTCTTAACCCTCAAAGTAACTCTTTCTCTGGTACAATCTGGTAAAATCTGTGTAAGGGGCCAGGAAAAAAAGAGAGAGGCGTGTCTTCCAAATATTTGTAAGTACAAACAAAAGGACTTGGGGGGTGGTGTTTTCATTTCAAACTAAGAATTAAAACCTGTAAGATTTCCCCTGCAGCAGTCCTTACTCCCCCAAGCATATGTAAAAGAAACTTGATACACACACACACACACACACACATATATGTATATATACCTAAAGCTACTTTTATCGTTACACATATCAACCAATGCTTTGAGACAATGAAAATGTTATCATACTGTTTTACAAGAGCCTTCCATCAAAAGGACTATAAATTGAAATTCCTGTTAACCTTGATTAACACAGGAATTAAGGAATAGAATAAATAACTGAGCCAACTAAAGACAATTCCTATTAAAAATCAATGAAAATACAGGAAAGGCCAAAATAGATTCTGCATATTTTCCTGTAGAATTTACATTTTAAACCTTGAAGAGTTTGTCTCTTAAAAATCTTAATTTCAGTCAAGTAGTTTGTCTTCCACATATGAGCCAGGAGACATTAAAAAATATATATAACGCTAACCAATTGGGCATCATGGTGCATGCCTGTAATCCCAGCTACTTAGGAGACTGAGGCAGGAGGATCATCAAAAGTTCAAGGCCAGCCTCAGAAACCTAGTGAGACTCCTTTCTCAAAGTAAAAAATAAAAAGGGCTGGGGATATGGCTCAGTGATTAAAGCATCCCGAGTTCAATCCCTGGTACCCACCCCCGCCAGCCAAAAAAAATTCCTAATTTCAAATTTCTTATATCATCAAGCACTCACCATTTGTCATTTGAAACAGGAAAAAGAATACTCATAATAAACACGTTACACTTCAACGTACCTTCAGTATGTGAAATTCTGTACAAACAGTACCAGAGCTAACCTTAAATTTATGTGTACAGTAAATGAACGAATGTGAAGTTACAGAACTAAAACAGTCATGTTTTTCATATTTTAAAAAAGTCTCCAATTTATGTTTTCTCCTTCACTGTATAGGTCATATGAGATGGTTTCAAGGGTAACACATACTTTATGCTTTGCTACACTGAAAATTTATTCAACAGTTCTATTCTCGAAGTCATTATTTTTTCTAATGCTTCTGCTTTATAAAGGGCGACATTTTTCCAGCCGCCTAAGGGATTCCTGATTTAGCCACAGCTTTTCCCACCCCAGCCTTTCACTCTCCACTCTTTCTCTTGACCTCTGTTTTACAAAACGCCACTGATGAAGTGCCCAGATAAGAAACCCAAGAACTGAGACAGAAATGAAGAAGATGTAATCGAGCCCAGTAGACATTCACTGCTTGGAAGAATGTTCTCTCTTCAGTCATGAGTATCATTTTATTAAACTTCTTTGTGTTGACTGTACTCTCGACGTGACCAGAGAGCACGTCACAAAAGCAGTGACTACAGAGAGCACACAGGCACAGCACCTAGGCTCAAAAAGATGCTGAACAAGTGTCTTAGGAATGAACAAACCAGCAAACACGAGAATATAAAGTAAGTCAGTGTGGCATTAAGGTGCCCAAGAGGGTCAAATACACTAGCCAGTATTTGATAATTCAGAGATTCATTTCATAGGCTGTAATTTATTTAAATCTTCTACTTAATCCTGATTATTATTATTTTTGTTTAAGTCATATGCTCACGATGGGCTTAGAAATCTATTGTGTTGTCTAGTAATGGTTCTCCTAACCAAGAAAAACACTTCAAAAATGTGTGTGTGTTTCACTGAACAGTGCCCAGCAATTCTCCAATAAGAGGTTAGGGTATTTCTGCGCCTTTATCTTCTCCGGGACCAATGAACAGTTGAGGGAACTTTTTTATTAAGTCCTGGAAATGGCTGATTTATTAACAAACAAGAAACTCAAAGTGGCTAAGAGCTTAAGCTTCCAAGTAAGACAATTACTAAAATTGTTTATGAGCTGTGTATCTCTGGCAAGGTCTTAGATGCCGAGCCTCAGTTTCTTTGTTGGTAAAATGGCAACAAGATGCACTTTCTCAAGTTGTGAAAATTAAATCAGAGAACGCACAGAACATATTCCCATGGTTCCTGGAAGTAACAGTAGCAATAAGGAGGAGGAAAGAAAAAAGGGGGAAAATATGGAAGCACAAAGCTGTCTCTTTTACTTGTAACAATGACCCTCACCCTCTCCCAATCATAGAAAAAAGTGAGTATATTAGAAATACCTAGACAGGGCTGGGGCTGGGGCTCAGTGGTAGAGCGCTCGTCTAGCATGTGTGAGGCCCTGGGTTCGATCCTCAGCACCACATAAAAATAAATAAAATAAAGGTATTGTGTCCAACTACTTCTAAAAAATAAATATTAAAAAAAAAGAAATACCTGGGCAGGATGACCAGGAAACTAAAAGCCAATCAAGTTTCTAACATACAGCATAACCATTCTATTTCCATAATTTTGATGATATTTTAACTTCTAAGACCTTCACCAGATAAATTTAAATTCAGGCAATTAATTCGCTTTTTAATTTAACATAATATTTACACCTTCAGTGAACTGTGGAGGTCAGTCCCCAAGAATGTTCAGGCAAACAGGAACAAAGTTGTCATTGGCAAATGTGGTGGGACATTCTAAATGTTCAAAACATTATTACTGCAAAACACAACTCTCATTTAAAATATAAAATGTCAGAATTTTAGCTCCAAAACCTAAGTATTTATCCAAGTAAGCATTTTTACCCTATTAACTTGGTTTGTAGCAACATTATCCAAAGGCACCAAGCTCTATGCAACTTTGCTGGAATTAAAAACATAACATCTGCAAGAAACTAAAAACTGTAACAGAAAAAACACACACTAATAAATAAGAACTCCGAAGATAAATTTATTACATGATAATAAGCATTATATTTGAAAGCATGATTCTACCACCCAGCTGGTTCTTTTACAATTTTGTACCTGTTTAACATATGTAATTTGGTGAATTTACATACATGATCATAAAATGAACATTTCCAAGACTCCCAAAAGTTTCCTCAAGCCCCTCAGTAACCCAGACCAATTCTACCATCATCCCCCGAAATGATTAATCATCTATTTACTAACATTACAGATTAGTTTGCATTTTCTAGATTTTAAGTGACATCATAATGTATACTTTTCTTAAGTCTGACTTCCTTCTTTAAGCTTAAATGTCGAAATCCAAACATGATACTGAGAGTACTATTCTTTTCTTTTTATAGCTAAGTAGTATTTCACTGTATAGATACATCAAAATTTATCCATACACTTATTGATGGGCATGTAGGCTATTTGGGGCTATAACAAAGCTACTATGAACATTTGTGTACAAGTCTTTGGACATATGCTTTGGGTTCTTCTCTTGGATAAATACTTAGAAATGGACTGGATGGGTCATAAGGCAGGTTTACATTTAAGTTTGGGAGGTGGGGACTGGTATTAACCCAAGGGTAATTTACTACTGAGCTACGTTCCTAGGTCTTTTTATATTTTATTTTGAGACAAGGTCTAAGTTGCTTGGGACCTCACTAAATTGCTGAAGCTGGCCTTGAACTTCCAATCCTCCTGCCTCAGCCTGGGATTACGGACATGCACCACCACACCAGCTACACTGAAATTTTAATGAAACTGTCCAGCTGTCTTCCATTTAACCTTCCCACCAGCTATGTATGAGAATTCCCGAAGATGATCCTCATTCTTGTCAAATGTCAACCAATTCTTTTAATTACAGCCATTCTAGTGAGTACACAGAAGTATCTTATTATGATTTAAATTTAATATCCTTAATGACTTACGATGTTGAAGTCTTCTCGGGTGCTTATTTGACATCCACTTATATTCTCTGATGAGCTTTCTATTAAAGTTTTTTTGACCTCCCTTTAATGGGGTAATTTGTCTTCTTATTCTTGAATTGCACAAGTTATATATTCTGGACACACATCCTCTGCCAGGTACTTGCACAAGTCGAAGGATACTTTTCATTTTGTTAATGGTGCCTTTCAAAGACCAGAAGTTTTTAATTTTGACCAAACACAATTCAGTGACACACACACACAACACATTCATATTCATTCATTTTCATTCTCATATTCTCTCTCTCTCTCTCTCTCTCTCTCTCTCTCTCTCTCTCTCCATGCATTCTGGGTCTTCAGAATTCTTTGCCTATCCAAGGTCACTAAGATTTTCTTCTGTATTTTCTACTACAAGTTTCTGGGGTTAGCTCTAGGTCTATGTTCATTCATTTGAGGTTAGTCTCTATATACACTGTTAGGAAAGGGTTCAGGTTTTGTTGTGTACACGAATCTCTATGCACCATTTGTTGAACAGAGTGGCTATTCACAGAAAGACAACTTCATTTCTATTCTGTTCAATCCTTTCCTAAAAGAAGTCCCTGCTTAGTGTCTATGGTCGGTCATTAAAAACACTGCATTGCATACATGCTCTACTTCTTGGCCTTCTTCCTTCAAACAACTGCAAAACTCTACTCCTAGACAATGCCCCTGCCCCTACCCATCTCTCTCTCTCTCTCTCTCTCTCTCTCTCTCTCTCTCTCTCTCTCCCCATATATGTTTATATAGATGTATAGATAAATATTATGCATTTTTGTGTACTCCAAGTATATGTGTGTGTGCACCTCCATTATAAAGAATTACATTTAAGGCAAGACTGTAAATTCTATTAACATACTTTTATTCACACGCCTGCCTTTCTTGAAGATAGTCACAAAATCTTGAACCAAGTCTAAAAAATGTGGAAGGATTACCACCTCATCAACTCACGTTCTACATACTCTGCTCAAATATGAAATGCCCTATTCTTTTGTCTGTCCTTTCTCCTAATTCTACAAATATCCGACTGTTTTAGAGATAACACATTACACTAGTTTAACTAAGTCAACAGAAATTATAAAAGAATGCTACCTTTCCCTGCTAGGCTTTACTGAAACTGGAAAGAGGAGAGTTTCTTGTACATTTATGGCTGGGGGTGTACCTCAGTGGTAAAGCACATGTTTTAGCAGATGGGAGACCCTAGCTTTAAAAATAATAGTATGTATTTTTAAGCCCAGACCTAAGACCTAATATTTAAATTTCACATTCTGTCTTCCTATCAGAGTCCTTTCTGTGAAATAACTTGCCTCCACAACATTGGCATTTGTTCCAAAGGCTTAATTACTGGACAACATTCACAGAAGATGAAACCAGTGGACTTCAGATCTGTTTGACACTGGTGTTTCTGTTCCCCCTTGAGCAACCGAGACTAGTTTTTCAAACAATACTCATAGTGCATTCACTCCCAGGATCACTACTCAGAAGCATATAAATAAATCAGTGCACACAGAGCGAGAGCCATCCAAATATGTTCTGACAGATCCAGGCCAACCAATTGCAAAGCTTCCGAGCACGCACGCCCCACAGGCCTATGTGGCACCAGCCTTTGGCTCCAGCGTATGTTCCCTTCCTTCCTGTAAGCGTGGTTTTAGCTTTTGAGGAAAGAAAAATAAAGCTGTCATTTGAGTGGCCTCAAACTTCCACAAAAGTAAGAAGACTTATATAAACCCCATTAAACAACCCTACGCTCAGCAAGCACGCAAGCAACTTAATTATGAGAGACAGAACAACAAAAACTCCATGGATAGCTGGCCCTTCACACCTGCAGGTCCACATCTGCAGACCCAACCAGCCTCAGAGCAAAGCGTCCAAAGGAGAACAGTCCAAAGTTCACAGTCTGCAGGAATCCCTACAGACATTTTTCTTGTCACTATTCCTTTCACAATACAGTACAACTACTATTTACATAGTATTTACACTTTATTAGGTATTGTATACAATCCAGAGATGAATTAAATCAATAAAGGTATATGTACGTTTTAAGCAAATACTATGCCATTTTATATAAGGTACTTGATCATATGCAGACTTTTTAAAATATTTATTTATTTATTTATTTATTAGGCGTAGATGGACACAAGACAATGCCTTTATTTTTATGTGGTGCTGAGGATCGAACCCGGGTCCTGCGCGTGCTAGGCCAGCGCTCTACCGCTGAGCCACAATCCCAGCCCCCATATGTAGATTTTGACACGGGGGGGGGGGGGGGGGGGGATCCTGGAATCAAGGCCTTACAGACAGATAGGAACAAGTATAACCGCTCTCTTTTTCTGGTGCGAGGGATCAGAAAATCCCCAGCTCATGCTAGGAACACACCCTTCTATCACTAAGCTAACCCCCAGCCCTGTATTTTCATATTTTTAAGAATCAAAAGAATAAGAAAATATTCAGATATGCTTTAATCCAAGTATAAACCAGCTACCACCTTACATAATTACAAATACCATAAAAAATAAATAAATAAACAGAAAATAATTTGTCAAGTATGTGGAGAAATTAGGACCTTTTTAACCTGTTGATCAGAATATAAACTGGTAGAGCCACTGTTAAAAATAGTATGACAGTTTCTCAAGAGATTAAAAATAGAATTAGCATATGATCCAGAAATTCTACTTCCAGGAATATACCCCCAAAGAACTGAAAGCAGAGTCTGCATGTCCCTACCAAAATTATTCACGATAGCTAAAATATTAGCAACTCAAATGTCCATCAATGGATGAAAGGGCGAACAGAATGTGGTATAAAAAGACAATGGAATGCAGTCCATTGATAAAGGAAAGAGAATTCTTTTTTTTAAATATTTATTTCTTAGTTGTAGTTGGACACAATACCTTTATTCCATTCATTTATTTTTATGTGGTGCTGAGGATCGAACCCAGGGCCCTGCGCATGCTAGGCGAATGCTCTACTACTGAGCCACAACCCAAGCCCAAGGAAAGAGAATTCTGCAACACGCTTCAACATAAATGAGCCTTGAAGACATTTTGCTAAGTGAACTAAGCCACTCACACAAACGTTGTCTAAAACTCCACTAACACGAGATGCTGAGAACAGTTAAAATCATAGACAAGAAAGCAGAATGCCAGTTATCCAGGACTAGAGGAAGGGAGGATGGGAGTCACTGTTTAATGGATTTAGGGTTTCAGTTTTCCAAGACCAAGAGAGCAACACGTGGGGACGGTGGTGACGGCTGGACAATGTTATGAGTGTATTTAACACCACTGAACAGCACACTGAAAGTGGTAAAGATGGCAGATTTTTTACTATGCAATGCTACCACCATTTTTAAAAATGGAAAAAAAAGTTAAGAAAATTATAAACCATCTAACAAGAGAATACAGCTCATTTCTGTCTGCTCTACCAGATCCTATAGGACAAGGTATCACATCGGTTTTGGCTCTGTGTTTTACCCGGGTGGCTAAATAAAAATGTACTATGCCCAAGAATCCTCCAACATGGGCCAGATAGCCTACACTAAAGTTCAGCTGCTAGGGGCTGGAGCTGGAGCTCTGTGGTGGAGCGAGTGTCCCTGAGCTCAGTTCACGGCATTCCAGAAGGTGACTGCCAGCAAACACGAAACGTTCAACACCAGGCCATGCTCCCTCGTCGTGATCGTAGTGAGGATCATGTATGGATTCCTTGAACAAGATCCCTTTAGCTGCCATATGAAATTTATTTACAAAAGGCCTTCATTTGATTGTGTCCTACTTACATGAAGAAATTATCAAAAACTCAAACTTCACTGAATAATCTAAAAATAAAGCAATCTCAATCTGTTTGACTGCAGTCTTCATAACATAATAACTAGTATTTTTTAATTATCTCCTTGTCAAGTCCCCACGTAAAGACAAAACCCCCATTTGTCTTGAAATCTGAAACTCTTCAACTTATCCTGTAATGTGAGTCGACCAAAAAATAACATTTAAAGAAATTAAAATGTTTAGACACTTAAAAAGTAAGTTAAAAGGGTGTGGGGGGAGCTCAGTGGGAAAAGGAGAAGAAACCAGGGCAATGTTTGGATAAAAACCCTGTTCCACCACACAAAACAAGACGGACATCTTCCCCATGAGTTCTGGCAAGGTCAATTCGAGCCTTATTCACAAAATTCTTGGATAGCTTCCGTGGCCTAAAAAAACCCCTCGCTATTTCACAGCGCTATTCTAAAGCCCAGTATGGATATAGTTGCTCAGGGGAATTGCCTATTTTGATGGTAAACAAAGTTTTTTCAATGGTATCTGAACAATTCTAACACATAAAAATGATGGCTGCTGGAATTCATGACAATGTAAAAAGGAATAAAAACCTTAAAATCCTATTATAAACAGAAGCTGTACTGTCACCATTACTAACAATTTAGGAAAAAAATAAATCTCTAGAGAAATGACAACTAAAGAGCAAGAAACCGTCTCTTCATCTTCCCGCTTAACTCAATCATCAAAGTTGTCTCTTCAAACAAGGTCGATGAAACACTGCCACAGCAAACAAGCTAGAACAACTAATTTTATTCTTCTGAGAATAACCACATATGAAAATAATGTCAACGCACAGAGCTTTCATTTAATGATTTTTTTCCTACATAAATTTTTCTTAAGTTTTCTGTCATTAACACCACTTATACATAGAAAAAGAATGAACAAGGAGTAAGAGAATATTGGTGGTCTCATATTGATAGCAGGGGTGTAAAAGGATACAGCTGATCTGGAGAAGTGTGGCAGTTTCTTATAAAATTAGATATTCAGTTGCCATACATCGCAGCAATTACGTTCTCAGGCATTACTCCCACAGAAATGAAAATGTATGTTCACATAAAAACCCGTGCAAGATGTTCATAGTGGCATTACCGGTAATATCCACCACTGTAAATGATTCCAATGTTCCACAGTAGGTAAGTGTTTAAAAAAACTGGCACATCCACACCATGGAACACTACTCAGCAAAAAAAGGGAGGAATTACTGATACTGATGCATGTAACAACTTAAATAGATCCTGAGGGCATGATGCTTAGTGACAGCCAGTTTCAGGAGTGGAGACGCAGCTTAGGGGCTGAGTACTTTGCCTGGCCTCTATGAGGCCATTAGTTTGATGTTGGAGACAATAACAACAACAACAAAAAAGTGCCAATCTCAAAATATTTACACTTTCTGATTCCACGTACCTAAATATCCTCAAAATAACAAAACTACAGAGATAGAGAATAGATTATTGGTTGCCAGAGGGCAGATGTTACAATACAGGGATATTTACAAGGAAGCTCCTCTGAGTGATGGAGGTGTTCTGGGTGATGCTGGCACCCCAGCTTTACATGAAACCAAACTGCACGTGAATAGGAAACTAGTTTTCCTTGATGGGACCTCTCTTCACAGCCCCACCTGCATTCAACAGCACCTTGTAGTGCCTCTTAACACATTATCTCAACTGATCCTCACAACAACCCTGAGGTCTCTGCTGTTATTTCACATCTTACAGATGGGGAAATGAGGCCTAAGTGACATCTAAAGGCCACACAGCCAGCAAGTGAAAAAGCCAGAACTTCACCCTCTCCACTACCAAAGCCACCTCTCTCCACAGGGACAAGCTGCACACGGCTAACACTTCAAGTTTTGGAACACCATCCTCCTAGACATCTCGGCAAACTGTTAAACAGCTTTAAGACACTGGAAAATGAGAATCAGAGAATTACAGGACTTACAGATCATTTCTGATGCAATCTCTCATTTTACATTTATTTTTCTTCATATAAAAAGGAAATGTTCTGAGGATCAAAAACATTATTTCAGTGTCCTCAGATTTTAACACAAGCACGTATGGAGATGAAGAGACCAAAAAAAAAAAAAAAAAGGATTAAAACACAAAAACGATGCACTACCATGCTTTACCTGATGGGAAGGATAGACTTTCTTATTCATAGGTGTAGGTCAAATTCATGAGTTCTTCTACTAGTTTTAATGGCATTTTATATAAGTAACTGATGATCTTAGAAACAATCTTAAACAAGCTTAAAGATACGCATATCTGCAAAAACTTTTTATTTCTTCCCAACTGTCAAAGCAATAATATGACTTACACAAACATGGTAGATGGTAAACTGACAGAAAAATAACCTGAGGCAAATAAATACAGAAGTAATCTAAGAACAGAACAATCTTGTAGTCCACGGCTAATTTCTATTAAGGTCCTGATTTCTCCATAGTTTCATTTCCCTCATTTTGCCATAAAACCTGCATGCAATATTTTCAATATTCTACTCTAATACATTTAAACCTCTGATAAGGAGAAAAAGGTGATGTGTCAAAGTCACAGTTCCTGGTCACTGTAGCAATGTTTTGAAAAACAATACATAGATGCAATACCTTTTAACTGTTTTGCTCAAAAGTAATTTGACACTGTCTTCCTCCCATTGCTTGCCTGAAAAAGGAACTTTCCATTAATCACAAGCACACCATAGTCTAGCACCCATGATTTGAGGATACAGGGCAGTTTACCTCCCTGTGCCAGTAAAACTGCGTGATTTTTAATTTATCAATCACCAATGACAACTGAAAAAAACAATGTCTGAGGTATTAATAAAAAACACTTGTTGACATAAAACAAAGCAGGAAATAATCACCTATACTTGATTTAATTGATGACTACCTAATAATCTTAAAAATACCTATGCTAAACAGCTGAACATTTCCCACCCATTTACCTTCAGTGATCAACAACTCTTCATTAAGGAGGAACAGGTTCAAAAAAAAGCAGTATGCACACTACCATCTACATCAAATACATGTATAAAGGCAGTAGTCTGCACCTGAGACTGATTAATATTTATCTGAGCCTTTTCCAATATTTTTCTTTCTTTTTTGGGGGGGCCTGGGGTGAGGGATACTGGAGACTGAACTCAGGGGCACACGACCACTGAGCCCCATCCCCAACCCCTATTGTGTATTTAATTAGAGACAGGGTCTCACTGGGTTGCTTAGCACCTCCCCTTTGCTGAAGTTGGCTTTGAACTCGAAATCCTCCTGCCTCAGCCTCCCGAGCTGCTAGGATTACAGGCGTGTGCCACCACAACCAGGCTTTCCTAAATTTTCTATAACAAATATATTATTACTTTACTTATTAATTTTGGTTTTTTAGCACAGTACTGGGGATTGAACCCAGGGGCACCCTACAACTGAGCTACATCTCCAGCCCTTTATGTTTTTTATTTTGAGATAGGGTCTAAGTTGCCCAGGCTGAACTTGAACTTGTGATCCTTCTCCCAAGTAGGCCAGCAATAACATGTTACTACTTTTATATCAAAAAGAAAATAAATCATTTTTTAAAAAACTTTAATCTATTGAACTAGGAATGTGTAGACTATCTAGAATTCAAACAGCTTTTCCAACCACCTATATGTATGTAGTCATGTAAGCAAGGTGCTGGATTCAATCCTTAGCACCACATAAAAATAAAGAAATAAAATAAAGGTACTGTGTCCAACTACAAAAAAAAAATTAAAAGAAAAAGATAATTAGGAAGACCCAATTTAATAAAAAGAATCTGAATAAACATTTCTCCAAAAATATGCAAATGGCCAATATAATCCTTTAAAAACTGCTCACTCTGCTAGTCTTTAGGGAAATGCAAATGAAAACCACACCCATTTCACATCCACTAGAATAGTTAAATCAAAATATAACAAAGGTAAAGGTACAGTGGCCCAAGCACTTTGGCAGTCTGGCAGATGCTCACAATGCTCAACAAGAGACACCCTAAGACTCAGCAATTCCACTGCTGGGGACATGTGTGTGCCTGGAAACTTGGACATAAGTGTTCACAGCAGCATTATTCCTAACAACCAAAAAGTGGAATCAAACTAAATGTAGATGAACTGATAAATGTATAGACAAAATGTGGCATATGCACAGAATGGAATATTATTTGGCAACAACAACAACAAAAAATTCTGATGCATGCTACAAAATGGATAAATCTTAAAAATATACAAATTGAAAAAAGCCAATTACAGAAAACTTCACAATGCATGATTCCGATTATATGATGTATCCAGAGCAGGCAAATCCCAGAAAAAGAAAAAAGAGATTAGTGTTTATCCAAGACTAGGGTGAGAGAAAATGGGAAATGCCTATTCAATGCATACAGGGTTTCTTTTAGGATTGATGAAAATATACTGAAATTAGATATTAGCTAAAATGCTGTGTTCTTGTTTATAAAAGACGAGTTTATTTTCACCCAGAACTAACTGTGAATGCAAAAGAAGTTCTCAGGTTCATGTTCCCTCTAAAAACGATTACAGTGCCACCTTGGGCTTCCTTCTATAGTTTTGCTAAAGCATCCTGCAATGCTATACATTTCTGTTATTCTTGCACTTCTTAAAATAAGCATATATTATGTTTAAAACTAAGTGCAATAAGGATGGCTACCCCAGTACCCAACAGGGGTGGAAATAAAGGAAGAAAACTCAGACTATAAACTCTACAAGGAAATAATGTCTTATTTTTCACTACATCCCTAGTATCCTGTACAGTGCCTCATACATAAAAGGGGCTCAACAGATAAGTCAGAATAAAGCAAAGTAAATGTGTGAACAAAGAAACATTCTAAAGTCCCAGTAAAAAATGTTTGAGAAGTTAAAAAAAGAGGAAGAAATCAAAGATGATTCCAAATTTTGTGTACTGTTTAAGTGAATGAGGAGGCATTGAAGAAGATAAGCAAAACCTGAGGAGGCAGAAGTACATGGGAATGCAGAGATGGGAGATAAAACAGAAAGAGAAAGGGAGGGAGAGAGAGAAAGGAAGAGAGGGAGAGGGGAGAGAGCTATCCAGCAGCAGATTTGGGAGTCAGCCATACAAAGCTTATATAAGAGATCACAGCTACCACACACCACATTTTAAGGACACTCACTGCTCTTAATCAACAGCAGAATAGGAGATGCAGATCAAATTGGAATGCACTCACTATTCTGGATGACTTCACATCCTAGCCTGACCTTTACCCCACCGATTTCTAAATTTAGATTATGAAATAAATACACTCTATGCTTCAGAGTCTTCAGCCTTTCATCTGCTTCCTAATGGTATACCGAGGCCCCAGCTGTATTCTGTAGTTTCACTATTTGCTACAGACAGAATTCTTGGCTCCCTCATACAGTAAAGACAGAAATTCAATACATTAGCATTATCTGCCATAAAGACATAAAGTGCACATACTGGTTTTATTGACTATGAACTGGCAAATTATCATAAAGTAGTTTGTCACATGCTGATTTTTTTTTAAAGTTCCAGTTTGAAACTTGAAAGACTTTTGAAAAAACAGATGTCTTAAGAGAGCAATCATTTCCTTTTCTGGGGTTTTCTGCTTCTGTTTTGAAGTGGGCTCTGGCCATATTGCTGAGGCTGGGCTTGAACTCCTGGACTATAGGAACCCTCACCTAGCTGGGACTGCAGGTGTGCACCTCCACACCTAACTGAGACAGCAATTTTTCTTCACAGCATTTTTACAAATGTATGTTCTGAGCATATGACACAATTTTTTAATATATTTCTTTCACACAATTTCAGGATTAGAACATCTTGACACTTCCACCGTCCTCACCTGCATAAGCCCACCTATGAATTAAAAAAAAAAAAAAAATCAAAGAATGAGAAAATTCATTCTATAAGAAAGAAAGAAAGCCAGCCCTCCTCGTGTCCTTTGTTTCAACTCTCCTTCTCAGTTCAGATCTTAAACTGACCTTACTCAGTATCTTCAAAAGGTCAAGGATGAGTTAGGCTCATTTTGTAGATGCAGAAACACACAGTGTAAGATTAGTCTGTCTCCGTGCTGTCGTTCATGCTGTTTTTCATATGAATGATGTCATCCCTTTTCTCCAACATATGTTTGAACAAATGTAAATACAGGCCACAGATCAACACCTCTCTACCCACCTCAGTATTCACCTGGTCTCCTTTTTTTGCATTTCCATCATACAAACCATGTGGCCTCTAGTAGTTATTCTTGATGGTTTCCTCTTTCCTTGCTGGAATGTAAGGTTCTTGAAGACTAGTGACATGTCAAATCCCAACTTCCTAACAATACTGAGCAGGGTTGGCATCAGTAAATACTACCTCAATGGCAGGTCTAAAGCTTCATCCTTGATGAGGCTTCCTAACCCTCCTTTGCCTCCACACCACAGTTGGGCTCAGGACACAATACCTCAAAATATGCAGTTTTCAACTGAGTGTGGTGGCACAAGCCTGTAATCCCAGAGGCAAGGTCAAAGCCAGCCTGAGCAACTTGGCAAGACCCAGTCTCAAAATTTTAAAAAATGAAAGGGCTAAGGAAGTGGCTCAGGGGTTAAGAGCCCCTGGGTTCAATCCCTAGTACTGAGAGAGAGAGAGAGAGAGAGAGAGAGAGAATATGAATGTGTATGCATGCTGCACACACACTGCTTCAGACTTCATGCTGAGACCACCAGCAGAAAAACAAAAAGCAAGGGTAGGCTTTCTCTGGAGGTCTACTTAAAAACTGGATCCACCAAAGAACACAATTGCCTCCAGTCTTCTTACTGAAATGTCACTGAGCAAGGAAGGTTAAAGTCAGACCACAGAAGAGGAGACTAAAATTCAAACAACACACCTACAGCCCAGAGGAACTTGATCCCAAGTCACAGTCTGTCCTGCAGGTTCATTCTGTATCCAAAAACCATGATCTACTCTCTAAAATAGCACAGCTACCTCTCCTCTATGAAGATGAGGGTACCCATCAGCCTCCTCCGTCAGCTATCTATCCCTTTATTTGGTGGCTCCTCTGCACACTGCACGTGCACGCTGTTCACTGGTTAATCTGCCTACTGTCCATTTGTTTCAGCAGACTCAACTGAGCCTTCAGGAGGAGGAACTTTAACTACTCTCCACGATACCAGAAAAAAAAAGTATAGTATGCAGCTTTCATTGAACTAGCGGATATTAGACCTAGAAGAATGTTAACAATGAGACTGTCAACAGTGACATCAATTTTCAGTCTAAAGGCATTAAATAATCTGGGGAAGGGGTCCTCTCCTCCTCTTTTTAATGGTTGTCTCTTTTTAGGGTGCAGCCAAGAAAATCCTAACTACCAAAACATGGAGGAAAAGTTATTTCTGCAAGGTGGAAACAAAACAACTGTATTTCAGAATATTTGAGAGAGCACGCTAATTCTCTAAGTAATAGAGAAAAAAATCAAGCAAGTGTGAAATAAAACCAGATTCAACATTGGACAATCATAATGCTATACTTCTTCAGAATACTTACAATCACTGTCAAATATAAAATGTAAAAACATAGGAAAATACATGAAAAATGTGAAAAGTTTTGCTCAACTGGCCATATTTTTCTAAACCTGTCTTAAGAAAAGCTTTTTTCAAATAATAGTCTTTCTCATGGCCATGAACCATCTGCACAGGGTACTGTTTAAGGGTATAAATGATTAGGGGAAAAAATTCAGCCTCTGAAGCTTCCACTCTATCCTGTCTGGGCAGGTGCTAAGAAATCTACTTGTTTTCTAAATATCTGGCCTGAAACTGGTACAGATAGAAAATGTAAAGCTATTCTTCAAGAGCAAATAAAGAACAAAGAGCTAAGCTAATAACAGGCCACACAGGGTAAGTAATTTCACAACACTTCCCAAGTCAACCTATCTGATGATGACTCTGCACTTGCTTGTTTTCAACAGAGTGACTTAAAGGCCACAGGAAAGGCACATTTTTAAAAATAAGAATAAGAATGATCTGAGTCACTGAATCAAGAGTAAAACAGGATTCTAGTGATTTTCGAAATAAGAAATGGATTTCCATTGGGTCACACAGGTAGACCATACAAAGACTAGAGGAGACACTTGAAACTCTTAGCAGAGCAAAATATTTATTGAATGACTAATAAATGCCAAGAACTCTGCTAGGTACTGGGTGAGACTAGAGCTTGCTCTTGTACACTGGATATTTTAAAACATTTAAAGCCAGGGAGTGTAGCACATGCCTCTAATCCTATTACTCAGGAGGATCATCACAAGTTCCAGGACAGCCTGGGCATCACAACAAGACCCTGTCTCAAATATTAAAAGGGCTGGGGGTGCTGGGGTTGGAGCTCGTTGGTAAAGCGTTTGCCTAACATGTGTGAGGCACTGGGTTCCATCCTCAGCACCATATATAAATAAATAAAATAAAGGTCCATTGACAACTAAAAAAAATATTAAAAAGTGGGGGTGGGTGGGGGGGGGTAGATACAGCCTAGTGATACAGCACCTCCCTAGCATACACAAGGCCCTGGGATTGATTCCCAGTAAAACACACACATTCACAGATTAAAATATTAATTTAAGGCTTATACTCTAAGGAAACTCCTGTATTTGAACAAGACAATGTACATCTCTCTCACTTAGCATATTAAAACAGGCAGATGGAGGAAGAGGGACCTGTACCAGCAGGAAAGACTTTAGAAATTCCAAAGAATTCATCTTTCTCCTCTTTTGACTATGGAAATTCACATACTGTTTACCATGAAAGAGATTAAGAGCCAGGCATGGTGGTTCACGCCTGTAATCCCAGCTGAAGGCCCTAGGTTCAATCCCTAGTATCACAGAAAAGAAAAGATTAAGACCATCAAAAGGGATTTCAATCCAAATTTCATGACCCAATAGTTTAAGAAAAATGAGCCTCGTTCCTGTCAGAAAAGTGATCTGTTTTTGTCACATCACACTGCAGAATCAGCTCCGTCACAGGATTAGACTACAGCCATGTGAGGACCAAAGTCTAAGCAAAAAGAAACAATACTGGATACTGGAATTTGATAAAGACTCCTCAAGAACACGGCATTTAGCTGTTTCACTGACACCTTTCTTCTAAGGATCTCAGAGACAAATGTTATTTACATTACCAAGAATCCAAGCAGTAGCGCCATAACCAAATAAAGGACCTATCAATGGCCTACAGAAATTCAACACTGAGGTTCTTCCCCCCAGCCCTCTGGCCTAAAAACAAGATCTAGTTTTAAGTAATAGTAGTGTGGTTTAAGAAAAATTTGGTTTTCCCCCTTGGGTTCCTGGCACACAGCTCCTAAAAACCCTTGGTATTTTATCAGTGATAGAACCACCTTGTTATTCAGGTTCCTTTTGACCACACTGAGTTCACACTAATGAAGTGACTCTAGGGTGGACCTCCAGATAGCTTCAGAACAGGGGGTGGGTGCCAGGAGAGCTAACCTGAGACTGGACAGTTGTCCTGAAACCTTTAACCTCTGGAGAAGGGAGAGGAGCTGGAGACGACTAATGATGGGGTCTGGAGAGCTTCTGGGCTGGTGAACACAAGGGTGAGGGGGCACATAGAAGTGCTGCATCCCACCCCACGCCCTGCCCGGGCTCTCTTTTCCTGAGTTATACCCTTGATAGTAAATCAGTAAACGTAAGCAAAGTGTTTCCCAGAGTTCTAGGAGTCCTTCTAGTCGATTATGAACCTCAGGGAAAGTATGGGAACCCCTGAATCTGCAACCAAGGTGGACAGAAGTGTGGGTGGCCAGGGACTAGTTACTGGCATATAAAGTTTGTGGGACTCAGCCCTTTAACTTGTGAGATCTGAGACCAACTACAGGCAGACAGTGTCAGAACTAAATGGAATTGCTGGACACCTGGCAGGGTGCTGGACAGCTGAAGAACCTGGTCAAGGTGCAGAAGAAACACACAAGCAGCAACTTCTAGTTTATGTTTATAAAGCTCAAAGACACAGCAGATTTGCTGATATAACCAACCTCCCAGCTTACCTTGCTGCAATGTATAAACAGAAAAAGAGAAAAATGTAAGCAATGCTGTCCAAATACTTGCTACCAAAAAGAATTGGCATTAATTTTATGTCGTCTACGTGCCAGGCATTAAGTTAGCATAAATTATACAGAGTGTACAAAACCCTGGGACATAGATATTGTCCCCAAGAGCAGAAGGGAAAATTAAATCTCATAAATTTCCCACTGCACACAGCAAACACCAGTAACTGGAAACTAAACCTAGTTGTTTTTCTTTTTTTGTGGTGCTGGGGATTGAACCCAGAACTTTGTGCGTGCGAGGCAAGTGCTCTACCAACTGAGCTCTATCCCCAGCCCCTAAACCTAGTTCTAATACACAAATCCCTGCCACCTTCCACTATTTTTCTTTTTTAAACAGTTCTGGGAATTGAACCCGGTGTATCATTAAGCTACAACCCCAGCCCTTTTCATTTTTAATTTTGAAATAGTTCTCCCCAAGTTGCCCAGACTCCCTTGAATTTCCTGCCTCTGCCTCCCCAGTAGCTGGGATTACAGGTGTGCACCACAAACCTGGCTTTCCACCTTCTACATGATACTCTGTATTATATAGTGTAAAATTATAAACTCTAACATTCTTTGAAGAGAACTTGTCCCCTGTACATCTTTAAGAGACTAGTCTTGAAAGATGGTCTCTAACTCTGCACATGACCTGTGGTGATTGTCCTCAGGCTACTTTTACTTCCTTTCAAAATTTCTTTTGTGGTTAAACGTGCATGATGTAAAATCTATTATCTTAACCATTGCTAAGTTTAAAGTGCAGTCTTGTCAAGTCCACTCATAATGTTGTGCAGCCATCGGCCATTGTTACCATTCATTTCCAGAAAGAACTCTTCCCTCCAAACCTGTTTTTCTTTCAGTCTTTCCCATCTCAACAAGTGGCAACTACATCCTCCAAGATCTGCCCCAACTCCACTTTCTTTCACAGTACCTATTCAATCTACCCGTGAAACCTGTTGACTACACTTGAAAACTATCAACTCAGATTGTGTCGTTACCACAGTCGCTGATACCTTCTAGTGCAACCTGCAGTCTTTTTTTTTTTTTTTTGGGGGGGGGGGCGGGGGAAGACTAAGGATTAAACAAGGGGCACTTTAACTACTGAGCCCCATCCCCAGCCCTATTTTGTATTTTATCTAGAGACAGAGTCTCCCTGAGTTGGTTAGCGCTTCGCTGTTGCTGAGGATGGCTTTGAACTCGCAATCCTCCTTCCTCAGCCTCCTGAGCTGCTGGGATGACAGGCGTGTGCCACTGCGCACTCCCTGGTGCAAACTGTCATTTTTTTCTTTCAATTATAATAACAAACTCCTAAGTGGTCCTCCTGCTTTTGCCTTTGCATCTAACCACCAGTTAGATGACCACCAACACAGCAGTCATAGGAGGGATGATGTCAAAATGGAAATCAGAACATGTTGCCCAATTACCCCAAACCTCCAAAGACTTCCCATTTACTCAGGGTAAAAGCTTAAGCCAAACAGAGCAACAGCAGCCTCAGCAGCACCTGGGAGCTTATTGGAAATGCGTTCCCCTTCACCTCAGGCCTAGGAAATCAGAATCTGAATTAAACGAGGATCTCCAAGGTAATTCACCCGCATGCTGATGTTTTAAAAGCCCTTCAATATGGCACCACAAAAGAAAGCAGCCACCCTCACCCACCCTAGTCATCCTTCAGCCACATTTCAGCCCCAGGACCTTGGTACTTGCCATTCACTATGTCCAGAGGGCTCTTTATATCTGTGTGACTCACTCCCTCACCTCTGTAAGCCTTCACTCAAATGTCATCTGTGAGGCCTGTGCCACCTATGATCACTTGATTCCCTCAACAGAACCTTTTCCTGCTCTTACTTTTCTCACTAGACCCTGTCATCATAAATTTTAAAACTGCCAGGGATGGTGGCAGTTTTTAATCCCAATGACTCAGGAGGCTGAGACAGAAAGATCACAAGTTCAAGGCCAGCATGAGCAACTTAGCAGGACTCAAAAAAAAAAATGTTTCGGGTTGGGGCTGGGGCTCAGTGATAGAGCGCCTGCCTCGCCTGGGTTAGATCCTCAGCATCACGTAAAAACAAATAAATAAAGACAATTTTTAAATAAGTTTACAAGCTGCATTTTTACATTTAATTTTTATCTTGTTTACTCTATGTCCCCATATAACATAGAATATAAGCTCTACAGAAGCAAAGAATTTTGTCAGTACCCAGAACACAATGACCATTCAACAGTTGTCAAATACACAAAATAATAAACAAATGAGTTTCCTCTTCAAAGCAGTGTCTGCTAGACCTTCATAAATGGTTCCTTACTAAGAATAAGAAGGTGCCTTTTCTTAACATCACATTCAACAAATCCACTGTTCAAACTACATTACACTTGAGCACCTATTCGGTAAAAACTTAAGCACTAGAAAAACTTCTGTGCACCCATGATTAAGAATGGAGATTTAGCAGCCTGCTTCATGACTGCAGCAGGCTTTTACCATCAGAAAGCCGACAGGAAGAAAGCTGAGGCTCTGTGTGAAAAGAACAGACAGGCCTACAGCTCCACAATGCAGCAACGATCCTTCCTATTGATGACATTTTCTCACTTGATTCTTTTTTTTTTTTTAAATATATACAATAACTTTAATTAATTCACTTATTTTTTATGTGGTGCTGAGGATCGAACCCAGGGCCTCGCCCATGCTAGGCGAGCACTCTACTGCTGAGCCACAATCCCAGCCCCTCACTTGATTCTTAACAACCCTATGAGACACATAAAACAAGTAACAATTTGCCCATTTTAGAGGTTAGAAAACAAATATATAATTGAATTCTCAAAGCATGGCAGTAATAATGTCAAAACTGAAGTCTGAAGACTCTCAATTTTTAGTTCACAATCAACATTATCACACTTCCTCATGCAAATTATGCAAATGAAACTGAACCAAACCATAAAATCATATATCCTTCTATTATGCTGTAGATACTACTTTTGCCCAAACCATTGAGGTTTATGCAGAATGAGAATAAAGTTCATCAAAGTCAGAATCTCAACTTAAGGAATTAAGATTCAAACTGCTTCCTGTTACTTCTAAGTCTAATCCAGTGTTGAATAACATTCAGCAAGAATGTTAAGAAATGAGCTAATATAGCGTGTATGGTCAAAAAGTTCTTGTTTAGCTATAGAAAAAAAAATGAAAATGGGAGAAAGGAAATTGTCACAGTGACTGAAAGAGAGGAAGGTGTCATGGCTGGGTCATTATTTTGTACTTCTGTCAGTGCCTCACTGATGTGATTTTTGCAGAAGAAAAAAAGACATACCTCCTCAAAATCCCAGCAATATCTTTCCTTTCTTTGCATAGATGAGGATGAACAGTTGTAATCAAAAATGTTTCCCAAAAAAGTTCTTTTTAAAAAAGACATAGAAATAGAAGATCCATACAAAAAGAGATCCAATCTGGGAGGATGGACTCTGTCTTCTAAATCTTGTGACCAAGAGCAGCTGTTCACCAAGTGTCAACATCTGAAGGAAGTACTAACTGTGGGTGTGTCTTCTCCAGAGGGGAACACCTGCTGGGACAGAGGGGCAAGAGAAGGAGAAAGAAATTCTACTGAATGCAAAATGACTGGCTGATAAACAATTACCAATTTCCAGGCTGCAAAATTTTTCAACTTAATATTAGCCAACATTAAAAGATCACAGCGGCAATACAAAGAGCCAAGTCAGCTGGCACTGGGGTTATCAATGACAGCAACAACCAAAGGAATATTTCAGAAGGTAATCCAACTCTCTGGTTACTAACAAATAAGCACGATGGTAAATAAAATATGAAAATCTGTTTCATGTTTTTTATAGCAAGATGATAGTTGTATCCCACAAACAAACAAGCATAGGTACACGTAGGTAGTCTGCCAAGCAGACCAAGCATTCTGGTACTTTAAAAATAAACAGTGAACAAATACTAATGGGAATGACTATGTCAGCAGAAAATGTAGCCTAATCATGCCAATAAATACATATGTAGGTCTGGCAGAGAAACAACGTGGAAACTGAGGGACATCAAAGATAATTTAACACACAGAGTGGTTTGGGGCACCTTTATTGGAAATCGTATAGAACTAGAAATCTGTTCTATTTTGGCAACAAATTCCTTTAATTTCTTGATATCTACCACATCACTGCACTTCTAGAAAACTCCAGATTGCAGAATATGCCTAGTAGGCTGAAGTTAAATACAGTGCATGGGGTTAACGCAGAAGAGGAGAAGTGAATGTAAAGACACAGCAAGAGAAACTAAGCAAAATGAAACTGAGAAAACCACAGGATAGGAGAAAAAAAGCAGAGCACCCTTGAGCTATGGGATGATCTCCAGCAGGAGATGTATAACTGGAATGAGAGAAATAATAACCAAAGATTTCCCAAATTTGATGAAAACTGTAAGATCACAGATTCAAAAAGCTCAATACACACCAATGTCAAAATAAAACATGTGCATAGAGAGCTAAAACTTCACCAAAGCACATGAAAATCAAATTACTTAAAATCAGAGACAAGGAAAAATCTTAAAAGGAGCCAAAAGAAAATGGAATGGGAGAAATTATTTGAAAATCGTATATGTAAAAAGTGATTTATATCCAAAGAACCCTTAAAACTCAACAATGACAACAAAAAGCAAACAATTTGACTCAAAAATAGAAAAACAGGCTGGATGTTAATCAGCGGGAGAGTAAGAATCTAGCACGTGTGAGGCCTGGGGTTCAACTGCCATCACTGAAAAAAAAATACATACACACACACACACACACACACACACACACACAGACACACAGGACCTGAACTGACATTTCTAACACAGAAGATACAAGAATGGACAATAAATACATAAAAAGATGCTCAAAATCTCCAACAGAGAAATGCAAATCAGAATTATAATGCAAATCAAAACCACCTCATATCAATTAGGATGGTTACTATAAAAAATATAAATAAGTGTGTATTGGTGAGGATGTGAAGAAACCGGAACCCTTGTGAACTATTGGTGGGAAGGTACAATGATAAAATCTCTGTGGGAAACTATACTGCAGTTTCTCAAAAAAAAAATTGAATGTAATTCAATCCCCAGCATCAAAACAGAATAAGAAAATATACATGTATGCACATGCTTGCACACACACACAAACAGAATTATTACATGATCCAACAATTCCACTCTGGTTACATATCCAAAGACTGAAAGCAGGGTCTTTAAGAGATACTTGCATACTCGTGTTCATAGAAGCATTACTCCTAACAGCTAAAATAAGGAAGCAACCCAAGCATTCATCCTGAATGAATGGATATGAATGGATAAGCAAATGTATATGTGGAATATACATATATATATGTGGAATATACATATATGTATATGTGAAATATATATATAATGGAATATTATTCAGTCTTAAAAAGGAAAAAAATTTTTATACATGCCACAACATGAATGAACCCTGAGTACATTATGTACATTATTTTGTCACAAACACTGTCTGATTCCTCTTATATGAAGTACCTAGAGTAGTCACATTCACAGGTAGGTGCCAGGAGCTGAGAGATGGGAATTGGGCTATTACAGTTTATTAGGTACCAAGTTTTAACTCTGCAAGATGAAAGAGTTCTGGGAGTGCATATAAGAATGGCTACAACATTAAGAGTGTACTTCATGCCAATGAACTGTATGCTTGAAAATGGTTAATATAACAGATTTTACATCATGTGCATTTAACTACAAAAAAAAAAAAATCTTTGAAAGGAAAATAAAAGTAGCCCAAGGAAAACAATCACACATCATGAACACAGGAAGAAACAGTAAACCCAGTGACGGCAGACTTCTCAGAAACCATGAAGAGCAGATGCAGATCAACATAGTTAAAGTACTAAAAGAATAAATCTATCAACCTAGAATTCTATACCCAATGAACATAGTGCCTACAAATGAAGGCAAATTAAACACGCCTTCAGAAATGCAAGCTAAAAGGATTCATCACCAGCAAACCTGCATTACAAGAAGTCCTCTGGGCTGGGGTTGTGGCTCAGTGGTAGAGTGCTCGCCTAGAACATGTGAGGCACTGGGTTCAATCTTGAGCACCACATAAAAATAAATAAATAACATAAAGGTATTGTGTCCATCTACGACTAAAAAAAAAAGTAATATCACACAGAAACCTGAAACTACACAAAAGAATGAAGAGTCCTGGAAATGATAAACAAATACACACACACACACACACACACACACACACACACACTGACAGGGATTTTTATTATAATGAGACATTATTACAAAAAATAGCACTATGAAGAATTTTCACAAACCAACTGCGGTGAAGCACACTTGTAATCCCAGCAACTCAGGAGGCTAAGGCAGGAGGATCACAAGCCTGGGCAATTTAGCAAGGCCCTGTTTCAAAATAAAATAAAAAGGGCTACAGATCTGGGTCAGTGGTAGTTCAATTCCAAGTACTGCAAAAAGAAAAAAAATTACAATAAACTATCTGCCAATATGCCCATCTTCCAAAATTCAAAATATTGTGATTAATGGAACTCATTTACCATCACACTTTGCTATAAATTAGAATCAATATCATTCCTTTTTTAGAAGGAGGAGCTCTATGAGCTGGGGATGTCGCTCAGTGCTCTAGCACTTGCCCAGCATGCTCAAGGGCCTGGGCTCAATTGCTGCAGCACCTTAAAAAAAAAAAAAAAGCTCTAAGGTACAAGCTAGCTACTTGTCTGAATAGAGTCCGTCTTTTGAAGAAATAAAATTAAAACTAAAATCTTCTTTAGCCATCCCCACATTCTATTATACAGGCAATGGTCTGACATGCCTCTGAAGGGACTGCCTACAGAACTGGGCATGATGACACAGGCCTATGATCCCAGCTACTGGGGAAACTGAGGCAGGAGGATCTTGGGTTGGAGGCCTGCCTGGGAAATAAAGTGAGACCCTCATCTAAAAAAAGATTAAAAAAAAGAAAGAAAAAGAAAAGAAAAAAACTGAAGGGGTTGCCTATAGAGAAATTCCTTTAGAGCAAGTGTGGTGGTGGTGAATATATAATTTACCTAGTTTTCAGTGTCTCCAGGGAACCCAGAAGTCACTTAGAAATGAGTTACAAGGATAGCAAAGAATGTTCCCTGTTTTGAAGTCTGAAAAACAACATTAAGTTTCAATGAATTGGTCAGGATGCCCCAAACTGGCAAGAGGAGAAAACTTTTGCCAAGATTTCCTGAAGAAAATGAATTTGTCAAAGCAAAAGCTTCAAAATGAAGCTTCAGGGTCAGAGGCTGAAACAGGAAAAGAAAAAACAACAATATTTGACACTACTCTATTATAGTTCAAACCCCAGGGGAAATGTGGTTAGTGAGAATAAAATCACTGTAATACAATATCCCTGATGCCAAATAGATTACAGGATGGGAATCCTGCCTACTATCCCTCTGAATACATAATGGGAAATACAATTCCTACAGTGAGATTCCTTAAGACCATTAACAACCTTTTTTTTTTTTTTCTTTTCTTTTTTGTCCTGGTACTGGAGACTGAACTCAGGAACTTTACCACTGAACTACATCCCAAGCCTCTTAGATTTTGAGACAGGGTTTCTGTATGTGCTGGTTGGGCTGGGGCTGGGGCTCAGTGGTAGAGCACTTACCTAGCATGTGTGAGGCACTGGGTTCGATTCTCAGCATCACATATAAATAAATAAAGTCCGTTGACAACTAAAAAAAATAATTAAAAAAAAAAAGCCTGCCCTAGTTGGCAACTCAAACTTATGATCCTCCTGCGGTAGCCTGAGTAGCTGGGCTCACAGGCATGTGCCACCACACCCAGCTTCACCAGTAGATCTTATTTACAACTTCTTGTGAGAGATCACTTGCTATTTTCAGAGAGAAAACTGAGTGATACATAATTCAGGATGTTTCTGTGACAGAATTCCAGAGGAAGTCTACCTACTGTTACCTCATCTGAACCAAAATTCTCCATTCTATAAAACGGGAGTCAAGACAACAAGAAAACTACGTGAATTCAGTATTCACTGAATACCATGTCAGGGAGAAGTAGCAATCTTCCAGCATTTTACCCCAAGTCAAAACACTGGGTAACATTCCACTTTATAAGACAACAAATTTATCCTAAGAAATACACAGGTTACATGTGCAGGAGAATTGACAGCATATGTTCAAACAAAAAAGTACACAACAATGTTCAGGGCAGGTTTTTTTTTTTTTTTTAAAGGTACTGGGAATTGAACCCAGGGGCAGTTTACCACTGAATCACATTCCTAGTCCTTTATTTTGAGATAGGAATAGGGCCTTCAACCTGTGATCCTCCTGCCTCAGCCTCCTGAGTCCTGGGATGACAGGAATGGCCACCATACTTAGCTCCAAATGTTAGTATTTGTATTTCCCACTACTTGAAAAAATGCTTTGCTAGTTTAAAAAAGAAAGAAGGAAGGAAAACACTTAAAATTTTTAACATAGTTATTCTAGAAAAGGCAAAACTATAGAGATAATAAACAGATCAGCGAGTGGCTGCCAACAGCTGTTGTGGGAGAAGCAAACAGGTGTGACACAAATCTTTTCAGTACTGTGAAACTACTCTGTAATGGTGAATGTGAGCTACTGAAAGTCTACCAAAAGTTACAGAACTTGATAGCACAAAGAGTAAACCTAAATGAATGCAAATCCTTAAGGAATTAGAAAGTATGGGCATCTCAGCATGGAGTACAGAACCAGACAGAAGCATCTCAGTCAGTCAGGCATGATGATGCAGGCCATTCAGCAACTCTGGGCCTGGGACAGCAGGATTGCAAGTTCCAAGGCCAGCATGAGCAACTTAACCAGACTCAATCTCAAAATAAAAAGGGCTGAGGATGTAGTTCAGAGGTTGGGTGCCCCTGGATTTAATTCTCAGTACCACCACCACCACCACCACACATACACACACAATCAAAATCTTTCACAACTACTTGACACAGACTCGGGAAGGAGCAAGAAGAACAAGTGCTGACCTAAGAAGGCTGGAGGCGCTGGGGCTCAGCAGTAGCACACTTGCCTGGTATGTGTGAGGCACTGGGTTCAATTCTCAGCACTGCGTAAAAACTAATAAAGTAAAGGTCCATCAACAACTTAAAAAAGAAAGAAAGGCTGAAAATGAGCAGTGTCTGTGAGACCAAAGACAAAAGGAACGATCCACGAGCACTGTATCATTCTAGCTGAGAAAGTTGTTTCCCACAGGTGTACAGACTCCACTGTAGGTGCACAACGGAATTGAAGAATTAAGTCAGTGGATGGACAGTTCGAGCCAGGTTTCTCACTGTGAATCCAGAGGTGAATTATCCATGTGGCAATTAGAGTTGGAGACATCATGAACTCATGCTTAGCTTCTTAACAATGTAGATAGTAACATACACAAATATCTATAGATATATGAAAATAAAAGGTGAATACGCACACACACTCCTTCATCTGTCACCTTTAGAGAGCCTAGAAGCAATTACACTCTGGTAGCAACAAGCACACCCAACACCCAGAGCCTGCCTTCTAATACCACTCTCCAAAAAAATCAATCAGGACTCCTTGGAGAAATGACTGATTATAGGACTGGAGCAGAGAATATGCAAGATGAACCCGGAAGCATCTTACACTGACAAGACAGTAACCCAAAACACACACAATGACTGGGTATGTCACAAAGAAGGGACAAGTGGCCAAAGATAGAACAATCTGAACAACAAAATTTTTGTAGAAGCTAGGGATGGTGGTGCACATCTAGGAGGCTGAGGCAGGAGGATCTTAAATTCAAGGCCAGCCTCAGCAACTTACCAAGACCCTGTCTCAAAATACAAAATAAAAATAACAGAGGATGTAGTTCAGTGGCAGAGCAATCTGAGTTCAATCTCTAGTACTGGGGGTAAGGAAAGAGGGACCCACAGTGCCAAGGGAAGTCTGGGAAACTTTCACAACCAAGAGGAATTAAAGAAATATGACTGCAAAAACGTAATCTGGATGGGATGGGATCCTAGAATGGAAAAAGAACATTAGGAAAAAACTAGAAATATGAATAAAGCATGGACTTAGTAATAATGCATCAATATTGGTTCATTGTGATAAATGAACCACATTGATATGTTTTTAAAAAGGGGGAAACTGGGTGCAAGGTAGACAAGAATTCTCACTGGTGATCTTCATAACATTTCTGTAAATCTAACACTGTTCTAAAAACATTTGTTCTTAATGTTTATTTTTTAAAATGAAATACTCATGATGGACTATATACTTATAATTTCACTTAGTGCTCCTAGGACACAAATGATGCTAAAATATGATCTCTGCCTTGCAGTCTCACTGTGAGTAGACAGATACTCATGAAAGATACAGAAATAAGAAAATAGTAAATGAGAAGTATAGTTAAAAGCATATTAGAAACACAGAGGAGGAAAAGAGTTGTGAAGGAAGGCTTCAAGGAAGAAAGAAAACTTGAGTTTGTACCTTAAAATGTACTGCAGGGTACCAAAGTTAAAAAAAAAAAAAAAAAAAAAAAAAAAGATAAACAGGTACACTCATAAGGACAACCAGAAGGGAGACAAGAAAAAGTTAAAAGAGGTTTAATTTAAAAATTTAGCCCGGAAAAAATAAAGCCTTAAATGAGGGACATAATAGCAGTGTTCAAATACTTTAAGGGTCACATGGCTAAAAAATGGTTACATCATATACCCATTTAACTTACAAGCTGACCTCTGGTGAAATGTGCCCACATTCAAGGACAAAGAAAGTGACAGCTGTTCATTACAGCCACAACAGGAAATGCCAATATGGAAAGATAGGAAGCAGGTGGCCAAGTTCTTCTCCACAACTTTTCAAAGGATGGTGCATATGTGAACCCAATAAAGCAAAAATCTAGATTCAAATCCTGCAAACAGGTCTAGCACACTGTATGTGCCACATCCTTTCCTATATATTAGCTTGTTTAAGATTCACAGTACATCTATAAGCATTAATGTAGTAAAGGTTTAATGTAAAAAGAGAATTCGATGCTGCATGGAAGCAGGAACATATGAGAATTCTTCTCTATCCCCACTCTCTGAAGAGCAAATAGTTTATAGGCCTAGATATCTACGTAACTAATTCCCCTTGTTCCTTCCTTTGGTAGAGTGCAGTGTCTCTCTCTCAGGCTTTAGTGTGTATAAAAACTGTACAGAAGCTGGGTGCAGTGGTGCAGGGCTGTAATCCCAGCAACTTGGGAGGCTGAGACAGGAGGATCACAGCTTCAAGGGGAGCCTCAGAAACTCAGTGAGACTCTATGCAACTTAACAAGACTCTTAGTTAAAATAACAAGAATGGGGGATATAGTTCAGTGGGTTCAATCTCTAGTACCAAACAAAACCACAAAAAACAAACAAAACAAAGTAAACGCTTTATACAGTTATAAACACAAAAACAGCACACTATTTGAGCAATTTAAGAAATTTTCAAGTAGTTTTCACCTTAAGTGATTTTTGCCTTGCCCCATGCACTAATTTGAGGACCTAATCCTGGAATGAAGCACCACTCCACTGCAGGCTTACTTGAGACAGGAAAGTCAAATCCTACAAGAAAAATATTCTAACAATTAAGTCTAAAATGAATTTTCTGTCATAAAAGGTGTTCAGAGACTGAAAAATCACAAAGAACATTTTAGGAAAGAAGAACTGGGTGAGGGCTGGGGATGTGGCTCAAGCGGTAGCACGCTCGCCTGGCATGCGTGCGGCCCAGGTTCGATCCTCAGCACCACATACAAAGATGTTGTGTCCGCCGATGACTAAAAAATAAATATTAAAAAATTCTCTCTCTTAAAAAAAAAAAAAAAAAAAAAGAACTGGGTGAGAAGATCTCTTTCAAGTCCTGAATTCTAGAAAAGGGTAGAATTTAAAATCCAATAAGAGGAAAGCAACAAAATAAAAGGCAAGAATGACTGTTATGTGGGGGGAGCTCAATACTGGGGAACACAGGAACTCATTTCTACAGGTAGAGAAGCTCTTCCATCTTTCAGAGGACCACTCACACCCCTCTGCCTATGAGGCCTCCCTCACTTAGCAACCCTTCCCCACCCCCACCCCCCAGACACTCACTAGTCACACTGGCTTTTTTAATTTCCTTCATAGTTTCTATCAGGGGTCAGTAAACTTTTTCTATAAAAGGCCAGACTTACATGCAGGCCAAATCAGCTTGTTTCATGTGTTTGAATGGCCTGTAAGCTAAGAATAGTTTTACATATTTAAGAGGTTGGGGGAGATTGTTTAAATGAATATTTCATGATGTGAAAATTACATGAAATTCAAATTTTGTTGTCCAAATTTAATTGGAAAATAGGCATGCTAATTTTTCTACTGTCTAGGCTGCCTCTGCACTCAAAGTTGAACAGCTGCAACAGAAGTTGTATGGTCCACCAAGCCTAAAATATTTACTTTTTTGACTTTACAAAAGTACTGGTTGCGGCTGGGGATGTGGCTCAAGCGGTAGCGCGCTCGCCTGGCATGCGTGCGGCCCGGGTTCGATCCTCAGCACCACATACCAACAAAGACGTTGTGTCCGCCGAGAACTAAAAAATAAATATTAAAAATTATCTCTCACTCTCTCTTCTCTCTCTTTAAAAAAAAAAAAAAAAGTACTGGTTGCTGGGTATATTATTATCTGAGGTGGTCTTCTCTATTTGCTTTTCTATTCCTCATTCTCTCAGAGACATAGAATAAAGCACAGTGAGGGCAGAGACCCTTGTCTGTTTTGTTCCCATCCTGAAGCTCAATTCTTAGAAAAAAATTCTGGAACAAAGTAAGGATTCAATAAATATTTGATGAAAAAAATTAATAAATGGCTTATGGACCTGAGAAGTTTAAACTTCTACCAAGCCTAAGGTATAATATATCACCACATATTATATGAAGTCTTCAATCATCATAGGTTTTAGGCTGTGAACAAACTCTTAAATAAAATGGGAAATATTCTAGTAGAGAGAGAAATAAAGTAATAATGTTGGTCACTAGCTAGTCCAGGACACTGGGATTCTTCAGGAAATTGTAGACTACAAAGTTGCTCATGAAAGGTCCTCTCAATTAGTGCAAGGTGCCAAACCATTGTCAGATGCAAATACTTAAGAAATCACATCTCCTAAACATAGTACAGAGCATCAACACCATGCCACATCTTAATAAATGCTCATAATTATAGCAGATCCAGATCACACTTGCTAATGAATTTCTGATATCTAAATTTTTCCTATGCTGCTGATCAGCATCTATTCTGTAAGCAGTTGAAAACTCTTTAGAAAATTAAAAGGTTACCGCCCACAGACCAGAAGCAGCTTTTTAATCTTTCTATACTAGCCAGAGAGTGGGTGTGTGATTTCAAAAAAAAAAAATACAAGCCAACTCTGTTGGTGCAGGACTAGGTACTGTTGAGTTCAAATCCCACCTATAAGCATTGTTTGTTATGTGACACTAGTAAAACTACCACCTACTCACAATTTGAGTCTCAACCTTCTGATCTATACAAATAGAGGGAAAAAAAATGTACCCACCTCCTGGAGGAATTTTATGTCATTAACATTTTTCACAAGATCCTTTCCTTCAGGCTTTGGGATAATTACTATTCACAGGTCCTTCAAAAAGATAAGGGTTTGGCTTGAGCAATCACTTCCAAAAATTTAAGAGAATGTACATATTAAAGTATGTACAAATCCAACTTTTTTTTTTTTTTTTAAGTAGCCTACTGTTTTTTCAAGACCTGGAATGGTTTAGCTTTTTTTTTTTTTTTTTTTAACAGTAAGCTAAAAAAAAAAAAAAAATCATAAAGATGCTTAGGGCACAGGTACCTCTGAAGAGTAAGTCAGACTTCTAGAATCACTTCTCTAACAAGTCAGGATGGAGGCAGCCTGCAAGCACAAGCTAGGATCTACCAAGCCTCAGGTAGAATGTGTCACCAAAGCAAAAGAGAATTGGCCAAATGCCTCTAGAGGAACTTGGCCACAGAATCACATGGGGGATCCTCACCACCCATACTGTTAAGGGATGAATCCAAGCAGCCCCTGGACCACCAGCACACACACCTTCCCTTAGGCTGCAGAAGCAGGGATTTGCAAGCCACAGAGGGATCTCTGGCCTTTAGGGGTGGAGGTGTGACTCACTTCTTCGCCCCCTTCCCTCTTTCTAAAAAAGGGGTTCACAAAGGGCACCCTGGGGCCAAACCCAACCAGCCGGGACCCATACCCCACCTCGCACCACCCCGTGCTCCCCAGGACGACGGGCTCCCTCCTCCCCGACAAAACAAGTTCCAAATCAAAACAAAAGGCACAGAACTGGTTTCAGGTGGCCAACTTCTGGGGACCAAGGCGACCCACGGCTCCGAGGACCTCAGACCGCCGCCCCCACGGGAGCCGGCTCCCGACCGCTCCGTTCTCGGGCTTCGGCCCCAGTCCTCTCGGCCCCTGCCTCACCTCAGCCCCGGGGCTCAGGAAGGGGGTGCGGTGAGGGGTGGGCGAGGGAGCCCCGGGGTCGACCTGACAGGACACCGAGCCGGGGACAGAAACCAGGCCCAGGGGTCGAGCCCTAGGCCCGGGGCTTCGGCGCGAACCGGGGCGACCGAGGGTCTGAGTCGCGCCAGGCCGCGAGCGGGAGGCCGGGCCCGCAGCGGCGGCGGCGGCACCGGGCCCCGCTCCCGCACCGCACTCTTCCCCCCCACACGGCCGAGGGGCCGCCCGTGAGGGGACCGCGGCCGCGACGGGGGCGCTCACTCACCGGCGGGGAGGGGAGGAGCAGCCGGCGTCTCCGCCAGCGCCGTCTCTCCAGCTCAAGCGCCGGCTCCTGCCGCTGCAGCCGCCGCGCCGGGTCCATCCCCCCCAACCACCCCCCTCCCGGCCCTCCCCCCGCGCCGCTGCCGCCGCCGCTGCTGCCTTCACCCCGGCGCGGGAGCGCGAACCGGCGCGAGGGAGCGAGAGCGCGCGCGCCACCGCCACCACCGCCGCCGCCCACAACCTCCGCCCCCGGCCGACGGCGCCTGCGCGGAGGCGCGCGCACGCCGCGAGGGGGCGGAGCCGAGGGCTATATAAGCCGACGCCCCACCCACCCTGGTCCGCCCACGCACGCGGTGCCTGGCCGACTCCGCCCGGCGGCGGCAGGTGTGTCGCGGAGCGGTTCCAGGTGAGCGTCTCCCGACCTAAAGCTGCGGGAACCGAGCTCCTGAGGGAGAACCCCATTTCTGGAGAACGACGCCTCTTGAGCAGCGCAGTTTTGCGCGGATTTCTGGGTGACGCTCCAGCTCCCGCGCTTCTGCTCCCTACCTTTGTCGCGAAGGCCTTCCTTCCGCCTAGCGGGCTGCTGGGAAAAGGGCAAAGGCTGTTATTTTACATCAGATATAAGAACTTAACTGCTGAAGAAGTCGCAAGCAGACAGCACCAGCCCGTCCTTTGATTTTTTTATTTGATTTATCTGTAGGTGTTGCCCAGGATCGAACCCAGTGCCTCTGTGTGCTAGACAGGTGCTCTACCCCTGAGTCACAACCCCAGCCCAGCCCCTCCTTTTAATATTCCCAATTTCCCCAATTCATTTTTTTTTAGGTCATCACTTAGGTATTGAGGTTTCTTCCATGTTAGAGGAACTGGGAACTGTGCGGGTGTCAGGGAGTCCTTGGCCTCTTGAAACCTTGAGAGCCGATGGAGAAGGAAAACGTGCATGGGGGAATCAGATAAAATTAAATTTGAAATTAGTAATCACTCCTCTGAGAGATCCGTGGTGCTGGAAGAACCTTTATGGGGGAGACTAATTGAGAAAGATGGACTACAATCCAAAAGCCTAACGGGAAGGGCTAACTTGGTGGGAGGGTGGACAGTATCAACATTGGCAGAAGGGGCGTTGAAAGACGGACCCCCCCCCCCAATGTGGAGCAGACTCAGTGTAGGAAGAAGTAAGTGATTTGGGATTTTGAGAGTTTGAGGAACCCTTTGAGGATTTTTCCAGCATGGTCACAGGGAGTGTAACTTGATTACATCTCTTTTTAAATGATTGCTCAGCAGTGTGGGGGTGTTAAATGGTCTCAGAGTTGGGGCAGGGAGGCCAGTTAGCCAGCCACAGGGTGTGTCATCAAGGCAAGAGAGGAGGGCGACAGTAGGGAAGAACTCTATTTAGCAAGTAAAATGGACAGTCTTATGGATGAATGGTGAAGGAGTGAAGGTAGGTAGCAAGATTGACTCCAAGTTGAAGGTCATAGGAGATTCATTTATGGATTCCAGAAGCATCGAAGGACACCCCTGAGAAAAGTGACCCGAAATGATTGACCAATCTAAATGTAAAAGCTAAAACTTAATTTTTAGAAGAAAACACAGGAAAAAAGATCTGTGACTTCCAGATGGGCAATTTTTTTTTCTAGCAAACAAAAAACATGAACCGTAAATGAAATGATTGACAGATTGAGCTTTTTCAAAATGAAGTTTTGCTCCTGGAAGAACACTATAAAGAAAATGAATCCAGAGCCTGGCCCGGTGACCCACACCTATGTCATCCCAGCTACCTGAGAGGCTAGAAGCAAGAGGACTGCAAATTTGAGGCCAGCCTGGGCAAGTTAGCAACACCTTGTCTCAAATAAACCAGTTAAGGAAAGGGCTGGGGATGTAGCTCAATATTAAAACGCCCCTGGGACCAATCCTCAGTACTGAAAAAAAAAAAAAAAAGGCCAAGGGGGGGGGGGATGTAGAAGAGGGGAGGACCAGGAAGAGCACGTAGATTTAAAACATGGGAAATTTGGGTTGGGAGTCTAGGTCATTGGTACCACACCTCCTTACCATCCCAGCACCAAAAATACATGAGGGGGGGCAGGGCGGGGAGTATGCCCGTGCTGTTTTGAAAACATTATCTAAATTGTTCTGATTTGGGTGAGGCAATATTTAGCCTTCAGACATTTAGTAATTAATTTTAAGCATATGAAAACTGGAACATTATTTGGCAAAATTTGGTATCATCAAATTAGAATATTTATGCAGAAAACAAACATCACCAAAAAACGAGTACATTTTGTTACTCGGGTTGATATACAAAACCCATTATAGTAATTAAAATGTTAACAGATTTTGTCAAATACTTTGGACTAAAGTAAGAAATGGTAAAATTGCTCTTTATTTTAGATGAAGGTATCTAATGCTTGATGTGAGCCACTTAGCCTCATATAATAATTATGGTTAGTGATAAAGATTGCTAAACTCTTTTTTTTTTTAATAGGAAAAGACATTTGGGGCTGGGATTGTGGCTCAGCGGTAGAGCGCTCACCTAGCATGCACTGGGCCCTGGGTTCGATCCTCAGCACCACATAAAAATAAAGGTATTGTGTCCAACTACAACTAAAAATAATTTAAAAATTTAAAAAATAGGAAAAGATATTCAACAAAGATTTACTGGTTAAAAAAAAACGTGAAAAAATGCTCTATGAAATTATCCAAATGATGTTATGTGCATTTTAAATATGTGACAACATGTCCCACTATTATGTATAACTATAATGCAACAATAAAATTGTTTTGTTTAAATAAATCAGGAGGCACTAGAGAAGAATAGCCTTACCTTAGATTAGGTAGGGGGAAGTGAGGGGAGGGGAGGGGATATGGGGATAGGAAAGATAGAAGAATGAAACAGACATTATTTATTTTTTTTTTAAAGAGAGAGTGAGAGAGGAGAGAGAGAGAGAGAATTTTTTTTTTTTAATATTTATTTTTTAGTTCTCGGTGGACACAACATCTTTGTTGGTATGTGGTGCTGAGGATCGAACCTGGGCCGCACGCATGCCAGGTGAGCGCGCTACCGCTTGAGCCACATCTCCAGGCCGAAACAGACATTATTACTTTACATATATATGTGACTGCATGACCAATGTGATTCTACAACATGTACATTCAGAAAAATGAGAAATTATATCTTATCTATGTATTAGCATACAAAGTGTATAAATGCATTCTACTGTCATGTATAACTAATTAAAACAAAAAAAATTAATAAGGGGGCTGGGGTTATGGCTCAGTGGTAGAGTGCATGTGAGGCACTGGGTTTGATCCTCAGCACCACATAAAAATGAAATAAAGATATTATGTCCACCTACAACTAAAAAAATATTAAAAATAATAAAAAATTATTTTATTTAATGTTCAACATCAAGAATCCCAAGGGAAATGTAATTGAAACCTTAGAAAGATAGCAGTAAAATTTAAAGGGCTGGCCTGGGGTTGTGGCTCAGTGATAGTGCTTGCCTAGCACATGTGAGGCAATAGGTTCAACCCTCAGCACCGCATAAAAATAAATCAACAAAATAAAGGCATTGTGTCCATCTACTATTAAGACAAAAAAATCTTTTTTTTTAATTTAAAAGGCTAAAATTAAAGATGGACCAGACTACGTACTGGCAGGGGTGTAGAATTGGAAACTCACATACCCTGCTAGTGGAAAACCAAAAAGGAACAACTGTTTTAATCACAGTTTAGCAGTTTCTCTAAAAATTAAACATTTGGCCAGGCATGAGGGCACACACCTGTAATCTCAGTGACTCCGTAGGCTGAGACAGGAGGTTCACAAGTTGGAGGTCAGCCTTAGCAACTTAACAAGACTCTCAGCAGGTAAAGCACCCCTGGATTCAATCTCCAATACCAAAAAGCCAACGAACAAACAAATTAAACGTTCACCTACCCTGTGACTTGGACACTACAGTCTGAATTCTTAACAAGAAAAAGGAAACATAATAAAGAGAATGATGTACTTACATAAACTTTGTTGATTAATCTCAAAATAATTACAGAGCATGAAGAATACCAGAAAAAAAAGCAAACATTTTAAGGATTCTAATCATACAAAATTATAGAAAGCACAAAACATCTATTGTAAAGAAAAATGAATGTATAATCTCTCTTCTCTGGGGCCAGGAAGAGCAACTCGAGGCTAGCCTCAGCAACTTAGCAAAGCCTTATGCAACTTAGTGAGACCCTGTCTCAAAATAAAAGTAAAAAGGGTTGGGGATGTTTCTCAGTGGTTAGTGCCCCTGGTACAAAAAAAAAGAATAGAAAGGAAATAAAAACTATTGTTAAGCATGAGATGAGAAAATTGAATTGGAACTATCATGCCAGCAAAAATTCAATTACAAAAAGTATGCAGTCCTCTTTGTTATGACAATATTAATAAAGGATACAAATTGTAATTTTGGGACATAACCAGCCAAAATTCGACTTTCAAATCTCTCAGTTGGTTAGCTTTGTACTGGCTGGATATGACACTTTAAGTAAATCTGATGATTAAGTCAAATGATGCACAAAAAGAATTCCGTGTACCAAAAAAAAAAAAAAAAAATTAAACATGCATAATGATCTCAAAAATCTCAGAGTAAGACATTCTCGGGGGAAAAAAAATTATTGGGCTTGGTGATGTGCCCCTGTAATCCTAGCTCCTCAGGAGGCTGAGTTAGTTAGGAGGATTGTAAGTTTGAGGCCAGCCTCAGCAACGTAGAGGGACCCTGTGTCAATATAAAAACTAAAGAGGACTGGGGACTCAGTGATAGAGCACTCCTAGGTTCAATCTCCAATATGGCCAAAAAAGAAAATTCTTTGAAGAAAAACTAAGTAATGATGCTTACAAAAAATAGATTACTGGGGCTGGGGTTGTGGCTCAGTGGTTAGAGCACTTGCCTACCACATGAGCAGCACTGGGTTCCATCCTCAGCACCACATAAAAATAAATAAATGAAATAAAGGTATTGTGTCCATCTTCAACTAAAAATATTTTTAAATAGATTACTGATTTTAAAATAACTTGTAAAATGTCTTGACTTTCATTTCACTCTCCCTACCATAGAAAACACTAGAAAAATATTTCAGTTGCAACTCTATTATCCCACCTATGAAAAAAACTAAATTTTCAAATCAATTTCTTCTTTATCTACATTAAAAACTGCAATGTAATTTTTTTATGTGTGTTTGGTGCTAGGAATTCAATGCTGGGCAAGTCCTTTACTACTGAGATATATCCCTGGCTCCTACATTATCATTTTTAAAATAAATTACAGGAGCTGGCAATGTAGCTCAGTGGTAGAGCACATTCTTGACATGCAAAAGGTCCTGGATTCAATCCCCAGCAGCCCCACCCCAATCCCACAAAATAGTTTACAATAATGAAAGAAACTAAGGCCTTTTTCTTTCTGTCTTCTAATGTAAAACTTCACTATTCCCAGCATGAGCTCTAAGCCGGGTATGGAGGCGCACAACTGTGATTCCAGCTATTCAGGAGGTTGAAGCAGGAGGATTGCAAGTTTGAGGCCAGCCTCAGCAACTCAGCAAGGCCCTAAGCAACTCAGCAAGACCTTGTCTCAAAACAAACAAACGAAAAAAAAAAAAAAACCACAATGTGGTTCCGGGACCAGCAACATTAGCATCATCTAGAAATGGGGCAGACTCTCAGTCCCCTTCCAGAGGGGCTTCAAAGTCTTCCGGGACATAACTTGGTAGCTGAGTGCTTTCATGGTGTGTGTGAGGCTCTGGGGTTCCAACCCCAGCACTGCAAGAAAAAAGATAGGTAGGCAGAAAGAAAGGAAGGAGGGAGAAATGTAGCTTCACAAAATTAAAATGCAGTAGAAACTAATTAATATGTAGAGTGACCAAAAAAGACTGTTATATCTACTGACCATGATACAGAGAACCCAGTGACTCAGGAGGCTGAGGCAGGAAGATCAAAAGTTCGAGGCCAGCCTCAGCAGCTTAGTGAAACCCTAAGCAACTTAGTAAGACCCTGTCTCAAAATAAAAAATTAAAAAGGTCTGGGGATGTGGCTCAGTGGTAAAGAACCCCTGGGTTCAATCTCCAGTATCCAGACCCAAAGAATTTATTTCCATGTCAGCAAGACAAATAACTGTTAGATAACAAATCATCATATGCTAAGTGACTTCTAATTTCTAATTATTTTACTAGTTTATCTCTCTCACCCCAGGGCCTTTGCTTCAGCTGTTTGCTGGGTGTGTACAACTTTCTCTCCAACAGAGGTGACCTTTTGGTTCTCAGCTTAAATGTCATTTCATTGGGGAAGTCTTCCGTCACCCCACAGCAAAGGTCAACTTCTCCCATGATGCACTTTCAAAACATCCTGAACTTCTGTTTTCTTATCCCCATAAGCATGAAACTTCCCCTTAAATTTCTTCCTTCTCTGGACAGTGAACTCCTTGAGTGCAGGGACTTTATCTCTGCCATTCTGAATCCACTGACCCTTCATATACCTTTAGGGGCTCCATAAATATTCTTGAAATTAATAAATGCACAAATGATAATTTTATTCTTATTAAATGAAATATAACCTGATTGAACCCATGCATGCTGTACCACGGAGCCACATACCCAGCCCCTCTTATTTTTTAAGACAAGGTCTCGCTATTTTGCTGAGGCTGGCCTCGAACTTGTGATCCTCCTGCCTCAACCTCCTGATTCACAGAAATTACAGGCCTGTGTCACAGCACCAAGCAGATGAGACCTCCTGCCTCTCAGGCACAGGTATGAATTGGAATGGATGATTTGTCTTCCAATAACTCTGCCACTCCACATCTAGGTCTTAAGTAAGTTACTTCAATGCTTTCTACTCGGGTTCTTTTATTTGTACTTACCTCAGAGGTAAACTCCAAGCAGTAAGTGAATATATACACGTAAAGGACTTGGATACCTATTGTTGCAAGAGTATCATGCAGATCAAGAGTATTGGGGACAATATTAGATTTGGCAGCACACACTTGTAATGCCAGCTACTCAGGAGACTGAGGCAGGAAGATCACAATTTCCAGACCAGCCTGGGCAACTCAGCAAGACTCTGTCTAAATAAAATAAAATAAGGGTGGTGATGTAGCTCAGTGATAGAGCACTTACCTAGCCCTCAGGAGGCCCTGGATCCATTCCCCAGTATTGAAAAAAAAAAGGGGGGGGAACCCTCAATATTTCTTTGAGTGGGAGAAACTAGACACAAAGTGTGATTCCATGAAGTTCAAGGATAGGGAGAACTCACAAATGAGAACCGGGTTTGATGGCACAGACCTGTAATCCCAGCAGCTCAGGAGGTTGAGGCAGGAGGATCGCAATTCGAGGCCAGTCTCAGCAACTTAGCCAGGACCTGTCTCAAAATAAAACATAAAAAGGGCTAGAGATGTGTCTCAGTGATTAAGCACCCCTGGTCTCAGTCCCCAGTACCACCACAACACCACCAAACTACCAGGAAGATGGAGGTAGATCAGATTAGTAAGGGGTAACTGGAAAGAGTCCAAAGAAGTCTTGGGTGCTGAAAACGTTCTGTGTGTTGATGTGCATCGTGGTTATACAGCCCAATGTGTACATATAAATGCATCTTAAATACGTGTGCATGCTGGTGTGCTGATACACACCTACACCCGGAAACCCAGGTACTCAGGAGGCTGAGGCAGGAGGATAAGGCATCTTATTGAGACCCTGTCTCAAAATTTGAAAATAAAAATAAAAAACATCAAAAAGGCCAGGGTTTGTAGCTCAGTGGTAGAGCACCCCTGAATTCCATCCCCTGTACTGCAAAATAGATGATTAATTTTAAAAATAAAATTTGTGCACTTTGGACAGGGGATGCGGCTTGGTAGTAGAGCACTTACTAGGCCCTGGTTTCCATTTCTAGCACTGGAAAAAAAATTATATAAAGTACACAAATCTTTTTTTGAGGGGTGGAGGGTGGCATGCTGGGAATCCAGCCAAAGGCCTCAGAGGTGCTGGGCAAGCACTCTACCACTGAGCTATACCCACAGCGGTACTATATGCAATTTATATCTCATTAAAAAAATTTTTTTTGGTAGCTGTGTGCAGTGGCAAACACCTGTCATCCCTGTAGCTCAGGAGGCTGAGGCAGGAGGATCACGAGTTTAAAGCCAGCCTCAGCAATGGCAAGGAGCTAAGCAACTCAGTGAGACCCTGTCTCTAAATAAATATAAAAAGGGGCTGGGGATGGGGCTCAGAGGTCCACTGCCCTTGTGTTCAATCCCAGTATCATCTTTTTTTTTTTTTGGTACCCAAGGGCACTCGACCACGGAGCCCCCATCCCCAGCCCTATTTTGTATTTTATTTAGAGACAGGGTCTCACTGAGCTGCTTAGGCCTTTGCTAAATTCCCTAGGCTGGCTTTGAACTCGAGATCTTCCTGTCTCAGTCTCTTGAGTCACTGGGATGACAGGTGTGCACCATCACGCCCGGCTCATTCAAAATTTTCGACATGATGCTGGGGCTATAGCTCAGTGGTAGAGTCCTTGCCTTGCATGTGTGAGGTACTGGGTCTCATCCTCAGCACCACAAAAAAATAAATAAAGAGATTGTGTCCATCTACAACTAAAAAGATATTAAACAATTTTTTTTGAGAAAATAAATGGATCAAGAGCACTCTCTTTCTGTTGGCATAGAGAAGACTCTCAGCCTCCCCCCAGCACCTCAGAGGGGAACCTAATGTGGTTCAAGCCCCTCCCCTTGTTCCTGCTGATACCCATAAACCACAGCTTCCTGCCACTGACCTGACCTTCACCTGAGACAAGGAGGCCATGTACATGTCCCAGGAGGCCCAGCAGGGTAGATGGGGACAGGAACACAGATGGCCTTATTCATAACCTAAAGACCAGTGTCCTCCATGGAAATCAGAGCCAATGAAATGAGGACCCTGCCAGTCAGCAGGAGGGGAACAGAACCCCAACAGTGGCCTTGCTGGGGCTCAAGGTGGTAGTGCTGGGGATCATAATCTCAGCTATGTTGGCCTATTTTATTTTCAAGTGGTAGAAATGCAAAGTGACAGGCTTCCAGGAAAAAAAAGTGACTTATTGGAAGGAGATTGATGTATGTAGAAAAGGTAACCATAGGAACGGCAGGGTCTCAGCCACCTGTGCTCCTAGGACATTCTCTCTGTTTCTGGTCTACATAAACCCCTACAACCACAGAGCCCCATCCCCAGCCCTATTTTGTATTTTATTAGAGACAGGGTCTCACTGAGTTGCTTAATGCCTCGCTGTTGCTGAGGTTGGCTTTGAACTTGCAATCCTCCTGCCTCAGCCTCCCAAGCTGCTGGGATTACAAGCATGAGCCACCATGCTGGACTTAATTCTTCATTCTTTGTGTAGGTTTTATTCTTTCAAATCAGGAAGAACCCTGAAAGAAGAACTCAGCATTAGGTTGTTGGAGGGAGCTACTCCTGAGAGCTGTAGTAGTTAGTTTTCAGATATGAGACCCCCTATAGCTTTATGCAGGCTCGTACTTGCCTGTTGCAGGGGAGAATTTAGCTTTATTCCAAAACTCCAGTTTCAGGAGAAAATTGTTGGGTGAGCTACAACATTGGGGGCGTGGCCTGCCATTTGCTGGTGCAAGGCTGAAGAATGTGGACCATCGCCTAGAGCTGCAACAGGGGGTGGTGTGGCCCATGAGACCTGCAGTGCTGGAGGGTGTGGCCAGATGTTAACAGCTGCAACACTTGAGCAGGAAGAGGCCTGCAACTTCACACAGACCCCACGTGTCACTGCAAGCCAGGAAATCAAGTTTTAGTAGCCCCACCCCCACCCATAAGCCTCAATGCTGAATGAACAAAATGTCAAAGGTGACCTTGAAACCAAAGTTTGGAGAGACTGTTGGCAGCCGAGGAGTCCCTGAATTCTGATCAGTGGGATGTGCATAAGGTTCCAAGACTCTGAGGCTGAGAACTTGGGCAGCTCTTCATTCATTCATTCCTGGTTCTGAATTTGAAGAATGAAATTCTTGGGTAAAAATGAGTGAGTGTAATAGATTTTATTAAAAGAACAAGCTGGGCGTGGTGGTGAATGCCTGTCATCCCAGCAGCTCGGGAGGCTGAGGCTGGAGGATCATCAGTTCTAAGCCAGCCTCAGCAACAGCGAGACGCTAATCAACTCAGTGAGACTCTGTCTCTAAATAAAACACAAAATAGGGCTGGGGATGGGGCTCAGTGGCCGAGTGCCCTGAGTTCAATCCCTGGTACCAAATAAAGAAATAAATAAGGAACATTTGAACCTCAAGTGCGAGTGGGGAGCTGCAGAGCTGATTTTTCTCCCACTGAGAGAGCTACTCTGGGGCTTTATGTACCACTTTTATCATAGCTGTTGGTTCCAACTCCGATTTGGGTTTGGAAAACTAATAATCCTGTTAGCCCTGTCCAGATTTGCCTTCCATTTTCTCCCTGCTTGGGGAAATGAGAGATTGAAATAATTGAATTGCATATATTTGGTGGAGGCTGTGGAGCTGCATTGCTGCACAGAGAGCACTTGAAAGGACTCCACGGTTGCTCCAAAATTATGCTAATTCGGATTTGGCAATGTACAAATGCTATTGGTTGATGAGTCCCAGCTTAGGTCTGCCCCACTTCCATTTTCTCCTAGCTGATGAGGAAGGCGGGTGGGGTCTTCAGACAGGGATTTCTGCAGCAGACTGAGCCATGCAAATATGTCACCAAAGAAGAGTGACCTCCCCAAGGAAGGTCAGATAGAAAATAAGCTGATAAAAAGATGTTCTGCATCATGTTGTTATGGAATTGCAAATTATAACAAGATATCTCCTATGTAACTATCACAATGACCAAAACCCAACACGGGCAACACCAAATAGCAACATGGATAGAGAGCTGCAGGAACTGTCGTTCATTGCTGGTGGGAATGCAAAATGACCCAGCCACTTGGGAAGGCCGCTGGGCAACTTCTTTCAAAAAGAAACCTTCTCTGATCATCTGATCATCAAATGCACTCCTCAGCACATACCCAAAGGAGTTGAGAACTGGCTTCCACAGAAAAACCTGCACAGATACTTAGAACAACCCCATGAATTGGCAGAACTTGACCCAGAGAGCTTAGAGAATAAAGGGTGGTGCATTCAGACAATGGAATTTTTATTATTCAGCACCAAAAAAGAAATCAGCTCCAAGAAAAGACAAGGAGGAGACTTGAATGGATATTATGAAGGAAGCCAATTTGAAAAGGCCATGTTCATGATTGCAAGTATATGACCTTCTGGCAAAGACAAAATTTTGAAGGCAGTAACAGGGAGGGCTCTCCCACTGCCAAGTCACACAACTGATTACTTGTCCCTGCTGAGAAGTAGCAGCAGAGCTATGGAGCTGGGCAGCAGTGGCCAGAGTGCGTTGGAGCATCTGCATGCCTGGAGCCCGCCACACAGCCATTGCAGGCCTGAGGCATGGCGAACCAGCACCCAGGCAAGCCAAGGAGCGCCAACCTGTCACCTGGGCACTCTACGGACGCCTGCTACAGAAGCCTGCTCCATGCAGTGCTACAGACCAAGGCAAGACCTCAAGCTCCTGCTTTCTGACCTGGAGCCACACATAGGAATGCTAGATGAGTAAGATTCCAAAAATCTAGACCAATAGCGTTAGTAGGTTTCCAAACTCTAATTAGCACAAGTCGGAACCAATCATACTGGTGCTTTTTGCAAACCCTAATTACAGTGAGTTTGGACGAACAGTCACCATAGTAGATTTTGCATTTTTCAGGCAGGTGACAATCTGTACAAACCAGATCACTTCTGCATACCAGCAATGTCACAACTGTGTCACTGTGTCCCGCAGGCAATGCTGTCTAAATATGCAGGTATTTGGCCAGCTACAGCTACCGGTCTTGCAACTCCCTTTAGAACATGGGATGATTCAAGTGAAGCAAAATTCTCCACTTCTGATGGTGGGTTAAGGTTCCAAGACTGAATTCTACCAGGACTTGTGCTCTTGCTTGGAGATCATGTTTCAAAAGGAGACCAAAACCAAGAAACAAGGCCAAGTTCTTCCATGGCAAAGCTCAAACTCCCAAAGTTCAAGACTAAAACCTGCCCTACCCACCCAAGCAACTACGTGTAGGGGTTTATATAGGCCCTGGCTCACTGCTATTGGCCCAAACTTATGCTAATTAGGGTTTGGAAACCTGCTAACACTATTGGTCCAAATTTTTGGAATCGTGCTCAGCTATTGGTCAATTCTCAAGTCATGACCTCGCTTCTTGTCTGCCCCACTCCCTCTGTGTGGCCCCAGGTCAGGAAGCAGGAGCTTGAGATCTTGGTTTGGTCTGTAGCGCTGCATGGAGCCGGCTTCTGCAGCAGGCATCTAACCAGTGTACAGGGCTGGGGCCCAAGGATGACAGGTTGGCGCTCTTTGGCTTGTCTGGGTGCTGGTTCACCGTGCCTCAGGCCTGAGGTGCCTGTGTGGCAGGATCCACGCAGCCAGGCTCTCCCACCCACATGGCCATGGCCCCCACTCCACTACCTACCATAGCTTCTCGCCTCCAGCCGTGGCACTACCACTGAGCTACCTCCACATATTTTTCTTTTCTTTATTTTTGGTACTGGAGACCGAACTCGGGCTCATTTCACCACTGAGCCACATCCCCAGCCATTTTAATGTTCTATTTTGAGACAATGACTCCCTAAGTTACTGAGGCTGACCTCCAACTTGCAGTCCTCCTGCCTCAGCCTCCTGGGCCGCTGGGGTTACAGATGCAAGCCCCTGCACCCTGTGGGCTAGTGCATTTTTAAAGTGAGTTATCGGGCTGGGAATGTGGCTCAAGCAGTAGCGCGCTCGCCTGGCATGCGTGCGGCCTGGGTTCGATCCTCAGCACCACTTACCAACAAAGATGTTGTGTCCACCGAGAACTAAAAAATAAATATTAAAATTCTCTGTCTCTCTTAAAAAAAAATTAAATTAAATTAAAAAAAAGAGAGAGAAAGACCTTTGTGCATGAGGTACCTAACCAGTGGCTTAAAGAATGAGCAAGTGACCAGAAGGGAGCAGGAGAGAGCAAGAGTCATAGGCAAATAACCGGGGATGAGGTAGAACAGTGGAGAACAGCAAATCGTTCAGGGTATGTGTAATCAAAAGCAACCAGGGGCTGGGCATGGTGGCGCACACCTGTAATCCCAGCTCCTCAGGAGGCTGAGGCAGGAGGATCTTGAACCAATCTCACAATTTGAGTCCCTGAGCAAGTGAGCTAGAGCTTGTCTCAAAATAAAATATAAAAAAGGGCTGAGGATGTGGCTCAGTGGTTAAGTGCCCCTGGATTCAATTCCTGGTACCAAAAAACAAATTTAAAAAAGAAAGAAAGAAATTAAACTGGGATGTGATAGCAGACTTAGTTTATCATAAATCATGGGGGCCCAAGGGACACTTTACCCCCTGAAAGTGTGGTTTTCAAGCCTTCTCAATAGACAGACAGGTCCTCCTTTGTCCTTCTTTATTTTTAATTTTGAGATAGGGTCTCATTAAGTTGCTTAGGGCCTCTCTAAATTGCTGAGGCTGGCCTCCTGCCCCAGCCTCCCTAGTCACTTGGATTACAGGAATGCACCACCATGTTCAGCGTCAGATAAAATCTTACAATGATTCCTAGAACGCAGGCAAAAGCAGAGAAGCTTTAGGTGACAGGGAGATGCGCTTCAGACACTTCCCCACCTCCAGCTTTCCTGCCACCCCCTCACATCCATGTAGAACCCCAAAGAACACCCTTTGAAAAGATCCAACCCCATCTCCCATCCCTTAGTTTCACAAAGGAAGAAACAGGCCACAGGGAAGCGAACAGCCACCACCACCCCTGGTGACAAGAACCAGGACTTGGGATGCCCAACTAGGAGTCTTCTGGCTTTATTTTCTTTGGAAGTTTGGTTTTGTTTGTGTGAGAGAGAAATAAGGGCTTTTTTTTTTCTTTTTTTGGTACTGGGGGTTGAACCCAGGGGTGCTCAACCACTGAGCCCCCTCCCCAGCCCTATTTTGTATTTTATTTAGAATCAGGGTTTCACTGAGTTGCTTAGTGCCTCGCTGCTGCTGAGGCTGGCCTCCAACCTGTGATCCTCCTGTCTCAGCCTCCCAAGCTGCTGGGATTACAGGCGTGCTCCACCACGCAGGGCGAGATCAGGGTTTTGAAGGCTGTTGGGGGAGAGGGGAAAGGCAGGCAGGATAATAAGAAAACCTGTCTTCTTGGGATGGGGGTGTCCCCAGCTGTACACACGGGAGGCCATGAAAGATGACCACAGAAAGTGCCCATCTCTGTACCTTGGATCTCAGACTGTCCCTCCGCATCCCACCCCCGGCCTCTGATTGAGGGGAATGAAAGTTCCCAGGAGGGAGGGAGGGAAGCCTGAGGGACAGGTGTCCTGCTGGTGAGGGGTTGATGTGAGCCAACCTGGCAGCTCAGGGTATTTTTAGGCCTCTGTGCTCACCCTGCCCCTGGGCTGGAGGCAGATTAGACAGAAACGCAACCCAAGCGGAGGTCAGTTGGGAAAGAAAGACTTTGAGAAAAAAACCCAGTTTTGATTCCTGTTTTCTCTCCGTGGAGAGGAGCAAAGGCAGGATCCAGGAGGGGGAGCTGAGGAGCCTGGGGAGGGCCCTCTCCTGCAAACGGGGCTGTCCTTCTGAGGGTTCCACTTTGGGGGATGTCACCAAGGACAGAGAATATTCCAGAAAAAAATAAAAAGTGTCTGTATTGAACATGTACAGATTCTCTTTCTTTTCTTTTTTTTTTAAGGCCATTCTTGCCCTAAAAAATGTAGTACAACAGCTGCCAACAGAACATTGATATTGCATTAGGTGTTATAGGTCAACTAGGGAGGATTTAAAGTATATAGGAGGCCAGGCACCGTGGCGTGGGCCTGTAATCCCAGGGACATGAGAGGCTGAGGCAGGAGGATTGCAAGTTCGAGGCCAGCCTCAGCAATTTCGTGAGGCCCTCAGGAATTTAGGGCAACCCTGACTCAAAATATTTTTTTTTTAAAAGAGTGAGAGGGGGGGGAGAGAGAGAGAGAGAGAGAGAATTTTTAATATTTATTATTTTTTAGTTTTCGGCGGACACAACATCTTTGTTGGTATGTGGTGCTGAGGATCGAACCCGGGCCGCACACATGCCAGGCGAGCGCGCTACCGCTTGAGCCACATCCCCAGCCCGACTCAAAATATTAAAAGGACTGGGGATGTGGCTCAGTGGTAAAGAAGCCCTGGGTTCAGTCCCTGGTACCAACACACACACACACACACACACACACACACACACACACACATACACACACACAGCTGGATGGGTTCTATACAAACACTGTGCCCTTTTATATAAGGGACGTGAGATCAGGGATCTTGATATCCTAGGAGGGTCCTGGACCCAATCCCTACTGGATACAGGATACCAAGGAATGACAATACCTCATTTGGGGCTGGAGATTTCTTATCTACCTTCACAAATTCATGCATCTGGATTATCACCTCCACCACCACCACCTAGAACCTCAAATGGGCCCCCAGCCTAATTTGGCTATTATACTAGTATTCTTTGCTACCAGGTATTGAACCCAGGGGTGCCTATCCATCACTATTGAGCTACATACCCAGCCCTTTTCACTTTGAGACAGGGTCTATCCAAATTGCTGAGACTGGCCTCCCATTTACAATCCTCCTGCCTCAGCCTCCTGAGTCACTGGGATTACAGGCATGTGCCATTGCACCTGGCCTTAGCTTTTTTATTTTATTTTATTTTTGGACAGTGCTGGGCATGGAACATGGGGTTTCACAGATGCCAGAAAAGCACTAACTCGCTGAGCTAGCCTCAACCCAGCCTTCACCACCAAACTTCTAACAGCCTCTGTAACCTGCCTCCTCTGTCCATTCATACCTCTGCTTAGGTTTTTATTTATCTAAGACAACTTTCCAACCCATTTAACCCTCAAGCACCTATACTCTTTTTTAAACAAGAGGTGCTAAGAATCAAGCTCAGTGAAGTCAATAGTGTTTAAGACAGATATTCAAAAAACATGGCAGCTCTTAAGAACTAACCTTAACCCTAAACCCTCAAATGTTCCAGCAACTCACCACCTTCTCTCAAGATTCTTAACCAGAGCGTTTGAAATATGAAATTCACAAACCAAGACCAAAACTCTCCACCCACAGGTGAGAAACCCACAGCAATATTCTTGAACCCACATCCCCAGCTAAAGGTTTATATAACACTTGGGTCATTCCTATTGGTCCAAACTTATGCTAATTAGGGTTTGGAATCCTACTAATGCTATTGGTCAGTTCTCAACTGGAGACTTCCATTCAGAGATACCCCACTTCTATTTCCTCCCTGCAGGTCAGGAAGCAGGAGATTGCTGTCCTGAGACAGTATGTGCTTGCAGGTCGCTGCTGCCAACCCAGGGCCAAGGCTCTGCTGCCGCTTCGTACAGAGCCCTGGGTTTGATCCTCAGCACCACATAAAAATAAATAAACGAAACAGAAGTATTGTATCCAACTACAAGTAATAAATAAATAAGTAAAATGCATTAGCCCACAAGATACGGTGGGCTATTTCTGTAACCCCAGCGACTCAGGAGGCTGAGGCAGGAGGATTGCAAGTTGGAGGTCAGCCTCAACCACTTAGGGAGACCTTGTCTCCAAATAAAACATTAAAATAGACAGGGATGTGGCTCAGTGGTGAAGCACCTCTGCGGTCAATTTCCAATATCAAAAGAAAAGGAAGATGTGGGGATGTGACTCAGTGGTAGTGACGAGGGTCTGTGGCTATGCACTGGCAGCGGACCCATGGGTCGCTGCTGAGAAGTGGCAGCAAAGTCGTGGAACAGTGGCCCCGAGTGGTTGGGAGCGCCTGGCTGCCTGGAGCCACCACAGGGCGCCACCGATGTGAAACACTACCAACCAAGGCTGGCCCACCTTTCATTCTGTGGCCACCAGATATGAGCACTGCATGGGCACCTGCTACAGAAGCCTGGTCCACGCAGCGCTACACACCAAACCAAGACCTCAAGTCCCTGACCTGGAGCAAGAAGATGGAAGTGGGGCAGACAGGAACCAAATTGGGACTTGAGAGTTGACCAATAGCGTTAGTTTCCAAAACTTAGCATAAATTTGGACCAATAGCATTGGTACTTTTTCCAAACCCTCATTAGCATAAGATGGGAACTATACCTCTGACCCCAAGGGCTATATAAACCCCACAGGAGGCAGGGGAGACAGAGAAACTGTGTTATCATTGTTTTTGTTTGTTTCTTTGTTTTGTTTTGTTTAGGTTTTCCCCCCCTAGTGAATATCATTATCTTGGTTTGAGGATTTCACTGTTTGAATTCTGGAGAGAAGAACCTTGGGAAGAAAATAAATTGATATTTAGCTTCTGAGGTCATCAGCAACACTTATGCTCTGCAGATGCCTGTGACCACACAGCCCCCTGACCTGCCAGCAGAAGTCGAAATCCAGTGTCATTTCCTAAGTCCTGGACTCAGTAAAACCGTGGATTCAATTCTCAGTTACCCACCCCCCCCCAAAAAAAAAAGATTCAACAGTAAGTGCGTGAAAGAGACCTTGAGAATGAAGTTTTTAGATGCGACTGACACACAGGGCCACGTTCTCCAATTCTGCTGGTGGGTGGGGTCTGCGTGAGGCTTGAAACTGTCGCCTCTGTCAAGGGTACACCATGTCCTCCTGTGGGGCAGCCCCCAGCCGCTCACCATCCATTTCTTCTTTCCTAATTCTTGTGTGAATTTGAAGAACGAAATCCACACTTCAGGATGAGTGAGTACAAGTTTTGGAAAAAGAAACAGGAATCGAGGTGTCCTGTGCAAGAGGGTGACAGCAGGTTTTCTCCCATAGAATGTTCTAGCATGGGGCTGCTGGTCTAAACTTATGCTAATGAAGGTTTGGAAAAGTAGTAATGCTCTTGTTAGCCCTGAATCCCATTCAGATTTACCTTACTTCTCTTTTCTCCCTGTTTAGGGGACGCGAGGGATTTAAGTCTAAATTGCACATCTCGGGGGTGTCGGGGTGCTGCGGATCTAGAGCACTGCATGGAGTGTGGTTCTCCAAAAAAGGACTAATATTGGTCTCAAACTATGTTAATTAGGGTTTGAAAAATGACCAATGGGATTGTTTCATTTTATGCTAATTACGGTTTGGAGACGCGCTATTGGTCCAATTTTATGCTAATTAGGGCTTGGAAGTGTAGTAGCCCTATTGGTCAACTCTCTAGGCTCCACCCTCATGCAGATCAGGAAGGAAGAGGTTGAGTCCTCATCTAGGGCTGCAGCCTTGCCTGGACCCTAACCTGGCTTCTCAGGGCGAGTGGTTGGCTCACTACTCAGGCCAGCCACCCCTGTATGGCGGGTTCACGCAGCTTGGCAGCCACAGAGCCATGTCACCAGGGCCTCATGCTAGGCAAGCGCTGTACCACTGAGCCACATCCCTGGTACCCTACATACCTTCACTGGTACAGATGAGCATCCTGGGGTTCAGAGAGAGACAGATTTACCTGCCTGCGACCAGAAACAGCCCAGGGCAGCTGCAGAGAACTCTCTTTGACCTTCCACACCTGGCCATTTCTCTACCGGGTCTGACAGTCCCTCCAGGCTACAGGACACTGGGTACTTCCCTTCTGAAATAGTCCCCCGAGTTACCTGGTCCCCAGCTTCTCACAACTACTAAGATCACCCACTTGCTGTGAGAGCTGTTGTCCCCAAGCAATTATTAATAGCGCCTCCTCCCCTTCTCAGAAGTGTCCTGTGTCTGTGACAAATTGCTTGGCCACAGGCTTCCTCACCCTCCCCTGGCCAATGGCTGTGGGGAACATCTCAAGCTGTGTCTCTTTTCCTTCTTCCAAGTAACCCGAGTCCAGGTCGGAGTTCTTTCACGATTTTTCTGAACACCCGAGAGAAAAAAAGAAAAAGTGAAATGCGGTCAGCAGATATCTCTGCACCGGCCATGTCCCTTCCCTGGGGGCAGGGCCTGCTGGTTCCTTCTGTCCACCTGGGACATCATACATAGGACATGCTCCCAGAAATGGGCTGACATTGAATGAAAAGCTGTTTATTCCTTCTAGAAGGGAGCTTCTGCTTAATCCCAGGTAAGAGAGCACCCTAGAAAATGTTTTCCCAATTAAAAAAAAATAAGCTAGGCCTGGAAGGGTACCTCAGGTGACATGAAGATAAGCTGGGGCTGGAGATGTGGCTCAGGAGTAGAACATGTGCCTAGCAGGCATGGGGGTCTGGGTTCCCTGCTATAAATAGGACAGCGGGTGGTGTGAGACAATAAAATGGGTTGGACTTGAGAAGAGATTTTTATTTTTTTTATTTTTAGGTACTGGGGATTGAACCCAGGGTACTGAACCACAAGCCACATCCCTAGCCATTTTATGTATATATATGTTTTTGAGACAGGGTCTCACCAAGTTGCTTAGGGCCTCAATAAGTTGCTGAGGCTGGCCTTTGAATTTGCAATCCTCCTGCCTCAGCCTCCTGAGTCGCTGGGATAACAGGCTTGTGCCACCGCAGCTGGCTTCAGTATGACTTGTGTATAAAACTGGGGAGAGGCGACTCTGGAGACAAATCCCCCACCCCAACTCTGGCTCTGGTCTTTTCTTCCCCCCTCTTCGATACTCTGTGAGCCACACATTTACTGCTTGCTGGTGACACTCTGCTCAGCTGATTTTTCTCTCTGTTCCTGGCCCTTCGGGTGCTCCTCTGGAGCATGACCAGGCCAGGCCCTGCGAGGGCCACGTCTGAGCTATAGGAAATCCTCTTATGTGCGCATGTGCGGCTCTGCTGACCTTGGGGATGGAACTTCCCGCTCTCTGAGCCTCCTCTCTCTTGGGTTTGCTGAGATGAGAGAGACAGAGTCCAGTGACCTCCATCCTGCAAGGAGCCCATAGACCAGATATAGCCCCCACCAGATACAGGCCCCGCCCCCCAACCTTGGAGTTCCTGGCCTCCAGAACTGTCAGAAATAAATCTCCATGCTTTATAAGTTTCCCAGTCTCTGGTATTCTGTTACAGCAATGATGCAAGACACAGGGTCCAGTCCCTTTCTGGTCAGCAGATGCTGGGACACTTCATCTCATCCCTTCTGTGGGACCAGGAGTATACAAAGGCAGGGGACAGCAGCATCTGTCTTGGCCACCACTAGATCTCATCACAGTGGTGACCAATAAAGCTCAGGTGACTGAATAGGCATTTGAGGCTGTGGCCAGGCTCTGGGGTGGGCTGGGGTTCCCCACCTGAGTGCTCAGCAGTCCCCTGTGATGTCCTTATGGCAGCCATAGGACCAGTGTCCCTGTTTGTTCATATAATAAGGGATCTGTCCTGTTCAACTCTCTCCCCAAGCTCATGATTATCTTGAGAGCACAATGCCTCTGGCTTGCAGAGATAATGCAAGGATCAGGGGTGTTTGGCCCGGAAAGAGGACACCTGTAGGTAGACAGTGACTCTGGACAGCTGTGGTGACCTTGGCTTGGACTCTACCTCCTGTCAGGGAGGGGTTTCCTGGTTAGGTCCGCTGTCACAGCCAGCCTGCTGGTCCCTGCCACAAAGCAGCTTCGGAGCCGCAGAGTGTCACCTGGCCCCAGAGCCACACAGGCACGGGGACCATTGCTGGGGCCAGCCAAGGTACATCGACCTGTAACACAACCTGGGATTTACCTTATCCTTTTGTTTGTTGATGTTTACAGCTTCCAGACTCCTCTGATACAGCATGAAACCTATTCTGGTCGCAGTTCAATGCATGTCACCTAACGTGCAGACCAAGTAGGTGCTCAACGAATAACTTAACCACTAGCATTAACTGACAGGAAAGGAGATACCGGGGTCTCCCTCCCCTTGCAAGGCCTGGAGGTGGTATTCACGGGGCTTCCAAATGAAGATTCTAGAACTGCTTCTCTACCCTTCAAATGGTCCAATTTGAGGTTCTGAGGCCACAATCTAGGCACAGGGTTCCGGCGATTTGTGGCTCTCCAGCGACACCTGGTGGCCATACTTAGATCTACATCTTTAAGAAAACCCTCCCTATCTTTTAAGTCTCAAACTAGGATGGACATAGAGGAGGGGAAATTGAAAAGGTGAAACGGTGACCATCGGGGGTTCTGGGAAAAGCAACTCGGTGGTAAAAGAGGAAACCTAAGCGGACGCAATGGCGCACGCCTGTCATCCCAGTACCTCAGGAGGCTGAGGCAGGAGGATCAAGAGTTCAAAGCCAGCCTCAGCAACAGCAAGGTGCTAAGCAACTCAGTAAGACCCTGTCTCTAAATAAAATGCAAAATAGGGCTGGGTTGTGGCTCAGTGATCGAGTGCCCCTGAGTTCAATCCCTGATACAAAAACAAAAACAAAAACAAACTAGAAACCTTTCTTTTTCCTGTGCCTATTTTTAAATTTCTCTTTTCTTTCTCTTCCTCCTCCTCCTCCTTGGAAACTGGGGATGGAACCCAGGGGTGCTCTACCCCTCCCTTTCTACTATTTATTTTGAGATAAGTTCTCAACAGGTGGTAGAGGCTGGCCTCAGACTTTCGATCCTCCTGCCTCAGCCTCCTCAGTCGATAGGATGACAGGTGTGCACCATCATGCACTACTGAGATTAGGTTCTAACAACATTGCACAGACCAAACGATATCTGTCCATGTGGTGAGTTTGGTCCAGAAGCCACTTGTGTGGGACACCTGGTGAGCACGGGACATGCAAATCCACCTCCCCAAACCTGCTTCAGACCCACCCACCCACCCAGCCATCTCCTGGCACCTCCACAAGGATGACCTTGGGGACCTTCACAATCAGCAGTTCCACCTCCATCCATCTTCCTCCCTCCTGATGAGAACCTCTTAGAGATGGGCACCTCTGGCCTCCTCCCTCCCTGTCACGTTTCATCTCCTAAATCAATCCCTATTCTACCGTGCCCCCCTGTTTGCTCTGTTCCCATGACTCCAGGCCCCCACCATTTTCCAGAGGACCTTCCCCTCACCATCTCTTTCCTCTCTCTCGCTGCCTCACCAGCTCTCCTCACTGCCTTGGTCACTTAAGACACAACATAGGAGCAGGATGCTGTGGTGCATAATCCCAGTGACTGGAGGCTGAGACAGGAGGATCACAGTTTTGAGGCCAGCCTCCACAATTTATCAAAACCCTCAGTAACGGAGCAAGATGCGGTCTCAAAATTAAAATAAGGGCTATGGATGTGGCTCAGTGGATGAGCACCCCTGGGCTCCATCCCCATTACCAAAGGAAAAAAAGAAAAGAAAAGAAAGAAAAGTCACCTTCTGGAGACAGAGTAGCTCCTCCCCCTGTCTTCTTATATTCTTTGTAAAATGGGGGACTTAGCTCCGAAACTCCAAAGTGGCTCTTATTTTCCTTCCAAATCTGGCCCCAGACTGGGAACACTTCCCGGGGGGGAAAAGTGAGCCCCTGTCTCTAAATAAAATACAAAATAGGGCTGGGGATGGGGCTCCGGGGTCGAGTGCCCCTAGGTTCAATCACCAGGTTTGTGCAATACTGATTTTTACCACCAGAGGGAAGCAGAGCTGCAAAGTTGACCTGGGTCTAAAGGGCCAGGAAAGTTCCTCTCCCAGGAACTTGGCTGAGGAAGGGTCAGGAAGCAGAAGGGCCCAGGAGGGGCTGGGAACAGTGCCTGACCCCGAGAGACACAACTAGAGGAGGGGCAGCGAAGGTTTATAGAGAAGGAAATTCTGGAGCCAGGCCCCAGCCCCTCCAATAGCTGGGATACAAGTGCTTGCTAACACATCTGCTTGATGGTGATGGTCTCTTTTTGTTTTGCTTATTAAATGTAACTGAGGTTTTTTTTTTGTTGTTGTTGTTGTTGTTGTTTTGTTTTTTTAATAAAGTGACCATTCTGACCCAGACCTGCAATATGCCTTGCCTAAATACCTGCAGCCTGAACACATTCATTCAAAAAGAAATTAGCGCCTGGATGTGGTGGTGCATGCCTGAAATCCCAGCAGCTCAGGAGGCCGAGGCAGGAGGATCGTGAGTTGGAGGCCAGCCTCAGCAACTGCAGAAGGCTAGCTGCAGGACAATGGCCACGTGCATCTTAATTTGAGCCACCACCAGGAACCAGTCTGCAGCCTAGAGGGACAGGATCAGCTTTACCCTTTATAAGGCCACTTTGGCCACTGTGGAGGCACAGAGGAGACAGAGAGGCCACCAAGGGGCCATGGAGGCCTTAAGGTGAGAAGCGTGGGGTTGACTTGGAGGAGCTCTTCCTGCTCTGCGCGACAGGCACTTGAGGGGCAGGATGGCAGCACCGTCCTCCTGCAGGGAAACAGGCAGGTGCCCTGGCCTAGGGCTTCGGCCACCTCTCCCTGCCTGGGGCATCTTCGCTGGTCACCCCCCACCCTTCATTTCCTGCTGGCAACCCCATCACCGGGATCCTTCATTTCCTGGGGGGGGCGCCCCCCTCTGGCTCACATCCTGTAGCTCCAAACCCCTTGCCCATCAGAGTCCCCGTCCCTTTTGTGATAATTTCCGGAAGCTTCTCCTAGGGTGACAGGGAGGGGCTCCCACCCCTTCCGACTTCTTGTCTTCCCATCTTCTAAACAACTTCCTGGCCCCCTCAAGCCTTCTCCCTAAATCAGTCAAGGCAACTCAGTGCAGGTGTGCACAGCACTTGACAGTTGGCACTGTCCCCGACCCATTTCAACCCTCTTTAACCACTTTGACCCACTTCGACCCACTTCACAGCCCAGGAAGGTAGTCCCTTCAGAGGGCTGAAAGCTGAATCCTGGTTTTCTCTCTTCCTGACCCTGTGACTTGGGGCCAGTCCTATCACTCATTCATGCCTCAGTTTTCTGAGCTGTGAAATGGGGCAGTACAGACTCCGAGACGTGGGAAGGGCCTGGCCCCTGCTAGGGGCAACTTCTCAGGGGGTGAGAACCTCTCTTTCTCCGCAGTGAACTTAACTGCGCAGAAATAGCCATTCCTGGCCCTTCAGCTAAGGCCGGGGGTGGACTGATTTTCTTTGGGGACATTGTACTTTTTCTGATTCTGAATTGGAATGTTTTTTAGAAGGAGGTGCATGATTTCAGGGCGGGCAGAGACCTTACTACCCTTCATACAGATTCCTGTAGTTATAGTCAATTTTTTTTATTAATTTTTTTTCTGCTCTGTGCCACAGTCTGGCTGGGCACAATTCAGGAGCCACTTGTCCAAAGAAACGAACTTTATTTTTAGAACTACACACGCCAAACAAAACAGCTCCTCAGGAAAAAACCCTCAGAGCCCAACTGCCACCACCGGCTTCCCACAAGCCTCTCACCCCCACACAAACCTCCCCACCTCCCACAATCCTCCTGCTCTTGAGGCTGATTGGCTGGGTCGTGTGGGCGGAGCCAAAGAAGTCCCCCAATGAGCAGCTCCGTGGTCTGAAAGGTCAGGGAAACAGCCCAATGAACATCACCGCAGAGGAGCCAATCAGCTAGAAGTTGCTGGGGCCGCTGTGAGCCAATCATCAGCTGGCAGTCTGAAGGGCGGGGAAACAGCCCAATGAACATCACCGCAGAGGAGCCAATCAGCTAGATGTTGCTGGGGCGCTGTGAGCCAATCATCAGCTGGCAGCTGGAAGTTTGCTGGCAGCTGGAAGTTTGCTGGGGCCCCTTTGGCTGTGGCTCTCAACAGCTCTGCCTAAAATGTTTCACCAGAACAGTGGCCCAGGAAGAAGAGCTCATTTGGGGGCTCGGGGTTTCGGAGGTCTCAGTCCACAGGAGGCTGCTTGCTCTATTCCTTGGGCCCAAGTGAGGCTGAGCATCATGGTGGAAGAGGGGGGCAGAGGGAAGCAGCTCACATGATGATCGGGAAGCAGAGAGAGAATCCTCTCAGCAGACACCAAATATAGACCCCAAAGCCACCGCCCCAGTCCCCACTCAGTTAATCCCATCGGGGGTTCATTCACTGATTGGGTTGAGGCTCTCATCACCCCATCATTTCTCCTGCAAACCCTCTTGATCTTCTCAACGTGAGCTTTTGGGGGACACCTCCCATCCAGACCATAACACCCACAATCCCGTTTACTGCTTAGCCCCAAGAGACATTTTGTGGCCCTGCAATTTCCAAGGTGTCCACAGAGACATCTCCCCCTCCACGTTCTCTTCATGTGAGGTGACACTGATTGCTCTCCCTGGAGAGGTGGGGTCTCTGCTTCCTTCCCTAGAATCAGGATGGCCATGTGACGGAGTGCTATGTGACTTGTGAGCCTCAATCACCCAACATGCACAGCCTCCACCTATTTCTCTAGGGACACTAGCTCTTGGAGCTCAGCCTCCATGCTGTGAGGAAGCTCAAGTGTCTCTCAAAAAGACCTAAGGTTTGGCCACCATCCTGTGCTGCTAGAGGGAGATGGTAAATCCTTTGGAAAGTGGGACTAATGGAAAGAAGCGAGGTCCTTGGGGACATGTCCTTGAAAGAGATGTTGGGTTCCTTGTCCCTTCCTGTCTCTTTTACTTCTCGGCCACCATGAGGTGAGCAGACATTTCTCCAGTGAGCTCTTGGCATTATTATCACCATACGTCCAAAGAGATGGGACCAATCAATCCTGGATGGAAACCTCTGAAGCTGTGAACAAAACCAAACCTTTCTTCTTTTTAAGTTGATTATCTCAGGTATTTTATTACAGTAGCAGAGAGCTAACTAATACATTATTAGGCCATATGGATAGATCACGGATGGGTTTTCCAGTCAACACCTTCACCTGTGGTCTCAGGTGATAAAGAAGCCTTTGAACTAAAGCTTTTGGGTTGCAACAAGAGAAGTGACCCTGAACAAGAACCACCTTGCCAAACCCACTCAACCAAATCCACTCGGGAGATAACAGTAAAATGACCATTGCTGCTTCTATTCAGTCTAATAATAACAATCTTGCCCAGAGGAAGAAACAGTGTCCATAGTGATAGGTGCGGTGCAGAAAAATAAAACCAAACAAGGGATGGGGGGGCGGGCACTGGTATTTCTGTTCAGGGGGTCAAAGGACGCATCTCTGGTGGTGATACTGAGGATGAATGGAAAATCAGTTCCCCAGATTTCCAATAGAGCTGACCTTGAGGCTCATTGGATGGACTTGGGTCATGTGCCTATCCCTGAGCCAATCAGCGTATGGGTGGCTAAAGTGGAGCATTCTGATTGGTCAGACCTGGGCCCTGAACCCACCCCAGAACCAGGAGGCGGGAGAACTCAGGCTGGGGCTTCTTCTACTCAGAGTCCATTTCTGGGGGAAAGGAAAGGCTTGGAGGATCCCAGCTCCCCGGAGTTGTCCCACATATGGTGACATGGCCCCATGTCAAGAGTCCCTATCACCAGGACGCTATCAGTTGCTAGGGCAGCCATACTAGGGTGGGGAGGGGGATTCTCCCCTCTGGATTTCCCAGGAGAGTGGGCAGCAGTTCTTGGCTCTCCTGGGCTTAGAGATGAACCCCGGGAACCTCTGAGCCCAACAGCATGTGGCCATCTCCACCTCCATCTCTATGTCTCTTAATTTTTTTTTTTTTATTCTGAGACAGGTCCTCACTAAGTTGCTCAGGGCCTCGCTAAACTGCTGAGGCTGGCCTCCAACTCACGATCCTCCTGTCTCAGCCTCCCAAGCTGCTGGGATTACAGGCGTGCACCGTGTGCCTGGCTGGGCCAGCCTTTTGTATCCATATTTCAGATGACCATTGTTTGAGGGTTGTCCCCTGTTGAAAGGACAGTTGGGGTGAGGTGGCCCCGAGGGACCAGGGACAATTCTCAGCAGAAGGGGGGCATCTGTGGTCTTTAGCAGCAGCACTCACAGCAGCTGGGGGAATGACAGTCCATCAGAGGGGACCTGGGGGGACAGGCAAGCAGGCAGACAGGCAAGTTCTTTCAATTCCTTACGCCTCAGTTTCCCCATTTGGGGATTTGGGAAGTGCCAGCATTAGGAACAGGTATGAATTAATATAATTTATTAATATTATTATTAATAGCAACATAATTAATGTATTTCGTATTTTTCGAACGCTACACATGGGCAGTGGGAAACGTTAGCTATTATTAATTACCTTTTGTGCCATCCTGGGAATGAAAGACCTTCTGGACTGGCCTCTGGGCATCCTTCCTGACCCACTTCAAATAAACCCAGAAGAAAGAACGAACCCAGTCTTCAGTGACCGTTTCCCAATTGGGGAAACTGAGGCCCGGCCCAGCGCTGACTCCCGGGGTCAGACAGAACCAGACTTGAACCTCAGCTGTGTGACCTTGGGCCAAGAGCGCTGCCTCTCTGGGAGTCAGTTTCCCTGTCTGTAAAATGGGTCACCATGGTAGCTCCAGTTAGACCTTAAAGGATGCTCTCAAAATGAACATGGTTAGTTTTTTGTGTCTTGACCAATATTATCCTGAAAGATGGACGCGTAGGTGGCCGCTGGGGAGGGAGGGGACACGTTTCAGCTCAGGCTCCTCGGACACCCGGGCCTCTCTCCTAGAGCCGGCCTCCACTGTGCGGCCTCCCATGTCAGCAGAGGCCCCTGTGGGGTCTGGGCTGAGGTCCCACCAGGAAATCAATACCCAGGCACTGACACGTCCGCTTCCAGCCCCACCGAGTTGCTTAATTGTATAGAGCCGGTGCTGTCGCCAGGTCCTCGGGCGTCACAGCCCGGTGGTGACAGCCGTGCTTGGCAGAGAGGTACATTCATTAGGGAGACAGCTTTTATCTGGGCTTCCAGAGGGACTGGGGACAGGAGCGCAGCGGCCAGGCTGTTGACAGTGACAGCCAGCCGTCATGTAGGGCTTGCAGGGGGTCCCAACAGCTTTCCACATAACCACTGAGGACACCCTGGGAAATCAGCGCCGGGGTCACTTTACTTGACCCCCACTCTCCAAGTGGGGCCATCAAAGCCCAGAGAAGTCCTGTAACTAGGTCAAGTTCAGTCCCATCCACTGACCAGTCTTCAGGGATCCTTTCCCAGTTGGGGAAACCGAGGCTCAGCCCAGCGCTTACTCCTGGAGTCAGACAGAAGTGGACTTGGACCTCAGCGGTGTGACCTTGGCCCCTGCCCTGTGTCACCTTTCAGTGATAAGGATATTCACCCACAGCCCTTTTTTTATTTTTATTTTTTATTTTTTATTTTTGAGACAGGCTTTTGTTAAATTGCCCAGCCTGACCTTCAACTTGAGATCCTCCTGCCTCAGCCTCCTGAGTTGCTGGGATTCCAGGTGAGCCCTTGAGTCAGGGTTGATGATGTGGAAAAGGGTGAGGTTGCTAAAAATAGCAGCTTTCAGGATCTCAGAATTACCTGAGCCAGGTATTGGTGGTGCTAGGTCCCTCTACAAACATACATTATTTTACTTCAACTCTCTGGTGCAGGGTTGAATATCTCCATTTTATAAATGGACCCGCTAGGCTGTGGTGTGGGGGGCAAAGGTCCTTGACCAAGGTCACACAGATGATCAAGGAAGATTTTGCTTCTTTTTTGCAAAATCTGGGTTCGTCAGCCAGGCACGGTGGCGCCATGCCTGTAATCCCAGAGACTCGGGAGGCTGAGGCAGGAGGATTGCAAGTTCGAGGCCAGCCTCAGCAAATTAGCAAGAGCCTGTTTCAAAATAATAATAAAAGAATAATAAAAAGGTCTGGGGATACAACTCTGGTAGAGTGCCCCTGGGTTCAACCCCTAGAACAACAACGAAAAAAATCTGTGCTTGTCAAGGCTGATTTGAAGGCTGGATGCTATTATTTTCTTTGTTTCCTTGGGGTGCTGGGGACAGAACCCAAGGTCAGCCCACGTTTGGCCGGCCCTCCACCTGTGGAATACAGGCACTCGACAACTCTTGCTGAGTGGCTTCTTTAGGGAGTTCACTACCCATCTCAGGACCTCCGTGCACTTTTAACTCATCCCTGGGTCTTTCCAAGTTCCCACGTGCAGAGACTGGAACTGAGAATGGGGCAAGATCAGAAAGGAAGGGGACATGGTGATCTTTGCCCAGGAGTGTCAGACACCTGCTCCAGCCCTCAGGCAGAATTTTCCTTCAGATCCTTTCTTCCAGGTGGGGCACAGACCACCTGCAACCCAATGACTGGAGTGTGCCTTCAAGAGGCCTGGGGTGGGGCCATATATTTAAGGAATCAATCAATTCATTCATTCATTTTGTACCAGAGATTACACCCAGGGGCGTTTAACCACTGAGCCACATCCCCAGGCCTTTTTATTTTTTCTGTCTTGTGATAAGTTGCTCAGGACCTCGCTAAGTGGCTGAGGCTGGCCTCCAACTTGCGATCCTCTAGCCTCAGCCTCCTGACCACTGGGATTACAGGCATGTGCCACTGTACCCTGCTGGGATCTGCATTTAATAAGCATGCCGGGGGAGCCGAGGCACAGCCTCCCAGGTTATATGAAATCAGACTCTGCCCTACTCGCTCTTAATTAAAATGTCTCTGGAAGATGCATGTACCAAGATGTCACAACGAATCCCACTTTTATGCATAATTAAAATGCACCAGTTAGAAATTAATTTTGAAAAGTCTTAGGGAGAGAACACTATAATATCCAAAGTTTCAAGAAAGTTATTTTAGTCATTTAACAGATTGCTACAAAACAGTTTGCTATAGAATTAGAGACGTTTTAAAAATTATTAAAGTAGGGGCTGGGGTTGGAGCTCCGTGGTAGAGTGCTCACCTAGCATGCATGAGGCACTGGGTTCGATCCTCAGAATCACGTAAATGTAAAATAAAGATACTAAGAAATAAAATAAATATTTTTTAAAAATTATTAAAGTAAATCGGGCATGGTGGCTCACGCCTGCGATCCCAGCTACTTGGGAGGCTGAGGCAGGAGGATCGCAAGTTCGAGGCCAGCCGCACTAACTTTGTGAGACCCTGTCTCAAAATAAAATGAAAAGGGCTGGGGCTGAGGCTGTTGCTCAGTGGTCGAGGGCTTGCCTAGCATGTGCAAGGTCCTGGGTCCGATCCCCAGGACCCCCACCTGCAATACACACTCACACACATAAGTAATTCGTGTACTTGTTAAGCATTCAGACAGCGTAGGACACTGAAGGACTGTAATACCTTTCAGCTCTTCTACCCATTCGACATCCTAAAATGGTCCCAAGACAACCACTCTGGCCTGGTTGCTACTCTGAGCCACCCTGGAGGCTCAGAAGGGAGGACAGCTTGGGCAACATAGTGAGACTCCATCTCAGAACACCCCAAACCAACACCCCACTCTCCAAATCCTACTGACCACTCACTTGAAGCCAAACGCTGCACTGGGCACCGAGGGCAGCAGGGCACCTGACAGATAGGGTCCCTGCAGAATCTACAATGGCCGTACAATGACCGTGACCCAGCAGTTGATGTTCATTGAGAGCTGACCCTGGCCGGGCCCACCTGGCTGCTCCCCAAGTCCTTACAATGGTTCTATAGGGAACCCCCTGGGGTGACATTAGGATTATTCTCCTTTTACAGATGGGAATGGAGTTTATGTCTTAATCCTGATTTTCCAAACTCTGAGTCCAGCCTGAGCCAAAAGCACTTAGAGCAACCATATGGCAAAATTCAGATCCCTGGGCTTCCACCCAGATGTGGAGCCAAGTCTGTTTTTTCTTTCTTTTTAAAAAATTTAATTTAATTTTTTGGGACCAGGGATCGAACCCAGGGCGCTTAACCACTGAGCCACATCCCCAGCCCTTTGTTATATATATATATATTTAGAGACAAGGTCTCACTGAGTCGCTGAGGGCCTTACTAAGTTGCTGAGGCTGGCCTCCACCTTTCGATCCTCCTGCCCCAGCCTCCCGACCCGCTAGGATTACAGGCATGCGCCACGGCGCCCGGCTACAGTTCGTATTTCCATACACAAGGCCTTATTTTTGCCTGGGTGCTCTCTGCCTCCTGGTAAGCTCCATGCCTAAGTGACCCTGAGTGTTGGGAGACCATGAAGAAGGTGGAGTTTTTTCAAGAGTCAGGGAAGCAGAGGCTCAGAGACAGGAGGACACTCACCCTGCTGCGTCTCTCCCGGGGGGGAAACTGAGCCCCAGCTGGTGCCTAACCCAGTTCACGCCAGCCGCCTCCCCGAGCCTGGCAGCCCCCCAAGCCTCTCCCCTCCTTTCTAAGGCGTGCGTTTACCCCAGCTCCCACCTCCAGACCATCCAAGTTGTTTTCATTATGTTTTATTAGTCAAGTGGAACATTAATTAAATCTGAGAATAATAGACCCAGAGACAAAAAAAAAAAAAAATTGTAAAGACCAAGGAAGAAAAGAAATGTCTTCAAAGGCCTCTGCTGTAACTGGAACCCAAGCAGAAGGCCTTGGGACGCGTTGGGGGTGACAGGTCAGGTCGGCTCAGCATCCTCTTTTATTAGTTTATTATTATTGTTTTTGTTTTGTTTTGTTTTGTTTGTTTGTTTTGGTACTGGGGATTGAATCCAGGGACATTTAACCACGGAGCCACATCCCCAGCTCTTTTTATGTTTTATTTAGACACAGGGTCTCCCTGAGTTGCTCAAGGCCTCCCTAAGTTGCCGAGGCTGGCCTCCAACTTACCATCCTCCTGCCTCAGCCTCCTGAGCCGCTGGGGAATACATCCTTCTGCTCACCTCCCCTGAGTCTAGAAATCACCTCCTGCCCACTGCTTGGAGCTCATGGTCATTCCTACCCATCCTAGGAACGGCTGGTGTCTTTAATGAGCATTTACTATACGCCGGGCCCTGGGTTTCTCATCTGGATCCCTGCCCTCCCCCTCTGTCCAGCCTGATGAGAGAATGGGCAAAGGGAGGGAGAAGAGAGTTCTTCAGTGGCCCCGTGAGTTCCTTGGGTGCTTCAAGTCGGCATTCCAAGAGATGGTGACCCCTGGCTTCTGTCCCCACCGTGGACCAGCCAGGGGCCTGGGACCTGCTCAGTCCAGCCCAGCTCTGACCCTCCCCCCCCAAGCCCAGAAAGAAAAACTGTGCCTCAGCCAAGGGCCCTTGACGCCCAGCCTCCTGCCACCCGACAGCTCTGTGACTCTACCTGTGACTTCTCTGAATATGAATTTTAAAATGACTCTCGGTGACAGGGTGGGGAGGGTGGATCTGTCTACAACGTGACTCTCATCAGAGTTTATTAAACTTTTTTTTTTTTAATTTCTTTTCATTTCCCCAGCTCTTGGGCTCAAGTGGCTCATCCATCATGGGGGCGCCTGCCGTGTGAGTTCATCTGCATGCTGTCGCACATCCGGCCGCTCCCGTCCCCACCCTCAGGCTGAGTCCCTGCTAAGGCCTCAACCAGATCTTTGTCAGGAGGGCCCTCCTGAGTGGGCCTTATGAAATTCAATGGCTGCCATTGCCCTGGACAGGGCCTGTGCTGCGGGAATGGAGGGCCTAAGGGCCGGTTCTTCAGAGGACAGGTTCCAGTTTGTGATCAATGGGGCACAAAAACCCCCTTAGGCCTGACCTCTCTTCATCTGACCCTCCAACAGGAAGTCAGCCTTTAATAATGGCTCCCTTGGCCCCTCACTTCCTGTTGGATTGGCCAATGGGAATCTGAGAAGGAGACCAGAGGGCGGGACAAGAGAGAGAGAGAAGCACTGATCCCATTTCCCTCTCTCTGTGGGGGTCCCTCAGCTGAAGGTTACAACTCTTGCCCAAAGAGCCCCTTTTTCTCTGGGTTCCGGTCATTGCGGCTGCCTCTTGCCCTTCTAAGCCCCCCAACATCTCCCCTCTTATCTTCCTGCCTTGGCACTTCCTGTACCCTCTGCCCAAACTTTATCATTATTATTTTATTATTATTATTATTACTAGGGATTGAACTCAGGGTCACTCCACCTCTGAGACCCCTCCCCAGCCCTATTTTGCATTTTATTTAGAGACAGGGTCTCACTGAGCTGCTTAGGGCCTCACTTTGGCTGAGGCTGGCCTCCAACTCGTGATCCTCCTGCCTCAGCCTCCCCAGCCTGTCATCCCAGCCTGTCTGTCACTGTGAAGAAACACCTGGGAGCTACGTTTTACTATTATTGTTGTACCCCACGAGGAACCCGAGGCTCTGAGAAGTGCCCGCCGTTTTCCATTTTGGGGTGTGCATGTGGTACTAGGGATTGAACCCCGGGTCGCTCTACCACTGATCTCCCTCCCAGCCCTTTTTATTTTCTTTTGAGTCAGGGTCTCTTTCTGTTGCTGACCCTGAACCTGCAATCCTCCTGCCTTAGGCTCCAGAGTGGCTGGGATTGCAGGAGTGCTGGGCCACCCCTGGCCTGTCCAACAGAGTGAGCTAGCCCGGGGGGTGGGCCTGGGAGTGGACATGAGGTCTGCCACATTCCAGTCTTTTCCGCAGCCCTCCTCCCCTCCTCAGAAGCCCTTGCCTGTCTGATCATCCTTCATGACTGTCCTTAATGGCTCTCTGGCTTCAAAACCAATAAAGGAAAACCCATTTGCTGTCGCTCACTGGGCACCAGGGTAGCTAGCGAGCGCTGGTGAGGTGCCTAATGGCAGCCTTAGATACCGCCAGACCCCGGATGCTTGGGGTGGGTGGCTCTGTCCCCGCTGTGGGCCAGAGTTCAGAGCAGTCGTTCCTGGTGATGTCCCCCTGTGGTGCTCCTGCCCTAGATTTATGTCCACAGGTAACTCTTGCCCAGGTGCTGACAGAGGAAGAGGCAATAATGAGGCTCGGAGGGGTCTACAGGGACGGAGGGAGTGTTCTGTCCTGGGCCAGCTTCACCCCTCCACCTGCACACAGTAACCCCCTCCTGCATGCCCTACGCCCTCATTTCCAGATTTTCCAATAGTCACCATCCTTTGGGCCCTGATTGGCCTCACTCTTACTTAAAGCTTGACTGGACATCACCTGTCCATGGAGACATCTCCCCACGTCATGAGGGCTATGTGTCTTGGCACATAATGGTTCTCTAGTTGTTCGGCTATTTTTATCTTCTCTTCCATCTACCCCACCCCCCGCCCTGTGAGCTCTGGTGGGGGGACAGGACACTGGTTCCTTTGTGTCTCGCTCACTCAGTCCTTGATTCACGTACCCATTCATTCATTCAGTCGCCTGAAGTATTCATTTCCTTACATGATTTTGTGTTTCCCTCTTAACACCTTGTCGAAGAGACCACGGCAGTAGCCGGTCTTGTGAAAGTCCAGGTCAGATTTTTTTTTTTTTTAAATGTCCTCTCCCTTTATATAGATGTATCAGACGACAGTTTCCAATTAAAGTCACTCAGGTCAGATTTTGTTCACAGTTCCTAGGCTGACTCTCAAGCCCCGGGAGGCCGAGGCAGGAGGATCGTGAGTTCCAAGCCAGCCTCTAGCAAAAGCGAGGCCCTGAGCAACTCAGGGAGACCCTGTCTCTAAATAAAACGCAAAAATCGGGCTGGGGATAGGGCTCCGTGGTTGAGGGCCCCTGAGTTCAATTCCTAGGTCTTTCACCTGATCCTTGGCAAGTTGACTCATCTTCTGGGTCTCAGGTTTCTCATCTATAAAATGGGAATAATACGGTTTGGATCTGAAAGTTCTCTCAAAAGCCATGAGTTCAAGGTTTGGTGGCACCTGTGGTGACCCTGACAGGGGACGCTGGCCTCTTCCTGACTCTCTCTCTTTGTGTCTTAGTTACCATGAGATGGACAGGCCTCCTCCATATACTTGCACCCTGATGTACCAACCTGACACAGGCCTAAAGCAATAAGGCCAAACTACCTTGGACCGAGAGCTGTGAACCATGAGCCAAAATAAACCTTTCCTCTTTTTTATTTTTATTTATTTATTTTGGTCCTGGGGATTAAACCCAGAGGTGCTTTACCACACCCTCAGCCCTTTTAATTTTTTTTTATTTATTTAGAGACAGGGTCTCCCTAAGTTGCTTAGGGCCTTGCTAAGTTGCTGAGGTTGGCTTTGAACTCACGATCCTCCTGCCTCAGCCTCCTGAGCTGCTGGGATTTCAGACGTGCGCCACCAACACCCAACAAACCTTTCCTCTTCATAAGTCGGTTGTCTCAGGTATTTTTGTCACAGTGACAGAACACTGAGTCACAAACAAATACTTACGCCATTTACTTTTTAGAATTATTTAATAATTATTAATTATTAGTATTACTAACCGAATAATAATAAGTATTAGAATTATTATTTAGAATCACAGAAAACACTTTGAGCAAATGTTTGGGGACCCATCCTAAGAAGAAAGGGGAATGGAAACAGTCCAGACATAAAGAATAGCCCCCTATACAAATGGAAATGATTTTTTCCCCCAAGTTCCTTATGAGACATATTTGTGATGATGTAGAGAATATTTCTGGTACATCTTTGACTCTCCTTTTCCTCTTATTGACCTCGGTATTCATTTCACCGAATTCTCTCTCTCACCCTTCTCAGTCCCCAACATGCCTCTTCCAACCCCTTCACGACCTTGATCTCTTGTTTTTCCCCTTGAAATCGCAGCCAGGATTCGAACCCACGACTCTCTCATGGCCCCAGCACAGGGGAAGCCGCCCGGCCTCCTGCATCCCTGAGGATTGCAAAGAACAGAACTCAACTTGAGCTAACTTAGCTGAGGAGAGGGATTTGTTACTCAGGAGGAGAAACCAAGGGACAGTCCTAAGACCAAATGAAGGGTCCTACAGGCGTCCAGCCACACAACAGGGACTTTCAAACATCTGTTCCTTATGCTGTTGTGACTGCCACACAAATGTCCCCCCGCAAGTCCCCACACCACTGGGCTCCTCTCCTCTGGATGCTGCCACCCTGACACCTGACCCAGTGTGACTAACATATTCTAGTCACACCTGCTTCATCAATACTCAGGGTGTGGCCTCCACATATTTCCAGGACAAGTTTTAATTAGCCCAGAACCTGGGGCTACAGCCTCCGTGGCTGACAGCAAGATAAATATACGTAAGTGGCTGAGCCAATCGGAAGTTGGGCTCATTTTTCTTCCATAATAAGACAAGTGGCGGCCAGGGTGGGGGTTCCTTATCTTTGGCAGACCTTCCGGATGACGAGGTGTCTGATCTGCCTGCGATCACCAGCTTCCTGGCAGCCACATGTCTACCTGCTGCCACCAACGCACCCACCCCCGCCCCACCCAGCCCAAGAATTGGTGCCTTATTCAGAATGAGCATTTGTCCTCTCAAGAAGATCCAAAGACCAGCTCACTCCCCCATGACGGACCTTCAGAACCTCAGATTCTGACTTACTTTAGTTATCCATTCCTTCCCAAGAATTTCTTTCTTTCTTTCCTTTTTTAGGGGGTAAGGGGGTGCCAGGGATTGAACTCAGGAGCACTCAACCCCTGAGCCCCCTCCCCAGCCTTATTCTGTGTTTTATTTAGAGACAGGGTCTCACTGAGTTGCTCAGGGCCTCGCTTTTGCTGAGGCTGGCTTTGAACTCGCGATCCTCCTGCCTCAGCCTCCCCAGCTGCTGGGATGACAGGCAAGAATTTCTGGATTCTTGGGAATTTTGGGGACCGAACCCAGGCAAGAATTTCTATTCAAAAGTTTCTTTTGTGAGAGGACATCACCCAAACACTGAAGAGATTTTTGTAAAAGGAACAGTAAAGGCTCTTCACACCTTAGCTGTTTTCCCTTGTAGTGGAATTGAACAGGGGAAAGCTTGAAATAACACAGATCCAAGTTCAAATCCAAGTTCCTCTATTTCCTGGCTGTGTGACTTTGAACAAGTGCCTTCCCCTCTCTGAGCCTTGTGTTCCTTAAACAGGCACAGCAATTCCTGAGTGTTCAGGGAACTTAGGTGTTGGTTCCATCCTCAAATCCTTATCTGTTGATCCTGGATAATGTTTACCATCTTCTCAGCACCCAATAGATGCTAAGCTCTAAGGGTTGAATACAAAGTATCTTCAAGATTCCCTGTTAGGCTGGATATGGTGGTGCCCGCCTGCCATCCCAGCAACTCCGGAGGCTGAGACAGGAGGATCACAGGATGGAGGCCAGCCTCAGCAACTTAGCAAGGCCCTAAGCAATTCAGCGAGACCCTGTCTTTAAATAAAATATTTTTAAAAAAGGACTGGGGATGGGGCTCAGTGGTTCAGCACCCCAGGTTCAATGTCCAGTACCAAAAACAAAACAACCCAACAAAACTACCATGAACAAAAATCAAAAGGTAAATTGGATGGGCTGCTTGCTTCACGCCTTTCTGCAGCTCACAGTTGATAAAGAGTCTAAAATATCTATGAATCAGAAACAAAGAGACTTGGAGATAGTTAAAAAAAAAAAAAAAAGAGGAATTAGAGGAAAATCAGAAGACCCCTCCACCCACTCAACACATCTCTGCCAGAGGTTGTGTGTGTGTGTGTGTGTGTGTGTGTGTGTGTGTGTGTGTTGGGGTGGGGTGCTGGGAGTCAGTAATAGCATGTATATCCCCCATTAAATTATCCCATTATTCATTTTCAAAAAAAACACAGCATTAATCTGATCAGTAACTGCAGTCTTCGGAATCAAGCACATTTTCATTAGCCGAGAACAAAGGAGCAAACTGGAAAGATAAATGCAACATGATGATTAGATTCTCAGCTTTGGCAGGGGCGGGGTGTGGGGGGGAGCAGCTCAGCAGGAGAGCTCTGGCTTAGCTCCTGCAGGAGGATTGCAAGTTCAAAGCCAGCCTCAGCAATTTAGCCAGGTCCTCAGCAACTCAATGAGACCTTGTATCTCAATAAAATGTGAAAAGGGCTGGGGGTGGGGCTCAGTGGTTAAGCACCCCTGGGTTCCATCCTGGGTGCAGAAAAAAATAGTGATCTCTGGATTTGAGCTCTGGGCGGGCTCATTTGCATAGGCAAAGGGCATTCCCCTGAGGTGGCTTACTTTCTAGGAACTGGCCTGACCTTGGGAGGGGTTGTCTGTCCTAAATCTGCAAGGTCCTAGGGTGTCAAGGCTAAGGGCAACGTCACTCTGGTTCCTTGGGCTGCAGGGGACCCCCGGTGACTTCTCCCCAGCCACCCACATACTGTCCCTCTAGTGAGCCACTCAAATCCCCGACAGAAGAAAAGACAGGCAGGGGCCACCAGGGGGCGATGTTCCCCCCATCTGGCCCTCCGCTGGGCTGCGTTGCTCTCCAAACACCCTCATCCCTCCCTTGGAGATTGAGAGGCGACTTTGGTTGTTGTGATTGTTGTCTTGGTTTCTGGAGCTGTTTGTGCATTCTGCAACAGAGGGAAAAGATAAATCAAACACACACTGGGAACCGAAAGCCAAAGGCAAAAGCAGTCTCCCATGTCACCCCCCCCAATCCCACCCACCGCCTGCTCCCCAGATCCTTCTCATAATGGTCTATTCACGGTGCATCCCACAAATAGTAGCACGAGGTGCACATTGTCCTCCACTCTGCTCTTATTCCATAATACTTCATATGGATTTGACTCATTCTTTGAAAAGCACCCTAAAGCCCCATAGTTTGGGGTGAGCCCCAGTTGACTTAGCAACTCTCTGTCTGTCTTTGATGGACAGATATTTAGGCTGTTTGCAATTCTGGCTTCTAGAAACCCAGGCTGCACTTGAATCACCCTCATGCACAGGGGACAGTCTATGCACAAACATTTCTGAAAGCTGGATCATCTTGTGGAAGATACCCCTAGGGTGCATTTTCAGATTGCTGTCCACAGGGGGTGGTATCAATATCTACCTTCACCTTTGCGAGTGAAAGATGACAGGTCGGTCTGGTTTAATTCTTAGCTAAGGGGGCAATTCTTCAAATCCTGGAGTCCAGCAGGGAGATTAGGCTGAGGCTCCAGGTTGGCCATCTTCCCAGAGCCAGGTATCTGACCTGGAGACCTACTGTGTGCTGACAGTTGGCAAGCTGAGGTCTGCAGAACTTAGTGTCCTCAAGGTAAAAATGAGAAGTGGGTTGGGCACCATGGTGCATGCCTGTCATCCCAGGGGTTTGGGAGGCTGAGGCAGGAGGATCGTGAGTTCCAAGCCAGCCTCAGCCAAAGCGAGGCCCTAAGCAACTCAGGGAGACCCTGTCTCTAAATAAAATACAAAATAGGGCTGGGGAGGGGGCTCAGGGGTTGAGAGTCCCTGAGTCCAAGCCCTTGTACAAAAAACAAAGAAACAAAAAATCCTAAAATGTGGTTCCCTCTAAGTGGTCCTGTCTAACTGTCCTTCATCCCTCAAGTGGCAGATCTCGTTGCCCCTCTGAGAACCTTCTAGAAGTCTCTCAGCAGACTCAATGGTTCTTTGGTTCTGAATTTTCTTTCTCAGCCCCTCGTATCAATAATGGGCCTCCATAGTCAGCCTCAGTCTACACAGCAACTCAGCTCTTCCCAACCTCCCTTCTTCAATGATTCTGAGCCCCTGGACTTCTGGGCCTGATTTACTCAATGTCTCTGGGATTCACAGAAGCCCAGCACCCAGAGGCGGTGCCCAGGGCTAGATGACAGTGTTCTCTCTTAAAGTGCCATGGGAAGGCTTGGACTTTGGGGACTGACTGGGGACAAGCGCCTTCGCATCTAGATCTTTCTCCTCCCAGCATCCCCTTGTCTTCTTTGCCTGGTTGGGTTGGCCTCCAACCTACTTCTGGACCCGGAGTTGCAGACTCTAAAGTCTTTCTTCAGGGATCACATATCACACTGAGAGACATCAGGGAGTGGTGGGGAGTGTGGTGATGACCAGGGCCAGCCAACTTTCACTCTCTCTGGCTGCTGCTAGAAGCAACTGTGGGCTTGCTCTTTTTTCAAGAGATTTTTTGGGGGTGGTGTTGGGGGTAGGGTACCAGGGATTGAACTCAGGGGCCCTGAGCCACACCTCTAGCCTTATTTTGTATTGTATTTAGAGACGGGGGTCTCACTGAGTTGCTTAGCAACTTGCTTTTGCTGAGGCTAACTTTGAACTCATGATCCTCCTGCCTCAGCCTCCAGAGTGCTGGGATTTTTTTGGGGGGTGGGGGGAGATGTAGCAGGGATTGAATTTGGGGCCCTCAACCACTGAGCCACATCCCCAGCCCTATTTTGAATTTTATTTAGAGAGTGGGTCTTACTGAGTTACTGAGCACTTCGCCATTGCTGAGGCTGGCTTTGAACTCGCAATCCTCCTGTCTCAGCCTCCCCAGCTGCTGGGATTATAGGCATGTGCCACCAGGCTCTGCTCAAGAGGTTTTTAAGAAAACCCATAAATCCAAAATTTCTCCCTAAACTCTCCTGGTTTTAAAAATCTCGCTTATTCAGATATTTCCAGAACACTGTAGGTGTCAAACAAAACTGTCCCATGAACTGGGAATCGCCTGAAGCCATCTGTTTTCCAAGTTCTGAAAACTTACCCTTCCCTCTCCCATTTTGCAGATTGAGAAAACTGAGGCCCAGAGAGGCCTTGGCTAGAGGTGTCTGGGTCAAGATCAGAGACTAGATTCTTCTTGTCCATCACCCCCTCTCTCCTGCCACCCCCCTTGACTCTGTCTCTCTGGCTCTTTAATGGGTGTCTGTGTGTGTGTGTGTGTGTGTGTGTGTGTGTGTGTGTGTCGCCTCCTGTTTCTGGAGCCTTGTGGCCACCTCCTGCTCTTTCCTGGATGCCTCTGAGTCTCTGCCTCTTTCTTTGCCTTCAGCTCCTGCAGAGCTGGGTTGCAGACACGACCCCACGACAGCCCCCTCATCCTGTGACTCCTCACGGCCCCTCCCACCCCCGCCCCAGATTTCCGGAGGAGGGGACAGGCGGGGTCCCGCGGGGCTCGCTGCCGTCAGCACCCCTCCCGGGCGACTGCGACCCCTCCCCGCTGACCTCATCGGTGCCGCAGCCTCGCGCGCATATAAGCAGCGTCCCCACCGAGGAGCGCGCCGCCGGTGCCCCGGGTCCTAGCGGCGCTTGCAGACTTGGCGACCTGCGGACAGCGGACCCCGCGGCCCAGGATCCCGGACCCACTCCGCGGAGCCCTAACCAGGCAGGTGAGCCCCTCCGATCCCTTGCCAAGTGGCGTCCTTTCCGGAGCCCTGGGAAAGGAGCGCACGATCGCCCGCCCCGGGACCCGACGGGAGCCCCAGCCCGGGGCGCACGGGCGCATCCTACCGCTGCGGTGCGCGCCAGGTCCCCGGCACCCGGGGCGATCGGAGCCCAGCATGCATGCTGTCCCCGCCGGGATCGAAGCTGTAGGTTGGCTCCAGGGGAACCAGGGGCTGGGCGGGTCCGCGGGAGAGCCGGGGAGTTCGGATCCGAACCTCACGTTGGAAACCGAACCGCTCGCTTTGGAATGAATTAGGATGTTGGATTCCTGGTCCAGACGCAGCTCAGCGTTGCAGGGAGAAGCGGAGCCTTGGAATCGGAATTTTAGCGCTCGAAATGGAATCCCCAGGCCCGGGGCTGGTGGCCGGCGACAGGGCGCTCGCCTAGCTTTTGCGCAACTCCCTGGGTCCATTCCCAGCAAATAAAATAAAATAAAATAAAATCACAAGGAAGCCTCGTACTAGATCAAGAAAGTTGGCGATGGAGTATTAGCATTAGAGTGTGGCGATGGGACCTTGGGGACAATGTTTGCAGCGACCCGATCCTTAGCATCCCGCTGGCCGTCGGGCCAGTGCTGCAGCCTGGGCGGGGACATCGCCGGCTTGGTCCACCCCAGCTCTGGCTTCCCCAGCTTTCCCATGATGTCGAGGGGTGGCAGTGACAATAGGGTCCCCACGGTCTCCTGGCTCACACAGGCAGAAGGCGTCGTGGCCAGGCATCCCTATGGACTAGAGTGGTTACAGGTGGCAGATTCCGCCTACCTGGTGACCCTGGGGTCTTGCCACTCACTGGGAAGGGGGCTGAACCGTGAACGATTTGTTCTGGGGAAGGAGAGGGAGAGATGGAGCAGGCGCCTTCACGCTCCTCTCTGTCCACTGACCCTCTAGCCGCCGCCATGCCGGGCCCTTGGCTGCTGCTCACCCTGGCTCTGACCTTGACCCTGGCCGGCTCCCCGGGAGGCCGCGCTCAGCCCCAAACCGCCCAGCAAGAGGCCGAGATGGCTGCGGAGCATCCCGGCCTGGAGGACCTGCTGCGCCAGGCAGAACGCTTCCTTCTTCTCCAGGATGACATCCAGCGGCTGCGAGGGGACCTGGGCGAGCCCTCAGGTGAGTGGGCGCGGCTGTTGGTGGCTGCTGGAGGTGAACTGAGCTGCCCGAAGGACTGGGGGACTGGGACGAGGGGTGGGGGAGGATGACTTGAGCCTCAGCCTCCTGCACTTTAGAAATCCTAATGCCACTCCTTTGGTAGAGACTGGAGACGACATTATTATTATTATTATTATTATTATTATCATCATCATTATTAAATTATACCTGAGATTGAACCCAGGGGCTCCTTCCCACTGAGCTATATCACCAGCCCTTCTAAGTTTTTATTTTGAGACAGGGTCTCCTAAAGTTATTAAGGGCCTCCCTAAGATGCTGAGGCTGGCCTCCAACTCCCGATCCTCCTCCCTCAGCCTCCCTAGTTGCTGGGATGCCAGGCATGCAGCCACCACACCCAGCTGTTATTCCCATTTTATAACAGAAGAAAACCGAGGCTGAGAGAGATTGAGTCACTTCTGGTCACTTAGGCCAGTTAGTGGCAGAGCTGGGACTGGAATTCAGAGGTCATGACTTTGACCTTCTCTGTGAGGGTGTGTCTCTGGGGCCTGAGAGGCAGGTGCAAAATCTCGGAGTAGGTGCTGCAAGAAGTCTGCCTTGGCCTCCAAGAGGAAGGCTGGGGGTGGGCATCCAGGAAGGTGTGCCTCTTGTGATGGTAAGGGGGGGGGGACCCTGATGGCCTCTTTCCTTTCCCAGAGTCCCTTCAACCTGATTCGCTCTCCAAGCGTCAACATCCGGGCAAAAGGGAAGAGGAGGCAGAGGAGGGAGTGGAAGAGGAGGAGGAAGGCGGAGCTGTGGGGCCCCACAAACGCCAGCACCCGGGGCGACGCGAGGATGAGGCTGCGTGGTCTCTAGATAGGACCCAGCAGCACAAGAGGCAGCACCCTGGCCGGCGCTCCCCGTGGCTGGGGTCCGCTGTCACCAAGAGGCAGCACCCAGGCAGAAGGCTGGTGGACCCCCAGGCCCAGGGGAGCTGGGAAGAGGAGCAAGAAGAAGATGCAGGAGAGGGGACCCCGATGCTTGAGAGGCGCCAGCATCCCGGCAAGAGGGCGCTGGGAGGCCCGTGTGCGCCCCAGGGAGCCTGTGCCCCATCAGGCCTCCTTCTGGGGCTCCTGAGTGACCTGAGCAGGGCCCAGGGGATCCAGGAGAAGCCGCCCCACCCTGAGCGTCAGGCATCCTGGGCCAGGGAGCCCCTGGAGGAGTGAGCCCTGATTTCCTGGAAAATCCAATTTGGGGATCTAAGGATATCTTGAGAGTCCACTGCATCCCAGTCCCCTCTTTCCCTCCTCCTTAGGTTCCCAGCCACCAACCTGAGCCTCCTGTATAACACGCTCCCAATTCCCTGTCCCTGTCCCCCAGGGGACCCAGGATCTCCTTTCCCTTCCTAAGCATCCTTTTGTAGTTGGAAAGAGACTTAATGGAACTCCCTGTGGGGACAATGGCCCTGCGTGGGAATGTTCCATCACAGACCTGGAAGTTGTGGCTTGTATATAACCCCCCCCACACACACACACTTAGGTACCTTCTCCTTGTCCACGATAGTCACCCAAGTGGTAATAAAACATGCGACCTGAACTCACAGCTCCGTGGTGGTCACTCTGTTCCAGCTGACACGGGGTTTCTCTTGGGCATCCAGAGGGGCACTGGAAATCAGGGGGCAGGACTAGCGTTCCCCTGTTCTGCTATGGCCTGGGGGACCCCGGAAAGTCAAAAGTTCTCTCTTCTGTCCTCATCGCTGGACACATGTGGGAGGTGGGTAGGGAGAAAGGACCCAAGGCTGGCCCCAGACACAGCTGGCTGAGGTGGATCTCTGGGATTGAGAGGCCAGTTCAGGGTCCTGACTTGAGGTTCCTGATGGGAAAAGAGAGAGGAGCCCAGTGGTCTGGCTCAGGTCTATCATTCTCATGGGCTGGACTCCGTGGGGGCACACCTGGTAATCCCAGCAGCTGTGGAGGCTGAGACAGGAGGATCTCGAGGTGGAGGCCAGCCTCAGCCACTTAGACCCTTGGCCACTTAGGGAGACCCTGTCTCAAAATAAACTTAATCCAAAACCTTTAAGAAACCATGTGTGAATCAAACAGTAATAACAATAGTAAAGACCCAAACACAACACCAGTGTCCTCAATATTTTGTGTATATAACTTTTTAAAATCCTCACAATAATCCTCCTAGGTATAACTATTACTGTGTCTATCTTACTAATGGGGAAGGAAGGATCAGCAAAGTTAAGTAACTTGTCAGTTTAACCTTTCACTTAAGCTAACCTCCACAGTCCCTCCAGCCTAGAGGGACACAGTAGTGCACACTTGTAATCCCAGTAACCCGGGAGGCTGAGGCTGGAGGATCACAAGTTCAAGGTCAGCCTTGGCAATTTAGCAAGAACCTGTCTCAAAATTAAAAAAAATAAAAATAAAAAGGACTGGGGATGGAGTTCAGGGGTAAAGTGCCTCTGGGTTAAATTCCCAGTTCAAAAAAAAAAAATTTTCCCCATCTTAGGGTTTAGAAGTTCCTGGACACCTGTGATTTTTATTTTTGTTTATTCATTTATCTATTTATTTTGGGGCCCAAGATTGAACCCCAGGGTGTTTTAACCACTGAGCCACACCCCCAGCCTTTTTTATTTTTAATTTTGAGACAGGGTCTCACAGAGTTGCTTAGGGCCTCCATCAACTGCTGAGACTGGCCTTGAACTCGTGATCCTCCTGCCTCAGCCTCCCAAGTCAATAGGATCACAGGCCTGGCTACCATCAGACTTCTTAGATGCAAGAAATAAATTTGCATTTTGTGAAGTCACTGAGATTTCGGGGCCTGTGACCAGATTTGCCAAACACAGATACCTCCTCCCTTTTCTTCTCCACACGGAGCTCCTTCCTAAAATCTTTTCCTGCTCACATGCGTCTGCCTTCATGGATCAGAGCCTGGAACAAAGTAGATGCTCAATAAATATTTGTTGAAGGGCTATTGCAAGCTTGAGATCAGTTGGGTTTTCGTTTCCCCGCCGGATTTCCTGGGGTGCCTTGTACTTTGGGGTTTCTTAGCAATAGAGCTGGAAAGTACTGGAATTCTGCTTTCCACAAGGAAAGCGGAATCCATGAGTGAGCAGGTTATTTCTGTGGGCATTGCGGGCTCCATCTTGTTGGGGATCCTCAGGGGACTAAAGAACAGGCTCCATACTCTCCTGCATGACAGGACCTAGGGCAGGGTCTCGCACAAATTAACTGCTCAGTAAACAACTGAATGCATGAAAAGTAGGATTTGAGACCACATCTGTCTGATTCTGAGCCCCCCAGGGAGGTGGCGGGGCAAATCCAAATGCTTACATCAAGCTCTAGGGTGGAAGGTTCCTGCAGGTTTGTCAAAAACTGGTCCCAAGGATGGCCATGGAGCTTAGAGCTTATGTTGAAACCTACTGTAACATCTGCCCAAGTATCCTACCTTTTAAAAATACCCTAGAGGACACCAAATGGCCCTCTGTTGTCTTACTTACTACTTACTTACTACTTACTACTTTCATTGTGGACTGAAATCTGCAAAACAGCAAGCTCAAATAAACCTTTTTTTCTTATAAGTTCATTATCTCAGGTGTTTTCTTCCAGCAACCGAAAGCTGACTAGTAGAGTCTACAAGTGAGAAATAAGCCAAGCTCAGAAAGATGATGTGATCAGCTCAAGGTGTACCCTGGTTCTGTAAAATCCCAGATCCTGGGGATCTTTTATCTTGATCTACTCTCTCTCTTGCTGGGGCAGTTTTTGCTAAAGCAGGGTGACTTCTTCACGGACTCACCTCTCACATCCAGCCTGCCTTGCTTGTGAAACATCTCAATGTCACTACTTCCTCTGATATGTTCTTTAATTAATTCTTTCTGCCAACCTTATTTGGATTAATTAAGTGCAATCAGAGGACTGGTTTTCTGAGAGACTGAGTTCCTGCTCCAGGGCCTCTTGGGTGGGCTGAGAACATGTGGGACTTTTTACCTGAAGGATGTCAACAATTAGAAGCCATTTCAATCACCGGCCGACGAGCCGACTGCCTCAATTAGCTCCTTGGCTAAACGGGGCTGAGAGTTACAGGTTACCAAGGGGACCCGTGGTCCATGCCAGGATTTAAGTGGCTTTTATCTTCCGGGATCATCTTTCCTGAATTGCGGCCACGTTCTGGGGCTGGTAATTATTGGAAGGTTGATTAGACCCTGTCCATTACGGAGTGTGACTTCCTAATCACCAGCTGCTAGAGAGGAAGGCGTCCAGAGATGTTGCAGGTACACCCTGTCCCACGTGCCTGGCATTCAAACAGACATGTCTGCTGTGGGCCTGTGGCTTGAATCTCCCTGGGGAGGGGCTCAGGTGCAGCAGCCCAAGGGGGCGAGAAGCCCTGGGCCATTCTTGGAAGGTTCAAGATCCTTTCTGATGAGGTGCCCAGCCTAGGAAGAAAAGAGACAACCCCTACTGAGTATCATACACTGAGCTAATAACAGCCACACCATAGATTGATACTTCTGTAAATTCAGGGGCTGCGTGTACAGCTGGGGTCCCCTAAGATTAGTGACATTATAGCCATCTTAGTTTGGGTAAGCACATTCTGTGATGTTTGCACAGTGACAAAAACCATCGAATGAGGCATTTCTCGTACGTATCCACCATGCTAAGTGACGCAGGACTTGAATGATAACAGTTAAGTGTTTATTGAGCACTTATTATGTGCCAAGCACGGCTATGGCTCACTCCACAGGGAAACAATTCATTCGATCCTCTCTAGGAGGAAACTGAGGCACAGGGAGGTTAGGTGAGTGGCCCACACACTTGAGATTTAAATCCAGGAAGTGTGTTTTCAGGTTCAACAGCTACAGAATGCTAGATCTTGTGCTGAATGAATACCAGCAGTTCTCAAAATCGCCCAGAGACCTATGCGCCTCTTCCCATTGAATTGTTTTCTCTTTTGAAAAATACAGTTGATTTTCACAAGCATGTTTATATTAACAGAGCATAGATTTATTATGGCTATCATAAATTAATACATATTTTAGAAACTCTCATTTTTAATTTTTACTCTGGGAAATATCAATAGCTATAATCCATATAATGAAAAGTTCTTTAGGGTCCTCAATAATTTTTTTTTTTTGCCCTGGGGATTGAACCTAGGGGTGTGTGACGACTGAGCCATTTATCTGGGTCCTTTTTATATTTTAGTTTGAGAGAGAGTCTTGCTGAGTTGCTTAGGACCTTGCTAAATTGTTGAGGCTGGCCTTGAACTCACAATCCTCCTGCCTCAGCCTCCCGAGCCGCTGGGATTACAGGCATGCACCCCACATCCGGCTGTTACAGGAACTTTTTATTATTCTATTAAACATCTCTGGAGATTTCTGGTTGAACAGACTGGATTGATCATACCTAACTGGCTCCCCTTCTTCCTAAATGGACCAGTCTAAACAAGGACAATCTAAACATTTCAAGAAAATTTGCAACTTAAAAATCAAAGACATGAAGATGAAGAAACAGAAAAAAACACTGAGCCCAGAGGAAAATAAGATAATTCTGAAAACAGAAATAGATGTTAAAATAGAAAGAGAAAACACGCATTAGTGGGTATCTTCAGAGACAGAAGATAAATTACAGCATCCGTAAAACCAGCACAAAATGATATAGAAATGGAACAGAGAATAAGAAAAAAAAAACTAAACTAAAAACCTCCTGGAAATTAACACTATGATGCTAGAAATACATAGCTCATCTTTCCTCTTTCACCCTCACCACCCCAACACTAGTCTATTTTTTTCTTTCCTTTTTTGTGGTGCTAGAATTGAACCCAGGGTCTCATTCATGCTAGATAAGAGCTGTACCACTGAGCACCTCTTGCCTGGTCTATTCTTGCTATTTCGTCACAGCTTGCTCTGTCTTTTGACTATCCTTTCTTTGGGAGGTGAGGGTGATCTTTTCAAAACCCAGACTCCATTTATTTCCTAACTTAAAGCCCTAATAACGCAGGCATGGTGGTGCATGCCTGCAATTCCAGCCACTGGGGAGGCTGAGGCAGGAGGATCGCAAGTTGGAGGCCAGCCTCAGCAATTTAGGGATACTCTGTTTCAAAATTAAAAAAATAATAATAATAATAAAAATAGCTGGTAAAGTACCTCTAACTTGAATTCCAGGTACTGAAATAGTAACAACAACAAAAACCCTAATGGCCCTTTATTTCTTTCATAATGAAGGATTTTTTTTTTTCCATGCTTAGAACTTGTAGCAGATACTGTTAGCTGCCTCCTGGAAAGCTACTCCCCTATCATTTCTTCCTAGATTTGTTATCAAGCATCAATGCGTCTCCAAAGGGGTGACACTTGATGGGTGGAAGCCGGTCATTAGAATTAAATTCTCTTGCCAGGGATCTGTTTTAGGGGTGTCTGTGTCATTCTTTGTCACACTGACATGGCTCCCTGTCTGCAGGCCATGCAGCCGGCCTACTGATCATGGGAAGAAGCCTCATGGCTGCGTGGAGCCTACCATGCAGGCCTGAGGCGCCCTGGGCCACCACCAAGGTGAACCTGGACAAGCCAATCTGATTTGTCACCCCGCCCTGCACACAGGGGAGATGCCCATTGCAGGAGAGCGCTCAGCAGAGCCAGACATCCCACTGAGCATGCGCAACCTGATGACTTCAAGCCACCAATCATAGTAAGGCAAACCACAACGGGATGCAGGGCTAACCAATAGCGTTAGTACAAGCCCTAATTAGCATAAATTTGGACCAATAGCCGTGGACCCGGTGCTATATAAACCCCTGGATGCGCTCAGTTAGTGAAGCACTGCTGTGGGGTGATGTATGAGGATTTTCCTTTGCTCTTCAATAAGGCTGTGGACTTCATCCTTTTATTTCTTTTCTTTATTTTTTTTTTTGAGAGAGAGAGAGAGAATTTTTTAAAAATATTTTTATTTCTTAGTTCTCGGCGGACACAACATCTTTGTTGGTATGTGGTGCTGAGGATCGAACCCAGGCCGCACGCATGCCAGGCGAGCGCGCTACCGCTTGAGCCACATCCCCAGCCCCATCCTTTTATTTCTTAAAACATTGAATTCTGAAGCAAAAAGAAGTTGGATGAAAGGCGCTGAAGGATGAGTTACTAGAACTTGCTGCAAATGCTGGCGGGCATAGCCTGTGGCAAAGATGGGCAGTGCTTTCTTGTCCAGAGATCTGTACCTAATACAGATTTTACATGGTAGCAGAAGTAGGGAATGAACTTGGGTCTCAAGACCTTGGTTTTGATATGTTGAGTGGTCAGTAGGGTTATTGGGAATAACTTTCCTTATTTCCGAAAGGTGTTGCTGAAAGAGGAAAATTTAGGACATCATGTTTCAAATTGATGATTGCTGCTTTGGCAGCCCTTTTGTAACCATAAGGGCACACACCAGAGATCAAAAACGGCTGGAAAAGCAGAAACAGATAAAAATCCTTGTCAATGTCATGAAGCCGTAGGGAATTGGGCCACCTCATCTTGCTATGTGAGATAATGGAATGGACTTGGGTATCTGTTACTTGCAGCCCAAATCCATCCTAACTATTATGAACCTGATATTTTCAGCCTCTGCAACTTCCTGGTTTGTTCTCTATCCTTGGTGGTCACTTCCTTTAGTGGTTCACCATTTTCAAACTTGCAGTTTTTGTTTTTAACTGATGCCTTTGCCCCTGATCATTCTGTCTGGTGGAAATGCCCTTCAGGGTCCATTCATCCTTAAAAACACCCAAGAGGTGGCTCAACATGACTGTCTAGGATGTCCTGATCAACTGGGTTTCCAGCCCTCTCTTTGCAGTTCTGACCACCAGGGAGCATGTCCGCCTCCCATTGACCTGTGGTGTCTTGAGTGGCAATGGATTTATGGCCCTCCCACTCAGCAGGATGCTTCTTGGATCCTCAGGGTTATCACAACCTGAAATTACCTCCAAAGTTATGGTCATGTGTATGTGCTCGTAGAGTTAGCTGGTTGAAAGTGTGAGTTTTGAAGTCAATCAGCTCTAAATCCAGCTAACCAGGTCTAACCAGTTCACTGATGAGCCGTGTGGCCTCGAACAACCACCTCTCTGTCTCAGCGTCCCCCCACCCCCTACAAAGCAGATATGGTCAAACCTATGTGAAGATTCAGTGAGATGAGCCCACCGCGGTGGCACCTGTAATCTCAACGGCTCAGGAGGCTGAGGCAGGAGGATCGCAAATTTGAGGCCAGACTCAGCAACTGAGGGAGGCCCTAAGCAACTCAGCAAGACCCTGTCTAAATAAAATATAAAAGGGCTGGGGATGGGGTTCAGTGGTTAAGCACCCCTGAGTTCAATCCCTGGTACAAAAAAAATGAGGCACATAAACTATTAAACTTGGTACTTGGCATGTGATCAATTATTCATAACATCAATTTTGGGGATTATTGAGATATTAATTTGCATTTAATTTTTTTTTTGGGGGGGGGAGGGTTCTGAGCTTTGATTAAATTCTCAAAGGGGCCTGTGAGCCAGAAAGTCAGTGACTAGTGGTTTTGGCGGTAGATGGAGCCACAGGGTACTCTGCCCACTACAATAGATGTTCGTGGGTTTTGCAAAAACCCTCCAGAGAGTCCTGGTAAGCGCTCCTCTACGGGGTCACGGTGCCCGCTGTCTGATCTCGCTGGTGATGAGTCTCGGGTTCATTATCCCTCCCCCAGGGCCCTGGGTTCTGTGACCTCCGGAGCTGTCCAAACACCTCATTAGCGCCTGCTGGGGACAGAGATAGGACGGGGCTGCCGTCAGCCTGGGCAGAGACCGGCTCTCATTAGAGCTAAAGGACCCGACGTGGGGGTGGGGGGGCAGGGGCCCACGGTGCCCCTTTGTCTGGGCCTGATGACTCAGGGAACATCGCACTTGGGAACACATGGTTGTCAGCACAAAGCAGCGACTCTGCGACAGAGCCCGGGCCTCCCAGGACTGGCACTGGGCCACCCCGCCCTTTCCCTCATTCTTCAGCCTCTTTTCCTAAAATGCCTTAAACCGGCTCCTTACTGTTTGCTCCTCCTAGTGGACACAAGAGGGTGGATTCCTGTTTTATGGATCAGAAGAGCGAGGCAGGTAGCAAGGACTGGGATCTGGATTTCCCTGCTCACAAACAAGAACAAAATCCAACTTTTTTTGGTACTGGTGATTGTACCCAGGGAGGCGTTTTTGCCTCTGAGCTGCATCTCCAGCTCATTTTTATTTTTTAAATTTTGAGACAGGGTCTGGCTCAATTGCCCAGGCTGGCCTCCAATTTGCGATCCTCCTGCCTCAGCCTCCCAAGTGCCTGGGATTACAGGTGTGCCGCCACTGCTTGCAGTCCTGATCTAAACTCTACTTGTAGTTTCCAATGCAATACAGGTGCCTCCACCTCCAGGAAGCCCTCCAACCTCCTCCCACATGGCATCAGATGCTCCTCTCTGAGCTGCAGGGTAGACCCCAGTCTTTTTGATCCTTAAAGGCTCATCAGGAGCAATATATCTGTTGGGAGCAGTGGTACATGCCTGTGAGCCTGGCAACTTGGGAGGCTGAGGCAGGAGGATCTCAGATTATAGAGGCCAGCCTCAGCAATTTAGCAAGGCCCTAAGCAACTCTTTGAGACCCTGTCTCTAAATAAAATATTAAGAGGGCTGGGGGATGTGGCTCCGTAGTTGAGCACCCCTGGGTTCAATCCCCAGTATCCCCCGAAAAAAAGTCCTCCAGGGAATTCTGATACCCTAAATTTGAAAATTGCCACCTTTCAAACTATCCTGGAGTCCTGCATTTGAGGTACCCCATGAGATCAACTGCTAAGGGGTCCCAATTCCAGCACCCCCTGCAGATGAGAGGTCACAGCTGAGCTGTGGGTTCCCTGGCCATCCCTCCTGCCCAGGGACTCAGCCTACAGGACTTGTTACAGAAGAGAATTTTCCTCATCCCAGCCCCTTCTCGAACCTTCCACAGACACACAGCCAATTTCAAATTGCAGCATAACTTTTATTGGCAAAGGAGAAACATTGGCACCGTCTTATTTATTTCTTATCAGATTTTCTATCCCCGTCCTGCCAAGCTGGGGGCCTGCTGAGCCCCAGAATGTAACCACCGGTCATCTGCCTCTTCAGAAAAACGCTGTAAAATTTCATGGGGTTCTTCTTAGACACACCAAATGTTGTCTGGAAAAAATACATCTTTTTGCCTCCCTCTCTTGCTCAAGACCCCAGCCAGTGTGGCTCAGAATGTAGTGCAGTTCTCTTGTCATTCAAATGCTTTCTGAGCCAGTTTTCCTCAATCCCCACCCCCTATCCTCCCTTCTCCTTCACCTTGAGATTGAACTCAGGCGCACTCAACCACCGATCCCCCCTCCCCAGCCCTATTTTACATTTTATTTAGAGACAGGGTCTCACTGAATTGCTTAGTGCCTGGCTTTTGCCGAGGCTGGCTTTGAACTTGAGATCCTCCTGCCTCGGCCTCCTGACTCCTGGGATTATAGGTGTTTGCCATTGTGCCTGGCCCACACTCCACTTCTGAAATACTAACTTGTCGTACTTAGAAGTTTTTCTAGGTGTCTAATTTAATTCCCTCTGGCTCCAACATTCAGCAAACACATATTTTCTCTGCTTCACAGCTGTAGGAACTAGCACAGGGTCCAGTAGGCACTCAATATAGGCACACCTATAATCCCAGTGCCTCAGGAGGCTGAGGTGGGAGGATTGCAAGTTTTGAGGTCAGCCTGGGCAATGTAGGCAGATCCTGTCAGAATAAAAAAAATAAACAGGAGCTGGGTACTGTGGCTCAAGACTGTAATACTAGCAGCTTGGAAGGCTGAGGCTGGAGACCCTGTTTCAAAATAAAATATAAAAAGGGCTGGGGATGCAGCTCAGTGGCTAGCTACCCCGGGGGTTCAATCCTCAGTACTGCCACCCCCACAAAATTATTTTATGTATAGCTACCTGAAGTTCAGCCTCCCTTAGAAGAGGCACCCACAGTTGCCGGTTTGAAACTGGTAATTTAGCCTAATTTCTCTCTGAAAGGGGCCCAAAGCTCAAGAATTAATGTGTGGGTGTCCCTCATGACACCTTTTTGACTGGGGATTCAATCCAGGGGTGCTTTAAGCCCTGAACTACATCACCAGCTGCCATTATTATTATTATTATTATTATTATTAAAGCAAGGTCTTGGCTAGCTTGCCCAGGCTGTTCTACTAATTTGGGATCCTCCACAGATTACAGGTGCACACCACTAACCCTGGCTGGGGGTGCTCCGTTTGCGAGGAACAAGATAAAACCAAAATTTTGAGATGAAACATGTTCCTTGCTCCTGCTAGCAGGCGGCTGCCTAAGTGTTGAAGCAGACCCCCAACAGCTCACCATCCCCTTCTCTCTTTCTGGATTCATTATCTCACAGACTTTCAAAAAATAAAACCCAAAACTACACAAGCAAATACCACTAGGAACTATTGAAGAAAAACCTACACAAAGCCCTGCAGGAGGAAAGTGCCACCTTGGAGGGTGCTTCGTTAGGGGTTTATATACCGCTCGGCTCATTGCTATTGGTCCAAACTTATGCAAATTAGGGTTTGCAAACGGGCTAACGCTATTGGTCTAAACTTATGCTAATTAGAGCTTGGAACCTACAACGCTATTGGTCAATTCTCAAGCCGACTTTCACGTTCTCCAAGAAGGTTAGGAAGCGAAGCGGGAGGTGGGGTGTGGGCTGGGGCTGCCGTGTTGGGCGCCAAGGGTTTCTCCAGGGGGTGTCAGTACTGTGCCCAGGCCTGGCCACCGCAGGATGACAGGTCAGTGTCCTTGGCTCACCTGGGCGCTGCCTCCACGCGGCTGCAGGCCGAGCTTGTCCCCATTAGGGCCGCCATTCTGCTGTTGCTTCTGGGCAGGGACCAGAGTTCTTCTGCACAGCTTGGTACCTGGGGAGCCAGATCAATGGCCTCAAGGACAAGGAAGGGAGCCCAGGTGGGGGGACAAGCACTGTTAACCACATGGCCATCTGCCCTTCACCCTCATTGCTCTAGAGGTGCTTAACCACTGAGCCACATCCCCAGCCCATTTTATTTATTTATTTTTATTTTGAGACAGAGTTTCACTAAGTTGCTGAAGAACTTGCTAAGTTGCTGAGGCTGGCCTCCAACTTGCGATCCTCCTGCCTCAGCCTCTAGAGTCACTGGGCCTGCCAGGCACCATTATACACTTATGGGATCTCCCTGGTATATGTGGCATATCATTGTTGCCCATTGCATGACTCTAGAAGTACTCATGGGACACATTGCACGGGACATAGTTGTACTAAAAAAAAAAAAAAAATGTTGTCTGACGTTCGAACTTAACTCTGCATCTCGTATTTTTTTTCTCTGCTGAATCTGTTGACCTTACTCAACTCCTTCCGTTTTCATTCACGGGTATTTTCTTCAATAAATCACTTGCACATCTAATCTTAAATTGGTGTCTGCTTCTCCGAGGCCCCCAACTAACTCGTGGTGGGAGGCGGATAAGGGAACACAGAGAGAAATCACGGAACCATGCCTGGTCCCCAGGAAGTAAACGTTTGCATTTAGTACAGAGACACAGCCAAATATCACCAGCTGACAAGCAAAGCCACCCTAGATGGCTCTCCATCCTGCGGAAATTCCCTCTCCCCTACACTTAGTAGGTGCACAAAACGTTTCTTGCATTTATCTTCACATGTACAGACTATTTCTGGGAGGACACGCAGGATTGGTGGTTGCCATGGAGAAGACATATAAAAGGGGCACTCTCTTTTCTCTAAATCACCTTGCCTGCCTTTCCAATCTGTACTGTATGACTGCCATTACCTGTCACAAAAAAACTAGGCTGTTGCTGGGCACGGTGGCACATGCCTGTTACCACAACCACTGGGGAGGCTGAGGCAGGAGGATCTCCAGTTCGAGGCCAGCCTCAGCAATGTACAGATGTCCTAAACAACTTAGTGAGAACTTGTCTCAAAAATAAATAAATAGGGCTGGGGATGTGGCTCAGTGGTGAAGTGCCTCTGGGTTCAATTTCCAGTAACAACAAACAAAATCTAAGTTGGTGTGTGTGTGTGTGTGTGTGTGTGTGTGTGTATGTGTGTGTTTTGCTGAGCCTCAAACCCAGGGCATTGTGCAAGCTCTCTACCGCTGAGCTACATCTCCAGCCCTCAGCTGTAGTTTTAATTTTATTTACTTATTTATTCATTCATTTGGTACCAAGGATTGAACCCAAGGGTGCATAGCCACTGGGCCACATCCCCAGCCCTTTTTATATTTTGAGACAAGGGTCTTGCAGAGGTGCTCAGAGCCTCACTAAATGGCTGAGCCCATATCTAGCTTTTTTAAAAAAATTCCAACTATACTGGGATTCGAACCCACAGCCTTGGCACCAGCTGGGAAACCACTTTACCCACTGAGCTCCATTCCCAGCAGGCATCAAGGTAAGGAAGGCCGAGCCTCTCTCTGTCTGGGTCCGCAGTTCTCAATCGTGGCTGCAAAGCAGAATCACCTGGGGGAGAGAGAGGGTCCCTAAAAGTCCCCATGTCCCTGCTGCGTTCCAGATTGGTGGGACAAGATGGGACCAGCAGCATCTTTTCCAGTTGCCCCAGGGCGGGGCATGCGCCCCCTGCTGGCCGAAGGAGTAGCTGCCCCTGGGTGAGCTTTGCTCCTGGACTGGCTTCTCCCCTAAAGCGCAGGAGTTTGGGCAGCTTATATAATAAGCAAGCGTTGCTCCAAGCTTCTTATTAACAGTTAACCAGAGGATGCTATTTAAAGCAGACGTGGGAGGCCTCTAGGTCTGGCACATGGGCGCAGGACACAGACAGACGATGATGTCCCAAATTCTGATCCTCAAACCTGCCACCCAGGCCCAAGCGAAAAATAGGAGCGGCTGGCAGTGGCCAGACAGCGCGGGGGCGGTGGGGATGTGGAGGAGGCTTTAATTAAAATGCTTAATGTACATGGTGATATTTATTTTTTTCCCTAGCTGAAGTCTTATGGGTCCCATGTTTGGTCTTCTCCTAATGAAGGTGAAGGTCATTCATAACTCATCAGTTCATACATATAGCAGGTGCTAGGCAGGGCACGAATATTAAAAAAAAAATGCACGGGGTGGGGGCAATAACAAAAATGAGCTTAGCTCACGTTTATTGAGTGTTTACTATGTGCCGGGCACTATTCTATGTGCTTTGCATGTATTATCTCATTTAATCCGTGCACAATCCCCAGGAGGATCCTTATTGTCCCATTTTACAGGTGAGAAAATGGAAGCACGGAGAAGTTCAATAACTTGCTCAAGTTCTCACTGTGGCTGGCACAACCCAGCACCCTCCTTGGACAAGTTCAGTCTAGTAAGGTGACGGATTTGGGAAATACATATTAGCCATCGGGGACTCACAAAGGATGGAGTACCTCTTCTGTGCAGTGAAGGGTCGGGGAGTGTGGTCCCTTGAAATAGGGAGTTGGAGAAGAGGGGAGGAAACTCCAGGCAGAGGAAGGGCTCTTGCAAAGGTGGGGAGGCAGGAAGTGGTACAACTTCTACCTTAAACAAAAAAGCAGCTTTGGAGCTGGGCGCAGTGGCACATGCCTGAAATCCTAGCTGGGCACAGGAGGCTGAGGCAGGAGGATCGCGAGTTCAAAGCCAGCCTCAGCAAAAGCGAGGCAACACGCAACTCAGTGAGACCCTGTCTCTAAATAAAATACAAAATAGGGCTGCAGATATGGCTCAGTGGTTGAGTGCCCCTGGGTTCACCCCCAAATAGAGGAGCACCTCCTTTTCTATGTCACCCATGTCTGGCTGAGAACCCAACTCCATCGCAGAGAGAATGGCAGAAGAGAGATCAAGGCTTCTGTCCTGGGTTCAAAGCCACCTACCCTCTGAGTCTCAGCTTCCTTCCGTGCAAAATGGTTATTACTCACATCTGTCTGTGACAGAGCACAGAAATGGCCCACTTCTGGTCTCTGCTAGGGGCTGAGTTGGGTTCTCCTCCAAATTCTCAGGTTGGAATCTGACCCTCAGGAACCTCAGAAGGTGACCATATTTGGAGACAGGGTCTTTTTTAAAAGAGGTGATTACGTTAACATGTTTGAATCTAGGCTGGTCTTGTGACTTGGCTAGAAAGATGCAAAAGTGACAATGTGGCGGCTCTGAGTGGTGACTTTCCAAACTTGGGCTGTTTGCGTGGTTTAGGTGGTCTGATAACGCCACCTGGTGGCTGACTTGGGTCATTACGCCCTCTGCTTATCTTGAGACACCGTCAGAACTGGAGCCAGGGGACCCCCAACTCTGATGAAGGGTAAACTTGTCTCAGACTCCGGACTGGGGCACATAAATCCCCAGGCAGGAATTTTTGGGGCCCTCCAGGTGCCTCCCCACCCCTGACTCGCTGAGTCTTCCAGGGGTGGGATGATGACCGTTTATCTCAGAAGAGCAAACAGGTATATGAAATTTTGGAAGAAGAGGTGGCTTGGGGACCTTGGCCCAGTTTTGCTTTCTGCTCTTTTTCTAATCTTCTCTTTCCTTTTTTCTTCTGCTACTGGAGATTGAACCTGGGGTGGTTAACCACTGAGCCTCATCCCCAGCCCTTTTTATATTTTATTTAGAGACAGGGTCTTGCTGAATTGCTTAGGGTCTCGCTAAATTGCTGAGGCTGGCTTTGAACTCATAATCCTCCCGCCTCAGCCTCCAGAGCTGCTGGGATTACAGGCGTGCGCCACCACGCCCAATCTCCTTTTTAAATTTTTTATTTTGAGAAGGGTCTTACTAAGTTGCGCAAGCCCTCACTAAATTGCTGAGGCTGCCTTCAAACGTGCAATCCTCCCACCTCGGCCTCCTGAGTCACTGGGATAAGAGGTGTGTGGCACCACACCTGGTTGTGAATGAACTTTTTCAGGTTTATCAAAGGACTCACACTCTTTCCCATAACTATACCTTTGTGGCCAAGGTATACGTAGAACAGTATCCGGCACGTGCAAGTCACTTAGTAAATATTAATTGTCATCATCATTAAAATGGAAATATTAATCAAGCTGCCCAAAGGATTAAATAATGACAGTGCTTTTGATAAATGGTAGAGCATACAGGCAGGACTTTGCCACTATATTTCTTTTTCTTTGTAGGACTTGGGGGCACTTGACCACTGAGCCATATCCCCAGCCCTATTTTGTATTTTATTTAGAGACAGGGTCTCACTTAGCACCTTGTTTTTTTGCTGAGGGTGGCTTTAAACTCGTGATCCTCCTGCCTCAGCCTCCGGAGCTGCTGGGGGCCACTATAATTCTTTAAACTATCCAAAGAACAGCAGTGACCCATCCATCTATCATGATATTCTGAATTGATTCACAAACTGTAGGCTACATGACTGCTGCTTTTTGGAGTAAATGAAATGGTGACTTTTTTTTTTTTAAGCAAATAAATTGGTTTTGGTAAACGATAAAATGACAGGTAAAAATCATGGTGGTTTAATTAAATGTTCATTTCCTGGGGCCCAAACATGGTCCTGGCTGTACTACTTCTGCAATCTATGTGACTGAGATCTGTGTGGTCCCAGATATCCAACAGGGTCTTCTCAGTCCCAAAGTCCTGGTTATGGGGACCCAGGGATATTTGCATCTGATTCCAAAACACAAAAGGGCGACCACGTCGGATCCGGCCAATCCTGTTCCTCCGCAGCACCGCGCGCGGTGGTGGTGGGGGGGGTTCAAGTCGCCTTGTCATTTATAAATGCTGCAGATGTCCCTTAGATTTGGACACGTTCACTGGGCACCCCTTCCCCCCATTCTCCTCATTCCAGGTCTCCATTCGCACGTGGCTCTACACCAGGTCTGGCGACATCCTACTGTCCCTAGCTCTCAGGGACTTTCTCTCCACTGAATTTAGAACCGTAGTTGGGGTGAAGTTGGGACTCCTTGGCGACCCAATTCTTTCCACTCATCGGTGAAGACCCAAAGTACCACAGGTCTCCGTTTCCCCATCTGGACAACCGAGGGGAGGGCACCGGCTGGCTTTAAGGCGTCGCCGGTGTGAACCAGGGACGTCCGATCTGCGAGCCTAACTCCTCCCCACATCCCCATTGGGTCGGCGCCTGCGCAGAAGCCAGCGACTCCCGCGCAGCCGATCCTCTGTGTCTCCGCCCCCTTCGAGCGCTCGGCGCTCGACCGGCGTCTCCCAGCCTCACTTCCGGTTGGGGCGCCGCCGCAGTCGCGCTTGCCGAGCGCCGAGCAGCCGATGGAGATGGCGGCCGGTATTCTGTGAGAGCCGACCTCCGAGGCCCAGAGCCCGGGCCTGGGAACAAGACGGGCCTAGGGTGCCTGCGAGAGCCCGGCGGGGTACTGAAAGGGCTGGGCTCGGCTTGCGGGCGTGGGGTGGGCTCGGTTGGGGAACGGAGACGGGCCGGGCGGCGCGGGTGTGCGGGGTCTGCGGTGGCGGTGGGTGTGACGTCCGCGGCGGGCGCTATGGTTTTCGGGCCGTGAGTCCCGCCGCGGGGATGGCGGGGCTCGGGGCGGTGGTGCGGGTTCCCGGGCGTGTGCAGGGGTGCCGGGGTGGGGTGGCCGTCCCCCGAGTGCTCGGCGAGGTTCTCCGGTGGCGGGATGCGGCCGAGGCGTTGGTGTGGCACCTCGGCGGTGCGTGGCGTTGTCGCGTCTGCCCCACGACCGTGAGTGTTCCGCGACGAGTGTGTGGAGGCGACGTGTGGATGCGCGGTCGTGTGGAGCTCGGGGCTTCAGGTGGTGTGCGCCCGAGAGTCCTGGAGCCCGGGGCTGGGGCTGTGGGGACAGGGGGACGTTGGCGCAGGACATGAAGTTGCAGGAGAGGAAAGTTTTATTTTTACATTATTATTATTATTATTATTATTATTATTATTATTTTATTTTGATGCTTTAGCAGGGATCGAACCCAGGGGCGCTCTACCACGGAGCTGCATTCCCCAGCTCTTTTTATTCATTTTATTATTATTATTATTACTATTATTTTATCTGGAGACAGTGTCTCTCGCCCCGTTGCCCCTTTGCCCAGGCTGACCTTGAACTTGTGCATCCTCTTGCCTCAGTCTCCCGGGTCCTTGCGATTACCAGGCTGGCTCCTGGTTGCCTTGCATTTACATTTTATGTAATTTAGGATATAAGGGACTTGCCTCTGTGTTCTTTGGTGGCTTTGGGCAATTTCTCTGGGGTGCATAGGCAGTTGCATGATTTTAGGGTTGATTTATGCATCCCCTTGTGGCGATGCATTCTGCTTTGTCGTGCAGGGGCCAGACCCTGCGCTGTGCCCCTGGGGGAAAACCTAGCCTGTGTTATTCAGTCAGTTTACATCTGATCATAAAATCGAGGTAATTGCTGGGAAGGAGAGGTGCACCCCCCTGATGGGTCCGTTCCTTGAGTTAGAGGCGCATTGCTTTGAGGAAGAGAGGTTTGGGCTGAGCTGTGAAAGGTGTGGATGTGGCCTGGGTGGAGTGCCCTTGGCCTTGGCTTTGTGGTTGTTAGAGATGATTGCTCATGGCGTGGGTAGGAAGGAGCTGTCAGAGCCCGGGCATCAGGTGTTTCACCACCTGGGGAGGGAACAGGTTAGACCTGGACTGCTCTTAAAAACCCTGTATGTAGTCACTAGGGTTTTTAACCAGAAGGAAAGAATAGGGACCTGGTGTGTTTGTGTGTGTGTGTGTGTGTGTGTGTGTGTGTGTGTGTCTGTCTGTCCTATTCTGAGCTCCTGCCACCCTTCAGCTTTGAGGATCCATGCAGTCCCCTCCTCCACAGCCCTCTACAGTCATCTATAGGAGGATCACACATATTCCTTCCTGCATATTGTGGTTTAGGGCTCCAGGTTCTTGGACCAGAGAGTTTTCAGCTTTATGAAATGGTTCTGTTTGAATTCTCTTTGTGGCTGGGAGTCTTTCTGAGGTGATCATTGAAAGTGACTTTGCTATGACCCAATACATTTTTTAAAAAATGTAACTTATTAAGCCCGGATCTGTTGGAGCACCACATCCTCTTATTTTTGAAACAGTGAGAACATTAACCTTGCTGCCCAGATGCTACTTGCTGGTATTAAATGTAGGATGCTCATTGGAGAGAGTGTTCTGCAAATAAAAATCAAAAAATAAGTTTTCTGCTTCCCCTCCCCATTCTGCTCTTCCTCTTCCTCCTTTTTTCCCCCTTAAGGGACAGGGTATTCCTGTGTTTCCCAGGCTGCCCTGAATTCCTTTGTTTGCAGTCCTCCTTCCTCAGTCCCCTAACTGGCTGGAACTACAGGCACACATGCTGTGCTTGGCTGGTCTTTCTTTTTCATCACTAGACTTCTAATGTTCTTCCTCAAGCTAAGGCTGAGATTTTTGTGGGTTTTGGTTTTGGTTTTGGTGTGGGAGAGCGAACCCAGGACGCTTTACCACTGAGCCACATCCTGAGCCCTTTTTATATTTTATTTATAGACAGAGTCTCGCTGAGTTGCTTAGGCCCTTGCCAAGTTGCTGAGGCTGGCTTTGAACTTGCAGTCCTCCTGCCTCAGCCTCCCAATCTGCTAGGACGACAGGCTACTTTTAAAATTTGGAGACAGGATCTCGATAAGTTGTTGCAGCTGACCTTGAATTTGTAATCTTCCTGCTTCAGTGTCCTGAGTCACCCTGATTACAGGCTCTGCCACTGCACCTGCTTGTTTTGTTTCTTTGTGGCAGATACTGTATCTTTTTCATCTTGGCATTTTGAACATGTGTGCCTTGGAGTATGGAGCTCAATATGTGTGGTTAAATAAATTATCAAGGAAAAAGGGTTAAATGGAAGCTTGTTGATAAGTACTTAAGACATTTCCTCAGTGGCTACAGTGGCCTAGAATTGATGAGGTGGGACCATTTGGAATGAGTTTTAAGAGAAGGGCCTTGGTGTCAGCTCTGTTTATCATTGGAAATCCACTTCCCCCTTTATTGAGTTCCTAGCGTCCTGTGATCTCACATCTTGGGTTTTGTGACTTGGTTTTAGGATTTGAGAAACAGTTTCTTTTTGTAAATTTGCACAGAACAAACATGAAGTACCCTTGTTGAACTGTGAAGAGAAGAAGAACAACAACAAAAAACCCTCTTGATTGCTGCTAATTTGCCTGACTTGGCTTTTCCCCTCTTCTTTCCTCTCTTAGGGCACCTCCTGCTCCAGAGAGGAAGCCTCATCCAGGGCCAGGATGCATCCCCGACATCCACGTGCTGCTTGGTTAAGCTAATGCTGCAGGAGCCCTGGTCCCTTGGAAGGAATCACGCCACCTGATGGCATGAGACTTCTGCCTTCCCGGGGTTGAGAGGGGTACTGCCATGGCTTCTCTGGACGACCCAGGGGAAGTGAGGGAGGGCTTCCTCTGCCCTCTGTGTCTGAAGGACCTGCAGTCTTTCTATCAGCTTCAGTCACATTATGAAGAAGAGCACTCGGGGGAGGACCGAGATGTCAGAGGGCAAATTAAAAGTAAGAGGCGAGGACCTTGCTTGTTGCATTTTGTCAATGAGTGATTTCGCTCATGGGAAGTGTTCAGGGGCTTCCATGTTGCCACCAGGGTATGACGATAATGAGAGTAGCAAACGGGTATCTCGTGCTTGTCATGTGCCAGGCATTGTTCAGAGTCTCCTGTGTATTTATTTTATTAATCCTCCCAGTATCTGTGTGCTTATGAGCCCCATTTTGTTGAAGAGAATACCAGACACAGAGAGGTTAGGAACTTTGCCTAAAGTCACACAGTGAAGCAGAGCCTAGCTTGGAGTCTAATAAGTATAATCACTGTGATTTGTCTTTTGCTAGATTATTTTTGTTACCCAACCCCCAGCCTAAGGGGATTTAGACAGAAATGTTTTTCCTTTGCTGTGAAAGTGGAGACTTGTTATGTACCATATGTCTGTCACAAATTTGAGCCTTCCCGCCATCCTTCCTTCCTCAACTGGACCTTGCCCTCTGCAGCCCAGGAAAAAGAAGGTCATAGTTGAAAAGCAAAGAGAAACAACTCCCCAAAATTAAACTTTGGTTTTGAGCTTCCATTGGCTCAGGTCATAGAGAGTTAGTGAAAGAATTTTTCAAAGATAATTTTGGCTATCCACATATTTATTATATTTCCTGGATTTCAGGTTCTAACCCCAAATAAGTTGCTGCTCCTTTGGAACTCAGCCTCCTAGGGACTTCCTAATCGGCTAACTTGCTTCTCACACCTGAGGCCGTGAGATTTTAAAAGTCTGGATGCAGTATTCATAATCTTTCTTGGGTAGAGAGAAAGGAGTGATCCTAGGTGGGATATGTGAATCATATACCACTTCTAATCAAAGTTTTGTCCCTGGAGTTCCACTCCAGATCTTACTTTTCAGTTAAGGAAAAAAAAAATTGCTGAAAACATTAATAGTTACAATTTCTGAGTTGGGGATGTGGCTTGGTGGTTGAGTACAATCCTAGTAGCTCAGGAGGCTGAGGCAGGAGGATCCAAAGTTTGAGACCAGCCTCCTCAACTTACTGATACCCTGTCTCAAAATAAAAAACAAAAAGGCTGGGGATGTGGCCCAGTGGTTAAGTGCCCCTTGGTTCAATCCCTGGTACCTAGACAAACAAACAAACAAACAATAAACTTCTGTCCAAAAATATGACAAAGTGATTTCCAAAATCCTAAGGGCTTTGATTTATCAAGGTGACTCCTGGCTGTACAGGCTTGAGCAGAGCCATAACTATAAGGAGGAATAAAAACAAAAACAGACCACACTCTGCTTTATAGTTTTCAGAGTGTCTGTCACATAAATTATTACTTTATTTGACTCTCCCAACACCCAGCAGGAAGGTGGTGGTTCTCATTTTACAGATAATAAGTGAGGCACAGAGATGTTCAGTAACTTAATGAAGGACACACAGGAATTGGCATAGCTAGGTCTGGAACCCAGACCTTCTGTCTTAAGTCTACTGCTGCTCTTTCCTCAGGGCATCACTGATAATGAAATACCCTGTATTCTAATGACAGTATGTATTGCAACTTCCAGCAAAAGAAAACAGGAACAAAACTCCCAAGACCTAATTATGTAAGTTTTCTTTGGGCAGCTGAAGGGCTTCCATGGTTTTCAGTAAGCTTCTAGTGTTAGTGTGCCCCATACTGATTCACATACCTTGATATTTCCAAGACTGGTTACGTCAGTTTGTAGAGAGGTTAGAGAATGTCCTCAGATTCCTATGGTGACCCACTTTTAGAGAAAAAATGTTTTAAGATTATTTAAGGAGTAACAGATATGGAATCTGGGGAATGCTACATAGATTGGAATGTTTGTTCCTTGTGAATGGAAACTTAAAGATAAGATCCTCTTGGGGACCTGGGGCTGTAGATCAGTGGTAAAGTGCGTACTTAGCATAAGTGGGGCCCTGGGTTCCATTCCCAGCCCCATAAGAGAAAAAAAAAAGAAAAAAGATCCTCTTGGTTTTTTCCCTCCTCCATTTCTACTTCCAGAGTACTCAGAGGTTGAGTTGAGCATTCCCGTGGCACTAATGATCATCCCTTAAGTCAAAAAGTAATTCTTATGTCACCAACGTATTTGTTTTGGATTCAGGAGAGGAAAGTTTTAAAGATTGGCACCCAAGACTTTTTGAAAAGCCCTTTCAAAAGCAGGCTGTTTCTCTATTTTGCCTATTGATCCTCTGACGTTTTATGGAGTTTATATTTTAAGTCAAGTAGAAAAAGCCAGAAGAACAAACATGGGTGTAAGGTTTTAGAGGCCGGTATTATTATTATTATTTTAAGATAAACTAGACATTCCCAAAACATGTCTCTGGGTTCGAGCCCCAAACCTGGTTCACCTTCAGTGCATTTAGTAGATAGAAGAAAAGGCAGTTGAAAATCACCCGGAGCTTCTTCTTTGGGTTTTAAAACATGGATGGGTTTGTTCTTAGCCGGCCCCTTTGGAAGGGTCATGCCGCTCCGGGAGGATTGCCAGGCAGTTTTCCTGTGTTTCCAGATGGTTCAGGGCCTGTTGAACTCACGCAGTTCAGCCTGGTTTGCAGAAGTGAAGTGTTGTTTGCTGACTCCAGTTTCCTGTCCGCTGGGCCATTTGTCCACATCGGGCAGTTTCCTCTCCCCTGTTAGAGGATGACTTGACTGCATGTTCAAGGGTGTCTTGAGTTCTTGTATTTTTCCAGTTGGAAAAAGCAATCTCATGGGATCTGATCATCAAGGAATTTGCTTATGGGCTCCACCTCCTAACGAAGACACCTGTCTTCACTACTAACTCGTCCGTGTCTGTTTACCAAGACTTTTGGAAAGCTTTGGGGGTGTTTTTAGCATTATTCAAGTGACAGAACACTTCAGAGTCATGAGAACTGCATGCAGCATTGATCTATTAAGTGTTCAAGTAATGGTGTCATTTGTATTATCTGATTTTTTTTTTTTTTTTTTTTTTTTTTTTGATGGCACCAAGAACTGAACCCAGGGCCTCACTCGTGCTAGGCAAGCCCTCTACCACGGAACTACATCCCCTGCTCTCTGGTATTTTTTATTAGATTCTAGTGGCAGAAAGGGCCAGCAGTCACCGAAGATTTAAGAATATTAGTGAAAGAACAACTTAGACGTGAAGAATTCTTTTTTCCTCCTGCTAGTGAATTGTTCAGTTCTAACAAGTGGGCCTCTCGCCTCACACAGGCCACAGAGACCCTGTTCTGAGAGGTAGAGTTGGTGTCCTTGCTGGCTGGGGAGGGTCGGCCTCTGGTTTCAGAAAGGTGACCTGTCGCCTCCCAGCTCTGCTGCCTGTGAGCTCTGTGACCCTGAGTGCAGCAGGTCCTCCCCCACGCCATGTCCTCTGCTCTTCTGTAAGCAGGGCTGTCACCTGCCCCGCATGCCATGGACACGCACTGCCACAGAGTAGTCACACCTGGTGCATCCAAGGGCCCAGTTCAGAAAGGGCTCGTTTTCTCTTCTTACCGAGCTGCTTCTCTTGTGCTCTGCTCTAGGTGTTATGTCTATTTCTTGAAGCTTTTTGGAAATATTCTCACATATGCATTCACTACTCGGGAGGGCAGAAGTGAGAAGGAAGGACGCTCTGCCCAGTTACCCGACAGGGTTGTTGTTGGGTGGTGTCCCATCCTGGAGAATTGTCCCTCAGGGATCCCTGGGGGGGACCAATGAGTACTGAAGAATGGGACTTTGAAGAAACTTCGGGACTAGGAGGATGGCTCAGTGACAGGCTGCTGAACTTGGCCTGCACCAGGCCCCAGGTTCCATCCACAGCATTGTGAGCAAATAAAAACTGTAATTGAGGCAGTTTTACACGTTTTTACGTGTATAAGTCAATGTTTTGAAAAATGTCTATAATTACTACCCAGTGAAGACAGGAAAACACCACTTCCAACAGCCTGGTTCCTCATCACGTGAGATTTCACCCCTCCTGCTGTCGGGCCTCAGGTGTCTAAGGTGGTGAACTCTAGGTGACCCCTCACGTGGGACTCGTGGGCCAGCATCGTGTTTGGGTGCTGGCTGCATTTCCTCTGGGGTCCAGATATCTCTTGTGCATTTTCAACAAGGATGACTACTCTGTTAGCTTTGGCCTTGAGATCGCCCTTGGCATTTTTCTGGATGCGCTTTGTGGCTTCACTTGTCTTGTCTGTTCCATTCTCAAGGTTTCGTGCAGAAGGCCAAGAAAGCAAAGAACAAGTTGTTGAAACGAGAAGGGGACGAGCGAGCAGACTCAGGAACCCAAGGATATGAGTCGTTCAGCTATGGAGGGGTCGATCCCTACATGTGGGAGCCCCAGGAGCTTGGTAAGAACCCATCCATCTGTCCGTCCTTCACTCATCCACTCGTAGCACCTGCTGTGTTCTCCATAAGGTTTGAGGTCATGGAAGCATCAGCAAACCAGAAGGATTAGTCTTTTAGACCTTGTGCCCTAATAGGGGGACAGAACGGGAGGGGAAGAGCTGAGCATCTCTGTGTGCCAGGCCTGCATTAAATGCTGTTATGTGTGGTCCCCCTGGGTCCTCACTGCACCCATGGGAACCTGCCTGTGGTCATACGGCTGGTGTGTGAAGAGGGTATGACGGATCCAGGTCCTTCTGACGCCATTCAGCCCAGGTAGACTCTACCAGCGGGTCCATCGTCACTCAAACAGGACACTCCCTGCCAAGTGGGAGGCACTGAAATGTGTTAATTGTGACATCCTTTGCAAAGTAATCATTTTGGGGGGGCATGGGATGAAGACATTCTTCAGTTTCTTGTGATGGTCACATAGCTCTGGGTATATACTAAAAAACATGGAATACCCAACACCGTGAATTTTTAAAAAAATATATTTATTTTTTAGTTGTAGCTGGACACAATACCTTTATTTTATTTATTTATATGTGGTGCTGAGAATTGAACCCAGGGCCTTGCATGTGCTAGGCGAGTGCTCTACCACTGAGCCCCAGCCCCAGCCCCAGCCTCTGACACAGTGAATTTTATGTATGTAAATTATATCTCAGTACAGCAGGTACCAAAAGGATCATGCAGCAAACACTGAGCTGAACTATCTGATTTCTCATGTTCTTTAACTGTTGAATGACGGTGATCAGTAAAACAATAAAATATTTTCTGACCCAGAACAGGCTATTGATTCCTTCATAGTGCTTTGTTTTATTTTCATTTTCATGATCCTGGTCACCTTTCACAAAAGCCCAGGGAGGTGGAGGGGGTGAAGATGCTCATTCCCATTTACAGATAAGGAAACTGAGGCTCTAAGAGAGGAAGGGATATCTCCCCAGGGTCAGGTACTGTTCCCCATAGTGCCTCTACAGATCTGTCCAACTTGATAACTACTAGCCACAGCTGGCTTTTTAAATTTAAATAAATTAAACTGAAATAAAATCAAAAGTTGCTTCTTCAACCGCACACGGACCACATTTCAAGTTTTTGTATGTGGTTAGAGGCTACCATATTGGAGAGTGGAAACGTTTTCATTGCAAGAGAAAATTGCTTTAAAAATAGTATACAGAGCTGGGTGCAGTAGTGGTCCATGCCTGTAATCCCAGCTACTCAGGAGGCTGAAGCAGGAGGATGGCAAGTTCAAAGCCAGCCTGGGCAACTCAGCAAGACCTTGTCTCAAAATAAAATTTTAAAAAGGGCTAGGGCCAGGCTCAGTGGTGCACACCTGTGATCCCAGCAGCTCAGGAGGCTGAGGCAGGAGGATCGCACGTTCAAAGCCAGCCTCAGCAGCTTAGTGAGGGCCTAAGCAACTCAGCAAGACTCTGTCTCTAAATAAAATATAGAAAGGGCTGGGGATGTGGCTCAGTGGTTAAGCGCCCCTGGATTCAATCTTCGGCAACAAAAATAAATAAGAGAAAAATGGACTGGGAATGTAGTTCAGTTATAGAACACTTGCCTAGTGTGCAAGGCCCTGGATTTGATCCTCAATACAGAAAACAAAAACCCGAAACAAAAAAAGTGTACATGTGTAATGATGAGTTATATATGAAAGTCAGTTAGAATCATGCAGGAGAACTTCTAGACGCATGAATTCTTATTGGCTTTGTGATACCTTGTTTCATGCCAGTGTCTGATTACCCTGATGGTTTTCTGATTAACTTGTTTCAGCAACTACAGGAAGTCACAAATAGTGGAAAGTCAAAGGCATGTCAAATTTTAGAAGTTAATATTTATAGCTACTGCCAAGAATTCTAATCTAAAATGCATTTAGATGCTAAAGTATAAGGGAAGGGAAGAAAAGACAGGTCTTGTTAGAGTATAGCATGTGGCGCTGTAGGTCAAAGGACACAACAGGTCACACACGAACAATACGTTCAAGAGATCTGTCTGTAGTCCACATGGGAACTAAGATTAATAAAAATGTATTCTCTTGCCGGAAGCAGTAGTGCATGCCTGTCTTCCCTGTGACTTGGGAGGCTGAGGCAGGAGGATTGCAAGTTGGAGCCCAGCCTCAGCACTGTAGTGAGACCCTGGAGATACAGCTCAGTGGTAGAGTGCCCTGAGTTCTATCTCCTGTACCACCATAAAAAACAACAGAATCACCTGTAATGGTACTGCCCTTTTTATTTAACAAACATTCATATGGCAGTCCATATTCTAAGGATTTTATACATTTGAACTTAATTTCTGTAGCAACCCCGTGAAGTAGATCCTGTTGTTACGCCAGCTTTACAGATGAATCCTCTGAGTTTTAGGGAGGTTGCGGGACTCGTCCAGGCTCATGCAGCATGGAGCAGAGTTGCAGCTCGAGCCCCGGGGTCCCAGCTCTCATTTGCTCTTGTCTCAGGCCTCATGCTATAGGAACTTTACAGCGTCCAAGGGCTACAGCTAACATCTTAGCAAATTTCTTCCCATTTACTTTAATTCTTTTCAAAATTAAAAATCCGAGAGTTCAAGTTCAAATACTCGAATTTGACTTGCTTTTGCTGTTCACTGAGGCTGCGCAGGGAGGCAGAGAGGCTCCCTTGGAGAAAGCACAGGTCGTTTCTCTCCCTTTCCCCCCAGGTGCTGTGAGGAGCCATCTTTCTGACTTTAAAAAACATCGAGCTGCCAGAATCGACCACTACGTTGTTGAAGTCAATAAATTAATAATCAGGTTAGAGAAGGTAAATTTTGTTGTTTTGAAACACTTTTTTTCTGCAAGTACAAATTTTCTGGGGACAAGGCCCATGTTTCTGTACCCTGTCGTACGTGGCATACATCTGATACAGGCAGAGAAGTGGCTGTCCCAAGAGGTGCAGAGGACATGGAGGACAGTTCTAGCCGGGGCTGGCTTTCCTGCAGGGAGCGGCCCAGGCTGACAGACTCTCATGCACCCGCTTCCTGTTCCCACCTTTGAAGCCCACTCGGCTGCCAGGCTCCCTTCCTGGGGTCCCGGGCACATTCACTCAGTGCAGCATGATGGGTGTCATCTGGTGAGGAACAGAAAGGCAGCGGCCAGGGCTGTGACTGTGTGGTGGGCCTGGTGGCCACCACAGGCGCAATTCTTCATGTGGACGTTGTAGGTCAGAGCTATGTGGCCACTTGGATTTTCCATGAGGAATGGAGAATCGGGAGCCCCTGTTGCTCTCAGTAGCCGCCTAGCCCCATCCGTGCCCACCCTGGTTATTGCTCAGATGGGACAAAGAAAAGACTGGAAGAGGGTCGTGGGCAGGGCCGTGCCTTCTAGATGTGAATTGAGAGCTGCATCATGTGCTAAATGGCTGTCGTGACTTTGGGGCTGGGGATGATAACCCACGAGACTTGAGCATTGCAAACGTGACTTGAGCCTGATGTGCTGGTGGGGCGGGTGGGGAGTGTGTGCGTCACCTGGTTGATTCCGCCTGGCCCTGTTTTCTCTGCTCAGCTCACCGCATTCGACAGGATGAACACGGAGTCGGCCAAGATTCGAGGTAAGGGAGTTTATGCATTCTTTGTGTTCCTTTGTTCTCCCTGACCAAATCTGTGTTTGAAATGCTGTGCTTTTCTTTTTCTTTGTTCTCCCCAAAGCAATAGAAAAGTCTGTGGTGCCTTGGGTCAATGACCAGGATGTCCCTTTCTGTCCAGACTGTGGGAGCAAGTTCAGCATCCGGAACCGCCGTCACCACTGCCGCCTCTGCGGGTCGATTATGTGCAAGAAGTGCATGGAGCTCATCAGCCTTCCCTTTGCAAGTACGTGCCGTGGGGGAAGGCCCCGGGCGCTCGTGTGCTGCTGGGACCAGCTTATTCACTAGTCACCACCAGGGCCATGGGGCCTGTTTGTTCAGTGGCCCATGAGCTCTTCGTGTGTCCACTTACTGAGTCCCCAATGCCCTCTATGTTGCTGGCCAGGGGTCCAGTAGTCTGTAACAGAGCAACATTTTTATAAAGGATCAGGTAGGAACTGGGCACAGTGGCACAGGCCTGTAATCACAGCTACCTGGGAGGCTGAGGCAGGAGGATCTCAAGTTGGAGGCCAGCTTAGGCAATTTTCTTAGACCCTGTCTCCAAAAATAAAAAGGACATTCCTTAGTGGCAGAGAACTTGCCTGGTGTACACAAGGCCCTGGGTTCTGTCCCTGGTGTCACACAAACACACAAAGTTCCTGAAGTCATCTTGCTGATGCTGTGCCATGTGGGGTGATTGGCACCCCTGGAGGCTCCGCTGCCTGTGCACACTGTTGGCCATGGTGTCCACAGGGCAGAAGCCGAGGCCTCCTCCCTCCAGCTGTCATCCCCACAAGACCCACTTGGCCTTGACCTTTCCCTCTCCCTGTGGCACTAGCCCCTTCTCCCACCTGGGCTGCCTCAGGACACTTGCTCTTTCTTCTTGGGCACATTAACCAGCCCTTCCTGGCAGCTGCAGCGGGTGGCCCTGCTGCTGGGTCAGGGCGCAGGTGAAAGACACAGTGTCTACCCGCAAAGGGTCACAGATCGCCAGGGCAGGTGCATGGAACAGGGATAGCTGTTACATCTGGAGGAAGGTCCTCCACGGCGGGGAAGGGGTCCTGGGTGGGGGTCACCACGCCTGTCCTCTGTGGTTCACAGACAAGCTCACCAGCGCCAGCAAGGACTCCCTGAGCACCCACACCAGCCCCAGCCAGTCCCCCAACAGCGTCCACGGCTCGCGCCGGGGCAGCCTGAGCAGCCTGAGCAGCGTGAGCTCGGTGATGGACGAAAAGGACGACGAGCGCATCCGCTGCTGCGGGCACTGCAAGGACACGCTGCTCAAGAGGGAGCAGCAGATGGACGAGAAGGAGCATACGCCCACTGTCGTGAAGCTCTACGAGGTGACCGCGGGCAGCGCAGTGCTCGGCCACGCACAGGCTCGGGGTTCTAGGGAATGCTCTGGAAGTTGTGCCCTGACTCATCTTGACTTCCTGCTAGGGCCCTGGGCGAGTCAGTCACCCGGGGAATGTTTCAACCAACCCGTCCGCCACCTGTCGCTGCCCATGGGAAAGCAGGAGGGTGGTGGTCCGAGGGCAGGCCGGGCAGTGGTGGCCAGATTCTGTGGGGGAGGCAGAAGCTGGAGCTCTAGAAACAGCGGGGGCCTCAGCCGGGGACTTTAGACCTGTCTCGATTGAGTTTGCAGGTTTTAGGGTTGCTTTGTTTACTGCCCAGTGATTAAAAGTGTCCCCTTCCAAGTCCTTTCAAATGCCCCAGCTCTGGCCACCACCAGATCCTAGAACGTCCTTAGCAGAGGCCCACTTGAAGGGGAGATAGCTTGGGTGGGAACATCTGAGAGGGAGACCGGCCAGCCTCCTGTGGCCAGCTGAGACCCGCGCGCTGAGGAGGACCAGCCAGTGGGGGTGCAGGGGGGAGGGAAGGGGACAGGAGCTCAGGCCGGCAGAGGAAGCAGCATGTGCAAAAGTCTAGCAGGGGCACAGCTTATTTTTGTCTAATGATGGTGGAAGTGTCCCTGTTAGCAGTTCTGAAGGACACAGGGCTGTTTCCTGGAGTCATCCTGTAAGTCCTCAAGCTACTGGAAGTGGTATTACCCGAACCCAGCGCTGAGCCGTGTGCGGACTCCATAATCTTTTCTCTTTTTTCAAACAGCCACTGTCCTTTTTGCTCCTGTTGCGCCGTGGCAGCACCCTGTGCTGGGGTTTGGCCGCTGCCGGGTGTTGCCTAGCAGAGCCCACACACAGCTGTTCCTTCTGTGCCGTCTTGCTAGGCACCTGGCTTGTATCCTGGAAGCCTGGCTTTGCTCCAAAAACAGCTGGTCAAAAGCAGCACCCTCTTTCCTTCCTGTGAGATTTTTTTCTGCTTGGAAAGTAGGTCTGTGAGGAAATTGGTGACCATAAGGTTTTTTGTTTGTTCTTTTTTTTTTTTTTTTTTTTTTTTTTTTGACGCTTGGGAACAAACCCAGGCCTTGGCACATGCTAAGTCAAAGTCCTCATTTTGAAAAGTGAGCATTTTGGGGCTGGGGATGTGGCTCAAGCGGTAGCGCGTTCGCCTGGCATGCGTGCGGCCCGGGTTCGATCCTCAGCACCACATACCAACAAAGATGTTGTGTCCGCCGAGAACTAAAAAATAAATATTAAAAATTCTCACTCTTTATAAAAAAAAAAAAAAAGAAAAGTGAGCATTTTGCATCCACCTCTGTTGATGGCAGCCTGGCTTCCGAGGTGGGGGTGGCAGATCCTGAGAGCAGCGCTCACCTCTTCTCTTTTGTCCTTAGAAATTACGGCTCTGCATGGAGAAGGTCGACCAGAAGGCCCCCGAGTACATCAGGATGGCGGCTTCACTAAAGTAAGTCTCCCCCACTCCCCGCCCCTCAGTGGCACCCATCTTCTGCCCTTCTAGTCAGTTCTAAAGCAATGGAAAACGGCAAGCTTTCTCTTGTTTTTGGCTCTTTGGTGCCGGGGATGGAGCCCAGGGTTGGGTGAGCGCTAAGCATGGGCAGTACTCTGCCCCCAAATGGAAATCTTGACTGTAGCCTTGCTCTTCTGTGGCCAGCTGTGAGAGATCCTCCTGCTGCGTTTCAGTAGGCACACATTTCCATCACGGGAGCTCTGTATCAGGCAGGCTTCTGTAGGTGACCCAGCCCTTCCGGTGCAGCAGGTTTAGGAGTGGCCTTGGAGGACAGGCAGCACCTCTGAGGGCAGGGCCTGGAGCGGGTATTGGCCGACCAGCCCCCCGGCCACATCTAGCCCACCACCTGTTTCTTTTTTCTAAATTAAGATGTTCACCCCGTGAACTTCACTACTTTAATGTTTAGCACTTTCACTAAGCTATGCAGCCACCGCCACTGTCCTAACTGGTTTCCTTGCTGTAACAAGAAGCCCTGAACCCCTACAGTCACCCCCGCTCCCCAGCAACCACCCATCTACTTTCTGGCTCTGTGGATTTATCTTTTTTTTTTTTTTTTTTTGGTTTTGGGGATGGAACCCAGGGCCTTGTGCATGCAAGGTAAGCACTCTACCAACAGAGCCATGTCCCCAGCCTGACTTGTCTATTTTTGACATTTCATATAGGTAGGATCACAGACGTATAGTCTTCTGTGTCTGGCTTTTACAGGGTGCAGTGCTTTCACGATTCACCCATGGGGTGGTGTGGATCAGTAGTCCACTTCTTTTGTGTGAAGGCAGTGTGGGTAGAACACATTTATTTATCCCATTGATCATTCTTTTCCACTCTCAACTGTCATGAATAATGCACGTACAGGTTCTTTTTCTTTTGATGCTTGGGAACAAACCCAGGACTTGGCACACACTAATCATTTCTCTTCCACTAAGCTGTATCCCAGGTTTTTTGGTTTGTTTTTAACTGGAACCCAGAGTGCTTTACCACTGGACTGTATCCCCAGCCTTTTTAATTTTTAATTTTAAAACAGGGCCTTGCCAAGTTGTTGATCAAATTTGTGATCAGACTTATTATCAAACTTGTGATCAGGGGCTGAGGCTTTAGCTCAGTGGTAGTGCACTTGCCTGGCATGTGTGTGGCACTGGGTTCAATTCTTAGCACCATGTATAAATAAAATAAAGGTCTATCAATAACTGGGAAAAAAAACAAAAAACAACTTGTGATCCTCCTGCCTTGGCCTTCTGAGCTGCTGGGCTACAGCCGTGCTGCAGCACACCCAGCCCCAGCTCCTATTTAAAAATTGTTTTTGAGCAGGGTCTCACTGTGCTGCCCAGGTTGACCTTGGGCCCCTGAACTCAAACACTCCTCCTGTCCTGCCTCCCAGGTAGCTGGGACTACAGGCGTCTGCCCTGCCTGGCACTTACTGGGTTTATGGTAACTCTGTGTTTACCATTTTGAGGAGTTGTCAGGCTGTTTTCCAAAGTGACTGTACCAGCTTACATTCCCATGGTCACAGATGAGGCTGTCAGTTTCTCCACAGTCTTGCCCACCTTGTTGTTGCTCCCTGTTTTTATAAATAAAGTTTTATTGAGCCTCAGCCTTGCCCATTTGTTTGATGACAGTGTGCAGCGACGCACTGGGTGACCTGCAAACAAAGTGTGTATACTCTGGCCCCTCCTTGCTTAAGGTGCTCCTCCTCAGGGCTTGTGTGGGGGCTGGCCTCTGAGGTGCTGCCCCTGGAATCAGGTTCCAGAAGCTTCTCAGCCTGCAAGAGCAGTTGAGGTCATGATACGCAGAATTTGCCCGCCTGTCCCATTGGGCTCCTGCATGCAGTACAGATGCACCTGGTTTAGAACAAAATCATGTTTTCATTTGGATGTTTACTGTACAATATTTGACACTGTTCCCCAAATACAAAGAGTGCAAGTGTGGCTTTCCCTCCTGATGTTGGTGGCCATGTTCCAAGAGGCCTGTCGTGTGGGTCCCACCTATAAAGAAAGTGAACTTGAAGCCAGGGACGTGATGTGTGCCTGTGGTCCCAGCTACTTGGCAGAGGGAGGAGGATCACTTGAGCCCAGGAGTTTGAAGCAGCCTGGGCAATGCAGCGGGACCCTACCTCAGAAATCAAAAGCAAAAAAAAGAAAAAAAGGAAAAATGAACTTTTCCACTGTGGTCCTTAGGAGTTTCCTGACATTGGAGTCTGCAAATGTCCTACTTAGGAAATAGGAGAGGCTAGCCCGGCTGGTTTGTGCAAGAAACATCTCTTCCCTTGTGTTTCTCATCTCTTATTGACTGCTGCTGCTGTAGGGGTCTCCTGCCGTTCCCTGCTCTTCCTTCCTGTCTCCAGCTACAGGGCAGAAGAGGTGGGCAAGGAGAGGAGGCTGGGGGACGCTCGGTGGTGGAGGGCTTGCCCAACGGGCATGAGGCCCCTGGGGTAGAGTCCCCAGCACTGACTGCCAGTGGATAAAAAAAAAAGTGGGGAGACAATAAAAAGAGGTAGGAAAATCATTGTAGGGTCTCCAGGCCTTTGTGATTTTATTTTTTTATTTTTTGGTTCTGGGGATCCAGCCCAGGGACTTGAGTTTGCTAAGCAAGTGTTCTGCCACTGAACCACACTCACCCGGGGTACCCCAATCCTAATCATTAGAGGTCTGCTTCTCTCTTTTTTTTTTTTTTTGGTGCTGGGGATTGGATTCAGGGGCACTTTACCACTGAGAAACATCCCCATCCTCTTTTTTTATTTTTATTTTTAGATTTTAGACAGCATCTCACTAAGTTGCTGAGGCTGGCCTTGAACTTGAGATCCTCCTGCCTTAGTTTCCTGTGTCACTGGGGTTACAGGTGTGCTAAGGGGTGATGGCCAGTGTCTCATTGGGGGGTGGTTCTTCCTGCCGAGGAGGGTGGAAGCCACCTGAGAAATTAAAGTCTAGAATAATTAGTGAAGAGCAGAAGATAAAGAGTCAGAAATATATTTTCAAAAATGGAGCTCCTGCTAAGTTTAGCCCACACGGGAGCTGGAGCTAGATAAAAGAAGATGGCTCCGCTGCTTTATTTAAGGGGGTCCATTAAAGGCAGGGATACGGTTTCAAGGACCGAGTCTTGCCTGGTGATGTCTTACACTCAACAGGTTGATGGGCATCTTGGCGGGTCACACTCATCTCTGGTGCTGTGTGGGACATGGCAGAGCGGAATAGGAGGTCACAGTGTGCCAGGGCAGTCTGACACAGAGGAGATGTCCCCGGGAAGTTCCCAGACCCCAGATGGTGCTCCTCACTCGGGTGTGATGCGTAGTGGCCCACATGCAGCCCGTGGCAGCCCGCAGCAGTGGGTGCCGCTCCTCCCCTCTCCTAGCAGCTAGCTGGAAGGGGAGGAAACCCTATTTCTTGGGCCCTCTCAGCTGCCATTGACTGATGTTGGTAGCCACGTCTGATGAGCCCTACACAGAGGGCCTCAGCCCAGAGCATCTGTCTCCTGCTCCTTTCCCCCTGGACCTGCTGGAAGGTATCCCACACTGCCCCGTCGCAATTGCGGGCTCAGGAGCCTCCCTGGCCTGCGCCCGTAGCTGAGCAGTCTCAGAGGTCTGTTCTTAAGGGCTTGAAGTCCCTTCGCTCGCTCGCCCAGGAGGTGTTTCCTGAGCCCAGCGCTGTGCTGGGAGTGTAGCGGTGAACAGGGGAGACGGCACCTGCTCTCCCCAGCTTCCTTTCCCTGAGAGCGTACACTGTCACCAAGGGAACAGTGATGGAGCCACAATAGCACTGACACCTTAGGAAGCGGCTTCAGGCTTGGGCCAGCCTTGTGATGTTCCCTGACTCAAAGATGTCCAGACAAAGCTCTTGTCCAGTTCTCTGGAGGCCAAGCTGGGCTCCAAAGTCTTGGTGCCTTTGGCACTGGTACATTGAAAAGCAGTTCTGGTCTGTTAGTGCGTCCCAAGAATGCTACAGTACTCCCAGCACACCCTTCGAGAGCATGAACCCTGTCCTTGTGAGACCTCCAGACTTGAAAATCCTTCTATTCTACGTTGTCCAGATAGTAAAACATCAAACTTTCTCTGATTCCCCCCCCCCCCCCCAGCGCCGGGGAGACCACCTACAGCCTGGAACATGCTAGTGACCTTCGAATTGAAGTGCAAAAAGTATATGAGCTAATAGATGCCTTAAGGTAAGGACCAGCTTAAGGTAAACCAGCTCCCTGAGGTGTAGGGATTAGAGAGACCCAGGGGGATTACTGGGAGGAGGAATCACTGTCCTTCCAGCATGCACGATCTGCTACACAAATGGCAGGTCCTTTTACAAATTATCAATGCTGTCCCATTTAAACATCATTAAGAATTTTCAGACAGCAACAGGAGGGCATTAAACCTGGTCCCTTTAAATGTCAAGCCCTGTGCAGTTGCTCAGGTTGCTCACCTGTGAGGCTGGGTCTACTTAGGAGGTCAGTCCCTGAGCTGCGTCTGGGGTCTTGGGTACAAAGGGTAGGAAATGGTAGTGGAGTCACTTACCTGTCTACACATCTTCCCGATAAGAAAGCCAGGCAGCGCCAAACACTTTCCACACCTGTTTCTGAGACTGCCTGCACTGTTACATTGCTGTTCTTGTTCCGTTCCAGTAAGAAGATCTTGACCTTAGGCTTGAACCAGGACCCTCCCCCACACCCGAACACTTTGCGCCTGCAGAGGATGATCAGGTGCTCAGCCACACTGTTTGTGCAGGTAAAGTCCTCCCGGGGCAGCAGGGGTGTCGTGTACACTCCCCCAGAAGGCACGTCTGTGCCATGGCTGGTTTCTTTTCTGTTTACATGTTTATTATTTTTTACAATTATGAATGCATCATACCACATTTCACAGGAAAGTAAAATACTTTTAATCCTATGTCCCCAATGTCATCACTCATCATTCTGGTAGATTTGTTTTTTTCTTCTTTGCATTTTCTGCAAACAGTAGTTAGTGCATATTTGCAAATTGGTGGCTTCTGGTTTTCATCACTAAATGTTTATATCCTGAGCACTTTTTTTACATAAAGCTCCAACAGCTGTCATGGAAAGAGGAGTGTGGGGTGTGTTTTCTCATTATACTGCTCAGAGTTTAGTCTTTCTCCTTTGATTACTGAGTGACTCTATTCAGCAACCATTAATGGAGTACCTACTCGGTACCAGGCAGTATTCTAGGCACTGGGGTCCTGTAGTAAAAAGAGGGACACCCATTCTTGCTGTCATAAAGCTGATATTCTAGAAGGGGGAACCAATAATAAAGAGCTAAAAATACACGATCTATGGAAGGGCCATGGGCTCACCTGGGGATCGCTTTTTTCCCAAAAGGGTTTAAGTGTAAAATTGTCTGTGTCCCCTGCAGGAGAAGCTGCTGGGCTTGATGTCACTGCCAACCAAAGAGCAGTTTGAGGAACTGAAGAAGAAGAGGAAGCAGGAATTGGAGAGGAAGAGGGCCATGGAGAGACAGGTGTGCAGGGCCGGGCCCAGGCCACACTTCCTGCTGCAGCCTGGTGGGCCCCGGGAGGTCCTGCGGGTCACATTGTGTTGGAACCTCTTATTGCTCTTGTTTTCTGCCCTGTTCCAGCCTCACGCTGATCTGTGGAAACCAGAATAACTGTTTTTTTTGCCAGGTCCTAGTTTCCTCTGAGTAGTTTGGTGACTCTCTCATGCTTATATCTCGCCCTCTGGTAGGGCTGCAGGGGATCAAGACATCAGGAGGTTCCCAAACTTGGAATCTGCACGTAGCTGGGTGCAGTGCACCTGGGCAACTTATCAAGAGCCTGTCCCAAAATGAAACATTTTTAAAAAATTTTTTTAGTACTGAGGATTGAACCCAGGGGCACTTAACCACTGAGCCACATCCCCAGCCCTTTTTCATATTTTATTTTGAGACAGGGTCTTGTTGAGTTGCTCAGAACCTTGCTAAATTGCTGAGGCTGGCCTTGAACTCATGATTCATGATCCTCCTGCCTCAGCCTCCCAAGCCACTGGGATTATAGGTGTTGGCCAGCATGCCCGGTACAAAATGAAATTTTCAAAAAGGGCTGGGGTGTGGCTTAGAGCACTTGTCTACCTCAAGTGCATTGAGCACTTGGTGAGATTCCAACATGTAGTTGAGGTTCACAGCCCTTGGTGGTCAGGGTCAGGGTGTATGGCTGGGGAAGCTAAGATGGAGAGACTCCTGCCCCTTCACTTATCATCAGTCGTTACTTTATTTTTGAAAACTAAACACCTGACTCGAGCAGTTGGGTATCTTAATTCTGAGAGGGAACTGGAGTGTTCCAGGGACCACAGCTGTGCAGGTGGCCACTGGCCTGGCGACCGTGGGTGGTGACCCTGTGCCTGGTGTCTCCGCAGGCTGCCCTGGAGTCGCAGCGACGGCTGGAGGGGAGGCAGAGTGGCCTGGCATCCCGCGCGGCCAACGGGGAGGTGGCATCCCTCCGCAGAGGCCCCGCCCCCTTGAGGAAGGCGGAGGGCTGGCTCCCGCTGTCCGAGGGCCAGGGACAGAACGAGGACCCTGACCCGCTGCTGCAGCAGATCCACAACATCACGTCGTTCATCAGGCAGGCCAAGGCCGCGGGCCGCGCCGACGAGGTGCGCACGCTGCAGGAGAACCTGCGGCAGCTGCAGGACGCCTACGACCAGCAGCAGACGGAGAAGGCCGTGGAGCTGTCGCGGAAGCAGGCCGAGGAGGAGGACCTGCAGCGCGAGCAGCTGCAGATGCTCAGGGAGCGGGAGTGGGAGCGGGAGCGGGAGCAGGTCCAGGCCGCCGCGCTGCACACGCGGACGCCCTTCCACCTGGAGGCCTCCCGGGGGCCGCGCACCCACCTTGCCCACGCCCTGGACCTGGGCTCCTTCCCCGTTCAGAGCGCCACCATCCCCGACACCCCTTCCCCCAGCTTAGTTCGAGCTCCCGTCCACGCGGCCTCCGGGTCCCCGGCCCTGGGCCAGGACATCCTCCCCCAGACCACTGTGTCACAGCAAAATGACGTGCCTTCCCTGAACCCCTTCGACGAGGAAGACCTCTCCAGCCCCACCGAAGAGGGCGCAGTCAGCCCCATTGCTGCAGAGGCCGCACCCCGCCCTTCGGCCCCTGTCCCCAAAGAGTACAACCCTTTTGAGGACGACGACGAGCAAGAGGCCGATCCCGGGAATCCCTTCACTGGCCCCGACGGCGTGGCGCCCAACCCCTTCGAGGAGGAAGAGGACCGTCCCCACCCGAGGTCTGCAAGCCCCCCTGCCCCTGGCAACCCCTTCGAGGACAGCGACAGTGGCCCCGAGGCAGAGGCGCCCATCGAGGAGGAGCTGCTGCTGCAGCAGATCGACAACATCAAGGCCTACATCTTCGACGCCAAGCAGTGCGGCCGCCTGGACGAGGTGGAGGTGCTGACCGAGAACCTGCGCGAGCTCAAGTGCACCCTGGCCAAGCAGAAGGGGGGCCCTGACTGACGGGGGCGCGGGGCAGGGCCTGCTGTGCTGTGCACCACTAGTAAAGGGAAGGGGCCACACTAGCAAAGCCAAGGTCACTCGCTGGCTTCCCTACATTTTGTTTTTTTTTTTTTAATTGGGGGATTCCCCCTTTGGAAAGGGACTTCACATTTTTACTACCGAGTTTTAAGTCACTGCTGCTGTCCGGGGCCAGGGCAGAAATGGCCGCCGTATACCTCTGGGGTCCGTTCCCAGCTGCCCAGTCCCAGTCATTGTGCAGTATTATGGGGTGGCCTTGTGCAGGGCGCCCCTTTAATGAGTTCCGCAGCGTTGTACTTGGCTCTGGCAGAAGTCGCCTGGTTAGGCTCTGGGTTCCGTTTCACCTGTGGCTTCCTGCGTGCTGCTCAGAGCCTCCTACCTGTGTAACAGTCGAGGGGGACCCAGAGAGGCCAGCACCTCTTTTTATGACAAGGGTTTAACCCGTTGTCTCCCACTGTCCTATGTCCAGGACACTTATAAAAACTGGAGCCGTTTTTATGGGTGTTCTGCATATAAGACGATGATGCACATGCGTTAAGAAAGCAAAGCTCCTCCCAGGGCTAGGGTGTCTGTGAACTTGACTGTGAGCGCTGTAGGAACCAGGAGCAGCTGGCTTTCTGATGTTAGCATTGTTGGGGAGAAGAGCTTCTCCAGATGTTGCTGTGATGGCACCGTGGTCTGTGCCCAGGGACCTCCCTCCTGAGCTTTGGCCGGTGACTCTGATCGGGGCTCAGCGTATGTCTCAGGAATCAGAGGTCAGGAAGCTTCTGTGGAGCATCATCAGGAGAGAAGCTGCCCTAGGTCAAGGACAAACTGACTTTCAAGGCTGCTCCTCAGCCCCCCTCCTCTAGCTCACCCTTCCTGGGCACTGGTAGACGTCGTTTTACCATTTTAGTATTAAGACACTGCAATGTTTGAAGAGGCACAGCCCAGGATCATTCCACAAGTGGCCTCAGTCCTCATGGAGGCCAGAAGAGGACACTGACCGACTGGTATCATGATAGCCCAGTGCTGGGCAGGGCCTCTGCAATTCCACTTGTTAGTTCATGAACAGTAACTGACCACTAGTCACTTTATACCCTTTAACTAACTCTGGGTCAAGTGCCCGTGGGCTCCTGTGTAACAGCTGAAATCCATTTGTTGCACGCAGGTGAAGACCCCTCTAGACAATGCGGGTACAGACTCCCGAGAGGCGTGAACCCCTGTGTCCCCTCTGCTCCTCTCTCTCTAGCACCTGCTGGGATTTGGGGTCCTAAGAAAAAGTCCCGTAGAGGGTTGTAGGAATGAGGGGCAATGGAGTGTGAGGCCGCTGTGTCTTGGGCTTCTGCTCCCGAGGGCTGTAGGTGGGCTCCTAACACCAGCCCCTTGCCACGGGCTCTTCTGGGAAGTGTGCGGCTGGCATCTAAGATGTCGCCCACTGCAGGCCCCTTTTCTTCTCCAAGCCCTTGATGCTGTCACTCTGGGGCTCTGGAGATGGTCAGCAGGCGCCTGCCTGTCATTTCTGACTGAAGAGGAGGAGGTTCTGCACTGAGGGAAGCAAACTGCTGCTTCCTCTCAAGTTGCTTTTTTTTTTTAGGAGAATGTCTCTTAGCTGGTAATTTCAATGAAAACTGATTCCCCAAATCTCCTTCCCTGAGATCAACCCCAGGTAACCATAAGTAAGCAAGCGTACTGAGAAACGCGTTTTAAAAAACTTTAGAATAAAACCAACTCACTGAATATACTAAACCCAACTAAAATCAGAGTCCTCCAGTCTCGCGAGATTCTTCCACGCTCATCTTCCAGTGAGTTCTTCCATGGCCAGGGTCTCCTGGAAACCAGACAGGACAGGAGCCAGAGCTCTCTGCCCCCTGGACAGAATCACTTCCCAGAATCCACTGGCAGAAGGATGGATTTCAGAGCAGGGCTGACGTCAGGAAGGCTGGCCCCTGAACTCTAACTCCAGTGTCAAGTTCTTACCTCATGTGACTGTCTTGCTGCCCTTCAGAGCACGCAGCTCCCTCTGGTCCATGAACCTGCGGCACTGGCAGATCTCCTAGCTTAGATCACGGTCATAGTGAAAGAGACTTCCGGGACTGAGGCATCTAGTGAAGCTGGCTTCCCCTCACACGCCCTGTCCCTGTTTCCCTGTCTAATACACAAAGGACACTTGCTCATTTCATTTGCGACTCAATGTAGCTTTGCCGTCCAGACACTAAAATGTACCTCTGAGTCCTCGCAAGCCATGCGGAAGGTTGGACATCGGCCTAGGTAGTTGATGGGACTGAAGTGGGAAGTTGGCCTCTTCATCAGGTCACAGACTGGAGTAGCAGACTGTGCTGGTCATCTGATGAGGTAGTCGGAGGTGGTTTATGTGCATGTGCTACTCTGGGGCCTTGAAACCTTTTTTAAACAATAAAATAACAGCTATTCATGGTTGGGGGTGTTGAGTGTGTATGTATGTCCACGGTGCCTCCGGTGAGACTCGCCACAAAACATCCACCATTCTTGATGGTCACTGTCTCAACTCCCCTGTTACCTGTCTGGTGAAGGCCTCTGGATAAAAATCAAGGTCACTGGGCCCTGAGCAGGGGATAGATATCAGTTCCATTTCTGCTTTACAGATGGGGGATATGGGGGGTGCTCAGCTATCTTGCCATTCCTGGTGTTGATTTCAGGAAAGGAGATTTAGTGAATCAGTTTTCATTGAGGTCACCAGTGAAGTAAAAGACTGATTCCCATAAGAAAAGTAACTATGATAGAAAGCAGCATCAACATTCTCTAGGTGCAGAGAACCGCCTCCTTTTCAGAGAAAAATGGCAGAAACGGGCAATGGGGAAAGAGGTTGGGTGCTCTTGGGCCTCGAAACTCAGACCTCCCCAGGACCTATGTGGATTGCTAAATGAGAGGATGATTAGTGCTCACTGTGGGCCACGGTGAATCCCAAGTATACAGCATGGATTACCTCAATCTTCCCAAGCACCCAGTTAATAGGTGAAGAAATGAATTCGGGGGTGGGCGTGTTTTTAAAACTTGCTTAACACTGCTCTGCTGAACCCAGGGCCTCACACGTGCTAAACAAGTGCTCTACCATTTTAGCTACACCTGCAGCCCTTTTTAAAATTCTTTTGAAGCAGGGGGATCTCAATAAGTTGCCCAGATGGCCTCGAACTTATGATCCTCTTGCCTCAGCCTCTCCACTAGCTGGCAAAAGTATCCTTCACAAGATTCGCTAGTGAGGTCCAGAGGTACAGGTCCCAAACCATTCATTTTTTTCCTTTGGCAAACCAGCTTGTTTTTGATTTGAAAATGGTGTACTTTGAACTTTTTTTCCTCCTGGGTGTTGAACCGAGGGGCGCTCTACCACTGAGCCACATCCCCAGCCCTTTTTATTTTGAGACACGTCCTCCTAAATTGCCCAGGCTGGCCTCTTAACTTGCGATCCTCCTGCCTCAGCCTCTCTCTAGTCGCTGGGATTACCACTGCTCCGGGCTCCAACTCTTCATTTCAAAACTGAAGATTTTGAGAGAGAAAAATGGGTTGATTTGGGGGCTGAATAGCAAGCTCTCAGTTGACTTGGCAGCGGTACCAGGTGTATTGATTTATTTCCTAAGGTAGAGTTCGAGCCTATTTAATTATTTTCCCGTGGGCGGGTGGGGAATTGACTAATTGACAGAACGTGAAAATACAAAAGCTCCCAGGTGGCGGTGGCTATCAGAGCCGCGCACGCCCGCTTGCCCGCGCCCAGCCCGCGGAGCAGGACTACAAATCCCAGGCTGCCCCGCGGCGGCGTGCGGCCTGCCGGGAGGCGCCTCCCGTGATTCCGTGCGGGCGTGGAGACCCGCGAGGAGGAAAGCGGCGCGAGCTACTCCGGGCCCGACGGCTGCCGGCTCGCGTCTCCTCGCGGGCCGCCCTGCCTCCGCCGCCATGCCCATGAAGGGCCGCTTCCCCATCCGCCGCACCCTGCAGTACCTGGCCCAGGGCACCGTGGTGTTCAAGGACTCGGTGAAGGTCATGACGGTGAACTACAACACGCACGGGGAGCTGGGCGAGGGCGCCAGGTCAGTGTCCGGCGGACCGCGACCCGTTCCCGTGCCTCACGCTGCCCGCGTCACCCACCGAACAGACTGAGCGCCGCGGGGCCGCCCGCAGTCGTGACCAGAGGCGCGGGGCAAGGCCCGCCCTTGTCTCCTTCCTCCCGCGTGGTGTGACAAGACCACCCTGAGGAGGCCACCGGACCCTTGGCCCCCATGTGGCTGGAGAGCTGGGGAGGGGCAGCCCAAGGACGCCTGACGTGGCTCGGGTCCCAGCTCTTCCACCTGTGGCATTGGGCGAGCTGCTCCAGCTAGGTGTCCCCGACGGGGACGGTCGCTCCGTCCAGGGGGAGGCGTCAGAGAGAGACGGCTGTTGACATCTAGCCAACCCTTGTTAATGCCACTCAGGCATCACGTCGCCGATTTTTAAGGGCACCCGAGGGATGGGGAGGCCCCTCTGGGGGCTGGCCCGAGGTGCCGCCGCTGCCCACGGGGCGTGGGGCGTGGCGAGTGGGGCTGGGGGCGTGGCGAGTGGGGCTGGGGGCGTGGCGGCGCTGCCACGGGCGGGCCCGTCACCACACAGTGGGGCGAGTTACGCAGCTGTCCCCGCTTAAGGGAAACGCGGGGTGGTCAGCCTGGAGTGGGAACTGGGGCGTGGCACTTGGCGAGTGAAAAGGCTTGAACTGACCCCTGCGCGTCTCTGCGCTCTTCAGGTGTCAGAGTGACCCTGGAATGTGGGGACTTCAGCAGGGTCGGAGCAAATACCCGGACAGAGCGGGAGTCTGGGAGGGAGCACAGTGGGAGGAAGCTCCTTGTGGAGCGAGTGTCCCACGGGAAGGGCTTGGAGGGCAGGGTTGATGGAAAGAGCCAGAAGCCTCCTCGTAGCCATTGCTCTAAGCAGGTGAGGCCCAGAGCTCGGGCCTGCTTATATGGGATCAGCGGGGTGAGGGCTTCCAGAGGACTTGGGCTTGGGGAGAATGGGCGCCCACACAGTCCTTCATAACCCACTGACTGGCCCCATGTCGCCTGCCAGCCTTTGCTCATTCAAGGGCCCTCCGCATTTTTTTTTTTTCTTCCCTTTTCTTTTTGGTCCCAGGAATTGAACCTAGGGGCGCTTAAGCACTGAGCCATATCCCCAGTCCTTTTAATTTTTTTATTTAGAGACAGGGTCACCCTGCGTTGCTTTGGGACTTGCTAAGTTGCCGAGGCTGGCTTTGAACTCGTGACCCTTCTGCCTCAGCCTCCCAAGCCGCTGAGATTACAGGAGTGTGCCCTTGTGCCTGGTGGCTCTCAGGATTTCTTTTGCCCCAAGACCTTACTCCATTCCAGGTGCCAGTGGCCAGTACTGTAGCCTCAGGCGAGCCAAAGCCAAGGGTGTCCACTGGGTAGTGGGAGTGGCCTGAGTGTAGGAGGGCTCAGTCAGTGCTCACCTCTGACAATGGAGGCCCAGAGCAGTCACAGCCACAGCCTTGAGTGTCCCAGCTGTGTGACCCCGGGCACTTAGCACCTCAGTTTTCTTAGTTGCCAAAGCCCACCTCCCAGGGTTGTCCTGAGTGTGGAGGAGTAAGAGGCCCAACCAAATTTCAGGACAGTGCAGCAGGTACCAACTGGAATTTCCATCATCTGCCCTTAATTCTGTCCTTACTTCAGCAAGAACCGCCCTGGGGGGTGGGAGGTGCACCAAAACCTTTTGGGAGCCTTGTGACATTTTCATCTCAGCAGTTTCAGGCCTTGTCCTGGTTCATCTGCACGAGGTTCTGTGGTGTTGGGAATCACTCTGCTGTGGAGTGTGACCAGCAGGGACCGGGTGAGCCCAGAGGTGGAGTGGGGAGTCTGCAGGGCCTCTGATCCACCCCTGGAGTTAGCCACTCTCAACTCTTAATTTCAAGTTCACCTCCATGTAAGTAATAACAAACCCAGAGAGGCCCCTCTTGGGTTTTGAGCGGTAGGTTACAGGGCAGAGGAGGCGGACCCAGAGGGCTGCTGACAGGGACCTGCTGCTGAACCAGGGGAAAGAAAGTGCTGCTCTGTCACCAGCACTTTCCATCAGCGGAACTCACCTAGTGGCCAGCAGCGTGGCAGAGGTGGTGAGGTCAGCTCTGGGGCAGGAAGGTCTGGACACGGCTGTACGCTGCTTGTTTTTCTTGTGCTGCTGGGGATGGGACCTGCCAGAGTTGATTTCCTCAGTCCTCTCCCCTTGTTCTGTCCCTGGGCTGTCACAGATGAGCCCACAGTAGATCTCAGGGTATGAAAGTGTGAAAGCAGAGGTGGAATTGTTGACTTAAGATCTGTGTTTTCGAGCTGGGGATGTGGCTCAAGTGGTAGCGCACTTGCCTGGCATGCAGGCCGCCCCGGTTCGATCCTCAGCACCACATACAAACAAAGATGTTGTGTCTGCCGAGAACTAAAAAAATAAATATTAAAAAATTCTCTCTTTAAAAAAAAAGAAATAGATCTGTGCTTTCAAAAAAAGTGAAGGCAATTTACATTTATGTCTCTACATATTTCTCTCAGTATTGAGGAATGAACCCCAGGGGGTGCTCTACCCCTGAGCTACAACCCCAATCCTCTTTGAGACAGGGTCTTCTAATTGTCCAGCCTTAAACGTGCATGTTGCACCATACCTAGCCCCAATATATATTCTTTTGTTGTTTTTGTTCTGGTACAGGCCAGTGAATCCAGGGGTGCTTCACCACTGAGCCACATCCCCAGCCCTTTTTTTATTTTGAGATAATGCCTTGCTAAGTTGCTTAGGGCCTCACTAAGTTGTTGAGGCTGGCCTTCAACTTGTGATCCTTCTGCCTCAGCCTCCCAAGCCACTGGGATCACAGGTGTGCGTCACCACACCCATTCCAGTTTATATTCTTCATGAAATGTTTCCTTTCTTCTGTAACTTTTTTTAAAAAAGTTAATCATCGAAGATGAAAAAGAATCATTTTAATTTACATGAGTTGAATGGGAAGGTTCTAGAACATAGGATAATGGGCCATTTCCCTTTCTCTTCCTCTGCGCTGCGTAGCAGTGGCCCTTGCCTGTCAGTTTTATTAACCATGTGTACGATTCTGTCTCAAGGGAATGGACCTTTGGTTTATGTTTTGGGAACATATTTCTTCTGATCTGGCAAATGCTGACTGTTGGTCAACTCTGCTGTGCAGACATTCTGATGCGGTTGTGGGGATCCGTCTTGGGAACATTCTGGCTCAAGGTCTTCCTCCACACCTGCACTGTAGACCATTCCTTTATTTCAAAGTTGGGGCCTGACCTGGACACACTGCACACCCAGGGGTCCCGCTGGATGGGCTTCACCCAACTGCCTGCTGTGCGGGCATCAGACCGAGGTGTGGACCTGTTGGGATTCTATTTTTCCTTTTAAATCTTTGGTCAGTTTTTGGGGAGTGTGCCACAGGTGGGCTTTTGATTTCTTTCCCCTGAGTGAATAACCGGGAGTCCCTGCACTGTGGGGGGCACATGGTGGGGGATCCTTTCCAGCTACAGTTCTGCCTTTTGCGGGTTAGTGTCCTCTGAGAATCCAAGGCAAGCTCTGGACACTCTCGAGAGCGGTCCATGTGTGCTCCACATTTTATGGTCAAACCCCTGTGACATTGGGTCGTTTCTTCTATTTGCAGGAAATTCGTGTTTTTCAACATTCCTCAGATCCAGTACAAGAACCCCTGGGTGCAGATCATGATGTTCAAGAACATGACCCCGACGCCCTTCCTGCGCTTCTACCTGGGTGAGTGCCGGGTCCTGGCTGGGCCCTGGGGGCCGTCTGGGCGGCATCTGAAAGACGCTTCTTTCCACCGCAGCAGTTGGGGTCTGAGAAAGCACCTCCCTCGTGTCCCCTGCCAGGGCCCTCGGTGGCCTCCGATCTGGACACCTCCCCCCACCTCTCCTGCCTCACCTCCAGTGATCTCCTGCTCACGGGCTGGTTTTTGCACAATCTCTTGTTGCGTGGTGCAGAAAGGCCTCGCCCTGTGTCCGGACCCCTTTCTACCCGCCGCGTTTTCTTGTTTAACCAAATAAGACTTTCAAGGGGCTGGAGATGTCGCTGTGGTGAGGCCCTGGGCTGCGTCCCCAGTACTGGGGTCCTGTGGGAGGGGTCTGGGCACACGGGGTCCTTGTGGCAGGGGTGTTGAGGTTAACGGTTGATTGGCATTTTGGAGAGCCACGCCCATGTCCGGGGTTGTGCTGGCCAAAAAGCAGGGGGTTGCTGCTGGGAGGTCCCTACCCCTCGCGGCTTCAGCGGCGCTCAGTTCTCCACAGCTCACGGATGGCTCCTGAAAAGTTCGGCCAGCGAAGGCAGATCAGGGACCAGAGGGCTGGCCTCGGTGGCCCCTCGTCTTCGGGACCCTGCGCGGCGGCTCTCCCGTTTCTTCCGCAGTGAAGGCAGAACAGGGCTTACCGGGCTGGTGGCTCCAGGGACCCGCAGGTGGGCGAACGGACCTGCCCTTCCCTCCTGCCTCTGCGGGGTGCCCGGGCCCCCTGGGAGAGGCCCGTCCAACTCCGGCTCTCTGCCCTGGGGAGGCACTCCAAGCAGGAGAAACCTAGTGAGAGAACATGCTGGAACATCATTGCTCTGACCAGCACGAACCTGGAGCTGGGGCCCAGGGCGCAGAGAGGGTGATGGTGGCACCCGTGTGTGTGCGCGAATGTCTGGGGGCTGCGCTGGAGCCCAGCCCAGGGGTTTGGAGCTTGCTGGGCCAGGGCCCCGCCTGCAGCTGCAGCGCAGGCCTTGTGTTTTATAAAGTTAATTATGGAGCCGCTGCTCAGAAGCACAGGGGCAGAGGCACTGACGGGATGGAGGAGCGGCTGTCCTGGTCTGTGTCCTCCAGCCCTCAGTGGAGAAGCACAGTTTCAGTCCTGGTGTTGTTCCTCCCTCTCCCAGAGGCGAGCCTGCTGGGGCTTCTCTCACCCAGAGATGTTTTGTCTCGGCTTCAGATAAGTGTGGTCTCCTGGTCTGTCTTTTTGGATGGTGGAGGGTGGACAGAAGACTGTCCCTGCCTGGGAGATGGGTGACTGTCAGGGCACAAGGTAGGTGGGTGGGTCATCCAGCAAGACCACTCCCTTGGGCCGGGATCATTGTGCTAGCCACGTGCCCCCTGTGGGAGAGGAGTCCCCTGCACAGCACTGTGCTCTGGTCCCTGGGAGCTGCAGCCCACCAGGAGGGCTGGGGGTCCGGTGTTTCGTGAGGCTTCTTTCTCCCTCGCCTTCTTGATATTTGTCGTCCTTATTGTGAATGGGCAATTGATCATTTGGAGCGTTGGGTAGAACCCCGGGCCTTGAGTGTACTGAGCCCGCTCAGCTAGTTCATGGGCTTTTGTTTAGAGACAGGGTCTCACTATGATGCCCAGGTTGGCCTCCAATTCCTGGGCTCCAACGATCCTCCTGCCTTGGCCTCCTGAGTAGCTGGGACCACAGGTACAGCCTTTGTTCCTGGCTTCTGTTTATTTTCATTGCTGAGTGATACTCCACTGTAGGGACACACCACAGTGGTTTACCCATTCCCCTGCTGAGGGTGCTGGGGCTTTTGCTAGGTGCTGAGATATTGGGGTGAGACTTATTGGAGAGAAGACCTTGAAAGATAAAGGGCTGCAGGAGGCGGGGCAGGGGAATGGCCGGATCTCTCTCTGGGACAGGAGGTCTGGGGAGGGGGAGCTGCAGATGACAACACAGCTGAGAGAGTCAGCCCCAGGCCTGTCCCATCTCTGCTGGGCAGAATGTCCCTGAGAGTGCGGGCTTAACCTGGGGTGCAGCAGACCCCAGAGGCACAGTGACGGGGCTGCCAGCTGGCTGGTACTTGAGGGAGCTCTTCTGAGGGGAAAGCTGAGCAGGTCTCGCTGCAGCACAGCCCCACAAGCTGAGTGGGCTGAAAAGAAAGGAGTTTACTTCTTACAGTTGTGTGGGTTTTTGTTGTTGTTGTTTTCCTTAATTGTACAGGGATTGAACCCGGGGTTCACTGAGCCACATGCCCAGCCCTTTTTATTAAACACAGGGTCTCGCTGAGTTGCTTAGGGCTTCCCTAAGTTGCTGAGGCTGGCTTTGAACTCATAATCCTCCTGCCTTGGCCTCCTGGGATTAGACATGCTCCCCTATGCTGAGCTTGTTTCTTACAGTTCCAGAGTCTGGGAATGCCAGAGTGCAGGGCCAATTCTGGTGAGGGCCCTTCCTGCGTCTAGACCAGCAGAGGACGTCACAGGGTGAGAGCAAGTGTGAGGCTGGGGTCTCTCCATCTGATAGAGCCACTGATGCCTGTGTGGAAGCCCCACCCTCCTGACCTCACCTAACCTTAATCCTCCCAGAGGCCCCCCTCCAAGTACCACCAACATATCAATTTGGGAATTGAGTTTCCAACACATGACCTTTGGGGGAACACATTAAAACCATGGCACATCTGCTAGGTGTGGTGGTGCACACCTGTAATCCTGGGACCAGGAGGCTGAGGCAAGAGGATCACAAGTTAGAGGCCAGCCTCAGCAACTTGGCGAGACCCATCAAAAATGTAAAGAGCCCCTAAGTTCAACCCCCCAGTACCGCAAAACAACAGCAGAAACCACTGCACACCTGCAGAGTCCCACGTGCTGTGACAGATGGCGTGTCCCTAGGTTGTTCCAAGGGATTGGGGCATGGGCATCTTTACAAAAAAGCACTATGTAATATGGTATATATCATATAATATGTCTAAATAATAATAAAATGTTATTCTGTTGGGAGGGGGATCATTATTCTTTAAGATTTAAATTTCAGCCATTCCAGAGGTTGGATGCAGTGCAGTGTGCTTAGCATGCCCAGGGTCCTGGGTTCAGTCCCTGTCAGTAAAAAAAAAAAAAAAAAAAAAAAGGCATCCAGTGGTGTGTGTCTCATTGCAGGTTTCTGGGTTCTGTTGTCTGTCTTAGCTCCTTAGGGTTCTGCATAGTCACTGATACCCAACAGCTCAGATGTGCACGGAAACTGACTTCATTTGGTGACCCTTCCCTCCCAGCCCCCTTCTCTCCGTTCTCCCTCCTCTATTGTGTAGGCTCCTGAGGTGCTAGGATTATAGGCTTGTGCCACTGCTCCCGGCCTATCCCTAGTTTTTTGAGGATTCTTGGTCATTGCCATTCTGACTGGAGTGAGATGAAATCTCAGTGTAGTTTTGATTTGCATTTCTCTAATTGTATTTATTCTGTGAAGTGTCTGTTCAGTTCCTTAGCCCATTTGCTGATTGGATTATTATTATTATTTTTTTGGTGTTAAGTTTTTTGAGTTCTTTTAAGTCCTTTATAAGTTGGTGCTCTGAGGTACATGTGGTAAAGATTTTCTCTCCTTCTGTGGGTGCTCTCTTCACATTATTGTTTCCTTTGCTGAGAAGAAGCTTTTTAGTTTAAATGTATCCCATTTATTGATTTTTGATTTTACTTGTTGTGCTTTAGGAGTCTTATTAATAAGGAAGGCAGTTCCTGAGCTGACCTGGTGAAGAATTGGGCCTACTGTTTCTTCTGCTAGGCGCAGGGCCTCTGTTCTGGTGCCTAAATCCTTGATCTGCTTTGAGTTAAGTTTTGTGCATGGTGAGAGAGGGGGGTTTAATTTCATTACTACGTAATGGATTTCCAGTTTTCCCAGCACCATTTGTTAAAGAGGCTAGCTTTTCTCCAATTCTTTGTCTCTCTGTCTTCTCTTCTGTACCATTTTGTCTGTTTTGGTGCCAGTACCAACCACACCGTTTTTGTTGTTATAGCTCCCTAAAGTCTGGTATAGTGATGCCTTTTGCTAAGGATTGCTTTGGCTATTCTGGGTCTCTTATTTTTCTAAATGAATTTCATGATTGTTTTTGTCCATTTCTATGAAGAATGTCATTGAGTTTTAATAGGAATTGCATTAAATCTGTTTAATGCTTTTGGTATTATGGCCGTTTTGACAGTGTTATTCTGCCTATCCAGTAGTGTGGGAGATGATTTTATCTTCTAAGGTCTTCTTCAATTCCATTCTTTGGTGTTTTGTAGTTTTCAGATCGATTCCCAATTATTTTATTTTTTTGAGGCTATTGTGAATGGGGTAGTTTTCTTAATTTCTTTCAGTGGATTCATCACTGATGAATAGGAATGCATTTGATTTATGGGTGTTAATTTTATTTCCTACTTTGCTGAATTCACTTATTCTAGGAGTTTTTTGCTGGAATTTTTAAATATAGAATATAGAATCTAAATATAGAATCATGTCATCAGTAAATAATGATAATTTGAGTTCTTCTTTTCCTATTTGTATTCCTTTAATTTCTTTCTTCTGTCTAATTGCTCTGGCTCGAGTCTCAAGCACAGTGTTGAGTGAAAGTGGTGAAAGAGGGCATCCTTGTTCCGGTTTTTAGGGGGAATCCTTTCAATTTTTCTCCATTAGAATGATGCTGGCCTTGGGTTTAGCATAGACAGCTTTTACAGTGTTTAGGTATGTTCCTAGTGTGCCTAGTTTCTCTAGTGTTCTGAACAGGAAGTGTGCTGTACTTTGTCAAATGTCTTTTCTGCATCTATTGAGATGATCATATGATTCTTGTCTCTAAGTCTGTTCATTTGATGAATCACATATATTGATTTCCGTATGTTGAATCAACCTTGTGTCCCTGGGATGAACCCCACTGGATCGTGGTGCACTATCTTTTTACTGTATTTTTGTATGCAATTTGCCAGAATTTTATTGGTAATTTTTGCCTCTATGTTCATCAGGATTATTGGTCTGAAGTTTTGTTTTCTTGGTGTGTCTTTTTCTGGTTTTGGTATCAGATGCTAGCTTCAAAAGAATGAATTTGGAAGGGTTCCCTCCTTTTTTATTTCATGGAATAATTTGAGGAGTATTGGTGTTAGTTCTTAATTGAAGGCCTTGTAGAACTCTCCTGAGAATCCATCTGGTCCTGGGCTTTTCTCAGTTGGTAGGCTTTTGATGATATTTTCTATTTCATTGCTTGAAATTGATGTTTAAATTGTGTATATCCTCCTGATTCAGTTTTGGTGGGTTGTATGTTTCTAGAAATTTGTCAATGTCTTTGAGATTTTCTATTTCATTGGAATATGTTTCAAAATAGTTTCTTCTGATTATCTTCTGTATTTCAGTACTGTCTGTTGTGATATTTCCTTTTTCATCATGAATTCTAGTAATTTGAGTTTTTCTGTTCATTTGTGACTAATAGTTTATTGATTTTATTTTTCAAAGAACCGACTTTTGTGTCAGTTTTTTGGATTGTTTCTTTTGTTTCAATTTCATTAATTTCAGGTCTGATTTTAATTATTTTCTGTCTTCTACTTTTGGTATTGATTTGTTCTTTTTCTAGGGCTTTGAGATATAATGTTAGGTTATTTTTTTGTGGACTTTCTATTCTTGTAATGAATGAGCCCAATGAAGTGAACTCTTCCGTGAGTTGCCTTCATAGTGTCCCAGAGATTTTGATATCTCATTTACCTCTAAGTATTTTTTTATTTGATCCCTGATTTCTTCTGCTAGCCATTGGTCATTCAGTAGTGTATTATTTAATGAAAGAATGATCAAGGCTTGCTGTCGGGGGAAAATGCCCCTTTATTGAGGAACAGCTCTGCATATTTATAGAGCCAGGGGTGGTTTGACAGTTATGACAGTTTAATGGTTGAAGGGTTTGACAGTTGGCATGGGGTGTTTTTTGATTGGTGGGTAAGGATCATGTGAGCCAGCAGGGCTAGTCTGATTGGTGGGTAAGGATCATGTGAGCCAGCAGGGCTCACCATTGGACGGCTCTTCTTGGGGGATGGGGAAGTTAGTCTTTGGAGCTGGGGTGACTCCCAACATTCCCCCCTCTTTGTTACTAAATGAGATTGGGTGTCGACTCATTCTAGCTGCTTCCTGCTGAGATGGGGGTGGTGTGGGAGTATCGGAGAGGAGGGAAGTAAGGAGCCCCCACAGGAGGGCAGAGAAGACCAGTATAACTTCAGGAACCAGATCAGTGAAGGTTCCTTGCCACCACAGATCCATGATAATGTCAGTCTGTTTGGTATAGGTCTCGACTGGAGTATTATCAGTAGCCAGGAGTTGGTAGTTCCTGAGGAGAAGCTGGTTAAAAGCTTGATTAGAAATTTTTTACCCACCTGAGTCTGAATGAACTTTATGATAAAGGGAAGGAACAGGTACAGGGAGTTTTTATAGCCCAAATCTAATGGGGTCTGTGGGTCTGCAAGCTGCACAAGGGGGGTTAAGTGTTCAGCCTTGAGTGGAGGCTTGGGCGTTTGGGCTTGAAGCAAACAGGTGATAAAGAACCAGACGGAGAGTTTGAGAGGCCAGGTCATCCTGCAGCTAACTTTGTTTGGCATGCCCTGCAGACCAGCCTGTCCTGCACCTAACACCCTCAACTCCACTCTTCATTCCTAGTCCAATGTAGCTCCCTCCCCTCTCTATTAAGGCTGCTCTTCAAACTCCCTCCTACCTGGGTGTCTCTGAAAGCAGCTGGCTTCTCTCTTGACCTTTCTCTGGCCCTTGGGTCCCGAAATATGACTGTGCCCAGCTTTCCCTGGTCTTGTCTCTCTTCACACCAAGAAAGCACGGGCTTTGTAATAAAGAAGGCAGCTTCTCTCACGCCCTGAACAAAGGCGGCCAAGGGAGGACCGTGCCCATTGTTACCATGTTTCCCTTTGAGAGCAGTCAGATCTCTCCAGGTCTTATGTGAAACACCTCAACCTTAAATACTGAGACTTGAAATTCTTACGAAACTGGGAGGGTGAACAAAACACACACGCTCCTCCTTAGGCCCAGAAGGCAACTGGTAAAGTGCTCCCTTATGATAAAGGTAGTTCACACTTATTCAGGGGTCACCATGCTCCGGACACCTGAGTGGTTTGTCAGAAGGACAACACACAATGGTCCCACAACCAGCCAGATCCAAGCAAGTAGGGGGTCTCTAAGGAGGAGAAGGGAGTCTGGCTGGAGGGGTCCTTAGGGTCACTTGGCCAGACATAGGGCAAAGAGAGGACCCAAGAGGGGCCAGAAATGAGGGGGAGCATTAGGTATTGAGCTAAGAAGGGGGACACGGGAGAGGCGGAGCTTGAGGGGATCTTGTGGGCAGGGATGACAAGAGTACTTAATGACAGGTGACGATCGTTGGCTCTTCTGATGAATGTGTAGGAGCACTGGGCTTAAGTCTGGAAATGAGACTCCACGGGGTAAGTTGGTTGGTTATTAGACAGCTTGAGTTGGCTGCCAAGGGAGTGCACATAGTCACCTGAGCAGGACCCTCCCATTTTGGTTTTAGAGGGGGCTTTCCCCCGGTGGGCAATAGTAAACAAGTTGACCAGGTGTTAAGGAGGCGGGGTTTTGAGAGACTGGGGTCAGGAAGGAGCCCGTCTTGATAGCACCAGAGTTCAGAGCGTAGATGGAAGAAGAGGGGCAGGGCATAGGTTTCGGAGATGGGTCGGGGTTCTGTAGACAGTCCGGGAGGAACGAAGGGACGGCCATACATGACTTCGAAAGGTGAGAGGTTAGAAGGCTTCTTTGGCAGGGCTCTAATGTGCAGTAAAACCAAGGGGAGCACCTTGACCCATGCAGGCTTAATTCCATGGTGAGCTTGAGGGTCTCTTTAAAGGACCCATTGGTCCTTTCAACCTCTCCAGAAGCCTGGGGGCGGTAAGGGCAATGCAGATGCCAAGGGAGTGATAGCACTAGGCCAGTCCCTGAGTTATCTGCGAGGTGAATTCTGGACCATTGTCTGATTGAATAGAAGTGGGCATCCCGAAACGGGGGATTATGTGAGTAAGCAACAGATCAACTACTGTAGAGGCCCGTTTGTTAGAAGTGGGGAAAGGCTCCAACCCATCCCAGAAAAGTATGACTGCGGGCCTGATGAGAAGGGAAAGGTTTAGGTTCTAATGCAGTATTGGTATTGGTTCTCTGACAGATCCGACAAGCGGAAGTGATCTGTTGTAGGAGGGTCTTACCACGTGGGGAAAGGTGAAAAAGGAGTGAAGGAAAGTTAGTGAGGCTCTGTGGACTAACATGGAATAGAGAGTGAAGAAGCTGGAAGAGTGAACTGTTGGGGATCTTTGGGCCGCTCCCCGGTGGTAACGAAGAGTAGTGGAGAGGAAGTAAAGCTCTGTAGGGGGCTGATCGAGCTGCTTGATCGGCCTTGGAATTCCCCACAGTAGTCAGGGAGGAGTCAGTTTGGGGCCTTTCAATGGATTATTCCCAGTTGGGAAGCCAGCCTGGAGGCTCGTAGTAGGCCAGAAATAAGTGTGGAATTAATGACTGCCGTCCCTCTGGTGGTCAGTAGCCCCTTTCTTTCCAAATGGCTGCGTGGGAGGTCAGGATATGGAAGACGTATTTGGAATCTATATATAGGGAGAGGGTTTTTCCTCTGCTAGCTCACATGCCCTTGTGGCAGCTATGAGTTCAGCTTGGTGGTTGGTGGTATTGGGTGGGAGAGGTTTGGCCTCTATGATGGATGAGAGGGAAATGACAGCATACCCCGCCACTCTCACCCCTTTGTGTATAAAGGAGCTACCATCTGAGGACCAGATGAGGTCCAAAGAGGGCAGGGGTCCCTCAGAAATGGTGGTAGGGCAGGGTAAAATCATACCTCCAGGCATTTGTGGACGGGAGCTTGTGAGGGAGAAGATGGGAGGAGGGAGGCAGGGTTTAATGGAGAGCAGGACTGAAAAGAGATGGAGGGATTTTCAAGGAATGAGACAAGGAGGGATAGAACCCTGGAAGGAGGAAGTGACTGTAGCCCCTTGTAAGGAAATCCTTCAGATGGTGAGGAGATGAGATGGTTAGCGCGGAGCCAAAGGTAAGCTTGTGATCCTCTTTCTAGAGGTCATGGGCCACTGCTAGGGCTCCGAGGCATGGGGGCCAGCCCCTGACGGTGGGGTTGGATAGGTGGGCCACTGGTACAAACGTGGGGCCATATTCCTGACCCAGAACGCCCAGACTTTGTCCCTGTTTCTCGTGTACATAGAGGGTGAAGGGTCGGGAGAGGTCGGGGTGATGCAGGGTGGGTGCCTGGAGGAGGACCTGTAAAGGACTTCCCTGCCGCTGAGGGTAGGGGTTCATCTTGGGGGCCCTTGGCCAGATTATATCTTTGGTGTAGATACAGACGCAATAAGCTGTTTCCTGTCTACTGTAATGGCCTTTTTCCCTTGAGAGAGAGAGAACCCTAGATATGTGACCTCTTTACATGCTATTTGGGCCTTTTTTGGAGAGGCCCGATATCCCTTTAAGGCCAAGAAATTAAGTGGGAGAACTGTGTCATCTGTTGAGTGCCCTTTGGACGGGCTAGAAGAATTTGTAGAGGTTTGCAAGAGGTGCAGAGAGCAGGATTGGGTCGGAGCAAGAAGAAAGCCTGCACATAAGCCATCTTTACCCATTTTTACGCTCACAGTGACTGTAGAGATTCCTTAGAATGGAGGGATCCAGGGATCCAAAAAGGGGCCATCTGTTTTGGTTGTCTAAGGGATAAGTGGGCCAGGCCTGGGTGCTATATGTGATCCAAGAGGCATTGTAGGGGAGAGTCGACCATCAGAGAAGACACATTACCCGTGTAAGGAGGAGGGAAGAGGACGCAGAGGAGGAGGAAACTGATTTATTGGCAAAAGGGGCGTCCCCGCTAGAGCCAAAAAATCGGGAGTGCCTAAGTGGCAGGTTCGAACTGCAGAGATTGGTCGTCACCAAATCCTGACAGTCGAAGCTCTCGTCCTGGACGGAGCCGGAGCAGTGGGAGACCTTGGCCAAGGCTTTTCGGGACCCCTTATGGAGAGGCCAGATACTCCCAGGGCCGGAAAGAGGGGAGAGGCAAGGCAAGAGAGAGGAAGGGGAGGGTAAGTATCTCTCTAGTGGCCGAGTCTTAAAGGTGAGAGGACTAGGACTTTCGAATCTGCCCAAGGAAGGAGTCCCTGAGGGCCACTGTAGCCTTAAAGGCTGTGGTGCTTTCCTCCCCACAGGTGGGCAAAGAGATTTGCTGGACGATAATCAACATATTGCAAGAGGGAGGATTCGGGGCACTGGGGGTGAAAAGATTGGAGGTCGGAGGCCAAAGTTTGTCCAAAGAGGGGTGGACTATCTCGAAATCCCTGAGGAAGGACAGTCCAAGTTAGTTATTGAGAATGTCTGGTGGTGGGATCTGACCAGGTAAAGGCAAAAATATCTTGTGATTCGGGGGCAAGGGGAATGGAGAAGAAAGCATCCTTTAAATCTATGACTGAGAAGTGGGTGGCAGTGTGGGGGATCTGAGACAGCAGGGTGTATGGGTTGGGAACCAAAGGATGTATGGGCCTAAGGGAGGTGTTGATGAGTCGTAGGTCCTGAGCTAAGTGATAGGACCCGTTGGGCTTTTTTACCGCTAGTATGGGAGTATTGTAAGGGGAATGAGCAGGACGGAGGGACCCCTTGCTAAGAAGGTCCTGAATAATAGGTTGTAGGCCCAGGAACGTCTGATAGAATGGGGAGTTGTCTATGGAACAGAGTAATAGGGGAGTCTTTCTTGGATAGATGGTCTTTTCTCCTACCCTGACAATAGGAGAGGTGGACGGCACTGTTTGCCCCCAGAATTCTGTCAGGACTGAGAAGGTAGCCCTGGTGTCAAGGAGAAAGTCAACCTTGAGTCCATCCACCTGAATCCGCACCCTGGGTTCCTGTCTATTGATTGTTATGGCCGGGGACAAGGGCCCAAGGCACCGTCAGTTGATTGCCATGCCCAGAAGGTCCCTGGCCATAGACCTCCTACGGGATCTAGGACAGTCAGAGCCCCAGTGACCTGTTGTTGACATTTAGGGCATTAGGTACGTGGAGTGCGTGGTGCGGGGCATGCCCTGGCCCAATGTCCCTCCTTGCCACATTTGAAGCAGGCGCCTGGGGGGGTTTTCGGTGATGGGCAGCAACCTGAGGAAGCACCCTGCAGGGCTTGGGCGAGCATCTGACATTTCTCAGTCTGGGGGGGTTGGCAGGACCATGTTTGAGCTTTTTTAGTTTTGCCCGGATGTTGGGGTAGCTCTGCGAGAGGAAATATGTCATAAGGACATGAGGGCCATCTGGGGTTTTGGGAGTTTGATCTGGGGCAGCAAGTGGCCCTGGAGGGTGATTGGGATTAACTTGGTGAGTTTCATCGGCAAGTTCCCAGACTCTGGCACCTTCCTCAAGAAGGCGAGTATTAGCCAATATCATGATGAGTGAGGCTATAAGCCTGGAGGATCCATTGAAACACTAGGGACGTAGTTTGGGGGGGGACAAAGGTGTCGGCTGAGTCAGGGAGAGCACCTGAGGGGCTGGACGGAGCCGATGGGGGCGGTCGGTAGGGAGGGGGTTCATCTGCTGGATAGGTCGGGGTGAGCATGAAGAAGAGAAAAAGCTTCAACACAGGGGAGCTCCGTCCACTTTTTCGAGCACTCGCAGGGGTTAAGCAGATCTCTGAGAACTGCGGGGTCTAGGGATCCTCCTGGGGGCCATTGACTTTGATTGTCTAATTGATGGTAAGGCCAATCTTGTGTGCAGAATTTAATAAGGGGGAGTCTGCAGGGAGGGAAGAAGAGGCCCCCGCAGGTCAGGAGAGGGACAAGGGTGGTTGAGAGAGGGAAGGAGGGAGGAGTGCCTGTTCTTCCACCCCTCAGGACCTCCTGCTCATGAACCGGGCTCCAGAGAGTCCACTGTGACCGTGAAGGTGGTGGTGGGGTGCATTCTCGACGATCACGGTCAAAGCCCCTGCCTAGCCCATCTGAAGTGGGAAACCCGATAGGGGAACTTGCCTACTGAAGCGCCGGTGTTGTGTGAGCAGCAGCGCTCGAAAGAGAGGACGAGGACGGCAAGCCTTGGGAGAGGGATTCCCCCTCCCGGGTTTCGGCACCAATGAAAGAACGAATAAGGCTCGTCATTGGAGAAAATGCGAGTTTATTGAGGAACAGCTCTGCTTATTTATAGATCTGGGGGTGGTTTGACGGTTATGACAGTTTAATGATTGAAGGGTTTGACAGTTGGCTGGGGTGCTTTCTGATGGGTGGGTAAGGATCAGGTGAGCCAGCAGGGCTAGTCTGATGGGTGGGTAAGGATCAGGTGAGCCAGCAGGGCTCACCATTGGATGGCTCTTCTCAGGTGGGGAGGTTAGTCTTTGGAGCCAGGGTGACTCCCAACAAGCAGCATCTGTTGTGATATTTCCTTTTTCATCATGAATTTTAGTAATTTGAGTTTTCTCTTATCATTAGTGTGACTAAGAGTTTATCAATTTTATTTTTCAAAGAACCAACTTTTTGTTGTCAGTTTTTTGGATTGTTTCTTTTGTTTCAATTTTATTAATTTCAGCTCTGATTTTAATTATTTTCTGTCTTCTACTTCTGGTATTGATTCCCCCCCCCCCAGGGCTTTGAGATGTAATGTTGGGTTATTTATTTGTGGACTTTCTATTCTTATAATGAATGAGCCCAACTCTTCAGTGAGTTGCCTTCATAGTGTCCCAGAGATTTTGATATCTCATTTACCTCTAAGTATTTTTTATTTGATCCCTGATTTCTTCTGCTAGGCATTGGTCATTCAGTTGTGTATTATTTAGTCTCCAGGTGTTAGCTTCTATTTTTATCATTGATTTCTAATTTTATTCCATTATGATCTGATAAAATGCAGGATATTATCTGTATTTTTTTTTTTTTTGTATTTGCTAAGTTCCTTCGTGCCATAGGTATGGCCTATCTTAGAGAAGGATCCATGTGCTGCTGAGAAGAAAGTGTATTTGCTTATTGATGGATGAAATATTCTCTATATGTCTGTTGAGTCTAAATTATTGATTGATTATTCACTTCTGTGGTTTCTTTGTTAGTTCTTGTTTGGAGGATCTGTCCATTTGTGAGAGAGGTGTGTTAAAGTCACCCAGTCTTACTGTGTTGTAGTCTGATTCTTGAAATTGAGAAGGGTTTGTTGGATGTATGTAGATGGCTGCATTGTTTGGGGGCATAAATATTTACAATTGTTAGGTCTTGTTGATGTATAATTCCCTTCAGCAGTGTTCAATGTCCTTCTTTGTCCCTTCTGATTAACTTTGGCTTGAACTCCACTTTACGTGATATGAGGATACAAACGCTGCTTGTTTATGGGATCGTGTAAGTGATGTGTCTTTCCCATCCTTCCCCCTTCAGTCTGGGAGTGTCTCTGCCCATGAGGTGAGTCTCTTGGAGACAGCATATTGTTGAGCCTTGTTTTTTAATCCAATGAGAGAGTCCGTGTCTTTTGATTGATGAATTTAGGCCATTTACATTCAAGGTTATTATTGATCTGATTTATATTCCTACTCATTTTGGTTTATTTTTGTTTTTTAATTTGAATTAGGTTCTCCTTTCATTGACTATTCCTTTAGCGTGGTTTCTCCCTTTGCTGGTTTTCACTTTTTTTTTCATTTCACTTTCATTAAATATTTTATCGAGGATGTTCTGTAGTGCAGTGCCGGGGGCCAGCCCCAGCGGGGTCCAGGGAGTCCCGAAGGAGGAGTGGCGTCGGCGAAATGATGAGACAGGAGTCGTTCCCTTTGAGCAATCTTCAGAGAGAGAGCTAAAGCAGCTTTTCTCTGGGTCCCCTTTTTATTACAATTTTTCTCATCATTATAGATTCACAATACGTCATTGATTATATAACTTAAAACTTTGCCAAGACATGACATTTCCTTAACCATGATTGAGAGCACACCGATCTACATTCTTCCAGGATATGACTCCCAGCCATACAATCATCAAAGTACAGATTCATCAATAAAACATGTCACCAATTTACATCCTTCAGATTTTCCCAAGATTTACTATTTTTCCCAAGATGTTATTTTCTTATTAACTAATGTCAAACTACGTAACCAGACTCTAAGTCTCCTAATTAATCATTAACCTAAAGTACACCTGCACTTTATTTTTAATCTAAAATTCCCATCTAAAAAAGTCCCTTTAAATCTTATATTTAAAATGTCCTAAAGTTTATGAATCATCCTTAAAGCATATCAGAAACCTATATAACTAAAGACTTAATAATTTCTAAACTTAAGAATCTAAATAATATTTTTAACATTATTCTAAAATTGTGTCTTATAAAGCTATTTTAATTCCTAAATTTATTTTCATAAAACTGGTTGAGCTGCTTTCTCAGAGAGTTTCTTTTGTTTCTCAGTCAAGGTACACTAGTTCTCAAAGAATTTGTTTCTCAGTGAAGGTACGCTAGTTCTCAGAGTTTGTTTTTCAGAGGATGATTGTTGTCTGTTATTAGGTTTGTCCACAATGTACTAAGATAGAAGAATAGCCTTTTATTTTGTCCTTGATATGCTGAGGGGTGGGTAGCAGAACAGCTTCCAAGGCATGAACTACCTGTTCTGTTCTAGCCATCTGAAATTTAATTGTTTGGCATTTAACATACTCATGCCTCCTGTGAGAAACATAAGCATGAAAATGCAAAGTCCCAATTACATAAAAAAGGGTCTCATGGTTTCGGTTACCCACCAACCAGTGTGGCTTTGCCAGCATTCATCCTCACTGTGACCCTGTCAAGACAGTGGGAGAGCGGCTTTGCCAACACTTTTTCTCACTGTGACCCTGTCAAGACAGTGAGTGGGGGATCGCCTTCACCAGTGCAGGCTCTAGTTGTGAGTTCTTTTAACCTTTGTTTATCATGGTTATCTTCAGACCTTAGGCTTAATTTTGCTGAACGTAGGATTCTTGGTTGGCATCCATTTTCTTTCAGAGCTTGGACATATTATTCCAAGACCTCATAGCCTTGAGGGTCTGGGTTGAGAAATCAGCCGAGATCCAGATTGGTTTCCCCCTAAACATCATCTGGTATTTTTTTCTTGCAGCTCTTAAAATTCTCTCTGTGGTCTGTATGTTAGGCATTTTTATTATGATGTGCCTTGATGTGGGTCTACTGCAGTTTTGTACATTTAGGGTTCTATGAGCCTCTAGTATTTGATTTTCCAATTCATTCTTCAGGTTTGGGAAATTTTCTTGTGTTATTTCGTTGAAAAGATTGTGCATTCCTTTCATTTGTAGTTCTGTGCCTTCATCTATCTTGATAAATTTTAAATTTAGTCTTTTCATGTTATCCTATAATTCTTGGGTGTTCTGTTCATGGTTTCTTAACATCTTTGAATGGTCAACTTTGTTTTCAAGATTATATATTTTGTCTTTCTTGCTTGAGGTTCTGTTTTCCAAGTGGTCTAGTCTGTAGGTGATGCTTTCAAGTGAATTTTTAATTTGGTTTGTTGATTCCTTCATTTCCAGGACTTCTGGTTGATTTATTTTTAGAATCTCTTTTTATTGAACTGATCTTTCACCTACTGAATTCCATCTCTGATTTCACTGCTTACATCATCCTTTACGTCCTGGGTCAGTTCACCTACGTACATGCTAAACTCCTTCTGTCATTTAGTCTACTGTGGGTGTCAGTGGATTCTGTTATGGGAGCATCTTGGTTTCTTGGGGCAGTTTGTCCCCTTGTGTTCTCGGGTAGTGTCTACCCATTTAGTGTGGACTTGAGGCAGCACAGTTCCTACTTGTAGACGTACGGTGTTCCTGAAGGTTCCAGTATCTTGTCTTTGAGAGAGAGACCATGACAGCAGCCATTATAAACAATATACCAAACTGCTTAAACCAACCAGCTCCTCTAAGACGTCTGTGATAGTGTCACAGTAAACAGAAATGATGTGTTCAATTATTGTCCACAAGGTGAACAGTAGGTTTGCAAAGGGTTTACAGTTTCAAATGGTGAACGGAGGGAGAAGAGAGTGGTGTAGGATGTGATGCTTATGAGGAAGGAGGAGAGAGAGTAAAACATCACAGGAAGAGTGAAGGGGGGATTGATAAAGGTTGGCTGTTGGTAGGAGAAAAGAGAGATTCCAGGGAAGCAGGTAAGTGAGAGAAGAAATTCATGTATAATGAAAGATTTTTAAATAAATAGAAAAAAGTAAAAATGAAACAATACACAACGGATTCTTGAAAAATACTTGGTTTCAAAAATGGCAGAAATTTGAGAGAAAAGAAGAAAAAGGAAAAAAAATCTTGATGAGCAGTTGACTGACTGCTTCTGTTGGGGTTCAGAAGTTTCTCAGCTTCCCTTCTCGGCAGCGGGGTTGTCTTGGGGTGTGGTGCTTGCTCCACCCTCAGGGTGGCCGGGGTGGCCGTGAGAGGGTTGGTCCTGGAGGTGGAGCTCCGGAGGCGGGGCGCAGGCTCGGGGTGCTCCAGGCTCCTCCCTGGCCAGCTGGTCTGCAGATCTGAAGTCCGTGCTGGGGCGGGGCGGCCATCGCGGGGCTCTCCTTCAGGTTCCACTCCTGTGGCGCAGGCGCTCCTTCTTAGCCCACTGTGGCTCCTGGGCACACCAAGATTCCTGGTCTCCGATTCAGAGACCGGTCCCTCCCACTCCCGCCCTTTCCAATCACCCGTCTCAGGGCTGGAAGGGGGGGAGCACCAGGTGGGTCCCCCTCCAGTGTTTCCCTGGGTAAACTCCTCCACGCTGGTCACTTGTCGCACTCTCTGACTCCCGGCGTGGGTGTGCCCAGTAACCGGCCCCAGGTGCAGCTGCCGGGTGGTGCACTCTGCTGCCTTCGCGCTGGCCCCACACACTGCGGCGCAGCCCAGCTGACCTCCACAGGCTCCTCACCGACCCCGCCCCAGGCTTCCTTTGTCGCTGTAGCTTGATCCCGGACAGAGGGACGAGCCTGGTGTGTGCCCCTGAAATTCCACTCCAGTCCCCTGATGCCTGCCCGGTCGCCCCTTTGCTGAGGAGCTGTCTGCTGGCCTTGGTTCGCGGTGGAGCCCGCAGGGAGACGGTGGGTCTTGGCGAGGACCCGCACCGCCGGGAGGTGGCCGCCCTGGCTGTGCCCGCTGGCAGCTGGCAGTCGCCGTGGGTGACGCCCGTGTCTTCCTCGAGTGCACCGCTGCCGTCGTCTGGGACAGCCGCTGGTCCGTGGGTGATGAACTCGTGTCCCTCTACCTTGCTAGACTCACTCTAGGCGCTAGAGTCTTTGGGGGAGGCTCTGGGTCCTGTAGATGGAAGACTGCGCCCCGGCAAACGCGTGGCTGCGCTGCTTTTCCTGTTTCTATCCCCCTTTGGCCCCTTTTCCACTGGCCCTGGGTCTGTTACAAATGGCCTTTACAGCATCGAGGTGAGGTGTCTTCCTTCTGTCCCCAGCTTCTTTCTGACCTGAATGGCTGTTGGGTTTTATCAAAGGCCTTTGCTGTGTCTATTGACCGGATCGTGTGGTCTTTTTCTTAATTTTAAGTGATGAGTCACATTTATTGGTTTGCATATGTTGAACCGACCTTTCGTCCCTGGAATGAAACCCACTTGAATGGGGTATTGTCTTCTTGATGTGTTTCTTCTATTTTTATTTTTTTAAATATCATGTTGTAGTTGTAGGTGGACACAATACCTTTATTTTACGGTTATGTGGTGCTGAGGCTCCATCCCAGCGCCCCACATGTGCTAGGGCAGCCCCAGCCCAGCCCCTCTTGATGTGGTTTTCATGTGGGGGTTTGTTTATGTTTTCTTTAGGATTTTTGCATCTGTGTCATGAGGGCTATTGTCTGTAGTTTTCTTGATGCATCTTGGGATCAGGGTTATACTAGCTTCATAAAAAGTATTGGCAAGTGTTCCCTCTCCTTATGAGAAGAACTGGTGTGAGTTCCTCTGTACAGGTCCGGTAGTGCTCAGCTGAGAATCCTTGAGGCCCAGGGCTTTTCTTTTTTGGAAAGATTTTAATTGCTGTTTCAACAGATACTGGTCTGTTTAGGATTTCTGTATCTTCCTAGTTCAATTTTGGCAGGTCATACATGTCTAAAAATTTGTCCATGTATTCCATATTTTTAAGTTTATTAGAGTCTGTTTTCAAAATGGAGCCGATAGTACTCTGGACTTCAGAGAGGTCTGTGGTGATATCTTCTTTTTCATCTCCAATCCATCTTATTGATTTCTTTCTTCTCACTCTTTTTTTGGGGAGCCAGGGACCGGGGATTGAAGTCAGGGACATTCCACCACTGAGCCCCATCCCCAGCCCTATTTTGTATTTTATTTAGAGACAGGGTCTCCCTGAGTTGGTTAGCACCTCACTGTTGCTGAGGCTGGCTTAGAACTCGTGATCCTCCTGCCTCAGCCTCCTGAGCTGCTGGGATGACAGGCGTGCACCATCGTGCCTGCTTCATTCTTTCTGTTGGTTAGTTTGAGTAAGGGTTCTCAATTTTATTTCCTTTCAAAGAACCAACTCTTCATTACATCAATTCTCTGTTTTTTTCTTCTCAATTGCATTATCTCGGCTCTGATCTCAATTATTTCCTGTCTCCTACTGGTTTGGGGGTATGCTCCTTTTCTAAGGCCTTTAAGATAGAACAGAAGCTTATTGATTTGGGATCTCACTCATTTTTTAATGTAGGCACTCGGTGCTACAAGGGTGTTTTGAAATCCCCCAGTATCACTGTTGGGGCCTCCTAGAAGTGCTTTTATGCTGTGACATTTTGATACATTGTGTCTTTGTTCTCATTAAAATTTTTTTTTTCCTTGTAGATGGACACAATATCTTTATTTTTATTTACTTATTTGTTTAATGTGGTGCTAAGGATGAAACCCAGGGCCTCATGGGTACCAAGTGAGCGCTCTACCACTGAGCCACAACCCAGCCCCTTGTTCTCCTTCTTAAGAATTTTTTCATTTCTAGGAATTTCTTAATTTGTTTTCATTTCTTACTACTACCTTGATCCATTCTTCATTTAAGAGAATATTTTTCAATTTCCATGAGTTTACATGGTTTCTCTCATTTTTCTTGCTGATATTTCTCGTTTAATTCCATTGAGATCTGATAGGACACACGGGGTCATATCAGTGTCTTTATTTTATGTATTTTGCTAAGATTTGCTCCGTGGCCTTGAGTATGGTTTATTTGGGAAAGTTCCATGCAGAGCTGAGAAGAGGTCAATTCAGCTCTTCTGGGGTGCCATATTTGTAGAAGTCCATTTGATTCCTAGTGTTGGGTAAATCTCTGTGGATTTTTGTTGTTGTTTCTCTGTCTTGATGACTTGTCTATGGGTGATACGGGTGTTTTGAAATCCCCCAGTATTACTCTGGGGTCCTATGTGGAATTTAATGTCATGGAATGTTTTTTCAAGTTGTAGATGGATGCAGCATCTTTATTTTGTTTATTTATTTTTCATGTGGTGCTGAGGATGAAACCCAGGGCCTCCCATGTGAGGCGAGCGCTATGGCCCCAGCCCGTGGAGTGTTCTTTCTGTGGGATTTTGTGTGTGGACATTGTGGCTCACGTGTCTCCTGTGGCCCTGTCTTCTTGTTGGGTTGTCCCTTACCAGGCTGTAGTGTCCCATGTGGGAATAGCCACTCCTGCTTGTTTTCTTGGGTCGTACGTCTGGAGTTGTCTTTGGCTCCTTCTTCCTTCAGTCTGTGGGTGTCTGCCTGTAAGACGGGACTCTCCTAAACAGCACATAGCTGGGTTTTGTGTTTTGATCCATTCTGCTGATCTGAATCTTAATTGAGGACTCGAGGCCATTCATGTCCAGCACATGGCTGAGTGTTTGTGGTTCCTGCTGTTTGGGGTCTTGCTGTGTCCTGTCCTGTCTGGACTCTCACTTAGTGGGCCATTCTTTGGAGTTTGGGGTTTTTGTTTGTTTCTGTGTGAAGTTTATCTTTGTTCTTTGCAGAGCTGGTTTGGTGCTCATGAATTCTTTATTTCTTCTTGTTGTGGAGTGTTATTACTTTCCCCTCTAATTTGAAACTGAGCTCTGCTGGGTTTAGTGACCTTGGCTGAGGGCTGTGTCCTTTTAGGGTTTGGAATATCTCGCCCCAGGCCTCCTTGATTTCAGACTCTGAGCAGACAAATCAGAAGTGGCCTGACTGCTTTCTCTCTACATGTGACCTGTTGGTTTTCTCTCTGGCTTTTAATATTCTTTCCCTGTTTTCCATGTTAGGTGTTTTGATGGTGGTGCGTCTCAGCAAACTTGGTCTCTGGCTGGTCTGTTTGGGGTCCTAGAAGCCCCCTGCATGTGGACAGCCGTCGTGTTCTGCCTCAGCTCTAGGTGAAAAGGTTCTTTCCTCTTCATTCCGTATCCCCATGTTCTTCCCTCCCAGTGACTCTCGGGTTTGGTCTTTTAAAGCTGTCCCCGAAGCCCTTAGCTATGATTTCCCCCTTTACTGCCTTCCATGTGTGGGGGTCGTGTAGCCCGTCTTCAGGGCCCAGGCTCCGTCTTCTGCACCGTCTGGGAGTGAGTTTGCGTGTGATTGATCTTGTCTCCCATCTCAGGGTTCTGCTCTGTCCTCCTATTTCTGTTTCTTTATTAAAATGGTCTTTCGCCTCCTCTAGTCACTCTCTCAATTCCTTCCTTAGATCTTCTTTTAGTTTGTTAGACATTCTGAGAAGCAGTTTCTCATGATCTTCCTGTTTCTTTGTCTCCCCCTCATCAGTGGGACCCCTTGTTGGGGGCTGTGGGTTTGGGGAGATTGTGCATCTGTGTCCTCAGGCCCTGGTCTTGGCCCAGGGGCAGTGGACTCCTCCACCTGTTCACCCACATTCCTGGGTTGTGACTGGTGGGGTGGCCTGGATTGAGGTGCTCCTAGTGTGCTGAGCCTGTGTGTGACTTCACTGTCCGCTGTGGCAGCGGATGCCCGCAGTGTGACCTGGGGCCCTCGTGGTTCAGTGGGCCCGGACAGTAGTGTGGGGTGTGTCTCCTCCTTGTGTGGAGGTGCAGCTGAGGACGAGTGTCAAGCTGTGGGGGACAAGGAGCGCTGTCCTCTGGTCCAGTGTGGCTCGGCGGCAGAGTCTGCTCCTGTGGCCTGTGGTGTCCCTGGAAGGAGGGAGGAAAGGAGGAAGGAAGAAGCCCTAGCAGCCCTGTGAACGAGGGAACCAGCAGTGGGATAGCGACACCCACCGCACAAGGCAGTTAGGAGAGAAGGACGCGGGCAGGGAGTGGGGAGAGAGGGGAGAGCAGGGCGGCGGGTGAGGAGGGGCGGAGGCACAAGTCAGGGAAGGGGGAGGAAGCCAGGAGCCTGGCGGACCAGGCAGGGGTGTGACTTTAAAAATGTACAAATGAGGAAAGACACACTTCTGGGGACACTGGGTCTCCCCCAGCCAGTGGGTGTGGCTGGCGGAGGGGGCCGTCCACCGTGTCCCCGGCCTGTCCCTTGCTTGTCCCTGGCTGAGCGGGGAGCAGGATCAGCTCCTGAGTCCTTGCCCTGCCGGGAGGCGGGTCTGGGGTCTTCTGGACCCTTCGCCCTCTGCTGCCCAGGGACCCGCTGTCCCCCATCCCTGCTGGTCTCTAAGCCGCCGGGCTGGGATGGGGGCAGGGGACGGGCTATCCTGGGCTGTCCCCACTGGAACCCCCCGGGTGGAACATTCTCTGCTGGGGCTCTGTTCTGGGTGCCACCGAGGTCCCGGGCAGCGCTCGGCTGCCGTGTGGCCGTGTCTGCTCTGCTGTCCCGGCACCTGGCCGCCCCAGTCCTGCCTGGTGCCTGTCCTGTGCAGGGGTGTCGCAGGGCTCCGCACAGGCCGCCCGGGGCTCCAGCAGGGGCAGCCTGGGTCCCCGCGGGCTCTCATTCGCATCCCAGCCAGGTGGCAGCAGCTTTCCTGACCTGGGGGTGCTGGGTGCATGGGTGCCAACAGCGCCGCGGGTCACCCAGGGCAGGCCGCCCTCTGACGGGAGCCCTGGCAGCCTGTGCTAGGTGCTGAGGAGGGTTGTGCGCCTCTGAGCCTCTGTCCAGGGCGGAGTCGTAGCGAGGGCCCCCTTTGAGTCACCTCCAGGGAAGCGGCGCTCCGGCTCCGCGGATCCCGGTCTCCATCGCTGCCCGCCCGCCTGCCCTGCTGTCCTTGGGTCGTTTTTTTTCCCCTGGGTTCGGGTCCTGGGGGTTGACCCAAGGACACTCTGCTGGTGAGCCACACCGCCAGCTCTGTGTTTTGGGTCTCACTGACTTGCTTGGGGCGTCACTAACTTGCTGGGGGGTGGCCTCCTCCACGTGATCCTCCTGCCTCAGCCTCCAGTGGGCACCGTCGTGCCCAACCTCATGGCTCCTTGGCAAAGAATCTGCTTGAATCTTTTGTTAATTTAAGGGGGAAAAGTTGGGGCAATTTTTTTCTTAACTTTTTATATAAAGTGTCCTTTGCTGTAGTTACAATCTGGATGCGCTGTCCTCCCGGGGTGCCTGTTACTACAGCCATGGAACTTGGGGAAGCCGGTGGCCTCTGGGGTCTGTGGAAGGCGGGGCCCCTTCTCTGTCCCCTGCCCGCTGCTCCTGCTGCCCTCCACTCCTGTCCACCATGCTCCTGTGTCCCTTTGGGCCCAGAACCCTGGGTTGAGCCCACCTCCGGCCATACCTCTGAAACCATGAGCCACAGCAAGCTTGTCCTCCCCTGAGTTGTCACTGTTGGTATTTTAGTCACAATGTGGAAACGTTAGCAGATTGGAGGGCTTTTTTTTTTTTTTTTTTTTTTTTTTTTAATGAGCAGAGTTGGAAATTTTCAACTTTGCCGAGTTCCAGGACACCTGCTGCTTTCTGTTGTCCTTTGATGCTCTTGGGCCCTCCTGGGACATCTCCACCCACCCCAGGCCACAGAGGTCTTCTCCTGCACTTGTGCCGCAGTCCAGCTGCAGCAAAATAATCCGGGGGCGAGGAGCAACTTGTGTACATTGACACAGCAGGAGTGGGAGCCGTTTATTGTAGGACCGGAGGGGTATGTATACATCCCACACAGCTCATCTAATTCATATCAACTAGATACAGCAGTCGACCAAGTCTCCACACTTAATGGCTCGCTGGCGCCACCTCGCAAACCACTCCCCCTGGCAAAATGCCAGACGCCATCCTGACTTGTTTACAGACTCTAACACACTTCCTTGAAGAACTGTGACCTTAAATGTCTGTTTTGTCCTGTGGTCCACTTTGTGTCATCTCCTGTGCTCAGTAGGGTGTGGCCTTAGACTTGGAGGTCTCGGGACCTATGACCCCGTGTTCAGCCTCCTTTCCCTGCTGAATACGCTGCGTCTGTCAACCAGTTCACACAAGTGGACAGCAATGTGTGGGGTCCACAGTTGGTCACTCAGCCATGGAGAGGAGCAGCTGGCACACACCCCACCCTGTCACTCTGGCTGCTACTAGAGGAAGGAGCCGGGTACAGAGGCCCATGTGCGGGTACACTAGCTCCCCTGAACCGTGTCTTTAAAAGGGTTAAGATCTGCGTGTCTCTGGGGTGTCTACCCCAACGTCCCCTGACAGTGATTTCTGAAGTCCTTTTTCCTCCCTCTCACTGGTGGACACTGGTCCTTAAGCTCATAGCAGCCTGTGGTTGTGCAGCGTTATATTGAACTTGAGTGGCATTTCAAAAGGCGCCGTGGCGCATGACTGTAATCCCAGCAGTTCAGAGGCCAAGACAGGAGGACCTCAAGTTCAAGGCCAACCTGAGCAACATCATCCCTGTGTAGAAATAAAAATGGGCCGGGGTGTAGCTCAGGGGCAGAGCAGACCTGAGATTAACTCCCAGGAAACAAAATAAAAGTGATAAATGAAGAAATGAAAGGAATTGGGTAGTGTTCATTCGGCGAGGCCCTCTGATTTTTCCATGTAAACCACAGACCTGTCAGCTTGGCGAGGATCACATTGAAATTACACTGCAGTTGACTGCTGCTTCCTGTCTCTGCACCTTAGTCGACCTTGCTCTCTCACCGTTTCTAGTTTTTATTTCTAGATAGCTTAAGATACCGTGTACAATGTGCCCGTGTCATCTATAAATAAGGACATCCACTCTGCTCCCCCTCCCGCCCCCTTCTATTTGGTCTTCACTGGCTAAAGTGGTGTTCCGCATCTGCGTGTGGGAGTTAGCAGCAGGGTTGTGCTTTGTTTTTGGTACAGGGATTGAACCCAGGGGCCACTGAGCCCTGTCCCCAGCACTGTTTGTATTTTATTTGGTGACAGAGTCTCGCTGAGTTGCTTAGGGCCTCGCTGTTGCTGAGAGTGAGTGTGAACTTGAGATCCTCGTGCCTCGGCCTCGCGAGCTGCTGGGATGACAGTTGTGCACCACCAGGCCCAGCTAGTAGCAGGTTTTGTTTTCATTTTTAAAAATCTCGGTGATTCTGATATGACACCTCATTGTATTCCTTAGTATTTTCCTAGTGAGTAAATTGAAGATTTTTTCATGGGTGTATTGGCCACTTCCGTTCTGAAGTCAGCTTGGCTTGAGTTGACAGTTGCTACATATTTTGGGCACAGGTTCCTTATCCCCAAGTTTGTGGCTTATGATGTCTTTGGAAGTGTGTAAGTTTTCAATTTTAGTTCAACTTTTTAGTGGTTTATTTCACTTAATTTTTTTCTTTGTGTCTTTATTAGTGTATTGTGCTTGCACATGACGGAAGTGTCACATACGCACACACAGTGTCACAGCTTGGCCAGGGCCACCCCCACCACTTTCCTCCTGTCTCCCTCACCCCCGCCCCTCCCACCCCTGTCACTTAATTTTTTTATACTTATTTTTTTGGTATCAGGACTTGAACCCAGGGGTGCTTAACCCGAGCCATCCCCCAGCTTCTTTCTTCTTTATCTAAAGACGGGGTCCTGCTGGGTTGCGAGGTCGGCCTTGAACTCGCATTCCTTCCTCTGGCCCCGCCTGGGGTCCCAGGTGAGGGCCACTGTGCCTGGCATCCCCTGCTTGTCTTTCCTCTCTGGCTTCCACACGTGAGAACACAAGGCCTCCACGCTCTGGGTGAGGGAGGCCCGCTTCGGTGGTCACTAGGGTCCCTCTAGTGGCTGAATCCAGCTGTCCCATCCACGTGCCACCCTGTCTTAGAGCCACCTGTCGTGGCTCATAGTTTAGCTCTTGATGTGGATGGAAACCTTTGTTCAGCAGGGTTATGATCTGCTCCTGTGTTCCCTTCTAGAAGGTTCCTTCTCTGTGCGGCCTTGGGCGTGCGGGGCAGGCGCTCTGAGAGTCCGCTCTCGGGTCTCGGAGGCGCACGTTCGCCGTCGTGCGGGGCCCACCTCGGCCCGGGCCGCACTGGAGCAGGCAGTTCCCGGACTAGGCCGGTCCCCGCGTGTCCCACCGCAGTGATGCCAACTCGGTGCCGTTGACGGGGGAAAGCGGACCCCTTCCCCTCCTTCCCCGTCTTCTGTTTCAAGGCGGTGGCTGCTCTGAGCCCTTCACCTTTCCCTGTGCGTTTCAGGGACGGCTTTTTCGTTTCTGCAGAAACACTTGCTTGGGTTTGCGCAGGGTCGGCACTGGAGCCGCGGGTCAGTGGCCCTGTGTCTCCTGTCGCCTAACAAAATAGTTCCTTACCAAAAGGCGGGGTGGGCGCCCCGGGCCTCAAGGCTGGTACTAGAGAGGGGGTTTGGGGACGGAGCTCGGTGTGTAGAGCCCCGGGTTCCATCCTCAGAGGGTGTGTGTGTGTGAGTGTGTGTGTGAGTGTGTGAGTGTGAGTGGTGTGTGAGTGTGTGAGTGTGTGAGTGTGTGAGTGTGTGAGTGTGTGAGTGTGTGTGAGTGGTGTGTGAGTGTGTGAGTGTGTGAGTGTGTGTGTGTGTGTGTGTGAGTGTGTGTGTGAGTGTAGGCCCCACCCACTCCAGGGAGACCTGGGCCACGGCCCCTGCAAGCCCGTCTGCGCGGCGGGGAGTCTTGGCTGGAAGGCGCGGTGCTGGGCACCCACCTGAAGGCGGCTCGGATCCCGGGAGCACGGAGAGCGCCAGGCGGCCTCCTGGGCTCTGTAAACACGTGTGTCCATGTGACAAGCGTCCTTGCCCCTGCAGCAGATGGAGTGGCAGCTTCTGGGGCTGTGCGCATGAGCTGAGCCTCCGTCCCGGGCCTCTCTTTCCAGACTCCGGGGAGCAGGTCCTGGTGGACGTGGAGACCAAGACCAACAAGGAGATCGTGGAGCACGTCAGGAAGATCTTGGGGAAGAGCGAGTGAGTGGCCGCCACTGACGGGGGAGGAGCCGAGCTGGGGCTGCTCACAGCTGGCCTGTCCGGGTCAAGAGGGCAACATCATCCCTGCCGGGGTGGCGTGGGGACAGGCCCCTGGAGCGCAGCTGGAAGGCCCCGTGTGAAGCCCGGCTTGGAGCCAGGGGACATCCGGCTCCAGGGGTCGCGCCTGGGGAAGGGCTGACCCCAGGATGCACGCTGCTCTTGGGGACAGCAGGGGGTTGTCGTCCCAGTGACCTTGCCCTCAGTGACCTGGTGGGTATGGGGCTCCTCGGGGACCCGGGCTGCGCTTCACCTCGGCGCTCCTGCAGGGAGACCCTCCAGAGGGAGCAGCAGGAAAGGCAGCAGCTGTCGCACCCGGCCAACTTCGGGCCCCGGAAGTACTGCCTGCGGGAGTGCATGTGCCAGGTGGAGGGCCAGGTGCCCTGCCCGGGCCTGGTGGCCCTGCCCAAGGAGATGACCGGCAAGTACAGAGCCGCCCTGAGGGCCAGCGCCAAGGACTGAGCCGCCCGCACACCAAGCTGTGGTGAGATGGGGGTGACCCCAGGACTGTGCTCGGAAGTCGCCTTTGGACTGAGGCTGAGGTGCTGCATGGATGTCCCCGTCCCTTGCTCAATAAAAGGCCTGGTGGCCCCAGCAGCAGCGTGCCTCTGGTCCTGCCGCAGGGAAGGGGCTCTGGGCAGGGAGCGTAGAGGCCATTGCCACCGTGTTGTCCTGGGACACTCTGCTCCAGTGCTGTGGGTCATCTGCTCTTGGGGAGGTGACAGCCACCATGGCTGAGCCTGTGGCTTGGTGGCTTTCCCACTCCTCGGAGGGCTGGCCTTTCCAACAAGCATGTGGCCCTTGCGTGGCGTGGGGTCTGGCTTGGGCAGAGCTGCAGCAGCCCACTGTGGTGCAGGCCCCTGTCACTCAGGTCTGTGGCCCCTGCTGGCGAGGCCACCCACAGAGCCCTGGCAACTCGGCCAGGAGGTGGTTGTGGGGGTCAGGCTGGCACCTTTCTTTCCTGGCCCAGCCTGGCCCGTCCTACAGCCCCCAGGGTGGTAGCTGGTGCAGGTGGCCTCTGCCATTGGGTGAAGCGGGCAGTGTGGCTGTGGGAGCTGTATTGTGGTTTAGGGATCTGCCAGAAATGTTGACGTCCAGGTTCCGGTTTGCAGTGACTCTGCACCGGACCTGTGCTGGGCAATGGCTTGTGGCTCTAGTCGTAGTGGACAGGGTGCTCTGAGGGCCACAGGCTCACGGGCTGGTGTTTGGTGGCCCTCGTCTCCCACAGCCAGTGTGGAGGGTCACTGTATTGTCCCCAACCCAGCCGCTGGCTTGGTGACACGAACTCCCAGGATGAGGGGGACCCTGATCCAGAACAATCGCCCCTCTGTGCAGAGGGACAGAGGCCTGGGCTCAGGCTCAGGACAGTTGCAGGGACCACCCGCCACATCTCTGGGCCAGTGGGTGGAGTGAGTGGTGGTTGGCCTGGGGCCACCCTCCCCGAGACGTGGGCAGTGGACGAGGATCACGCACGTCATCGTTTACAACTTGTCTTTGATGTATCTGAGCCACAGGGACTGGCGGAGCGGGAGGGCTGCCCGACGCTTAGCCGTGTCCCGAGCCGTGGGGCGGGTCTGCAGACAGCAGCTGTGTGGTCGTCAGGAGGCATGGCGGGCAGTGCCACTCGGGGATCTGGCTGTCATGAGTTGTCCTGCCTGTGACTTGGGGCCTTAGCGTCCTTACCTGTGAAATGAGAGGCCAGGTGACCATGAGCTCGTCCCCCACTGGTGGCTCCACCCTGGTTAGTGAATCTCCTTAGAGGAGGAGCCTGCTGCGCTGTGGCTCAAGGCCTGGTGACGGGGTCGGGTGGCCGCCCTGCTCCTGAAGCAGCCTCACCCAGGAGCTGCCCTGCGGTGGACACAGAGGTCGCTGCCTGGGTTTTGCCTGCCAGGTGTTGAGGGCCAAGGTCAGGTGGAGAGAGGGGGACTGTCCCACCCCAACAGTCCCCACAGGGCCCTCGGCCAGATATCACCAGTGCGGTGGGGAGAAATGAGGAACAGGCGCACACGAGGCTTTAATTCACTTTTAATGGTCTGCCCTCCTGTGGGCAGCAGGGTGGGCCACAGCGAGGCCACATCAGACAGCATGGGTCACGCACACAGCTGCGCATGCACGGCAGCGCCACGGACACAGCGCAGGGCTGCGGGCGGGACAGCGTTAGATACAAAATCAGGTTAAAAAGGACATGCCATTGAAATGCCATCACAGAACAACGCTCGCTTCACGGGGGACGGGAGCTGTGCACAGCTGCAGCCTCCACATGGTCTCAACCCGGAGTCCAAACGTCACGGCGTCAAGGAGAGAAGGGCAGGGTGACAGGGACGGTCCCAGGAAACCTCACGCCCGCACTGTCCTCTAGGAGGGTGCCTTTTTAAGGGCTGGGACGCGGCTACATTTTAACAGGAGTCCCAACTAGCGGGAACCCACAGCAGGGGTGTGGGGACACGTGCAGCTTCGCAGTCAGAGGACCAGGCCAGCGCTGGCCCCCAGGGGACAGGTGAGACAGAGGACAGCAAGTCTGCCACTCTCACAACTGAGCCTGCTCCCAAGAAAAAGCCACTGTTAAGGGAGAGTCTGCTGTCCCCAACCTTCACCCTTTAACGCCCCGTCAAGTGGTTGGGGTCACTTGGCTGCTGTTGTGCTGGCCAGACAGGTGACAGAGTATCAGGCAGGCTTCCACGTTTTTCAGCTAGAAAGCCACTTTCAAACGTGATTGTCACAGCAGGTGAGGGCCACAGCAGCGCCACCTTCGTTTTACATCAAAGTAGGGCCACCGAGCGCTGAGGGCCCGCGTCTCTCAAAGGCACTGAGCACTGTCCCCGTGTCCTCGAACATGCTGATGCTGCACCGAGAAAAAGAGCAGCCTGGGGCCCGGGAGGGTCCCGGTCATCCAGCAGTGACCGCCAGGCTGGGCTTGGCTGCAGGGCCGGGTCTCCGCTCAGAGCCCGGTTATGGGGAGTCGTCAGGTTAGACCTGGTGACACTAACTTGGTGTCTGTGGCTTTAAGGACAAACACCAGTTCTTTTCTGAAAATTATGATTTGAATTTTTCAGAAAGGAGTTTAGCCTGGGGACTTCCCACCGTGCCCCCAGGGGACAGGGAACTGCACCAAAGACCCTCCGGCTGTGTCCTGGCCTCGCTCTAGGCCCCGCGGACAATCCGCACCCTGGCCTGGCTCTGGCCCCGTGGAGCCCGGGACCTGGGGAGCTCCTTCCAGCTGGGTTGCCAGCTGCCGTGTGACCGAGTTGAGAAATGGCCACGTAGCTGGGGACGCTGCAGCCCTCGTGTGAACAGAAATGTCCTCCTGTCCCCTCCTTTCCTGTCTGGAGAGAAAGGCTTCCCCACGGGAAGATGCAGGTAGGAAAACCAGCATCTCCCCCAACCAGGGACCTTGAGCAACTGTCAGAACTGTCCAGGGCAGGGGCGGGCGTCTGTCACACACTATACAGCTCTGTACTCGGGGTATGGACACATGTATGTCACTCAGGCTGCTGCGGAGCCCTGGGGCTGGACACGCCCAGTGCACACTGCGGGGACGCAGGAGGAGGGGGTGGCCCGGAACCTAGAGTGCAAAAGACCCAGAGCTACCCTGTCGCACTGGGGGCTTGGCTTTCAAAATCTACACAGTTTAGACAATTTTCAGAGCTGCATGACTGACCTAGAGATCGGTGGCTGGGCAGGGGACATGGGGGCATCTGCTCACTGGCTGAGGTGTTCCCAGGACCAAAGGGCACCTGGAGAAAAATCGGGTCTCACAGGACACTTAACAGGCTTAGGGGACCTGAATGCCACTAGCCAGAGGCTTCTAGACACGGATGCCAACTGCCACCCAGGAGTGCTCTGCAGGGAGGCGTCCCCAAAGGACAGGGCGAGGCTCTAGCCTCAGTCTGGCTCCCACCGTGGCCAGCTGCCCAAGTGGCCACGGGTAGGGGTGTGTGCAGCCCTGCCTGCCCACCCGGGGTGCCCACAAGATAGAAAACGAGGGCGCACGGCAACCACACCCCAGATTCAATAGAAAAACCCATTTAAGGACCCCAAAACCTCAGCCTGAGGGCAGAGGCTGGGCAGCACGTCACCTTCCAGGAGGAAAGGGACCAGTGTGACACTGGGCTGAGCGCCTGGGTCTTTTCCCGTCTGGTGTACGCGCACATGACCCCAACACCTGACTCAACGTCATTTGAGCTACTTCTAGGAAGAAGGCCACTTAACCAAGAAGTGACCATGGGGAGTGTCCTCCCCCAGGCTCCATGCAGAGTGCCTCGGGGACCTGGCCTCACGTCTTCACACCCAGACCACAAGCTCCCCAATGCTGACAGCCTGTGACGGCCGCACCCCAAATGGTGAGTCTCCTTAAGTAACCTGAGGCTCTGGCCACACGAGGGACTTCTGAGCCCGAGAGCATCCTCCGGGCTCGGCCCTGGGCAGCTCAGGCCGGCACCTCTGCAGGCACACGGGCCCCCGGGCCACCATGCGGCCCTCGGAAATGCAAGAACATGGAAGTAGTGGCTCGAGGGACACCCACCAGGCCAGCTTTGCTCTCGGGGAGCCTGTCTCACCTCCCTAAACACTCAAGTCCATCGGCCACCACAGCCACTCTCCAGCCTCTGCTGCCCAGGAGGAGTAACAGCCCTAGTGACGGAGCCCGAGGCGGATGCGTCTCCCCTGATCCTGCTGCCACAGCCCGGAGCACTGCCCACCCCAGGAGGACACAGCCCCTCTGGCTGGAGCCCACAGCCAGTGCCATGGGGACAGGCCACCTGGTCAACAGATGCAAACTATGCTCATGGAGGTGACAGTATGCCTGGTAACCAAGCTCGGCTTTTGGTGTCAACTCTGGTCACTAATTTCTGAGGAAGACGGTCCCTTGGGGGTGAGGGTTGCTTTCTACAGGGTGGGTGGCCTGCTTGGGCACCACATGCTGGGACAGTGAGAGGCCACCCCGCTGGGCTCCCGTGCCACCAGCCCTGACCTGCTCCCGGGGTGTCAGGTGGAAACCCCTGGACAGGGGTCCTCACACGCCAGAAGCTGCACAGTCCCTGTCCACGCAACCCCCCTCCCCACCTACTCGGGAAGGGGCGTCCAGGGTTGAGGGTGCCCACCCTGCCCTGCTGGGTCAGAGGCTGCAGCTGCCACGAGCGTGAGGTGACCTGAGGACGTCTGCTGTTGCTGGAGGTGTGACAGGTCTCCTGTCGCCGTTTGGTCTGACCAGCTCCAGCCTAATCCTCAGAAGCAGGCGCAGATGATGGAGAGTCCGCAGAAGCCCGCCACAGACCAGGACCGCGGTCAGGGGACCCGATGGTCAGCCCTGTCGCCACGTTTCCGTTCACAGGAGCCACGTGCACAGACCGAGGAACCACGACGCTCTAAACAAATGATTGTCTCCGGAACCCGCGGTGCTAGTCCCCAGTGCTCCAGCCAAAGGTGCCCGCGTTCCCGTGGCCCCGCCCACAGGCAGGTGTCGCTAACGTTACAAAGTTTGATAACAAGTGCTTAGAAAGTGCTATTGTCACCCTGGCAATTAGTAGCTATTAATTCCAAGGACATTTTTAATATATTTACACACATACTGTTCTCTTAGGTTCTTTTAGTTGCTTTAATACTAGTCTCTGACATTATAAAACTTCATTTTTCTGGTTTTTTGCCCTTTGAGAATTGCTAAATACAAATGGAGTTAAAAGATTTTTCCAAAATCTTCATCAAAAGGCATGAAAACGCTTCTCACGGCGGGAGAGGATCCCACTGGCTGGGGTCAACAGGAGGAACCGGGTGGGACCCGGCCACCCTTTGCACATACCAAACACCACTACTTTTGCTCCCCTTGGTCCGAGCGGTCCTGGCGGGTCCCACGGGCGGTGGCGGGCTCGCGTGGGTACTATAGGCTGGCTCCGGTGATCTGGCCGTTGTACTCCGCCGTCTCCATCTTGAGGATGTAGGGGATTATGCTGTCTATTGAAACATTGCCAATGAGACCAGTGAAAAAGAGTTCCTCCGTTATGCTGGAGCTCATCAGCCTGAGCGCAGGCAGGCGGACGAGGATCCGGGCCAATCTGCAAGAGGGAGCCGCGTTAGAGACGGGAGGGCCTCCAGCTCAGGCGACCAGGCCGCCACCGCCACCCACCACCGGTTTTCCTGACTTCAACAGCAGCTGTCCCTGTTCATCCTGAGGACACCCAGCAGGTGAGTCACACTCGTGACAACACTGGGCTCTCACAAAAAGAAAGCCACTGGCCTGCCACTTCCTAAAAGACAGGAAGAATGTCTACGTCTCGATGAGGAAAAACCCACGACACACTGTGCGATTAAAAAGCAGGCGCAGGATGTCCCCATGACACTCATGGCTGTCCCTGCCTCTCAGGAGCTCCTAGAACTTGGTATGGCCTCAAAATCCAGGTAAAAGATGCTTCACTTTGAAGAAACCCTGGTGTGAGGGCCACAGACACTGTAGCTGCTGTGTCCCATGTGACTGCGCTGCTCCTTCTGTATTAGATAAAAAGTTAGGGGCTTTGATTCCCAGTAACATAAAGCAATTTTCTGGAAGTGAACACAGAAGGTTAAAGGTAGGACAGCTCCAGGTGATGCCTTCTTAATGAAGTAGTTTGTCCCCTTTGCACTTTCTAGAATGTTCTAAAAAAAAAAAACTACATTCAGAGCATTCAAGCACCAGCACCTACAGCCGGCTACAATGGACTCCCTGCTCTGATCCTGCAGGGCGTACGGGGGGGAGGGACACCAACACAGGCTGCCGGGCACAGGATGTCAGCAGGGGCCATCTCAGCCTGGGGCGGGCCCCAGAGAAATAAGCCACGGGGGTCTGTGGGGAGCGCGTGGTAGAACCTGCTGCACACGCTGAAGGGACTCTGGGCTCAGGACAAGGGCTTCAGAGACTCTGCTGAACAGTGGTGCTACAAAAGCTGCAGCTGGGCCGCGGGACGGTCCTGGCTTTGGCACTGCAGTCAGCCAGGAGGGCCGGGTGCCCTCAGGACAGCAGCACTCAGGACAGCAGTGGGTACAACTGCAGGACCCGGGCAGTTCTGGGCAGGGGACACAAGCCTAAGGAAAGGCTTCGTCTGTCTGGACTGTTACTCCTTGTGAGGTCAGAACGGGATCAAAAGCAGAAAATGGTTGGAGTGAAAGGGGGCAGCAATTCCCTAGCCCCGGGGTCAGGGCAGTGCGGGGGGCCGTTCTTGGGCAGAGCCAGGGAGCCCGTGTTAGTGCTGCCAACGCCGGACCAGCCCCCAACGCCCGGACCCCTCGCAGCCAGCGTGTCTGGAGGCATGACCTGTGCGACTCCCTGCTCTCCCCTAGGGTCACACACAGCTGCTGCCCAGGACCAGAGGCAGCGCTTTCCAGTGGGCAGACAGGGCCTTGCCGCCCCAGGAGAGGGACAAGCACTCTGAGGCCTCCCAGCAGCCAGCTCTGGCCCCGCGATCCTGCCGCGTCCACTGAACAGGACAGGTGGGCGGAGCTCACCGGTAGGTGTCCTCGGCGTAGGTCTTCTGCACGTAGTCCTGCAGCTCCATCTGCGCCTTCTCCTGGAACTTCTCGATCTGGCTCGTGCCCGTCAGACCTGGGTGATCTGAAAGCAAAAGGACCCCCGGGTTCCCCTCTGCCCTGGGGAGGCCTCCCCTGCAGACCCCACTGTGGTCACTGTGTGTGCGTGGAGGGGGCGGCAAGGGGAACCAGCCGGGCAGGTGCCCCACGGCCAAGCTGCGCCCCACCCCAGCCCTTTAACAAATGATCTTTAGATTCCCAGACAGGGTCGGAGTTGCCCAGGCTGGCCCTGAGCCCGCGGTCTCCTGACAACAGTGGTCACAGTGTGCCCACCTCGGCCAGCTGAGTCGAATTTCTATGAAGCTTTCCCAAGGTGACGTCCCAAACTTGGAATCTCAATCCCATTGGGACGTCGCTAGAATGCTAGCTTTGCCACCAGTTTCTGCCAAGGTTTCCAAGAAGGAACTGGGCTCCAAAGGGGCACCCCTCTTCCCCCTGGGCACAAGCCCAGCTGAGTCGGATGTGGACACCTGGCTGCCACCACAGAGCCAGGTGCGGGAACTGCCAAGGGACAGCGCCCTCTGGGTACTCGGGGACAGGCTCCCGAGCTGTCTTGGGGACGGACAGAGCCACGGGGAGCCTGCCCAGGTACTTTTGCAGGGTTGGCTGGCACTGAGCCCAGGTGATCACAAAGAGTGCAAGGAGCACCTGCTGAGGCTGGCCGGGAGTCCATGTGGCCAGGGATCTAATTAGGTATTGAATAGCTGTCATCTGTACCCTAATGTCCCCAGACACGGTGGCACGTTTCTCGGGAGCTGTAAAAGCCCAGGACTAACAGAATGTCTGCATTTGCAGGAGCCAGTCAAGTGGCTGTCGGGGGACACCACGTGACATACAGAGTGGCAGGGCAGGCTACAGCGCTGACAACACGATCATGGTCAGAAATATCAGTGGGCACAGGGAAGGCGTCCCGGGTCCCCAGCGCATATCTTACCGGGGCTAAAGAGAACTATAGCTTTAAGGTATGCGTACTCATAGCCGTCCACCTCGAGCCGCGCCATGCCGTTGCAGAACTCCTGCAGCTTCCAGATGTGCTCCATGACCTGCTTGATGCGCTCGCCTGACAGCTTGTCTGCAAGCAGACCACAGGCCCTGAGCAGACGGCCACCGCGGGGACAGCAGGGGGCTCCGCTCAGCACCTCAGGCTGCTCCCAGCACAGGTACCCACGCTCCACTGCGCTGTCACCCGGCCTCAGAAGCAAGGCCCCAGGCTGGGGCCCACCCGGGAGGTAGCTCCCTGACTTATGGTGCCACTGGGGAGCTCCTTAAGGTTCCCAACTCCCCAGGTCCCGAGGAGCATGTGCTGACTCCTCAACAGGACATGGACAGCCGTCGGGACAGTGTGACCCTACAGCACTCTGCAGCAAGTGTCGTGGTTCTACTTGGTTTAATTTGAAAAATAAAGAAAACTCAGGTCTGCTGCCAGGTGGCTCGCGTCCCAGGAGGAGCCTGGCTTTACGGAGAGGGTCTCAGCGCTCATGTGGAGCCCTGGATACTCCCCTTCCACATGCTGGTCCTCGCCGTGCTCTGGGCACATGGCCTGGGAAGAACTTGGCCGTGTCTAGCAATGACAGGAGACTAGGGGCGGGTATGTGTCCCTCTTGCACTTGTTTCATTGGAGGCCAGCTGTGGCCTCACCAGGGCCTCAATTTCTACACAGGTCACAGTCCTGAGGACAGGCCTGGAGAATGTCACATGGAAGGACGACAACCAAGGGACGATGGGATTGTAAGCTCCAACTATTCTTGAAAAAGAGCACTAAATGCCAAAGAGGTTGTGGTCTTCACAATGGAGATCACTCTTTACACAAAAAGGCCGTTCCAGTTGCTCTGACTAGTGTGGTCCCACTACTTTGAAATCAAGTGCCCCCCCCCCCCCCATGGTGTGGCGGGACGAGAGACTGTGCCATAGGCCAGGTCACCCTCCTCCCTGCATCCCGAGGCCCTACCTTCCTGGATGCTGTTCTGCAGGTGGTTGACGATGGCGGCCAGGATGGTGGAGAGGCTCATGACCTGGGCGCACTGGGCCAGGCCCAGGGTGAAGAGCTCGTTCCAGCAGGCCCGCACCAGGCTCGTGTTGCAGTCCTGCCTGGGGGCGGAGGGCGACTCAGCGGGCTGCAGCACTGCACCTGGCACTACCCGGGGCCTCCGCCGGGACATGCCCACAGGCTGCACGGGAGCCAGGCCGCTGCTCAGTACCGAGCACAGCACTTAACATCCCCCTCCAGCAGGGAGCTGCCCTTCTGCTGTTGGACTGAGGACAAGGCTGCTCGGCCCCTGGGCTCCGTCCCCAGCCCTTTTTGTTTTTCATTCTGAGAAAGGGCCTCCGTGGCTGAGGCTGGCCTCAAACTTGTGGTTCTCCTGACTCCACTGCCCAAGTGGCTTAGGTCACAGGCACACACGACGGTGCCCGGCCCGTGCTATGCAACAACCCTCAGCCTCCTTCCCCAAGTCTGCTGGACCCTCAGCTGTCCTGGCCTGGTTCTGTCCTAGGAAGACAAGATCTGTGTACTCGACACCCATAGCCAAGGTCACGAGTGACCCTGTGGATCAAGACAGGAGCCGAGCATCCACCTGAAGGGGAGAAGTGCACCCACCCACCTGCAGGTGGGAGAGCACCCGCTAGGGCTGGGCATGCAGCCCTGCTCTGGGAAACTTCTGCCCATGGGAGGGACACCGTCAGCCCTACACAGCAGCCGTCTTGGTGCTCTGAGGCTGCAGCCCAGTGGGGCTGGGTCGCCCCCTCTTCTGCCTCAAGGTTTCTGAGGCTGTGGGCTGGGGGACAGAGCTCAGGTGGCCAAGTGTTTGCCTCTCACGCACAAGGCCCGGGCTCAGTGCCCAGCACCACCAAAAAGGAAAAAAAAAATCCGAGGAAAACTGCCGTCCCCACAAAGGCTGTGCCTGCATTTGCCTCAGAAAGGCCCCCTGCGCTGAGCGTCCCCTTGGCTCAGTACAAACCTCCTGTCATCACAGTCGCCCCCTGAGCTTGGAGCCTGATGAGTATGTGAAACCCAAGGGACACCGCTGTAAGGTGGTGACATATTTTGTGTAGCCCTCTGAGGAGGGTCCACATCCATGGCAGCAGGGACGTCACTTTTTAACCCCATGTTTTAAAAATCTCCCACAGGGAACCCGGTCCCTGCCACTCCAGGAACAAATGCCCGTGTGGGGACACAGACCAGTGCTGCGTGGGGGACGCAGGCAGTCGCATGGTCTCAAGGGCCTGACCACAGCTCCTGGTGCCACGCCTTTGGCTCGTGGAGGTCTGGGGCCTGCTGCAGGGTGGCCGCCGGTGACGCTCCCAGTCCACGGATCAGGGCGTATGTTTTGAAAAGGGCCACTCACCCGAGGGCCTGGAAGGCGGGGATGGAGCGGGCCCAGTGCATGGAGAGGAAGAGCAGGCGGGAGGCGGACTCGCAGATGTAGTGCACGTTGAGGTACTCGGGCATCGGGCTGGGCATGGTCAGCTGCAACAGAGGACGGAGAGGTGAGCAAGGGACAGTGGCCTGGCAGCAGGTCCCCGTCCTATCCCACCAGCAGTGGCGGCTGGGGTCCCTGAGTCAGAAGAGCCAGTGTGTCTGCAGCAGGGTGGCTCCGGCCCCCAGGTTTTTCCACTCAGTGAAGCAGGGTCCTGGGGACACAGTCGGGAGGCCCAGGGGACGTCTCAGCTCGCCCCTGGGACAGTGCACTGCTCTATCACTGCCCCAGCACAGTGATTGTCTGCTGCACTCACTGGGCCACAGGTTCAGGTCCAATGGAACCGGGGCCCCAGGGCCAGCTCCATGACCGACAGGCATGGTGCAGGTGACCCTGGTGCCAGGAGGTGACACATCCACCAGAAAGGCGGGCCAACGTGCTGCCCTGCTTCAGGGCACCCAACAGCAGGGACCGAGTCATCTCTCTAGTGAAGGCAGCAGGCGACAGAGACCTGTTCTGAGGCGTCTCTACAGGGGCTTCAGGGGTCCTGGGTTGACCTGGGCACTCACAGCCCCAGGGACAGCTACCATCGACCTCTGTATCTTGAGGGCAGTGGCTGCCACCCGCCGACTCTGACCCCAAGGGCTCCACTGCATGGAGGTGCCCACAGCCAGGCTCTGCAGGGAGCAGAGGCAGAGCAGCCAGCCCCCACCCTTGGGGACTGCCCGTCTTGGCAAAGACAGGCCACGCCTGTTGCCGGGTCCCTGCACAATCGAGTGGCACTGCGAGCAAGACAGGGAGGACTGCTCTGGACTCAAGATCTGCTCAAGCCACTCCGCCACACCACAGGGGTGGGGACGGGGACCAGCTCCCAGATGATTTCAGACCCGCCTGTGGCCGGGCCACAGACGCTCACCTTAAAGGTGACGTGTGTGTCTGAAAGGAGGGGGCCTTCGACCTCGATGATGGGCGTCGACTGGTCTCTGCTGATGACGTGGATGCTGCCCCCTCCGCTGGTGTCCACGCCGTCCGCCAGGCCGGGAGGTGAGGCGCCATCCGCCGTGTTAAGTGCTTTAGCTAAGGTGTCAAACGCCCTGTGAGCGGAAACCAAGCAGGTCGTGAACCTGTGGCTCCCAGGGACATGGCTCTGCTGAGTCAGTGTCCAGAACAGCAAGGCCTCGAGGAAGAGGTGCGGGCCACAGCGACAGAAGGGACACAGGAGGTGCAGAACAGCGCCAGCGTCCAGCAGTGGGCTGTGATTTCCAGTATGACTTCTGTGTTCCACGGTCACCCTCCCAAGGCAGGAATGTTCTTCTGGTTACAGATCTAATGCCAGTGGCTTTTCCACGGCCACCCACAGCCAGCAGTGGATGCAGGATTCTACCCGACTGGACACCACCCTCCTGGCCCTGACCTTCACTTTGTCCTTAGACTGGAAGGGAACATGAGGGCCGAGCCTCCGTCACCTGGCTGGCCGACACCAGGGCACAGGCCAGTGCTGAGCAGCCAGTCGGTGACCCCCGTCAGCTCCCGCTCCCCAGCCCCAGAGGTGGAAGGAACGAGCTGCTGCTGTTTAGGGCACTCAGCAGGATGAACATCAGGCCGCTGCCACGTCCCCTCCTGCCTCCCGGGTCACGCAATTTTGATCCATGTCACAGAATAAAGGGGACAATAGTCTCACGGTTGAAAACCTGAGAGCACAGACATGCAGTGTCACTGTGACCACGCCATAGCCCTCGACTGAAGGCAGGATGGATGCCAAAGGCCACCACCGCTCTCCCAGCACCGCGACTGTGTGGTCCTTCCCTGTGGCCACGTACCGAGTGATCTCGCTGGCAGACTGGTCCTCCGGCTGGATCTCTGAAGTGTCGCCATTGTTCAGGGACTCGCTCAGGTTGGCCAGGGAGGTCACTACATTCGCCAGGGTGCCCAGAGCTCCCTGGCTCGTCTCAGCCTGTTGAGCGAAAAACGTGACATTAAACACGAGCACATAGGCACAGGACTCGGGCCACTGTGGAGGGGACGCCGACTCGGGACTCAAAATTTGATCTTGTGAACAAATGGGTGGTACCAGGGCATCCTTCTGGTGACAGATTAGCTTTCTGAATCTTGGTTATGATAGTGGTCACACAAGTCCCCAGGTGACACGTGAGACACAGAGGAAAAACAGAGCCGCTGGCCGTCACTCATCCACACTGGGGTGCTTCATAGACAGAGCAGAAAAAACCAGAGAACCCACAAAATACCAAGACCTTGTGAAGTCTGCAGGTCACACACAGGCACAGGGTAGCCCCAGGACAGCCGGGGACCTCTTGGAGCCCAACAGTTACAGGCGACCCAGTACAAAACTGGACATGGAATTTGGGACAGCATCTCTCCAGACAGATGGCCCATGAGCATGTGTGAAGATGCAGAGGGCTGTGACCCCAAAAGATGGGGACGTGCTGACAAAGATGTGGGAAATCCAAGCCCACGGACACTGCTGGTGGCACTGTGGGGACCAGGGCAGTTCGGTCTAAAGAGATCTCACGTCCCGTGGAAGGCTGCAGGGTACAACGTGGACGACCACGCCCAGCTTTTGACCCTCCCCCACGACGACAATGAGGACTCAATCTCTGGGAGAGGCTGGACACTGTGCTGAGGGACAGGAGCCAGCTGGGAGGGGGCACTGTAGAGGCCCTGGATGTGGAAGGCACAGAACTGACACCAGGGAGTGGGAGGCAGGTTTGGAGGGAGGCACGTTGGCAATCCCTTCTGGGAGATCATCTGAAGTCGGTGTCACTGGTGGCGAGTCCCCTTGACCGTACGGCCCGCGAACACCCTCCAGTTAAAAGGGAAGCCAGAGAGACACAGCCAGGACGCGTCTACACAGCCAGCTGTGTCTCCACTTCAAAACGAAACACTAGGATCCACAGCAACATTCTGACTGCAGGTGACAAGTCCCAGCAGGGGCGGGGCCTGGGGATGGCGGCGTGTGCTGGAGGAAAGTGAGGTGTCAGCAAGAGCTGGGGGAAACAAAGTGACTCAGTGTCCTGGTTGTCACATCAGTCCCAGTCGGGAGGACCGTTGTTATTTGAAGTAGATTGTCTTGGGTACCAGGGTTTGAACCCAGCAGTCCCAGCCCTTCTGTGTTTGAGACAAGTCCTTTGGCCTCTGGAAGTGGCTGAGGTTGGCCTCAGCCTCCTGCCCCTCTCTCTGGGACCTCAGCGGGCTACGTGGACTATCTTAGATGCATAAAATGGACCCTTCTGAGAGCAGCTGCTCGGGGCGCTCTGTCTCCTTACAAAGAACTGGGGGGGGGGGGCCTGCTGTTCCATGTCACCAGGAGGGAACAGGGCAGGGCGCGAGTGGACCCTGAAGCTCCGTCTCAACCACATCAACACCGCGAGCCTTTCCAGGTATCGACAACAGTCCCATGTCACCCCTGCCCCCAGCTTGCCGTGTGCCGAGGGCTCCGTGAGGCTCCCTTGCTCCAGGTGCCCACCAGCCCCGGGCAGTCGGCCCTGAAGGACACTGAGGAGTGGGCTGGGCTCGGAGCCAGGCTGTGGGCAGACACTGCTGGGAATCCCTGGTGGCCTAGAGCCCCATGTTCCGGCTAGTGTTCCTGGCCTTTGCTCTGCAGTGACAGCCACACTCCAGAACACATGCTGGGGGACAGCGGTGGCCCATCAGCTCCCATCAAGCACACAGCCACGGCTCCCGGTCAGGGGACCCAAAGCCCAGCCTGAGGACCAGAGGGGACAGGCTGTACCCTGGGCCAGCCAGGAGCTCTCAAGTTTGCCTTCTCTTCCCAAAAGAGGATGTGCCCCGAGTTTCTGGGTGTCACGTGAATGTACACGTGAAGGAGCCGAGGGTGGCAGCAAGTCACTGCTCTAGTGTGTGCCTTGCTGTTACTTTCTTATTACTGGGCTCACCCCAGGAAGGACCTGATGGCCCCCTGCCTGGACCCAGCCCCACGCTCTGGTCATCGGCACAGGAAGAGCCAGCTGTCCAGCTCCTGGAGTGGCCGACACCTGTGTCCCCACTGGATCTTCCGCGGCTGACCTGCTCTGGTGAACCTCCCGGCTGGACCTCCTCCTACAGAGCGACTGGTAGAACGAACGGGTCCTGCAGAAACCTTTGCAGGTCCAGCAGCTGTCCCCTCAGGAAGCTGGTGCTGGACTGGGTGTCTGACTTAGTGGAGAACAGACTGCAGCCTGAACTCCACCGTGGCACTACCACAGCCCTGAAGGAGTTCTAGAAGCCATCAGCAAGGTCTCTGAGGGCCAACGAGGCGCGGGGCACGGGGAGATAGCCCACTGCCAGCACAGAGGACGGTGGGGGGGAGAACGTCACCTTGGAATCCGTGGCCAGGAGCACCGTGCCGTCCTCGCGTATCAGCGGCTGCTGGATGTTGACAAGCATCCCTGGATCGAGAAGACCCGTCTGTCTATTTAAGACAAAGAAACCCATGGTAGCTTCCAGCACGTTGGCAGACTCCCTGCCCTCCTGCACGCCGAGACGCAGCGCCCAGGTGACAGCCTCCTTTCGGCGGAAACGTGGACACGGAGGTGCCCACACTGCACAACGAGCTGTGCGCCATCACCGGGGTCCCTCCCGCTCTCTCTGCGCTACGTCCTGGGTCCCATTCTCCTTCTCTCTGACCCTTAAAACCAGGTCAATAAGGTGCATTCAAAAGAAGGTACAAATGACCTGTGGCACCGTCTGGGACCTCACCTCCTCTTTGGCAGTATAAATGGGAGTCTTAAGTTCAAATCCCAGGTTACCAACACCTGTCCTCCTGACCGAGTGAGGCCTACGCTGCAGGACAGACGGAGCCCTGAGCCAGGCATCCCCAGGACTGCTCTGGGGGTGACCGAGCCGCGGCAGCGGGAATGGAATAAGACATGCCCAGCTGGGCCAGCCTTGGAGCACAGGGCACTGACCTGGTTCCATCTTTATCTGCCACAAACGTGGGGGTGGCTATCAGAGGGCTCCGCAGGTCTTTCCGGATGTAGATCTTCTCTGTGGAGGCGGCACAATTGCTTGGTTTCTCCCGCTGCACGTCGAAGGGCTTCCGCTCACTCTGCACAGCTTAAAGCACAGCACGGCACGCCACGTCACCACGCGGCACGCCACGTCACTACGCGGCACGCCCCGGGGCTCCCTCAGGAACCCCCCTGGCTGCAGGGTTGAGGAGCTCAGCAATGGCTGCAGCCTCCTCGGTCTCCACAGTGGACTCCCCGGCCCAAGGAGAGGAGGCAGCGAGGCCCCACGATGCCCTGTCACATCAGAGGCATGCACACGGCTCCAGAGGACAGGGGCTGACACAGGTGACCTGGGCGCCTCCCTGGACCTGCAGCCTCAGGGTCTGTGAGCAGCACGTGTTGCTGCTAGTGAACTGGCTCTGCCCAAGGACGAGAAATGCCCATCTTCAAGCAGCCCAGGGCAGGGGGACGGTCCCAAGCCAAAGACACTGGAACCATGCCAGCCTCCAGGTCCAGCCTGAACAGCCCGAGCCTGCTGTTTGGGGAGTGCCAATTTCCCACCCCACTGTCACTTCAGCTCTCTAGTAAGAGAACAGGGACACGGGCCACAAGCAAACCAAGGTAAAAAAAGACCTGAAACCCAGAGCCTAGGGTCCAGACGTCCCGCTAACCAGACAATCCAGCTGGATCTTTTACTTTTCCTTCCTCGATATTTTTAAATTTATCTATTTGTTTTGGTTTCAGCTAGATCCTGAATTCACAGTTACAGCTGAGATGGCAAAGGAATAATTTCTGCCATTGTCCTGAGGGATGGCACCTGCTACTGAGGAAGGAAGGTCACTTGGCAATGGGGTGGTGCCGTCCGCCGTGGGAAAGGACCCCGTCACGGGCAAAATAAAAACACCACTCTACGGAACGCAGGCTGACGATTCTGACTTTCTGGAAAACACTTTTCTACTTGCCCCAAGTGACGTCTGCCATTTCCCCTGTACAAACAGAAACGGCTACACTGAAAAAACTGCTGCTTCCTCCTGGACCACGCAGCACATGGGCCAGGTCGAGTGTCACCTGCACCTGCTGTCCCCGTTCCCCTGATGGGAAGGGAGGTCCCAGAGCCCAACACCACGTCCCCAGGAGCAGAGTGGGGGGCTTGCGCCCTGCCCCAGCTACTCCAATGCGCCATGGCTGGGCGGGAGGCCTGGCCCAGGGCTATGGGAACAGCAGGGGGCTGCATCAGCAAGACGCAGGCTTCTGGCTCTCAGAGGGGACCCTGGGGCTACCCGAGGCCACGTGGCAGTTTGTTCCACAGCTGGCGCTGGCCCCGGGGCACCGTCCTGCTCCCAACTCCTCTGGAACAGGGCTCAGGGGTGCCACGGGGACTGACCAGGTCCAGTGGCGCTGGCTGAGTCACCGGCTGACCCACGAGGGGGGTTTCTTGTTAAAGCACGTGTGCTGTGTGCCCCGCCCCGCCCTCTCCGGCGCCCGCTCACATTCCATCTTCATGCCCATCTCCAGGCACTTCTTGAGGCGGCAGAACTGGCAGCGGTTGCGGTGGTGCTTGTTGATGACGCAGTCCTGGCTGCTGCGGCAGCTGTAGGTCAGGCTCTTCCTCACGCTCCTCTTGAAGAAACCTTTGCAGCCCTCGCAGCTGACGGCCCCATAGTGACGGCCTGCAAGGACAGGACAGCGGTGATGGCCGCGGCCTGGGCTGCAGAGGGCGTCCACCAGCGCCCCCCCCCCCGAGCAGGAGGCCAGGCCGCGCCCCTCCCAGGAGCCCCCGCGGTCTTCCCAGCAGCCGCGGCACAACAGGGACCTGCGCGCTGCCGGAACTCCACCGGGCACTGTGCGCCTGTGCCCCGCCTGCAGGCCTGGGTGGCTCGGCCCCCCGGCTCCGTCCTGTGCTGGACACAGGATGGCATGAGCTGCTTCAGGGCCGGGGTCTCACTGCCGCCCTTGTCCACCTGCAGGGCCTTGAAGGCCCCGGGAAGCAGAGTGGCCACTGCCCAGCCCGAGGTAAGGGAGGCGTGTGGTCAGCGCCACCATTTCAGCGTCTCCAAGGGCCCCACACCAACTTTAGAGGAGGAGGGAGAGCCCCTTTGGGGGCTGACAGTTCAGTGGTCCGAGTGGCAGACACCACTGCCCTGGGCCAGGGGGCGCGTGGGGAGGCGGCGGCTCAGGACAGGACGCCAGGAAGCAGAGGCCCGGCTCTCCAGGGACAGAAGGCCCCTGACCCCCCTGCAGCCACAGCCCCTCTGTCCTCGGCTCCCCCAGGGGACCCAGGGCACTCGTCCTACCTGGGCAAGGCCCTCAGAGCCCGACCTCCCGATGCCTGCAGCACTTCACACACGAGCTTCCCAGGCACCTCTAACCCTATCGGAAGGTGGCCTCGGGGTCACTTGTGTCAGGTACTCGGTCCCCTCCAGGCTCACAGTCCTGGGGAACACTCTTAGTCCGCACTGTGTTCTCAGCGGCTCTAGCCCATGACAACATCACCTCCCATTTGTCCCGTGGATGCCTTGGCTCTGCCTGGTTTCGGTGACCCAATTTCAGGGACATGGCCAGGGAGGGCACATTTAGGGTGGCCACAGAGGATCCCACTGGCCGAGCGCTAGGCGGGGACCGCTTCCCCCACGTGCAGCTGCGCAGCCTCCAGTGCTTCCACCCCAGCCCCAAGGACGAGCCCAGGGCCCTGCACAAGGGAGGCCAGGGCTGTGCCACATGCCACGTCCCAGCCTGTGGTTCTGCTCCTGAAGAGCAGCTGTGCCGGTCACCGCTGCTCAGGGCTCCTCCCCGCCGTCCATGTCCTTCAGCCACCCCCCCCCCGCCACCCCCCCCCCCCCCCCCGTCTCCGTGACTCTAGGACCTGGAGACAAGGGCCCTCATGGCCTGTGCAGAGGCCCTCTGTGCTCAGAGGAGGCCGGACACGTAGGGCCCTCCTGTGTCCTGTCCCTGCTGGGTTCACCCCGCCCGCGTCCTTGCTGCGCAACAAGATGGGAACTAGGGAGCCGGGGAGGGCGGAGCGCTAGACACTCCCACGGGAAGACGGGCCTGGGGAGCTACAAGACAACGCGACAGCAGTGTGGAGAGTGGGCACAAAAGGGCCATCAGGACCAGAGGCAGCACCGTGGCCCTGCTGCCAGGGCAGGTGAGGGCTTCTGCGAAGCGGGGGTATGGGCGGTTTCCTGAGGTGCCATGGCCAAGAAACTGGCACCAGCCGGGAGGGACCTGCAGATGCTCCTGGGCCGCCTTCCTACAGGCCTGCTCCACCCCCCTCTTTAAACAAACAGGACAAGGTGTCCAGAGCTCCTAGGAATTTGGCTGCCACAGAATAAAGTGGAACCAGGCCGCCCAAGAACTCAAGCCTCCCATTACTACTGCCCGCCTCATGACCCTCTCTGCTCCCAGGACACAGGCCAGGGCTGACCTTCTGGGCCACCTGTCTGCCTGCACCCAGGATTGAACCCAGGGGCTCCTCATTACTGAGCAGCACCCCAGCCCTTATTATTGAGACAGGGCATCGCCATGTTGCCGAGGCCGGCCTTGAACCTCCGATCCTCTTGCCTCAGCCTCCTGAGCCACCGGGCTTACAGGCGTGCGCCACTGCACCTTGTAAGAAGTAGTTTTGACTTTTCCTGTCGATCTGAGACACTTAGATCACCACCCCAATGAGAACAATGCAGCCCACTTTTGAGACCTACAAACTTTCTGAGTTAACCACTGCCCCACCCATGACGGTGGCCCTTGCTGCTGGCCCACAACCCGCACCAGCAGAACCTGGGTCACATACCAGAGGCTTTGTCGCCACAGACCACACAGTACTCCACCACCTGGGGCCGCTGGACGTCCGCCTTCCCCAGCAAGCGCTCCACAGAAGCAGAATCCGTGACGATCTAGGAGGAATCGGCCAATAGTGACCACGAGCCCAGTGTCCAGGCCAAGTCACGTGGAGCTGGGAACTTGGAGAATGCCAGCCCTGCTGCCTGCTCACCCACACCCTCTGCAGTGGCTCTCCGTGACCACTCTTCTCTCCGGCTACCATCACGGAGACTGGGGACCAGGAGACACTGTGCAGACAGAGTAGCAGATGAGGAAATGCTCCAAGACTCAGGTATTCTAGGTTCTTCCAGCTGCTCCTCTGATCCCATGAAGCCACCCCAGAGTGTGAAGGGGCGTGTGAGTCAGAGGGAAGAGCGTCATTAATGAAATAACGAGGCCTCTCACCCAGGCAGAACACATGAGCCCTGGAACCTGCCCTCGCTTAGAGGGGACTTGCTAGGTGACTCTCTAGGTGCTATCCACCTCGACGAACACGGACTCATCCTCACTCTGGGAACGTGCAAAGCAGCCGTGGCTGGGCTAACGAGCCGCCTTGGATGGTTTACGCATGACGGGGACCACACTCGGGAGTCACTACAGAGTCACCTCTTGGGAATCAGGATCCGAGTCTGCCCGTCACCAACGAGGGGTGTTCTAACAGGCAGGGCGGGATTCTGGCTGTATCGACAAAGCGCTGTACAAGCCGTCTCAAAATGGATTTTTTTTCTACATCGATGTTCTGAAGCTCAGAGAAAACCACTCCTTCCTTCCCTCAGTTTCTCCACGGTACAAAGCCCCCGTCCCACAAGTGCATGAAGCCTCACGTCACTTTTAATAACCGAAGGGAGGAACCGATGCCCGTGTCCACCAACAGACGGGAAGACAAGCTCCTGGCAGTGTGCACACACAGGGACTCTGTTCAGCCTTGATAAGGAAGAGAGTTCGCTAAGTGACAAGAGCCAGGCACAGGGACAGAATGCACAACTGCACTTCCAGGAGGTGGGAATCTAGAGTCCCCCCAACTTAGTCAGTTGGAAACTAGAGTGGGGGCTGCCAGAGGCTGGAGGGGACATGGAGACGTGACTGCCCAGTGGACAGAACAGTGACTTGAAATTTCTCCATCTTGGGCATCTGTGTACAATTCCTAATGGGCACAGCTTCAGTTTGGGAAGGTAAAGAGTGACAGCCGGGCCCAGTGGCCCACATCTGTAGTCCCAGGGACTCCGGAGGCTGAGGAACATAAGTTCAAGGCCAGCAACTACAGAGACCCTCTCCCACAATAAAACACAAAGGGCTGGGGTGTGGCTAAGAGGTTAAGCACCCCTGGGTTCAAACAAAGGAAGGGACAGAGATGGACGGTGTCACAACAATGTGAGCTCAGTTAATTTAATGCCACCGAACACCTAGAAGTGGAAGTAGTAAACCAAAAATATTTTAGAAGTTAAAAACTGTGACCCTGGGCTGGGGATGTGGCTCAAGCGGTAGCGCGCTCGCCTGGCATGCGTGCGGCCCGGGTTCGATCCTCAGCACCACATACCAACAAAGATGTTGTGTCCGCCGAGAACTAGAAAATGAATATTAAAAATTCTCTCTCTCTCCCCCCTCTCTCACTCTCTTTAAAAAAAAAAAAACTGTGACCCTGACTGATCACACCTGTGCTAGGCTATCATGTGACACTGGCCTCGTGCCTGTTCCGAGTGTGGGGTTTGGGAATTCACTGCTGCCAACTCATGCTGAGCAAGGACCCTGTCCCCCTTCAGTGCCCGCTCTTCTTGCCCCAACTCACCCTGCCTGGCCAGAGCAGGGACAGACCGGGTAGAGACGAGGCAGGCACTTGGGGCCCTGAGCCACAGCTCACAGGAGCGAGACAGAACAGAGCGAGGCTCTCGGATCAGGTCGGACGACCTGCTAAGGCAGGAGGAGCAGCAAGAAGTCGCTGTGTGGGGTGGTCAGCCCAAGGAGGGCCTTTAACATAGGGCTCAGGGCTGTCCCCTGTGAAGAGCGACCCTCTCCATGGCCTCAGTGCCACCCTGGCTCAACTTCTGGACCTTCCACTTATCTGCCGTTTTTTTTTTTTTTTTGAGCCAAAGCATCAAACCGCCTTGTGCGTGTGTCCCCAAAGGAACCTTCCAAGGAACCGATCTGCCTTCCCAGACAGAGGACAAGTGAGGAAGCCGTTCAGTGACACGAGTCCTGGGACAGGCGTCCGCAGACGGCCTACCTGGATCCTGCCGGGGACGAGGTTGTCGGAGGTGGTGAAGATGAGCTGCTTGGCGCTGGACGTCTCGGGGGAAGCCAGGATCACCTTCCCGGCCCCAGCTCCATCTGGGCTGGTCAGGATGAACTGCTGCTTGGAGGATCCCGAGGCGTCCACTGCGGTGACTATCTGGATCTTCTGTCCTGTCTGCTGGTCTGTCACTATCTGGAAGACAACACAAGAGCACCGTGAGACCCGTGCACTTGCGGGAGCCACTCAGAAGTGGTGACTGCCAAACACAGTCCCCGAGGGCATGCCAGCCGGCCATGTGTCAGCAGCTCATGCAGCGGCGCGGACCAGCGGGACAGGGCGGTGGCTTCCCAGATGTGGACTGGCACGGAACTCGCTGTACACCGGGGTCAGGTCTTCAGTGTCATTTTTGGAATTAAAAGCCTATTGCTTACGACGTCCAGACAACAATAAATAACGGATGACTGTTTCACCTTAAAAACAATCCTGGCCCAGGACTGGGCTCGGTGGCCGAGCGCCTGCCTGCTCAGCACGTGGGCTCCGTCCTTAGCACCACATCAGTATAAAGTACGCAAGTAAAATCAAGGCGCACAATTCTAAAAATTCTGGTCCAGGAATAATAAAATGGGGGCAGCTCTGATTCTTTTGAAAAACGTTGTTAATTCAAAAAATCTAAAAATTTGGGAATAAATCACTTCCTGGACTCTGTAGGCCAAGGGACCCATCTGACTCCTTGCCGTGTGACCAGGGCTAGCGGAGGCCTGACACACGCACAGAATGTAGGACCCAGGGGTGGACTGAGGGCTGCAGGCGCCGACACGCGAGAAATCCCGACCCCGATTCCTGGAGGCTCCCACCATTCAGGAGCCAGAGCCTCCATGCCCACGCCCTCCAGGGTCCCCACCTTACTGCACCCACAAGATGGCTTCTCTGCAACACTGGCCGCTCTCCGGGCCTGGGAGTCCCCAGCCTGGAGCCCTAGGCTCCTCTCCATCCTGGGACCAGCAGGGTCGTCCCGTCCCACACTGAAGCCTCGGGGTTGCTACTGCCAGGGTGTGGCAGGGGCGTGGGCTGAGCCCTGCCGTCACCACCTCTGACAGATAGGGACATGGCGCTCCAGGGTCCAGAGCACAAACTCACAGCCCGAGCACAGCGGCGCCACCTGTCCGCACGGACAACTCGGTGATGTTGGTGGATGCAACTGAAATGACCCAACCAAGGAAAGACCCTCCCACTAAGAGACGTCCACCGAGGGACGACTGCCGTCGGGCACCGTCCTGGGTATGCAGCACAGGTACACGGGCCACAGAAAGCCGCCTCTCTAGAGGGGAACACAGAGTGGCCACGGGCACTGAGGATAGCAGTCCACGGTGAAAGCCACAGAGAACTAAGAACAGAAGAAACGACCCTGGGAAGGCGGCGGGGACCTCAGAGAAAGGCCGTCCCCGGGGCAGCAGCGCAGGCTGCAGCGAGGGGTTATGCAAGGTGTTCCAAGTCGGCCTGCAGGAGCCAGGCCTCGGCCACCTGCTCCCCTCAAGCAACCTGCCCGGCCAACAGGGACACCTGTCACCCACACGCCCTCTTCAGAAAGTCTGCTGTGGGCACAACGGGAATGAAGGTGCAGGGACGGGTACCGCCACCAGAGGGCGAGTCCGGGACAGCATCACTTCCAGCCACAGGGTCACAAGCTCTCCAGGGCCTAAGGAGAAGAGCTCCAGAGAAGGAGGGGAACCCTCGGCTGCAGTGACCCAGGGCACCGCCAGGCCTTCTGTGAAAGTGACCCCCGGAAGAGAGCTTCGTGGGGGGAAGCCTTTAATCCTTCCCTCCCCACGGCTCAGCCGGGGCTACGGGCACAGGCTGGCACACGGCAGCCAGATGCCACCCACGGAAGGCACCCCTCCTTACATCAACAAGACGGCCTCGGAAGGGCCTCGTCACCCTGGGATCTCAGAGCCCAATGTCTGCCTTCTGTTTCCTGCCTCCATGCCCCTTTCCCTACACTGCTTTCCCCCTTAAGAGACCAAGTCATGAGGCTGAGACTGAGCTGCAGCCAGGCATCGCTGGATGGGGACACTCCTAAGAAATGCCAGTGACTTGGTCACGGTGCTGACATCACAGCATATACCATTTACAGGAATTAAGGGGGCCACAGTGCTAGGTGGTATCTCAAGGGTCCCCACTGTGCCTGTGGCCCACTGTGACCAAATGTCCTGTGGCAGGTGACTCGAGACGGAGAAGGCAAGTGGTGCCCACGCCCTGCTGTCTGGAGGCGACGCGCTGCCCTTAGCACATGTGGGGAGTGGGTCTCTTCCTCGGGGTCCTTCCCAGGCCTTGTGGCAGAGGATGGTGGGAAGAAGCCGGGGGGGGGGGGGGGAGGCTGGGAGACAGGGGTGACTGGTCTGCACAGACACAGTGGCGTTTGGTGGCTGCACATACAATCCTTTTCTCCCCCACTGCCTCGCAAGACTGGGGCTCATGCAAATGCAAGACCCACAGCTTTTGAAATATCCTGCTCACAGTCTTCCCTCACTGATGTCTGCAGCCTCCATTTTGAGAGATCACCTACATGAAAAAGAACTAAAGATGCCGTCGGAAAAAATAAGCCCCACACCCCCCGGAACCCGAGGCTGACCACCAGGCACAGAAAGACCAGGCCCAACACGGGCAGGTGCGCTCCTGTGGCCAGGCCTCGGGCAGCGGCAGGTAGGAGGGCGCGGCCACGTCCGTCCTCTGTGAGCAGAACCGCACCCTCCCCAGGCTCGCTCCACCCAAGTCCCAGGACCGGTGACGGTGACCCTATTGGGAGACAAGGCCTCTGCAGACGTAAGGAAGCACAGATGGGGTCACAGCAGGCCCTGAATCCACCAGCCAGTGTCCCTGTAAGAAGGCCACCAGACGCCAGAGCGCAGGGTGCCCAGGAGGGGTGGCCCTGCGACACCTTCGCTTCACGCTGCCGGCCTCCACAACTGAGGAGAACACAGTTGTGCGGCCACAGGCGCATGTCTGTGGTGACCTGCTATGGCAGTCCCCAGGAGAAGGACACAGGAGGCCACCCGTCATTTTTTCACACGGAGCAGCACGCGGCAGGTGGGGAGGCCTGAGGGACCTCCTGCTCTCCGTGCGACTTCTATGGCCCGCCACCTCTGGGCCACTCAGCACTCAGAGAACCAGAACATCAGGGAAAGTCGAATTCTAGAGTGTGACCGACCGAGTGACAGCTCCTGTGCTGGTCTGCACACTGTGCCTCCCACGGGCAGCACTAGGCCACACACCTCAGTGATCTTGGGATCAGCAGCCCAGGGGAGGGCTGTGTGTCACACCCAGCCAGCCAGCTGCAACTGTCCATGCGACTTCAGGTCCTCCTGTGTCCCCCACTCAGTCACCTATGAGATGCGCTCTTGCCACGCCCCCTGCACGAGCGCTCCACTGGGCTTCCTTGGGTCCAGGGCCACGTCCGTCACAGCTGGGCACTGACCCGCTTCCAGCCCTACCAGACTCCCCCCACACACACTGTGAGGGTCGTGCCACAGCCCCGGGCCTGTCCCTGCATCTTGTGGCTTTCGCTGTATAATTTTGTGCAGTGTGGGGGGAGTTTTAGGGATACGCATGCCACCTTACCACAGAGCTGGCCATTCTGCCAAGCCAAGGCCTATCCCAGCTGTAACCCCAAAGGACCTGGGTGTGATCGGACACCCTGTCATTGTGCCCCACACCTCCCACTCTGTCCTTCATGATAGAAATGAGCTAAGGAGTGTCTGCCAGGAGATGGCCAACAGGCCACTAGCTGCTGCGTAACTTTTGGCTTCTTAAACCCAGGTTCACTGTTCTCTGGACAAACTGGAAGCTCTGGCCACCTGGGCATGCACGCCCCTTGGCACGGGCTGGCTGGAGCAGGGTGCAGTGCGCACCCCTTTAGATGGGGCCAGCTTGCCCAGTCCTTGCCCTGGTCACCTCCTCCTGCTGCCCGGCCCATCAATACCCGAGTGTGTGGCCTTGGACGGGCTCTGCAGCTGGAGAGCAGAATGGTCTCCTGCTCTCCCACTACTCCAACTGTGTCGGCCTGCACGAGCTGCACAGCCCGTTTCTACATCTTCATAAAAAAGAATGATGGAACCACCCTTTGACCCAGCTATCCCACTCCTTGGTCTACACCCCAAGACTTAAAGTCAGCACGCTACAGGGACACAGCCCCATCAGTGTTCACAGCAGCACAATCCACAACAGCTAGACTGTGTGAACCCACCTACATGTCCTTCAGTAGACGAATGGATCAAGAAACTGGAATATTACTCAGCATTCAAAGAGAATAAAATCATGGCATTTGCAGGTAAATGGATGGAGTTGGAGAAGATAAGGCTGAGTGGAGCAAGCCAATCCCAGAAAACCAAAGGCTGAGTGTTCTCTGATAAGTGGAGGCTGATGCATAATGGAGGGAGGGGGCATGGGAGGAATGGAGGGACTTTGACTGGGCAAAGGGGAGGGAAGGGAGGGAGGGGGCAGGGGGTAGGAAAGATGATGGAATGAGATGGACATCATTACCCCCATGTACATGTATGAAGACACGAATGGTGTCAATGTACTTTGTTACAACCATCTGTGTACTGTGAATTGTAATGCATTCTGCTGTCATGTACAACAAATTAGAATAAATAAATAAATTTTAAAAAGAAGGAAAAAAAGAACGTCTAGAGAAGGGAAATGGTGATGTGTGAAAGTGCCTGGTACACTGCGCAAAGACGAGCAGGCCAAGGTACTCAGGTACAACCCGATGTGACACAGCAGGAAAGAGAAGCCCCACAACACGGGTGAACAAGAGGAAGAGGCCAGAAGCAAGGCACACACCTTCCATGTATGTGCGATTCCAAGAACCAGCAAGGCACAGAGACAGACCGCAGGCCACAGGGCGGGGCTGCTTAACAGGTACAGGGACAATGAACTGTTCTGGAACTGGGGTGTGGGGTGTGTGTGCAGATGTACTGAATGCCTCTGATTCAGTTTAACACTGTCAGCTTTTGGTCAGTTTTACTGAAAATCGTTTGTTATTTGCAGGTGAACACAGATTTGTTAAAAATGTATATGATAAACCCAGGATATCAACCGAAATCACGTCAAATGAAAAAGGACCTAAGAGGAGTCATGTGAATTGCTCATTCAAAACCAGAGAAGGCAGAGTGAGAAGCTTCTGGCAATTAATAAAAAACAGTTACAGAGTCGGATGACATTGATCCACATACATCAATAACACTAAGAGTGAGTGATCCAACATGCCAATTGAAACAGACCGGCAGCAGGGAGAAGGAACCCAACTAGGTGCTGCCTACAGCAGCACCTATATATGTAAAATATCTAAATTTTACATTTTACATATAAAACACAGACTGGAATAAAGAGGTACCATGTGAACGCTCATTAAAAGGAAGGGGAAGTAACTACAATTTTAAACTAGGTAGACTTCAGAACTAGGAAAATATCAGGCATAAAAAGGGGCGTTTTATAATGAGGAAGGGATCGATTCTTCAAAAAGGCCTGTCTTCAACACGCGTGCACCTAACCAGGGAGGTTGGATCAACACACCAAGGAATTCGGAGCAGGGCCCAGCTTGACGGTCCAGTACTCGCCCTGCCCGCACAGGGCCCTGGGCTCGATTCCCAGCACAATAAACAGAGAAGTAAGGGGCGACGGAAATGACCGAACTGCAAGGTGGGATTAAAGAAATGAGTTTTACTTGGAAATGTCACTGCCTCCCTGACACAAACACTGGACCTTGAAGAGCACGTCAACTCGACAGGATCTAACAGCACCACTCTCCTCAGGCCTCCGCCAATGGAGCACCGTCGACAGAGGCCACACTGTGACACGAGACAGAGTTTGACAGGACACCATACAGAGTATGTTCTCAGACCTCAATGGAGTCAGCGTCAGAAATCAACTCAGGAAACAAGAAGGTCACCCAGTTAGAAATTAAAACACCACCCTCCTGAACAAAACACGGATCAAAGAAGAAGTCTCAAGAGAAATTTTAAAATATCTGGAACTACACGGAGCACGCGGCAGAGGTCTGGCCAGACACTTCTTTTGGAGTCACTGGTGGATAATGGCAGGTAAAGCCCAGGGCTCCATGGGAAGAAAGCCAGAGCAGAGGGACACTCCAACATTTCACAGCCACACAGAAGAAGAGCACCGTGAGAGCCAGGCCACGATCATTTCCTTTTTTAAAGTGTGGGTGTGTGTATATATATATTTTTTAGCAGCAGGTGCACACAGTACCTTTTTATTTTATTTTTACGCGGTGCCGAGGATGGAACCCAGGGCCTCACACATGCGAGACGAGTGCTAGGCAGCCCCAGCCCCTTCCTTTTTTAGACGTGGTCCCTGCGTGTCTTCTGATATCCGCCTGGTTTCTCTTTCTCCTAAAGCAGGCGCTTGGCCGGCGGGCTGGTCTGGGTCATGTCAGAGGGTGGTTCTAGAGAGACGTCTTGTTTTAAATACGCATTTATCCCTTGGCTCATAAACTGCACTTAATAGTGACAATCAAAGTCACACAGAAAGTCTACTGGATGGACAGTCAGCGGGGTGGGGCAGGGGAAAGGTGGGACACGAAACCTAAGTAGCATCCTAGTCACTCAAAAACTGAACAGTTTTTTTTTCTTTTTTTGACAGTGGGGATCAAACCCAGGGTGCTTCATCACTGAGGTCTATCCTTAGCCCTCCCTTCCATTATTTTTTATTTTGAGATAGGGTCTTCCTAAATTGTGGGGGCTGGCCTCGAACTTGTGATCCTTCTGCCTCAGTCTCCCAAACTGCTGGGCTTACAGGTATACAACACCACGCCTGGGAAGCTTTATTTTTACATATGTGTACACACACACACACACACACACGTACATGCACATGTATATACATGTGAGTAAATAGCAAAATGCAAAATCTGTACAGCAATGACATTATTTCATCTGGCAAACTGACAAGATTAAAAAGTACGGCGTGGTGCACACTGGGTTGGTGAGAGTACAAACTGGGTCACCCTCTTTGGGGGCGGTGTGGCAAAATGGGCTATCAAGCAGCCACTCAAGAGAAACAGAATGTCTGGTTTGCACCATACGGAACCATCTCCAAGGACGAGCCACACTTAAAAAAACACGGAGGAGCAAAATGCCGTCAGACAGTGTTGACACTTGTGTCAAAACATGATGTATGCCTTCACACGTGTCCCTGAGGACTTACATGACAAGACCAACGCTGAAGGAATGAAAAGTAATATGGCAACAGCAGCTGCCCCCCACCACCCAGAGCTGTGCAACCCCAATAAGGCAGGGGACACTCCTCTTTCACTCTGTGCCCAGTTTAGTGTGACTTTGTTACACGGGTCTCTGTCACCCTTCCAACACACACGAGCAACAACTCCTCTGAGCACTCGAGAGAGGAACCAGCACATGGCTGTGGACTGAGAGGGCACAGAGCAAGCGGCTCCAAGCAGGATATGCAGGACACAGCACCAGGGCTGGGGTCAGCAGGAGGGAGGGACACGGGGCCGCTGACCAAGAGCACAGCGTGAAGTAACACTGCTATCACCTGGGCTGGTGGGACAGCCACGAGGTCTCACCCTGGAGTGCGAAGATGCCAGACGCCACCGTCCCTCCCCAGGACTGAGCCCAGAGTGCGTCACCACTGAGCTGGGCGCAGACCTTTTGTAACTTTTTGAGAAAGGCTCTCACTAAGTTGCCGAGCCTGGCCTCAAAACGTGTGAATGTTCTGCTTCAGCCTCTGAGTCACTGGGGTTAGGCATACGACTGTCCTTCCTTTCTTTTTCTGTGGTGCTAGACTTCGAACCCAAGGGTGCTCTCCCTCTGCTACTGAGCTCCATCCTCGGTCCTTTTACATTTTTAGGAAAATCTTCGAGCCCACAGAGAAGGCAGGAAGGGCTGCACAGCGTCCGCCCAGGCGGAACAAGTCAGCAAAAGGGAGAGCATTCATTATTTCCAGCATGTAAAATTCACTATTATCACACAGTGTCCTTTTAACTTACTTTAATGGCTTCCAAAACATGAATAAAAAAATAAAACTGGAACCTGATGGGTGCTGTGTCCTCCATGTCCTCCCATGGCTTCTGCCCTACACCTCTGTGTCCCCAGAAACAACAGCACCCCGACTGCACACCTGCCCTCCACCCTGAGGGCTGACGCTGCACCCAGTTCCTCAGGGCCTTCTGAGCCGCTACAGGGACATGGCACGAATGGACACAGGCTCTGCCACACGCACCCCACCCTCTTCTGTCCTGCATAACAAAGCGTGTTGACCTTGGGCTGATGACATCTTTATTACTTTTATCTCTATTAAAAATATAACATCGATCCTTGGAAAAATAGCTCCACGGGCCTTTATTGGGACAGTGAATGAAATGTGGGAATTTGGAGTTTGGATCAGATAATGGCACATTTCAGTGTTAGTATTTTCTCATTTTGCTAACTGTATTTTCATGATGTAAGAATGTCACTGTCCTTAGATCCAATGCACAGGACTGATGTCCCCAGTCTGTTCTCAAATGAACCAGAAGAAAATGAATACACTCATATTTAGAATGTGACAGCACATAACTCACAAACCTGAGTGACAGGCACAGTGAATTTGTATGGACTACTTTTGGTAAGTTTGAAATTATATACAAATAAACCATAAAAATCCACACTGCGCTGGCTTCCTGGGGCTCTAACGGCCTTACCTCACCTACTTGTGTCACCTAGTCCCTTCCCAACTTATAGAATAAGCACTCTCAGCGCAGCTCTGTCAACTCACTTTCCCGAGTCGCATGGCTGGGGATAGACGCGACTCGACCCTTGGTCTCTCTACACTCAGACACGGCTCCGACCTGTTGTCTAGCCTGCTGTCCTTTTAAAAAACAAAAACCAAAAAATCCTTCCCTACCCACCTTGTGAGAGAAGCCACCATTTGGAGTCTAGGAATTGTTACTCACGACAACATCAGAGAACTCGTCCCTCCTCTTCCCAGGCCTCAGGGAATGCCAGTTGATCACTAAGGCACGAGCTGATAGAGAACCGCATGGGACCCCTAGCACTAATTTTGAAAATCCAGAAACCAGCCAATAACCTTTATTTTACTTAGAAAACCTCACAGAGCCAGTGTGGTGGCGCTCAGCATGTCCGATTTCACTGGCGGCTCCCAATGGGACTCTGTCAGTTATTTAATAAACATAAAACTCGCACCAAAGGACTGTCTTCCTTAGAAACTGCAAGCTCAGCACCAAAGATCTCTCCCCCAAGACTTCTGTTGAGAGGACAGGACTGCATCCAGCCAGGAAGGTGGCGGCCCCAGAGGCTGGGCGCCAGCAGGGAAGAGCCTCACTCTATAGATAAGGGTGGTGCCAGCGTCCCATCTTAGGAAAACAGGAAGTTCTCCTTAGATAATACAGAGGGAGCTGCGTTCTGGAGACACCTACACACCCGGTCTCCTGGGGTGGCCACCCCGTCCTTCTCTGAAACCCTTATCTGCTTCCCGCCCTCTGAAAACAGTTGCCATTTGAAAATGTGACTGTGAGCTGCGCAGAGCAAGCTTCTGTGTCGGGGTCTGGAGAGTCCTGCAGCGAGAACCCAACACCTCCCACACAGGAGCGACTCATCAGCAGCAAATAAGAACAGGGTAAAGGGAGAACGTCACGGCTCTGTCAGCCCCTGACCTGAGCAAAGAGTAACACCCCGTCAGGGTCCTTCCAACTTGCAAACCTGTGTTTCCAAGTTCAAGTGCCAGGCTTCTGTGTGTAAGTACCTCATGGAACAGACAACGGCATTTAACAACTCGTTTCATCTTACTTATTAGAAACGTTTGTAGTTTATAACAGGAAGAGTCCATGAAGTGTCTTAAGAGCAGGCAGACTGTAGAATGTCCCCAGTCACTCTGTATCACTGTCTGTCTGTGTGAGCTTTCACTCCCTGGGACAGCAGTGCCCGATTCCCAAATACCCCTCACCTGGCGTCTCTCACGTTCATGCTGTGCAACTCATGTTCTTCCTGCTGTTCATCTCTGTTCTCACGTCTGGATTTGGCCTTTTGCTTCGGCTGATGTGATAACACTGCATCTTTATCTGTCAGGGTCTGTGGCCCCTTCCTCCCAGCTAGGGCCTACATACCTACCTTCAGAGAAAAAAAATGTGCAGTGGGCCAGAGGCAGGCTCAGCACCGCCCCTGCATAAGTGACTAGCGGTCAATGACACCAGTAGTAACAGGGATGACACAGAGGTAGAACACACTGGACACTGTCCCGGGCCAGGCCCTTCTCAGCACTTCATAAGCAGCGTCCCGTTGATTCCTTACACTAACCTATGAGGTGGGCATAATATGCACGTGCTGCAAGTGGACAACGTGAGTCTGACAGTTACCTGCCCAAGACAGCAACAGCGATAAGTGGGACCCAGACAAGCGGGCAGCCTGTGACCAACATGTCGCCCATCAATTTGGAAGCAAATGAGTAACAAAATGGTTCTTTATCACAATAGTTGAAATAACGGGTTAGAGTTCTTAGAAATAAGTTAAGCAGGGCTGGAGGGCAGCTCGGCGGGACAGCACCTGCCCAGCCAGAGGCGGCCCTGGGTTTACAACTGCCCAGCACCACAATGGTCAGTTCAATGAACACAAACTTTTCTTCTTGTCTTTCAAAGAAATGAGGTGGAAGCGTACTTGACGCCCTAGAGGTGCGACTTCTTTGTGAAATCCGGAGGCAGTTTTGTGTTTGGAAGGACTGGGGAGGGACAGCAGGGACCCTGGTACCTGAATGCGCTGAGGTGAGGCTACCGCAGAGTCGGTGGAGATGATCTGGATGCGCGGGGAGGGGCTGGTCATCCCTGGAGATTCCGGCCGATGGGTCTGTGGACGCGGTACCTGTGGGCAAGATCAGAAGGGGTCAGAAAGCCGCCCAGGGGCCAAGGACCATGCCTCTTGCTTTTGCTGTGACAAACATGCACAGGAGGCAAAGGCAGCACTGAGCCACCGCACAGGAGTGCCCTGGAAAGACCACCTGAGAGTGCGGGAGAAACATGAAGTGTTGGGTTTTGCTCTGCCCGACCTTCCAAGAGCTACCAGGCTAACTTTTTGGATATGACCTGGGAAGTTTGCGTCTGTGCGAGCCAGCCGGGAAAGGTTAAGGTGACCGTCTCTGGAGAAAGGCTCCTAAGAACACTGCCAGGGACCACGGGCCAGAGGGTACCAGAACTGGAGGGATCAGTGCCTGGGATCAGTGGAACGGGGTTGGAAAAGCCCAGCAGGAGCACCGGGGTCTGGGATGTAGTCAGGACCTGCCCAGAGGCTGGGGTCCAGGTGCTCAGTGGTCACCTGGAACCTGAAGTGGGAAGACATCTTCCTGGGCTGAAAGTAGATCATGAAGTTACCTTAACAGAATTCCAGAACATGGCAGAGAACATTTGTTTCCTAATTCATTCTGTGAGGCCAATACTACCTGATACCAAAACCCACAAAGATATAACAAGAATGAAAGAAAAAAGACCCAAAAAACTACAGACCAATATTCCTTATGAATATTAATGTAAAACAAATCCTCAACAAAAGAAAGCAAATCAGGGCTGGGCTGGGCTCAGGGCTAGAGCGCTCACCTAGCATGCGTGAGGCCCTGGGTTTGATCCTCAGCACCACAGAAAAATAAAGGTATTATGTCCACCTGTAACTAAAATATAAATAAATTACATATAAAAAGCAAACCAAATCCAATAGCAGATGAAGGATAACATACCAGGATAAATGGGCTTCTTCCAAAGAACTCGAAGCTAGTTCAACGTATGAAAATCAAACAGTTTAATACACTATATTAAAACAATAAAGGACAAAAGCCACATATGATCATGTCAACTGACAGAAAAGGCATTATGACAAAATCCAGCAATAGAAAGACAGTTCTCATCTTTTTTTTTTAAAGATTTTTTTTAAAGAGGGAGAGAAAGAGAGAGAGAGAGAGAGAGAGAATTTTTAATATTTATTTTTTAGTTCTCGGCGGACACAACATCTTCGTTGGTATGTGGTGCTGAGGATCGAACCCGGGCCGCACGCATGCCAGGCGAGCGCGCTACCGCTTGAGCCACATCCCCAGCCCCGATAACAGGCATCTACCAAAAAACAAAGAAAAAAGAAAACTTTCCCCCTAAGATGAGGAAGACCACAGGAGGCCCATTTCCCCACCTGCAGACAGCCCTGTACTGGGGGGGCCAGAGGTCAAGCAGGGAGAGCGGGAGAGGGAGGGCAGGGCACACGGGCATCTAGATTGGAAGGAAGATGATGGAGACTATCTCTGTCTGCAGATTAAATGGCCTTATATACAGGAAACCTCACAGAATCAACCACCACCAACAACAACTCAGAACTGGTAAATGAGCTGCAAGGTCGCAGGGTACAAGACAGACCTACAGCTGTCCCGTTAGTGGTGAACGATCTGAAAAATGACATTAGGTAACAATCTGACTAGAGAAGAATGAGACACTTAGGAAGACACTGAACAAAGCCAACTGTAAGATCTGTACCCTGAAAATTATAATCCATCACTGAAGGAAATTAGAGACCACTGAAATAAATGGAAAGAACTTTGTGCTCATGGATTACATTAGACACCGTTAAGGTGGCTATACTCCCCAGACTGACTTTCAAATTTAGTGAAATCTCTACCAAAATTCTGGATGCTCTTTTATTTATTTTTTTGGTACCAGGCACTGCCCAGAGCTCATGGATGCTAGGAAAGTGCTCTACCTCGGTGCCACGTCCCTGGCTCTTCTAATTTTTCATTTTGAGACAGGTCTTGCTAACCTTCCCAGCTGGCCTTGAACTCTGCCTCAGCCTCCCGAGTAGCTGGGATCACAAGTAAGGGCCACCAGATTCACCCTCCCATGTGATCATAAAACTTATACAATTTCCAAATACAAGGAGCCCAGAATGGCCAAGATAGTTGTGGGCAGGCGGGGAGCAAAGCTAGAAGACTCCGACTTCATTTCAAAACGTAATACAAAACCTACAGTGACCAAAACCACGTGGGATCCAGAAATTCTGTTTTGGGGCATTTAATCCAAAGATTTGAAACCAGTTGGTGGAAGGCACGTCTGTACTTGCATGCTCAGTGTACCATTATCTATAAGAGACAAGTTAGGATGGCCATCGACAGTTCAAGAGATGAAGAAACTGTGGTGCGTGAATACCACGTTGACACTCTTCAGCCTTTTTCAGGAAGTCTCACAATAAGAACTAAGCCCGTGAAATGATGAGCATCTTGATGATTCCACACTGGACTCACAGATCCATCACCTTGTACCCCCAACACATCAACTTATCAACTGTCAATTTACAACTAAAAAAAAAAAAAAAAAAAAAACCAAAAAACCGTAGTCTTTGCATGAAGACAAAGACGAATGGAAAAGAACACAGAACTCAGAAACAAACTTTTACACGTTCAAGTAATTTAGTGGGGAGTGGCACTGGGGATTTAACCCAAGGGCACTTGGCCACATCTCCAGTCCTCTGTCATTCCCAGACAGAGTCTAGTTGCCGAGGCTGTCATCCTTGCGCTTTGCCTCTTGAGTTGCTGGGATTTATAAGTGTGCGCCTGGCTCAACTGGTTCTTGATAAAGGTGCCAAGACAATTCATCATGTTAGCCACTAGGCAGGTACTTCTAACAACCACCACAGGAGTGTGTGTGGCTGTGTGTGTGTGTGTGTGTGTGTTTGGTGGTGGTGTGGGGGGGTCGGGGTCCTCTAACTATTAATATACCTTCTAAGTACTTTGTCTGTTTTAGATGGGACACTCCAGAACCAGGAACCAGCCAAGACCACTCAGGCTTGCTGGCGCACCCTTTTTAGGTGATACAGAGTAAACTTCGCTCATTAAGATACTAACTTTCCCACCCAGGAGGCGGTCTTTAGACATTCTTAGAACATGTAATGTATGAGGAAGCACGACCTTGAACTGAGCATGCTCAGGACAATATGCCACCCCTATGTGTGACATGCGATGACGAGACTTTCCTATAGTGAACAGGTCTGAGACTTCCTAATAAAAGCCCCTTGCTAGCGGGGGGCAGTGGCTCAGGAGGCTGATGCAGGAGGATCAAGAGTTCAAAGCCAGCCTCGGCAACTTGGTGAGGCCCTCAACAACTTAGTGAGACCCTGTCTCTAATAAAATACAAAAGGGGGCTGGGTTAAGTGCCCCTGGGTTCAATCCTGGTACCAAAACAAAAGCAGCCCCTTGGCTTTCTTTGCTCAGGGACGTGCTACTTTGAGAGTTCTCTCTAGTGCCCTCCATACTTGCTACAAGTGATAAACCTTTCTCTACTTGTTTATCCCCTGGCTTTGTAATCTACTATGTTTGGTTACAAATGGGCAAAATAGTCTTTTTGTCTCACTGGTGATGAGACAACTGGACATCTAAATGTGGGAGGATGAACTTGGGACTCCTATAAAATATTAAAACATATCAAAGATCGAAATGTAAAAGTCAAACTACAAAACTCTCAAAAAAAAAAAAAAAAAAAAACCAAAACAAAACAGGTGTGAGTCTGTGAATTTGGATTAGGTGATGGTTTGGGGAGATAACACCAAAAGTGTACCCCCCCTCTCAAAAAAAATCAGATAAACTAGACTTCTAAATGAAAAACTTGTGTTTCAAAAGACACCATCAAAAAAATGAAAAGGTAACCCACAAAGTAGGAGTAGATTCTTGCAAACCATATATTTGTTCCACACATCATACATTAAAAACTATTAACATTAGTAAGAAAAGACAGATTTAAAATGGGTAAAGGAGAAGACAGCAAAGGGGAGGGAAGAGAAGGGAGGAACAAGGGGTGTAAAAAAGACGTGGAATGAGGTGGACACCGCTCCCCTAGGACACATATGAAGACACAAATGGGCGACTGTACTTTGTGCACAACCAGAGACATGAAGAAATGTGCTCTGTGTGTGTGTGCTATGAATTGTAATGCACTCTCTGCTGTCATATGTAACAAATTAGAATAAAAATAAAAGAAACTTTTAATAAGCCAAGATGTGAAAAAATAATAAAATCCTCACACAGGAGGCGGCTGGGTGGTGCTCCAGCTGCAATGAGTTGGGGATGATCAGATCAGTGGCTTCTTGGGTCTGTTCTTAAAGCCACTGGAAGAAAAAAAAATTGGGTAAATGAGACATTTCTCAAAAAAGATAAATACATGGCCTATAAGCATAGGAAAATGTTCAATATCATTAGTTATTAGGAAAATTTAAATCAAAGTGACAGCGAGATGCCACTTCACATCCACTACAATGGCTACAAAACAGACGGACGATAACAAGTGCCAGCAACGTGAAGAGCCTGGGACCCTCACACGCTGCTGGTAGTGAGAGAGGAATGAGGGATGCAAGAACATCCGTCTCAAAGAAATGCTGACAAACTGTTGGAATGCAGAACGAATAACTTGTGATATCACACTTATAGCACAAGCAGCACAAGAAAAATAAATTAAAAATCACCAACATTAACAACTTCTGCACTTCAAGGACAATATCAAGAATGTGAAAAGAAAATCTACCAGATGGGAAACAATAATTTGCAAAGTATGTATTTGATAAAGGGTTTGTATCCAGAATAAGTGAAGAACCCGATCATTTCAGGGCCCCACCATCAAACATGATCAAAGGGTCAACCAGGCATTTCTTCACAGAAGATCTACAAATGGCCCATAAGCAGAAAGATGATGTCACTGGGAATACAATAAAACCAGGAGCACGCCCACACCGCACCCACCAGGACATGGTGACTTGCAAGGCCAGCGAGAGCAAGTCAGGCTGTAGGAGGAAAGGGAACCTCACACATAGCTGTGGGAATACAAACGTCAAAGTCCCTCTGAAAACCAATCTGGCAGTTGCTGGGAAGTTTACCATGGAGGTAAATCACTTAGCCAGCAGTGCCATTTTTCAAAGAAAAAAAAAACATGTCCACAGAAAAATGAGCTCACAAGGTTCCTAACAGCATTGTTCCTAATTAATGGCTCCAAATGAGAACTCGATACTCATCAGCTAACGAGCAAAATGGCACGCACCCACAGGGCACACTATTTAGTAGTTATCAGGAGTGAAGTGCTGGCACACGCTAGGACCGCACGAGCCCCGAGGCACATGCTAAGCAAAATACCCAGGCACAAGACAGCATGCGGGCGGTTCCATCCACCTGAGTGTCCAGAAGACAGACCCCTAAAGACAAAGTCAATTAGTGGTCGTGTACGGCTGGGGCGGGGATAACAGGGGGCTGGGGTTTCTTTTTGGAGAAATGAAAATGTTCTGGAATTAGACAGTGACAGTGGTGACAGGTGCATGACCTTGTGGATCTGTGAAAGCCACAGAATTGGACACTTTAAATAGGTGAATTAATTGCAGGTGATGTGAATGACATCTGAGTAAAGCTGTCAACTTTTTTTAAACAATGAACAAAAAAACCTCGTTGAAGCCATAGTACAAGGGACTGGGACAGTGGTCACCTCTAAGGAGGCGCCTCAGAGCTTGGGGACTTTTGGGAAATTCTACTCCTAACCGGGTGGTGGCTACGTGGAAATGTTTTCTGGGGAAATTCACCGAGTCACACATTGGTAAACTTTAAACCTACGAGCAAATTGATCCTTAACATAACAGCTGTACTCATGGGCTGGAGTTGGGGCTGAGTGGTAAAGCATTTGCCCAGCACGTGTGAGGCCCTGGGTTCAAGCCTCAGCACCACAGAAAAATAAATAAATAAAATTAAGGTTAAAAAAAAAAAACTGTACTCAATAAGTATTTCACCAAGACCACAAGAGCTTGCCAAGTCAACAAGCCACAGTGAGCACAGTCCAAGCTTCACTTGAGAAGCACGCACTTTGTCACCCTGGAGCTGTGTGCTAGATACACAGAGCCCCGGGCAGTGACCCTGCCTTCACGCCTCCACGGAGAAGGCTGGAGGGCTACAGTGCAGCGCAGCGGGGGCACTGGTGGAGGACCAGGCAACCCCTGAATTCTGGCCTCCTTACTGCCTAGGGGTGCTTGCACATTCTACCATTCCTTTTATATGAGAAGCCAAAAAGATGGCCCGAGAGGAGGCCGGGGTCACAGTGACAATGAGCTCAGCAACAAATTCTGACCAAGAGAATGGCCTGAAATATCCCCGCGATTCCGCGTCGGGATGCTTCATTCGGGAAGTGCCAGGGTGGGAGGAAAATGTCCAACAGTCCCCTCTCCTGAGGCTTTACAAGGAGGTGGCTCCCGAGTGGCACTTTAGGCTCGGTCCTTCCCACAGTGATGGCCTGACAAAGCCCCACAGTGGTGTGAACTCAGTCAGCACTGCGACCAGCCAGCCAGGCGGGAGAGCTCTTCTCCCCCAGAAGCAGGCCACCGAGAGTCGCTCCGGACTGTAGTAAAGGGGCACCTGGTAGCGGGACACCAGGACACTGGAAGCCTTCGACTCGGTGAGAATCATTTTTCCCCCTGCCACTCTGCCGGCCTCAGCCCACTTTCTGCCCCTCCAACAGCTCAAGGTGCCGAGGACAGAGTCACTCAGTATATGTGGACGTGCGAGTGCCTGCCTGGCGGCACCCAGGTGTACACCAGACCCTGGTGAAGACATCTGCACTTTCAACAGGAAGACTGAGCGCAGACACGCACGTTCCAGTCGCAGTGGGGACTCTCCAACTCCCCTTAACACTCCCCTCCAAACAAGGTAAATGCCTGAGGGGGTAACCGTGTGGGACAGCGGTCACCTCCAGATACATGGGACACATCCTCCTTTTTTTCCAAAGGACCATCAAACAGCAAGGGTGCGGAGGGGTCATCGGGCAAAGAGTCCACCGGCTCAGCGTTGCCGGCTGCACCACAGACAGGGACGGATGGAGGCTGCTGGGCTTCAGAGAGCTTCCCCTCGGCCCCACAGCCGTCAGAGCTTGGGAGGTCGCCCGTGAGCCTGCGCCCAAGGATTACTTGTCTGGATGGCCCTTAAATCCTGCTCTTCTTTACACAGAGTCAGTGAAGGAAAGAAGCTAAACATTTTAAATGGTCATCATTTGTACCAGACTCGATTTTCCAGCTTTTGTTATTTTCTAGCTGTTCATTTGGTTTTTAAAACAGGGAAACTGTACCCCCGTCAATTTCTTGGCACAAAAACAAAGACCCAAAGTCAACAACTACTTCCCACTATTACATAACAACAACGGTTCCCAGCAGCACAGTTCAGAGTGCTTTGGTCACAGGTAGATTAACCTGTCAAAAGAAAGGACATGCAGACAGCTCCCGCCCCACCTGATGTCTCCAGTGTACCCTAACGCCACCTGGCCAGGAGCTGAACACCACACACACTACACTGAATTCCTTCTAATACACAATGGTGTCAGAATCCTCTGCTGTTTTACCAGCTGCTTTAGGAACACGTGCCTACTGAAAGGTACCCTGTTACACAGAGGCTCACCCAGAAGCAGGAAGGGAATAGCCGGCAGTTCTGCAGTCCTGTTGTCACACTTACCATGCCAACGGCTCCTGCAGCTTTATTTACATTTTCCCTCAGCAGCCTCCAGGCCAAACAGGGCCCAACAAGGGAATTCACAGGCCTGAGCTTCCCAAACCCGCCAGTGCAGATTCCAGACGGGGCTGTTCAAAGATGCCCTCTCTGTGACCCCGCTCTGCTGAAGGTCAAGTACACTATCACTCCCTGTAACCAAGGAAGCAAAATCGACATGCTCCTGCTGTGTCACCAGCTGCTCAAGCACCCTGTCTTATTAACAATAGGATTAACTGCTTCTGGAAAAGACGCACCCTGCTTTACAAACTTCTCCCTTCACCCAGATGGCCGCCTTTGCTAAATTCTCTCCTCCAGCCTCCTTCCCCTTAGAGATCACCTTCCTTCAGGGCTCACAGAACATCACCGTGGGGTCCAGCCAGTCAAAGCAGGTTTAAAACTGTCAGGAGGGAAGATCTGGAGAACCAGATGATCTGCACATAACACCTGCAACCTCACAGCGTGGCAGGCTGATGTTTTTACAAATCCAGGGTCTCCGAAGGTTCCCCTTTCATCCAAAGTGAAGGCAACAAACGAAACACAAGAAAAGGGCTGGGGCTAGGGCTCAGCGGCGGAGCACTCGCCTAGCACATGTGAGGCTCTGGGTTCCATCCTCAGCACCATATAAAAATAAATAAATAAAACAAAGGTACACACACACACACACACACACACACACACACACGAGTACGCACAAGAGTGACAGAACTGAGCTAATCTCCTTCATCCAGTTGGTGGAAACCAAGAGAACTGCAGGCCCAAAGAGAGGCTTGAGTCTCAGTCTCAGGCCCCCAAGGTCACTGAAGAAAGGGACCTCCTGAAATCACAGTGAGGGCACAGGTGGGGTGGCAAGTGACACCCAGATTCTGAGGCTTTCAGGCAAGAACACCTGTCACTAAGCCAGCCTGGGCAGTCTCCTGTTGGACACGGAGACTCAATACCTGGGTTAATATTGCAGCAAACGACGCATGAGAAGATGGCGTCATCACAGAACAGAGTGCACAGAAGCCCAGGGAAGGAGCCGGAGGAAAGAGGGCTGCGAATACGCTTCCACAGGGTCGCAGCAGGAGGCGGAGAAAGAGGATGTATTAAAAACAAGTTCATGCTGCGATTCACCACAAATTTAAACTTGGACACCAGTATGCACACTAACTTAAAGCCATGGAGTTCAACAAATATGGCACCCACTTTCCAGATTCTACCACACACCCAGGAATCTCAATCCAAAAGGGAAAACTAAAGGGAAAGAGATGACTCGGTTTTTTGAGCAGGTAAACTACGAGTCGTTCCATCTCCACAGCTATTTGAAGTTGTGTTTTTTTTTTTCGGGGGGGGGGGTTACTGGGGATTGACCCCCAAGGCGCATATCCACTGAGGTACCTCCCCAGCCCTTTTTATTCATTATCATTTAAAAAAATTTTTTTTGTGTGTGTCAATGGACACAATACCTTTATTTATTTATTTTTCTGTGCTGCCGAGGATCGAACCCAGTGCCTCACTCATGCAAGGCAAGTGCTCTACCACTGCGCCACAACCCCAGCCCCTTATTTTTTATTTTGAGACAAGGTCTTGTAAGTTGCTGAGAGCCTCACTAAATTGTTGAGGCTGGTCTTGAACTTGATCTTCCTGCCTCAGCCTCCCAAGCCACTGGGATCAAGGCGTGTGCCACCACAGCTGGCTAGCTATTTGCAATGCTAAGAAACCTAACATTGCATTCACTAAGTTTGCTCAATCAAAGGTTCACAGTGTTTTCTCTCTTACACGGGTTGAAAGAGGAGTTTCTCTAAAGCTGATTTTTGGTTTTAGCAGAAAAAAATGGTTTCATTTTCTGATTCACTATTTCCTACACCAATAAAAGACGACAACTTTAAAGACTTCTTAAAGTATGCACCACTAAAGGTGAACCTCAATGCCGGCAGATTTCAAGAAAGAAGGTGCTTGTTTTCTGCCGCAGATCGTGGCTTCACTGTGTCACGGCACCGGGGGACTCTCTGAACCTGTGCTTCTGTGTGAGGTGCGTCTCTTCTGCAGGGACAGCAGGCTTCCTCATGGCCTCCTTTGGACAACTCCTGTTTTTCTCTTACATTGCATACGAGTCTCATCCTCCTTATTCCAACAGTAGTTCTACTCCAGCCCCACTGTGTGCGTTCCCCCTACAGAAGAGCTTTATCTCCCTACCCCCCTTCCACCATCACTTCTCCACAGCATCCTCTGTGGCCCCGAGGGCTGTGCGCTGACATGAACCACCGTTTAACAACAAACTGCTTTCCTTTTATTTCCCAAATGTAGCTAATATATTGATTTTTGAAGTTATTTCTGTACAAGTGGCTACATTTTCTATAAATATCATTTTGGTACAGTAAAAGGTCATCTTAAAATATACTAATAAAAATCGGGCTCTAGGTCAGAAGGAACTGAAAACCCCTGGAACGAGGGACCACACTGCATGCTCAATGAATGTATCAGCACCTGGGCTCATTTAATGAGTAGTCCAGCTCTCAGTGTGAGGCCCGGTGTTTAAAATAAGAAAAAACTGTTAACAACTGTTCACACACACTCCCAACTTGGAAGATACAATTTGACTGGGCTTTCAACTCAGCTTCTTCCTGTCTGTAGAAACACTCCCACATGTGAGCCCAAGGAGAGAAGCACAAAGATGATCCTTGCAGTACGACAATTCAAACACACACCTACAGTGGAGTGGCCAAATAGAAACCTGACCTATGGCACTGCTATATAATTAATAGGAAACAGAATTATGTATGTATCTCTATATTTGAGCCACAGTTAAAATATTAACTTTATCAAGGGATCATACTGATCAGAATCTCACATCCAGTGTGATTCCATTTACTTTCAACTTAAAAACCTACGCATCCCTGGGGCTGAGTATGGAGCTCAGTGGTAGGGAGCTTGCCCAGCGTGCATGAGGCCCAGGGCTGGAGGCCCAGCACTGCAGAAAGCAAAGACAAAATTCCCACAACTAAGAACTATATATTTCTATAGTTAAATATGTCTGAAGGCACTCAGGAAAAAAGTCTGGAGGTAACACACCCAACTAAAAACAAATTTCAAAAACTTGGTGTCATTCAGGCCAGATCTACTGGTTACATGGTGATTAAGTTAAAAAACTGATTAAAGATGAAGTGAAATCTAGAATTAGCTATAAAATACCTACAGAAAACATAGGAGAAAATCTTTGTGGACTAAGATTAGTTCATTTTTAGATAGATAGGATAGTAAAAAACCCAAATAATAAAAATGAAAAAAATACATTAAACTTCATCAAAATAAAATTTGTTCAAGAGACATATCAAGAGAATTAAAAGATGTCATAGATTGTAAATATTTTCTCCTAATATATCTGAATAAATAACATGCATGCAGAATATATTTTAAAAACCCCGAATTTAATAAGAAAACAAAGACCTCAATTTAAATAAATAGGCAAAAGATTTGAAGAGACATTTCAAAAAGGATATATGGCAAATAAGCACAAGAAAAGATGCTCAACATCAGTCATAAAAGAAATGCAAATTTAAAACCACAAACTAGTGCACATCTAAGATTAAAAGATACCGATTACACCAAGTATTGGCAAAGCACAGAGAAACCAGAACTCTGCAGCACAGCTGGGGGGAATATGAACTTGTATAACTTTTTTGGAAAACAATTTGTGAATTCATTAAAACAGGAAAAAACAAAAACAAAACAGAACAGTGGTTGCCTGGGGATGGATGTGGCTACAGTGGTACTGGGAAGACAACAGATAATCTAGTATTTGCATTAGAAAAGAAGAAACAAGTCAACAAGGTAGGAATCCATCCTAAGAATTAAAAAAAAAAAAAAAAAAAAAAAAAACAAATTAAGTGCAGAAAAAATAGAATAAGGACAGAAATTAATCAAAGACAAAACAATTTATAAAAATCATAATGGAAAAATGACAGTATTAAGGATGAAGGGGCTATAACTAGAGATGCTTCAAATCTTAAAAATATAAAATAAGCATATTCTGAACAACTGTATGACAATAAGTTCTCAAATTTAAGACCAAATGGACAATTTCTTAGGTAGAATCATAAAAATTTTTCTAGGCACTAATATTTTACTGGCAAGTTCTACAAGCATCCCAGGAACACCAATTCCAACTTCATGTAAATTATTAGGGCACAGAAAATGAAGGAATCTTCTTTCACCCCATTTTAGAAGTTAGCATACACCTTGATGCTAACTCAAGAAAAACTATAAGTTACCCTCACTCACGAACACAGAGACAAAACTCCTAAATAATTAGTTAGCCAAGAGCTGGGCGCAGCAGTGCATGTCTGTGATCTCAGCTACTTGGAGGCTGGTGGAGGCAAGAGGATTGCAAGTTCGACACCAACCAGGGCAACTTACGGAAAATCCTGTCTCAAAACAAAAAGGGCTGGGCACGGATCTCAGTGGGAGAGTGCTTACCTAGTCTAGCATATGCAAGGCCCTGGGTTCCATCCTCAACACTGGAGTTAAATTAAAAAAAAAAAAGAAAAAGAAAGAAAGAAGACAAATTGAGTCAAGAATGTGTGTATAAAATTAAAATCAAGATGAGATTAGCTTGGGCTGGGGTTGTAGCTAAGTGGTGGAGCATTTGCCTAGCATATGTGAGGCACTGGGTTCGATTCTCAGTACCACAAAGAAATAAAGATTATATCCAACTAAAACAAATTTTTTTAAAAAGGGGGAGTTAACAAACCCAATTCACCACATAAACTGATCAAAGGCGGGAAATCATATAATTACCCTACTGGATGCAAAAAAAAAAAAAAAAAAAGCAATAAAATTCATCATCTGCTCAAGAAAATAATTTTTATTACAATTAAGAATAAGAAAAAGTCTTTAATAAAGTAAAAGCTCACAGAGCTGCTAAAAGCTTTCTTTTAAAATGACGAAGGGCGAGGCAATGATGCCTACTATCGCCACTTCCATTTGACATTGACATACTAGACTATCCGAACCAAAATAGTAAAGAAAAAACAAAGAAAAAAGTAAAACTACCAATAAATCAGAGGCCATCAAAACCCAATGAGTTTAGAATTACCAGAATTAATAAGAACAAACTGCTCAAGTTTAAAAATGAAAAACAAAACCACTTGCATTTCTATATGCCAGCAAGAACTGGAAATTAAAATTTTAATCTGATATTTATAAACGGCATCATAAAAGTATTAGGAAACATAATCAAAGAAGTGCTAGATCTTTTTGGAAAAAAAAATTTGCCACAATGGATTGTAAACTCAAACATCAATATCATAAAAATAATTCTCTTCAAATTGATTAAGTATTTGCAAATCTCAATTTTGGAAGCCAGCAGGCGTTGTTTCTGTATGTATATATTGTAACAAATTAACTTAAAAATTTACAATTAAGTTGAAAGGACTGAAAAAATTCAAGACCCTCTTAAAGATGAATAATAAAGTTATGGATCCTTGACCCTTATAAATTCTCATCTTAGGCTAAAATGTCAATTCCAGGAGGCTCAAAGTTCTAAATCTAGAAAGTTCAACTTTAAATCTTTCAGAAAACAATCTAAGAACTATGGCCATGTGGTAGGGAAGACCTCATAAATAAGAGATGGGCAATGCAATCCCCAAAGATAAGGGCTGATGAAGCATCACGAGAGTGTAAACCCCTCAGTAACAATTCCTCAGCTGCCTGACTTGCAGGAGGCTGACGGGTTAGCTCGTACCACTGTTCCCAGGGGTGTTTCTCTACCCTAATAGAATCCACGAGCATATTGGATACCTGAGCACCCTGGGCTTGAACCCTAACACATACTTTAATTTTGAGGATTTGCTTAGCATGTGCAAGGCCCTGGGTGGGTGCATCCTCAGCCCTCGCGCACACACAGCGACAGGCTTTAAGACTGAATGAGATCACACAGTAACACAGCTCAGGGTGTCTGGCACCGTTACGATGGATGCTCTGCTGTCAAGTTCTCTCTAAATGTGTGACCCATGAAACTGTCACAGAAATGATATCAGAGCACCAGCGGAAATCAAACCGATTCACACGTGACTGCTCCCAACTCTGCAAAGCTTTGTATCATTGGGTGACATCACAGGATGGGCGGGGGGGGGGGGGACGGACGGACGATGACGGCGTTGTGCATGTTGCCTGCTCACACCAGGACTGTCCCCCGTCCTCTGTCCTCTGTCTCACTGCGCGCTCCCCCCAGTCTTTATACATTGCATACATTTCTCTCAAGTGTCAGGCAGGAATTCAGCATCTTTAATCCTTCCTCATGTTTTCTTCCATAAAACTATTTTCACTTTAAGACAAAATCCTATACTTAAGTTTCATTATTAGGATGAACGTATCTTTGTAACTGTGCTATTTTTATTTTTATTAGGGTTATTATTTCTGGTAGTTCCTGGTCTGTGCCAAGCCCTATTTTGCTATAAGCTGTTATTTTTAGCGTACAGAACACAGGGTTTTCAGAAACGTCTGCATTATGTAATGTCAGAGACGTCCACTTTCCAACTCTTAGAGAGCAGAAGAAATCTTACCAATGTAGTCCTGCAGGGGATACAATTTGGCTCAATCAATACAGACCAGGGAGAGCAGGGACATCATACAGGATAGGCACAGCCACCCAGCGAAATTCCACTGCAAGGATTAAGGATATGCACCTGCTCACCCTAGGAAGGGAGCCTAGTGCTCAGGACGAACCAGCCGCACCCACTGCACCCTGGAGGCTCCTGATCCAACCCCCGGAAGACTGCTCAAGACTCTCCGATGGCTCCCAGCACATGGGAAATAACATACAGGTCCGTCACCACTGCCTGTGAGGCCAAGATGCTGTGGCCCGGCTTCTCCCCCGACCTATCCCCTCTGCCCTGAGCTCCTGCCACACAGGCCTCACTGGGGCTGTCCTGTAGGGAGACATTCTATAGAATATGAAGACAGTCTCTAGAATATTCCAAGCGTCCTCCCCTGCTTCCCTGCCTAGAATGCCCCCCAACTCTGTAGCCTCACCCCAGAAACTCACAAGAACCACTCCTACACCATTCAGGTCTCTATTTAAACGCCACCATCTGAGACAGATCCTCCTGGACAGACCCAGACGTCAACTCCCATGGGTCTCTTTCCCAAAGGAGCACCCTGGCCTCCTGACATTTTAGTTGTGGTGAGATAGTCACCATCTATTTCTAATAGAACAGAAACTCGTGTTGCAAAGCCTTCATCCAGCATGCAGGAAGCACTCCTTAACAATTTCGTGATAAATGAATGGGATATTTCTGGAGCCCCTTGAAGTCCATGAATGAACAATGACAATTTGCTTTACAAAGACAAGTGCTTCCTGACTTCCAGTTAAATACAGAAAACATGTACATTTGCTACCCCCATTTCTTTACCAAATCACATTGCAGTATGAGTAAATGAACAATAATAAAAAGGGCCCAAATGCACAAGGACAAAAAGAGCAGTCAGGAGATAAGGGGGTCACAAATGCCAAGAAACAGCAGATGGCAGAGTGGAAGCTGACCCAGCAGAATGGACACATCTGCAGAGGCGCACACCGCCGAGGAGCTGGCCCACGCCCCCTCAGAGCCCTGAGAAGGCTCCGTCTAGGACTCTCGGTCTCACAGAAAGCTGGGCTAAGCAGGCTGAAAACCAGGGACCAGCAACCCCGACCACCACACCGTGCCTCAGTCCACTGCAGGAAACAGGAAGTCTGTGTGCAGACGAGCTGAGCAACAAGCCCAAACCCAGAGACGACACATCTGCACGGTGAAGGAGCCAACCCTGATCCCTCCCTCCTCTAAGAGGTATGGAAAGGTGATGCGTCACCAGCTGCCAGGGTGGCAACTAAAAGACCACACAAACACAGAAATGCCTTTTTCGGGAGTCAAGGACGGCTCAGGCAAGGGAAGAAAGGGAGGCAAGAGAGATAGCACCCCAGAAACCCCTCTATTATTGGGGAGAAGATATCCTGTAGGATATTGCACCCAAATAAGGCAAGGGATAGGATTTTGAAAAGTGCAGTCTTGCATGGGGATGTCCTGTGGTCAGCAGAGTGACTGACCTCTTGGCTAGTCACGCCCACCTCAGAGGCCGCATGGGTCACAGGCAGAGCGAGAGGAGGGCGCACTGTGGTGCTCGGCCCATCAGCAGCAAGGCCCCCACACACAGCCCAGGGTGCCTCCGACAGTGACCTAAGGAAGGGTGACCCTCCACCCCGGCCCCCCTCCCATGTCCTGTGCCACAGCTTTCAAACACACAAGGACAGGAGAGCGGCAACAAGGCCTACAACTCTCAGACACGAAACTGGAGAATTCTTGCCTGGAAAAACTGGAATATCCGACTCTAGGAAAGCAACCTGCAGACGGCGGCAGGCGCGTGGCGCCCAGCCCTGGGAGTAAAAGATGAAACGGGAGGAAACAAAGGTGCCAGCTCAAGGGTCCAGACTCCAGCTCGTCAGAAGTTCTAGAAAGAGTCTTGAACAAAATTGAGGAAGAAAGTCTCGGAGAACTAGTAGAAAGCAATTTCCTAAAGCAGGAGGATGCAGATTTCTAAACCCAAAGAACCACCTGAGCCCTGGGCATCATGGATTTGAAAAACGCATCCACTAAGGGACAAACTGTGAACTTCAGAACCAAGGGGTAAAGAGACCATCTTAACAATGGGGGTGGGCAGGGGGTCAGGGCTGAGGCCCGAGGAGGAGGCTGCAGCTCCAGCACCGCCCAGGGGGAGGCGCAGGAGCTCCCCAGAGCAGCCTCAGCCCAGTGAGGCCTTCTAGAGAGAAACAGCAGAGCGGCCTTGACCTTTCCAAAGCAACACTCCAAGCTGAAAGAATGAAATGCCTTTGAAACTCTGAAGTAAAACCACTTTCAACTTCGGTTTCTATTCCTAAACCACCAGCTCAGCACAGGAGAGTAAATAAGGACAGGTTCAGATCTCAAAGATCAAACACCACCCGTCTCCCAGGCACCTTTTCCCAGAAAGCCATGGAAGCATGTTCTCCATAAGAAACAAAGAAAGAAAAAAAGCAATGAAGAAACCAGGAGAAAGACAGGGACTCAAGGAAACAAAGAATCGAAACAAGAGAGAAGGGCTGACCAAGCCAGAAACATGAGCAGGAGCAGGACAGAGGGCCTGAGGAGGAAGGCTTCCACAGGAAAGAAGCACCGGAACATTCTTCTGATGTCTCTGTATGGAAAACAGCAGAGTCTCAATGCCACCAGAGACACCAGGAAGCAGGTGGCACATCATACAACAGCACAATGGCTCCTGCGGTGGACAGACACAGTCTTATTGGGATGATGGAGAGAAGAGATGTGGGCATACGAGTCCTTTAAACCATGAAGTTCTCCCATCCATGATGGCGAGTCAAAAGAAAATGCCCAGTCAGAAATAAAAGCAGAGTTATTATTAGATGTTACAGCAACAAACAGGATTATAACAAACAGTACTATCAGTAACTGTGCCCCCAAAATTGGACAACCTAGACGTCACCTAGGGACCAATTCCTAAAAACACACAACCTACGAAGACTGATGAAGAAACAGAGGATCAGAGTAGACCTAGAACTATGAGGAGATCAAATAAGCAATCAAACCTTCCAAAAGGGAAAAGCGCTCGACCACATGGCTTCACAGGGGAATCCCATCAAATACTCAAAGAAGAATTTCACCCATCCTTCCAACTCTGCCAAAAACTGAAGAGGAGGGACTCTCCTAACTCATTCTATGAGGCCGGCATCACCTGGTGAAAATCCAGACACAGGAGAACTGCAGCCTACCATCACCAACCAATGACGACACAGTCCTCAGGGACACACCAACAAACCGAACAAACTGAAAGGAGTATGCAAGCACGGCCAGGAGCAGTTTGCTAAAGAACGCAGGAGTGGCTCCAAACACCTAAACTCATCAGTCACACGCCCTATTGGTGTAATGAGGGAAAACCACCCACACAATCCTCAGTTGATGGAGAAAAAGCAGCCCGAGAAAACCCAATCCCCTTTAGGATCAAGACGCTCAGCCAAGTAGGAACAGAGGAGATCACCTCCACATAACGCAGGCCTGGCGTGAAGAGCCACTGCTAATGGCAGTGCCTCTCAAGGACGGCAGACTGGGGGATTTTCCTCCAAGATCAGGGAGGGGCCAAGAATGTCTGCGCCTCGGCCACTTCTACTCAACACCACGGAGAGTTCTAGCCCAAGCAATCAGGGAAAAAAGGGGACAGGGGCATTTGTAGCCGATGTGATCTGATATGTAAGAAAAGCTCTGTTAGAAATTCTAAGTTTGGCAAAGCTGCAGGATACAAAATCCACACACAAAAAACCAGTCACCTTTCTTAACTCTGCACAATCTGAAGAGGAAATTAATAATTCCACTCACAACAGCATCAAAAGTAACAACCCCAGGGCTGGGGTTATAGCTCAGCAGCAGAGCGCTTGCCTCACACATGAGAGGCACTGGGTCCCATACTCAGCACCACATAAAAATAAAGTAAATATACTTAAAAAATAACAACCCAGGGAAAAAAAAGACTGAAAACTATAAAACACTGCTGTAACAGATTAAAGATGCCATAAATTAAGTGGAAAGCTATCCCATGTTCATGGAGTTGGAAGACACAGTGTTGTCAAGATGCTGAAAATACCCAAAGCCACACTGATTCAGTGCAACGCCTATCAAAATCCCGATGATTTCTTTTCAGAAACACAAAAGTCTATACCAACATTCTGATGGCATCTCTAGGCACCATCTTGAAAAGCAAGAACAAAGCGACATGTCTCACTGATTACAAAACTTACTACAAAACAGTCTAGTTCTAGCATAAACAGGACATATACACAGACCAATTAAATAGAATAGATCCTAAACCTTGAGAATATTAAGCTAAATGAAATAAACCAGTCACAAGATAACAAGTTTTGTGTGACTCTCCTTGAAAGCAGTCACATTCATAGGAAGCAGGATGGTGGTTGTGCGAGGCTGTGGGGGGGGGGGGGCTGTTCACAGCAGCACTGCTCACAGTAGCCAAGAGGTGAAAGCAACTTCAATATCTATTGAAGGGTGGATAGATAAATAAAATGTGGCCCAATGGAATATTAATCAGCCTTAAAAAGGAAGGAAATTCTGACACACACTACAACACAGACGAACCTTTTGGACATTATGCTAAGTTATATGAGCCAGTCCCAAAATAGGTGAGATTCCTAGAGTCGTCAGATGCATAGAAAGAATGGTGGGCAGCCAGGGCGCAGGGAAAAGGAGAATGGGTAGTCAGTGTTTAATGGGGACAGAGTCAGTTTGGGAAGACAAAGGAAGTGCTGGCAGCGGACGTGCACAGCAGTGTGGAGGTGTCCACACCAGCCAGCCAGCTTTAAGATCCACGTATGTGCACTACTTGAACAAGAAAATGAAAACCGTCCAGATGGTAAGAGGGCAGAACTCATCAAATCTCCTCAGCCTGACTTGGGTCTTGCAGGACATGGAAACCTGGAACCTGAGCCACAGCAGCTCTGTCCCTTGAGCCCCGTCCCTGCACTGGGCGAGCTGTGTGTCTAACGCCCCAGTACATGGAAGCGACAGTTTAAGTTTTCTGCAGTGAAGATGTCAGAGTCTTCATGGTAAAAATAATAATAAAGGTGTAAGATTTGACTTTCTCACCCAAGGCAGGATCTTCCTGTTCAGAGTGTCTGGCCACTGGGAGCCCCTTAGGCAGCCTGGGGACCAGGGGAAAGCTTGGTCAGATCTGTTAAGCCACCTTGCGACTACTGCAGAGACACATGCCACTTACAGGGTCGCTGTATGAGTGACTTATGTCCTCCTGCTCATAGGCATTCAAAATGCTTCAGCAAGTGAACTCCAAAGCTCCTAATTCAAAATATCTCAGAGCTGAGAAGTGCTTCTGTGCAGGTGACCCTGTGGGACAGCGCCTGTGTATTTACATGTGTGCAGGTGTTAATTTCTAGTCACCGAGGGAAACCTTAAATGTTTAAAAAGTACTACAGCATCTTTAGAAAAAGAATCATTTCTTTCATAAATGAAAAGCAAAATTCGATACGACTCAAGGTCTCACTGCATCCGTTGCCAATTCTTATCTGTCAACTACCCTTTTTTTAATGAAGTTCCATAGCTGACGGGCATTGGGGTTACACTACAGCCAGCAGAGGAAGGTCTCCAATCTCTCCGCATCCTCAAGGACACTAATTAATTCTAACCAATCTAATGAATGTTAAATGGTACTTATTGTGGCTTTGAGTGAAAATTAATCAAATAAAGAATAGAAAAGTGATAGGGAAAAAATTAACAAATCCAAAAGCTTTGGTTCTTTGAGAAGATCAACAAGTCAACACTGAAAAACTTCCAGCTAGACTGAGCAAACTAGGGAGAAGACTCCAACTCCCACCGTCTCAAGAGAAGCAGAGAAATTACTACCGACCCCACAGAAATGAAAAGGCTCAGGGCCAGCACTGAGATCAGGCAACCTGGCTGCAGTCCCCACTGCTGACCACTATGCTAAGCTCTGAGTAACTGAATCGTTTCGACATCAGACATCAAGCTGTTGTTTTGTACCATCCAACTTCCTGTTCTAGAAAGTTAATCCGGGGACTCTAGAGAAAGTCATTTACATAACCACCCACCGCTGCAGGAAAAGCATGCCACTGCCGGGCAGGGTGACACACGCCTGTGCTCGCAGCTACCTGTTGGGCAGGAGGATCGCCTGAGCCCAAGAGTTTGAGGCCAGCCAGGACAACACAGTGAGACCCCATCTCAAAACAAAGAGCATAACTTTAAAGAAAACAACAAAAAAACAAAAACCAAGTGCATGATTTTAAAAAATCTATTGACGCTTACTAAACCTCTCTTACCTCACGTACAAGTCTTTAAACATTATTATTGGCATTTCCAAAAGCTCTTTACACATTACCTTATTGAATCCTCTCACCAATCCTCTCACCAATCCCAAATTACAGGTAGGTAATACTATCACTCTCGCTTTCCAGCTGAGGAACCAAGGCACAACATCACCCACCAGCAGGTGACAGGGCATGGACTCCACCCGTCTGCCTGATCTCAGGGCCCACAGCTCCACGTGGGGGAACCCTTTCTACCAGGATCCCGCCCCTTCCTACTCACTCCTCTGTGGCCCATCTCATGCACAGCCCCTCAACAGGGAATTCCTGGGGAATAGCCGTCCTGTCATCCACCAGTACTCACTTCGGGCCTCCCCCCACCCCGCACCTATGGGAGAGAGGCACCTGCTCCTTCATGGTTCACTGACCAAATGAGCCATCCCACACCGACTGTTCAGAACTCTTCAACGTGGACACTTTACTCAAGGATCTCCTGCTCACTTCACTAATCTGATTATATGCAGCTTAAGTTTATTAAGCTCAAAATTTCTAAGAACACACATACTTACCCCTTAAAAATAACAACGATGGGTAATGGTTTCAGTGGGAAGATTGTTCTTGCATGCAAGATTAATGATAACTTTTTTATTTGTTTTTGGTAATTGGGAACGGACCCAGGGGAGGGATACTTGAACCACCGAGTTGCATCTCCAGCCCTTTTTCAATTTTTTATTTTGAGACAGCGTCTCACTGAGTGGCTTAGAGCCTCACTAAATTGCCAGGGCTGGCCTTGAACTTCCGATCCTCCCATCTCAACCTCCAGAACTGCTGGGATTACAGGTGTGAACCAGTGTGCCCGCCCTATTACTTTAACTCCAAAAAATGCATGTTTTACCATGGCAAACAATTGCACCAAGTTAACACATGAATTTGCACTGTTTGAAGGAAATCAGGCATTTGGCGGAAAACTTTAGCTAGCAAGTTGTTTGAACGTATAATTCAGAACGTATTTACCTATTTTAACTTCTCTCAAAGAACTGATAGCCTTTTAGAGCAGCAATCCATATACTAGTCTCCAAATCAGCCTCAATGAGGAACCCTATAAAATATAAAATAACCCTAAATATTTGAAAAACCAACTATTTTTGAGGTGATTATTCCATTCATAAATTAAAGCAACATAAATACAAGCACTTTAACATCAATACTTTCATATTGCTAATGGCCCTTTTCAAAATATTATATTAAATTGTGAACTCTATTTTCTTTCATCTTCAGTTAACACTAACCTGCATTTGCTGGAGGGGGCGTGTAACTACGCATACTGTTGCCTTAAACTTAATGGTGGATCTAAAATTCTGAAAAAATCTGCTATTTTTATTGGTTTAAATTAGCATGTATGTGCTTAGTTTTCGTTTAAAAACAATCCTTTGTTTGTTCCTTGGTAAATCTGTCTCTGCCTTAGAAACTAATCAAATGCAAACCTGAATCCTTCCCATGGCTCTTGGTTACCATAACCCATGGTTAACTGAAGGAGCTTTGAAAAACACGCACAGACCTGGGTTAGAATCTCTGCTGGGCGACAGTGTGCCCTTGGCCAACTACATGTGTTTGAGCCTTGGTTTTCTCACCTATGAGGACGAGAACAATAGTACCAATCTCAAAAGGTTATTGTGAGAATAATATCTGGTACAGTGAATATTCACACTGTGTTATTAATGATGACAGATTAACTAGGCTTTTCAAGGTCTGGCCCGGATTACCTCGTTTACACCACAAGCTGCCCCCACATACCAAGCTGATGCCTCTGCTCCTTTACATAAATATTTGACTTAAGTTTCTTCCTAGAATCTGGCACAAAGTTCTCCACCTCACTCACTCGGGTCTGTGTGTCCAGTGCTTGCTTGTCATTCAAGACCCACCTCCAGGCTCACCTACCTCCCGTGGAGTGACATTTCTCAATCCCTGTTTACAGTCACTCCATAACCAGGCCCCGTGATCACTGAAGGAAGAACTCTGACTCGTTCTCCTCCGTGTTTCTCAGCACTTAGGACAATGGCAGATGGCCAATCACTGCTGAATGCCCAGGCCTCCATGATTTGGTAGTATTGACCAAGTATTAGGCACAAGACAGGAAGGCCAAGCCTTTGAGTTACAACTATGCCCACGAGTCTGGTAAGAGTCAGACTCTCTTTGGGGCTTGCGGTAAACTTTCAAGTCACTGTAATGTGTATGCAGCCGTCCTGTTCAAGCAGACAAATGCTACGCTACATCATTTTAACACTTTCTTCCACAGCATCCTGCTCTGGATTTGGATCACGTGACCATTTCCTTGGGACCATTTTGAAATAACAGAGCACACTGATTTTTTCTTTCCTTTCAACAGGAAGGGTACCAGCTATGGTGCTAGCCGCCGTCACTCACCTCAGCCACCTGCTGGGTCCCCACTCTGTGCTGAACCAGCCCCTGCATATTTGTAGCCATGGTGAAGCAAGATCATTAGAGAACCTGTTTGGAAAAATGCAGCAACTTCTATCAGGTGGGAGAAACCGGGCTACGTGAAAAATAGTACTAATCAAAATTCATCGTTGGTGCCATCTGACACGGGCTGTGCCCTCTACAGAAGGCCGAGCCGGCGGACAGGCAGAACGTATCTGAGTATGTGGCGCCAGCATCTTCAATTACAAGTACCGAAATTAATTTGTAGAAACATTTCAATTTGGAAACAAAGCCTCCCCTGGTAAACGGAGATGAAGATGACTCTGAAGTTTAATTATCACATCTTCTGGGTTGTAAGGGCTTGGGTCGCCTCTCGGGGAGGTGGGAATTACACACGCCTTCTTGGATAGCTCTGTCACCGCAGGCTGGATAAGAAGGCGGCCATATGAGAAAGGTGCGAGATCAGTCCTGGACAGAGCACCAGATCGCTATCATCAACTGTGCTTCTGTCACTGGTGGCAACCAGAGAAGCAAAACCTGCCCAGGTGTCACACACCTCACAGGTACAAAGGCAGACACCACGGCAGAGAACAGGCTGATGAGAACCGTGCACCCATAAACTTACTAACTTACAGTTTAAAAGTTCTCAATGAAGAGAGAACCAGATAATTCAGCTCTCTGCTAAGAGGAATAAAATGTAGCTGGGCGTGGTGGTGGCACACAACTGTAATCCCAGAGACTGGGACTGAGGCAGGAGGATCTCAAGTTCAAGGCCAGCCTCAGCAACTTGATGAGACCCCGTCTCAATATAAAAAATAAAAAGGGCTGGGGTGTGGCTCAGTGGTCAAACACCCCTGGGACCAATACAACAAGAAAAAAGATCTGATACCACCATCTGTAAAAACTGAAGAAAATCATTTGATGATCAAAAACCGTGTCAGCCTGGGTCAGGGTCACTGCTTATGAAGTAGACTCCTGGTCCCTTCTGCTCAGGAGCAGTCCCCTGTTCCCCCAGCACTTTCCAACAACTCTACCACAGAAAATCCTGGACCAAGGGAATCCCACTAGACTTCATTCCTGGAGAATTCGCTAGGGACTGCACAGGTCTCTTGCTTAATAGGAGAACAAAGCTCTGTGGATTTATTCCCAGGATTCGCACATGAAAACTACATGGCATCACCACGCGTGCAGTGTACACAGATGCTCTTCCACAGTCACAGACTGGGCCCCCAGAACACGTGACTTTACAAAAGCACTTTCCTGCAGCTCCCACCTGCAGGGCTAAGAGTGTGGGCCTCTGTGACGCTGTTTAGCTCGCTGGCACCTCTCGGTATCGTCCTACTCACTTTTAGCCACTTCTATCATAACTCTCCGTCCGATTATTTTATCTCCAAAATGGAGAGAGAGAAATGAGAGCATGAAACTGTGACCAACAAGTATCAAAAGATCTGGCTCTGGCCTTCAGGGTTTCGTCAGAACCCTGTAAGAGCTGCGACACCAGGCCACCACCAGCAGATTCAGCTCTACTTCGGGGTCAGGTGGGAAGCTGGGGGGTGGGTGGGGTCTGGTGTTCATTCTTTTCCTCCGGAGTTTCCTTCCACCCTTCCCTTCTCCCCTCCCGCCCTCTCCATCTTTCCTTTCTTTCTGGGGACTGCATCCAGGGCTCCTGCATTCTCCCAGCAAGCTATAGCCCCAGTCTATTTACTCTTTTAATAAGGAGCTCATTTTTTTTTAAAGTTTGTTTTTAGAAGGAAAAAACAAAACACAGGGAAACACATTAAATGTTTTTTCATTGCTACAATTTGTTTCCAACTAATACAGAAGGAGGGAAATAGCACCCCTTCCCATGTACCAGAAACCTGAATGGTGTTAAAATAAGAAAACCCACAGCCGGCCAGAGAGGCCACACAGCAAGGACACCACACACGGAGCTGCAGCTGGTGACTATCACTTGTTAGATGCTAGCATTGTTTCTAATTGTACTTTGATGTAAGAAGTATGTGGACTTGCGTATTTCAACATTCTGAGGGAAATAGTCAAGATTATGGAAACAACAATTCTAGAGAAACACACATCTTTCCGTTAGGTTTCCCTAAAAGAAGTGGCTTGATGTTGAAGTCAATTTTACAGATGACTGCCCAATATCATGGAGCCTTAGTAACTCAGAAACCTTTATGGCACATTTTAAATTTGCAGGACCAATTAACTTCAGATAGGGTTTGGAGCCCCCAGATAATTCTAAAAGCCAGGGACTGTAGATATTAGGCTACAGAAAAGTAGTAGGAAGCCTGTTTAACTTAGAAAGGGTTAAGTATTCTGAATACTCACTATTGTGATCATCAGTAGTAGTTGTATTTGGGTACTGGGAACTAACTCAGGCTGCTTTACCACTGAGCTATTATTTCCAGTTCTTTTTTGAGCCTGGGTCTCTCTAAATTGCTAAGGATGGCTTCAAACTTGTGATCCTCCTGCCTCAGCCTCCCGAGTTGCTGGGATTACATGTGCCCCCACACCTCGATATTTATTGATTATAAAATTTACAGATATTTTCCCCCTTGGCTCATCTACTTATGTTCTTTAAGGTGTCTTTCCCTATAACCCTGTCCAGGAGCTAGGGATGGAACCCAGGGCCTCACATATGCTAGGAAAGTCCCCTACCACTGAGATAAGTCCCCAGTCCTTTAAGCTGTCCTCTGATAAACCTAAAGATAATAATGATGTTGGGCTGGGGCTGAGGCTCAGAAGTAGAGCACTCGCCTAGCATGTGTGAGGCCCTGGGTTCAATCCTCAGCACCACATAAAAATAAATAATGTGTTCATCTACAAAAAATAAAAAAAGATAATGATAATGCTGAATTTACCAGCATTTTCTTGTATAGCTTATACTTTTATGGTTAAGAAAATTCTGTCCTACTGTACTGTTGCATGTTTTCTTATATATAAATGTTGAAGAATTCTTGCTCTGACATTTAAAATTCCTGATCCATCTGCAAATTGATCCTCAAGTTTAATGAGTAAGACTCTAATTTTTAATAGATAATCATTTCTCCAGCGCCATGTACTGAACAATATTATTTTCCTATCTGACACAAATCAGATGTCCCTCCGTATGTGGACATAATCCAAGGTTCTCAACTTTATTTTACTATTGTTCCACTTATCTTTGTCACCACCATTATCTTATTACAGCAACTTTATAATACATCTTATCTCTGGAAGGACAAATGTCCCCCGCCAACTTCCTGGGCCATCTCAAATGCCTTTCTTTATACACTTGAATGGAGCCAACTTTTCTTATACACTTGAACTCTGACAATTTCTGATTTCAGAGTTGGGTTTCTGCCTCTGAAACAGCCATGACCATCATCAACATAAGCTTTAGAGGTGCTTAAAAAATGAACAAGGAGGAATGTGCACCTATTAGAAAAACAGACACAAAAAGAGAAATTAAAAGAGAAGCTAAGGCCTTCAACATAAAGACTTAAATCCAATCAGAGCAGATGTAAGAGATGGTTTCAATACAATATTTTCCTTTTCATTACTTTTTTTTTTTTTTTTTTTGGTACCAGGGATTGAACCCAGGGGGCACTTCACCACTAAGCCACATCCCCAGCCCTTTTTATTTTGGAAACAGGGTCTTGATAAATGACTGAGGCTATCTTTGGACTTGTGATCCTCCTGCCTTAGCCTCCCAAGCTGCTAGGGATCACAGCAGTCACCACTGAACTAGGCCCATTTCATTACTTTTTAAAATGCCATAAATTCTATCTCACCTACAGATGTTTCTTTTTCTACGATATCACAACTTAAGTAGTAAAATGAAACACTTAAGTGATATTAGAAAGAGGAAGGATGTTTAATCCAAGCCCATTCAGAAAAATGTTTGGGGAGAAGCCTCTCCCTCCAAGAGCTTCTTCACTACAACAGTGGCCACAGAGACCTTGGGAAAGGGGATGCTTCCAAGGAACAGTGGGTTGTGTCTATATTACAACGTTAGAACAGCATAATTTTATAATTGACATCTGGGGGGGAAAGCCCTATTATTTTGATGCCACCATTGCAGAAATAAAGCTTTTAGAGACAACCTCTTGGCTTGTGGATCTATGCAAAATTAGCTTGATGACAAATAGTACTTGCTAAGAGGTAACTATATACATGGCATTATTTATTTATTTAATTTTGTACTGGGAATTGAACCCAAGGGTGCTTTACCCCTGAGCTACATCCCCATGGTACACACCTGTAATTTCAGCAACTTGGAGGCTAAGTTAGGAGGATCATAAATTTGAGGCTAGCCTCAGCAACTCAGCAAGACCGTGACTTAAAATAAAAATAAAGAGGACTGGGGATTTAGCTCAGTGGTAAAGTGCCCCTGGGTTCCCAACCCCCCAAAAAGAGCATGATAGGCATCATAGACTTACAGGTTAGCAGTTACCTGTTCAGCTCCCTAATCTTCAAAGATCACATCCACACACAATAATGTTCCTAGAAAAGAACCCAACTAGTTTCCAAAAAAGATTTAGTATCTTAGGTTAAAAATTGATCCAAAAAAATCTTCCTCCAACAGTTTTAAACTAAGTCCAACTACCTTCAGCAATCCTTACTAAGAAACAGCTATTAACTAGCAATGACCGACTGCTGAGCAGCAGCAAGAACAGCAAAAGAACAAGGAGTCCTCATCCGTGATGAACTTAAGGGTACCAAGAACATCTCTGCAAGGCTAACAGTCTCAAGGAAGAAGCATCTCCCTCTGCCCCTGGGAGCCAGTGACACACTGCTAGGAGAGAGGGCTAGACCAGCACTGAAGGAAGGGTGGAAAAGCAGAGGGGCAGCTCATTCACACCTGGCAGGTAGTTGTGAGGAAGGATGGTGGTCTGAGCAGCAGCAGGCCTCCTGCTGAGGAATGACTTGAGAGGGGAGTGGCAGAGAGGCAGATGCTGTTACAATGGAGAATCAGTAGTTCAGCCAAAGAACCCGTGTCTGTATATGCAGATGCCTGCACCCAGCAAAGAAAAACAGGAGGCTGATTAGGAAGCAAGGGCATCCGCCAAGGCTCAACATGAAGGAGGTTCTTAAGCTTAACTTGAACTAATGAGTTTCTCTGGGTAGCACAAGAATGACACCCGGACACAGAACACAAAACAAAGTCAAGGGCTAGGGTGACGCAGTGGCAGAGCACCTGCCTAGAAGTCACTCCCAGTACTGCAACACAAACCAACACCAAACCTGTAACAAGGGCCACAGAATGATGGCGGAACACTGTGACCAGAATGACCCCTTCCAGGCTCACAAGGACAGCCCAGGAAACCCTGCAGGCTTGGTAGAGGAGGGCGCCAGACCTCAATGCAGTGACACCTGGGCTCCCGCTGGGGACACCTGAATGTCCACTCAGTGGCCAGGACAGCCCAGCTGTGCTGTCCCCGGGCAGGGCCAGGAGTCACAGTGTCCCAATTAATAAAGTCCCTTGTCTTCATTGATAAATGCATGAGCCGTCTTGACCTCACAATCAACTGACTGAAATGTCCCTATTTATGGACTGCGTTCAGCCCCTGGTCACACAGCATTCAGAAAGCACACTGTCTGGGAATTCTCTCCTCTAAACAAGTGTCCTGGACTCGGAGGCTCAGGCACAAAGCCAAAACATGCAATGCACAGCGGACAGCACCACTTTTACTTTCTAAAGGAAAGAAAAAAAAAAAAGGCAGTAGCCCAAACTGTAAAATGTGTATTATAATTAGGACCAGGCGCCTCATTTTAGCATAAGATCCACGTGAAATTTAATTATACGTGTATTATATGGAAACACCAAGGGCATTTGTAGTTCACTGTTAAGCTGTGCAACTGAGCAAAAATAAAAAACGCTGAATTAGGACAAAAATCTCGGATTTTTTATATTTGTTTTTGGTCCCAGGGATTGAACTCAGGGGTGCTTAATCCCTGAGCTCCGTCCCCAACCCTTTTTCTATTTTATTTAGAGACAGGGTCTCAGTAAGTTGCTTAGGGCCTTGCTAAGTTGCTGAGGCTGGCCTCCAATTTATAATCCTCTTGCCTCAGCCTCCGGAGCCCCCAGGGATTACAGGTGTGTGCCACTGGGCTGGGCTGTGTTTACAATTCAGTGGCATTAAGCATATTCACACTGTGATACAGCCATCCCTGCCACCCATCTCCAGCTTCACAAATATTTTAAAGTAAATCAATACCCAATAACTATTCACAGAATACTAGATATGGAATCTCTCAATAGGTGTTAAGTATTCAGTATAATTTAATTACACTGTAATTGTCAGAAGTCTTTGTGAGACAATAAAAATTGACCAACTTGGATAGACAGGAACAAAATGAGAAATACATAATCCCAGACTCGAAATCATAGATCAAAACTTGAAATAGGAAATAAAAATCAAGTGGCAGGTTAACAGAATACAAATATTCATCAACAGAAAAAAAAATTGCTCATGGGGATGCCTCTGAGTTCAAGTTCAAGTACCACATCCTGTCATTAAAACTGTTACTTTTAGACTCAAAGATGACTTGGCCTTTGGGTCACGGGCATTCTTACCCATTGTGCCCCTCCAGGGGACATTGGTCAGTGGGTGCTGAGGCAGCGGTGGGGTAAGGAGGGAATGGCAGGTTAGAGGAGTCCTCTGCTACCAGGACAGTTTTACAGTTGTCTGCGTGGAGACTTCTACAGTAAGTCACTGTACACTGGAGGATTCCTTCTTAGCCTACCCAGAGCCAAGAGCAAGCGTAACACGGACTCTTCACTTCTCTCCGTGAGAGTCAGGGCTGGATGGAGGGAGGGAGAGCAGGGAGGACCTTGTGGCTTTGTGGGAAACCAGGCATGATTTACCCTGTGGCCGGCCTTGGGAGGAGGCTTTATTAGTCCCACCTACCAGATGGAAACTAAGCCTCACGAACCAATTGATTTAAAGTCATCTAGGGTGGGGCTGAGGTGGGGCGCTCACCTAGCATGCACAAGGCACTGGGTTCGATCCTCAGCACCACATCAAAATAAAGATTGTGTGCACCTAAAACTAAAAAATAAACATTAAGAAAAAATAAAAAATAAAGCCATCCAGCTAGCAAAGCAGGAGGGGAGGAGTCCAACTCATACCTCCGACTCTTAAGAATCACAAAAATCCCCCTCGATCACAGTGCTCTTCAAAATAATTTTCCTGAAAGAGAAAATCAAGGAGGAAATGCAAAATAAAAGTGACAGGCAGCCAGTTAATTATCTAAGAGAATGAAGTAAAGGTACGTCATTTAAAAACTGATTTACACAACTGCTGATTCCTAAATATGTGACTTAGGCTTCAGGACTGCTGACAGAAATTTCAGACCCAGCTCCACTCCGGTTGTACCCTGACAGTTTATCAGGCACTTGAATAAAACCTTGCCTGTCTGGTAATCACTGCGACATGCAAATACGAAGCCCACAAATTATTAACAGTCTGATCAGTGTCCACCAACTGAACACACGTGTAAACACACTCAGGTCAGAAAACATTACCAGCACCCAGATGTCCTGGGTATACCCCAGGTCCACTAGCATTAACATCTTTCTCCTCCTGACTTCTAATTTCCATGGGTTCATTTTGCTTGGTTTTTGAGCTGTATATAATATATATCTGCCTTTTTTTTTTTGCTCAAGGTGATTTGTGTGATAACCATGAGTGGTTAATCCATTTTCATTACTATATAGTATTCCGGTACGTGTGACTACGCCACGATCTTTTCATCTACAACTGTTAGACATTTTGATTGTTCCTAGCATGGAGCTCTGTGAACATTCTCATCCATTCCTGTGAACATTCTCATCCATGCCTTGTGATGTCCCGCCATCCTCTGTGCATTTACAGTTTTTCTCATTTTCACCCTTTGTTTTGGTTTGGGTGCTGGGGACTGAACCCAGGGCCTCCCATGTGTCAAGCACGTGCTCTACCAACTTCACCCCAAGTCTTTTACTTTTAAAAACTGTCCTGCACATCTTCAGAAAAGAAACATACATCATAAATTTTTAATCTCTTAAAAATCCTGTACTAAGTAAATCAACAAACATTCTAATTACCAGCCTTTTGAGATGAAGACTGACATACTTTGACATCTCCTTGGTAAAGCAATTAAAAGGTGACTTTTTTCAATAATTCCAAGGTATTCACCTCATCAACCTGGTTTAAATAAAAAAAAAAAAAAAAAAAAAAAGGTGTTGTTGCAGAAGCAATGGGAGAGCCACGGGGGAAAGGCAACAAGAGCAGTCCCCTGGAGTTCCAGGGCCGTCCAGTCTCAGCTCTTAGAGAGCTGCGGGCCCCACACAGGCAGCTGCTGGGTGTTCTTAAGGGGCGTGTGTGAGCTGCTAGTAGGAAACTCAAGGTCTCCTGCACAGATCCATCAGCACTCATGTGAAAACCACCCAGCCCTCAAGTTTGAGTCTCATCCCATCAGCCTCGCTCCTCCTCTCTCCAGCAGCTGTCCTGTTTTCCAGAAAATGGTGTCCTCTTGTACACCTGAAAATCTTTGAACAAAATTCTGTTTTACACATTAGTATTTCTAAAGTTACAATCCTTGGGATTGTTGTCAGTAACAATGGAATAAAACGTTTTACCCTCCTGTTAAAGGGCTTTAGGCCTCATATTAGCAGGAAGCACTTGTTATTACCTCTTTAAAAAAAAAAAAAAAAAAGCATGCTCTGCCCCCAAGGCTGGCTTGTATCAATACAGGCTTCCAAGAGTCTGGGAGGAGGACAGCTGAGGTCTGAACCAACCTGCTGCCTTCATATCACCCCGCTATACTCCCAGGCTCCCAGATCCAGGCCTCAATCTGCTTTCACCTCCTTTTAACAAACGTCCCATGCCAAGGCCCCGACCTAGGCTTCCATCCCCTCGGCCCATGCCCTCCTCTTCAGTGGGCGCTGTTCCCCACCCAGGTCTTCCTGGCCTCCCTGGACCACACTGTCACGTTCTAAACCCTTCAGCTAGTGCCCAGTGGCCCACTCTGAAGTCCCAGCTACCTGGGAGACTGAGGCAGGAGAATCACTGAAGCCCAAGATGGCAAGGCCAGCCAGGTAGCACAGTGAGACCCTGTCCTAAAAACAACAAAAAAATATATATATGTATGTACACACACACACACACAACTTCCCAGAGGAGGTCGTTGCAGGTAGGGGTTTTCTTTGTTTCTATAAAGACATGATTAAGAAATCATCAACTTCATCATGAACACAACTACTGAAAGCAATAAATACATAATTTAAGCTGGGTGCAGTGGCACAAGCCTGTATTCCCAGAGAGTCAGGAGGCTGAGGCAGGAGGATGCAAGTTCAAGGCCAGACTCAGCAACTGAGACCCTGTCCCAAAACAAAAAATAAAAAGGACTCAGTGGTAAAGTCCCCTGGGTTCCATCTCCAGTACCAAAACCACAAAAAGAAAGAATGAAACTTAATGGTATAAAACAATATTTTTAATTAAACCATCAGTTCTTTGGTTACCCTGAGTAATTAGTTCAAGGAATCCAGTGTTGAACAAATGACAATCAAAATTCCTTGAACAGGATGTAAAAGAAACATACAAAACTATGGATGTTTTTGGTTAAAAAAAATATTATTTTAAATTTATATGTTATGTAAAATAAGAAAATACAATACAAATGTTCTATTTACCAGACTTTCTGGTAGAAGCTTAACATACATTCTGCAACTTTTAACCTTGGGTAGCCAATTAAAAGGCGATTTTCAATAATTTTATTGCATGAAATCAATTTACTTTTGGAAAAATAAATATTTATAATTAAGCTACACAGACTTTCAACTCCAACTCTGTAAAACTACTAAAAGTTTGTTCCCTGCTGTGATAAAGAAAAAAACCGACTGAAATTTTTTACTCCAAGAAAATCATATTAGCTTGGTGCTTTGCTTCTTCAAATGAATTAAATGACACAATTATATATGGGCTATTTGTTCACATATGAATTTACTAATTCTCATGTAATTAAACTTATAATTCAATTAATAAACTGTTTCCAACATTAAAAAATAAAAATAAATCAACAAATAGGGAAAAAGGATTTGAATGGGTCATCTGATCTGTAATGACATCTCTGGGTGGAGGCCTATCAGTCAAGGACCACTTCTTAAATGCATCCAAATACCCGGAGAGACATTTTATTGCTGGGAGTGCTAATTGAAATAGCACATAAAAAGGTAAAAGGTACCCATTAACAGGCAGCAGCTTAGTTATTGGTGACATCATAAATTGACAATTCATTCACTCAACAAATGTGCCAGGGATTCTCCTAAGTGCTGGATAGCTAAAGGTGACTCCTTCAGGTACTCCTCCTCTCAAAGCTTAGAGTGTGGTCAGAAGGCATTAAACCTAAGAAGACATTAAACAATCACATAATGGAGTGTGTAATGACAAAGTGAGATAGAGGCTACAAAGAAAGGGACACAATATAAAGAAAAGATCTGATCTAGACTGGCAGTGGCAATCCGGGAGGACTTCCCTGTAGGGGAGGCTTTTCTGCTTAAGCAGAGATCTGCAAGACTAGGAGTCCAGGAAAGAACCAGGGGGGCAGGCTTCTGAGTATTTCATGGTGAAGGCCCTGCAGGTCAGAGGGTAGGGCAGAAGGTCAGCCACCCTGTCCAGGAAGCTGAGGGTAGGCCAGGGTGTCTGGAGCACAGGAATAGAGGAAGGACTATGTTACATGGGTTCTAGTGGGGCGGGAACCAGGCTAGGTTCCGAAGAGTCCTGGGAAGTACTCTATAATTTTATTAGCACTATTACACTCCACACTTTGTTTTCAATATAAACTTGAACTTGATGCCACACCTAGCTGAACAAAAGCATTCAATCTCAGTGTTCTGACCAGTGCGTCTGCTCCTACACCACACCACCTATAAATTTCATTGCTGATATCCCTTAACTAGTCCAAGGTCTATAAAGTCAACCACAGCTTTGTGACAACCACCTCCAACTTTTTAACTGAGTTTTTAACTATGTTCCAGGCACTTTTCTAAGCTCTCCACTTACATTAACTCATTTAATCCTCAATTCCAGACAGAATGTCTTCTTATTGTTCAGACGAGGATACTGAGGCTCAAAAGTAACCTCTAGGCACAACCACACTGCTAGTAAGTGTTGAGCCGTCAGCCCCAACACTTAGATTTGCCCAAAACGGACTTTGCCTCCCTACCTACACATAGCGAGTGTGTCAGAGACGTGGCAGTTCATACCCGGGATGTTAACTTGAGGATGGTCTTAGCTACCTCTGTATCCCCCCCCCCCCCCCGGCCCCGCCTGGGGAATGAGTGGGGCTCAGCAAATATCTGCCCAACTGAAGGTAGACAGAAGGGGTTGGCGAAGGATGTGAACCCGAGGTAAAGTGACTTCCTGAGGCTGTCCCTTCACGGCAGGGACTCACTAGCAACTAACCTCAAGACCGCACTTTCCCTCTCTTATTGTCAAACTGCAGATGTTCTGCATTACCCGGCGACAGTCGCAGCCTCTGGCCTGGGATAGAGGGGAAGAACAGGACAACGACCTATCTCCAAGCACCTTCCAGCCAGGCCTGGCCGGCCTCCGATGTCCCCCAGCTCCTGTGGCTGGCGACCCACCGGGGAAGCCGGCACCCTCACGGTGCAAGCTGAGCCGGTGTCCCGGGCCTCCGGCTCCTCCTCCGTGTCCCCTCTGGGGTGTTTCCGTCTAACTGTCCTCCCGCCCGACCGGCGGTCCTGCGGGTGGCGCCCAGAACTTCGCTGCCCGCTATCCCGAGCCCGCGGAGCCCGGCGCCCCGCACTCGCCTCCCCAGCCCCACGCGCCCCACTCCGGGCGGCTGGGGACAACACGGCCACTCTGCAGCCCTCGAGCCCCGCAAACCAACCTGGGAAGGGCGGTGGGGTCCGGCCGGTCAAGCGCGCCCATTCTCCCCACTGGACCGACCACCAAACTGAGCCTGGGACAGCGGATTCGCCCAGGGCAGGGCCCAAAGCCCGCGCAGGAGCCCCGACAGGTGTCCGGGTTCGGAAACGCTGTCCCCACGAGGCCGCGCCGTGGACTCAAAACGCTTCATCACCTTTACTACTATTGTTCCCCGCCACCCGCGAGCGACGCGTTCCGGGCACGGGGACGCCGCGCTCCCGGCCCCGCCCCGGCCGCGCCCCCAGGCGCCCCGCCCCCGGCCCCGCCCCCGCCGCCCGGGCCTCACGCCGCGCCCCGGCCTCTGCTCCCGCCCCGCCAGGGCGCCCGCGCCCCCCGGGGGAACGCCCTCTCCCGCCAGAGCCAATCATCAGAGCCTCGGGGGGGCGGCGCCACAGGCCCCGGCCCTCCTATCGGAGCACCCATTGGTCAACCCCGCTGTCACTCAGGAGGTCGCGGCCCGCACCCGCCTCCCTCCTTTTCCTCCACCCTCCCGTTCATAAAAACGGCGGTTGGGCCTAGGCGACCGCCAACTGCAGGCGGGAAGCGGAGGGGCGAAGAGCCGGGGAGCGAGGGAAGGAGGGACTGCAGGGAGGAGGAGGAGAGATGGAGGAAGAGGAGGAGGAGGGGAGCCCGGCCCAGCCGGAGCTGTCTCCATCGGGAACAAAATGGCGGCGCTGGCGGAGGGCCAACTGTGAGGCGGGGCCGCGGCCATTCCCCCTCCGCCCCCACCCTCGCGCCGGCCGGGCCGGTCAGGGGGAGCCCGCTCGCTCCGCTCGGCCGCGGGCGGGGAAGGGAGGGGAGCGGCCCGGCCCACTATGCAAAGCGGCGGGCGCCGCCGCCGCCACCGCCCCGTGGCAAAGGTAAAAGGGTCGAGTTCAGCAGCCGCCACGGCGCCTCCATGTCCGCGCGCCAGGCCCGCCCCCTCCGCCGCCGGCCCGAGCCCGCCCCGACCCTCCTATCAATCTTACCTCAGGATGGGGCGCCAAAGCGGCCTCGAAGCAGGTCCCGTGTCTGCGGCGGGCGGCCCCCGGCGCGGAGGGCAGGGCGCGGGGAGGCCCGGCTCCCGGCGTCGGCGGATGGCGGGAGCCCGGGGGCCGCGGGCTCGCGGGGCAGCAGGCGGGAGAGACGAGACGCCGCGGTGGGAGCGGGGGCGGGCCCGAGGGCGCCGCCGGGGTCGCGGGGAAGGGGGGGTTTGTTATTGTTTTTGTCAGTGAAAGGTCAGAGTTCGTGACCCCGGTGCCGCCGCCGCCGCCGCCCGCGCGCTGGTAGGAGGAGGGCGAATGTTCTTCTTCCTCTTCCCAGCGCCAGCCTCGCCGCGGCGGCGGGGGGCGGGCGAGCACGCGATTGGCTGAGGCGCGCGCGCGCACCGGAACGCCGCGGCCGGCGCCCGGTCCATCCGGCCCGCGAGCTGCGGGCCCCGGCGGCTCCTCCTGGGCTCGGCGGCGGCGGGCGGCCGGGGAGCCTGCCGCTCAGACCGCGCGGCCGCCCGGGGTCCCGGGCCGGTCAAGGGAGGAGCCCGCGGCCGCCGCGCGCCGTTAGGCGGCCGGGCGAGGACCGCGCTCCCTGCCATCGCCGCCCCCGGGCGCCCCGCGGGGCTCGCCGGGCGGCCCGGGTGGGAGCCGCGGGGCCGGGAGTGGCGCGGCCGAGTCCGCGGAGGCGGGCGGCGGGAGGGGCGTCCCGAGTGGACGCGGCGCTCTGGGCCTCGCTCGGTGCCGGCGTCTTTTGTGGGGGATTTAAAGGTGCCGGGCCGCGCCCGTGATGCCCGAGCCAGGCCTCGTGGGCAACGCCCCGCACCTGCGTGGGTTTTTTTTTTCTTGTTTTTTTAAAGCGAACCTCGCGGCCGAGCCTGCGCAGTCCGCGCCCCGCCCCTCCCTCCGCGATGGGGACCCAGGAAAGGGGGATGGTGTGCGCCCAGCAGCTTTGACCACAGCGGCGACGCTGCCCAGGGAAAATGTCGCGATCTGCCGCCTCTCGGGTCGTGGGGCTTGGGTTTGGGCTTTGCTCTTGTAGGTTACAGCTTTGACTGGCTTGGGAAGACGCGGGCACTTGTCCCCCATGTCCCCGAGTGTCCAGTCTCCCCTTGCCTTGATCACCATGCTTCTGCAGGCTGCAAGTCCTGATCGATTTCCTTCCCTTTTTTAATTAGGAATAAATACTCCAAGATGACTGTTCTTTTTTTTTATTATTATTGGTTGTTCACAACATTACAAAGCTCTTGACATATCATATTTCATACATTAGATTCAAGTGGGTTATGAACTCCCAATTTTACCCCAAATGCAGATTGCAGAATCACATCGGTTACACATCCACATTTTAAGATGACTGTTCTTAAACAGTACCTCTGCCGACTTTATCTGGGTGATTCCTACTTTGATTTTGTCCATGATCCTAAAATACTTTATTTAAAATATTTCTATCTTAAAATGTTTCTCTTTGGTAGGAGGTGTTTTCAACACACCTGTTTTCCTTTCCACTCTGTTGTCACCTTGCAAGGTGCAGGAAAGAGCTGTATCCCTTTTTTAAATATTTATTTTTCAGTGGACACAAATCTTTATTTTGCTTTTATGTGGTGCTGAGGATGAACCCAGCGCCCCGCGCATGCCAGGCGAGCGCACCACCGCTTGAGCCACATCCCCAGCCCAAGAGCTGTATTCCTAATATCGAGGTGACCCACACTCCATGGAACTGGAAGGGGCCTGGAGAGAATCCAGTGAAATCCTCTCTGGCAGGGAGATTTTTCCTATTTTATCAGGGAAGTGGGTGAGAACCCAAAAGGGTAAATGTTGTACCTAAGGTAACACAACATTTGGATGGTAAGTCCTTGTAGACATGGACTGCTTTGTTCACTTTTTCCAAAAATAAAAATTTAATGCTAAGTAGGTCTAGAGATGTGTGCAAATCCATAACAGGTTATCAGAGGAACCTAGGGTGTTTTTTTTTAATCTAAACAGTAATGAATGTTTCAATGATTTATGATTTTCTAACCTTTTCACTTAAAACTCTGTAGCTTTCTGAATGAAGCACTCTGTATAAACATGCATTCTCTTGAGGTGCAGGAACTTGTACAGAGAGATTCCATGACCTGCCCAGGGTTGTAGATGCCTCAGTAAAGCCAGGGCTCTGGTGTACCTTATGGTGTTAAATTTGCAGTAAATCAGCTCACCTGATTGCCACATTTGCAGTAGCTTTCCGGTAGGGCTCATAACCCTTGATTGACTTGGCCATCTTTCCTTGCAGACAGATGCACGTGTGCCCGCACCCAGGGACTGTGTTCTCCCTTAGGGCTGCACTGGGCTAATGCTTTAATTGGCTTTATAATTCTTAATAGGCTTTGTAGGCACACAAAAAAATGCACGTTGTATTGTGCTGGCTGTACTTGCCTTTTCCTGAGCTCATTAGAAGCATCTGCATTTCCAGTACTTTTAACATTGCTTGACCAGCCTTTAAGGGATTTTTGACTGGGTGCCCCTCTGAATTGCCAGTTCCCCGGGGTTCTGAAGCAGGGCCTGGCTTCAGCACTTCGCTGAGCATCACGGGTAATTCTGTGCTCTCCAGGCCTGCACCGATGATTTCATTGCACACATGCGTGACAAAACAAACTGCCACCCAGAGATTGTTTATTTACAGGGACAGGAGCTGGGGGTGGGGGGTGATCATGCATCTAGCTGCACCTGCCCACACCGTGAGCCCTGGATGGGGATGTGCTGTTCCCTTTGTCCCTGCCCTCACATAGACCTGCTGCACAGTGGAAAGGAGGGGCCATGAGTGCTTTTCCTAGCAGCAGTGTGTGACAAACCGACAATATTTATATTGTCCCTATATTTACAGAGGAACTCGGCAAAAAACAGGTTCTTGAGCTAGAATGTGAGCTCTGGCTCCTTGCACAGAGCTCTGTGGGTGACACTCATCTGCCCCAGCTGTCCCCAGGGCAGGTCTCTTTCAGTCTGTTCCGTGGTCAATAATTGATTGGTTTTTCCCTGTGAACTTGAGAGCAGGAACTATCACAGCTTCATTTTTTACCTAGCACAGTAAACATGCCTGTTTACCATCCAACATTATTGTGCATTTAAATTTAAATAATATATGTTGACTCGATGACAATCAAATTTAATTAAACAATAGTTGTAGATGCACAAAATTTTTCAAATTATTGAGCAGAGGTCTGATGTTAAGAAAAGAATAAATGATGCTTTCCCTTTCTTAAGAAATTATTTGCTGACTTTTGTATCCTGGATGGGGAAGGCTTAATCGTTGCCTTTGTAATGACCACGTATAAGGACTTTATCACATCTCCTGTAATACTTCATGCTTTCTTATCTAGGGTGACCATTTTCTCAGACTTCTCTTTGGATTGCTTATATAATTATTTCCCACTTGTGAAATAAACATTTAAACCTTACACAGTTGCTGTCAACCCTTTGATTTTTTTTTTCTTGAGACTGTGGAATGGGGGCAGGCGGAAGCTGTGGTCCCAGATTGCACATTCCTGACACTTACCCATGATCCCGTTTAATCTTGCTGTAATCTCATGAAGTAGTCGGCATTATCCTGTTTTTACAGCTGAAGAGGCTGAGGCCTGAGCAGGGAGGGTGACTGACACGAAGTCACGGGCTCAGCAAACAGCGGAACATTTATTAATAGTCATTTCTGTCCTCAAGGACTCTGAGGAAGAAAGCCCTGTTCTGCCCACGTCCGTTGAAGTCAGTCCCATCAGGCCACTTGCAGAGGGCTCAGAGAGACTCATGTCTCTGTGGTGGCCAGTGGCTCTGGAGCACAAGGACCTGGGAGGAGTGCATTCCCTATTCCTGTCTGAGTTGCCTTCTCTGAGACTCAGGCCCCTTTAAGCTGGGGGCTTCCTGCACCTGGAAGAGGTGTTCCTTGCAGTTGCCCTGGGCAGGGTCATCCTGGTCTGTTGGAGGAGGCCTCCATCTTGGGGGTCTGATGGCAACTTTAGATTGTATTTTCAGCAAGGTGCATCTGCACTTGGCCCTGTTTTTAGAACACGGGTGGTTCTGAAGGATGCTCCTTGTTTTGAAATGTGTAACTAGGAACTCAATCTTGAGGGCTGGCAGGTGGGGGGAAGCGTTCCCCTGGTGAGCACGTGGATGCCAGCTGTCCTGTTTTCTGTGAAGTGTCTTGTCCCCCTCCTCTCAGCCAGGCCTGCATCTGAGTCCCCAGCCTCTTGTAGTTTTTCTTTCCAGAGAATAACCCCACTCCCTGCAAGGTGGAGGGTGGGCAGTCCCTAATCTGGAGGTGAAGTGCTGGGGATCTCAGTCTCATGTCTCTTTCCTTCTGCCTTCAGTCCCATCTTGGTCTTCCAGGACATCTGGGCCTCATTTGGAGCCTCTTCAAAAGCAGGGCCCCTTGTGCGTCTCGTTGGTGTGATGGGTGATGGGTACTTAACCTCTGAGCCACATTCCCCAGAACTTTTCTGTGTTTCGAGTTAGGGTCTCGCTGAGTTGCTGAGGCTGGCCTCCATCTTGCAGTCCTCCTGCCTGAGCCTCCCAAGTTGCTGGGATTACAGGTGTCCGTCACTGCACCCAGCAAGAAAAGAAAATCACTTTTAAACCAATTACCATCTTGCAGTTCCAGGAGCTGAGTTAGGTAAGTCTCAGGTCCCTCATGGTCGCAGTGACAGTGGCTGGAACTGGAGTGATGGGCAAGACTCCCTTCTAAGTCTGGGGTTGATGTTCTCATGGGAACACCTGCTTGCCTATACACGGCCTCTCCACGTGGACTGGGCTTCACAGCACAGCAGATGCATGCCAGAGTAAGGAGGCCAAGGCGGGAGGATCACAAGTTTGAGGCCCATCTGGACAACTTAGTGAAGCCCTTTTTGACTCCAAAAATAAAAAGGGGATGGGGATGTAGCTTTATCATAGAGGGCTTGCCTCACATGTTCAAGGCCCTGGGTTCAACCCTTAGTACCACAAAAATAAAAGAAGACTGGGGATTTAGCTCAGTGTTAAAGTTCCCAAGGTCAACCAAAAAAAAAAAAAAAAGTGTCACAAGAAAACAAAGTGGGGGCTGGGGATGTGGCTCACACCTGTAATCCCAGTGGGTCAGGAGGCTGAGGCAGGAGGATGGAGACTTCAGAGCCAGCCTCGGCAACTTGACAACTCAGGGAGACCCTGTCTCTAAATAAAATACAAAAATAGGGCTGGGGGTGTGGTTCAGTGATTGAGTGTCCCTGAGTTCAATCCTGGTACCAGAAAAAAGAAAAGACATTTTTATGATTTAGCCCCAGAAGTTACATAGAGTCACTTCCTCTGCTTGTTACCTGTTGAAGCCATCGCCAAGGTCTGGCGGGGCCCAAGGGAAGGGAATGTATATGCCACACTAAGCAGGAGTGACAGTGCCACACGGAACATGCAGGAGGGCATCCAAGTGGCATCTGAGTGGCAGCGTTGACAGACTGTACCCGGGGACAGTCTGTAAATGGAAGAGCAAGGGGCTTCCTAACACTCAGACCTGATCTTGTCCCCAACTTGAAAGCATCTTAAGGCCCCCGGAGACTGCTATTAACTGGAGGATAAGGTCAGTGGCCCCAGATGGCCTTTCCGGTGTCACCACTGTCGTGACGTCTGCGTCTGGCCATTCTGAACCACTGCAGTCCCCTTTTGCTGTGAGTTCAGGCCCAGCTCAGAAGTCACCCTGAGGACTGCTCCTGACCTGCCTCAGGTCCCCCCAGTCACTGTCCCCCTGCCCCGTGCTCTTTCCCTGCGCTTCCAGCAGTGACAGTGTGCAGATCAGGCTTCCCACGAAAGCTGCTGCAGGCCACCGATCACAAGCCGGTGCTTGGCACGACATGGAGCCTGGCGTCACTGTTAGAATGCACCTGGTTACACAGTGTCCCACGGTGCCCTAGAATTCTCAGAGTAGGCACGCGGCACTCAGCCACCAGCCACCCTCTTCCTGCAGAGCTGCCCAGGGACTCCCAGCCCAGGAGGCAGGCCCCTGACCCTCCTGGAGGGCAGCATCCGGGTTCCCACATCAAGGTGATTCCTACACAGAGGTTTCAGCTTGGGCTTAGGTAATCAGCGCTGCCTGGGACCAGGAAACTCAGTGTTTATGTCACCGTGTGTCTGTGTCAGCTGGGGGAGTCAGTTCCTGGAATACCTGACCATGAATAGCCTTTCAGACAAGGAGGGTGGCAGCTGTGTGGCGGGGACCATGGCTGTCTTGACACATCCACACCGTCCTCAGGTACTGCTGACAGGCAGTACAACTCCCGGATCCATTTGGTGACAAGCAGAGAGCACTGTAGATACTCCCCCACCCCTGTGCCCATCCTTCAGAAGCTCCTGAGCCGCTGGGGCTCTGGAGGCTGAGGCAGGAGGATCGTGAGTTCAAGACCGGCCTCAGCAACAGCGAGGCCCTAAGCAACTCAGCAAGATAGGGCTGGGGACGGGGCTCAGTTGCTGGGATTACACCACCGAGCACCACCATACCCAGCGGGACCCCATCTCTTTAAAAATAAATAAAGAAAATATATGTGCTTCGGGTTTTAAATTTCCAGCTGCCCAGGAGCAATGCAGGTAGGTCTGGCATATATAAATATATAAAAATAGAGCTTTATTTTTTTATAATATATTGAAATAGTATTATGAATATATTTTTAGTTGTAGATGGACACAACACCTTTATTCTGTTTATTTTTATGTGGTGCTGAGGATCGAACCCAGTGCCTCACACATGTGAGGCAAGTTTTCTACCACTGACCCCCAACCCCAGCCCAAAATAGTATATTTCATAATATATTCAAGTAGCATTGCACTAATTATATATTACACAATAAAATGTGTACTGTGGTTTGGGGTTGATAATGAAATGCACAATTTAGGCCTAGGGCCATGTTTATCATGACTTTGGAGGGGAAGGTCCTGATGCATGGTCCTTGGCAGCCACAGGTCTCTTACTCCGGGGAAGGAATTCACATTGTAGGTGTCAGAAAATTGCTTAGAATACGACGACTGCTCACGTGAGCAGCTCAAGAGACACCCTGGGGAGCAGCCCCGATGTCGGCATTGCTCTTAGCTAGGCCCAGCTTTGCCAATTGTGACCCCAGAAAAATGACCTAATGCTTCTCGTCCCCAGCTTCCTCATCTGCAAAATGGGCATAACGACAGAACTCATCTGGGCAGGCCTCTGGGGGAGAATTCAATTTAATAATAAGGTTACGGAGTGCTCAGGGCTTAGTTGTTGCTAAGAATCATGGAAAGAGTTTCTTAGGAGCTCGTAGAGGTTGGTACTGTTTAGCTACTGATTAACAATTCTGTCTGATTGGGAACTTACAAGATCAATAATGTCAAATCACCTTCCCCAATACCACTGACTCGAATACCTAGCAAAACATGGATGACAGATGGCCCAAATAATGGCCCTCTGAGTATTCTATCACAGATCATCCCCAAAATCCATGGCAAGGTGAAGCCCTTGCATGTCACTAATCCAAACCCTAGTTTTCTTCTAGAAGATTTGGTCCAGAGAGTGGGCCCTGCATGAATCCACAGCGGCCACCCCTCCCAGCCTGCTGCTGACATATTAATCAGCTTTCTGTCGCTACAACAAAATACCTGACATAGTTAACTTAAAAAGAGAAAAGGTTCACTGAACTCACAGTCCCAGAGGTTCTACTCCAAGACCAGGGGGAACCTGTTGCTTTGGGCCTCTGGTGGGGGTGCCAGATGGCAATGGTGGGGGGCACATGGCAGAGCAGACTGTTCACCTCGAAAGGCAGGAGGCAAGAGGGCAAGGAGGAGATCACGTTCTCTTAGAGGACCTAATGTCCTCCCACCAGGCCTCCCGTCTTCAAGGTCCCACCATTGCCACAAGAGCACGCCCCTGGTGACCAAGCCTTTAGTACTCGGGCCTTGGAGGACCACTGACTGTCTGCACCAGTCCTGGTGGCCGCCCTCCATGACCAGCTCTGGAGCAGGAAGGCACATTAGCATGGACCAGAGGGCAGAGGGCCTGTAGGCAGCTTCTAAGCAAGAAGTAGCCCCAGGAAGCCCGGCCATCCTTCCCTGGGGGCTGTGGACAGGGACAGGAGCCCTGGCTCTCAGTGGCAGCCAGCAGCCTTGGGAAGCGCCCCTGGAATTCAGCTGACCCTGGGACAGCAGGTCGGAAAAGCCCACCGATTTGGGGTTTACCAGATCCTCTGCTCTTGGGCCTCCTCCTGCAGAACCGACTTCCTCACTGCTCCATTCTGTCAGCTTCCTCTTACTCGCTGCTAAAAAGAGGCATCTTCTCAGTGTGGGCACATCTGGCCTCGCCACCAACGGAGTGCAGGAGGCAGAGAATGTTCCATGATCGCAGAAGCCACCGAACGCAGCCTGAATCAATTAACAGAAGATTCCACCGTGTTTCTGTAGCATCTGGGCCTCTTCCTACCTCCCTTGGCCTTGGTGGCCAGAGTCCCCATGTCAGGCTTCTGTTTGGGGACAACTTTTACACTGAGGATCAGAGGAAGAAGTTGCACTAGGTGCAGACAAAGCAACCACCCTGGTGACCGCAGCAGCTGCCTGCCCTCGGCACATTCCCAAAGGGGACACGGAGCATGGTCCTCTTCCTCTACACCCCCACCCAGTGCCAGGCTGGGCCACAGGGTGTCCCCAGTTACTTCATCAGCATGACCAGAAAAACTCTGAGCCTTTTTCATTTTTTGGTACCAGGGATTGAACTCAGCGGTGCTTAACCGCTGAGCCACACCCCCAGCCCCCTTTTTATTTTCAGACAGGGCCTCACTAAGTTGCTGAGGCCAGCCTCCAACTTTCGATCCTCCTGCCTCAGCCTCCCGAGCCGCTGGGATGACAGACATGCGTCACGGTGCCTGGCTCAGCGGGTTATTAGGAAGCCCATTTATGTGCATCTTGCCACTAAAATGATTCCACTGGAGCGAATCCTTCCACCATGAGCAAACAGGTCTGCCCCGTAACCCGGATGGAACCCTCCATCCCGTTTAATGCAAACATTTAAAAGGAAAAACTGCCACCTAGGAAAAGAAATTCCCTGAAAATATTTAATGTAAATAAAGTCCCGGAGATGAGGGTGCTTTTTACAAACGGTTTGTCACCAAGGGCCTTCCCTAGGGGGCAGGGCAGCAGGAGAAGGGGACAGGAGAGCAGGAAATGACAAGGCTGATCCTGACTCTAAGCAACAAGGAGCCCTGCCCCTCGGCCCCTCTCTGCTTTCCATCAAGAAAGAAAAAAAAAAAAGAAATTTCCAGCATCATGAGCAACGAGGACGGTCCCAGGAGGTGAGAGATCTTCAAGCCCCGACTTCCCGCACCCTTGCGGGACCAGGGCCACCCGCCAGGATCAGGGATCCACCTTCTGACCCACCTCCTCTTCTTTCTGTTGAGCTTCTTTTGAAACATGAAAAGGCTCCGGTGGTGGGACCCAGGGATCCCAGGGCCCCCGTGTGTCTACGGTCAGGCTCCCGTGAACAGCTGGCCCCTGGGGGGTGGACACGGGAAGGCGCACAATAAATTAGAGTCTCCCGAGGGTCCGAGCTGGTCCCCAGGGTGGGGGTCTGTCACCCGCTGTGTTTCCAGATTTGCCTGGAGAGGAGGAGGCCTTTGGGGCTCACAGCAGGACACGGTTGCGGCCAGCTGCAGGGGTCAGGTGCCTGTGCCCGCATCCAGGGGACACCTGGCTGGTGGCCAATGAGTCCCCAGGCCAAGTCCCCAGGACTCTCAAGTGACTTCCCTTAGTCACTTGGAGATGGCGGTGGTGACTCAGCCAAATAAAGTGCTTTGGAGGTGACAGGTGACGAGGTGACAAGCTCTCCTGCGGGTTCTCTTGCCACCAAGGCCCCCGGGACAGGAGGGACCGGTTGCTGCTTCCAGGAGCCCAAAGCGACACCCGGGCGCCGAGCCCCCGCTTGAGCACGTGGGTCACCATCTTCAGGCGCCAAGTTGTCACCTCACTGCCGGATGAGGGAGTGGCTGGGGCTGGGGCTGGGACACAGGGGACATGGGGGCCATAAATATTCCATTTGCAGAGGTGCTGGGTGGGGTGGGTCCCAGCGGGAAGGTCGAGACGTGATCATGACCAGTCGCGACCCAGGTGGCCTGCACAAGGGCTCAGTGTCCCCCAAGAGTCTCTCGAGTCCCGAGTCCCAGTGGCCACTGCTATAGCACGCTGGCGTCCTCCATGGCCTGCATCCACCTGCGAACAAGACAGCACTGTCCCCACGGCCCTGCCACAGAAACCCCGGGTGACCGCACAGATCACTGTCACCCCAGGCAAGGGGCCATGTCGCACCCAGGGCCTGGGGAGGTGCAGAGGTCCACCTGGATCCGAGGGCTGAGCCCCTCCCCAGGAGGACAGGGGTGGCCCCGGGCAAGGAGCAGGCCAACACGCCTGGGCTCCGGGTGGCACCTGGGGGACAGGCGGGGGACTGGGGAAGGACGTTCCTGGTACCTCTGAGCGACACCCGCGCTCTCCGCCTTGAAGCTGTAGAACAGGGTTTTCTTGTGGTAAAGGTGGAACACGGGGCCCGCCTCGCCGCCCTCCTCCTTTTCGGGGGCGATGGTGAAGCCCAGCAGCGGCATGCTCTCCAGGGCCACCTTGTCCTGCGGGGACCATGGGGGGTGGACAAGGAGGGGCGTCTGGGGGCCACCCACACTCACCTCCCACCCTCGCCTCCACCCGGGCCACCCCAAGGGGGAAGGAACATTCTAGAACAGCCGATCAGGAGGAGCCAAGCATTTTCCCCTTCATTCCCTTGTTCAATCGTCACTAGGATCATTTTGAATGCTGTCCCCATTCAAAAGAAGAAACTGAGGCTCAGAGAGTCTCCCAGGGTCACCCGGACTGTGGATCTGGACCTGCCATGCCTTCTGACCCGGCCTCCATCAGCGCCTGACCAAAGACTCGGTGCCCAGGTGGCTAATGACAACCTCTGATGTGTTCATCCCTCCACACCCTCATTTCCAGGATGAAGACCTCGGATGTCCCTGCTAAGAAGTCGCTAGCAATTCCATGAGATATACCCAGAGGGCGCAGAGGGATCTTAAAAACAAAGCTCCGAGGAAAACCTCTGTATAGATTTTTTTTTTTTTTAATCTACTGGGGACTGAACCCAGGGCTGCTTTCCATGTTAGGCCAGCACCCAGCCACCGAGCCACAGCCCCATCCACACAGGAAATATAAGTATCTTTGGCCAGGAGCAGTGGTCATGCCTGTTATCCCAGCAGCTCGGGAGGCTGAGGCAGGAGGATCGTGAGTTCAAGGCCAGCCTCAGCAACTCAGTGAGACCCTGTCTCTAATCAAATATATATATATGGGCTGGGGATGTGGCTCAGTGGTTAAGTGCCCCTGGGTTCAATCCCTAGCACCAAAAAAAAAAAAAAAAGATTTTGAACCAATCTTTAAAAATCTCTAGATTGGGAAAAGTGTTTGACAAGATGCAACATTCATCCGTGATTTGAACTCTCAGTAAAGTAGGAGTTGAAGGGAATGGCCTTAACCTGACCCAGGACATCTATAAAAAATCAACAGCCAACATCGTACTCAGAAGTAAAATCCTAAAATGCTTTTCCCCTAAAATTGGGAACAGGGAAAGAGGGTGCTCACTCATGAGCCTAACCTGATACGCACTAGAGGTGCTGGCCACTGCACTAGGGCAGGAAAAATAAACAAAAAGATGAGAAATGATGAAGGTCACACAGAAGTCAAACTATTTCCTGGAATCCCAGTGGCTCTGGGGGCTGAGGCAGGAGGATCACGAGTTCAAGGTCAGCCTCAGCCACTTAGTGAGGCCCTGAGCAACTCAGGGAGACCCTGTCTCTAAATAAAATATAAAAGGGGCTGGGGACGGGGCTCAGTGGGTAAGTGCCCCTGGGTTCAATCCCTGGTACCCAAAAAAGAAAATATTGATTAATAGACTTCAGCAAAGTCATGAACTGCTCTTCACCAAGAGAAGGAACAGGTAGCACCTATAGAGGCTGGGCCTTGTGTCCTCAGGACTCTAGGGAGGCCATTGTCATGCCACCCCCTTCCCCCATCTAAACTGCTAATGTCCCCCACGCGTGTCCTGCGACGTTGCTTGAGGACCCGGCTGTGGCAGGGCAGTGTGGGGAGCCACCACATCTGGAAAGCTCCTCACACACCTTACAGGACAGTGGAGCCTCCGAGAGGCCGTGGAGAGGAAGTCCAGCCAGCCGGTCAGTGGTGACAGACACTCTGTGAGTGTCCCCTGGTGTGCCTCCTTAGCCAGAGGCCTCTCTGGGCCCTGGAAGGCTGCTGGGCCACATTTCAGTTTGTTGTGGGATCAAAACTGCCCCCAGCACAGAAAGCCCCACCTGGGTGACCGTGAGTAAAGGTCACCTCGGTCCCCGGTGCCTGGGCCCTCAGGCTCTGGAAGAGTCCCCCACCTGTCTGCCTGCTTCCCTGCAGGCCCCCGTGACCCCGAGGAGGGGCCTGAGAGGAAAGCATTGCACCCTAAGGAAGTGACCTGGGGACATCAGCCGAGCCCCGCTGTGGTCATCAGGGAGTGGCCAGCGCTGTGCTCTTCCTGAGGGGGACAGAACGCAGCTAAGACCCGTGTTGAAAGGGGGCTTGGCCTGAGGAGGCTGCCAACCGGAGGGTGTGACCCTTTCACATGATCCAACAGGTTTCCCTTGGAGCAGTCCCCAGCCTGTGACCACAGCCCCACAGCTGTCCACCTTGGGAGCTGGCTGCCGGTTTTGAGGGTTCTCTAGCCTCTATTGTAGAGGATGTAAGATGAGCTCTAAAAATGTCACACTCTTTTTTTTCTTTTTGGTACCAGGGATTGAACTCAGGGGCACTTGACCCCTGAGCCCCCTCCCCAGCCCTATTTTGCATTTTATTCAGAGACAGGGTCTCCCTGAGTGGCTCAGGGCCTCGTTTTGGCTGAGGATGGCTTTGAACTGGAGATCCTCCTGCCTCAGCCTCCTGAGCCACTGGGATGACAGGAGCGAGCCATCGCGTCCAGCTGTTTCACTTTTTACTGGGGCGTCTGATATCCTGCAGCCATCAGATACCCCAGTAAAAGAAATGGATGGACAAAAGGGGGTGGCTTCTAAGCTGCAGAATTTTGTCCCAAATCACCCCCACAGAGGGCACAAAGGAGTTTTCTCCTGGGGCACGGCTGGCGTACCCTGATGCAGGGCCTGTGACAACTGAAGACTTCCTTGTGTCCTTCCACATACAGGACCCTCTTGTCTCTGCAGAGAGACTGCAGGTCCCTTTGGTGGGGACCACGGGGAACTGGACGTCCACACCCAGCAGGCCACTGCTCTACAAAGGCTCCCTGCCGGGAGTGGCCCCTACACAGGGATCCACAGGGCCCTGCGGGGGAAATCGCGTGCAAGACCCCAGGGGGGCCTCCTTGACAAGGGGGGGACTTGAAATGCCACCGTTACCTCGCTGGCCACGTAGGTGTAGAGCACCTTGCCTTTGATGACAAACCAGAGCTTCTTCCAGTGCCGCTTGCCCCTCTTACACCGGCTCAGGTAGCCGCTGATGGCAGAGCCCTCTCCAGAGGCCGTCACCTGGCAGAAGGGACCACAGCAGTCAGGGCGACAGGTGGGGGGGACACAGTTCAAACACCAAGGGGAGAAGCCACAGCAAGCCGCCTGCCTGCCTGAAACCTGAGATCGGGATCTAGTTAGCACCAAGGTCAGCATGGCAGACTTCAGGGTGTGACAGACAGGATTTAGGGGACCCAGGGGACCTGCTGTCAAAACCTGCCTTGGAGCCGTGCGTAGTGGTGCTCACCGGAGGCTGAGGCAGGAGGATCGCAAGGTGGAGGCTAGCCTCAGCCACAGTGAGGCCCTAAGCAGCTCAGGGAGACCCTGTGTCTAGATAAAGTACCAAACAGGGCTGGGGACGGGGCTCAGTGACCAAGTGTCCCCGAGGTCCGTCTCTGATACCCTCTCCTCTCGACCAAGAAAAGAAAGTAACTGGCTGGTTGTCCCCTCTGGGGACGGAGAGAGGCTGGGGATGGAGAGGAGCTCACTTTTCACATCTCCTCTTTCCACGTTTGTTAACATGATGGTCACGGTGCTGGGGGTGGAGCCCGGGCCTCGGGCACGGCCAGCAGGACTCTGACCGCTGAGGGACAGCCAGCCCTGTTGCCCACATTTGTGACTTGCAGAAGGAGCGGGTCAGTGGGCAGAACGTGGCCTGTTTCTAAACGTCATCCTCTAACACCCTAAATCCTGCCACCTGCCACCTGCTACCTGAGACGAATATTCAAGGAGCAACGTGGAATCAACGGGTGACACTTTCTTGGGGTGTGTGGCTGTGGGACGGGCTGTCCTAGACTGGGGCTCGCTCAGACCCAAGGCCCAGTCTGCACTGTGGTGGGCACTGGGTCTGCGCCGCGGAGGGAGAGTGGGGACCAGGGGACAGTGGACACTCCAAGTCCCCATCTCCTGCGAGGCGGCCCGTCCCGCCTTACCTCCGTGAGGGCTGAAGGGACCTTCTTTTGCTTCTTGAAGGTGGAGGGGAAGACAGCGGAGAGGGCGCTCCCGGAGGAGAAGCGGGCGGAGGCCAGGGGGAAGCTCATGCTCACAGGCCGCTCTGCAGGGGACAGAGGCCACCAATGGCTCAGGCTGTCCCTCCCCCGGTGAGGTGGGACCAGGAAGGTGGGCACAGTCCCTCCCACCAGAACAGACAGAGGCCATGGGGCAGGGGCTGGGCTTCCCCCTCTGGTGGCCTCTGTGGCTCCCGGGTGCCCTGGGGTGAGCTTGGACCTCCAGGTCCCCCAGGGCCACTTTCGTCCACTCGCTCCCTGGTGGGGGACGTGGTTTCAGGCGGGGACAGTGAGGCAGAGGAGGAGCCCCGGGCCACCCACCTCTCACGGGGCCGGGGACGGCGCCACCCCTCTTCTTGAGCTCCCCGTAGCAGCCGTCGCACACCTTGGCCATGCGGTCTTTGAGGTACCTCAGCGGGTACTTGTTCCGCGAGCAGTTCCGGCACACGATCTGCGGGACACGTGGGGACACGCGCCAGTGAGGCTGACCAGGGCCCCTGCCCGGCTGGCCCCTCCTCCAGGGAGCCCTGAATGCTGACCGTCCCCAGGTGTCGCGACCCCTGCTTCCCAGGCCACGTGCTACTGCTCCTGAGGAGCCTGTCCCCGGGGTGGGGGGGGGGATCTACTCCTCCCTCTTCCAGGGACCTGCCATGTGTCCTTCACAACTGTGTTTTGGGGCGTCTCCTGGAAACAGAGGGGACACCGGGACAGGAGGGGACCAGGGGGAGGCAGGGGGCAGGTCACCGCAGAGTGCTGCTGACTCAGGTCTGTGACGCACACACAACTGGGGAACCAGCCCCACCGTCGTGTGGGGTCACAATGCACCCCCAAAATGAACTGAAAGACGAAACATGGTAAGTATGGAGCCACCTCGGGATCTGGAGCTTGGTTACAAGTAACCCTAAGTGTTGGCGAGGACGTGGGGAAAGGCACCCTCCTGCACGGCCGGTGACACTGCCAAGCCAGCCTCAGGGGAAAGCAGGATGGAGACTCCTCAGGAAACTGGGACCCACCTGTCCCACTCCTTGGCTTATACTCAAGCCAAGGAGTGGGACAGGTGGGTCACATGGTGGTTGACTTAAAGTCAGCACCCAACAGGGACACGGCCACATCAATATTTACAGCAGCACAATTCACAAGAGCTAAACGTGGAACCAACCCAGATGCTCTTCAACAGATGAACAGATAAAGAAAATGTGGTCTATAGACACAATGGAATATTACTCACCCATAAAGAAGAATGAGATTATGGTGTTTGCTGGTAAACGGATGGAACTCAAGACTATCATGCCAAGTAAAATAAGCCAATCCCCCCAAAACAAAGGCCGAACGTTCTCTCTGATGTGTGTGTGTGTGTGTGTGTGTGTGTGTGTGTGTGTAGAAGTTCACTGCATTACACACTGTGTGTTTCATATGTCAAAATGCACTCTGGGTCATGTGTGTCTAAAACGAACAAATAAAAATTATAAAATAACATTAAAAATAAAATAAGACTGTCCCCCCCCCCCCAGGGCCAGGTGGACGTGCCTTGTTCTGGGCCCTGGACCCTGGCTGGGCAGGGAGGCCCTGTCCCCACCCTGTGGCACTCACCTTGCCGCACGCGTGGCAGTGGTGTCTCCTCAGGGTGAGGGAGAAGTCGCAGCCGCAGTTCATGCACATCATGACGTGGGTGACGGGCACCAGGGTGGGGGGCCTCTCCCCGAGGCTCACGCCCAGCCGCTCCCGAATCTGCGGGGACAGAAGCGGCCAGCAGCGGGTCAGGCGGTCCCTCCCCTCCCCTCCCCTCCCAGGGTGTGGGGCGCAGGGGACTGCGTGGCCTGGGCTGGGAACAGCTGGACCCTGAGGCGTGGGCAGGGGGTACTGTGTCCCTGGGGCGCAGGTCGGGGGTCACAGCAGGGTAGGGGCGCGTGGAAGGCCAGTGTCCCCAGGTCGGGGCGGGGGCACCTCCCTGGTACCCGCTGAGGCTGGGAGCTGCTGCCCACTCACCTCCACGCTGTGGTGGAAGGCGGCCAGCGCCTGGGCCTTGTAGTCCTCAGGGACAGCTCTGCTCAGGCAGCTGTACCACTCGTCCCTCTCGGCGCAGGAGCTGCGGGCACCGGCCTCGGTGAGCGGGGCAGCTGCGGCCTCCACCTCCCGCCCCTCTCTGGGGATCCACGCGCACTGCGCGGCCCTACCCCAGAGCCCCTCACCCACCACCAGAGCAGCCTCGGCCTGCAGGGCTACGTTTGTCATTTGTTTATTTGGATAGTCCCCCCAGACTAGGGTGAGATCCCAGTTCCTCATGGGACCATGGTGCACCCCTGTCAACCCAGAAGCTTGGGAGGCTGAGGCAGGAGGATTGCAAGTTGGAGGCCAGCCTCAGCAATTTAGCGAGGCCCTAAGTCACTGAGGGAGACCCTTCTCTCAACAGAATACAACAAGGGCTGGGGCTGGGGCTGGGGTCAGGTTGAGCGCCCCTGGTTCTAGCCCTGGGGTGTGTGCGTGGAGGAAGGAATCAGTCAGTTTAGCTCCTGGCCTGTACCAGGGGCCATGGCTGCTGGGGTGCCTCTGGGTCTGCTTCTCCAACTCCAGCTCCCAGGGCCGTTGTGAGAGTGAAATGAAATAGGGGGTGTCCTCTGTCCTGTCCCTCTGTCCCTGGCAAAACACCTTTTCAAAGCAAGAGGCCCCAGGGAAGCCTAGAGGGTCCCATGATTTAGGAGGGCACAGAAGGCCAGGGTCCTCGTGGAGGGTGGGTGGAAGCTGGCACGGGTGAGCACCCCATCTTTCCATCTTTCCCCTGATGTCCTACAGGGCTCCCTGGAGGCTCACGCACCCCACAGACAGACTTCGCCAGCCCCCTCTCTGCGGAGCACCGCGTCCTGAGTGGACAGGGCCACCCCAGGGCTAGGGTCCCTAGGAACCAGCGCAGGGTGGGGTTCCCACAGTGCCCACCAGGTGGCGCGCACGGCCCGCGCAGAAAGCCCGCTCCCGAGCAGGCGGAAGGGACGCCCTGGCTGGGAGGGACCGGGCGCTGGGTGTGGGCGTGGGGGGCAGCCAGCTGCCGTGTGGGTAGGAGGAAATCCACGGGTTCCACGGCCCCTCCGCCCCCACTGATCCAGTGTGGAGAGTCTGGGCCGGCAGGAGGGGACGGGCCTGTCACTGGCAGGCTCCTGGATGCCACAGGCCAGAGCGCAGGGCCCAGCCCTGGGGGAGATGGGCGTCCCCACCTGAGGCCCCAGCGCGGCCTATGAGCGCCCCCAGCCAAGGCTGGACCACAGACCACCCCCCCCCGTCACTGATTTGATCAAGGGGGCACGGATCCCTCCTCCCCCAGAAGGGACAGCCACCCCTTAAGTCCCCAGGGGATCAACCCAGGTCTCCTGCGGGACAGACCACGTGGCCTGCTGCCATCGGAAAGTCATATGCTGAGATCCCCGCCCACGTGACGGGAGATGGCCAGGTCGGGAGGGCGGAGCCCTCAGGGACCAGATCGGTGTCCTTACAAGAGGCCCCAGAGGGACCCGGCCCTCCCCCCTCCAGGTCCTAGAGAGCAGCCCTGGTCCCGAGGAAGGGGACCGCCAGACCCCGGGGAACGCTGCATTTCCTGGCCTCGAGACCCGGAGACAGGCTCCTGTCCATGAGCCGCCCCGAGGGGACACCCTGGATGGGAGGAGAGGACCTGGGGACCCTCACTCTCCGCCTTCTCCCTGCCCCCAGTGCGAGGCGGCAACACTGTGCGACCCACCGGGACTTGTCCTGTGCACCCACCCTTCACAAAGGGCCTGGTGAACACATGGTCGCTGTCCCCCGAGGTCCTGTATTTTATGAGTCTGGCGTCTTTCTGGGGAGTGAAGCCTCGGGTTTGGGGGGGGGGGGTTGTTTGTTTGTTTTAAATATGAGATCCCCCAGGGGCTGTGACCACAGGACAGTCAAGAAGCACTGAGATGGCCAAAGGTCCTTTGATCCAAAGGGACCCAGGATATAGACTGTCACATTCCAGACACTCCCACCCCCTGAAGTCCTGCCCTGAGTCCCACGACCCATACCTTGAGGCCCGGTCCATCCCACAGCCTGGCCCCACACCTCGGGGCCACACCCCTCCTGTGTTCCTGCCCAGACCCGACGCCCCGCCCCTCCTGCAGCCCCACCCTGTCCCTGAAGGCCACACCCCTACCCAGCCCCGCCCCATACCTTGGGGCCCCGCCCACCCCACAGCCCTGCCCCAGGTCGAGGCCACACCCCTCCTGTGTTCCCGCCCTCCTCTGAGGCCCCGCCCCTCCAGCAGCCCCACCCCATACCTCGAGGCCACGCCCCTCCCTGGCCCACTCCATACCTTTAGGCCCCACCCACCCATAGCCCCGCCCCTCCCGCAGCCCCGCCCCCTACCTGGCCGACAGCAGCAGGCAGCACTCGGGCACCTCGATCTTGAGCGCGTAGGGCACCTTCTCCATCACGGGGCGGCTGACCTGCGGGACCCAGAGCCCCTTCAGGCTGCGGCGGGAGGGCAGCAACCCACCTGCTGTCCACGGGTGGCGGTGGACAAAGGGGCCTGGCCCTGCCACAGACATCCTCTCTGCCCCAGGGTCCTCATGGGCAGAGGGTGGCCCTGGTGCCATGGCTGAGGCTGTGGGAGGTGTCTGGCTGCTGGCGCCGTCACCCCCAGGAAAGCTGCAGTGACCGTCCCCTCCGGGGCAGCCTACAGGCACGCTGTCCTGCTGGACGGACGCCTGCTCCGTGGCAGGGTCTCCCACGGCCTCCAGGAGCCCCTGGATCACGGCCGGGTCCTCCCTGCTCCCCGCCCTGCCCCTGGCAGGTGCCTCCTCTGTCCTCGGTGGCCTCAAAGTCTATTGTCCCAAACCTCCTGCTCCCCAAGAGTGCCCCAAATCCACCAAGCGTCCCCATCCTCAGGACCAAGGTGCGCTGAGCGAGGCCACACGGGCGTGCCCACGTTTGTGGCAGCCATTACTACAAGGGCCACATGTGGAAAGGACCAAGCGTCCCTTGAGGGGTGAGTGCGTGACCCAGCCGTGCCACACACACACACAGAATGGCACTGAGGAAGGAGCAACCGGACGCCTGTCACCACACAGATGGGCCTCAGCGGAGAGAGCCGGCCACAGGACATGACCGCTGTTAGGGGTCCGTGTGCAGGAGGCCCCGGGAGTGATGGAGGTCATGGCCACAAAAAGAAAGGTGGTTCTGTTTGACCCAGCTATCCCGGTCCTTGGTCTACACCCAAAGGACTTACAATCAGCACACTACAGTGAGGCAGCCACGTCAATGTTTATAGTAGCTCAATTCACAACAGCTAAGCTATGGAAGCAACCTAGGTGCCCCTCCATAGATGAATGGATAAAGAAAATGTGGTATATATATTCAGTGGAATATTACTCAACCATGAAGATGAAGGGAATCATGCATTTGCAGGCAAATGGACGGAGCTGGAGACTATCAAGCTAAGCAAAATATGCCAATCCCCAAAAACCAAAGGCCGAATGTTGTCTCTGATAAGTGGATACTGACTCACAATGGCCAGGGTAGGGGTAGAAGTTCACTGGATTAGACAAAGGGAGGGGAGGGGGATGGGAAGAAAATAAGAATGGTGGTTCCCAGGGGCTTAGGCCCTCTTCCCATCGGATATTTATCAAGTGCTCTGAGTGCTTAGGAGGCTGCCTCCAGGGAGCCCTCCAGGGTTCCCTCTCCAGGCCCGTGGGGGTGCCTCTCCTCCTCCCCTGGGGCCTCCCAGATGCCCAGCACCAGGCTTTACCTTCATATTGGCCACTGCCAACGAGCTCTTCAGCCGGTACTTCCCGTCCTTCTGGGGATACGTGTACAGAAGCACGTCGCTCATCTGGGGAGAGGGGAGGCTATCAGGCTCCTCCTGGTCCCTGTGCCGGGCTTCCGTCCTGGAGGATCCCTGAGCTCTGGGGTGCACAGGCATCCGGCACTCCCCAGGGACCCCGCGGGTGAGCAAGACCATTCTGGGCTGAAACGTGAGCCCCTTCCCCACAATCCCACTCCGAGTTAAGACGCTCAAGAAGGGCCAGGCATGATGGTGCACGCCTGTCATCCTAGTGACCCCAGAGGCTGAGGCAGGAGGATCCCAAGTTCGAGGCCAGCCTCAGCAACTTAGTGAAGTCCTAAGTGACTCAGTGAGACCCTGTCTCTAATACAAAATACAAAATAGGGCTGGGGATGGGGCTCAGTGTTTGAGTGCCCCTGAGTTCAATGCCCGGTACCCACAATAAAAACCAGGGTGTGGTGTGTCCATGCTACAGACTCTGGACACTGCGGAGCAATCCAAGGGAATGCACCACCAAGACTTGCAGATGAATCTCAAAATCCCGCCGAGTCAGGGCAGCCGGACACAAGCCTGCAGCCTGACCACTTTAGTAGGAAGGTCCCCATCAGACAAAGCAATGCTTAGTGACGGAAGTCCAGCCAGTGGCCACCTGGCTCCCTGGGGCAGCTGTATCTGCCACTGTCTTCCCGTGTCCTTTTCCTTCCGTGGGACCCTGAGGGCTGAGGGTAAGGCCCGTGGGACTGACCTCCCTGTTTCCAGAACCCACCACAAAGGAGGTGCTCGGCAAACCTCAGACATGGGCTCTGAGGCGCGTGCTCAGAGCTCAATGCTGTTGCTTTGCCCACAACCCTAGCAAAGTGCAAGAGGCTGTTAGAGGCAGCCAGGATGGACAGGAACAGGGAATGACGGAGAGAAACAGGATACCCAGAAGACAGGAGGTGTTAGGATTGGGTCTTGACTATCCCCTGAGTGCTCCTGTGTGGAAGGCTTGGTCCCCAGCCTGGTGCTATTGGGGCGTATGGTGCCTTAAGAGGCGGGGCTTAGCGGGAGGTCTTTAGGTTCTTGGGGGTGTGTTCTTGAAAGGACTGTGGAACCCCACCTGACCCCTTCCTCTTCCTCTCTTTGGCCTCCTGGCCCCGAAGACGAGGGGCTTAGCTCTGCCTTGACGCGCTGTCTCACCACAGGCCCCCAGAACAGGGCCCATGGGCTGTGAGGTGGGGCTCCCACAACTGAGCCAAGAGAAACCTTTCTTCTTTTTAAGTTGACCCTCTCGGATGTCTGTTACAGTGATGGAAAGCTGACTAACACAGTAAGTACAGGATCCTGGCGGTCCTGGGAGGGGGACAGGGAGCTGCCCATGTGTCAGTGAGCCACCAAGGTTGACATCGCTACTCCACAGGACATAGATGCTGCCCTGCTCCATTTTACCTGTTCCTTGCCACTCGAATATGGGCACTGGACGATTTCATGGGACTAGAGGGTCCAGGGGCTGGTGTTGGGTGGGGACAGTACTTACCAGAAACAGGTGCCGGGGATGTCTGCTCTTGCCCCTGACTTTCGCCAGTGTCCCTTCCTTGAGAAACTCCTGTGGGGACGGAGGCAGACCTCAGTCACCTGGCTTGGGCCACTGCTGCCGCAGACAAGGGGCAGGGGACGACCCTGAAGACTCCAGAGGACCAGAAAGCAGCCCCCCATGGAGGACCCTCAGGCCACCCGAGATGCTCCTGATACACCCGAGCTCTGGTGGCACTGAGGCCTCTCAGGAGCATCTACGTCACTGTCCCAAGCCCTGACACCCTCCTGGTGACGGTGTGGTCCAAACCACAACCTCCTCCCTGTTTGCCGCCGTGAGCAGCTGACTTGGAGCAGAGCCTCTGAGGGTTGAGACCTGGGAGCAGTGGCTCCAGCCCCCGTTGTTCCAGAGGCTCCGAATGCTAAGGACGATTTCACAGCATCTCAGATCCGCGGGTCATTGGAAGTTAGAATCTGCTGAGCCCAATCTTTCATTCCAAGGGCTAAAGACCACATTTCTGAACTGTTTTTGAACTGAGTTATAGGTTTTTATTTCCCAGTTGGAGGCTTCCAAGTAAATAAATTTCTCTTTTTATTTTTTTTGGTGCCGGGGATTGAACTCAGGGGCACTGGACCCCTGAGCCACGTCCCCAGCCCTTTTTCTATTTTATTTAGAGACAGGGTCTCACTGAGTTGCCAAGGGCCTCGCTAAGTGGCTGAGGCTGGCCTCCAACTTGCGATCCTCCTGCCTCGGCCTCCCATGCCGCTGGGATGACAGGCCTGAGTCCCGGGGCCTGGCAAAGACCGTATTTTTAAGATGCTTTCTTCAGGTTTGTTCTAGAGATGATCTTCTGCTTTGGCAGCTACTCGGGACTGAAAATACTTGGCGCCCCGTCTTCCCGGAGTGAAGAGACCCCCCAGGACACCCAGAACCAACCCGTGCTGGGGCGCGGCACTCACCCTCCCTGGCTGCAGGAGGTCTCCCTGGCCCCGCACGCTGTGGTCGATGTGGACCAGCTTCTGCAGGTTCTCCTGTGGGCGAGGAAAGAGGGTCAGACCCTGGAGGCACCTGTCCCGTCCGTGAGGGGCCGCACTGGCCCCCGATCTGGCCTCTATAAACAGCAGGGGGGACGCTGGACAGAGCCAGGCCTTCGGGATGCCAAGGCTGGTCCTGCTGTGTGTGCTGGGATCGGACCCTGTCTGTCTCTGGGCCACAGCTCCTGCTCTCCCAAGGCTGGGCCTGGTCTGTGCAGGCTCGCAGCCCACGGGGTGGCCTTGAGGGACAGTCACCCAGAAAACGTCCCCACGGTCATTCCAGCCTCCTTTAGGATGTGGCAAGGCTGCGAGAGGACGGGGGGACATGCTTCTCTCCTCCCAGAAGGCTCCAGGGGCCTGTCAGTCCCAGCTGTCCTTAACTCTGCGAGACCCCAGGTCACCAGCCGGCCCCTGAACTGAGTCCTACAGCCTGACACGCTCCTCCCTACGAACGTCACACCTCGGGCGACACACGGGAGGACGAGGTGGCTGGCAGCTAAATGTTAAGGCATTCCCAGAGGTCGAGGGTGGGCTCCCGGCTGGACCCGGAACAGCCCAGAGAGGTGGACACACGGGAATCTGCACGTGATGGCCGGTTCCCTCCCGTGAGTCTCTGCCAGGGGCTCAGGAGGCAGACTGGGGGCTGGGGACGGGGTCAGAGAGAGCACCCTTGGGAGGTGAGGGAGCCCGGGCTGCCCAGGACCCCGCCCGTCCCCAGACGCCTCAACTGATTGTGCAGAAGAAGAGGTGACAGGGGGAGGATGGATCAGTAAAGATCTAAATGGAAACAGAGAGGTGGAGGGAAAATGTCTGTGGGTGCGTCACACAGCATCCAAATTAACTAAAGGACCCCAGTGACGGGCAGGTCCCACAGAGAAGCCTGAGAATCTCGACAGGTTTCAAGCCGCCTGAGGCCCCTCAAGACCCACAGAGACGCGCCAGAGTCCAGCTTCCAAAAGTCAGAACACAAAGGGCAGATGGTGGAGGCCCAGAGGAGGGACAGGCGACTTCTCGCCCCAGACTATGGAGCCGGCAGGCAGTGGAGAGCCATCCTCAGAGCACCCAGAGGACAGAGCTGGTCCACCCGGACTTGTGGGCCCACCAACAGAGTCTCTGAGAACCAAGGGCCAATGGGACGGCAAAGTGGACGGGAGAGGACAGTGGGCACCCGCCCCCTCGCTGTCGGGGGGGACATTTCGGAGAGCAGGGGGGGAAGGCCAGGGTGCTCTGTGTGTGACGAGGTGAGTCGGAAACAAGGTGCAAGTGGCTCTGTGTGCAGGAGGTGGTCCCCACAGGTTCTCGGGAGAGTATGGGCGACCGCCTGGTTCCGCCAGTGGAGACGGCTTGAGAAAATGAGGCCCCGTGAGCAACGGCTGTACCTAGGGACCCAATCTTGGTTCTTGTATTTTTTTTTTTGGTACCAGGGATTGAACCCAAGGGTACCTTCACCCCTGAGCCCCGTCCCCAGCCCTTTTTTTTTTTTTGTATTTTATTTAGAGACAGGGTCTCGCGGAGCTTCTTAGAACTTGGCTAAACTGCTGAGGCTGGCCTCCAAATTGTGATCCTCCTGCCTCAGCCTCCTGAGCTGCTGGGATGACAGGTGGGCACCACTGCACCTAGCTCCAAATCTTGTTTTTTTTTAAGACCATTATGTGATGAAAGGTTCTAGGGATTCCTGGAGAAACGGCTGATTCTAAGACAAGGACTATCAATACAGGACATGGACTGATCTGGAATATCAAACAACAACGCCTCAACTCATGTCAACGGGGGCGTTTGAAAGGGGCACGGAGACTAACTGCAGGAGCTCCCAATGCCACGGCTGGACTGACTATAGAAACAGAGCACAGCAGCGGGGCACGGTGTTGTGGGCCTGTCATCCCACCAGCTCGGGAGGCTGAGGCAGGAGGATCGCGAGTTCAAAGCCAGTCTCAGCCAAAGCGAGGCCCTGAGCAGCTCAGGGAGACCCTGTCTCTAAATGAAATATACAAGGGGCTGGGGACAGGGTCAGTGGCTAAGCGCCCTGGGTTCTATCCCTGGTACCAAGAGAAATCAAAGGCCAGCTTCGGCAAAAGGGGAGACGACGCCATCGGACGCATTTTAACTGGCTCCCTGGCTGTCTAGGAGGATGGACGGCAGGGCCAGGCTGGAAGCCAGCAGGCAGGACAGGCCTGGGCTGTGGGGGTGGCAGAGGCCGAGCCGTCAGGAACCCTCGGTCACGGAGCTCCGGCCCTGGGCTGGGCCCGTGGACACCCTCCCATCTGGCCATGCAAACATGAGGTGGCCATTGGGTCCAGAGCAGAGGCCTGGTGCAGCTGTGCCCAGCAGCTTGAGGGACAGTGACCAGCCTGGGCCGTGGCTATTCCAGTCGCCCCCCGGGGGGTGTCCAGGGCCAGCGCTTCCTGACCCAGTTTCTCCTGGGAGGAGCAGAGGGCTGTGGGGAGCCCAGCCCGTCTGCTGCTGAGCCCCGAGCCCCTCTGCAGGGAACCATGCTGCGTGCGCAGATGCCCAGCTCCGGGGCGGGGACCCGGCAGACACCAGAGAGGACACGTCTAACCCACCCAAAGTCAGCTCAGTGGGCTTCGGCCTCTGTGCCCAGCTCCTCGTCACCAGCCAGACCCGAGTCTCTCCCCAGACTCCTGTCCCACCTCGGCCTCCTCAACTCCAGGCCTCTGCCTCCTCTCTCCTGCTTCCGCAACTGTGCAAATGTCCTGAGGCACGGTGCTGCACATCCACTCCTCGCACTGAAACGGGGACACTCACGTCTCTGGCCCGAGCAGCCCGGGCTGTGTCCCTTCCCTGAACTCTGCAGCTGTCTCTCTGCCTCTCTGGTGACATTTACTGGGGTTACATGCAACCAGACATTTACTTCTCCACTGAGCGGGACCTCATCACGTGTCTCCAGTCCACCCCACGACGGGAGGCCTGTCACATGGGAGGTGGCCCAGAAATGCTCCTTCCCCTCCTCCTCTCTGCACAACTCACAGCGAGGACGCTCTGTGTTATCAGCCGTGGCCCACAAGCCACTGTCACCCCCTTCTGTGCCTGTGGAGGTCACGGCCAGCAGGTCACCGCGCTCTCCCACTCACTAGGACTCGGCCTCAGAATCATTCTTAACCCAGAAGCTGAGGCGTGCCCACCGCGTGCTGCAGCAGGGACTAAGAGGACACAAATCACCGCAGGGACCCCCGAGTGGGACTGGACGGGGATGGCTCATCACCCTTGGCAGACACGGCGTCAACCCCCGGTCACACAATCGCACCAGGCAGAACCGGAAGTGGACTCCCAGCCCACGTAGTCCAGTGACCCAGGGTCTAGAGTCTCAAACGTGGGTGGCCATTTACCTGGGGCGCTTATTTAAGAAATGTCTGCCTGCCCGGGCGCGGTGGTGCACGCCTGCCATCCCAGTGGCTCGGGAGGCTGAGGCAGGAGGATCGCGAGTTGAGAGGCCAGCCTCAGTCACTTATTAGCAAGGCCCTCAACAACTCAGGGAGACCCAAGGTCTGTACCCCTCGGAGCCTGTCATTTACAAAGTCCCCCAGGTGCTGAGGCACATGGTCTCAGACCCCCGTTGGGGCCTGACTGATGGGGGTTGTAGAAGCTTGTGGCCTCCCTCTTTGTTCAAATGGTGAACCAGAGGCCCAGAGAGGGACCCACCGTACCTGAGGTCACACAGCAATTGTTGGGGCCAGAACCCAAGGCCCTCTGCAGGGTCCCGCGGGATCAGTGATGGGGTCTCCCGCGTCAGGCAGGGCAGGGTGGGCACCGAGGGAGGGTGTGCAGGGCTGGACTTACCCCCTGCTCCATGCTGTCGTTGGCTCGGTCTGTGACTTTGGAGATGAGGCTCAGGGCTCCTGGGGAGGAAGCAGAGTCAGCCCCCGGCCCTTTGGGGAGGGCTGGTCCGGCTGTCCCCGTCCTCGCCTCTTCCTGCCCCTCCCCACTCGCCCCTAACCCCTACTCGTTCTCTGTGCGGGGTGACACCAACCCAGCTCTCCCTCCTCTGCCTCCGTGACCCTGACTACCCTGACCAAGCTGAGCCTCGGTTTCCCGGGTATAAACTGGGACGATACAGTGGGGACCGTCCCAGCTGTTCACACGCAGGGGTCGCTGCGCTTTAACCACGGAGCCACGTCCCCAGCCACTTTTTATCTTTCATTTTTCGACAGGATCTTGAAAAGTTGCTTAGAGCCTCACTAAAGTGCTGAGGCTGGCCTCCAACTGGAGATCCTCCTGCCTCAGCCTCCTGAGCCGCTGGGATGGCAGGCGGGCGCCACGGCACCTAACTGGGTGACGTTTTTAGACCTGCCCTCCTGTCACTGAGCCGCCACCCCCTCCCCTCTCGTCCTCTCTCTGACTGGACATCAGGCCACCCCAGGGAGTTCCCCAAGGCTGAGGACAAAAATTGTGTCCCAGCCCTGGGCACGCGCACAGCGGGGGAAGAACGCGTCCCCTGTCTCCGGGTGGCGGGGACTCACCCTGTGTGTCATCGTATTCGGCCGAGTCCGGGCGGAGGTTGTTTAAGTAATCTGGAGGCAGAACAGAAGAGTCAGCCAGGCGGGGGACAGTCCCTCGTCCACAGCCGTGTCCCCTCCGCTCTCCAGAGTCGGGGGAGCTCCAGAATGGGGGACCCAGGCTGTCCCCCCGCGGCCCATGGCAACACCAGGACGGCCCTCAACACCGTGGCCGGTCCCCTCTGCCCCCTAAGGGGCCCAGGTGTTCTTCAGCAGTCCTGACTGTGACCTTAGGTGGCTGTGACTTCCTTGGTGGCCTGTGGAGTGTCTGAGTCCGTGGTGTCACGGAGCCTGCCTGTCATTTACCGCTGTCCCTGTAGCATCTAGCCTGGGGCCCACGGGACATAGTAGGTGCTCAGTGCACACTGCTGGAGTCCGCGAGGGGCTCCTCTGGGCCCTGGGCCTCATGTTCTCCTTATGGCACCCAGAGCCACCAGGAGCGTCCCCTCCACCAGGGCAGGGTTCTTTGTCCCTGTGGGAGGTGGTCACGTAAAGGGCGTGAAGCCCAGGACAGAGGCACGGGTGTCCCCAACAGACACAGTGGAGACACGGGGACTTGGTAGGAAAGGGGCCGGGGCCTGGGGCCCAGAGGGGACAGCGAGGACATCCCCAGGACACACAGGAGGACAGCCAGGCAGGTGGCCGTGGGCCCGGGACCTGGCCACCACCCTGACGTCCCCGGGGCCCACCTGTGAGCAGCACTTGGTACTGGAAGAGCCGCTGGACCACCCTCAGCAGCCGGTGCTTCGCGCTCTGCCCGCCTCCGTGCTGACCCTGCTGTTCCCGAGGGAAGAGACGCCATCAGGGACCCTGCCCTGTCACCCCCCGGCCTCGGAACCCATCCTCCTCCTCCGGGAAGCCCTCCTGGGCCAGCCCAACCCTAGTGTCTCTGCTGGGGACCTCAGGCCCGTGGTCAGCACCCCTCAGCCGTGAGCCTCTGCGGGGAACTGGATCCCGAGTTCATGGCCAATGTACTGACTTCCTTGGTCACCGCCATGGCTGACCCCTGCCTGGTTCCTGCTTTTCTTTCTCTCTTTCTTTTTCGTACTGGACATTAAGCCCAGGGCCCCTCTACATGGAACCATGTCCCCAGCCCTTTTGATCTTTCATTTTGAGAACAGGATCTGGCTAACTTGCCGAGGCTGGCCTCCACCTTGAGATCCTCCTGCCTCAGCCTCCCGAGGGTCCCATTCATTAGCACTAAGCCCTTCCAGGCACCCCCCCGCCCCCCGCCAGCCCTGCGTCTTCACAGCAGGGTCTCTAGGGACCCAGAGAGAGACCCACCTCAAATTCGCGGACGGCGGCTGCCAGCCGGGGAGAGAGGAGGCAGTTCTCGGCCAGCAGAGCCAGGTACCTGTCGAACTGCAGGATGTGGGCAGCGTGGTGGCGGAACTCCTGCTCGCGGGCCAGGAAGACATCGGCCACCTTCTGCTGGCCCTCCCTGCAGCCAGGGAGGGGGACCCGAGAGTGAGAACGCAGCCTGCTGGGCGGCAGAGGGTCTCATCCCTTGTTTTACCTGGGACAGGTGACTTAACACCTCTGTGACTCGACTTCCCCATCTTGCAAAGGGACGTACTATTTCCCTTGGGGGTGGGTGTTTTATTTCCCTTCCTCCCCCCTCAGGGGCCCTCGACTTCTGAGCCCCGTCCCCAGCCCTATTTTGCATTTTATTTAGAGACAGGGTCTCCCTGAGTGGCTCAGGGCCTCGCCATTGTGGAGGCTGGCCTCCAACTCTCGATCCTCCTGCCTCGGCCTCCCAAGCCGCTGGGACGACGAGCGTGCGCCATCGAGCCCGGCTCCGTGGGGATCTTCTTGCTCTCCCCCCCTCCCCTGCAGTGAGGGGGTGCGGAGCCCCGAGTCCGCTCACCAGTTGGACAGCCTGTCCTCTAGCTCTTCCAGGATGCCTTGGTGGAGATGGTGGATGGCTGGGAGCTCGCTCAGGCCCTGCCTCAGCTCCTCCCGGGCCAGCACGTCTCTGCCCTCTTGGTCCATGTCATCCAGGGCCCTCATGACGGCTCCGTGGAAATCCTGAAACCCCAGAGGGCCCGTTACCCACAGGTGACAGGACTGAGCACACCTCGGAGAGCTGGCCGACACAGAGACGGTCACCAGACCGACCCCCTCTGCGGGGCCAGGTCCTTACCTGCGAGACAGGGTCACCAGCACACACCTGGTCTCCCTGAGCTGCTGAGGGCCTCGCCATTGCGGAGGCTGGCCTTCAACTCACGATCCTCCTGCCTCAGCCTCCTGAGCTATTGGGACGACAGGTGGGTGCCACGGCGCCCGGCTGATCATGATTTACGTCTAATATCAAATCTGATAAATGGTAAAACTATAAAGAACGGAAGGCTTGTTTCTCCCTGGGGGGGAAAAAATGACGTACTCTCTTTTAACACACAGGCTCCTCACTTGGCTCAAACAAACGACCTGAATTGTGGAGCCAAGTGCCCATCAGGAATCCTCGGGGGAATCAAAGGTCATGGGGTCCAGGCCCCATCAGGAAGGTCACTGAGCTCTGTTGGGGGGAAACTCGCTACCAGGACAGTTCATCCCATGGCTCTTCCTCCAGGAAGCCCTCCTGGATTCCTTCCCTGGGGTGTTCAGGTTCAGGATGCACCCCCAGTCCTGCAGGGTCTCCTCGGCCCTGGGGTACACCCACAAGAAAACATGCCCCCGTGTCCCCAAGATGGCATGAACCCCTCTTTCTCAAGCAGCTGGCTGAGGACTTCGACACCCCATCCCCTCTGTGCTGGGTTGGGTCAAGCCCAGCAGAAATCCCGAGTAGCGGAGAGACGGCGGGCAGGCTGGTGCCCCTCTGAGGCCTCGCCTCCTCACTATCTCAGGGTCCAGCTGCCGCGGAGCTCACCTGACAACTCAGACTCTTTGCAACCTGTAAAGTGCCGTTCCCACTTATCCGTGGTCTGGGTTACCCCTGGCCACCTGAGCTCTGGAAATATCAAAAAGAAAAATCTAGGAAGAGCCAATTCCGACATTTCCAACGGGATGTGGTTCTGAATCGTACAAAGAAACCTGGCTCTGCTCAGCTTGGGACCAAACTCGTTCCTTGGTTCACCGTATCCACCCGGTATGTGCTACCCGCCTTCTAGCTACTCATTACCATTTCTGTCCTCAGACTCACTGCCACAGGACTGCAGTGCTCACGTCCTAACAGACCTCATTCTACTTCTTCCTGGGCCCACAGACCATGGGTCCTGATGCAGGGGATTGACCTTGATGACAGAATACTGTTCAATGTGCTCTATATAACTGCCAGTTGTCATCGCGGTCGACATGGGTACGTTAGGCTGTCTCGTGGGTGGGTTTCAAAGGGTTGGGTCCTCTCTCCACTTCCAGGCACCCTCTTGCTGTGTGTCCCCTGGGGAGGAGCGGGGCCTGCTGTCACGGTCATTACATTTTGGACAGGTCACCTTCACTATGGGGGCCACATCTGTTTTGCTTCCTGCTGGGTCTGAAGTCAGCAGAGCAGGTGACACAGAGCGGGACTCTGTAATGCTGGTCGGCTGGGGGATCGCACGACCTTCATTTAACAGAAAAGGAGAGTGAGTCACCACGAAGCCAGGCCCAGACTCTGGTCACCTTGATGCCCAGACGGAGGGCACCTCTGGTGGGGGACAGGAGGAGGGAGGAGGGAGGGAGACTCGGGAGGACAAAGACAAGACAGACAGCCGCAGTGACGTCACCCTCGGGGGAACTTAAAGATGAATTGTCTGGTGCGCTGGCTCCTGTCTATAATTGATTCTCGCTGAGCCACCTCAGTCGGGATGCCCACCACCCAGATGGCCCACTGCAAAAATGAGTATAACCAGAATTTCTTTCCCACCCTCCAGTATTGGGGATGGAACCCAGGGGCACTTTACCACAGAGCCACATCCCCAGCCCTTTTTATTTATTTATTTTTTTTTTTGAGACAGGGCCTTGCTAAGCGGTTGAGGCTGGCCTCCAACTTGTGATCCTCCTGCCTCAGCCTCCTGAGATGATAGGCGTGTACAAATGTGCCCGGCCAAACCACTGACGTCACTGCTGAGAGTCCCGGTGACTCTGGGATTCTATGTGTCCCAGTGCTATGTGAGCGTCCTGGGGATGTGACCGCATTTGCCTGGACAATCACTGGAGAGTACTTCAGAATCTTGAAAACGACACTCTGTGAGGTGGGCAAAGAATTCCTAACTGTAGAGTGAGTATCCCAGCCAAGAAAAATAGCAAATTAGGCTTAACACTAAAAGACAAATAGGGGTAGGTGGCATGGTGGCCCACGCCTGTCATCCCAGTGGCTTGGGAGGCTGAGGCAGGAGGATTGAAAGTTTGAGGTCAGCCTGGGCAACATTAGTGAGGCCCTAAGCAACTTAGGGAGGCCCTGTCTCAAAAATTTAAAAAAAATTTCAAAGAAGGGCTGGGGATGGGGCTCAGTGGTTCAGCACCCCGGGTTCAATCCTCAGTACAAAAAAATAATAATAATAATTTGTTTTAATGTTACAATGAGGCTCCTGACCAAAGGCTGCGTGGCGCAGGAGCAAGGACAAACATGTGGATTAATGGACTGGACTGGGAACCCATAAAGATGCCTTATGGGAAGTGACTTTTAACAAGGCTGCCAAGAAAATTTACTGGGAATAATCTTTTCAACCAATGGCGCTGGGCCAGCGGACTCCACCCGCCAAAGGACGAAATCTGACTCCGTCTGTTCGCCTTGCCCAGATGAACTCAAGACGGGTCACAGAGTTCAACAGAAAACCATCAGCCTCTTGAAGAGAATCCAGCAGTCAGTCTTGGAGATCCAGGGCCGGGCCGAGCTTTCTTAGAAATGGCACCAAAAGCACCAGAATTCCATCAACATGTGAAAATACAAAATCAGAACCACGCCCGTAAGCCCAGTGAGGTGCGAGGCTGAGGCAGGAGGATCACAAGTTCGAGGCCAGCCTCGATGACGACTTAGTGAGGCTCTCAGCAACTCAGCGAAACCCTGTCTCACGATAAAAGATGAAAAGGGGCTCGGGATGTGGCTCAGCAGTAAAGTGCCCCTGGGTTTAATGCTCAGGACCAGAACCATCCAACAAGCAAACAAAACCCAGGATGAGGTACCCATTCACACTCATTAAGATCTCACTTTTCTTTTATTTTTCATTTATTTATTCTTTTTTAAAAAAATTTTTTGGTACCAGGGACTGAACTCAGGGGCACTCGACTCCTGAGCCCCCTCCACAGCCCTATTTTGTATTTTATTTAGAGACAGGGTCTCCCTGAATTGCTTAGTGCCTCGCTTTTGCTGAGGCTGGCTTGGAACTCATGATCCTCCTGCCTCAGCCTCCCAAGCTTCGTACTCTTACAGTGGAATATAAAGTATGCGCTAACTTTACTTTATTTATTAACAGTTTTTCTTTAAGAGATGGGGGTCTTGCTACGTTGCCCAGGCTCTAATGCAGTGGGTGTTCCCAGGTGCGACCCCAGCACTGAGACTTAGTGGGGACACCTGATTGGCATCGTGCACTAGAGCCCTGAACCCCTAATGAAGAGCTCCTCCTGCCGTGGCCTACTGGGTGGCGGGGATGCTGAGCACATATCTCTGCACCTGGCTGCAGTCATTTTGGAAGGCAGTGCAGCGCGTCTGCAAAAGTTTCAAGAGTCACCGTGTGACCCAGCAACTGTCATCCTAGGCACAGGCCAAAGAGAACAGGGAACACATTCCCACCAGAATCACGGCAGCATCTTTGTGACACTCAAAAGGTGAGATGAACCCAAATATCCATCTAGAAGTAAATGAATGAGCAAAGTGTGGTACGTCCACACTCCGTGGACTACTCCTCAGCCTCAAAGTGCACCACGTACTGACACCTGCCACAAAACAGATGAATCCCGGAAACGTGAACGCAGCTGCACGAAGCCAACCACACATGACCCCAAATTAATTGCACAACTCATTTGCATGAAATGTCCAGAACGGGCAAATGTATACAGATAGAAAGGAGATGGGGAGTCGCAGAGGGGAGCTGGGAATGTATTTTGGGGGGTGATGAGAGTGCTCTAAAATTGATCCAGGCGATGAGCACACAATTCTGTGAACACGCTAAAAATCATTTCACCTTACATGTTAAATAGCTGAATTATGTCATCTCAATAAAGCTGGGTTTTTTAGAATAACTTTTTTTTTTTTATATGGTGCTGAGGATCCAACCTAGGGCCTCACACATGGGAGGCCAGCGCTCTGCCCCTGAGCCCCAGCCCCAGCCCTTTATTGCAGTTTCTAATAAAGCTCAGCCTGGGCTTCCTCTGTGACCACCCGATGCCACTCCTAGATAAGTGCCAAGGACAAAAGATCGCGCATGCTCACTAAGAAAGGATTCGCACAGAACATGCAGGGCGGCCGCAGGATGCTCATCACGCCCCGGGGTGCACGGGGCCATCGGGACGGTGGACGCAGGTGAAGCAGCCGGAGGTCAAAGGGCACGTCATTCACCACAGGGAGGTCAGGAACAGGTAAGCAGGTGTGCACCTGCCATCCCAGAGGCTGGGGAGGCTGAGGCAGGAGGATCGCGAGTTCCAAGCCAGCCTCAGCAACCAGAGGCCCTGAGCAGCTCAGGGAGACCCTGACTCTAAATAAAATGCAAAATAGGGCTGGGGACGGGGCTCAGGGGTGAAGAGCCCCTGGGTTCAGTCCCCAGTCCGTGGTGCCCCAGGGAGATAGACGGACTCAAGGTCACAAGGACAGAGGCCTCTAGATCCTGCAGGGGCAGAGCCACGGCTGAATTCCTAGCAGAGACAGGAGGGGCTGTGGCTGGGGTCCCCAACCTCCCTGGTCTGGGAGGTCCGGCTCTGCCCTGTCCCCAGGGTCATGCCCTCCCAGACGTCCCTTCCTCCTCAGGGTGCTGGAGAGCCCTCGGCTCCGGTCCCCAGCTCTGCACCTCCTAGGCCCAACTGCGCAGGCGCAGGCCGAGGCCTCTCCGGAGCCTCGGTCCGTGCTCGCCGGCGCCCCCTGGCGTCTTACTGCGTCAGCGACGCCCCTCCCACAGCCCGTCCATCATCTGCCAGTCAGCTCCAATCCCGCCCCACCACCTCTCGCTGGAACCACCCACCAGTGTCCCCGCAGACAGGCGATGAAGTCCTTGCAGAATGGCAGTCTCTGTCTGCCCTGCCACTGCCTGGCAGTCCCTGTGACCATGCTCCTGCCGGCTGGGTTTCCTTCAGTTCCCAAACGCGCCATTCTCGCCTGGCCCCTGGGCCTTTGCACATGCAGATCCTTCTGCCAGGCGGGAACCTTGCTCACCTGGTCCCTGGATACCTTTTACTATGGGAATCCTCTGAACCCCGAAGCCTGGGCTGGGTGCCCTGCTAAGCTCCCCACCTGGGGACAGTATTATCCTGTTCCTGCAGGTCTCCTGCCCTAGGCTCAGCTCCTGGAGGGAGAGACACTCCGGAGGCATCTGGGGCTGAAGAAATGACAGGCCTGATGAAGGACTGGCCCCACCATCTTTCATTGATCAGCTACGGATTGGGCACCAACTGTATACCTGGCCATGACCTTTGCTGTATGGCCCGGGGGACAGCAGGGGAGCTGACCACATTCCTGTTGTGAGCTGGACTCGGGGAGCCCCTGATGTTCCTATCTGTGCATTCAATACCATGGGGAGAGCATTTCTGGGGCACCTGCTGTCCCCGAGCGTAGATCTCAGAATGAATGCAGAAAAGCAGGGTCACCGAGTCAAACTCAGCTTTGATGAGGTGACCCCCAGTTGATCCAGCTTCCTCTGAAACTCCAAGTGCCCAATGAGACAGAAGAGATCATCAGGCAAAGCTTCTGGGAAAGCGTTTTCAAGGAAACTAACTCAGGAGGAGGCATGAACTTTGGATTTTCCCCCTTTTCTCTTTCTTGCTGTCAGGTGGATGTGATGGTTAGAGCTGCAGCAACCACTTTGTGTCCAGGAGGAACCCCTGAAACAGATGCAGCGGAAAGTGCTCTGGCCCTGATGGTGGAGCTGCCTAATTGGGTCTGGGTCTCCTGCTTCTAGATTCACTTCACACAAGAGAATAGCATCTAGGTTCTTTAGGTTTTTGTCACCAGCAGTCCAACCCGATTCCTTGTAGACACAGATTGATTAGAAAAGCCTCCTGCTGTGTACGGTGTTTTCCCAAAGTGATCACAACACTGTCGCCTGTCTCAGGGTTTGTTTTGTTTCTTACAGTGAGAGCTGACACTCCTCCCAGTGAGTGGCAGAGACCGCGTCCCCTCCCCTTGAACCTGGGTGGACCTCTGTGGCTGTCTCGACTAATGGATTAGGTGGAAGTGGTGGACGTGACTCCCGAGGCCCAGATCATAAAAGTGCCACGCACTTCCTCCCGGCTCTCTCTGGGGACAATCGCTCTTGGAGCCCAGCCACCAATGTGCGAGAGGAAGCCCAAAGTCTCCCAGGCAGAGAGACCCCGGGCAGTGGCCGCAGGTAAGGTCCCGCCCAGCAGCCCAGCTGAGGTCCTGGGCGACGTTCAGCGCCACCCACCAGGTGACGGTGACCATTTCCAGAGCTACTGCCCCCAGCTGTCAGACTGGCTTCTGATCAGGCTTCCAGGGTCTTGGCCCAAAGCGGGGACCCCGGGCAGGAGCGTCCCCTTCTGCTGGCCGAGGGGTTCAGAGGGGGTCACGATCCCCAGGGCCGCAGCTGCCCCTGCGCCCTTCGCCCAGCACCCAGGTACTCCTCAGCCTGGTCCTTGTCACAGGGGCACCATGAACCCCCTGAAATGTTCCCAGAATAAATGGGCAGGATGGCCAATCGATGACGGAGAGATAGATGGATGGGTAGGAGGATGAACGGATGGAAGCCAGGTGCCAAGGCGCACGCCTGTCCTCCCAGTGGCTTGGGAGGCTGAGGCAGGAGGATCGCAAGTTGGAGGCCAGCCTCAGCCACTCAGCCAGGCCCTGAGCAACTGAGCGAGACCCTGTCTCTAAATAAAATCGAAAAAGGGCTGGGGACAGGGCTCAGGGGTTAAGCAGCCCTGTGCTCAATCCCTGGTGCCATTAAAGTGAATAAATAAATAACTGGTGTCCTTGGTGACGACTGCAGCCAGAGGCGGGGACTTCGGCCAATTCTGTCCACGCGGCCTCAGAGGTGATAAATACGGAGGCTCTGCACCATTTCCCGCAACCAGCTGACGAGCTGTGATTTTTATGGCCTCTCTCTCTCCCTCTCTCTCCCCCTGAGCTGGCCAGTGGCCTACCATGATGCTGCGGGCTCTGGTGCACCCAGGGACAGTCCGTGCCCCGAGGAATGAGGGAGAGTCACAGGAGAACAGGGGCCTGGGATGGCATCCAGGTGGCCCTGGGACCAAGTGACCCGCGGGAGGTCCAGGATGGACGTTCAGAGTGGACCAGAGAAACAAGAGGAAGATTGAAGGCTGAGCCCGGGGTCGGGGGCAGGGAGCCGGCAGGAGGGGACGGCTGGGCCCACCTGCTCCGTCACCTCCCTTACCCCTCCCCCACCCCTCCCCGTGACTCAGCCCCAACTGCAGCCGCCTCCTCAAGGAAGGCCGCCCGGATTCCCCACGGCTGCTGCTCACAGCCCCAGGCTCTGAAGAATCTGTCCCCTTGGCTGACCAGGGAGCTCTGGGGGAGGAGCCCTGGGCGATCTGTCTTTCCACCCCCAGCTCCTCTCGTGCAGCCAGAGCAAAAAACCTATCAACCAACCAAACAAAACCCCCGAATCCCTCCGCCACCGCCCACACAATGAACTGAACGGAGCTGAGCTTGAGGGCGGCGCTGCGGCAGCCCTTCTGTGAGCAGCGAAGGCTGGTCCTGCCCACGTCTGAGCGGCCCCCAAATCTGGCTTCCTTTCCTCTGCGTGTCCAAAGGGTGTCCTCACTGCCAGCCCAGGCCTGGCTGTCCCCAGAGCTGGGGTGACAGAGCCAGGCTCCCTGAGCCACGCAAACACATCACCCTGTCCATGAGGACCTCAATATGGGTGACACACAGGGGGTGGGGCCGTGGCTAGTGGCACTGCATGTGCGCGGCCTGCACCAGGCCCTGGGCTCCCTGCGCAGCTCAGCAGAACCGCAGACACGGGGACCAGGGCGCCCTCCCCCTGTCGCACAGCCACCTGCTGCCCGGGGGGACCTGGCCGCGCCCGCTGTCCCCGCTCCTAGAAATGGCTCCTCTGCCTCTCGCACCCCGGCCTGGTCCAGGGCCATCAGTTTGCGACCATCAAAACGACCAACTCACCCGTCGTAGGTGCTGCAGCGCCTGCACGTACCTGCGGGGACAGAGGGCAGGGCCGGTGAACGGGTGTCCCCGGGGTGAGGGACAGTCCACCAGGGCGGCTGGGCACTCACGCTTTCTCCGAAGCCAGCAGTTCCTGGGCGATGACAAGGGCTCGCGACTGTCCTTCCACCTGCGGAGGAGACAGAGGGTCAGGGGGACAGGCGGCCACGGGGCTGGCAGAAGGGAGACCTGGGAGTGGCCGCCATGGTGTCCAAGGCCAGTCCCCACGGCTCCTCCCGCTGTCACCAGCCACTCCTTAGGGGACTTCGGCAGGCCACCCCCCCCCCGGCCTGGCTTCCTCCCCTGGGCACCTGCAGGCATCAAGCGCAGGGGGCTGAGCAGGTGCCCAGCAGGACCCAGGCACGAAGAGTGACCAGGGCCCCCAGCAGCTGGCGGCCTCTGGGGAACTCGGACCCTGTGCAGGACCCCAGGGTGGGAATGAAGGGTCAGGGTTTGGTCAGCTTGGGAAGCCCCAGCTCTGCAGGTGGACCTGGTCCTATGCCTGTCCCTATGATGTCCCCAGACAGGAAGGGGACAGGGGCTGGAAGGTGACCCGCCCCGTGCCATGAGCAGGCTCTGGGGCCCCCTCCTGCCGGACCCAGGTGGCTGGAGGCCAGGATTCACAGGTGCGAATACTGACAGGACAGACAGGGGGTTCCAGAAGGTGCAGGTGGCCGGGGGTGGGTGGCCCGCGGTGGGACAGAGGGCACTCGATAGGGACACCCAGCTTCTGGCTCGACCTCTTCCCCCTGGTTCGGTTCTGCACAAGCCTCTTTCCAGAATTGGGCCTCAGTTCCCCTCCCCACCCCTCTGTGATGCCAACGAACTTGAGGACATCAAGAGAACAGTCCCCGCTAGTGACAAGAGATGCGCCACACTGTGGAGCGTGGCCGTCAAGTAACACAAGCCTGCGACAGAGCTTCCATAGAGAATGAGGGGAGGAGAATGATCCAGAACTACTACGTTTCTTCCCCTATAAAATGAGGCCGGGCTGGGCGCGGTGGCGCACGCCTGTCATCCCAGAGGCTTGGGAGGCTGAGGCAGGAGGATCGCCAGGTGGAGGCCAGCCTCAGCAACAGCGAGGCTCTAAGCAACTCAGTGGGACCCTGTCTCTAAATAATAACACAAAATAGGGTTGGGGACGGGGCTCAGGGGTTCAGCACCCCTGGGTCATCCCTGGTGCGAAAAAAAAAAAGTACTAGAAGTCAAAAAAGGCGTGTAAGCCAGGTGTGGAGGGGTGCACCTGTGGCCCAGGGGTTCCTGAGGCTGAGGTGGGAGAGTCCTTGAGCCCAGGAGTGGACGGCGAGCGGCCTGGGCAGCACAGCGAGGTCGTCTCAAGGTCAATAAAGCTGCACTCCATGCCCACAGCAGCCCCTTTGCAGAGCTGAGACCCCTCCGTGGGTGATTGCGAGCTGGGGTCCGTCTATACGCAACATGGGGCACCCCTGCTCCCCGCCAGTGGTCTGTCACTCCAGGGGACTGGGCCCAGCCTCTCCGGCCACAGTCTGAGGTCAGGAAGGACCTTGGACCCCCAGAGCCAGGCCCTCAGGGGCCTCAACCACCCGATCTGGAAAATGGGTGAGCACCCCAGCCCGTGGGGACGCCGGGAGGTGGCGGGGGAAGGTGTGCACGCCCCGCCCGCACGGTGGCCTTATGGCGGTTGGCATTGTTAGGCTTCTGGAAGGATCTGGGCTCGGGCCACTGTGCACGTCCCTCCCCGGCCCCTCCTGGCCAGACGGGCAGGCCCTGGGGGTCAGGGGGCAGTCCTGCTGCGGAGGCTCGGCCGATGATGGATGTGTCCCCGCCAGACAGTGGCCCAGGGACCTGCCAGCCGCGCTGGGCTGCCCCGGCCTCGGGCGTCGCCCATCTGGCCCTTGGGAGAGGGGTTTGTTTAACCAGGAAATGACCTCGGAGGGGAGGGGACGGCGTCCGGGGACGGGCTTCTGGGAACAGGGTCCCCGCAGGAGTGTGGGGGTGGGGCCGGGCCTGAGCCGTGGGTCCTGCTGCCCAGACCCCGGCTCAGGGTGTCCCCCAGGCGGCTCTGGCCAGCACTGCCTCCCCAGGCCCCAAACCCACCGGCCACTCAGCTCCTGGCTACGGGGGACCAGGACACGGAGGGAGGGACAGGCCTTCCCCTGGTGGGTCCCAGGAAGAGTCGAGCTGCGGGTCCTCGGCCTCTGGGCCTCCGTTTTCCTAGCTGTCAATGGGCAGCTTAGCCTCCTTCTAGAACATTCCTTGCCTCTCTTTCCCACCCACGCATCTGTGTGCCCTGGAGTCCTCAGTTTTTGCCCATTTATTTTAGAAAATAGCCTTTTCCCCATTAAATGTACCCATTGATGTCAGTCTGTAATGGGTCTTTATTACTTTTAAATGAATTAAAAGAAACTTTTAAAGTTTTCCTCAGATTTCTTTCTTTTTTGGGGGGACTGGGGATGGAACCCAGGGGCGCTTACCCATGGAGCCCCGTCCCCAGCCCTTTTTATGTCTTATTTAGAGACAGGGTCTCCCTGAGCTGCTTAGGGCCTCGCTAAGTTGCTGAGGCTGGCCTCCAACTTGCCATCCTCCTGCCTCGGCCTCCCCTGCTGCTGGGAGGACAGGCATGGGCCACCGCGCTCAGCTCGGGATCTCCTTCTTAAGGGCAGAACGATGCTCCGTGGTGTGTGCATCTGTCACATGTTCCTTGACCATTCAGCCTCGGATGGTCAGAAAGAGGCCAGACAGTGTCACCACAGTCACCAACAAAATGACCTCTCAGTGCCTCTGTCGTCCCCTCTCCCTTGGGAGGCCCAGAATGGCCGAGATGGTGGTCAGCAGGCAGGAGGAGGCTCTTCTAGCTCCCAGTCCCTGACCTCCTGCCCCATGTTGGTCCTAGAAGCATCCAGATGCGCCTTCCAAAGTCCCGTCAGAGGCCAACGGCGTCCTCTGTCCATCTGTCCATCTGCTGCCGACCCCCGTGTCCTTCCCACACAGCCCCCCCCCCGCCTCCTCACACCCGGCCCCCGCGGCTCTGGGTCACTGCCCAGCCGGGCCCCCGTGGTCCCCAGGGCTGGCCCTCCCTGCCCGGCCTCAGTCCTCTGTTGGTCGAGGGAGCATTTGGAGGGGGACACAGAACACGCAGGGTGACATTTAAAGACGGCGGTGGCCTGAGGTTGGGGACTCCCTTAGTGTCCTTCCCGGCATCCCCCAGAGCTGAGTGGGCACCGCAGCCTGGACGTTGGTGCGCAGCCAGGGGCTCCTGTGTGTGGGCCTGGGGGCCTGGGGGCCTGGGGTGGACCTGGGGGTGAGCTGCCAGGGGCCCTGGTCACCGCTGACCTGCCCGCGGGACTCAGCAAACCAGGAACCAGCAGAGAAAGGGAGGAGGGTGACCTCGTGACCCAGATCCCAAGCCTCCGGGGCCAGGCACAGGGCTGAGACTGGGCAGAGAAGAGACTGGGACACAGGACAAGCCCCTGGGGACAGGGCTCCCGCCATCTACACCTGCGGCCCTGGGGAGGGACAGTCCCCAGCCCCCGGGGCTCTGCGGCAGGCGTGGGCCACACGGGAGCCCCGGGCCTTCCCCCTGGGTGACAGTCCCCTGCTCCTGGCACGCACTGCCTGGACCTGTCCCCAGTGTCCCCGTGCTGAACCGAGCGTCCTCGCCAGGGTCCCTGGGAGCCAGGAAGGGGCGGACCAGGGACGTGGGAGGATGCGGGTCAGACGCGGCTCACTGTGGGGAGGTTGACGCCGGGCCAGACGCGTCCCCGTGCTGTCAGACTGTCACACGTTGTGGCCCCCTTACTTAGGAGCAGAAGGGCACCTAATGCGTCCCCTCACTCAGTGTCTCTGAGGGAATCTCTGAAGGCTCATTTTCCGCGGGCCACCAAGCACCCCGGGCGCCTGCCCTCCCCGGGCGGTTGTGACAGGGAAGGGGGGAGAGATGGGAGAGTTCAGAGAAATAGGACCCAAAATCACAAGGTGAGAAAGAGGTCCCCGCAGGAAGGCCTTCCCCGGGAGGTGGCACTTAACCACCTCCGCAAAGGCCCGCATCATGCTTTGGGTGGAGGAAACGTCAAGTGCAAAGGCCCTGGGGTGGGTTTTTAAGAAAGAAAGAAAGAAAAAAAAAAAAAAACAGAAACAGAACTTTTCTTGGCATCACTCAACCTTAAAAGGGTGCAGAGAGCTGAGTGCGGTGGCCCAGGCCTGTCATCCCAGCAGCTCGGGAGGCTGAGGCAGGAGGATCCCAAGTTCAAGGCCAGCCTCAGCCACTCAGCCAGGCCCTAAGCAGCTCAGGGAGACCCTGACTCTAAATAAAATCTAAAAAAGGGCTGAGGAAGGGGCTCCGGGGTCAAGAGCCCCTGGGTTCAATCAAAAGAGAGACAGACAGACAGACAGCGGGCTGGTGGGAGGACAGGGATGCTCAATTCCCCTGGTGGATGAGAATCTGGGCAAAGTGACCTTCTGGGGACAGCTGACAGCATGCTCCTGGCTCTACCTGGTGGTGGCCCCTGCCGGACACTTAAGGGTCCCCTGTCTGGGCAGGAGCTGCCTCTGGTCTGTGTCCCCAGGCTCGTTGCTGCCGTCCAGTGGGTGGCCAGCTCTGCCCTCCCCCAAGAGCTCTGGCTTTCCCGAGCCTCCCAAATCTCCCTCACCCTCACCGCAGTCCACTCGGATCTCAGGCAGCGGAACCAGCACAGAGGGGACGGGGCGGAGCCCATGACACTCAGCCAGCACGTGGCCACGCTGGGCCTGACCTCTCCGCTCTCCGCCCCTGGCCCCTGGCCCCTGTGGGTGTTGGAGCAGTGGAGACCTGGAGCTGGGGAGGTCCACCCGGGTGACCGTCAATGCCAACGTCAGGTTTTCGCAATGGTCCTGAGAGGGACAGACCCTCTGCTGTCCCTCTAGTGCGGTGCTGGGGAGGGAACCCTGGACCTTCCAGTGCTGAGGACGCCCCCTCCCACAGAGCCACCCCAGCCCTCTCCAGCTTTATACCAAGACCTTGCTAAGTGGCCGAGGCTGGCCTCCAACTTGCGATCCTCCTGCCTCAGCCTCCTGAGGTGCTGCCATCCCAGGTGTGCCCTGCGCCCGGCTCACGGGCCCCACCGAGAGTACTGCTACTACCATCAGCCCCAATGACCTGCCCAGCGAGGAACTCGGGGTCTCGCTGGGCCACCTGCTGTCCCCTTCCAGACCAACGCAGCGTCTGTCCCACCCGCCACCTCCGGGCTCCGCTGCGGGATCAGGGGAACCAGCTTTCGTTCTAACGCGGTTCCCAGCTGGTCAAGTCATTCACGTCCTTCGACGCCCCTCGCAGGGGCTGCTCCCTACCTTGTGGGTGAGGCTGGGGTCTCTGGGAGCGTTCTCCTCCTCCTCCGAGCTTCCCTGCTCTTCATCCGACGTCAGGTCCTCTTTGGGGGCCACAGCTGAGATGGGACAGACCTTGTAGGGCTCTGTGTAGGCGCTGGAAGGAGCAGGGAGAGGGTTAGCAGGGGACAGGAGAACCAGCCGGGGACCCAGTCGACGCCGTGAGCCGTGAACAACTGCTCTGTCCACAGAGCTCCACGTCCCCCATGGTCTGGCCTCTTCTTAGTGCCTTGAACACGTCAGGCTCTTTGCTACCCCAGGGCCTTTGCACGAGCTAAGACAGGACCATATTCCTGTGAGGGACTAGGCAGGCTGGGACGCAGAGGGCAGGTCCAAAGAAAATGATCTTGGTGTCACTTTGCTGGCAGATAGCGTGAAGGTCACCGCTTAGCACCCCGTGGGGGCTTCATATCTGATGATTTATTACGCGGGCGCCGCCGTGAGCTAACTCAACAATACGTGCATTTAATACATATGCCCCAGTGGCTGGCTTTGTGCTGGACACGGGCTGGGCAGTGGGGAACAGAGGCCGGGCCCCAGCCCCACACCCCCCTCCCCTGCTCCCACCCCTCCGCACAGCACAGTGACTGTCCCACAGAGACAGGGGGCTCCTCTCCTGCTCAAACACCTTCCATGGCTCCCTCTCACCCCTGCAATGCGAGATGTCCTGCCAAGATGTCCCTCCGCCTCCCCTGCTGCCCCGGCCTCGATTCCCCGCTAATGAGCCGTCCCCAACCTGCAGGTCACCTCAGCTGCTCAGCTGGGCTCAGAGGACACCAGTGCACGGGTCCCCTGCCTTCTAGAGCCACAGGCGCCCATGGGTTATCCTTTGTCCAGCAGGGGACAGGGAGCGGACCTGCCCTCCTTCCACGAGGGACGGCCACAGGCCCCAGGAAGGGGACAATGGCCCCGGCCACAGAGGAAGAGAGGAAAGGGTCCCAGCCACCGCTCCCAGCCGGCACTGCCCATCACGGCCGCTAGGGGGCGCTCAACTCCCCAAACCGGTTTTGAGACAGGTTCTTGGTAAGCCGCTGAGGCCGGCCTCCAACTTGTGATCCTCCTGCTTCAGCCTCCCGAGTTGCTAAGATACAAGGCCGGGCCTCTGCACTGGCCATTTTACATATCAAAGCCAGGGAAGGGCAGATGGGAGAGTTCATGCAGGAGCTGAGGAGGCCTGCATTCACAGTCTGCTGGGACAGGGACAGGGACGGGGCTGGGTTTCACCTGGCCGAGCCTCGGCCGTGCCAGCTCACGGGGCCGTGGGGAAACCCAGAACATTAACTGATGATAACGTTAAATATGCAAAACAGCTCAGAAGAGTGCCCACCCCACACCAGGCTGCACGGACGGTGGCTCCCTGCTCCCCTGTCCCTTCCTGGCCTGACCTGTGCTTCCCAGGCCCGAGTCACTTCTCAGGGTCCCAGCATGGCCCTCACTGCGAACAGCTCCTCTAGTATTTCCCTCCCTCTCTCTCTCTCTCTCTCTCTCTCTGTCTTCCTCTCTCCCCCTCTCTCTCTCTTTCGTTTGTTTTTGGTACTAGAGATTGGACCCAGGGGGCTCTACCACTGAGCCCCGTCCCCAGCCCTTCTTGTTTTTTATTTTGAGACAGGGTCTTGCTAGGTGGCCGAGGCTGGCCTCCACCTTGAGATCCTCCTGCCTCAGCCTCCCAAGCCACTACCACGATAGATGTGCGTCACCGTGCCCAGAGATTTTTCTGTTTTCTTCAGATGGACTCATTTCCAACACTGACGACCTGCTCTTCTTCACGCTAAGGCATAACGCCCGTGGAGCCCCAGTGAGTGGCCCTGCTCCCCACTGGACACGCAGATGATGATGAGCCTGGTCCCTTCTACTCCACTGACCGTGTGTGTTTCATGTGACCTCAGCTGTGGTGGGAAGTATGGTCGGCGCTGATGGCTGGCTTATGATTAAACCTCTGGCTTCTGTTTTCTAGAAAGATCATGAAGACAGAAGTCGGGGGCAAGGGGTCAGGTGGGCGGATGGTATTTCTGGTTCATGGCTTCACCGGGGCCCTTGGGGACGTGAACAGGACACAGGACGAGACACTGCCACTAAAAAGTGCTGTCACAGGTGCGGCAGTGGCTCACGCCTGTCATCCCAGCAACTCGGGAGGCTGAGGCAGGAGGATCGCCACTTCGAGGGCAGCCTCAGCCACTTAGCGAGACCCTAAGCAACTCTGTGAGACCCTCAAAAGCAAAAATTGAAAGGGCTGGGACGTGGCTCGGTGCTAGAGCACCCTGGGTTCAACCGTCAGTACTATGGGAGGAATCAAAGGCTTTCATAGCACAGATGCACCCCAGGGCCTTTGCACAGTCAGTGGAAACGAAGCAAGGCCTGGGTCCCGTTCCCAGCACCATATTAAAAAAATCAAAAATCTTCTTGACGACTTCCAAGTGCTCCCGCCAACCCCGGCAGAACCGAGGTCCTGCTGAGTGGCCGCTGCCTTCCTCGGGAGCCAGCCCAGAGCACGCCCAGGACGGCCAGCACCCAGTCGGTGACAGAGACCCGAGACGGGCCCTGCGCTCTGCACCGTCCACGGATCCTGCCAGGCTCTGTGTTTTGGGCTGCGTGGGGACAGCTTGGTTTTGTTTCATTGAAAAACAATCCTACTAAGAACCTCTCTGCTGAGACTCTGCCCCAGGTGCAGGAGGCCCATAAGGAGCGGGGGGGTAGTGCCCCTGGGCTCCTGCACCCATGCACCCGGCAGCAGATGAGCACCCTCGAAGGTGGCCACCCCACATCCCTCACCCGGATGGACTCATGCACCCGTCCATCACCCTCCCGTCATCCATCTACCGTCCACCCACCCATCCATCCTCCCATCCACCCATTCATCCATCTGTCTGTCCATCCCTTCATCTATCCATCCATCCATCTACCCATCAACCCACCCATCCATCCATCTTCTATCGTTCCATCCATCCTCCCTTCCATCCATCCATCCACCCGTCCGTCCACCCATCCATCCGTCTAGCCACCCATTCATTCATTCATCCATTTCCTGGCCCATTTACCCCCCACCCGTCTTCCCCTGCACCCACTCACCCACTCACCCATCTAACTTCCATCATCCTTCACGGAAACACAGACGCCCCATCCTAGCATTAACGGGCACCCGGTCTTCCCTCTGTCATGCCCCAGTGTTCAGAACCAGGAAGAGAAAAGCCCTGTCCCCACGTGACCTCGTGGCTCACAGGCCCCTTGAACCTACTGCACCTTGAGTGGGGGCTTGCTGGGAAATTCTAGGTCTGTGGTCCCTACAGGAATAATACAATCCCCGCCCTTGAAGTGTTCACCAGGGACATTCACATGAAACAGACGCAAGGGCCAGGCAGTCAGTACTAAAGTTAGGTGAGCAGGAAGTGGAGAACTTTCACATCAGATAGAGTTGCTGTGTGACCTTGAGAAAGTCACTCAACCTCTCTGTTTTCTAATCTGTAAGTTGGGGATAGTGGGAGAGGTTCCTTGCTGAACTGAATCAAAACAGGATGGTCAAAGTGGTCCCTCCCTGGCATGGAGGAGGAGAGTCTTCCTGGCCAGCCTGAAGGAGCTACCAGGAGGCCCATCCCCTCACCCCCCAGGCGGGTTTCCACCAGGCCAGCTCTGCCTGGGAGTCTGCTTGGGCTTAGAGGGAACATAAATCACAGCTGCGGGAGCTCATGGCCTTAAGTGACCCGCCCAGAGAGCCCAGGCCTTTCCAGCAGCCTGGAGTCATTAAAAACAGCCCTGGGCCTCCAGTGCGGAGGCCAAGGCTGTGCCCGGCCCAAGGAGGCCAGCGCTGACCCTTAGATTCTGTCCAGTCTAATAGTCCTCGGAGCCGGAGCCGGAGCGCAGCCAGACACGGCCGCCTCCTCGGAGATCAAGACCCAGCTCTGTCCTTGCCCGGGAGCCAGGCCACACTGCAGATGTCACCCGGCTCCTCCTCGCTAGGGGAGGCCAAGGGGGGGAGGCTGAGCTCTGGGAGCTGAGTGGGAAATGGAGCCGGGGAGACCCCACAGGGACCTGGGAGAGGAGGACAGGGGCAGGGGCTGCGCACCAGAGAGCCCCTAGCCTGCCGGGTCCCTTCTGTCCCCGCTGCCTCCCCAGGGTCCCCAGCACCACAGCCTCCCCATGTGGCCCCTTTTGCTGGGAGACTCCTTGGCGCTCAGAACGTCCCCTCCTGCATCCACCCAGACACCAGCTGCAGTGCAGATGGGACCTCAGGGGACAAGGCGCAGGGGACCCTCGTGGAGGGCTGGGGAGTCCCTGCCATCCTCCTGTCGGGGCTGTGCGGTGGCTCTTTCGGCCTCTGCATCTGCCAGGAGGCTGGTGCGCAGGCGCAGGAGGCTATGTGGGGGCGGGGCTGCCCTGTCGGGGGCGGGGCTGCCCTGTCGGGGGCGGGGCTGCCCTGTCGGGGGCGGGGCTGCCCTGTCGGGGGCGGGGCTGCCCTGTCGGGGGCGGGGCCTTCCCGCGGAGACCCGGGCTCCTCCTCCTGCAGCGACCTCCCGCCCAGGCCCGGGTCAGCCAAGGGCCAGGCCAGCGCTGCTTCCCAGAAACCGGCTCCCAGGCGAGGCTTTTCAGAAAACTCACTTCCGCACCCCACTAAGTGCCAACAGAAGTCCATCCCGGCTCTGCGACCCGGGGTGTCCCCAGGTCCCCGCGGATGGATCAGGGGGACAGTTTCCCTTCTGCTGCAACTTTTAATAGCTGTTGCATGTCGCAGACCCTTTGCAAGCGCACCACCCGAGGCGGTTTAGCTGACGTCAGGAGGGTTTGGCACCAGCCCATGAAAGGAAACCCGCACCCCGCCCTTAGCGTCACCCCCATCCCCCGGAGGTCCCCCAGCCTCTGGCAGCCGCTAGTCTGCTCTGCTTTCAGTCTCTGTCGCCTGGTCTGTTCTGTATAAAATTATACAACCTAATGCCCTTGGGATCTGGCGTCTTTCACTCGGCATCTGGTAGCCAGGACCAGCCCTTCCCTCCTTTTTATGGCTTAGTAATATTCCACTGGATGGCCAAGATCAGGTCTTGCTTCTTTGCTGGATTGCTGACAGACATCTGGATCGTGTCTAGTTTTTGCTGTCGGTGAACAAGGCGGATGAGAACATCTGCATGCAAGTTTTTTTTTGGGTCGATGATGGGTGTGTTCTGGATGTGTACCCAGGAAGAGAGGAACTGCTAAGTCATAGGGTGACTGTGGAGGCCCCGCTAGAGTGTCTTCCCCAGCGGCCACAAGTGCGGGGACTCTTGATTTCTCTGCCATTTCCTTGCCAACACTGGTTATGGGCGGTCTCTTTCATCTTGGCCATCCAAGTGGGTTTGAAGTGGTTTTATTGGAATGTTGCTATCCCTGAATCCGGTTCGGTCTCCCACTCCAAGCAAATACTGCCATTTTCCCAAAAAAAAAAAAAAAAAAAAAAAAGTAAAAATATGATGATGACTACAAAAGGCTTATTTTCAGATCATCAAATGAGGTTCCCAAGATGTAAAACTGTCAAGAAATTTGTGGAAGCCTCACACAATGACAGACTAATAAAAATAGAAGGAAATACACAAGAAAAATTCACAAGCCACAGCCCCGCACTCCTAAGTACCCTGGCTCCAGTTTTGGGAAACAAGGAGTGGCCTTTGACACCTTGGATAGTTGTCCCCCAAGGCTCAGGTTGAAAGCTTGATCCCTCAGGTGGTGCTATTGGAAGGTGAGGGGACCTTTAAGAGGTGGAGCCTAGTGGGAGGAAGTTAGGTCATTGGGGGTGTGCCCTCCAAGGCAATCGTGGGAATCTTCCCTCTCCCTACTTCCTGGCCAGAGGTGAGTAGTTAGGCTCCACTGTGTGCTTCCCTGCAAGCCCAGAAGCAATGGGCCCAGCCCAGTATGAACTGGAACGTTCAAAACTGCAAGCCAAAATAAACCTTTTTTCTTTATAAATTGATGTCCACAGGTAGTTTGTCACAGTGACGCAGAGCTGACTAACAAACAGCTTGGGCCAGCAGAGCAGGAGTGTGCATTTTTGGTTCTCAACATGATATTTGGGGTTGTCTGTCCAGAGGGGAGGAATTCTGGCGCAGTGACTCCCGCCACATCTTTAGCGTCTGTCCATTGTAGGCACCCAACATGACACCCCGCGGGTCTGTGCCCAGGTCTGCACCTTCCAGTCACTGAGTCTCCCCAATTCTGTTCCGGAATCCTGCCCCCCTCCCTTCTGCTTGCCCAGCCGGGGTCTGACCCAAATTCTGCCTCTCCCACAAAGCCTCTGGGAGAGGCACCTGGGGGTGGATGCTGGGGATGGCAGGACACAGCCCTCCTGACCGGTCACTTGCTCAGAGGCCCATGTCTGAACCGAGCTGTAGCCACTGAGCCCCCAGCACACTCCCAATCTGGGCTACAACCAGGGGCTTGGGGCGCACAGTCCTGCCCCCCAAGATGGGCACACCCGGGTACTGCCCAGTGGTCATCCTGCTCCGATGCCTGTGTCCTCCCCTGGAGCATCCACCAGCTTCCCATCAGCCTCCACTGGTGGCCACTGACCGGCTTCTCCGCCCCGAGGACACGCAGCACAGCCCCTTCCCTGCACCCCCTGCAGAAGGCACGGGGTCGGTGGAGAAGGAGCTCAGATGCAAAAAGAGGAAATCTGGTTCTTGAACCCAGGGGCGCCTGACCACCGAGCCCCGTCCCCAGCCCTTTTTACTTTTTATCAGGAGACTGAGTCTCACGACGTTGCTTAGGGCCTCGCTAAGTGGTTGAGGCTGGCCTTCACTTGTGATCCTCCTGCCTCAGCCTCCCCAGCCACTGGGATGACAGGCGTGCGCCTCTGCACTCGGCACCTGTTTCTCTTCGAGGGTGAAACTAGGTTCAGGAAAGTGGCTGAGACTGCGCCGGACACCTGACCCAGGCTGGATGAATGCTCGTTCTGTTTCCAACTCTCATTCTGCCTTTAAAATATGACCTGAACTCAACCACGACAGGAATCAGTGTGCGGGATCCTCAAAAGACCAGGCATGGAGCCAGATGCGGTGGCGCACACCTGCTATCCCGGGACTCTGGAGGCTGAGGCAGGAGGATCACAAGTTGGAGGCCAGCCTCAAACACATAGTGAGACCCTGTCTCAAAACACAAAATAGGGCTGGGGAGGGGCTCAGTGGCCAAGTGTCCCTGAGTACAACCCCTAGGACCAAAAAAAAAAAAAAAAAAAATGAAAATAAGATAGAGAGGGAGGGTCTCATGAACACTGAAGGGACCAGGGGAGGCAGGGGGGAGGGCAGTGGGTACTGGAGAATGACACTGGCCAAATCATGTTGTCGTGTCATGCACACATACAGATACCTAAACACTACTGTATATGATTATGCACCAATAAAAATAGGAAGAAAACATTTAGTCAAATAAATACAAGCTCCAGGCCCCTCCCTGCCCCCCACAAGATTGCAGTCTCCCCCGCTTCTCAGGGAAGGCTTTTGTGACATGAGTGAGGCCAACCTGTATCCCAGGGTCATGGGGCTGGGTGGGGCTGGCCTGTTGTGTTTTTTTAGTCCTGGAGATGGAACCCAGGGTGCTCCACCCCTGAGCCACATCCCCATCCTTTTAACTTTATTTTGAGACTACACTCACTAAGTGGTTGAGGCCGGCCTCTAACTTTCGATCCTTCTGCCTCAGCCTCCTGAGTGGCTGGGGTCACCGCTTGCCTGGCCTGCATCTTGCTCTTCTCAGCTCTGCTCTGCTGTGGGCTTGAAGGTCAGGGCCCAGCAAGGCACCAGCTCAGCAGGCGGGGCCACCTGTCCCGGGTTCTCTGAGGCTGTCTTGGAAGGAAGAGGCGTGGGAGGGGACAGGACTATGGGGAGTCAGCTTTTCCACCACAAAAAAAAAAAAGCCTCACACTTGGGGTGGGGAGAGGGGCACCCGCCCGGGGTCCAGCCAGAGCCCAGACTCCTCTTCGGGGCTCAGGGAGGTGGGCCGCCCACCACCCGTCCACTGCCCTCCCAGGCCTGGTCCTGCATTTCCTGTAAACACGACACTTCCTCCCTGGCAGAGCTGGGGACACACCCGGCTGACAGGGCCCTGCACAGGATGGTGGCAGGGACTCCAGTTCCATGCCTCACCTCGGCCCAGCAATGCCACCACCTGTCAGAGCTGGCCACGCCCCAGATGGGCCAAGTGAGGCCCGCGGGGGACAGGGCAGGGCTCTGGGGCGGCCCAGCAGGTCTGCAGGAGGACTCCAGAGGCTGAGGTGCACCCAGTGTGACCCGGGGAGGCTGGGAGGCCGGGGAGGCAGGGAGGCCAGGGAGGCCGGGGAGGCAGGAACAGTGGTCAGGAGGCAGGGACTCCAGAACCAGCCCACCTGGTCCTCCACCTCCTGCCACCGGGCCATCTTGCCAAGTTTTCTGTACCTGCATTTTCCTGACCCCTAAAATGGCACACCCACCGCGGCCTTTACCCCAGACTGAGGAAACCTCTGGCCTCAGGGTTTGCCGCTTTCAAATCAGGAGCTGCAGGTCTGAGCCACAGCCCCTGGGGACGCTCGGGGGCTGGAATTCCAACCTCAAAATAGATCCCAGTGTGAGGGCCGCCCTGGGCCTGGCTAGGCTCTGCCAGGAATTCATCCTGTGACCTTGGACAAAAATACCTCCCTCCTGGTTTTCAGTTTCCTCCCTACAAAATGGAGTCCCAAAGCCCCACTCTGCCTCCCTCTGGGGAGAGCGGAGGGGACAATGGGCAGGGAAGTCCCCGTGGATGATGCCTGAGGAGGTTAAGTCAGGCCCTAAGAAGGACAGGTAGAGAGGACCCCAGGGAGGGCCGAGAAACTGAACGGCCTCTGGGAGGCCCTTTGTCCCCACGCCAGGTCTTCTCCAGGTCTCAGATCTCTGGGAACTCGGTCAATCTCAGTCCCTATAAATTCACTCACTAAGAGCAGGCAGGAGTGCACCTGCCTGTGACCTCCTGCCCGTGACCTCCCAGGGACTTGGGAGGCTGAGGCAGGAGGATTGCAAAGTAGAGGCCAGCCTCAGCCTCAGCAACTTATGGAGGCCCTCAGCAGCTCAGAGAGACCCTGTCTCTAAATAAAACATAAAAAGGGCTGGGGTCGGGGCTCTGCGGTCGGTAGGGCAGCACCCCTGGGTTGGACCCCCTGCATTAAAAAAATAAATCACTGTTATCAAAATGACCTTGGGCTAATTTTGGACTAGGTGACCTGGGGGCGGGGCTCTGTGTGTCCTCAGGGGCTGGATTCTCAGGGGATAAGTCACCGGGGCCCACAGTTGGCCTGATGTCACATTTAACAAGAAGTGGGACACCTGCTTCTTAGGTCAATCGGATCCAAGGGCCTGTTTCAATATGGGCCTTCACTGTACTTGAACTTAACCCCAAGAGCCTCACAGAGAAAAGGAAGGAAAACCCCGACCTGCGCCCCAAGGAGCCGTCAATGACCAGAGGAGGCCGTCAATGACCAGAGGAGGCCGTCAATGACCAGAGGAGGCCGAGGCACAGCCGTTGAGGGACCTATAATCCAGGATGAGGCCACCGTTATCTAATGATCAGAGAAGTGCTCAGCTCTTCCCCTAAGGCTCTGGGGACACCAGGAACTGTCTGATGTCATCAGGCTGATGTCCCCCTCCCCCTCCCCCGCCCGCCCCTCCCCCAGTCCCCAGCCCTGCTCCCCCGCCCCCCTGCAGGTGACATTTCTTGGTTTCCTAAATAAACCTCTCTGCGGGGACACACCCTCAAATTCATTTCTGTGACACTGAATCTACAGCCCCCTCGTCCTGAGTCGAGGTCCCCCCTTCTGGGCACTCCTCGGGTCTCCTCTGGTGACATCCCCAGGTTGTGGGGAGGGGTGCTGGTTCCCAGGGCCAGGCCTCAAGGACCAGAGAGGCTGAGACACCTGCCCAAGGTCTCACAGGACCCGGGGTCTCTGGCCACACACACAGACCTCCCTGGGCACCCTGGACAGTGGCTCCCGACTCTGAACCCCAGAGCAGGGCGTGTGGGGTGGCCCTGCGGGAGTCCCCCCCCCCGGGGAGGCTGGGTGTCTGCAAGTGTCCCCCAGCGCCCTGAGCGAAGCCTGCTTTGGCTGGTCAGTATCGACTTGGGAATGTGGGAGGCTGAGGCAGGAGGATCGCGAGTTCCAAGCCAGCCTCAGCCACAGCGAGGCCCTGAGCAACTCAGGGAGACCCTGTCCCTAAATAAAATACAGAATAGGGCTGGGGAGGGGGCTCAGGGGTTGAGGGACCCTGAGTTCGATCCTGGTGCCCCCCAAGAAACAAATAAATGAAAACAAAAGAGTCTCTGAGAGAAAGACACAGATAAACCCGGGTGCTCTGTGGGAGTGGGTGGCTCTGTTGGAACCAGAAACCTGAAGCCCAGAGACGTGCGGCGACTAACCCAAGATCACACAGTAAGTAAGCCTCAGTGCCAAGGTCCTGAATCTATCCCGACTCAGAAGCAAGACGCTTACGCACTGCCACCTGCAGCGACCTGTCCCGCCTGACTTTTCCCCCCAGGTCCCTTCTTGGATACAGACACAGGATTGTCACCAGGCCCCATGACTGTTTGCCCCGTGCCTCCAGCTGGGCCTCAGATGGACCAGACTCAGGAGGAGGTGACATCCCAGACACCAGGCAAGGAGAAGCCACAGGCTACGGGGGAGTTTCTCTCTCGGGCTGCAAACATGGATCCCTAAGTAACACCCCAGACCCCAAGAACCAGGGTCTTTGTGGGTACGACCCGGAAACCTACCTTTTCATTTTTGGGGTACCAGGGATTGAACCCAGGGGCGCTTTACCCCTGAGCTCCGTCCCCAGCCTTTTTCTATTTTATTTAGAGACAGGGTCTCCCTGAGCTGCTTAGGGCCTCGCTAAGTAGCTGAGGCTGGCCTCCAACTTGCGATCCTCCTGCCTCAGCCTCCCGAGTCACAGGGATGAGGGGCATGAGCCATCCCATCCAGCTGCAAATGAGACTTTTTAAATAACTGATTTTCTAAAAGCCCTGTCAAGGTTGGAGGAAGGCCGCAGCACCATGGTGAGGAGATCCAGGTTCAAGTCCCGGCCCCTCCCCACCCGGCTCCGCGATCCTGGGCCAGCCCCCTCTCTTTCCTGGGTCTTGGTTTCTTTGACTGTCAGCTGGGGCCGGGGACCCCTTCCCTCTAACCTCCAGGTGCCATGAGGATAAAAGAAAAGTTGGGAGGGTCCTCGGGGTCCCCCTGCCTGGTGGCCCTGGATGGTGCCTTGTGCAGGGGAATCCGTGACTGGGAGGTCTCCGTGGGAGGCTGGACAGCCTCCGGGGTGCTCTGCAGGCCCTGGGGACAGAGTGCCGTCCAGGGGGGTCTGACTCCACTGACCCCAACAGCATCCAGCCAAGGACTCAGCAGGCCCCGCCTCAGGTTTGGAGGCTAAAAGAAAAGGAGGCCCTTGGCCTCCTGGTCCTGAACCAGGTTCCTCTTAGACACGCAGAGGACCTTGGAGCTCTCCAACCCGGGGTCCCTCTGCAGTGGCTCTTGGGTGGGGCTGTCCAGCTTGCTATTTGTGGAGCGCCCTGTCCTGTGCCAAGCTGGGGACGGGGACCTGCCTTTCATGCAGAGCCAAGGCCCCAAAGGGAAGATGGAATAAATCAGGCCAAACGTCCCGGGGACACAGCAGGCGGCGGACGGCATCTGGATCCTCTTTTCTTTGCAGAGAAACGCCACCCTGGGCTGGGTGACCATGACAGACGCACAGACACACCGTGGCTACCTAGAGCTGGCCGTCTCCGAGAGGGGACACCCACGGCCACCGTCTGCCCGCCCCACACGGCGCCCAGCAGACGAGGCTCGGCGGGAGTCCACGGGCAGGAGGAAGGGGATCCTCGTGTCCATCTAGTGGGGAAACTGTGACCTGAGGACCTAGTCAGGGCCACACAGCAGGGGGACGAGGAATGGCCGAAGGGACAGGAAAAGGGCAGGTGAATCCCTGGAAAGATTCAGGCGGAGGCCTCAGGGAGGAGGCGGTGTGTGCGAGGAGCCCAGCTGTCCCCCTGAAGGACCTGGACGGTAGGAGGCCGGAAGGGGCCTCTGGGCACGGAGCCCAGCATGAGCAAAGGCCCTGAGGCCCGCGTGCAGGAGGGGGCGGGGCCCAGGGGAGCCGGGAATGGCTGGCCTGGGGACAGGGGGTCTGTGCCCCACAAGCCTCTGAGGTGCGGGTGGGGATCTGGCCAGAGGCTGGTCTCTGTGACCTGTGACTGTGCCTGTGACCATGCTCTGGAGCTCGTGGAGGAGACCTTGCTTAGAAGCTTCTAGAAGCCAGCTTCTTTCCGCCGAGGCAGCTGGCCATGAGCCCGGGTGGGGAGGGACTCGGATGTGGTCCTGGGGTCTGAGGTCGAGGACATGTCCCCTTGGAGCCCTCTGGGGAGCTGGTGGAGGGCCCTGGGGGACGCCAGGGCTGGGTCCGAGGACGACTTGGCATCTGGGCGGAACACGGCAGGGACCAGGCCAGACATCGGGTGGCAGCAGCTGCCAGCATCCTCCCTGGGGGACCCTGCAGAAGGCCGGGCCGGGAAGCTCCTCGCCGTGGGAGGTGCCTGTGAGCTCAGGGCCTGTCCTCTCAGTCCCCAGAGCCGTCCCCTGCTGTCACATCCCTGCCACTCAAAACTGCTCCCCACGTGTCCTGTCTAGATAAGGGAAAGGGGACCGGTCAGTTCCACCTGTGGCCTGTGCTGGGGCCTTTTCCTCTTATCTTTTCTGAGATCTGATCCTGAAGGAAAAAACAAAATCAGTCCTCTGTGCTGAGGAGCTTCAGCTAGTCACACCTCCTAAGGTGACACAAGCCCGCCTGGAGCTGTGGGTGGCCCAGGCTGCCCCAGGCCTTCCCAGCAATGGCTTGGAAATGGTCACTGGCCGCAGGACAGCACCTTACAGACGGAGGTAACTCCCACCGTCTCTCTTTTTATCCTTTTTCTTTTTTTAATGTTTATTTTTATCATTTTGGCACCGGGGGGGTTGAACCCACGGGTGGCTCTACCACTCAGCCCCATCCCCAGCCAACATAAGAGACTTTCTGCCGGGTGCGGGGGGTGGGGGGGGACACAGGCCTGAAATCCCAGGGGCTCAGGAGGCTGAGGAAGGAGGATCGCAAGTTGGAGGCCAGCCTCAGCCACGAAGCCAAGCCCTAAGCAACTCGGGGAGACCCTGTCTCTAAATAAATAAATAAATAAATAAATAAGAGGGCCTGGGGGGTGGCTCCGTGGCTAAGAGCCCCTGAGTTCAATCCCCAGCTCCAAAATAATAATCATAAAAATAATAAGAAGAGAGTCTCCGCCTGACTCGGCGCATGCGCATCATCCACCGTCAGCAGCACGCAGCCCAGGGCCCGCGCTCAGGCCAGCCCAGTGGCATTGGTCACCTTCCGGGGATGCTCTGGGATGTGGGTGAATGAGTGTGAACACCTCTGGGGCAGCCTGGGGACAGCCAGGTGCAGCCAGCGGGGCGCCTTCCCTGGGGGAGGTCACCTTGGTCTAGGAAACCTTGCAGAGAAGGAGACGGAGTGCGCATGCGGGCTCCAGGCCGCGCAGGAGGCCGGGCTGGGCCCTGGGGGCGCCTGCAGACCTGGGCGCTGGGGTGACCTTTGAGAAGACATTTTTGAAATGAGTTTTGAATGCAAACGCACTGGCTGGACTACTCCAATGACTTTTCTCCTCTGGGACCAGAATCCATAGCCCTGGGCTGTGTCAGGACACTGGCCGCTGGGCCTCTGGTCACCTGCCACTCAGCCAGGAGGTCACTGGGGTGGGGGGCAGGCGCGCGTTCCCGCGGCAGCCAAGCCCTCTGCGACCACCAGACGGCCCTGGAGGCTCAGGTCACAAACACACGTACTAGTGGCCAGTGTCTCAGGCCCACCAGGCACCTAACAGTCCCATTTGAGCTCAGCACGGTGGTGCACGCCTGTCACCCCAGCGCTGGGGAGGCTGAGGCAGGAGGATCGCAAGTCGGAGGCTAGCCTCAGCAACAGGGAGGCCCTAAGCAACTCAGCGAGACCCTGCCTCTAAATGAAACATAAAATGGGGCTGGGGTCGGGGCTCAGTGGTCCAGGGCCCCTGAGTTCAATCCCTGGTACAAAAAAGAAAAACGTCCCATTTGATGTTCCCAGATCTGTGAGGTCTGCAGTCACCAGTCCTGAGATGAATTCCACCAGCTTCTGCCCAGCGAGGAGGCAGATCTGGGTGAAGCCTCTGAGTCTCCCACTTCCTGGGGTTGAGGAAAGGGAAGGGGAGGCGCTGGGGACCCCGGCTTTTCCTTTCCAGGAGCTGACGGACCCTTTTCAAGTCCAACACTACCCTCAGGTCTTGCCTACGTCCTTTGTGCTACAAATTTCCTACGGTTGGCCAGACGTGGTGGCGCTCACCTATGAGCCCAGCTGTTTGGGAGGCTGAGGCAGGAGGATCACGAGTTTAACACCAGCCTCAGCAACTCAGTGACACCCTGAGTAACTCAGTGAGACTGTGTCCCTAAATAAAATTTTAAAAAGGGGCTGGGCAGGGTGGCCCATGCCTGTAATCTCAGCGGCTCAGGAGGCTGAGGCAGGAGGATCTGAAATTGAAGGTCAGCCTCAGCAATGTAGGGAGGCCCTGAGCAACTCAGGGAGACCCTGTCTCTAAATAAAATACAAAAAGGGCTGGGGACGGGGCTCAGGGATTAAGCACCCCTGGGTTCAATGCCTGCTACCAAAGAAAAAGTTTTCCCAGATACCCAGGAACCTTGAGATGCTGTGGCCTCCCTGCGGCTTCCAATACAGAGGCTCAGAGGGCACAGGCGACACGGCCCAGCACGAGGGACGCACTGAGTGAGGAGAGGAAGAACCCAGGCCAGCGGGTGGGCCTGGGGAAGGAGTGGAGTCCCTGGGCTCAGGCAGGAAGGGGGGCTCGGGCCCCACACACCGTGAAGTCACCACAGCCACCTTGGGCTTCCGGCCTCCTCTTAGACACAGGCTGCCCCAGCAGACCTCTACCCCGAGCCTCCATTCCCTCATCTGTAAAGGGCAATAACAGCGTCACAGGGTCCTGGGGTCCGCGCATGCTGCTGCCCTGACCTGGGACCCTCTTCCTGACCCTCCCCTCTGTGGACTCCCCCCAAGTTCACTTCGCAGCCGACCTCAGGACCGAGTTCTAAACTCACTTGGACAGAGGTCCTCTCTGGTCACAGACCAGCCAGGACCCTGCCTGCAAGCCTGTGCCCGTCTCCTGCATGTTCACACAGCTGACTTTAAAATGAGCGACTCTGCCATCAGGCACTGTGTGTCCGTCCCCGCCAGGCCATCTGTCGACCCCACAAGGGCCATGGCAAGGATCTGCCAATCAAAGATCAACGGGCTGGGTGCGGCGACACGTCTGCAATCCCAGCAACAAGGGAGGCTGAGGCAGGAGGATCACAAGTTGGAGGCCAGCCTCGGCAACTTAGCAAGGCTCTAAGCAACTCAGCGAGAGATTCTGCCTCAAAATAAAAATTTAAAAGGGCTGGGGATGTGGCTCAGGGGGCAAGTGCCCCTGGGGTCCACCTCCCACGGGGCCAGGATGTGCCCTGAGATAGCCTGGGGCCCTCGGGCCTCAGAAGAGACCTGATCATCCCACAAACTGTCCCCTCTGTACACGGGGCGCTGGGTGGGAGCAGGAGGAGCCAGCAAGCAGCTCAGGGGCTGGGGCCCAGGACCGAATGTCACAGCTTCTCCTCCTCCCAGGGCTTCTCCTCCCAGTGGGAAGTCCGGGCCTCCGTCCTTCCGGGCCTCCCTCCCTCTGAGCCTCCCTCTCTCCAGGCTGGGGCCACGGAGACTAAGAAGCCCAGGAGCAGACAGAGGGCTAGAGCACCTGGGGCCAGGGCCTCCTGGAGTAAGAGCCTCGGGGTTCCTGGAAGATGGAGTCAGGGAGGCTCCTCCCCCAGAGGCCGAGCAGCTGCCTAAACTCCAGGTCTCCACCACTGACTCACTCGCAGCTCGGAACCCAGCCTTGACCTCTGGCCTGGGGCCAGCCAGGAAACTTGGGCTTGGACCAGGGACCTCCCTGGAAACCATCTGCAGCATCCAGGGAGAGCTCGGGAGGGGCGGAGTGGGCCCAGAACAATCCCAGCAGCAAGACGTCACCACCCTTGCTTCTGCGGTCACAGGGCCACCGCCCCAGGTGTGGCCCGTGACCCGCCACAGCCCACCCCAGCTCAGCACCAGGGCTCGGCCCTGCCACCTCCACAAGCCACAGGATGGTGGCTTTCCTGCAGAGGCCCGGGGTTCTGGGTCTGACTGTGCCGCCTGCTGCTGTGTGACCCTGGACCACGCGCTTGCGGTCTCTGGATGGCGCTCACAAGGCAGGGCAACCTTGGCAGCTCCCAGACGCCCTGCGCCAGGGGCAGCTACCATGAAAAATGTCCTGAGTTTTCTTTTTGTCCAGCCCTTTCTTGTATTTTATTCAGAGACAGGGTCTCGCTGAGCTGCTGAGGGCCTCACTAAGATGGTGAGGCTGGCCTCCACCTTGCGATCCTCCTGCCTCAGCCTCCAGGCTCACAGCTGCTCGCCCCCATGCCCAGCTACTCTCCGGGGTTTTTGAAATCCAGTTTTCGGATCCATGAGAGGCTCCTCCTGCCCAGCCTGGGGACCACCCGGTCCCTCTGGACATACTCACTGACCCAAGGCCAGGAGAGGGGGCAGCGCAAGTCCAGCATGGCTCCTGGCCCTGCCCTGGGGTCCTGAGTGCGCCTGCGTCCTCGGCCACATGATACACGGAGCCTTGGGCTGCTCACCTGTGACATGGGTTGGGGCTGAACTGTCACCAGGCCACGCCCCGCCCTCTGCCCACTTCCACTGTGAGATTCATTTCCAGACAGATAATAGGAAAAAATAGATGGCCAGCAAGTGACCGCATCCAGGAACTTAGGATCCAGTCGTATTTGTCCCTTCAACGGTGGCTTGGTGGCTTGTTCTCTGGCCCTCCACAGAACAAAAGACCTGCTTCTGAGTGACGGGCGGGGACGTCCCCCTCCTTCTCCCCGTGGGGGGTCTGTAAACCTCTGGTTAAATTATGGGTGAGCAGAGCCTCATAAATATGTAGACCCGACAGACAGACAGACAGACAGGCCTCATTAAAGAGGATGCGGGGCCGCAGCAGATGAACGTCCACAGGGACGTTCAGCAAATTACATGAGATGCTGTACCTAAAGGGAGCAGGGACCTGGGGACAGGATGGAGAGCGTGGGTACCGGGGACAGACGAGGTTTTAAAAGTCTGGCTCTGCTGTGGCCAGCTCCGTGACCTTGTGTCCTTTGTTGACCCTTGACCTCTAGGGACCTTAGTCTCCTTTTCTTTTTGGATTAAACATAGGGGTGCCTAACCCCTGAGCCCCACCCTGAGCCCTTTTTATTTTCTGGAGACAGGGTCCCCCTGAGTTGCTGAGGACCTCGGTAAGTGGCTGAGGCTGGCCTCAAACCTGCGATCCTCCTGCCTCAGCCTCCTGAACCACTTGGATGACAGGCGTCCACCACCTGCCCAGAGCACCAAGCTGGGGCTGAGCCTTTAACACAGGGGACCTCGGGGGACTCTCCAGACGCTGGCCCCTCCCAGGCATCTTACTCTGTTGAGATCCGAATCTTTTTTTTTTTTTTTTGATAACAGATTCCTCTGCTTCAGCTGCGTGTGACACACTTGTCCCCATTGGACAGACGGGGAAATGAGGCCCACAGGCTTTGAGGACGGAGGGGACTGGGGCTGGGACAAAGGCCTCTCCCCGCCAAGGACCTCGTAAGGAGGCCGCCTTCCGTGAGCAAGGTGGTCTCCAAGGTCCCCTCGGGGGCCACACGGTGAGGAGCCCCGGGTCAGGGTGGCACCTGCGATCGGGCTGTGCCAAATTAAAAAACAGAACGCAGTTCGGGGAGGGAGTCCTCATGTCCCGCGCGTCGTCACGTGGCCCTGAGTGCGTCCCTGACACGGGTCTCTCGTTAGGGTCCCTCCCTGTGAATTTTATGGCATTTAATTAAAACTGATGGCCCAGGGACTGCGGCAGATGCTCCTCTCTTAAGTCAGAAAATTAAAAACGGAGCATCCCCATCCGTCAAGTGCCCCAGCCCCCGGCGCTGGGCCGCGAGGACCTGGTGGGGGACGATCTGCGGGGTGGCCCAGGTCCTTCCAGGGGACTTAATGAAAGTTCTCCTGAGCGCATTTGTCAAAAGGGTGATAACAGCGGGGAGGGTGGTGGCCCGGGCTCAGGGACAGAGGGGAAGAACCCGGCCACCACTGCCTGGCCAGCGCTCAGGCCGGACTCCGGGCACCAGCCCATGGGAGGCTGGAGGCTGGGCCTCCTCTGCGCCCGGGACTGGCCAGCCACTGACACTCGGGCTGTGGGTCACCTTTGTGAGGCCACAGCGTGGGCTCGGTGGCTGCGGCCAGTGTGTGTGACCAGGCCTTGGTCTGCACTGGACACCCCATACCCGCCCCTGCCCGGGTTGGTGAGCAGGTCGCTCCTTTGACTTGGACTTGAAAAGACGGAATTCCTGGGATTTCTGGGGACATCTTTCACGGGACGCCAGCCCCAATCTTCTTTCTTGGGCGTCAATGAGAAACAAGTGCTGGGCGCCGTGGCCACAGGCCTGTCATCCCCGCGGCTCTGGAGGCCGAGGCAGGAGGATGGTGAGTTGGAGGCCAGCCTCAGCAACAGCGAGGCCCTGAACAACTCAGGGAGACCCTGAGCCTCAATAAAATACCAGGAGGGCAGTGGATGGGGCGCAGGGGCCCTTCCCGAAGTAGGGCCGTGTGTCTGGTGCGCACTGGGATTCGTCCCTGTCACTTGTGCCAGGGTCCCCGCGGGCCCCACGTCAAGCTCCCCCTTCTCTCCAGGGACCCCTGGGACCCTGTCCAGAGACCTCTTCTCAGTGACCCCTGGAGGCCAGCGGGGGTATCCAGGCCACCTCTCTGTCCTCGCCCTTGTCACCAAGAGCATCCCTGTCCAGGATGTCCCCCTCCTTCTGTGAGCAGCCTCTGACAGGCCACCCCTCTGCGCCCTCCGGCCACGTGCCTACTGCAGCCAGGGACGTCCCTGCCACCACCCGGGGACCCAGCAGAACACCTGCCAGTTCCATCCTGGACCTCCGCGGTCACCGCAAGGCCACCACCCAGCTGGCTCAGTGACGCTCCCCGACCCAGCAGCGGGTCCAGCCAGGCCACCAGCCATGGGGACAGAAGGGACGAGTCCTTCCCGCGTTCCTCGAGCCCTCTGGGTCAGCCACCAGTGTCAACACTGGGCACAGCAGTGCCACCCGCCTCCTGCCAGGGACATGCCCAGCAGCAACTGGATGGGGGCAGCAGGAGCCCAGTGGCCCCTCCCCAGGGCGCAGGGCCAGCGCGAGTGGACACCGCACGGAGGGCCAGGCGGCCTGGGGTCCAATTCCTGTTAGCAGGGTCCCTGTCACCTCCCAGGCCTGCTGTCCCAGCTGGAAGGCGGGGTCCTGCTGTCCCTCCCACGTACGACCAGGCACGCGCCACGTGACCGCAGTGACCACGGGCTTGGGGACGGCACCCGAACTGCCCAACGGCACGGTCCCAGCGCCCTCGGCCGGCCACCCCTGGTGCATTAGGGCCCCAGCTGCCGTCTGTGGCCCTGACGCCATCCCACGGGGACTTGGTGACCCCGTTTCCATGGGTGACGAGGTCCCCCGACTCCTAGCCACAGCAGGCAGAGCGGGCGTGAGCGGGGTGTGGAAGGGACGGACGGACGGACGGACGGACAGACTGACAGATGGACAGACGGACGGATGGACGGACAGGCAGACAGAGATGGGTGGACGGATGGACGGACAGACGGACAGACACGCGCAGGGCACAAGGGACCAGCTTCGCCCTCCTAGATTCTACCCAGATCCAGTCCAAAGCCTGCGTCCAGCAGCAGGTGACCTGGACCTTGTCACCTAAGAACGCTCACGGGTCCCTTTACCCCCGACACCAAGGCTGGCGACCACCGCTCTCTGTCACAGAAGCCACCAAGGCACGGAGGGCTCAGTGACCTGCCCCAGGCCATGCAGCTGAAACCCAGGTGGCTCGTCACCGAAGCCCATGTGCCGAGCCACCGTGACACACACAGCAGACACACAAGGCCACTCTCAGTGCACGGGGACAGCCCTCAGGCTGGGGCTGGCGCTCAGGGGACCAGCCCTTGCCCAAGTGTGCACGGCCCGGGGCTCCCCCAGCACCCCCAAAGCACAGAAAGAAAACGAGGAAAGAACCATCCACATCTGTGGGCGGCGAGGGAGGAGGGGACACCCGCACGGCCACACGGGGACACGGGGACACGGGGTGTGGGTCACCCACAGAGAGATGCTGTGACCTCTGGTCAGTCTGAAGGAGCCCACAGTAGGCCACGGTGGGGGCCCTCGGCTGGGGAGTCACCTAGATGCCACATCAGGCAAGAAACAAAAGTGACAGGGACGGGGACATCAAGGGGACACACGGGACAAGCTGGTCTGTGTGGTGTTTGGCCAAAAATAGGCCTTTGATGACTGTGAGCGAGCACCTCAGCTGGCCACCCCACACAGGGGCTGAGGGCCCGAGGGTCCGGGTGGACCTCGAACCTGCAACGGCACATTCCCTTATTAAGCGCCTACTGTGTGGCCAGCTATCGGGGTCCAGGGGGCTCTTCAGACACAAGACCAGGCTCCCCCTCCACGACCACGTTCTGATGGCCGGGGACACAGGACCCATCTGGAAGGCAGGGCTGCGGGACTAGATCTCTGTGAAAACAAGTTTGGTTTTGTTTTGTGAATTGGGGATTTTGCTGAGGCTGGCCTCCAACTTGCGATCCTCCTGCCTCAGCCTCCCGAGCTGCTAGGAACACAGGCGTGCACCACCGCACCTGGCTCCATTGTGACAGGTTTTTAAATTGAAAAAAAAAAAAAATGAACTTGACTTAGAGACAAACACTAAGCCCCCTACGTCTAGCTGGTGTAACAGAAGGGTCTAGAAATAACAGAACCCTCTAACCCTGCACTGCGCAGAGGGGCCACTGTGGCCTGGCTTTCCCAGGGTCCCCTGGTCCCCACCTCGGGCTTTGAACCCAGGTCCCCCAGGTCCTGCCCTCTTGCTACCTGTTTTGGCTTCTGCCTGTCGCTCACACTGAAGCAAGGTGTGTCTGAGGACAGGGGATCCCACCCCGGACCCTGGCTGCTCAGCGGCACCCCAGCCCCTGACCACCTCAAAGCGCCCATTCAGGAGGAGAGGTGGCCCCGCCCCCAGGCCTGTCAATCAAACCTCCTGGGAACTCCCTTCCCTGTGCCTGAGGCCCAAGGCGGAAGGAGATTCACTGATGGAGGCCCAGGAGGATGTGGCTTCTGCACGGGAGATTTCCCCCTGTCACTCTGGTCTCCAGCATGGAGTGGTGCAACCCTGCTTTTGAAAGTCAGGATCTGACAGTTTGGGACACTCCACCCGAGGCCCGAGGCTGCACTGTCAGCTGTGAGCAGATGCCAGCAGAGCCACCCCAGTACCAGTCAGTCAAGGTTTGGGGATTCGCCATTTTTCTGGGATATTTTATTCCCTTATTATGAAGGGGCTTTGTTTAATTTTTTTTGGGGGGGGAGGGGACTACAGAAAAAGGCAACAGGGCCTTTGCATATGACAAGCAACCCCAAGGGGCACTCCATATGGGCTCAAAGCTAAAGGAGTTGCCCTTGGGGTTGTGCAGTGCACAACCTGCACAACCAGACCTGACCACCCTTTGCGAAATTCACTGCAAATTCCTAAACCAGGAGTCCAAAAAAAAAAAAAAAAAACAAACTTGAGTCCTAATAAGGATCCCCTTTCTGTTCCGGCAGGGCAGGGGAAGGGAGCAGAGAATCCTTCTCAAATCACGACCCCGGGGGTTTTTCATTGATTCAGACTGGGTGACCCCCAAAGAGCGTAAGTGACAGAGGGTGAACTGGAGGTGCACCCCGTGCACCAGGGACAGCCGGATTTGTTGACCCCAGCTGGGGATGATCAATAGAAGGCACTGAGTCAGTCTGGGGGAGGTGGGGTCAGGAAATCCCAATCTTGTTCAACAGGGATCCAAACACTAGAGACTTCCATTCAGAAATTTAGCTCAGGGCACCACCAGCTCTTTAAACAAGTCAGATTGTGTTCTCCGGGTTCCCTGTTGAATGGCAGGGGGTGTCTGCACCATAAAAAGGTCTCAGTCTCAACGCAGGGTAGTTTCCCGGTGGTGACAGATACCTGGCAAGGTTCCTGAACCTTCTGTCTGAGTCACTTTCCCAGAGAGCGCTAGGAAAGCCCTCCACCCAGGATTTGAGAAATGCCCCAATCATCGCATCTTTACCATATTTGGCATTTTATATATGAAACCCTGACACAGAAAAGACTCGCATCCCGTTTCACAGGTAAAGTAACTGAGGAGGCTCAGAGAGGTCAAGACACTCACCCCACGACACACAGCTAGAAAGAGGCCCCAAGGTACTTAGTCCCTGTTAGCCAGGAGGCTCAGAGAGGTCAAGACACTCGCCCCACGTCACACAGCTAGAAAGAGGCCATAAAGCAAGTGTCTGCTGGCCCTGTGTCCCCAAGCTGCCCGTCAGATGGTTCCATGTCCCACACAAGAAAAGAAGCATCAGTCTCCGTACCTCTCTGCCTCCTGCTCCGCGCTCTGCTGCCTGCTGTCGAAGGCGTTGAAGCTGCTCATGTCCACGTAGCCGTCGTTCTCGTTGGCGGTGGACAGGGCCCTGCTCTGCTCCTCGAACAGCTTGGTGAAGGTGCCAGCCCTGGCGGGCCTGCGGGGCGGGATCTGGATGTTCTCGTAGTCCGAGTTCCCGGCTGGAATGTTCTCGTAGTCCGACGTGTCGGCGTTGGGGAAGGAAATGGAGCGAGGCTTGGTCAGCGGCAAGGGCAGGAAGGGCGGCCGCGAGCGGTCTTCGAAGGACTCCACCCTGGACACGGTCCTGCTCAGGGGGATGCCCTTCCTCTTGCCGTCCCTGTCCCTGTAGAAGATGAGGGACGAGGGTGACTCGGAGGCGCGCAGCTTCCCGGCCCGGGACTTGAGCTGCGGCGAGTTCCCGAAGCTTCTGCGGTCCATGTCCAGGAGCCTGGGGGGGCCGTGGTAGCTGGACTCGGAGGAGGATCTGGAGGAGGACACGCTGAGGTCCCCGTGCCCTTTGCTCTCTGACTTCTTTTTGAAGGTCAGGGCCAGGAAGCGCTTGAAGGACGACTTCTTCTTCTTGGTGGCCTTGTCGGGGGACTCGCCGTCCAGCAGCAGCGAAGGCGAGCTCTTGGTGATGGGCTTCTTGGTGATGCAGGCCAGGTCGAAGGGGGGCGGGATGTCCACCACGGAGGACGGCGTGGACGTGCCACTCGACGGCAGGTGGTTCCTCTGCGAGAAGTTCCCGGAGGAGCCGATGACGCAGGGGAGGGACAGGTTGTCGTCCTTCCTCTGGATCCTGAGGTCGTCCAACCCGGGGCCGTCGGGCTCGCGGAACATGCCCACGGGGACCTCTCGGCCCTCCACCGAGAAGGAGCGCGGGTACAGCGTGAAGGCCCTGGGCTTGGCGGGCAGGGCCCGGCTGCCCTCGGGGGGCCTCCCGTCCAGGGGCGACCGCGATTCCTCCGTGGCCCCGGTGGTGCCCGAGCCCGAGGGACCGGCCTCTGGCCCCGCTTCTTCTAGGACCGTTTCTGGGACATATCCAGCCACCTTCCCAGAGTGCGGACGCGCCCGGGTGGCCAGGCCCTTCCTGTCCGAGGGGACCAGGCTGCCCTCGGCAGCAGAGCTCGCCTCTTCGGTGCCGTCGGGGCCACTCGCCCCGTCGGGGGTGGCCGGTGTCTCCGGCTGCCCTCCTCCTCCAGGGTCGCCCGGGCTGGGCAGGCCCACGGCCACCACGTAGGGGTCGCTCAGCGAGTCGTCGGGGCCGCCGTCGTCGTCCTCTGGCACGACCACCACGTCGGGGATCGAGGGTCCCTCCGCCGCGTCCCCCGGCAGCTGGGGGGCGTCCACCACGCACAGCCCCTCGGCCCCGGGTTCCTGCCCCGGTTCGGGGACCTGGGAATAGCTGTCGCTGCAAAAGGAGGTGCTCTCCGTGGGCAGGAAGGCGTAGGGACTCCCTGTGAGCGACGTCACACAGTCGTCCAGACTGTCGCTCTCGAAAGGGACGATCTGGCAGCTGTCCTCGATGGCCTCATCCTGCATGGGGGGCTCCATGGACTCATCCTGCGCAGGGTCCTCCCCTTCCAGGGGCCCTTCCTCGGCCGCCCTCTCTCCCTGGTCGGGTGCTTCCTCCTGGTCCCCCTGGTCCCCGCTGTCGGGGCCGCCCTCACCCTCCTCGTCCACTTCGCCGTCCTCCTCCTGCTCCTCCTGTCCCCCAGGGGTCTCCAGGCTGTCGGTGGCCGTGCTCAGCTCCTCACCCTCCCGGGTTTCCTCACTGTCATCTGCAGCGACCTGCTCCCTGTCCTGGGCCGCCCCGTCGGGGTCCCCGACCTCGTGGAGTCCCCCGGGTTCGGCTCCTACGGGGTCCTCCTCACCGTCCTCCTGAGCCTCCTCCTCCCGGGGGGCCTCGGGGGCCTCTGCGTCCACGTGCGTGAGAATGATCTCGTCCTCCGAGATGTCGCCCGTGTCCCAGGGCCCTGGGGCCCCCAGGTTGTAGGCGTTGTGCGCCTTCACCCGCTTCTCCTCTTCCTCGCTCGTGGAGCCCTGCTCCTCCGGCCCCGGCGCGTCCTCACAGTCCTCCTCCTCGTCTTCAGGGATGTCCCCGGTGTGTCCCTCTCCGCTGGGTGTCCCTTCGGCCGGGTCCTCAGCAGCGCCTGTGTCCCGGCCTCCGTCCCCCTGCTCCTCGGGGGCCACCTTCTCCACGCAGCTCCCGTCCCTCGCCACCGCCCTGGGGACCTCGATGTCATCCTCGTCCGTCTCGGACTCGCGCCCTGGGTCCAGCCCCGGGTCCACGCAGAGCAGCCGCCCGTTGCGGCATTTGGTGACGCTGTCGCCGACGCACACTCCGGGGTCAGCCAGCCTGGGCTTGGGGGCGATCGGGGGCTTGGGACCCCGGGCCGCGCGGTGCGGACTGTGCAGGCGCAGGTGGGGCGAGGCGGCCAGCGGGGGCGCCACCCCGGGGACGCGAGGGCTGCTCGTCCTGGGCTTGGGGGCGACCGGTGGCTTGGGCGAGTCTGAGAATTGGAGCAGCAAACACAAAGAAAGAAAGAAAGAAAATTAGAATTATCTCTCCCGCCGTCGAGAGTGGGCTCAATGGAACCCAGAAGGGCTCCGTGTTCCAGGGGACCCTGAAGACAGAACCCGGGGAACCCCATGGACTGTCCCTGGTGGCACCCGCCCCGCCCCCACCCTTGTCATCTGCAGGGATCCCTCCAACTGCCACTGTACAGCCGCTCCCTGAACCCAGGGCACAGGCCTCCCTCCTGGAAATCAACCGAATGGGACCTCCTGCGCCTCGGGGGACAGAGGGTGTCCCCATCATCACATGGGTCCCCCCAACAGCCAGCCACCGAGAAGGGCCTTCTGCGTCAATGAACCATGAGAAAATGCGACGTTTCCGGGCGCTGGTCCCGCGGCCCTGCAAAGCACACCGTCCCCTCGAGGGCGGGCCACAGAAACCAGGTGCTGCGACTAGTGGGGTCTTCCAGGGTCACGGGGACAACCTGGTACAGATGAGATGCGACCCCTGGAGGGCAGCCATGCACCCGTGGGATGGCGCGATCCAACAGCCACTGTCTCATCTTGAGGGGAGGACTCACCACACACACCCCATAATATCAGGGACGTGTGGTTTTGTGGACAGTCACATCTGAAATCCACACGCCTCCAGGCGGTGGCAGCCAGCGCCCCTCAGGGGCATGCGCAGTTCAGGGGAGGAAGAACCCATGTGTGCCGACAGGAGAAGCTGCAGAAAGTCTCTTCTGTTGGGCACCTGGTGGCCTACGACTGTCATCCCGGTGGCTCAGGAGGCTGAGACAGGAGGATCATGAGTTTGAGGCCAGCCTCAGCCACTTAGCGAGGCCCTAAGCAACTCAGGGAGACCCTGTCTCTAAATAAAATACAAAACAGGGCTGTGGAGGGGGCTCAGTGGTTGAGTGCCCCTGAGCTCTATCCCCAGTAGGTACGCCAGGTGTGGTGGCAGGTGCCTACCTACAGTCCCACCCACTTGGGAGGCTGAGGAGGGAGGATAACCTGAGCCCAAGAGTTGGAGGCCAGCCTGAGCAACATGGTGAGACCTTTTCAAAAAAAAAAAAAAATTGAAGTGGGTGAAAGCCCTCTTCATGATATATTTTATTCAAATTTGGATATAATTTCATTTTATTTATTTGGATTCTGTGCTTGACCCTGGGCAAAGGCAAGCGCACAGGGTCTCCCTGAGTTGCTCAGCACCTCCCTGTTGCTGAGGCTGGCCTCCAACTTGCGATCCTCCTGCCTCAGCCTCCTGAGCTGCTGGGATGACAGGCGGGCACCACTGCACCCGGCAATTTTTCTTTTTATAGTGTTTTCAACTTAAAATGAGTCTCAGGACACAGCCCCGGGGTCAGCTGAGAAGTACCTACAGTCAATATGCAAAGTGTATTAATGAGATGCTGGACATTTCTTTTTTCATACTGGGAGCCTTGGTCTTTGAATATGTGTTTGGCACTCGGGGCCCTGCTCCACTCAGACCGGCCACATGCCCAGCACCAGCCTGGCTCTGAGTTTGGACATAGCTGTGACATCATCCCTGGGCACCTCCATTTCTGGGTGTCTGCAGCCAAAGTCAATACCGTCTTCCGCAAACTGGCAGAATCATGTCAAATGCAGCTAAGGCTCCAGATGAAATAAAACCTCCCAGAGCAGCAAACATATAATTCCCAGGCCACCCACTGGGCTGCTTGTGGCGCTTGATTTCAGAGTCACACTCCAAGGAGCGGTTGTCTGCGTGCTTATTAGTGGCTACGGCAGGAACCCTGCCGAGTTTTCAGATGTGGTAGCCGACAGGCAGCCACATGAAGGAGGCCCAGCTCCCAAGGACGTTGAAGCCAACACCGCACCAAACCCCTAACCTGCCCTGCGCTCATCCACGTCATCGCTCAGGGGACCACAGACCTCCAGTCAACAACCTAAAATCTTCTAGGAATAAAAAGTGATTTTCCAACTCTAGGCTTCCAGAAGCAAAGATGTCCTGGCGTAGGAAAATAGCTGTCCAAATTAGTGGGCAAAAAAAAAAAGTTTTTTTGGAGCTTAAGAAGAAACTTTGGCTGAGCAGAGAGGCGGACGCTTGTCATCCCAGCGACTCAGGAGGCTGAGGCAGGAGGATCTCAAGTTGGAGACCAGCCTCAGCAATTGAGCAAAACCCTGTGTCAATATAAGAAGGGGGTTTGTAGCTCCGTGGTGGAGCATGTGCTCAGCATGCATGAGACACGGGGTTCAGTCTCTTGGACCAGAAATGAATGACAGGCAGGAGTGGGGATGCCAGGGACACTAGCTGTGGCTGTTGAGAGAGAGGCCAGCCCTGGCCTGCCCACACCCCCCTGGCCTGCGCCTGCGCTGAGATGTTACAAAGTATCAGCCCAAGCTCTGAACATCAGGTGTCAGGAGCTGGGGAGGAATTATCCACTAGGGGATCCTTAACAGGTGGCATTTCACAGAGGCGCCATGAGACCGAGGGACAGACGGGCTTTGAAAAATGACCGTCACCCTGGCTGCAGCGCCCCCATCCCCACCCCATCCTTCATCCAATCAAGCTATTGATCTGTGGGCACCGGCTCCTCGGGAAAGGTTACAGTGGGTGTGTGAGGCGTGATCCGGCAAGAAAATGTCGTCCCCACAGAACGATACGGCTCTGTGGCCACCCTGCGCTTCTAGGACTTGGCCCCATAGTGCTTCTCCTGCGTCTCCCCGAAATCAAGGGCAGCCAGAATCAGAAAGGCCTCGTCTGGCCCCCTTGCTGAAAGATGAGGAAACTGAGGCACAGAGAGGGCAGGTAAGTGGCATGGGGTTGCACAGCAAGACTGGTGTAGTCCCCTCACCCTGCCTGTGGCTTTCGGTCCAAGAGTGTTTTCTTTACAGTGGAGACTCAGAGGTCTCAGCGTGTAGGGAGGCAGGGCAGGGTGAAAATGTAGGGAAACCGAGGCCAGAGAGACCAAGAACAGCTAGTGACGTGAGAATTTTGTTTTCTGGTATCAGTGATTGAACCCAGGGTTGCCTAACCACCGAGCCACATCCCCAGCCCTTTTTATTTATTTTGAAGACAAAGTCTCACTGGGTTGCTTATGGCCTCACTAAGTTCCTGAGGCTGGCCAGAAACCTGCGATCCTCCTGCCTCAGCCTCCTGAGCCGCAGGGAACACAGGTGTGAGCCACCGCGCCCGGCCAGGTGAGAAATTTAAATAATTAGCTTTAGTGTGCTCCTCCTCCTCGATTTCCTTTAGTCCAGCTCCAGCAAATACTAATTGAGCACCTACTGTGGACAGGCCCTCACCCAGATTCTTTGGACACATCACTAGAAAGTGAAATAAAGATGTGGCTCTCAGGGATCTTCTCTTGGGAGGTGGCGGGAGACGGGCAAGATGGAGGGAAAGTTCATTATGCCAGGTGATAACGAGCTCCATACAGAAATGGGGTGGCGCTTTTAAATAAAACGAACAGGACATTCGAGCCAAGATGTAAAAACAAGTGAGAGAAGCCAGAATGCACTTGACACATCCAAGAAACGGCAAAGGAGACCTCCGACCGAGGTTTTGAGCTCCCTCCTGCCCACCACCTTACAAAAAGGAACCAAATGGCCGGGCGAGGTGGTGCCCATCTTTAATCCCAGAGGAGGCTGAGGCAGGAGGATCATGAGTTGGAGGCCAGCCTCAGTAACTTAGTGAGGCCCTGAGCAACTTAGTGAGAGATTGTCTCTTAAAAAAAAAGGGAGGGGGAGGGGGGGGGACATGGCTTAGTGGTTAAGCACCCTTGGGTTCAATCCCTGGTATGTGGTGGGAGGGGAGGAAAGGAACCAGATGGAGACCCGGCCTCACCCTGGCTACCTGGGTCTCAGACTCAAGGGGAAGGTGGCAGGGGACTGCTCCCAGATGGATGGAGGGGGTGGATTTGCACAAAGGGAAAGGAGGCAGGGCAGAGGACATTCCAGAGGAACCAGCAATGGGTAACCCCGGGGGGCTGAGCTTCAGCAATGGGGTGACAGGAGGAGCCAGCGCTGGGGTTCCCTCCTCGGGCGGACCTCGACTCCTGCTCGCCCAGCACCCCGTGTGGATGTCCCTGGTGACCCTAAGTGCTTTGCAAGGCTCCTCTGACGGCCGGGAGGAGCAGCGGACAGGGGCTGGGGGAGGCCCTGCTCCCTCCTCCCAGCTCTGCCATCAAAACCGGAGCCGAGAGACCTTGAGCCAGTCCTTGTCCCTCTCTGGGCTTCAACCTCCCCCTCTGTAGAGCGAAGGGCTGGCCACCTCCACCTGGGAAACGCATGGCTCTCCTTGTGACGTCCCCAGACATCCCCACACTCAGTCCCAAAGTCTGTTTGAGCTGTAGATCTCGAGCCCCCCGCGCCCCCAGGATGCCCAGGACCATGCGCTGCAAGAGTCATTAATTATCTCCAATTTCACCTTCCCACGGTGTCTTAATTAATTGATTCCTGGGGACCTGCCGGAGTGTCCAAGCCAAGCCTGACGATTTCTAATTAGGCTGCTGCTAAGCGAGTCCAGTGACCCACGACAGGACGCTTCCCCGGATGACAGACTGGGACACCATGGAGAACCAGGGGCCTGGGGCTCACAATGTGGCGCTGATGCCTGCTCTGTCACCCATTGGCTCTGTGATTCCGGTCACTGTGTCCCTGGGTGCCTCAATTTCCTTCTTGGTAAAAATGGAAGCAATACCCCCTCTTTCACAGGACTGGGGAGAAGTCCCAGAGAAGGGACAGGCATTTGAAATGCTTGGCAGAGACACCCCGGCAGGCATGTCCTGCGTACCTACTGTGTGCTAGGGACGGGATTAAAAAGCAGCCTCTCAAGATGAGCAGGTGGTGGTTCAACCCTGTCTCAGACCCTCGATAAGTTGGTGACCCCCAAAATCCAGGCACCTGCTTTTGCATCTATAAAATGAGGGGGTAGCAGTATACTCTCCCAATCAGGTGACAGCGAATGTCAAATAAATTGATACAAACAGAACACTTTCTAGCACCACCTGATACAAAGTAAATAGCTGATACCTATTAGCTAGTATTTATGGGCTGCTTAGAATGGACACTGGTCTAGGCACCTTATACACTTTGTGATCACAAGAACTCAATGACAAAGAGCTATATCTCCATTTTTCAGGTAAAGAAACTGAGGTGCTAGGCACGGTGGCGCATGCAGATAATCCCAGCAACTCAGGAGGCTGAGGCAGGAGGATCACAAGTTCAAGGCCAGCCTCAGCAATAGAGTGAGGCCCTAAGCAACTTAGCTACACCCAGTCTCAAAATGAAACATAAAAAGGGCTGGAGATGGGGCTCAGTGGCTAAGCACCCCTGAGTTCAATCCCTGGTCCAAAAAAAAAAAAAAAAAGAAAGAAAGAAAGAAGAAACTGAGGTTCAGAGAGGCTCAGTAACCTGCTCAAGGTCTCACTAAACTAGGTTTATGGTGGCTCTGAGGTTCATTTCCTGGGATTTTGTAAACCAAGAACAACACCATCAGGAAATTCTGAGATGGTACCCATGACAGGCTGTAATCACACTGGAGAAGGAACCCGGATTATGCTTTTAGACAAATTACAGGACGGGGGAATCAAAGACTGCCAACCGCTCAGACCTCTAGGACCAAACTTGCCTCCAACTTGATCCGGCCTCACTCCATCCTCCCTGTTCTGGGAGAAGGGTAAGGCTGGCCCACGCCCCACTCAGGAAAACGTGGGAAAGCTGGAAAGGCTCTCACCATTGTTATAAAGTGACTTTTATTAGAAGCCCAGGGTAAAAGCTAGCCAGCCTCTGTCCAGGCTGTACCAGCCCAGCCAAGAGGCAAAGTCCCTCCAAGCAATGGCTGGCTGGGGCGCTGGGACCCTGGGACCCTGCTCCAGCCTCCTCCACTCCCACCAAGTGGCACCCCTGCTCCTACGCCCCTCCCCCATTCCTTGACCCGCAGGGATCCCCCCAGGTGTCCACATGCCCAGCACCAAGCGCTCCATCCTTTGTAGATCCTTCTGGTCCCCTGGCTCCTGGGGGCACCTCGCTCCTAAGACAATGACCTTTTTTTTTTCTTTCCATTAAAACAATTTTGAAAAGAAAAGGGGAAAGGAAAAGAAAAACCACACACACACACACACACACACACACACACACACACAGAGGGCAGCAGGATATGGTTCCAACCCAGCCAAAATGGTGGCTTCCTGTTTCTTTAGGGATGTGTGTTTTGGAGTGTGGCTTTGGAGAGGGTGTTGGTCGGGAGCTCGATTCGAGGAGAAAAAGGAAACAGGGCAGCGAGGTCCCAGGCAGGAGGACCGAGCGGCGGGCAGGGGGGACGGTGCGGCCAACTCTCCTCTTGGAGAGAACTTTCTGCCCTCGGCGCAGGGGCGCGCTGCGGCGGCGGGGAGCGCGGGGGACAAGGACGGGGACAGGCACCACCCAAGCCGAGCCTCCCTTTCCCGAGGCGCCCCTCGGCCTCTTCCTCGGAGGCTCGCTGCGATGTCTCCTCTAACTCGTTCGGGTTCCGCGGGAGCTCGGATGGGCAGGGACACCAGGGTGAGCGGTGTCCCCCCGCTGGGTCCCTAGGAGGACGCGGGGCCAGGGCGCTCCCCGAGCGGGGACTGGGGGCTGCGAGACCCTGGAGTCCGGGAGGGAGCGGCGCGCGCCGCGGGCACAGGGGGGGACCGCGCAGCGCCCCGGGGTTGGGGACAGCTCCGGTGGCCCGGGTCCCGTGGCCCCAGCGCAGCCCCCGGAAAGGCGTCCGAGGACGTCGGGGGGACCCCTGGAAATGGGGGGTGACGGGATGTGGGGACGCGACGCGGTCACTCGGGCGAAAGGGGCGTCCTTCTCCGTTACCCCAGGGACCGTGGCTCCGGAGGACCGGGGTGGGAGCTCCTGGCGACCGCGACCAGGGCGCTGCCCCTCAGAGCTGAGCGCGCGTCCGTCCGGGGCCGGGGACCCCGACTCCCCGCCTCTGCCCTCGGGGAGGCCGCGCCTCAGGGGAGGTCGGTCCCCCCCGCGGCTCGCCCCCGACGCCCCGCGGGCTCCAACTGGAGGGACCCGGAGGGACCCGCGCGCCCCAGGGCGCCTCCTACCTGCCCGGTTCATCTTCCAGCGCGCGGAGCCCCAGGCCCCGCGTCGGCCCGTCCGTCCGTCCGTCCGTCGGTGCGAGCGCGACTCCGCCGGCGACCGCCTCACTCCATGGCCGCCCGCGGGGCCCGCGCCCCCTGCGCCCGCTCCGCCCCCGGCGCGCGCCGGACTCGGCAGGGCCCGGGGGGCGCGGGGCGGGGCCTGGGCGGGGCCGGGGCGCGGGGCGGGGCCGAGGAGGGGGCGCGGGGAGGGGCGGGGCGAGGGCGGGGCGTGGCCGAGGGCGTGGCCGGGGAGGGGGCGCGCGGCGGCGGCGCGGGGCTCGGGGTTCTGCGCGGGGCGCGAGCCTGGGGGCGGGGCTCGGCGGACTCGGAGGGCGGGGCGTGAGGAGGGGGCGCGGCCAGGGAGGGGGCGGCGCGGGGAGGGGGCGAGCGCGCCGCTGGTGGGGGGCGGGGGGCGGTGTCGCGTCCGCTCCGCGCTCGGGCTCCGCGCTGTCCCTGTGCGCGCTGCGCCGGCCGCGCCCCCGCCCCTGCCGGACGTCTCCTCCGGGCGCGGAGAGGAAGGATTCCTTTTTTTCCCTTTCCCTGTCCCCTGACAGGGACCCGAGAGGGTCCAGGAGTCCCGCGTGCATTCAAAGGGGCCAAGGTAGTGGGATCTTAGGGACAAGTTGGGTGTCTGGGGGACCGTGGGGTCCCCTTTTGGTTCGTCTTTGGCCATGCACCCTGTGCGGAGCCGGGCAGGCGCTCCGGATGGACGCGACCGCCCCAGGTGGTGGCCTCGGGGAACGTGGAGGGGAGCAGGTGGCCCAGAGACCCAGGACCAAGCCAGCCGCGAGGGTCAGCTCACAGCGGGATGAGCACCCCCCGAGGGAGATGGGGGCGGCACAGCAGAGCGGTGGCCTCCCAGCCTGTGGAACTGGGAGAAATGCAAGTCCTCAGGACCCGTCCCCAGACCTACCGAATCAGAAACCCCGTTGTGACAAACCTTCTAGATCCTTCTGATGACGCGGAAGCTCAAGGACCTCTGGAGTAGAGGACAAGGGACCAAAGATGCCCTTCCCCAGGAGGTGACCAGGCAGAGGAGAACTAGTTGACCAGGAAGCTCTCTTTGTTCCCTTGGTGCACATCCCAGGTGCCGGCCTGGTCCTGGTGACATAGGTGACTCATTCTGAGCCTTAACCCCCAGGGACCTTCATCTATTGCTCATGAGACATAGACTGACCTGTGGCAGGTGCCCAGGGTGCCCAGCAGCGCGTGGGAGCTCAGAGGAGGCTGCAGGGGAGAGGGGTTGACCAAGGAGAGCCCCTCCAGGTAGACCGTGTGGCACTGGGCAGGGACCTGGAGGTGTGAACCAGGGTGGCCTTGGCCTAGGCTGGACGGTCAGTTTCTCCAACAGTAAAATCAGAAGCTGAAAATACCATCCTTTCAAATCACCTTTCCATCTGGGAGCCTCCACAGAATCCAGGCCTCCATCTGGAAACAGCGGAGGTAGATGGTGGAGTTGAGCCGGGCGGAGGTTGTCACAATGGCGGCAACAGTGGAGGTGATAGAGGTGGGGGGGTTGGTGGCGTGGATGGGGTAATGGAGATGTTAGCGGAGATGGGGTTGTCCCAAGTGGTGGTGATGGTGGAGGTGGCCCAGGTGAGGGAGGATGGTATTGGTGGTGGAGGTTGTCAAGGTGGCAGAGTGGCTTCAGGTCAGGGAGGTGACGGAGTTGATGGGAGGAGAGACATCTCTGTTTGTGGGCAGAAATGAGCAAGTGGACGTCTTGGTCACCTTTTACGCTGCTGTGACTAAAGGTCCCAACCAGAGCAATTGTAAAGCAGGAAAGGATTATTTAGGGACCCAGGGGAGGCAGGAGATCATGGTGGAAGAGTGTGGTGGCGGGAAGCAGCTCACATGGTGGCCAGGAAGCAGAGAGAGGGGTCTCCACTTGTCAGATACAAATATACACCCCAGAGCCATGTCCCCAATGTCCACCCCGTCCAGCCACACCCCCCACCTCAATTACCACTCAGTTAATCCCCATCAGGGGATTAATTCACTGAGTGAGTCAATGAGCCTTTGGGGGACATCTCCCATCCAAACCCTAACAGTAGACAAGTCCCTTCCATGTTGGATGCAAAAAAAGAAAATATGGGTTTTAAAAAAAAGTGACCTTGGGGCTGGGGTTGTGGCTCAGGGGTAGAGCACTTGCCTAGCTCGTTTCTCAGCACCACCTATAAATAGATAAAAAGTGTATGTATTTATTATAAAAATACATGAATTAAAAAGTTTATGTACTTATAAAATTTAGTAAAGTTCTATCAACAACTAAAAATATAGATATTTTAAAAAGTGAGCTTGTAGCGAGGCGCAGTGGTGCACGCCTGTCATCCCAGCAGCTTGGGAGGCCGAGGCAGGAGGATCGCCAGTTCAAAGCCAGCCTCAGCAACAGCGAGGCCCTAAGCAACTCAGTGAGACCCTGTCTCTAAATAAAACACAAAATAGGGCTGGGGATGGGGCTCAGGGGTTAAGCACCCCTGGATTCAATCCCTGGTAAAAAAAAAAAAAAAAAAAAAAAAGAAGCACTTATTGGGCACCCTCTGTATACCTGATGGGCAGATGGGCAGAGTTGGGGATGATGGAGGTGGAAAGCTTCACTTCGGCTCCAAAGATGGGTGGAGGTCAAGGGGACATCAGATCAGAACAGCTGGGACCTGCCTCCCAACCGCCCACACCCATCTGAACCCAGAGAGCAGCAGGAACCCTGGAGACCCCAGCCCCAGTACTCACTGGCTGTGTGGCCACAGGAAAGTCACTTTACCTCTCTGTGCCTCAATTTTCTGCTTAGTAAAATGGGGACAGCAAGACTCTTTCCAGGTGGAGGAGGAGGGGTGGCCTTTCTCGGTGGGATGGACCAGCTGAGGAGGTCCCTCGAGGCAATGGGGAGCCACAGAGTGTGTATTGGGGAGGGAGTGGCCTGGTCTGAACCCTGTGGTAGCTGGGGGTCAGAGGAGCAAGCCCTGGGGCTGCGATGGCCCTGGAGAGCACACGGGTGCCAGTGAGAAGATGAGTCCCCAACTCCTGAATGTCCTGCCCTGTAGCTGCAGGGCTGCAAAGCATGCTGGGAAGGTGTCCTGGAGGAGGCTCATTTAGAGGCTGAGGTGAGGCTGGAAAATGGAGGCCAATTACCCAGAAGCCGGAGCATCCTGCGTGCAGATTTTGGGGTGCACTGAGGCCACAGGGGTCCCCTCCGCCTTTGTCCAACAGGCGTCTCCAAGGAGGGCCTGGGCCCTGGGGGAGGGGAGCTGCGCCTTTTTATCACTGGGTGGGATTTTTTATCACTGGGTGGGATTCAGGTCTGGAGGAAGCAGCCACCCTCTTCCGGCCGGGCATTTTTTCTCCTGCCCTGGCTGGGCTGGCGTTTCCACCAGGGCCCCTCCTGGCCGCCTGCGCCACACACCCAGGCTTCCTGCCCCTCTCTGGGCAGCCGGATTGGAGGAAAACAGCCCCGAGCCTCCTTCAAAACAGGAAACGGCTCTCCCTGCTTCCTGAGGGACAGGAACTATCCCCATGGCAACCGTGGGACAAAGAGGCCACCTTAACCCTTAGAGGGCAGGCCCCGCGGCTGCAGGGAGGGCCCGATGCCTACTGGCTTCTTGTGGGTGTGGCACCAGACAGGTGACAGGCTCTGAGAAGGAGCCCTCTGCACAGTGGGTACCAGCTTGGCAGCCCCCGGGGAGGCTGCGTGGGAAAGAGGCCATGGAGCAGAAGAGACCCAAGGGTCCAGCGTCCCAGGCCGAGGGGACAGCAGGGACACGGCTCCAGAGTGGAGAAGGGCCATGTTCTCCCAGGAACAGCAAGATGCAGAGGGAGGGGAGAGGGAAAAGAAGGCCCAGCAGTGCTCACCTGTCATCCCAGCAGCTCAGGAGGCTGAGGCAGGAGGATCGCAAGTTGGAGGCCAGCCTCAGCCATTTAGCAAGGCCCTGAGCCACACAGCGAGACCCTGTCTCTAAATAAAAAAATTGGAAATGGTTGGGGACGGGGCTCCGTGGTTAAGCGCCCCTGGGTTCAATCCCCAAAAGCTTTCCCTCTCTGGCCTCTAGCGCCTTCTCCTGCCTGGGCCTCCACCCCACGCCAATGCCCATGACTGCTGTACGGATGCTGGGCACATAGCTCTCCCAGCTCCAAGGCGGCATACAGCAGTAACTCAATAGTTGCTTAGGTACTGACATCTTCTCTCCTTAGCAAGGAGCCTAAGAGCCCTGCACCCTGCCTGCCTTATCCTGTCCCCTTTCTACCCCACCTTCGAAGTCCCTCTTCTTGTTCACTAGGCCACAGACACAGTGGCCTTGCTCACTGTCCCTAAATCCACCCAGCTCCTCCCAGCCCCAGGGCCTTTGCACCTGCTGTTCTGAACATTCCTTCCCAATTTTCCACATAGCTGGGCTGTCCCCCATCGCGAGTCAGGTCTCCAATGTCATCTCCTCACGGAGAGTCCCCTGCTGTCCCATCACCCAGGGTCTCTTCCTTCCTTGCACACAGTCATATCTGAAACCATCCCCTTTACGTATCTGTGTGGCTGTCCCCCCCTCATTCAGGGGACGTATATCCCAAGATTCCCCGCAGATGCCATAAAACTCCAAGTCCCCAGGGGTCTACATACTACAGGGTGTTTCTTTTTTAATTTTTCTTTCCCTACACACACGTTCCACTCATGGAGTTTGATTTATAAACCTGGCATGCTGAGAGATTCCTAACAATGATCCGTGATAAAAGGGTACAGTCGTGACAATAGACTGCACCACGAGTTATTTAAGACCTGTGAATTATTTACTTCTGGAATTTTCCACGTCTCCTTCTCAGACCGCGGTTGACCGTGGGTGACTGAAACTGTAGAAAGTGAAACCGTGAATAAATGTGGCAGAGGGGTTACTGTATGGGTGTGCTCTGTCCCCACCCTGGATACCAGCTCCCGGAGGGCAGGGCTGGCTCTTCCTTGCTGACCTCTGTCCCCTCTGGTACTAGAACAGAGCCGGACACACAGTTAGCACTGGTCTTAGCCTCTCTTTGGTGCTGAGGATATTGGTAACCGACTCCCATGCCTGGGGCTTGTCACTGACTGTCGTGGGCTGTCCCCATCATCCAGGGGACATATATTCCAAGATTTCCTGCAGATGCATTAAAACCCCAAGTACCCAGGGGTATACGTACTACAGCTTTGGGTTCGTCTGCTTTCTGCTACTATGACAAACGCCTGAGATGATCAACTTAATAAGAAAAAAGGTTGATTTGGGCTCAAAATTTTGGAGGTTCCAGTCCATGATGGCAGTGAACCCACTGCTTTTAGGACTGGTGACCTGGGGAGGGTAGGAAGTTGCGGTAGGCACATGTGGCACAGTAAAACAGAGGAAGAGGCTGGGGTCCAGTGTCCCCTTCAAAGACACACCCCCCCAAAGACCTAAAAGCCTCCCGCTAAGCCCCACCTCTTAAAGGATTCAGCACCTCCCAATAGCACCCAGCCAGGGACCAAGATTTGAGCCCTCCCAAACCAAAAGATTCTTCCTTGTGGGAATTATGGAGACCCCACTAAAAGGCAGGGAAACTGGGTACGATGGTGCACACCTGTCATCCCTGAGGCTCAGGAGGCTGAGGCAGGAGGATCTTGAGTTCAAAGCCAGCCTCAGCAACTTAGCGAGGCCCTAAGTGGCTTAACAAGACTCTTTCTCAAAATAAAAATAAAAAAGGATGGGGATGTGGCTCAGTGGTAAAGTGCCCCCCGGTTCCCAGGGACCCCTTAATTGTGGCCTGAAGTTCCAGCTGAGTCAGCAGAAGAGACCCCGACTGTTCAGAACTCACCAAATGCATAACGGTGTCCAGGGGACAGGGACCCGTCGGTGCCTGGCCCTGCAGAGCTGGGGAGTCAGGACGGCCCAGGAAACGTGGTGGGCTGTGGAGTCTGGCCTCGAATGACTGATGGTCACCAATGCTGAGCTCTGCTGGGGACAGGGAACAGATGTGGCAATGTCACCTTCCCGGGTGTCCCAGCAAGGGTGGTGGTTTGAGAGAGGCATCTTGATGAGCCTCCGGAGCTCAGCCCTGATTGATCTTCCCGTGAGAGCCCCAGTGGCTGGCGGAGGCTGAGGGAGAAGGGACGACCTCTCCAAAGACCCCATTCATTAGCCTAATCAGTGTGCGCAGCCATGCGTCTGTGTGCCGAGAGGGACACCGGAAGCCAGGGTGACCCCTGTCACGGGCACCATCAATTGCTGGGGAGGCCCTCCTCCCATCTGCCACCAAGACACTTAGAGAAATGAACCAGGCCCAGGCCAGGAGCACCAGCGCGAAGCCTGGCTGTCGTCTGGACACTGTCCCCTCTTTGCATGGGTGACCTCAGGGGCTTGTCCTGGTGTTGGCAATCGCCTGACATGAGCCACATAACCATGGTCTTTTTTTTTTTTTTAATTTCTGATTTGGGGACAGGGTCTCGCTACGTTGGTGAGGCTGGCCTCGGATTCTGCAATCCTCCTGCCTCAGCCTCCCCAGTGACTGTGATCACAGGTGTGCGCCACCACACCAGACCTGGGGACAGAACTCTGGACGGCTGGGACGCTAACCAAGTTCAGAGCCCCAGCCCAGTTCCTTACATTTTAATTTAATTTTTTTTTTTTTTTTTTTGGTACCGGGGATTGAACCCAGGGGCACTTCACCACCGAGCCCCATCCCCAGCCCTTTTTATTTTTTTTATTGAGAGACAGAGTCTCGTCCAGTTGCTTAGGGCCCCTCTAAGTGGCTGAGGCTGGCCTCCAACTCATGATCCTCCTGTCTCAGCCTCCCAAGAAGCTGGGATTAACAGGGGTGCACCATGGCGCCCCGCGCAAGGCAATCTCTTAATTTTAAAGCCCAGTAAATCTGCCTCTGGCTGCAGACACTTCCCTCCCTGTCCGGGTAGACATGAGCTTGGCGCCTTCTCAAACTGGGACTCCTCAAACATTCATTATCCCTTTAATCTTCCGAAGTGCTCTGTATGTTGTGGCCCCATTTTACAGAAGAGGGTGCTGAGGCCCACGGACTCGCCTCGCGGCACAGGGATGGCCAGGATGGGAGGATTTGAACCTGGCTCTGCGATGACTGCACGTCTGGTGGCTCAGTCAGAAAATCTCCAACCCCAATGGGGGATCATTTCTCCCCAGAAACAGTGGCAGTCACTTCATGGGAGGAAGCGAGGGGTGTCCTGTGAGTCAAGGCACCTCGGCAGCAGGTGGCCCGGCGATACCCACGACTCCTGGCATCTCCTCTCATGTTCAGTTTAACCCCCATTTATCTGCAACCTCCTTTGCCAAGGCTTAGGGGTGCCCAGCGGGGTCAAACATACCTAGCAAGCAATCAATGAGCATCACCAGACTGGGGGCCGTGGTGCCCGCCTGTCATCCCAGCGGCTTGGGAGGCTGAGGCAGGAGGATCGTGAGTTGGAGGCCAGCCTCAGCAATTTAGCGAGGCCCTGTTTGAAAATAACATATAAAAAGGGCCTGGATGTGGCTCGGTGGTGTAGCACTTGGTGCCTGGTGTGCGTGGGTTCAGTCCCTAGCACTGCAAAAGCAAAACATTAAAAAAACAAAAAATTAAAAAATTTGCATAATTGATTCTTGCTTCTCACCCAAGACCAGCGACAGTCATTTGTGGGACCCAGCGCAAGAGGAGCATCGCCAGCCGCTAAGTCACATCTATATCGAAGCAACGGAAATGGCACGCTGGCCCTCTGCTCTGTGAGGGGGGCTCAGGACCACAAATTTGCAGATGGTTGAACTGAGCCTCAAGGAGGGAGGCTCAGGCCTCCCCTCCCAGCCTCCCCCAAGCCTCCGATTCCCTGCCTCCTGCCTCATGAGCTGACCCCAATCCATAGCCTTTGTTTTCCTGACCCCTTAGAAAGAAGGGTCGTGTGGACCACGGCTCGAGTTTATTTTCATGTTTTCCAATAATTGATTCCAAAAGTCCCTCCAGGCCGACGTCCTGCCGAAGGAAAACATGTTTTGCTCCCAGAACCCCCAGGGCCCCCCAAGGAAAGCGTGGGGTGACTTTTTCCCTGGGATATTGGAAGGTTGTTGCTTTTTCCATGGTGCCGCCGGGAGACAACAAAGCTTGTTTTATTTTATTTTATTTTTCTTTTTATTTTTCTTCCTTCTAAATTTTATTTTTCTTCCTTCTTCTCCAAAGGACGTGGGAACTTTTCTAATGGGCGACTTGTGGCCTCTAATTCCTCCTCCTCCTCCTCCTCCTCCTCCTCCTCCTCCTCCTCCTCCTCCTCCTCCTCCTCCTCCTCAGATGATTTCAGATCCATGAGCTTCAGAAAGAAAGGTGCCACCTTCATTTCCCTAGAGGGACAACCATCTTGACCCAGGTTGTCTCCAGTGCACCCAGAGCCGGCCACCAACTCCCCGAAATTCTCTGGCCTCCTGGAGGGGCTGGGCACACATTCAGAGAGCACTGTCCCCTCTTCTCATAGGTCCTGAAAAATGTGTCACCTCTTTCCGATGCTCAGGACTGGACAAAGGTGCACATTGGGTTGGCTGCCATAGAAGTGGGCGTATGGTGTGAGGTAGGGATCGAGATCCTGCCCCCCCCACCCCATGGGAGTATCTGGTCGACCCAGAAACGGGCTCCTCATCCCCTCCGTCCCACAGTGTCTCTGCTGTCCCAAACCTGGTGACTCCACACCTAATGGGACTTTGCCTTTTCTTGTCTCTCCGTCCGTCTTTGCACCGAGGGCACCCTGTCTTCATGACCCTTGTCTCCGCTGAAATAGGAAAAAAAAATAAAATAAAGTCACCGTTGGCTTCATGAGTCCCCTATTGTTGGATGTTTAGGTTTGCAGGGTTTTATTATTCCAGCTTTGCATCATCAAGGTAATTAAAAAGCAATTCTCCAGGAGACCTTGGGTGTGCCAGGCTCCAAGTGCGTCATTTCGTCTTCCCAGAGACCACTCGGAGGGAGGAGCGACGGGGAGATCCTCTCCAGGCACAGAGAGGCTGAGTTATTTGCCTCGGGCCTCCCAGCTCCGAGGTGGTGAAGCTGGCCTCTGATCCAGGCCAGGCTTAGTCCAAAAACTGTGCTTTCTCTGGCTCCTCTTTATTGTAGGTGAGTGGATGACAGGGAATAGTGGCAGGGAGGGACAGAATAGAGTAGACACGCCTTCTTGAAGGAATTACGTGGCTCAGAGGAGCCAGAGAGCCCTGGGATCCGACCTTGTTTCACCCCACTAGCTGCTGGAACTGGATATGGAACCCAGGGACACTTAACCACTGAGCCACATCCCCAGCCCTTTTCATATTCTTTTAAGAATTTTGAGACAGTGTCTTGCCAAGTTGCTTAGGGCCTCCCTGAGTTGCCGAGGCTGGCCTCCAACTTGCGATCCTCCTGCCTCAGCCTCCCGAGCCCCTGGGATGACAAGCCTGTGCCGCCGCACGGGGCGAGCCACGACTCTTTAAGCCTTGACTTCCTTCTCTGTAGATTAGATGGAGTCGGTCTACTTGTGGGGGACTGGTACAGTGCTCTCTGGCTCAGAGGGAGTTCCTGAGAGCTCACCCATCAAGGACAGACATTTCACCTCCCCAGGACAGAGCCTGGCCCTAGAGGTATGGACATCCCCAGCCACCTCCACCATGTCCTAATGAGAGACACGGAGTAGATTCATGGCCTTTCCCACCCCCAGCCACCCAGGAGTTCCCATAGCAACTGACAGTAAAATCCACAGTCCTCCCTACGGTCCTCCTAGCTGGATGGAGGCACCCCCATGATATAGGGGGGGAAGAGGGAGTCTCTAGAAACCACGTGACTTGCACCCAAAAAATCATCCACAGGCTGCTGACAGGCAGAGGCCAGCCTCCTACCCAAGAGGCTGCCCGGCCTCCTTCGCCCCAAATGATGCACATGGTGCCCCCCGCACCCCAACTCCTGGCTCAGGGCCTGGCCCAAAGCACAGGCTGCCAGGCCCAGGTGGGGAGTGGGTGCCTGTCAGAGCCACCAATCACAAGCAGCTCTCGGTCCCCGGGAGCCTGTCTGTGCCCTGAGCCTCCTTCGCCTAGAACCTTCCATCAGAGTGCACTGGCCGGCCCGGGCACTGTCTGCCGGGTGATCAATGTGAATAATAAACGTTTAGAGTTAATAAGCTCCAGTTAACTCCCTGCGCCTCGGTGACGAATGGGGTTCCCTGAGCCCATAACTCACGGTGTCACCCGAGCCTCCCTCCCCTGCTGGCCCCAGCCTGCTGCGAGACACTGCGGGAGAAGCAGGGGAGGGGGGAGGCTCCGGACTTATTTATGTCATTGTCACTAAACACTGCACTTTAGGACAGCCGCTGGGTCTCTCTGGCTGGCCTTGGGTTCCAGGAGATGAGATGGCCAGGCTCCGGGAGGCCAGCCGACCATCTGTCACCCAGATCCAGAATGTGGATCTGATTTTCTGTGTGTGTCCTGGTTTCTGTTTACTGATGTGTGTGGCCTTGTCCCTTGTCCCCAGGACCAGTATAGTGGCATCACCTGTGCACTTGTGACCACTAAAGAATCTCAGGCCATAGCCACACGAGCTGGGACAGAATGGGCACGTCCACAAGCCCCCCCAGGGAGTCCTGAGCAGGTGTGTGTCTGGGCACGGCCACCCCAGACAGTCCAAGGCCAAAAAAAAAAAAAAAAATGACCTGCTCTCTCCTGTCCACCAGGCCCCTGTCCAGAGCAGACATCACTAATCAATCCCAGCACCCTGATCAAGGGAACCTAGGAGTGGCCCCAGAGTGGCTCAGCGGCAAGATGGGAACTCACTGTTGGCCTGGGCCCAGACCCTGTGTCCCCAAGTCTTTGACCCAGATGAGGAAAACCCAGCACAGCCCCTTCTGTTCAGTTTCTGGATCCAGTTCCAGTCACAGGACAGGTAGGAGGTGGCAGGGGGGAGGGACATGAGAAACCGAGGCAGGGAGCACTCCCCAGGCTCTGTGGACGGTGGCAGTCCTGCCAGAGGGAGCAGCTGCACACCCCGTGGGAAGTTGGATCCCCAGCTCTGCAGGGACAGTCATCCTTCATCCCAGGCCTGGGGATGGCTTGACAGCGGTCTCCCCGGGAACTGTTTAAACATGACTTTTTTTAAAATTTATTTTTCAATACCAGGGATTGAACTTGGGGGTGCTTGACCCCTGAGCCCCATCCCCAGCCCTATTTTGTATTTTATCTAGAGACAGGGTCTCCCTGAGTGGCTTAGGGCCTCGCTTTGGCTGAGGCTGGCCTCCACTTGCGATCCTCCTGCCTCAGCCTCCCTAGCCCCCTCCATACCTGGTAACCATGACTTTTAAGAAAGAATACTTGTAAAAAAAAAAATACTAGAGTACTTACTCTTTTTTTCTTTCTTGTGGTGCTAGGGGTTGGACCCAGGAGCCACATCCCCAACGCTTTTTATTTTTTCGCTTTGAAGCAGAGCCTTGCTAAGTTAGTTGCTTATGGCCTGGCTTAGTGGCTGAGGCTGGCCTCTCTAACTTTCAATCCTCCTGCCTCAGCCTCCCAAGTCTCTGGGATGACACATGGCGCCTGAGAAACGCTCACAACAGAAATTATCAGAGCTGTAGAAACTTGTCAAACAATGCATTTCATTATCTGGTTCCTCCTCGTGCTCTTCCCTGGGGTAACCAAAATTAGCAGCTTGGTGAATCTTTCTTTCTACTTTTTCTCTTTGCCTTGACAGAAGAAAAGCATCGCACTATCTACCCAACTGTGCCCCTTGCTTTCTTTGTGATACCCTAACACCGTCCCAGTTCCAAGCATACATCTGTGTGTATTTATTGTTATCAGTTTGCAAACACGTCCTCGAATCAATGTCCCCTGATTCATTCATTCATTGCAATGGACCAACATTTAGTAAATTCTGGTTTGATTTTTCTTTTCTTTTTCTTTTGAAGCAACATCCTCAGACCTGTCTTCTTCTGTTCCTGTAGATCATTTGGCAGGATCCGTTCTCCAAAATGGAATTGCTGGATCAAAGGGCATACGCATTTTAAACTTTAATAGCCATCACGGTCCCCAAAGATCACGTTGGCTCCCGCGCCCAGCATCAGTGTCAAAACGGCTCTGCCGGCCCCGCTCCTCGCGGGCGCTGGATGTCATCAATATTTAATACTGTTTCCAATCTGATGGGAGAAAAATGGCATCGCATTGTACTTTTAATTTGCATGACTGCCCGGGAGGCCAGGCCTCTCTGTTGCCTGATGGTCTATTTGCATCTCTGTGTCTGAACCTGGTCTTGTTTCTCTCCCCTCCGTGTTGGTCTCTTGATTTGGCAGTTTCAAGGTTTCCATTTGGAGGGGCTCTGTGTCGGGCCCCTCCTGACATCAGAGGTTGGTGGGTTGGGTAACAGGGGTCCCTGGGGGTGGGAGAGGCCTCGGGGTGCCTCCTAGACACAAGACTCTCTGTCCACCTCTGGGAAAGGTGGTCAGTGCTGGGTCCCTGGAGAAGGGTGAGGAGCTGGCCCTGCTCAGCCCAGAGAGGAGGGCTATCTCAAGACCCCAGGAGGCGATGGGCAATCAGCCCGGAGGGCAAAGTAGGGTCATGAGATAGCCCAATCCTCCAGAGGGGGCTTTGGATCAACAAGAGACACCCCCCCTGGGCCTCCCAGGGCTGCAGGGGCTGGAGGCCAACCCTCTGGAACCCTCTCCAAGTCGGTCAGTGGAGGCTGTGTCTTCCCTGGCCTCTCCTGCTCAGTGGAGGCCCGGCCTCCACTCTCCCCCCAGCCTCCACTCTGCCTCCAGTAGGAGGTCCTGGGGTTTGGGAAACATCACCCCACACTGAAAACACCTCCAAATGTCGCTTTTGACCTCCTCCGGCTCCCTGAGGACCCCCACCCCCCGCCTTCCCCATGTCCTTGATTTTCAAGAGAAGCCCTTCCACCGCAGGGACACAGGAAATTTCCAGAACTTTTCTTCCTCTGGCCACTTTTTCCCCCTCTCAGACGGGCACCTTGGGTTGGCCGGTCCAGCTCCTGGCCATGTTTGGCCCCAGGGCCAGGCGGGTGGGAGAGGTTTGGCCCAGCAGCCCTGGTGACCTGGGCCCAGGTACAGTGGCTCCGGGATTCATTGCAATCGCCCCTCCGATGACTGCTTCCTGTTGCGGATTGTCCCCATGTCCCCATGTCCCCAGCCTGCCCACACTGCTTTTTCCTGTAGCTAAATTTAAAAGGGCCAGACCCTGGAAAGGGCGCACCGGGCCGGCCTCACCGTGGGGGCAAAGGTGGGGCGGCTGGGACCCTGGACTCAGGCACACATGCAGGTGGCTGCAGCCCTATCCTAGAGCCACCTGGGCCACAGCCACAGGCCTTGGGGTCAGGTGAGAGACAGGTGCCAGATGGACCGTCAGGCCCTGACTTGCTGTGTGACCTTACAGAAGTCTATCTGCTTCTCTGTGCTTCTAAGCGGGCAGAGATTAAAGGATCTACCTCTTGGGGCTGTCATGAGGGATGAGCAAGTCGGTGGCCTTAACGGGTGGCACACGGCAGACCCGGTCAGAATCCTCATCGTTATCTAGAGACTGAGCCTTCGCCCTCCCTGGGTGCAAGATGGCAGCTTCCTGGGGTGAGCATGGCCCTCTCTGGGGTCAGATTAAAGCCTCCAGGAGCGAGGAGTCAATCCCCCCATGTCTGGGGACCTCACTTTGTCCCTAGGAGGCTGGGCATGTGGCCGGGCCAGGTGCTGGCCTCAGGTTGAGGCCACGTGCTCAGGAAGAGGCAGATCCCGAGCCCCTTCCCTGCCCCACCCCCCTGCTCCCCCTGTCCCTTCCAGGGGGTCCCTTGTCATCCAGAACCAGGTCCTTCCCCCAGGGCCCTCAGCCAACCTGTCATCTGCTTCCTAATCAGCCCCGAGAGGTAGACCCTTTAAATTACGCCCACTTAGTAGCACAGAGAAGCAGACAGACTTTTGTGAGGTCACACAGCAACTCAGGTGACACGGGCTGGAAGTCAAGCCCACACGTGGGGACAGGGCTGGTCCCTGTGTCACAGGTGTGTTGAGACCAGTGGATGAGACAGAGCAGAACCCGGCAGTGGTGGGCAGAGGGGACAGAGATGGCCCAGGGGGACAGAGACGGCCGGGGCGTGGCACCCCCCAGTGGACAGGGAGCGACTAGCATGCGGGCCCAGCTCCAGGGTGGTTTGTCACCTAAAATAAAGCACTGGCAGCCAGTGGCCGCTGAAGGGCCCACTGGGCACGTTGACAACTCACAGGAGCCGATCCTGACCTCCTCCCCACAAGCCACCGCAGGGCAGGGCCTGGACCGCAGGCTTCAAGGACTCAGGCCACACCCCAGCCCTGGTGCTGGGCACTGATTTCTGGTGTCCCCCTCCCTGAAGCCAGGGGCCCCTGCCCTGCTGTCCCTCCTGTAGAGGTGACAGGCTGCACGGGGGCCCCTGGCATCCTGTACCCGTGCTCTGCACCAGCCAAGCCAGGGACCCCGCTGACGCACACACACAGGACCCCCCCAGGTCCATCCCTCCCCGACTCAGGAGGGGCATCTCCCAAACTCTTCCAAGACACCGGGTCACCCTGCCGCCTGGCTTTCCCTCCCACCCAACCTGGATCCGTTGAGAAATCCAAAGACACTTCACGGAAGAAGGAACACGGTCGGGCCACAAATCCAGGAAGAAATGCTCAACGTCTCTAGCAGCCAGAGAAATGCAAATCCAAACCACTCTAGGATCTCATCTCCCTCCAGTCAGGATGCAGCTACCAAGGATGCAGACAACAGTAAGTGTTGGCGAGGACGTGGGGCAAAGGCACACTCCTACACTGCGGGTGGGACTGCAGATGGGTGCAGCCAGTATGGAAAGCAGGATGGAGATTCCTTGGAAAACTGGGAATGGAACCACCATTTGACCCAGCTAACCCTCTCCTTGGTCCATACCCAAAAGACTTAAAATCAGCACAGTACAGGGACACAGCCACATCCATGTTCATAGCATCTCGATTCACAATAGCCAAACTGTGGAGCCAACCTAGATGCCCTTCAACAGACGAAGGAATAAAGAAATTGTGGTGTGTAGACACAATGGAATATTACTCAGCCACGAAGAAGAATGAAATGATGGCATTTGCCGGTAAATGGATGGAACTGGAGACGATCCTGCTGAGTGAAATATGCCCGTCCCCCAAAACGGAAGGCCTGGTGTTCTCTCTGGCGTGTGGATGCTAATGTCCAATAAAGTGTGGGGAGGTGAGAATAGAAATTCAGAGGATTAGATCAAGGGGAAAGAAGGGCAGAGGGGTTGGGAATAGGAAAGACAGTGGAATGAATGGGACGTCACTTTCCTTTGACCAGTGAAAGGCCACTCATGTCCAACCACAAGAATGGGATCCTAATTAGAAGAAGTCACAGTCCATGTATACATATAATATGGGAAAAATGAGGTTCATCCGTAAGGTACTGTGTATCAGTACCTCGTCCTTTTTGATGGCTGAATAATATTTCTTCGTAAGGATAGCCCACATTTGTTGTCGCTTTTGTTAACCCGTGGATTCGGGTTGTCTTCCCCTTGGGGTGCTGTGAACGAGGCTGCTGTCAGCCTTCACATGCTGGTGCCCCCATGGACATGTGCTATCGTTTCTCCTGAGTTCTACTTGAGTGGGACCCCTGGTTGTGCAAAGGCCCTGAGGTTGGGATGGCTCTCAGCATGTTCAAAAGGACAGAAAGAAGACCAGATGGAGAAAGAAGGGAGGATGGAGGGCCTCTTGTACCTTTTGGCTGCAGCTTCCCGGGTTCAGGGAGGATTCCCCAGGGCCACTGGGTTGTCCCCAGGGCATGCCTGGGGACCCCACCTCCCAGCAGCACCCCTCCCCGTCTCTGGACCTCCCCCTGATCCCCACTCCCTGCTTCCTTCCCTCCTTCAGGGACAGCAGCTGGGACAACCCAATCCCTCTCCCACATGCAGGTTGACAGGTCGGGGCAGCTGGAGGGGACTGTCCCCAGGGGCCCTTGAACCTGAGGAGGAGACAGAGAGGAGGGGCATCCAATCTCCCTGGCCAGGAAAGTCATTAGGATGCCACCCGCGGAGGAGCCGGGAGGGGCTTTCATTTCCGAAGGCCTGAGGCTGGGGACCGGGAGATTGTCACAGATAGGGACGTCCAGGCAGCCAAGCTGCTTAACTCTTGCGGGTCTGGACGGCCGAGCAGCAGGCAGGTGGGCGATGGTGACATGGGGACAGGGGAGGCCTTCATCGTGTCCTGAAGGGCCCTTCTCCCTGTGCTTCTCGCAGGGACAACCCGACCTTGGGGTGTGTCCCCGTACCCCGCTCTGGGGACCCCACGCAGTTCCAGAAGTCTGCGGGCTGCTGGTGGGTCTTCTTGGCCGGTGACCGAGTCTTCTGCAGGGTGACCACTTTATCTTTGTCCCCTCCTTTGACTCCCTCATTGAGACCGAAGAAATGTTTGCTGCAGGAACATTTCACGAAGTCGAGGGAGGGACCTGTCTGTGGTTTTGAAACACGTTTTCAACACATTTGCTCCCCAAGTGACAGAGCTTGGGACTCTTCTCCTTTCTGTCTTCATGTGGCAAACTGCACTGATCTTCTTTCTTCTTTAAAAAGAAAAGATATTTGTTGTCGCTGTGGCTGGACCTTTATTTTAATCATTGATTTATCTGCGGTGCTGAGATTCGAACCCAGGACCTCCCACAGGCCACACAAGCCCTCTGCCACTGAGCCACGATCCCCCAACTGGTTTCCTAATATTAAACCCTCTTCTCTCTGCCAGGAGAAACCTTATTCATCATGAAGTGTTATTATTTTTTTTTTAATTAAAAAAAAAGTGGATTTTTTGGGCTGGGGCTGGGGCTCAGGGGTTAGAGCGCTCACCTAGCACGTGGGAGGCCCTGGGTTCGAATCTCAGCACCGCATAAAAGTAAAGAAATAAAATCAAGGTCTGGTGTCCAACTACGACTAAAAAATAAATAAATAATTTTTAAAATGGATTTTTAATTTTAAAATAAGAGTAGAGATTCTTTGAAAATAAAAATGGGTGCCTTAAGATTTAAAAAAAAAATCATTTTAAAAACCACTGGATTCAGTTTGCTAATATTTTGTTTAGAATTTTCGTATCGATATGTGGAGGCACAGTGAGCAAATCAGGTTTCATTGTCTTTTCTGGGTAGTGTTTTTATCTGATCTTGCAATCTCCTGGGCGGAGAAGGAGCCCCGCTGTCCGTCCAGGGCTGAAAGTATTGTGCTCTGTCTGAGCGATGAAATGCTGCAGACCACGGGGACCGGGTGATCTTCAATCCCACGGATGAATTTCATGAATAGAAAAGAAGCTAAATACAGAAAAATGTATTCCTTAGGGCTGGGGCTGGGGCTCCACGTTAGAGCACTCACCTAGCACCTGCAAGGCTGGGTTTGATCCTCGGCACCACAGAAAAATGAGTGAATAAAATAAAGGTATGGTGTCAACTAACTAAAGAATAAATATTAAAAAACAAAAAAAGATTCAGACTCAGGATGTGCACCTCAGTGGCCACACACTTGCCTGGCACGTATGAGGGCCTCAGTTCCACCCCCAGAACCTCAAACAAAACCAGGAACAAGCCCGGTGTGGTGGCCTATGCCTCTCAGCCCAGAGGCTCGGGAGGCTGAGGCAGGAGGATCACAAGTTGGAGGCCAGCTTCAGCCACTTAGCGAGGCCCTCAGCAGCTCAGCGAGACCCTGTCTCTAAATAAATACAAAATAGGGCTGGGGACGGGGCTCAGGGGTCGAGGGTCCCTGAATTCAACCCCTGGGACCAAGACCCAAAATAGGGACCTTGGTGGTTCAACACAGTGAAAGTTACTTCTCACAGTGACTTACCTGGTGGTGCTGGGGACAGCCCCAGGGTCTCCTGTGTGCCAGGCGGGTGTTCTACCCCTGAGTCTCCTGCTCTTGATGTCCCCCAGGCTCTTAAACATTGGTGGCTCTCCATCCACGGGGTCCCAGGCCTTTCTGCTGGGTCTGCCCATCAGCCTGAGCTGTCCGTGGGGAGGGCTCCGTGGCCAGCTCTCCTAGGCTAGGCCACGTTTCATTAGCTGAAGTCAGAGGTCAATGGCACTGCATGCCAGGGACGGGGTGGACACCATGGGGTCCTCGTATCTATTGGCCATGGCTGTCCACAATACCTCTTTTTAAAAAGTCTTCGTCAACACTCCTAAAGCCCAAGGAGTAAAATCAAGAATCAATAAATGGGATTTCATCACACTAAAAAGCTTCTTCACAGCAAAGCAGGCCATCAAGAAGGTGAAGAGAGAACCAACCCACAGAGTGGGAGGTGACCTTGGCCATCTGCACCTCAGGTAGAGCATCAGTCCCCAGGACACACAAAGAACTCAAAAAACACCAAAAAAAAAAACCCAAAAAAACAAAAAACAAAAACAAATAACCCAAGCAATAAATGAGCAAAGACACTGAACAGACACTTCACAGAATAAGAACTCTGAGCAGGGGCTGGGGTGGTGGCTCGGTGGTAGAGCGCTTGCCTAGCAGGTGTGAGGCGCTGGGTTCAATCCTCAGCACCATGTTAAAAAAATAAATCAGATGAAGGTATCATGTCCATCTACAACTAGAAAAAGATTTAAAAAAAGAAATATGAGTGGTCAACAAATATATGAGAAAATGTTCAACATCACTAGCAATTAGAGAAACGCAAATTAAAACGACAGTGAGATTCCATCTCACTCCAGTCAGAATGGCATCTACCAAGAATACAGACAGCAGTGAGTGTTGGCGAGGATGTGGGGGAAAGGCACACTCATACACGGCTGGTGGCACTGCAAATTGGTGCAGCCAATATGGACAGCAGGATGGCGATTCCTCAGAAACCTTAGGATGGAACCACGATTTGACCCAGTTCTCCCTCTCCTTGGTCGATACCCAAAGGACTTAAAAGCAGCACACTACAGGGACGCAGCCACATCAATGTTTATAGCAGCTCAACTCACAGTAGCCAAGTTATGGAACCAACTTAGACGCACTTCAACAGATGAAGGGGTAAAGAAAATGTGGTACATATCCATGATGGAATATTACGCAGCCATAAAGAAGAATGAAATTATGACATTTGCTAGTGAATGGATGGAACTGGAGACTACCATGCTAAGTGAAATTAACCAATTCCCCCAAACCAAAGACTGAATATTCTCTCTAAAATGCAGATGCTGACTCATAATACGTTGTGATGGGGAGGGTGTTGCATCCCATTTGGAGAATACAAGGAACCAAACAGACACTTCCCAGGAGGAGGAGAAGGAATTAAAGGAATTTAATTCATGGCCTGACACATGGCTTCCTTTCGAGAAAGTCCCATATGTTCTCAAGAAGAACTGTGTTCTCCACGTGTCGGGGGCGCTCACATTCACCCCACGGCCGTCCTGAGTGCATTATCCCAGTCTTTGGTCTCTCTCTGTACATTTTTTTTCCTGCTTTTTAACGTCTGGGATGGGCATGTGCAAGGATTCACAGTTGGCTCTGAATTTTCAATGGGGGGGGTCCATGAATTTTTGCTTGAGGCCTTTGGAGAGTGCGTATGTAGGGGTATTCTCAGTTATTTATCTCCATGACCAAGAGGCCTGACAGGAACAGTGAGAGGAGGAACACTCACGGACAGGTCTTTGTGTGTGAGAGTCCCTAATGTTTTGGTTGGAGAGTTTAACACATTCACGTTTATTATTCTGCTTCTCACTTTGGGACTTATTTTCGTCACTTACTTTTACTGTTTTCTCCCCTCTCTACTTTCTTTCCTTTGGATTGACAGAGATGCATCGGTGGCCAAAAGGTTCTATATTCTATTTTTTGTCTTTACGATGGTCATCATTTAAGATCATCTGGTTTGGGCTGGGGATGTGGCTCAAGCGGTAGCGCGCTCGCCTGGCATGCGTGTGGCCCGGGTTCGATCCTCAGCACCACATACCAACAAAGATGTTGTGTCCACCGAGAACTGAAAAATAAATATTTTTAAAAATTTTCTCTCTCTCTCTCTTTAAAAATAAAAAAAAAAAAGAGAGATCAGCTTGTTTTGCCTATGTGTCCCTACCGACTCTTACACGCATCGGTATCCGCACTTCTTCCTCACAAGCTAAACACCTGACTTTCTCTATTCCTATCCTTCAGTTCTTTAAAATCACTCCTCTATTCTCCTGGCACCCAGCGTTGCTATCAGTCTTGTCCTCACTTTGTGGCTTCTTTTCTCTGGCATTTTCTAGAATGTTCTCACATTGTACAGAAGGGGAGCTGCAGCCTGCATCTCAACCTGTGACTTTCCAAAGTCCTCTTACCCTGTTTTACACACCCACCAACAGTGGAGGAGAGCTCCAGTAGCTTGGCGGATCGTATTTGGCCTTTTCAGTTCACGTTTTAGAGTCATTCTAACAGGTGTCTAGTGCGACCTCATTTGTGGCTTCAGTCTGCATTTCCCCCAAGACTGATCATATCGGGCATGTCATCCCGTGCTTCTTTTTGACATCTCTACAGCATCTTTTGCAAAATGTGCAGATATTTAGTCCATTTTTTTTTAAAACTGAGTTGTCTTTTTGCATGGTAAGCATTCTCAACTTGCTTTGGAAATTCATTTTTCTCCCAATTTGTGATGCGCTTCTGTGATTTTCTTAAAGGTGTTTTAGATTTTTTTTTCCTATCTTCCAGTTTTTCAATTTTTTTTTTTACTTGTTGATGGAACTTTTATTTATTTCTATGTGGTGCTGAGGATCGAACCCAGGGCCTCGCACATGCTAAGCAAATGCTCTACCACGGAGCCCCAACCCCAGCCCTCTTCATGACAGGACAGGGTTTCGGGCCCTGGGGCCTGCAGTATGGCCCTGTGGCCCCAGCTCCACCTCTGCACGGAAGGATGGAGTTGGGAGACTGGATGTGGCATCAGGGACCCCCTGATACTGCTGTGTGCCATCTGGTCGCCCTTTCTTGGGGTTTTAGTCTCCTTTTTTATAAAGTGAGGAGTCAGTTACCTAGATCCCTGGGATTTCCTTCCTGTTTAAAATTTTCTCTGATGCAGAGTTGATTGTGGGCAGCCTCCCCCTCTCCTGGTCATTCCCCAGAGGCCATTTTGTGCACCCCCCAACGCAGGCTGACCATGGGGACCATGAGTCTTCGGATGCCCCTTCCTTCCCTGCTGGCACAGAGAATGCCCCGCCAGGCTTCCTCATAAATCCCACCCTTCATTCCTCCCAGGAGTCTTCCTGAAAACAGAGTCACACAGACAAATGGGCTGCTCGTGGGAGGCAGAGATGGGTGGTTAACTGGTAGTGGCTTCCTGGGTCTCCTCACTGGGGTGAGTCCACTCGACTCCATGGTGCTGTGATCGATTGGCGATGTCTGCAAGGGCTGTGGGAGAGGTGGCCCGGCCTGAGAGCCGTGCACTTCCACTCTCTAGAGATTCCTTTGAATCAGGCCATCTTGGGGAGGCCAGGAGGGGTCTTGAAGGGGGACAAAACCAGTTCTTTTTGTTGACAAGACTTTATCACTCTGGTCATTGGCATCGTGCCTGGTTTGTGGGGGATGCTGTTGAGGGGTGAGGTCTCCTGTCTCTCCATCCATAGAGAAGAGGGACTCCAATCTGATCATGTATCTCTGGACATTTACTGGGTCCCTTTGGCTGGTGGGAGGCGTCCCTGCTCACAGGTGGCTCTTTTGCTCCTTTTCATGTGGCAAGAGCCCTGGGGAGGGACAGGCCCTGACCACATGGGCCCAGACAGCTGCAGATGTGCACAGAGAGATGGCCTGGGGCACCCAGGTGGGCACCGTGGCTCTGGGGACATCCAGGGAAGCAGGTGAGCAGCTTCACTCCAGGTTCTGGCTGTGCCAGGTTCCATCCCCCCTGAACCCAGGGTCCTGGCCCAAGGGACAAAGGACACTTTGGGAACTTTCTTCCCCTGGCCTTTGTCAGCGGTCTTGCTCTCGGAATGGGAGGAGGAGAACGTGGCTCGGCCCCCACGAGCCCTAACGAACGTCAAGTCCCTAAGACACCAGGGTGTGCAAGCTGGACAAGACAGTGGCCACCTCTCGTCCATCTCTGGGGGGACAAATGTCTGACTCAGGTAAAAACCAAGCCTCAGAAAGTTCAGGTTGAAAAAAGCATCTATTGCAGAGGACGCCCTAGAAAGTTCGCCCCCGGGGGGTCAGGGCCTGAGGCTCTGGGCTCAGAGGACCCTCGGGCGTCCTGGTTCCTGGGAAAGAGCTCAGGGGAGCCCAGCCCGGCCCAGAGCTGCCCACCTGGGGCTGCAGATGGCCAGCCCTCTCGGGGACATGGGACAAGGCAGCTCTGCAGGGGGAGCCCAGGTCTGGGGGCCCCTTGGTGCTTCTGAGGGTGCCCCAGCCTCCAGCGGAGGCTTGGGTGGCCAGTCTGCAGAGGCCAGGTGAATGACGTCGGCCTGCCCAGGGGCCACCAGCTCTGCTCTATGCAGACACCAGGACTTCCCGGGGCACCTGTCACCCTTCTTCCTCTGGCTCCTCAGTCCCTGCTCTCGGCCCCCCTCTCCTCTCGTCCCCTCCTCTCCTGGTCCCTCCTCCCTTCTCTTGTCCCCTCCTCTTTCCACCTGGGCCAGGACCTGCACCCTTTCCCACCCACAGAAGGGTCCGAGGACACAGGTGGGTCCTGTCGGAGGCTCCAGGGGTGACCCTATGGTCCAGCAGGTGGCCCTCTTGTCTCCAGGGGATGGGACCCTCCAAACTCTTCAGAGGCCACAGAGGAAGCGTGGGCTGGGGACAGCGGGGGGGGGGTGACCCAGGCTTGGCCTGGCCAGGGCTGGGGGCCCGTCTGTGCCAGGCTGCCCCGTCCCCGGGCGTCACCCACAGGCTGAAGCACGTTTCTTTATTAAAGGGGGCGTGGCGGGGCGAGGTGTGGGCAGGGGCCACCCCGGCCACCGGGGCTGGTGTCACTTCTTGCTGGCCTGTTTCTTCCGGCTGCCCCTTCTGGGTCTGGGGGGAGGAGGTGGCTCCACTTCAGGATCTTTGGGCCTAAATATCAAAACACAAAGGCACAGTGGGCCCGGGGGCTGCGGCCGAGCCCAGGACCTGGGTGGGCCTGGGCTGGGGGGCTGCGGCCATAGGATGTCGCTCCCTGGGGAAGGGGACGGTGACGCCTGTGGCCTTCCCACCTGCTCCTGCTCCTCCTTCCCTCCTTCCTGAGACGCGGTCCTGCAGGACCCACCGTCTCCCGTTCCCTGCCTTTGCCTCTGGATTCCCGAACTTTCTGTAGGGTCCAGCAGGTGCTGGGCAGGGACCCAGGGGACAGTCTCCTCCTTTCTGAGACCAAAGGGGTCATGCTGCAAAGTCTACCCCCAGATCAATGCTGGCAGCTCCAGGGAGCCTCTGGCTGCCCAGCTGGACACAGCGGGCCAGGGTCAGGGATAGGCCCGTCAAGGCCAAAGTCCTGTGGTGGCCGCGCGGCCGGTGGCAGAGCCAGGGACCCCTGCTGCGAGCTGTGCCTATTTGCTGGCCCCAAGCCACAATGGTCACCTACTTCACGTCAACCGGGGAAGCGATCTCCTGGTCCACCCTGTCTCCCAGGGCCAGCGAGGAGACGCTTCCTTCGAGATCCCCTGAGGCGGCCTTCTTAGCTGGCTCAGAATCTTCCAGGCTTGGGATAATGGCTGAAACGCTGCCGGGCAGGGGACACGGCGGGACAGAGCTGGGCGGGGCAGAGGGAGAGACAAGTCAGGCTTGGGTCCAGGGGACCACCCTGGGGACCCGCAGCCAGCTCAGGGCCGGGCCCCCAGGCTTCTGTTAGAGGCCACACGGGCTCTGGCTCACGTGCTGGCCACACCTGGACACCCCATAGTGACCACAGGAAACAGGGCCACCAGGCCGAGGGGACTAACCTCGAAATGCCCGGTGGTGGGGCTCCAAGTGCCCACCACCCCATAATGTGCTCAAGTCTGCACCTTCTAGAATTTTTGTGACGTTCTTTGAAAACAGAATCACTGCAGAGATTCGTCAGTGGAGATGAGGTCCCCACACCTGGCGTCAGGTGGTTGTGTAGTGCCGAGGGAAGGGTGGCATCATGCCACCCCAAGCCAAGGAACTACCAATACATTTCTGTTGCTGAGGCCACTCGGTGTGGAGACCTGGTGTCAGACTGTCTGGGGCTACTGTAACAAAACACCACAGACCGGGTCTTGTTATAAAGCACAGAGGGGTATCTTGAGGTGTGTTTCTCACAGTCTGGGAAGTCCCAGATCAAGGCTCTGGGAGGCTCAGTGTCTCCTGATGGCAGCTTCTCGCCGTGCCCTCACACCGTGGAAGGGGCAGTCGCGTCCCCTGGGGTCTCTGACACAAGGGCACTAATACCCTCATGACCGAATCACCTCCCGATGGCTCCACTTCCCAACATCACTCCGTGGGAGGTGAGAATGTCAACGTGGGAACTTGGGAAGAGGGTGGAGACAGACACACTCAGACCTCAGCACCTTGTTTCAGTCACTGGAGAAAACTCACGGGTGTGGGTGCCCCTCGCCTTTACACCCCACCCCATGGCTTTGCAGCAGGTGCTGCCTGTGTTTCTGACCACAGGTTTCTGAGCATCACAGGAGCCACCAGCAGCAGGCTGCTCAGGGGTGTTGGTCCCTGTCTGACTGACCAGGGCACTGAAGTCCAGAGAGGGGAGTGGGCTTGTTCAGGGCTGCATAGTATATCACTGGCCCAGACAGCACTGGTCCTTAGTGACTTGTCATGTGGTCATGATTATTGATCTGGAAGGAGCCTGTCATCTGGTGGGTGATGACGCAGGGTGAGACCCGGGGGGCTCTGGGGGCAGGTGGCACCTATGCCTAAGACTCAGTGAGGCGACACAGTCATCCCCGCTGAGGCTGGGCTGGGGACGCAGGAGGACCAGGGCTGGGCCATCCCACAAAAGCTCAGAGCCAGAGACAGTGGGGTGGGGACTGCTTAAATCTCTCTCTTTTGTCTTAAAAAGGAGATGAAGGAAAAAAATGTGACTTGCTCAAGTGGGGACCTCTAACACGACTTCAAGGGCCCCGAAAAAGGTTAAAGGGAGGAACCTGAAAAACAATGTCACAGGCGGGCGCGGCGGCACCCTCCTGCCACCCTAGCAACTCGGGAGGCCCAGGCAGGAGGATCACGAGTTCAAAGTCAGCCTCAGTAATGGTGAGGCCCTGACTCTACATAGTAAAGTAGGAAATGGGGCTGGGGACAGGGTTAGTGGCCGAGTGCCCCTGAGTTCAATCCCTGGTGGGAAAAACAGCATCCCCAAACAAAAACAAGGTCACAGAATCTGGGCACATTGTCACCATCTGCACTGAGCAGACTAGTGCGCCCCTTCCCCCCCCCCCTCCCCATACAAAGCCAGTGACTCCTGTAGACCCTCCAAGGCCACCTGTAGCCCTGACAGAAGAGAAAGGCGTTTGTGCCCGTGGCTGGGCCCGGGGTGCCCACATCCAGCCCCTGCTATCCTGAGAGGGAAGGATGCGGGCACAGGAGCAGGGTGAGGCTGGGGGGTCCTCCAGGGCCCCTGTCCCACAGAGCTCCAGCCTCGGGGGGTGGGGAGGAGGTCCCTGGGGTCTGTGGTTGGTGTCAGATCCTTACGGGGTGCAGAGAAGAGACACGGAGGGAAGCCCTGACCACCCACCTGGGCATGTCACTCATTTACCCCTCCATCCGTCTGTCCATCCATCCATCCCCATATTCACACTCAAGGAAGAAATACACGCACCAGGCCCTGAGCCTACAGTCCTGCCAAGGCCTGAAGTAGCCCCTCCTGGGCACTGGCCTCCTCTCTGGCCTCCCTGCCTCCAGCCTCACCCCCGGCTGTCCGAGACGGCATCTTTCTTAAGCTGGTCTTGTTTCCCTCCCTTGGAACCAGTCTAAGGTCCCCTGACACCCATGGATCGAGGCCCTGACTGACCAGCATGGTCACCAGCTGCTCGTGGCAGCTCTTGCTAACTCCACGGCTCCCTGTGGCAATGTCATACGCCTCGGTGACAAGGAGGGTGTGAGACGGGTCCTGAGCCTGTGTGGCGCCCTCTCTCCATGGCATGAGGCCAGCCCTCCGGTCCTGGGTCCCTAGGGACTGTGTCCAGGGGCTCTCACCCTCAGAGAAAGGGTCTTGCTAAGTGGCCCAGGCTGGCCTCCAACATGCGATCCTCCTGCCTCAGCCTCCTGGGTCACTGGGATGACAGGTGTGCACCACCAGGCCCAGATTAAGGGACACCCCTGCCCTGATGTGCCCGGGGTGGGGGCTCCTGGCTCAGAGCCGGGTCAGCTCCCCCCTGGACTCTCACGACGCCTCGTCACAGGGCCTGGCTCCCGACACCCCTCACCTCTCCCTGCTGGCCCAGCCCAGGACCCTCAGCACCACAAGGGGATGTCACAGGTCACTCTGCCGGTCCTCGTGGGGCCACCAGGCCCAGGCCCAGCCCAGCCAGGGCCAAGACCACAAAAGAAGGGTATCCCTACTCTGGGGTCTGACTGTCCAGCAGGGGAGACAGACGGACGGCCATTACACTCAGCTCCCAGGCCCAGGGAGACCAGCCTTTCAGAGGGGCCAGCGGAGGGCGAGGTGACAGGGACAGAGCCAAGGCTCCCAGGTCCCCAGCGCGGATCCCCCCATGGCATCTGTCACGGCCCAGACACACTCAGGCAGGGGACGGCCCCCGGCTGGGCTCAGGCCACCTGCACCTGTGTCGAGAGTCCCCCCCTGGGTGGCTGCTCTCTGTCTGTCCCTGCTGGTGTGCGTCCCCTGCACCTCATCCTCACCAGGGCGGGGTGGGGCAGGGAGGGGACAGGCACGGATCACAGGGACACCCTGCATGTGGCCGGGCCTCCCCACAGAGGGGGGCAGGGGAAGGGCTGCCACTGTGCACGCGGTGGACACGGCCCAGGCTCTGTGCTCGGCCCTGGGCACCCCCAAGTGTCCAAGCTCCCTGGGTCCCCGTCCCTGCATGCTGGTGCTTCAGGGCCCAGGCAGAGGCGTGGACCCGGCATGGCCTATCCCCGAGGGTCTCCCTGCCCGCTTGGTAAGGACAGGGTGAGGGTCCCGGCCAGGCAGGGGACAGGCCTCCGGGCCTCCCAGCGCTCTGGTCTCCAGCCCCTCTCAGCCCGGGGCCGGGGTCCTCCACCTACCCCCTCTCAGCCTGGGCGGCTGCGCTGCGGGCTCAGAGGGGTGCCCGGGTGGAGGCGGCGGCCGCGGTGCCAACACCCCAGGAAGCCTTCTGGGAGGAGGGGGGCTTTCGGGCTGGGGCTCCAGGCTGTAGGGGGGACAGAGACAAAGACGGCACAGGTTGGTGGGGAGGCAGGTGATGCAGGGGCGGCCCGGGCGACCCGGGGGCGCTTCACCACCGAGCCACACCCCCAGCCCTTCATATTTTTTTAATTTTGAGACAGGGCCTCGCTAAGTTGCGGAGGCTGGCCTCCAACTTGAGATCCTCCTGCCTCAGCCTCCCGAGCTGCGGGGATGGCAGGTGTGCACCACCGCGCCCGGCACTCTGTGTGATTTGAAGTCTATGGAGGGAGCTGTGCTCAGGGCTCTAGAACATTTTCTTCCTGCAAAACAGAAACTCCGTCCCTTTAAGCTCATTCTCTTCCCCCTGGGCCCTTGACCTTGGCCATTCCATTTTGTCTCTATGGACTGGTGACTCCAGGAGCCTCAGACAAGGTACAATGACACTGTGTCCGTCTTTCTGTGGCTGCTGGCTCTTCTCTTTGGGTCTTTGGCTCAGCCAATGAAGAAGGTCAAGGTCAAGGTCAAGGTCAAGAATCCTGGGGGGGCACCAGTTGCTCGGAAACTGAAGGAATGATGTGGCTCTGAAGCTGGGAGATGGGGTGGACGCCGGGGAGGAAGAAGCCACCTGTCACTGGAGCTGTTGAGGGGCAGGTGACCACGGCACCTGGGCGTCAGTGGACACTCTGACTGCCCCTTGCCCCCTGGGATAAACATCGGCCCCCTGTCACCGGTCAGTAAACGATTCTCCATAAAACACTTCTCCAGGGTCCCCAGGTGCCCCCCAGAGGACGAGCAGGGCACAAGGGAGGGAGATGGGGATCCTGTCCACGGAGGTCACCGGCACAGAGAGGCCAGTCTGCTGGCTCGCACAGCTACCATGTGTGGAGACCGCCGCCCGCTCTGCAGGAAGGGCTGTCCCAGCGCTCTGGCCTGCCAGGGGTCTGGGGACTCCTGGTGGCCTACAGGGTACCCCCAGACGCCCCGCAGCCCCTGGCCCACCCACTCCTCCCCGTCTCGGTCTCCGCTGGGGCCGCAAGGCCTCACGGGAAGGACCACGTCCCTGGACGTCACCAGACTCCTGGCTTCTGTCAGGTCCTCGCGGACCCTGCCCGTAGTGTCCCCATGGCCGGGTCCTCCAAGGAGAGAGAAGCTGCCCAGCCCAGCGGCCACCCAGCCTCTCTTGACCCCTCTGCTCACCTCTCTACGTCGACCCTCCTGACCTGTCCCCAGGGATAAGGCTTCAAGGCTCTTCCCAACACTCCTGTGCAAAGCCAGACGGAACAAGGGCACCCTCTGGGACACCGTGACACTCTTGCCCCTTCCTGCTGTCACCAAAAACAGGGACAAGGAGAAAAGCCTACGCCGCTTCCAAACAGATCCAGGTCTCTTCCTTGGATACTGTCACCGACGATCGGCTCAGTCTACAAAAGTGGACCCTGCGGATGGGCAGGGCTGACTTATCTAGGAGACACGGTGCCCACCAAGGGACAGCAAGGGCCTCCCAGAGCCTCAAGTACGAAGCCGTCAGCCTGTGTCCCTCTGGAGTCAGGGGACCTCAAAGGCCCAGCAGGCCCTGACTGCCAAGGCCACAGCCCGTCAACCTCCCGAGGCTGAAGGTGGACGTTTGCTCTTCCTCTCCGCCCACACTTAGCAGCTGAGCTAAGATTCAGCCGGGCCTCCCCCAGAGGCCGCCACCCATCAGTGAGGGTCACCAAGCCCTGCGCACAGGCTGCCTGTTCAGAGGGGCGCAGCCCACCCTGCCCACGGCCACCAAGCACCTCGCTGGACATGGCCGTCTAGGTTTCTGCCTGACCCACAGTGTCCCATCCTGTTCGTCGGGACACTGTGCGGTTTCACCCAGTGTCTCCAGAACCCAGACAACTCAGGCACGTCAGGCAGTACCAACCTCGTCACCCAGCTGGAGGGGACCAGCAGAAGGTGGGACGCTTTGAAAACCTGTCTGAATCTTTGACATGGTTTCCCCCATCGATAGGTAGGTTCTAGTTGCCCTGCTTCGACTGTGGGCTGCCCCAGGGACTCCAATGTGGTGGGACGTGTGAGGCCATAAGTCATCAAAGGGGAGACGGCGTCCCTCCTGCTGGTAACCCAGCCGCCATGTTGTGAGGAAGCCCAAGCTGCCTGGGGAGGCCACGCAAAGGCAGCAGCCCAAAGGGAACCTCAGGACGAAACTGCACAGCAGACCCCCTGCCTAGCCCAGCCCCGTCAGCTCCAGGACTGTGAGAGATGGATACAGAGAGAGGCCACAGGACCCGCTGTGACAGGGCAACATTTCCTTATAAAGACGTCCTTCTCTGTTTCTCTGCGCACCTCAGAGGCCGTTCTAGAATCAGGCGACTCCTCCTGTGCACACTCGCGAGACTCTGCCTCTTTCCTCTCTTAAGAACCTTGACCATCTCTGGGCCTGTGTGTTTGGTTTGTCTAGTTTTCTGATTCTTTGCCCAGAATTCCTCGAAAAAGTTATCGAAAACTGTCATAAGCTCACCGGCCAGTCCTGTCGGAACCCCTGGACCCCCACAGCTCAGGAGCCCATGACTACTTAACCGTGGCCTCATCCCTGACAGGGACAGCTCTCAGGAAATGCGGACTGGGCCATGCCCACAACCCGACATGTGATAACGCCACACAGCTCTGTCCCACTGCCCCCGGCCCGCTTGAGACACCCGCGGCCCTTTCCGAGTAACAGCGGAAGCTGGATCGAGCCATCTCTTGGTAAGTATTTCCTGGCACGTCCCTGCTGCAGTCTGGTATCTGTGTCCCCGTCCCCAAGTTCACGTGTTGAAATTCTCACGGCCAAGGTGATGGCACTAGGAGGCGGGGCCTGTGATACCTGTGCAGGTCAGGAGGGTGGAGCCTCATGAATGGGAGTGGTACCCTTGAAAGAGGTCCATGGGGTGAAGGTCCGGTGTGGCTTTGATCTTTCTACCATGTAAGGACACAGGAGGAGAGGGCCACCTGTGAGGAGCAGGCCCCCATGAGACACCAAATCAGCAGGCGCCTTGTTCTTAGACTTGGCCTTTAAACCTGAGAGACCTTTGTTGTTTATAAGCCTCCTGCTGTATGGGAATTTTGTTATAGTATCCACACAGACTAAGTTGCCCCTCCTTGTGGCCATGTGGCCTTCTTCTGAGCATCTCTGAACATGGCTTTGCCCATGGTTGGCATCTGCCAGGAGCCCCGGCTTGTCTTGGGCCTGGGCCTCCCCTGCCTCGCTCTCCCCCTCCCCTCTCCGCCTCGGGAACATTCTAGAACACCCTGAGCCGCGTCTTCCCTTCTCCCTGTGACTCCCCACAACTGGTCTCCAAGGACCTCTGAGTCCTCTCCCTCCTCGTCTTGGGTGACAGGGACTCAGTCGCTCTTCTCCCTGCCCCTTCAGCCTCTGCCCTCCTCATGTCCACAGGCGCTTCCTCATCTTGCCTCCTCTACTGAGTATGTCCAGATGGCGGGGTCACTACTGAGCATGCCCAGATGCCAGGGTCACTGTATGACCTCCAGGGTTCCTCCCGGGATGGGATGCCCGCAGCCTCCTCAGGGTCAGGCAGCTCATTTCCTTGGGGTGAAGCTGGCATCGGGACAAAACCCTGCAGGGCCCGGGTGGGCACGGGGCTGCCTAGACCGGGTCCCGTGGGGCACCTCCCAGGGGGCACCGGCTCTGCATTTTCCTGGGTGCAGCCATTTACAGAGCTCTTGAACACACGCACGCGTCCGTGAGATCCCCACGGTCTGCCAGGTGGGCACTGCTGTCCCCATTTGCAGAGAGACTGAGGATGGAGAGGCAGACTCATGGGCCCAGGCCCCAGCCAGGCCCTGATGGGCACGTTTCCCACCGCGTGGCGCTTCCTGATCAATCTCCCCCTGCTGTGGCCAGGTCCTAAAACCCAGGCTCCTTCCTGGACAAGGCTCTGTGCTCCGTGAGCCAAGAAATGACCAGGGGTCACCTCACCAGATCCAGGCCCGGGAGGTGCTCCATCAGGTGGCATCACCTGATTGCAAGTCTGAGCTCAGGAGCCTGGGGCCACTCTTGAGCCAGGCTTCCCTCTGCCAGGACCTGAGCCTGCTCCCTGCATGACCCATGTCCTCTCGGCAAACCAAGCAGCAGCAGGGCTGCAGGTGCCAGATGGAGGCTGAGGCAGGAGGATCGTGTGCTCAAGGCCAGCCTCAGCAACTTAGCGAGGCCCTAAGCAACTCAGCAAGACCCTTGAGACTCAGGTCTCAAGACGGACCTGTCTGGAGGTTCCTGGGGGATCAGCTGCGGCTCCCAGGCCTGGTTGGAATGGGGTCTCTGCTCTATGGCAGAAGTCACCACCGACAACTAAACGCTTGGTACATGCTGTTCCAGTCTCTGAGAATGCTGTTCCCCGTGGCACATAAGGTGCCTTGGGGTGAGTCCAAATGGGGTAAGGCAGGTGGGACAGGAGGCGGGGCTGCAGCTGGGGGTCCTGCCTGATGAGCCCCATCCTCAGGATCTCCCCAACAGACACGGGGACTATGCATCTGGCCCAAGTCCCTCATCACCAAGACAACCCTCTTGCCAACCTGCATCTCAAAGAAACTGACCACGTGCCCTGGCTCACCTGGCCGCCTGCTCGTTCCTCTCCTGTCCCCTGCCAAGCCTCTGATGGCGGGTTCTGCCAGGTGGACCCCAAGCGCAGGCCACACTCCCCCTCTCTGCCCTCCCCACTGCACCCCCTCCCCCCGCCCTGTGTCCCCTGTACCTGAACTTGTAGTTGTCGGGCAGGAAGTAGCCCATCTTGCAGTCCTGCCGGGCCCGGAAGATCTGTTTGAGCAGGTTCTGCTTGCTGAAGCCGTAGCCGTTCAAGACGCGGCCCCCGAAGAGGAGCTTCCCCCCAGCAAACATCTGTGGGCAGTAGAGGACGTGGCCTGAGCCACCTGCCTGGGGAGGTGGCCTGAGCCTGGCCTCGGCCCCCCTTGCTTGGCCTTTAGCCTCTGCTGGGCCAGGCTGCTGGACCCTCCCAGGTCCCTGGGGCCAGGACAGGGTCTTCTGATCCGAGGTCCACTCGCCTGCCCAGGGCCATTTGTCCCCTCTGCTGCTCACCCACTTACTGGGATGTGGCTTATCGCTCATCCCAGGGAATGGGGTCCCTTTGGCGGTTAACCAGGAAGGCAGGACCCCGAAGTCAAGAGACCGCGAGACCGGGACCCCTGGGGGAGGTGGCACAGGACCCATCGGGTGGCTGGACATGCAGACGAGCCAGTCAGGGTGACACGGGGGAGTCTCTCAGGGGCGTTTTCTGAGTCGGCCATGACACACTGTTTGTAGCATCAAGTGACGTGGGAACAGAGGAAGGGACGTGGACTCCCTGGTGAAGGGCCACCCGTCCTTTGGTGTCTTGGGATGGGGGACACGGGGGATCAGCCTAGGGCCTCGCCTGGCTCTGTGCACCTGGTGACACAGGTCAGTCCTGCTCTCTGATCCCCAGGGGCCCGGGCTGGGGGACCCAGAGTGGAGGGCAGGGAGCTGGCCGTCCGTCCCCAGGCCCCGCTCACCAGGATCATGCCCTGGACCACAGCAAACCTCTTCACCAGCAGGGCCGGGCTCTTCTGCAGGGGACCGTGCAGGTCATAACGCAGCAGGCGGTACGGGTCGTGGCGACACTGCACAGAGACAGGCTTCACAGTCACCCCATGCCAACGGGACACACCAGGGTCACCCCTTCTGCCCCCCAGGAGGGTCCTGGATCTGCGTGGCGCCCTCTACAGGTCAGCAGTAGGCCAGCTGCCCACTGGCCTGGCCCTCCGGAGTGGCCCTGCAGAGCCCTGAGAGGGGCACTGTGCCCCTGGTGGACCTGCATCCAGGCTGATGAGTCCACATCCCATGGCACCAAGGATGTCCCCAACTGTCTGCCAGGGCTGTCCCTCCCCTGCTCCTTCCAGCGGGTCCAGTCCCGTGCCAGGACCTGAACTGAACCCAGAGCTCTAGGTAGGGCCAGATCCCAGGACGGGCACAGAGCAGGGTCTCAATGAATAGTTCCCTGAGCCAGGGCCGTAGCACAGGCCTGTCATCCCAGCAGTTTGGGAGGCTGAGGCAGGAGGATCAAAAGTTGGAGGCCAGCCTTGCAACGTAGCAAAGCCTGAGACAACTTGGTAAGATGGTATCTCTAAAGAAAACGTAAAAGGCCACGTTTCATTAGCTGAAGTCAGAGGTCAATGGCACTGCATGCCAGGGACGGGGTGGACACCATGGGGTCCTCGTATCTATTGGCCATGGCTGTCCACAATACCTCTTTTTAAAAAGTCTTCGTCAACACTCCTAAAGCCCAAGGAGTAAAATCAAGAATCAATAAATGGGATTTCATCACACTAAAAAGCTTCTTCACAGCAAAGCAGGCCATCAAGAAGGTGAAGAGAGAACCAACCCACAGAGTGGGAGGTGACCTTGGCCATCTGCACCTCAGGTAGAGCATCAGTCCCCAGGACACACAAAGAACTCAAAAAACACCAAAAAAAAAAACCCAAAAAAACAAAAAACAAAAACAAATAACCCAAGCAATAAATGAGCAAAGACACTGAACAGACACTTCACAGAATAAGAACTCTGAGCAGGGGCTGGGGTGGTGGCTCGGTGGTAGAGCGCTTGCCTAGCAGGTGTGAGGCGCTGGGTTCAATCCTCAGCACCATGTTAAAAAAATAAATCAGATGAAGGTATCATGTCCATCTACAACTAGAAAAAGATTTAAAAAAAGAAATATGAGTGGTCAACAAATATATGAGAAAATGTTCAACATCACTAGCAATTAGAGAAACGCAAATTAAAACGACAGTGAGATTCCATCTCACTCCAGTCAGAATGGCATCTACCAAGAATACAGACAGCAGTGAGTGTTGGCGAGGATGTGGGGGAAAGGCACACTCATACACGGCTGGTGGCACTGCAAATTGGTGCAGCCAATATGGACAGCAGGATGGCGATTCCTCAGAAACCTTAGGATGGAACCACGATTTGACCCAGTTCTCCCTCTCCTTGGTCGATACCCAAAGGACTTAAAAGCAGCACACTACAGGGACGCAGCCACATCAATGTTTATAGCAGCTCAACTCACAGTAGCCAAGTTATGGAACCAACTTAGACGCACTTCAACAGATGAAGGGGTAAAGAAAATGTGGTACATATCCATGATGGAATATTACGCAGCCATAAAGAAGAATGAAATTATGACATTTGCTAGTGAATGGATGGAACTGGAGACTACCATGCTAAGTGAAATTAACCAATTCCCCCAAACCAAAGACTGAATATTCTCTCTAAAATGCAGATGCTGACTCATAATACGTTGTGATGGGGAGGGTGTTGCATCCCATTTGGAGAATACAAGGAACCAAACAGACACTTCCCAGGAGGAGGAGAAGGAATTAAAGGAATTTAATTCATGGCCTGACACATGGCTTCCTTTCGAGAAAGTCCCATATGTTCTCAAGAAGAACTGTGTTCTCCACGTGTCGGGGGCGCTCACATTCACCCCACGGCCGTCCTGAGTGCATTATCCCAGTCTTTGGTCTCTCTCTGTACATTTTTTTTCCTGCTTTTTAACGTCTGGGATGGGCATGTGCAAGGATTCACAGTTGGCTCTGAATTTTCAATGGGGGGGGTCCATGAATTTTTGCTTGAGGCCTTTGGAGAGTGCGTATGTAGGGGTATTCTCAGTTATTTATCTCCATGACCAAGAGGCCTGACAGGAACAGTGAGAGGAGGAACACTCACGGACAGGTCTTTGTGTGTGAGAGTCCCTAATGTTTTGGTTGGAGAGTTTAACACATTCACGTTTATTATTCTGCTTCTCACTTTGGGACTTATTTTCGTCACTTACTTTTACTGTTTTCTCCCCTCTCTACTTTCTTTCCTTTGGATTGACAGAGATGCATCGGTGGCCAAAAGGTTCTATATTCTATTTTTTGTCTTTACGATGGTCATCATTTAAGATCATCTGGTTTGGGCTGGGGATGTGGCTCAAGCGGTAGCGCGCTCGCCTGGCATGCGTGTGGCCCGGGTTCGATCCTCAGCACCACATACCAACAAAGATGTTGTGTCCACCGAGAACTGAAAAATAAATATTTTTAAAAATTTTCTCTCTCTCTCTCTTTAAAAATAAAAAAAAAAAAGAGAGATCAGCTTGTTTTGCCTATGTGTCCCTACCGACTCTTACACGCATCGGTATCCGCACTTCTTCCTCACAAGCTAAACACCTGACTTTCTCTATTCCTATCCTTCAGTTCTTTAAAATCACTCCTCTATTCTCCTGGCACCCAGCGTTGCTATCAGTCTTGTCCTCACTTTGTGGCTTCTTTTCTCTGGCATTTTCTAGAATGTTCTCACATTGTACAGAAGGGGAGCTGCAGCCTGCATCTCAACCTGTGACTTTCCAAAGTCCTCTTACCCTGTTTTACACACCCACCAACAGTGGAGGAGAGCTCCAGTAGCTTGGCGGATCGTATTTGGCCTTTTCAGTTCACGTTTTAGAGTCATTCTAACAGGTGTCTAGTGCGACCTCATTTGTGGCTTCAGTCTGCATTTCCCCCAAGACTGATCATATCGGGCATGTCATCCCGTGCTTCTTTTTGACATCTCTACAGCATCTTTTGCAAAATGTGCAGATATTTAGTCCATTTTTTTTTAAAACTGAGTTGTCTTTTTGCATGGTAAGCATTCTCAACTTGCTTTGGAAATTCATTTTTCTCCCAATTTGTGATGCGCTTCTGTGATTTTCTTAAAGGTGTTTTAGATTTTTTTTTCCTATCTTCCAGTTTTTCAATTTTTTTTTTTACTTGTTGATGGAACTTTTATTTATTTCTATGTGGTGCTGAGGATCGAACCCAGGGCCTCGCACATGCTAAGCAAATGCTCTACCACGGAGCCCCAACCCCAGCCCTCTTCATGACAGGACAGGGTTTCGGGCCCTGGGGCCTGCAGTATGGCCCTGTGGCCCCAGCTCCACCTCTGCACGGAAGGATGGAGTTGGGAGACTGGATGTGGCATCAGGGACCCCCTGATACTGCTGTGTGCCATCTGGTCGCCCTTTCTTGGGGTTTTAGTCTCCTTTTTTATAAAGTGAGGAGTCAGTTACCTAGATCCCTGGGATTTCCTTCCTGTTTAAAATTTTCTCTGATGCAGAGTTGATTGTGGGCAGCCTCCCCCTCTCCTGGTCATTCCCCAGAGGCCATTTTGTGCACCCCCCAACGCAGGCTGACCATGGGGACCATGAGTCTTCGGATGCCCCTTCCTTCCCTGCTGGCACAGAGAATGCCCCGCCAGGCTTCCTCATAAATCCCACCCTTCATTCCTCCCAGGAGTCTTCCTGAAAACAGAGTCACACAGACAAATGGGCTGCTCGTGGGAGGCAGAGATGGGTGGTTAACTGGTAGTGGCTTCCTGGGTCTCCTCACTGGGGTGAGTCCACTCGACTCCATGGTGCTGTGATCGATTGGCGATGTCTGCAAGGGCTGTGGGAGAGGTGGCCCGGCCTGAGAGCCGTGCACTTCCACTCTCTAGAGATTCCTTTGAATCAGGCCATCTTGGGGAGGCCAGGAGGGGTCTTGAAGGGGGACAAAACCAGTTCTTTTTGTTGACAAGACTTTATCACTCTGGTCATTGGCATCGTGCCTGGTTTGTGGGGGATGCTGTTGAGGGGTGAGGTCTCCTGTCTCTCCATCCATAGAGAAGAGGGACTCCAATCTGATCATGTATCTCTGGACATTTACTGGGTCCCTTTGGCTGGTGGGAGGCGTCCCTGCTCACAGGTGGCTCTTTTGCTCCTTTTCATGTGGCAAGAGCCCTGGGGAGGGACAGGCCCTGACCACATGGGCCCAGACAGCTGCAGATGTGCACAGAGAGATGGCCTGGGGCACCCAGGTGGGCACCGTGGCTCTGGGGACATCCAGGGAAGCAGGTGAGCAGCTTCACTCCAGGTTCTGGCTGTGCCAGGTTCCATCCCCCCTGAACCCAGGGTCCTGGCCCAAGGGACAAAGGACACTTTGGGAACTTTCTTCCCCTGGCCTTTGTCAGCGGTCTTGCTCTCGGAATGGGAGGAGGAGAACGTGGCTCGGCCCCCACGAGCCCTAACGAACGTCAAGTCCCTAAGACACCAGGGTGTGCAAGCTGGACAAGACAGTGGCCACCTCTCGTCCATCTCTGGGGGGACAAATGTCTGACTCAGGTAAAAACCAAGCCTCAGAAAGTTCAGGTTGAAAAAAGCATCTATTGCAGAGGACGCCCTAGAAAGTTCGCCCCCGGGGGGTCAGGGCCTGAGGCTCTGGGCTCAGAGGACCCTCGGGCGTCCTGGTTCCTGGGAAAGAGCTCAGGGGAGCCCAGCCCGGCCCAGAGCTGCCCACCTGGGGCTGCAGATGGCCAGCCCTCTCGGGGACATGGGACAAGGCAGCTCTGCAGGGGGAGCCCAGGTCTGGGGGCCCCTTGGTGCTTCTGAGGGTGCCCCAGCCTCCAGCGGAGGCTTGGGTGGCCAGTCTGCAGAGGCCAGGTGAATGACGTCGGCCTGCCCAGGGGCCACCAGCTCTGCTCTATGCAGACACCAGGACTTCCCGGGGCACCTGTCACCCTTCTTCCTCTGGCTCCTCAGTCCCTGCTCTCGGCCCCCCTCTCCTCTCGTCCCCTCCTCTCCTGGTCCCTCCTCCCTTCTCTTGTCCCCTCCTCTTTCCACCTGGGCCAGGACCTGCACCCTTTCCCACCCACAGAAGGGTCCGAGGACACAGGTGGGTCCTGTCGGAGGCTCCAGGGGTGACCCTATGGTCCAGCAGGTGGCCCTCTTGTCTCCAGGGGATGGGACCCTCCAAACTCTTCAGAGGCCACAGAGGAAGCGTGGGCTGGGGACAGCGGGGGGGGGGGTGACCCAGGCTTGGCCTGGCCAGGGCTGGGGGCCCCTCTGTGCCAGGCTGCCCCGTCCCCGGGCGTCACCCACAGGCTGAAGCACGTTTCTTTATTAAAGGGGGCGTGGCGGGGCGAGGTGTGGGCAGGGGCCACCCCGGCCACCGGGGCTGGTGTCACTTCTTGCTGGCCTGTTTCTTCCGGCTGCCCCTTCTGGGTCTGGGGGGAGGAGGTGGCTCCACTTCAGGATCTTTGGGCCTAAATATCAAAACACAAAGGCACAGTGGGCCCGGGGGCTGCGGCCGAGCCCAGGACCTGGGTGGGCCTGGGCTGGGGGGCTGCGGCCATAGGATGTCGCTCCCTGGGGAAGGGGACGGTGACGCCTGTGGCCTTCCCACCTGCTCCTGCTCCTCCTTCCCTCCTTCCTGAGACGCGGTCCTGCAGGACCCACCGTCTCCCTTTCCCTGCCTCTGCCTCTGGATTCCCAAACTTTCTGTAGGGTCCAGCAGGTGCCGGGCAGGGACCCAGGGGACAGTCTCCTCCTTTCTGAGACCAAAGGGGTCATGCTGCAAAGTCTACCCCCAGATCAATGCTGGCAGCTTCAGGGAGCCTCTGGCTGCCCGGCTGGACACAGCGGGCCAGGGTCAGGGATAGACCCGTCAAGGCCAAAGTCCTGTGGTGGCCGCACGGCCGGTGGCAGAGCCAGGGACCCCTGCTGCGAGCTGTGCCTATTTGCTGGCCCCAAGCCACAATGGTCACCTACTTCACGTCAACCGGGGAAGCGATCTCCTGGTCCACCCTGTCTCCCAGGGCCAGCGAGGAGACGCTTCCTTCGAGATCCCCTGAGGCGGCCTTCTTAGCTGGCTCAGAATCTTCCAGGCTTGGGATAATGGCTGAAACGCTGCCGGGCAGGGGACACGGCGGGACAGAGCTGGGCGGGGCAGAGGGAGAGACAAGTCAGGCTTGGGTCCAGGGGACCACCCTGGGGACCCGCAGCCAGCTCAGGGCCGGGCCCCCAGGCTTCTGTTAGAGGCCACACGGGCTCTGGCTCACGTGCTGGCCACACCTGGACACCCCATAGTGACCACAGGAAACAGGGCCACCAGGCCGAGGGGACTAACCTCGAAATGCCCGGTGGTGGGGCTCCAAGTGCCCACCACCCCATAATGTGCTCAAGTCTGCACCTTCTAGAATTTTTGTGACGTTCTTTGAAAACAGAATCACTGCAGAGATTCGTCAGTGGAGATGAGGTCCCCACACCTGGCGTCAGGTGGTTGTGTAGTGCCGAGGGAAGGGTGGCATCATGCCACCCCAAGCCAAGGAACTACCAACACATTTCTGTTGCCGAGGCCACTCGGTGTGGAGACCTGGTGTCAGACTGTCTGGGGCTACTGTAACAAAACGCCACAGACCGGGTCTTGTTATAAAGCACAGAGGGGTATCTTGAGGTGTGTTTCTCACAGTCTGGGAAGTCCCAGATCAAGGCTCTGGGAGGCTCAGTGTCTCCTGATGGCAGCTTCTCGCCGTGCCCTCATACCGTGGAAGGGGCAGTCGCGTCCCCTGGGGTCTCTGACACAAGGGCACTAATACCCTCATGACTGAATCACCTCCCGATGGCTCCACTTCCCAACATCACTCCGTGGGAGGTGAGAATGTCAACGTGGGAACTTGGGAAGAGGGTGGAGACAGACACACTCAGACCTCAGCACCTTGTTACAGTCACTGGAGAAAACTCACGGGTGTGGGTGCCCCTCGCCTTTACACCCCACCCCATGGCTTTGCAGCAGGTGCTGCCTGTGTTTCTGACCACAGGAGGTTTCTGAGCATCACAGGAGCCACCAGCAGCAGGCTGCTCAGGGGTGTTGGTCCCTGTCTGACTGACCAGGGCACTGAAGTCCAGAGAGGGGAGTGGGCTTGTTCAGGGCTGCATAGTATATCACTGGCCCAGACAGCACTGGTCATTTGCTTAGTGACTTGTCATGTGGTCATGATTATTGATCTGGAAGGAGCCTGTCATCTGGTGGGTGATGACGCAGGGTGAGACCCGGGGGGCTCTGGGGGCAGGTGGCACCTATGCCTAAGACTCAGTGAGGCGACACAGTCATCCCCGCTGAGGCTGGGCTGGGGACGCAGGAGGACCAGGGCCGGGCCATCCCACAAAAGCTCAGAGCCAGAGACAGTGGGGTGGGGACTGCTTAAATCTCTCTCTTTTGTCTTAAAAAGGAGATGAAGGAAAAAAAATGTGACTTGCTCAAGTGGGGACCTCTAACACGACTTCAAGGGCCCCGAAAAAGGTTAAAGGGAGGAACCTGAAAAACAATGTCACAGGCGGGCGCGGCGGCACCCTCCTGCCACCCTAGCAACTCGGGAGGCCCAGGCAGGAGGATCACGAGTTCAAAGTCAGCCTCAGTAATGGTGAGGCCCTGACTCTACATAGTAAAGTAGGAAATGGGGCTGGGGACTGGGTCAGTGGCCGAGTGCCCCTGAGTTCAATCCCTGGTGGGAAAAACAGCATCCCCAAACAAAAACAAGGTCACAGAATCTGGGCACATTGTCACCATCTGCACTGAGCAGACTAGTGCGCCCCTTCCCACCCCCCTCCCTCCCCATACAAAGCCAGTGACTCCTGTAGACCCTCCAAGGTCACCTGTAGCCCTGACAGAAGAGAAAGGCGTTTGTGCCCGTGGCTGGGCCCGGGGTGCCCACATCCAGCCCCTGCTATCCTGAGAGGGAAGGATGCGGGCACAGGAGCAGGGTGAGGCTGGGGGGTCCTCCAGGGCCCCTGTCCCACAGAGCTCCAGCCTCGGGGGGTGGGGAGGAGGTCCCTGGGGTCTGTGGTTGGTGTCAGATCCTTACGGGGTGCAGAGAAGAGACACGGAGGGAAGCCCTGACCACCCACCTGGGCATGTCACTCATTTACCCCTCCATCCGTCTGTCCATCCATCCATCCCCATATTCACACTCAAGGAAGAAATACACGCACCAGGCCCTGAGCCTACAGTCCTGCCAAGGCCTGAAGTAGCCCCTCCTGGGCACTGGCCTCCTCTCTGGCCTCCCTGCCTCCAGCCTCACCCCCGGCTGTCCGAGACGGCATCTTTCTTAAGCTGGTCTTGTTTCCCTCCCTTGGAACCAGTCTAAGGTCCCCTGACACCCATGGATCGAGGCCCTGACTGACCAGCATGGTCACCAGCTGCTCGTGGCAGCTCTTGCTAACTCCACGGCTCCCTGTGGCAATGTCATACGCCTCGGTGACAAGGAGGGTGTGAGACGGGTCCTGAGCCTGTGTGGCGCCCTCTCTCCATGGCATGAGGCCAGCCCTCCGGTCCTGGGTCCCTAGGGACTGTGTCCAGGGGCTCTCACCCTCAGAGAAAGGGTCTTGCTAAGTGGCCCAGGCTGGCCTCCAACATGCGATCCTCCTGCCTCAGCCTCCTGGGTCACTGGGATGACAGGTGTGCACCACCAGGCCCAGATTAAGGGACACCCCTGCCCTGATGTGCGTGTCACCCGGGGTGGGGGCTCCTGGCTCAGAGCCGGGTCAGCTCCCCCCTGGACTCTCACGACGCCTCGTCACAGGGCCTGGCTCCCGACACCCCTCACCTCTCCCTGCTGGCCCAGCCCAGGACCCTCAGCACCACAAGGGGATGTCACAGGTCACTCTGCCGGTCCTCGTGGGGCCACCAGGCCCAGGCCCAGCCCAGCCAGGGCCAAGACCACAAAAGAAGGGTATCCCTACTCTGGGGTCTGACTGTCCAGCAGGGGAGACAGACGGACGGCCATGACACTCAGCTCCCAGGCCCAGGGAGACCAGCCTTTCAGAGGGGCCAGCGGAGGGCGAGGTGACAGGGACAGAGCCAAGGCTCCCAGGTCCCCAGCGCGGATCCCCCCATGGCATCTGTCACGGCCCAGACACACTCAGGCAGGGGACGGCCCCCGGCTGGGCTCAGGCCACCTGCACCTGTGTCGAGAGTCCCCCCCTGGGTGGCTGCTCTCTGTCTGTCCCTGCTGGTGTGCGTCCCCTGCACCTCATCCTCACCAGGGCGGGGTGGGGCAGGGAGGGGACAGGCACGGATCACAGGGACACCCTGCATGTGGCCGGGCCTCCCCACAGAGGGGGGCAGGGGAAGGGCTGCCACTGTGCACGCGGTGGACACGGCCCAGGCTCTGTGCTCGGCCCTGGGCACCCCCAAGTGTCCAAGCTCCCTGGGTCCCCGTCCCTGCATGCTGGTGCTTCAGGGCCCAGGCAGAGGCGTGGACCCGGCATGGCCTATCCCCGAGGGTCTCCCTGCCCGCTTGGTAAGGACAGGGTGAGGGTCCCGGCCAGGCAGGGGACAGGCCTCCGGGCCTCCCAGCGCTCTGGTCTCCAGCCCCTCTCAGCCCGGGGCCGGGGTCCTCCACCTACCCCCTCTCAGCCTGGGCGGCTGCGCTGCGGGCTCAGAGGGGTGCCCGGGTGGAGGCGGCGGCCGCGGTGCCAACACCCCAGGAAGCCTTCTGGGAGGAGGGGGGCTTTCGGGCTGGGGCTCCAGGCTGTAGGGGGGACAGAGACAAAGACGGCACAGGTTGGTGGGGAGGCAGGTGATGCAGGGGCGGCCCGGGCGACCCGGGGGCGCTTCACCACCGAGCCACACCCCCAGCCCTTCATATTTTTTTAATTTTGAGACAGGGCCTCGCTAAGTTGCGGAGGCTGGCCTCCAACTTGAGATCCTCCTGCCTCAGCCTCCCGAGCTGCGGGGATGGCAGGTGTGCACCACCGCGCCCGGCACTCTGTGTGATTTGAAGTCTATGGAGGGAGCTGTGCTCAGGGCTCTAGAACATTTTCTTCCTGCAAAACAGAAACTCTGTCCCTTTAAGCTCATTCTCTTCCCCCTGGGCCCTTGACCTTGGCCATTCCACTTTGTCTCTATGGACTGGTGACTCCAGGAGCCTCAGACAAGGTACAATGACACTGTGTCCGTCTTTCTGTGGCTGCTGGCTCTTCTCTTTGGGTCTTTGGCTCAGCCAAGGTGAAGAAGGTCAAGGTCAAGGTCAAGGTCAAGAATCCTGGGGGGGCACCAGTTGCTCAGAAACTGAAGGAATGATGTGGCTCTGAAGCTGGGAGATGGGGTGGACGCCCAGGAGGAAGAAGCCACCTGTCACTGGAGCTGTTGAGGGGCAGGTGACCACGGCACCTGGGCGTCAGTGGACACTCTGACTGCCCCTTGCCCCCTGGGATAAATATCGGTCCCCTGTCACCGGTCAGTAAACGATTCTCCATAAAACACTTCTCCAGGGTCCCCAGGTGCCCCCCAGAGGACGAGCAGGGCACAAGGGAGGGAGATGGGGATCCTGTCCACGGAGGTCACCGGCACAGGGAGGCCAGTCTGCTGGCTCGCACAGCTACCATGTGTGGAGACCGCCGCCCGCTCTGCAGGAAGGGGTGTCCCAGCGCTCTGGCCTGCAGGGGTCTGGGGACTCCTGGTGGCCTACAGGGCACCCCCAGACGCCCCGCAGCCCCTGGCCCACCCACTCCTCTCCGTCTCGGTCTCCGCTGGGGCCGCAGGGCCTCACAGGAAGGACCACACCAGACCCCTGGCTTCTGTCAGGTCCTCGCGGACCCTGCCCGTAGTGTCCCCATGGCCGGGTCCTCCAAGGAGAGAGAAGCTGCCCAGCCCAGCGGCCACCCAGCCTCTCCTGACCCCTCTGCTCACCTCTCTACGTCGACCCTCCTGACCTGTCCCCAGGGATAAGGTTTCAAGCTCCTGTGCAAAGCCAGACGGAACAAGGGCACCCTCTGGGACACCGTGACACTCTTGCCCCTTCCTGCTGTCACCAAAAACAGGGACAAGGAAAAAAAGCCTACGCCGCTTCCAAACAGATCCAGTTCTCTTCCTTGGATACTGTCACCGACGATCGGCTCAGTCTACAAAAGTGGACCCTGCGGATGGGCAGGGCTGACTTATCTAGGAGACACGGTGCCCACCAAGGGACAGCAAGGGCCTCCCAGAGCCTCAAGTACGAAGCCGTCAGCCTGTGTCCCTCTGGAGTCAGGGGACCTCAAAGGCCCAGCAGGCCCTGACTGCCAAGGCCACAGCCCGTCAACCTCCCGAGGCTGAAGGTGGACGTTTGCTCTTCCTCTCCGCCCACACTTAGCAGCTGAGCTAAGATTCAGCCGGGCCTCCCCCAGAGGCCGCCACCCATCAGTGAGGGTCACCAAGCCCTGCGCACAGGCTGCCTGTTCAGAGGGGCGCAGCCCACCCTGCCCACGGCCACCAAGCACCTCGCTGGACATGGCCGTCTAGGTTTCTGCCTGACCCACAGTGTCCCATCCTGTTCGTCGGGACACTGTGCGGTTTCACCCAGTGTCTCCAGAACCCAGACAACTCAGGCACGTCAGGCAGTACCAACCTCGTCACCCAGCTGGAGGGGACCAGCAGAAGGTGGGACGCTTTGAAAACCTGTCTGAATCTTTGACATGGTTTCCCCCATCGATAGGTAGGTTCTAGTTGCCCTGCTTCGACTGTGGGCTGCCCCAGGGACTCCAATGTGGTGGGACGTGTGAGGCCATAAGTCATCAAAGGGGAGACGGCGTCCCTCCTGCTGGTAACCCAGCCGCCATGTTGTGAGGAAGCCCAAGCTGCCTGGGGAGGCCACGCAAAGGCAGCAGCCCAAAGGGAACCTCAGGACGAAACTGCACAGCAGACCCCCTGCCTAGCCCAGCCCCGTCAGCTCCAGGACTGTGAGAGATGGATACAGAGAGAGGCCACAGGACCCGCTGTGACAGGGCAACATTTCCTTATAAAGACGTCCTTCTCTGTTTCTCTGCGCACCTCAGAGGCCGTTCTAGAATCAGGCGACTCCTCCTGTGCACACTCGCGAGACTCTGCCTCTTTCCTCTCTTAAGAACCTTGACCATCTCTGGGCCTGTGTGTTTGGTTTGTCTAGTTTTCTGATTCTTTGCCCAGAATTCCTCGAAAAAGTTATCGAAAACTGTCATAAGCTCACCGGCCAGTCCTGTCGGAACCCCTGGACCCCCACAGCTCAGGAGCCCATGACTACTTAACCGTGGCCTCATCCCTGACAGGGACAGCTCTCAGGAAATGCTGACTGGGCCATGCCCACAACCCGACATGTGATAACGCCACACAGCTCTGTCCCACTGCCCCCGGCCCGCTTGAGACACCCGCGGCCCTTTCCGAGTAACAGCGGAAGCTGGATCGAGCCATCTCTTGGTAAGTATTTCCTGGCACGTCCCTGCTGCAGTCTGGTATCTGTGTCCCCGTCCCCAAGTTCACGTGTTGAAATTCTCACAGCCAAGGTGATGGCACTAGGAGGCGGGGCCTGTGATACCTGTGCAGGTCAGGAGGGTGGAGCCTCATGAATGGGAGTGGTACCCTTGAAAGAGGTCCATGGGGTGAAGGTACGGTGTGGCTTTGATCTTTCTACCATGTAAGGACACAGGAGGAGAGGGCCACCTGTGAGGAGCAGGCCCCCATGAGACACCAAATCAGCAGGCGCCTTGTTCTTAGACTTGGCCTTTAAACCTGAGAGACCTTTGTTGTTTATAAGCCTCCCGCTGTACGGGAATTTTGTTATAGTATCCACACAGACTAAGTTGCCCCTCCTTGTGGCCATGTGGCCTTCTTCTGAGCGTCTCTGAACATGGCTTTGCCCATGGTTGGCATCTGCCAGGAGCCCCGGCTTGTCTTGGGCCTGGGCCTCCCCTGCCTCGCTCTCCCCCTCCCCTCTCCGCCTCGGGAACATTCTAGAACACCCTGAGCCGCGTCTTCCCTTCTCCCTGTGACTCCCCACAACTGGTCTCCAAGGACCTCTGAGTCCTCTCCCTCCTCGTCTTGGGTGACAGGGACTCAGTCGCTCTTCTCCCTGCCCCTTCAGCCTCTGCCCTCCTCATGTCCACAGGCGCTTCCTCATCTTGCCTCCTCTACTGAGTATGCCCAGATGGCGGGGTCACTACTGAGCATGCCCAGATGCCAGGGTCACTGTATGACCTCCAGGGTTCCTCCCGGGATGGGATGCCCGCAGCCTCCTCAGGGTCAGGCAGCTCATTTCCTTGGGGTGAAGCTGGCATCGGGACAAAACCCTGCAGGGCCCGGGTGGGCACGGGGCTGCCTAGACCGGGTCCCGTGGGGCACCTCCCAGGGGGCACCGGCTCTGCATTTTCCTGGGTGCAGCCATTTACAGAGCTCTTGAACACACGCACGCGTCCGTGAGATCCCCACGGTCTGCCAGGTGGGCACTGCTGTCCCCATTTGCAGAGAGACTGAGGATGGAGAGGCAGACTCATGGGCCCAGGCCCCAGCCAGGCCCTGATGGGCACGTTTCCCACCGCGTGGCGCTTCCTGATCAATCTCCCTCTGCTGTGGCCAGGTCCTAAAACCCAGGCTCCTTCCTGGACAAGGCTCTGTGCTCCGTGAGCCAAGAAATGACCAGGGGTCACCTCACCAGATCCAGGCCCGGGAGGTGCTCCATCAGGTGGCATCACCTGATTGCAAGTCTGAGCTCAGGAGCCTGGGGCCACTCTTGAGCCAGGCTTCCCTCTGCCAGGACCTGAGCCTGCTCCCTGCATGACCCATGTCCTCTCGGCAAACCAAGCAGCAGCAGGGCTGCAGGTGCCAGATGGAGGCTGAGGCAGGAGGATCGTGTGCTCAAGGCCAGCCTCAGCAACTTAGCGAGGCCCTAAGCAACTCAGCAAGACCCTTGAGACTCAGGTCTCAAGACGGACCTGTCTGGAGGTTCCTGGGGGATCAGCTGCGGCTCCCAGGCCTGGTTGGAATGGGGTCTCTGCTCTATGGCAGAAGTCACCACCGACAACTAAACGCTTGGTACATGCTGTTCCAGTCTCTGAGAATGCTGTTCCCCGTGGCACATAAGGTGCCTTGGGGTGAGTCCAAATGGGGTAAGGCAGGTGGGACAGGAGGCGGGGCTGCAGCTGGGGGTCCTGCCTGATGAGCCCCATCCTCAGGATCTCCCCAACAGACACGAGGACTATGCATCTGGCCCAAGTCCCTCATCACCAAGACAACCCTCTTGCCAACCTGCATCTCAAAGAAACTGACCACGTGCCCTGGCTCACCTGGCCGCCTGCTCGTTCCTCTCCTGTCCCCTGCCAAGCCTCTGATGGCGGGTTCTGCCAGGTGGACCCCAAGCGCAGGCCACACTCCCCCTCTCTGCCTTCCCCACGGCACCCCCTCCCCCCGCCCTGTGTCCCCTGTACCTGAACTTGTAGTTGTCCGGCAGGAAGTAGCCCATCTTGCAGTCCTGCCGGGCCCGGAAGATCTGTTTGAGCAGGTTCTGCTTGCTGAAGCCGTAGCCGTTCAAGACGCGGCCCCCGAAGAGGAGCTTCCCCCCAGCAAACATCTGTGGGCAGTAGAGGACGTGGCCTGAGCCACCTGCCTGGGGAGGTGGCCTGAGCCTGGCCTCGGCCCCCCTTGCTTGGCCTTTAGCCTCTGCTGGGCCAGGCTGCTGGACCCTCCCAGGTCCCTGGGGCCAGGACAGGGTCTTCTGATCCGAGGTCCACTCGCCTGCCCAGGGCCATTTGTCCCCTCTGCTGCTCACCCACTTACTGGGATGTGGCTTATCGCTCATCCCAGGGAATGGGGTCCCTTTGGCGGTTAACCAGGAAGGCAGGACCCCGAAGTCAAGAGACCGCGAGACCGGGACCCCTGGGGGAGGTGGCACAGGACCCATCGGGTGGCTGGACATGCAGACGAGCCAGTCAGGGTGACACGGGGGAGTCTCTCAGGGGCGTTTTCTGAGTCGGCCATGACACACTGTTTGTAGCATCAAGTGACGTGGGAACAGAGGAAGGGACGTGGACTCCCTGGTGAAGGGCCACCCGTCCTTTGGTCTCTTGGGATGGGGGACACGGGGGATCAGCCTAGGGCCCCGCCTGGCTCTGTGCACCTGGTGACACAGGTCAGTCCTGCTCTCTGATCCCCAGGGGCCCGGGCTGGGGGACCCAGAGTGGAGGGCAGGGAGCTGGCCGTCCGTCCCCAGGCCCCGCTCACCAGGATCATGCCCTGGACCACAGCAAACCTCTTCACCAGCAGGGCCGGGCTCTTCTGCAGGGGACCGTGCAGGTCATAACGCAGCAGGCGGTACGGGTCGTGGCGACACTGCACAGAGACAGGCTTCACAGTCACCCCATGCCAACGGGACACACCAGGGTCACCCCTTCTGCCCCCCAGGAGGGTCCTGGATCTGCGTGGCGCCCTCTACAGGTCAGCAGTAGGCCAGCTGCCCACTGGCCTGGCCCTCCGGAGTGGCCCTGCAGAGCCCTGAGAGGGGCACTGTGCCCCTGGTGGACCTGCATCCAGGCTGATGAGTCCACATCCCATGGCACCAAGGATGTCCCCAACTGTCCGCCAGGGCTGTCCCTCCCCTGCTCCTTCCAGCGGGTCCAGTCCCGTGCCAGGACCTGAACTGAACCCAGAGCTCTAGGTAGGGCCAGATCCCAGGACGGGCACAGAGCAGGGTCTCAATGAATAGTTCCCTGAGCCAGGGCCGTAGCACAGGCCTGTCATCCCAGCAGTTTGGGAGGCTGAGGCAGGAGGATCAAAAGTTGGAGGCCAGCCTTGCAACGTAGCAAAGCCTGAGACAACTTGGTAAGATGGTATCTCTAAAGAAAACGTAAAAAAGGGGCTGGGGGGCTGGGGATGCGGTTCAAGCGGTAGCGTGCTCACCTATCACATGCGAGGTGCTGGGCTGGATCCTCAGCACCACATAAAAATGAAAAATAAATAAAGATATTGTGTCCAACTACAACTAAAAAATAAATATTAAAAAAAATTTCTGGGGAAGAGGATACTCGGGATTGAACCCAGGGACTCTCTACCATGGAGCCACACCCCAGGTCCTTCCATTTTTATTTCGAGACAGGGCTTTGCTAAATTGCTGAGGCTGGCCTCCAACTGTGATCCTCCTGCCTCGGCCTCCTGAGCCACTGCTGGGATGACAGGAGTGAGACCCTCTATATGGCTCCTTAAGGTCCCCTTTAGGCTTCATCGTCAATGAATTCAGACTGTGCAGATGACACCTGTGCGGAAACCCAGCCCACCTGCCCAAACCCCACACATCCTGGGAGGCACTTGCTGGAATCCAGGAGGTGACTGGTACAGGGTCCTGGGCACTGATAAGCTCTCCTGTCATGGCCCTCACTGGGGCCTTCTGGGGCTGCCAGAAGCTTCTGCAGGGCCTGGCTTGTGTCTGAGTGCACAGCAGGTACCTCGGCCTGGCAGAGTCCTAGCGCACAGTGGAACAGAGGGCAGAGGGAGGGACGTGCAAAGGCCCTGAGGAAGAGAAGGGGTGTGGCCTCTGTGCCAGATGTTCAGCAGGTCCTAGCACTGCAGGGGCTTCCTCTGGCCTTTGGGGTCTCCTCGCTGGGCCCAAACCAACCTGGATGCAGGGCGAGGCGCGGCCCTGCTGCTTGTGGTTGTACAGGGTGTCCAGCACCCACTGCAGCTGCGCTGTGCTGCCCAGGCTCTGGCTCGAGACGATCCCGAACACCAGCACTTGGCTGGGGTCGCGGGGTGCGGACAGGAAGCGCTCCAGCTCCACGTCGGACACCAGGGGGGCCTTCACCATGCACCTGCAGCCAGCCCGGATGTCCTCCCTGCGCAGCAGCTTCCGGAGCACCAGGGGACAATCAGAGGGCGAGGCCGCCCACCTTGTGGGGCTGTGCACCTCTTTGGCCATCTTCCCCCTGCGGCAGGAGCATCCAGAGGGATCCTCAGGGGGCCACTCACAGGCCCCTGCCCCAGCTGGGCTGCCCATGAACAAGGACCCGCTGTGGGGGGCGGGGAGGCTGTGGGCGGAGTCCATTCTGGCCTCACCAGCCAGGTGTGCTCGGCCTCACAGGCCCCTGGTGTCCCTGCGCCTCTGTTTCCTGGGGGCCAACGAGGTGGGTGACTCTCTCCCACACCCCTCGGCCTGCTGCGTGCTCTGCAGGCCTGTCCCCTTGACAGTCAAGACAGACCCTGAGCTGGCCTCTTTCCCTGACCTCCACCAACGTCAACTGTCTAAGCCTCCTTTTTTTTTGGTTTAGGGTACTGGGGGTGGAACCCAGGACCGAGCCATGCTAGGCAAGGGCCCTGTCACTGAGCCACGTCCCCAGGCCTTGGAATTTTACTTTGAGACAGGGCCTCACTAAGTTGCCCAGCCTGGCCTCCAAACTTTCCATCCTCCTGCCTCAGCCTCCAGAGTCACTGGATGACAGTGTGCGCCACTGCGCCTGATTAAGCTTCCTTGTTGCTGAAGTGCCTCTTAAAGGGGCCTGTGCTTTCCTCCTGGCCTCTCTGTACTCCATCCTTTGCTCGGTGTGCCCAGGGATCCTGTTAAACCCCAAGTCGCACCGTGCCTCTACTCTCTGAAACCCTACAGGGGGCTTTCCTTCTTTTTACAGAATAAAAGCCAAAGTTCCCACAATGCCTGGGTGGTCGCGAGGTGGCTGCTGAGCATGGGGGAGGCCCCGGGTTCCATCCCAGCACCCAATCATTCAAGAAATCCAAAAATAGATAAAAATGTAAAAGCCTGTCTCATGTTAGGGACCTTCCCGTCTTGCACCAGGATGAGCCCCAAAGGATCCAGGCTTTAAACCCAGGAGAGTTCAGCTATGAGGGGACCCAGGGAGAGGTAGAGAGGTAGGAGAACTGGCCTCTGATTCCGCAGCGGGGACACCTTTGATAAGTGGGACGCCAAAATCCAGGCATCCGCATAGGGAAGGCTGGTCAATCCAACTCCCCGATAGAGAAATGGGAAAAAAACCCCCAAAATCCTGAGGAGCAAGTAAAAGACACTCTAAGCAAAAGACGAATAGGACATGGGGGGCATCCGGAAGTCCTCCCACACGTGGTGGCTCATGGCTCTGCTTTGTGAAGGCCGCTACATGGACAAGAGCCACTTGACGTCCAGCCAGATGTGGACGGGGGCAGCTGACACCCCAGCACATCAGCCAAGGGGTGCAGAAGACCGAAATTAATTCAGCAAAAAAAAGCCCTGTCAACCCCCGTTTATCAGAGCTCTGGAGTGGAATTAAAACAAAAATCCTAACAACCATCAGGGAAGTAAACTGCTAAATATTGGAAAGAGGACACTGTGACATTTTGACTTCCTCCTCTGCCACCCACAGCCCCCAGGTTGGGGGATCCGTGGGAAGGACAGTCCACGTTCCTGGCCCAGCCTGCGGGTCCCATCGGGCTGGGGTGGTGGCTCAGTGGTAGAGCACTTGCCTGGCAGGTGAGAGGCCCTGGGTTCCATCCTCAGCACCACAGAAAAATCAATCAAATAAAGGTCCATTGACAACTAAAAAAACTATTTAAAAAAATCTGGTTTCTGCCTGGAGGGTGCAGGGGCACAGGCTTGTCATCCAACGGCTCAGGAGGCTGAGGCAGGAGGATCGGGAGCTCAAGGCCAGCCTCCGCCACTTAGCGAGACCCTAAGCAGCTCAGCGAGACCCTGTCTCTGAATTAAAAAACAACAAGGGCCGGAGACGGGGCCCCGGGGTTGAGTGTCCCTGGGTTAAATCTCAAGCTGCCCACTCCCCTAACAAAAGAAAAACCACAAACATGGTCCCACACCTGGCCCCTAGACCCTTCCATGTACGAGAGCTTCGAGGCCTTGGTCCACTCTACGCCTCTTCCCTGGCCTCCCTATTCCTAGAACTTTTGGTGTGTCCTTTGCTCCTTCTGCTTCTCTTCCACCAAGAGGCTGAGTCTCAGGTCTTGGTCTTTAGACGTTCCCCATGAGCACTTCCCAGGGCCCTTTTCTGCCCCAAGAGTCTCAGTGAACCAGCCAAAAAGCAGATGAGGGCCCTGAGCTGATCCCCCAGGGACCCCCAGACAGGCCCATTTTGAGACCTCGGTCTCAAGGGTCTCGCTGAGCTGCTTAGGGCCTCGCTGAGTTGCGGAGGCTGGCCTTGAGCTCACGATCCTCCTGCCTCAGCCTCCTGAGCCGTTGGGATGACAGGCCTCCAGCACTTTCTAGATCTCCCTTCTCCTAGCTGCTCTCCCTGGGCTCTGGCCCGGGCAGGAGAACTGTGCGCAGCACCCAGGTCAGCTCCTGCCCTCTCCCAGCCTGGGGTTTAGCTCCAGGACGGAGGGACGCAGCACTTGGCTCCCATCAGGTTCTCCCTGCCCATCCCAGACGCCTCAGGGGAAGGGGTCAGCCCACCTGAACGTGATGGAGGCCCTGGTGTGGACTCTGGTGCCCTTCTTCCGGGAGGGGCTCATGGAAATAGACTCTGCATCCTCTTTTATAGACTCTTCGACAAGGGAATCTGGCCGGGCCGACTGGGAGCGGGAGAGGATGTCGGCCATGTGGGAACTGGATCTGAAGACCTTTTCCAGATGAGAGCCGGACTTCAGCCTCACCCGGCCGATGTCGGGGTCCTCCCTCTTGGCGGGGTACTCGATGGTGAACAGACCTGGTAATAAGAGATACTGCTGTCCCGTTTCATCACAGATGGGCCACCTTTGTCCCTGCTCCTGGGCTCCACCCAGTGGAACGCCCTTTTGCTCACCTCGTCCCTGCTTGTCCATGTCTAGAGATTCTCGGGCCCCAACCATAGCCCAGCCAGCGATCAGCCTAAGAATGGCTGCCTCTCCCTCCTTCCCCCCACTTTCCCCCAGGGGCCTGGCTTGGCCCCAGCAGCCAACACAGAGCTTGGGTCCACAGTCAGTTCCTGGCTCATGCTGTTCCAGGCTCTGAGATTGCTGTTCCCTGTGCCTCAAGATAAGAAGTCCATCTGGTTTTTTTTGTTTTTTTTTTTGGTATAGGGGATGGAACTCAGGGGCAGTTAAACTCTGAGCCCCCGTCCCCAGCCCTGTTTTTGGCATTTTATTTAGAGACAGGGTCTCGCTGAGTTGCTCAGGGCCTCCATGAGTTGCTAAGGCTGGCTTTGAACTTGCGAGCCTCCTGCTTCGGCCTCCTGAGTCACGGGGATGACAGGTGTGGGCCACGGCTCGTTCTTTTACACTGTACTTGGTACATGACAGTTGTACCTCATGGTGACATTCGTTGTGACCTGTGTGTCCAGGCACACAACAGGACGGTATGATTCATATCCTCGTCTTGCTTTCCCTACTAGACGGGAAAATTTGGAGGCCAAGGGCCTCTCTTTCTCCATTCCCTTACCCAAGCATTGACTGAATGAGTCGACTCGGAATAGACAGATGACCCGGGACAGGGCTCCCTCCTTCTGAGGACCCCTGGGGTGACCGGAAGGGGACTAGAGCAGGTGTGAAGAGCCCCGGAGCCCCGAGGAGGGTGGGCCACATTCTGCTGGGTTGGGGGGCAAGGCAGACTGCCCCTCAGGACAAACGGCCTAAGTCTCTGGAGGCAAAGACAAAGTCCCTAGAGAGGCCCCTCCATGCCTGGTCAGGGGTGCCGTGGAGCAGAGCTCAGTGTCCCCAATTTCCAGGTCCCCCAGCAGGAGGGGACAGCTGAGGTTGGGAAGGGCCTGGGGGTGCCCTTGGGCCTAACAGGGACAACTGGGGAGGGGACAGCTTTTGACCTTCCCACAAGGAGAGAGGAACAGGAGCTGCAGATAGGTGACAGGTGAGATGGGTCACCAAGCTGAAGAGGTGACACAGTGTGTACGTGGGGACCCAGAGGGACACAGGATGATGACGAGGGGCCTGGGAATAAGACACTGACGTGGAGCGGAGCCTGACCACTGCTGCCCGGGTCCCCACGTGGGACGGCAGTGAGGAGCTCAGTGCCCGCCTGGTGGCCGCCCGCTGCCCTCACCTGCAGCCAGCAGGATGGAGTTCAGGAACTGAGTCACCGTCTTCTGGAACCTCCTCTTGATCTCCGCCAGGGCTCGGGTCAGCTTTGACACCTTGTCGTCCGAGCCCCCGACCCTGCGGGACGGCTGAGGGAGGAAAGGGCAGGGGTTGTGGCCACCTGTCCCCCTCCGCCTGCAGCACCCCTCTCCCTCTCCCTCCCGTGACTTCCTGCGCCTCGGCCCAGACCTGACCAGACCTCCCCACCCTGAAGGGCTTCCCGTGGGCCTCGCTGTCCTTGGCCTGGACGCCCGACACGCTCTCCGTGTCCGCGCTTTGTGAAGACACGAGGGGTGTTGCAGCCTGTCTCCCCCAAACCCTGCGAGCTTCTAACTGCTAAGTAGTTGAGGCTGACCGTCCCCCAAAGGCCCGTGTGATCAAAGTGTGGCTCTTAGGGTGGAGTGGAGCCTTTAAGAGGTGGGGCTTAGCGGGAGGACTTTAGGTCATTGGGGGCGGGCCCTTGTTGAGGTGGTCTGACGGACTCCAGCCCTTTCCCTCTTTCTCTTTTTCTTCCTGGCCATGAGTTCAGTGGTTCTGTCCCACCACACGCCCCCTGCCATGGCACACTGCCTTGCCACAGGCCCCAAACCACAGAGCATCATGAACTGGAACTTCCAACACTGTGAGCAAACAAATAACCTTTCTTCTTTATAAGCTGATTATCTCAGGCGGTTTGTTACAGTGATGGTCTCTGGGTCTCAGTGCCTATCACACAGAAGGAGCTCAATAGATGCTGTCCGTGAAGTGTGGCACTTTTGCTGCCTGTTGTCCTGTGTGGTGGGAGAATACTGGCTGCCACCAGCTCCCAAATGAAAACTTGTCATTGACCAAGGTTACAGAAACTGACTGGTCACTGGGGGGCACAAAGGCCGAGGACTTTCGCCTCGATTCTGCAGGGTCACTGCGGCCTCCTCCCAGGAGTCCCAGGTGAACTCCTGCACACCTATCTCCATTCCAGGGGCTGTTTCCCAGGGAAGCCAACCGCAGACTTGCTCTGGACATCAGGGGCAGCTCTAAGCAGCTAGAGCTTCCAGACTGAGCCCGGCTGGGCCTGATGTCTTCTCCCAGAACCTTTCTGATTTCCTCAGCCAACGGCAACTGCTCTCGGCTGAACCTCCACATCCATCCACTCCTGTCTGCCTGGGGTCTTGTTCGTATTTTGCTTCCTTTGTCCCTATCCTTGGCTGGCTCCTGGTGGGCAGGTCCAACGCTTTCTATGTTCCTCACTTAACACAGCGTGGGAGTGGGAGGCTGAGGCAGGAGGATCGAGAGTTGGAGGCCAGCCTCAGCAACTCAGTGAGGCCCTGAGCAACTCAGGGAGACCCTGTCTCTAAATAAAAAAATAAAAAGGGCTGGGGACAGGGCTCAGGGATTAAGAGCCCCTGGGAACCCCAGGCAATCCCCAGTTTGGTGGAGGTGACAATGAAGGAGTGCCATGTTGGAGCTGTCACTGCCGGGGGGAGGGGCTGCTGAGCAGGAGACACAGACTGGACCTGGAGGGGCCGGGGGGCGGAGGGCCTTCAACATGTCCTCGAATTTTGTCCAGCGTCCTTCTCCTCCTCCTGGTCAAAGCACCCTGATTTGCCTTTAGGACAATACTCTGCCTCGTCCCTTGCCCCTCTGGTTCATGTGAAGCTAATGTCACACCCTGACCCTAAGGATGGTGTGACACTCAAGTGTGGCCCACTGGGGCAGCGCAGGGGGACACTTTAGTCATGGGCAGCCATCGGAGCCCCTGAGAAGTGATGCTGTTGCTTTCTCTCCTCCTCCTCGCTCTCTGTGGTCCTGGGACTAAACCAGGGCCTCACGCCTGCTGGGCGTCACGTTGGCACTTCCGCTGGAGCACTTGGGACGTCACCGTGGGCAGGATAAGAGCTCAAGAGACGCTTGTGGCCATTAGGAGAGAAACTCTAGGAGACTAAATCTGACCCAGACGAAAGCAGGACCAAGGGAGGGGAACGTCCGGTGGAATCTCGGGAGGGCCTGGATCCAGCCATGCCTGAAGCCGCCCATCAGCAGACTTCTCAAGTTCATTGAGCCGACACGTCCTTCTGTCATGGTTAAGCCCATCCACGTTGGATTCTGCCACTGACAAGTGACAGACTCCTGACTGATACAAAAAGTTCACTAAGGACAAGAAGGTGGTTCTCAGGTTAAGTGGTGGGTGACAGTAGAGTGACACGGGGCTTTGCCTGGGAGAGTGGTGGGCAGTGGGAGCAGAGACCCTGGGACAGGAAGTGGCAGGTCCCGGGGTCGGGGCTCCACGCGTGGCTCTGCCTTACCCGTTTCTCTGTCATGGTCCCGTGGGGACAGGTTCTGGCCGACACGGTGAGCGTCACCGTCTCGTTCAGGGAGGTGAAGGTGACCACGATGGAGTCCTGCCCCAGCATCGTCAGCTTAATCTGCTCGTTCACCTGCAGACGAGGAAGGTGGCCCTTAGAGGTCCCGGCCTGCGCTGTCCCTCGCACCCTGTCCTGAGGCACAGGGTCCTCTGGGCTCAGCTGAAGGCCCTGAGACCTTCCTGGAGCTTGGGGGGGTCCGGCAGGAGGGGACAAGCCCAGCAGCTGAGGCCCCAGCCCCAGGGTGACCAGCTGGAGTCCAGCCAGGTTGGCCTGGGACAGCTGGGATCAGAAGGTCACCCTCTGTCCCTGGACGGGCAGCTGGGCTACTCAGTACCCAGACACCAGGTCGGACTGTGAGTCTTGTCCTGTAGCAAACAGGAGGTGACACGGCGGGTAGAGCCAGAAAGCCGCCCCCCGCAGGTGGGTGGGCAGATGGCAGGAACCAGGGGGGCTGAGCCATGGCCGCTCCCCCATCCCCCTAGAGTCACTAAATGCCATTCTTTACCCCAAGAGGGAGCCCAAGATGGTGGGAAGGGACAGGAGCTCTTTTTCACCACTTCCAAAGACAGGGGCTTGCTTCTGGCCAGCCCCAGAGACGGGCTCAGAGAGGGCGAGCTACCCCCCTAACGACACACAGCTGACCGGGATTCCCAGCTGCCTGCGGTCAGCAAGCCCCACGGCCTCGCTGAATCGCAAACCCTTCAACACGAAGCAGTTGAGAGGCTACTGTCAGGTTCAAAGGAGATGCTTCAAAATTGTACCAGTGGCCTCGTGAGCCACACAGGTCCCCTGTCCGCATCCCAGCGGCCCACAGCCCACTGCTGGCCGCACCCCTCATGTCTCACCCATCACCCCCCATTTCTCACCCGAGGCCACGATTGGGAGGCAAACGGACCCATCTAAAGCCATCTGGGTTCCCTGATTCTCTGGGAAGCTTCTCGGTCCCCACTCACCCCCCCATCATGAAATCATCTGTAACTCTGTCCCCCGCTCCCTGTCCCCACAGCCCGGGCCTGGAGACCATTAAGTCCTTTGAATGAAAGGGCCTCTTATAAAGAGAAAGAAAAGTGCCACCTACACTTGGAATCATGTCAGGTCGACCTAGGAAGCCCCCTCCCTCGGCTCTCCCCTGGTCCACGCGTGGCCTGGCCCTGTCCTGCCAGGTCCCCATGCAAAAGCTGGCCTGAGACTCCTGTCCTTTCCAAGCCAACAGCTGGCTGAGTGCAGTGGGGCACGCCTCTCATCCCAGCGAACTGGAGGCTGAGGCAGGAGGACTGCGAGTTTGAGGCCAGCCTAGGCATTGAGGGAGGGCGTAAAGCGCAGCAAGACCCCAGATCTAAGGGAAAAAATGGAATAAGGAGGCGCTGGGGCTGAGGCCCCGAGTGGAGCACCCCGGCTTCAGTGCCCCGAGCAAAACACTAAGACCAACCACGGGTTCCACTTCCAGCGGAGCTGAGCCAGGATCTCAAAGGCTGACCCTCCCATGGGCGGCCATGAACTTGAAGGAGAAGAGCCCCAAAGCTCTAAGAGTGACCATGAGGCAGGGGATTTGGCGGACGAGGGCGGGAGAGTCTGTGTCCCCCAGTCCTGGCCCTGAAGGCGGGTCACGGCCACGGCCAAACGCTACCATGTCTCCTGGCACAAGAACCCAGAAGACAGAACCTGGGGCCACCACAGTCAAGTGCAGGGGACTGCAGAAGGGACGGGGCCAAGCAAGAAGGAGGGCCCAGAATCTGGGTGCAAACTGGCCACCCGAGAGCGGCCAACCCAGGCCGGGTGGCAGCATGGGGACAGGGACCTGAGGGCTGAGCCGCTGCCTGCCGAGCTGAGAGGAGCCGAGGCTGGCGGAGTGAGTGCCACCCAAGTCACCGCCAGTTACCGCGACCACAGCAGCAGGCTCAGGAGAGACCATGGGAACCCAGAGATTTCACATGTGACATCTGCCATGTCACCTGAACTCCCGAATGACTCCAGGGGTAACTTGATACTGGACTCAATCCCAGAGCCCCCAAAAGGAGGATCAGGAGGAGGAAGAGGAAGAAAAGGAGGAGGAGGAGGAGGGGAGAGGAGGAGGGAGAGGAGGAGGAGGAGGAAGAGGAAGAAAAGGAGGAGGAGGAGGAAGGGGAGGAGGAGGAAGCAGAGGAGGAGGAGGTGGAGGAAGAGGAAGAAAATGAGGAGGAGGAGGAAGGGGAGGAGGAGGAAGCAGAGGAGGAGGAGGAGGAGGTGGAGGAAGAGGAAGAAAAGGAGGAGGAGGAGGGGAGGGGAGGAGGGAGAGGAGGAGGAGGAGGAGGAGGAAGAGGAAGAAAAGGAGGAAGAGGAGGAAGGGGAGGAGGAGGAGGAGGAGGAGGAGGTGGAGGAAGCAGAGGAGGAGGAGGAGGAGGAGGAAGAGGAAGAAAAGGAGGAGGAGGAGGAGGAGGGGAGGGGAGGAGGGAGAGGAGGAGGAGGAGGAGGAGGGGAGGGGAGGAGGGAGAGGAGGAGGAGGAGGAAGAGGAAGAAAAGGAGGAGGAGGAGGAAGGGGAGGAGGAGGAAGCAGAGGAGGAGGAGGAGGAGGAGGTGGAGGAAGAGGAAGAAAAGGAGGAGGAGGAGGAAGGGGAGGAGGAGGAAGAGGAGGGGGAGGGGAGGGGAGGAGGGGGAGGGAAAAGGGGAGGGGGAGGGGGAGAGGAGGGGGAGGGGAGGAAGACTTAGATGATTCCCCCAGAGAGGTCTTGGGGGTTTTCAGGGAGGAACCAGGGACACCAGAAATGGTCAATATTTGGGTAAAAACAAAGGGTCCGAGACAGCGTGCAACGTCCCCAGCCTGACACCCAATACCTCCTCCTCTCTCCACCTACCGCATCCTACGCACCTGGGTCCCACCTCTCATTCACAAAAAGCTTGGGAACTCTTTTTTTTGTAGTATTCAGGGTTGAAGCCAGGGGGCGCTCTATCACTGGGCTGCACCCAGAGCCTTTGTACTTTATCCTGATTGGGTCTTGCTAAACTGCGGAGGCTGGCCTTAAATTGGAGATCCTCCTGCCTCAGCCTCTCAAGCTGCTGGGATCAGAGGCCTGTGCCACCGTGCCTGGCAAAGCCACTGGGAGCTCTTGAAGACTTAGGGCTTAGGCTGCCTGCCCTCAAGCCATCTGCCGTCTTCGTGGAGACGAGGTTTTCACGCGGCTCTGGAGACGTAAACGCGATGACCACATGACAGTCCACCCTAGACTGAGTAGGAGGAACCCAGCTGGGCACTGGCCACACTCTGGAGAAGGCGACCGAAGGACCCACCTCACGACAGACCTGCGGAGTCAGAGCCTCCTGGAGGCCGGGCCTCGGATCTGCATTTCAGTTAAAGCCCAAAGGTGACTGTGCAATGCAGAGCCGAGGACCCTGTCACCACACAACTAACTGCAGAGGGCCTTGTCCCTGCCAGGCACTGCGAGGAGACACACGGGCGTGGGCTGGGGTGCCCGACCCCTGATTGGTGACCCCTAACTAGGGGGATTTTGTCCCTGGAGGCAAATTTGGCAATGTCTGGAGATGGCTTTGATTGTCCCCACTGGGAGAGGCTCTCCTCCTGGTACCCAGTGGGATTCTGCTAAACATCCCGTGAGACAGGGACAATGAAATAGTACCTGTCCCCAAGTGTCACTAGCACCAGGGATGAGAAACTGCCCTTGGTAAAGCCCTGAGCACATATGACCATTTAATATCACAAATTCAGTATCACTTGCTATGTACCAACTCTCTGAGGAACGACTAGACAGATGATCCAATGAGTGAGAAAAGGGTTCATGATCATCAGCCATCTGTCTCGACTCCTGGTTTGTTTGTTTTTTTTAATAATAAAGTTATAAATATAACAAAGACCTGGGGAGACCAGCACAGAATGGCTGACTTCCTCTACTGTCACGAAATAGGCATTCAAAAGAAAGCCACCAACTACTGTAATTGTCAACTTCAGAAAGTAAAGGAGCTGGGCCTGGCTCAGGAGGCTGAGGCAGGAGGCTCGCAAGTTGGAGGCCAGCCTCGGCCACTTAGCAAGGCGATGAGCAACTCAGTGAGACCTTGACTCTCAACAAAATGCGAAACAGGGCTGAGGATGGGGCTCAGTGGTGGAGTGCCCCTGAGTTCAATCCCCGCCCCAAAAAGTAAAGGATATTTTTACAATAAAATGTAATAATATTCATAGTAAAATTTCAGTAGGAACAATAGTGCCAGTTAGAGGATGGTGCATTGGAGGCCAGCCTCAACAAAAGCTGCCGCCCACCCCCACTGCCCAGCCCTACCTTGTACTCCAGGGAGAGCAGACTTTCCGTCTTGGAGGTCCAGCTCCACTTGTGGACGGTGTAGCCCTTGTGGTCATTGGTCGTCCCGCCTTCATCATCGAAGACCAAGACGTACGGGGAGCTGGGAGAGACGCTGGAGTGAGAAGCCACTGCCAGGCCCTGGAGGGACACCCTCATCCCCACGGGCAGGTCCCCTGTCTAGGATGTTCTGAGGTCCCCTGGCACCTGTTGAGGCTCTGGGGGGGTCTGTAGGAAGCGCCATTCTGAGGAGGATCGACAGCATCAGGCCAAACCCCAAGGAGGGAGGAAATGAAATTTGTGCTCTGAACATATGACTTAGCAGGCATCAAAATGGGAACTGGCACACTTAAAATATGAGAATAACTCCTTCCTTTTAAGAAGTGTTCCTTGCCAGACACCGTGGTGCACTCCTGTAATGACAGCAGCTTGGGAGGCTGAGGCAAGAGGCTCGCAAGTTGGAGGCCAGCCTCAGTAAAAGCAAGGCACTCATCAACCTAGTGAGACTCTTTTCTCTCAAGAAAATACAAAATAGGGCTGGGGATGGGGCTCAGTGGTCGAGTGCCCCCGAGTTCACTCCCTAGTACCCTCCTTCAAGCAAAAAAAGAACAGTTCCTATGGAAAGTCACATAAAAATCAGCCTCTGGCTGGGGGAAAAAATATGTGCTTCTCTTAAGAGACACACAGAAGTGCTATGCGTGCCTCTCCTTCACCCGTTCCTGAGACAAGATGCTTTTCACCACTAAAGAATTCTTCTGGAAGCCAGGCATGGTGGTGCACGCCTGTGATCCCAGCAACTTGGGAGGCTGAGGCAGGGGGGATTGTAAGTTCAAGGCCAGCCTCCGCAACTCGGTGAAACCCTTCTCAAAATAACAAGGCCTGGTGGTAGAAGGCCCCTGGGTTCAATCCCCAGCATGCAGGAAAAGGAAGAAGGAAGGAAGGAAGGAAGGAAGAATTCTAGAACTGTCACCAACAATCAAGATCTCCGGGGGCCTGGTGGAGGAGGACTTAGGGAGTAGCCCTTCTCATTGGCTGTACCCAGGGCTGTGTTCCTGCAGACATTGCCAGGCCCCGGCCTCGCTGCCTCCTTGGACCTCTGAACACCACCTTGTCCTCCCTTAAGAGGGACTCTCGGTCACCATTCAGTGCCCCCACCACCTGAAGGGGCTGGGACCCCCCACTGCCCACTTACTGGGACTTTGCGTTATAGTGGACATAGCCGTGGCCTTCGGCGCTGAACAGGGCCAGAAAGGTGAAGTTAGGTGTGTCACTAAAAAGACAGGTGATGGCTCTGGCCCGGCAGCAGGTCGGGATCTGACACATGGCGACGTTTCCAGAAGGATAGCTGGCGGGAAGAGTCAAGGACAACTAGAGCCGACGCTTCCCTTCTCTGCTCCAGGGCCCCAGGCTGGCAAATCTACACGTCACCTACCTGGTGCCGCCTTCTCTGGCTTGGAGAGCTCGCCCGCACTTTGCATAGGGCACGACCAAAGGATTCCGGAGACCACCCAGGGCCCCGGGGGTTTCCCTGAATCTTCTTGCCGCCCACCTTGTGGAGGATGGTCTTGTCATCATCTCACACAGAAGAGTTTCCTGGGCTTCACGGGTTTGGGGGACATGGAACTTTCAGTGCTAACATCAGTCAAGTCCTGGGAAACCAAGGACCAAGGTCATTCTCCTGATGGGGAGTCCAAGCTGTAGAAAGTGTTCCATGTCACACCCCAAGGAAATCGGTGGCAGAGCCAGGATCTGATCTCTGGAGACATTTAGTTCTGCCAGGCTGCCTCCAATCTAGGAGAAAGAGTGATTTTCCCTGTCGATTTCCCGCCAAAGAGGCTACCAGAAGCATTAATCCTGACTGGGGAGGACACAGTGTTGGTGGCTACTGTCTGGCGTGCTGGGGTTTCAGAAGTGGTACCCTGGACACTTCAGTGATTGGCACTGGGATCTACTCTCCTAAATAATTATGGTCAGCTGAAAAGCGAAGAAATTAACAGATAGAAATAATAACAATAATAATAATAATAATAATAATAATAATAATAATAATAATAATAATAAAAATAACCTAAAAGAAATCCTGGAGCTGAATGTACTGAAATAAAAAATTCACTAAACAAATTCAACAGCAGATTAGAAGTACTAGAAGAAAAAAAAATCATTGTATTCAAAGATAAGTCCGTTAAAATTATCCAGAAGAATTGGTTGCAGAAAGAAAAGAGAATAAAGAAAAGTAATGAATTCAGAGTGGCCTCTGGGAGGCCGTCCAACGTACCAACACATGCATCATGGTCCCCTGACAAAGCTAGAGAGAGAAGAAAGAAAGAGTATTCGAAGAAATAATGGCTGACACTCCTCTAATTTGATGAAAGGCATGAATCTGCATATTCCAACTTCAAGTAGGATTGATTCAACGATCTTTCACACTGAAACACAGTTCAATTAAACCATCCAAAGAAAAAAGCAGAGAATCTTGAAAACAGCAAGAAACTCACGTAAGAGGGACCTTCAAGAAGATCAATAGCTGGTTTCCCAACAAAAATCTAAAATTGAGTATTCCTGTATTTTCTGTTGGAATTTTTCCTTTTGAAATATGGTTTGAATGATAAATAATAAAGCAACAATTACCCATCTGTTAACGGGCAGAGAGTGCACCTACGAAGGTGTAGTTTCTGATAACAATAATTTAAAAGGGAGGGGTGGAGCTATTTAGGAACCAGAGTTTTATATACTATTGAGGGTTTTTGTTAATTCAAATGATTTTATCAGTTGTCGTAACCGTTTCCTAGGGTTATTATACCAAAGTGCACAAAGTTCCAGATAGACATGAATTTTGGGGATACACTATAAATCCACTATCAAGGTAATCACTAAGAAAATAAGTATATGAGGAAAAGGAAATTGGAAGTGAATCAAAATGGCATGCTACAAAAAAAAAAATCAAATACAACAGAGCCAATAATGGAGGGAAAAAAAGACGTCAGATATGTAGAAAACCAGTAGTAGATTTAAGTGCTTCCGAATTGGAAATTACTTTAAATGTAAGTGGACTAAACTCTCCAACCAAAGGGCAGTGACTGGCAGAATGTGTGTTTTTAAAAAAGAAAAAAAAATGTCGCAGCTCTATGAGGTTGACTCCATTTAGATCCAAAGACACAACTTGGGTGAACGTGAAATGATGGACAAAGGTATTCTATGCAAATTGGGACCAAGAGAGAATACGATATACTGATAGTACACAAAACAGACTTCTGGTCCAACATTTTTACAAGTGACAAAAAAAGAACACTACAGATTCAGAAAAGGGTGAATATCTCAAGAATGTATAAGATCATAGATAAATACGCAACTTTTTTGTTTTTGAGCTATATGAAGCAAATTAACAGAATTAAAGGAAGAAGCAGCTTTGTCATAAGAGTTGGAGACATCGCTGTCTCACCTTCCGTAATGGGTAGACAGAACATTGATCAGGTATTAGAGGACCTGAACACAGTGTCAAATAACAGACCTAACAGGCAACGTACAGGACGCTGTAGCAGAACCCACATTCTCAACTTGCCCAGAGTCATTCTCTGGTGTGGGCAACACATGAGCCACAAAATAAGTCTCAATAAATTTAAAAAAAAATTTTTTTTTGGTTGTTGATAGACTTTATTTATTTATATGTGGTGCTGAGAATCGAACTCAGTGCCTCACACAGGCCAGGCAAGTGAGCTACCACTGAGCCCCAGCCCCCCCAATAAATTTTTAAAAGATTGAAACCAGAGACAGTATCTCCCTGGATCACAATTGGGTGAAACTGGAAATCACCTGTAACCTGTGCAAGGCTAGCACTTTACCAAGTGAGCTCCATCCCCAGTCCTAGAAGCAACTGGATTCTAACAAGAGGGGCGAGGCCATTTGCTGGGGACAAACGTTGTTGGGACAACTGGCTATCCAGAGGCACGAGAAGGAAATTGGATGTGAGCTCACGCCACTTGCAAAAAATCAACTTGAAATACAGCGAAGACCAAAGTGGAAGAACTGTGACTCTCAAACTCTTGGGAGAGACTGTAGGGGTGAATCTCGATGGTTTGGGGTTTGGCGATGGTTTCTAAAATGTTAATCCAATGACATAAGCAACCACAGCAGCAAAAAAAACGTGACTTCATCAGAATGAAAACTTGGGGGGGCTGAGGCTCGCTTGATATCCTGGGGACCCAGAATAGGGTTCATGAGGGCCCCAATTTCGGCCCCCAGCACCGCCCCCCAATAAAACTATTATCCACCAAAGGGTGACATCAAGAGAATGGAGAGGCACTTCAAAGTCTCAGGGAAATGTTTTCAGGTCGTAGATCTGATAAGAAGGTAGATGTACAGTATTGTCACTTTTGCTGAGAAGAAGCTTTTGGGTTGATTCCATCCCATTGACTGATTCCTGGTTTTAATTCTTGCTCTCTAGGGTCTTATTAAGGAAGTCGGGGCCTAGTCCCACGTGATGGCGATTGGGACCCACTTTTTCTTCTGCTAGGTGTAGGGTCTCTGTGCTAATCCGAGGTCCCTGATCCACTTTGAGTTGGGATCTGTGCATGGTGACAGACAGGGGCTCAATTCCATTTTGCTGCATGTGGATTCCCAGTTTTTCCCAGCGCCATTTGTTGAAGACGCCTCTTTGCTCCAGTAGGTTCGGGGTCCTGTGCACCCTGGCCATGGATGAGCTCCTCATCTTTGATACGCATCATTGCCAGGATGGGGGTCCCTGTTGGGGCATGTCACCTGAGCCAGCTGCAATGAACCAAAGATTTTGTGGGGGGGGCCTCAGAATTTGGGAACAGGTGAGAGAATAAAGATTGCAGCTCCCCCCTCTCCCAGGTCACCCCCAGGGAACCCGACGGCACAGACACGCCTCTCGAGGGTCTCGGGGGGACCCTGCTGTTCAATGTAGTAAGGAGTCAGGAGCAGGGGAGGGGAGCCGGGAGCCCCAGGACCCATCAGAGGCAGCAGCTGCCCCCAGGAAGAAGTTTTTGTCACGCTGGGAAAACCTGAGGGTGCCCTGGAGGCAGGGCTGAGGGGACAGTGACAGTAGATTTATCTGCAGCCAGAGAAAGGAGCCTTCTTTGTCGGGGCCCTTAAATCCCGAATTCCCAGTTAAGAGGAGGGCCCTAAATCCAGGCCAGGAAGCCCTCTCTCCTTTGAGGCTTTGCCACCAGATTCCTTTCGTGACAAGGAGTAGGTGGCACCACCCCTTTGGGTCTGCCACGCGCCCCTGATACTCGGTGCCCGTCTGTAAATAAAGTAACCCCGCTCACCCCACCGTGAGGTACAGTCCCCTCCCAGGACGCGCCCTCCAAAGAGAGGTGGCTTTTCAAAGTGTGGGGTCTTCTAAATCTGGGCCTGGGGGACGCTGGGTGTCCTGCACCGTGGGCCAGGCCTGGTGAGCAGGGGGGGCTCTGGCCGGGCCTGGAGCATCTGGGGTAAGGCTCAGACTCTGCAGACGTGGACCTTTGGGGTCCTTCGGGCAGGGACCTGGGGGTTAACCACTGAGACAGGGACAGAGAAGCAAAGAAAGATCCTCCGCTCTCAGCTGGGACCTGCCTGGGGACAAGAGCCTGGCAGGGACCTGGGGCCTGGCACCTGGGGGGCCTCAGCTGGGGCTCCCTCCTCTGGCCCTCCTGAGAGGGAGCTGGGTGGACTGACCCCCTGGAGGGCCACCACGGGCTTCTCGAGTGGCAGTCACCAAGTCACCACGGAGGCTGGGCCAGTCCCCACGCTCCCTGGGGTTGGGACAGGCACAAAAGGATATTAAACGAAGGAGGAGCCGTCGTAGAAAGAGTAGTGCAGCTTGGCGGTCTTCTTGGGCACCTTCCACTCCTGAGAGGGGCGCAGCAAGGACGCGGCCTGGGCGGGGGCCTGGTGCGGGAAGGGTGTCGCCACAGGAGCGCACACCACGTGGGACGGCTGGACCCCGAGCGCCTGCGCGTCCCCCTTGGAGGGGTGCAGGGGCAGCTTGGTGGAGTAGTTGCGGAGGATCGTGGGGTAGAAGACGCTCTTGCCTTTCCACGAGGTCCTCTCTGCTTCTCTGCAGCCAAGGAGACCAAAGAATTTTCCAGAAGCCACAGCGCGTCCCCAATAATCAAGTGTCCCCAGTACGCGTCCCTGTCCTCGGCATCCTCGGGAGGAACTAGAAGGTGGCAGTCCCCCGACACCAGCCCTGGACTGACGGCTAGCTGGAGGGTGGGGACCAGGACCTATGGGGGTGGGGATGTGCCCAGGAGGGGGCTTGGGACACTCTGCTCAGCCCCCACCTCCGTCCTGAGGTCCTGGGAAGAGAACTTCTTTCCAGAAGGTCATAGAACCAAGGTAAGGGGGGGGGGCTGTCAGCTGCCCATGTCCTGGCCCAGTGACCCCCAGGGACATATGTGACTGAGATGAGAATAGATTTTTAAATCCTTGATGGTCTGGCTCCTCGGGAGAAATCCTGGACCATTTGCTCAATCGTAAATACTGTGAATCACCTACATCAACGCTTTTTGTTTGTGTTGAGAGCTTTCTTTCCCTTTTGGCGGGAGAGCACATGACACATTGTGTTAAGAAATTCACGACCAGGAAGGGCGCCTGGTCGTCTCAGCAACTCGGGAGGCTGAGGCAGGAGGATCGCAGGTTTGAGGCCGGCCTCCGCAACTGAGCCACTCCAAGCCACTTAGAGAGACTCTGTCTCAAAATCCAAAGTGAAAAGGGCTGGGGATGTGGCTCCGCGGTGAAGAGCGCCCAGGGGTTCGATCCCTGGTTCCCCAAAACCAAACCAAACCAAAACACTCGGGGGGCTTTGGGCCAGGGAGGGTTTTCTGAGAACACCTGTCCCCTCCCCGTCACAGGCACTCACATGAGGCGACACATCTCCTGCAGCTTCTCCCGAGCCTCGGGACAGGGGTCATTGAACTCCACACTTTCAGGAGAGGGTCCCACTGTTCGCTGAGGGGGTGACAGACTCGAGTCCTCTAGGATCTTGAGTTTGCCGGGACCTGGAGGCCAAGAGGTTAGGGGGTGGCTCTTAGGACACAGGAGTCACTCGACCTTCAGAGTGGCTTAATGACTGAGGGTCAGTGACTGAACCCTGCCACTAGTGCTTTCAGGGTTCAAAGTTAACAAAGCAGAGACCCCGACCGTCCCCGGCCCCGGAGGGTGGCCCCTGCTCGTCCCTCTCCTAACCCCCGATGGCCCCCGGCCTGGACTCCAGCCAGTAGCCAGTGGCTGCGACGCACCAGCAGAATTTAATGTCTAAATTCATAATTGGAAAAAGAAAGGGTCACGTCACGGGGGGCAGGGGTGGGCACAAGACAGACGGTCATTGACCCCACAGCCTCATTTGGGGACAACAACCAGGGCCTGGTGGGTTTGGGATCCAACACGTTTGTGGAGACTCTAGTCCCCCCGATGGCTGTGGCCAGATGGATCTGAGCCTGGACAGAGGGGCCAGCACCTCTGTTCCCTCCAATTAGGAGCCCAGGTCTGACCATCCCGCCAAGGGAACTCTGTGGTCTCCTGTCTTGGCAGCCCCCCACCACATGTCCCCCACAGAGGGCCCTGAGGTCCTGCTGGGGACCCCCACCTGTTTTCTTCTTGATCTCCTTCCCGGTGGACAGGGAGAAGCTGAGGCACGCGGTGGAAGACTGGTAGATGAGCTGGTAAGGCGAGTTCACACCCATGGCCGACATGTTCGTGAGGGACTCTGGGAGGAACAGAGGGGGGTGTCTTCTTTCCGTTTATCATCTTAATTTTTTTTTTTTTTGTTCCGGGGATTGAACTCAGGGGCCCTCGACCACAGAGCCCCCTCCCCAGCCCTATTTTGTATTTTATTTAGAGATAGAGTCTCCCTGAGCTGCTTAGGGCCTCACTTTGGCTGAGGCTGGCTTGGAACTCACAATCCTCCTGCCTCAGCCTCCCGAGCCACTGGGATGACAGGTGTGTAGTCTCACTTCCGGCAATGACATAGATTTTTTAATGTTTCCCTATAAAAACTTTTAACAGTAATTTAAAAAAAAATTTAGATGTTGATGGACCTTTATTTTATTCATTTATTTTTCTGTGGTGCTGAGGATTGAACCCAGGGCCTCACACGTGCTAGGTGAGCGCTCTACCACGGAGCCACCACCCCAGCCCAACGGGGAGTACTTTTAAGCACTTAAAATGAACACTTGGGAATCTACTAAGCTTAAGATATAAAAGATCAGGGCTGGAGTGGTACCTCGGTGGCAGAGCACTCGCCTAGTACTTTCAGGGCCCTGGGTTCGATCCTCAGCACTACAGAAAAATAAGTAAATAAAGGTGTCGTGTCCAATAAGATAACAAATAACCCAATCAACAAATGGGCCAAGGACCTGAACAGACACTTCTCAGAGGAGGACATACAATCAATCAACAAGTACATGAAAAAATGCTCACCATCTCTAGCAGTCAGAGAAATGCAAATCAAAACCACCCTAAGATACCATCTCACTCCAGTAAGATTGGCAGCCATTAAAAAATCCAACAACAACAAGTGCTGGCGAGGATGTGGGGAAATGGGTACACTTGTACATTGCTGGTGGGACTGCAAATTGGTGCGGCCAATTTGGAAAGCAGTTTGGAGATTCCTGGGAAAGATGGGAATGGAACCACCATTTGACCCTGCTATTGCCCTTCTTGGACTATTCCCTGAAGACCTTAAAAGAGCATGCTACAGGGATACTGCCACATCGATGTTCATAGCAGCACAATTCACAATAGCTAGACTGTGGAACCAACCCAGATGCCCCTCAATAGATGAATGGATAAAAAAATGTGGCATCTATACACAATGGAGTACTATGCAGCAATAAAAAATGACAAAATCATAGAATTTGCAGGGAAATGGATGGCACTAGAGCAGATTATGCTTAGTGAAGCTAGCCAATCCCTAAAAAACAAATACCAAATGTCTTCTTTGATATAATGAGAGCAACTATGAACAGAGTAGGGAGGAAGAGCAGGAGGAAAAGATTAACATTAAACAGAGAATTGAGGTGGGAGGGAAAGAGAGAGAAAAGGGAAATTGCATGGAAATGAAGGGAGACCCTCATTGCTATACAAAATTACATATAAGAGGTTGTGAGGGGAATGGGAAAATAAACAAGGAGAGAAATGAATTACAGTAGATGGGGTAGAGAGAGAAGATGGGAGGGGAGGGGAGGGGGGATAGTAGGGGATAGGAAAGGTAGCAGAATACAACAATTACTAATAGGGCATTATGTAAAATTGTGGATGTGTAACCGACGTGATTCTGCAATCTGCATTTGGGGTAAAATTGGGGGTTCATAACCCACTCCAATCTAATGTATGAAATATGATATGTCAAGAGCTTTGTAATGTTGTGAACAACCAATAAAAAATAAAATTAAAAAAAGAGAAGGCCCAGGGATACAAAAAAAAAAAAAAAAAGGTGTCGTGTCCTAGTACAGCTAAAAACAAATATTTTTTTAAAAAACCTATAAAACATCACTGGGGGAAAGAAAATCAGCTTTTCTCTGCCTGTCGCTATTGTTGGGGACGGGTGTGAGTGCTCCATCCACCCCCTCCTGGTGTCCCCTGGTCCAAGGGGACCACCGTGCATTGATAGGGACACTGCCCCAATGTCCCGGCCACTCCACACAACTCTGCAGTCACCCTTCCTGTCTGACTTCCTCACGGAGGTCCCCAGGCAGCTCCCGGTGGGGACTCTCCAGCCTCCCTGCGGCACCTGAGGACCCCTGAGGCCCCACGCCCACCTGCCTGATCCCCCCCTGGCTGGCTGAGGCCGGGTGCCCACCTCTCCCGGCGGGCCCTGCGCTGTAGCCCTTCCTCCCGACGGTGCCCATCAGGTAGTCGAAGGCGGTCTCCTTGGCACTGAGGTGAAGGAGCTGGCTGGCCTCCACGAAGCGCCTGGTGATGTCCATGGGGTTGGCACCTGCTAAAGGACGGTTCTGGGCAACACATGTCCCTCCCGGCACAGGCTGCCGCCTGCAGAGCACCTTTTGCAAATGGCCCCGGGAATAAGGGCAGAGTGGACAGACACCCTAAGGTCAGCCAGGGGGTCAAGGAAAGGGTCTCGTGGCCCATCAGGGGACGCTTTATCCTCTGTCCCTGTCACTGTCTCTTCCCGCCCATGGGCCTGGATGCAGAGGCTGCAGGCATCTGAATGATGCACCATCCAGCAGCCTCTACTGCGGAGGCTGCCCTAGTGGCGACCTTGACCTTGGGATGATGCTCTCCCCTGGGAGGCACCCTGATGCTTGTGTCTCCCCTGTTGGTGGCTGGACTGGTCCGTTGAGGATCTGGGTTTGCAGACTACCCCACCCGTCGGCCCTGCTGGGGTCCCTTGTCCCCACCTCCACAGAGCACCCCAGACTCCTCCTGCCAGACTCCTGGCCACCCACCGTCCCCACTACTGACCTCCCAATCCCGGTTCTGTGGAGCTGGGGCCCCGGGAGAGAGTGGGAGGACCAGGAGGCCGTGGGGAGGTGCGATCCCATGTCACCTGCGGCCACCTCTGATTTCCTTCTACGTACTTATTGGGTCTCCCAGTGCCTGGGCCCAGAGGGTCTGGACTTGGGGGTGGCTCTGGATTGTGTGATGTGTGCACCTCTGTGAGGAGCTGCCTGGGGTGGGACCAGGTCTAGGGTCAGAATTCGCACACGTCTCCCTGGCCGCAGCCTGGACGTGGCTCTGCCCCTGTGTCGTGCTCCTGGGTTTGGCTGTGACCTGTCACATGAATCAGGTGTGGGACTTTGCACCTGTGCTATCAGGTCAGAGCTCTAGAAGGTTCAGATTCTGGAGGATTCTGGATTTTGTTTGGGACGCTGGGCGCGGTGGATGTGCATCTGCCCGCCTGGGCCATAAGGGGGCTGGGGGACCTGGTGGCCTTACCCGAGGCGGACTCGAGCATGGCCTTCATCTTCAGGGTGAGGAGCTCGGTCAGCAGGTGGATGGACTGTCGCTGGAACCTGTGCAGGGTCTCCTGGCCCGTGTGGCGGGCGGGGATGGGAGAGGGGCCAGACAGCTTGGCTGAGCCCGCGGCCATGGGCAGGGTGGACGGCGCGGGTGGAGCTGGGGGTGGCTTCTTCTGGACCAGGGATGGCACCGGGGTGGGTTCCACGGGTGGCACTGGGGGACATCCGAGGCTGACGTCCAGGCCCGGGATGCTGGACGCGGTGGGCACCGCGGGGTCGGTGATGAGCTCCTCCCAGGTGAACTCGAAGATGTTCCTGATACCCTTGGGGACAGCAATGCCCGCGCCGCGGCACAGGATGAGGAGCTTGGAGACGCGGGCCAGCAGCCTGGGGGCCAAGGCCGTGTACTGCTGGTACAGCTCGCGGTGGCCCGTGTCACTCATGCTGCCCACGCGTGCCCGCTGCTAGGTGACACTGTCCATCTCAGGGGGACACAGCTGCGGCTGTTGAGGGGCGCCTGAGAGCACACGGCCTGGTCTACAGAGAAGCCTTGGGGACAGACGGAGTGGCAGGGCTCAAGGGGCCTTTACAGACCATGGATCCCGAGGTTCCTCCCTGGGAAAGAGAAGGAACCAGGGTGGGTCCCCCCAGCAGGACCAAGGCTGCCCACCCTCCCGTCTCTCCCTGAAGGGCCTGAGGGTGGTCCCCCAAAGTCTCCCACAGGAGGAGTCTGGGGGGCTGGGGATACTCAGGCCCGGGAGCAAAGCAAGGCCCCAGGTACCTTTTGAGAGATCCAAGGGTGGACCCCGTACTTGTGGCCTATTGATAAAAGGCTACGGAAACAGAAGGACATTGCCTTGGCTTTCTCCCCAGAGACGGGGGACAGGGAACGTCCTGGTCACACATGGGGACAGGCATGGCACTGTCCAATGTGCATGTCCCAGGGCCCACAGGAAAGCCTGCTGAGAAGGCACTTTCCTAGTTCAGTGACCAGTAAGCTGCTGAGGCTGCCTTTGAACTGGAGATCCTCCTGCCTCAGCCTCCCCAGCTGCTGGGATGACAGGCCGGCACCACCGCGCCTGGCTGGTTTCTTTATTGTATTTTGAGACAGGGTCTTGGTCAGTGGCTGAGTCTGGCCTGGAACTTACGATCCTCCTTCCTCATCAAATCTAAGACATCGTGATTGGAACACAAACAAGCAGACACTGTCCTACTAGAAGGACAAAATAGATGAATCCTAGACTTATCACAATTTCCGAGATGCTGAAGTGTGGAAAATGTATGTTCTAAAATTCTGTGGACTATGATGAAGATTTTTCCACGTTGCTACACCCCATTGAAGCCTTTGAGTGCTTCTCAGGGTGGGCAATGGGGCAGTGGGTTTAACAGATTGGTGTACCTCACGTTGATTTTTTTTGCTTTTTCTTTTTTGTACCAGGGATTGAACCCAGGGGCACTTAACCACTGAGCCACCTCCTCAGCCCTTTGTACTTTATATCAAGAGACAGGATCTCGCTCATTTGCCTAGAGCCTCACTGAGTTGCTGAGGCTGGCCTCCAACTTGTGATCCTCCTGCCTCAGCCTCCCAAGCTGCTGGGATTATAGGCCTGTGCACAGCCTCATGTTCTACTGGTTGGCACATCAAGGGGCTCCTTGGGTCTCTCTGCTGACCTCCCTGCTTTGCAGATGCAGAAACGTTGCATGTACAGAACAAAGGAACCACTTAGAGTCTTGGTCATCTGGGCAATCAGCCAGAGGCCTGTGACATTTTTCATTTCTTTCTTTCCAAGTCAGGATTCAAAGGGACAGAGGATAACGATGAAGACAACCCTCCCATGTCCTTGTCCTGTTTGCTGGTTTGGGACATCTAAGTTTAGAACCTCGCATCAGTCCCTAAAGAAGCCCCTTCGCTGTCACTCCATGGCCCCTGATCCCTGGGTGACCCCCAGCCTCCTGTCTGTCTCTATAGATCTGCCTGTTCTGGGATTCCCCACAAATGCATCTACACAATCTGTAGTCTTTGTGGCTGGCTTTTTTCCCCCCACTTGGTGTGACATTTCTGAGATTCTTCCGTGCTGCGACAGGCGGAAGAACTTGGTTGCTATTTATGACTGAATAAAGATCTCTGGGCACAGAGATTACTCCACGATCCGCTGCCCTGTTTGTCGGTGGATGCACATTTCAGTTTGTTTCCAATTTCCCGCGATTTTGAGCAACACGGTGACCAATGCACACTCAAGTTTCTGCTCGCGGGGTCCACAAGTTGTCCCTGCTATCCAAGTTTGGTGGTCCCAGCCGGCAGGCTTGTCACAGAGTTGCCGGCGAGGGCGCGGGAAGGGTTTTGTGGGTACTGCTGGGTCATATACCAAAACTCAATGCGTCCCTTTTTGAAGAACTGCCTGTTTCCCGACGTGGCTGCGCCCTGTGTGGACCCACAGCAGTGTCGTGAGGACTCCGATTTTCCCATGTCCTTGTCCACACCTGTTACATCTTTTGGATTCCAGGGTCATCCCAGTGGATGTGAAGTGACACCTTGGAGGACCTTTCCTGTGCTTGCTTATTAAGAGACAGGATCTCACTGAGTTGCCTGGCACCTCACTGAGTTGCTGAGGCTGGCCTCCAATTTGTGATCCTCCTGCCTCAGCCTCCCAAGCTGCTGGGATTATAGGCCTGCATCTTCTTTGGAGAAATATCTATCCAGATTCAAAGACTGTTTTTAGAAGAAATGCTATCTCTATTCTAATGCCTAGATGACCTGTTTATGGTCACATCTCTTCAAAGCTCAGCTAGAAGTGACCACGCCCGTGACTAGTTTGGCTAGGGAGAGGAAGACGAGAGCTGTTGGCTACAAGACCCTGAGCTGTCTTTCACAGGAGACTGCCTTCCTTCGTAGAAAAAACAACACTTTTCCTTTAGCCACTACCCTTCCTGCCCAGATGGGATGAGACGGCTGCAGTTCCAGCAGCCATTTTGAGACATGAGGTTACCCTGAAGAGGAAAGCTATGCATTACCCCCCATCATCCCTTCACCATCTACCTCCAAACTCCTCTGGCCCCAGACTGAGCCACTCATGTCCTTAAGCCACTTAATTCAGATCTCGGTTCATCCTGACTGACAACCAGTCCCACGAGATCATCTCTCCTTTCCGTTTATTCAGTTTTTATGTTGCCATTCATCTTTAGGTCACTGAGATGTGGGCCTTGCCCCGGAGCCGCTCAGTGGCTGACAAAACAGGACGGTGGCAGTGACTCTCCGTGGAGAGACGTCCACAGACATCCAAGGAAGGGAGTCAAAGGAAGCGGTACTGCTGGATGCTCCTGGGGATGAGCCAGAGCTGCCAGGCGCACAGGAAGGGGGGCTCCTGGCCACAGGAACAGAGGGGTCCAGAGCACACTTCAGAGGGTGGAGGTCCGGGAGGGCCTGGGGGAATGGGGAGGTGGCCTAGAACCAGAGCAGGGGCCACGCTTGTCATGAAAGGCTCCATACAGACCCCACCACGGGCCACAGGATGACTGTGGTCTCACAAGGTGGTGAGGGAGCCCCATTTGCTACTGACTAGTGAGGCTGTGGCCACCATACCTGTGGCATCTGGGTGCCGTGGCCAGGTCAGTGTGAACACACCCACTGTGCGGCAAGCGTAGCACGTGCAAATTACGCGTGGTACAGAATACACAAGGGTCATAACTAGGGAGCTGGTCTGGGTGTTTTCTCTATTTTGAATCATTAGAGTGTTCTACTTATAAAAGCAAATTTGTTGTGAAAGTGTATTTGTCAGCATTGAGCTACTACAACAAAATGCCTGAGACAGGCTGCTTAGGAAGCAAAGAGGTTTATTTGGCTCAGCGTGGAGGTGGTTCAAGGGCATGGTGTTGGGTATGTTCTTGGCTGTGTTATTCAACGTGGAAGGGTGTGTGTGTGTGTGTGAGCTGACATTGCCAAAGAGCAAGTCACAGAGACAGACAGACAGACAGACACACACACACACACACACACACACACACACACACGAGTCCCATGATTCCTCTGTAGGCACAGGCCCTGTGGCCCCAGAACCTTCCATTAGACCTGACCTTTTAAAGGTTCATAGCAACTCCCAATGCCGTCCCCTGCAGATGAGCCTTCAATGGCAAAGGACCCTCAGGGGACAGTCAACCAACACACACACTGTGGCCAACAGGCTGCTTAAGCCACCAGGAGCCCCCATACATCTTGTGTTCACTGTCCCTTGAACGCAGCAGGAGGCTAGCAGAGGGGCTGATGTATACCCCTCGGACCCTACAGTGTCTGCACAGACAGAATCACCTAATGACACATTCCCATCCTTAAGTGGTGCATGACAGCACTCGACTATGTCACCTTTAGTGGAAGTTGTCCCATGTGAAGTCTCATCTCTGCAAATGGGGGCAGGGACTGCTGGTCCCTGTCCCTTCCATAGTCTACCATGCTAAGTCTGGGGTGCCCAAGAGCCAGAAACTGAAAACTATCTGTGATACGGACATCTGACAGAGAGCCTGAGGGACCCACAGAGGTGGCCAGCAGCAAAGTTTCATGAGGCCACTCCCACAAAATAAAACTTAAAAATCATATAAGAAATGTTAAAAGGATATAAGGAACGACTCAATAAATCCAACACATTTTTTTTTTTTTTTTTGGACTGGACTGAATCCGGGGCACATTAACTTTGAGCTACGTCCCCAGTCGTTTTTATTTTTTTTTTTGACAGCTGGCTAAGCTGCTGGCCTCCACCTTGCGATCCTCCTGCCTCAGCCTCCTGACCTACTGGGATTACAGGCGGGCACCCTGCACCCAGCTCTCCACGTTTTCTGACAAACTGCTGCCAGGTCTCCTCTGTCCCAGGGCGGGGTGCAGGACAGAGGAGGAGGAAAGCTCAGGGTCTGTCCTGAGGGACGCTCGGGGAGAGGAAGCTATGGGCAGTCAGATGCTCCTAGTCGGGCAGAATGGGGACGCAGAGGAGGAGACGGCACTGGACAGCCTCGAGCTGGCTCAGGCCCTCGATGACCATGAACGTGGGTTTGAGCCTGGGACTGTGATGTTCCCACGGGTCCCGCGGGACACTGGTCCCCACCTCCCAGGCTGGAGGATGAGTGTGTTGGTGCTGGTGCAGGGGGAACAGGTGACGAGCAAGTCATGTCCTTGGGAACAGTAAACAGAAACAGGACACCTGGCCCTGCCAGCAGGGAGGCCGGGGGACCCGGGTGGAGACTGTGCAGGCAGAGCGGGCACCGACCTGAGGAGCCATTGTGGGTGGAAATGTCCCCACGGAAAGCTCTAAGGAGGCTGGGCCCCCGGTCACCTGCTCCTGCCTCTCCTGGCCCTCTCCTCCAGCTCCTGGCTCTCCGGGGCCAGGAAGCCTCTCGGTAAAGGCCTGAGGCTGGGACGGTCACATGCTGCAATGACCAAGGGGACAAGACACTGGGTGGGCGCCAGGTGCCGTGCTGTGGTGGCCTGGCCCACAGGACAGTTAGACAGACACTTGTTGGAGCTTCTCAGCAGGGACAGAGGGGGACGGGCCAGCTGGGGCAGATGTTGGATGAAGGAGCCGCCCGGGGTGGACTGTCCAGAGAACCCTCCTCCTCACCAGGGGGCATCTGGGATGCCCAGGGCCACTGCGGAGGTGGCTCTCCTGACAGGGCCCACTGCAAAACATAAAGTGACCAGCCCACTGACCAAGTGGGGCCTCTGCCCAGAGCGATGGCCAAGGGGAGGGCTTCAGAGACTGTCCAGTGCCGTCTCCTCCTCAAAGTCAGAGATGCCCCAGCCACTGTGTCCCTAATAGTGACGCGGACAGGTGACAATCAGTGTCGCCTTGATGGACTGTGAGGGGCAGCTCCAATTTCAAAATGTTAAATGAAATGAAGAAACAAAGGACCTTGAACACCAAGGACACGTCCCTGCGAAACCATCACAGACCAGAGCTCGGCAGCAGGCAAGAGGGGCTTCGGGTGAGGGTGACCGTTTTTGGCAAGAAGACAAATGACAACCGTGTCCCCACAGGGACAGCAGCACGGTGCTCAGAAGGGTCTGTGACGGGGAGAGGGTCCCCCTCCTGGACTTTCTGAGCCACGGCAGCTGGGCGTGGACGGCGGCCTGGACGAGTGGGGGGACAGGACGGTCAAGTTCAGGGACGTCTCAGAGGCGCCACAGGCCCCAGGGAAGGTGCCCCAGGCCGCGGCCACCAGGGGGACCTTTCTGGGGCAGGGAGAGGGTGGCCGTTGGGGTGTCGTGGAGTAAACTGTCTACACGCTCCTGTCACCGCACAGACCAGCTTGCTGTGCGTGAGTGTGTGACCGCGGCCCTGGAGTCCCCGAGAAGCACCACAGAGGACGTCCAACCCGCCCAGGGCAGATGCTCACAAATGCACCTGCTTCCCGGGAACGCGTGGCTTTCCTAGCCCGTGACCCCAGGTCCCTGGTCCCCCGACACCACGCACCCTCTGGACGTGCAGGCGGGTGTCCAGGGCCTCCAGAAGCCCGGCCTGCCAGATGGGACGGCCAGGAGGGCCGGGTCCAGTGGGTCCTGGCGGACCCCGCACTCACCTGGGCCTGTCGTGGTCCCCGCCAGCTGTGGACATGGAACGGCCTGGCCTGTTCTGGCTTGAGGGCACGGTCCTGGGCTGGCTGCTGGGTAACTGTCAGACCAGTACCCGCCACTGGCCCTCGGGTTCCGGGTTCTACCGCCTCATCTGGATGTCACAGAGAGCTCACTGAGCCCACGCCCAGGCCGCTGGTCCCCTGGATTTCAGAGGAATGGACCAAACCATCCGCCTCTGGGAATCAGGTGCTGGGCCTGCGGGGGTCTCCTGTGGACAGAAGTGGACACTCTCTTGGGGGATTTTAGAAGCAAAACAGTGACTTATGGGGCCAACTCAAATGACCTGCGCCCGAGCACACGGAGGCCGGGGACAGACCCGGTGAGAACCAAGGATCCAGAGCAGGGACAAGGCGCGGCCATGACTCGACACGACTTGCTCCTGAGTTAAAAATGGCCCAGGAGGATGGCCATGTCCAAGGTGTGCCTGGAGGGCCAGCTGCCCGCCCTGCAGCTCCTACGGGACCCCGCACACCGGAAACGGATCTGGACCAAGGTCAGCGCCACTAAGCAACTAAATTATAATTTCATCAAATTTAAAACTTGGTGCTAAATTGGGTCATTGGAACCACTCTACGGGCGCTGAGGTGTATCTGGAACCTCCTGGATGGGAGTCTGCTTTTTCCAACTGAGTATTTCATCGTTTCTAAACATGGATCAAACTTCCTGGGTGGAAAAGAAATGTCAAACAGGTGCAGGCTACAGGCTAAAATGGCTTTGGACATGCTGGGCTGACTAAGACACATCACGAAGTTAACTTCACGTTTTAAGTGTGGTTCCCAGGAAACTGGAAATGAGCTGGGCCCGGTGGTCCTGTGGGTAATCCAGTGCTTGGAGGCTGAGGCAGGAGGATGAGAATTCAAGGCCAGCCTCAGCAATTTATGGAGGCCCTGTCTCTAATTAAAATATAAAAAGGGCTGGGGACGGGCTGAGTAGTTAAAGTACCTGATTCAATCCCGTTAAAAAAAAAAAAAAGACACTGGTGGCCTGGGGGTTCCTACAAGGCAGCCCTGACCTTGCACCTGGACCTGAGATTGAGGATCTCTACCGCCACCTGCTGGACAGGCTGCTACCAACAGGACCTGGAGGAACAGGGGGGCCTGGGAACCAGGGCTCCGGATCCCAAGAGGACAGACGCACTGCACTGGGCTGAGGACCCGTGAACTGGGTTTATGCTGTCACAAGGGCCTGGAGAGAGGGCCACCTAGTCTCTGTGACCCGGAGGCAGTGTGCCCCGCAGCGGCCACTCAACAGTGGCCACGAGGTGAGGTGCACACTGCTGCTGTCCAGGATGGTTGGTGGCACTCGCAGTCAAGGCCCCTTCTGCCCCCTGGCTGCGTCCACCCCTCGTCCTCCTGGTGACTCACTTGACAGAGCCCCCTCCTCCCGCCTTCCTCCTGTCATTTCCTGGGTCTCCCCTTTCCTACTCGTCTCTTGGTGTCCAGCGGCTCTAATTCCTTTTACTATTTCAATTTTTTTGGCCTCTTCCTCTGTCCTACAAACCACTTCAGCTGTTGCTTCTTCTACTCCTGATATTTAAGTTTTTGGTTGATTTTTGTCTATGGGACAAGATAAAAGCCCAAGGTCATTATTGTGCCTGGGACGTTTGGGGGTCTCAGCCCCCTGCTGGGAGGCTCCTCTCTCCCCCTGGGCGGTCTTGGCCTTGTCCTTATCGAAAACCAGCAGACCCTGAAGCCAGGCTTGTCCCCCGTGACCTGTGGCCTGTGCTGGGTCAACACCAGGCCCTCGGGATTACGGACTGGGGCTGTGCAGTGAGTGTGCGACTTGGGCAGTGATAGTCCCCAGGCTCTGTCCTCTGACAAGACTGTGGTGGCTACTCTGGGTCCCTTGCCATCTCCTGGTGGATTTTAGGGTCACCTGTCGGTTTCTGCAGAAAAGGCAGTTGGCTTAGTGGGGCCTAACGAGTAGATGTGTAAAGAGGGTTTGATGACGAGACCAACTGGTGACACCATGACACAGGTCTCATAGTTTCACCCGTCTTTCTTCAGAGTTCAGAGGTGGCTTTCTCAGGGCCTGGGTGGTTCAGACAGCGCTCACCTTGTTAGTAAGGACCCAGGGGCCCCTGCTCACTCCACGCAGCCCAGGGAGTGATCCGGGAGGCTTGGGGGACGGGGGACCGAGGGGCAGGAGGGCCGGCGAGCCGAACAACTTTACTTGTCACAACTAAGGAGCAGCGGGCTTTGGGCCCAGAAGCCTCCGGGACGCCCGGGTCCTGAACATACTTGTCAGATGGCTGCTGTGCACGCAGGTGTGTGTAAGGGACAGTGTGACGGCAGAAGCACGTCAAGGACTTCCTCATCGGCCTCTCATGAAGTGCCCTTCCCTGGTCTCACCATGGCAATGTGACTCCATGCCACCAGCTCCAGGGTCCTCGTGGAGGACCCTGGATCATCCTGTCCCCCGCTCACAGTCCCCCACCTGCGCCTGGTCAAGGGACCTGGAAGCCGGATCCCTGGAATGAAGGCGCAGGGATTCGCAGGGTCTGGGAACGGGACCTTGGATCTAGGTCACGGGTGGGCATGGACCAGTCCCAGGCTCCTTGGGACCCAACTTTATATGCAACCCATGCTTCTCCCTCCACAGCCGCACAGCTGCAATCCAAGGGGACCCTAACTGGATCAGGGCTGCGTGAAGGGACACAGGGAGCCTCCACCCATCAGAGAGGAAGGAACCGCCCGCCCCATTGCCAACGGTTCTCGTCCCACCCCCTTCTGTCCCTCGGTGGGAAATCCAGCCTGGAGCCCAGGCCTTCCAGGGACAGTACAGGAGGACAGGTAGCCCTGTCCCTAAAGCTGTGTCCCCTCTCTGAAAGGAAGACGCCGTCCACAGCACACACCAAGGCAGAATGCTTTCCAGGTCACGTCACTTGCTTGTAATAGGATATCATCTCATCCAGAGTTTCAAAGGTGACCCTGGGGGGTTGGGGTGGGCCTGTAGGGGCAGAGGAGGACGGTGACTGTGCGGAGCTGGGCTCCTGGCTCTGGCCAGACTGCTGCCCTGGGTCACCCAGTGCTGGTCCAGGTCTGTTCCACGTCTGGCCACTGCAAGCACCAGTTCTCTTTTGACCCACAAAGTAATCGGATGGCGGGGCAAACTCGGGATCTCGCTCGGCCCGCAGGTCTGACTGTCTCTTCGACCAGTACCCAAAGGAAAATTCTGGTGACAATAAGAAAGAGTACTGTTAGAATCTGTTAAATTTAGAGTTATTGTTTTACAATCGTTGTGCATCTTTTTCTTTGGTACCAGGGATTGAACCCCGGGGTGCTTCACCACTGAGCCACATCCCCAGCCCTTTTTATTGTTTATTTTGAGACAGGGTCTTATTAAGTCGCTGAGGCTGGCCTCCAACTTGTGATCCTCCTGTCTCAGCCTCCTGAGCTGCTGGAATTACAGACATGCTCCACCCTGCCCTGCTCAGTTATCATATCTGTATTTTTAAAACTCACAAATTCTTAAAGAACAAGGATAGCAACAACAAAACCGTATTATAATGTGAGCAATAACAGTTGCAAGAAGTCAGGCTAAGGGAAGGGAGAAACGACTCCACTACATCTGAAAGTGAAATAGAGAACAGGACTGTCAGACATGGGGAGGCACTTGGCACCCAAACACAAATCTTGTCCTTGAGTGTTTGAAGGTGTGAAGTGGCCTGTGAGGCCCAGCCTGACTGGTTTTTCTACTCTGTTTCTAAGTGGCTCTTGCGTTTCCCCGCTCTTTAGCTCAGGATTGCATGCGCCCGGGCAGCGCAAGCTCAGGTTCTGCTGGAACCATCTCTTCTCAGGAGGCACAAGCTGGTCTCCCCAGGAGAGGCTGCTGCAGGCCCCTTGGTCAACTGGCAGGAATCAGTTTACAGACAAGTCTGCTCACGTGGGAACCAGGCCAAGGGGGGCACGCAAGTCACTTCCACTGGGAACACGGGAGACTGCTGGACAGGGGACTTCCCAACACCAGACCTGCATCCCCACACCTTAAAGTGGTTCCTGAAAAGTGACGTTCCAGAACTGAAACCACACCAGCACAGCCCGCCTGCTGCCTGCCCGGCCTCGCTTACCCTTCCCTCTGTCCCACTCGCGGACGTGCGGCACTCCGGGCTTGGTGTCCTTCCTCTCCTGGATGATGACTTCGACTTTGCTGCTCTGGGCAGCAGGAGGTGGAGCTGGCCCAGCTTCTGGTTCTGGAGCTGGAGGCCCAATAACCGCTGCGTCTGTTTTTTGTAAAGAAACAAAGTCCTCATTATGACAACGGAAGAACCAGATGTGCCACTCCTGAGAGACAAGTGGCGCTCAGGACTTACAAGCTTCAGCTCAGCAGTGTCCCACAGGGGTCAGACCCCAGGCAGGGTAGACACGAGTCTCTGTCCCCACCACGTCTCTACTGCACAACTGGTGATCTCAGGACCAGAAGAGCCCCGAGTCACAACCCCAGCACAGCAGCAGAGACTGGGGGTGCAGAGCGGGACCTGCTCCAGGCTGCGCCACTCGGGCCAGATTTTAAAATTTCTAAATGAGACAATTTCTCAAAAACACGGCAGTGACCCTTCACAGCTGGGAATGACGGACATTCAGGACACACAGCAAAAAAGCAGGCAACACGAAGAGCTCACCTTGCACGAAACTACGACACCTATATGCAAGTTGTCAGATTTCTAGATCTTTCTGGACTCCTTTCAGGGCTAACTGAGGTTTTGCTCAGATGTTAGAAAACGGCTCCCTGCAGCCTGAGGTCCCTCCCAGGAGCCTTTCCCAGCCCACCCCCCCTGCAGCCTGTTTGCCCTGGGCCTGAGCCCTGCCTGTGGGCTGTCAAAGCACAGGTTCTGGGTGACCTCTGACCCCACCTTCCTCAAGGGGAAGCGGCTCCCCTCTCCTCCTGGCCCCTTCCTGGGCTGATGGGGAGTGGGAGCTGGGGAGAGCTCTGGCCTCCAGGTCAGCAGGATGCGGAGGACCCCCTGGGGCAGAGCTGCCCTGCGAGACCCCCACCCGGCCACCTCTGAAGTACTAAAGGGACAAACAGACCTCCCCTTCTCTGCCCCACAAGGGACCCACTGCAGTAGCTCAGCTGCTTCTCCATCCCGCACACAGGAAGCTAGTGGGACAGCACTGAGCAGCGCAGCCGAGGGACGCCGTGCCCCCAGTGCCCAGGCACCAACTGCTGCAGCACTGTTTCTCGGTAAGCTGTCTACATTCATGTCTCTGAAGTTTTATTTTACTACCAAGTTTATGAATGAATTTGAAAGCAAGAGGATTCGGGAAAGGCCCACTCACACTGCTGGTGGGCCTGCAAACAGGGCAGCCAACATGCAGAGCAGCAGGGAGACTGCTCAGGAAACTGGGAATGGGACCACCATGTGACCCAGCTGTCCCTCTCCTCGGTCTATACCCAAAGGACTAAAAATGACCATACTACAGGGACACAGCCACATCAAGGCTGATAGCAGCACAATTCACAACAGCTAAACTGTGGAGCCAACCTAGATGCCCTTCAGTAGGTGAATGATAAAGAAAATGTGGCACAGATACACAGGGGAACATTACTCAGCAATAAAAGAGAATAAAATTATGGCATTGGCAGGTAAATGGATGGAGTTAGAGAATATCATGCTAAGTGAAGTTAGCTAATCCCCAAAAACCAAAGGCTGACCCATAAAGGGGGAGAGGGCAAGGGAGGAATGGAGGGGATAGGGACAAAGGGGAGGGAGGAGTAGGGAAGGGGGTATGGGGGCAGGAAAGATGGTGGAATGAGATGGATGTCATTACCCAGGTACACGTAGGACTGCCCCTATGATATGACGCTACCCAGTGTACAACCAGAGGAGTGAAAAGTTGTGCTGCAGCTGTGCCCAATGACTCAAAATGCATTCTGCTGTCATATGCGCATAATTAGAATGAATTTCAAAAAGTACTACAGCCATTAGTTTAAAAAAAAAAAAAAGATGTCTAAAAGGCAAGGAGGAAGTGTGAATGTTCCCCCATAGAGACCTAATGAAGACACTTGCCCTGGTTTAGGAATGACACATACAGTGCACGCGTACGGATATGTAACAGCAAATTCCCCCGCCCACACAGTCGGGTGTGCTGGGCGTTGGCCCAAGAAAGGGCTACACAACGCATGCACGTACCCACACGTCACGTGGACCCGTAAATACGCACAACTGTTTTGTGAATTTAAAAAATAAAAATAAAAATGTTAATTCCATGATACACACGCGCATGCATACACTTTCCCTTAAGGTGCTTTTCTTTGGGTCTTGGTGACTAACCCACCACATTAGGAGGCGCCCAGTGAATTATCTGTCTGTTGTGCAGAAGTGTCTCAGTGTCATCTGCATCACTCTGGTCACACACACTGCTCGTGCAGGACCCCAGCCTGCTGTTAAAGGCTTAGGTAAACTGAGGCTCCCTCCCCACAGCAGCCCTGCGGGGCGACGCAGACGGCCCCAGTTTCCCTCCTGAGGGCCAGAGCCCTGAGTTGCGCGCTACCTGGGTCGCCCTCTTCAGTCCCGTCGTCTTTGGATTTTTTCATCTTCTTTTGGCGCAGCTTGGCCAGCCTGGCTTCCAACAGAGCCTTCCGCTTTTCCTTTATGTTTTCCCGCTTGAGTCTCTGATCTGTTGTCTAGAGAAAAAGCCAGAAAATCATATTTTGGGGAGTCAGATTCACAATATTTCTTTCCAAAAGGATGAAATAATTTTCTTCTAAAATCAGACAAATTCATTGGTTCTCACAGCACATCTGAGAAGCTACCATGGAGACGCTGAGAATGAAGACCTAGGAGGTGCTCTTGTGAGAACTCTGGGGCCCGGGGTCACAGGCACAGCGCTGGCCTGGCACGTGGGAGGCCCTGAGTCCCATCCCCAGCACCACAGGAAAATTAATAAAATAAAACAAAGGCATCTGTCTACTCACGACTACCAAAAACAGAAAAAGAGAATAACTCTTAACGTCTTAGGAAGTTTAAGAAGAACATCTTGAAACCAAAGGCCGAGCGTTCTCCCTGACAGGTGGGTGCTGCCTGTGTACCTGCTCGCGCAGCGTCTCCAAGGTCTTCATCTGCTTGCTCCTCAGCTCCTGGTCTCGGGCAAAGGCAAAATACCCAACGCCCAGCTGCCGGGCCTCTGGAAGGAGTCAGCGAGATGCAGAGGTTAGACTTCCCTGAGCATCCGACGATGCTTGGGCCAGATTTCCCACCCACACCAAAAAGGAACCATTGCTCTCTGCACAGGTTTTTAAAAATGTCCCATTTTTTAAATGCACAATTAAGCAAAATTACAAAAATGGAGTTGAAACTAGTTTTCGTCTTGTGTGCAAAGATGCGTCCACCTCCAGCCACAGCTGTCCGTAACAGCTGGGTCCACAGGCGCTGCAGGAGGGAGATGTTCTCCACGTGAGTGTCCCCTGGGCTGTCGAGTGGGCAAGGAGCATCTCTCCAGGGCAGGGTCTCCTCTGCCAGAGTGACCACCTTGTGAATGCTCCCGTTACACCTGTCCCCAGGCCACGATCTTAGAAAGTGGCTTGAAAAGCTGCCAGGGACCAGCAATACCGTTCTCCCGGATGTCCTCGTAGTGCAGGGGACCCACGGGCCGCTGCAAGGCCTCCCGCTCCTCCTCCTCCCACTGCTGACGCTGCAGCTCCTTCCTCATGTCCTCCGACAGCAGGGTCTTCTCGGTGGCAGGACTGACGAAGCTGGGAGAGGACACGGCACAGTAAGGCTCGCTGCAGGCCACCCCGGGGTGGCCCTGCTGGAGCTCAGCGGCGGGGACCAGGGGAAAGCAACACTGTTTGGTAGGGACACAGCTCCCCACAGGGGCTTCTGGACTACAAGACCACTAGTGGTCAGCGAGGGAGTTCCATCTTTTAAACCAAGCGCCAGGCTGGCCGCTGAGCACGAGGGGCTCTTGCTCTATGACTAAGGTCCTGGCAAGACGGGAGGTGGCCTGGGCAGCGGGAGGAACCGGGGCCTGTGTGCATGGCCACCAGGGACACACAGCTGCCCAACACTGCACCCAGGGGGCCTCCTGGCCCGAGGTGGCCGAGGTTGCCGCTGTCCTTTCCTGTGCAGAGCCCAGGCCTGTCCACAGGATGCCCGAACCTGGGGGGTGGGACGAGGTGGCGTTTTTGCCAACCCTTTTATGCAGAAGTGGCTCGGGGAAGAGGGATTCTGTTCCCGGATGTTTTAGCAAGTTCAATCCCATGGGGGGGGGGTAAGGGAGTGATAGGGCCTTTACTTTAAAACCCAAAGACGATCAAAGGGAAAGCAAGTCAGCCACGGCTGCCCACCCCACCTGCCTGTGGGTGAGTGAAGGGGTGTGGGTTCTCGGGCCCCGTGTCCACCAAGGCTCGCCTGTGGGCCTGCCCTGGCCTCCCTCTGCACTGGTCACTCTGTCATCAGCCCCCAAGCTCCATCAGTTCCTTTCAGTAGCTGCGATACACAGATGATCGGAGCAGGTGCCCACAGCGGCCTTCGCCACCCGGGAGGCTGAGGCAGGAGGACGGCTGAGGACCAGGAGTTCAGGACACAAGGAGAAAGACTCTCCCCGAGTGTGGGCCACATACGTACGGGCAGGCCACCTACCGGAGAGCTTCACTAAGTGCTCTGTGAAGGAAACAGAGACGACCACACAGAGCCTCTGTGACTATACCACCTAACGCAGGGGCGTGGCCGCGCAGACCTGGCCAGGGGAGCCGAGGTACTCACAGTCTCCCCTGCAGGTTCTTGTCCATCTCCAGCAGACCTGGCAGGTCCTTCCTCATGCAGCGCCGGGATCGCCCCAGAGAGTCCACGTAATCCACCCTGAAATCAGTGACAAGGTGTGAGAAGGCGTGGCACCCTGGTCCCCAGGTCAGGGACATGGAGCCGGAGAGGAAGGGATGCGGGCTCAGCCACCACCCAGAACACGCTTCTTAACACTGGCACACGATGGGCTGAGGCCCAAGGGCCTCCACCAGACCTTTCAGTTTCAGAGGCCACAGCTGACACTCCGCCTCTGGCTTCAAAGGTGACCCTCCCACCAAGAAACCTGCCCCGCCACCTGGGAACCCACTGCATGTTGTCAGGTGGTCACAAACACAGCGTCAGCATCCCGTGACTTCACTGTGTCCCCTGGATCCCCACTGCCCATTTCCTTAGGTTCTTCTGAGTCTGACTTTCTATTTCCTTTATTTCTTCCAACGGGGACAATTCTTCCCAAGGAGTCAGAAATTGCTTATGTCATTGTGCTTTCTGGCTTTAATTAGGGGGAAACCAAACAATTCACCTCTGTCCTGGTCTCTGCCTGCTCTAGATGGTGGGGACAGGGGAGCAGGGCGGGAGGGAGACGCTGACATTTCACCCACGTTATGACGCGTTCTCCCGGGAAGCTACGGGCAGCGTGTATCCCGGCCTTCAGCAGGGCCCTGGGCGCACAGTGGGGTTTCAATGAGGACTAACTGGTGGAACCATCGGGCTCAGACTCAGCGGGCCGGGTTTCTCCGGCTGGACATTCCCTTCCTAGAGGGCAACACTGATTTCAATCAATGGCCCCTGATTTAGAACCCGAGGGTCTGGGCTTCCCGTCCTGTGCCCCACCGCTGATCCAGCGGAGAAGCAGAACCTCCAACTGTGGAAAGCTGCTTCTTCCCTTTTTCTAATGAATGGGAGGGAAGACAACTGGCCAGATGGTCCAAGGGATGATTTACGGTATTTTGGGGGGAAGATTTTCCACCACCTGAAATTTAACTCCTCAGAGGACTTTCCAAGCAGTTGGATTCTGGAGGTTGGTTTAAAAACAAAATAAAACACAAAGTGTCAGAACTGCTTGCGGTGCGTCCTCCTTCACCACGGGGTGCCATGTGACACTGCGCGTCTCCCCAGAGCTCTTCAAATCACTGGCAAACCGCTCGTGATCACAGAGGCCTTAATAAGCCAAAGATCTACAGGAGACATCAGTCTTTTAAGGGCCTGTTCTGCTTCTGAGGCCCCCAGCTCAGAACCTCAAAGCAGAGCAGGGCGGCGGCGGCTGTATCAGTGGACCCTCGTCACTAAGCAAGCCCTGTCTGGGGCCAATGAGGGGAACCAAGGGTGACTCCAAGGAGGGTTAATGTCACCCCGACTCCAAAGGGCTCTGGGGAGGGTGACACGTGGGCCCAGGAGAGGCCAATGCAATCAGGCAGGACCCAAGGACGACCCTATGTCTTCTCAGATATTTTCCTGGCAAGTGTCAATCATAAGTTAAGACCCCCCAAAGCAGGAAGTGCATTAAGTGTCACCCAAGTTCAGAGGAGGGAGAAATCACTTAGATTAGCAATGGGGACGAAGGGCTGTGACACGGGATGGGACCTTGTCTTTGGGCCTATATAGTGTTTGGTACCCCACACCCAGCCACCCAGCTAGGAGTCCTAGACAGTAGATGAGACGACGCCTCCTTCATCCCAATAAAACGCTGCCTCGGGCCAACGTGGCCACCGTGTGAGGTGAGGACACAGGTTCTCTGCTGTCTTTGGCTCACAAGTGACCAACGTGGGCCAAGGGCGAAAAACCGCTAACAAAGGCCCCCAACCGTCCTGGGCAGCTGGTGAGAACTACCCATCCCCCCCCCCAGTGCAGACCCCTGAGGCTCGCAGGCAGGGCGGGGGCAGGGCTGGCCCGGAAGGGGTCAGAGGTGCCCAGGGTCCTCAGACACTGCCCAACAGGGCTCCTAACGACAACGTCGTAGGCAGAGACCACCACGGTGGGACTGTCATTCCAGCCTCTGTAAGGAAAGCCCGGGCTCTGTCCCCACCTCTTAACCTACATGGAGATGACACCCAGAAATTGCCCGTGACAAAGCTCCCCAGGCGCCTGGGGACCTCCGGAGAGCAGCACCCAGGTGGCCCCGGGGGTGCTGTGACCTCCTGAGGGGACCACAAAGCCAAGGTCACGGGAACAAACACACACTGCAGCCTCCACCTTACAGATGAGTGAACTGGGCCTCCGAGGTCAGAAAGGTGACTGTGGTCACACGGGCAGCGGTGGGTGGCAGTGGAGCTGTCCAAGGCCACAATGCCATATCCCATGGCTGGAAAATGACATGGCCACAGCAGGGCTCACCTGGGGGCTCCCGCTTCTGCCTAAACAGCTCTTCTGCATCGGTGAGCAAAGTGCAGAGGGCGTCCCCAAGCACCCCTGGGCCTGGCACAGCGCTGGATGATGGCAAGGGCTCAGTCGTCATGTCTCTGTGGGAGCTGCCGCCTGACCTCTGTGACACACTGAGCACCCTCACTTAAGACGGGTCCCCAGTCAGGGGCACTAGCGCACACCTGTCATCCCAGGGGCTGGGGAGGCTGAGGCAGGAGGATCGTGAGGTCAAGGCCAGCCTCAACAAGAGTGAGGCCCTAAGCAGCTCAGGGAGACCCTGTCTCTAAATAAAATGCAAAATAGGGCTGGGGACAGGGCTCAGGGGTCGAGGGCCCCAGGTCCAAGCCCTGGTACTAAAACATAAAGGGTCCAAAGACAGAAAACCAACACACAGCACCCCCCTCAGCACCCACCATTCTTCACTGGGGTCCTGGGGAGGAGGTATGTCTCTCTCTGAGAGACGCTCGTCGTCCTCCTCGTCCCTCTCGGCCGTGTTCCGGGACTCTCTGGCGGCACCCGAAGCCTCCATTTCCCTGCGCTTGTCTATGAGCTTCTGGGTGAAGTCCACGAGGTACAGCTCCTCCACCTCCTCGTCTAGGACACAGGGACAACATTCAGGCCTCGACGTCACGGAAGGGAAGCACCCAGGACCCTGTCCCAGGTCACCAGGAGGCTCCACTGCCCCTGCCAGCTCAGCAGTCAATGCCTCCACCCTGGGAAGGTCACCAAGGCACAGTGGTGCCCGCCCCTGACGGAGCTGGGAGCAGGCCACGGGAACGTGGACACACACAGAAGCTGCAGTTTCCTGCCACGCGTCCCTGGGGACGCCACAGCCCTGCCTTTCTCAGGCCATCAGGTGAGGACAGGGACCTTGCTCTGCTGCAGGCCCCACACACTTCCCAGACCAAGGCCGCGTTCCCCTGCCTCACACAGGGAGAGGACTTCTTTTCCAGCCAGTGGCCTTGGCTTTCAGACAGGCCCAGGCCCGCTCTGCAAGGCACACAGGGGGCAGTGATGTCCACCCGCAGGCCTTCGGTCACCGAGGAACAGAAGACAGGGACAGCCACGCAGCACCCCGACTTTAATTTAACCCAGGACAGCTCCTGTGTGCACAGGTTAAGGGAAATGCCACTATGCTGGGTTTAGATGCACTTAGGAGAGGCAGCGGTGACCCGGGCCAGCCCTGCCTGTCCCCTAGCTACACCCGGGCCCCAGGCTGGGCTCCTGCTGGCCAGTCCCTCCCTCACCCTCTGCTCCCCGGACCCTGCAGAAGGCTCTGCTCCAGCTCTGCAGACCTTAGGGGGCACCCCACGGCCCCCCTCCTCCCTGATAATCACCTGGCCACAGACCCACGGTCCCTGTCCTCTGGAAATGGAATGTCCACTGTCCCATAAAAGCCTGTCCCACTGCTGGCTAACTCTGAGCTGGACTTTCTTTTTCTGGGGGTCTGAGGGAAGGGTTTTATTACTTCAAAACAGCTGTAAGCACAACGTGGAAATATGATTAAAAAACACAAGAAACCAGGGACAGCGCTGCTTGCCTGGGACCCTAGCGGCTCCAGAGGCTCAGGCAGGAGGATCACGAGTTCCAAGCCAGCCCCAGCAATGGAGGCCGTAAGCAACTCAGGAGACCCTGTCTCTAAATAAGATACAAAATGGGGCTGGGGATGGGGCTCAGGGGTCCAGTGTTCAATTCCCCCGGCACCCCTCCCAAAGAAAATTAAAAATCAAAAACATAAAAACTGAAAAATAGAGAAGGAAAAACCCTAGGGCCTGGTATGACCATGACTCCACCCTGCCTTGTTCTACGTAAGTGAGGCTTACTCAGATCTTATTTCCTGACTGTGCCTGGTCCTGCGTCCTCTTTCTCCACCTGGGGACACCTGTCCCCGAGGGAAGACACTGAGCGGCGGGGCCCGTGCTGGCTGTCTCCCCCCAGCACCCTGCACAGCACCCACAGGGCAACCTGGAAGTCACTCTTCACTGTTCCTGTGCCGCCAGAGAAAGCGGGATTTTCTTAGTTATTTTTATTTATTTGTTTATTTTTTGGGGGTGCCGAGGCTTGAACCCAGGGCCTCCCGCAGGCCAGGCCAGCCCCAGCCCAGCCTCTCGCTCTTGTAACAGTAACAAATAAAGTAATAACTCAGAATTAATTAGTATAAATAAACACACTCACCTATAAAGTCTCCTTTAGTCATTTTGTCATATAACTTGGCTTTTTCTTCTAATTTTTCCCTGGGAGAAAAAAAGACACAAGTATTAAAAATGGCCTCCCAACTGTCCCTCCTGGTGAGGGGCCACCCCCTCAGCCTGACAGCTGCCACCTGCCGAGGAGGCCTGGCTAACGAGGTGGCCACAACTAAAGGCCAACAGGCTGAGGCAGGACAGCCCCACGGCCCCTGAGGACATGTGTTCCAGCGTCCCAGGACCTCACAGTGGGCACAGCAGCCCCTCAGTGAACATGGGACTGAACGAATAAATGGACAAGGTCCCACTACTCAACCTAACTGCTAACGCAACTGGAATCCACGGTCAATGAGATGCCTGGGAATAAGGACAGTTTCCAGTCGTGGACGCTGAACAGGAGACCAAAGTGGAGGCCAAGCTTTACGCATGACCGCTTTAGACACCGGCCCTGGCCCCTCGTGGACCTGGAAACCAACTTCTTAGAAGTCTATTAAAAATACGATAATGGGGCTGGGGCTCAGGGTAGAGCGCTCACCTCGCATGTGCGAGGCCCTGGGTTCAAGCCTCAGCACCACATAAAAATAAATAAATAAAGGTCTAAAAAAATGATGATGATGTGGGTGTCGTGTGCACACCTGTGATGATGTGGGTGCCGTGTGCACACCTGTGATCCCAGCAACTCGGGAGGCTGAGGTAGGAGGATGGAAGTTTCGAGGCCCACCTGGGCAACTCAGCAAGACCTCATCTCCAAATACAAAATAACAACTGAGGGATGGAGCCGGGCGGTGGGGCACCCTGGTTCGACCCCCAGGACCTCGAGAGGAAAAAGAAAAAAAAAAAGATGAAGTGTGTTTGGCGGAGGGCATGAATAATGGATGGGACACATTTGCTAATAAAGAGCAGACGACAACTTGGCATTTCGGCGAAGCAGCCTCTCTGCTCAGATTGATTCGGGTGACATTTATTTTTCGCAGGCGCAGGCCGGCTGGGAGGGCAGGCAGACCTTTAATCCAGAAACACTTAATGATAGGAAAGCACCCAGAGGTCACCCGCTCTTCCTCTTGTGAATGACCTTCATCACAATGGGCCATTTCACTTCTAATGTCACCTGGGTCGCTGCTGTGACAAGCTACTGACCTTTCTGTGCCTCAGTTCCCACGGACAGACAGAAAAGGAAACCTAAGGCTACTGCCTCCCAGGGTCGTCCTGGGGATCAACCAGATGCCACACACACAGCCCTGTCACCCTGGAGACGGCCACGGTCCAGGGCAGGAGGGTCCCCTTTGACTTCCCACAGGCAGCGAGTCCCCACCTTTGGTTAAGGATGGAAGATGAGACCCACAGACGGGTGCCTCTTCTGCCTTTCTCCCACCTCCTGTCAACCACCTCGCTCCACGGTGTGGGATGGAATGGAGCTGTGGCCCACCCAGGGGAGCAGCCCGGACGGCCCTTCCTGGTTCTGAGCCCCGGGGAGGGGAATGTCACGCAGACCAGGGAGATGGGGGCCTTGGGTGACAGTCACTAGTGGGGAAAGACATAACCACGTACAAGACAGACTCTGCTGGAGCACAACAGGGCAAGGTCTCGGCACCTTTTTCACAAAACTAAAGTCCTGAGCACATGTTCAGTAGCAAAAGGATGTCGCAGTGGCCATACCATAGCTGGGCACGGGGCACATGGCTGTGGTCCTAGCGGCTCAGGAGGCTGAGGCAGGAGGATCACAAATTGAAGGCCAGCCTCAGCAACATAGCAAGGTCCTGAGGAACTTGGCTAGACCCTGTCCCAAAATTACGAAAAAGGGCTGGGGATGTGGCTCAGGGGTTAAGCTCCCCTGGATTCAATCACTGGGACCGAAAAATTTCTAAAAATTAAAATTATAAAAGGCCATGTCTTTAAGTGAAGCCTGTGGTCTGCTGCAGACAGGCCAAGCACCATGCCCCCAGGTGGGCTGACACCCTGCCCTGAGTTTCAGAGCCACAGCAGCCGAGCAACAGTAAGCACTATTGGCCACTGTAAAGGGTTTTGTTTTATTTTTAGTAATTTTATTTTACTTTGGTACCAGGGATGGAACCCAGGGGCACTTAACCACAGAGCCCCGTCCCCAGCCCTTTATATATTTTATTTAGAGACAGGGCCTCCCTGAGCTGCTGAAGCTGGCCTCTACTTTGTGATCCTCCAGCCTCAGCCTCCTGAGGTTCTGGGATGACAGGTGTGAGCTACCACACCTGGTCAACTAGAAAGTCTTTATCAGCCAGTGTATCCACAACCCTAGATGACCATCGGGGCAGACATGAACACCTGGGGCCCTCTGAGTTAAGGGGAACCCTGTCTCTTTGCAGATGTCAACTGATAAACATAATGGAAAAATAATTAAGACAGAATCAGAAAAACCATCATTTTGAAACTGTCCGTGTACTAACTGAGGAGTGGCACTTCTACCAGCAAGGACAGACCACGGCGGGAAAACAGGACATCTAGAGTCTCCAGTTTCCCACCTCAGGCTACGGCTGACCAGGAGCGGGGACAGGCACCCTCACAGTGCAGATGTGGCAGACCTACCCTGACCTGGTGACCAGACTCACCACCACTCAGGATGACCTGCACCGGCCCCATCAGCCTCTGGTACCCGAGCTTCAACAGGACCCCCACCTTGGTAAGGCTCGCTGTTGAAGTACCTGGCGGGCACTCAGCAACGTCAAGGGCACGAGAGGCAAACGGACAGAGAGGAGACTGCGCTACACGGAGGGGACTGAGAGGTCGGAGCAAAGGCGACGGGCGATCTTGGGATCTTGCATCTTTTTAAAACATCACAGGACGTGACTGTACTAGGACAGCTGGCAGGATCAGAAATACAGACCAAAATGGACCTTAGAATCGATGGCACCATTTCACGTGCTGAATTTCTCGGGCAGGACAAGTTAGGTGCTGAAATATTCAGAAGCCCAGTGTCACCCTGGGGCGTGGGGGTGGGAGACGGGTGGAAGGAAAACTAGTGAGTATTCCAAAGGTCCCTGCAGCCTCCTTGCAATCACTGTGCTGGTCTGGGGGCAATCAGGGTCTCTAAATGTCCACGCCATGCCACCTAGAACCCAGAACCACACCACGGGGATTCCTTTTAAAAACCTGTGGACAGGGCCAGGCACAGTGCAGCACACCTACCATCCCAGCTAGTCGGGAGGCTGAGGCAGGAGGATCCCAAGTTGGAGGCCAGTTTGGACAACGTAGTGAGACCCTGACTCAAAATAAAAAATAAAGGATGGGGGACACAGCTCAGAGGAAGGACATCCCTGAGTCCAATCCTTAATACTGTGCTAAAGCAAAGAAACCAACAAACAAAAACCTGTTGATGATCTTAGTGTCTATCAACAGCCCAGAGAAGGATCCTCTTCATCTTTTAAACCGAGACTGTGTTCTATCATTTTGTAAAACAACAGTTACAAATGCAGATTATATTTTTTTTAGAGGACAGTCGGACCTCCATTTCCAGATCCCACATCTCCACATTCAACTCACTAGCGATCAAAAATATTAGGAAAAAATGTCACGCTGTGGCTGGTGGGCACTGTGCGGTGAGCGTCTGTGTGGAATGTGGACAGAACTGTACAGAGTCAGTACTACTTACACCACAGTCACACTGTCTCACCATACAATTTTCCACAGTCAGCAGGACCATGTGGCTTCTGTGCGAATATTTTATCATTTTACCTAAAGGGCTCAAGCACCCTTGGCCGTAGGTATCTGCAGGGACGGGTCCTGACACCAAGGCCCCCTGAACGCGAGGAGCCACTCTGTTGGCACCCACAGTCCACAGAGCACCTGACTAGGGGGACGCGACTTCACGTTTGGAAACCGAGAGTCAGATCGGAACGCTGTATGGTGGCCAGGGTGACCCCCAGGCCTTGGCTCTCAGCCCCACGCACCTCGCCCTGTCCAGCGTCTTCTGCTCCTCGGCCCTCTGTTCGGCATCCTTCTCCGCCCGGTTGGAGACTCCTGTGTTCTGCTTGCTCCAGATGCTGGGTTTCTGGAGGGTGATTCAAAGAGATCAGAAACGCCACCGACCCCACCAGACCAGACCCTCAGCCGTGCAGCTCAACAGGAGGGCGTCGGGGCCAAGGCTTCCCTGAGAACCTGAATAAGCCACGTATCAGCGAAGTGTCCTTTTCTAAAAGTAGCATCAATGAGGCAGAGTGGACAGACTGACAATGTGCTCTTAAATACTCCCACTGATTCTATTTCAGTGTCTCATACGCCTCATGCAGGTGTCTAACTACACATCCATGTGCACAGAGACCACCGACACCTTCTAAACCCTAACACAGCATGATTACCCCAGGTTTGGGATCAAGGCAGACACTTCGGTCTTATTTTTACCTTATTAGTTGTCTTTGGTTTTTCCCAAACGCCAGAATCTTTCAGGTGCTTTTCTTGCTTGAATTCTTCTTGTTTGCGGAAGAGTTCCGCCTTCAGATCCACCAACTGCAATAAACCACGAGGTGAGCGAGAGTGTCCCATCGGCTCTAGCACGCGACAGGGTTGCTCCGCGATTGCAATTCCCAAAGCAAGACCTCCCTTCCCCTCCAGGGACATACAACTCAGGGCTCAGACGCAGAATCCAACGCCAGATCAGACCCCTTCCCCCAGCTCTGCTCCAAGTGCATTTCCAGCCTGACTTTCCAAACTCCTGGGCACAGGGGAAGGGAACAACGCAGAGCAAGACATAAATGACGTCTGCGGCATTTATAGATTCAGACTCCACAAGCATCATGCGGCTCTGCTCTGAGCGGTGCTGCTGTTGGCTTGTCCCCATGGTGGCCTCGTTCATTACCCGGACGAATGACCATCCTACAGGGGACGGTCTCTGGTCAGCCACTATCTGAGCACTTCACTAAGTGCTGTCACTGTGACCGCTGAAGAGCAGGTCGCAGACGTGAATCAGACAGGCTCCCTGCCTCCAAGGGCCTACGATCTAATGAGAAGGGCAACTGACACTGGCTCAGCCACCAAGCCCGCTCTGCGAAAAAGGACATAATGACAATTTCCTTCCTAAGGGTCCAGGCACAACTGCTTATATGCGTGGGCCTGTGTGCAGCAGACGTCCACCACTGAGTGCCTTTAAGGAAAATAAGCACAACGGAGTTCAATGCTCTCTGTTTTAGAAGGAATCAATTTAAAAGGGACTTTGGCGAGGATTTTAATAACGCAGAGGACAGGCTGGGCACGCAGGCGCCACCTGTAATCCCAGCAATGTGGGAGGCTGAGGCAGGAGGATAGCAAGTTCGAGGCGGGTCTCAGCAACTTAGTGAGACGATTGTCTCAAAAGTTGATAAATAATAAAAAGGGCGGGGGATATGGCTCAGTGGTAGTGTCCCCCAGGACTGGGTGGGGGAAGCCCAACAAAGGACAGTTTCCTTCAGGACCTACTGTTGTAAATTCTTAAAGACAAAAAGGGGGAGGGACAGGAGAAATAGTGGGGAATTATATCAGCCCAACTACATTGTGATATTGTATTTGAGGACAAACATGTGACACTATTGTGTACAACCCATGATGAACGGGGAGAAAAAAATTTCACCTCATCTTTCAAGCCTTCTATTTTTTTTTTTCTTTTGGTACTGGGGATTGAACTCAGGGTCACTCGCCCACCGAGCCCCACCCCCAGCCCTATTTGGTATTTTATTTAGAGACAGGGTCTCACTGAGTTGCTCAGAGCCTCGCTAAGATGCTGAGGCTGGCCTTGAACTCCCGATCCTCCTGCCTCAGCCTCCCCAGCTGCTGGGATGATAGGCCTGTGCCACTGAGCCGGCTCCAAGCCTTCTGAATGACATCAAGTGTTCACCACCCTGTTTTCCTACTCTACAACTTCTTTCGAATTTTAAAACAAAAATGCTCAGAAAATGACCGATTCCCAGATGGCATTTCTACTATCATCAGGGAACATTTGATGACTTTTAACATTTACACCTTTGTGATTGGATTTTATTTATTTATCGGCACCAGGGATTGAACCCAGGGGTGCTTAACCACCCAGCCCCATCCCCAGCCCTTTTTACTTCTTATTTGGAGACAGGGTCTCGCTGAGTTGCTTAGAGCTTGGCTAAGCTGCTGAGGCTGGCCTCCAACCGGAGATCCTCCTGCCTCAGCCTCCCCAGACGCTGGGATGACAGGCGTGCGCCTTTCCAAGCTGTCAGACCTCACAGCTCCCGCGCAGCACATCCCGTGGGGACCCTGACCCATCAGTTTCTGCAAAGGGGACACCAGGAGGCACGCTCCTCTCGGGGACGAGGTGACAGATGCAATGTTCTGGAAAGAACCAGCTGGCCCCTGGGTTGGAGGGGAACCCCAAACGGCGATCTGCGTGCAGGGCAGGGCCAGGCCAGGCTTCCTTGCAGAGGGACACACGCTGGCCATCCAGGTCCCCGCGGTGGGGGTGGCCCGGCCAGGCTGCGGCCCTGGGAGGCCCGGGGATTCGCAGCCCTGAAGTGTCGCCGGGTCCGGGTCCCTGTCCGCGGGCTGAGCCGGGTCCGGGTGCACGTCACGGGGAGAAGCCAGCTCAGGACCCGTCACTAAGGGACCTGTCCCCGTCCCCCGGGCGGGGAGAGGCCGGTCCGGGTTCGCGGTGGGCGGAGCGCCCAGGTCCGGGGCCCGGAGCGCAGAAACCCGCGAGGTCGGGATGCGGTGCCCGCGGCATTACGTCACACCCGCACTCACCGAGGAGGCCGTAACGTCCAAAGGCTTTTTCCTCCGGTCCATGGTCACTTTCAGGGTCTCCGACGCCAAGACACAGCCCTCCGGAGCGCTCCCAGGCCTCCTAAGGCCGCCCGCGGGGTAACCGGAAATGCCTTGGACTAGCGACGCCGAGTTTCCGACGTGAGTTTCCGCCCTCGGCGCCATCTTGAGAACGTCCGTGGGTGGTGCGTACTGTGTTCACCGCCATTTTGGGAAGGTCAGAGGGAGCCCAGGGGTTGAAGAGGGCGGAGGGTATGAAAGGGCGGGCGTTCGACGCCATCTTGAGAAGGGCGAAGTAGGACTTTCATTGCAATGGAGGCCATCTTGAGTGGGGAGGGTTGGGTGGTGGAGGTGGATGGCGCCATCTTTAGAAGGGTGAAGCAAGCGCCAAGGGTAGCAAAAAACGAAGGTGGATTCGTGAAACTGGGAAAACCCAAGGGGCTCATGGAAGACCTGCTGCTGTGTGCCAGGCACCGTCTGTTAATTAATTCATGTTAATTAATTCTCACAAAACTCATGCCACATGGGAAATGATGATGTTGATGGTCGCAGAAATCATCACTAACCTGCATGCCGCGCTTATATTCTGTGCCATTTCACATATTCAAGTTTATGAGAATATAAACTCCAGAAGGTGGCTTCCTGGGTTGGAATCACTGGGAGGGACTCTCTGGAAACTTCTCTGGGACACCCAATAAAACTGGAGTGAGGAGACACTTTGTCCCTCTGCTCTCCGAGAGGACCCACTCTCTCCCTTCCAGCCCCTGGAAGCTGGAAAAGACAGAGATGGACCCTCTGGTAGGGCCTCCAGCAGGCCAGTACCAGAAGGACAGGTGACTTCCAGCTTCATAAGGGCCCATTGCCACCTCCAGAACTGTAGGAGAATAAATCCGTGTAGCTTTAAGACAGTGAATTCGGGGTAGCTTGTTATAGCAGCAAGAAGAAACTGATACAAACCATAACGACTGTAACAGTAACATTTCACTGCACATCAGGGCTGTAGATAACTCTTCACCTGGATTGTTTTATTTAATCCTGGTGCTACTGTCCTCCATGTGAACCAAAAAAAAAAAAAAAAGGTCCAAGAGGTTAAATGACATGTTAGAAGGTTAAATGACAGCTACCAAATAATGCATCCTGAATCAATGAATATCTCAAACACACTAAGTTAATTATTTGCAAGTTATTTACCTGTGGACAGGGGAACTAATAGGGACTGATTTCCCTGGAGGATGCAAGATCCACCATGATGTTCTGCATCACCTGGGGCCCAGAGCTTCGGAGTCAGCCATCTAGGGACTGAGACCGCCAAAACCATGAGCCCCCAATCAACTCCCCTCCTCTCCATGGCTCTTGGCAGATCTTTTGACCATGAAAAACTTGACTGAAAGGACTCGAGTTTAGCTTTCTCTGCAGAATGCGTGGGGCAGGGTCCCTGGCTGACAACCTCCCAGTTCCCTGTACAGATTTGCAAAACCGCGGTGATCACCACCCACGCCACAGAAATTGCTAGAAACCATCCAGAGAGTCTCCCTGCCTCCCCCCGGTTCCTTGCATGGAATCCAAGCATGGAAAGCAGAACAGCTTACTCTGGAATCCACCAGAATGTTCTCCTGGCACAACCACCATTTTTTTTTTTTTTTTTTTTTTTTTACATATCCAGTTTTTTCCAACTCTTTTGCTTCCAAGAATGTGGGTCTCTCTGGAGTTGCCTTCCTCTACCAAGTGCCGAAATTGTAAGGCCACCGTGGGGGACACTCCTTTGCGGGCCATGGACTCTTGGTCCCAGGATGTGAACCAAAGCAGCTTAGCTGGAAGATAGATTCCTGTGTCTCTGCCTCTCAGGTTGTATTAGCTTTGCACTCCATCAATTCATTTCCCCCAGAACTGTCTTGGGGAAAGTGGGAATCTTAAGCAACTGGTCTCTATTTTATTTCTGCAAGGAAGGACCTGGCATGAGGTCGTGTCAGACAGAGGCTACCGAGCAGGTGAGACAAACTAGAACTGGAGAGGCCAGCTGAGTCTGCATATCTGGGACAAGAGGGCAATCATGGAGCTTCCCCTGCAGGCCACTGCGGATGACAGAAGTACTAAGAACCCTGCAGCCTCAAAAGACCTGGCAATGCCAAGCGCAGTGGCTCACGCCAGCAATCCCAGCGAGTCGGGAGGCCGAGGCAGGAGGATCGAAAATTGGAGGTCAGCCTCAGCAACTTGGTGAGACCCTGTCTCAAAATAAAAAATAATAATAATAAATTAAAAGGGCTGGGGAGATGACTCAGGGGTAGAGCATCCCCGAGTTCAATCCCCAGTACAGGAGGAGGAGGAGGAGGAGGTGGAGAAAGAATTCAAACAACTTACCACTATTCTTCCAGAACAAAGAAGTCTGCTGCTCACTGTACGCTCCTCAGCCCTTCCCAGGGGACAGGGCTCCTGGATCTCGGTCCCCTCAGTCACCACCTTCTCCGTACCCTCCCTGCTGTCCCCACCCTTCATGTACCCAGAAGTGGAGATAATCCAGCCATCAGAGGCGAGACCCTCCTGGAGGGGGAGGGGGAGGGGGAGGAGGAGGCGGCCCCCACATCATTCCCGGGTCCTGAGCTCCTTATTGCAGATGCCCTGATGTCCACTTTTAATTTCCTGCCTGGTCTCCATGGACAAACAGATAGAGGCAAACAGAGCTGGAGCCACCGCCGGGGGAGGGAGGCCCTGCAAGAGGCCCTGTAACGGAGGCTGCTGCCCTCTGGGTCTCTGTGGGAAGGGGGCTGGGGGCATGATCTTAGAGGGACCCATGAGCTTGCTGGTTCCCGTGGCCCTCTGAGATTGTCCAGAGGAAGAAGGAGAAGCCGCACACACAGCCTCAATCCTTCCATTCCCCGGAGCCTCTGCCCCGGCACCTCAATTGAGTCCTAAAAGTTCATCCTCAGAATTGTAACATGCAGGGACTTGACCTTCCCCATTTTTGTTGGTTCTGACAATTGAACCCAGGGGCGCTTAACCCACTGAACCACATCCTCAGCCCTTTTCATTTTTTTTATTTTGAGACAGGGTCCCACTAAGTTGCTGAGGCCGGCCTCCAACGGTGATCCTCCTGCCTCAGCCTCCCAAGAGGCTGGGATGACAGATGTGCGTCACCCTGTCCGGCCAGGGCCCCTTACTTGGGTTCCCACATCCATGAATTCATGTGGCCCATGAACAGCTTCCAAGTGCCCCTCCACACTGGGAATCCTGCAGAGTGTTCTTCCGGTGCCATGGAGACCTCACTGAGGATTCTTGTGCCCATTTTGCAGATGAACAGAGGCTGGGGGAGGGAAAGGACTTGTGTGAACACCCTGTGGGCTTCTGAGGGGATCTAACGCAGGCTGAGAGCGGGTGTCCATTGGGGGGGTGGTGGTGCCAGCTAAGCCATAACCAAATGATTGGAAGAGAAAAGGGGGGGGGGATGAATTTAAGGATCAAACAGGAAATAGGGAGTCCCTTAGGTCAGAAAGGAGGTCAGTCGTGAACCAGGGAGAGGAAGGAAGGGAGATGGAGGGGGGTGGGCAGGACCCAGGCCCTGCCTGGGGGGTTTATGGTTTCGAGGTGAGGTGTCCCCAAGAGCTCAGGTCTAGAGGTGAGGTGATTGGGTCAGGACAGCCTTCAGCCAGTTCCTCTGAGAGTCCTCCCCATCCCCAGCTGGCCTGCATGCTGTCTTGCCAGGGTGTCTTCCACCATGTACTGAATGATGCAGCAGGCAGGCCCTCACCGGAAGCCGCTGCCGGCTCTAGGACTTCCGGCCTCTAGAACCATGAGGTCAGGGATACCCTAAGCTTTCTCATGGCACAAACCAACAAGTTCCCCCCAGAACAGTACCGAACCACACAACGGGCATTTTTCTCAGGAGCCGGTTGGGAAGGGGCTGAATCTGCAGGGAAGACCGTGGGAGGTACCTGCCCTCTGATGCAGGGGAATGCCAGCGTTGGGGACAGGAGGCTGAGATCCGCGGCAACCATAAAAAGTTCCTAATGCCTCGAATAATCAGGCTAGAGTTACCCCAGCAGGCTCGACTTACCTACCCCAACCAAGAAACGTTTCTTTCTTTACATTCCAGCTTATTAACCACTCACCTAACTGGCCTTCACTCAAATCCAGACAGATGGACACTTCTGAGAGCCCCCATTTTATGATCAAGGAGGTTCAGAGAGGTTAAGTGACTGACCCAAGGTCACACAGCTTGATAAACTGTAGAGCCAGGACCTGGAAACCAGGTTCCTCTGGCTTCATGACCCCCAATCTGTTTTTGTTTTTTATGTAATAAATTCTAACATCTTCCTGGGTTGTTTTTTTGTTTTGTTTTGTTTTTTAATAATAATACTTGATGGGTGCAGTGGTGTACAACTGTACTCCCAGCTACTCAGGAGGCTGAGCGAGGCAGGAGGATTGCTTGAGCCCAGGAGTTTGGAGCAGTAGTGCGCTAGGCCAGTCGGGTGTCCCCACTGCAGCCATCCTGGGCCACACAGCAAAAGTCCATCTCAAAAAAAAGTCCATCTCAAAAAAAAGTCCATCTCAAAAACAAGTCCATTCAAACTAGGATGACTCATTAGGTTCTAACTCTCAGTCCAGCCAATTTACTCGTGAATATTATTATTATTATTTTTTTTACTTTTTCTTCCAATGCTGGGGATTAAACCCAGGGACACTTTACCACTGAGCTAAATCTCTAGCCCTTTTAATCTTTTTTTTTTTTTGAGATGCTAAGTTGCTGAGGCTGGCCTCAAATTTACACTCCTCCTGCCTCAGCCTCCCAAGTTGCTGGGATTGGAAGTGGGCACCGCCACATCTGCTTACCTCTGAATATTCCTGCAGGAACAGGAGCTTTGTGGGGGGGGCCGTCATCTCCAAACCGTAGTGGTGCAGCTCAGGAGGCTGAGGCAGGAGGATCGCAAGTTGGAGGCCAGCCTCGGCAACTTAGTGAGGCCCTAAGCAACTTATCAAATAAAAATAAAATTAAATTAAATTAAAAAGGGCTGGGGATGTGGCTTAGTGATAAATTGCCCCTGGTTCAATTCCCAGGACCCCCATATAATAATAATAATAATAATAATAATGATAATAATAATAATAATAATAATAATTTCATGTCTATTCTCTTTAAACCTAATCAATGTCAGGACTTGGCTCAGACACCCCCTTCTGTAGGATGCGTCCCTGGTCAGATGCCTTGTGGGTGCTGGGGTAAGTAAGAAAAAAAATTAAAAACTGCTCCAGCTTCACGTGCTCCAAAATCCACTCATGTCTGGAGGTCAGGCCGCTGAACAAAATATTATTAGCCTCCCATTAGCTTTGCCGTGGACAAGCCCTGTGACGTGCGGTTCTGATGCTAATTCATGGTTGCCTAGGTTACTTTCAGGCCTTGAAGACAGATTCTGCTGAGAACCCTGATTTGACTTGAACCTGCAGGTGTCAGAGAGGTGACCAGAACAGGAGGCAGAGACCTGGCATCTCTGCCTTGGTATTGCCTCTGTCCCCCACCTGCTGTGGCTGACATCTCTACATGGAGATGCGCTGGCCACTTGAGAAATGTTTTGTCTAGAACTACCAGACAGGACCCGTGTCCCTGGCCTCCCTTCAAGGTTAAAGATGCACCTAAAGCTGCCACGTAGAAAATGTTGGACCACAAAAGGAACAGAAAAGAGGTGATATCCAAGTTCTGGAAGTTCTCTGTGCATTCCCCCAAAAAAGGCACAACTTGGCCGGGCACGAGGGTACATGCCTGTCACTCCAGTGGCTCTGGAGGCTGAGGCAGGAGGATCACAAGGTGGAGGCCAGCCTCAGCAAAAGTGAGGCCCTAAGCCACTCAGTGAGACCCTGTCGTCTCTCAATAAAATATAAAATAGGGCTGGGGACGGGGCTCAGGGGTTGAGTGCCCCTAAGTTCAATCCCCAGGACCAAAAATAAGTAAATAAAAGGCATGCCCCCTCCTTTCCCCCCCTTTATTATCCTCTCTCTCCCCCTCGTTACTCTGACCCTGGATCTGTGACCCCTGGGTCCCCTGAGTCGAGAAGCGATTTACTAATTAGGATCCCGCCTTCCCATCCCATAAACTCGTGCTGTTAATGGTCAGCGATCTTTCCTGGGTTTCTATCTTCATGATCCCAAATGGAGAGAGTTTGGCTGCATGAATGTTCGTACCCAAGTCCCTGGGCCTGGCTGGCTGGAGGGTCACCAGGGAAGGGTCCACCCAGGATGGAGGCGGGTCCATGGAGAGGTGATCTTTGGGGCCTCGGAGGGATGAGAGACATAGGGCCACTTCACATTTGGTAATTGCGTAGGAGATAATCAAATATATTCCATATATATAAATATATAAAATTATTATTTTGAACCAGGGATTGAACTCAGGGTCACTCGACCACGGAGCCCCCTCCCCAGCCCTATTTTGTATTTTATTTAGAGACAGGGTCTCCCTGAGTGGCTTAGGGCCTCCCTTAGTTGCTGAGGCTGGCCTCCAACTTGCGATCCTCCTGCCTCAGCCTCCCGAGCCACTGGGGTGACAGGCATGTGCCGCCGCGCCCGGCTCAAGGAGCACATCTTTGACACGCAGTTCTCCACGGAGCTCTGGCTTAAATGAAGATGCCCATCGAGCAGCAATCCCACTAGAACACGATTCAAGGGATCTGTCTCTTGGCTCAGAGATCAGGTAAATATGTCTAATAATGAGTCACCGGTTGTCTTGACGGTCTTGCTCTGTTAAGCCAACTGTCTTCTTCAGTCTCAGAAGCTTCAACTTGGACACGTGGAAAACACGGTGCCTGAGCAAATCCTTCCCAGCCCCTTGGGTGCAGATCGAATGGGGAGGGGACACCAGGGTGAGGTCATACCTGCCGGAGGATATAAACCCCGTGGAGGAGAACCTAGGAGCCCCAGCTTACATCCCAGGCTGGCCTGGCGACCATCTGACCCCCAAACATGGGTGAGAACCCAGTAGGGATCAATAAACCTACTGCCCAACCCAGAGCTGACTTCAGTCATGTGACAGAGACCAGAAGAACAGCCCAGCTCCTCTAATGAAGGCCCAGCTCATTAGTAGCTCCTAAACCTCTTAGAAACCACACACACACAGACACACAAAAAAAACCTAATTAACCTGGGTTGTTTCCCAAACCTGTCTCATGAGCTGTGAGCACTGTTTCAATCCATTGCGTTTGTCGTATTTGTTACACAGCAGTAGCTAACTGATACATCCCTGTCCTAAAGTGATACTTAACGGAGGTGGGTGGCTGATAGGATAGAAAGTCTTGTTGCCCTTTTCTTTTGGAAACTGGGAGAAAATAGAGACTCCCAAAGATTTCAGAAGGAATCTTGGGATTTGGGGACATGATAGTAACAGGATAAAAATGATTCAAAAATTACCATGGCAGGAAATTAAAAAAAAAAAAAAAAAAGAGTTACTAGACAGAAATGAGTAGGGAACAGTTTCCACAGATACCTTTGCCCCCCCCCCCCTCAGTCCCTGAGACCTTTTCCTGTCAGGGAAACTTCCTGAGCCAAGACAGCAGCCACGGAAAGAGGAGAACAGGGCTGAGCCACCCATTTTACAGATGAGGAAACTGAGGCTCAAAGAGGTGGATAAAGCCCCAAGCAGCTCGCACACCACCGAGGAGGCTGGGGTGGGGGCAGGTCCTGGAGAGACAGAAAGATCTAGAAGCAGTCTAATTCGTCAGATTGGGGCCGGGTGCACAGCAGGTCGTGTGTGATTATCTCTCCTGCTTTGTGCATGTGACATATTTTATCTTTTTTTTTTTTTTTTTTTTTTTGCTTTTGCCATGCTGGGGATGGAACCCAGGGTCTCCCTCACGCTAGGCGAGTGCTCAGCCACTAAGTCACCTCCCCATCCCTCCTCCTAATCCTCTTAGAAACCAGGAAAAAAAAAAAAACTAATTAACCTGAGCTGTTTCCCAAACCCCAGAATCTTCTTGATGTGACACCCGGAAAAAAAAAAAAAAAAAAAAAAAAACAAACCCAGATCAGCAGCAAGAGAAGGTGGGGGAGGGGAACAGATCCGAAATGTCAGGGACAGAGCCTGGTCTTGGTCCTGCCAGGCAGAGTGGGCACCCGGGATGCGCCCACGAGGCTGGGGTGGCCCTGATTTGAAAAGGTTTGTCCTGTCTTTCTGCAGAGAGTGACCCCCCCACACACCACTTTGGGAAGGAAAAGTCTCTCAGTGGCCACTGTGGGTCCCCTCCATGAGGCCCTGAGCCCTGTCCAGGTCACCCTGGCCTGGCCCGTGCATCTGGCAGCGCCTGAGGCCTTACTTCTGGCTGCTGGATGTACTGGCAAGTGACTGTCCCCATGGGTGACTTCCAACCAATGGCTGAAGACAGATGGGGGGGCTCGTGGGCTGCGGCCCTGAAGTCGGGCATGGCTGAGCTCTGTGTGTCGCCGACCCTCAGGAGTGTCCATGGCATGGAATTCCTGTTGCCCAAAGCAGTGGACAACATCCGGGGGACTTAAGCCAGCTCCATGGGGCCCTGTCCCCCCCTCCCCCCCAGGTTATAAGCTGACCATCCCCTGCCACCTCCAACAAAGCCCAATGAACAGGAATATTTGCACAAAGTCCCCCTGGTGGGGGGTGACTCTGAGACTCTTTCCTTCCTGCCCCAACCCCAGGGGTTCAAGAAACCACCAGAAACTTCTAGAATGCTTCCCCTCTCTGCAAAGGAGGCAGCGGAGAGATTGGACTTCAAAGGCAGCCCGTCTGGGATTAAGCCCCAGCCCCTCCACCTGCCTGGCTCTGTCACCTCCGATAAGCTACTTAAGGTCCCTGGGTCCCTGGTTTTGTTACTTGTCAAGGAGGGAGGCCTACCCCCCCCTCCCCCGGATTGAGCCAGAGACACAGGGATTTGTCCTGTATCGACAGTGACAGCGCAGCCAAGCCTCAGTGTAGGATTCACTCCATGTCAGGAGCATTTCTTAATATACATGTCACAGAGATCTTTTGTCATACCCGGTTCTGATGTCCTGGCTGGGTGACCCAGATAGCCAGTCCATGCCTAAAAAAATACGTGTAATGACCATTGAAGATGCGCCTCTTCCCCTGAGCTGGAACGTTCTAGAATTATAAATTAGATGGACCCTTGCTAGCTGCAGGGAAGACATAGAAATGCATCACCCAGCTAGTGAAAAGTGCTCACAGGGACATCTGTAACAGGCTTTGGCTTGGGGACCTCGGGTTCCAGACCCCTCCTAGCCCTCCAGCTCCAGAATCTGCCCCTCCGCACTCTAGGCCGCCCGCTTCTAGGGGTGGCCAAGCGACCTGGGTGTGCCACACCCCATTTAGAGCTGCGGATTCCCAGGACACGTGGTGATTGGTTCAAAGATCAGCATGTGACTCGCGCTGGACCAATGAGATTCAGCTCTGGGACTTTGGTGGGACTTTTTTCAGATACATAAACCCATGAGCCCTCCTCCAACTCATCCTGGTCCCAAGCCAACTGCTACCCAGGGTTCGTGTCTTGGAGCTTCCTTCTGGAACAATCTCCCCCTCAGGCTTCACCTCTACCCTAGAGGCTGCTCAAAATTGTCCTTTCACCTCCTGATTCTCTAGCCTTTTAATCCAATAGCGGGGTTCACAAGAGATCCCTAAGTACCAGGATTCACAGTCTGGGGCCAAAACCCTGAGCCCAGCATGTGCATAAGTAGGACACACCTGTAATCCTGTCGGCTTGGGAGGCTGAGACAGGAGGATGCCAAGTGGGAGGCCAGCCTCAGCAACTTAGCAAGACTATAAGCAACTGAGTAGGACTCTGTCTCCAAATGAAATAATAATAATAATGATGATGATGGCTGGGGATGAGGTTCAAAGTGCCCAGGGTTCAGCCCGTGGTGAGGAAATTAGAGTAACTGTTTCCCTTCTGCACATTCCAAAATGTAGTTATATGACTTTCATAATTAAAAAAAAAATAAACAAACCCAACGAATGTTCCAAATTGAAGAGAATCTGAAACACAAAATTATACAAGGTTCTGAAAAACTAGTAAATTATGAAACAGTTATTTGTATTTAAGAAGTAGGTCCCTTGTGTAGTGTGTGATTGCTTTTTGTTTTAATTGTTCATTTCTCTGCTTCTCTTCCTCCCTCCCTTCCTGGCCTCAAAAGCCTGAACATAGAGGCTTCTGGAGGCAGCCCTGGGCCTCGCCCTCTTGGGGAAGTCCAGAGCCAGGAAGCCACCTTCTGTCCCCAAAGGGTGCGCAGAGTGTATAGGTCTTGTTGCACCTGGGTAGAGATGAACGTTCCTGTCTACACTGAAAGTTTTAAAAATGATCTAAGCATTAAGTGAGATTGTGGCTTGACTCAACCCCAAGATGATCTTCTTTCACGAATCCCTTTTCTGCCTACACAGGATGAAGTCCCCTCCCCATTCCTGAATTTCTCAAGGTTTTCAAGCCTCCCAAAGTGGCTGACTTCAGATTTAGCCTCTTCACCTAGTTTGGGGGCCGAGTCTCGCTGCTTTGCCCAGACTGGCCTCAAATCTGCGATCCTCCTTCCTTAGCCTCCTGAGTTGCTGGGTTTGCTGGTGGCCCCCGGGGCTGGTTCATTCTTATTTGACCTTCAGCCCTCCGCATAATGTCACTCGTCAGAGAAGCATCCTTTAGTCCTCTACAATGAAGTCCCAGAGTCAAATTTCATTGGTCAGACTTTGATCACGTGCCCATCTTTGACCAATCACTGAAGGAGTCAAGGAAAGATGTGCTCTGATTGGCCAGGACCCTGGGCTTCCCCTAAACTACCCTAAATTCATCCTCCCCTGAACCACGTGGGCTGATGGAAAGGGGTCCCCATAGGAAAATTAAGATAAGGGCATGAGGCTGGGTGGGCCAAGGGACAGCAGTTGACAAGAGACATCCTGTTATTAGGTGTTCACAGCCTTTGGTGATTTGCTTTGTAACATTTTCTGGCTTTAAGAAACCAGCTGGGTGCGGCGGTGCACGCCTGTCATCCCAGCCTCTCGGGAGGCTGAAGCAGGAGACTCGCGAGTGCAAAGCCAGCCTCAGCAAAAGGGAGGCCCTAAGCAACTCAGCAAGATCCCTGCTTCTAAATAAGATCAAAATAGGGCTGGGGATGGGGCTCAGTGTCCAAGTGCCCCTCACTCAATCCCCAGCACCTCCCCTCTCCAAAAAAAAATAAACTGTATATGGATTTGAATGATTACTCCATGAATGCCTGGATTGAAACTCCAGGGATGTAGTAGGTGTTCATCTAATAATTAATGAATCAGCAGACTCACGCCCACTGCTCTGCCCACTCATGTTGACCAGAGGCGGGTTCGCGAATGCAGGCGATCAAACTTCCCATTTGGAAACAGATCTGTTGACAGACGCGGCCAGAACCTCTGCTCCAACTGTGCCCAGGGACCATCTGTACCCGTGGAAAGGATGTTCTGCAGACTCGGGGAAATCTGCCACATGGCCAAAGGCGACAAGACACTGTTGTCAGATAGTAGCCCCTTGGGGTGGGTTGGCAGGAGACAGGGCTGGGGGGAAGGAGAGGTTTTGCATTCTTTGGCAGCATGGTGCATGGCTCAGGAAATCAGACTCCCCACAGCCTCACCGTCCCCACGCACAGTAGCAGGATTATGTATTAATTATTTCAGGGAAGACACTCAGGTTTGGAGCGGCACACTCGGCCTCCAAGTTCATGCCCAATGGAGGCAGGAGGAGCTCGGTATCCCTCATCTGAAAATCCCCAATCCGAAATGCTCCAAAATCCAAAATGTTTGAGTGCCAACTTAACGTCCCAAGGAGAACATTCCACACCACCAATTATCAAAAAGATGACTTAAAGTCACTTTGGGTCATATAATCCCAATGATTCAGGAGGCCAAGGCAGGAGGATCACTTTGGGTCATATAATCCCAATGATTCAGGAGGCCAAGGCAGGAGGATCACTTTGGGTCATATAATCCCAATGATTCAGGAGGCCAAGGCAGGAGGATCACTTTGGGTCATATAATCTCAATGATTCAGGAGGCCAAGGCAGGAGGATCATAAGTTTGAGGCCAGCCTCACCCATTTAGTGAGACCCTGTCTCTAAATAAAATACAAATTAGGGCTGGGGAGGGGGCTCAGTGGTCGAGGGCCCCTGAGTTCAATCCCTGGTACCAAAAAAAAAAAAAAAAAAAGCAAGATCAAGATCAAGTGTAGGTATGTGAGCCCTGTTCTCCTCCGGGGTGGTAAGGAGCTCAAGCCACTCTGTCTGGCATGCTTTGGCGCTTAGTAGGTGCTCAGTAAACTGTGCCCTTGCCCGTGTGCCCTTTCTGGTATGGCTGCCCAGGAGGCCAGCCGGGCTCTGCCTCCTCCCCTCTGGGACCACTTTGGGAAACAGGAGACTCAACAGACACACAAGAAATCCCCAGGAGCCCAGTTCCCGCCAACCAGAGGTTGCCACGTCTTTCTGGAACACATCCGTGTCCTAGCAACTGGAAAAGGGCTGGAGGGGGGAGTCGTCTGTTTCTTCCTGGGAATAAAATGGATAAAAAAAAACAAAAACAAAAAATATATATATTTGTTTTTAAGTTCAGCCTTCTGGGGAAGCTCCGAGGCCAGAGAATGCATTTGGTGATGAGAAAATGGAAGTTCAAGAATCCCTTTTTCTTCTCACCACGTTGACCAGGCCAATTTCCTGCTTCAAGAATCCAAAAGTGGGGCTTGGCCACACACCTGTCATCTCAGCGGCTTGGGAGGCCCGAGGCAGGAGGATCGCAAGTTGGAGGCCAGCCTCAGCCACTTACGGAGACTCTAAGCAACTCAGTGAGACCCTGTCTCAAAATTCAAAATAAAAAGGGCTGGGGACGGGGATCAGGGAGAGATTCTTGCCTATAGCATGGCAAGGTCCTAGGCAAGCGCTCTGCCACCCAGGCACGCCCCAGCCAGCCTGCAGGGTCCACTCCTCAGGGTCAGGGAGAACGTGAGCATCCTGGGTGAGCGCCATTCCCGTTTTTCTGATGGTCATCCCGCATTTTAATTGTACTTATGCTTTAAGCCCCATTTCATTAGAACCCACATTTCTATCTGTGGGTCTGTGGTACCAGGGCCCTCGACCCCTGAGCCCCGTCCCCAGCCCTTTTTCTATTTTATTTAGAGACAGGGTCTCCCTGAGTTGCTCAGGGCCTCGCTAAATTGCTGAGGCTGGCTTTGAACTCGAGATCCTCCTGCCTCAGCCTCCTGAGCCGCTGGAATGACAGGCGTGGAACACCGCTCCTGGCTGAAGCTCATGTCTTTAACTCTGAAAGTTTCAAAGTTATATTTATGGCCTTTGAATTTTTTTTTTTTGGTTAAAAATGTTTTATTGCATATGACTTGGTAATCAAATATATTCTAGGATAGATTTGAATTTAATTTTATGTTACATATTATGATTCTAGGAATAAATAGTATTGCTTTGCTTAAAAACAAAAAAAATATATATATTTTTTTTTCTCTCAGTGCTAGAGATGGAACTCAGGGCCTTGTAAATGTCAGGAAAGTGCTCTGTCACTGAGCCCCAATATTGCTATCTTGAAGTGATGTTTGTGATTTTTTTAAAATTAATTTTATTTATTTATTTATTTATTTATTGGGTACCAGGGATTGAATCCAGGGGTTCACCACTGAGCCACATCCCTGACCCTTTTTATTTTCGTTTTGAGACAGGGTCTTGCTAAGTTGCTTAGGGTCTCCATAAGTGGCTGAGGCTGGCCTCTAACTTGTGATCCTCCTGCCTCAGCCTCCAAAGCCACTGGGATTATAGGCGTGCCTCTCCACACCAAGCTCTGTCTGGGATCTTTTGATTCCTCATGTCCAAAATGTCTTGCAGTGCTCGCTCTCTCTCTCTCTCTCTCTCTCTCTCTCTCTCTCTCTCACACACACACACACACACACACACACTATCATAGTCAAAAGCAAATTTTTCTGACTCTGTCTTAAATGAAAAGTCTCGCAAGCCAACATGAACCCACTAATCCTAAAACTACTTTGGGCACAGATGGGGATATTTCCAAAACGGAACAGATGATAATATGTAGCAATGATTATAGATAACATTTTGAAAACTTTTATGAGATGCCAGATTCTGCGGAATGCTCCCTCTGCCTCAGACAATTTAATCCCTCTCAGAAACGTCTAAGGTGGTCCTCTGTGGGCATTATCATCCCCACTTGGAAAACAGCCACTTGGAGAACAGTTTGGCAGTTTATCTTACAAAGTTACATTTCACCTCTCATATGGCCCTTTGGTCCCCTCTGAGTTATCCTCCAAAAGAAATGAAATCTTATGGCCACACACACACACACAAAAAACATGTGAATGTTTATAGCAGCTTCATTCTTAATCACTAAAAACTGGTAGCAACTCAGATTTTCTTCCATTTGGGGAGTGGAGAAACATGTTGTGGTATATCCATACAATGGAATATTATACAGCAATGAAAAGGAATAAATGATTTTTTGGGGGTGGGTGGGTGCACAGTAACATGAATGAAACCCAGATTCTAAATGAAAGAAGCCAGAGCCTTGAGGTCTGCATCCTGTATAATTCTGTTCAAAAGCTTCTAGAAAAGACACAACTCAGTGGTGGACTACTTGCCCAGCATGCATGAGACCCTGAGTTCAATCCCCCGTACGAAGAAGAAAAAGAAAGAGAAAAGAAGAAAAAAAAATGAAAAGATACAACCAGAAGTCAGGAAATAGATCAGCACTGGCTGGGGACAGGAGGGGAGAATGATTCCAAGAGGGTATGAGAGACTTTGGGGAGGGTGTTATGGTTTGAATATGGGGTGTCCCCTCAAAACTCCTGGGTCCACGAAGGAATGTTCAGAGGTAAATCGACTGGAACTTGAGGGCTGTGACCTCATCAGTTCATCCTAGTTTGAAGGGCCCGACCAGGTGGGAACTGCCCCAGGGAGCATGGAACAGGTGGGTTACTGGGAGTGGCTCTGGAAGGGTTGGTGTGACTACCTGTGGGCCTCCCCCTCTGCTTCCTGGCTGCCCTGTGGTCCTCCACACCCTTCCACCAAGACGGTCGGCTTCACCTGGGGCCCAGAACCATGGAGTCAGCTGTCAATGGACATAAATCATACCTCCATTTAAAAATTTCACCACGCCTGTCATACCAGCAACTCAGGAGGCTGAGGCAGGAGGATCGAAAGGTGGAGGCCAGCCTCTGCTACTTAGTGAGAGGCCCTAAGCAACTTAGTGAGACCCTGTCTCTAAATTAAAAAAAAATAAAAAGGGCTGGGGACGGGGGGGCTCAGGGGGAAAGAGCCTCTGGGTTCAGTCTCTGGTACTCCCCCCCAAAAAATCAAACTAAGCAGAAAAAAAAATGATTGTCCTATAAACGTGAGATTTTTAAAATGCCAAACTCTTTCCAGAATAGTCTGTGAAAATCTGTGCGAGGCAAGAGAGGTAAAGCAAAGGCGCTAACACCTCGGTTATGTGCTGTAAATAATAACTGCAATTATGCAGAGAGCAGATTTCACGCATTCCTTACTGTAGGCCAGGCTCCGTGCCAGGCTCTCTCTGTTCACTTCCTCTCCTCAGCAGCTCTAGGAAATGGGGGGGCTGGTTCCCGACTTACACACCGCAGCTCGGAGGCATAAGGCAGTCAGGAAACTCCACCAAAACCAGACGCCTACCCAGGGGCAGAGCGGAGCCTGGCAGCCATTTCTTTTCTTTGGCTCAGGTCAGCCTCCTGCAGATGCATTTTTTGTTTGTTTGTTTGTTTGTGCCAGGAATTGAACCCAGGGGTTCTTAACTACTGAGCCACAATCCCCAGAAATATTTATTTTTTTATTCCAAGACAGGGTCTCCTTAAGTTGCTTAGAACGTGGCTAAGTTGTTGAGGCTGACCTCCACCTTGTGATCCTCCTGCCTCAGCCTCCCATTTTCTTCTTTCTTATGTGCAGGGCCTCCAATGAGGGAGTCACTTCTCTGCTTCCCCATATCCCACAGGTTGGCAACCAAGTCTTCAAAGCCCGTGTCTTGGCGGGGGGACCAATTTCCAAACCAGAGCAAAAGGAACCCTGATGGTGGATCCCCTAAATCTGGGGTGAGTCCAAGGTCACCCAGATTATTCCCACTAAATGGTCTCAGAAGAGCGTTGCAGCCAGGGGCAGGTGGGCAGCCGGGGCTGACTTGCAGAGGTTGATTGGGGCCCCTGGATCGTCTTCTTCCTCCCCTTCCCCACTCAGCGTGGAATAAGGGGGCCTTCCAAGATGAACAGTTGCCATGCACCTCAAGTGCTGCTGTTTCACCTGGGGTCCATTTCCCCGGGTGACCACTTGGTGGGGAGGGGAGGGGAGGAAAATCCAGTGTCCCCCTTCTCTGGTTGACAGAGGGTGAAAGGGAGGCTCTGGGCCCAGTGCGTTTCTTTCCCTTACAGAATATTCCGGGTGTCCTTAGCCCTGGCTCGATGGTGCTGATGACCTCAGACTCAAATGCAGCCCCTGCTTTGGCTCTGCCCCACGGACCCATCCGGGTCCCTCCGCCATCTGCATGTCCCCACGGTTGCAGAATGCAGCTCCAAGCCTCTGGGGTGCTGTCTGTCCATCTTCCCAAGCTCCTTACCGACTTTTATTCTAGCCACACTTTAAGGTGGCGGCTGAGGAGCCCCCCCCGACTTCCAATACGTGATCAATGAGGCTCAGAAACTGCCGCTGCTGGCACATAATAGGTGCTCAACAAATGTTCACTGAGTGAATAAGTGAAATCCTCTAGATATTCAGCTCTGCCCATCAAAAGACTGGTATGGTATGTTCCAGAAAGCTCAGGATTCTAGAGCCCCAGCCCCCGAGTGAAGCCACCTTCTCTGCTCAGAGATCCCAGGGGGTGGGGGTGGGATGGGGTCAGTTCTGTCCCATGAGAGGTGGCCTCTGTCTGGGCCACCTTCCCCTGGGGATCTGGGTAGCCTCGTGATTGTGGGGTGAATTAGAGGCTGTGGAGAGAGAGAGAGAGAGAGAGAGAGAGAGAGAGAGAGAGAGAGAGAGAGAGAGAACGAACCATATATTGCTAATCTGGGAAAAAGAGCAAAATTTGAAGTTTTAAGGACATATTCTACTGAAGACATACAGCTTTCACGTCAATAGCAAGTCCAAAAAAATCATAAGCAGAAACATCCCAAGTTGGGGACCATCTGTGTATCATTCTCCTGCTGTGATTGGATCTTAAATGGCCCTCAAAGGCCCATGTGTTAAACAGCTGGTATCCAGCTCGGTGCTATTCAGAGGTGGTGAACCTTTAAGAGGCGGGGCTTATCGGGAGGTCTTTAGGTCATTGGGAACATGCCCTGGAAGGGGATTGTGAGACCCCCCTCTTTCTCTCTTTTGCTGCCCGACCATGAGGTTAAACAGTTGTGTTCCACCATAAGATGCCACAGGCCCAAAGCCCCAAGGACATCCAGTGATGGACTGAAGCCTCCTAAATTGTGAGTCAAAGTAAACCTTTTCTCTTTTTAAGTTGACGACCTCAGGTATTTGTTATAGTAACGGAAAACTGACTAACACATCCTCCAAATATTGGTCATCTTCTGACATCACTCCTCTTACCCTGTCTTCCATCCTTATGGAAGAAATTTAAGTGGCGTCTGTGTCCAGGCTCCTGACTTTTAGAATTTGCAAAAATTAAAAAAAAAAAAAAATGATTGTTCTGGGAGGCTTAAGTTTAGCAACAGGCAACCAGAAGGCACTCTGGCATGCACGCTGTCCATCTCCCCTCCTGCCACCAGGGCCTTGTACTGGTCTCCTCTGCTGAAACTCCTCAGCACTGATCTCTTTGTCTCTCGTGTCAGCAATTCCAGCCTGTGATGGTTGGAACAGCAGGAATCTTAACCGTGGACTTCATCAATCTAGGCAGGAATAGCCGTGATTCTAAATTCCGCTCCCGGGGAGACTCACTGCCTTGTCAGAAGCTCACGGCCATTAAGAAAGGTTCTAGAGTCAGCACTTTGAAAACTTGGGGGCTGTGGGCCCATCTACCCCTCCCTCACCCCAATCCCCTGGGCCTGCGCCCTTACTGATGGAAGTTATTAATAATTCAGGATTCATACAGGGCCAGCATGTGACCCAGGGAGGGACTCAGGAGCATGAATAAATGCTAAGTTGATCGGTCCCACTGTGGGGGCAGTGCTGTGTGTGTGTGGGGGTGCCTTGAAGCTTGGCAGATCTGAGTTCAAATGCCAGTTCTGCTAATTCCAGATCTGTGACCTTGGGCAAGACACTTAACCTCTCTGAGCCCAGTGTCCTCCTTTGTTACATGAGATTAATTATAGCAGCCTTGAAAGGTGGGGGCATCTGACATCACATTCTTCCTTACAAAAGGGCTACTTCTGAAGTAGGTTGCATAGAAAAGGTCAAGATACCTGGGATTCCACCATTGGAGTCCTTTGGGGGACAAAAGCACCTGGCTCCAACTCAACCAGACCTGTTGGGACATCACGATGATCCTTGATGATCCTTAATTTACAGATTGGGAGTCTGAGGCTCAGAGACAGAGGTGATTTGCCCAAGGACACACAGCTCAACACGGAGATAGCTCAGGATCCTACAGAGACTGCTTATTTTTTCTCCCCACTTTCATAGGAGGAAGAATGTGCTTTGAGACAAGGTCTTGCTAAGTTGCTGAGGCTAGCCTTGAACTTGTAGTCCCCCTACCTCAGTCCCCCTCACCCCTCAGTTGCTGGGATTACAGGTGTGCACCACCACCCCTGGCTTCACTTTGCTCATATCACTTATAATGCATCTCGGAAATGGCTTCCCACTGGTGCACAAAGAACACGTTCCCTTTTTATGGCTGCGTAGTACTCCATGACCCAGGTTTTACACACACACACACCCCATTTCCATCTCATTCCTATGGAGAAAGCAAATCTGACTTCTGAAAACAGAAGCTCCCTGCCCGTTTCCTGGACTGTTCTTCCTCAAAGCCTCTGAATCATCCTTAGGTCCAATGTACAAAACTTCTCCCTACCACATCCAGCCTTTGCTGTGTGTTCACTGACAGGCCCTACCCCTCTCTGAGCCTCTGTTGATTCCTTTGCAAGATGTAAACCTGTGGTCTCCCACTCAAGGTGGGGAAGGCTCCTGTAGAGGATCCTGGATCCCTTTTGCCTCTGGAAGACCTGAGGCAAGGAAATTTGCTCATTCATTCATTGGATCACTTATTTCCACTTTCCTTCTCTCATTAATTTATTTACTAATCTTTTCCCTCCCTCACCCAGTCACATTCACTCCGTCACATTCCTTCGGGGCCTTATCCACTCACCTGCTCATTCATTCCTTTGCTTATTTACTCATTCCTTTCTGTGCTTCTTCAATCAATCATTAATTCATTTGCTCATTCATTTGCTGTTTACTCAATTACTCATTCATTCATTTGCTTTTTCACTCAATCATTAATTCATCTGCTCATTCATTCATTCGCTTATTTGCCCATTCACTTATTCATTCATTTTCTCCAATCATTAGTTCATCTGCTCATTCATTCATTCATCATGTGCTTGTGGACCCACTCACTCATTCATTCACTTATTTGCTTGGTCATTCATTCATTCTTTCCAATCATTCATTCCTTTGCTTCTTTTGTCAAACTTTAATTCCTGTGCTCACTTATTCATTCATTCGGTTATTTGCCCATTCATTCAGTCATTCATTCATTCTCTCCAATCTCACTCGTTTGCTTTTTCATTCAATCGTTAATTCATTCTGGTCATTCATTCATTCATTCGCTTGTTTTCTCTTTCATTCATTCTTTCATTCTCTCCAATCATTCATTCCTTCGCTCATGCATTCATTCATCAAGTGCTTGTGGACTCACTCATTCATTCATTCAGTGATTTGCTTCTTCTTCATTCATTCATTCTCTCCAATCCCTCATGCATTGGCTTTCCCACTCAATCATTCATTCATCTGCTCATTCGTTCATTCATTCATTCTCTTGTTTACTCTTTCGCTCATTCATTCATTCTCTCCAATCATTCCTTCTCTCATTCCTTCATTCATTCACCGGGTGTTTGTGGACCCACCCACCCACTCATTCATTCGTTCCTTCCTTCCTTCCTTCTCTTCTCCTTCCCTCCTTCCTTGTTCATTCCTTCCCTGACTTTCTCACCCTCCGGCGATCCGTTATCCGCAGGCGGGTCTCGGAGCCCGGGTGCGGGCGGCGGGGTGTCGGGGCTGCGCGCGCCGCCCCCGCCCCGCCCCCCGCCCCGCCCCCGCCCCGCCCCCGCCCCGCCCCCGCCCCGCCCCCCGCGCGGGGAAAGCGCGCGCTCCCGGGGAGCGTCGCTGCTCAGCCGCGGGCTCTGGCGCCGGAGCCGAGCGTCTGGCGGCCGCCCGGCTCCCCCGCGCTCGCGGCCGCCCATGCCCGGGGCCCGCGGCCGTCCCCAGCGCTGCGCTGCGCCGCCCGGGCCCGCGGGGGCGGGGTCGGGGCCGGGGCGCGGGCCGCGGGCGGGCTGGCGAGGCCGGGTCGGGTCGCAGGGCGGCGGCGGGGATGCGGGGCTGGCGGAGGAACCTCGCGCTCTGCCTGCAGCGGCTGCCGGACGAAGGTAGGACGCGGGGCCGGAGAGCGCGGGCGGCCGGGCGCGGGCCGGGGGACGCTCGGGGACTGTCCCCGCGGGGGGCGAAGGACGCGATCGGGAGAAGGGCAGCGTCCCCAGAAGGGGACAGCTCCAGGGGTCACCGCAGGACACCCAGTGACGAGCGGAGCGTGGTCCCCGGAAGCCCGCGAGGGGTCTCCCAGGGCGCGCGGAGGGGGGACCCCGGGCAGGGCCACCAGGGCCGAGGGTCCGAACCTCGAAGGCGCGTCCCTGGACCGGTCCAGTTCCTGGAGCCAGCCTGGATCGGTGTCGCGGCCACGTGCCTCCTCCCGCCCGCCCGCTTGGCCCGGGCTCGGGAGGTGACAGCGCTCGCCGCAGGGGTCCCCTGGACCCCAGGCTGCCGTCCCCGCGCACCCAACTTTCCCGCGCGCTCCCGGCCGCAGCCCGGCGCAGACCCCGGAGTCCGCAGTTGCTCAAAGTTGCAAAGACGGTGGCGCCGATGTCCTGGGCAGTTGGGGTGACTCGGCTGCACGGGCCCCCCTGTCCCCGCCTGTCCCTGCCGCAGCGCTGCGGCGCAGCCCCCTCTGCCCCGCCATCCCCACTCTGTACCTGTTGTCGGAACCGCCTGGACCCGAGGGAGGAGGAGGGACCCGCGGCCAGGTCCTGCCATCGCCGAGGAAAGTTTGGGTTTGGTGCTAATGACGATCTGCCGGTTGCCATTCGGGGCCCAGGAGAGGTGACCATGACAGCTACCCACATCTTTGCGCACCATGAGGGGCATCCTGGGTGACAGCGACACGACATCCAGCGTGTCCAGGCGCCTCTGCCCTTAACCTTCACAACCACCCCTCCGGAGGGCGCTCTCATTCTTTCCGCGTTTACAGGCGACCAAGCTGCCTCAGAGACGGAAAGCCCCTTTCCCAAGGTCACACAGCCTGTAGGTGGCATCGTTTGGATGTGAACCTACGGAACCCAGAGGCTTTTGGTCGTTTTCAGATCCCCCTCTGGTCTGCCCCGTCCCCAAGTTGGGTCTTTCTCTATCTGATGGGAAAGGGTCTCTTTCCAGCCCAGGCCAGAGTGGGGGGGCCCCCAAGGAGACTGGGAGATCTGGTCCTGCTGGTCCTGCCCTGTCCCCAGGGCTAAGTAAGGCCTGTCACCTCTGCCTCTTCTGAAGGCCCAGGAGCACAGATGGCAGAGGGTTGGTGTCCTGGACCGTGGCAGGCTGGAGCTCTGGGTGGGTGCTTGGGGAACAGCCTTTGGAGGGTGCCCAGGGTGACCTTAGGGAAGAGGGAGATAGATAGGACTCTGATCCAGGGGATGGAGCAGGGGTGACATGCCCCGAGTCAGTGAAGCTGTCCCCAATGAGCAGACAACATTAAAGAATTCTCAAGGTACCGGGCTCTGGCCACCAACCTGCAGTCTGACCGCCAGGCTTGCCTTCTGTCTCTTGTCAAGAGAAGACTGAAGACCTGTCCTTCCAGGGCCCAGGCAGGTGGGGATGCACCCGGGGTGTGTGTGCAAACGCCGGGTGGCATGTTTACCACGCAGTGTGAGCTGTGCAGAGGCCTCCGAGTGACTCATGGGACACAGAGGGGTCTTAGGACACCAAGAATGGCTTCGCCTGCCATCTCTCCCGAGGAGACCACCTCTGCCTCAAGGCCAGAAGGGTCCTCAGTGTTTTTGAGTTTTTTCCTGGGAAAATCTTCGCTAGACTTGATCCTTGGGCTCAGCACTCAATCACGGTGGCTGGTGCCATCACCCGCGCCGGCAGGAAATGACTATTTTAAAAGAGACACAAATCTCTGGCTTTCTCTGGGCCACAGGGACATGGGTTCCCGTGGGCTGGGTCCCAAATGAGAGGAGCAGAAAGAGGCAGAAAGAAGCAGAGACGGGGCTGGAGACCATCATCTCTTGGAGGGAAGCTTGTTCGACTTATTTGATTTGATTATTATTATTTGGTGCTGGGGGTTGAGCCCAGGGCTGCTCAATCACCGAGCCCTTATTATTTTTGAGACAGGGTCTCCCTAATTTGCTTACAGCCTCGCCTAGTGGCCAAGGCTGGCCTCCAACTGGTGATCCTCCTGCCTCAGCCTCCCAAACCAGTGGGATTTTAGGCGTGCACCATGGTGCCTGGTGGGAGGGATGTTTTAAGCAAAACCAGTTCCTCTGTGGACCACGTTGACTCATTGGGGAAATAGAATGGGCTTGGAGATCAGATTGATGTCTTGGGCACCTCTGAGTGCCAACTGTGTGTGACCTTGGGGATACCACTTTTTTTTGAGTTTTGGATTTTGTGTGTGTGTGTGTGTGTGTGTGTGTGTGTGTGTTTTAATTCATAAGATGGCAATGGCAGCCTTGCAGGTCATGATAGGTCTCTGCTAACATGTTATAGTGCAGGAACCTGCACATAGTACATGCTCAAGAAATGCTAATCCTGAGCTGGGTGCGTTGGCACATGCCCATAATCCCAGCGGCTCAGGAAGCTGAGGCTTTAGGATCCCAAGTTTAAGGCCAGCCTCATCCATTTAGTAAGGCCCTCAGCCCTAGGGAGATAGATCCTGTCTTAAAATAAGATGTAAAAAAGGGCTGGCGGTGTGGCTCAGTGGTTACACACCCCTGGGTTGAAAGAAAGAAACAAAGACAAGAAATCGTAATCCTGCTCTTCCTGATTTTTAAAAAATCTGCTCTCACTTCATATGTGGGAAAATGATATGGTGCATTGGTCCCTGGAGAAGGAGGACCCAGGGCGGATTTCCAAGTTGTAAGGGGTCAGCTAGGTTTTGGGGGAGTGAGTTTTGGCCACACAAGAATGTAGGGAGACGTGTGGTGGAGGGACTGGGTCTCGAGGGGTCAGGGAAGGCCTCTCTGAAAGTGACTTTTGAGCTGAGAAGTCCTAGCTGGGCGCGGTGATCCATGCCTGTCATCCCAGCAGTTTGGGAGGCTGAGGCAGGAGGATCCCAAGGTGGAGGCCAGCCTCAGCAACTTAGAGAGACCCAACTTTAGGAGACCCTGTTTCTAAAAAATAAATAAATAAATAAAAAGGGCTGGGGATGGGGCTCAGTGGTTAAGCACCCCTTGGGTTCAGTACCTGGGAGGGAGGGAGGGAGGGAGAGAGAGAGAGAGAGAGAGAGAGAGAGAGAGAGAGAGAGAGAGAGATTTCTAGCAAATTCAGAGCAAAAAGGCAGGGGTGAGGATCAGCTACTGGTCTGCAGGGGGTCATGTCAGGCAGTTTGACCTGTTGGAGCAGGAAAAAGAAGAGACGGTGGTCAAGGAGGAGAAATGAGAGGCTAGGAGCGGAGGACCCCGGATGATCCTCCAAGGTAAGATGCCCCTGGGATGGTGGATTTCATTCTGGGAGACTTTGAAGAACTTCCGCCGAGGGCCTGGGCCGCCTCCAAAGCTGAGCCAGGTTTTGAGGGATGCCCATGGCGGCTGCGCCAGGCAGATGCAGGACACAAGGGGTGAAGCGACAGAGGTGGGAAAGTCAAGGGATGGCCAGAGGGGGACCTCTAGGGGACCTGTAGGTGAGGAGCTGTCCAGGGTGCTGAAGGGCGCGCCCAGCCTGCTTGGACTCAGGGTCGCCTAGGAGCGCAGGGGTGTCTGTGCGCGCGCGTCCCTGCGGTCCCCAGCTAGCTGATGTGTCCCTGTGCCTGTTGCCTAGGAGACAACGAGGGAAGACGAGGGGGCGCACTTTGATTGGCTCCCGGGCTCCTGCTGCTCATCTGTCTGTGGGAACCGCAGGCGCAGGTTCCAAATGGTCCCTGTGGGGATGCGGAGCTCAGGGACAGGAGGCTGGAGGTCCCGGGTCCCCCTGTGCGCGCGCGTGTGTGTGTGCGCGCGTGTGTGGCTGCCCGTGCGTGCGCACGAACTTGAACAAAGGCGCGTCTGGAGCTCACGTGCTCCCTGCTGGGAAACATCTGTCACTGCCTGCAATCAGATGGCCAAAGGGGACCCAGAGGCACCCAAGGAGCAGCAGCCAGACTCCTCGGTGGGGTCTCCATCCCTGCCATGGCCACCCCGCGAGCTGATTGGAAAGGTCCCCTGGGGCCTCCAAACAGGCACCTGGAGCTGTGCATGGCGGAAGTTGGTCTCCGTGACGTGGACCATGACGTCAGCGTTGCAGAAGGGCCCCCCACCCCCACCCCAGCCGAGAAGGGTGGTAGGAGCAAGGAAATCTGGGGTTTTTTTCCTCCCCCAACTCCCTTCTTCTTTCAAATAATAGTATCCCCTTTTCTTTTTTTGTGCGTAAAAGGACAAGGAGCCTATGTTCCGATTTTATTCCAAAAGAACAGCAACCACAGAAACTCAGCAAAGTGTTTCCTTTGCAATTGGTTTGCCACTGCAGTAGCCCGGGTAGGCTTGGAAATTATTTTTAAAATGTTTTTAAGCTGCCTGGTGCAACATGCGCACTTCAGCACCCTGGACAGCGCCCCCCTGAGAATTTCACAGCAGCTCAGGAGGAGGCTGAGGCAGGAGGATCGCAAGTTCAAAGCCAGCCTCAGCAACAACTGTCTAAACAGTCTCCACCCTGCTTCGTTATTTACGGGAGGAATCTCACACTGAAATACTTCCAGAGACACAAACGATGAGAGAAGGAGCCCCAGGACTTTTGCACTTGCTACATCTGTTTTTTTGCAATCAATCTTCCACTGCTTGGCTCCTTTAGATTTAGGCAATTGTATCCTCGGCAGAGAGGCCTTCCCTGACCATCCCATCTAGAATAGCTGTCCTTTGGCTCTGTAGATTTCTTTTCTTCCCAACCCTTTATACTGCCTGACTTTGTGACATACTTTATGTCCTTTTGATCCCCTACTATATAAGTGACACGAGAGCTACAATCCCCATCTATGTGATTCTCTCCACTGTATCCCAGCTGGCTGACTACCACATTGCCTGGTATGTAGTAGCTGCTCAATAAATAAATCTGAGTGCACTAAAGGGGTGCATTGGGCTTGAGGGATAAAGTTGAACCAGAAGATGTAGGACTCATAGGTGCCTTGGCTCAACTTGCCAGATTTTCTGATTTTTTTCCTTAGAAGAGCTCAGGAGCCAGAATATAGTAGGTGCTCATTAAATGAGCCATGAATGGAACAGAGAAGGGAAGGGTAGGAACCTGCCTTTTCATTTCATTTCATTTCATTTTTTTGGTACTAGGGATTGAACCCAGAGGCCCTTTACCACTGAGCCCCATCCCCAGCCCCTTTTATTTTTTTATTTCAAGTTGGTCTTAAACTGGTGATCCTCCTGCCTCAGCCTCCCAAGCCACCAGGAGGGCAGGTGTGCACTGCAGTGCCCAGCCGAACACAGATTTATTGAGCAGATTTATTGAGCAGCTACTACATTTTTTGAGCACCTGCTTTGAGTCGGACCTGGAGCTGACTTTTCCACCTCCTTCCTTTACTGTGGCCCCACGACCAGGCTGCTGAAACGACAGTCTGAGCTCCCAGTTTGCAAAGAAGAAGTAAAATATAAATTAAAATATAGCTTTACAGGCTGGGACTCGGGGCTCGGTGGTAGAGCACTTGCCTGGTATGTGTGAGGCACGGGGTTCGATTCTCAGCACCACATATAGATAAATAAAATAAAGGTCTATCGACAACTAAAAAAAATCTTTAAAAAATATAGCTTTACAGATTTCTTCAGCTCTGGCAACTCAGTGAGGCCCTCAGCAACTTACCAAGACCTTGTCTCAAAATAAAAATAAAAAATAAAAAGGACTGAGGATGTGGCTCAGTGGTTAAGCACCCCTGGGTTCAGTCCTTGGTACAAAAAAAAAAAAAAAAGCACTCACACGTTTCAAAGACCTGCCACAGACCACGTGGGGCAGTATTTATGACTGTGCATCACTGATAAGGAATAATATCCTGTGCACATAAAGATCTCCTGCAAATCAATAAGAAAAGATAAGCAATCTAAGAGGGATGGTGAGAGATGTGAGAAGAAAGTTATTACAAGGAGAAACTCAAATGGCCAAAACAGGATGAAAGATGGAGAATCTCACCCTTTCAGGGGATCGTTCTGCGAATGCTAGGAAAAAATGCTCAGAGCGCCCGCCGCACAATATCAGTTTTAGGAGGAAATTAAAAAAATTCGTGGCGGGGGTGGTGGTGCATGCCTGTCAACAACCAGCGGCTCTCGGGAGACTGAGGCAGGAGGATCACGAGTTCAAAGCCAGCCTCAGCAACTCAGTGGGACCCTGTCTCTAAATAAAATACCCCCCAAAATAAAATAAAATAAAAAGGGCTGGGGATGGGGCTCAGGGGTTAAGCACCCCAAGGTTCCATCCCTGGTACAAAAAAAAATTTGTAGCACCTCTTCTTGGTTGTGACCTTGGGAGAACCCGACGCACACGTGCAGTGAGTGGGAAGCGAATTAGACAGCTACCTGTGGAGCTAGAAAGTGCTGTAGAGAGACACTCTTTGACCCCGCTGGTCCTTTCTGATGTCTATTCTAGGGAAACATCTAGCTAGATGCTGGAAGCCCAGGAGGGGAACCCCGTGTGGGGGAGTAATTGATTTGGGGGGTGAGAAAAGAATTCTTCCCTGAAGACAGGGTAGGCCACTGTATCTCACAGGGAGGCTAAATTAACAACGAGTCCCCTTCAGTGGGTGGGAAGGGACCCCAGGGGGTGAGGCCAGCAGGAAGGACCCTCCCTCTGAGATCCTTTGGTCGGGCTCTGTTAGGCTCCAGGTGAGGAGGACAGTGTCCAAAGGAGGGAGGGTCAGCCCAGGAGCCCAGGGGAGGCCCGGGAGCCTGAGACCCCGGATGTTAGTTAGATCCTGCTAACTGGGGATCTGCTTTTGCTATATTTTCTGCTTCTCGTAAGTATAAACCAGGCTAAGCGCAGACCTCCCTCTGTGTGTCTTGGGTTTTATGGTCATTGGCTATCGCAGCCGCGGAGGCCTCTGGGAACTCTGCGCTCTGGACCCCAGAGGTTCAGCTTGCCGGCCTCCTGAGTGGGGTGCAGAGGCCACACCCAGGCAGCCTTCTCCAGAGGATGAGGGGAAAAAAATTTTGGGGGTGGTGGTGCTGAGGATTGAACCCAGGGAGACTTTACCACTGAGCTACATCCCCACCCTTTTTATTTTTCATTTTGAGGGTCTGGCTAAGTGGCTGAGGCTGGCCTCCAACTTGTGATCCTCCTGCCTCAGCCTCCCAAGCCACTGGGATTAAGGTGTGCACCACCACACCTCATTATGTTAATGAGGTGATGAAGGTGATGCTTAGGGCTGGGTCCTAGGGAAAGGGATTAGGTTTACATAAGGTCATTAGAGTGGATCTGCATTATTGAACTCTGTGGCTTTGGGATGCAGGGACAGTAACCAGACACACACGCACGTACGCATGCTCCATCTCTTGTCTTGGGATGCTCTGCAGCACCTCAGGAGTGGACCGTCCACCCTTCTATTGGCCTTCAAAATTCCATAGTCCTTCCTTTTCTGTTTCTAATAAAAAAAATCTTGTAAAATGCTCATTGGACATTTAAACTATATTAATGATTAAACACAGCAACATGAATTTTAAAAAAAATTGCAATGCCCCCCTCCCTTTCCACCCAGCCCTGTTCGGTACACATTTCTCAGGCCTCTGACTATTGTTAAAAAAATAACAGTAACCACCAGGCGCGGTGGTGCATGTCTGTCATCCCAGCAGCTCAGGAGGCTGAGGCAGGAGGATCGCAAGTTGGAGGCCAGCCTCAGCAACTTAGTGAGACCCTAAGTGACTCGGCGAGACCCTGTCTCTCAATAAAATATAAAAACCAGCTGGGGACAGGGCTCAGGGCTTAAGCATCCCTGGGATGAATCCTTGATACCAATTTTTTTTTTTAATTTAAAAAGAACAGTAACCTTCTATACTAAGTGATTTTTTTTTCTTAAGATTCAACATGAAATTGTTAAATGTGGAGACCATTTTGATAATAAAAGGTAGAGATGAAGGAAAATACTACAATCATCCCATCCCCCAGGGCTCTCTGGTATATCCCTCTCTAGTGTTTTGTTTTATTTTGGGGGGGTTATTTTTGTTGTTGTTGTTATTATTATTATTATTATTATTATTTCTATTTTTATTGCCCTTACTACACATGTGGTTTTATGTTTTGCTTTCTCTCTGCTTGGCAATCCAGGGCCAGCACGTCCCTGAATTATCCAAAAAATCTTCCTGTAGCAGGGCTCACCTCGAGTGCCCATGCTGGGGATGGTTAATTACCGGCTCCCCTATAGCTGGACAGCAAGGTTGTTTCCCGCCTATTGCTTCCGTACATAAGGCTTCCGTGTGACCCCGCTTCCCCGCAGCTGCCGTCAGCTTGCGTAGGCGTCCCCCCTGCAGATGTTATTTCTTACACTTGTCACTTTAATAGTCACATTATCTCTTGGAGTGTTTCTGTTCCTCCTGCTCCTCCTCCCTCCCCCTCGGGAAAGGGATCTCCTACCACCCACCCAGGGATTGAGCCCAGGGGATGCTTAACCCCAGAGCTCTGTCCCCAGCCCCTTTTTATATCTTATATTTACAGACAGGGTCTCAGGGCCTCGCTAAGTGGCGGAGGCTGGCCTCCAACTGGCAATCCTCCTGCCTCAGCCTCCCAAGCCACTGGGAGGACAGGCGTGGGCCACCACCACACCCAGCAGTCCCAGCACTGTGGATGCAGGAAGCTGACCTCCAAGGGGGAGACCTGCCTCCCTGTGACCTCCCTGTGACCTGCCTCCCTCCTACCTGGGTCCTGGCAGCTGATTCCTACACTTCTTCGTTGATTCTATAATTAACTAGTTTGTACCAGTCACTGCCTAAGCATGTGTGTGGGGGGGAATGAGCCCTAAAGGACCAGACGGGGTCTCTGGGCTTAGGGAGCAGGGGAGTGGCCATAACAGGTGCACGATTAACTAAGAGTTCACACAGGACTGGGCCCCGTCATCCCAGCGGCTTGGGAGGCTGAGGCAGGAGGATCGCAAGTTGGAGGCCAGCCTCAGCAACTTAGCGAGGCCCTAAGCAACTCAGGGAGACCCTGGCTCTGAATAAAATATCAGAAGGGCTGGGGATGAGCGGCAGCAGCCACTCCTGGCCTCTGAGGCCACCACCCAGCAGCAGGAGAGGATGGGGCCAGGCTGGGGGGCTGACAGCAGGAGGCCAACGCGTGACCCGAGCCTCTCTCCCTTCACTTTGCATCACTGTCCCTCCCTGTCACCTCTTAAGGCTGAATGGACCTTGGGTTTCCTCCTCCTTCCCCCCAGGGAGGTGTGAGGAACGAGCGGGGTACGGGGGGGGGGGGGGTCACCTAGCGGGTGCCATGTCGCCAGCTGTCTCCTTACCATTACGGCTCAGGAAGGAAGTCAGGGACTGAGATGCACTGGCCACCCGGATTTCCCTTGGGGCTGCTTACGGTCCTCCTTCAAGTCTAACCTGCTTCCTTCTTGCTGCAGGTCACTTGGGTTCCCTGGGACAGTGGCCCTGGGCCAAGGTGGCTCTGCACATCTAGGATCTCTCTTTCCCCCAACTCCCTGGATCCTAGAAACCGGGTCCCCCTGAGTCTGCGTTGGCTTTGAACCATCCCCATGTGAGAAACGGCCAGTTGTGCCTCCCAGAGGCATCAGGAAACATCAACGACAGAGAGATTCATGAAATCAAATCTCTTTTTAAAAAATTTTTTTTAAATTCATATCATGTTTGCTTGAAGAGAGAGGAGGAGATGGCAGGTGGCCCCTTGGGGACAATCAAGAACAATTCAATTGGATTCTGCACTTAATTGAATGCAGAGTCCCTTCAGGGACCCAGAGGCATTGAGGCCACAAGGTAGGGCCCGTGAGCAGGAGCTTCATAAAAGATTCAGGGCCCAGCTGAGCTTGCAGGCTGCTGGGCTCAGCGCCCTGGGCTCTGTTTTCACAGTGGGGGAGGCAGGTGGCCCAGGACTCCCTGCAGTTTAAAGGCTGTGTGTCTCTGGGCAAATCACCATCCCTCTCTGGGCTTGCAGCACCTTTCCATATCTTGGCTCCTCCCCTACCTCACTGCCTCTGTGCATCTGTGAGATCCTTCCTTGCAGTCTGCATCCCTCCCACCCAAATATTTGTTCCATTTTACAGAGGAAGAAACTGAGGGTCTGAGAAGTCCCCTGATGTGCCTGGCTCATCCAACCTGTCTGGCACAGCCATGGGGCTCCTGGGGCCCCTTCATAGAGACAGAAACCTCCAGGTGGGGTTGAAAGACACTCAGGATTTGGATGGGCGGTGATCTGATTCTCCGCACAACCCCATGGTGGGGAGGCTGCTCTGTTAGTATTTTTATTTTCCCTTCCAACTAAGAAGAGCCAGAAGAATTAAGGAAACATACGCACACCCCGCATAACGAGTGCCAATCCGGCTCCCAATCTCTTCTGGCCCAGCCTTTCTTCCCACCACATCCCAGAACTTGCTGTGTGACCCCGAGCAAGTGACCCAACCTCTCTGAACCTCCGTAGCAAAGATGACGTTAGGCCCACCTTTACAAGGTTGCTGGGAGGATGAGACATGGGCAAATGGCCGAGCACAGTGCCTGGCCTCCATTTCCTCTGGGTGGTGGGGGGGGGTGAGTCCAATTCTAGGGGTGCTCAGACTGTGGAGGGAATTCTCCTAAAAATGTGCCCCTCCTCCTTGGAGGTTCTGGGCTTTGCTGGCGTCCATCATCCCATTGAGGAAGAGGGAGGGATCTTGGCATGGGCTGGTGGCTGCAGATGGCAGACGGCTCATGTATTTACTTCTGCCTAATAAATATGCATGACACATAAATAAAATATCTCACAACGGTCCCACTGCGCCTGGATCCAAGCAGGCGGTGACAGTCGGCAGCACGGCTTGCGTGTGCGGGGAGAGTCTGGCGAGGAGGGTAATGAGCTCATTATTCCTGCTTTAACCCAATTTCCTGCCACACACCCAGCGGTTGCTCAGATGCCCCCTGGGGAGGTCCAGGCCTTCCCCTCCCTGTGCACCCCCAGCTGAGCTTTGGTTGATGAAGACCCCCCCTGAGCCTTTGGCTTCTCTCTGAGGTAGGTGAAACCAGCCTGGACTGTCCAGTGACTGGTGGCCCCCCTGTCACTGTGGCTGCTGAAAGGACCCCCCTATTCTGGAAGGCTCTCCAGACCTGCCAGCATCAGATGGGTAGACCAGAAGGTCAGAATCAGCAGAAGGGATGATTATAAAAGGGGGACTTATTAGGCTGGCTTAGGTGACCAGGAGCTGGAGGGTCCACAGTGGCCAGTCTGCAGGCGGGAGGACCCAGCAGCTGAGGCCCCAGAACAGGGGGGATCAACCGGGCTGCATCTGCGGGGCCCTTTCTTGGTCTGTAACTTTTATTGAATCCAAGCCACCATCCTATTGGATGATGCTTCCCAGGCTTAGGGAGGGTCTCCGCTTCCATTGGCTCTCCCACATGCCAATCATTCCTGGACACACCCCCTTCCCCTTCAGTGTCTCTGAATCCAGTCAAGGCGATGGTCCAGGTGAGCTATGCCGTGTTAACTGGGCAGCTACTAGGGGGCCCGTTCTTGCCCTAGGACCTTGGGGGGGGGTGCTTTGGGGAATAGGACTTTGGGTGCTAGGCCACAAGAAGTTAAAGCAGGTGACAATTCTGGCTTAGTTCTTTCTTTTTATTTTTTATTTTTTGGTACTGAGGATGGAACCCAGGGGTGCTCAACCATGAGCCCCCATCCCCAGCCCATTTTTATATTTTCTTTAGAGACAGGATGTTGCTGAGTTGCTTAGGGCCTTGCTAAGTTGCTGAGGCTGGCTTTGAACTCATGATCCTCCTGCCTCAGCCTCCCGAGCTGCTGGGATTGCAGGCGTGGGCCACCGCACCCAGCTCTGGCTTGGGTCTTGACCATTTCCTCCTTTCCCTTGACCTTATGCCTTCTTACTCTAGCGTGATTCTAGCGCTCATGGTCAGAAACCTCCCAGGACAGGCTCCCGCCAGGTCTGTGCTTGAATCTTTCCGGCAATCTTATGTGTGAGGGTCAGATATTGCTAAAACATCCAACCCTGAAGGACTTTGTGACTTGGGCCAAAGATCCCTTCGGATCCATCCCAGTGTAAATAAGTCCTGTGGGTGACCTCTGATTTAGCATAGGCTGTCCGTGAAGGTCTTGTGCCCACAATATATAAAGAGCATCAACAAATCAACAAGAAAAAAGACAACCCAATACGAAACATTGAGCCACAGACTTGAGCGGTTGCTTCACAAAGGAGCCAGTCCAGGTGGCCAGTGAGTGTATGGAAAGATGCTCCAACTGCCTCTCGTCCCTCCTTCGGGGAGATAGAACTGCAAGCCACAGCGGGACACCTGCCAGGAAGCTGATGTTTTGGTGAAGCTGTGGGGTGCTCATGCCCTGAGACTGGGAAGAGTCCCTGACAGATGAGAAGTGACACAGTTTCCTGTTCCCCTGGTTGGCATCTCTCTCCTCTCCCCGAGTCTCTCCTCTCCTCCTGTCTATTTCCAAGCTTGCAGACACCAGATCCCAACACAGAAGCCAGCCCAAACCCTATCATCCGAGCCACAGCCATCCGTTCCTCCCCATCCCTTTCTGGGGAGGCAGGTAACATGGCAGCACTTGGTTAGAAGTGACAGAAACCCCACTTCAACTGGCCTGAGCAAGAAAGAGACCCTCGTGGCTCAGATCAGCTTCAGGAAGGGCTGTATCAAGAATCCTCCAGAGAAACAGAATCCATCCCATCAGTCACTCTACTTACCCATCATGTCTGTTATATCCGTCTATCTCCTGTCTGTGTGTCTGTCTTTCTATCACATCTGCCTATCATATCTATGTGTCTATTTCCTGTCTCTGTGTGTCTATCATCTCCCATTGAGATTAATTTTAAGGAACGGGCCTCGCGTGATTCTGGCGCTCATGGTCAGAAACCTCCAGGGCAGGCCCGGCAGGCTCCCGCCAGGTCTCTTCATTGCAGTATTGAAAGCGGTTCTTCCTTCTTTAATGGACCTTGGTCTTTGCTCTTAAGACCGTCCACTGATTGGGTAAGGCCCACCCACATTCATGAACGGAATCTACTGAACTCCACCTCCGCCTTCCCCATCACATCCGGGCTTGCATTTGGCCGAACAACTGGACACTCCAGCCTGTCTGAGTAGACACAAAATGAAGCAGAGTTATTTATTCCACAGGGCGAAGTCACTCAATGACCTGTGACTGTCTTTTTCCTACTGCAAGGAGGTGGGGCCTCATGGCGTCCACAGCGGGAGAGGAAGGGAAGCTTCTTGGGCGTGATTGGCCTCTGCCCTGGGTGCCCCAGCCCCCACCCTGCAGGGTCCCCCCAGCTGGCGGGGACACAGCCCCTGCGTGCTGCCGGAAGTCCCACGTTGGAGCCAGCAGTCTGACTGAGCCCTGGCAGGTGATAATTTAGCCACCAACCACTGTGTCCCAGGGTGACATTGAATGACACGAGAACCACAGTGATTAGGGACAGAGGAGACCATCATGTGTGTGCTGGACAGGCTCAGCCCGCTGCCCATTCTGGCCCCCAGCACAGCCATGGCATGAAAGGACACAGGGTGCCAGCTGCTTCTGCCACCGGGGAGCCTGGGTTGCAGGGAGGGGTCCCCTCTCTGCTCGGTGGCATCCTGGAGAAGCTGATATCTGAGGAGGGCTCCCTGCACTCCTATTGTTAGCACAGAGCTAAGCCCAGAGGAATGTTCTAGAACCCGAGCCTCAGGGAGGGAAGCCACCTTGGCCTCTGCTCTGGGTGCAGGTTGGTGTGAGGCCAGAGCTGTGGCTGTCTCAGTTTCATAGTGGCATCTCCACCAAACCTGTGCCTTGGGTGGTGGTGGTTGGCACTTGGGTACCAACCACCGACATCCCCCGAATCCCTCCCGTCTGGAAAGGACTTTTAGTTTGATGAGGGGCCTGCACGTCCGTATCAGTCAGCTTCCAGTTGCTATAACAAAATATCTGAGGTACTTACTTTGTAAGAGAAAAGGTTTGTTTATTCTGGCTCATGGTTTTGGCTGTTGTGACCCAAGACGGAGTGGCCCATGGTTTGGGGTCACTGTCTATGAGGCAGCATGTCATGGAGAGGGTACATGGAGCAAAGCCAGTCACTTCACCAACCAGGAAGAAAAAAGAAGAAAAGGAGCCTGGGGTCCCACAGTCCATTTCAAAGACATGCTTCTAGTGACCTAAGGCTGTCCCCTCAGGCCATACCTCCTAGGTAACAGCATCCCCCTGGGCCAAATCTCAACACACAGGCTTTAGGGGGACATTCAACGTCCAAACCAGTACAGTCCAGCAACTTATCTCCTCACGCAGAGGCCCTTGAAGTTGACAGAAAGGATGTTTTAAAAACACAGAGAGAAATGTAGGTGCTGTGGCACGCACCTGTCATCCCCGCTGCTCCGGAGGCTGAGGCAGGAGGATCGCGAGTTCAAAGCCAGCCTCAGCAGCAGCGAGGCCCTAAGCAACTCACTGAGACCCTGTCTCTAAATAAAAAATAAAAAGGGCTGGGGACGGGGCTCAGCAGTAGAGCATCCCTGGGTTCGATCCCTTATACTACAAAAAAAAAAAAAAAAAAAAAGAAAAAAGATGCAGAAAGCACAAGACAGGTCTTCTGTCACATCAGGGATGACGTATGGCTAATTGATTGCTGAGTATCAAGTAGAGAAGGGCCTTGAAGGCTGGGCTGATGGCTTAGGCAATGGCCTGAAGGTGGGACAATCTAGACAAAGACTAGGACACGGGGACCAGTAGATAGACACTGCTTTTTGACTCTGCTGAGCAGCCCCGAGCTAAACCTTCATCTCACACGTTGTATTAGTCTGCTTTCCGTTGCTATAACAAAATACCCGAGGCTGGGTGATTTGTAAAGAAAAGAGGTATATTTGGCTCAATGTATTAGAGATCAAAGAACCTGGTGCTAACATCTGCGGGGCTCTGGTGAGGGCCTCATGCAGATGGCGTCACAGTGGTGTGAGAGGGTGCAGAACAGGCGAGAGATTCACAGTGACCCAACTAAATTGGCCATGAAGCCCCACCTCGTAGAGGCTCCAACCTTTAATACCGCCACATTGAGGACCAACTTTTCTTTTTTGGTACCAGGGATTGAACCCAGGGCCACTCCACCCCTGAGCCCCGTCCCCAGCCCTATTTTGCATTTTATTTAGAGACAGGGTCTCCCTGAGCTGCTTTGGCTGAGGCTGGCTTGGAACTCACGATCCTCCTGCCTCAGCCTCCCGAGCTGCTAGAGACAAACCACGTCGTCCACGCCTCTCTTTGTCTGCCTGTTCCCTTCTCTCTTTCTCTGAATCTTTCCTCCTTTGTCTTCTTTTTTCAGACTCAGGGACATGTGTCCCTTTGTCCCACATTTCCTAAGAAATAAACACGGGCCGTTTGTCTCTGATCCAATTTCCCTCTCCCCCCCCCACCCAACACTGCTAGTAGGAGTAATCGACACGAAATAAAACTGACATTGGCTAAAACCGTGCACAGTAAAAATAGCCATCGATCTAAAAATTGACGAGAGAATCAGATCTCCATGCCAACACGAAGTTGTGCGGAAAAAAAAAAAAAATCTGTCCAAGGAGAATCGGAGTTGGCAGAAATAATAGCCCAGCAGGGGAATCCACCGCGAGTGAAGTATTGAAGTTGTCCACAAAGTCAGCTACAATCAGTCTGATGGATGAAGCAAATCTCCATCACAGATTTTAATTAGGAAAGAACTGATCTCGACCAAACGGACTTTAAGAAAGCTGAGGAAAATGGGGAAAAAAAAACTAAAAACCTGAAAGAAAATCTCAGAAGTGGCTTTGGAGTCAATTAATCAACAGTTTAAGTGGCCTCCACGAGGCTCAGGCCAGAACCTGCTTGCTCATGGCTGTCAGAGTTGGTGAGATGGGAACAGTAGTATTTGACATGCCTTGGCTTTGACAGTGGCCTCAAAAGAGCCACAGCACTTGGGAGAAAAGACGGTCCCTTTATCAGTCAATCTTGAGTGAAGGAGCGGCCCACGCCTGGAAACCCAGCCAGGGGGGAGGCTGAGGCAGGAGGATCGCAAGTTAGCGGGTCTGAGGTCAGTTAGGGACACCTGGACTCACGTGAGCTGTGGAGCCAGGCAGCCTGGGTTCAAATCCCCACTCAGGCCGGGTGCCATGGTGCACATCTGTCATCCCAGCCCCTCGGGAGGCTGAGGCAGGAGGATCGCGAGTTCAAAGCCAGCCTCAGCAACTAAGGTCATTTGCTGAAGTTCCTAATGGCTCTAAGTTGAATTTGATTTTTCTTGATTTGTGTGTGTGTGTGTGTGTCTGTGTGTGTTGGGAGGTGCTGGGACGGAGCCCGGAGCCTGGTGCATGCTAAACACGGCCTCTACCCCTGAGCTCCAGGCCCAGCCTCTGAATTAAATCGAATTGTAGCAAAATACATCAAACAGAATGGTTTGGGCTTTGCTCACGATGACACTTGGTCCAGACAGGACTTTAAACAAATGTGAAATCCCTGCTGACATTTCAGAATCAGATTTCATCTAAAAAAAAAAAAAAAAAAAACAAACAAACCAGAATCTCTGGTTTCTTGGGAAAACTCAAGAGCTCTCGAAGCCCTGGGTCTGTGTTCTCTGCCAACCACAGTCAGGAAGCAGAGCCGAGGCCCCCAGGTGTCCAGAGTCCCCCCTCCCAATTCCTATGACATCCAGTCCAATTACCGGTTGCTTTCACGGCCCCCAGGCCCTTTGATTTTGTAATAAACTCTGTTTCTTTTTTCTTTTTTGGGGTGGGGGGAGTAACTGGAGATTGAATTCAGGGTCATTCCACCACTGAGCCCCCTCCCCAGCCCTATTTTGCATTTTATTTAGAGACAGGGTCTCCCTGAGCTGCTCAGGGCCTCGCTTTGGCTGAGGCTGGCTTGGAACTCTCGATCCTCCTGCCTCAGCCTCCCGAGTCGCTGAGATCACAGGGCTCTTATTCAAAACCCAAGTCAGATCCGTCCTTTCCTGTGCTCCACAGCCTTCCGTGGTCCTCACTTGACCTGACACCTCCTGCGACCCCCTAGCTCACTCACCTCCAGCCACGCTGGCTTCCTGGCTGGTCCTCACCACACACCAGGCACGGACCTGCCCCAGGACCTTTGCACTGCCTGCATTAGCTGCCTGGCTCACGGATCCTCCAGGTTGAACCCTCGTTTCATTCTTTTTCTTTTTTTTTGTTTTCAGAAGGCTTGACCCAGAGAGGCCTCTGCCCCCCACATACTCTTCGCTCCCCACTTCTTTCCCTTCCGACTCCTTATTTCAACCTGCGTTTTATTACACATGGATGACGTGGGTCCTCCCTCTGCCCTGGTAGAATGTGTTCCGATTGTGATTCGCCTCTGGAGCTTAAGGACTGTGTGGGCACCTCTTTGGTGGGTGTGCAAAGGCAGGAGGGTGTGTGTGTGTGTGTGTGTGTGTGTGTGTGTGTGTGTGTCCACCGCGTTCTGACCCCACGTCTCCTCTCTCTCTGGAGTGCCAGCCCCTGCCTGAACCTCCCTGTGTCCCCTGACTCCCAGCCGGCCAGGTCCCCTGGGATCCCACGGGTCACTGAAGCCCAGAGGCACACAGGATCCCTGGGGACGGTCCTTGGCATTTAATAGCTTCATATAAAGTCCGGCCGTGATGGATGGCCGCCTCGTCCAGCTGGAACCCATCCACGCCGCAGTGGCCGGGGACTCGGAAAGACTTGTGGCCAAGATTCTTCTTGGGAGCCTGCCCACCTCTTCCTTGGGGACTTTTTTTAAAATTTTTCCCCTTAGTGCTTGGGACTCATTTTGTCTCCCGTGGCCTTGGGGACAGGGCTGAGAGCAAAGAGCAGGCACATGCTGTGTGGCTGGCCTGGCCCCCGTTCTCCCACTCATTCATTCATTCATTCATTCACTCGGCTGAGGTCCTGGGGAGTCGTAGAGGGTTGTAGGGTGGGAGAGTGGAGTGATCGTTTCACAAATGGGCCAGTTTGGACCAGAAAAGTCCTGGAAAAGGCCAACCCCGTTATTTGATAATAGGGAGACTGAGGCCCAGAGTGGGCAGGTCTCATCCCAGGTCACATGGTGGACCTTTCCAGAAGCCCTGGGAAGGGAATATGGGTGGTGTGGAGAGGTCAGGAATCACGGAGAGGGGTTTGGGCGGTGAGAAAAACCAACGGCTCACACTGTTGGGCTGGTATCCAAGGAGGCCGATATCCTGCTCTGTCCCCCTCTTGAATCTGATGACCTGTGGCTTGGGTCCTTGGTGGTCCTCACCCCACACCAGGCATGCACCTGCCCCAGGACCTTTGCACTGGCTGCTGCCTGTAATTCTGCCGTTCTAACGGCCGGTGGCTGGACCCCAGGGTGGCGCGGACCGGTGACCGTGATGCTCTGCAGCTCCGAATCCAACATCTGGACTCCCTGGTGTGCCCTCCTGGGCTGTCCCCCGTCCCCTGTGACATGTGACTCTGAGATCGCATTGGAAGCCATGGTCATCATGTTCCTGGTGCCCTGGACTCTGACCCGTACACTGCAGTGAGTCTGTCGAATGGCCAGTGCCCGGGGACTTTGTTCAAACTGTTCAGCCTGAAAAATCGAATGGACACATGCCATCTCGCAGCCAGGGCAGGCCATCTGAAGAAGCCAGAAGGCCCTTCGGGGACGTGATCGTCCCTCTCTGTATCTGGGGCCACAGCCGGGGCTGTCTCTGGGGGTCACTTTTGAATGTCGGCTTCCTGGGGGGGACACTGGCCCTGTGACTCCTGGCCCGACTGGGCCACTAGCAAGCTACGTGACCTCAGGCCCCGCTGTGGGGAGTCTGGGGGTGAAATGTCCTGCAGGACGGGGCTGTTTTGCTGGTGACAGATGAGTGGGGACAGCCCCAGCCCCACTTTGGTGTTGTTTGTACCGGGGGACTGAACTCAGGGTTGCTTTACCACTGAGCCACATCCCCGGTCCTTTTTATATTTTAGAGACAGGGTCTCACTAAGATGCTTAGGGCCTCCCTAAGTTGCCGAGGCTGGCCTCCAACTTACCATCCTCCTGCCTCAGCCTCCTGAGCCGCTGGGATTGTAGGCACGTGCCACTGCGCCCGGCTCCTCACCTCAATTCTTACCCCGTTTCACAAATTGGGGTCTCCCTGGCAGGTGCCCAAGGACCAGGGGCCGGTGTGACAATGACTCCCACGTCTGGTCAACATGCCCCTTTCCCAACCCCTGAGTCTGCAGCCAGATTCCCTCAGTGTGCCCTGGAGCCCAGGGTCATGTGGCTGATCAAAGCCACCAAGAACCACCCCTCTCCCCAGCCTGCCTGCTAGTCCAGGGCACCTTGAGTCTCCAGCCTGCAGGGACGGCCACTAGACAGAGAACCCCAGAGGAAGGCGCGGAGGCCCCGGATTGTGGCATTCGGAGGTGGCAGGCGTGGGCAGGCTGTGTCCCTTTCCTATTCATTATGCTGTGTTTTCTGTAATCACGACGCCCACACGTTGGCACCGGCACCAGAGCCGCATCTGTGTTCAGCACAGCGGGCGGGCACCAGGACGGGTTCAGAGCCAGGCTGCTCAGTTCACCGGGACCTCAGCCCTTCACCCGGCTCCTGGCACCTTGGTCTCCACATCTGTGACCTAGAGACAGATGATCACGTCCCCACCTCAAGGACTCACGTGCATAAAAGGGCTGCGAACACCTAGACTGCAAAGCCAGAATAAATATTAGTTATTTTATTCTCAGGTTCCAGATGAGGAGACCGAGGCTCCAAAAGCAAAAGGCCTCACACGGAATTTTGAGCTGGTTTCCAATCGCTGAGCCCTTGTGTGAGTCCCTGGACCCGGTGCAGCCCCGGGTGACCAAGCAATGCTACCTACACCCACTTGATGGGTGGCCAAGCAGCACAGCGTTGGGGTCCTCCAGCTCCTTGGTGACCATCCCCTCCCTGGGACTCATCAAGAGGAATCAGCGTGGTCCGCGCTGCCGTGGACTGGCCCCAGGGGGAGCCCTGGCCACGCTGCTGCTCCAGTGGCAGGAGGGGACATTACCTCCACCCAGGTGCCCCCCCATGTAACCTGCCTCCTGTTAACAGTGCCTGCCCGGGAATTCGCGCCTAATTATTGCTCTGCAGAGGCCTGCCACCTGTTTCCTGGCAGGTGGCTCTATGCAGGCACCTGTCGGCCAGCCGCCCTGGCCCACACCAAAAACATGTGGCGGTATTTTTTTTTGCTCTTGGCTCAGAAGCATCTTGGAGGCACCAGATGGCAGGGTTCAACCCCGCCATCCCCTTGAGGGCTCTTTCTGGCTCTCGTTCCTTGGGTGGAGAGCAGGGGGTGAGTGGAGAGATGGAGGGAGGGGTGTGTTGGAGATACCTCCTCTGTGCTGGATGCTGTGTGATGTTGGAGCACCTGCTTTCCCTCTCTGATCGTCACCATCCCCATCTTCATGACAGGGCAGCAGTGAGGCCGCAGATCCCCACCCTGGCGCCCTAGTTGTTATTTTTTTTTTTAAAGCTTTTCAGATGGTCCTAATGAGAATCCAGGTGACATCACCTTCGCCGATCACAGCACCTGGGATGACAAACCTGTAGAGTTCTCAAGTTCTGTGCCTGGGAGAGGAAATGGCTCCAAAAGTGGTTCCCCTCTTGGTGACACATGCCCAGACAGTTTGCAGGACATTTTGATCACCTCTGTCCCCACAGGGCATCCTAAAGGTGGGGTGTGTGTGTGTGTGTGTGTGAGTGCGTCCGTCGCTGTGACAAAACACCTTAGGTAATTAAGTTAAAAACAGGAAAGGTGTGTTTGGACCCATGGTTTCAAAGGTTGCAGGCTGTGTTCAACTGGCCCTGTCTCGCTCTGGGCGTGCGGCAAGGCAGCCCGCCATGCAAGATGGCACCGTGTGGCTGAGAAAAGCCGCGCACCCCGCACTGCGCTGCTACTGGGAAGTGAAGGGAGGGCGAGGCAAGGCGGGTCCTGTTATATCTGTCAAGGACACGCCCCCAGTGACCTCACTTCCTGCCACTAAGCCCCACCTCTTAGAGGGTACTGGGAAGTGAAAAGAAGGCAGGGACAAGACAGGTTCAGTTAAACTTGTCAGGGGCACGCCCCCAGTGACCTCACTTCCTGTATCTAAGCCCCACCCCTTAAAGGGTACTGGGAAGTCAAAAGAGGGCAGGACAAGGCGGGTCCTATTATATCTGTCAAGGGCACGCCCCCTGGTGACCTCACTTCCTGCCACTAAGCCCCACCTCTTAGAGGGTACTGGGAAGTGAAAAGGCAGGGACAAGACAGGTTCAGTTAAACTTGTCAAGGGCACGCCCCTAGTGACCTCACTTCCTGTATCTAAGCCCCACCCCTAAAAGGGTACTGGGAAGTCAAAAGAGGGCAGGACAAGGCGGGTCCTATTATATCTGTCAAGGGCACGCCCCCTGGTGACCTCACTTCCTGCCACTAAGCCCCACCTCTTAGAGGGTACTGGGAAGTGAAAAGAAGGCAGGGACAAGACAGGTTCAGTTAAACTTGTCAAGGGCACGCCCCTAGTGACCTCACTTCCTGTATCTAAGCCCCACCCCTTAAAGGGTACTGGGAAGTCAAAAGAGGGCAGGACAAGGCGGGTCCTATTATATCTGTCAAGGGCACGCCCCCTGGTGACCTCACTTCCTGCCACTAAGCCCCACCTCTTAGAGGGTACTGGGAGGTAAAAAGAAGATAGGGACAAGGCCGGTTCAGTTATACCTGTCAAGGCACGCCCCCAGTGACCTCACTTCCTATAACTAAGCCCCACCCCTTAAAGGGTACTGGGAAGTGAAAAGAGTGTGGGGACAGGGCGGTTTCTGTTATACCCTGTCAAGGGCACCCTCCCAATGACCTCACTTCCTCCCATTAGGCCCCACCTCTTAAAGGTTCCACCACCTTGTAATAGTACCACGGTATGAGGACCAAGCCACTAATGGAGTGTCTGTCAAAGACCCAAAGTCTAATGAGTCTCTGGGGAACACTCCAGATCCAAACTGTAGCGCTGAATTATCAATCATCATCTTCTACAGTATCGCTGAGAAAAACTGAGGTCCAACCTGTTTGACCCTGGACCTACTGCTGCTAACTGTCCTGCTGATGGCCCATCCTCAAGGACACATCGTCCTCCACCCCTTGCATCTCCCCTGCTGCATGCGCAGTGGCTCCTCCCTGTCTCCCTCTGTCCCTCACCTCCGCCCTTTGTCCCATCAGCAGCTGAGCAGGGAGAGTGTTGAATCAGAGGTCAGACCACCTCCCTCCTCTGCCCCCAGGACAGCAGTGACAAGCCAGAGTCCCCTGGACGCCTGCATGCCCTCCCCCACCACCCTGGCTCCGGCAGCCCCTTCCCCACAACTCTGCCCCCTCCGTCTTCTAAGCCTGTCTTTCAAAACGTCACCTTCTCAGGGAAGCCTTTGAGGACCCACTCCCCTTTCTATCTTCACATTTTCAATGACTTTAAAACAATGTTTTGGTACCTGGAATTGAACCCAAGGATGCTTAACTACTGAACCACACCCCCAGCCCTTTTAATGTATTTTGAGACAAGGTCTTGCTAAATTATTGAGGCTGGCCTCCAACTTGTGATCCTCCTGCCTCAGCCTCCCAAGCCACCGGGATTACAGGCATGCACCACCGCGCCCAGTGCCCAAGTTTTTACCTTCGAACATGTTCCATCACTTACTTGCATATTAGATTTGTCATTTATGTTCTCTTCTCCCCGTGTGTACATCATCAGCATGTGAAGGCCTGATTTCCAGGCCTGGCACACAGAGATGTGCTGAATGAATGGAGGAGCACATCTCTCCCTCTCCCGGCCTGGGGAGGTGTTGGCAAGGGTCTTCCCCCCCGAACCCACCTCTATACATGGCAGAGCCAGTCTCCGAAGCCTAGGTCTTATTTAGATCAGTGGAGCTGGGGGGCAGAAATGTCACTGCTTGGCCCATGGGGAAGAAAAGCCTAGGAGATTAAAGGCATCTCTGATGAGATGCTCATTTGTTTCTGGAAGCAGGTGGGGGTGGCAGCAACCCAGGGCCTCTGGGGCTTTGTAAGGCTGAGGCCAAGGCTAGCCCGGATCCCTGTGATCTTTTTCTCTCCTTTGAACCCATCTCCTGGGCTTTGTGCAACTCTTTTTTAAAGGGGAGCCACACACTCCTATGTTACAATCCTGGCTTGGACACTCCAGAGGCTGTGTGACCTTAGGCAACAAGATAGACGTCTCTGGATCCTGGGACCCAGGAAATGAGAGTGCTATAAAGAGGGTCAGACTCCACAGTCTTGTGGCTCCTCCTCTGGGCTGATTTGCCCCAGCCCTTTGCAAAACCTTTCATGAGCTTCCTTAACGGGTCCCCTCCCTGTCCCCTCAGTCACCGTGGGGCTGCGACTTCTGCTGAAGGAACCCTGGAAAATTCTTTGGGCGGGGGTAGGCAGGGTGGGCTTGCAGGTGCAGCTCAGGTAACCGGCAGGCTTGAGATGGCTGGAACCCAGAACTCGGAGCATCCCCGTCCCCAGTACTGACTCTGCTCCCTGAAGCATCTGCCAGCTAAATTGCTCAGTCCCGGCCTCTGAGCCCACGAGGAATTCATTATCCAACTGTGGCCTCTTTTGATGGAAGGAGAGATCTGGGGGGAGATGGGACTCTGCTGAAGGCAGAATTGGGAAGCAGATTGTTCTGTTTCTCATTCATTCATTCATTCATGGTGTCTTTGCTGACCCCTGCACACACACCCCCCCCCCACCTTGGCTGTGTCCTGCCATTGGGAACTCTGAGACGAGAAAGACACTGGATGAGTTCAGGACTCTTTTGGGATCCCATACCAAAAACCAAACTTGAACTGGCTTAAACGAAGAAGGAAATGCATTGGCTTTAGTCACTGAAAAAGGAATATGTGGACTTCAGGCACGGTGGGTTCCAGGTGCCGACATGACATCATCATCAGGGTGGAATTCGTCTCTCTTCCCTTTTTCTTTTGGGTACCAGGGTGCTGAACCACTGAGTCACATCCCCAGCCCTTTTTAAAATATTTTATTTAGAGACAAGGGTCTCACTGAGTTGCTCTCAGTCTTCTCACCAAAGGGAGCAGAGAAGTGAGAGCAGGCTCGTCCTTGGCTAGACCTCCTGCTCCGGATTCTGGCTGTGTGTGCCACACTAGGAGGTCAGAGTGGAGGTTTACTGGGTGTGAGGCGGGAAAGGAAGGCTTGACAGGTCAACTGAACTCTTGCTGAATACCTGGGACATGGATGCATGTCCTTCTACACTGGTGACCCCATTAGATGCCCAGCCAAGAGCTACCCACTGGACATCTTTGGCTCCAGGCTTGGGGTCAGATAGACCATCTCAACCTAGTATGAAATGCTTTATAGCAGTCCCCACCCCCCACTTCATCTCTGGTTTTGCTTCCACAGTGTCAGTTACTTGTGGTCAACATCAACCTGCAATTATATGGAAAATTCTAGAAATGACTCATGTAAGTTTTCAACTGCACACTGTTCGGATTGGTATGATAAAATCTGGAGCTATCCTGCTCCATCCAGCTCAGGATCGGATTCCTCTCTTTGTCCAGCGGATCCACTCTGTATATACTACCTCCTCGTTAGCACTTAGCCTGTCTGGGTTACGAGATCAACCCTCGGGGTGTTAGAGTGTTAGTGTCCAAGTCAGAAAGTCAATAATAGCCTAATGCTACCCTAGCTCAATGTCACCATCCCCATGCCATCCACCTCACCTCAATTTGTCACAGGGGCATCTTATATCGTCACGGGAAGAGTAAGTACAGTACAATGAGATACTGTGAGAGAGGCGGTTTGCACAAGAGTTATGGGAGACAGGCTAGACAGGAGGTCATTGTAGTGGGAGGGTCCCCTGACCCACTTCCACAAGGGCCAGGGCCTGGGGGCATCAACAGCCCTCCCAGGGGACAGGGGACAGGGATTGGTAGATTTCAGCAAAAAAGATGGGGGTGGACCTGGCAGCACTTTTGGCGGGAAGGAGGCCTGGGGAACAGGGGACCCGCGGGGGTTGGCCATTTCTGAACTTGTGGGAGCCTCCGCTCTTGTCCCGGATCGTGGTGGAGGAAGGGACTTGTCGCCACCGATGCCACCACGGCGCTGGCTCCGGGGAGGATTAGCTATTTTAGCAACTCGGGGAGGGAGGAGCAGGCAGCGGCGCAGCCTCTCCATTGAGCACAGGCGGCTCTGGGGCACGCAGAGGCGCGCGGGGCTCGGGGCGGCCCGGGAGGCCCGGGGACAGGCTGCGTCCCGTCCTGGACCCGAGGAGGGACACGATGCTGGCGGTGTCACTCAAGTGGCGACTGGGCGTGGTGAGGCGGAAGCTCAAAGGTACCGTGTGGGGACCGCGGGATGCGCCGGGAGGGGACAGAGAACCAGGGCGCGCGGTGCGTCTGGATGGAGAACAGAGGCTGGGGACGCCAGGGGGACACCCCGGTCCCCTCCCTGCGCCCAGTCACCCCCTGCTCTGCCCCATCTCTCTCTCTCTCTGGATGCTTTTTGGGGTTCTCTGTTGCAGCCCTTTGGAGGGGGGACTCTGGGTCTCTCCCTTTTCTGTCTCTTGGGTCCTTCTCTGTCCCTCTGTCTGTCCCTCTGTCTGTCCTTCCGTCTGTCCGTCTGTCTCAGATCCATTCTCTCCGTCTCCATCTCTTTGTCTAAGTCTCTCCAACTCGCTCTGGGTGTCTTCTCCTCTCTCTCTCTTTCTCTCTCTCTCTCCTCTCCAGGTCTCCCTCCCCCTTTCCTCTGTCCCCTCTGTCACCTGGTCGCCTCCCTGCTCCTCCTCCCCTCTCTCCAGCTGGGTCCCTCTTTGCTCTATCTGTCCCCTCCTCTGTCCCCTCTTCTGTCCCCTCCTAGCGCTTCCCCTGTCCCTTCCTGGTCTCTGTCTGGGTCCCCCACCCCTTCCCGGGGCATGTCACCCGTGGCTCCCTGAGAGCTGCCTCAGGATCTGAGGTCGCCTTGCGGGTTGGGGTTGGGGTGGCCCCCGGCGGTGTGCATGTGCCTGGAGATCGGGGACAGGGGCCGGGAGCCAGCGCTGCCCTTGGCTGTGGGCCAGCCTGAGTCTCTGCAGGGCTCCAGCCAGGTGCCACCTCCCTGGGCAGGAGTCCAGGTCCTCAGAGGAGCAGGGCGGAGAGGAGCCCTCCCCAGGCTGTGGGACCCCAGCCCCTCCTGCGGCCACTAGGATCTGCCATGGCTGCCCCTGTGACGGAGTAAGGGTGGGGGAGGTGGATTCACCATCCCTTGTGCCTCCGGCTCCAAACTAAGAATACTCCAGGCCATTAGCCGGAGTGACGGTGGCACACACAGTTCAGAGCCACCGTGCGCCAGGCAGTGCGATCACTCGCTCCTTCCGTGAAGTCAGGGCCACCCTTGTCCTGATGGTGCTGGGGGAAATGGAGGCACAGAGAGGTTAAGTAACTTGCCCAAGGACACACAGCTAACAGACGGAGGCTCCTGCCTGACGTCTCCCCACTCAACTGGGGGACTCCAAGGGAGGGACTTGTCCACGTGCAGAAATAAAATCCCAGAGGCAAAGCACTCAGGAGATCCTAGGCCACGTGGCCTGGCCAGATGTTCCCAAACTCTGGGAGGGTCCAGAGAAGAGAAGCTTTGGTTTTTCTTGAGAGAAGTGAGCCAGGGCTTCAGGAGTGGGGTCTTGAAGGATGAGTAGGAGTTTGTGAGGTAAAAAAAAAGATGGTGGGGCGTGGTTTGTGCACATGCCTGGAGGCTTGGGAGAGCTGCCTCAGGGGACTGTGAGAACTTGGGTCAGCATGAAGGGCCTGGGGAGCGGAGGCAGCCACCCAGAGGGCATAGATGGTGGGCTCTGTCCTGAGGGCAGTGGGAGTCATGGATGCTGTAAAAATCCCTGTCCTTGCCCTGCCAGGGACAAACTCATCCTGAGCATTTATGGAGCACTTGCTGCATGCGCACAATGGACAGAGAAGGACCATACGGGGATCCCAAGGAGCCCAGCTCAGAACCCACCAGGGAGCTCCGGGCAGAGCGTCCCACCCAGGTGGAGATGCAGGGCGGAGGGACCTGCCGTGTTCTCGGCAGAGAACGGTAGTTGGACAGGGTGATGGAGTAAAGAACATTCTAGAACATTCTGGAACATTCTAGAAGATTTCTGAAACATTCTAGAATATTCCGGAACATTCTAGAACATTCTGGAACATTCAAGGACTCAGCACCTTCCTTCGGATGGACCTCCTCACTCTCACACGGAGCCTGTGTTGCCCACAAGGCACCCAGGAGACCGAGGCCCAGAGGGCAGTTGGCTTTTTCAAGTTCGCACACCTTGGAATGAGCCATAGTGTCTGAGCTCCAAGCTCCAACATGTCACCTGGGGTGGGGCATTCCTCAGTGACCAGTTTACCCAGCATCCCCTGCTGAGAGCGGGGACCCCTCTGTTGTGTCCCCAACTGGTGTACCCCTCTGGCTTTGACCAGGATCCCTTTTCCTGCTGCCCCTGAGCTGGGTCACCTTGGGTGAGACACCCATTCCCCTCCCCAGGGAGACGGTGGGATGGAGCAGAAAGGACAGCCACCCATCAGGAGCCCGAGACCCAGGCCGATCCCAACTCTCTGAGGATCCAGCCTCGGTTTCCCTCCTGTGTCCCAGGGCGGGAAGCCTCTGGCTGCTCCCCCCGCCCAGCCCTGTCCCTGGGCTCGCTGCCCTTGAGCCGACCTTGACTCTCGGGCGCCCACATTTCCCTGTCTTGGCCGAGGAGTCGGTGACTCATCAGCAGATGTGGTGGGCAGGTGGGCGGGCCAGGCGGGGCACGTCGCCAGCAGATGGGAACAGCCACACAACTGGGGTGCCTAGGGTCCCCGAGCGATGACCTTGGGCAAGGTCCTGGCCCCTGGCTGAGCCCATGAGCCCCGTCTGCAGGATACACTCGTCAGGGAGGGTGTGCAGGCAGCTGGGGCCCCTTGGCGTTCCCGTTGGGGACAGAGGTGAAGCCTCCCCAGACTGGCTGGCAGGATCTGAAGCAGAGACAGCAGGTCCCACTTCTCCCCAGCCTACTCATGCACCCAAGGGCCAAGCCAAATGTGCTCAAGGTCACTCCGCCAGGCACAGCCCGGCTTGAACTCAGGGGCCTCTTGGCAGAGAATGGTAGTTGGACATGGTGATGGAGATGAGGAACATTCCAGAATGTTCTAGAATGTTCCTGAATATTCTAGAATGTTCCAGAATGTTTTTTATCTCCATCACCATGTCCAACTACCGTTCTCAGATAACACGGCAGGTCCCTCCGCCCTGCATCTCCACCTGGGTGGGACCCTCTGCCCGGAGCTCCTGGTGGGTTCTGAGCTGGGCTCCTTGGGATCCCCGTATGGTCCTTCTCCGCCGGACATTACACCTTGGTGTAGGACTCCAGGGTTCTCGGTCTCTTTTTTGTACTGCAGATTGAACCCAGGGGCCCTCGACCACTGAGTCCCCTCCCCAGCCCTGTTTTGCCTTTTATTTACAGACAGGGTTTCACTGAGTTGCTCAGGGCCTCGCTTTTGCTAAGGCTGCCTTGGAACTCGCAATCCTCCTGCCTCAGCCTCCTGAGCTGCGGGGATGACAGGTGTGCACCACTGTAACTATTCCCCACTGAAACCTCTGATCCAGCTTAGTTCCTGGCAGGTATAGTAAGTGCTCAATAAATATTTTTTGGAGTGACCAGGGAGATGGAGCCAAACCATGTTCCGGCTGAACACCTGCACGCGCCCTGCCTAGAGTTCTCAGAGGAGTTTGAAAAAACCCAGAACAACCACCACCACCACAACAAAAAGCTTTGGGAATGGACAACTTACATTTCAGAGGAAGAACCTGAGGTTCAGAGAGGCCCCCTTCACGATTGTACCCTCCAGGGGGGGAGGCTCACAGCAAATACCAAATGACGCATGGCGCACCTTCCCCAGTCTTCTGAGGGTCCCCAGGAACAGCAACAGGGGACACCAGCCCCCTGGCTGCATCCTTACTTGCTGGGCCACCTTGGGCAAGCTGTTCAACCTCTCTGGGCCCAATTGTTTATTGGAACTCCGCCTCGTTCCAAAGGGACCAACTGTTGCTTCTGGACATTCGCTTGGGTCAAATCCAATACAAAGGAGCTCAGTGGGCAGATGGGGGCAGAGAGCGGAGCGCAGACCCTGTTTTCCTACCTGGCTCCTCGCGCCTCGGTCCCCCAGGGTCCCCCGCACAGCAGGCCCACAGAGAAGCAAGCCGCGCCTGAGAGCTCTCCTATAATCCACGGGGTGACCTTTCAGAGGCTTCTCATGCACAAAAGTAAATTCCAAGGCAGCAGCGAGAGAGACCGGAGCGAGGCAAAGCTTCCGTCCGCCCATCTGTAATTGCTCATTTAAATGCATCTGCACCGAAAGCAAATGTTTTCTTAAGTGAAAGGGCAGCTGGTCCTCTAAAGGCCTGTGGGGTGCTCTGTCCCTCTCCGAAGGGGCTGAGGAAGGGGACAGGGCTGGGACCTAACCACCAAGCCCCATCCTCAGCCTGTTTTATATTTTATTTAGAGACAGGGTCTCACTGAGCTGCTTAGGGCTGGCCTCCAACTTGCGATCCTCCTGCCTCAGCCTCCCAAGCTGCTGAGATGACAGGGGTGCTCCACTGCCCTCCACCAAGCATCTTTTTTCTGATCTTTGGTTTCTCTGATGGTCGAGGGGACCTGGCCTGGCTCCTGGACCCTGTCACCCAAACAGGAAGGCAGCTTGGGAAGTGGGCCACACAGGAGAGACTTGGGCCTACAGACAGATTTTGAACCCAGATCAAAAGTACCATGGGGGGTTGGAACAACAGGGGTAGCCAGAAATGGTGAGCTAAATTCCAAAAGCAGCCCTCAGCCTGTTGTGACCCGGCAGCCATCTTCTATTACCCATGGAACTTCACCTGTCCAGTTGGGTGCACTGTACGGTTGCCCAGGTTGTTGACTCCCACCGTTCAGGGCCACTTTTACCCTGACCTTCTCTTCAGAGAGTCTGGCCCTGGCTTGGTGAGACGGGGGACAGAAGAAGTGGCTGCAGCTGGCTTCCTCCTGTCACAGATGGGTGCAGAAGGAGGCCCTGGGTGCCCATTGGGATCTGCCTGGTCAGCCTTAAGCCAAGAGTGGGCAGGGCTAAGGCCCAGCTGGGGGGTGGAGGGAAGGGGCAGCCTGCCAGCTGTGGCCAGAGCTTGTGACCAGCTGTGCCTGCCCGTCAAGCTCAGAGGCGGGCAGATCGGTCATCAGCTCATTTGATCTTCAAATAAGCGTGGGGGGAGGGGGGGAGGCTGACCAGGGGGAAACTGAGGCTCCGCGGGAGGAGGCCGGACCCTCTGGGCTCCAGCACAAGGATTTCTAAACTGAGACCTGCAGGGACACGTCCCCGCATGGTGCCACCTTCAGAGAGTTGACCCGACTCGTGGGGTTTCTGTGCAGGTTGTGTGCAACCGGGTATTTTATTAAATAAAAGCAATCATCAAGTTTGGACCTCGCTGTGCCCATTTTCCAGGTGGAAAAACTGAGGCCCGGGGAGGGGACCCACTGGCCAGAGTGCCAGGGCGTGTTGCAGCTGCACTGTCCCCGAGGGTCTCAGCGCAGGGCCCCCGGGGCAGGCCGTCTGCAGAGACCCCGTGTCCAGACTCAGGGAGGGGGGACTGAGGACCCCATCCCAGAGCCAGCCCTGATGACAGCTGTGTCCCCTTTAAGCAGAGAGCCGTCCTTGGCAGTGGGTGGACTCGGGGCCCAGCCAGTGGGAGCCGAGGTCCCCTCCCTGTCCCTCCCTGGGAAGGAGGAGGCCCCGCCCGGTGGCTCCAGGGGACTTGGTGGTCAGCGGCTGGGGACAGAAGGGGACATGCTGTGCGGGCTGAGCCGGGAGACCCCTGGAGAGGCGGGTAGGTGAGGTGGGCGGGGCCAGGGGGCTGTTCACGCAGGTCCCAGGGGCTGCCACCAAGACTGGGGACTGCCACTCCCAGAGACCCAGGGACTTGGGCAGAGTGTTGGGGGGGGGTAGTAAGGGAGATGTCCCCGAGCGCTGGCTGGGTGGCAGGAGGGTGGGGCACAGTCGCCACATTCCTGGGGAGTGGCCGTGGGGCAGCGCTCGGGTGCTCTTGTCTGTCTGTCTGTCCGTCCATTCATCTCTGGGCGACTCAGCCTGACTTCCCCGGCCCCAGATCACTCCGTACTCGGTGCCCTGCAGTCACCCCCTCCCGTCCTGTCCTCCTTTCACCCACCCCCGCCACCTGGCATGCTCTGGACATAGCTGCACCATGGCTTTCAGGGCCGGGACTGTGGTCCCAGAGGGCAGAAGAGGAGACTGAGGGTCAGGGAGGACCACTTAGATGACTTTAATAGCCCCGCCCCCATCTCTACTCAGAAGGACCCCGAAACTCTTTCTCCCACTCCCCACGCTGGTAAGAGGTCAGCCCTGTGCCCAGACTCAGCCCCACCACCTCCCAGCAGCAGGGGTAAGAAGAGTGACATTTGTGTGACTTTCTTCGGCTTTTGGGCTCTGTTCTAGGCTCTTTTTTGGTGCGTTTTCTCATTTAATCCTCAAGAGAGTACCGTAAATGGCGTACTGTTATTCCCCCCCATTTTACAGCTGGGGAAACTGGGGCACGGGATAGTAGGTCACTTGTCTCTATTAGGTGACACCTCTGTCCTTTCCTGAATGCTCTAACCTCTCCTTGATGATTTACTTGATCCTCTCCACTGCAGCCCTCACCCTCCTGTTGTCCCCAGGTCCCAGAACCTCATGAGTTGACACCTGCCTCCGTTGACATCAGCCCAAAGACTTTTTTTTTTTAAAGTCCAAAAAAGCAGCTTCAGGTGCAGCGGGATCCAGGTGCTCAGTTAGCATCATTAGGACTCTGGGCTTCATTTCCAGACAGACTCTTCTTGACCTTCAAGCTTAAGGTCAACCAACTCTAAGGAAAGAGCCTGTTTTCTGAGAGTTCCAGCAAAAGTTGCTGGGCTGGCCCTCATGGGCCCAGCTTGGATCTCACGCCCACTGCTGACCAATCACTAGGCTTCTGAGTGGTGCCCACCCCCTGGGGCTGGAGGGGTTGTGGCCTGATTGGCTGGGTCTCGGCCAATCAGAGGCAGGCCCATCCCCAGGCTGGCCAATCCCAGCAGGTCTGCGCACAGACTGGGCCAGGAAGCCCCGCCCCGAGCATCCACTTTCCCGCCTCTAGGATGGAGGCCTTTTCTGACTTCCCTGTCACAAAGATGTCCTTGTCCCCAGGGCCTGTCCACCCAGCAGGGGCCTGGAAAGCTCTTAGGGAGTATCTATGTGGCATGTGTCCAGGGGAGGGGTCCCTTGCTGAGTCTTGGGCTGCCCAGTTCTCCCCAGGGGCTCTCAGGGGAGCCTCCTCTCAGCCTGGGGAGCCCTTAGCAGGGGCGGGGGCCACCAGGGGACCTCAGAGGCCGTTCAGCCAGGGGCCTGGAGCCAGGGAGGCCCGAGTTAGCGTCCGGGTTCCGCCCCTTCCGAAGCCCTGGCCTTGAATAACTTGTGTCTCTTTGATCCCCATTCTCCTAACCCATAAATGGCAAATGAATTCAAAAAAGATTTGTTGGACAGTGACCCGTGTCCAGCCAGCCCCGGAGTCGACAGACAGAAGCCCAGCCCAGTCCCTGCCTGCCCCTGACATCCCAGAAGACAGATAAATAAGTGTGTTTTAGAAAAAGTCCAAAAAAAGCAGCTGGTGAGATGCTGTGCATCTTACCATCTGAGCGACCACTCTGAGCTCCCACCAAATAGGGAAATCCGTGAGTTCAATCCTCAATGTCCTTTCCCCTGCCCTCCCCGCTCCCAGAAAAGCTGATGAGGAGGCCCCCCGCCATAAATTCCTGAAGGAAGTGAGAGAAGCAGTTTGTACAGGCTGGGAACAGTATTCTGGGCAGAGCAACAGCTAGTGCAAAGGCCCTGGGGTGGGGTGTGTAGAACAGCCATTGGAGTGCCAGCAGGCAGGAGTGGAACCGGGGAAGAGGAGAGCATTAGGAGGTGAGGTTGGGGAGGCCAGAGGCTGTCACGGTGGGGAGGACTTTGGATGGGATCTTCTCCGTGCTCTGGGAAGCCGCTATTGGAAAATTAAGTCATTCTGTAGGTGACCCAGTTTCGAGGTCATATCCTTGCTATAGCCAGTGGCAGAGGGAGAGCAGAGGGCACAGACCCAGAGCACAGATGGCCAAGCCTGAGCCACCTCCCACCTGGTTGGGGGCTGCCATGTCCCCTGGAGATGGGCTCTGGCAGGGGTGTGGCTTCAGGCCCCAGGTTCTGCGCACTGCATGGAAGGTAACTTGGTGACCCTGGGAGTCCCCTTCCCAATGCCCTGACACCTGTCAGTGGCCCACTGCCCTCCTGTGTAGGGAGGAGAGAGGACCCAAGGTTTAAGGATGTGGCCTTTGGGGATTCAGAGAGGCCCAGCTCCTGGATGCTGTGCAGCTTACTAGCCGAGTGACCTCTCTGATCATCCATCTCCCTAATTGAGAGACAGGATCTTGTTAAGTTGCCTGGGACCTTGCTAAATTGCCGAGGCTGGCCTCCACCTTGTGATCCTCCTGCCTCAGCCTCTGAGCCCCTGGGATTACCGGCATGTGCCAGGGGTACTCGTAATTAATTTTCTCTTACAATCCTTGGCACTGAGTGAGTCAGACGTTCTATGAGAAATGCTCAGATGCCTGTTCTCTGGAACTTAGCAGCCCCAGAGCTACAGACATAGTCCTTTGGCACCCCCCAGGCCTATCCTGGAGTTGGGGAGCAGCCAAGAGTGGACCTGGAGGGTAGGGCCAGAGCCCTGGGGAAGCTAAAAAATCCTGGATCGGAGCTGTGTGACACTGAGTCATTTCCTAAACCTCTCTGTGCCTCAGTTTCCTCATCGGTACCATGCAGGTGATAATGGCACCCGCCGTCTAAGACTAGCGTGTGGATAACGTTGTGGTTATTTTCAAGTTCTTAGAACAAGTCCTGGGTTCAAATTCTGGCCCTGCCCTTCACCACTTCACCTGTTGATCTTCCAAATGGGAATAACGCTGATACCATCTCCAAAGTGACGGCGATTAAGTGAGATGCTATTTATCCAACGCATACCATCGTCCCCTGATCCAGAGCGGTGGTTGCCATATCTGTAGGAAAACTTTTGAATGCTCTGGGGGACAGAAAAGGAGCCACTGTGCTTCCTCTGCACCCTACACCAAGTCCCCTTGACCCGAGAGCAGGGTAGGAGCGCCCCATTCTGCAGAGGGCAAAACTGAGGCTCTGAGAGAGCGTCCTGTCTCAGATCTCTTTTAGAGCAGAAAGCTGGGGGGCGGGTCAAGGATTGTCACTGGGCCCTCCGGAGCATCCTTGAAAGGTTGAAGCCAGGGGACAGTGGGGGCCACAATGGAGCCAGGTAGATGACCCCTTCTGCATTGGCACATGGGGGCTCCTGATGATGGCCGGCTGCCCCTTGTGTCCAAGCTGATCCCATGCACCGGCTCATTCCAGGCCCGCGGAACCAGCTGTCAATCAACCTTGGAGCTGAGCTGACAGCCCCACCCCTGAGCCCCCACCCCACATCCCTTTTCGGGTCATCCATCTCAGGGGTGACTTCTCTTTTGTTAACCTTAAAGAAGTCCCTTCCCACCCAGCAGGGGACAGCAGGGGGACCAGGTCCCAGGTGTAGGGGAGGGGGCTGGATTTCTGGCAAGATCTTTCCCTTCACTCCCTGCTCCCCAAAGCCACATTTTTCTGCTGGGGACTGGGGACCCGGTTGGCTTCATGATGGAAATGAATTCCCCTCTGAAGCCAGTTCTTGGGCAAAAAAATCTCCTAATTACCCATTGCTGGAAGGAGTCGAAGTGGGGGGGGGGGAACATGTGGATAAAAATATCTCTGTTTTTTTTTAATGCACGTTTCCCGATGCAAAAGGGTTGGGAAAGATGTTTTTGAAAAGCCTTCATCGCTAAAGCATGTAATTACCAGGTCCCAGAACAAAGAGGGACCGGGAGGCACTGCGCATGCGCCTGAGGGAGGGGGCTGGGGTCTGAACCCCAGGGTTTTTTTTTTTAATTTTCTATAGATAAAGTCACCCCAGCTTCTCAAACCCCAGGCCAACAAGGGGAGACGCCTGCATCTCACTGATAGGGAAACAGAGGCTCAAGTTGGTGACATTGATGCTGCTTCTTTGATCCTTGGTCTGCAAGCGACCTCTGTTGCTGCTGCCCCTCACCCCAGAGTGGTCTTCAAAGTGACAGCACGCCTTCCTTCTGGGTGGCTTTCTGAATATGTGGAGGGGTCTGGGTTATGCAGAAACCTCTTGGGCGATAACTTATCTGGGACCTCTTGGCCAAAATGCACGTGTCTTCCCCAGGGAAGTCCCTCCCAAGGTCTCACTTATGGCCCATGGATTCTCTGTTGGCACACAGTGCTATGAATCTGGGTTTGCAGCTCCCTCCACTCCCCAGCAAGCTGGGAAAAGAAGCATTTTGAGCCCAAAGCCAGGAAAACCGGGGAGAAATGAGGGAATTGGGGCCACTCCGTGGTTGAGACAAGAAGACCCACACACTTCAGGTGTCCCCAGGGTGTTACAGTGCAGCCCAGCTCAGCAATGGAGCAAAAGCTGAATACTGGATGAGATGAACTTGGAGGAGACCACGCCAGGAACTGGGTTCTCTCTTTAGCGGCTAGTGGGTGCAGCCTGGGTGTCAGACCCCGAATTGGGGGACCCTGTCCATCATCCTTCCTCCAAGTTTCTGATTCTTTTGATCATCAGGGCTCAAAACTCCACCTTGGACCTATCGCCCCGCTCAGCTCTGCTCTGTGGAGCTCTTCCTCTGAATTTGGTGAACTTGGTCCCCAGCTTCCTTAAGCGGATTGTCACCCCCTCCACCCCCTTGTCCCATCCATCAGCAGGCAGCTTAGCTCCCGTCTTCCCGGGACACGGGAAGAGAGAGGGATTTTCCAGTGACAGAATCTAATTTGCACGGGATAAGACACATCTTCATTTCAGAATTGCCCTCGTGAAATACGCGAGACGCTCCCTGTCACACAGTTGACAGAATCCAGTCTCTCTAATTTTATTAGCTCGGAAACATCTTGTTGAATCGAAATGAAGTGCGTATTAGGGAGCCCTAATGGGAGGCATTAGACTTAATGGGGTGTTACTTGCCTCCGTGGCAGCTGATGCGACAGGGGGTCTGGGGAAGGAGGGGCGAGCCGAGCTGCTGGGGACCCAGCCCCAGGGGCCCAGGAAAGTGAGCACCGGCTTAACTGCTGTTTGATTGGTTATTTAGCAGCTCCTGGCAAGCCAAGGGCAGGCAGCTATTTGGTGGAGCAGTGACTGGGGAGCTGGGACAGTGTCTCAGGGGTTAGAGTGAAGATGGTGGCATTGCCAGGACCCTGAAACCCTGATCCAGGCTGGCCCCTCCTTCTCCCAGACTGAGCCCCGCCCCTGGATGAGCCCACCCCTTACCCAGCCTGGCCCCGCCCCTTTCCCAGACTGGCTCCGCCCCTTTACCAGGCAGACCCCGCCCTTTCCCAGACTGAGCCCCGCCCCTGGCTAAGCCCGCCCCTTACCCAGCCTGGCCCCGCCCCTTTCCCAGACTGGCTCCGCCCCTTTACCAGGCAGACCCCGCCCTTTCCCAGACTGAGCCCCGCCCCTGGCTAAGCCCGCCCCTTACCCAGGCTGGCTCCGCCCTCCCCAGACTGAGCCTGCCCCTACCCCGGATGGCCCCGCTCCTTTCCCAGACTGGCCCCGCCCCTTTACCAGGATGGCCCCGCCCTTTCCCAGACTGAGCCCCGCCCCTGGCTGAGCCTCTTACCCAGACGGGCCCCGCCCTTTCCCAGACTGAGCCCTGCCCCTGGCTGAGCCTGCCCCTACCCAGGTTGGCCCCACCCCTTTCCCAGACTGGCCCCGCCCCTTTACCAGGCAGACCCCGCCCTTTCCCAGACTGAGCCCCGCCCCTGGCTAAGCCCGCCCCTTACCCAGGCTGGCTCCGCCCTCCCCAGGATGACCCCGCCCCTTTCCCAGACTGGTCCCGCCCCTTTACCAGGCAGACCCCGCCCTTTCCCAGACTGAGCCCTGCCCCTGGCTGAGCCTGCCCCTTACCCAGGCTGGCCCCGCCCCTTTACCAGGCAGACCCCGCCCTTTCCCAGACTGAGCCCTGCCCCTGGCTGAGCCTGCCCCTACCCAGGCTGGCCCCGCCCCTTTCCCAGGCTGGCCCCGCCCCTTTCCCAGGCAGACCCCGCCCTTTCCCAGACTGAGCCCGCCCCTACCCAGGCTGGCCCCGCCCTCCCCCAGCTGAGCCCCACCCCTAGCTGAACACGCCCCTCACCCAGGCTGGCCCTGCCCTTTCCCAGACTTTAGCCCCTCCCCTGACTGAGCCCGCCCCTTACCCAAGCTGGCCCCGCCCCTTCTCAGACTGAGCTCCGCCCCTTAGTTAGGCTGGCCCCGCCCCTTACAGGGATGAGCCCCACCCTTTTCCCAGGGTGGCCCTCTCCTCTCCCGGACTGAGCTCAGCCCCTGGCTAAACATGACCCTCACCCAGGCTGGCCCCGCCCTTTCCCAGACTTACTAGCCCCGCCTCTAGTTGAACCCTCCCCTTACCCGAGTGGCCCCGCCCCTTTCCCAGTCTCCCTCCGCCTCTAGTTGAACCCTCCCCTCACCCAGGCTGGCCCCGCCCTTTCCCAGACTTAGCCCCGCCTCTGGTTGGCCCTGCCCTGGTCGGGCTCGCCCCGCCCCTTTCCCAGGCTGGCCCCGCCCCGGGCTGTCTGCCCCCTGCCCCGCGCCGGCTGACCTGGCAGGGTGTGGAGTGATTTCAGTTTGACACGGATGCTACCGGCATCTGGTGACACTTGAACCTCCTACAGCGCGGAAGATGAGGCTCCCCGCTGTCGCCACCAGGACTTATCTCGCGGAAAATGCCTTTATGGTAGAGGTTGGAAAGTCCCTGTGGACTGAGCCCTGGTCTTGGGGTGACTCAGTCCCGGCCTGGACCCCAAGTTGAGCCTGGCCTTGACCCATTCCAAGTCCTGATTCAGGGCCAGGTCCATTTACCCAGGCTGACCCCTAACCTGACCCTCCCCCTCATAACAGAGACCTGCAGGAGGGGGTGAGTCCTCTGCCACCTGCCCAGGTGGCTCCCCACCCTCCTTTCTGGCCCTGAGCAGGGAGGTGGGGGAAGGGGCGTGGCCTCCTCGCAGCTGGCGGAGGGCGGGGGCAGGACACTCAGGAGGCCTGGCTGGAGCCAGGGGGTCAGGGTGGTAGAAGACCCTTCTCCGGGGACAGCACGGGGCGTATGCTGGAGCCTCAGTTTGCTTATCTGTCAAGTGGGCATGATGGTAGCCTCTGCCTCTTCCCAGGGTCACTGTGAGTCGTGAACAGGACCGAATGAGACCGTGTGGGTGGGCAGGCCGTGAGGGGTAATCTGGAATGCCATCAGAGTAACAAGGGGCATGGCGTGGGAGGGAGGAAATCTAGCTTCAGATCACCTTGAAATGCACAGATGACCTCTCAGGAAAGTCAGGCAAACCTCAGGAGTCGAAAAAGATCAAAAAAAGGAGGCCTGATGGGGCACACCTGTCCCCGCAGCAACTCTGGAGGCTGAGGCAGGAGGATCGCAAGTTGGAGGCCAGCCTCAACAACTTAGCAAAAGATGAGATACAGATATTCGATACATCTATTCTATCAGCTTTATACTAGAGATCTCCCCTAGCACCACTGGGCAAGTTAAAGAAATAAAAGGGACCAAGATTCAAAAGTAATACAACTGTCCTTTTATACGGATGACATGATTATGTCTGGAAATTCCCGAGGACGCAGAGCAACTTGGGACCCTCTCATGTCTTTTTTTTTTTTTTTTTTTGGTGGCAGGGGGAAGGGGCACACACCCACTCTGAGTCCTCGGGCGGCTTCTTACACAGCGAACCCCGTCCTTGGAGAGTCACCCCGTCAATCCCACTCCTGAGGCTTTATCCAAGGGAAGTGGATATTCAAGTTCCAACTCAAACCTGGATGGAAATGTTTATTATGCTCCCTGCAAAATGAGCCCAAATTGGAAACAACAGAAACGCCTTTCACCAGATGAAAGGCGAAAGAATCTGGCACAGCCACTGAGTGGATCACGCGTTGTTGATAATAACAAGAAACAAAATACCCAGACACGCCATGCGGGTGAATAGCGAATGATTATGCTAAGTCTCTCTCTCTCTCACACACACACACACACACACACACACACACAGAAAAAAATGAGGCTCAAAAGCCTGTAATACGGTAGGACTCCATGGATAGGCCCCTTCTGGAAAAGGGCAAAATTATAGGACCGGAACAGAGCGGTGCATGTCGGGAACCAAGGCTGGCAAGGGATAGATCTAAAGGAGCAGCACAGGAGAATTTGAGGAGGTGATGAAATAACCAGGAAAAAATAACTCTGTACAGAGGCAATTTTTTTTTCCTAATATTATCAACCCAGGGTTTGGGAAATGCCTCTTAACCACCTCTATCATCAAGCTCTGGGACTTTCATCACCTCCCAGCGACTTGGGAGGCTGAGGCAGGAGGATCTCAGGTTGGAGGCCGGCCTCCACAACTCAGCGAAGCCCAAAACAACTTAGGCAAGATCCTGTCTCCAAATAAAAAATAAAAAGGGCTGGGGATGTGGCTCAGTGGGTAAGTGCCCCTGCGTTTGGTCCCTGGTACCATGAGAAAAAAATAGTCCTCACAAATAAGCCTTGGTTATGGCCACTCAAGACTGAGTCAGTACTCTCACGTGGGCGGTGGCACCTGCGTGTGACTGAGCTCCCCGTCTCTGCAGGTAGGCAAGCACGGCCCCTCCTGGCAGGGTCAGCAGCCGTGGGTTCTGATCTGCTTTGTAACAACCCCCCAGCTGTGCGACCCTGGACTTGAGCTATCCCTCTCTGAGCCTCAGCTTCCTTCTGGGGTACAGTGGAATTGTATCACCCACCAGAGTAACGTCACCGCCCGCAGATGGCGCTGAGTCTTCGACCACAGAGTGGCCCTGAAGCTCCAGGACCTGGCGGGGACTCACCACAGTGCCATTTGACCAGAAGAGCTGGGGTTGGGGGGGGGGGGACTTCTTTAGGACAAAGGAGTCCATGAGGGTTCCCCTAGAGGAGGATCCAGGGTTCCTAGTGGCTGCCACCGAGAGGAAAAATCCCACAGCCCCAGGCAGGGGGCGCCCTCTGGGCTGAGATACGGTGGAAACCAGGGTGTCTTGTCTTTGTCCCCTGCAGACGATGGGCCGTATTCCAAAGGTGGCAAGGAAGCGGGAGGCCCTGAGGTGGCCCTGGCATGCCGCAGACAGAGTATCCCAGGTAACGACATCTCATTCCTCCCCCTTCATTCTGCCCTGGACGCACAGCGAGCCCAGGATGCCCGTCCCAGAGCCTCAGCTCTGCCACTCGCTTGCTGTGTGACCTGGGGCCAGTCGCTCCACCTCTCTGATCCTCCGCTATAAGAAAAAATGAGATGATATCCCTCTGCATTTAGCAACGCAGTGCCCATGCCTCCCCGGGGTTGGCCTCACCTGTCTTGGACCAGGGGACCCCAGAACCGTCCCCTGCTGCGTGCTCACGGTCCCGTCTTTCTGCAGAGGAGTTCCGAGGAGTCATCATGGTGGAGCTGATCAAGCGGGAGGGCAGCACCCTGGGCCTGACCATCTCCGGAGGCACCGATAAGGATGGGAAGCCCAGGGTCTCCAACCTGAGGCCCGGGGGCCTCGCAGCCAGGTGAGGCATGGGCTTGGTCGGGGACAGCAGGAGGGGGACGTGAAGGGGTCCCGAGAGCCTGGGCTGTTCCCTCTGTCTAGAATGCTGTTCCCTGCAGTACCTACCCGGCAGGCTCCTCGGGCGCTGCTAGGTGCCCATGTGAGTCATCATCTGGAAAGCCAGGACCAACATTAGGGAGTGACACCGATGTGATATTCTGGACATTCCTTGGGCTTGTCCCTGGGCTGGCCAGAGTCATCATCAAGAAGGTGACAGCCGGCGTGCGCCTGTCATCCCAGCAGCTCAGGAGGCTGAGGCAGGAGGATCGCAGATGGGAGGCCAGCCTCTCAGCGAGGCCCTGAGCAACTCAGCATAAAAAAATAAACCTGCTTAGAGGACAAAGATGGGACGGGGACACAGGGGGGGAGGCCTGGTGTCCCCCATCCTAGGTTCAGATCTGCACTCGCTGGACACACCCTTGACCTCTCTGGGCCTCAACTTTTCCATTTTCTCCAAAGGAGGATCCAGAAATCCTCAGGGTCCCAGGGAGGGGGGAGGTGGGTCTGCGTCCCAGGGGCTGGTCCAGCCCGGTCACTCTGGGGTCCCCCCTGGTTTAGGAGCGACCTGCTGAACGTGGGGGACTACATCCGGTCAGTGAACGGGATCCACCTGACCAGGCTGCGGCACGACGAGATCATCACCCTGCTCAAAAACGTGGGCGAGCGCGTGGTGTTGGAGGTGGAGTATGAGCTGCCCCCGCCCGGTGGGTGCCCCCCGGGAACTCTCCGCTGCCTCGGTCCGGTCGTGGGTGGACACGGCTATCTCCTGCCAGGGCCTGGGGGGTGGGGGTCGTGCCAGACCCGGGGGAGGGGGACCCACAGACATCCTCAGGACCTGGATGTGGTACGCTGTCACCAGGAGGCGGCAGGACCCTACCCTGCTTTTGCATCTTGAATTTCCAGATGTTTTTTCCTGGAAGGGGGGGGGGCGGTGATTTGAGGGACATGGGCTGACCACGCACCGTCCCCACTGCCCTGAGGTGGACCACGCTCTGAGTTCCCCAAGTTGCTCTCAAGTCTGGACATTTGAGACTTGACTCAAGCCTGGGTTTTGGCAGCCTCTTTGTGAACAGGAGGCAGGCTCCTCCCTCTAAGTAGGGCACTACCGGGGAGTGTGAGATCTCCCAGCGCCACCGCTGGAATAAGCTTGGGGGACATCTGCCGGCTGAGGGGTGTGAGAGTGGGACTCAAGGGAGTCTCTGTTTCTCTCCAGCCCCCGAAAACAACCCCAAGATCATTTCCAAGACGGTGGACATCTCACTCTACAAAGAGGGGAACAGCTTTGGCTTCGTCCTCAGAGGTCGGTGTGAGAATCACCCTTGGAGTCAGTGGGTGGGGACACAAAAGAGGCCCAGGGTCATTTCCTGTGTGCTCAATTTTGCTTTAATGAATGTGACAGATATCTAAGAGAAAATCATATTTAAAAAATTGTGGTGAGCAGGATGTGGTGGCGCAGGCCTGTCATCCCAGCGGCTCAGGAGGCTGAGGCAGGAGGATCGAAAGTTCAAAGCCAGCCTCAGCAACTTAGTGAGGCCCTAAGCAACTCAACGAGACCCTGGCTCAAAATGAAAATAAAAAGGGCTGGGGAGGGGGCTCCATGGTTAAGTGCACCTGGGTTTCATCCCTGGTACCCCCCCAAAAAAAGAGAAAATTATGGTGAAAGCTACTGAGAGACTGAGAACAAAGTTTGGAGCTGCCTAGCAACCAGGGCAAAAAAGGAAATAAGATGAACTCACAGGAAAGGAAGCAAGTCATTTAACAGAGGGAGATTGGTCGTGTTCCCTGTCCCTCGTCCCATCCATGCAGGGTGGGTGGGTGGGGGGGAGAGATGTATAGTGGGTGTCTCACAAGAAGTGTCGTGACTAGCAAGGACAAGGTCCTCAGGCAGGTTGAACTGAGGAAGGCTGTTCTAGGGGCTTGGTGGGGGCCTCTGGGCATCAGGGAAGGGGTGGGCAGGTGACTCCCGCGTCTTGTTGAATTGCGTTCAGGAGGTGCCCACGAAGACGTGCACAAGTCCCGCCCGCTCGTCCTGACCTACGTGCGTCCTGGTGGCCCAGCTGACAGGTGAGGCTCAAAGGGAGTAAGCCACAGCCTCACTCTGCACCGACCTCCCCTGCCTCCCTGGGGAGAGGGCAGAGTGGAGGCCATGGTGCCCATTCTGCGGAGCAATGATTGAGGCCGGCAGAGGCCACCGGTGCCCAGAGCCCCTCAGCATCATGAGCACAGCAGGACAAGTCACTCCAGAGCTGTCCCCCAAGCCCCTCTTCCCCCGCCTCCTGCCCTCTCAGGTCCCCCGGGGCTCTGTGATTGGCTGATTCTGGCTGTCACTCAGCCTCAAGGCAATGCCTGGGTCCCTGCGCAGAAAAGCCCCGCCCCTCCCCTCTCCAAGCCCCGCCCCACCCTCTCCAAGCCCCGCCCCACCCCTCTTCAAGCCTCAGCCCCGCCCCTCTCCAAGCCCCAGCTCCGCCCCTCTCCAAGCCCAGCCCCTCCCCTATCCAAGCCCAGCCCCGCCTCTCTCCAAGCCCAGCCCCGCCCCTCTCCAAGCCCCGCCCCACCCCTCTTCAAGCCTCGCCCCGCCCCTCTCCAAGCCCCAGCTCTGCCCCTCTCCAAGCCCAGCCCCGCCCCTCTCCAAGCCCAGCCCCACCCCTCTCCAAGCCCAGCTCCGCCCCTCTCCAAGCCCAGCCCCTCCCCTATCCAAGTCCAGCCCCGCCCCTCTCCAAGCCCAGCCCCGCCCCTCTCCAAGCCCAGCCCCGCCCCTCTCCAAGCCCAGCTCCGCCCCTCTCCAAGCCCAGCCCCTCCCCTATCCAAGTCCAGCCCCGCCCCTCTCCAAGCCCAGCCCCGCCCCTCTCCAAGCCCAGCCCCGCCCCTCTCCAAGCCCAGCCCCGCCCCTCTCCAAGCCCAGCTCCGCCCCTCTCCAAGCCCAGCCCCTCCCCTCTCCAAGCCCAGCCCCGCCCCTCTCCAAGCCCCAGCCCCGCCCCTCTCCAAGCCCCGGGCGCCCCCCCCCCCCCAGGAGATTCCTGGCCATTTTAAGAGAAGCCCTGGAATGGCCTTGTCACCAATCTAAATCTGTCCTTGGGACAGGGCCGTGTGAACTGCTATTCAGAGAACTTCCCAGAATAGCTTTGGCCACCCGTTGGGGCCCCTGAGACATCCAGGCCTGGGATTTGACCCAAACAAGAGGTGGGGGGTTTGGGGGGGAGGTCAGTGGACGCTGCTAGATCCCCCTCTCCTGAGGCCCCTGCCAAGTTCTTGTCGCCAGGCCAGATCCACTGCCGGAACCAATGGAAAAGGGGACCTTTGTGATAGGCAATGGGAAGCCCAAGGCCATCCCACCTCTGATGCTGTGTGACCCTGGCAGGCCAAACACCCTCTCTGGGCCCCGGTGCAGGAGTGGGCCCCAGCTTAGAGGTTCTAGGATGGAGTCCAGGCTGCCTGTGGATTCCTCCTTACCAAGTGGGTGGCGGAGGCCAGGGCCACCCTGGGTACATCCGGGCATCCCTTCTTTCTTGAGGCCCCGCCCCTCCCCTGCCTTCACTCCACGCCCCCTCCCTTCCCAGTCCTGCCTTCTGTGCGGTGCCCTGCGCTCCAGCCGGGCCACCCGGCTGACTGTGCCCTTCCCTGCAGGGAAGGCTCCTTAAAGGTGGGCGACAGGTTGCTCAGTGTTGACGGGATCCCCCTGCACGGGGCCAGCCATGCCACCGCCCTGGCCACTTTGCGACAGTGCAGCCAGGAAGCTCTCTTCCAGGTGGAGTACGATGTGGCCACCCCAGGTACATCGGGGACCAGGGTTGGGACAGGAAAAAGTCCGAGGTGGGGGATGCAGGCAGTGGCCATAGCTCCTTTCCATTGCCCAGGCTGTGTGACCTCCAGCCAGTCACTTAGCCTCTCTGAGCCCCTCTAGGCGTCAAATCCTGTCTGGCCGGGGTTGCTTGATGTACCCGGGACCCAACAGGTCTCTGTTCTCACAGAGCTGACGTTCTGGTGAGGAGACAAGGTCAGAAAACAGAAGAGATAAGAAACAGTGTGTGTCACCAGATGCCATGGTGCATGCCTGTCATCCCGGCTCCTTGGGAGGCTGAGGCGGGAGGATTGCAGGTTTGAGGCTAGCCTCAGGCAATTTAGCAACAAATTGTCTCAAAATAAAATTTCCAAAAAGGAATGGGGCGTGGCTGGGCTTGTGGCTCAGTGGCAGAGCGCTTGGCCTCACACGTATGAGGCTCTGGGTTCGATCCTTAGCACCATATAAAATAAATTTTTAAAAATATTAAAAAAAAAAAGGACGGGGATGTGGCTCAGTGGGGAGACACCTCTGGGGTCCATTTCCAGTACCAAACACACACATGATATGGCATGTGCCAGGCAGCTATTAGCACAGTGTGACAGAAGGAGAAAAGGCAGGGGTGTGGGAGGGGAAAGTCCCAGGGTGCTAACTAGGGTAGTGAGGGAAGGAAGCAGCTGGTGCAAAGGCCCTGGGGCACGAGCCGAGCCTAGCAGGCTTGACCCGGATGCAGCCAGTCTGGCTGGAGCAGATGGGAGTGAATGGGAAGGGGGTAAGAACAGAGGAGGCGGGATCAGAGTGGAAACCAATCAGCTGGAGGAGGCGACTGTCACTCATGGAGACTGGACCAGGCTGGTTATGGAGGTGGGATACCAGAAAGACCACGAGGGTCAGGCTGGTCTGGTGGGCCGGCATCTGGATGCACCGCAAGTGTGACAGTGGTTCAGGGTGACACGGAGGTTTGGACTTGAAGCCACGGGGTGTGTTCACGGAGGTTCCGTTTGATTTCTAAGACGAGGACAGATCGTAGCCAACGTTACAGTTCATTGCTGGCATACAGCAGGCACTCAATAAATGCAGACAAATTATTATTCTCCACGAATGCTTCACCGCGGTCCCCCACCCCCAGCCCTTTTTATTTTTATTTGGAGACAAGATTCCGCTAAGTTGCTTAGGGCCTCCCTTAGTTGCTGAGGCTGGCCTCCGACTGGCGATCCTCCTGCCTCAGCCTCCCAAGCTGCTGGGAAGATGGGCAGGACTTGGTTTTCTGGTCCGTCGAGTGGGCATGTTCTTCCCTTTGGGGCAGCAGGTGTCCAGCAGAGAGAGCGCAGAGGGACTGGGAAGGAGGGTGCTCGATATTTGCGTTTCAAACCTGTTTTAAGATTTCTTCCCCCTTGTGCCAGACACGGTGGCCAGTACCCCGGGGCCATTGGTGGTGGAAATAGCCAAGACTCCGGGGTCCGCCCTGGGGATCTCGCTGACCCCCGGCTCCCACCGGAACAAGCCCGTCCTCACCATCGACCGCATCAAGCCAGCCAGCGTGGTGGACAGGTGAGGCTGTGGGGGCGTGGGCGCAGGGGACAGGTGGCCCGCAGCTCTGACCGGCTGGACGCACCTTCTCTGTCCCCTGTCTGGCCAGGAGCGGGGCCCTACATGCCGGAGACCACATCCTGGCCATCGACGGAACCAGCACGGAGCACTGTTCGCTGCAGGAGGCCACCAAGCTCCTGGCCAGTGTGTCGGAGAAGGTGCGACTGGAGATCTTGCCTGTGCCCCCGAGCCAGCGGCCCCTGAAGCCCTCGGAAGCAGGTAGGTCCCCTCGGCTGTGGTCCTGGCCCCAGCCCAGGGCTGCAGGGAGGGTGCAGAGGACCAGGAAGCCCAGGACTCCAGCCTGGAGGGACAGTGTGAGGCCACTGTTAACTATTGTCCCATTTCACACGGGAAACCGAGGCAGCTGAGGCTCAGAGACATATGTACAGCGTCTCACAGGCCACCAGCCGCTAACCGTCCCCGGGCTCTTGTTAACTGAGCCTCTACTAAGTGCCCATCCTTGCTGGAAAGCTCATCATACTTCATTCCAGTCCTCTCTGTGACCTGAGGAGGTGGCCCTGTCTTGATCCCATTTTACAGATGATCACAAGGCACAGAGAGGTTAAGTGACTCGTCCAGATTCCACAGCTGGGCAGTGACAGGGCTGAGACTTTTTTTTTTTTTTTGGTACTGGGGATTGAACCCAGGGGTGCTTCACCACAGAGCCCCCTCCCCAGCCCTTTTTATTTTTTATTTAGAGACAGGGTCTCCCGAAGGTGCTCAGGGCCTCGCTAAGTGGCTGAGGCTGGCCTCCAACTTGAGATCCTCCTGCCTCAGCCTCCTGAGCCGCTGGGAATCCGGGCGTGGGCCACCATGCCCCTCACAGAGCTGAAATTTCCCCTGCTCCATTAGCTCCAGGACTGGCCAAGCCCCAGGGTCGGGTGGGACAAGGAATCAATGGGCAAAATCAGCCCAGTCCTCCCCAGTCTATCCAAGGACATGGTGGCCCAGTGCGAGGGAGGGCCAGGCAGGGGCCTGGGGCGGTTCGGGAGGAGAGATCTGGCCCCAGTTTGGAGGCTGAGATGGGGGAGCAAGATCTCACAGAGGGGCCAGGGGGACCCCTGGGGCAGCAGAGGCTTGGATGGAGTCGCCTGGGGGTGAGGCTGGGGAAGGGAGGCCGGTGCCCGGGAGCTGAGCCAGGCCCTGGCACTTCCTGGGGCACATCAGGTCCCGTAGATGCCCCGGCCCGGGGTCCCCTGCTTCTTCCTCTCCCCGTGCACAGGGGAAAGCAGGCTCCGCGGGTGCAGGTGAGCTGGGTCTCCCTGTTCCTAACACCTGTCTGTCTGTCCATCTCTCCCGCTTACCTGTCCACTCCAGTCAAGCTGCAGAGGAGCGAGCAACCCCACCGCTGGGACCCCTGTATCACCTCCTGCCACAGCCCGAGGCCTGGCCACTGCAGGACGCCCACCTGGGCCACAGCTGGCGGCCAGGACCGCAGCCGATGTAACGCACCCAAGTGGCCAGCCGGCTGGTCCCCTGTGGCTTTTTCCTAGGGAGGGGGGCCGTGTACTAATGGAGGAGAGTAAGACCCAGATTGGGAGGCCTGGCCACTGTCACGCAGAGTGTCAGGAGCAAGATGGGCCACGCCTCCAGAGCAAACCACGCCCCCGAGCAAGCCACACCCCCAGAGCAAGCCACACCCTCAGAGCAAGCCACACCCTCAGAGCAAGCCACACCTCAAAACAAACCACGCCCCCAGAGCAAGCCACACCCTCAGAGCAAGCCACACCTCAGAACAAACCACGCCCCCAGAGCAAGCTACACCCTCAGAGCAAGCCACACCCCCAGAGCAAGCCACACCCTCATAGCAAGCCACGCCCAGAGAAAGCCACGCCCCCAGAGCAAGCCACACCCTCAGAGCAAGCCACACCTCAGAACAAACCACGCCCCCAGAGCAAGCCACACCCTCAGAGCAAGCCACACCTCAGAACAAACCACGCCCCCAGGGCAAGCTACACCCTCAGAGCAAGCCACACCCCCAGAGCAAGCCACACCCTCAGAGCAAGCCACACCTCAGAACAAACCACGCCCCCAGAGCAAGCTACACCCTCAGAGCAAGCCACACCTCAGAACAAACCACGCCCTCAGAGCAAGCCACACCCCAGAGCAAGCCACACCCCCAGAGCAAGCCACACCCTCAGAGCAAGCCACACCTCAGAACAAACCACGCCCCCAGAGCAAGCTACACCCTCAGAGCAAGCCACACCTCAGAACAAACCACGCCCCCAGAGCAAGCCACACCCTCAGAGCAAGCCACACCTCTGGACAAACCACGCCCCCAGAGCAAGCTACACCCTCAGAGCAAGCCACACCTCAGAACAAACCACGCCCTCAGAGCAAGCCACACCCCCAGAGCAAGCCACACCCTCAGAGCAAGCCACACCCCCAGAGCAAGCCACACCCCCAGAGCAAGCCACACCCTCACAGCCAGGTTCCACTGGGTCTATGGAAACTGTAAAGTCATTGAGGCCCAGAGAGGGAAAGATACTTGCCTGAAGTCACACAGCGAATATCTGAGGTGTCAGAAGGACCGCCTCCCCAGGTCTCTCTCTGGGCGATGGGTGACTTCCTGGGTCCTACTGCACAGCAGGCTGAAGGGCCCTGCCCGGGGTTCACAGGGCTGTGCTCTTATCTCCCCAGCCTCGTCCTCCACACCCTTTTCCTCACCGACCATGAACCATGCCTTTTCCTGCACCAACCCCAGCACCCTGCCCCGAGGATCCCAGCCCATGAGCCCCAGGACCACCATGGGGCGGAGGAGGCAGCGGAGGAGGGAGCACAGGAGTTCGTGTAAGCCTTTGGTCCCTTTGGGCCACCTGTATGCTGGGAGTGAGGTTTTCCAGAGGGTGGAGCAGGACACCTGGGGAGGCGGGGCAGGCCAGGCTTAATGGCTCACGCCTGTCATCCCAGCGGCACGGGAGGCTGAGGCAGGAGGATCGTAAGTTGGAGGCCAGCCTCAGCAACTTAAGGAGGCCCTAAGCAACTTAGTGAGACCCTAAATAAATAATAAAAAGGGCTGCGGATGTGGCTCAGTGGTGAAGTGCCCCTGGGTTTAATCCAAGATTCTGATCCATGTTATGACACCGATGTCCTCTGAAAATATTCTGCCAAGAAGCCAGTCGCTAAAGATCATGTACTATATGATTCTGTTTCCATGAAACATCCAGAAAACGGAAAATTTTACAGAGACAAAAAGATCGGTGGTGGCTGAGGGCTGGGTGAGATGGGAGGATTGGGAGCAATAACAAATTTTCCTTGGGGTCAATCAATCTATTGATCATGGTGAACACACTAAAACCGTTGAATTGGACACTTTAAATGGGCAACTACTCTGACAGGTGACTTTATCTCAATGAAACCATTACCACTGGTGTATCCACCCTGGATATGCTACCCTCCCGTCAATTAATAGCTATTATCACATTGACCATCTTGATATTGCAGTGACACTTATTTTACTTCAGAATGGCCTCAAAGACCGAGCCTAGGATGCTGGCAGGATATTGGTTTTATTCTATTTTATTAATAGTTATTGTTAGTCTCTTACTGCACCTAATTTATAAATTAAACTTTGTCATAGGTATATATGTCTAGGAAAAAGCATAGTATACACAGGGTTCAGGACTTGGAACGCATCCCATGTGGTTAAGAAGGAACTAGGGTAACATAATTATGCAGAGCCCCAGAATCTCTGTGTTACAAAATCAGGTCCCCACATACTGTCTTCTTTAGTCCTTGCCCCAAGCAGGTAGGAGTCATGATCCCATGGCACAGATGAGGAAACTAAGGCTCAGAGTGGACCCCAGGTCGAGTCAGGATTCTCGCTTACGTGGCCCTCAGGCTCTGGTGTGGGTAGGCTCTGGTAAGGCCTCTCTGGGGCAGGCCACCTGAGTGCCATGATCACCTGTCCCCAGTATCCCTGGCTTCCAGCACGGTGGGGCCAGGTGGGCAGATTGTACACACAGAGACCACAGAGGTCATACTCTGCGGAGACCCCCTCAATGGCTTCGGCCTGCAGCTCCAGGGTGGCTTCTTCGCCACTGAGACCCTGTCCTCTCCACCCTTGGTGCGCTTCATTGAGCCCGACAGCCCGGCTGAGAGGTGAGCCTGCTGCCCTTCCCCTTTGTCCAGTGTATCCACCCTGTATATGCTACCCTCCCGTCGATTGATAGCTGTTTTCACATTGACCATCTCGGTATTGCCTGAAAGACCAAGTGTAGTGATGCTGGCAGGATATTGGTTTTAGTCTATAAAACTGACAAAGGGGACAGTGGGGAAACTGAGTCAAAACACCAAGCCCCGGCTTCCTTAGTGTATCTCAACCATGGAATCAACCAGCCCCATGTTGACAGTCGAGGCTCAGAGAAGTTGATTCACTTGCCCAGGATCACCCAGCCTGTGTGCCCTGCGGAGTCCCCTGTCTGAGGATCTTGTGAGGACTCCAGCATCTCCCCCCATGGACAGACAGACAAACCGGGGCCCAGGACGGTCAGGCCCTTAGCCGGGGTCCTAGGACATACTGTCTGATGATACATAGCTGGCACACCCAGGCCCGGAGGTGGGGTCCAGGTTGGCCCCTGGTCCCCAGTGGACATGTCATGCAGATTCTTCTCTCTGCTGGGCCACCCGGGGTTCAGGTGTGGGCTGCTGCAGGTGGGGGACCGTGTCCTGTCCATCAATGGCATCGCCACGGAAGACGGGACCATGGAGGAAGCCAACCAGCTCCTGAGAGACGCGGCACTCACCCACAAGGTGGTGCTGGAGGTGGAGTTCGACGTGGCCGGTGAGTGGGTGGCCTCTGTTGATCTTGCTCGCATCTGATGCAATTTTCCCAACACCCTGTCCCTCTGGGGGACAGCATCCGGTGGGAGTAGGAGGTAGCCTGGGGCTGGATAGGGGATACCCTGAGCTGCTTCTCTGCGTGGCTCGGCCAAAGGATCCAGATTCTGGTGGTGGGCTCTCCACCCCGTGCGACTCTACATGGGACACTTTCCCCATGTGTAAAGTGGCAGGTAGAACCCACATGAATCATGTAACTAGACCCAGCCAGGACCTGGCACACAGTAGGTGCTCAGTAAATCCTTGCTGGATCCAAACTGGATTGAATGTGGCCTTGGGGACCTCCCACGCTGACTGACAGTCCGCGGCCTGCGTTCCGGTCCTGACTCTGCTCTGACCATCGCGGGTCTGTCCTTGGGAGCAAATGTGGTACTTCTCTGGCCCTCGGTTTCCTCCTCCATCAGGCGGAAGAAGCAGAGCGGTGTTGGAAGGGTCTCTCTCAGGGGTCCCTCCCCGCCAGGCCAAAGTGGGGATCCCCGAGGCTCCCGCCGTGGGCCTCACATCAGCCCACATCTGTTTGTATGCAGAGTCGGTCATCCCTAGCAGCGGCACCTTCCATGTGAAGCTGCCCAAGCGGCGTGGCGTGGAGCTGGGCATCACCATTAGCTGTGAGTCCCCCTGCTGGAAGCCGGTCCTCAGGCCACCCCGGAGACCAAGCCACGCCCCCAGAGCAAGCCACGCCCCAGAGCAAGCCACGCCCCAGAGCAAGACACACCCCAGAGCAAGACACGCCCTCATCAAAGCCACGCCCTAGAGCAAACCACGCCCTCAGCAAAGCCACGCCCCAGAGCAAGCCACACCCCAGAGCAAGCCACGCCCTCAGGAAAGCCACGCCCCAGAGCAAGCCACACCCCCAGAGCAAGCCACACCCCCAGAGCAAGCCACATCCTGAAAGCAACCCACATCCTCAGAGCAACCCACACCCCGAGAGCAAACCACGCCCCTCAGAGCAAGACACCCGCTTCAGAACAAGCCACACCCCCAGAGCAAGCCACACCCCAGAGCAAGCCACACCCCCAGAGCAAGCCACACCCTCATCAAAGCCACGCCCCAGAGCAAACCACGCCCTCAGCAAAGCCACGCCCCAGAGCAAGCCACACCCCAGAGCAAGCCACGCCCTCAGCAAAGCCACGCCCCAGAGCAAGCCACATCCTCAGAGCAACCCACACCCCGAGAGCAAACCACGCCCCTCAGAGCAAGACACCCGCTTCAGAACAAGCCACACCCCCAGAGCAAGCCACACCCCAGAGCAAGCCACACCCCCAGAGCAAGCCACGCCCCAGAGAAAGCCACACCCTCACAGCAAGCAGTGCCCCTCAGAGCAAACCACACCCCTCAGAGCAAGGCACACTGTTCAGAACTAGCGGCAGCATCAGAGCAAGCCATGCCCCTGAGAGCAAGCCACACCCGGAGAGTAAGCCATGGCCCTAGAGCAAGCCACACTCTTCAGAACAAACCACACCCTCAGAGTAAGCCACACCCTTCAGGACAAGCCACGCCCTCAGAACAAACCACGCCCCAGAGCGAGCCATTCCCCTCAGAGCAAGCCACACCCCAGAGCAAGCCACACCCTTGGAGCAAACCACGCCCCCAGGGCAAGCCACGCCCCCAGAGCAACCCACACCCTCAGAGCAGGCCACACCCAGAGCAAGCCATACCCTTTCAAGCAAGCCACGCCCCTGAGCGCCAGCCACGCCCCTCAGAGCAAGCCACACCCCTCAGGACAAGCCACACCCTCAGAGTAAGCCAAGGCCTTTCAAACAAGCCACCCCGAGGAGCAGCTGTCTTCTCACCAGCATTGCCACACCCGGGACGCACCGTGGTGTAAGGGGAAGCACCCAGCTTGGGCAGGAGAGGAGGGAAGGTGGGAGCCCCCCTGGCCTGACAAGGCTCCTCGTGGGGCTGTGAGGGGCCCTCCAGAAAGACCCACACTGAGCCTCCTGTTGTGTGACTCAGTCTCACCACTTCCCCGCGAGGCCCGGGCCTCCCACTGATCTTGCAGAATGGAAACGAGGCTCAGGGTGGCGGAGGGTTTGTTCACAGTCACAGCCAGGAAGCCGTAGAACAGGGCGCCTCCATGTCCCCAGCAGCCCTGGGCTGCATGGCCTTGCCCCACCCTGAGGTCCTCGAGGTCAGATTCATGGCCACTTTCCCCCCAGCGGCCAGCAGGAAGCGAGGGGAGCCGCTGATCATCTCGGACATCAAGAAGGGCAGCGCCGCACACAGGTAGGGACACCCCTGGGGACACGGGGAGGGGACGCCCGGGCCCCACGTCTGCCTGCACCGGGCGCTTCCCATCCCCCACCCCGGCTCCCGCAGGACGGGCACCCTCGAGCCGGGTGACAAGCTGCTGGCCATCGACAACATCCGTCTGGACAACTGTCCCATGGAGGACGCCGTGCAGATCCTGCGACAGTGCGAGGACCTGGTGAAGCTGAAGATCCGGAAAGACGAAGACAATTCGGGTAGGGACCCGAGTGTCACCTCTCGAGCGCCACCCCATGGGCCAGCGAGGTCCCATCTGGCCAAGGAAGGAGGGAGGTGGAGACAGCTGAGTGCATGCGTGCAGACGGTGACCTCAGGGTCCCCACCGGAGCGGTTGCATGGCGTGGCGTGAGTGTCACCGCTGCAGGGGGCCAGCCCTGTCCCTGCCCCAGGGGACCCTGGCCCTCACGGCGTCCCCCTTTGCAGACGAGCAGGAGACCACGGGCGCCGTCAGCTACACGGTGGAGCTGAAGCGCTACGGGGGTCCCCTGGGCATCACCATCTCGGGCACAGAGGAGCCTTTTGACCCCATTGTCATCTCGGGCCTCACCAAGCGCGGGCTGGCGGAGAGGTGAGCGGGGCTCTGGGGGGACCCGGGTGGCCTCAGATGTCCCAGGGAAGGGACAGGCAGAGGGGCGCCCTGGTACTGCAGTGACCTGGTGGCTCCGGGAGGGAAGGCACCGCGCCCGCAGCGCCCCCTGCTGGACTCCCGGCGCGCTGCAGAGACTCCAAAGGTCCTTATGAACCACGGAGCGCCACCAGCACAGGCCTGGGTGTTGGGGACCCACAGACGACCCCTCTGCCCTCACCAGGCTGATGCAGCCCCGCGCTGGCCAACTGAAGGACAAACCAAAATGCAAATTTAGCCACTAACTTTCTAGTCGAAAGAGTTGTGCACAGTGGCTCATGCCTGGAATCCCAGCCGCTCTGGAGGCTGAGGCAGGAGGATCGCAAGTTGGAGGCCGGCCTCAGCAACTTAGCAAGACCATATCTTTATTTCAGTCTGCAATCAATATTTTCTTTTCCTCATACTACGTCTTCGGAATCGGGTGGCTATTTTAGAATCTAGCTGATTCTGATTCACATCGGCCACTCTCCAGTGACACAGAGGCCACCTGTCCTGCTGGCCTCGCTGCCTCTTCCTGATCCGCTGCCCAGGGAGTCTGGGCAGCATGCTGGGCAATGCCTACCCCCACTCACAAGCTCCCACAAAGGGTGACATCTGCGTCTGGGGTTCCGGATCCCTGACCCCAGTCCTCTGCCTCCCGTCTCCACCCCCCCCACCAGGACTGGTGCCATCCACGTGGGGGACCGCATCCTGGCCATCAACAGCGTCAGCCTCAAGGGCCGGCCCCTGAGCGAGGCCATCCACCTCCTGCAGGTGGCTGGCGAGACTGTCACACTGAAGATCAAGAAGCAGCTTGAACGTGAGCCCAGCTCAGCGTCCCGGGCACCACCCAGCCCCTTAGGAGGGGCAAGCCACCTGTCCCCCTGTGCTCAGCTTAACGCATGTCTCAGGAGTCCTTGCCACATCCCCGGGGAGGCAGGAGGGTGGCTGGGATAGCTGGAGAGAAGAGGGAGCCTGGGTTTGAGGTCTTCTTCTACTTATTTTTATTTATTTATTATTATTTTTTACATATGAATGCATCACAATTATTATTACAAATATTCAGCACAATTTTTCATATCTCTGGTTGTATATAAAGTAGGTTGACACCAATTCGTGTTTTCATACGTGTACTTTGGATGATGATGTCCATCACATTCCACCATCCTGGCTAACCCCCTGCCCTCTCCCTTCCCCTCCCACCCCTCTGCCCTATCTAGAGTTCGTCTATTCCTCCCATGCTCCCCCTCCCTACCCCACTATGAGTCAGCCTCGTTATATCAGAGAAAACATTCGGCATTTGTTTTTTGGGGGATTGGCTAACTTCACTTAGCATTGTCCTCTCCAATGCCATCCATTTACCTGCAAATGCCATGATTTTGTTCGTTTTTAGTGCCGAGTAATATTCCACTGTGTATATATTCCACATTTTTTTTATCCATCCATCCACTGAAGGGCATCTAGGTTGCTTCCACAGTTTAGCTATTGTGAATTGTGGTGCTGTAAACATTGATGTGGCTGTGTCCCTGTACTGTGCTGATTTTAAGTCCTTTGGGTATAGTCTGAGGAGAGGAATAGCTGGGTCAGATGGTGGTTCCATTCCCAGCTTTCCAAGGAATCTCCACACTGCTTTCCATATTTGCTGCACCAATTTCCAATCCCACCAGCAGTGTATGAGTGTGCCTTTTCCCCACATCCTCGCCAACACTTATTGTTGTGTGTCTTCATAATATCTGCCCTTCTGACTGGACGAGATGGTATCTTAGAGTGGTTTTGATTTGCATTTTTCTGATTGCTAGAGATGGTGAACATTTTTTCTTATATTTGTTGATTGATTCTATGTCCTCTTCTGAGAAGTGTCTGTTCAGATCCTTGGCCTATTTATTGATTGGATCATTATTTTTTTTTTGGTGTTAAGATTTTTGGGTTCTTTATTTACCCTCGAGATTAGTGCTCTATCTGATGTGTCAGGGGTAAAGATTTGCTCCCAGGATGTAGGCTCTCTGTTCACCTCACAGATTGTTTCTTTGGCTGAGAAAAAACTTTTTAAGTTGGATTCCATCCCATTTATTGATTCTTGGTTTTAATTCTTGCGCTATAGGGTCTTATTAAGGAAGTTGGGGCCTGATCCCACATGATGGAGATTAGGACCTACCTTTTTTTCTACTAGACGCAGAATCTCTGGTCTAATTCCTAAGTCCTTGATCCACTTTGAGTTGGGTTTTGTGCATGGTGACAGACAGTGCATGTTTTGGGGGTCTGTCCTCTAACATGGCTGCAGTGTTGCTCAGCCTGTGACCCGGGCCTCAGTTCCCCACCTGTGGACCCGGGTGTCAGCGGGGACCTGGGATGGCCCGGAGCATTCAGAAGTGTCAGAAGCCAAGGCCTGTGATCAGCTGCGACTCTGAGGTCACAGACGGCACCTCCTCCTCCTCCTCCTCCTCCTCCTCCCAGGTCCCCTCCTGCCCCACAAGCCGGGCAGCCTCAGCGAGGCCAGTGACGTGGATGAGGACCCACCGGACGCCATCAAAGAAGGCCGACTCCCAGCCCGGTTCTCGCCCGCCGTGCCCAGTGTGGACAGTGCTGTCGAGTCCTGGGACAGCTCGGCCACGGAGGGTGGTGGCTTTGGGGGTCCAGGTAACACCCTGGGGGGTCCTTGGACCTGCCCTGGTGGGGCTCAGTCTCTCTGGAGCTCCTTCCTGCCTCTCCTGTCTAGCATGACCCTCTAGACGACACTTCATAGAAGTAAGACGCAATGTGACCCCATTAACCACTTCCAGGGTCCCTACCATTCCTGGCACCCCAGCCAGCTATTTAGATTTCTCCTCCGTGAGACGAAGAACCAAGCCGGGCTGGCTCCCAGGGGTCACCTGTCATCCCAGGGGCTCAGGAGGCTGAGGCAGGAGGATCGCAAGTTGGAGGCCGGCCTCAGCCACTTAGTGAGACTGTCTCAAATCAAAACCCAAAAGGGCTGGGGACGGGGCTCAGTGGTTAAACACCCCGGGTTCAATCCCTGGTACCAGGGGAAAAAAAAAGGGGACCAAGTTTGCCTCATTCCTATCCCGACCTCTGGTACACAGTAGGTGCCCAATTAGTGTTCACTGCATCCAGTTGAACATGCAAAATCAGAAAGCACCCTCCCACCCCATCCTACAACACTTGAGCTGAGCCGATGCCTCTGGAGCCCCCTCCCGGGTCGCGTATGCTGAGACCCACCGGTGATGGGTGACATCTAATGCTGGCCTTGTGTGTCACCCTGGAACCCCCAGGTCACGCAGCGAGTGAACAAGGCCTCCGGGGGCCTGGGGAGCCCCAGTCCTGGCTCCCACCACAGGCGGGAACCTGCTCTCTGTGGGCCTCAGCCTCCCTCTCCATCCTCCGGGCCGAGCCTCTCTGCTCAGTTCCTGGGGACGTCTCTCAGAGGCTGTCCCCAAGGAGCTGGTGGGGACAGGGTCCAGAAGGCCAGCTTTGCAGGCCAGGCCTGTGGAGCTGGGTGACCGACCAGGAGGTCTGGGGAGGACCCCGGGGACACAGGGACCCTCAGGGGCTCCAGAGAGTCCCACAGGCCCCCGAGAGGAGGTCACCTAGTGAGGCTGGAAAGAGGTCAGCCAGGCGGACAAGGTCATCCAGAATGTGCATGTCCCCTGTCTCCGCCCGCCAGGTTCCTACACCCCACAGGCGATGGTCCGGGGTGGCGTGACCCCCCAGGAGTGGAGGTCCAGCCGGCTCAGGGGCAGCCCACCACCCATCGAGCCCCGGAGGACAAGCTTCAGCTTCCCTGAAGAGGAGGACTGGGAGCCACCAACGAGGTGTGTGGTGGGGACACCAGAGGAGGAGGAGGCAGCCTCGGACTCTTGGCTGGGATGGGCCAGGGTGGCCGGTCCCTGGGCTGTGCCAGGAGGTGGGGAGAGGGCACCAGGGCGGAGGCCCAGATGGGAGGCTGAGGCAGGAGGATCGCAAGGTGGAGGCCAGCCTCAGCCACTGAGTGAGGCCCTAAGCCACTCAGTGAGACCCTGTCTCAAATAATAAAAAAGGGGGGCTGGGGGCGTAGAGGCATCTCAAAAGATCAACAGGAGGCTCAGAACTTGAACCCGCACCCACCTTCTGCCCAGAAAGCCTTTCCGGCTTCTCTCCTGGAAAACTCCTACGTATCCCTCAAAACCCAGCTCAAATAACCCCGGCCTCCAGAGGGAGGCTCCCCCGACTTTCTCAGGCAGAAGGAAACCCTCCTTCCTTCCCCTGGGACCCCGAGAGAGAGAGAGAGAGAGAGAGAGAGAGAGAGAGAGAGCGCCCTTTGGAATCCACAGTGTGCCTCCAATGTCAACGACTTGGCACTCACAGGACGGGACAAGGAAGTCCCAAGTGGCCTTTGAGCCTCTCCCAGCAAAAAACTAAATGAATAAAATAAAGTCCCATCGTCTCCATCTCTCTGTGTCCCCCTGCTGTGTCACGGTGTGTGTGTCTGGGCGGGGCCGGGGCCTGTCCTCTGGGTCTATACCATGGATCTCCTCTCTGTCTGTCCGTCTGTCCGTCTGTCTCTCTTCCCAGGCGTCCTGTGTCACCGCTCTCCACTCTGTCTCATCTGCCCATGTTTTAACTGGCCACCGACACTCCTGGTGGCCCCTAGCTGCGTGCCCCCCCTCCCCGGCCCATTCTGTGTCACCAACCACTGTCCCCACCCCCACCTCGGGGGGGCCCCAGCACTGCCACCGAGGACACCTGTCCGCCTGCCCGTCCGTCAATCCGTCCGTCCACCCTCTGGCCCCTTGAGCCCGACGATGGCCCCAGGGCCCTGAAGACACGCCTCCAGCCCCGGCCTGTCACCCAGCTGCCACCTGATGCTGTGGTTCCCTACGTTACAGCCCAGGCCCCGGCGCCCCCCGTGAGGAGGGCTTCTGGCGGGTGCTCGGGGAAGCCCTCGAAGACCTGGAGTCGTGTGGCCAGTCGGAGATGCTGCGGGAGCTGGAGGTATGGGCCACCCGGGCCTGGGCACATTGGGGTGTATGTGCTGGGAGGGGACACATCTCCAGCCCTTTATTAAAAATTTTTATTTAATTTTTTTTTAATTTGAAGACAGTCTCACTAAGTTATTTAGGGTTTTTGCTAAATTGCTGAGGCTGGCCTCCCCCTTGAGATCCTCCTGCCTCAGCCTCCAGAGCTGCTGGGATTCCAGGCGTGGGCCACTGTGCTCGAGTCTTCCATGTGTATTTTTTAAGCCATGATGTTTTGCCTGGTGGCTTAGCTACTGAACTTTCAGTATTTTTTCTTTGCTCAGGGAGTCCATTGGTAAAGCTACGATTCCACCTATAGGTACTGCTTTGGCTGTGATCCTTTAAATTTTGATTTATGCTCTTTTTACCAGTCCATTCAGTTTCAAATGTTTTAAAGATTTTCACCATTGTCTTCACTTCAACCTCTGAACTGTGCAGAAGTGGGAAGTTTTTTGTTTTGTTTTTTGTTTTTTTTTTTGGTTTTAGAATGCTTGATTTTGTTTTTAGCTAATTTATATTTAATGTAAAAGAAAACCCAATTCATATTGCTTTTTTTTTCATTATTATGTACCGTGGCCAGAATATATTCAATTTCATATTAATTCTTTAGAATTTGTGAAAACTTCTTTCTCTGTGACCTAAAATGGGATCATTTTTTTTTCTGTACCAGGAATTGAACCCAGGGGGGTGCTTAACCACTGAGCCCCGTCCCCAGCCTCTTTTATGTTTTATTTTGAGACAGGATCTCACTGAGTTGCTGAGGCTGGCTTTGAACTCATTATTCTCCTGCCTCAGCCTCCCCAGCCGCTGGGATTCTAGGCAAGCACTACTACTTCCAGCCCCGTATTTTTTCTTAACTTCAATTTTCTAACAAACTCTAATCAATACTTCTTAATAAGACAGGCACTTGAGAATATGCCCAACTTTCCCCCAAACAATCTCCTTCTATCTCCTAACTTATTTATAAAAACTGCTCAAATTTCATGCGGGGATTTGGCCAGTACGTGTTTCCTCTTATCAACCTTTTTCTTTGTTCACGTTCCTTCTCTTATCCCACCTTTCCTTTCCGAGTTCCTTTTTTAAATATTTTTTTTTTCAAAAGCTCAGTCAGTGAGGGTCTTTGGATGTCAGGTCTCTTAGGTCTTGTGGTCTCAAGAGCTCTGTTTCCCTGCAAATCTTGAATGATAGTTTAGCTGGGTATAAAACGGAAATTCTCTGACTTCCTGGAAGGTATGGCTCCATTATCTAAGAGGCATTCTGTCCTCCAGGTCTCTTAGCTTTTCTTTTCACATCTTTCTCTGCCCTCTTTAATCTGCCCACCAATTCACTAATTTGCTCTTGGCTGTATTTATTCTAATGTATAGTCCTAAAGATCGTATTTCAGGATCTATCTCTTTTATTTGTAGGTCTATTTATTTTTCAAATATTCTGTCTTTTGCTCTTAATGTCTTTGTCTCCCTATGTTTCGACTTTTCTGTACATTTTTCAACAGACCTATTCTCAACTTTTCTTTCTTTTGTGTGTTTTTTTTTTCCTATTATTTCTAGCGTCTGGGCATGAATCTACCTGTCTGTTACCTCCAGGGGCAGCTGGGCTTTTTGTTTTCACCCTGTACTTCCTCTTGGGGGCAGTCACTCACAGAGGCACCCCACCTGTGTTCTGTCTTGTTGGAGCATCTCTGAGATAGTCCCTCCTCCTGTGCCGCCCTACTGCTGCCCCCAGCCATGGGCCTCCTTCCAGGTCTCCCCACCACAGGGCCTTTGCATACGCTGCTCCGTCTTCCAGAGACACTCTCCTGCCTCCTCTCTTTCCTTGTCTCTGAGATCTCGGTTCTGGAAATTTCCCTGACCACTTACCCTATCCTGGGTGCTCACGACCCATGAACCTCTCCTGTCTCAATGATCATGTTACCTTAACGTTTATGTTCATGAATAGCCGTGCAGCAAAGTGGTTAAGAGCCCTGACTTTGGAGCCGGACTCTGGATTCAAATCATATCTCTCTAAGCCTCAGTTTACTTATCTGCATAATGGGGGGGGGGAATGGTGCAAGACCCCCTCATTACTATTGCAGAGAATAAAAAAAGAGTTGTGAGTGTGAAGTGCTGAGAAGTGAGCCCAGCATCCGGGCACATGGTGCACGTCCGGAATCCCAGTGGCTCTGGAGGCTGAGGCAGGAGGATCACAAGTTGGAGGCCAGCCTCAGCAACATAGTGAGGCCCTAAGCAACTCAGTGAGACCCTGTCTCTAAATAAGATAGAAAAAGATCTGGGGATGGGGCTCATGCTGAAGCACTCCATCTTTCAATCCCCAAAAAGAAACAAGAAATGAGCCTAGAAAGTTCTAGAATGCAGCCCCAGTCATTATTATTGTGATTATGTAATGGGAGCCCCCAAGGTGGGGCAAGAGCCACCTCCCTCTGTTCCCCCCGGGGACCCTGGGTACTCAGCGGGTGTCCCCAGGTGCTGACTGCCCGATGCAGCAGGCGGACGGTCCTCTGAGAGCCAAGTGGTGTCCCCCTACAGGCCTCCATCCTGACGGGCTCCGTGCAGAGCGCGGCCCTGGAGGGCAGGCCTGGCCCCCGGGCCTGGAGGAGGGCCCGGGAGATGCGAGGGTCCCCCGAAGACCTGCAGGAGCTGCTGCAGCCCGCGCCCCTGGAGATGCACAAGGTGGGTGCCGGGTGGGGACCCTCCTGGGACGCGGAGGGCCCCTCTGCTGTCCACGTTCATCCGCCTCCACCGAAAAACAGGGATTTTATACCGGGTTGAGTTTCCCACAACCTCGTCATTTGGGTGATAAACACGCACAATGCAGAACGGGACTAAGTGGACCGGCTTTTACCCCCTCTCCAGTGTGTGTGTGTGTCCAAGTGTGTGTGAGTGGGCACCAATGTGTGCACATGCATCTAGAAAAGTCGACATATTAGGGGCATCTAGATACGTGCACGTGTGTATACAGTCAGCCCTCCCTATCCACAGCTTCTGCGTTTGCAGATCCAAGCACACACAGATTGGAAACATTTGTCAAAAAATGACATCTGTGCTGGGCACCAGGGCGCCTGCGGGTCATCCCAGGGACTTGGGAGGCTGAGGCAGGAGGATCGTAAGTTGGAGGCCAGCCTCAGCAACTTAGCAAGACTCTCAAAGTTTAAAAAAAAATAATAGAAATGGCGGAAGGGGGCGAGGCTAGGGCTGTGGCTCAGTGGTAGAGCACTCACCTAGCACGTGTGAGGCCCTGGGTTCGATCCTCAGCACCACATAAAAGTAAATAAATAAAATAAAGGTATGGTGTCCAATTACAACTAAAAAATTTTTTGTTTACAAATGGCGGGGGATGTGGCTCAGCAGTAAAGCATCCCTGGGTTCAATCTATGCTTAGAAAAAAAATGACATCGGCACTGAACATGTACAGACTTTTTTTTAAGTCTTTAAGGGTTACTGGAATCAATCTCCTGCAGAGACTGAAGAACCACTGTGCAATCTCTCTCTCTCTCTCTCTCTCTCTCTCTCTCTCTCTCTCTCTTTCTCTTGAGGATTAAATCCAAGGACCCTGAACCACTGAGCCACATCCCCAGCGCTTTTCATTTTTCATTTTGAGACAGGTCTCACTAAGTGGCTGAGGCTGGCCTCCAACTTTGCGGTCCTCCTGCCTCAGCCTCTCCCAGCCACCGGGGAGCTGACAGGCGTGGGCCAGGGCACCAGGCTGTGTAACATTTTTCTATCCATCATAACTTTCCGTCACTACCTGAAACGAGAAGCCAGCATCTCCCTGGAGGAGAAACCCCTAGGCCCCTGTCTCTGAGCAGCCCTTGAGCCCTAAGCCAGCTCTTTCCAACGCCAGACCAAGGGATTCAGGCCACCATGGGGCGGGGGGGGGGCTGGAGTCACAAGTCAGAGCTTCAGGGACCCCCCTCGTCCTTCTGCTCCCAGGTGACGCTGCACAAGGACCCCGTGCGGAACGACTTTGGTTTCAGCGTCTCGGACGGCCTCCTGGAGAAGGGAGTCTACGTGCACACCGTGCGCCCCGAAGGACCAGCCCAGCGTGGGGGCCTCCAGCCCTTTGACAGGGTCCTTCAGGTAACACAGGGGACACTACAGGGGTGGGGGTGGGGCCTTGGGACGGGGGAAGAGCCCACCTCTACACATCTGGGAGAAGCCAATGACGACTGGGTGCGGTGGCACACACCTGTCATCCCAGCGACTTGGGAGGCTGAGGCAAGAGGATCCCAAGTTGGAGGCCAGCCTCAGCAATTTAGTGAGACCCTATGCAACTTAGACCCTGTGTCAAAATTAAAAATTAAAAAAAAAAAGAATAGGGGTGTAGCTCAATGGGAAGTCACCCCAGGTCCTATCCCCAGTACAAGTAATAATAATAATAAGGGGAATGACAAAGTGAGCTGTATCAGTCAGGTGAGGCTGAGTTATGCTGCAGTAACAAACAACCCCCAGACCTCAGTGCTGAGCATGCACTAGTATTGAACTACTCTGTGCGTCCACTGGGGGGCAGTGTGGCCTTGCTTTCCCCAGGCGGATGGACCCTCCAGCTTGTCTAACTCCCGTGAGGCTGCCTTCACCCAGAAAGATACCTGTCACGATCCTTCGCAGCCCATGTGACCTGCCTGACAGCCAAGGACACCGGGGAGGGTGGGAAGTCCCCCTGGACCATCCTTTCCCATGCCCAGACATTTTTGTCTCCTGGCTCTGGTACTAAATGGACTAAACTTGTGCTTTCTCTCCCTAAATCGATGGGGCTTTTTCAACTTAGTTATTTTGAAAGGAAATTTTTTTGTTGTGGCTTTGGATGGAACCCGGGGGCTCTTAACCACGGAGCCCCAGCCCCGGCCCTTTTTATTTTTATTTTTATTTTTTCATTTTGAGACAGGGTCTTGCTAAGTGGCTTAGGGTCTCACTCAGTGGCTGAGGCTGGCCTCCACCTTGGGATCCTCCTGCCTCAGCCTCCCGAGCTGTTCCCTTCCACTCCTCCCTCCCCCTGCTGAGCTGACCCCTGGGTCCTGTCGCCTGGCTGTGCACTGTGCAGGTCAACCATGTTCGCACGCGGGACTTCGACTGCTGCCTGGCGGTGCCACTCCTGGCCGAGGCGGGTGACGTCCTGGAACTGGTCATCAGCCGCAACCCCCTGGCGCAGAGCAAGAGGACATCGCGAGCGCCAGGCCCCGGCAGTCCCCAGATGCTCTGAAGACGGCCCTTGATCCAGACACCCCAGGGGGCCAACGGGGGGGGGGTCCCCGTGGGCACCTGCTTGGCCGACTGGGACGGGACCTGGTCTCTGTCCCCAAGTTCCATGTCAACGGGGGGCACCAGGCAGCGAGGTTCCCGCCCTCGGTTCAGAGTGACATCTGTGTGTTTGCCAAGTTGGTCACCAAGATGCCCCAGAGGGGTGGGGACAGGAGGAGAGGGGCTGGGGCTTCTCAGGTCCCTGTGGGCCTCCGTGGACAGGTGACAGGGACGGGAAAGCCCGAGAATGGGCTACCAGGGGCGCTGAGCTCGCTGTCACAGGAGGTGAGCAGGGACCGTCCCCCAGGACCCGTCCCCTGGACTCAGGTGCTTACATTCCCTGGCAGAGGGCCCATGTCACCCAGGGACCCGGCCACCAAGGAGGATGTGTTCAGGGTGGGACTCCTGGGACCCCGTCTCCCGCAGCACCTCCGCTTTGGGGACACCGAGCTGGGGCACGTGGGACCCCGGGAAGCCGGCCCTGAGCCTTTGACTGGGGCCTGTGGGTCTGGGGACCCTGGGGCGGGCACCATCGGGCTTTGGGTGACCACGACCCATCTCCGTCCCCGAGTTAGTCCAGGCCCCTTTTAGTGGTGATGTCATGTCCCCGGGATCGGTTCCTGTTGGACAGTCTCTGGGTGGACACAGGACCCTCTCCACCTGCCCACCGTCCCCTCCACTTCCCAGCATCCTGCTCCCTGATGGTCCCGTCCCCAAGGGTCCTTCCTGCCTCTGGCTGGGGCCACCCAGCGTCTCTGCCATCTTGGATTCCGGGGTCAACGTCCACCCCAGGGTGAAAGGACTCTGCCCACCCGTCATCAGGGGCACCATGTGAAGGCCCAGAGACCCCGGCTTCGAGGGGTGGGAGACGGCACCGCCAGAGAGAGGTGTCTCTCCGGGCCATCAGCGGGTCCTGCTGTGCAGCCTTGGATGGGTGGCCCACCCTCTCTGGGCCTTTGTGAAGAAACAGGGCTGTCATGGACACACACTCAGGGCTTCTGGGCTTGGGCTTGCCCCTTCGACTCCAGGCCAGGGAGGACACATACACTCCGACCTGCACACCCCCCCCCCGTCCCTTCCTCGGGCTGTGGCCTCTGCCATTTACCCCCCCCCCCAACATATGCAATGAGGCCGGGCGGCGTGGCTCTGTGGCCAGTGGGACCTTCTCATATGCAATACTTCCCGTGGCTTCTCGTGGGGACCCCCGTCCCTGACTTGACGCTCCCCAGCACCCCTCCCCGGTGAGCACCCTGCCTGCAGACGCCTCTTGGGAACGGTCCCTGTGACATGTCCCCCCCCCCGTCCCCCCCCCCGTCCCCAAAGCTGTATTTTTCTCTGGTTGAGATTAGAACTTTCCTTGTAAAGTATTTTTCTACTCGAGGTTTCTTAGGGCTCCGGGGAGAGCCCGACGTGCCAACCAGCGACATTGCAGAGGCCACTTGTGGTCTGTTGGGGGCCCATGTGTCAATCTGTGTCCCTCCAGGGGTTGCCGTGACGGGCGTGGGGTGGGGTGGGGGGTCCAGTCCCCGCGGGGTGACTTTTTAAAAAAAATAAATAAAAATATTTCAAGGCACCGGAGTGGACGGTTTTCTTTTTCCTTAATTTTCTTTATTTCTTGGTTGGAGAGACCCAGTGTCCCTACAGATCCAGTGACATCGCACCTGGTTTAAGTTCAAACACTGATATTTTTGTTGTTGTTTGAAGTTTGGGTACCAAGGATGGAACCCCAGGAGGACTTAACCACCGAACCCCCATCCCCAGCCCTTATTTTTATTCCTTTTTTAGAGACAGGGCCTCCCTATGTTGTTGACGCTGGCCTCCAACTTGCCATCCTCCTGCCTCAGCCTCCCCAACGTGAATGCACATTAGCCACACGTTAAGACATTTTAAAAACCTGCCATTTACTGGGCGTGATGTGGCCCCTGGACATTACAACATCCACAGAGGGACTGAGGGCCTGTCTGCCTACTGCAGTGGAGGACGGTGAACCCCATAAGCAAATCATTAAGACTTCAGGCTCCGGAGGCCGAGGCAGGAAGGATCGCAAGTGGGCGTCCATAAGCAACCTCGCGTGAGACCCTGGCTCAAAAATAAAAACTAAAAAGGGCTTGGAGTGTGGGCGCGGTGGCGCACGCCTGTCATCCCCCCAGCGGCTCTGGAGGCTGAGGCAGGAGGATCCCAAGTTGGAGGCCAGCCTCAGCCGCTCAGCGAGAGTCCCTGTCTCTCAATAAAATACCGAACTGGTCCCCCCCACCTCCACCTGGGACGGGATCCTCCACCTGCACTCTACATTTTTGCAGGGTCGGCCTCAAAAAGCCCTTCACAGAAATTTCTAGAAACTGTCAAGGGCTCGCCCAACCCACGGGGGAAACATCCGCTCAGCCCCAACACACCGCACACCAGCTGGGGGCTTTTAAAAAGGAAACGTTTATTGTCGTGTTATAAGGTGATTACAAACTCCTCTACAAAAAAGAAAAACAAAGCCAAAGATGGATTTAAAATATCGATATACATATTTATCTAAAAAGCCAAGAAGAAATGAACACACACACTCACGCTCACACAAGCCCCGCGAATCCCAGGGACCCTCCATCATCAAACATGGACGCACAGAAGCTCGTATTCTGCGGGGACAGGGGACGGGGAGGGGGACACACCAAGGATTTTGTTCAAATACAAATATTTCCTCCTCCGAAGAGTCTCCCGTGGATGGATTTCATAGATTCTTTTTTTTTTTTTTTTTGGTCGTATTTTTTCTTTTTTACAAAAGTTTAAAACACCTTAAAAATAGTTTGAAGGTTTTTTTTTTATTTTATTTTTTTTTTAATTTTTTAAAAATTTTTATTTTTTAAAAAAGTCCCGATGAGCCAGGACATTTTTTTTTTTTTCTGGAAGGAGGCGAACCCCACGTTTATCAGCTTTTGCTTTGTGCTGAATAGAGAGAGTCTTGGGGGTGGAGGGGGCGAGGAGGGGGAGGGGAAGGTTGGGGGACCATGACTTGGGGGAAATCAAGGGACAAAAAAAAGTTAAAATGCAGCCACCATCTCGATGGGAAGCCAAATGTCCCACAAGAGACTCCCTCTTCCTCCTCCAGGGAGTCACAACAGGTCGAGAGGGGACACTCAGGGGACCATGGGGGGGGGGAGCTTCCTGTGGGGGGTCACGGGCGGGCAGGCGGGGGTGGCCCTGGGACTCTGGATTGTTCTCCAACTTGGTGGCTCCTGGGTTTTCGGTTTGGCCCTGAATCTGTCGGAGGGTATCGCCTGCATCTGAGGCTTTGAAGGACCCTCCAGGGATTGTCCCTTGGGTCCCCTTCTGGCTGAGTCTCGGGGAGAAGTTGGGGACTCTCTGCTCCTGGCCTGGTGCCACCGCCCAGAGCCATGGCTTTATCAAAGGGGCTCTTGGAGGTGCTCGGGGACAGCCCAGGGGGGCTCTTGGTGCCACCATCTTTGGGGTGCTGGGCGGGGACTGGGGAGTGCCACCTACCCCGGGGCTCCGTCTGGAGCCCTGGAAGTTGTCATTAAAATCCTATATTTTTTTTTTTTTAGGGGGGAGCCGACCGGCCAGCCTGGGCCTTGGCTGGCTCTTGTGCACAGAGGACTCTCAGGTCCCCTCTCCCAGGGGTGACCTGCGGGGAAGGAGGTCCCTGGGCAGGGCCAGAGGGGACAGATGGCCTGTCCTGCCCGAGGCCACCTCCCATCTTGCCAGCTGGGGACCGAGAGGCCCCGGGGGAGGGTCTGAGGTGCTGGGGATGCTTCTCGCCCCGTCCCTGACCACCAGGGCATCTGCTTCCTCTGTCACCAACGCGTCTTTGGTCGCCAGGGAGAACCTTGGGGAGGGATGGGGACCCGGCTCTGGTCACACTCGCCGGCCACCGCCTGATCCTCGTGACTCGGGAACGTCTGGAGCCCCCTCCCTGCTCGGGGACCGGGTTTCCCCAGGGACACCGAGGTCACTGCACAGGGGACCCTGGAGAGCCTTGGGGTCAGTCCCAGGGTCTCCGATCCATGAGGCAGCTCCCCGGGGAGGGGGGGACATTCATCTTGGGGACCCCCCCCCCACTTCTTCATCTTTAAAAAAAAAAAAGTCTGTGCCTTGGTGGCTTCCTGTCCAGATGGGGCAGCCTAGGCACCGGGTGACACCAGATTTGGTGACACCAGATCTCTGACCCGGGAGGAAGGTCGGACCCACCTGTCCCAAGACGGGGACCAGTCGTGAGCTCTAAGGGACAAATTTCACTTCTACAGAGAGAGACGGGAAAGACAGCCGTCGTCACAGGGGACACGGACGGACGCTGTGGCCAGGAGGGGACACGGGGAAGGCAGGGGCCCAGGGCCCCCGGAGCAGCAGTTGGAGACAGTGGCCAACCCCTCTTCCAGGTGGGGGCCTTGGGGACCCGGCCTCTGTGTGCGTCTTTGGTCTAGAATAGTGTCACCACGTTAGCGGGACGTCCTTCCCCCGGGTCACAAGCTCGTGGTGGTGGCAGGAGGGAAAAGGGAGACCGAGAGGACCCCGAAGGCTCAGGTGGCTGCAGTTTGTCAGGGTCCTGCTCCCCGGGGGGTGGGGACCCTGCCTTCCCAGAGGGACACAAGGTGAGTTTTCTAGAAAGTTCCAGAAGACGACAGGAAAACCGGAGGGGGGGGGTCACACGGCAACTGGGTCACATCAGCAGGACAAGGACACAGGCCCCACACCACGGGGACCACAGAGACACGGAAAAACAGGGGCAGGGGACCACCACGGGTGGCTTGGAATGGGATCGGGGGACGTTTGGCAGAGTGTCCCTAAATAGGCCACTTGTCCCAGACCAGAGGGGCAGGAGGGGGACAGGGGAGTCTCCCCCCATCCACTAAAAATCCCAGATTGGGGCGGCAGGAGGTTTCCAGGGGTCAGCCTCGGGGACAGTCCCCGCCTGGGTGCCTGCGGTCACGTTGGGGGTGTGGCTGAGACGCTGACCACAGTGACAAGGACGGCCCATGGCCCCGTTCAGGTCCAGAGGGGGCACGGGGTGGACCTCTGAAGGGTGTAGCACCTTCCTTCCTGGTTCAGGGGCGAACCTGGCTCTGTGTGTCACTCACGATGACACCAGCTCTTGGGGTGCCAGCCCCCCCTCCCCCGGGTCCCTGGACGACCCCAACCTGCTGGCACTCAGGAGGATTTGGGGGGATGCCGGGCACCTCCATCCCACCCCTGAGACCACTCTGGGCATTTGGGGGCTAGGAGCTGAGGTGGCCCTAGGTGACACTTGAGAGAGAGCTTGAGAGGCGGGTCCCCGTTGGGGGTGGAGAGCCAAGGGGAGGAAATCCCCGCTCCCCAACTCCAGGCCCCTTAGAACACGCAGGGCCCCGTCCTTTGGTCCATCTGTGTCCCCTCATCCTTGGGGGGGGGACACCCAGATCCTGCTGTGACCCCCAGACCCCGGATGCTCTCAAGCCAGCTTGGGGTCTTTGCCTGGAATGTTCCAGAAAGGATCGTGCGAGGCCCATCACCCACCTCTTTCAAGGGCTACCAGCTCTCTGCCATCTCTCACAGCTCCTGCTTGGACCCTGGACTCTGGACAGTCCTACTGATTATCCACCCTCGATCTCCAAATAAAAGATGAGATTTTTTTTTTAAATCCTAGAGCTAGAGTTCCTATTGCTCTTTAACTTTTCAAATCCTGCTTCAAGAGTCTCCTTTCTGAGCTCTCTCCGTCCGTCTATTTAATTTGAGGGCCTGGTTCATAGATTTTGGCAGGTTTACTGTTGGCTGAGAGAAATGTAACAAAGGGTCTCCTCTGGGCCCTGTCTCTTCTGCTCCTCGGGGGTCTGGCCAGACACTCTGCTCCGGATGTCGAACCCCCTGAACCAGGTTCGGAAAGATACTACACCCTCAGGATGCAGCTCAGGGCTAAAAAAAATCGTCCTCAACATTTTAGTTTCACTTGGGGGTCAGAATTTTCTCCTGGTTCGACCAAGCACCGAAAAGTTGCTTTTGGAAAAGAAAACAAACAAACAACAACAAAAAAAAAAAACCCGATCTCTATTGCTGGCAAGAAGAGTCATTCACATGGTCAAAGTGTCCCATGGTCAAGAGTCACATGTTCCAGAAAGAGAAAAAAACAAAGATATCTACAAAGAAAACTTTTCACCCAGTTCCCCTAAAATAGACCTAATTCAGTAGGAAAGTTCGGATTTCCCTGGGGACATCTGCCCAGGGGGGGTTTCTTCTATTTTTTTTTTTTGTACAAAATATCCCCAAATCAGAACAAAATACGCACACCCACAATACACACACACACACACACACACACGCTCACGCACACGTGCACACGCACGGAGTTCACGTTTGACAAAAAACACCAACGAGGACGAGGAAGAGATCCCTAGTGCAAAATATAAAGCTCTGTAAACCTGGTCCTAGGAGAATCTAATGTTAGTAAACAGGTGGAAAGCGGCCGCCCCCCGGGGGGTCTCACATCATGGTCTCCACGATGATGTGAGTTGGTTTCATGAGGGTCCCATTCAGCGTGATGCGGGAGCTGTAGGGAGTAGCCCCTTCACACTCCACGGCCCAGCGGTTGGGTTCCCTCGGGGTCAGGAGGTACTTGACTCTCTGCAGAAGGAAGACCCCAGGGCTCAGATTCCACGTCCCCGTTCCCCTCGGCCTCCCTCCTGACATTTCTTGTGTGTGCTGTGTGGCGTTGGGACAATGATCACCCTCTCGGGTTTTGGGGGTTCTCCTGGAGTGAATGGAAGGTTCTTGCTCCCTGATTGGACTTTGGCTCATGCTTCTGGGGATGAGGGAGGGGGCCACTTGGGAGTGCTCAGAGCAGCAGGTGTCCCCTGTTGGTCCTCTGTTCCCAGGATTTCAGGTTTGTTTGTTTTTTTTGGTACCTGGGATTGAACCCAGGGGTACTTGACCCCTGAGCCCCGTCCCCAGCCCTTTTTATGTTTTATTTAGAGTCAGGGTCTCCCTGAGTGGCTCAGGGCCTCGCTAAGTGGCTGAGGCTGGCCTCCAACTTGCCATCCTCCGGCCTCAGCCTCCCGAGCCTCGAGATTCTACTATCTTAAGAACTGACAGGCTTTTCAGGATTCTGGCTGGATATCGGGGTCCTGTCCTACGTCTGATGAAGACCCAGGGCTGGGGGTCTGCCTGGCTCCCTGGTCCCCCCTGACCCCAGGTTCCTTCTCCCCTCCCCCCACTCTCAACCTTTCCCCTTCCAGCCCAGGAGGGGAGCAGGGCCCCAGGACATCCTGGCTCCAGGTTTTGAAAAGAGAAAAACAATAAAATTCAAAAAAACCACCCAGCTCAGAACAAAACCACACGTCCTGGCGCCGACCCAAGTCCAGAGGCTCCAGGAGATTCTGAGAAGGGAATTTCTTGGAAAGAGCCTCGGCCTCTGCCAGCCCCGACCCGCCCTGGGGCCTCCGTATTGTGGGAGGGAGGTCGAGAGGAGGCTGGGGAAGGAAGGGGACCCCCCGGGGGACACAGGCAGACACACAGTCTGCCACCAACCCAGCTGAGACTCGGGCAGAAGGGGCTTCTGGGGGCCCCGGCTGCGGATGGAGCCTCCGGTCCCCAGGCTGGGCCTCCACTGGGCTCCAGGGTAAGGAGAGGTGTCTGGGGGGAACTCGGCTCCTTTCTCCAGAACATTCTGTTCTTGACTCTCACATTCTGGAACCTTCTTCCTCAGCCCCCAGACCTGCCCTGACCAGGATCACAAAGCCCTCTCCCCCCCCCTGCACCAACGGGGCTCTGTGCCTCTTTTCCCACAATGCACTCTGCCCAAACCATCCCAGGAAGGGTCTAGGATTCAGAGAGGGCTACCGTCTTGCTTAAGGACACACAGCAAAAAGCCAGCCGGCCGGCCTTGGCCTCCGGCTTCTCCCAGCCCAGCACTCACCACGAGGAACGGCCCCTCGGTCTGGCAGAGGCGAATCAGGATGACCAAAGGGATGCACATCATGGACGACAGGGCCAGGCCCCAGCCAAACCCGATGGCCCAGTTTGGGTACACGTAGACTTTGTTGTAGGTCAGGGGCACGTACTTGGCGAGAGAAAAGACAAAACATCCCTACAGAGAGAGAGAAGGGGGCCGTCAGAGGGGGGTCCTGGGCCGCTCAGAGGTGCAGGGACTTCTGGGACCAGGACGGGCCTCAACCTAAGAATTGAGGGAGCAGAATCTCCTGAGAATCTCCTTCCTGTGAGAATCTGACCAAGTCACCTCCCAGAGGGTGACACCATCCCACCACCACCACCACCAAGTGCAGCCTATCCAACCTCAGGGAGCGAGGGATGAAGAAACTGAGGGTCAGGCTGGGCGCAGTGGGGCACGCTTGTCATCCCAGTGGCTCTGGAGGCTGAGGCAGGAGGATCGTAAGGTGGAGGCCAGCCTCAGCAACTTAGTGAGGCCTTAAGCAACTCAGGGAGACCCTGTCTCTAAATAAAATGCAAAATAGGGCTGGGGACGGGGCTCAGCGGTCCAGGGTCCCCGAGTTCAATTCCTGGTAACAAAAAAAAAAAGAAAAAAAAGAATCTGAGGGTCAGAGTGACAGGCACTGGTCATGAATAAGCTTTCAGTGGGGACAAGAACATGCACTGAGATGGACTCAACGCCTCTCTGCCAGGGGTCAACTCAGCTGTGGTCCATGGTTGCTATAGTTACTTTTCTGGGGAAAAAAAATTTCAGGGGTGGGGGGACCCCATCATATTAAATGATATTGGTAATAAAGTCGTCAGCTCCCACCAGAACCCCTTCAGAGTGACCTTGTTCCAGAGGTGGGGAAACAGAGGCCCAAAGAGGGACCTGGCTGCTTGAGGTCACTCAACAAGCTAACAGCAGTGCTGACCCAGCGTGGCCTGGGAGCAGAGGGCCCCTGGTGCTCCTTATGGGGACTTCCAAGATGGCGGCCACTTCCAAGATGGCGGCCACTTCCAAGATGGCGGCCACTTCCAAGATGGCGGCCACTTCCAAGATGGCGGCCACCTCCAAGATGGCGGCCACCTCCAAGATGGCGGCCACCTCCAAGATGGCGGCCACCTCCAAGATGGCGGCCACCTCCAAGATGGCGGCCACCTCCAAGATGGCGGCCACTCCCAAGATGGCGGCAGCCCCAGGAAGGGCAAAGTGGGCCACCACTGTCCCCACGTCCTGAGGGGCTATGAGGTCTCCTCAACCTTGGGAGAGCCCAGAACATTCCTCTGTGAGGACGTCCTCTCTCGAAGCCACCATCCTCATCCCACCGTGGAAACAACATGTCCGCTGTCCATGGAAACTCCCACGCCTACCACTGGACGTCCACCTCACCGAGCTCACAGGCTCCGGGAGAGTCAGCGGGGAGCTCGGTCCTCCACGGTCACCTCCACCCACCCTGGCTGCACCCTACCCTTTCAGAACACAGGTGGCTTCCTTGGCCGGGGACGACCGTCCTGTCCCCTCTGCCCAACAAACTCCTATTCATCCCTCAGAACTCATCTCTGGGAACCCTTCTAGAGTGGCCTCTGTCCCAGAATCTGAAGGGAGACCCCAGAGATGTCCCCACCCCCCCAGAGCCCAATCAGGGCTGTACTCACAACACAGAGAACCGGGGTGATGACAGTCCAGCTGTACTTCATCCAGGGCCCAGGCCGATAGCCGATCATGTCCTCAATACCATCATAAAAGTTGTCACCACCTGCACAAGACAGCGGGGGACGCTGGGTGACAGAGTACGGTGACCGTGGTGTGGCACACTGGTGACATGTGACATTCTGCCTCGGGGAATGCTGTGTCAGGGGGCTCAAGGGACCATGACCAGGTCTCTGGATGCACCTTGAACCCTCACAGCACTGGGGCTATCTGGACCGCTCTCTGGATAAATGGTATTAAGTCGGACCGAGAAGGGGCACCTCAGAGAAGAGAGGCCGGGAAGAGGAGGCCTTTCTGTTAATCTCACTGCTCCTGAAGCTTCCCCGTGTAGAGAGGCCCAAAGGAGAGGCTTAGGGAAGAATATGCCGGAATCTCTACTCACCAAATATCCAGGCAATAACAACACATTCAAAGAATGCAACCCACAGAAGGCATACACCACTAGCTGCATAGTAGTCAAAGAGTTGAAACACATACATGCCACCCTGTAAGGAAAAAAAGAACAACACATCTGAGGTTGAGTTCTTGTTTGGGTTCTAATTCCCTTCATATACAAAGAGCTCTGGCAAATCAATAACAAAAAAATACTCCCAAAAGAAAAAAAAATGGGTGACACAGGATGACCGGATAAATGTGTATAAAAAGATGTCCAGGTTCACGGTTTGAAGTTTGAACCTTCTTTAACTCGGACACACAGAGACGGAAAGTACACAAACAACATTGTCTTAGCAAAAATAATGGCCAAAATAATGGCCGCCGAATCAAGTGCAGTTAACACACAGGACTCCAGTCCCACCCAGCTTGAGGAGGGACGCAGCAGGGCAGGCCCGGGGTGACGCTGGGCTTGTGTTGGCTGAGCGCGTTGTCTCTCTGGCTTTCCTCTTGCTAGAGGTGCCAAGGCACGGTGACACACCTGCTCCTGTCACCTCTTGGGCGCTCTCTCTGTTAATTTTATTTATTATTGGTTCCACGGATTGGACCCACTGAGACCCCGTCCCCAGCCCTTTTTATTATTTTTTTATTTAGAGACAGGGTCTCGCTAAGTTGCTGAGGCTGGCCTCCAACTTGGGATCCTCCTGCCTCAGCCTCCTGGGTTATGTGTGCCAGCCTATTTTAAGTTGAGCCCCCTCCTGGCCCCTGGCCACTCTGAACCGTGGATCTGCCCCCATCAGCCAGAAACCCACACGTCCCCCGGCCTCAGCCCTGAAGGGCCACACGTGTCCGGCAGCCTTGACTGGGGGGTCCGCGGGGACCCTCCGAGTGTGTCCACCTCCCCTCGAGGCGGAGAAGGGTGGAGCCGAGCTGTGGTTAAAGGGATCTCGGTGGACGCTCCCCTTCATCAGACCTCCCAGGCCAGGGAGGGACCCGGGGCAGCGGATGGTCACAGTGTGACCGTGACAACGAGTAAAAAAATAAATAAAAAGGAAGGTCCTTCGAGAACCCCCTCCCCCCAAAAATCTGGGTCAACTGCTGGGTCCGGAGTCCCCCGTGCTGCCCCCGCGTGGCTCAGTCCTGGGCAGAGACCAAGGTCCACAGCAGGCGGGGGGAGCCCGGCCCTGCCCACGTGTGGCCATGGCCAGGGGCAGTCAGCGCCCCCCACCTTCCACAGGGACAAGGGGAGTCCCCGTGCCACACAGGGAGGGCCAGGCACCTCCATGCCCATTGTCACCATCATTGTCACCTGTCACCATTATTGTCACCTACCTGCCAGCATCATTGTCACCCACCTCCATCACCACTGTCACCGTCATTGTCACCTATCTGTGTCACCCTTGTCACCCTCATTGTCACCTACATCTGTCACCATCGTCACCCTCATTGTCACCTACATCTGTCACCATCGTCACCCTCATTGTCACCTACATCTGTCACCATCGTCACCCTCATTGTCACCTACATCTGTCACCATCGTCACCCTCATTGTCACCTACATCTGTCACCATCGTCACCCTCATTGTCACCTACATCTGTCACCATCGTCACCCTCATTGTCACCTACATCTGTCACCATCGTCACCCTCATTGTCACCTACATCTGTCACCATCGTCACCCTCATTGTCACCTACATCTGTCACCATCGTCACCCTCATTGTCACCTACATCTGTCACCATCGTCACCCTCATTGTCACCTACATCTGTCACCATTGTCACCAATATTGTCACCCACTTCCATCATCAATGTCACCCTCATTGTCACCTGTCATCACCCTCATTGTCACCCACCTCTGTCACCCTCATCATCACCTACATCTGTCACCATTGTCACCATCATTGTCACCCACCTTCATCATCATTGTCACCCTCATTGTCACCTACCTCCGTCCACCTGCCTCCTTCGCCATCACCACCCTCATCGTCACCTCCCTCGGTCGCCCTCATCGTCACCTCCCTCGGTCGCCCTCATCGTCACCTCCCTCGGTCGCCCTCATCGTCACCTCCCTCGGTCGCACTCTGTCACCTACCTCTGTCACCATCGTCAGCCCCAGCAGGTAGCTGATGCCACACACGATGGCGATGAAGATCTCCCGGCGATAACCCTTCCTTAGGAAGGACGGGTAGAGGTCCACCAAGGACGTGATCTGTCCTTCGACTTCGACAAACTGCGGGGACAGGAGGAGCCGTGAGGTGTGCCCAGAGGACGGCCCGACGCGTGCGAGGGGACGGGGGCCAGGACCACCCTTGTGACCAGAGACAGGTCAAGTCCAGGGGCCTTCTGAGCAGGGAACCCTGGGCCGTGCGGGGTCGAGCCACAGGGTCCCCACACGGCGCACCCAGTGTGCCACACGCAGGGGGCTCCTTAGCCAACGTGTGACCGAAACGTGGAGCTCAGCGCCCACTTGCTGGGTGGCTCGGGGGCATATGTGGCCTTGGTGTCCCCCTGGGAGAACGGAAGTTGATCCCGGTGGATCCGCACACCCAGGTGTGTGAGCGACACGAGGATCCACGAATCCACCCCGGGGCTTCCAAAGGTAGCAAAGGTGACTTGAGAGGGACCCTCCCTCGGTGACATTCCGGAGCCAGTCTCCATCTCTCCGTCTCCATGCAGAACAATCCATCGTGGAGACTGCGCCAGGGGAACTGCCTCATTTTTGAAATGGTGACATGAAACTCCACCTCCTGGACATAGATCATCATTGATCTAACCCAAGCCCCCAACTGACAGGCTTCCAGGTTTCTGCTCCTACTCCCCCAGACAGTGACACTTCCTCTCCCCATCTGTCCTCAGGCTCACATGTCCTGGGGCAAGGTCTCAGCAGGGCAGTTTGGGGATTAAAGGACCCGCAGAGGCATTTAAATTTCAGGGAGACCCTGTGTCCCCCCTCACAGGGCTGACATGTTCCCCACGTCCCCCAAGTTCCCACGGCCATCATTGGCGGAGAAAGGACCCCGGCCTAACGTGGCTTCCCTGGCTCAGTCCCCCGGGGGGTGGGGGGCCTGGGGATCCAGGGACTTGGGCTCAACACCACCTGTCCCCTGTGTCTGAGTGACAGGCCATCTGAGCACCGAGCCTCGAGTCCCAGGCTCTGCACAGACGGGGTAAGGAGTGACTGCCCTCCCCGGGGCTGGCTTTGAGCGCTTCCTGGTATCCTTAAGGTCATCTGCGGACCTGGGCCTTCTGGAGAGGGGCCTGTCCCCACCCGGGGCCCCGTGTCCCCGAGGGAGGAAAGAATCTCATGCTTAACCGTCCCCTCTGGCTCAGGAAGCAGTTTCTCCCAAGCCCGGGTGGCCTCCTTAGGGCCTGTGGGGATGTCACGCCTCATTGGTCATTAACCTCTGTGTTTGGCTCTGTCCCCGCCCGCGAGCGGACCTCTGGCAGAGGTTCTAGAAGCTTCGTGCCCGGGGCCTCCAAAGGCCAAACCCATGAACCAGGAATGATTAACGGCGTCCCCACTTGCTGACCATCAGCCCAGACGGGACTCGGATTTTGCTTTGAGTTTCCCAAGGGTCCTCTCCTCCTGTCTTTCCCGCTAACCCGGGTCCCCTGTCTGCCAAAGCCTCTACTGTGTTCCTTTTCTTAATTCGGAGGCCCCAGAGATTGAACTCAGGGTCACTTGGCCACGGAGCCTGGTCCCCAGCCCTGTTTTGTGTTTTATTTAGAGACAGGGTCTCCCTGAGCGGCTTAGGGCCTCGCTTTCGCTGAGGCTGGCCTCCACTTTGCGATCCTCCTGCCTCGGCCTCCCCAGCCCCTCTGGGAAGACAGGCATATTTAGTCGCACCCTGCTCAGACCCCGGGGGCTGAAACCAACTTGAAATATCCCCTGAAGGCAGCGAATCAGGTCCCCACCCCAGGGGACAGTCCCATCACCCGGGTGGCTACGTACCTGACTATCCAGTCCAAGCAAGAGAAGCATAATAAAGAAAAGAATCGACCAAAAGGTGGGGAGCGGCATCATGGTCACAGCTTTGGGGTATGCAATGAAGGCCAAGCCAGGACCTACAAGGGAGAGAAAAAACGGGAAGGGGGAGACACAAGGTAGGGGACGCGTCAGTGACCAGGCCACTCAGCACCCCGGGCCTCACCGCAAAGACTCTCGGATCTGAGGTGGGCCTCCCAAACCCAAGACCCGGGAGCCGGGTCTGTCACCTGGGGAGAGACACCAGGCCTGTCTTGCTTGGGGTGGGTAGGGGGACACACCGGGGCATCTGTCTCTTATGCAGCAAGAGTGGCCTCCAAGATTGGCCTCCAAGACTGGCCTCCAAGAGTGGCCTCCAAGATTGGCCTCTGCAGAGGCCCAGAACTGTGCGGACTCAGGGTTGTCGGGGAGCAGGGTTGGAGGACCGAGGCCCAGGGAGTCAGGAGAAGTGGGGGACCCCGCCACCTCTCCCCGGCCACCTGGGCTGGAAAGTCCTGGTGGTCTGACCGCTGGAGGCCTCCTGGTTTGCAAACAGAAGGTCTCTACACCTCTCTGTGCACTCCCGCGAGGCGCGCTGGGCCACCCAGGGCCCAGCCCCACGGGGACAGGCACCCCCCCAAGCTCAGGAGACAGACGGCCACGTTCAGACGCCCAGCACTTCCTGTCTGTATCTCCCCCCAGGACCTTGGAGGGCCTCACCTAAAAGTGAGGGGACAGGTCACCCCAAGGGTGTCTGTCCAGATGCTCAGAGGCAGAGACCATGTCCTTCCCCACACACACACACACACACACACAAATAAAGAGCTCTCGGTTTCAAATGAGTGGATTTGGCTGCAGGGGGTGGGCACAGGAGTGTGGTCAGCTCCCCGGGCAGCCTGTGGCTGGAATTATTCTGGAAATAGAAAGGTCTCCTCCTCCTGCCTCTGAAAGGGGGCAAGGCATGGTTTTTAAAGCAAACATTATGCGCCAAATGAATGCTCTGAGGATGGGAGGGCCGGGCGCCGGGCACACGCCAGTCATCCCACGGGAGGCTGAGGCAGGAGGATCTCGAGTTCAAAGCCAGCCTCAGCCAAAGCGAGGCCCTAAGCAACTCAGAGAGACCCTGTCTCTCAATAAAATGCAAAATAGGGCTGGGGACAGGGCTCCGTGGTCGAGGGCCCCTGGGTTCAATCCCTGGTACCAAAAAATGTCCCCAGTACAATGTTAACAACCCCAAAGGTGGCAGAGGAGGGCGGGTCTCTTCAGAAGGAGAAGTCGACTCAGCCAGACCCCAACAATGGCCTTGGCCTTGACCAGTGGTTTCTTAGGGTGACCCTAAGTGGCCTAAGGGGCTCCTTTCAAGCCCAAAGGCTACTTGAATGGACCCAAGTGTGGACGGCTGAGAACTGGATTCAGAGAAAATAGGCTTCCTGCCCAGGACAAGTTTGGAATCGAGATCAGGGTTAAAATAGCGCATCTGCAGCCGGGCCCATCAAGGAGGCCAGAGGAGGGGAGCACCATGGTCCCCCTAATGCCACAGCAGTGGTCCTGACTGGTTCACATCAAGAGTGAGGAGTTGGGCCGGGGACAGCGGTGCACGCCTGCAACCCCAGTGGCTCGGGAGGCTGAGGCAGGAGGATCTCAAATTAGAGGCCAGCCTCAGTGACTTAGCAACTCAGTGAGACCTTGTCTCTAAATAACATAAAAAGGGCTGGGGAAGGGGCTCCGTGGTGAAGCACCCCTGGATCCAATCCCTGGTACCAAAAAAAAAAATTGAGGATTTTGGTCGAGTCAATTGGGAGACAGATGTAAAATGGGACTCCCTCCCCAGCCTCCTGCCAGGGCCTCCCAAAGATGCTCAATTTTTCTGTGTCTGGATTTTAATTCTGCTTTTCTCAAGCCAGGCTCTGGGAGAGGGTCCCAAAGTCTTTCCCTAAGAGCTGATGGTGAACTTGGGGGGGGGGGGCAGGGAAGCCCCCACCGGAGCCAGGCTGTGTCCCCGCCCAGCGCTCCCATCTGGCTACTTAATTATCTCATCTAAATACACTGTGGCTCAATATGGTGCTCGTTAAAAGCTTATTAGAGAAATAATCGCTCTAGAGGTTACCGGCGGCTCCTGGCCATCCCCACGGGGAATGAATGACCAGATGTTTGAAGTGGACACAGTGGAGAGTTCGGAAGCGGCTCAGGTTGCCCAGAGATGGATATGCAAAAGCGCCCAACCGTCCACAGAGAAAGTTCTAGATCACAGAGAAAGTTCTCTGTGTCTTCCACCACACCACCATCCAGACCCTGCCCTGGGCCATGTCAATCCACCCACAGGACTTTGCAAAAGTCCCTACCATCTACGGGCAAAGCGGGGAACGGGGTTCCCTGGGTCCCCCTCAACACTCCCAACTGGCCATGGAAATTTCTAGAATCATTTTGGGTGTCCTTGATCTGTCTCTGGGGACTGTCTCTGAAGGTCTGATTTGGAAGGAGGGAAAGAGAGGCATGTAGGGGGCCGGGGGGCTGGATTTTGCAGGTGGTTTTGCAGCTTTGGGAGGGGGCGCGGGTGTCCCAAGGATGAGACCTGGCAGGGGACAGGGGACAGGGGACTCCAGGAGTCGGAGGAGCCCAGGCAAATGCTCACACCTGAAAGGCTAGAGATTGTCACAGGTGTCCCAGGCTCAGAAGAGGGACACGGTGTGTGGGGGGGGTTTATCCAGCAGGTGGAGCCTGGGGTTATGGAGGGACAGGGCGAGGGGGCCAGGAGACCCCTGTTCTGGCTCTCACCCCCTCCCAGAGTGACCGCTGGCCTCCACCTCAGAAATGCCCGGATGTTCAATGCCAAAGTGGCCCCTGGGACCCCAGATCGGGGGACACCGCCTTGCATCTCAAATGCATGACCTTGGAGGAGGCCAAGGACAAGGGCAGGGTCAAGAGAACAGCCTGCCCCTGGTCTGCCCCGGTATGCTCCAAAGGGACTTGAGCCCAGGACCCTCACCTGGGTCCAGGCGACCCTAGAGCGGTTGTGACAGACGTCAGGAAGTCGGGGGGGGGGGTCTCAGCGGTGACAACCCCACCCACCCTTCCAGACAAGGGACAAGGACCCTCCTGAGGGACCCGGGCAGGACCGAGAAGGGCCCAAGAAGCCAGGAAAAGAAGAGTTTGGGGACCTCGGGAGCCTTATCATCTGAAGCCACTGTCGTCTGAAAGTCTCCAGCGCAGGACATCAGCAGCTGTGACCGCGTCCTGGAACCCAGATCCCTGAGACACTGGGGCCACCAAGAGCCCACCATGGCCAGGCGACATGACAGGGTTCCAGGTCCCCCAGGTCCCCGACCCGACAGAGGACTCAGGGTTCGGACGCGGAGCAGGCATCGCCTGTGACTCCACGTGTCCCCAGGAGGCGGGGGACACTGCGCTTCCCACCTGCCCACGGCCTGGGAGGGGCGCCTTCCACTCCCTCTGGCCCCGCCCTGACGGCCCCCGAGGGGTTTGATTGGCTCCCGGGGATTTGATTGACGGACGGAGGACCCGGAGCTTGGATGGACCGAGTGGCCGGGAGGGAGCGCATGCGCACTGAGAGCAAAGGGCCAAACCCCGTCGCCCAGGCTGGGGGGGAAGGTGGCCAGGCCATGATGCCATGGCGACGGGGTGGTTTCTGTCCCTGAAACCGGGAATGGGCTGCAAAAGGGCGGACACACCACGTCGCCGTCCCCGATGTCACCGCCTCCCCATTGCATTCCTGCTGCCCCCTGGGGCCAGTTGCAGTGACAATTTTGATTTTCCAAGGCCGCTCCTGGGCTCTGTGACCATCCGTGGGGGGGACTTCTTGGTGGGGGGGGAGGTCTCTTTTGGAAATCAGGCTCATTCCCCCCATCCCCCCTGGGGGGGGGGTCTGGCTTCATGCCTGCAGTACTCGGCTTAAACACTAGGTGGCAGTGCCCACCACCACTGCCACCGAGGCTACCGTACCTGACTCAGCCACATCAGCAATGTCCACCCCTTGCTCTTGTGCCATGAAGCCCAGGATGGAAAAAATTGCGAAGCCAGACACAAAACTGGTACCACTGTTCAGGCATCCCAGCAGCATACAGTCCCTAAGTTACACATATGTCAGGGAGCAAGTTAATTCACGACACATGGAAGCCAAAAGCTTCCTACTCGTTTTTTTTTCTTTCTTTTCTTTTAAACATCATCATTTCTAGGGTCCACCAGGCCCGCCGGCGCGACACTTGCCTGTACGAGTTGTACTTGTACTTGTTGTAGCTCCCCAGGGAGGTCATGGCCCCCAGGCAGATGGCATAGGAGAAGAAGATTTGGGTCCCAGCGTCGATCCACACCTGGGAAGGGTGACAAGGAGGTGGCAGGGAAAGAGAGAGGGAAGGAGCTGTCAGTCATCGGTGGCCCGGGGGAGAAGGGGCAGGTGCCTGGCCACCAGGTGATGAGTCTCAGAGGGGACTTTGAGGTAGACAGACGAGCTGGGGGGTGGGGAGGCTGAGGCAGGAGGATTGAAAGTTGGAGGCCGGCCTCAGCCCTTGAAGCAAGGTCTTAAGCAACCGAAGCAAGATGGGTTCCCAAATAAATGTAAATGTTTTTTAAAAAGGGCTGAGTGGTGAACAGCTTCCATCCCCAGGAGCCAATAATAATAATAATAATAGGGAAGAGGTCGGTCGGATGCGTGGTAAACCCGCAGGTCCCCACGGCTCCCATGGTGACAGTGATCGTTAATGGATCACAGGCAAAAGCCGTTTTCCAGAACCTTCAACAAGCACCACCTTTCTCACTGTCCTTGGAACCTGGCCAACTCCCCGCCTCCCTCCCGAGAAGTAGACCTGACCCCCAGGAGGGTGACCAGAGAGCTGAGCTCTGGGGACAAAAGGTCGACCACTGAGCCCACAAGCCTCCTCCTCCCTGAGGTCCCGAGGCTGGGCACCCCGGGGGGTGGCTGTCAGGAAGCCATTAACTCTGCAGTTTGTGGTCACCCAGGGTGGCCTGCAGCAGTCCCAGCCCTGGGGCAGGAGCCCAGTCCCCCCCCACCCCGGGGCCAGTGCTGCTAAGGTCTGGCCCTTTCCTGGCCCAGTGCCCAAGGCAGACTCTAGAACAGGCCTCCTGGGGGGTCCTGGGCGGGATCAGAGAGGCCCTAGGCCATGCATCCTGTGCACAGCGCCCCAGAGGTGGTGGGGGACACCCGGCTGGAGGTCGTCCCCGGGCAAGAGGAAGGAGACAGCCCTGCGTTACCTGCGGATCCTCCAGGCGGGTTATGTCAGGGTACAGGTAGAACTTGATACCCTCCCCGGCGCCAGGCAGGGTCAGCCCGCGGACCAGCAGCACCAATAGCATGGCGAAGGGGAAGGTGGCGGTGAAGTAGACAACCTGCAAGGGGGGACCACAGGGACCATGAGCGTCTCGCCCCGTCCTCCCCTCTCCAAGAGGAAGGAAGAAACAGAAAAGCAGAGACTTCTACTAGAGCCAGGCTATGCAACCTCACGTGCTGTGTGACCTTCGACAAGTCGCTTAACTTCTCTGAACCTGTTGCTTCAAACTAAAACCTAAGCATCATACGATTATTCTTCTGGTCTAAGTCCAGAATATGGTGGGGGACCACAGAGAGCACAAATTCCTCTCTGCCACACACAGAGGGAGAATTCGAGCCAGGCACGGTAGTGGCCCATGCCTGTCATCCCAGCAGCTGGGGAGGCTGAGGCAGGAGGATCGGGAGTTGGAGGCCAGCCTCTGCAATTTGTCTCTCAATTAAAAAAAATTTAAAAGGGCTGGGGACGGGGCCGGCTCCGTGGTGAGGTGCCCCTGGGTTCAGTCCCCAGGGCCAACTCTGCCACCGGCTCCCTGAATCTCATTCTTCTTCCAGGGCCTCAGGACCCGTCCCCCTCCCTCCTCCCCCACCCCCTGACCTTTCTTTCTTTTCTTTGAGGCTAAAAATCCTCATAACTTTCCAAGAACGGAGGGGGAGGGAGGGCCAGGAAGCCCCAGAAGAGTCAAGAAAGTCAGCCCGTCTGTCCCTCCCTTCCTGCAGACAGACGGTCAGGAGACCCTGGCCAACTCCCACCTCTGGGGGGGCCCTGGGTGGGCCACACCCCAGCGGGTGAACAATAGCCGCAGACAGCAGCAGCTCCGCGGGGTCCCCCCTGGGGGCTCCCACTTCAAAGCGGCCTCGGGCTATGCCCAGAGCCAGTGTCGTGGGGGGCCATTTCCCTTGTTGGGGGACGGGTTTCACTTATTTCACGGTTTGTACCTATTAACTCATTTAACTCCCAAAGCAGGTTTGGCAAGAGCTGGGGACCTTGCTAGCTGCATCTTCTACATGAGAAAGATGGGAACAGAGAGCTCAGGTCACCCTCACGGGGTCCTGAGTCAGCAGGTGTCAGAGGTGGGGTCTTTCTTTGGGTCTCAGTAAATGGTGGAGGCTGGCCTCCAAACTCCCGGTCCTCCTGCCTCAGCCTCCCGAGAGACAATGGAATTCTAGACATGAGCCACTGTGCCCAGCGTTGGAGGTGGTGGGATTTGATCTAGGTCAACGACTTCCAGGGTCTCTACATCTTTGAGGGGGCAGGGTGTGGTTGCTATTTACCCCCCAAAACCTGGTGGGGTCACACGGCTTTGGTGCCTGTGAAGACAGCCTCCCTTGTTTTGCAGAGTTTGCTCCGAGGATGAGCCCCTGAGAGTGTCTCTCCATATTTCCGTGACTCCCCCGGGGATCCTCGAGGGAGAAGCTGGTGCCAGACGCCACCCGCGGGGGCCTCTGGCGGTGGCCCGGCAGGACGCGTGGCAGGACGCGGTACTTTTCCGCTCTGCCTGGTGAAACTCCCTGGTGCCTCTGAGAGTCCTCGGCCCCAGAGCCCTGGGGACTTAGAGGGACGGGCCAGCTTGAACCCTATTTATTGTCCACTGACAAGCTGTGTGACATTGGGCAAGTATCTTAACCTCTCTGGACCCTCCGATTCCCCATGGATAAAATGGGACTACTAACGCCCTGCACCTCGTGAGGATTCATGAGCTAAGGAGGTCCACGTCTGCTTTGGGGCATCCGTGACCACAATCACTAGCCGTTGAATGACGTAGGCCATGGCCTCTTCTGGGATATCTCAGACCCTTGGAGTCGTGAGAATCATAGAAATAGAAATGGCCAGTCGGGCGCGGTGGTGGCCCACGCCTGTCCTCTCAGCGGCTGGGGAGGCTGAGGCAGGAGGATCGCAAGTGGGAGGCCAGCCTCAGCCAAAGTGAGGCCCTGAGCCACTCAGCGAGACCCTGTGTCTCAATAAAATGCAAAACTGGGCTGGGGACGGGGCTCAGGGGTCGAGGGTCCCCAAGTTCAATCCCTGGTGACCCCCCAACCCCCCCAAAAACAGAAAGTAAGTAAGTGACTTGAGCTGAGGCCTGAGCCTCTCGGGTCTGGGTCTCTCCTGCCATCTACCTCCCCGTCCCAGGGGACCCGGGTCACCGTGAAGGCAGGCTTGGCCAGGAAGAGACCCGTCGGCCGCCTGTGGACCCAGCCCCCAGGGCAGTGGCCGTGCACTTGGTCTCTGGCCAGGACTGGGAGCCATGGCCGGCGGGCGGACGGCCGTCCTCTGGGCCACCGAGCTCCAGGAAGTCCCCAGAGCTGTTTGTCTTGGCTGCTCTGGGCTGACCCAGGCCCTGCCATTGTTCTGGGAACCGCGCCCACCCCCAGAGGAGGCCGAGGCTGAGGGTGGGGTGGGGGGAGACCGCGGGTAAGTCACGTCTCCGCACGGCCACCACTGTGACCTGGCACCCACTGGTTTGGCGTCCGTTCTACTCTGCGTGTGGCCCTTTGTCTCACGGGTCGGTCACGGTGTCTGGTGGACGCCAGCCTCCTCCATCGGACTGGATGGGACCTACCACGGGGCCTTTGCACTGGCTAGTCCTGTCTCCCTGGGAATTTTTCCCCTTGGGTCTCCAAGTCACCTCCTTGTTGAACCTTGCGCCTCAGGAGGCTGAGGCAGGAGGATCGAAAGTTGGAGGCCAGCCTCGGCCATTTAGCGAGGCCCTGAGCAACTCAGGGAGACCCTGTGTCTAAATGAAATATAAAAAGGGGCTGGGGACGGGGCTCAGGGGTTGAGCAGCCCTGGGTTCCATCCCTGGGACCAAACAGAGAGAGAGAAATAGGTCTGCAGAAGACCCTTATCAGAGGCTTGGTCCCCAGCCCGTGGCACTACAGGAGACGACAGGACCTTTACAAGTAGGGCCTAGTGGGAGACGGCAGGTCACTGGGCGTGTGCTCTGGGGGACACTAGGAACCCCAGCTCTTCCTCTCTGGCTCTCTGCCTCCCGGCTGCCGTGAGGTACCTGGCCTCCTCCATCACCCCCACTGGCCCCAGTCACCACCACCTGGAAATCCTGAGCCACGTCAGGCCTCTCTTCCTTTACGTTTTTGGGGAGCAGAGGAACCCAGGGCTTCTCGGACCAAATCGTGCATTTGGATCCAAATCTGGGGTGACGCTGCAGGGTGGCCTCCGACCCCGTAGGTCTGGAGCAGGTCCCCAGCCCTCCATCTCCTCCGAGCTCCTGGGGACCCCTGAAGCTGCCAGTCAGGTCAAAAGCGTCACAATCTGTCCACCGAGGGCTGGTGATGAGGGACACAGCTGTTGCAGGGCGCGGTGGCCCACGCCTGTCGTCCCTGCACCTCGGGAGGCCGAGGCCGGAGGATCGTGAGCTCAAAGCCAGCCTCAGCAACTCAGCAAGTCGCTAAGCAACTCAGCGAGACCCTGTCTCTAAATTTAAAAATTAAAAATAAAAAAAGGGGCTGGGGCTGGGGGCTCAGTGGTGAAGCGTCCTTAGGTTCAATCCCCGGTAACAAAATATAAAAATAAAATTAAAATAACACAGTTGTCAGAGAGGATTTTTCTCTGTTCCCAAGTGATATTACTTACAGCTCTGATATTAATTAACTGCCAACACCTGCATCTACGGCCAACACCTGCATCTACGGCCAACACCTGCATCTACCTCTAACACCTGCATCTACGGCCAACACCTGCACCCACAGGTAACACCTGCATCCACAGGTAACACCTGCATCTACGGCCAACACCTGCACCCACAGGTAACACCTGCATCCACAGGTAACACCTGCATCTACTGCTAACACCTGCATCTACCTCTAACACCTGCATCTACAGCCAACACCTGCATCTACAGCCAACACCTGCACCCACAGGTAACACCTGAATCTACCTCTAACACCTGCATCTACAGCCAACACCTGCATCTACAGCCAACACCTGCACCCACAGGTAACACCTGCATCTACGGCCAACACCTGCATCTACGGCCAACACCTGCATCTACAGGTAACACCTGCATCTACGGCCAACACCTGCATCTACGGCCAACACCTGCATCCACAGGTAACACCTGCATCTACTGCTAACACCTGCATCTACCTCTAACACCTGCATCTACAGCCAACACCTGCATCTACAGCCAACACCTGCATCTACAGCCAACACCTGCACCCACAGGTAACACCTGCATCTACCGCTAACACCTGCATCTACCTCTAATACCTGCATCTACAGCCAACACCTGCATCTACAGCCAACACCTGCACCCACAGGTAACACCTGCATCTACTGCTAACACCTGCATCTACTGCTAACACCTGCATCTACAGGTAACACCTGCATCTACAGCCAACACCTGCATCTACAGGTAACACCTGCATCTACGGCCAACACCTGCATCTACAGCCAACACCTGCATCTACAGCCAACACCTGCACCCACAGGTAACACCTGCATCTACTGCTAACACCTGCATCTACAGGTAACACCTGCATCTACGGCCAACACCTGCATCTACCTCTAACACCTGCATCTACAGCCAACACCTGCATCTACAGCCAACACCTGCACCCACAGGTAACACCTGCATCTACTGCTAACACCTGCATCTACAGGTAACACCTGCATCTACAGGTAACACCTGCATCTACGGCCAACACCTGCATCTACCTCTAACACCTGCATCTACAGCCAACACCTGCATCTACAGCCAACACCTGCACCCACAGGTAACACCTGCATCTACTGCTAACACCTGCATCTACAGGTAACACCTGCATCTACAGGTAACACCTGCATCTACGGCCAACACCTGCATCTACCTCTAACACCTGCATCTACTGCTAACACCTGCATCTATGGCCAACACCTGCACCCACAGGTAACACCTGCATCTACTGCTAACACCTGCATCTACAGGTAACACCTGCATCTACGGCCAACACCTGCATCTACCTCTAACACCTGCATCTACTGCTAACACCTGCATCTATGGCCAACACCTGCATCCACAGGTAACACCTGCATCTACTGCTAACACCTGCATCTACAGGTAACACCTGCATCTACAGGTAACACCTGCATCTACGGCCAACACCTGCATCTACCTCTAACACCTGCATCTACAGCCAACACCTGCACCCACAGGTAACACCTTGGGATGGGGAAGCACCGTGGTTGGGTCAGTCAGAGAGACCCGTCGTCCCAGCTCCAGGGATCCTGCCGGCTGGTCCCCAGACCACTGACCACGTGGAGCCAGACCCTAAGACTGGACTTCATCTCCTTTTTCTAGGGGACGGGTTCACCCCGCGGCCACGCTGGCCTCTTCCCTTTCCAGGTCAGGGAGGCCCAGGGGGCCGGGAGGAGGCAGGGGAGGGTGGGGACGGCCACTTACCTTCCCCGTGGACCGGACGCCCTTCCAGATGCAGAAGAAACAGACCAGCCACACCAACAGGAGGCAGAGCGCCAGGTCCCACTTGAGGGCACCCGGCTCGTCGATCCCCGAGGACAAGCTCAGCACGTTGCGCCTGGGAGTCAACAGAGCAGGGAGTCAGCGGGGACCCGGGGCCTAGGGGCAGAGTTGTTGGGACGTCCGGAAGGGGCCAGAAGAAGGGTCAAGGGCCCTGGGGTCCAAGATCCTTAGGCAAACCCAGGTTCAACCCGGCCTGGCTTTGGGCAGGTCAGGAAACCCCTGAGCCTCGGTTTCCTCATCTGACAAATGGGTACTGACTTTTCTACAGGACCTCGGGTGACACACTCAGCTTCACCTGGCCACCTGTGGTCCCGGCAGCTCGGGAGGCTGAGGCAGGAGGATCACAAGGTGGAGGCCAGCCTCAGCCACTTAGCGAGGCCCTAAGCAACTCAGCGAGACCCTGTCTCTAAATAAAATAGAAAAAGGGCTGGGGACAAGGCTCTGTGGTGACCATCGGGGGTTCAATCCCTGGTACCAAAAGTAAAATAAAATAAAATCTTAGCTTCATTGTTCATGGGGACCTGTGACCGGGCCTCCCCAGACCAGCCGCCGGCCTCTAATGTGGGGCAGATACTCCCCCCATGTCCTTTGGTCCCTCCCTATTTTATCGGCCCCACCCCCTTTGTTATCTGGATCTCTGTAAAATGTGCGGCCTCCCCGGAGGCAGAGCCTCCTCTCTGCGCGCTCTTTGGAGAAGCTTGCGAGGGACTTTACGGAGTCACTTTGCAGGTGACTCCATGACCCTCAGCACCAGTGACCGCTGGTGGCCTTTAGATGCCCAGAGCCCCGCCCCCTGCCCAGTCTCAGGCAGCCTCCACTCCCTCGTGGTCCTCCCTGGAGGTCCACGAGGCCCGAGCTGAAGGCCGCGCTGTGCCGTGTCCGCTGGTGCATGAGGACCCAGCACAGCTCCGCGCCCTGCGGGGGCCAGATACCATCAGGAACCCTGACCCTCGGCCAAGTCCAGGAAACACGATGCGCCCACAGGACACTCATTGTCCCCAAGCATGCAGTGCCCAGTCAGTGATCAAGAGGAGTCCCCCAGCCTCCGCCCCCTGGTGTGCCCAGGTAATCTGCCTCCTGATCTCCGAGGTCCCCACAGCACCAGCTTCTGTCTGAAGGCTCTGTGCCCCAGGAGTGGAGGGACTTTGTCCCTCGTTTGACCTTTTATAAAATAGAAATCAAGGGCTCCAGTCCTGCGAGGCGCACAGGGTGCGGGGGTGCATGCCTGTAATCCCAGCCATTCTGGAGGCTGAGGGCGGAGGATCCCAAGGGGGAGGCCAGCCTCGCAATTTAAAGAAGTTCTGTCTCAAAATAGTACTGGAAAGGCTAGGGGGTGTAGCTCAGTGGCAGTGCACCCTGGGTGTGATCACCCCGAAAAAAAACAAAATAATAATAAAGTTGCCAGGAAGGCCGGTGTCTTATCAAGACCCTTTTTGTTAAAAAAAAAAAAATATATATATATATATTATTTAAATCTTATTTGATCCAGCCCCACTTTACATATGGGGAAAACTGAGGCCTGAAAATCCATTTATACACATTCACAAAGCCTTCAGGCAGCTGGAAGAGCGGTCACTCAACCCCAGATCTCTCCAGCTACAAAGTCAGGTCCCTGTCCCTAGCGCAGTCTCCCCCCTGTCCCTGCCAGGGGCCGACGCTCTCTGGGTTCAATCCCAGTCCCCCCAAAAAAAAAAATTTAAAAAAAATTGATGCCACTCACTGGTGTCCCCTAAGCACCTTCTGACTGCCCCAGACACCCACACTGCCACCAATCCTGTCCCCAGTTGCACCACAGGACTTTTGAACAGCCTCCTCACTGGACTCCCCGCCTCCACTCTGGCCTCTACAGTCAGAGGGAATCCCAGCAGGACCCAGGCTGCCTCTGGCCTCTGCCCCTCAGCCTCCCATGGCTATCACCCCGTCCCCTAAATCTTCAGACCTAAAGGGGTTCTTTTTCCCTAGGGGGTGGGTACCAGGGATTGAACCCAGGGGCATCCACCACAGAGCCCCATCCCCGGCCCTTTTTATATTTTATTTAGAGACCAGGCCTTCCTAAGCAGCCGAGGCTGGCCTCCAACTTGTTATCCTCCTGCCTCAGCCTCCAGAGCCTGTGAAATTCTAGGCATGTGCCACCTTGCTTGGCACACCTAAAGGTTTTAAAGAGCTTGGGGACGACCTGCTGCGACTGCCTGGACCATGTGTGTTCCCAGGAAGCACCTGTCGATCATTCAACAACACCGTGCCCAAAGCAGGTGCTCAATTAATGCCACGAGCGCCGAGCACACTGATCATGCCCATTTCCTTGACGGAAAACGGAGGCTCAGCAATTCACCTAAAATCCCCCAGACAGACGTCAACCCTGGACACCTGGGTCCTGTTTCCTGCTGTCCCCCCCGACCTGGGGTCCAGCCACCCTGCAGCCCGGGACCTACGGCGGCCATCAGCCGGGCCTCTCAGCCTCCCCTGTCTCTCCGGCCTCGAGGGAGGAGACCCAGAGTCCACGACTTTATTATCCAAGAAGAGCCGTGACTCATTCCAGGGTGGGATCCAAGAACTGGAATAATGACCGGGCTCCCGGCTGCCGTCCAGAGATGTCAATGCGTCCCCGAGTGGGACCAATGGCTTCCTCTTGACCAAGGGCCAGCTGTTTGTTGGCCACAGCTGTCCCCTGGGGACCGGCACGGGGCAACAATTATAAAAGGACCCGTCCGCCCCGCGCTCGGGGCCGCACAAGCCTCCCCCGGCCTCTCCCCCGGCCTCCGCCTCCTTCCAACAGCTGCCGAGGAAGATTGGGGACTGTTTGGAGATATGACTCATGTGGCTTTGATTCTAATAACGTCTAATGAGACGCGCGGGCTCCCGGGAGGCCCCCGGGGGAGCCCAGGAGGAAGGCCGGGCTCCGCCTGCTGAAGGGCATGGGGCCAGGTTGGGCCTCCGTCTGTCCTCCAGAACCTGAGCCCGGGAGGCAGACCTCGGGACAAAGGTGACCTCAGATGGCAAGGCTCAGAGAGAGATGGGCTGGCTTTGGCCAATTATAAAGCCAATCCCAGGGGCCCTGGTGGCTGGGCATATAGAGAAGGGGGACATCTCCTGGCTTGGGTGGTCCCTGCCTGGAATTCCAGCCACTGGGGAGGCTGAGGCAGGAGGATCGCGAGTTGGAGGCTGAGACTTGGCAACTTGGTGAGACCCTGGCTCCACGTAAAATATAGAAAGGGCTGGGGATGGGGCTCGGGGGTGAAGGGCCCCTGGGTTCCGTCTGCAGGACACCACAGAGTCTGGGGTGCGTGACGTCCAACGGTACTTTGCATTTTTCTAGCGGGTTCTGAGGACTGGGAACCAGTCAGGGCCACCCTACAGCCTTGGGGTGGCAGAGGAGGACATCAGAGACCTGAGAGGGGGTTGTGACTGACCAAGCTAGAGATGGCAGAGCGCAGGCTAGACCCCAGGTGCACAGGCTAGACCCCAGGGGGATGGGCTAACCCCAGGTGCACAGGCTAGACCCCAGGTGCACAGACTAGACCCCAGGTGCACAGGCTAGACCCCAGGTGCACGGGCTAGACCCCTGGTGCATGGGCTAGACCCCAGGTGCACAGCCTAGACCCCAGGGGCACGGGCTAGACCCCAGGTGCATGGGCTAAACCCCAGGTGCATGGGCTAGACCCCAGGGGCACAGGCTAGACCCCTGGTGCACGGGCTAGACCCCAGGTGCACGGGCTAGACCCCAGGTGCACGGGCTAGAC